>NW_028227269.1:74830000-77397500 GCF_978045245.1 Mus caroli
ACCACACGTAAAGAATGTCACAGTCTTCAGAATTGTGTTTTTTTTTTTTAGATTTATTTATTTATTATTATAAGTAAGTACACTGTAGCTGTCTTCAGACACAACAGAAAAGGGCGTCAGATCTCATTACGGATGGTTGTGAGCCACCATGTGGGTGCTGGGATTTGAACTCTGGACCTTCGGAAGAGCAGTCGGGTGCTCTTACCTACTGAGCCATCTCACCAGCCCTGTTATTACTATTATTATAATTTTGGGCTTGTTTGTTTGTTTTGGGGGGGTTGGTTTTTTTTTTGTTTTTGTTTTTTTATTTGTTTGGTTTTTTTTGAGGCAGGGCCTTTCTATGTAACCCTGCTGTCCTGGAACTCGCTACATAGACCAGGCTATCTTTAAAAACCCAAAGCTTTTCCTGCCTTGGCTTCCCGAGTACTGTGATTAAAGCCATTTGCAACCACACCTGGCTCTTTTTTTTTTTTTAAAGATTCATTTTTTTTTTTTTTTTTTTTTTTTTTGGTATGTGAGTACACTGTCATTGTCTTCAGACACACCAGAAGAAGGCACTAGAGCCCAATATAGATGGCTGTGAGCCCCCATATGGTTGCTGGGAATTGAATTCAGGACCTCTGGAAGAGCAGTCAGTGCTTTTAACTGCTGAGCCATCTCTCCGGCCCCCACACCTGGCTCTTATGAACTTTTAAAACAAAGTTTTTTTTGTTGCTTGAGACAAGGCATATGTAGCTCAGGCTGTCCCCAAACTCGAGGTCCTCCTACCTCTCCCTGTACCTCAGGAGTATTGTGATTACAAGCATGTCGGCACACTCAGCAGAAGGTTTGTGAAAATAACTTGTCAGTAGGAGCACTGCCATTTACAGACTGTGTCCTCGTCACCATGCATGCTAACTCTTCACAGACTCAGCTTTAACCCTGAAGTCTGGAGTCCCCTGACCCACTCTTGCTTTGGTTTTCTAGGGGGGGGGGGTTAATTCATGAGTTTGGAGGACGAAGTAAATACTCGAGCAAGCACATCACACAGAAAATGCTCAGCCCAGTTGGCTCAAGCCTTGTGGGCAAAGAAAAATACAGATGGGCGGGGCTAGGACTGCCAGCCAATCAGAGCGGTACAAAGCAATTACCTGGCGTTAGCAAGATTCCATGTCCTTTGTTTTGTGGCTAAACTCAAATTGGACTTGTCACCCTGCCTTTCTTCTGGGGTTTAAGAAATAAGTTCAAGGAGACAGGTGGGAGCAAGGGCACCTTGTCCAGGGACGTTTGAAAATCGGTGCATGGCAGATGATCGTTGTCTGGGCCAGAGAATGGAGTGGAAGGGAGCAGGTTAGATTTGTAACTGTGCTGGGACTCAAACCAAGGGCCTCATGCTCTACCGAGCCGCATTCAGAGCAGCCACGACCTTCGTGACCATGCAATCAGTAGGCAGGATTAAGCGTCTCGCGCACCTTTCATTTAGATCTCCGAGCCTTCCACGTCTGCTTTCCTGGGAGCTACAGCAAACAGGAGGGCACCGAAGTAGATGTAGTCACTTGTAACTGCACACACCTTTGAGGGGAGGTGATACCGGGTTGTGAATTTGCACACTCACCATGGACTCTACAACCCAAAGCCTGCACTGACATCTCTACCTTCATGTGACAAGAAGTTCTGGTCTGGATTATCATCAGGGCGATTCTGGGCCACATTGTGAAGAATCGTTCCTATGCCTAATTCAACCTGGCAAACAGATAGGAACCTAAGATGGGCTCTGTGTGGAATTGGTGTGCAGAACAAGGGCTTTGATCAACAGGAATGTCACATATCTAAAAGAGGTCGTGCCAAGCGGGTGTGTCTCTAGCCTGCCAGGATTGCCCTTGCACACTCAAGTGCTGAAATGGAGCACTGCACAGACAGAATGCTGGGACCAATGGCCACCGCTTGGTTCAGGTGGAGCTAGCCAACCCCGTGTGAGCTCTCCACCAGATGTGGCATACAGCTAGCGGTGAGCCTTGATTTCAGAGGATAGTTTCTTAGAATCCTCTTTAATTTTCTGGGCTTTCTCTAATTCCTTGATATTTTGCCTATTATTTTTCCTAAAGGATTAAATAATTGGACTCATTTAACTTTTTTTTTTAAATTATGTTTGTCTATGAATAATGTCAGGCATAATTCACAAAGCTTTAAAAAAATCTACCGTTTTTATTTAATTATAATTTTATGTGAGTGTCCTGCCTGCATGTATGTGTTCATCACTTTCATGCCTGGTGACTGTGGAGACCAGAAGAAGGTATCAGGTTCCCTGGAACTGGACTTACAGAGGATTGCAAGCTTCCATGTGAATGCTGACAACCAAACCCAAGCTCTGCAAGGGCAACAAGTGCTCTTAACAGCCGAGCCGTCTGTCTGTCTGTCTAGCTGAACGTCTGACGTTCTTGCCTGCACAAGTGTTGAGATTATAGGCATTATAGGTGTGTGCCTCCACACCATGTATGTGGTGCTGGGATCCAACCAGGGCTTTGCACATGCTAGGCAAGTACTGACCTACACTTTAAATGTTAGCTTTATATACTGTTCGTTTGTGGTGGGGTTTTCATCACTGTGGGGAAGCGAATCATGGGCTTCTTCAGGTAGTGGCGCTCACTGCCTCCACAGCCAGGAAACAGGAAGGATGAACCTGAGTGCTAAACTGAATTTCTTCTATCTATTCAGTGCAGCACTCAGCCTACCGACCGGTTCTGCCCATAGTTAAAGTGGGACTTTCCACTCAGGTAACCCGACCCAGGTAATCTCTCAGACTCAGTGCCTAGAGACTTGTCCCCTAGGTTATCTAGGTCCTGCTCACAATCACAGTTAATCCCAGGCAGAGGTGGTGGTGGTGGTGGGGGTCTATGAGTTTAAGGCCACCCTGGTCTACACGACAGTTCCAGGGCAGCCAGAGGTACATAGAGAGACACTTTAAAACCAAAAAAAAAAAAAAAAAAAAAAACCAAAAACAAAAGAAATAACCAGTGCACCGGGCATGGTGGCGCACGCCTTTAATCCCAGCACTTGGGAGGCAGAGGCAGGCGGATCTCTGAGTTCGGGGTCAGCCTGGTCTACAGAGTGAGTTCCAGGACAGCCAGTGCTGCTATAGAGAAACCCCGTCTCGAAAAACCAAAAAAAAAAAAAAAAAAAAAGAAAAGAAATAACCAGCGCAAAAGCTACCTGAGTATTTTTAGTTTAATATAATTTCCTGTGTTAGCAAAACTTGCAATTTGTGCACAAATCCGAAATAACTTTTTTGTTTGGTTTGCTTATTTTCAGACAGGATTTCTCTGTGTAATAGCCTTGTCTGTCCTGGAACTCGATTTGTACACCAGGCCTGGCTAAATTAAGTTTTTAAATCTTAGTGTTTAAATTGGGAGAGCCAGGTAGGTGACACACCCTGCATCCACTAATCAATTAATAAACAAGAACAAAAGCCCAGGAGAAATCGAGGCTGGCAGGCCACACTGTGCAGTTATACACTAACCTCAAAGCATTCATCGTGAGCTCTGTTCACCAGGTAGAATTGAGTGTCCTCTCTGGCCACTGTGGTGGCTGTGCCACCCTCAGAGCAGGAGGCATCCACACAGGTGTGGAGGACTGGATTTTCCCCTTTTATGCTTTTCCTCCTCATTTAAAACCCTGATTGAAATGAGGAGCGGGAAGGTTGGAGTGCTTGCCCGGGTTGGGGGAAGGGGGCAAGGGGGAGGGGTGCAAACCCCTGGGTTTAATGCCCAGCACTGCATAAGGGAGGGTATGTCTGTGTGGGTGTCTGTGTGTATGTGTGTACAGATGCATGTAAATTTAATCTGGGTATGGTGGTGTCTACCTGTTATCCTTGTACTCCCAAGGCATGGAGACCCAAGAACTGGGAGATCAAGAGAAACAAACAAGCAAACAAACAAACAGAAAGTAAACGAATCCGGAACCACTTCCTAAGAGCACCGGAGACTGCAGACTTGTGGGGGCAGAGTGGGATGGAGGGCAAGATTGGCCCAGTAATAAGAATTTTGAGTTTTCCCTCTCCTTCCAAGGCTTTGGTGTGCATTAAGGAAATTTTCTTTTACATTCATAACTTTAATCTACATGGAATTTGAACTCTAGACAGCTTTTAGCATAGAAAAATGTGGTAGAGTTGAATTCCCAAGTTTCGCTTCTTCAAATGCCTATGAAGCACACGAAGATCTTCTTCCCTGGACCTTCCTGAAAGTCAAATAGCAGGCAGCCACAGATGTGAGGCCTACCTGGCTGCTTAGCCCTCCAAGGGACAAAGATACAGGAATCCTCCATCAGGTTTCCGGCAAGAGGGGGCATCATAGGACGGAGAGCTTGAGGGATACTTTGTTTCTGTTATTTTGATACAGAATTACCAAACTGTTTCAGCTGGAAAAGGTTTTTGTAAGCTAGGAGACAATTTATCTGAGAGAAAATGGGGTCATTTCTCAAAGAGGGCTCGGCTGTACAGAAACTTAAATACTCAGGACAAAGTCCTAGGAGAATACTTGCAAAAACAGTGAGAACCGACAAGGTCCAGGCACTGAAAAGGGCAGACTATGAGAGGTGAGAAGTCTTTTTAAAGAGGGACCCAGGTAGAAGTGGGGAAGGAGGTAATCTAAGAGCCTCCTTGTAGTTGGTGGGACTGTGGTTTTGAAAGGCAAACAGGTGACAAAGGGAAGGAAAGGCGAGATGCACGTGAGGCAGCCTGTTCTAGCTTGAGGACGCTCCACGCTGATTTCCAATGATGCTATCAGTCTATGCACCCACTGGTTCAAGAGGCTTCCTGTGCCTCAGCTTGTTTTCTTGATGTAGTCATTCTGACGGCTGAGAAGAGGAATCTCAGGGTGCCTTTATTCAGCGTCTCCAGTGGTGGCTAAGGATGCTGAGCCATTTTGTACTTTATCTTCTGAGGACTAGCTGTTTTTCCATTGGTCCATTTAGTGACAGGATGGCTTGTGTGTGTGTTTCGCTTTTTTACTTATTTATATATCGGCAGTAATTCTGTCAGATGCACAGCTGGCAATGGCTTCTTCCTTCCATGGACTGCCATTTACTCTTTTCCTTTGCCAAAGGAGCAGCTCCACCTCCTCCTCCTTTTTCTTCCTCCCCCTCCTCTCCTTTCTCTTCTGTTTTAGAGACTGGGTCTCTTTATGTAGCCCTGGCTGTCCTGGAATTCACTCCTTAGACCAGGCTGGCTGGCCTCAAAGTCATAAACCCTCCTGCCTCTGCTTCCCAAACGCTGGAATAAAGGGATGAGACTCTACGCCTGGGCTGTTTAGGAGCTTTTAAATCCCATGCATTCCCACCTATCAATTCCCGGTATTGTTTGCTAGCAGTACCACTATATGGAAATATACCTGAACAATTCTATATCATGCCACAGAAATACTTCCACATCCATGTTTACTACAGCAGAATTCATAATAACCTAGGTTTCCATCAATAAAAAATGTATACATACACAACAGTTTCATTCAGCCAGAAGAATGAGTCATTTGCTATAAAAATGGATGTAGCTGGAGATTATACTAAGTAAAACAAGATGGATGCAGAAAGAAAATACATGCTTTTGTTCACTTCCTGTCTCATGCATATACACATACATGACAAAAGAAAGGAGAACTGGGCATGGTGGCACACACCTTTAATGTCAGCATGTAGGAGGCGGGGGAATGAAGATCTTTGTGAGTTTGAAGCCAGTCTGGTCTACATAGGTCCAGAATAGCCAGAGCAACATAACCGAGAGAGCTTGTCTCAAAAACAAACAAATAAGCCGGGCGTGGTGGCGCACGCCTTTAATCCCAGCACTCGGGAGGCAGAGGCAGGCGGATTTCTGAGTTCGAGGCCAGCCTGGTCTACAAAGTGAGTTCCAGGACAGCCAAGGCTACACAGAGAAACCCTGTCTCGAAAAACCAAAAAAAAAAAAAAAAAAAAAACCAAAAAAAAAAAAAAAAACAAATAAAACCAAAAGCTAAAACAAGAAGAAATTAAAAGGGAGACTGCGGGAGACAAGTGGGTGAGAGAAGGGACCAACGGAGGAAGTAGGAGGGCTTGGCTATGGCTAAAGCACACAACTGACTTGAAATTGACTTTATAAAACCCAACACTGAGTGTAGTGAATATACGCCAATAAAAAGATGGAGGGGGGGGGGTCTAAGCAAGTTATGATTTTCTTGAATGTCTCCATTTAGCTCTTGGCCAGGGAAAACATTAACTGAGTTTGATATATGAAAAGGAGGGTCAATGTGATTGGAGTTAATGACTTTGAAAAATCCTCAGACTTGTTCAACTGTCAAGTGTGCTGTTCTCTGCTGATGCTCTTCTTGTAAGTCAGATGCACAGAGGGGATATCAAGACACTATTACCTAACGTTGAACAGACTGCAAGGGAAGGGAAGGTCCAAACGCAGCTAGTCAGATACAAAAGGAGCTGGAGAGTCAGGTCCTAACGCAGCAGAACACACATTTCTATGGTACGCTGGCGCCATCTTTTGGCCAAAATAAAATCCACACAAATTATAAACTACAATCATATTTTTCTTTTGCCAGACTTTAGAAATACAATTGATTCAACATTATTACTAGGCTTAGTTATCTTGACCTGAAAATGGCAGTATATATCTATTATCCACAACTTGGGAGGCTGAGGTAAAAGGATTGAATTTGAGGCTAGCCTGAGCTACAGAACAAGATGGCTGGGTTTTTGTTTTTCAAGGATGTTACAGTTTGAGCAGTCTGTTGATGACTATATCTGATTTTAGTTTACTTGTGTTTGTAGAGTGTGGTGTCTGTATTTGTTAGTGTGAGTGGGTGCATGTGCACACGGGGGCTGCGCGTGGGTCTTTCCCCCACAGTTCTCCATCTTTATACTTTGCTGTCCATCCCATTTTCACCACACAATGTGGTTCTAGGCATGTCCAACGGCAGGCACGGGCTTTACCTGGGCCCTGATGCTTGTATAAGTGACATGTTACCTACTAAGCCATTTCTGCAGCTCTGACTTTAAATAATCCGATTTAAGATTTCTAAAAGGATAATATAAATAGAACTGACTTTGGACAAAGACATCATATATTCCACTAGATCAATATTCCACCAGATCCAAACGGACTAGGTAGGAATCCCGAACTTCTATGTCCTTATGCACTATCAAAAGGCTTAGTTTTTTAGACAAGAGCTAGTCAACCTCAACTCCACTGACACCTCGAGCAGTCCACTGAGTAGGGTAGGAATGGGAGATACTTTTATGATAACGTGCTTACCAACCTCCTTGGTCTCCACTCACTAGATGCCAGTAGCAACTTTATCATGCTCCACCCAGGCATAGTTACCCCAAATATCTTCACATTATTGATCATCCACATGGTGAAGGTAGTTTTTACTGTCAATTTTGTGTGGACTGAGCTATGCGATATACTTTTATGTATACATTATTTTGCAGGATGAGACTCAAGGCCTTGTTGTGCCAAGCAGAAACTCTACTGAGCTCCATTCCCATCCCCGACTCTGGGTGTATGTCAAGGGGCTTTTGGTTTTGAGACAAGGTCTTCTTGGTCAGGCTGGTCTCCGTGGAAGCTGATGGATGGTCTCCCCGCTTCAGCTAACTCACTGCACCTCACTATATCAGCCATCACGTCTGGCTTTGGCGGTGGTGATTTGGGAATTAGAGTAGCATTAGAATTACACGTGTGGGATAAGATGGACTGCTTTCATTTAGCCAAAGGCCTGCACAGAAAGCTGACCTTCCCTTGCCTGAGAGAGCCATCTTTTCCTAACTTCGGGCAGAAATGCAAGCATACGATCTTTCTGGGTCTGCCAGCTTTTGGACTGGAGTTTGTTCAATAGCTCTTCCGGTTATGTCCTTTTTGGACTCAGAACGGAATTACATCATTTAGTTCCAGGCACTCAGCTTGCAGAGTGCAGCTCTTCATAATCCTGTCTCTATAAAGGTATGAATCAAGGTCATATTTACTAATTTTGTTTGTTTGTGGAGATAGGGTTTTACTATAAAGCCCCAAATGGCTTAGCACTCGCTAAGGAAACCTGGCTTATCTCGAACACTCAAGAGTTGTTCTTGTCATTGTCCCCAAGTGTCTGGATTTCAAGTGTGTACTACCACCCCAGCCATAGGACAGTGTAACATATCTACTTGCCTATTTCTTCCTTTTCTCTGAAGATCCTAACATACCCTAAGAAGCACTGCTGTAGATCAGGTTGCTGGGGACAGAAGAATAGAGTAAAAAGCAGAGAGTAAAAGCAAACCAAGACCCCCCTGAGAAATGACTAGAGCTTTCTTTCTGGATTAGAGAGCACTCTCTTGCCACAGGCTGTGGTTGGCAAGAATCGAGTCCATTCATACCTTTTGCATCATGCCCAAGGTAAGAGTGTCTGGAGAGAGCCGGGCGGTGGTGGCACACGCCTTTAATCCCAGCACTCACTCGGGAGGCAGAGGCAGGTGGATTTCTGAGTTCGAGGCCAGCCTGGTCTACAAAGTGAGCTCCAGAACAGCCAGGACTACACAGAGAAACCCTGTCTCGAAAAACAAAAACAAAAAACAAAAAAAAGTGGCTGTAGAGGTGGCTTGGTGGTTAAGAGCATTCCATGCTCTTTCAGAGGACCCCAATTCAGCTTCCAGCCCATACACAGTGGCTCATAGCTACCTGCACTTCCATTTCTAGATCAACCTGTCTGGCCTCCACTGGCCTCAGGAACCCATATGATGATGCAAATACATATGTGCAGGAAAAATACAGACATTAAAAAAAATTTTTTTTAAAGTTACCTAGCAAAGACTACTTACCTCAACAAAGGTGACATTGACAGAAAATGCTATAAAGTAAGATCAGGTCTGCAAGCTAATATTTTGTTATGTTGAATCAAGTCATATTATATCTTCATAAAAGAGATGAAAGCCAGTTTCCAAACTGGGATACAAAACTCTGTAGAATATTCCTGAAGCCATTTGTAGCATATCACATGGAAGTATAACTCTACCGTGTCTCGCCCTACATTGGCTATTCGTGCCTGAGAACCTGGCCATTTCCTCATTAGGCCTTTCTATTATCTAAGTTCTTAGGTTTGAGTGGGGCTTAGGGTTTTTTTTGTTGTTGTTGTTTGGTTTTTTTGAGACAGGGTTTCTCTGTATAGCCCTGGCTGTCCTGGAACTCGCTGGCCTCGAACTCAGAAATCCGCCTGCCTTGGCTTAGTTTTAACCATTGGCATCTGTGCATGGGTTTGGCATGCACAAGTGCAGGTACCTCAGAGATCAGAGGAGAACTAGGTCCTCCCGGAGCTAGAGTGCCAGGTAGTTTATAAGCTGCCTGACAGAGGTGCTGAGAACAAATCCGGGGTTGTAGAAGAGCAGCCAGTGCTCTTAACCACTGAGCCATCTTTCCAGACTCTTGTTTTATTTTTTTAAGACTCAGTTAAGCGTGGCCTTAAATTCATTCGTACTGTGTCAGCTTCCTAAATGCTGGCTGAGGGCTCTCCTGCGATCTTCTCTGTTTCAGTGACTGCAAGGAGCCGATGGCAGCTGTGCTGAAGGACAACCTAAGGAATTGGGGGAACACACACACACGGAAGCACCAGGGTTTCATCCAATCTAGAAGGAGAGCCAGTGTGGGACACTTGCATTTAAGACTTCACATTCAGGACTGTGACATACCAGATTAAAGAGAGACCGGTTACACAAGCATGGTTGAGCATAGAAATGTTTACAGAGTTCACTCCTAGGAACGTAACAACGTCTTAATGAAACGCCACAGACATGTTTAGTTTAAGTACACTAAAAGACACAAGTTACATTGTAAACATTTTCCACATGAACTATTTTTTAGCACAGATACCACAAAAATCCCTGTCAAGTATTCACAGGAATCCAAGGTTCAGTATCAATAATTAGCCTGTGCAAACAGGCTTTATGCGCTGTCCGCTTCGCAGCTTGTTTTCCTCCCATGATAGCAGTTATTCCCTTCAGTGGTCAGAGAAAGCGGTCCAGTTTTACTTCAAAAGAACATTAGTGAGTTCCTACAGATTATCCTCATTCCTGCTCCCGTCCCTATTTATTACTTAGATGGTCTTCATCCAAGAATCAATGGGGTTTTTATTTTCTTTGTTCCTTTTCTTATATGAAAATAATGTATTTGGAGGGAAGTTTCATTAATGCTGAAATTGGTATATTTTACTTCCACTAATGCTAAATCCTATCCTTGAAGAACGATAGAAACAGCTCAGAAGAGTAAGAACTCAAGTAGCACTCCTATTTCTGGCACATTTTCATAAAAACTAATTTTCTCAATTAATTATCTATTAAGTAGTGCTTGAGTGCTGCAAGCATGTTCTAAAATCTACCAGATGGAATACTGAGCCGGGCTAGCCGTGGAACCGCTTCCTGCTGTTGGTTTCCATCAGCACACTAACCAGTTCAGAGCAAAGCCTCACAGCAGCCCTGGGAGGTAGGTGCTGTGGACACCCCCGCTTTCCTTGGAAGAGGTAAGTAACCACTTCAAACATTCCATACATTAAAGAGCAACAAAACTGTTCGTCAGGCAGACTGCACTCACTGAGCGCTCCTACCAACAACAAATGCAAAACGGTCTCTGTTCTCCTCTAGGAAACACCTACATGCAGGCTCTGTAAAGAAGGGAAGACTTAAAGCTGGCCCAAGCAGAAAAGCTCTATTTAGGATCTGCCTAGCCTGAGGCAGAGGCAGGTGGATCTCTGAGTTCGAGGCCAGCCTGGTCTACAGAATGAGTTCCAGGACAGCCAGAGCTACACAGAGAAACCCTGTCTCAAAAAAAAAAAAAAAGAACTAAGCTTGTTTCACAAAGCCTCCAAATATTACCCAGCAGACTACTCACCTCAACACAAGAGGGCAACATCTGGCAACAAAGTACATATGGTGACTCCAGGCTCAACTAGGTAACCATTACACAAACCACACTGCTTGTGGGGTGGGGGTGGGGGAGGGAGGGGAGAGGAAGGGAGGGGAGGGGAGGGGAAGGCAGCTCCATATTGCAGATGTGACAAAACATAAAGGTTGTTCCTGGAAAATCTTTTAAAATATGAATACTTTTTCCCCCAAATGAAGAATTATGTCTTAAAAACCAAAACCAAAACTCCCCAGGCTGTAGGCGTTATAGTGCATGCTACCCCAGGCACTTAGGAGGTGGATGCAGGGTTGTTTCAAGTCCCAGGCCTTTGTGGGCCATATAGTAAGACATAACCTCAAAAAGGCAAAATGAGCAGGAGAGAGGCTGATTCAGTGCTTAAGGGTACCTGCTGCTCCTGCAGAGGACGTGGTTTGGTTCCAGCACCCACATGAGTTCTCCAGGTTCTGATGCCTCAGTTTTTTGAGATAGAGTCTTACTGAGCCTGGAGTTGCTCGTTCTGCATAAGTCATCAAAGCCTGCCTGGGTTCTGTATCTCAATGTGAATATACTGAGATATATCTCTAAATCCCAAAAAGAGTAAAGGCAGGGAATATATCCTAAATAGCCTAAAATACATGAAGTCAGCATCTGTGTTTCTGTATGATTAAGTCACTGAAGTAACTGAGTAATTGCTTTGATGACTTAAGTATAAGATAACATGCAATTTTGACCCCCCCTAAACAGCACATTTGTTAACCACCCCAATACAATCCATTCTACCACTAGCTATGTTCTGTTCTTAAAACACATCATCAGTCTTGATCCCAGACGCTAACTCTAAATCAGAAACTCAGTTACCTTAAAGGAGTGCCCGGTAGGGTTCTTCACTTGGCCCTTAAAAGTTACCACTCTGAAGGCTGGGTGGTACCACAGCCCATGAGAAGACAACGGTGCGTTCAAGTCTAGCCTGGGCCAAATAGCAAGAATATCTCAAAAACTTAACAGTTTGGTGTGGTATCTGTGTGTGTGCTGTTTTGTTTGTTTGAGACAGGTCTAACTATGTCACTCTAACTGGTCTGGAACTCACTATATAAACCAGGCTGGCCTTGAACTCAGAGATCAGCCTCACAAGTTCTGGGATTAGAGTCCATGCCACCCCATCTCTGAAACTCTGTTATGTAACCTAACTCACCATTCACGGGGGGGCGGGGGGGGGTTGGATAAAAACAACCTCTTTTTTTTTTTTTTTTGGTTTTATGAGACAGGGTTTCTCTGTATAGCACTGGCTGTCCTGTAACTCACTTTGTCGACCAGGCTGGCCTCGAACTCAGAAATCCACCTGCCTCTGCCTCCCAAGTACTGGGATTAAAGGTGTGCGTCACCACACCTGGCGGCAATAGAACCTCTTAAATGTCTTCAGAGGTATGGGAGTGGGGTCAAAATTAACTGGCTATATATACTGAGGTGTCTGTGAGATGGCACATACCCCATGGTACTGGCCACCTGGGAAGCTGAAGAAGACTATGTCACCAACCTGGTGACATAGCAAGGCTGAGAGGGGGGTGTGTGTGTGGCAGGACCAACTCAAATGCTCTTCAAATGTCTGTGAGCTGAGACTCTAATAGGGTGGTGGTGGGGCGCTGTTCTACCGTCTCTCTTGCCCTCTGATCCTTGAGAACAGAACCCCTTGGAAACAATGAACTTTGCTAGGCTACTTGTTAGGTACAGAAAATCCATCACTTAGTCCAACATCTTCCATTTCCCTGGAGTTGTAAGTTTCTAAGTGTCGCCACTATAAAAGGGAAGTGAGTATATTCACAGAAGGAGAGCCGCCGGCATGGGTTTTAAGTAGGTCTGGAATGCTCAATGCATCCACTCCACTGCTTTTACTAACAGAAAAGTGAAAGCTACGCCATTGTCAAATCACCCTTATGAGTGACTTTTAGAAAACTATCATCAACCCAGACAGCCTTGACAAGTCTGCAACATTAAGTCAGGGAGATGATATGCATCTTACTATTGTCCTCTTCAAACGTAGGTGACCCTCTTGCTATAACACCTGAAAGTGTCCAAGAGCACACTGTAGCTCTGCCTATCCGCACAAGGTTGGCTGGCACAGACCTGTGTGACCACTTACGTGAATGCACTGTTTCTCTGCTCAAGCCTTCTTCACTACTGACTTCTCCAGTCCTTCCTTTTAGCCAAAATATTTATTAAAAATGAGGTATACTTGATGGCTGGTAAATAAAAGGCCATATAAGAGGTTGGAATGCTAGTAAGTACAGTTAAAACTACTGGTGATTTGGTATAGCCATGTCTTAAAACAAAACAAACTTTTTATACATTATAATATATAGTTATACATTAAAGTAACTACTTACTTCATATACATATATTTATACATTAAAATAACTATTGATTTCCTATATGGCTGAAAATATTTAAAAATCATTTTCCTAAGAGCATAATTCACATAAAACCTAAGACAAGTGACAGTTTAGAAGTGTATCTGTGTGTGTGCGCATGTGAGTGTATGCTGGACACTGAACCGAGGGCCTCACACACGCTAGGCAAGTACTCTACAGATGAGCTTCAATCCCAGTCTCTAAAATATTCTCTAAAACAGATCTCATCTGCTTCATAGTCAAGTTCATTGTACTGATTCTGCAACCTGGGAAAACAAGAGATTTTATAAATAATCACTCACTCTAAAGTTTCTACATTAACTTCTGACTTTCAAATTATGATTTAATGTATAGAAAAGCTCATAGGATAATTTGAAAGTTATGTTTAATAGCCATGTCTTATAATGAGAACTGGTATGTTCAACCTCAAAACACACAACAGACTATTTTAATTCAAAAGACCATGAGGAGGTAACTAATTTACGATTAGAAATGGCACGTGAATCTCCTCCAAGATCAGTATAAAAATTCTGCACGAGAAACTGCTACTCAACGAGGATGGTGTCCACCCCCGCTTGTGTGAGCTCTGACTCTAAGGCACAAGGCAAGTCTAAATGTTCTTGTGACAAGCGAGAGCTTTTTAAGGGGACATCGGGCCAGCTGTCACAATACTGCTGAAACCTCTGGGCCAGTGAGTTTCCAAACCTTTGGCAGCGGTTGTACCTGTAGGATCTGCCTCTGTGTGTATACATGTGCTCCAGTAACTGGCTCTTTCGAAGAAATTTATGACCACAGATGGTACAACTGATTTTTCTTTTCCTTGAAAAAGAAAAATTACAGTTTAATTCTACTGGCTCTGTGTCTTTGGAGATCAAAGATACTTGACTGATCTGCAAAGGCTCTGAGGTGCCCCGGCTCGAGTGCTCCGGTGATGGCTGCTGCTGCTCATTCTCCTTGACAATGAAGGAGCTGAGCCTCCGGCATTCAAGAGCCTCACTGCTGTCACTAAGTGGATGCACTTCACCAAGGTCATTACTTTCCAAAATGGAAGCAGGGACACCGAACGGGAGAGATCCGGACACGTGGGTATGGAGGTGCTGTCTCAGGTTACTTCGGGATTCAAAGCGCTCCCCACAGTAATGGCATAAGTGGACTTTGATACTGTTTTCTGTAAAAGAGGGGCCAGTCACCTCTGATGAGGACGAGGAGTGGCTTTGGGAGATCACAGACTCTGGATCACATCTCTCCTGCTTGATGGACACTGGGGGCTTCTGGTGCTCCTCCACGGCCTGCTCGGCAGGATGGGCCCTCTGCTGCTCCGCACCGCTGCCATCATCTAGCCCAATTGCCAGAGAGAGCTGCAGCTGGGGGTGGTCACCTGGGACAGCAGCTCTGTTTCCACTGCTACTGGGAGGAGTTTCTTTGATCTCCAGCCCTTGTTTGACAGCTGTTTTCTGGGTTGTTGAAATCTGAATACCATACAAATTAGATGTCTGCACAGTCTCTGGTGAGAACACTTGATTCATTTCAGTTGCAATGTGAGAAAGGTAGTCAGCGTGAAGAAATCGGATCCCTTCCTCCAAACGACTATGATCCACAATCTGTTTTGGCCCTTTTCCTGTGTACATAATATGCAACAAGTAGCTGAATATATCGGGCTGGATGTCAGCTGGTTGTATTTTTATGCATTCACTGTTAAAACAAAAACAAACCCAAACAAAATGAAATACAATCTAGTTGGTCTTTTGGTTTCTAACAATCTTAGGTTAAAACAAATTCTCCCCTAGAGGTTTAAACCTGGCAATCTGCCTTGATGAAACACAACAGGGAAAATCAGTCTTCGAATTTAACTGCTTTTATGGTTCATCAACAAGGCTTTGTGTGTCCAACCTGCTGCCTAACAGCAGGAAACGCAGAGATGTTCAGACTAGTTCACCACCACGTGCCTCCTAAGCAGTACAGACTACTCTAGGTGAAAGAAGATAGAGACTAGTGACTAAAATAGTGCTCTGCGTTTACACTGAACATACAGTGAAAGGAATTAACACAGAAACTGGAAAGGATGCCTGTATGCTGGTGTTCACGGTACAATTATTTACAGTAGCTAAAAGCTGAAAACAACTAAACACCCATCAAAGATGAATGGAGTCAGGTGTTGTGGTGCAGCCTTTCATCCAAGCACTTGGGTGGCTGAGGCAGGTGAATCTCTTTGAATTTGAGGCCAGCCTGGTCTAAATAGAGAGTTCCAGAACAGCCAGAGCTATATAGACAGACCCTGTCTCAAAAAAGAAATAATAAAAGAAAAGAAGAGAGGAAGAGAAAAACAATGGGTTAGCAAAGCAGGCTGTAAACATCATGTACATCATCCTGCCACAAGGACAAGGAACTTCTGGTATGGATTATAACTTTGAACTCTTGAAAACATACTAAGTTAAAAAAAAAAAAAAGAAAAAAAGAAAAGACACAAAAGGCCCAAAATTGTATGGTACCACATTCATGAAATATCTAAATCAAAGCCGGGCCATAGCCGGGTGGTGGTGGCGCACGCCTTTAATTCCAGCACTCGGGAGGCAGAGGCAGATAGATTTCTGAGTTCGAGGCCAGCCTGGTCTACAGAGTGAGTTACAGGACAGCCAGGGCTACACAGAGAAACTCTGTCTCAAAAAACCAAAAAAAAAAAAAAAAAAAAAAAAAAAAAAAAGCCGGGCCATTAGCCCCAGCACTCATGGACAGTCAAGGATAAAGAAGCCCTCTCTGAAAAAACCCAAAACCAACAAAAGGAGAAATATCTAAGACAACACTTACAAAGAGACAGAACTGGGCTGGACAAAGGGCTCAGTGGTTAAAATACTTGCTGTTCTTCTAGAAGACCTGGTTTTGATTCCCAGCACCCATATGGTGCCTCACAATCGTTTGTGACTCCAGTTCCAAGGGACCAGATGCCCTCTTTTGGCTTAGTGCACACCACGCATACAGGTGGAACACAGCCATCATTCAGGCCACACATCCATATACAAGGCATATGAATGTAATTACTGCCATTTAGCTGGATGATTTTAAAGTGTTAATTATAGAGACCCTCCTCCGAAAACCAAAACCAGGGGCCTAGAGAGATGTCTCAGTGCTTAAGGGCCCTCACTGCTCTGGCAGAGGACCTGCCTTCAGTTTCCAGCACCCATATAACAGCTCACATCATGCAGACAAAACACTCATACACATAAAAAATCTTAAAAACCAAAAAACAAAATGACAATCAAACAACCAAAAGCAAACCAAACCAACAAAATATTCATATTTTTAAAGGTATATAATAAAAACTGTTAACATTTAGAATGTAAATGAAACTTTGTTTTGGTTCTAAATCTTTAAATCACAAATGAATACAAGTATAATTTTGAAAAGCATCCTAGGAATTTCAAAGGCAATATGGTTACCAGATAGCATAAGAAGGCAGACCTTGGTGAACTTAAGAGCAGGCGCACCAAAGGGAGATGATGCAACTTGAAGAAGCGGTGGACAGCATCGGTGCAGTTCCTCTGAAGCAGTTTATTCTGGGAGCCAGCATATTGACAATCTAGTTTCTCTAGTCCTTCATCCTGACATCCCTGCTTCCTCTCTCAGGTCTCACTCTTTGATCCACTCTGTCTACTCACCAGCATGTTCTGTGACATGCATTCTGGGGGTGTAAATTCTGTTACCTGAAGATGTTTGATCAATACAAACACAACACAAGGCAGGCCTCACCTTCACAATGCCTGTGTTTATTTAATTTTTTTATGTTAGGTATTTATTTACATTTCAAATGTTCCTTTTCCTGGTTTCCCCTCTGAAAACCCCCTATCCCCTCCCTTCTCCCACTGCTCACCAACCCACCCACTCCTGCTTCCTGGCCCTGCATTCCCTACCTGGGGCATCGAGCCTTCACAGGACCAAGGGCCTCTCCTCCCATTGATGACTGACTAGGCCATCCTCTGCTACATATGCAGTTAGAGACACGAGTCCCACCATGTGTCTTCTTTGACTGATGGTTTAGTCCCTGGGAGCTCTGGGGGGGGTACTGGTTAGTTCATATTGTTGTTCCTCCTATGGGGCTGCAAACCCCTTCAACTCCTTGGGTACTTTCTTTAGCTCCTTCATTGGGGACCTTGTGCTCAGTCCAATAGTAGGCTGCGAGGATCCACCGCTGTATTTGTCAGGCATTGGTGGAGTCTCTCTGGAGACAGCTACAACAGGCTTCTGTCAGTAAGCACTTGATGGCATCCACAAAAGTGATTGCATTTGGTGATTATATATATGGGATGGATCCCCAGGTGGGGCAGTCTCCAGCTGGTCCTTCCTTTAGTCTCTGTCTCTCTAACTCCTTCAATGCCTGTGTTTAGATGGTGCTTTAGAAGCTAAACAACTCACAGCTCAAAGCAGACTGGGTGGAAGATAGCATTTATAATGTGGTGAGTGTAATCTACGGTGTCACATCAGAGACAAAACACCTCTAGCAGGATTTCACTCCAACCTCATCTTTGTACTGTGCCACACTTTCTAGCCACCTTATCTACTCTGTTGTCTGAATGATCATATCTGCATTTTATATCACCTTTGCTTCTGTGACGGTTTGTATATGTTTGGCCTAGGAAGTGGCACGAGGTAGCATTGTTGGAGTAGTTGTGTCACTGTGGGTGTGGGCTTTAAGACCCTCATCCTAGCTGCCTGGAAGTCACTATTCTGCTAGCAGCTTTCAGATGAAGACGTAGAACTCTCAGCTCCTCCTGCACCAGGCCTGACTGGATGCTGCCATGTTCCCACCTTGATGATAATGGACAGAACCTCTGAACCTGTAAGCCAGCCCCAATTAAATATTGTCCTTATGCCGGGCAGTGGTGGTGCACGCCTTTTTTAATCCCAGCACTTGGGAGGCAGAGGCAGGCAGATTTCTGAGTTTGAGGCCAGCCTGGTCCACAGAGTGAGTTCCAGGACAGCCAGGGCTACACAGAGAAACCCTGTCTCAAAAAACAAAAAAAAAAACCCAAAAAACCAAACAACAACAAAAAAAAAACCCAAAAAACCAAAAAATGTCCTTATAAGAGTTGCCATGGTCATGGTGTCTGTTCACAGCAGTAAAACCTAAGACAACTTCTTTCTTTCTTTTTTCTTTTTCTTTTTTTCTTTTTCTAAGACAGAGTTTTAATATGTAGTCCAGGCCTGATACTTGCAGTATAATACAGGCTGGACCCAAACTCACAGTGATTCTCCTGTCTCTGTACCTAAAATGCTAGGAGTATAAACATTAGCTACCACATCTGGCTGGGCTAAGCCTTTAATTAACCTTAGTTATATTTGTTTTTATTAGTATGCTCTACGATGGATACCATGAACTGAGTTTAACAGTGATACATAAATGTTATGGACCAAATCGTGATCCATGCTATTTCCCCTCCTTATTATTTTAATACCCCTCCTTTTATTCCTCTGCAACATCTGGAAGACTCTTGATTTTTCAGATTTGTAAAGTCTGTTTCAAAATTCTGAAAACAGGCCTGCTAGAAGTCTTCTACTTTGTGTACACCTCATGTTTGACACCATCTTACTAACAACAAGGCTCTGCTCTAAACACTTTACTGTCACTAATCCACTGAACTCTTTTAATACCCAGAAGGAGAGTGTATTATTGTAGCATTTAACAGACAAGAAAACTCAAAGTGTTAGGGCTTAAGCATGAACTATCCCCTGAAAGCTTAGGTGTACAGTCTTACAGCCTTGGTGGCCAGCTGATGGGCTCTGGGGAAGTGACTAGGTCACGAGGACTCTGGCTTCACTGGTGTAGTCTCCGCTCACAGAGTCACAATGTCATGTGACTGAATTACTTGGAGGTGGGAGACACTAGGAGATGGGGTCAAGGTAGAAGAAGAGTCACTAAGCCTCGCCTGCCAGGGCTGCTTATCTAGTCCCGGTCTTCACGGCACGGTTGCCTGCCTACTACAAAGTGCGTAGCTTTCCTGTTACGCCTTCTTTCATGCTATCTCTGCTTTCCCAGTGTTAAAGTCATGGGCGCCAGCCAGCTGCAAGTGCACTAAAGCCTGAGGCTGCAAGCACAACAAATCCTTGTCATTTTGTCACAGCACCAGGGAGTGTCTAGCACAAGGCAGATCAATTATTTGCTTTACATTTAATTCTCTATCAAACTATAAATTCCTTGAAGACAGAGTATAACTTACTTATAACCATATTCTAGCTCAATTTCTTTTTTTTTTTAAAGATTTATTTATTTATTATATGTAAGTACACTGTAGCTGTCTTCAGACACTCCAGAAGAGGGAGTCAGATCTCGTTACAGATGGTTGTGAGCCACCATGTGGTTGCTGGGATTTGAACTCTGGACCTTCGAAAGAACAGTCGGGTGCTCTTACCCACTGAGCCATCTCACCAGCCCCTAGCTCAATTTCTAATACACACACACACACACACACACACACACAGGAAATATTTAAATGAACAGTTAAATAAAAAATATATAACTGGAATTTGACACCTCAATTCTATGTAAGGTCCTTTAAAAACAAACAAAACAACAATCCACCAAATATGCAGGGTACCAAGCCTGGTGGCTTGGGCCTATGGCTCTAGCTACTCAGAAGGCTGAGGCAGGAAGATCACAAGTTCAAGTCCTCCTGGGCTACAGAGTGAGCTCAAGGGCAGCCTGGGCAACTTAGTAAGACTCTATGGCAAAATTTATAAATAAATAAATAAATAGGCAAGCAAGCAAGCAAGCAATAGTCTAGAATTGTCTAAACATAGACTGGACTAAAATTAATCTTTCCAAGAGCTCAGAATTTGAATTCCCATACTACCAAAATTCAAAAAATGCAAAAGAACGCAAAAACAGAAAATGTGAAATAAACACTCTCTCTGACTGGCGATGTCCATCTGTGATGGGACAATGTGACACTGAAATGATGCTACACCAATATCAACAGCCCAGTTAAGCACACAGGTTAACTTCAGACTTACACTTAAGCCCAACCCATCAGCGATTTACTCCTGGATGGGCCACTTAACAGCTCAGTCTCAGCTGCCTTTTCTCAGCTAACACCAGCATAACAGTGGAACTTACATTATAGGACTTGAGGCTTGGGTATTGGCTAAGCCTTTTTTGTTGGTAGTGGGTTTTTTGAAACAGGATCTCATTAGGCAGCTTTGGTTAGCCTAGAACTCACAATGTAGACAAGTTGGCCTTAAACTTAAGAGATCCCCTTGCCTCTGCTACCTGAGTGGTAAGATTAAAGGAATACAGCCCCACACTGGACTGGGCTAAGCCTTCAATCAATTTGAGTTATACTTGTTTTCATTAAGTATGTTTTACCATGGATACCATGTACTGAGTTTACTACTGACATATATATGTTATTATAATTAAAAATCTGTATTAGGATAACCCAATAATAAGCCCTTAAACATTGATTCTCAACCTGTGGGTTGCAACCCCTCTAGGGTCAAACAATCCTTTCACGGGGTCAATTATCAGATACCCTGCATATCAGATATTTATATTACGATTCATAGCAGCACAGTTATGGTTATGAAATAGCAACGAAATAATTTTATGGTTGGAGGTTACCACAACATGAGGAACTGTATTAAAGGGTCTCAGCAATAGGGAGGTTGAGAAGCACTGCCTTAAATGATATAAGACATATATATCACAATATTAAAAAAAATTCTTCTCATTTACAAAAGCCCCTCCTTACCTTGTTTGGTGAATAAAAATCATCTTGAAATAGTTAGAAAAGGCAGCAAGCACTGCTCTGTGGGCTTTGAAG
Organism: Mus caroli; assembly: GCF_978045245.1. Classification (NCBI taxonomy): domain Eukaryota; kingdom Metazoa; phylum Chordata; class Mammalia; order Rodentia; family Muridae; genus Mus; species Mus caroli. Next base: position 74,851,093 of record NW_028227269.1, read on the forward strand.
TAAACATCCCCAATAGCAACTGTGCAGTCACACAGAAAGCCGAATTCTCGCTGCATGTTCAGCTGCTGCAGAAGCACAAGGCTATGGCTAGCAGTATCCATGGCGGCTCTGAGAAAAACCAACATAGATACATATGTTTGGGATACATAGATGTTTATATACATATATACATACACACACACACATACAAATATACATACTTATACATAAAACTGGTTATAGTTCACACAAACCTAGAGCATTAAGGTCTCATTTTAAATGAAACTACTCAACACTGTGGACCTTGCTCTCTAACATTAAACCCCTTGTTATGACAACTGAGGTGAACTCTTCTGAACAATGAGAGTCTTTTAAGCACGGAAGAGGGGGATTTGTATGGGCAAGAGAAATGCTCGTGCTTTCAATGTGATCATGTTTTGCTTTCGTGTGTGTGTGTGTGTGTCTTACACACGCTAGGCAAGCCCCATTCCTACTCTCCTTATGGTTTAATGCCCGGGGCTTCGTCTACACCAGTTAAGCACTCTACTTCTGAGCTTCACCCCCATCCTGTGATCACATTTCTAGTGCTGTTTCTTAACTGGGGAGATGAAGTGGAATACTGCAGTGGGGCTCAGAGTGACATGAGATAACTTAGTGAAAACTGGGTTGTAATGGAAAATGCTATTTAAATGTCCCCTCTAAGTGGGAATAATAGAATAATAGCAGGGCATCCTACCTGGCTGTGAGCCTCAGCTATCTCTCCAGCCTGATGGGCAGCCTACCTAGACTACAACTGTCCACTTTCTTCTGAGATCCTCTGGCATTCAGGAGGTGCTGGCCTCCTGACTGTCATAAAACTTAGCAGTCACAGATGTCAAGCCATACCCCGATTTATATGGGGCCTGGGAGCTCATGAGAAAGAATCTACAACCTGATTTCATACACGTCCGGATGCAGATTCTCTGTGGCAAGAAAAGGAAGATATGGCAAATGAGCCTCAAGGGGAAAATTCCTGCATGAGGCTATGCAAGCAAGTCCTGACCAAGACAGTAACTGTGTATCTAAACAACAAAGACACAGGAAAGTCACAGTTTCAGGCAGGTGGGAGGCTAATCTTCACCACCACCTCTGCCCTAGCTGTGCAAGAGCCCTGGTACTCTGGGGAGAAGGCAGCTGCAATTCTAGGGGTATCATAAGTATGGTAGTTTGGATGTGCTTGGCCTCCACAGATTCATGTTTCAGTGCTTGGTCATAGGGAGTGGCACTGTTGGGAGGTGTGGCCTTGTTGGAGGAAGTGCGTCACTGTGTAGGTGGGCTTTGAGTTCTCCACCCTGTGTGGAATCAGAACCTCCTCCTGGCTGCTTTTGGATCAACATGTAGAACTCTCAGCTTCTCCTACAGCACCATCTGCCTGGATGCTGCCATGCTCCCTGCCATGATGATAATGGACTGAACCCCTCAAACTGTAAGCCAGCCCCAGTTAAATGCTTTCCTTTATAAGAGTTGCCTTGGTCGTGGTGCCTCTCACAGCCATGAACCGCTAAGACACTAGGGAACCGGGAGAACCGCCTTTGAAAGAGCAGATTCTGAAAGTGAGGATGAGGCTTCAACACAGGAAATAACAATTATATCCATGGAAGAAATCCTTGACACGTCTCTCACTTCACCCTCCACCTACCTTACCTTCAAACATAACCGCCATCCTGAATTTCCTGTTATTGACTTTCTCTTTTTTTAATATATTTATTTTATGTATAGGAGTACACTGTCACTCTCTTCAGAGACACAAGAAGAGGACATCAGATCCCATTACAGATGGTTGTAAGCCACCTTGTGGCTGCTGGGAATTGAACTCAGGACTTCTGGAAGAATGGTCAGTGCTCTTAACCACTGAGCCATCTCTCCAGTCCCACTTTTGACTTTCTTTTTTTTTTTTTTTTTATTTTCGAGACAGGGTTTCTCTGTGTAGCCCTGGCTGTCCTGGCACTCACTTTGTAGACCAGGCTGGCCTCGAACTCAGAAATCCGCCTGCCTCTGCCTCTCGAGTGCTGGGATTAAAGGCGTGCGCCACCACGCCCGGCTCACTTTTGACTTTCTTATACATCACCACATTCTGCCTGTGTAGGACCATATCTTTGACCAAAGGATAGTATTGTTTACAAGTTTTATTCTTCATAAATAATTAGCTTCAAGAATTCCATTAATTAGCCGGGCGTGGTGGTACACGCCTTTAATCCCAGCACTTGGGAGGCAGAGGCAGGTGGATTTCTGAGTTCGAGGCCAGCCTGGTCTACAAAGTGAGTTACAGGACAGCCAGGGCTATACAGAGAAACCCTGTCTCGAAAAAACAACAAACAAACAAACAAACAAACAAACAAAATCTCCTTGTTGTTGGATCAGGTTTCAGATCCCAACAATGATATAGCCAATCAGGTATCTTGCAAAATGCCTTTTCCTACAGCTTCTGGCCTCCTTGTACCCACTCACGTACATACACATATGCAAACAAAAATAAACTACAAGAATTTTTAACATTGTGTGTGCCTGTGCGCGTGTGTGTCTGGGTACAAGTATGCCATTCACATATGGGGAGATAATATGACAGTTCACAGATATGTCATGGTTCTATAATTCTACCATGTGTAGGTCCAGGGGTTCAAACTCAGGTTGTTGGGCTTAGCAGTAAATACTCTTACTGCCAAGTTGTCTCACTGGTCCTATCACCTTAAACATTTATCATTTAGTGTGTGTGTGTGTGTGTGTGTGTACACCAGGGTGTGCATGCGAAGGTCAGAGCACAATGCTGTGTCAACTGGTTCTCTCTACTATAAAGGTTCCAGGGCTCAAGCTCAAGCCCTCAGACTTGAATGGCAGGTGCCTTTATATGTTGAGCCATCTTGCTGGCCCTTTCTCATGTCAAAAAACAAAAAACTTGCCAGGCAGTGGTGGCGCACGCCTTTAATCCCAGCCCTTGGAAGGCAGATTTCTGAGTTTGAGGCCAGCCTGGTCTACAGAGTGAGTTCCAGGACAGCCAGGGCAACACAGAGAAACCCTGTCTCTAAAAACCAAAAAAACCAAACCAAACCAAAAAACCAAAAAACTTTCAGCCTCACTGAAATAACTGAATGGGAGCTATAGAAACTTGATCCTATCCTCTGAAATAAAGTTGCAGGGCTGGAGAGATGGCTCAGCAGTTAAGAGCACTGATTGCTCTTTCAGAGGTCCTGAGTTCAAATCCCAGCAACCACATGGTGGCTGCTGTAATGGGATCTGATGCCTCTTCTGGTGTGTCTGAAAAAAGCAGCAGTGTATTCACATATATAAAATAAGTAAATTAATCTTTAAAACAAAACAAAGCTGTAAACCGAGGGTCTTATTCCAGGAGGTGATTTGACCAAAAGTTACTACCTTCATCACCACATTTGCTTCTAAAAATCACCAGACAAGGAGGTTTTTAAAGACCTATATTTGAAGTTTCTGCATAAAAAACACTTTAAAATCAATAAAATGGCTCAAAGTAAAATACCCCAAATCAGCTGTTTTTTAAAAAATGCTTCCAAAAAAAAAAAAAAACCCTCCAAATTCTTGGATCTTAGGTATTTTCACCAGGTTTTCAAATACAGCTTATATATATATATTCACTGGCATAACCAACTACTGAGCCAGGCAGAAATGAGAAATAGCACACACAAAGCTGCAATACAAGATCTTGTGGTTAATGGGCTGAGTAGCAGTTAAACTTTTCATTTCCTCAGCAGATACTCATTGAAACACACACACATCAAAAGCTCTAAGTTACAGACCAAAAAAAAAAAAAAAAGCATAAACGCTCAAGTCAAGTCAAGAATACAGGCTTAGCAAGGAGATAAAACACATGACAATAACTACATTACAAATTAAAAGTGTCAAGTGCCACTAGAACGTTCAGCTGGAGATAAGCACGGAGCAAGCAATGAAAATAACATATTCAAACTGGTTTTCATCAGGCTTAGAAAGATAAAACCAAGTAACTTTACCGGGAGGGCTGTGAGTATTTTGTTATCAGAATTCAACTCAGTATAAAGGGGGGAGAAGAAAAGGAGTAAACAGAAGGAAAGGACAGGCGCAGCTTGCTAAGGAGACTAAGTGTAAGTGTACCCCAGCTGTGCCTGAAGGTATCCATCCCGCTAACTGCAGTGAGCTATGTAAGATGCTTGTGTAGGAACAACACTGGCAGTCACTCACTCAGTGGCGGGGGGGGGGGGGGGGTGGGGGGGTGGGTGGGGAGAACAAGACTCGGAAACCCAACCTCTTAAGAGTTTCAGCGCAGCCACTAGCTAGGTCTATCTCAATTCCCTGAGCCTCAGTAGCACTTATGAAGCGTGGATAATGGCAGTTTCTTCCTGAGGTGTCAAATGAAGCACTCTGGAGGCTGAGGCAGGAGGACCTGGAATTTAAGGCCAGCCTGGACTATAGTGAGACTTTGTTAATGAGGGTGTTGTGTGTGTGTGTTTGTGTGTAACAAGAGGGTATATATATTTGATAGGAGGACCTGTAGTAAGTGTTCAATAAGTATTAGACAGTACATCTCTAGGTCGGTTAGTTAAGGAGCCAGCTAGAAACCACGTAATGGCAGTGGGGAATGAAGGGAAGAGCTCGAGAGAGCCACCAGACACAGAACCGACACGACGTGGTGGCAGACAGGACACAGTCAACCACAGGCTGCAAGCTAAAGGTGAGTGGGTTGCTAGAAGCTGTCATTTATTTCTTCGGCACACATTTTCACAGTAACTGCCATGTTCCTGCTGTTGATATTAAAGGTAAAAGACTAGAGCTAGCCACAGGAACTGGCTTAGAGGAGGAGGTTTCTTACACAGTGAGTTCAAAGTGTCTACTCCAGGAAAAGGAAGTAGAAATGTCTAGTGATGAGTGGAAACAGCTCTAGAAAGATCAATGCCAAAGGAGACCTCTGAAATGACAAGACTCAAGTTTCTAAATATGTAGAGCTATACAGCGAAGCCAAATTTAAAAAAAAAAAAAAAAATTCTAAAAGCTAAGTATGGGTTGGGCCTGGTGGCACACGCATGCTGTAATCAAAGCTACCCTGGATTCCAGGCCCTGTATGTTAGAGATTCAAGGCTTGCCTGGGATAGAGCACAAACATAAGCTGATTTGGGAAACTTAAGACTTTGGGTCAAATGGGTCAAAAAAAAAACAAAAAACAAAAAACCAAAAAACAACAACAAAAAAAAAAAACTTAAAAAAAAAGGGTCTAGATGATGGCAGAGGATTTGTCTAGCATTCATGAGCCCCTGGGTTCACTTTTCAGTACTTTACTAAAAAAAAAAAAAAAAAGTATGAAAACTTGAAAGCCAGAAAAGCTACAATAAAACAAAGCAGGCAAACCTGGGACCTGAGGAAAATGCAGAACCCTGAGAGGGGGAACGCTGGTGACCAGGAGAGCAGGTGGGAGGTGACGTCCTACAAGTTCAGGGACGTAGCTGAGGCCAACTTTCTGATTCAAGACAACCTTTCAGGGTAGAGCCAACAAAATAGGAGGTACGGTCGGGGTGGGGCCCCGAGGAAGCTGCAGACCTCAGGAAGAGAAGCCACTCCAGATTAACCAGGAAATTAGCTGGAGGGACTGAGGGTGGAGAATCTGTTAACTCACCAACTACGAAGTCAGTTCATAAAGAAAGGGAAAGGGGACCTAAAATACGAACAGGATTAAGCTATGTAAGGAACATTCGAACGCAGTAACTTCTTCCTCTTTAGTTTCCATTTATCTATCCTCAGAATCTCTAACGCCTGCCTTCTCTAAGTGGTTAAACCCACTCCATGAGATTCCAGTTTTTGGGTTTGTTTGGTTTTTTTTTTTTTTTTTTTTTGGTTTTCCGAAACAGGGTTTCTCTGTGTAGCCCTGGCTGTCCTGGAACTCACTCTGTAGACCAGGCTGGCCTCGAACTCAGAAACCTGCCTGCCTCTGCCTCCCAAGTGCTGGGATTAAAAGCATGTGCCACCACTGCCTGGCGAGATTCCAGATCTTTTATTTTCAGGTGTAGAACTATTTCATCTCTTGGTTCACGTCTCTCCAACATGATACCTCGCCTCTATCTTCAGGTACCTGTGGCAGAATTTCCCAGGAGCTGAACCCCAACCTGGTCACCATGCCCTCCTAGGCCTTGGTGTCATTCCTTTTACTGGAAGCCTTTTCCAGGCAGAGACTTCCTATTTGCTTACAGCCTTATTTTACATCTTTGATCTACTAACTTTTGTGTCACTGTGGGGTCAACCTTCATTGATTAGGGTGATGGCCTCCTGGTCTTTGTTTTTTTTCTCATATCTAGTCATTTATATACTAAAACCTATGATGAGGGGCTGCTGAGATGGCTTGGTGGTTGAAGAGCTAACTGCTCTTGTAGAAGACCTGGGTTCAGCTCCCAGGACCCACATAGCAACTCACCACCTTTTCTAACTTCAGTTCCAGGGGGCTCAGATGCGCTCTTCTGGACTTCATGGATACCAGGCATGCACGTGGTATACACACATATATGCAAAGCATACATACACATAAAATAAGCTGTGAATAATGTAAGAGACTCTGCAGTAATATTCCTCCAACAGTGATGTTTTTGTTTTTATAATTAACTTGGCTGAACTTAACACTCCCAAGTTCTGCTCCTTGATCCGTGAGGTTTGGCTCTAGGTGTGCTCTTTGGAGGCCGTGGTAAACATGTCCAGCTCAGAAACTACAAGATTCAGAGTATTACACATCACCCCAACAAACCATTTGTTGAGCATCTCCCCCACTTTCCAGCTGCATGTTGTGTGCTCTGCCCTTTTTCTTCTAGCAACAGTTACCCCAGTTTTAGTCACCACACTGTGCCACCAAAACCATAAAAACAGAAACATCCACTGCTAACCCTTCTGCCAATTCAATTTTCAAAGACACACATGGTAACAAGACATACATGCGGGCAAAACACCCATATGCATAAAATAATAAAATCTGGTTGGAAGATAGACATGGTAGTATATACTTGTAGTCTTAGCACTTGTGAAACTGAAGCAGGAGGATTGCTGAAAATTCAATGTAAGCCAAGGCTACACGGAGTGAGTTCAAGGCTGGTTGGCCTGAGCCTATCTAACAAAAACCAAACAAAAAAATTAACAGGAAAGATTTTTGGTAGGAAAAAAAGATGTAAAGTAGGTTGCAGAAAAGAATTCAAAATAAAAAAATTCACCCTTCATTATTTAGAAAAGCAAAGAGTTTAAAAACTTTAAAAACATTTTTATTATCAAATTAGTATTTTTAATATTTTATTCTGAGAATTTCATACATGTATACAAGGCATTTTTATCATCATAATATCCTTCCCATCTAAGCACCACACCCTCACCCCCAAAGTAATATTTATAACAGGCTTAGTATTGACAGCTATGAGACTATACAAGCTCTATTTACTTTCCAGATTGCAGTAAATTAGCTCTGGATTAGTTCAAACTAAGATGAAACAAGTTTATAATTTAGTTAGCATGATATTCAACATCTTGGACTGTTTAGAAACCTCTTTTTGGTTGGCTTGCATTCTCAGATCAGCAGCAGAACAGCCTAGAATACTCAGCCCTTCATTCTCTCGCACTGCAAGCATCTTTAACAGACTTTATATCAGTTATCAGTCAGAGACAGGAAAGCTGGCAGAGGAATGTCAAGCTTGTATGAACTACTGACTCATGGCTAGAAATACACAAGTTCAGCGCTACCTGAGAAAAGGCTTCCCACAACAAGCCTTTGTAGCTGGTATTTGTAAAATGGTATTTTTTGATGATTGTGGATGTGTGACAGTTGATCTGGTTTTATTTGTGAGACGAGATCCCACTATAACCTAGACTGACCTAGAATTTACTTTGTAGCCCAGGCTGAACTGAAGTCTATGTTCTCTTGCCTCAAGCTCCTGAATAGAGGGATCATAAGGGTATACCATAATTATTATAATTATACCATAATTCCCAACAAGTATGGAAGAATGTTTACTATTGCATAAGTATCCCAAAGAATTGTGTTCATTATAGTAGATAAATAAATGTCAATGATTATTGTAAATGTGACTTTAAACTACAATTTTAGGTGGCTTAAGGAATCTAAGTAGTTAGACACACTGTTGCATACCTGTAATTCCAGCTCATACAAGTTTGAGGCCTGAACTTAGAAAACCCTATCTCAAAAAGAAGACAAACAGGAGACTTGGGGGAAAGGGCCCTCCCTGTACTCACCCCCATCCCAAGGCAAATCCCTGGAGCTCACTGGCTAGCCAGGTTACATGAATCAGTGAGCCCCACCTTCAGTAAGGAAGACACCCGAGGTCAATCTCTGACCTCAGATCCACACACACAGACACACACCCCTCAAAGAAAAGAAACAGAAATGAGCTAAACTAATGCACTAGTAGAGTGGTTAGAGGCCAGGAAGGGCCACACCATTTCCAAACTTTTTGGTGTAAAGTATCTAGGAAAAAGAACCACTTATTCTTAGACCCTTTTAAATTGATTTCCATATTGTCTAAAAATAATACAGGAACTGCCAAATCTGAAAATACAGGCACAGATCAAACCTGCCAGGAACCCATATTCACAGACAATGTTAGAGAAGACGTGATGGATGACACAGGAAAGGGAAGTTACATTCTAGAAATCTTCAACAGGATAGTCTGGAGCCCTGGTCTGTGGGCAGACAGCCTTTTCCATCCTCTGTGTGTGTGTGCGCGCACACAAGTGTGCCTGTCTGTCTGTCTGTCTGATAAAGCACTAGGCCAATAAAACTTAGAAATAAAAAACTTAATATAAAAGAAAGGGACAAGAGTCTCCTTGATTTCTCTAAAAACTACATCTAACAAGAGCAAAAGAGGTCCTCACAGGCAGGGAAAGTGAAAGAGGGCAAAACCAGAGGAGACCCAGAGTGCAGTGGGCAAGTGACTGAGCTGCTGTGTAAGTGAGCTACCATCTCCTCTGCCAGAGAATAACAGCTCCATGAACACACTTCCAACACAGGCTAAATAACACCCTCTGCCTAAAGAGCCTGCTGTTTCAGAATTAAACATTGGTTTTGATCTGTATCTACAAAAGCAATTAATTACAAAAATCTCAAAACCTTAATAATATAAAAACACGTTTCTTAAGCTTAATTTAAGAGAAGAAAAAAGGCCCAATAAAATGAGAACAGAAGCCTAACAAAGGGTGGGGATATAATATAGCCCAGTAGTAGAGGCCTTATCTAGCATTCACAAGATGCCAGTTTGATCCCCAGAATACAACCAAGTACAATTAAAATGAACTAATAATGAAATTTCATGTTAGCTTTGAGTACTGTCTTTTTCCTCCACTTTCTTTTGGGGATGGGTGAGTGAGTGGGGTGGTGAGACAGGGCTCACTATGTAGCCCTGGCTGTCCTGGAACTTACTCTGTAGACCAAGCTGGCCTTGAACTCACAGAGATCTGCCTTCCTCTGTCTCCCAAGTACTGGGATCGAAAAGGTGAGCACTACATATTATATGTGTACTTGCATGAATTCAGGCATATCGTATGTATGCAGGAGCCTGTGGAAACCAGAAGGAATCAGTTTCCCAGAACTGGAGTTATTTCAAGTTAAGAGCCACAGGGGCGCTGGAAGCCAAACCTGGGTTGTCTCAACTGATGAGCCATCTTGACAGACTAAAGGAAGAGACAGTGATTGAGGAACCTAACTGGCATGAAGTGGAGATCAAAGGATCGAATTCCATTGCTGTTAAAGATAACTACTATTAACTATTTTCTTTTTGGCTTTCTCTAAGGACTCAGATGCACTTGCTCTGTGGGATAAACAAGCAGAAAGGGGCACAGGAAGTGGTGTAGAGCTACTTTACAATTCATCAAAATAAGAACACCTGCACTGCTTTCCTATAGGAACTCTCTAATAATACAGTTCGCCAACTCTTTCCTAGCTCTTACTTCAAAAAATGGACAAATTGGTCAGATACCACCAGCAGCTTGCAGGGAATAAATCACTTTGGTCAGCGGTAGGTTAGGCACTATGCAGCACTTCCCAGCAGCTCAGCCATGCTAGATTTTACTGCCAAGCCGCTCGGGCCCCTCCTCCTCAGCTAGACAGCCTGGCTCCTTTGCATTCCCCTCAGGAGATCGGGTGGAAATACATAGCTCCACTTTGTAAGGCATAGAGGGCAGCTGAAAGTCCTGCCTGGCCTCTCTGGGCAACCACAGGCGCCAATAAATCAGCCACAGGCGATTCTCTCACCCCCTTCCTGGGGAGCAAGACGTAATGTGAAAGAGCACTGACTAGGCTTGGAAGATAAGTGATCCGAGACTCACATTCCTTTGCCAACTATTCTTGTCACCACAGTCAGGTATACCTCTCTGGCTCACTTCTGCCGGCTTAAAACATATCTGTAACAAGACAATACTACCCTTTTAAGGAATTCAGTTATTAAAACAGCTGGCAAAGGTTAGCACACAAAACTAAACCTGACTGGAAACTCCTTACAGCTTATTATAGTACTGGGCATGACAGTCTAGTGTGGGGTGGGGTGGGTGGGGGGTCTTTTTGCCGACCACCCAGGATGTCTCATTGCTTCCTAACTGAATCCCAGCCATCTTGACTATTTCACGTCTACTCATCCCACCCTCGGTCAGGCAGTGGCTGTGTACCCTTAACTAAATAAAACATATCTAGGTTGTTTCAAGAATGATGCCTAAACCTAAGGCTGAGACACGTAGCCAGACCAGGGGGCATACACTCTAAGTTCCTGCTAGCGAGAGCCCGACCTAAGATCCATCACTATTTCTACACTAGCCTGGACTATCAACCTGAGAAGTCCTGTAAACCTGATACAATTTTAATCACTTCTGGAGTATGCACTGTCCAAAGCAGGATAAACTGACACTGCAGTCCTGGCACACTGGAGAGTTCAATGGCAAACGTGTCTGCAGTCCTGAAGGCTAATTATGAAAGGTGCAGAAACTTTGATCGGGCAACACTCTGCTCCTTAGGCCGGGTGTTAGCTGTGAAATGAGGGATGGACTCGATATAACTTAAGGTCCTTTTCAGCTGGAAAACTAAGATGTACTTCAATCTTGTCAATCGACAGCTCTGCAGCTTTTGAAGGACTTGCTGGAGTCCCTCAAGGAAGAAGGCCAAGTTTAATCCCTTAGAGGGAGATGGGAGTTAATTTATAAAACACACAACACTAGCTGCTATCAGGTTCCAAGTACAGCGCCGTGCGTTACCTAAGCAACTGATAACGGCTTGATTCCTCCAAATGAGTGCAAGGGAGACGATGATAATAAGATGAGGGCCAGAATTCAAAAAGAAAAACCATTGGGCTAAAAGAAAAATACGTGAGAAAAATTAATTATTAGGGTAGGGGGCTACTTGCCCTAGATGCTAGGTACTCACAAACTGGATGGGGGAGGGGAGAGTGAGGGCTGCGCAGCCCGATCTGGACACCCGCCCACTAGCTAGAGCCTGGAGGCCTGGCGCGGCCGCCCGGGACCCGGCTGACACAGACGGATTGAGGCTTCCGCGCCCGCTCGGAGCCCGGCCCGCAGCCAGAATGGGCTCCAAGGCTGTGCGGCAAGCGCGCGCGCCATCCCGCCCGCGTTAGGCCCCGGCGGCCCACGGCCAAGGGCGGCTCCGCGCGCCCAGCACTCGCTCGCCGTTGCTAATGTCCTCCTTGGGCCCTGACTGACATCTCCAACGGACCAAAAACAGCACCCCTCTCCCCGGCTACTTGCATCTGTCCCGCGACGGGTGCAGCTGCAGCCGCCGCCCGGGCGGCTCGCGGCGGGAGGGACTGAGCCCGGAGCAGCCCACAGGGGCAGGGCCGCGTTGCTTACCCAGACTCCGCCGCGGCGGCGGACGGGCGGGCGGGCTTCTCTGTGCGGGAGGGGCGGGCTCCCGCGCGGCGCACACCACGCGGCTGCGCCCGCTCACGCACCCGGCGGGCTGCTCTCGCGCGGCTTCCCGCGCCCGGCCCACGTGACCGGGCTGCCGGGAAGCGAGCGGCACCCCGGCTAGTGTGCGTGCCTGCCTGCGTGCGTGCGTGCTTGCGCGCGCGCCTGCCCGCCCGCCCGAGTGGCCAAGGCGGGGGTCGGCCCCGCGCTCCGGGCGCGCCTCTGCTACGGTCCCCAGTCGTGACTGGAGGCGGAAGTGTGGGGACAAGCTCGAGCGTCACAGGCTCCCCACACGTCTTGGCGTGACCTGGGGACTTTCCCCGGCGTGTGCAAAAAAAAAAAAAAAAAAAAAAAAGCACGGGTGCCCCCTCGGCCCTGGGTGGGGACGAGCAAGGATGCACCGGCGTCTGGCGCGGGAGGGGGACGAGGACGCGGGGCAGGCGGCCACATGCGGCGGGAGCCAGGCGGGCCGGGCGGGGCATGGCGGGGAAAGTGACTCAGGCCCGAGGCCGGCGGGCCCACGCGAAGAGGAGTCGGGGGACACGGGGGACCCCGAGCGGACAGGCTTTAGGCTGGACGGGACGAGAGTGTCAGTTCCCCCCACCCCCAGGCGTCCAGGGTGGAGCGCGGGGGCGGGTCCAACTGCGGGGCCCTGCGGGACAGGGGTCTGACATCTGGGTAGAGGGCGATCGGCATCCAGCCCCGAGGGAGTCGGGAGGATCCCAGTGGCGTCCAGCTGTGCAAACAGGAGGAGGGCCAAGCCGACTCGGGGGAGAGGGGCTACAGTGCTGCTCCAGCCGCCGCCGCCCGGGCGCCCGCGCTGCGGGCAGTGCCAGCCTCCCCGGCCCGACGCAGAAACTTGTTGCAACCAACAGGCGACCGCGGGTGCCCCTAGCCGCCAGCGGCGGAGTGGGTGGGCGGGCGAGAGGGAGGGGAAGGCTGGCGGACGCCGCCGCGAACTGGTGGGCAGACCCGGAGTCGCCGCGTAAGCGGGGCCGGCTCAGTGCGGTGCGGCAGGCGCGGCTGTGCGGCAGCGGAAGTCCTTTGTTGCAGCGCAGTCCCTGGCAGAGCCCGGAGTGTCTCGGCGCAGCCCAGCCGAGCGCCGCGCGCCGTCAACTGCAGCCCGCGGCCCCTCGCCTCCGCCCGCCTTCCCCGCGGCTCCGCTGCCCTCAACTCCATAAAACCTCCGCAGCCGCGCGTCCCACCGCGCCCGGTGAGTAGCTGCCAGTCGTCGGGGCCATTTGAGCAACTTTGGCCGAAGCTGGGCCACGGGCCTGGCGGAGTGCGTGGCCGAGGCGGCACCGACCGGTGCGGGGAGCCGGAGCGTGGAAAGCGCGCGGCGAGGAGCCGGTGGCGGGGGTCTGCCGAGCGGCTTTGCTCGGGGCCTGCCGTCAGTCCGGTGCGCGCGGCCTCTCCGGGTTCCGGACGAATCCCCTCTCCAGACGACTTCCCAAATTACTTCTTTTCCCTTTATTTTATTTTGTGCTGGGGGGGAGGGGAGGTGGAGGCGGGAGGCCGCGCTTGATTGACGGGCCCAGAGCGCGCTTCGCTAACTTCCAGCTGCGGCTGGGCGGCCGGTGGGAGGGGAGCGTCCCGGAGCCGGAGGCCGCAGACTTGGGCGCGCTCCGAGGGAGGAGGCGGCTGGGCCGCGCGGATTCCTGCTTCGCTTTTTCCCACCCCCGCTCCTCAGCACACACGCTTTTTGTTCGGGTCCAAAGTGGTAGGTCTCGGGGGGTTGGGGGGTTTTCTGTGTACGAGATCCCCCCCCCCTCGAGTCCCGAGAAGAAAGTGCTTTTTGCCTCCAGTGGTGGGCGCTTACAAGTAGAAGTTCTGGTGGAGGCGGTGAGCTAGTTGGGTGGCGATCTGGAGTCCTTGCTGCTGAAGCGTGCAGGCGTGGACCTGGGCTCAGCCGCCGCTCCCAGGCTCCCTTTCCACCTTAGCCACTCGTCCACGTGATCTGAGGGCTTGACAAGACATTTTCCAACTCGGACGCGTCTAGAACAGGTTAATGAAAGTCCTTGTTTTCTGGGGGTAGGGTTTTGTATGTGTGTGATCATGTTCCCAAATCGAGTGTCGCTGTGACGGTACATGTAGATTCTCCACTGGTCAGACTGTATTTCCGTACAGTATGTATCGCTGCGGCAACATTTTCCCCTTTGACACTGGAATCCACAAAGCGTTCCAAGCACCCCCCCCCCCCCCACACACACACACACCCGTTTTGAGACAAGGTCTGGCTAGGTAGCCCAGGATCGCTTGGATTTAATTCTCCTGCCTCAGGAAATCCTAAATTCTGGGGTGATAGGCTTGTTCTGAGGCTTTCCAAGACCACTTAGAATTTCTTGAGCCGAAGTTTGAGGCACCCTGAAGTCGATTGGGAAAATCGATGTAGTTCTTAGGACTGCTTTAAAGCAACCATGGTTTTTATAAGGTATAAAATAGGTTCTCTGGAATTTTCTCACCTCAAATGGATATGATCTGGAAAGAATGAAGGTACAAGAGGCTGAAGACCAAATGATGGATGGATGGATGGATGGTCAGTTGCCCAGAACTGTAAAACTTCCCTTTTGAATCACTTGCTGTTGTTACCCCCTAAAGTCTCAGTAATACTGAGTGGCATTGGTAACTACATGAGGTTTCTTCCTCTTAAAGAAACAGGCGGACCTAACGCAGATGAGGTGCAGTGCCTTTCCAAAGGTTAATACTTAGAAGTTCTGCGGTACAGTGCTGTGTTCCAGCCACTTGCACTCATTTTAACACCAGAATTTCTCCATTGACAGCAAGTTTTATAGGGTGTGGTTGTGCATGTCTATAATCCCAGCACTTCAAGAGGTTGGATCAAGAGTTTGAGGCTAACCTGGACCTGGCATACATAACAAGGCCCTTTTTTCAAAAAAAAAAAAAAAAAAAAACAAAACTCAGGGCTGGAGAGAGCTCAGGGGTGAAGGGCACTTGCTTTCCCTCCAGAAGAAGTAAGTTTGACTCCCAGCACCCATCCCAGGCAGCTCACAACTACCTGTAACTTCATTTCCAGGGAGCTCTGGACTCTAGAACAGCTGTACTCATGTGCACACCCCTTCCCCCCCACATACACATCATTAGAAATTAAAATTAAAAAACCCAAAGCCTCAGTTTTCATGCTGTTGAGTAGACCTGGTTGAGCAGTCTTTCCAGCTGCCTGTGTTCTTCCAGTTCCTAACATTATGCCTGCTGGTTTGCACCACTGCTGCTGCGTCGTTGTCAGGAAAGAACCCATTTTAACCAGGCCATGAGCACAGCTTCCTGACCTTGTAAGTTGGTTTTTGGTGTTTCTAGACAAGTGTTTTTCAGTCTATCCCTGGCTATCCTGGAACTCACTCTGTAGGCCAGGCTGGCCTCAAAGGCAGAAATACACCTGTCTCTGCCTCCTGGATGTCAGGATTAAAAGCATGGACCACCTTGATGGCTGTTTTATGGGTTTTTTTGTTTTGTTTTGTATTTTAAAGCTAGATTCTCACTGTTTGGCCTGGGGCCAGCCTTAGCTTTCCGTCCTCCTGCTTCAACCTCTCACCCAGTGGTGGGATAACGGGCCTGCACCTCCACCCCAGCCTTCTGACGTGGTGGGGTTTTTGTTTTTGTGAAGCAGGGTCTCACTCTTGTAGACCAAGCTGGCCTCAACCTCTTGAGGGATGTGCCTGCTTCTGCCTCCACAGTGCTAGGATTACAGGCTTGTGCTGCCGGTCCTGCTCAGGACTGTGTGTTTCTATGTCATGGTAGCTGCCAAATGTTTGTACCTTCTGCTTCCTCATTCCTCCACATTCCTCCCTCCACTTTTGTCAGTTTCGGCTACAATTGGGGGCCTTTTCAAAGTGCCCAGTGTTCCTTGTAACACCATTCAGGAAAAAAAAATGTTACTGCCTTATTTTTTATTTTATTTTTTTTTTAAAGGCCTGTTCTTCTCTAGACAGGTCACAGACTTTGCCTAAAAGGGGGGGGGGGGGTTGTGTTAGAATGCAGAAAACTTAATGTTTTTAGGCTGCGGTCTCTTGTCTTGGGAGGGTTAAATATGTAAAACGTGTGCTTGGCGTTCACTTAGGTCTCTGAAGTATTTTTTGATAGTTTCTTGTGGTAGTGCCTCTGGTGATAAAATAATGAAAATGCTCTGCTGTTCATTCATCTTTTCATGTGAGCCTAGTTAAGTTATTTATGCCTGTTTTTCTCAGCGTGGAAATACCTTTTCAATGATAAAAGCGGATGCTCTTTATAAAAGTTCAGACTATACTACAGTACATAAAATACAAAACTGAAAGTCACTCCGACTCCCACTCCCCAGAGGTAATCAGGGCGAACAATCAATTCCTTGTTTAAAACCGTGAAGGCAGCATTGGAGCATCTTACTGTGTGTGCCTCACCCTGGCCTGTGCCCCTTCACAGGCTCATGCTTTCTTCTCATAACTCAGATTGATGAGAATTCCCAGATGTGTGTATGTGGTGGTGGTGGGGGGGCATTGCATCGAGCTGACGTCATACTCTATAACTTAGTAACATGGGAAAGTTTGTATGCTTAGGTTAGACCTCATGCGGTTCATCTTGGTGGGCTTCTTCTCACTCTTAGCAGATTTGCAATCTCTTATCCGATTGCTTTATGCAGACTACACTCATTAAAACAAACCCTTCCAGTGGAGAGAGCTTAGCTCATCATTGGGAATGAGTAGGTACACTTGCCACAGAGACCGCTGCCAAGACATCCCTGTACAGGCCTTGTGATGGTGTGGGTTCCTCATGATCGATCAGCACCCAAAGCTGAGAGGGAGAGAGGGAGAGAGAGAGAGGGAGAGAGGGAGAGACTGACTGACATGATGGGAAGGAAATTCGAGGAACGGTGGGCATTAAGGAGAGTTGTTTTAAGTTATGGTGTGGGAAGGCCTGGCAGTGGGGGATGGGGAAGTGTCTGAATTCCACCCACATTTGGCAGCTTACATATTTAAGGTGGATTTCTAAGTATACTGATGTTTTGTCCTGTATAGTCATTACAAAGCTACTTAGCCTGGTGTAGTCAAGGTGAATGAGCTGTGAAGTCGATTCCCTAGTAAAGCTGCCAGCTAGCAGGGACAGATGTAATCACAGTGGTTACTTGAAGGTGTTGAGGAGGACATGCTGCTATGCAGAGAGATGGGGGTCTCTCTGTATAGCATTGGCTGTCCTGGAGCTCACAGAGATCCATCTGTCTCTGTCTCCCAAGTGCTGGGATCAAAGGCATGTGTCACCAACTGCTGGGGTTTTTTTTTTTGGGGGGGGGTGATATGCATTTTGAAAACACTACTATGTGAATATAACTTGTTCTCAATCATATTTGAAGGCTTGGAGGTATATGACTTAGTAGGAGAGTGCTTGCCTGTCATGCCTGAGGCCCTATGCTCAGCCTCCAGCACTGCAAACTATAATGATGGGTATTAAAGAATAGGGCTGGAGAGATGGCTCAGTGGTTAAGAGCACTGGCTGCTTGCTCTTCCAGAGGTCCTGAGTTCAGTTCCCAGCAACCACATGGTGGCTCACAATCATCTGTTGTGGGGTCTGGTGCCCTTTTCTAGTGTGTCTCAAGAGAGCAATGGTGGTGTACTCACGCATAAAATAAAAATCTTTTTTAAAAATTTAAAGAATAGCAGTGTGTGGGGTGCATGATTTTAATCCCAGCACTTAGAAGGTAAAAGCAAGTGGATTTCTGTAGGTTCGAGGCCAGCTTAGTATACACAGTTCCAGCCAGCTACATAGTGAGACCCTGTCACCAAAAAAATAAATAAAAATAAAAAGTAAATATTAAATAATAAATTGCTAATTATATTTTCTGTTAGTTTCCTGTGTGAGGTGCATGTTGCCCTTTTAAGAGCTAGCTGAAGAACTCCTCCCTACTTGAAATTGCCAGCCGTGGGGTGGGCATGGTGGTCAGCAGATGGGAAAGGAGATGGGGAAGGGGTGTGTTCTGTGAGCCTGCAAGATAAGACAGCAAGAATGCTGAGAGCTTATACTGTGATGGAAAGAGTGACTGTGGGAGGCTTAGAATGTTCCAGAGGGGCGCCTCACTGAATAATCATACCCAGAACGTGGAGTCTGAGTTACTGAAACTGAAACTCAGCATTTTGAATCGAGTTAGGGTTTCAGTCCCAGCTTCTGCTTATAAGATGGGTAGTTAACTACTGCGCATGTTTTCTTCATTCACAAAATATAGATAATTAAAAGCCTATCTCAGGGCGTTCGTTTTAAGAATCTGTTCACTAATGTCTGAAAGAGACCCTATAAGCTGACAACTGTATAAAAGTTTCAGTGACAGCCATAAAGCAAAAACTGGTGAGCAAAATCTAACTTGCTCAGTTCAACATTTATTCCTTGGAAAAACACATTAAATATCAATTAAACGTCAAGCAACTAGTAGAAGCTAGGGGTTGTAATAATGCCTGATACAACACCTTCATTTCAAGGACCATAGGACCTCCAGTGCAGATGACCCATCTCTTGTCTCCCTGTGGCTCATGGGCAGACTTTTGCTGCACAGAAAAGAGGTGTCTGCCTCCTCCTAAATCAGGAAAGGGTCTCCAAAGATGGTTCTCAGCAAGGGAATGGTGTGTATGAAGTAAGGAAGGCTTTCACTTTGCACGGGTTTGAGATGGGGGAATCTTAAGAGATTTAAGGCTTAGAAATGGAATTATGTTTAGAATGGATCTTTTCTTACTGGAACTTTTTGTTGGTTTTAGTTTATTTACTTCAGTTAGATAAAATTTTGGACTTTTAATGTCCATGGTAGCACACTCCTTTTTGATTCTAGCACTTGGAGGCAGAGGCAGGCTGATCTCTAGAGGCTAGCAGAATATACATAGAGAGAGACCCATTCTCAGTTTGGGTTAGAGGTAACAGATAGCCCTGGGAGCTGCAGAACTGGAAACAGTATTCTTCATTGGACTTACAGGCACTGCTGAGAGGGGAAGCAAACAATCAATGTGGCAGGCCATGCGGCAGCTTAGACTGAATACTTAAGTTCTAAAACGGCTTGCCTTCCGTTGTTAACAATTGCGGCAGACAGGCGTGAGTTCACAGAGCTTTAGAATAAGTAAAAGTACTACAAAACAAACAATACCAATGCCATGTGCTGGGGGGGACCAACGTGGTGCTGTGGCAGCATTTAGGGCAGAGGTGCCTACACTGCCCTCTAGTGTTCAGGAAATAGCTACACTGCTTCTGGTATAGAAGGTTAAAAATGGATATGTAAAATACCTTTCCTCTTACACCAGAGAGGAAGCAGAGTTCAGAACCCCATTTTCTTCCCTCTGCCTGCTGTGTGGATGAATTCCATTTCTATCTAGACACGGGATCCAGTTGAACTACAGAAATGGCTCATCCATGTTAAGTTGGGAACATTTATTATCCATTGACCTGCCATGAAGCCAAAAGACAATTTGGTTACCTTCCACATAGTACATAACAAAGGGCCTCAAAGAGGTAAATTATGTAGATGTTTCACAGCCTATCGGAGATTAAAATGGCGGACAGCGGATCACCATGACAGCTGTTGGCTTGGCCAGGGGAACAGAAACAGACTAGCCAAAGAGCGGCAGCCTGAGTTTTGCATAAGTGTGAACAGTTCCTGCATTGGGCAGGGCCTGTTGGTGAGGTGAAGTCAGGTGGTGCAGTCACAGGCGCTGCTGGTGACCAGAGGAGCCTAGAGTAGGAGGATAGAGACCCAGGTCTGACCCTTAGGGCCACTGAAATCAGATGTCAGTACGCATGTTGTTTAACTTCTTAGAGCAGTGTTTCTCAACCTGCGGGTTTGGACCCCATTGGGGCTGGGGTGGGATAGGGTGTTGAACGACTCTTTCACGGGGGTCACAGATATCCTGCAAATCCGATATTTACGTTGATTCATAACAGTAGCAACAGAATAACTATATAGCTGGGCATCACCCCAGCATGGGAACTGTATTCAAGGGTCGTGGCAGTAGGAAGGCTGACGGCCACTGTCTCAAAGCCTGGGTTTGCTTTCTGTTGTGTTGAGTATGATGACACTAACTTTTAACAGTTAGATTGCCAGAAGCACTGTTGTTGCTCGTCAGTGCAGGAGTCCTTGCCTGAATGTGACTGTTCTGCTCTGATGGTTGAGAAGTAGGATTCAAGGGCTGCAAAGGTTCCTGGGAGTTACTGAGCAGCTAGAACCGGCACCCCATGTCTAGTAGTGGCTGTTTCCAGGACTTTTCTTTCTTTTCCTTTCACTTTAAGTGCCAGCCATGTAGGAAGACTGCTGACCACAAGAACACTAAGGCCTTTAAGCATTGTCCCTGTCCTTGAGGGCTCCGTACAGTGGACATTACTGTACTATACTGCTCCTTACAGTGGTGAGTGCTAATGACACAGCATACCCCAGCATCGTTAAGACTCATACAGGGCACATGGTGGCTTTAACAGACTTTTGGGTGTGAGCACAAAATCGAGCCACCATTTATAGCATTGTTTCTATGGGAATGTGTGTTTCAGGTTCCAAATAACTTAAAAATAAGTTTTGGAACATTATCCAATTATAAATTCAGAACTTCCTGTACTAACTACTGAATTTAATAGCTAGCCAGAACGCCTGGTTTAAATAGTGAATAATTTTTGTGTTTGTCACTTAAATGATTAAAAACCTTTTATCTTGCGGAATCTCTAAGCTGGTTATTGTCACAAATACCTCTTTTCTCTTTCGCTGTGTAGCCCTGTGGTGTGGAAGTGCTGTGATTAAAGGTACATGCCACCACTACTCTATGAATGTATTTACACACCCTTATCATATAATCAGGCCAAACCTGTTAATTACCATTTAAGACATTTATCCACAGAGAAAAATCATTCCTTAAATTTTACTATGTCAGTAAGAAATTTACTAAAAAATAGGTTCTACAAGCCTGGGGGTATAGCTTGTTGACAAATGTGCTTACCCAGCATGCGGGAAGTCCTGGGTTCTGTAGCAAGCACTTAGTAAACCAGGCATAGTGGTGCAGGGCTGTAATTCTAGAGCTGGGGGGGAGGGGGCGCAGAAGTAAGATGATGAGAAGTTCAAGGTCATTCTCTACTACAAATAGAGTTTGAGGACAGCTTAGGCTATGTGAGGCCCTGCCTTGAAAAAGGAAAAAAAAGAAAAACCCAAAGCTTCCATAGCATCCTCAGGGAACATGCTCAGCACTTAAGCAGTGGCGCCTGAATTCAGGACCCGTACCCAGTCCTTAGTTGATGATCTTTGCCGAAGACCACACTAGAAAGTACCAAGACAGTTTTAGTGCCATCTGAAGTACATAGGAATACTTGTCTATAGTCCCAGCACCTATTTTACCTCAGTTAGCTACATCCTGATATAATGTTTAACAGTCCTAGATGTTTGATTTTTATGAGATAAGACTCTTGAACTTAGATTAAGATCTGTTCTCTATAGGTTTATGGCTGTCTGAATTGCTTACTACAGCTGATGAGTTTCTTGAGCATTTTGACATTTAAAATAAGCTGGTAAACATTTTCAAAGTAAATTTCAGTTGTAGTGTAAGATGCACTGGCTCTCTGCCTCCTTAATGCTGGGACTGACCTGGGTATCAGACCTTTGAGTGACAGTTGAGGGTTTGACTTTCTGTCCCAGCCCAACTGACAGCTCTGATAAACATGTTCTTCCAGTGATAGCTGGTAATGCAAACAAATAGTAACAGATTTTAATCACAAAAATCAGAGCAGGTAAAATATAAGGACTCTGTTTATGTAAATAAACTTCTTGATGGCTGGAGAGATGATGGCTCAGTGGATAAGAGCACTGACTGCTCTTGCAGAGGTCCTGAGTTCAATTCCCAGCAACCACATGGTGGCTCACAACCATCTGTAATGAGATCTGATGCACTCTTCTGGTGTGTCTGAAGACAGCGACAGTGCACTCATATACATAAAATAATTCCTTTAAAAAAAGACTTCATGATAAGCTACATAATATAAAGCTTACTAAATTCTGGTGACTTTGTTGTTGTTTGTTTGTTTGACAAAACAAAGCAGGGTCTCACTGTGTAGCCCTTGACTGGCCTGGAACTCACCTTGTAGACTAGGCCCTTGTCTGGAACTCATGAATTTTGCCATCTGCCTCCCAGTAATGGGATTAAAGTCACACTCAGGAATGTTTCCTTGGGATCTGTTTATTTTATTATTTTGTGTGCATGAGTGTTTTCCCTCTGTGTATGTTGGATACATGTGTGCCTGTTGCCCACTGAGGTCTGAAGAGGGCATCAGAGCCCCTAGAACTGGAGTTACAGGCAGTTGTGAATCGCCATGTGAGTGCTAGGAATTGAGTCCAGGTCCTCTGTAAGAGCAACAAGGGCTCTTAGTCACTGAGCCATCTGTCTTCCTAGTCCCAACAGTTTTATAAGTCATAAAGAAAGAACTCGAAAGAAAACTTCTTAGAATTTGAGTGGAACTGTTTAATAAAAGTAAATGCTTAATACAGTTTCTTTGCGGGAGTGGGGGTGGAGCTTGCTGCCTTAGACCTCCCTCCCTACAGACTAGGCCGCTCTGAAACGGAAGGACCCTCTTATTTTTTCCTCCCAAGCACTAGAATTGAAGGAATGTGCCACCACACCCAGCTACTTTCTGTGTCTCCCGGCTGGGTGGGCTGACAGGATTGCCACAGACACAAGGGGTTTACACCTGCCCTTGGACTAGGTTCCTGTTCTCCAGGGCACGCTGCCTGCTTTCGAGCCGGCCCTTCCTGTGGAATCCTTATCTAGGGAAGAAAACTTCTCCATGTGTCCTTGGGCTTTGGGATGCCTGTGCCCTTGCTGGTTTCAGTGGTGCATACAGTGTCTGATTTACTGAGTGAATAAACGTGCATCAGAGTGCTTTCAAGGCTGTGCTGGTTGGAGGAGTGCTTGCTTGCCTAACGCAGAGTATGAGAAGCGGTTATAGCTTCACACCTATGTAATTGGCTTTCTGTGTATTTGTATTCATTTTTGTTAGTGGCCGAATCAGTGTTTTTCATTTAGCTAAGAAGGGTCTTGGAGTTTTTTGACTCTGTCGTTTCTTTTACTTGGAAGGAAACTTATCTAGTTAGATTTACCTCCTGGTGCATTGCCACCGCAGCCGGTACTGTTTCCAGTCATTATTACATGGCCAACGCCACGCTTTACATATTAGTTATGTGATTCTTTGTGCTTGTTATTGGAGTCATTGTTGTTGTTCCCACCTTACTACTGGGGCAAATGACTGTAAGCAGGTTGCACAATGGGAGAGCCGGGTGGCACCTCCCCCCACTCCCCACCCCGTGCTTGCCCCACTCAGTTTCATCCCTGTTCTGTGTGGGCATCGCTAGGCTCCACTCTGGTTTCTTTCAGTTTCCAATAACCGTTACTACTAGAAAGTTTAACGCTTTGATCCTTTTTGCTTGTTTCTCTTTGTTTTTTATTAAGTCTTCCTGTGAATCCTACGGTGGAATAGCTGTGACTCCAAAATCTCACTCTTCTTAGGACGGGCTTGGGCCAGTGAGGTTGGATACTTTCTTACCTCTGCATTTGGTTGTATTACTGTATAGATTTGTTTTAGATAATCATTTTTTTAAAGATTTATTTTTATGTATGTGAGTACACTGTTGCTGTCTTCAGACTCCCCAGAAGAGGGCATCATATCCCATTACAGATGGTTGTGAGTCACCATGTGGTTGCTGGGAATTGAACTCAAGACCTCTGGAAGAGCAGTCAGTGCTCTTAACCACTGAGCCATCTCTCCAGCCCCTGTTTTATATAATTCTAGCTGTAACTTAGTTTGTTTCTGCACCTTCACTTATCAATATATTTTTGTTTTTACACGTTTTAAGGCTTCTTTAGTTTTATGAGTATCAGTGAGTTGCCCACATGTGACTGCACACATGCCTTCCTAGTGCATTGGGCAGCCAGAAGAGAGCATTACATTCCATGGAGTCATGGATGGCTGTGAGGCACCACACAGGTGCTGGGAGCGGACCCTGGGTCTTCTACAGCAGTAACAAGTGCTCTTAACTCCTAGGCCATCTCTCCAGGCTTCTTTATCAGTGTATTTTAAAGTCTGGTGGGCCAAGCTTAGTGTAATTAACTCTTAGGGATAACATAAATGATGTCTTTAAACACGTACTGCTTTTGTCCTAGGCACGTTCTCAGTTTAGCTGTGGACATCAGAGACATGGGTTTGAAATTTATTACCTTATTGAGACACTTGATTTGGCTTCTGGAAGCCACATGGCTTCTCTGTTTCACAGGCTCCATCTCTTCCTAGGAAACTGACACATTTAGGTAGGGAAAGGAATAGGAAGGGGGACAATGTGGGCCTGTATATAGCATGGAAGTATGAACAACAGGGTACGTGATCTATAGTTGATCTGTGAGGAAAGATAAAAGCAAGGAGAAATAAGTGGATTTGGCATTTTCTTTATTACCATTACAGAGATAGAAAGGTTTTAGAGCTACATATTGGCACTCTCCAGCACTCTGGAGAGAGAGGTAGAGTATCAAGGTAGGAGTATCTGTGAGTTCAAGGCCAGCCTGGTCTACCTAGCAAGTTCCAGAATAGCCAGGGCTACATAGAGAAACCTTGTCTCAAAAAAAGAAAAAATAAATAGGAGAATGAATATTTTATCTCACTCAACAACTTGTTATGGTTGTTGGGATTGTTTGTTTGTTTTTTAAACTAATTATTTTTATGTATATGAGTACACTGTAGCAGTTCTCAGACACACCAGAAAAGGGTATTGGATCCCATTACAGATGGTTGTGAACTATCATGTGGTTACTGGGAGTTGAACTCAGGACCTCTGGAAGAGCAGGACCTCTAAAAAACCCACTGATATCTCTCCAGTCTGCTGGATTTGATTTTTTGTTTGTTTGTTTGTTTTGTTTTAAGTTTTATGGGTACAGATTAAAATTTGAGACTAAAATTTGGAAAACTTTTGGGTTTTTTTTATGCCCCTTTAAAACACACATTTACAAAACAAAACAAAAAACAGGGTCCAACTGTGTACACCTTAATATAATTGAACCTTTAGGATTTTAAATTTTCCCCCTTACCCAAAATTAACTCACTATGTTAATAATTATACTGTCCATCAGTGTTGAAGAGTTACAGAGAGGTGCACGTACTATGTTACTACTTGAGTTAAACTACCATAAAGTAAAGAATATGCCTGGTCTATAAGGACTCACTGTTGTAAGTCTGCAGGGTTTTGTTTTGGGGTTTTTGTTTGTTTGTTTGTTTGCTTTTTTATTTTTTATGTTCATTGGTGTTTTGTCTGCATTTATGTCTGTGTGAGGATGTCAGAAGCCCAAGAACTAGAAATTTAGGCAGGTGTAAGCTTCTATGTGGGTAGTGGGAATTGAACCTCGGACCTCTGGAAGAGTAGCCAGTGCTCTTAACTGCTGAGCCACTTCTCCAGCCTTGAAGCAAAATTTTTTTATTATTTTATTTTATTTTATTTTATTTTGGTTTTTCCGAGACAGGGTTTCTCTGTATAGCCCTGGCTGTCCTGGAACCCATTCTGTAGACCAGGCTGGCCTCAGACTCAGAAACCCGCCTGCCTCTGCCTCCCAAGTGCTGGGATTAAAGGTGTGTGCCACCACGCCCAGCTGAAGCAAAGTTTTTTAACTGAAGGAGGAAATTTACACTATAAAGGTAGATAGATACTGTCTTCCCAAATATTCATTGCTTCTTTCCCCCTTAACTACATGGTGAATAATGAAAGATGTATTCTAACTACAAACTATTGGTGTAATTTCTATATAACCTAATAATGTTTGTTTTCTGTTTTTTGAGACAGAGTCTCACTATATATCCCTGGCTGTCCGGGGATTCACAGAGATCTTCCCAAGTGCTAGGGACTTATCTCACACCAAGCCCAGCAGGTTCTTTCATAGAACCTTTTTATTTAATTTTTTTATTTATTTTAGTTTATGTGTGTTGGAATTTCGTCTGTGTTTATGTTTATGCACCACATGTGTGCACTGCCCATGGAGACCTGAAAGGGCTTTGACTCCCCAGGAACTGGAGTTACAGATGGTTGTTAGTTGCCATGTAGTACTGGGAACCAAATGTGGGTCCTCTGTAAGGTTCCAGGTTTGGGGGCTTGGAGGGAGACCCACAGTAGGGGCTGGAGAGATGGCTCAGCAGTTAATGGCTTACTGCTCTTGGACATGACCCTGGTTGGGTTCTCAGCACTCAGAGGCACTTTCATCTGCCTGGAACTCCAGTCCCAAGGAACTCCAGTGCCCTCTCTGGCTTCCATCGGCTCCTGGATGTGTATGGAGCACATGCATATACACATGAAAGAATTGTTAAAAGCCCAAAGTGAATTTGAAAAGGGAAGAGTTTTAGCACAGTAAGAAAAAAAAAAGGCCCATATTGCACTTTTAAAACAAGCATCAGTTCCTTACTATCAAATCACTCAGAAGGCTTTCTTTGATTTACTTTTGTCGTTTGTATCTTTTGAATTAATATTTGGTCTCTTTCAGATTTATTATGTGTCTTCCCTCTAGGATGAAAACAGTTATTTAGTGTGTATATGTTCATTTTTGTACAGAGGCTCAGGCATGTGACTGGGTTGGGTGTGTGGTGTGTGTGTATGCAGTGGAGGCCAGCGGTCAGCCTCGGGTGTTAGGTTGGGTGTGTGGTGTGTGTATGCAGTGGAGGCCAGCGGTCAGCCCCGGGTATTGGGTTGGGTGTGTGGTGTGTGTGTATGCAGTGGAGGCCAGCGGTCAGCCCCGGGTGTTGGGTTGAGTGTGTGATGTGTGTGTATGCAGTGGAGGCCAGCGGTCAGCCCCGGGTATTGGGTTGGGTATGTGATGTGTGTGTATGCAGTGGAGGCCAGCGGTCAGCCCCGGGTATTGGGTTGGGTGTGTGGTGTGTGTGTATGCAGTGGAGGCCAGCGGTCAGCCTCGGGTGTTGTTCTTGGGTGCTGTCTACCTTGGTTTTTTGAGACAGGGTTTCTTGTTGGCTTAGAGCTTCCCAAGTAGGCTAGCCGGTTGCAGCAGGTCTCACGGGTCTGTCCCATGCCCAGCTTTGTAAAAATGTATGTTTCTGGTGGTCCTCATGCTTCCTCATTCGTTTATGTGGATACAGGGTCTCACTGAGTTGCCTTGCCTAGCCTGGAACTTACTCTGTAGACCAGGTTGGTCTGGAACTCATAGAGACCTGCCTGCCTCTGCCTCCTGAATGTGGCTATAAGGGACTAAAGACTGTCCCAGCACCCCAGACGCGTCAGGGCCTGGCCCTTATGCTTTCTCAGACAAGCACTCCACCAACTGAGGGGTCTTGGGTTTGGATTTGTTTTTAATTTTTAAAAAATTACAGCTTTTGCTTCTGATTCCTTTTTTGTTCAGTATGAGAAAACTGAATAGATGACTAGGTATTTTCATCTTCAGACTTAGTAGAAAACCATGCTTTGACTGTCATAGCAAAGGTACACAAGTCAAAAGTCATGCCCAAGGGTCCCTTTGGAAGTGCCTTCCTGCTGCCTAACCGGTACGTTTTGTTTTACATAGGTCGAGTCAGCAGAAGATGGCAAAGCCCAGCCACAGCAGCTATGTCCTGCAGCAGCTCAACAACCAAAGAGAGTGGGGCTTTCTCTGTGACTGCTGTATCGCGATCGACGACATCTACTTCCAAGCACACAAAGCCGTCCTGGCTGCCTGTAGCTCCTACTTTAGGATGTTTTTTATGAACCATCAGCACAGTACTGCACAACTGAACCTCAGCAACATGAAGATAAGTGCTGAGTGCTTTGATCTCATTTTGCAGTTCATGTATTTAGGAAAGATTATGACCGCTCCTTCCAGTTTCGAGCAGTTCAAAGTGGCAATGAACTACCTCCAGCTGTACAATGTTCCTGACTGCTTGGAAGATATACAGGACGCAGACTGTTCTAGTTCAAAATGTTCGTCTTCTGCCTCCAGCAGACAGAACAGCAAGATGATTTTTGGGGTGAGAATGTATGAAGACACAGTGGCTAGAAATGGCAATGAAGCCAACAGGTGGTGTGCAGAGCCCAGTTCAACGGTGAATACGCCGCATAACAGGGAACCTGAGGAAGAATCTTTGCAGTTGGCAAATTTTCCCGAGCCACTGTTTGATGTGTGTAAAAAAAGTTCTGTGTCCAAATTATCTACTCCAAAAGAACGTGTGTCGAGACGCTTTGGACGGAGCTTTACCTGTGATAGTTGTGGGTTTGGCTTCAGCTGTGAAAAGTTACTAGATGAACATGTGCTGACCTGTACCAACAGACACTCATACCAAAACACGACAAGAGCTTACCACCGAATCGTAGATATTAGAGATGGAAAAGATAGTAACATCAAAGCTGAACTTGGTGAAAAGGATTCTTCTAAAACATTTTCTGCACAGACAGACAAATACAGAGAAGACGCCAACCAGGCGCCTGATGATTCAGCCTCGACCACTGGAAGCAGGAAAAGCACCGTGGAGGCTGGGATAGCTGGTGAGGAGAAAAGCAGAGCTACTGAGACAAAACGAATTATCATCAAGATGGAGCCAGAAGATATCCCTGCAGATGACATGAAAGACTTCAACATTATTAAAGTTACTGAGAAAGACTGCAACGAGTCCACCGACAATGATGAATTGGAAGATGAACCCGAGGAGCCATTTTATAGATACTATGTTGAGGAAGATGTCGGCATTAAAAAAAGTGGTAGGAAAACCCTAAAACCTCGTATGTCCATCAGCGTGGATGAAAGAGGTGGCTTAGAGAACATGAGACCCCCGATTAACACCAGCCCCATACAAGAGGACACAGAGAACGCGTCCTGTGAGCTGTGTGGACTCACAATAACTGAGGAGGACCTGTCGTCTCATTACTTAGCCAAGCACATTGAAAATATCTGTGCATGTGGTAAATGTGGACAGATACTTGTCAAGGGCAGACAGCTTCAGGAACATGCTCAGAGGTGCGGAGAACCCCAGGATCTGACAATGAATGGGCTAGGGAACGCTGACGAGAAAATGGACATGGAAGAGAACCCTGACGAGCAGTCTGAGATAAGAGACATGTTTGTTGAAATGCTGGATGATTTCAGAGACAACCATTACCAAATAAACAGTATCCAGAAAAAGCAGTTATTTAAACATTCTGCCTGTCCTTTTCGATGTCCTAATTGTGGCCAGCGTTTTGAAACTGAAAATTTAGTGGTCGAACATATGTCTAGCTGCCTAGACCAAGATATGTTCAAGGGTGCCATCATGGAAGAAAATGAAAGAGATCACAGAAGAAAGCATTTCTGTAATCTGTGTGGAAAAGGATTTTATCAGCGCTGTCATTTGAGAGAGCACTATACTGTGCATACTAAAGAAAAGCAGTTTGTTTGTCAGACATGTGGAAAGCAGTTTTTAAGAGAGCGCCAGTTGCGTCTGCACAATGATATGCACAAAGGCATGGCCAGGTATGTCTGTTCCATTTGTGATCAAGGAAACTTCCGAAAACATGACCATGTACGGCATATGATCTCGCACTTGTCTGGTGGGGAGACTATATGCCAGGTCTGCTTTCAGATATTCCCAAATAATGAACAACTGGAGCAGCATATGGATGTCCATCTGTACACGTGTGGAATATGTGGAGCAAAGTTTAATTTGAGGAAGGATATGAGATCACATTATAATGCCAAGCATTTGAAAAGAACCTGATGGGTTTCTACTGTACAGATGTTTAGTTGGTAGGCAGAACACCAAAGCAAAAAGGCTATGAGCTATTTAGAACTGATTTTATAACGAGTGTGGGGGAAATTTTCAAGGCCCTTTTACTTTGAACGTTTTTGTTTAGGATCTTAAGTCTATTTTAGGCATTAAATGTTTATCATTTTCGTTGCTTTTGAGAGCATTCTTTGTTCCTAGTTTTCTTAATTAAAATTACTTCTCGTTGTAGACTGTAAGTGGCTATTATCCCTTCAATAACTATTAAAACAGTTTTTGGGTTTTTTTGTTTTTTTTTTTTTAATAAGATAATGACTTTGCTGTTTCTATGTACTTTCATTTTAAGGTTATCCTATGAAATTTTAAACCCAAGATTATTGACCACTCCTGCTTAAATTTTTAAAGAATTTAAAAATAATTATTTAAAACTATCCTATTCATTTTTAACTTTTTTGTTTTTTGCTTTTTGGGTTTTTGGGGGGTTTTGTTGGTGGTTTTGTTTTGGGGGGGGCTTTTTGTCAGTTGTATAGTGGGGTGGCTACTATTCTCCCTCATAAATGAAATCTATATTCTTAAATTGACAAACTTATTAGGCAAGTGAGGTGCACTGAATCTAACCTTTAAGGTTGACATGGGCTCAATCTTGGCCTGAGATTGATGGACCTAAGGAAACTCCTATAAATGAACATTTCCTATAATTGATAAATGTTATCATTTAATAATCACATTTAAAACTTATATTAAGTGTAAATCCCAATGACTTTCCCTCACTTGAGAAATTAGTGGGGATAAGCCATTTTGTTTTGTGATAATGAATTTAACTATGATAGTTAATTAAAAAAGACATCTTGTATTCATTAAAATATTTTAATTTAAAAATATTCTGATTTCTAAAGTGTGTTAGTTTATCAATTATTTTGTTTATAAATAGACTTTAATAGCTCTTTAGGAATATGACATCTAAAGAAAAATGATTTTTCATCTTTAAAATTACTTTGGAACTGAGATTTGAAAAAGCTGCCATGTATATTGATAAACTTAATAAAATAAAGAAATCAATTATAAATCTGGTTGTTCTATAAAAGTAGAGTGCACAAAAGTGTGTTGTGTTACACTAAGATTTGGAGAAAACGTGTGTGGCAAATTGCAGTTTATTACTATGCGTTCTATATCATTTTCTGTAAAAGATACAAGATTTGAGGACTATAAAATAATGACAGCATATGAACGGACACAGCTTCTACTTTTCAGGTAAAGTAATCATATTGTTAGTTGCTGACAGGGTCTGTCTCTATCAATTACATGTGAACTAAAACACTGGCAGATAACCCACCAATAAACACATCTATGGAATAGACCGCCTTTTAATGTGAATTACTGGGAGCACCCTTCTTAATACTGAAAGGGATTTTAGTTAGCATCTGTAGTGAAAAGTAAGGCTTTGATTGTGGACCACAGTTTAAAAGCATTGCTATTTGCTCTCATGGTATTTTTTTAAGATATGCAAATTATTTTCTCATGCTATTTGCATAAAAGCACAAGTTGCCAAGAGAAGGGAGAGACATGTTGGCTAGCGCAGGGTGAGTAGACAGTCCAGGGTGAGCACAGAGATCTGTGGGCGCGTGCTGAAGCACTAGGGACAACAGATGGGAAGCGCAGAGCCCGGGACAGAGTTAGCCATGACCGGGAGAAGAAGCACAAAACACAAATGGGCTCTTGAGCAGCTTTTGTTTTGTTTTTGCGCAACGCCCCCCTCCCCCAAGCAAAGGGTATATACTTAACGGAAAAAGCTGGAAAAGTTCATTTTAAAATGTTTTGGATATAATGGTTTAACAAACACTTAAAACTGAAAATGAAATATGAGATGTGTGTTTAGATTACTAGTAAGAACCTGATAACTTCTCTAACAAAGCCAGACATCAAAGAGTAGTGTAAGGAGAGAGGAGACAGATGCACACGAAATGTTCAAATTATGTCTGAAGGGACCCAAGTTTCTTTTTTTTTTTTATGATTTATTTATTACATGTAAGTACACTGTAGCTGTCTTCAGACACTCCAGAAGAGGGAGTCAGATTTCATTATGAATGGTTGTGAGCTACCATGTGGTTGCTGGGATTTGTACTCTGGACCTTTGGAAGAGCAGTCAGTGCTGTTAACCACTGAGCC
This sequence comes from Mus caroli, assembly GCF_978045245.1. Classification (NCBI taxonomy): domain Eukaryota; kingdom Metazoa; phylum Chordata; class Mammalia; order Rodentia; family Muridae; genus Mus; species Mus caroli. Next base: position 74,882,848 of record NW_028227269.1, read on the forward strand.
ATCTCTCCAGTCCCACATTTTCTTGTGGTCACTTTTCCTGTCAGAATTTCTGTTGAAAAGGCTTTCCCACAGAAAAGGAAGGAAAGGAAAGGGAGGAATCCTCTTTTTCATTAGAGAGGCTTACTTTAGTGTTTTAGTGTGTGCTAACAACAATTTAGCAAGCAAATGTAGAAACGTAATCTAGCTTTACCCAGCTATGACACTTGCTTCAGAACGGTATGTTTGATGATGATGTCTGTTCCATTCCTACATAGTCCACATGGTTTGGGGAAGTAAGCCACAGGGTAGCACAGGTCTCTCCAAGCATCATGCAAGACAGGGCTCAGGGAAAATTGCTTAGCTTGTAAAATTAAGGTGAATGAAAAACAGCCACTGCTTCCTCTCCCTTGCATGGCTCCCTCTCACCTTCCTTCCTGGGAGGGTCCAGAAAAGTTCCACCACCTCCTTTGCATATTGCCTCTCCTCTTGCCTTGTCAAGGCTGGAATGGAATTTGCCTGCTGCTTCTGACTTTGATGCTTCATACACATTTAGGATCCAGATTTTCAGATCTGGAGAGGAAAAGAGAAACCAGCGAAGCATAGCATCTTTTCCCTCTATCTGTGACACTTTTCATTTGAAGGCCCATTTCTGCAATTTCTTAATAAACAATGAACAGTCTTAACTGGATCTTTTTCCCTTGGTGGTCCAGATCAAACCCGGAGCTTCAACATGCTAGGCGGCCATTCTCTCCTGAGCTATGTGCAGGAGTTTCCCTTCTGGAAACAGCAAACACCCTAGAGAAATAATCCATCTCTAACAAGGTCGACACTACGACGTGGATAGATATTTTTTTCGTAAAGACTGGACCTCAGAGGTAGAAACAAGACAGCAAAAGACTAGGACTCAACGTCTTCCCCCCCCTTTTCCCTTCTTCTCCCCCTTTCCCCTCTTCTATCTTTTTCCCTTGGCTTATGACTCCCAACCCAAGATCATGCTGATTGACCTCTGCCTCAGCTTCCACAGTTGTAAAGGTGTGAGCTAAAGCATTCAGGTTCTTTGTTTTTTTGAGTCAGGGTCTTGATTTATAGCTCAGGAAACTTTGGGATGGAAGCCTTGGTTCTTTTAGCCCTCCTTTGGGAGTGCTGGGACTGCAACAGTGCACCACTATGCCCAGCTAATTTTCCATATTTTTAAAGTGAAAATTTTCAGAGAAATCCACGTGGATAACATGTTATCTAGTAAATGTTAATTAATATAAAGCAATCAACAGTTTGACTCTGAGCAAGAAATTAATTAGAAGAAAGGATTCCAGAGGGCACTGGTAAGAGATTTAAACTGAGTGGTAGTTTATACCTGTAATTCCAACATGCAAAGAGGCTAGACTAGGGTCAGGGTTACCACTTGAGTTCAAGGCTTTGTTGGTCTTTACATAGTAAGACCTTGTCTCAGAAAAATTAAAGATACTAATGAATACAGCTTGTTAAGACAGGACAATAATGGGCTTGAAAATCCATGATTCATTTTGAAGCAAAAATATGAATATAAGGCTAGGTGTGGTGGTGCACCCCTGTAATTCCAGCACTCAGGAAGCAGCCAGGGCTACACACAGAGAAACTGTCTCAGAAAAACAAAAACAGTGTAAATTTGAGCATACACCAATATATGGAAGTTGAACTGGGAGGTATAGGCTTCCAAGTCATTTGACTACGCTAACCCAACTGTGACTGTGAAATACCCAACAGGACAGTGGTTATGAACATGCCAAGGATCTGCCCCAGAGAGCCTGGTGGTAGGCGGTGGTAGCTTTCTCACTGGTTAAGCAATATTCATTTTATATCATTAAAGCTCTATAGTATCTAGATCTCTGAAAAATCTTCCTAAGAGCTAGGGTAATAGTTTTAATATTGAAAAGTGAAACCTGTCACTAACAAAAGATAAATCAGTGCCAAAAAAAAAGACCAGGAGCCGGGCATGGTAGCACACGCCTTTAATCCCAGCAGGGAGGCAGAGGCAGGCAGATTTCTGAGTTCGAGGCCAGCCTGGTCTACAGAGTGAGTTCCAGGACAGTCAGGGCTATACAGAGAAACCCTGGGGGGCGGGGGGGGGGGGGAGACCAGAACGTGTACGTGTACATATAGCTGAAAAGTTTAAAATTTGATATACCTGATTTGAACTGGGTTTATCACAACTTAAGAGCTGGGTCTGATGGTACATACTTATAAACATGGCATGTGGAAAGTTAAACCAGGAGCATTAAGAACCCAAGGCCAGCCTGGACTATATGATAACCTGTCACAAGTTGTTTGAAAGAAAAGGCAGATAAGACAGATCTCTGAGGACAGGCAGAGCTATACAGAGAAATTCTCAAAAAAAAAAAAAAAAAAAAAAAAAGGAAAAGAAAGAAAAAAGAAAGGAAGGAAGGAAGGAAGGGAAAGAAAACAAGCAAGCGAGCCCCCACCCCTAATCCTATTGATCTGTTTTGATCAGTTCCTCAAATGTGTTCACCATCCTCTCTCCCAAGTGCTTTCCAATGATAAAATTGGAAAATTCTCTACCATTAACTAGGATTGCAGAGTAGTGGCAGGTAGGGGGAGCCTGTTTGTAGAATCCTGTCCTTGGGGCTTGGTAGCTAGCTGTGTGGCTCCATAAAAATAGGACTGCTAGCATGGGCGCTAGGAAGCTTTTAAGTGACACCATCCTTGTTAAGCATTTGACGTTTACACCCCAGATTAGGAAAGCCAGCGTCCATTGCTTCAGTACTGTATACTCAGGCGTTTTGCATGCATAGTTTTAATTAAGCTTCATCCCTTTTGAGGTAAGTATACAAACTTTCCAGATGGGGACTAAGGACCAGACAAACTTTCCCCTAAAGCACACAAACTGTATACATTAGACCTGGGGTTTGAACTTGACTCTTCGCCTTTAGCTACATTCTTGCCCATAATCATGACGTTCCACTCCGTCTACAAAGAAGTGCCTTTCAGCATAGGACACTTAGGATCACGTGAGGCTGTGCTCCTTGGTCGTCTGTCATCGGTGCCTGGTAAGGTGGCTGGAACTAGTGGGACCTCAGGAAAAATATGAGGGAGAGTCTGAGCGTAGAAAGCCACACTTGATTGTCACGAGTCATTAAATGAGTTGTTTCAGACATAAATGTGACACACCGAGGGATGTGTTTGATCTTGCTTCATTTACACTTAAAAAATGTGGCAGGATGGTTACTTCCTTTGGGGGCCCAACAATGAGTTGAAAGCTGAAAGTTTAGGTTCGGAGTTTACATGTCTGTGTCTGGGGTTTCCCTTTCTCAACTCTGTTAATGTCTCCACATGCCTCGAATTCCTCAGATCGGTTATGGAACTAATGAGCTGAACAAGTCAGATTACTTGAGCAAATCTCCCCGAGAAAAGAGCAAGATAACAGAATAACTAGTTTCCTTTTTGCCTTCATAGATGTGGAAAACTCATTTTTCCTTTGGCCAGCAAACAACACCCCCCCCCACACACACACACACACACACCCCGGTATAGTACTGTTGCTTTGCTAAAGGAATCTGCTTATAAACAAAAGCTGGTCAGTGTTACAGTGGATAGTCCCATCTGTGAACGTATCTGTAGATTTCCAGGCAAACTCCTCAAAGGCAGTCTTATTGCAAAAGAAGTGAGAGATGACCCCAAGAAGTGACAGCTCTTAGTCACCCCAGTCTAGGAGCACTAAAGACAAAGGTAGTTAAGTAATGCTTTAAGGAGAACAGTCTGCACCGTCTTTTAAGTAAAAGAACAGTGGAGGAGGTTCTGTGGATAACACCAATACAGTCATTTAGGTGGCCTGCTCTTCACTGCTCTCTGTCAAACTCTAGGACATATTACTTGGTAAGGATATGATGTCAATAAAAACATGAAACTTAGCCATGTTTATGTCTGTCCGTGACAGTTGGTAAGTAGAAATTAACCAAAGAACATTAACAACTTGTAAATCCATACTAATTTTGAACCAACTTATTACAATTACATGTACATACCTACACAAAAGTCATTGAAGTTAGCATTGAGTTTAAATCTTTAACTTCCTTATAGTCAGGAGAACTAAATCCCTGAGGCAAATTAGTAATAATATTCTTTGTCTCAAAGCCCACACTGGAGGGCGGAAGGCCATTATAACTGAAAGGTGATGTGGAGATACAATTCAGTACTTGGGTTCATTCAAATGTGTCAATGTGCTGATCATCAGGGAAGGCTAGCACCCAAGCAAGGTGACAGAAGACCTTTCAGAGCCAAGAATATTCATAATTTTGTGTAAGAAATTTTGCATTTAAAGAAAAAAAGGCTAGGCATGGTGACATGTGCAGACCACTGAGTTCAAGGCCAGCCTGGTCTACAGAGTTGCAGAACAGCCAGGGCTACACACTGAATCAATCTCTTCTCTCTCTCTCTCTCTCTCTCTCTCTCTCTCTCTCTCTCTCTCTCTCTCTCCCCCTTTCTCTCTCTCTTGCTTAGTAGTCTGTAATGACCTATTTGAAAGAGGTCTAGAGTTAAACATACTCTAAGGCTTTAAGCCATACTTAGACTGTTGTGTTTTCTCCTTAAACCAACAGTTTCACTCTATCAAGTTAGTAGATAGAGCTAGGGATTTGTTTTGTTTTGAAGACAGGGCCTCAGGTAGCCCAGCCTGGCCTTGAACTTATGACCCTCCTGTCTGCTTCCCAAGTGCCAGTATCACAAGCGTGTGTGCACAGCCACAGCACTGTTTCCGGTGAAGCAAACTTAAAACAGACTGGTTATGAAAATCACTTTCCCTTTCAAATGCTTATGTTCCCTAATGTGAGAAAAACATTTTAAGGGACTTTATTTTTAGGATATTAATATTAGGGCAAAATAGTCCTGCAAAAATATCACTTTACCCAATACCAGGGGACAGGTTAGGAGAGTTACAGACCTAGGACTAATCCTGGCCATGTGTGTACTTGGTTCTCATTTGCAGAGTATACACCTGCTATTTGAAGAGAGTAGTGTTGAGTGATGGCTGCAGAGTAAAACCATGAACATTACAACATCTGTATGCCAGAAACACATTGTAAGCTGTCTTGTTTGAAGGGGAGCACTTCTTTTGCACTCACTAGTGACATCCCATCCATCACACTGATGGATGCAGCCATCCTTCCTTAAATCCTATGAATAATAAAAATCAAAGGTGCCTGTATCGAAGAGACCCATCAGTAATACTACTTTATGCTTGAGAGGCCCAGTGCATTACATTGGGGCGTAAACTTGAGTTCTAGGAACCGTTCTCTGGTCCCTACTCTGTGCCAAAGCTATATTACAGCCTAAGCATGTTGTTGTTGTCTTGTGGAGCAGTTGACTTGTGATACTATTTTTCTTGAGTTTTGTCTTTTTCTGTGTGGCAGTGGTGCAGTAGGGCCTTCTAAGCCTCTGGAGAAGTGACAGATCTGAATTTGGAGAGGACATGGGAAAGAATCATTCTTCAACAGATAATCTTTAAGTGCAGACCCAGGAAATCAGATCTGACGTGGCACCATCTTTTCTGTCTTCCTGACAAACGTCATCATCCCCAAAGTTCCAGTTGCAAAGATCCAAGAAAACTCAATAAAGATCACTTTGGAATCACTTTGTTGTAACAAAACTGATTCACGGTGACTCTCCCAATACTTACGGGAAATCTGCTAAAGAAAAGTGACTGTAAAAGTCATGTGACATCAATGATTAAAGCTACACTAAAATGAAACTTTATGGCATGTATCTTCATAGTACAATAGGGCTTGCTAGACTGCTTACATACATTATAAAGGGAGATAATTATGTATTTCCAAAAATATATCATTCTAAAAGTAACCAGAATTATAGTTTATATACTATGAAATGTAGTTAAGTAATTTTAAAGGATACTAAAAATATCTGTAGAGTGTAAGTAAAAAGAGATGGGTACCGAGAAAGAAAACCCAAGGCCAGTTCTTTAACAAGGTAATGTAGCTCTTACAGAAATGTAACTGGTTTTCCGTTCTCACTGGGCACATGCTGTGGATGTCAGCGCAGATTCTTTCTAAGTCTCTTGAAGAGAGGAGCGTTGTTATTCAGCGGTGGTAGATTTCCACAAATCATACATTATTTTCTTCTGAACTTAGCGCAACGACTCCATAGTGAATAAATTTCTGTTAATCTCAGAACTAGTGTGTAGTACGATGCTCTTCTTCAAATCTCAACATAAAACTAAGTACTAAAAAATGAACACATGTTTATAAAAAGCGTGTCCTGAAGAAAGGATCTAGTGAGAGTTGAGTCTGGCTATGACTACAAGTGCTTTGCTACACATACACTCCTGAACCATATGAGTCTTCTGGCCATATTATCTCCTTATTGTGAATATACTTTCTTTTACTTTTTGTTAACTGTGACTAATTACTTATTGCTTTGTTTTGTGTATGTGTAATATCAAATGTTTAAATGCTTACTTTGTTTTCATGCAAAATTCTTCAAATATTTTATTAAGTTACCCAAAGAAACCTGTCTTAGGAAATGAAAAGTGTAGTGATACGCAGCTTTAATCCCAGTAATTGGGAGGCAGAGGCAGGCTGATCTCTGTAAGTTCATGGCCAGCCTGGTCTACATAATGAGTTCTAGGCTAGCCAAGGCTATATAATGAGACCTTGTCTTAAAATTTTTTTTTTATTAAAAATAGAAGAAAATCCTAACTCTGAGGTAGTAAGGACTTGAGTACTGTTCTTGGAACTGGCTGAAAAGTCAGAGAAGGAGTCCCTCATGGTAGGATAATAGGCAGAGACAAGAAAAGAGAGGAAAGAAGAGAAATTCCCCCAAAGAGCAAAGTCAGAGGCCAGCCATGGTGACATTTGTCTGTGGTCCTTGCACCTGGGAGGTGGGAGGGTCAAGAAAAGTTCAGAGTTAGCCTGGGCTACAGAGTGAATTCAAAGCCAGCCTGGGCTACCTGAGACCCTATCACAAACAGACAAAACATTTTCCAAATATATGACTGCTTTAAGACAGAAAGGCTAGACAAGGGTTAAACAGCAAGAGTTCATCTCTTTAGGGAACATCAGGAAACATACAGAACACAGGCTTCCTAAAATACATGGAAAATAGGAAAAATTCCCAGTCCTTAAACCAGTCAAGGCAAAAATGACTCAATAATCAATTTTTGATTACATTTACATCACACTAGATTTACTGAAGAAAAATGGCTTGGATTTTGATTGTACTAACCACACATGTAATGAATTACAATAATTATAAGTGGCACAAGTGCATATTATAATGTGATTATTTTCTGTATGGTGTTTTAAATGGAATTTTTGGATTACATACAGTTATTTTTGTTACATTTTAAAATCCGTTGCTTTTACCTACCTAATAAAAGTTCCTCCTCCATATTATGAAGGCAAGCTGTCTGTACATTACTTTATTTGTTTGGCAACCTGATTCGTTTACAACATAATTAGTCGGATAAGTTACCAGCCCCTCCTGGTCTCTAGTGTCACTGTGATGTGACCAGAGGTGGCCATGTGTGACCCAAAGAAAATTAGCTTAAATGTATTGCTGAATCCTGTTTTTTTGTTTATTTGTTTCTAATACAGAAGAAGGATTGGAAAAAATAGTTTTATGGCAAACCTGAATATTAATTAATTGGGTTTATCCCTGAGACAAAATAATGACATATATAAATCTGATAAAACTATTAGCTCATTCTTTGACTTCCTTACTCAAAATAGCAAACATTTTATTATTCAAAGAACTTACCCGGTATAATTTGCTTTCCTTATTCTCAGGTAAGGAATCTTTTACTGTTGACAGTAATGGAGTATTTGAGCTGCCTGTCCCTGCTCCCTGTGACAGGGCAGCCTCACTTTGCCAGCTTGTTTCAGACTGTTCCCCAAGGACCATGAGTCAGTGTAGCCCAGGATGAAGGAGGCACATTTCCTGCAGCTTCTGGCCACCTCTCTCTAGGAAAGCATCTCTTCAGGGTCCAAGTTTTTAGCTGTCTGCAGGGGACATGGCATTCTCCTCGCCCATCTTCCTGTGTGTCTTCAGTTCAGTCGTAATGTAACACTAAGCTTTGGTTTGCTGGTTTGGTTTGGTTTGGTTTGGTTTTTAGTTTGGGTTTTTTGGTTTTTGAAACAGGGTCTCACTCTGTAGCCCAGGCTGCCCTAAACTGGTGGTGATCTTTCTGCCTCTGCCTTCTGAGTTGGAATCACTATACCAAATAAGACAAAATTTTAAGAATCAAAGAAAACAAGTAGTGATTTTTTTTTCCTCCTATAGGGACAAGGAATTGAAGAATTATTTTAAGACCAGGCACTTTAGGGCTGATGAAATAGCTCACCAGGTTAGAACACTTGCCTCCAAACTTGAAGACCTTAGTTTGATCCCCAGAACCATGTGAACGCCAGCTCTCTTAAGTTGTCCTCTGACCTCTATACACACAAGGACATGTGTATGTGTACTCTCACAGGAAATACGTATGAGGAAAGAAAACCAACAAAGGATACTTGAGACAGGAGGATCAAGGCTAGCCTGTCTCATGTAGCAAGACCCTGTCACAAGAAGGGGTGGAGGCACATCAGAGATTTATAGAATGACACTGTTTATTACAGACCTTAAATAGAAACGTTAGTTGAATTCCAATCTGCTTATACATCCTCAAATTACAAGCTCTTGCTCATTTTTTTTCTCTTCAGGCCTCCTCAGAACAATTCCAACCCTAAGAAGGTTGTGCTTGGGTGGGATTAGAAGGTCCCAGGACAATTCAGCCCTGTCCCCTTCTACCAAGGAGCACTGGTCCACTACCGCACACATCATCTCAGGTCTCAATTAGCTCAAGGTCTCCAGCACAGATGTTTTCAGATAGGAACCTGTCTCAACTGTTTGCCTCTGCAATGTCATTTAATACAGAAATGTGTAAGAGGATTTTTTTTTCTTACCCAGGGGAAAGGTGAAATTGTTTTCAGATTGCAATAGTGTGCTTTGGGTAATGTGTAATAAACAGTGAGTGGGCTGGGAATATAGCCTAGAGATGAGGGGCATTTACAGGCTTTGTGTACATGAAATCTTGGGTTCAATCACCAATCACCAACACCATGCCAAAAATCAAAAGCCATCAGGCTGGGTATTCCTACTGTGTTCCAGGAACTCTTCAGGGGACTAGGGATTAACTGAAGAGTGTTTACAGTATGTTAAGGCTCTTGATTCTTTGACAAATCTGTGGAAATTTAGTCCTTGGATTAGAAAATATTTTGAAAACAGTCTATGTATGATCTGATAAAGAGAAGTTTTACCTGTTGGGAATCAGTACTGGTTATGTGTAACTAATGAGACTGATGAATTTTGTTTCAGTCAAATGTTAGATGCTATTTTTAAACTCAATTGTAGGGACTGGGGGAGGGTAGCTCAGTTGACAGAGAGCTTGCCTAATATGCACGAAAGCCCTGTGTTCAATCCTTATATGAATCAACTGGGCATGTTGGCTCATGCTTATCATCTTAGCACCTGGAAGGGTAAGGCAAGAGAATCAGGAGTTTGAGGTCATCTTCAGCCACATGGTGAGTTTGAGGTTAGCCTGGGCTACATAAGACCCTGTCTCAAAAAAAATCAATTATGAAAATATAATAAAAATATAATTACTAATAATCCTGCTATCTAAACTCTGCTATTGTTCTCATATACATAGAATTATTCTACTAATAGAATAATTATAATAATAAACAAAAGTTGGAGATAGCAAAATAGTTCATTGTTTAAGAACAGTTACTGTGGGCTGGTGAGATGGCTCAGTGGGTAAGAGCACCGGACTGCTCTTCCGAAGGTCCGGAGTTCAAATCCCAGCAACCACATGGTGGCTCACAATCATCTATAACGAGATCTGACTCTGTCTTCTGGAGTGTCTGAAGACAGCTCCAGTGTACTTACATATAATAAAGAAATAAATCTTTAAAAAAAAAAAAGAACAGTTACTGCATAATCAACAGTATCAGAGTTTGCTGGACTGTGACAGTGCATGCCTTTAATCCCAGCACTTGGGAGGCAGAGGAGAGCAGATATCTAAGTTTGAGGCCAGCCTGGTCTACAAAACTAGTTCCAGGACAGCCAGGGCGATCAGAAAAAAAAAAAAAAAACCTGTCTCAAAATAAAATAAAATAAAATAAATAAAAAAGCAAGATCCCAGCGCACATATAACAGGATGGATGCACGCCACACATCCGTAACTCCAGCTCCAAGTGTGTGCAGTAGGAAAGGATGACTGCTGGGGCTGCTGGCTTCCAGCTTACACAACCAACCAAAAGCATCAGGTTCAGCAAGACAACCTGTCCTAAAGGAGTGGGAGGAGAGTGACAGGGAAGACAGCTCAAGTTTACAGTCTTCTAACTGTGCGAGTGAATGGGCATGCATTCAGGTACATGTATGTTGGCAAGTAATAAAAAAAAGCATACAGAAGTTGAGTATCTTTATTTCCACTTAATTATATCAAGGGCAATTTCCTGTGTTATCAAAATCTTGTACACAGGGCTGGAGAGATGGCTCAGCAATTAAGAACACTTGCTGACTTTTCATTTCCAGAGGACTGAGTTCGGTGTCCCGCATCCACCTCCACCGGCTCACGACTACCTGTAACCGCAGCTTCAGGTGATCCAAGGCCCTCGTTGGCCTCTGTAAGCACATACATACCATGCAGAGGCACAGACACATATATAAAACAAATCTTAAAAAATAAGAAAAGCCGGGCAGTGGTGGCGCACACCTTTAATCCCAGCACTCGGGAGAGGCAGGCAGATTTCTGAGTTCGAGGCCAGCCTGGACTACAGAGTGAGTTCAAGGACAGCCAGGGCTACACAGAGAAACCATGTCTCAAAAAACCAAAAATAAATAAATAAATAAATAAATAAATAAGAGATATGATGATAAATGTTCCCAAATATTAATGCTACTGTAGCATTAGTTTTAAGAATCTTGTGACTAGCTGGGCATGGTAGTACATGCCTTTAATCCTAGCACTTGAGAGACAGAGGCAGACAGATCTCTGTGAATTCAAGGCTAGCCTGCTCTATATAGTGAGTTCTGAGACAGCCAGTGCTAAAAGGAAAGAAAAAAACCCTGTAAATATATATATGCACATATTAAATACACGCACAAAATACTGTAAATATATATTTACATATATACACAATGTATATATGTGTGTATATATGTACATATACACACAATGTGTATATATATGTGTGTGTGTATATATGTACATATACACACAATGTGTGTGTGTATATATATACACATACACACACACACACATACAGACACAGAATTCACCATGGCATATATGTAACTGCTTTTTGTGTTAGATATTTAAGCCATTTCCAATTTACTGTTACCACCATAAATGATAGCACAGGCTTTTTCTATTATCTCCTTAAGAAGAACCCCACACAAGTTAACATCAGATAAAGGGGATGGCCTCTTCAAGGCAAAAACAAAAACACTGCCCCATGATCATCCCGGAATACTGCAGTTGTGGGCAGTCTCGGAAGGGTTTGCCTCTTTTGCTACACCACTGATAACACAATATTATCTGGTGTTAAAAAAAAAAGTGCTGATTTAACAATGTATAATGGACTGTGATTTTAACTTTTTATTTACTTTGGGTTTCCTGTTTCAATCTATAGCTCATTCTGGCCTGGAACTCACTATGCAGTAATCTTCCTGCCTCCTGGTCCTGAGTGCTGAGATTAGGAACATGCCATCACACCCACCTGAACTTTTTAAATGAATTCTGAATTATCTAAAAGAAGAAAAAAAAAGCCTGTTTTAAAACATAATACAAACACAGGAAATGTAAAAGATATTGACAAGATCAGTATGTGCTAACATTCTATGACTGAAGAAGTGTCACATAAAGGTGCTGTTACTGCATCTTTTGGGGGAAGGCTCAAGATACCGTGAACAGCGTGAAAATGTAATTTTACCAGGTGAAAAGTGCAAGCAGGAAAATGCAGCTAAAAACACAGGTATAGCTGCTGCTGTCATCTCAGAAAACTGTTAAAGATGCATGCGGTGGAAGATTACAAGTTTTGTCTGCAATGGCTTCATCAATAGGACATAGTTACTTCAGGAATGAAGCTCTAAGGGTCTCTGTACGAACCGGTTTTGGGCCTGGCAGCTCTCAGTCTTGTTTTGTTTAAATTGTAAGGAGAGTGCCTGAGTCATGTGCAGTGCCCACGGAGGCCAGAAGAGGGCGTTGGATCCTTTAGAACTGGAGGTACAGATGTTTGTTAGTCCTCATCTTAGGATGCTGAGAACTGAACCCAGGTCCTCTATAAGAGCAAGCTGCTAGCTTCTTAACTGCTGAGACATCTCTCCAGCCCACTACCTTCCATATTTAAAGATTCATTTTAAAATATTTATTATAATAATAACAATAATATAATAAAGGTGTTTTATCTACATGGATGTATAGCATCTGCTTGCCTGAGGTTTATTTATTTTTTACTTATGTATGTATGTGCTTGCCTTTATGAGTTTATGTGCACTTGAATACAAAAGCCCAGTGACGTCAGAGAGTGGTGACATTCCCTAGAACTGGAGTTAATGGTGGTTGTGAACCACCATATGCATGTTGGGAACAGAACCCAGTACCCTGCAAGAGTAGTTAGTCCCATTCCTAGCTGAGCCATCTCTTCAGCTCCATCCCCTCTCTTCCTCTTCGCTGAATTTCCCCAGAGCTGGGTATATAAGCACAGACTATCACATATGGTCTGATATTTTCTTTAATCCTTTCCTATTTCAAGTTTTTCTTCAGTTTCTTTCATGGAAAATAGAGAACTGCAGTTGCCAATGGCAAACATGGTTTTGAAACTGTAAATTACATATAGGAATAGAAAGAATCTTTAAAACTTTCCCGATTAAGTTTTGTAGAACTCTGAGCTAAAGAGATGACTCCGAGGGTAAACACACTCACTGCTTCACCAAAGGACCTGGGTTCAGTTCCCAGCACCTGTGTCAGGTGGCTCAGGACCAAACGTCACTCCAGCTCTAGGGTCTCTAATTCTGGCCTCTGCACCACATTGCACACACACACACACACACACACACACACAGATAATTTTTTTTAAACAATCAAAAGCTCTTTTAAAGTTTTTTTTTATAGAATTCTGTCTACATTACCTTTTAGACAACGAAAACGTTCATGTTTCTCATACAAAAAGTCTTCTCCATCACTGTCTCACACAACTTACGAGCCAGTTCCAAAGGGGTACTTCTTTCCTGGAGCCTCGACGACAAAAACAAACAAACAAACAAACAAACAAACAAACATCCCCAAAGCACAAAAAGTTGCTGAACATATCCAGATTCCAATCTTCAATTCTGAACTCTTCTGCCCTCCTGGTCGCCCACATTCCACCACCTCAACCTCGATAAAGAATGCTTTTCTTACACTCCTTTGCAGGAGTTAGGCATGTCACCTCCTCAGGGATGCTTTGATGTTTTCCCTCAGGCTCTGTGTGCCCCTCCCTGCCCTCTGTTCTCACCCGGACTGGCTTACCCCCTTATCACAGGACGGCCTAAGGAAGGACCGTTTCCCTTGTTCTTTTCATCTCATATTGGGCACCTGTCAAAGTTTTACAGCGACGACTGTCCTCAGCTTCCCATCCGTAAGGCGAGGCGATCGTTCTACATTACAGGTCTCCGTTTTCCTGTAGGGAGTCCTTTTACAGGAGCCAGCTTCTGCCCACCCCCTTGTTCCAGAGAATACTTTCCAAAATTATTCTCAGATTCCCGCTAAACAAGTGCCAAAGACTTTTTTTCATCTACTTCCTCTCACAAGTCTGTGCTGCCAACTTATTCTTCGTAGGGAAAAAGGCAATGTCATTCAACCGAACTCCGCGCAAAAGGACTAGTTCCTTAACAAGATCACGCGTGCGGGGACGGGAGTCAGAGGGGTGACACTGGCTTATTACGCAGTGCCACCAAGAAGTCAAAACCGCCCATTAGGGCGCCTGAAAGAAAATAAACTAGGAAAGCCGAGGGAGAAAGTTGGGCGGAGGCGGCTCGCGAGCCGTGGCCGCTCGCGCTCCGCGGGAAGTCACCCGCCTCCCGGGTAAGCACCGCGCAGCCTTCCCCGGCCGCGCACTTTCCGAGACCCGCGGGGGAGGGGGAGGGAGGGACTCGTACCGGCCCAACTTCACAGTCCCCGCCCTGGAACCGCCCCTCACCCAGCCCCGGTCCCCGCTGCAGGAACAGCAGGGGCAGGGAAGACGAGAGCCGATCCCAGCCGTTCTGTATTCGATGCATTCGATGCAACCGCCCTAGAAGGAATTCGGGCCCCGGGAGCTGAGTCAGTGGCGGCACCCGACACCGAACGGTACTGAAACCCTTCCGCAGGCCAGCGCCCCTTCCGTGCTGCCTCCGCGCGCCCCGCCCCGCGCCTCCCGGCCACACGCTTCGGAGTCTGCGCTGCTCATTGGGCATCTGCCCCGCCAATCTGAAAGGTGTTAACGAATCACGCTTTAGAGAAGGCAAAGAGAGCGGGAAAGGGGGCTTTCACACTGGCTCCCCTGGCGCGAGCTTAACGCCCCCAAAGCGGCTGGAGGCACTGGGCGGGGCTTCATTTGCATAACGGCCGCCCCTTGGTCTCCCTGCCCAGGGCTGGAGTCAAGCGCCGCACCCAACTAGATATCTGTTGGACCACCGGCTGGTCACTCCGACCAGGCAAGCCCGTGGGAGCGCCGGACGGGTTGGAGCGGGCGGGCCCGGGGACCGATTGGCTCTGAGAGTTTACAGCAGGCAGGGAGGAGGGGACTATAAGAACCAGAAGCCCCGCCGAGGTCTCCGGGGAGACGCTAGTCGCGCTCGTGGAGAGTTGTGTGAAGCGACCGTTGGCTCGGGTCCCGGCTTGCGCTTGCCTCTCCTGACGCTTTCGTCCTAACGTTGCTTTGCCTGTTTTTTTCAGTCAGGATGTCTGCCCGCGGCCCGGCTATCGGCATCGACCTGGGCACCACTTACTCGTGCGTGGGGGTATTCCAACATGGCAAGGTGGAGATCATCGCCAACGACCAGGGTAACCGCACCACCCCCAGCTACGTGGCCTTCACCGACACCGAGCGCCTCATCGGCGACGCCGCCAAGAACCAAGTGGCCATGAACCCCACAAACACCATCTTCGACGCCAAGCGGCTGATCGGACGGAAGTTCGAGGACGCCACAGTGCAGTCCGATATGAAGCACTGGCCGTTCCGAGTGGTGAGCGAAGGTGGGAAGCCCAAAGTGCAGGTGGAATATAAAGGGGAGATGAAGACCTTCTTCCCTGAGGAGATTTCTTCCATGGTCCTCACTAAGATGAAGGAGATCGCCGAAGCCTACCTGGGGGGCAAGGTGCAGAGCGCAGTCATCACTGTTCCTGCCTATTTCAACGACTCACAGCGCCAGGCCACCAAGGATGCGGGCACCATCACCGGCCTCAACGTGTTGCGCATCATCAACGAGCCCACAGCAGCGGCCATCGCCTACGGCCTGGATAAGAAGGGCTGTGCGGGCGGCGAGAAGAACGTGCTCATCTTTGACCTGGGCGGGGGCACCTTCGATGTGTCCATCCTGACCATCGAGGATGGCATCTTTGAGGTGAAGTCCACGGCCGGCGATACCCACCTGGGTGGCGAAGACTTCGACAACCGTATGGTCAGCCACCTGGCGGAGGAGTTCAAGCGCAAACACAAGAAGGACATTGGGCCCAACAAGCGCGCTGTGCGCCGGCTGCGCACTGCCTGCGAGCGCGCTAAGCGCACCCTGAGCTCGTCCACGCAGGCCAGCATCGAGATCGACTCGCTCTACGAGGGCGTGGATTTCTACACGTCCATCACCCGCGCCCGCTTCGAGGAGCTCAACGCCGATCTCTTCCGAGGGACCCTGGAGCCGGTGGAAAAGGCGCTGCGCGATGCCAAGCTAGACAAGGGCCAGATCCAGGAGATAGTGCTGGTGGGCGGCTCAACCCGCATCCCTAAGATCCAGAAGCTCCTGCAAGATTTCTTCAACGGCAAGGAGCTGAACAAGAGCATTAATCCCGACGAGGCGGTGGCCTACGGCGCCGCTGTGCAGGCGGCTATCCTCATCGGCGACAAGTCGGAGAATGTGCAGGATCTGCTGTTACTCGACGTGACTCCATTGTCGCTCGGCATCGAAACAGCTGGCGGGGTCATGACCCCACTCATCAAGAGAAACACCACGATCCCCACCAAGCAGACGCAGACCTTCACTACCTACTCAGACAACCAGAGCAGTGTGCTGGTGCAAGTGTACGAGGGCGAACGGGCCATGACCAAGGACAATAACCTCTTGGGCAAGTTCGACCTGACTGGGATCCCCCCAGCACCCCGTGGGGTCCCCCAGATCGAGGTCACCTTTGACATCGATGCCAACGGCATCCTTAACGTCACTGCTGCCGACAAGAGCACCGGGAAAGAAAATAAAATCACCATAACCAACGACAAGGGTCGGCTGAGCAAAGACGACATTGACCGGATGGTGCAGGAGGCGGAGCGGTACAAATCGGAAGATGAAGCCAATCGCGATCGCGTGGCAGCCAAAAATGCGGTCGAGTCCTACACCTACAACATCAAGCAGACCGTGGAAGACGAGAAACTGAGGGGCAAGATTAGCGAGCAGGACAAAAACAAGATCCTCGACAAGTGTCAGGAGGTGATCAACTGGCTTGACCGGAACCAGATGGCAGAGAAAGATGAGTACGAACACAAGCAGAAAGAGCTTGAGAGAGTGTGCAACCCCATCATCAGCAAACTTTACCAAGGCGGTCCAGGCGGCGGCGGCTCCTCTGGAGGGCCCACCATCGAGGAAGTGGACTAGGCTTGCGCTGGAGTCCGCGTAAACCTCTTTTCCTTTCCTTTTTTTTTTTTTTTTTTCTTTTCTCCCTTTTGTTTTGGTTTCTTTGAAATGTCCTTGTGCCAAGTAAGATCTATTGTTGGAAGTCTTTAGCCTGGTGCATACATATGAAAGGAAAGGTGCAACAACTTAGTTTAGTTATAAAAGGTTAGTTCTAAAAGTTTGATTTGGGGGAAAAAATGAGGTTTCTCTTTAATGCATTTAGAGCGATTGCTGATTTAAGCTTTTTTGTTGTTGTTAAGCTTGCATATGTACATGGAGATTTGCTTGAAATGAGAAACCTGATGTTCGCACACCTGTCCTGTGGAAGCTTGGTTACACTAAGACACAGGGAAGCTTGAATTGTTTATTTTTATTTACTATGAGATGAAAGTAAGCACTGCAGTGATATTAAAGACAGGTATATTCTGTAAACACATAAATGCACATTTAAAGTAAAGCTGAAATTGATCTCAAAATTGCTGTCTGGCGTTTTCAATTTTTTCATCCTATGTTTTATTCTCGTTGATCTTTTAAGAAGTTAGTATGCTGTGCAATGCATCTAATCCAGTTTTCTCTACTTCTCAGATGAAACTCCTGCCACAAATCATCAACAATTTAAGGGGGTGAAGAATCTTGGTAACCCTTTAATATACAGAAACCTGATGGGGTCTCTGCATGTGAATCTAACCTCCTAAGCCCTGGCTTTAGTGTTCAAGTTTAAAACAACAGCAACAAAGCTACCTGAGCGTTACAGGGCAGTACAGACTGGATCCCAGAGACCTATACAAAATAGCTTTTCTCCAGAGTAACAAAAATGACAGCATCTTTTCTCAGTAGCCAAAGGGTTATAGAAAAGTGTGCTTTGTGACATACAGGTTCCTGAAACAAGAGCCAGCAGGCAAGTTTAAGAGTGATGTAACATTGAGTCCCAGTCTGGTCAAGTTTGTTTTCATTTCCTATAAAACAGCTCAACTGTCTGAGCTTCTGGCAAACTCTGGAAGAACCTGAGTGGGAACTGTAATTACTTGGGAAGTGGCTCCTTTTCTCCTTTGAAGATCTTAGAGCTTGTACAATACCTGTCTCAAATCACTGTTACAGTTCTTTTTTTTAAGTCACATTTATTTGGGGGTGTACTAGTTATACGAGTGGTTCCCTACACTGTGTGTCTCCAGGATCGAACTCGGGTTTTTTGGTTGGTAGCAAGTGCCTTTACCTGCTGAGCATTTGGTTTTTAGGTTTTTGTTTTTGGTTTGGTTTGGTTTTTTGTTTGTTGGTGTGGTTTATTTTGGTTTGGTTTGGTTTTTTGAGACAGTTTCTCTGTAGTCCTATCGTAGAACTTGCTCTGTAGACCAGGTTGTTGGCCCTTGAATTTGGAGCCTGCCTCTGCCCCCTGAGTGCTGAGTGATTAAAGGTAAAGGTGTGTGTCACCCTCACCCAGCTTGGTTTTTTGGGTTTTGGTTTGGTTTTTTTGTTTTTTTTTTTTTTAAGATTTATTTATTATATGTAAGTACACTGTAGCTGTCTTCAGACACACCACAAGAGGGCAACAGATCTCATTATGGATGGTTGTGAGCCATCATGTGGTTGCTGGGATTTGAACTCAAGACCTTCAGAAGAGCAGTCTTAACCAGTGAGCCATCTTTCCAGCCCCCTTGTTTTTGTTTTTAATGGAATTACATTTAAAAGTTCATGTAAGAGGAGTTTGGGGGAAATTTAGTAGTTGATTTGAAAATGCATAGTTTTAATAGCTCATAGACATTTTAATACCTTCCTAACATAAAATTTTGCTTCATTATTTTTAAAATATAGTGAGTTTTAGAAGCTATATTTCCAAGTTATTGTGGATCCTTCTCTGTCAGTAACAGATTTAGTTTTAGAAAAATAGTATGCATTAATTTAAAAATTGGGCAGCAAGGATTATTGGGTTTGGAGATGATTGTCACCTTATAGTTGACGTTTCTTTTAACAAGCCTCATTTAGATGGGGAAGAAAGATAAATGGACAATTGTAAAATTGCTTCAGGGTACTTACATTTTCAAAGACAATACTTTAGAAATGTGAAGGCAGACTAATCTATGCTGGTATAACACCAGTGGAAGCTTCCAGCAGTGAGCATTTAAGGGTGTAGTGAAACAAGACTACACAGGCCATCGCATAAACATTTGGCCAAGTACTTTGATACTATTAGATTTAGAATGCTTTTGTTTGAGAGTGTCTGAAGTAGCCCAGGCTAGCCTCCAGCTCCTGATGCTTCCATCTCCCAAATGCTGCCAGCACAACTTTATACCCAGCACCCCTGGCCTAAAGTTACTTTGGAAGACAGGAGGGAGAAGTGGGGGCAGGGGCAGCCCTAGGTATCCTGGAACTCACATAGACAAGGCTGGCCTCTACTTTACAAACTAAGAGATCCACCCACCCACCTCTGCCTTCCAAGTGCTGGGATGAAAGGCTTTAAAGTGACTTTTTACACAAGCTTTGACCAGGACAATATCCATTATGTTGCTCTTTCATTAGTCCTTTATTAGTTCAAGGTGGTTTGGTTGGTTTGGTTTTTATTTTCCAATCCTGAGGAGCAGGGACCAGAACTTGGCACCTTGTTCATGCTAGGTGAGCGCTCAGTATGCCCAGCCTTTGATGAAAATATCCCTGTTCCAACTTCAAACGGTAAGGCCTTTCTATGAGTGCACGTTAGTATGATTCATCTCAGGCCTCACTTTAGAAGAGGTCGGTTTCTAAAGTCTCAATGACCAGTGACTGTGGTCTGACCTCTGACCTCTTGCTATCACACCAACCTGGATCCCTTACATACCTCATTTCCTGTTATTTTGTAATTTGTAAAACTAGCCTTTTTGTGGGGGCTTTTTTAAATTTTCAATTCTATCTTCTCAAATGTATCTAGATTTGAATATTACTAAGATAAAGCCACTAAAATAACCACTGTTTCCAAGAGTTAATTGAAACCAGTAACTCAAGAACACCTGGGAACTCCTTGCCAGATGTTAGGCTAGCCCTGGTCAAATAACAGTGGAAACAATGCTTGCTCTTAGTCGGGGGTTAAATAACAGTCCAAGGAATAATTAACATCATTTGTACTTCCAAGCAGTAGCTGGAGTGACTAAAGCAAATGTAGAATGTTTACAAATAGAAGCTAAGGGATTAAAAAAGTTAAAACCGGGACATTGGTATCTGAATGTCTGATTACTATGCCTCTGCTTTAAGGTGATAAATTGAGATCTATCAAAATAAGATATAATGTTTATAGTAATTAAGATCTGTGACATTTTGAAAGAATCTCACTCTAAATTTCTTGTAGCATTTTATTGGTATAATGGGAAGGCATTAAAACTTGCACATATCTCAGGAGACAGTAATGTAGCTTACATGATATTAATATATCACCCATT
Organism: Mus caroli; assembly: GCF_978045245.1. Classification (NCBI taxonomy): domain Eukaryota; kingdom Metazoa; phylum Chordata; class Mammalia; order Rodentia; family Muridae; genus Mus; species Mus caroli. The sequence goes on from NW_028227269.1 coordinate 74,903,118, forward strand.
TAATATTCAGAAAAGGCTTGATGAGAATCATTTTTGAGAATTGGTGATAAGTATGGGTATTTTTCCTGTAGGCATATCTGTCCACCAGGTGTGTGCCTGGTACCCACTGAGCCTAGAAGAGGGCATCAGTTCTCCAAGACCTAGAGTTACAAACAGTTATGTGAGCTTCTATGTTGGTGCTGGGCACTGAACCTAGACCCTCAGCTGGAGCAACAAGCTCTCTTAACCGCTGAGCCGTCTTTCCAGCCTGCTCTGTTTTAATTAGAGTTGTGTTGCTGTTGTGTGTTTTCATTCCTGCCACAGTGCACACGCCAAAAGATAACTTGTGAGAGTGGGAGCTCTCCGTCCACCATATGAGCCCTAGGGATTGAACTCAGGCACCTCAGCCAGCACTTTTAGCCACGGAGTCATCTCACTGGGCAAGCATTCTGGGCTACATTCTCAGCCCCCAGCACCCCAATTATCATGTTCCTGTTCCTGTTGTTGTTGTTTTGGTTTTGGTTTGTTTTTTGTTGTTGTTTTGTTTTTCGAGACAGGTTTTTCTGTGTAGCCCCTAGATGACCTGGAACTTGGCTCTGTGACAAGGCTGGCCTCAAACTTAGATCCACCTGCTGAGATTAAAGGCATGTGCCACCAGTGTCCAGCTCAATCTTATATCTTTATTATAACTATTATTATGTATTTATGTATATGAGTACATTGTAGCTGTCTTCAGACACTGCAGAAAAGGGCATCATATCTCCTTAGGGATGGTTGTGAGCCACTATGTGGTTGCTGGGAATTGAACTCAGAACCTCTGGAAGAGCAGTCAGTGCTCTTAACCACTGAGCCATCTTAAAAGGAGTACAGCCGGGTGTGGCGGCGCATGCCTGTAATCCCAGCACTTGGGAGGCAGAGGCAGGTGGATTTCTGAGTTCAAGGCCAGCCTGGTCTACAGAGTGAGTTCCAGAGTTCCCAGGACAGCCAGGAATATACAGAGAAACCCTGTCTCAAAAAAAGCAAAAAAAAAAAAAAAATCAATCAGAATATCTGGATGACATAAGATGTTTTATGACACTAAATGGATTGGTACATATGACATCCCTGCTTGAAACTGTAGGTTGTAGAAGTTGCGTTGTAAAGCGCACTCCCCTTGCCTTTGGATTCTGTAAATTAAAATAAAACAAAGCAACCTTGACCTCCTTATTTCCATCCTCAGGCTCCACCTCACAGGAGAGAACATCACCTGCTTACACATACACGCATGAGCCTCCACACCTAAATCAATGCAGGATTTCATTTGAACACACAAAGATTACAAAACCATTACTAAGGGAATATGTGTTAGGATTAGGAAACAGGGCGATTCGATGGTGGTCGCTCACACCTTTAATCCCAGCAGGAAGCAGAGGCAGGTAGATCTCTGTGAGTTCTATGTCAACCTGATCTACAGAGTTGAGTTCCAGAACAGACAGGGCTGCACAGGGAAATCCTGTCTAGAAAAGCCAAAGGAAAATAAAGAATGAGAGTAGTAGAAGGGCCTGGTGAGATGGCTCAGTAGTTAAAAGCACATACTGCCCTTCCTGAGTTTCACTCCCAGCACCAACATCAGGTGGATTACTACTGCCTGTAACTCCAGCTTCAGGACAGTCTGACTCCACTGACCTCTGTGGGCACGTCTATTCATGTGCACATAACACACACACACACACACACACTCACACTCACACATATACACACATGCACGCACACTCACACATGCACACACACACACAAACATGCACATACATGCATGCACTCACACACACACACTACAAATGAATCTTAAGAACTGGAGAGATGGCTTAGCAGTTAAGAGCACTGACTGCTCTTCCAGAGGTCCTGAGTTCAATTCCCAGCAACCACATGGTGGCTCACAACCATCTGTAATGGAATCAGATACCCTCTTCTGGTGTGTCTGAAGATAGCTACAGTGTACTCATATAAATAAAATAAATCTTTAAAAAACAAAAAAAATCTTGCTGGGCAGTGGTGGTGCATGCCTTTAATCCCAGCACTTGGGAGGCAGGCAGATTTCTGAGTTCGAGGCCAGCCTGGTCTACAAAGTGAGTTCCAGGACAGCCAAGGCTACACAGAGAAACCCTGTCTCGAAACCCCCTGCCCCCAAAATTTTAAATAAGGGTAGGAATGGGCCAGGCGTGGTGGTGCACACCTTTAATCCCAGCACTTGGGAGGCAGAGGCAGGTGAATTTCTGAGTTCGAGGCCAGCCTGATCTACAGAGTGAGTTCCAGGACAACCAAGGCTACACAGAGAAACCCTGTCTCGAAAAACCAAAAAAAAAAAAAAAAAAAAAAAAAAACCAAAAAAAAACAAAAAAAAAAAAAGAGTAGGAATGGTCAATTGCTTCTGTATGTTTAATTCATAAATAGGCATGAGTAAATAAATGTTCTCAACTAGGAATGATATACCAAGGTACATTCCTCAGTAGAAATTACAGGTCTTTAAAAGAATCCAGTTTCATTCTTGGCATGGCTCTCAGAATGTAAATATTTGAGAGAGTATTCACTTCTGGCTTAGTGTGGCAATACTGAATTTTAAGATGTCTCTTCTTTGGAATAAATCCAGAGGCCCTACGTACTCTTCTTCACCACGTTCAGTACAGAGAAGGCAGCTGTAAGTCGAAGGTTAGGCGGAAACAGTCAAGAATGTTTATCCAATACTCGGCATCACAAGTGTTCTGGTTTCAGAGTCTACCTTGCTATGTAGCGCAGGCAGTCTTTGAACTCCCAGTCTTCCTGCGCCAGTATCTCTGGGGCTGGAATTACAGACATGTACCACCATGATTGCCTCAAGCACTGTTTTCTTCTTTCGTGAGCAGAATTACAACACTGTGAAACTCTATGCCTTTTTCACTAAATAAATATATGATTTTATTTTAATTTTTTAAAATAGTGTTTCTACCTAGCCCTGGCTGTCCTGGAACTCAATGTGTGGACCAGGTTGACCTGGAACTCATAGAGATCTGCCTGCCTCTGCCTCCTGAGTGCTGGGACTAAAGGCGTGCTACCACACCCCACACAAGTATATGCTTCTCTCCAGTTAATGTTGACTCTGAAAATCTGAGACCAGAAATTTTGTTCTGTATTATATGCTCCTTAGTTGCTTTTCTTTCTTTCTTTCTTTTTTTTTTTTTTTCGGTTTTCCGAGACAAGGTTTCTCTGTGTAGCTCTGGCTGTCCTGGAGCTCACTTTGTAGACCAGGCTGGCCTCGAACTCAGAAATCCACCTGCCTCTGCCTCCCGAGTGCTGGGATTAAAGGCGTGTGCCACCACTGCCCAGTCTTAGTTGCTTTTTTAATTAAAATTATTTTATGTATTACAAGTGTTATATATGTGTATATGTATGTATACCACAGCTATACCTCCTGCTCTGGGACATCAGAAGAGGTTGGATCTCTGAAACTAGAGTCACAAAAGGGTTAAAAGCCACCATGTGCCACGCTAGGAGAGATGGCTCAGCGCTTAAGAGCACTGACCGCTCTTTCAAAGGTCCTGAGTTCAAATCCCAACAATCACATGGTGGCTCACAACCATACATAATGTGATCTGACACAATAAAAAAAAAGAAAAAGAAAAATGCGGGTGTGGTGGAGCACGATTTTAATCCTAGCACTTGGGAGGCAGAGGCAGGCGGATTTCTGAGTTCGAGGCCAGCCTGGTCTACAAAGTGAGTTCCAGGACAGCCAGGGATATACAGAGAAACCCTGCCTCAAAAAAACAAAAAACAAACAAACAAAAAAAGCTACCATGTGGGCAGTTGGAAAGAAACCCCGGTCCTCCACAAGAGCATCTTTAGCAGCTTAGCCATCTTTTCAAGCTCTCCCCCTTAGTGTCTATAAGATCTTAAGCATGTCTCTTGATTAGGTACAAACAAAAATTCTTTCTTCCACAGGATACTTAGTAGAATATTTCTACTTTATAACGGTATAAACTTGAAAAAGCTTCTTACGTTCATATTGGTTTTGTTGTGTGCATGTAGATGTCAGGGGTCGACAATCTGCAGTCAGCTCTCACTTCCACCTTGTGGGCCCCGGGCTGGCCTCCAGCGTACTGCGATTTCAAGACTGCACCATCACGCCTGGCTTTTCATGCTAATTTTAAATAACAATTTAATCTTTCAGGAACTTCCTTTCACCTTAGTTTAGACCAAGGTTAGAGACGGTAGAGGTCTACAAAACCCTTGATTTTTCTGTTAGCCTTTAGTACGTTTGGAGGGTTATCTGGGTTTAGTTTCACATTCTCTCCTGATTATAGAATAACTAGATTCTTTGGTCTTAGCCTTTTCTGAAACCTTATCTCATTTTCTCCTGGTTCACACCACTCCAAGTTGGAGATACTGCTTGTTAAATAATTCCTGGCATCTATCTAGGTTAGTATCTTCTTTTTCCCCTTTCAATTAGTAAGCAGGCTTTGCCCTTATCCTCAGAGTTAACACTAGAGGCACACAGGTATGTTCCCATGCATTTGAACTAACCTGTTCAACAACTGGACCTGACTCCCGTTAATAGGACAAGGATGTATTGATTACAGTTTTAGACTGTCATAGCCAGTGGCTGGAAGACTGGGAGACTAGAGCAGGCAGTGGCATGCATGTTGCCATGATTGTAAAGTTTTTGGATATATGGATATTTACTGTGCATCTCATACCTAATCAGCTGTGGGGATACAAAAGCAGACTCATCAGGCATTCCCAGTCTTCTCTTCATTTAGCTCACACAGGAGAGGGGAAAATAATCCAAATCGGCCTGCCGGTTCAACTTCGAAGAGAAAGCACAAGGTTCACCACCCGTGAGAACACAAGCTGGTTTGAATACCCATCACCACTGAGCAAGTTGTCACCGCTTTCGTTTTAGAACAGCACTAATTTAGAGTACTTACCAAGGTCAATGCTTTACATGCTTGTACCAGCTAGTTTTATGTCAACTTGACACAAGCTGTAGTCATCAGAGAGAAGGGAACCTCAACTGAGAAAATGCCTCCATGAGATCTGGCTGTAGACAAGCCGGTGTTGGGCATTCTTTCTCTCTCTCTCTCTCTCTCTCTCTCTCTCTCTCTCTCTCTCTCTCTCTCTCTCTCTCTCTCTCTCTCTCTCTCTCTCTCTCTCTCTCTCTCTCTTAGACAGGGTTTTTCTATATAGCCCTGGCTGTCCTGGAACTCACTTTGTAGACCAGGTTGGCCTCCAACTCAGAAATCCGCCTGCCTCTGCCTCCCAAGTGCTGGGATTAAAGGCATGCACCACCACCGCCTGGCTGCATTTTCTTATTAATGATTGGGGGTCAGAGGGCGAAAGCACAGCCCATTGTAGGCGGGGTCATTCCTGGGCTGGTGGTCTGGGTTCTATAAGAAAGTTTGTTTTTCAAGACAAGGTTTCTCTTTGTAGCCCTGGCTGTACTGGAACTCAGTTTATAGACCAGGCTGACCTCAAACTCAGAGGTGTCTACTTCTGTCTCTCTGGAGTTCTCGGATTCAAAGGCATGTGCCACCACCGTCCGGGAGATGTGGATATTTTCAGAAGTAGGTTAAAAACAGGTTCCACTAGTTATAGAGAACTGCCCCCAAAACATTGTATTTCCGTGCCCATAATCTCTTCCTTTAATCGAACTCTCCAAATCAAGCTAAGGCCCACTCACTGTGTTTCAGCTTAACTATGCTCGCCAAAGCAGTTTGGAACAGGTCTTTCCTACAGAATTGTACCTAGTTAGTCCAATCAAAGCACAGCGCGAGGGTTTCATGGGGGCCGGGGGTGGTTACTGCAGGAAGCGTCAAGTCCGGGCAGGCCGCGAGCACAGCAGGGGTTGGAACACCCAGAGTGCTCGGGGTCCCCCGTCCGGCGGGAGCCCCGCCCCTCCGGCGTCAGCCGGGCGGCGGCGTGGCGGTATCCCAGGTGACGCGGGTGTGATGGTCAAGAGTGAGACCATGTTCTCCGTCCCAGAGTTTTACTCCAGGAGAAAGCAGTTTGTCGGCCAATCCTCCACCCGGCTGGATGTAAGTGCAGCCTGGTCGCACGCTCCCCGGCCAAGTGGCCGGAGGGCAGTGTTGACCAGGACCCGTCCTCGGCAAGGCGAGCAGTGTAGCAGGCACTGGGGGAGCCCAGTAGGGACTCTATAGGGAGGCCAGGACAGCGCTTGGCGGCGTCCTGGTCCTGTTCTCTGCGCTCGGGCTCCTCCGCAGGCGGCTCGACGCCTTCGTCTGATACCTGCAGTTTTCAAGAACGGTTGAGCTTATTTGTCCCCAAACGCAAAAGTAAAGAGGTGTGTTGTCGGAATTCTGTCTTGACTTCCCACACGGATATGTAGATTATTATGAAAGTCCACTCTCTTCTGTATGTGGTTGTGAGATAGGAGAAGCTGGGCTCTGGGTAGAACCCCCGGGGAACAAGGGCTGGTTGTTTGCGCCCTGCTACCCTACGAATTTCTGTCCCTGAAGGTAGGGACAACGGCAGAGACAGCAGTCAGCTGTCGTTCCTTCCTCCCTCCCTTCCTTCCTTTTTTAATGGGAGTCTAACTTAAATCTAAAGGTTGCTGTATGGTATCTTCCAAATGCCTGACTACTAGCCTTGAGCTGTTTCCTTCCTCCCTTTCCCTTCCCACCTTCCCCTTGCCTGCTGTCACACATTTTCTCTCCTTCATCCTTTCTCCCCTTTCCATATTGAAATCACATCTGAAAACAAAAAGGATAAAGTCAAGAGAAAAAAAAAAAAAAAACAACCCACAAACAATGGAGAGATGGCTCAGTGAATAAGAGTACTGGCTGCTCTTCCAAAGGAGCCAGGTTCAATTTCCAGCACCCACAAATCGACTCACGACCATTGCTATTGCTAACTTCAACTCCAGGAGATCTAATGCCCTCTTCAGGCCTCTGTCAGCATCACACAACACATGGAGTACAGATAGATACACAAAAGCAAAACACCCAAACACATAAAATGAAGTCGGCTGGGGTGTCACTTAGGTGGTTGAGTGACATTCTAGCATGCACCAATCCCTGTTTTGGATCCTTATTCCCAGAATCACATAAACCAGGTGTGATGTCGAATGTCTGTAATCCCAACAACAGAGAGGTAGGGACAGGAGGAGCAGAAACTCAAGGATGTCTTCAATGTGATTAATTCAATAGAATTAACGAGGGAAGAGCAGGAGTTATTAAAGGTTTGTGGTGGTGCCATGTGGGTTGGAAAGTGGATTTTAGTTATGTATGATGCAATCATTTCATTTTGCAGCAATGTGGATTACGACTAGGAATGTGGTATTGGAAAGATGAAACAAAAACTCTGGAATTTAAAAGGTAAAGTTTAATATAACTTTTTAATAAAAAAGCATTTTTATGACAATGACATGTGCTGGGGCAGCGGGTACTAAGTCATGCAGGAGAGTCTTAAAACATAAAATGGAACTCCACTATCTGAAGATAGTGATTTTGCTCAACAGCCTTAAAGACACCGTTTTCTGATAATGTCTGGTGAGCTGCCTTCTATGGACTAGCCGTTGTACTAACCATATAAGCCACCCTCTGAAACATCCGAACAGTTTACCATTAAGGAGCTGAGATTTTTCAAGAGCTAAGGAACTCGAGGAAGAGTGGATGATGCATCCCATTTGCACAGGTCTCTGGTGACTGAGACAGTTTAAATGTCTACCTGCTTTGCTCACAGGCCAGGTTCTTTTCTTTTCTTTTCTTTTCTTTTCTTTTCTTTTCTTTTCTTTTCTTTTCTTTTCTTTTCTTTTCTTTTCTTTTCTTTTTTTCTGAGACAGGGTTTCTCTGTGTAGCCCTGGCTGTCCTGGAACTCACTTTGTAGACCAGGCTGGCCTCGAACTCAGAAATCCACCTGCCTCTGCCTCCTGAGTGCTGGGATTAAAAGCATGGGCCACCAACGCCCGGCCAAAACTGCCCTTTAAGTTATAGAATTACACACTTTAAATTGACGAGATGACATCAAACCTTCTGCAGTTTATAGTAAATTTTGTAAAATTAAAATGATTAGCCTAAGGGAGAAAAAAAACCAAACAAACTAGTTTTAATCTTCTTTGAGATGGTGACTAGGAGTATGTATCTAAGCCAGGCAGGGCAGCACAGTTATGTACCAAACAATTGTTTGTTTGTTTGTTTGTTTGTTTTTTAAATTAATTTACTTTTTACACTCCATATTCTATTTCCTATCCAGCCTCCGACTACTCCACATCCCACACCTCCCCACTCCCCTGTCTCCTCCGACTACTCCACATCCCACACCTCCCCACTCCCCTGTCTCCACCTGGATGCCCCCACCCCCTTCCCACCTGACCTCTAAATTCCCTGGGGCTTCCAGTCTCTTGAGAGTTGGTTAGGTGCTTCATCTCTGAATGAACACAGACCCAGCAGTCCTCTATTGTGGTGTGCTGGGGGCCTCGTATCAGCTGCCTGTTTGGTGTTCCAGTGTTTGAGAGATCTCGGGGGTCCAGGTTAATTGAGACTGCTGGTCCTTCTACAGGGTTGCCCTTCTCCTCAGCTTCATTCAACCATCCCTAATTCAACAACAGGGGTCAGTTGCTTCTGTCCATTGGTTGGATGTCAATATCTGCATCTGACTTTTTTAGCTGCTTATTGGGTCTTTCTAAAGGCAGTCATGATAGGTCCCTTTTGTGAGCGCTCCATAGCCTCAAAAATATTGTCAGGCCTTGGGACCTCCCCTTGAGCTGGATCCCACTTTGGGCCTGTCACTGGACCTTCTTTTCCTCAGGCTCCTCTCCATTATGCAGGGGCCATGCTAATCTTCTCTGTATCGTTCCAATTTTAGTATATGTGCTGCCTAAGCGAGCACACCGTTGTTCTTTTAAGATACTTGGGGCCGGGCAGGAGGATCAGGAGTTCAAGATCAACCTCAGAGATATATTGATCATAAGGCCATCCTGAACTAAATAAGACCATCTCAAAAACACCCAATTCAATACACAATAATAATTATTATAATAAAGCTGGGCATGGTGGCACACGCCTTTAATCCCAGCACTTGGGAGGCAGAGGCAGGCCTGATCTACAGAGTGAGTTCCAGGACAGCCAGGGCTATACAGAGAAACCCTGTCTCGAAAAGCCAAACCAAAACAAACCAAAAAAAAGATACTTGGGTTTTTGTTGTTAGGGATTGAACTCAGCACCTTGGACATTCGAGGTAGGCACTCTCTATCCCTCAGCTACTCTGTCCCTACAGCTTGTACCCCTCCCCCATCCTTATCCTTATGGGGCTAGTGGTTTGGGACTGGGCTTGGTGTTATGAAAAAAATGTTTGAGATTGCAGGCTCATATAAAAATATCTCGAAAAACCAAAAAAAAAAAAAAAAACCAATAAAACCAAAAAAACTCATAAGCTATTGGGCAGGTGAAGCTGAAGGTCCAGCAAGGAGCTGGTTAAAGCGTGTGTAGTTCATACTTAAGTTTTATAACTGTGAAAGCTTAAATGTATTGTCAGATAATTCCGAGACTTCACATTAGAGTCAAAATTAAATGTTTCTGTTTTACTTTTTTTTTTTTTTTTTTTTTTTGGTTTTTCAAGACAGGGTTTCTCTGTATAGCTCTGGCTGTCCTGGAACTCACTTTGTAGACCAGGCTGGCCTCGAACTCAGAAATCCGCCTGCCTCTGCCTCCCGAGTGCTGGGATTAAAGGCGTGCGCCACCACGCCCGGCTTCTGTTTTACTTTTGTGTTACCATGCTGAGCCCAGGGCTTTGAACCCAGGGCCTTTGTTTATGTTGGACAAGCTTGCTACCACTTAGGTACATATATTCCTGCAAGCATTTACATCTTATAGACTATGTTTCTCTCAGCATCTCTGAGTAGCTTGCTATTTCCAAAGCAGTCATTTAGGTTTGTCTTTTTCTTCTGAGAGGTCAGGGAAATCCTGGTCAGTAGCTCCTGTGACATCACACGGTGAGTAGCTCCTGTGACATCACACAGGGTGAGTCTGAGTTGGAGAGGAAGCTTGGGCTTAGACAGGTTAGCCACAGGAGAGCAAATTTTAACTGCCAGCATGGATGCTAAATACTAGTGTGACCTTGCCTTGCCTTTCTGTGTGTGCTTTCTGTATACCGAACTTTCTCCTTCTCCTTCTCCTTTTTTTTTTTTTTAAGATTTATTTATTTTATTTATGTGAGTACACCATTGCTTTCTTCAGACACACCAGAAGAGGGCATCAGATCCCATTACAGATGGTTGTGAGCCACTATGTGGTTGCTGGGAATTGAACTCAGAACCTCTGGAAGAGCAGTCAGTGCTCCTAACTGCTAAGCCATCTCTCCAGCCTCCTCCTCCCCCTCTTCCTCCTCCTCCTCCTCCTCCTCCCCTTCTCCTTCTCCTTCTCCTTCTCCTTCTCCTTCTCCTTCTCCTTCTCCTTCTCCTTCTCCTTCTCCTTCTCCTTCTCCTTCTCCTTCTCCTTCTCCTTCTCCTTCTTCTCCTCTCTCTCTCTCTCCCCCTCTCTTTTGGTTTTTCAAAACAAGGTTCCTCTGTGTAGTCTTGGCTGTCTTGGAACTCACTCTGTAGTTGGCTGGCCTAGAACTCACAGAGATCTGCCTGCCTCTGCTTCCCAAGTGCTAGGATTAAAAGCATGAACTACCACTGCCCGGCTCTATATACTGAATTTCTTTCTTTCTTTCTTTCTTTTTTTTTTTAAAGATTTATTTATTATATGTAAGTACACTGTAGCTGTCTTCAGACACTCCAGAAGAGGGTGCCAGATCTCGTTACGGATGGTTGTGAGCCACCATGTGGTTGCTGGGACTTGAACTCTGGACCTTCGGAAGAGCAGTCGGGTGCTCTTACCCACTGAGCCATCTCACCAGCCCTATACTGAATTTCTATATAAAGAAAGTTAATTGACATTACTTTTCAAACTAAGTTCTAGTGTTAACCGCATACTAGTTCATAGTTAAGATTACTAATAAGTTTAAAGGTAAAAGTTTAATATCCTTTCATAGTCATGAACTGTATTAATAAACTAAATGTTTTAGTTTTACTTTTAAGTACGTGTATGAGTGTGAGGTACCGATGGAGGCCAGGTGAATCTAAGTCTTTATTAGCTTGTTATTAATTGTTCTGAATATATGGGTGGACTGGACTGACATTAATTTTGGAGAGTATGGATTGTTATGGCTGCAAAGGTAGGATGTGGAGCTGAGGATGTGGATCAGTTAGTAAAGTCCTTGCTTCATATTTGTAAATCCCCAGGTTCGTTCTCCAGCACTGTAGATGACTGGGCACAGTGCTAGAGGTCTGTAAACCCCAGCTCTGAGGAGATAGAGGCAGGAAAGCATAAGCTCAGGGCCCTCCTATGTTTCCTATTGTGTCTCAGCTATCCAAAAACAAACAGAAAACAACAAAAAGAATGAAGGTTATAGATTTTAAATGCCTGCAATCTCAGCACTTGGGAGTGAAAAGCAGGCGAATGAAGAATTCAAGGCCAGCTTTGACTCCATAATGAGTTCAAGGCCAGCTTTGGCTCCATAATGAGTTCAAGGCCAGCCTGAGCTAGAGTTCAAAGCCAACCTGGGCTATATGAGACTTTGTCTCAAAATAAAAATAAAATACCCACCCCCAATAAGATATAGGTTAAAATAATTGCATATTTCATCATTGTAGACAGGTTTGTGAATGATTTCATCACAAAAGCCACGGTAAGTGCCTGCTGTGATAGGCATGCCACATCCTGACTTGATCACTAATTATACTTTATGTACATGGATTGGGATATCATACGACGTATTCCCACACATATGTTAAATTATGCCAATTAAGAAAAGGAAAAGGGCCGGGGAAACGGCCCAACAGGTAAAGTGATTGCCAAGCAAGTTTGAGGACCTGGGTTCAGAACCCACATGGAAAAGCATGGTGTGCTGGTGCACATGTGCAATCCCAGCAGAGTCAGGCTAGCCTGGAGCAGACGAGGAAGCGGCAGAAACAGGATGAGAACTGACTCCCACAGGTTGTCCTCTGACTGTACACCTGTGTGATGGATGTCACCCGCATGCCTACACTCACACATCAAACACACAAAATAGATAAACGAAAGGAAAATTTTTATCGGAGTAAGAATTATTGAAAAAGATAAATGTAGATCATGAGACATAAGAAGTTTCCTCCACAAAAATTATAGTTTAGTATTTTTTTTTAGAAAACGAAACATTGCAATGATAAGGATCAAAAGTTCCCTTTCTAGGAGCTAGTTGGTGGTGGTGAGGGTGAAAGACTCCGAGAGGAGCCCCTCGCTCAGGCCTCAGGACAATAGCGAACACCCAAGAACTCACGAGAGACCAAGCTTGTTGCAAACCACATGAGGTTTTATTCGGGGAAAGTCAGAGCTCTGGGGATGACTCATATCCCACGCAGGGGTAGAGGAGTCGACCTCGAGGGGAAAGAGGTCCCAGTTTTTATAGGCCCTCAGGGGAGAAAGGAGAAGGGGGGAGTAGGGGATTTCCAGATCTAAACAATGTCTATTCTCAAGAAATGGATATGGGAGGGGTACAAGGAAAGAGTCTGGTGCAGGTGTAGCAACTCCGGATTGGCCGGGCTGTGGTTGCTGGGGAGATTTTCTGACTCTTTCTCAGCAACCAATATCACAAACACCTGGCAATGGGCTTCATCAGTGGGCACACACATGGCTCAAGGAACGGTCAAAACATTGGCAGACACACAGGTTCAAGGAGTGGCCAGAGCATTGTGCACCTCTATTTTTCTAAATCAGTGAAGCTAGTTCTGCTAACAGTGACATCTATCTTGCCAATTTCAGGGCTTCTGTGTCCTTTTACATTCTGTCAGGATCTTTCAAGGGAGGATGTGGAAGCTTTCTGAGGCACTAAATGTTGTGGTGGTAGTCACTTGAGTATATACACATTAAAACCGTCATCAAACTATGTACTTGGGACTTACATGTACAATGTAAGTGATGCCAATCTAAAGAGTAACACCCCACCCCACAAAGACAGACAGAGGTGATAATCCTTCATGCCATCCACCTGACCCCTCAGGCTTTCTTTCTTTCTTTTTGATGCAAACCCCAGTGTCACATAATTTGATTAATTAAATATCTCGGCATGTACTTCAAGCTATAAGCACTTTCATAGAAAACCTACCAAGTGACTATGTGCATGCTTAAATATAAGCCTTAGTATAAAATATTCATGTCAGCATTCAGCTGGTTCCTAGTGTCTGATATATTTTATGTGTGTGCTGATGAGAATTCAAATAAGGCTCCAACATTACAATTGCCCAGTGTATCCTTTGTTCATGTACACATTACAAGTTCTCAGGAAATATTCCTCACATGGTTCTAGAGACAAAACATACCCTTTAAGGCCATTATTGAAAGAACTCTTATTTTTATTGTTTTTTTTTCTTTTTTTTTAAAGATTTATTTTATGTATATGAGTTCACTGTAGCTGTCTTCAGTCAGACATGCCAGAAGAGGGTATTGGATTCCATTACAGATGGCTGTGAACCACCATGTGGTTGCTGGGAATTGAACTCAGGACCTCTGGAAGAGCAGTCAGAGCTCTTAACCACTGAGCCATCTCTCCAGCCCTATTTTTTGATTTTCAAGACAAAACGTTTCTCTGTGTAGCCCTGGCTGTCCTAGAACTCACTCTATAGATCAGGCTAGCCTTGGACTCAGAGATCCCACCTGCCTCTGCCTCCTGAGTTCTGGTATTAAAGGCGTGCACCACCACGGCCTGGCTGTAAGAAGATTTTTAAAAGGTTATTTTATTATTTTATGTGTGGGGTACTTTGCCTGTATGTCTGTGCACTACATATGTACCTAATGCCCATAGAGACCAGAAGAGGGCATAGGATCTCCCAGAACTGTACTTACAAATGGTTGTGAGACACCATGTGGGTGCTGGGAATAGAACCTGGGTCCTCTGCAAGAACAGCCAGTGCTCTTAACCACTGAGTCATCTCTCCAGCCTTTAGGAGCTAATGTTTTATTACAGCATGGCTATTGCCAGGAGGTTGGCTAACCTCCTAGAGTTAAGTATCAAACTAAATATATTATTCCCATGGGATAGTATTTCTCAAAAAAATGTCCTTATGGGATCTGGGAAGAAGATAATGGGACAAGCTTGGTCTTCATTTTTTGAGAACAATCAAATGTGGAAAAAATGACTCTGTTACTACACGTATGCCTGGAGCTAATAGTAAGGCGGAGGGAAGCTTCTTGATTTGGTTAGAAAAGTAAGTTGTTTGCTGAAAGGACCCAGATATAGCTGTCTCTTGTGAGACTATGCCGGGGCCTAGCAAACACAGAAGTGGATGCTCACAGACAGCTATTGGATGGATCACAGGGCCCCCAATGGAGGAGCTAGAGAAAGTACCCAAGGAGCTAAAGGGATCTGCAACCCTATAGGTGGAACAACATGATGAACTAACCAGTACCCCGGAGCTCTTGACTCTAGCTGCATATGTATCAAAAGATGGCCTAGTCGGCCATCACTAGAAAGAGAGGCCCATTGGACTTGCAAACTTTATAGGCCCCAGTACAGGGGAACTCCAGGGCCAAAAAGTGGGAGTGGGTGGGTAGGGGGGTGGGGGGGAGGGTATGGGGGACTTTTGGGATAGCATTGGAAATGTAAATGAGGAAAATACCTAATAAAAATATTTAAAAAATAAAATAAAAAGAAAAGTAAGTTGTAACCTCCAGTAAGCCACCAAACTGTTGCATCTGACATGGCATTCCAGAGAACTCTATGTGTTGGCTCTACTCCAGACACAATCTCCTGTCCTTAGAAATATCTAGAACATAGTAGGACCTCAGGATATATTTGTTCATTATGGTCTGTTAGACTCACTACTCCCACATAGCTCCTATATTATGTGATTGAAGGAACTTGTCACCAGAGAAGAGATTTTACTGAGTCATAGCAACTTGTCAGAATACCCTACTGCAGGGGACTGAAGCCCAGACAATGGGAACAATAGAGGGTGGGACTGCACCTCACTGGGACTGCTCTGAAGTGCCCATCCTTGGCGCTCTATTCAAACTTTAATTTCCCTGCCCTGGATCTCTTTGCCTTTGCCTTTCCCAACATGGTTACATTGAATAAAATCTCTCTCTCTCTCTCTCTCTCTCTCTCTCTCTCTCTCTCTCTCTCCCCCTCCCCCATGCTTTCCCTTTAAGAACACACACACATACCACATACAGTCAGCTGCTGACACCTTCCCAGAGCAGCTAAACTGTGAGGGCTGCTTTGAAGGCAGAACTGCCTGGTGACTGAGTACAGAGCTCTGTGCCCTAGAGGCCTTGGAGCCTGTGCTGGCTTGACCAGTTCTCAGGCATGAAGATGATGGCAGTAACACTTTTCTCATAAGGTTACCATGAGGGATGAGACGGTGCCTAAAGTGCCTAGCCTGTCACAGTACTCAATAAACATAGGAAGCCTTCTGCATGTCTTCTGCATCCATGAGCTTGCTCTTTGTAAACGTTACTACAAGATGTTCAGACAGAAATGTTTTACGAATGGTGATATTCTAGAAGCTGCACGTGAGTCGGAGGTGTGAATCTTCCTCTTGATAGTGGTTCCCCAGCTCCTGCAAGCAGCAGAACTCAGCAGCTTTGGCCATGTGCCTCTGGATTTATAGTCAAGAGGAAAAGGAAACTATTATTAATACTGGTTGGGTGGAGCTAAGAAATTAGTGGTGATTAAGAAGAGACCAGCATCACTGAAATAAAATCTTCTGGGAAGTGTTTTCTGAGAGCACAAAGAAGCTGTGTTCCAGAGATAGCTAAGGTTGTACCTCATGCTGCAGCTGGACTTGGTAATGTATAAGAGTCACCCAGGTGGTACTAGTTTTGAAGCTATGAAGGGGTCATGAAGAGCAGCTGAGGCTTGGCACTGTGAGAGGCTGTGGAAGGCCATTGGTGAAGATACAGCCCCAGTTGTAGTTGACAGCCCAGGACTGAAGGGGTCATGTAAAGGATTTGAGGCTTGGCACCATGAAGAGAGCCTGTGAGAGGCTATTGGTGAAGCCTAGTTGCAGCATAAGGCCATAGTATATTGAAGATGCCAGGGGCTGGTGAGATGGCTCAGTGGGTAAGAGCACCCGACTGCTCTTCCGAAGGTCCAGAGTTCAAATCCCAGCAACCACATGGTGGCTCACCACCATCCGTAACGAGATCTGGCGCCCTCTTCTGGAGTGTCTGATGACAGCGGACTTACATATAATAAATAAATCTTTTTAAAAAAAAAAAAAAAAAAAAAAGAAGATGCCAGTATTATGGGATGATCACCAAGAACAGCAGCAGCAGTGGAATGGATCACTCCTGAGCTTACAGTGCTACATCAGGCAGAGCTGGAGAAGTGGTGCCAGTCATTTAGAGGAACCCAGAAGATCATGTATGGATCCCAGACATTAAAGCAAGAAGCTGTAACATTGAAGTTGCCTTGGAGACCCCCAAGATATTTGAGATGCCAGAGCTGTGGGCTATCTGATGAGGAAAGCTGCTAAAGGGAGTGGAACCAGGCCAGCAGAAACAAATTTGTTGCAGTCAAGAAAGATGAAAAGGGAGTTGGAGATCTTGTTGACATCAGATATGGAGATGCAGAGTTTGGAGTTTGCCCAGCTGGTTTCCTGTCTTGCTTTGAGGATTACTTTTAAGGGATTGGATGAATCTCAGAAGAGACTTTGAACTTCAGACTTTTAATATTGTTGAAACTGCTTTAGACTAGGGGAATCTGGAAGTTGAACTAAATGCATTATGCTGTGTTTATGTGGGGCCCCCATAGACTCATATATTTGAACAAGCCTATGGGGGCCAGAGAGTGGAATATGATGGTTTGTATATGCTCAGCCTAGGGAGTGGTGCTATTAGAAGGTATGGCCCTGTTGGAGTAGGTGTGACCTTGTCGGAGTAAGTGTGTCACTATGGGTGTGGGTTTTAAGACCCTCATCCTAACTGCCTGAAAGCCAGAATTGTCCTAGCAGCCTTCAGGTGAAGATGCAGACCTCTCTGTTCCTCCTGCACCATGCCTGCCTGGATGCTACCATGTTCCTGCTTTGATGATACCTGACTGAATCTCTGAACCTGTAAGGCAGCCCCAATTAAATGTTGTCCTTTTAAGAGTTGCCTTGGTCATGGTGTCTCTTCACAGCAGTAAAACCCTAAGACAGGGCCCTTCCGATTTCAATTTCAGACAATTCAGGTGAGCTATGACTCTGTTGCACCTTTTATGATAGTTTCAACCTAGGTCTCATGCATGCTAGGCAAATGCTCTACCATTAAGCCAGACCTCACATTTCTACCCTGTGGTTTTAATCAATATAGGTGACCAATAAAGGTATTTTTAAAAAGAAAAAAAAAAAAAGATAGTGGTTCCACGTGTAAAATACATCCGGAGTTGAATGCGGCTAATATATGCCAATCTTCAGACTCCATGAGCTCTGCCCCCGGTAGGATCTGCCTTCCTCTGGGGAAAGTTGCTAACCATACCTTTGTGTTGCAGTTTCGCACCTGCAATAGAACTCAAGGAGAAAGGCAAGAAAGGGAAGGCGGTTCACTTTGCTGAGATGGACAGCGGAGCTTCAGAAAGGTGGCTGCTCTTCTCTTCTCAGTGGACTCACTTGTCTTTACAAATGCAAAGATATACCAGTCCCATTTCCCTAGGTTGTCGTGAAAATACCTATCAAGGGTCTCAACTACAGCTAAAATTACAAACAGATCCTAGACGGTCATTCCTTTGATAACATGGCTACTGATACATTTCAAACTTGCTATAGCTTTTTTAAAATCTGAAAATAGCAGTGACACTAGAATTTCTTCCGCCCACCCGCCCATCCACCCATCCATCTGTTCTTTCTTCCATCCATTTACCATCCATCCATCCACCCACTACCCATTCATCCATCCACCTACCTACCCATCCTTTCTTTCTTCTATCCATCCATCCACCCACCCACCTATCTATCCTTTATTTCTTCTATCCATCCATCCATCCATCCATCCATCCATCCATCTGCAGTACTGGAACTTAAACCAGGACCTCATGTATTCTAGGCAACCCATTAAGTGATATAAATGATCCATTTGAAAGCTGAGCAGTGGTAGCCTGTGAATTTAATCTCAGCACTCAGGAGGCAGAGGTAGGTGGATCTCTGAGTTGGAGATAGCCAGGATTACACAGAGAGACCCTATCTCAAGAAAACAAAACAAAACAAACAAAAAGCGGTCTATTTGAGTTTACATTTTATATCAGTAAACTTTTTATATTATCTGTAGGGGTGTGTATTATATTCATGCGGTGCTCCCTGAGGCCAGAGGGGGGTGTTGAATCCCCCAAGGACAGTTACAGCTACTTGTATATGCTTCTGCTTCTAGCATAATAGATACAGTGTTCAATAAAGTGCATTTTGAAATAATACTACATTAAATGGGACTGTGCTCTCATTGCAAGCTAATTCCCTGTGTATCTCAGGATACATTAGATACAGCTGAATTAAAATATTCTTTGAGGGACAGAGCAGTGACTCAGAGGTAAAGAACACTGGCTGCCCTTCCACAGGACACAGATTTGACTCCTAGAGCTCACAAGTAGCTGTAACTGTCCTTGGGGGTTTCAACACCCCCCTCTGGCCTCAGCGAGCACCGCACGAATGTAATACACACCCCTACAGATAATATAAAAATAAATTTAAAAAAATCACTTGAGACAATGCAATTTTTCAAACAGGTTGACAGATAAAAGGTTTGCCTCAAGGGATGAGAAGGCGGCTAAGGCTTTGGAGAAACGAAGTCAGCAGGGCAATGTCACGCTGGATGACGTCAAGTGTGAGCCACTTTCTTCCTCCCACTCCGAGGCGGTGCAGCCCCCCCCCCCCGGCCTCCAGTGCATCTCCGTGGCTCCGTTTAACTGCCCCCCTTTCTGTCTTTCAGTTGTTGCCCTGCTGTCCCTCCAGGACACTGAAATGCAGCGGATCTGCTCCTTCACCACGTTTTTGAGGTACAGCTGATGAGATGGCATACATCCCTCTCCTGTTGCAGGGACTTTTGTCTAATAAGTGAATACAGGTCTGATTCTCAGAGAGAGCACATAGCGCCCCTGCGCAAGTCTAGACTAGAATCTGGGAGAGCTACCTAAGTCCTAGAGCACAGAATGAGAGCGGTTTGCGTCCGAGCAGTCGGTGTTCATGAGTGCATCTCCACAACAAGATGTTTACAAAAGCGTGGGGGAGGAGTATGTTTGCTTCATTTATTTCTGTACTTTTGCTTGTATATTGAAATAGGGTTATGGTATGGGGAAGTTTTCTCCGCCAGTTATGTTTAGCAGCCCAGGCTAGCCTGGAACCTGAGATGCTGTGGATTGCAAGGGTCACAGGTATGAACCACCATGCCCAGCCAGTACATTTTATAAACAATGAAAATATGTCACCTAAAGAACGAATACTTAGCCGGGCGTGGTGGCGCACACCTTTAATCCCAGCACTCGGGAGGCAGAGGCAGGTGAATTTCTGAGTTCGAGGCCAGCCTGGTCTACAAAGTGAGTGCCAGGACAGCCAGAGCTACACAGAGAAACCCTGTCTCAAAAAACCAAAAAAAAAAAAGAACGAATACTTGTGAAGTGAAATAATTAACAATACGTTAATAATGTGGTAGCTTACTATCCAGGAATGAGTCTTTTTCAGGTGCTTTTTACATCTCTAGCACAATGGGTAGTAAGTTCACTGTGTAATAGACTTAGAATTATATATTTCTATTTATTCTCATACAGGTCCCTTTGTTCTTCATGAGAAAGCCAATGTTGGTTCTTGGTCTTTTTTCTTCAATTTCCCCGTAGGAATAAGAATCTTGACAGCTTCCTCATGGCGCTGTTGTACTATCTGTCTTATTACCTGCAGAGACTCTCGATGGAGAAGAATCCCCAAAGCTGTGTGGTGTGAGTAAGGTTGCATAGCATGCTTGAGAGGTTTGTTACTGACAGCCTCACTTAGGCTGACGGGGTGGTGGCATGTTGGAAATTTTTCTGGTCTAGGAAACATTTTTTTTTTTTTTTTAAGTTTTTCGAGACAGGGTTTCTCTGTGTAGCCCTGGCTGTCCTGGAACTCACTCTGAAGATCAGGCTGGCCTCGAATTCAGAAATCCACCTGCCTCTGCCTCCCGAGTGCTGGCGTGCGCCACCACTGCCCGGTGTCTAGGAAACATTTTACACAGGAGAATTTGCTTTGTTTTAAAGCTCACTGAGCAGTTCACACAGAAAATCTCATGATGAAACATTGCAGCAAGCATACATCAGCACTGTTCAATGATGAGCTATAATGAGAGCCATATTTAAAATGCAACTTAAAATGGTCTACATCATCATCTTCTTCTTCATCATTGGTTTTTCAAGACAAGGTTTCTCTATGTAGCCCTGGCTATCCTGGAACTTGCTCTTGTACATCAGGCTGGTCTCAATCTCAGAGATCCACCTGCCTCTGCCTCCCAAGTGCTGAGACTAGAGGCCTGCACCACCACCGCTGCTGGACCCAAAATTTTCTAATGCATTATTAGAAATTTTTATTTTTAATATTATTTAATATTTTTGATAATAAAACATTTTAATGTTTTTATTTTTAAAGATACAAAATGAAATCTATCTAAAGTTAATTTAAATAATTATTTTATCCAACCTATTGAGTTAAAAATACTATGATGATAACATGTAGTCAGCACTAGAATGTTACCATTTTAAAATAATTCTTTTTTTAAAATTGTATTCCTTCTTTGTGCATACATGTATGCTATATACATGTGTGTGTGCATGCATTTGCATGTGCGTGTGAGTGCGTATGCATGTGTATGCATGTGGTGTATGCATGTAGGAGTGGGGTAGTATGCTCACATGCACATGAGCACGTGGAGGCCTGAGGTCTCTAACATTCCCACCATGTGGTTTTTTTGGTTTGGTTTGGTTTGGGTTTTTTCGAGACAGGGTTTCTCTGTGTAGCCCTGGCTGTCCTGGAATTCACTCTGTAGACCAGGCTGGCCTCGAACTCAGAAATTCACCTGCCTCTGCCTCCCAAGTGCTGAGATTAAAGGCGTGCTCCACCACGCCCCCCACCATGTGTTTTGAGACATGGCCTCTCACTGTATTCTTGCCATAAGCTTGCTGATTTTCAGCTAGACTGGCTAGCCAAGGGCCCCAGGGACTTGTCTGTCTCATTTCCCTACAGAGCTGAGGTCACAGATGTCTGCCACCATGTCAAGTTTACACAGGGATGCTGGGGATCCAAACCTGGATCCTTCAGCCTGAGCAGCAACCACTTTACCTACTGAACCATCTCCCCAGCCCTGGGATGCTAGTAATGGGAGATTTTATGTTTTTCTGTAATCTTTAGAATCTGCTCTCTTTCTCTCTCATTTCATGTCCATGAGTGTTTTGCCTACATGTACATCTGTGTTAGGGTGTCGGATCCTCTGGAACTGGAGTTAGAGACAGTTGTGAGTTGCCAGGTGGGTGCAGGGAATTGAACCAGGCTCCCCTGGAAGAGCAACCAGTGCTCTTGACTGCTGAGCCATCTCTCCAGCCTGAATCTGGTACATCTCTAATGGCCTCCTCAATTCAGAGGAATGCTCAGCAGGCACATGTAGCTAGTGACTTCAACACGGAACCGTGCAGCACTCTCTCTTGCTCCCTCTCTCATTTTTTTTTTTTAATGCTTACAAAATTCATGCTAAAAAGTTTGTAAGCATCTGGTAACAAAAAGCTAAATTGTTGGTGGTTTTTGGTTTTGTTTTTTTAAGTAGATTTAGCTGGGGGGGGAGAACGTCCGTAGAAAACTTAACTGCACTGTTAGGCAGCGATGGCCGAAAGACAAACTCCAGGGCCAAACTCTGGGAACTTGGAGCCCAGAACACAACAATGCCTCTTAGGCTTGGTGACCTTTCACAAGCTGTGGAACTTTCCAAGTGCCCAGGCTGTTCTGTTCTCCCCTCCGTGGGATTTCGCTGTTAGGAATGCTGAGGAGGCCCACTGATTCGTTACTACAGAATGTTTTTAAAATAGAAAGCCTCGTATCTGATCAAGCCATAGGCATAGGAGAAACATTTTGTGAACTGATAGATGATCCTGGATAGCAGTTTTGTAATACTTCTGACACTGCTGTCCCTGCGATGCCACCAGGAGATACGCAGTGAGTGTTATTTCAGGGTGGCATTTCCCAGCAGGGCAGCCAGGACACGAAGCGTTTCTATGACAGCATCCACAGCTGAGGCCAACTGCGGCTTACAAGGCTTCAAGAGCCTCCGAGTCCCAAGATGGGCTCAGTGAGTCTGTCCAGTTCTTTGGCTGGTTATGTTCTCCCATTTCTTTTAACTCTGAGGCTCATTACTGATCTAGCAAAGACATCTCTTTTACATATTAGTTTATAAGTTACAGAGAAGAAAGGTCTCCAAGCTAGGTTTTAAATGCACTGAAAACTAAGCAGAACACAGCCGAATAGGAAAACACGGCAGCCCAAATCCTCGGTTATGGGTTCTGAAAATCATGACAACTTTTCATTTTTCAAGTGTCTGGAAATCAGTCGGTTTATAACAGAGTTAAATATAGACTGTGTTAGGGTGTTTGCACAGAGGAAAAGAATTGATTTCAGTCCTGCAAAGTCAGGAACTGCCAAGCCCTTACGTCATAACTGGCTGTATGCGAGCTTTCCTCTCATGCCGCTTGTGTTTGTGGATTTTGAACATTACCTGTTTCTCTGATAGATAAATAATATTTGTAGGTCAGCTGGTGCATGCCTTTGATCCCAGGACTCGGGAAACATTGGCAGGTGGATATTTATGAGTTTGAGGCCAGCTTCATCTACATAGTAAGTTCCAGGGCAACCAGGGCTACATAGTAAGACACTCTGTCTCAATAATAATAATAATAATGTTATTTATTTTATACATTAATTTGTTACTTGTTATATATTCATTATAATAATTGCTGTTGTGTATTGAATTGGGTGTTTTTGAGATGGTCTTATTTAGTTCAGGATGGTTTTATGATCAATATATCTCTGAGGTTGATCTTGAACTCCTGATCCTCCTGCCTCAGTCTGTCAAGTCCTGGGATTGTGGGTGTGTGCTCCCATGCCTGGCTCAGATTTTCAGAACTGAATATCTTTTTGTTTTGTTTTGGTTTTTAGAACAGTATATTTTCATTCACAACTCTGTCTGACTCTGGATAATGCTTTTTAAAGAATAAATTTCTAAGAGGGATCAAAACGCATAATCACTTCTATGTCTCTTTAAATTCCTTTTTCAAATGTTTTTTTGTTTTCATAGAATTATGCCTACTTCATTTTAGCAGCAATGTGTGTGATATTTCACTTTCCACAAGATTGTCAATGTTGCAGTTTTCATTTTAGGTGGAGTTAGGGGTCGAACACACGGTCCTGTGCACAAACTGCATCCTTACCCCTTGGAGTGCTAAGGACTGTGTTTGTCAGTTCAGGTGAACCTCTCACTGGATCAACTGTCTGAAGACTGTTTAAGGGTGGGGGATGTAGCTTAGTTGGTAGAGTGCTTGCTTAATACACACAAACCCGTCGTGGTGGTACAGTCTGTAATCCCAGCATTTGGGAGGTGGAGGCTGAGAGAGCAGATTCACAGTTGTTCATAGTGGTCCTCAGCTACACAGTAGATTCAAGGCCAGCCTGGGCTACATGATGCTCAGTCTCCTCTACCCCCACACATAAATTTTGGAAGCAACTGAAGACACATGTCCTAAATCCTAGAGGGAATGGTTTTCAGGCTCGGCACATGGGTGGGAACAGATCGGCTCTGCCTGGAATTCTTCCATTTTGTGTTTTTCCTTTGTGCTTTGGCTTCATGGCTTCCCCTTTTCTTTCCACTTTCAACAGGGTTTTATAAACGATTTATTGATCTTAATAGTGTGTAGGTGTGTGTGTCTGCATGGCGGTATGTGCACGTGAGTGCAGGCACTCTAGGGGGCCAGTTACAGGTCAGATGTCACATGGGTGCTGGGAACTGAACTCAGGTCCTCTGGAAGAACAGCAACTGCTCGTAACTGCTGATACATCTCTCCAGCCCTAGGTTCATTGTTTTGTTTTTGTTAATTAAAAAAGTATATTTGTGTATGTGTGTATGTGTGTGTACACATACAAAAGTTAGAGGACAATTCTATTCTCCACCATGTAGGTCCCAGGTATTGAACTAATGTCATCAGGTTTGATGGCAGGCACTAGCCCAACACACAGGTTCCTGATGTATATTTCGAGGTGAATCCCCAGTGCCCAGCTTCATAATCACTAGGAATAATTGTTTTAATTTTCCTGGACTCTCTGGAATCTCAGAGAGGGATTCACACTGGGAATCTGTACTTTGAGCAAGTGCCTCAGGATAGTTTTCCTTTATAATTGACTAAAGGTTGAGAATCCTTGTCCAGAGTGATTTTGTTTTATTTGTTTGTTTGTTTGTTTGTTTGTTTTTTCCAGTCAGGGTTTCTCTGTGTAGCCTTGGCTGTCCTGGAACTCACCCTTTAGACCAGGCTGGCCTCGAACTCAGAAATCCGCCTGTCTCTGCCTCCCAAGTCCCAGGATTAAAGACATGTGCCACCACTGCCTAGCTGTCCAGAGTGTTTTAAAGCCCCACTATTTTTTTTTTTTTTTAAGGTTTTTCCGAGACAGGGTTTCTCTGTATAGCCCTGGCTGTCCTGGAACTCACTTTGTAGACCAGGCTGGCCTCGAGCTCAGAAATCCGCCTGTCTCTGCCTCTGGAGTGCTGGGATTAAAGGCGTGTGCCACCACTGCCTGGCTAAAGCCACACTTTGATGGCTGTTTGGTTTGGTTCTATAGCATAAGAGGATTAGCTAGTGGCGCCTCTGACAGAGAAGGGTAAGGGGTATTTGAAGAAGGCTGGGAGGCAGGCACTAGGACTTGGTCTGCAGGCTGCTGGTTGCATGTAGAAGCTGTGTTTGGACTAAGGAACATCTGGACTCTTCAAGCTGGAGCCCACTTTCTTTATTCCAGAAGCCCATTTTACTCCAGCGACTCACGAGCTTTGGATGACCTGTGATAACACTGCCTTTCAAAGGCCCATGGTATCCTTAAACTCATCCCTCTCCATTCAGGCATGTCTTCATATAGGATTTTTTGTGTAGCCTGGCTGTCCTAGAAGTCCATCTGTAGCCGAGGTTGGCCTTAAACTCACAGAGATCCACCTCCCTCTGCCTCCCAAGAGCTGGGATCAAAGGTGTCTGCCACCACCAGCCTGCTATGTCTTCATATAGTTGGTGTGGCTTCAAAGGGGGCAGCACTACTGAGAGCACATTCCATTTGTTTTCCAGTGACACTTGACAGTATTGTCAACAGTATTGCTTCTACTGTGTTGCAAACACTTAACATTGGGCTGCAGACCTGCTGTTGCCTAAGATCAAGCGTCTTTTACAAAGGTCATTTGCAATTCAACCAGAGCTGGACTGCACTTTCGTACACTTGATGCCAAAGTCCACAGAGTACTGACCAGCGAATGGTTCCCTACCAACTGGAGCTGAGCTCGGAACTGGAAGCAGCCTGTGTTCAGACACAGAACCCCTCAACTTAATAGCAGCATCGGGGCCCTGGGGAAAGCTGAGGTAGCAGAGTCTCCACTGTGCTTTAGGAATCCGCAGAAATGGGACAGCCACCAGACACCCCAGCAGCCAGCTCAGATAACTTGTTACTTGAGTGTTCTCTAGGAATTAGGATTCAACGTGACTGTAGCTGAGGATACAAAAAGAACATAGAGCCTAAGGATCTCTATACGAGTGACATTCCCCCTTGAACTAGAGATGCAGAATCCAATGGATAATAGTCATTAAATGACTTGGAGGGGTCACAGAGGTGGCTCTGCAGATAAGAGCACTGGCTGATCTTCTAGAGGTCCAGGGGTCAGGTCCAGTCCCCACGTGGTGGCTCACAACTCTCCATGACTCCTGGACCCTCTTCTGCTTATGTGGGCACCAGGCACCTAACACATGCAGGCAAAACACCCATGCAAACCAAGTAAAAATAAATATATCCTTTTTTTAAAAAAAGAAAGGGAGATTTTGAGTGTGGGGTAAAAATAGAGACCCTTGTCCGGCCCTCCATAGGGCTAGGGCCACTCATGCAGGTGGATGCAGGAAGTTTGACTGCACTGTGGATCCCACTGCAGCAGCGTGGTGAGAAGCTGCAGGAGTCAGGGGAGGCGCAGTCTGGGGTCCCCGCGGAGCTGGCAGAATTGGCTAAGGGGTCCTAGACCGCATGGAGGCAGTTCTCAGGCTCTCGGACATCCCAGACTTCGCTGTCTGCTTCGGAAGAGCTGAGAACACAGTGTGTGCCCGCAGGTGGGCTCTGACCCAGGCAGAAGGGAAAAGGGCAGGAGCAGAGTGCTCGGGCTGGATGCTGTGGGGAGGAGCCTTGTGCTGCTCGCGCAGGTGACTTGGGTTAGCTGGCACTGGGGTTTAGATGTGTGTGCTCCATTGCTCCAGCATGGCTGGTCCTGGTGAGAAGAGGCAGTCCATGGTTTTAAAGCGTTTATTGCAGAAAGGCAGAGAGAGGGAGAAAAGTAGAGAAGTAGAGGCCAGCCATGGCCACGTGGAGAGAGGGAGGAAGGGAATTGGGGGATGGGGGGAGCAAGGGAACAACAGTAAGAGCAAGGGAATAAGTGGGAGGGAGAACAGCCCCTTTTATAGTGGGCTGGGCTTACCTGGCTATTGCCAGGTAACTGTGGGGAGGAGCATACCTGGCTGTTACCAGGTAACTGTGGGAGTGGCATCTGGAGAGCCTATGTGACTGATGGCCACAGGATTATGGAGCCTAGTGTCTGGGAGCATGGCAAACGGGCCTATCGTCCCTTGAAGATTAGTCTGCTGGGTCTCCCGGGTTTAAACCTAGCTCGACCAGAAAACAGACTGCCTCTCTCGGTCCCACATTTGAGGATTTTCCCTATGCAAAAATTCAAGCAAGTCAACTGGTCAGTGAAGTTTGTTGACTCACTGCTATTTCTTTCCAAGTAGCCTATACTTTTGACTTCTTGCTCATTAATATAGACTTTGACCAGGATTAATCTACCTCTTGTCTCCCCACCCCCAGAGGCCTGATAGAGAAGAAAGAGGTAGAGCTGGTTGTGAACAAGTTAGAAGATGCACAGAAGTACCTGGCTCAGAAGTACTGCATCCTCGTGCTGGGCTTGGGCATGGCGGATAAGCATCACTTGAGCTGTGGAAAGTACGCATGCGCATCTGCTGCCCTTCTGCTGCCCCCATTCTTTACACGTGTATTTTTATCCATATATATTCTTGGTACACAGTCTCAATAGCTGTAGGGATTCTTTTGTGTGTGCTAGCCCATTAGATTCACAATTCCTTTTGTGAACATCGGTGCGTTTTGAGGTTTTATTTTGTTGTTTGTTTGTTTGTTTTGTCTTGCAATGTTTTTGTATTGAATATCTTTATCCACATTACATTTGGGCTATTTCCTTTCGGCTTATCATCCAGAACACGTTTAACCAAAAGTGCAAACCCTTAAAAATGCTCATGTGATATATTGCCAGGCTAACAATACACATGGGAGTGTCTGTGATGCTTACCTACAGTAGGGAGCACCGGAAATGCTGAGGCAGGGTGATCACTTGAAGATCTTCCCTGGGCGACAGAGTTAAGCACTGTCTTTAAAAAAAAAAAAAAAAGCAAGCAAACAAAAGAACCCAGAGCCCCTGCAGCCTTCCCACATGCAGGGCCAGGATCCTTAGTTTATGACAGTAAAGAAATCTATTCCTGTTTATTCTGAGTTTTCTTGGTTACCTTGGGATTTATGACAAATCATTTTGAACGTGTCACTTGAAGGTGTTTTATCTATCTACATATTTACTTTTTTTTTTTTTTTTTTTTTTTTTTGAGACAGGGTTTTTCTGTGTAGCCCTGGCTGTCCTGGAACTCACTCTGTAGACCAGGCTAGCCTCGAACTCAGAAATCCGCCTCCCTCTGCCTCCCGAGAGCTGGGATTAAAGGCGTGCGCACCACGCCCGGCCTACATATTTACTTTTAACCTTCACCAAGGGCGAGATGGGAAAGTGTGTGCTTTTCTGTGTCCCATGACAAGCACTGGCCACGTGCCCCGCCCTGCTGGTTCCCTTCGCTTACACACATTAGGTAGATAGTCCACATTTTCACTAATGTGAGCTTGTCCAACTTGTCCCTGATGCTGTCTGATAATCATACAGGTTCCTCCTGGGCTGAATTACCTACCCTTCTTTCTTAGTTTAAAACAAACAAACAAACAAAAAAATCACATCAAAAATGCTATATTTGATCCACTTGAATTGTGTCATATATTTATCAGGTGGACTATGAATCTAAGATACTTCTTTAATACTATTCAATTTTCCAACACTATTACTGAGGTTTTTCTGTACCATAGTATTTTTTTATTGGCTAATGATTTTTTTCTAATAATTTAATCCTGTCTGAGAAATTCATGTTGACTTTTTTTTATCTGTGTTTCTATTTTAAACAGAACTCTACAGTTTGTTTTTTTCCCTCCTCTAATTGATTTCTCTAATTTCCTAGATTTTCCCTACTCCCTATCTGCCCAACTTCATGTTCTTTCTCTCTCTTTCTCTCTCTCTCTCTTTCTCTCTCTCTTTCTCTCTCTCTCTCAACAAACAAGCAACAATAACAACAACAAAACACACACACACAAATCTGATGTACTTAACACATACACACTCAGTGACCATCCAGCAGGTCACTGAGGGTGATTCCAAGTATAAAGTACAAAGAAAGCCATCTTGGAGGAGGAGTGTGCGGGGTAGCAGGGCGCCATCAGTGGAGCAATCCCAGGTAGCTGACTAGCACCATGGGAATACAGAGAGAAAACTGGACTTCATTTTCAACTTCAGCTTTCTCAGTGTAGCATAGAAATCACAATGCTGACTCCCCCGTGGGGGAGAAGAAGGATGAAATGCAATAACCAATATAAAGATCTTAACATGTCCTGGGCCTGTGCCTAGGAGTTGCATCATGGCAGGAAGGCATGCTAGAAGAAAGCAGCTAGGACGGGGGATGGGGAAGAGTCCAGAGACAGAGTCTGGCACATCCCCAGTGACCCACTTCCTCTAACTGAGCCTTGCCACCTCAAGTTTCCCCTGCCTCCTCATAATCCCATCAGCCAGCAAAGGTGCCTATGGCCTCAAGGGACCTTCCAGATCCAAATTAGAATCCTACGTTTTGGGGTCAATGAACTTATCACCTAGAGTTGTGATTTGTTATATTTCAGGGAGAAAATATCAGATACCCAAAAAGACTGGAAATTCTTTGAGGTAAGCCCCTTGCTTTGGGGACTTTTCAATGAAAGCAGCACAAAGTAGTAGCCAATAGCCATTTGACGGATTTTTTTTTTAAGCAAATGTATCCATTTTTAAAAAAAGAACGATAATATGGTTTTTGCTATATCTTAGAATTTTGGCCTGACTTTCTCTCCTCACAAATGTGAAGACACATGTAACCCTGTGCAGCTTCCAGGGACATGGGCCGGCTGGATCATCTGGGCTTGTGCCTCTGTAATGGCACTGTGTGATTCTGGGAGTTGTTCATACCATCTCTGGGTCCTGTGATTTTTCTTTTTCTCTCTTCCAGTCCTTTTATACCTTCTGTACCTGCATAGCCTGGATCGTCTTCCGACGTCAGTACTTGACAGAGATTGAGGAAGAGGTAGGCAGGCTTTTTCGGACCAATATGTTCAACATTCCTCGAAGGAAGCATGAAGACGAAGCGTCAGGAGGAGAGAAGAAGCGCATGACATTGGTACAGTTCAGGTATGACCTCTCATTCACTCTCTCTCTGTTCTTGAGAAAGAAGAAGTCTCTGTAGCTCAGGCTGGGCCCCGGACCTATAATCTGAGTGCCTTCGCCTCTAAAGCAGCTGGCATTACAGTCTGCACGACGGCATCTGGCTCAGCTATAACCACTGGGCCTTTCCTCCGCTCAAGAATATTTGTAAGACAGAGAATGATGGGACATGACTGTCCCCTCTTTCTACCACAGGAGAATGATGGCAAAACGTCCAGCAATTAAAAAGGCCATGGACATGCGCTCCCCAGTTTTGTCTACACTGCTGCCATCTCTCAGAGAAAAAGCTCAACATATCACAGAGAAAAAGTATGTGGCAGGCATCAAACTCCATCCCCGAGAGGAGAAGAACATAACAGATCTGGAATCTGTAGCTATGCCAATGTAAGCAGTCTAAGGAGAATCACAGGAGACAAGTGGGTGGGTCTGGGACGGCCATGGGCTCAGGCACTGTGGTTCCTCTACCGGGCAGGAGAAGGCATCTGTTCCCATGTCAGCCCCTGTCTTCCTGACCAGAGCATTTCTACTTAGGCCCATCTGGACTAGAAAAAGACAAAACAAAACAAAATCCCTAGAAGCCGTGCTAGACTCCAGATAGTTGTTGCCTGAAGGGGTGAGGGACAGACTCTTTAGGGCTCAAGGTCTGTTATAAGAATTCATCTTGAGGAGATGTGAGTAGAGCCAGAAAAGAACCTTTCTATGGACTGAGTTTGGGGCTGATATGTAAGACCACAGGGGTGGTATGGAAATGGGATTGGCGAGTGCATGTGTCTGTGTGTGTGCGTCTGTGTGTGTGTGTGTGTTTGTGTGTGTACACTATTACAGACTGATACTCACAGTCATGACCACAACTATGAACCACAGTGTTTGGCCTTACCACTTACTGTATTAATTACAGCAATAATTCTCTTTACAGAGTTGGCATCTTGGGGGAGCCTCGAAATCTGTTCAACCCGAATACTCTCCTCCCCCTGGAATTAGAAGAAAATACAAAACCAAATGGAAGAAGTTCTTCCATAGTAGAGAGAAATAACACGAAGATCCAAAACACACTGAATTTAGTCATGTCAAAACTAGCTTCGCCAAGCACCTGCCCTAAATAATCTAATTGGTTCCAGTTCCTTACCTAGGGCTCTGTATTTGAAGTAACTACTTCTCCATAGCACTTATAGGATTAATATTTACTAACATAAAATAGCTGTTTAAACTGTCAAAGATTTTTTTTGAATCAAGTTCTGTTAAAAGTTAACAATTTGATTAATAAAGAGTTTTAGAAAGCTCTTAAAAAGCACATTTTCCTACTCGTACAAGTTCTTCTTTGTGTTCATGGGTGTGAGTGCACTTGGGTGTACAAGTGTATATGGCACTTGTGTGCCTGTGTGTGCACAGGCCAGAGGACAACCCCATCATTCCTCAGACCACTATATATTATACAATATATATTATAGAATTCCAGAGGGGGTCACTTTTTTTGTTCGAGACAGGGTTTCTCTGTAGCCCTGGCTGTCCTGGAACTCACTTTGTAGACCAGGCTGGCCTCGAACTCAGAAATCCACCTGCCTCTGCCTCCTGAGTGCTGGGATTAAAGGCGTGAGCCACCACGCCCGGCTGGGGATCACTTTTTTTTTTGTAATTTACATAGCTACAGCTTTAAATGGATGTTCATAGACAATTTGAGTGAGTGTGTGTGTGTGTGTGTGTGTGTGCGTTCCATCCCTGGAACTCATATAAAGAGACCTAGATGAATAAGATGCATCTTTAATCACAGCACACCTGCAGAAGACGGGAAGCAGACACAGGAGCCTCATCCAGTGACACCAGCTGGTCTTTAAACACAGGGCAACAGTGGGAGGAGAGAATGTTGTCTTCTGACCTCACATACATGCTCTGATACATACACATAGCCTTCACACACACATAACCATCACACACACACACACACACACACCACACACACAGAGTAAAATTAGAATAATTTAAAGATATACATACCTATCTTCACAAAAGTATATTTATAAGAATTTTATTTCATGGTCATCAGTAGCCAAAACAACCAAGAAGCAGTTAATATGTCGGTTGATAGGTTGTGGTCTAACTATACAATAAGGTATTTTGGGGCCATAAAAAGAGTGATCTGTCCAGCTATACAAGTTACAGATGGCGGGGCGTAGTGGTGCACTCCTTTAATCCTAGCACTCAGGAGGCAGAGGCAGGTAGATCTCTGTGCATTTGAGACCAGCCTGGTCTGCAAAGCAAGTTGCAGGACAGCCAGGGCTATTATACAGAGATACACTGTCTTGAAAAACAGACAAACAAAAATACAAATGAATATTAAGTAGATTATTGTGGAGTCAGAAAATCTGGATGATTCTAAGTATATAATATCCAGGACAAATCAAAAACAAGAAGATAGTAGACACATCAGAAAAAAAAAACAAAACAAACAGACAAATGGCTCCAAGGACTTAAGTTGGGGAAAGATGGATGGTAAATTATGATGTTTTCAGGGTAGCGAAATTATTCTGTAGGATGCCATGGTGATGAGCACACTATGCATTTGCATTCGCATTTGCGTTTGCATTGGTCAAACCCCACAAAACTTTCCAGTCTAAGGAGTGAATCTTATGCAGAATTCAGAAATCATTTATGAAGTGGCAGAGTTCCAGGACAAAAGGCAGAATGTGACAAAAGGATCCATAGAATTCAGGAAATGTGAAATAACTTCACCGGAGGGGACGGCTCATCATCACCATCAACTTAACCAAGTTTAGAATCCCCATAGAGGGGCTGGTGAGATGGCTCAGCGGGTAAGAGCACTGACTGTTCTTCCTAAGGTCCTGAGTTCAAATCCCAGCAACCACATGGTGCCCTCTTCTGGTGCATCTGAAGTCAGCTACAGTGTACTTATGTATAATAATAAATAAATTTTGGGCCAGAGCAAGCAGGGACTGAGCGAGCAGAGTTCAATGGAACAAGCAAAGGTCCTAAAATTCAATTCCCAAAAATCACATGAAGGCTCACAACCATCAGTACAGATACAGTGTACTCACATACATAAACAAATCTAAAAAACAAACAAAAAAGAATCCCCATAGAAAAACACCTCTGGGTACGTCTGTGGAGGTGTTTCCAGAAAGGTATGACTGAGAATGGAAGACCAGTCCTGAGGATGGGTGGCACCATCCCCTAGGCTGAGGTTCCAGAATCAATAAAAAGAGGGTGTGGGGAGATGGCTCAGCACCCATTGGGTAGTTCTCACATATCTGTAAGTTCAGTTCCAGGGACTCTGCCCCTACAGGAACCAGGCAGACACTTGGTGCAAAGGCATGCATGCAGGCAAAACATCCATACGTATAAAATAAATAGAAAGATAAAGGGGAGAACAGGGCGCCATAATTCTCCTTGAGTTTCCTGACTGCGTCTGACCAGCCAGCTGCCTCACATTCCTATGCAGTGCCTTTTCTACTGTGATACTCCATCAAAATACTTTAGAGAGAGACATATAGGTATGTATAGATACTATAGAGTGCTCTGGAGGATGGTCAGGATAAAGTTCATCCCCTTGGATCATATGCAGTCACTTTTTAATAACCTCTTAGTACTCTGTGCCTTGATAGGTCCATGAGGGAATTTAAAGTGGGTTATGTGGAAGAGCTGGGTAAAGCCAAAGCACAGCTCAGAAACAGAACAGGAGAGCATATGGGGAGGGCTGAATTGTGAGGTAGAGGGAGGGCTTAGCAGTGGGCTGCTGACCATCCATGTAAAAAAAAAAATGATGAGGAAGGAGGAGAGGAGGGCCTGACGGCTCATTTCCACTGGAGAGCTACTCCCCTGCCCCAGAGCCCGGATGACTGCTTCCTGAGGAACACAGCTGTTTGTCTGAGATTTCAAATTTTCCCTGTGCTCTTTGGAATCCAATGGACCTCAAAACAGTTGGCAGTAATTTCCCTTTCAAACCATATCTCCGGGCAACCCAAATAGTTGATAATGGAAATTTTTCTCTTTAGAGAACCACTGTAAGTAATAATTAGAAAGGGGTGGTCCCATTAGAATGTTATCATTTTGCAAAATTAAAAAAAAAATCCCCTCTAGAATAACATTTTGAAAAATTAAAAACATTACTTTTGTTTCTATTTTCTGGGTATGAGTGGTTTGACTGAATGTATATTTGTGCATCACAGAGATGTAGTGCCTAAGAGGACAAAGAGGGCATTGCGTCTCCTGGGACTGGAGTTACAAACAGTTATGAGCTGCCTGTGGATACTGGGAATTAAACTTGGATCCTCTGGAAGGGCAGCCAGTGCTCCTACTTGCTGAGTCACCTCTCTGGGCCCCATTTTGAAAAACCTGAATAGAATAACAGACTTAGCCGAGGATCTCAGGTGCTGCTGGCATCACAAGAAGCCCATGAGAGGGCTGGAGAAATGGCACTGACTGCTCTTCTGAAGGTCCTGAGTTCAAATCCCAGTCAACCACATGGTGGCTCACAACCATCTGTAATGAGATCTGATGCCCTCTTCTGGTGTGTCTGAAGACAGCTACAGTGTACTTACATGTGATAAATAAATCTTTGGACCGGAGTGAGTAGAGGCCTCCAAGACTGTGGCAGTGGAATTACGGGGACTTTCTCTTTGTGGGGGAGGGGGAAGGTATGCTCTTTTGTGTGTGTGTGTGGCTCCTCTAAGTCACCAACTGTGTAATTGCTCTGGTCCCCAGCCAGATACTGTTGCCTCATCCTCTCCCCTCACCCTTCCCTTCCTGAGTGCTGATAACCGTGCCCACTGCAAAGCTGAAAGGCAGGATGGGGATATCTGCTTGAGGACCCAGGACTCACTTGTGTCACTTGTGCTGAGGACTCCTGCCTGTCATGAACCAAGCAAGCAAGGGAGGGAGCACCCCATGTGCCATCCTAGGTCTCTATCGTAAGAGAACTAACATGAAGATTTTTGTCGCTTCTGTCTCTGACCAGCATTAAAGAGCGACAACACAGCGTTCTTCTCAAAACAGTTTATTCAGGAACCTTTCAACATGCAAGCAGGAATCTCTCTCTCTGTCCCCAATCGCAATCCCTTATATAACCCCTCAACCATGCCCCATCAGCCCAGTCCATGTAATCTCAGTTCATTGGCCTTCATCAAATGGCCTGATCTTGCGTCATGGTGCGCCTGCGCAGCTCTCATGATGGATGTGGCTTATTTTCAGGTGTATGAGGAAGTCAGGTGCAAGTCATAAGACTTGGCTACAGTCCTGGGTGCCATCTTGGGACTACTGCCACACCCGCTCCCCACATCTCCCCCTTTTTTCTTTTTTGGCAGAGAAAATGCCTGTCTTAGGTTGCCCCCTGCGGCAATGCCCCTTACCCGTCATTGGGAGACAAACAGCTTTGGTTTGATCCCTGTCTTAGGTTGGTGACACGCCCAGGGAGTCTTACCCGTCACTGACTACTTCTCTAGCATGCCAAGCCACACTTGAGGAGACTGTCCTGTCTCCACCACTGCAAAAGCCTGTATCATCAAGGCTCAGGTTCTGCACTGACGAAACTGTATATGGCAAGTGCACCAAAAGGCCAGGATGCTGATTAATATCAGACATAGGGCAAGTCCACCAATTCTGGACCACTCTTTCAAGCGGGAGTCAGCTGTAGATCCAGCTTGCCAGTCCTTCAGCCATGGACACGTCCACACGGGTGGAGTTAATATGGATGATGGATTGTCTCAATTCCCGAACTAATCCATCAAAATGCTGAGACCAATTTCCTGTAAGGTACTGAGATATATTGCGGGATAAATGAGCAGCACAACTGGCATTCACAAACGGTATAGATGTAGCACACAGTCCCGAATAT
This sequence comes from Mus caroli, assembly GCF_978045245.1. Lineage (NCBI taxonomy): Eukaryota > Metazoa > Chordata > Mammalia > Rodentia > Muridae > Mus > Mus caroli. The sequence goes on from NW_028227269.1 coordinate 74,938,803, forward strand.
TTCCACTCACAACCCAATTGTGCTAACTCCATCAAAACATCCACTTGTTCCTGGACTAAATCAACCCTTTGATTCAGCAATAAAACCCTGCTTTCAGCTGGCTATTAATATTTCCCTGAACATCCAAATCTTCTGCAACACCCACGGATAAATTATTCACAGTCATGGCAGTTTGTACCATAGAGGTAAGGGATATGGCCGCAGCCATGGCTGCAGTGGCAGAAATTGCTATAGCAGTGACAATGGCCGCAATAATGCCAAAAATCCCTCTTAGGTCTAAACAAAGTCATAGCAGAAAGAGCTTGAACAGGCCAAGGTACAAAGCGAGGCATCCTAGTCACAACAGCTAAATGATATTCAGATGCATTCCAGCACATACTATAATAACAAATATCACTACTACAATTAACAAAATTATTCTCATAACTACCATTATAAACAATAATCACAAAAGGAGGCCACAAACAAACAGGTATAGCCTTAAAGGAAGCATTGCACCCTCCAGCAAGTTGAGATACAGAGGTTTCAAACACACTAGACCCATTCCAATAAAATTTACATTACCCCATGCCCCTCCCACTAGCATATTCAGAGGAGAAAGATCTGTGCAACTACCTTTCACACCACACAGCAACCACACATTAAAAGGATTACTAGCTCCTACTTGAGCTGGATTTTGATAGGTCCAATTATATCCTGAAAATGAGCCATTATGGACTGTGCCAATATAAGGAGAAAAAGGTAAAATATTTCTTTACAGCCCAAGCTGCCTTTCTAGACTGACACCCAGTCCATGGAGGAAGGGAATCATGGGTACCCTTACAAAAGGGAGCCCATCTAGGATGGGGAAGTATGGTATCATTGCCTTTGGAAATACTGACAGGCCACACCCCTTGAATTCATGTGGCATTAGCTTTAGTAGAACTATTAATTGGCATATCAAACCATGCTGCTGTTTAATTATACATTTGAATGCAGCCACTATTCTGAGAGATATTTTGAATCATTTGAAAGCACAACAATCCCCTCAACTGAAGCTGCATCGGTTCCTACACAGGAGCTATTTCCCCATCCCATGGTAACAAGGGTAACTGCAGCAAAGCATTAGCTGTGAAAAATCGAGGGAACACTTGTGCCGAATGCATCAATGACATGGGTTTGGGAAACACATAAGATTCCTCAACCTGGATCTTCAGTCATCACCATGAGAAGTATCCTCAACACCAGGAACATCCATGCCGTCCCCACTCCGCTCATTTTGGACTGCTCTGGTCAATCACTCCGGGACCCACAGCGGCTGTCAATGATCCTGAGAAAACACACAAACAGACCCTCTCGCCCAAACCAACACTAGATCAGGGCCCTTCCAACAACCAGTTAAGACATCCTTCCACATGACCATGCCTTTTGAAGAAACATCAGGATCGACATGACGCTCGGCTGCAACCCGTCCATATTTGTCTTCATTCAAAAAATTCAAGGTAAAAAGGGCAATGGCTAATCTTTCCCTAGGGGTGGAACCTGCAGAGGCAATTCCTTCCTTTTGTTTAATTAAGCATTCTTTTAGGGTGCGATGGGCTCGCTCAATAATGCCCTGACCCTGAAAGTTATAGGGTAACCCATGGGTCAATCGGACACCCATCATTTTACAAAAGGAAACAAAAGAGGCAGAAGTATAAGCCAGCCCATTATCAGTCTTTAATTCTTTAGGTTTTCCCCAGGCACCCCAAGCTTCAAAGCAGTGCACAATCATGTGACGTGCCTTCTCTCCTTAATACAAGGAGGCAAAAATGACACCAGAAGCTGTATCTATAGAGACATGAAGATATTTTAACTTTCCAAAATCAGAGAAATGGGTAACATTCATTTGCCATAGGTGCAAGGGGCGCAATCCACGTGGACTGACCCCCACCCCTATCCGAGGCAATAATGGGGCACATGTTTGGCACATTTTCAAGATATCTCTTGCCTCTGCTCAAGAAATTTTAAATCGGGAGGATAAGGTTTTGGAATTAACATGAAACTGTGAATGAAAACCACGTGCCAAATCAATTAAAAAGGCCATGCATGCCTTAGAAGCTTTATCTACAATATCATTCCCTTCTCCAACGGGTCCAGGCAATCTGGTATGAGCACGAATATGTTGCACAAAAAAAGGTGAATGTCTATTCAAGATAAAATCTTGCAATTTAAGAACTAATTTTCCAATGGTAGATTTTAGATTAACTTTGCCTACCACCTCCAAACATTGCAACATATTAACAACATATTGGCTATCAGAAATCAAATTAAAAGGGCCTGGAATTAATTCAAACACCTTAATCACAATTTGCAATTCAATAACTTGTGGTGATGCGGGGCGGGGGGTGTTGTATGGTAACTGGTGATGATCCTGCTACTAAATATGCTCCATATCCTGTCTTAGAACTATCTGTAAAAATAAGCGGAGGATCCAGCAAAAGATTTTTTGAAGTAACGCGAGGAAAAATCACAGGATGAGCTTTAATCAATTTTAATATTGGATCTTTGGGAAAATGATTATCAAATTGGCCCTGAAAACTGCACCTCAAAATGGCCCAATCATCTACTGTAGCTGATAACACTTCTAGCTGCTTAACATTATATGGAACTATCAAATCCTCTGGCGGAATGCCAAAAAAATTGCACACTTTGCTGAATACCAAGCAAAGCCAATCGAGCCACTGAGGCGGGGTAATAAATAAGTGTTTTGGCTGGGGAAATCTTTGGTTGTATCCAGAGCAAGGGAGCCCCTTGCCATAAGACCCCCATTGGTTGTAATTCTGTTGGCAAAATACACAATGCAATAGGCTTTGACTCATCTCGGCGTTTCAAGGCAGCATCTTGAATGCTCTGCTCCACCAAAAGTAAAGTCACTCTGGCAGCATTAGTAAGATATCTGGGAGAATTCAAATCTGTATTGCCTGGTAGAATATCATATAATGGCTGCAATTGTTTATTGGTTAAAGACAAATAGGGTTGGACCCATTGAATATCTACCAATATTTTTTGAAAATAAGATATATAAATTATTGATGTGAATTTGGATCTTTTGTGGGGACACCAATTCTGCAGTTACTTTTGTTCCTAAATAATTTACTACTATATCCTTTTGTACCTTTTCCGGGGCCACTACTAAATTTCTTTCCTTCAACTGTGTTACCACAAAGCTATACGCTTCATCAAGTAACTCTTCCATGGGAGCAGCAATAAGAATGTCATCCATGGTCATCCATGTAATGATAACAGTTTGCCTTCGGAAATCTCTTTCTAACCCCTTTCAAGGCTGTATCAACATATAGTTGACACATAGTAGGACTGTTTGCCATTCCCTGTGGCAAAACCGTCCATTCAAATCTCTTATCAGGTTCAGCATGATTTTGAGAAGGGACAGTAAAAGCAAACCTGACTGTATCTTTATGATATAAAGGAATAGAGAAAAAACAATCTTTGATATCTAACACTATAATGAGCCAATTCCTGGGCAAGGCAGAAGGCAATGGCAGTCCCCTCTGTACTGGTCCCATCAAAATCATTTGCTTATTTATTTCTCTCAAATCATGTAAAAGTCTCCATTTTCCTGATTTTTTCTTTATAACAAATATAGGAGTATTCCACGGAGAGGTGGAGGGTCCTATATGGCCCAATTCCAGTTGTTCTTGTACTAGTTCTGGTGCAGCCTTCAATTTTTCTGAGGGAAGTGGTCACTGAGGAACCCACACCGGATCCTCAGTTTTCCATGTGATGGGTAATGCTCCCTCAGTGGCCCCTAGGAAAAACCCAATCCTAGCACAATCATTCTTTCTGCAGACCAGCACTGGGGAGGCTCTTCCTTGTAAAGAGCGACCTAGCCCTTTTCCAGGGACATAGCCCATATCCAACATGATATCCGGGCATTGGTGCCATAGCTTCCTTCCTTAGTTCAAATAAAGCCCATCTCCTTCAGCAGATCATGACCCCATAAAGACACTGGAACTGCCAATACATATGGCTGAAACTGGCCAGAATGTCCCTCTCCATCCCTCCAATGTAGAGGCGAGAGCTCATTTCCAGCATTTGAGCATATCCCAGTCCTCTTAAAGTCTGCTCTGACTGTTGCCTCGGCCAACCAGAGGGCCAATCCTTGGTACTGATGATACTACGATCAGCACCTGTATCTAGGAGGCCAGACATGGACTTTCCTTCGATAGGAAGCTTTAATAAAGGTCGGGTATCAAGATCCAAAGAGCAAAAAATATTAGAAGTCCCTGTTGAGCCGAAACCCTTGTCCCCTCGTTCTGAATCTTTTGCAGGAAATTGAGAATGACAGCTAGATAAAAGAAGCAATTGAGCTATCCTATCCCCAGGAGAAATGGCAATAATGCCTCTAGGGGAAGATACCATTATCTTAATCTGTCCGGTAAAATCTGGATCTATCACTCCCAGATGAACTATTAATCCTTGCATAGTAACCGAGCTTCTCCCTAAAATCAACCCCACTGTATCGGCTGGTAATGGGCCTTTGAAATCCGTATCTACCAGCTGGATACCCATGCGTGGGGTTAATACAAGTCGGGTGGCAGAACTGAGGTCGAGTCCCGTACTCCCTCTTGTTGCTCTCCTGGGTGACTCCATTGCATTGGGGGTCTCAAACTGGGCCATCCCTCGGTTACTGCCCCATATATTTGCAGGCCCTGGGGTCGGGGGCCCCTCCTCAAGTTTTTTGGCCGAGCACCACCATTTCCGGAATCAAGAGGCTGTCCATGAATATCCTTAATTGATCGACAATCACTGGCCCAATGGTTCCCCCTTTTGCATTTTGGGCACAGCCCAGGCATCTTAGGCCGCTGATTTCCTGACCCACTCAGCTGTGGGCATTGGCGCTTCATGTGACCTGGCTGCCCACACTTAAAGCAGTTATTGTCCTTCTGGACACCCCTTCCTTGGGACATCTGCATGACAGCAGCAGCCAGACCAGAATTAGAGAGAGGCCCTCCTAGTTCTCTGCATATTTTCATCCAAACCTCTAACCCTTTGTGTTTATATGGATTAATTGCTTGCCTGCATTCTTTAGTACACTGCTCAAAAATCAGCTGCTTCAACAATGGCATAGCAGTATCAGGATCTCCAAACACCTGGCCCCCTGCCTCTACTAAACGAGTCACAAAATCTGCACATGGCTCCTAGGGGCCTTGGACGATCTTGGTTAAATTCCCACTCACTTCCCCTCTATTAGGAAGGGATTTCCATGCTTTTGTTCCTATCTTATTGATCTGTTCATAAACTTGGATGGGATAATTTATTTGAGCCACTACAAATCTTCCTTGCCCTAACAACATGTCCTGATCCCAGGCAGGCTGGCCTGTACCCGCATTTATTGCTGCTTGCTCTGCTGCAAACTCAATGAAAAATGCCTTCCAGTCTAAATATTGGCCTGGTGACAAGCAGGCATGAGCCAGATTCTGCCAGTCACTGGGAGTCAGGCAGTAACGATGCAAAGACTCTAATTGCGCTACTACAAAAGCGGTGCTAACGCCCTACACACGAACCCCTCCGGCCAGTCTTTGGATAATTTTCCAATCAAGCGGCTTGTGGTAGCGACTGCCCTGTGCATCCTGAAATACAGGGAAGCATTGGGCTTGCAGTTCTCTCCAAGTTTCTCGATGTAGACTGTGCCCTGATGCTCTGCCAGGGGCATATGGAGGCAGGTGCGGTGGCCCCAGTGCTGATGGCTCTACCTTCAGTTTCACTTTCTCTAAACTGTCAGCTATGCTTTCTAGATCGTCCTCTGACATATCTCCCTTGCTAGAACTCCCTTCTGCCTCCAATTTTTGAGAGCGCTCCTCTCTTACCTGATTCAGCGCCTCATTACCTCTCTGGAGTTCTGTGCCACATCTTTCTCTATCTTCTATGCAATTTCTCACTAACTTCCAGACTGGCAAAACCCCTTTTGGTAAAACCCCCTGTTCCACTGCAAACCTCAAGTCTTTCCCTAGTTTTTCCCAACTGGGCACCATAAAATGTCCGGACATGGGAAACCATGGAGCCACTTGGTCCATGGCTTTTAAAAAATTCTCCAAGGTTTCTTTCTTCAACCCTATTCCTTTCACTTTCAATAAGTCCTTAAGGGCTTGGCGAACAGTCTGAACTGAGGTTGAATTCCCCATGGTGCTTGGTGCAACTTGTCCCAAAACCAGGAACCTTATAGTCTCAATCCAAGAATTTAACTCGTCCCACTTACCTGGGGACTTACCAGCTAGCTGCCCTGACTGCGATGAGTTCTGAACAAAGAGAAGGATCCCGTACGGGCCACTACTTGTCGCTTCTGTCTCCAACCAGCAGAAAAGAGCGACAACACAGCGTTCTTCTCAAAACAGTTTATTCAGGAACCTTTCAACATGCAAGTAAGAATCTCTCTCTTTGCCCCCAATCGCAATCCCTTATATAACCCCTCAACCATGCCCTATCAGCCCAGTCCATGTAATCTCAGTTCATTGGCCTTCATCAAATGGCCTGATCTTGCGTCATGGTGCGCCTGCGCAGCTCTCATGATGGACGTGGCTTATTTTCAGGTGTATGAGGAAGTCAGGTGCAAGTCATAAGACTTGGCTGCAGTCCCGGGTGCCATCTTGGGACTACCGCCACACCCGCTCCCCACATATTCTCAAACTAGAAACTTCTCACACAAACCAGAAAGAGTAGTCGCGAGAGATGTGCTCTTCAGGTTGGGACTCTAAGCAGCAAGGCTATTTTTACCAGTCTAGAACTGCAAGAGTGTCCAGCTAAATCCATGGTTCTCAACCTGTGGGTCCAGAACCCTGAAGTTCCAAACAGCTCTTTGGCAGGAGTCACCCAAGACCATCGCAAAACCCAGACACTTCATAACACATACAAAGACACAAAATACATAACAAAGATTATCACACTCTGACAATATGAAAATCTATGCTGCTAAAAACTAGAAATTGATATCGATTTAAAAAAGAAGTCCACTCCAAAGGGATAGCACCCATCCATAACTGTAAACTCCCTAACATGAGATGTGCAGCATCCTTCATAGGAAGGGACCCATGCAGAACTTCATAGTGTGCTTCAGATACCTCCCTCATCCACTAAAACATAGGTTTACAACCTGTGGGTTACAACCTGTGGGTTACAACCCCTTGGTGGGGGTGGGAGGGGGTGGGTGAGGGAGGCAGAAAGGAGAACACCCCTTTCCCAAGAGTTACCTAAGACCATGGGTAACACAGATATTTACATTACAATTCATAACTAGCAAAATCACAATTATAAATTAGCAACAGAATAATTTTACGGTTGAGGAGGGGATCACCACAGCCTGAGGAACTGTATTAAAGGGTTGCTGCGTTAGGAAGGTTGAGAACCACTGCTCGGAGCCATGGGTTGATTGACTCACAACATGTGTTTATTGTGTACCTGCTACACCAAGAGAACGCTCTGGGTGATGAGCAGACACAGGCATGCATTTCCTGCTGAGTGAGAGAGAACAATGGGAGATGGCCTGTGTTTTGCAAGTTGTAGGATGTTAGGATTTTGCACAGTGAGATGGAGAGAGAGGGTTTTACAGAAAGAAGCAACCTAATCTAATCTGTATTTGAAAGAATTTCTCAGGTCTGGCAAGATGGCTCAGCAGGTAAGGGCACTGACTGCTCTTCAGAAGGTCCTGAGTTCAAATTCCAGCAACCACAAGGTGGCTTACAACCATCTGTAATGAGATCTGACGCCCTCTTCTGATGTGTCTGAAGACAGCTAGAGTGTGCTTATTTATAATAAATAAATCTTTGGAAAAAAATTTTCTCTGCCTATTATGTAGGATGTGGGCTGGAGGTGAGAACAGGGAATGGTCAGTGGGAGCATGTAGAAGCTCCATAGATTCCCAGGAGTCAAAGCCAGAGATGGATTCTGGATTGGGTAGTGTTGATAAAACTTGCGGATAGATGGACTGACTGGCTGCTGGGATAGCAAATACAAGGAAGGACGATTACATTTCCTGGTTTGAGCAGTTGGGGAGTCTGTGTTTCCAAATAGGGGAGAATGGATGAGGAACAAGCTGAGGAGGGCACGCCTTGAGTTCCCTTTTGAACTGGGACATTTAGAACGGTGGCAGGAGAAAGGAGTATGGATTAGTTGGATTTTGCACTAATGCCACATTCTCGGGAGCTATCTGAGCTAGAAATAGAGTCTTGGAAGTAGCTGGTCCCAGGACTATGTGTGACTAGCTAAGGAGAAAATGCAGACAGAAGACAAAGGACCCAGATGCAGGGCTCACAACACATTAGAAGAGGCAGATGTGGGGGAGGCAAGGTGCTAGATCCCTTCCTGCTTCCACAATGCAAATCAACTTCACAATGCAGGCACACCGGTAGCCAGTGAAGTAGGAGGGGCACCGAGAGCAGGGATCACGGAAGATAAAAAATGTACTGTGTAATCCAGGAAGTGGGTCGCTGAAATTGAGATGGCCACAGAAAAGGGACCATCAGATGTACGATCATGTAGTCAATTGTGCAGGCTTACAGGAGTGGAGCCCTCGGATGCAGGTGAGTAAGTGGAGACCAAGTCTGATCAGAAGAAGGCTTGATGTGCTCCAAGCGGTGGGGATGGGGCTGAAGGTGGCAGTGGGGGTTGGGGGATGGTGCATTTGCTAAGAGATGGTGTGAGGTCAAGGGAGTCCATCTTGGTTGGACCGGTTTCTTGATTGTTGGTTAGTTGGGGTTAGTTAGTTGGTTTGTTTGTTAGGTTTCATGAGATAGAATTTCACGTAGCTCAAGCTGGCCATAGACACATTATGTTGCTGGGAGCCCCGCTATTGATTTGGTGTTTGCTTTTTCGGAAATAGGAGCTACCAGAACACATCTGTGCTTTACAAAATTGAATGTGTTCGAGTGTTGTGCTACCATGTGTGGCTCTGTGTACCATGTGCCCCATGTGCTTGACTGATGGAGGAAGGTCAGAGGAGGGTGCCAAATCCCCTAGAAGTGGAGTTAGAGTTGATTGTGAGCCACCATGTAGGTACTGGGTGTTAGTATTTTTTCTCAGCTTTGCCCCATAGTTACCTGGCATCAACCAGGTATGCCTGACTCACTATCAAAGTGGCTGTTCGCACTCTCTCTTGCTTTCTTGCTTTCCTGCTCTCGCTTTGGCCTCTTGTCCCTTCCACCCTCTCTCCCCATTCCCTTACTCTCTCTCTCTCACTTACTCTCTCTCTGCCTTTCCCTGTCTCTACTACCCTCTCAACTCCCCTCCCCATGCCATGAATAAACTCTATTCTATACTATAGCATAGTGTGGCTGGACCCTCAGAGGGAAGGGATGTCTCAGCATGGACCTGAGGAGGCATCCCCTTCCCCCACACATGACTACACATCCACCGAACATACCTCCTCTTTCCTTATATCATTTTATAAAATACAACACTGGGAATCCTGGATCTCTAGGAAGGGCAGAAAGTGCTCTTAACCTCTGAGCCATCTCTCCAGTCCTCGAGTTAATATTTTGATGCCCATGATGTAGTTTGTGGGGAGCCCATGAGGTTTCTGTGTCTGTCTAAGCGGAGTAGCACAGGTTGGGTGTAGCCCTGTATGGGAAGTCATGGCCTCTGATAATCTTTCCCACATTCTCCTCGATACTCCTGGATACCCAGATGCCCCTCTCTGTGTATCACCTGAACGAGTTCTACATTTTCAAATGTTATTTATTTATTTATTTAAATGTTATTTATTTATTTATTTATTTATTTATTATTCTTTATACCAGTACACTGTAGCTGTCTTCAGACACACCAGGAGAGAGCATCAGATCCCATTACAGATGATTGTGAGCCACCATGTGGTTGCTGGGATTTGAACTCAGGACCTCTAGAAGAGCAGTCAAGTGCTCTTAACCTCTGAGCCATCTCTCCAGCCCCTCAAATTTTATTTATTATTTGTGTATATGTGGTATGTGTGCCACAGTGCCTGTTTGGTGGTCAGGGGACATCTTACAAGAATTGGTTATCTCTTTCCACCACATGGGTCCCAACCCCCAGACTTTTGCCCACTGAGCCATTTCACTGGTCCCTGAATTTTCAATACTGGAGCCCAGATAGTAAAAATTTCCACCGTGCTGGACTCTAATGCCACACATAGGAAACTGTGCGTGGTAGTCTTCCTTATTTCGATAAAGTCGTTCTTCCTGGGTGATCTTCTACTCTACCAAGGTATTAGACCAGGCCTGAAATCTGTGTCCTTTTACCTTTTTCTTGAGAATCCAAACTAGGCAAGCCACAGGTCATCAAACATTAAACTGAACAGCCCTAAGCCTCCCGATGCTCAGCCTTGTGGAACACACCTTGCGCCCCGTGGTTACCTTGTGAGGCTAAGTCCACTCCGTTCTCAGAACTGACAGCCAGCAGAAAGAATGTCTCTCTTAAACATTAATGTGATCATTTCAGAGAACGCGAATATATAAACTGCCGTGTCCACTTCTCTCATTTCTGCCCAGGAAATACAGAAATAAAGTTAATATTTAATCACCCCAGTGGCCGCTGACACCCGGGCTTTGTTTTTCTAGAGACATCTCTTGATGACTTAAAGCCACAGTGGCCCCTGAGTCTGCCTCCCTGATGTTGGGATTACAAGTGGCTGCCACCTGGCCCAGCTTTTGTTTTATAAAACATGGGTTCCGGGATCCAATTAGCATGCTTTTGTACTAACTGCTCTACTGACTGAGCTGTCTCCGTAGCTTCAATCAGCAGGTTTTTATTTCCCATGGTTTTAAATGTGTAATGTCTATACCTTTCTATCTCTCTGATTAAAAAAAAAGTTCTTAATCTAAGACAGACATCTATATAGACACACACGCATATGAGCACACACACACACACACACACACACACACACACACACACGCACGCAGGGATTATTGTGGTAAATACTGCTGTACTGGCTAGTTTTATGTCAATCTGACACTAGCTAGAGTCATCAGAGAGGAGGGAGCTTCAGTTGGGAAAATGCCACCATGAATTCTGGTTGTAAGACATTTTCTTAACTAGTGATCAATGTAGGAGGGCCCAGGCCACTGTGGGTGGTGCCATGCCTAGCCTGGTGATCCTGGGTTCTATAAGAAAGCAGACTGAGCAAGCCATGGGGAGCAAGCCAATAAGCATTGTTGTTCCCTGACTTCTTCACCAGCTCCTGCCTCCAGGCTCCTGCCCTGCCTGTGTTTCTGCCCCCACTGCTTTTGATGATGAACTGCTGTATAGAATTGTGAGAAAATAAACTCCTCCCCAAGTCATGGTGTTTTATCACAGCAATAGACACCCTGAATAAGACAAATACATCTAAGAATTTTTACACACATAACACATTGATGTCTAGTGGAAACTTACTAGACCTTCTGCGCAGCTAATATGAGCTCTTTATGCATTAACATATTGAGACTTAATTTCTAGAGCGACTGCTTCTGTGCTGTGCTACATGGCTTTAATCATAATCAGTGAAAGCTCAATTTGGGAAAATTTCAAAAATAACATTCTGCCCTTACCCCTCACTAGTGTCATCATATTAGACCAGTTCAGAAGTCCCCTAACCCCCGCCCTCCCAAAAAAGGTCTGTCTTTACTTTTCTCGGAGACAGGATATAAACGAAGCACCACAGAAACCCTTGTTTAAAAACATGCAGTTCTTGAGCCCATAGTGCCCCTGGCTGGCGACCAGATTGCAGTTTTTCTCTGCTTAGCCCTTGGTAACAGCAGAGCTCATCTGTGGACAGGATGGGGCGCAGAGACCTCTCAGAAGCTCCCACGTTGCCAGGCCGAGCCTTGGCTTCCAAAGAACACTGCTGTCTCCTGTATTTAGAATAAATTCAGCGCTGGTTGTCTTCCAGGAGCTGCACTGTGGCCAAACATCCCTGTTTCTTCAGGTTTGGGAACAAATCGAGACTGTTTTCTTCCTGAGAAGCAAACACTTCAGATAACTAGCGGCAGTTCTTAGAAAGAATGTGAACAGATCTCCCCACCTCTGAAGCTGTCTGGAAACCTGGAAAGTCTATTTATTCATGAGGAAAGAGGTTTGCTTAAATACTTTTCTTCAGTGGCCTGTACAGTCGAGTCTGAGAGTTTTGCGCTCAGTGAATGATACCTTAAGTTTATAAGCCAGCCTGGCCTTCCACATGCTGAGATCTTCAGCATGAACCTCCGCAGCAGGCTGATGCTGGAATGTTAATGAGGACATGACAAGCAAAATTCCTGACTCCCTTCCCCTTATATGGCAACCCCAGGGCCTAACTGGAGAACACTCCTATCCACTTTGACGCATGGGCAATATAGGAAACCTATCAAAAATAGTATGCCCTGGGAAAGATGGATGGGCTAAGATACTGGAAGTGGCAGTCTCTTGCAGGAATTTCAAGCTAATTGGAACTATTTAAACTAGAAAGGCGGATATGTCTTCAGGTATTCATGATCAATAGCCACATGCTGAGCCACATGGTCTCTTTATTGGAAGACACAAGTGGAAATATGGAAGAATTTGGATTCCCTAGGATCCAAAAACAAGCTTGCAAGAGGGTTGGATTTGAGTCCTGGCACCTCCCTATTCAGCCTATGGGGGACCATCTGGCATGGGTCTGTTGCTTGTTTGAGTTCAGAACCAATTTGATCACATCCGAGACCCTAGTGAGGCGATTTTACCTCAAAGTTGCCTCTGTTTTTCCATCAGCTCAATGGGGAGATCAGTAGCATCTGCTCATAGTTTGTGCTGAGGGTGATGTATGCAAAACTCTGACAAATGTAGGCGTTGCTTTGTTTTGTTTTGTTTTGTTTTGTTTTGTTTTGTTTTGTTTTGTTTGTTTGAGATGGGGGAGTCTCTCTATATAGCCTTGGCTGTCCCTGGTACTGACTGTAGACCAGGCTGGCCTTGAGCCTGCCTCTGGAGTGCTGTGATTAAAAGCAGGCACCACCACGCCCCACCCTCTGTAGTCTTATGACCACAATGGATGGTAGAGCCTGTGGGCAAGCAAGGTCTCCAGAAGGATCCTGAAGTCTGCTGATGCTTAAAAGACGACTTCAATTTAGGGTTAGGTTAAGGTTCCCATGGTGTCTCTGTTAGACATAGTACTGACATAGTTAGTACTCAGTTATAATTTCAAAACTGCCTCATTTTATCCCTTGAAATTGTATTTACTTGTAGTACAGTTTATGTATAGGGCGATGTGGGCATGCCAGGGTGTGTTGTGCTTTTGGAGATCAGAGGGCAAGGGACAGGAGTTGGTTCTCTCCTTCTACTATGTGGGTCCTGGGCATTGCACCCTGGTCGTCAGGCTTAGGGGCAAGTATCTTCATGAGCAAACCGACTCAACCACCCATTTTCCACATTTATATGTCACAAAACCATGACCCCCTTAACCCAGCTTCCTGTATGTGGCACAGATATTCAACTGCATGGTTTCTTTCTTTTTTTTTAACATTTATTTATTTAATGTATATGAGTACACTGTCACTGTCTTCAGACACACCAGACGTGGGCATCAGATCTCATTACAGATGGTTGTGAGTCACCATGTGGTTGCTGGAATTGAACTCAGGACCTCTGGAAGAGCAGTCAGTGCTCTTAACCACTGAGCCATCTCTCCAGCCCAACTCCATGGTTTCTTTTGCAAGATTCACGATGGCTGGAGATTTAATCAAGACCTTGTATGCACTGGGCATGGGCTTTTCTGTTGAGCTGCATCCTGATAAAAATTGCAACGTTTTGATCCAGGTTGGTTTTGAACTCACTATGTCGTCCAGGGCTGGTCTTGAATTGGGGATTATAGGCACCATACCCAGTCATGGATTTTTAAACCTGGAAGTGACTCATAAAAGAATATGTTTGTTGGTGCTTTGATATTCAAGTGATACTAATGAGTAATCTTCACAACACACTGTGGATTATATTCATATCAGAAGTCTATGCTATTCTGAAGTCAGTGAAATTCAATTAAAATAAGCTGCATTCAGTTCAACTCTCCATCATTGAGCCCCCGTGGGAGGTGCTTAGAAAGACAAATAACATTTGGTTTTTACAATTGCAGATCCTACAGTCTAACAGGAAGGGAAGGACCCAAAACTGTTCATGTGGTTACCCTGCGATAGACATGGATTTCTGTTACAATCTCTGAGTAAACAGAGAATGTGATGGTTTGTATATGCTCTGCCCCAGGAAGTAGTGCAATTAGAAGGTGTGGCCCTGTTAGAGTAGGTGTGTCCTGTGGGCTTGGGCTTCAAGACCCTTGTCCTAGCTGCCTGGAAGTCAGTATTCTGCTAGCAGCCTTCAGATGAAGATGTAGAATTCTCATCTCCTACAGTACCATGCCTGCTTAGACACTGCCATACTCTTGCCTTGATGATAATGGAATGAACCTCTGAGCCTGTAAGCCAGCCCCAATTAAACGTTGTCCTTATGAGAGTTGCGTCAGTCATGGTGTTTGTTCACAACAGTAAATCCCTAACTAAGACATAGGGCTTTGCTGATTGATGATGTTTGCCTTGAATTCACCAGCAGCCAACTGAAGGCAGGACACTTCAATGAGCCTTAAAGAAAGTACGAGGAGAAGAGAGCACTTATTGAGGCAAAGCCGAGGAAGGCTGGGAGTGAGTTTCTCTCAGGTCCAGGGACTGATGTTGCAGGGCTGGCATACAGCACGTGACACCACAGAGAAGAGGGGCCCTCCGAGAGACGGGCAACTTATCAGAGGGGCTGATGGCAGCGGCCTTCCAGACTCCGCAAGAGCCTGCTTGTGTATATGCGTATCACCCGTGTGCCTGGCGTCTGCTGAGGTTTGAAGAAGACATTGGATCCCCTGGAACTCGAGTTATGGAGAGCTGTGAAGCCCTGCATGGATCCTGAGAACTGAACCTCGGTGCTCTGTAAGAACGACAAATGTTAACTACTGAGCCATCTCTTCAGCGCCGGAACCTTATTTCTTTTTTTTGTTTTTTTTTTTTTTCGAGACAGGGTTTCTCTGTGTAGTCCTGGCTGTCCTGGAACTCACTCTGTAGACCAGGCTGGCCTCGAACTCAGAAATCCACCTGCCTCTGCCTCCCAAGTGCTGGGATTAAAGGCGTGTGCCACCACGCCCGGCAGGAATCTTATTTCTTTAGCAAGGTTCTTCTTACCGAATCTAAGCTGCCCCCTGTTGGAGTGGGCTAGGGCTATAAGACAGGCGTGTTACAGGTGTGTGCCTACATACCCAGCTTTTACATATGTGCTGGGGTCTCTGAACCCAGATCTTCATGCTTGTGTGGCAAGCACTTTGTCCCACGACGAGTCAGCCTTCTGTTCCTGTTTGAAGGATTTTGTTTGTTTTCTTTTGTTTGTTTGTTTGTTTTTTGTGGTTTTTTGAGACAGGGTTTCTCTGTGTAGCCCTGGCTGTCCTGGAACTCACTTTGTAGACCAGGCTAGCCTCGAACTCAGAAATCCGCCAGCCTCTGCCTTCCGAGTGCTGGGATTAAAGGCGTGTGCCACCACGCCCGGTTTAGGATTTTGTATTGCTATTACCAGAGCCTGGGGTTAAGCTCTGCCTCTGCCATGCAGAGATCCAGTAAGAATCCAGTAAGAATCTGTGTGTATTTGTCTACATGTGTACCAAGTCTGTTCTCTCTTTTCTTTTTGTGAACTTGCTTTAAAAAAAAAAAGAGTTGTTTATATTTATTTATGTATAATAGTGCTCTATCTGCATGTATGCCTGAATGCCAGAAGATCCCATTACAGATGGTTGTGAGCCACCACGTGGTCACTGGGAAATGAAATCAGGGACGGCTGGAAGAGGTTGTAACCACTGAGCCATCATCTCTTCAGCCCCTCAAGGCCATTTTCTGAAAGGTAATGCTAGAGTGGGACATCCCCCAAATGACAAACGTGACAGAGGGGACCTCCTTCCTTGAGTCCTACTTCTAGAGATTATAGAGATGTCACCACTAATCATAGAAGAGCACAATAAGGGGACACTAACCCTGGTTTAACTATGGTCCAAATTGTCATCTAGGCAAACTCAAAATGTTCCAAACCTGAAAGTCGTGACTTAGTTTTGCATGAAAAGCTAGGAAGACAGCTGAAACCCAGAACAACTGAGGTGTAGCAGCCAGTTGATGACAGCCAGGTGTCCCTAATGATCAGGCTGGCAGAACAGGGATGGGGTGGGGGTGGGGTACAGGGATCACCTTTAATCTGCACGGTGTGTGTTTATTGTCTTACATGTTTCTCTAAATGAAGAGCGAAGTCTTTACAAATCAGCCTCTCTAAGACTTACAGGAAGGCCATGTCACTGATGAGGTCCCCCTCAGCCCAGGGACAGAGGATCCTGAGGGGACGGGGCTTATGGTTGTTCCTGGGCACCGTGAGTCTCTGGAAGTGACACAGAGAGAGAGACAGAGACAGAGACAGAGAGATTGGAGAAAGAACATCATTGATAGGAAGTCTTTTTTTTTTTTTTTTCTTCAAAGCTGGGCTAGGGAGAGGCAGCTGAATGAAGAATCAGTACTCTCTTATGATTCAAGGTCAAGGCTTTTGTTCCAAGCAAAAGACAGATTGTCTTTTGTCCCTCCATAGCTAAATGATACCCGAGGTCCCAGGAGGAATAGCTGGTACCTGTCACAAGACACCACAGCTTTGTCACATGCTGTGTCCAGCTCTAGGATGAGAATTCAATGCCCTGACCTCTGACCCACTCCCCATCCATCAGTCTCTTCTTTTGGTGTCTGGTTTCTCAAATACCAAAGATAACCTCCCTTGACTGAGAATTTAGTTTTCCTTGAAATGCACCACATTTCAAGACAGTGTTGGCAAATAAAATTAAAAGTCTTTAGAGTAAGAGGGGATGTATGCCAATTCATAGATAATAGAAGTGGTTACAAAAAAAAACCAACAAACCCTGTTATTCCTTGGTAGTAGATTGTTTTTCTTATCATGACCAATCTCCAATTGGCTAACAAAACTGTGAAGATTATTTGTTTAAAAATAAAACAGAGCTGGGAGATGGCTCTACCTGTAAGTGCTTGCTGTACAAGCATGAAGACCTGAGTTTGAACCCCAGACCCCAAAACCTATGTAAAAACCAAACACGGTAGTACACACCTGTCATCTCAGTAGGAGGTAGGGGGAGACAGATACAGGAGGATGCCCAGGGCCTGCTGGGCAGCGAATCAGTGAGAGCCTTTCTCCCAAAATAAGGAAGAGCCCTGTGGCTGAGAGGGGATACATTATGTTGTGTTATGAAATAATGCATTTTAACATCTAAGCGTTTGCTGAGGGGCAGTGTTCTCTTTTATGGCTTCTTCTTCTCCACCTCTCCCCTTTTTTTTTCTATTTTCAGACAGGGTCTCTTTATTATGTAGCTCTGGCTGACCTAGAACTCTCTATGTAGACCAGGCTGGCCTCGAACTCACAAAGATGCCTCTGCCCACAGTTGGGATTAAGGCATGCACTGTCACAACCCACTCCTGTTATAGGTTCTTGGTCTTGTAGGAATTTGGGGACAGAATTCATAGGGAACCTTGGGGACAATATAGTTTGAAAGAAGGGCAAAGCAGCAGCCTCGGGAATGAAGATCTTCACCCAGCTACACACAGGAATGGAGGGGGTCTTCAGGGGATGAACAAAAATGCCCAGTGTCAGGACAGAAACATTTGAGATCTTGATCAGAATCTGTGGAGATAGAACTGCTTGCGCCAACCCTTCCTGGGAGTAACTAAAAGCCGGGAGGCTTTGCAGAACCGGTTCTGATGCACCTTAGCCTGACACCGAATGTGATCAAGCCCTGCCTCCTCCCTGTGTTCTGTTTATACTCCATCTCGGGCACAGCCATATTTCACCTCAAGCTGAGGTGCTATAAATTAAGAGCTGGGACAAGGACCCAGCCTGTCTGGCAGGAATGGCGGTTTTCTAAAGAGAATGTGCCCCCTTCTCTGTCTTTCAGACTGCTGAAAGAATGGGTCCCTCCAAATTAGTATTTCCTCGGGAATCTCTTACTGGGAAAGGAAATGGCAGAATCCTGGGGCTTGCAAAGGAGCTACAAAGACTTGCAGGTTGTCAGCTGACCTTGCAGGAGACACCTACATTGCCTGAGAGACCTGGAGTTGAGACAGTGGTGGCCAGGGGATCACACCTGGTGGCACAGCTTAAGTATACACACCTCCTGCTTTCAGCTTAAACCCTACCCACCACGGGGTGTGTTGTCCCAGCACTCGAGAGGCAGAGGCGGGCAGAGCTCACTGAGTTCCAGGCCAGGCCAGGCTACACAGGGACACCTAACTCAAAATAAATAAATGAAAATAAATGTAAAAATAAATTAATGCATAAAACCTACCCTCAAGTCAGGATACCCAAAATGGGCTTGGGGGAATTGCTCAATCTCTTTATTCCTATTCCCAATGTGGCCAGATTGAATAAGTCTCCTCCTGTTTTTCACTACTAAAGACAATAAGGTAGAGAAGCCATTGAAGAACAACATGGCGTTGAGCTCTGGCTTCCACACACATGTACATATATGTGTTCATGCATACAAGAACATGTACATATATAAGAAAGAAGGAGGGAGGGAGAAGGGGATGAAGAGAAAGAAAGCTAAAAGGAAAGAGAAGAATATGGGGGGGGAGTTGGGAGGGAGGGAGGGAGAGAAAGAGATGAGAGGGAGGAGAGGAAGGAGGGAGGAAAGGAGGGAGGGAGAGAGAGTATACCTGAATGAGTCTGGATACAGCTCTGTGATCTGTGGGGTCTGCCTGGGACTCAGAAGGAAGGGGCAGGAGGCTGATGGAGTAACTCCATCTCCTACCTAGCTCTCAAATCCCTTTTTAAGAACAGCTATATAGCCGGGCGTGGTGGCACACGTCTTTAATCCCAGCACTTGGGAGGCAGAGGCAGGCGGATTTCTGAGTTCGAGGCCAGCCTGGTCTACAAAGTGAGTGCAGGACAGCCAGGGCTACACAGAGAAACCCTGTCTCAAAAAAAACCAAAAAAAAAAAAAAAAAAAAAAAAGAACAGCTATATAGAAACCAACACTTTCCGGGTATGGTAGTGCATGCTATCATAGGAAGAGTCAGAGAAGCAGAGGCAGGACAATTGCTCAGAGCTCGACACCAAAGAGAGTTTGAGAACAGCTAAGGCTGTTACACAGAGAAACCCTGTCTCAAATAAACAAACAAACAAACAAAACAAACCACCAGAAGGAAGGAAGGAAGAGAAAGAAAGAAAGAAAGAAAAAAAGAAAAAAAAAGAAAGGAAGGAAGGAAGAAGAAAATCAACACACAAAACAAATGCAAGTAATATTAAGTAAGCCTTTATTAGGTTCTTGGCCTATGTTAGGTGTTAGATTCCACAAGGGAAGCTGGGAAATGTAGTCTTTCAGCAGTAAACTAGGGGGTTGGGTGGGAAGAGTCAAGAAACAAATGTCAGGACTTGGTTCTCTACTGCCATCTTATAGGATGGGAGAACTGAACTCAGGTCATGAGGCCTACACACAATCACCTCTACCCGCTGAGCTATCTAAAAATCCCTGTTTCCTCTGGGTAGCCTGGCTGTCCTGGACCTTGATCTGTAAATCAGGCAGACCTTAAATTCACAGCGATTCACCTGCTTCCCAAGAGCTGGGATTAAAGGCGTGCACCACTACTACCTGGCCCTTATATAAGTTTTTCTTTTTAATGTGTATGGGCATTTTGTCTACATGTCTGTCTGTATATCACATGCATGCCTGGTTCAGAGCACAGGAAAGGGTGTCACGAAATTGGGGTTTTGGTTCGGAGTCAAACATGGGTCCTCTGGAAGAGCTCTCATGTCTCCATCCCCTATTTTGTTTTGTTTGGTTTGTTTTGGTTTTGAAGCATCACCTCAGCTAACTCAAGCTGACTTCAAACTCACTATGGAACCAAGGAGGACCTTGAACTTCTGTTCCTCCTCAGTGCTGGTTTTTTTAAAACAGCTTGGAGAACAGCTTATAGCCTGCTCCACCGTGTCTGTGTTTGGAGATTGAACCCAGGACTTCCTGTACTCTGCCACCCGAGCTATATCCCCCTAGGGACTTCAAACACGTTTACTGTCACTCCATAATACTCCAAAAAGAAGTAATAGACATTCGAGTTTGTGACTAGAGAAAATGAATCGTATAGAGACTGACAAAGGCCAGAGCCAGCTACTTGTGAAGTCAACTTCTAAATACAGTTCTGGGTGCATCCCGAGTCCATACTCCAGGCAGCAAACCACGGAGTGGATAAAAGCACCTCCTACCTCATTCACCTGACAACCTGAGTTGGTACCTGAAACCCGCACGGTGGAAGGAGGGAACCAGTTTCTGGAAGTTGTCCTCTGACCTCCAAACATGCACCCCAGAGTGTATGCGCGCGCGTGTGCATGTGTGTGTGTGTAGTTTATTAATGAACAAGGTCATGGACTCTTAAAAATGTTAACTAGCTGGGTAGAAAGATTTAACCCAAAATGTTAATGATGTTTTTCTAAAGGACACAAAATTTAGATTTTTTTTTTCCTTTTCCCTTTATCTGTATTGTCCCTGTATTGCTTCCTTTATTCGTATTGTTCTGTATTGTTCCCTTGCCAAGATTTCTTGAGCAGTTTATCGTAAGGAGATGACCCAGTGACTCTGGAGAAGATGTTTTAACCTTACTAGTTATGAAGAAAACTACATACCGTGTAAATGTTCACTCACACGAATTGCTTTAGGCCGGGCAGTGGTGGTGCTGCAAAAGTCTAAAAAATAAAAAACAAAATCTGGTCCTTCCCCTCCACCCCCGTGAAGAAATATTATGTCAGAAAAGGCAATCTTAATAGAATTGTTTCCATAAGGACTTAAGTTGTTTACATCTATTTCCTCAATCTTTATAAAGGTTTTAGTGACACACATCCACATTGAGACGGGGACAGACAGGCTATTTCCCAGCTAACTGGTAAGCACCTCTCTTTCCCAAGACAGTGTGGGAGTCCACACCAAACCCAAAGGGTGGGGAATTTGTTTCCGCTGTTCTCAGAAACACTTCACAGTAAGTAGGCTTAATGGTGTTTAAATGACATAAACAAATTTTATGCATGTACCACAGGGATCACTGAGCACTTCCTATGAATAAGGTCCTGAAAACAAGAATTTTCAGGATGGTGAAGGGGGGGAGGGCTCTGACATAGTATGTTGGGGCCCCAGACCTCAAAGGAGCTTGGCAAGGGCCATTTCTCAGTCCCCAATCACAAGGGCAGAGAGAGAGATGAATGCCGGGGCTCCATTCCTTGGTGTCATCACTGGGAAGACAGACACATTCCCAATGGTCACCTCCTTTCCTACCTTCTGAAACCACGGTTACCACAGCTTCTCCCCCTGTGACTCCTCTCCCTTTCCACAGGTCTGTATGTCGCTGTATTCTTCCATTTTATTCAGCCGATTTCATAGGGAGGAAGCCATCCCCTCAACATGCTGCAGTGCCAAGGCCACAGGAAGGGGCTGGCTCAGGACCCCAACATTTCAGTGATGAGGCATGGTTTGATGCACCTGTGCACACCTGCACAGAGCCAGTGTCGTCAGCCTAGGTGTTTCCTGGCAGGGTGCACCTCGGTGCCTCCTCACCTGCTCCCACCCCATTGTCTCCTTCATCCCAGAGATTGCTTTCCACAGACTGGAGCTACCACCAGCACAGTTTCCATGGCTTGGCTCCCTGTCCATTAAAAATGGTCTTTCTGGGTAGAACCTGCCCCGTTGGGTTTGTGGGCGGCAGTATGATTGGCTTTGTGCTTTGGGGACCTGCCTTCTGGCTTCTAATTCGCCTACTCAGGGACAGGGAGCTGAGCAAATTTGGCCTTGCTGCTTTGTGTAGCACTGCCACCCAGCACAGGATGTGGCCACGGGAAACCAAACCTGCCCTGCCCACAACATGCAATTATAGCTTTACTATTTGGATGGTCCAATCCAATGTCAGGCCTCTTGTTGTAGGGGCCAGGACACACTCCCAAGTCTCTTCTTGTTCCAAAACAAACCCAGAAGCCTTTATTCTTGAGACTAGCTTCCTCTGATGAGGTTTCCCTGGTTCTGTGGAGGCCTCTGTCTGCTCACCTCAGCCTCTAATTACAGCTCTCGCCTGCCTCATCTGTTTCGTTGTTTGAGCTGGGGATGGATGTGAGGCTGGGTGTTCTGTTCTTGCTTTGGAGCCTAGGCCTAGAAAAGTAAGGGCTTCCCTGTAATTTCTACATTCCTCCTAGCTCCGAGTCAGCCTCAGCCTTACTGAAACAGCACATCTGCAAAGACCAGAGCGAGCATGGGCCCCTCCCCCATGTGCAAGCTCCACCCTGCCTTATCGGGAAAATGAATCGGATGATCCCTTCAATGTCCATCAGATGGCAAGCAAGCAAAGGCCTATTGCCTGCTGATGAAGGTGCCCAGAGGCCATGAGAGTTCACAGGATAGAGACTGCTCTCTGCTCCCAGGGAGACCCCTGGACTCCACTTGTAATATAGTCAGCCCAGACCCATTTGGCCTGTGCAGAACAGGACAGCACTCATCAGGAGGGAGACTGTGGTAAATTAAATTTGCCACATACTCAGTGACACAGGGTCGTCACTGATGCAGACTGAGGGGCCGAGGGGAAAAGAATGAAGGGAGCTGTTGAGCCATCCACCTTTTAACTGCCCATCAGTGTCTCATCGTTTCTCAGGTTAGCCACTCTGATGGGGTATTTTCTCAATTGAGATTCCCTCCTTTTTTGGTTTTTCAAGACAGGGTTTCTCTGTGTAGTCCTGGCTGTCCTGGAACTCACTCTGTAGACCAGGCTGGCCTCAAACTCAGAGATCCGCCTGCCTCTGCCTCCCAAGTGCTGGGATTAAAGGTGTGCGCCACCACGCCCAGCGATGATTCCCTCCTTCTTGATGTCTCAGAAAGGTAGGGGCAGGCTGAGCACTTCCGACACTCCTCCAGAGTTCTTCCAGATGTTCCCCGACAGCTCATTTAACTAAAGAAAGCAATCCCATTAGGCCTTAGCTCTTCAAGAGCAGTTCTAGATTCCACAGGTCAAGAGGCCCTGAAATCTCATCACTTCCCACAAGTAACCCCAGGCGTGTGCAAACAGGCACTGAAGGAAGACTAGCTGAGTGCAGAGGTTAGGGTGGGGTGGGCAGAGGGCTGAGACAAACCACTGAGTGCCCAAGGCCAGTCAGCATGGAAGGTTCTCAGTTGGAAGGAGTGCAGAAACAAGGGCTGATTAGCAGAACTGGTGTGAGGTCAGACAAAGAGGTCTCTGTTTGCCTGAAGGGGTAGGCAGCTGGACGGAGTGAGTCAAGGCTGTGAGTCACAGTGCTGGTTCACAGAGCTGTAACAAATACCTGAGATAACACAAAATAGGGTGGGAGACTACAGGGATGGAGAGGGAGTGGCACAGGGGTGGAGATTATCAGATGTAGGGAGAGCAGGGGAGAGAGAAGGAAAAGTGGGGGGTGGGCAATCTCTAGGACACCACAGAGACCTGGGGTGGGTGGAAGCCCCAGGGAGTATTGGGGATGACTCTAGCTGAGACTCCTAGCAGTGGGGTATATGGACCCAGAAGTGACCACTTCCTCTAGCCAGGCAGGACTCCCAGTGGAGGGATGAGGACAGTAATTCACCCACCAAATCTTCTACCCAAAATGTATCCAGCCTATAAGATGTACAGGGACAAAGAACAGAGATGGAGGATATGGCCAACCCATGACTGCCCCAAATTGAGACCCATCCCATGGGCAAGAACAGGGTTTCTCTGTGTAGTCCTGGCTGTCCTGGTCCTCACTCTGTAGACCAGGCTGGCCTCAAACTCAGAGATCTGCCTGCCTCTGCCTCCCAAGTGTAATACCACTATTAATGATACTCTGTTATGCTTGCAGACAGGAACCTAGCCTAACTGTCCTTTGAGAGGATTCACCCAGCAGCCAATAGAAAGAGATGCAGAGACTCACAGTCAAATATTAGATGGAGCTTGAGGACCCGAAGAGGACAGGGACTCCACAGAAAGGCCAACCGAGTCAACTAACCTGGATGTGTGGGGGTTCCCAGAGCCTGAATCACCAACCAAAGAGCAAGCACGGGCTGGACCTAAGTCTCCTGCGTATACACTGCATGTGAGCAGCTTGGTCTTCATGCTGGTACCCCAACAACTGGAGCAGGGGCTGTTCCTGAGCCTGTTGACTGCCTGTTGATCCCATTCCTCAAAATGGTTCAACTTGTCTGGCCTCAGCAGGAGAAGATGCCAATCACAGAAAAAACGGTGTGCTGTGATTTCACTTATATGACCCATCTCATAGCTCACAAAATCTCAGAAACAGAGAGGAGATATGAGGTTATTGGAGGCGGAAGACAGAAAATAGTGGGGAGTTATTACTAAGTTTTTTGTTCGTTTGGTTGGTTGATTGGTTGGTTGGTTTGGTTTTTTTCGAGACAGGGTTTCTCTGTGTAGCCCTGGCTGTCCTGGAACTCCTGGAACTCAGAAATCCACCTGCCTCTGCCTCCTAAATGCTGGGATTAAAAGCACGAGCCACCACACCCGGCTACTTTGTTTGTTTTGGTGGGTCATGGGAAGTTTGGGAAGCAGAGTTCATGGTTCTCCACCATGAATAAGTAATGCTATTCATATTTTGGCACAGTTTTTTAATATGTGATCAGACTTAGGGCAGGTTCCTGGAAGATTATGACTTCCAGGCCAGCCTGGGCTATAGTTAAAATAGTGAGTTCCAGGCCAGCCTGGGCTATAATGTAAAAAAACTTGTCTGAGAGAACTATACAAAAAAAGAAACTTGTACAGGGATGTGGTGGTTTGAATAGAAATGGCCCTCATAATCCCATAGGGAATGCCACTACTAGGAGGTGTGGCCTTGGTGGAGTGGGTGTGGCACTGTTGGAGGAAGTGTGTCACTGGGGGCAGGCTTTGATGTTTCAATGCTCAAGACAAGCCAGTCTGTCTCAGTCTCTTCTTGTTGCCCGCGGATTAAGATGTAGAACACTCAGCTCCTTCTACAGCACTATGTCTGCCTGCATGCCACCACACCATGCTTCCTGTCATGACCATAGTTTGATAGATACAAACCTCTAAATTGTAAGCCAGGCCCAATTAAACGTTTTCCTTTATAAGAGTTGCCATGATTGGGCTGGAGAGATGGCTCAGCGGTTAAGGGCACTGACTGCTCTTCCGAACGAAGGTCCTGAGTTCAAATCCCGGCAACCACATGGTGACTCACAACCATCTGTAACGACATCTGGCTCCCTCTTCCGGAGTGTCTGAAGACAGCTACAGTGTACTTACATATAATAAATAAATTAATTTAAAAAAAAAGAGTTGCCATGATCATGTTGTCTCTTGACAGCAATAGAGACACTAAGGCAAGGGATACTTGTGTAGTTTCCTGAGGCTACAGCCAGGTCCCCGCCTTCACAGGGGCACAGGTCTAATACTATGGTGTACCTAGTACAGGGTCCAAAATCAGAAGGGTATATGCAGAAAGCCTCAGTCAGTGTAATAGTTTGGAAGAGGGCAAAGCAAGAAGTATTTGAATAAACGTTCACGTTTATGGTCAGTAGATTTTGAGATTGTCATGACAGTTCTCTCGGGGAGTTCATGCAACCATCGAGTGTAGAAGTAACAGGATGCCAACATACAAACAAGAGAACTTGGATTTCTACTTCTCACAATACAGCAGAACTGAAGCATTATCTTTGTGTCTTTCTGTTGTTGTGATTAAACACTCTGAAATGAGCATTTGAAGCTAGAAATGGTTTATTTCAGCTCCCAACTTGAGGCATAGACTGCCATGTCTGGAAATTCAAGGCAACAGGAACCTGAAGCAATAGCTCATGTCAGCTGAATGCATGCTGGTGTCAGCTTGCCACCTCCACTGTTATACAGTCCAGGACCCTCTGCTGAGGGAATGGTGCCACCCACAGTGGGCGTAGTTCTACCTCAATAGTGAAATCAATATAATGCCCACAAGCGTGCCCACAAGCCCATGTGCCAGGGGATTTTAGAGTCTGTCAAATTGACAATTAAAACTAACAACCACAAAAAAAAAAATCTAACAACACACACATATTGTAGATCTAAATACAACATCTGAAATTTATAAATCATAAACAGTCATAAGTTATAAGCAGTCATAAATCCTTGCAATTTTGGTTTATATAGTAGTGATTCCTATATGATCCCGAAGCACAAGCAACCAAAAATGAATAAAAAAATAAACAAATAAATTGGACTTTTCCAAATAACAACCTTTTGAGGGCTAGCCTAGTCTATACAGTGAGTTCTAAGCCAGCCAGATCTATATAGCAAGACCAAACAAACAAACAAATAATTGAAGTAACAAAATAACAATTGTGTGTGTGTGTGTGCGTGCGTGCGCGCGCGAGTGCGTTAAAGTGTGTGTACCATGCTGTCTTTAGGGGGAAAGTCCTGGCAAGGTGGCCCAGAAATAAAAGTGTCTGCAGGCAAGCCTGATGATCTGAGCTTGATCCCTAGGACCCATGTGGTGGAAGGAGAGAACCCACTCTTGCAAGTTGCTCTCTGACCTCATACATGAGCCATGCTATGTGAGTCCCACATACATAAACATATAATCATTCAACATTTTAAAAAATGGATATCAATAAAATTTGAAGACTACCAATAGAAATGAAAATATTTGCAAAACAAATGTTGAGGGGGACTTATATTGAGAGACGTATTAAAACTGCAACAACAATGAAAAGAAAAATAACCAAATTTATAATGTCATGGGATGGGGCTGAGGTTTAGCTCAGGTTATATATTCTTAACACACTTGAGACCCCGAGTTCAACCCCCCTACATGCACACACACACACACACACACACACCCGATCTATACACGGGAGGAATACAATAGGAAGGGCATATGTCAGCTTTGTGACAAGCAGTCTCTGAGCAACCCCTAGCCTCTGCTGTATTTGCATTTGGACTTGGGTGTCTGATCTGAGTCATTGCTGAACTTGGGCCAGCTTTTGTCTCCTCCCCAGTTTCCTTCTCTGATGTTTTCCCTAAGCTTGTGGCACAGGCCTGCCTAGGATCTTGGCCTGGGTGAAGAAGGGAGGAGAAAGAGATACAACACACATACGCAGATGAGCACGCGCGTGCGCACACACACACACACACACACACACACACACATGCAGATTATCACACACACAAACACACACACACGTACACACACACACAGAAAGAGAGAGAGAGAGAGAGCCACTAGAAGGTTCTGCTCTCTCCACAGCATCACTGCAGCGTCATCTGTACATACAGGACCCGCTGAGGTGCTACACTAACTCCTAAGAGGTGCTTCAGGTTTATCTCCCCAACATAGAAAACTCCATGATTACTGACTGCAGGTAAGCACTATGTCACATCGTGCCACACAGTGAAGGACCAGAGACCATGTGACACTGCCCCAGTGCCTGGCTGTTCTAAGCACTTCCCCCATATTAACTTGTTTAACAGGACAGGTACTTTTATCTGTCCCAGGAAGCAAGAGCAGAAGGACACATGTTGTCCCAAAGAGGCCCCACTGCTAGGAGAGAGTCGAGGCAGTCTGCTCCAGAGTTGGGGTTCCTACCATCACCCTACATTTAGAATCTCGACAAGATGATAGGTACAGCCCAGTTTTACTGGGTCCCTAGGTACAAAAGCCACTTAGGGTTGTCTTGTTGGGAGAATTGGAGACCTACATAGAGCCAGACCATTTCAGTTCTGGGGCTGTGGAGATCCAAAGTCTGAAAATGACCCAAGCCCATTTTCTAGAAAAGTAAATAGTTACATATGTAACTCTTGGGGTTTGTGGGTCCCCTGAAGTCCATGATAGATTTGAGAACTTAAAAAGATTGGACCCGGGGCTGGAGAGATGGCTCAATGATTAAGAGAACTGACTGTTCTTCCAGAGGTCCTGCGTTCAATTCCCGGCAACCACATGGTGTCTCACAACCATCTGTCATGGAGTCTGATGTGTCTGAAGACAGCTACAATATACTCATATAAATAAAATAAATACATCTTGAGAGGGGGGGGGAGGGGGGAGAGAGAGAGGGAGAGAGAGAGAGAGAGAGAGAGAGAGAGAGAGAGAGAGAGAGAGAGAGAGAGAGATATTGGACCCAAGGTCTCCAACTGTGTGAGTCTGGAGAGGGAGCTGGACTTCTAGACGCAGCCCGGCTGTGAGGCTGTGAGAGGCCATGAGGCCAGGGCGCACTGCTCCTTCCTGCAGCTTCTCTGTTTAGCACTGCAGAGATTAAACTACTCCCTTCCCGCTCCAAATCACCCCCTCCTGTTTCTGTACACATATATATCAAGAAAAGAAAGGCTTTACTGGGAATGATTTACCAGCATAGTATAAATCAAGAGACACGGCCGGCCTTACAGAATCCTAGAGACAAGGGGCTATAAATATAAACTGTTTCCAGTGTTCCCGAAGGGAGGCGTGTGTAAATGCAACGCAGAGAAAAGAACAGATTGAAATCAACAACTGCTCCAGGGGGAGGCGGATGAGAAACCAAGCCGTAGGATGCACGGCTGTTTCCTTTTCAAGCTCTCTTTGCTAACCTTGTTTTTATTCTTTGACAGTTTCATGCAGGTGTACAATGTACCTTGATCATACCCACCCACAGCTCTATGCGCCCCCGTCCCTCACACCCCCTAACAGGCTCCCCCTTCCCCCACTTTACGCACCCCCATACACAGAATCCAATTAGCGCTGTCTGCTGGGATACTGGCTGCTCTTGTAATGACTTGATCTTCTGCAGGGGACCATAATTATATTTCCTTTTAAAAATAAATCCGTGGGGCTGAAGAGATGGCTCAGAGGCTAAGAACCTTTACTGCTCTTCTGGAAGACCTGAGTTTCATTTCTAATACCCATATTGCAGCTCACAACGATCTGCAACTCCAATTTCTGGGAATCTGAAGATCTCTTCAGGCATTCATATGGTACACATATGCACTCCGGCAAAACATCCATACACATAAAGTATAAAAGAAAAAATTTAAAGTAAAAAGTCTGGAGAGCCAAACACGGAAAGTCAGACATATCTGCCCCTACCCCCCACCCCCAAGCCCTTTAAAGTTAACTTTTTCGTAATTGTTGGTTTGGTTTGGTTTGGCTGTTTTTTGTGACAGGGTGTTACTATATAGCCCCAACTGTCCTGTAATCCACTATGTAGACCAGGTGGGCCTTGAACTCACTGAGATCCACCCACTTCTGCTTCCCGAATGGCAGGTTAAAGGCTTGTGTCACCACACCTGGATCCTTAAGGCTAATGTCTTTGTTCTGTTATTGGCATCTTTAAATAATACACTCAATTTTTTTTTTATTATATATAAGTACACTGCAGCTGTCTTCAGACACTCCAGAAGAGGGCGCCAGATATCATTACAGATGGTTGTGAGCCACCATGTGGTTGCTGGGATTTGAACCTCGGACCTTCGGAAGAGCAGTCGGGTGCTCTTACCCACTGAGCCATCTCACCAGCCCAATACACTCAATTTTTCATGCTCTGTTCTAATAGGCAAGGATTTAGATATGTTAGCACCCATGTGACCCACATTTGTTTGTTTATTTGTTTGTTTGAGACAGGGTCTCATAAGTCAAGGTTAGCCTCAGATTTACTATGTGTCTGAGGATGGTCTTGCTTCTGTCTTCTGGGTGCTGGGATCACAAGCATATACCACCATGCCCAGTCTTCATGCAGCGCTATGGAATGGAACCCAGGGATTTGTGTATATTAGGCAAGCATTCTACCGACTGAGCCATAACCCTATCCCTATTTAGCTCATCTCACTTTCTTTATAGTTGGTTGAAGTCCATTTCCTGTTTATTATATCAGTAAGCACTGTAACTAAAAGACACACAGCTCAGGCTGGAGAGATGGCTCAGCAGTTAAGAGCACTGACTGCTCTTCTGGGGGTCCTGAGTTCAATTCCCAGCAACCACATGGTGGCTCACAACCATCCGTAATGAGATCGGATGCCTTCTTCTGGTGTGAAGACAGCTACAGTGTAGTTACATATAATAAATAAATAAATCTTTATACACACACACATACACACACAAACACACACAAGTCTCTGCTCGCTGGGCGGTGGTGGCACACGCCTTTAATCCCAGCACTTGGGAGGCAGAGGCAGGCAGATTTCTGAGTTCCAGGAGTTCCAGGACAGCCAGGGCTATACAGAGAAACCCTGTCTCGAAAAAACTAAAAAAAAAAAAAAAAAGAGTCTCTGCTCATTCAACTTCTTAAGTCAACATGCAAAGTAACATTGGTTTCATCATGGTATCTTCGCATCTTCATACATGGGTGTCTTTATACTTTGTTCTCACTAACCCCTCCCCCACTGTCCTCCCCCTCCAGTCATTCAACTTTAGACACTCTCTCCTGTTTCTCTCCAGCACTGATGAGAATGGAGGCCGGAGGAAGCCAAACCCTGCCCAGGCCACAGTTGGCAAATGGGAAGGGTTGGAGACAAGCTCAGGTCAGCCTCAAGCCCCTGGACCGTCTCCAGCACAGAGTGTAACTGCTGTGGTCTGGAAACACTTACCCTGGCTCCTCTTGTGGAGTGGGGTCACCTGCTATTTTTATAGCTGTTACTATACACGGCAATAGTTGCCCCGAGAACTGCGCTGTGCTCGGATCCTGAACACCTGTTACCTGTGAGCGGGGAGCATTCACGAGTGGGTTGCAGGTGCTGGACATCTGAGCCTTTGGAGGTCCCAGTTCTCTTGCTGCCTAGAGCAGTTCTGAAAAAGTCCCTCTAAAACATTTGACAGTCCTAAGGGTGGTGAGGGGAAAGCCAGCTCAGAGATTTCCTCCTCAACGCTGTCACCTCATAGTAATAAAGCATAATGAAGGCGTGGAAGTGGCCGGCTGTTCATTTACTGTCCCGCCCCCATTGTGCAAAGACATGGCAGGATTTCCAGGCGTCACCTCATCATCTCCCTCTTTGGTGGCACAGTGAACGACTGGATTTATTCTCAATGCTCACTGGTAGTTTAAATCCCACATCAGATGTGGGCCCCACTGAAATACTTGTCTCAGGCTTTTCAGTTATCCTACTATTCCATCAGAACCTGGAGTCTCCTCCCTGCCTGGGTTGAGATCTGCAGAGTGGTATTCTGGGAAATGACTCACACCGGGCTCTCCGAGAGGCGCATACACCACGTTTGCTGGTTTCCCTGGGTGAAACAGTTTTGTTGATGACTTCAGGGAACCAACCTGACTTCACTGAGCACAGAGTCAAGAGGAGAGGCGCAGAGAGAAAGACATTGCCCAGGGTTTCCACACACGGATCCTGTAGGTTCAAATATCCTTGAAGCAGAGGCAAAGGTTAAATATACATTAAGAAGCAGTGAATATTTTAGCGTTTATTACTTTAAAAAGTAGTTGCTCGAAAACTAGGCACGGTGGCGCGCGCCTGTAACCCAGCGTTTGGAAGGTAGACGCAGCGGGATCATAAATTGGAGGACAATAGCAACTTTGAGGCTAGTCTAGGAGATAGAAGTCTGTCTGTCTGTCTGTCTGTCTCCCTATCCCTCTCTCAAAAGTAAAAGAAAAAGGAGGAGGAGGAGGAGAAGAAAGAAGGAGGAAGAGGAGGAGAAGGAGAAAGAAGGAGGAAGAGGAGGAGGAGGAGGAGGAGGAGGAGG
The DNA here is from genome assembly GCF_978045245.1 of Mus caroli. Taxonomy (NCBI): domain Eukaryota; kingdom Metazoa; phylum Chordata; class Mammalia; order Rodentia; family Muridae; genus Mus; species Mus caroli. Next base: position 74,970,468 of record NW_028227269.1, read on the forward strand.
AGGAGGAGGAGGAGGAGGAGGAGAAGGAGAAGGAGAAGGAGAAGGAGAAGGAGAAGGAGAAGGAGAAGGAGAAGGAGAAGGAGAAGAAGAAGAAGAAGAAGAAGAAGAAGAAGAAGAAGAAGAAGAAGAAGAAGAAGAAGAAGAAGAAGAAGAAGAAGAAGAAGAAGAAGAAGAAGAAGAAGAAGAAGAAGAAGAAGAAGAAGAAAAGAGTTGTTTTTGGCACTTGAGTTTGAACCCAAGGCCTCGGCATGCCAAGCGCCTGCTCTACCTCAGAGCTCCCCCACGGCTCTGTAACTTCACTTTTAACAGTGGTTGTGTTCAACAAGTGGCTCTCAACTAGAGAGCTACTGGAGCTAAGTGAGGCGGCTCTGCAGACCATAAAGCCGTGTATAGCCTGTAAATGGGAAATTCGGGCTCTGGCCACAAGAGAGCTGCCCAGGCAGCCCAAGCCTCTAAGAGATTTCAGTGTTGTGTTTTAGGGAGCTATGGGGTGGGCTTTTGCTGTTGTTTAGGCTTTTTTTTTTTTTAAGATAGGGTTTATTAGTCAGGGTTCTCTAGAAGAATAGAACTGATATATATATATAGGATTTATTTATTCTATTTATATGAGTACACTGTAGCTATCTTCAGATACACCAGAATAGGACATCAGATCTGATTACAGATGGTTGTGAGCCACCATGTGGTTGCTGGGAATTGAACTCAGGACCTCTGGAAGATCAGTCAGTGCTCTTAACCACTGAGCCACCTCTCCAGCCCAGAATTAATATATTTTAAAAGTGGATTTATTGCTGGGTATGGTATCTTCCACTTTTAATCCCAGCACTCTGAAGGCACTCAGAGATAGAGATCGTTTGAGGCCAGCCTGGTCTGCACAGAGAGTTCCAGGTATGTCAAGGCTACACAGTGAGATCCTGTCTTACCAAAGAGCAGGCAGGCTATTAGATTGTCTGGATAATCCACTAAATGCCGACTAGCACGGGAAAGACTAAGAATCCGCTGGCTGCCCAGTTCATGAGGCTGAATGTCTCAGCAATCCTAAACTAGTGCCGTAGGCTCAAGTTTTCTTGGAAACCACTGGTCTGTAATCTATATCGGAAACCAAAAGACAGATGTCTCCCCTCTTTATAACTTTCTTAGCAAAGATGATATATTGGGTCGTTAATGTTACTATAACAAAGCACAACAAAGCAAGCCCATTTAAACAAAATAGTTTTTTTCATGGCTCTAAAGGCAAGAAAGCTGAGTTCAAGCTGTCCGTAGGACTAGAAGGATGAGATTGGTTCCAGGCTGCTCTCCTTGGCTTGTAGACGGCCATCTGCCTGCACTGTTTTTCCAGATCCTTCTGTCTGTCTGTCTGTCTGTCTGGTCTCATCCCCTGAGGGATGCTACCTGACTTTGAACTTGCTCTCTGGCAAGCTGTATTCGTTTCCTCATGAGCCCCTTCTGTGTTTATGTTGAATACACCCCACTTTGACAACCTCTTCCCACTACACATGTTTTTATAGAGGAATTTGTAAGCTGAAACAGAGCAATGACCTACTTGTTCTCAATGGCTTGTCCCTTACCCTAAAGCACAGAAACCTGTTCCTAAAATGGGTGGAGACTCGCAGAGCACCCTGATTTAAATGGAAAGAAAATATGCCAGTCCAATGTATTCCGAAGCGCCATACCCGTCCCATGGCAACCAAATCCCATGGGCTGGGCCCTTCTGCCAGGCCGGAGAGCAGACACCCTGCCTCACCGCAGTCGGTGCAGAGCTTGTTTGCTGTTCTCATCAGAACACCAGCGTGTTAATGCTTGTCATTCCCTACCCTACTTGGAACTTCAGCACGGGCTAGTGGGTCCTTGTCAGTGAGAGATGCCAAACCTGCAGGAGGAGCCAGGAGCCATTGGCAATACAAAGCAAAAGGCTGCGTTCTGCATGCTGGGAACAACAAGGAGGTTCAGTCTAAACCTGGGTTTAGCTGTGCTGAGCATGCATGCCACACTTGGCTGCAGCCCCACTCTTGAGTAGTGTCCCTGCTAGTCTGCTGGAAGTCCTCTTACCAAAACACTAGTCCTGACTGTGGGTAGATACAGACTAAGGCATCCTTTAAGTATGGCATTGCTCACACAGGATATTTGAGAAGCCCAGAAGTCCGGGGACCAGAACACATGATCCTGTTCTTGTGATTCAGTAAAGACCTTGGACAAAACTGAGGGGCCTTTGGAGAGTTCCACTAACTAGTCACTTAACCAAGCCCATCACATGGGTTTGTTCTGGCAGTGACTGCAGTGTGGCCAAGAAGAAAGAGCAAGCCGTTGGTTCCTGATAACTTTATAAATGTGGGGACTTTGGACGAGTTAACTACATTTAGCTCTGTCTGCCTACTGATAACATGGTCTGATACGAGGAGACGTGTATCAATACAGTCCTGAGTCTAGCCATCTGGTAACAAACAAAGGGGAGGCTTACTAAAGTAACGTTTGCCCCAGCATCTCAGAGCATCTTTAGCCTGACGCAGACTCCTTTGTCCAGTAACAGAGGGGATGTTTGAGGGTACCCAATTAGAAAGCAAACATTTTACTTTAAAATCAGTATGGGGCTGATGTGGGAGAGGAGGAAGGAAAAGTGATAGTGCAAGGCTAGCCTGGGCTACACAGCAAATGAGGTGGTTTGAATGATTGCCCCCCCCCATAGGCTCAAATATTTGAGTGCTTAGGGAGTGACATTAGGTGGTGTGGCCTTGTTAGAGTGGCTGTGGTCTTGCTGGAGGAAGTGTGTTACTGGGGGGTGGGCTTTGCTATTTCAGAAGCTCAAGTCAGACTGCATGACTCTTCCTGCGGTGGAACTCTTGGCTCCTCCAGCACCATGCCTGCCTGTGTGCTGCCATGCTTCCTACCACGATGATAGTGGACTGAACCTCTGAACCTGTAAGCCAACTGCAATTAAATGCTTTCCTCTGTGAGAGTTGTCTTGGTCATGGTGTCTGTTCACAGCAATAGAACCTTAACTAAGATAACAAACAAAGAAAAAAAAAGAAAAGAAAAAAAAAAGATAACAAACAAAACACAAGTCATCAATTAGTATTAGTTTGCACTTAAGCTGTTTTGGGGGGCAGGTATTAGAAAAATTACCGCCAGGCTTTGGTGGCGCACGCCTTTAATCCCAGCACTTGGGAGGCAGAGGCAGGTGGATTTCTAAGTTCGAGGCCAGCCTGGTCTACAAAGTGAGTTCCAGGACAGCCAGGGCTACAGAGAGAAACCCTGTCTCAGAAAAAAAGAAGGAGAAGAAGAAGAAGAAGAAGAAGAAGAAGAAGAAGAAGAAGAAGAAGAAGAAGAAGAAGAAGAAGAAGAAGAAGAAGAAAAGAAAAATTACCACAAAGTTTCTCAGCATATTAATATAATAGTTATAGAGCCTCCTAACTCCCTTGTTCCCATGGTATTATGCACAATTTCAATACCTTGTTATTATCTTTTACATTTACAGTAGGAAGCTCTTTAAAACCTAATTGTCTTCAAAATTAAAAGAGAATATCGCCCATCCTAGGACTCCAGGCACGCTGACAGAGGGAAGACATAAATACCTCTCTGCCATCTGTGTTTAGAAGGGACACACTTTTCACACGTAGATGAGCTTGCGGTAGCTGCTTTCTTGGACCTCAGGCAAAGAGCTGGTCTTTCTCACAGCAAGCAGTTGTCACTTTGAGTTAGTCATTGACAGGACTATCTTCTCCAGAAGTGTGATTGGTTCCTTCCTGAGACCCATAATAAAGATGGACAGGCCCAGGTTGGAGCAGCCCTGGGATGTGCACTGGAAGTGGAGCAGGGAACCGACCTGTAGATGATGGGGCAGGTGACTGGGGTGGGACTGAAGTGTATCTGGATGAGCAAATCTATGGGGAAGGTCACATACATGGGAGTTTAGGCAGCTGAGGGCATCCAGCAGGCAGGAAGGAGGCCCCTGTTCCCAACCCTGTCATTTTCACTAAGGCCTAATTTGTTTTTTTGTTTGTTTGTTTGTTTGTTTGTTTGTTTTTTGGTTTTTCGAGACAGGGTTTCTCTGTGTAGCCCTGGCTGTCCTGGAACTCACTTTGTAGACCAGGCTGGCCTCGAACTCAGAAATCCGCCTGCCTCTGCCTCCCTAATTTGTTTTTAACCAAAATGTTTAAAAAAAAAAAATCATGTATATTCTGGCTTGGTAGCTCAAGCCTCTAGGACAGGTAGATGTTTGTGAGTTCAAGGCCAGCCTAGTTTACATAGTGAGTTCCAGGACAGCTATGGAGAAAGTAGAAAGACCCTGTGTCAATTAATTAATTAATTAATTAATTATAAAATTATGTGTAAATGGACAAAATTATAAAACTGAGGGCTACGGGAGTATCTCAGTGGTAGAGCACTTACCTAGTATCCACAAGGCCGTGGGTTCAATCCCCAACACACACAAAAAATGCAAGCAGGTGCTATGGTCTACTTCCATAAATCTGTCTTCTCATCTCTAGGCATCTGGAGAGAATTCCATGGGTTCTGCTGCTGCTACGGGAAACACTGCCACCTGCTGGGCATCTTTATAATGTCAGCATACTCCGTTTTCTACCCCCACAACCAATCCTCCCCCACCACCACCACCACCACCCCGAGAGTGAGAGGAGAGTGACCCAGGACTTAAGATCTAACGGCTGGCTTTCACAGTGGCTTCTGGGAGAAGTTATTCAACTGACCAGAATGTAGATAGTATTCAGCTAGGAGTTCATTTCAACCATGGTGATTACTGTTTTAAATGAAAAATGTAACCCTTGCTTCCTGAGATGATCCACTTTTTCCTGACAGTTCTATTGTCTCCAGACAAATGAAAGCCACAGCTGGGCATGAAGGCACATACTTGAAATCTCAGCATGCAGGAGGCTGAAGGATCACAAGGTCAAGTCCAGCCAAGGCGACATAGCAAGACTTGAGATGGCTCAGTAGTCAGGAGAACCTGTTGTTCTTACAGTGGCCCTGAGTAATTTCCCAGAACCACATAGTGCTTATACCTCCAGAGAGTCCCATACCCTCTTCTTTTACTTTTTTTTTTTTTTTTTTTTGGTTTTTCGAGACAGGGTTTCTCTGTGTAGCCCTGGCTGTCCCGGAACTCACTTTGTAGACCAGGCTGGCCTCGAACTTAGAAATCTGCCTGCCTCTGCCTCCCAAGTGCTGGGATTAAAGGCCTGTGCCACCACGCTCGGCTCCATACCCTCTTCTGATCTCCTTAGCCACCTATATACATGCAAGTGCACATAAAATATAGAATCATACACATAAGTAAAAAATCAATAAATATTTTTAAAAGAAATAAATGCAACCAGCAAGACAATATTAGAGTCAATAAGCAAGACATTTTCCTAGACTTCTCCTTTATGGTTGTAGGACATGGGGCAAGCCTTAACTTAGTAAGAACATCTACTCCATATTGTTATAAGAACTAAAAACTTGTGGCACATAAGTTTGATAAGTTGCTGCTTTTATTCAAGCATGATAACATATTGATCCATTATGACAAATAAGCCCCTTTGGTCTCTTTGAAAGGGGGGCCCAGCCCTAAGTGAGGTACAGACAGTGGGAATCTTCCCTTACAGTCCTACCTTCCAGTTATTCCAGAATTACCATTCTCCACCGCCATCCTTGGTTTCAGGAAAACAAACAGAAACAAACAAAACAAAACAACCTCACACCCTGGGGCACACACTAAGAATTCCGTTGTGTGTATCTGAAACAACCCTAAAGGTCCGCAGAGGAGGAGAAGTGGCCCAAGGCCTTTTTTTCTTGGGCCCTTGGAGGTCAGTTTGCTTTCAACACTTTTATTTCTGGTCTAAGAATTTTTGGTTTAGGCTACTGATTAAAGCTCCTGTGTGAGCTGGGCATGGTGGCACACACCTTTAATCCCAGCACTCGGGAGGCAGAGGCAGGCAGATTTCTGGCTAGCCTGGTCTACAGAGAAACCCTGTCTCAAAAAACCAAAAAGTTGAGAGATTCTGCAGCAGATGTGAGAGAGAGAGAGAGAGAGAGAGAGAGAGAGAGAGAGAGAGAGAGAGAAAGAAAGAGAGTCAAACAGGAACTAGACTGGTCACACAGATTGTGGGCCTGGGGAAGTGGGGAGGCCCAGAGAATTGGTTCTCTTCTACAACCATGTGGGTCCCCATGATGACTCTCAGGTGGTCAGGCTTGGCAGCAGAGAGAGAGAGAGAACTGTTTGCAAGCTAGCTCAGCCTGTCAAACATCTGCCAAGAAGAGCGAGAAGAGAAGAGGAGGCTGGAGATGGGAAGGCTGGGGGGAAGGAAGAAGGAAGTTCTCCAGGGGCCCCCTCGACTTCCTCTGCCCCCTCTCCATGCTGGACATGATGTGGGAACATGCAGTCTAACGTGAGGCCTCAGATAGCTCTGGAAGGCAAACTCACTCAGGCCTCCCGTGAGGGAGGTTCAGACAATGGAATATCCTGCTCCAGGTGCAAACGGCTCCCTAACATCTGGCCATGGCGTGAGAACATTCAGCCTTCTCCTTCGTCTGCAGAAACACGATTCACACAGAGCTCACGTGGAAACAGGTGTTTTCATGTGGTGGATTAAAAAGACACTTCATTCTGGAGTATTCTGACTCTGGAAGTCACTGAAACAAACACTGCAGGCGTCTACCCAAATATAATCAGGGTCTGTGTAAAACAGAAAGCAGGAGCAGTCTGCTCATACCCAGGCAGCTGGCAGTATTTTGCATGTTCATAATTGGGTGTTACAGACAGGCTGAGACTTGCCCTCAAATTTAGCTAATCATCTAAATTCAGTGACTGAACCATGGTCCTATTGGCCACTGCTTTGTAAGAGCTGAGCGTGGTGGTGCACGCCTTTAATCCCAGCACTTGGGAGGCAGAGGCAGGAGGATTTCTGAGTTCGAGACCAGCCTGCTCTACAGAGTGAGTTCCAGGACAGCCAAGGATACACAGAGAAACCAAACAAACAGAAAAACAAAACAAAAAAAAAAAAAAGAAAAAAAGAAAATTAGTTCAATCTAGGAAGTAGATAACTGGTGTTTGGCAGGAGAAATTAAATAAAGCCTAGACAGAAACACTACAAGAGCAAATGATGTGAACTGTATCGTTCCAAACATGAGGCTAGGTGGGTGGTGGCAGGGTCTGATGGATTGTGACATTGTCTAGGTCTATGTGACATTGGCTTTGGGGGTTTCACAGCTCTAGTGTGGAGATCAGAAGGATCAGAGGACAGCTTCCAGGAATCTGTCCTCTCCTTCCCCCCAGGGGTCCCAGGGACTCAGGTCATCAGGTTTGGTGGCAAGTGCCTTAAGTCACTGAGCCATCTGCTGGCTACATGGATGTTATATAGGATCTGACAAATTTACAGCACACATGTCCACCAGAACAATACCATCACAGAATAGTTTGAAGACTGGTGTGGTAGTGTACACCTAGATTCTGAGCACTTGGGAGTAGAGGCAGGAAGGAGGTCAGGAGTTCAAGGCCAGCCGTGACTACATATCAAGTTTGAAGCCAGCCTGAGTTACTGGAGACTCTGTCAAAACAAGCAATATAACAACACAGAAAACAAAGAAAGGGGGAAAAAACAATGAAACCAAACAAGGGGGAACTTTCCTTGCCTGAAACCCTTTGTGCTTGGACTCATTTCTCTCTCATCCTTATCGACCTATCTTATTATGTGTAGATTGAGTTTTGTTACTGAGTGTAGTCTGCCCTCCTACCAGTCATGCTCCTGCCTCAGCATGAGCCACCACACCTACTTCCTCCATGTCTTTACAACTCATTTATATTACCGCAGAGTAATAGTCGACTATACAGACGGCAACACAGTTCATCAGTTTGACTTTCAATGCAGTATTTTCAGATTAAAGTAGGCTGGAGGAATGGGCACCGATTCTGGACCTGGTGAACTTTACCTCTCTTTGCAGTATTGTGAGACGGCAGGGAAAGGCACGGGTCCTCTTTTAAAGGATATGTTTATTAATTCTTTGAGAATTTCACACAATGCATTTTGATCATATCTACCTTAACTCTCCCAGATCCATTTTCTGTCTCCTCACTCCCCTATCTTCGGTCCTCTTTTAAAAACAACCACTGAGTCTAATTTGTGCTGTCTGTCCATATACTCCTGGGTGTGGTACCATCCCTGGAGCATGACCGACAGGTATCTTACTATATAGCCCAGGCTGGGATTATATGTGTTAGCATTTCTTCTAGGCTCCGCCCAACAGTTACCTAGCAACAGCCAGGTGGGAGCCTGGCTTGCTTTAAAAGGACTGTTTGCCTCCCACCCCCACCCCACCCCCGCCTCTCTCTCTCTCTCTCTCTCTCTCTCTCTCTCTCTCTCTCTCTCTCTCTCTCAGCGGGGCTGAGAAGGGAGTAGAGGCAGAGAAAGAGGAGGGGACAGAAAGGGAGAGAAGGAAGGGAAAAGGCAGGGCCAGAAACACACACACACACAGAGAGAGAGAGAGAGAGAGAGAGAGAGAGAGAGAGAGAGAGAGAGAATAAGAGAGACCAGTCTTTTTATAGCAAGCCAGACTCTTACCTGGCTGTTGCTAGGTAACTGTTGGGCGGAGCCTAGGAGAAATGCTCACATTATGTATGTGCCACCACACCCAACTAAATTACCAGTTTTTAAACTACCACAATTGAAAATATGTGATGTCAGCGAAAACACAGATAAATAAGATGTCCCTAGATAGACCCACACGTAAGTAGTCTCCTGACTTAAGCCTGAGGTCCTATGTCATTCACTGGGAAAAAAAGGTGATCCTTTCAACACATGACACTGATCTCCTAAGTATTTGCATGTTCCCTATATCACTCCAAATGCAAAAACCATGTCCAGATCAACCACAGACTTAATCGTAAAAGGTAAATGACTAAGACTTCTTTTTGTTTTGTTTTGTTTTTTGAGACAGGGTTTCTCTGTATAGCCCTGGCTGTCCTGGAACTCACTCTGTAGACCAGGCTGGCCAGCCTCTGCCTCCCAAGTGCTGGGATTAAAGGCATGCGCCACCACGCCTTTAGAAGACTAAGACTTCTAAAAGATAACATGAAACATCTGTACGATCTTGGAAGAGCCACTATACAAAAATTCCTAGCCATTAAAGATTGAAAAAAAAAAGACATAGTTCATTAAAATGTAAAACTTCTGTAAATCAAAAAATACTTTTAAGGGCTGGTGAGATGGCTCAGTGGGTAAGAGCACTAACTGCTCTTCCGAAGGTCCTGAGTTCAATTCCCTGCATATGGTGTCTCACAACCATCTGTAATGATATCTGACGCCCTCCTCTGGTGTGTCAGAAGATAGCCGCATTGTATTTATATATAATAATAAATAAATCTTTTTAAAAAATACTTTTAAGAGAAGGAAAAGGAAATCTACAGGAAGTAAGAATACAGCTGTGTCAAAATAGTTAACATAAAATAGGCATACAGATACTTTCTTCGAATCAATAAGATAAATAAAGGGATAAATAGACTGACTGTTCATATAACGGGCTGTTTCCAGCAATTAAGGAGAATAAAGGGCCGTATGAAATCACCACCATGGTGAATCTCACAGATGCAATTTAGACAGAAAGAGTGAGTGTGTCTTCCTCAGGCTGTCTTTCTTCATCTGTCAGTTAGAATGACAGACGTCAGGCTGGTAAGGAGGCTCACCAGTGTGTAAAGGTAGTTGTCACGGGACGCAGAGGACCTACATTTCATTCCCGGAATACAGAGTGACAGGAACCTCTGATCTTTCTTTATATGTGTGCTGTGGCACACACATGCATGCATGCACATTGCATACATGCACACACACGCTAATAATAACAATAAATAACATGTGAAGGCAGTAAAATGACAAAGAATCCATAAAAGTGGAGCCATAAAGGGAAGGAGCTTGAACAGGAGCCTCGTGCACACGTGGAATGGTCACCTCTTCTGTGTTATGGCTCAGAATGAAAAGAATGGAAACAGTTTTTTATACGCCAAGCCACAGAAAATTGGGGAGAGTCTTTTTTTTAAAAAAAATTGAACATCTTGCATTTTTACATTCATTTCACTTTGTGTGTATGGGTGATTTGCTTGCATGTCTGTCTGTGTGCCACATTTGTGCCTGGTGTCCTTAGAGGTCAGAAGAGGGCATTAGGTCCCCTGGAACTGGAATTAACAGATGGTTGTAAGATGCCATGCGGGTGCTGGGAGTTGAGCCCAGGTTCTCTGATAGAGCAGCCAGTCCTTTTTACCACTGAGCCATCTCTCTAGCCACTGGAGTGGTCATTCCTGCACCAGCATTAATTACCCTACGTCACAGACAGGGCCAGACAGGGCCATACACAGGTACATGGTAAGAGCAGGTAATGTCAGAGTATGCAGAACAAACAAACAGAAAACTTCTGAGGCTTCCTCCCTGAGGCTGGAGGTTGAGTGGTGGGTAGGATTTACAGAGTTTCAGGAGTGAGATCCTGCCAAGTAGACACAGAGGCAGGGGGCTGATGCTGTTGGACAACAAACTGCACAGATCCTGCAAGGGGCAGGTAATGAAGACCTGCTTCCATGGGAACCTTGTGGGGCTGGGAAGGAGACGGATTCCTCTCTTAAAATAAAAGATCTGCCACCCATGATCCAAAATTAGGTAAGGACTCCGTGCAGTTTCACTCGAGATGCATGTGATTCCTTTCTGCTGACAACACGACCCATTGTCTCGTCTCTGTGTAATTACAGTATCTGCTTTTGAGAGAATTTATGGAGTCTGATGAATAGCTTAACTTTATTTCTTTCTTTAAACTCCCAGATGTTCTGACTAGATTCCAACTTCCTGAGTTCCCAGTGCTTCACAGAGCTTCTGGTGAATTTCTAGTCCACCCCAGGACATTCCAATTTCCCCCGCTGAGAAATAAGAAAACAACATCGCTTCCCTGAGGGCGGTGAGCTCCATCCCTGAGCATTGGAATCTCCATTTTTGGAAAACTGTTTACCAGGGTGTAAGACTCCGAAAGGAAATGTGTCCATGAGCCTCCTGGGAAAGACTAAGACCTCAACAAGTCTGCTGCCCTCCTCAGCTTCTGGGAGACTTGTTCTGATTAAACACCGACTTGAAATAAAAGCATATGTGCTCAGAAGTCAAGGATGTGAGGGACATAACAGAGAAATGTGCCACCAACCCCCTCAGTCCCCCAACTTTCCAGTGGCTATCAATACTTTGTCCCTTGTTTTCCTCCTCACCTCTCTCAGTTTGTTTTATTTTTGTCAATAGAGCTGAAACTGGCAAACCATAACTCACTCCATGGGCCAAATGCAGCCTGCTTCCTGCTTTATAAATAAAGCTTTACTGGAATACAGCCATGCCCACTCCTGTACATGTTATCTCTATCTGCTTTTGCTCGGCACCCTGAAGGCTGAAGGACTTCGACAAACTGGTTGCTTACAGATTCCACTAGGTGCCTCCAGGGAACTAGCAACGGCTTATGTCATCACATGCCGCAGGGTCCAGATGCACCAGGTGTGGGATCTCTCTCTCTCTCTGTCCTTCTCTGTGACCCATCCTCTTTTCTCTGCCTTCGTGGCTCTGCTCCTATTTGTCTGTCTGTCTACATGTCTATCCATCTGTCTCTACCCTTTCTCCAGGTCCTCCTTCCTCTCCCCTTCCCCCAGTAAACCTCCTTATACCAGATCTGTTGCATGGGGTAATTACTCAGGGGCACACCTTGGCACCGGTCTGCAGGTTCTCCCTCGCCATAAGACAAACCATGTGGCCTTCAACAGCTAAAATGTGAGCTGTTTAGTCCTTTCCAAAAAAAAAAAAAGAAACTTGTCAACTCTTACATTAGAAATTTAAAGTGGGGACTGGAGAGATGGCTCAGTGATTAAGAGCACTGACTGCTCTTCCAAAGGTCCTGAGTTCAATTCCCAACAGCGACATGGTGGCTCACAACTGTCTATCTGTAATGGGTTCCGATGCCCTCTTCTGGGATGTCTGAAGACAGCTACACTGTACTTATATATACATAAATAAATCTTTAAAAAAAGAAAGAAATGCAAAGGGACTGCTAGGCATGATGTCATCTCACAAGCACGTTCCAGGGAGATCTTGCTTTGGCACTGGAATCAAGAGCCAATGAGCTCTTAGCATTACTGTGTTCTTTTTTTGTACCCATGACTGAGATGGCCTGAGAAACTTGGCTGCATCTGTGTAACCTCAGTAAAGTTGGCTGTGGCGCCCAGGGCTTTTCTTACCTATTGATACATAGCAAATGACTCTGAGGACTTGCAGGTTTTCAAGAAGAGTAGGAATTTGTCATCTCACACAATTCTGGCATTTGGGAGTGGCTCCGCTGAGCAGTTCTGGCTCAAGAGTCTTGGGGGGCGGGGGGCGGGGAGGGCCTAAAGGATGTCCTCACATACTTGACAAGTTACTCTGACTGTGGGGGAGGCTTGCTTGCTACAATACGGATTCCTCCATGAGACTGTTCAGGTTTCCTCACAATACAACAGACTCCCCTGAGGGTAGATGATCCCATAGACCAAGGTGGAGGTCATGATGAGGGTGACCGGCTCAGAATTTTCCGACCCCCTTTCTGCAGCAGTCAGTCACAACACACCACCTCCCAATTCAGTGCAGAAGCGACGACAGCCGCATGATGATGCTAGCAAGACCCACTAGGGCTTTCCTGGATGCTGGCCGCTGCATGCTGCAGTCTCAGCATGAGACTACATCCAGAAGAAATACCAACCTGAGACCTGAGACTTCGGGGAATGCAACAGAAGGATTTACAGAAATCTACACAAGGTACAGGTATAAGGAACTGCACTCCAGAGCACCCAGTCAAATCCACCAGTTTCCCCAGTTCCCACTCCTCACAGCACTTGCCCCCACCCCCAAAAAAAAATCTCCTTTCTAGGCCTGTGTGGTGCTTTGAATATGCTTGGCCCAGGAAGTAGCACTATTGGAGGTGTGGCCTTGTTAGAGTAGGTGTGGCCTTGTAGGGAGAGGTGTGTCACCTTGGGAGTGGGCTTTGCAACCCTCCTCCTAGCTAACTGGAAGACAGTCCTCTCCTGGTGGCTTTTAGATGAAGATATAGAACCCTTAGCTCCTCCTGGTCCATACCAGTCTGAATGGTGCCAAACTCCCACCTTAATGATAACAGACTAAACCTCTGAACCTGTGAGCCAGCTCCAATTAAATGTCCTTTATAAGAGTTGCCTTGGTCATGGTATCTGTTGACAGCAGTAAAACCCTAACTAAGACAGAAGTTGGTACCAGGGACTCCAGTATTGCTGTGATAGACATGGCCATGCTTTTGTTTGGAGGAATGTAGATTTTGAGACTTTGGATTTAGAAAGCCAAGGAATGCTTTGAGTGGGGCTTAATGAACCATCCTAGGAATAGGGAAGAGATTGGTGCTGAGGGTGATCTGAACTGTGCAGACCTGGCCCAGAGAAGAATGTTCGTATGCATGGCCTAGAGGCTGTTACGGTGATATTTTGGAGAAGAATGTGGCTGCTTTTTGCCCTTGTCTGAAGAGTCTGTCTGAGGCGAAGGTGAAGAGACTCAGATTAATTGCATTGACAAAAAAGATTGCAAAACAATCCAATTTAAACTCTGGCTGTGGTTTAGTGTCATGAAGAGTGTTTTGATGAAGTGAAGCGAGCTTAAAAAGAAAAAATACAAAATGTATGGCTCAAGTAATAAAGGGGCACCAGGAAGTGAAACGGAGCTGAATCCTGTGTTAGAGGAAAGAAACATTCTAAGGGAATGGTGACTTTGGGGCAAGATCCCACCCCGCTAAGTTTATTGTTCATGCATTGGCCATTGAAAAGGGAATAGTTAGCAGGGTGTGGTGGTGCATGCCTTTAATCCCAGCACTCAGAAGGCAGAGGCAGGCGGATTTCTGAGTTCGAGGCCAGTCTGGTCTACAGAGTGAGTTCCAGGACAGCCAGGACTACACAGAGAAACCCTGTCTCGGAAAACAAACAAAAGAAAGAAAGAAAGAAAGAAAGAAAGAAAGAAAGAAAGAAAGAAAGAAAGAAAGAAAGAAAGAAAGAAAGAAAGAAAGAAAGAAAGAAAAGGGAATAGTTTGGACTTTTAATCTGGAATGAACTACAATCCAGAAATAGATGGAACACCTGTGATCCAGATCTTGAGGCTAGAAGACACAGATAGATCGGATCCAGATCTGGAAGAATAGTGACCATGAAAAGCTTACGTCCAAGCCGGGCGTGGTGGCGCACGCCTTTAATCCCAGCACTCGGGAGGCAGAGGCAGGCGGATTTCTGAGTTCGAGGCCAGCCTGGTCTACAAAGTGAGTTCCAGGACAGCCAGAGCTATACAGAGAAACCCTGTCTCGAAAAACCAAAAAAAAAAAAAAAAAAAAAAAGAAAGAAAGAAAGAAAAGCTTATGTCCAGGCAAGATAGTATATGTCTTTAATTCCAGGAGACAGAGGCAAGCAGATCCTGGAGTTCAGGGCGAGCTTGGTACAGAGAAAGTTCCAAGTAGAGAAAAGCTTAGGTCCAGGGGTGGTGATCCCTGCCTTTAATCCCAGTACTCATGAGACAGAGCCATTTAGATCTTTGAGTTCAAGGTCAACTACAGAGCAAGTTCCAGGACAAGTAAACTTAGGCAGTGAAAGAAACCACTGGAAAACAGAAAACTGGTGATACTGTAGGAGAACAAGGAGGCCATGTTCTGAAAGAGTTGGAAAACAGAAAACTGGTGATAATGTAATAGAACAAGGAGGCCATGTTCCAGCTCCAGTAAGAATACAACTCGGCAGCTTCGGCCACGTGGCGCTGGCTTTAGACTTCAGAGTAGAAGGACACTACTGGGAAAATGAATGATGCTGGTCAGCTGGAGCTAAGTAAATTTGTGGTCAGTAAGAAGAGACCAGCATCACTGAGATAAAAATCTTCTGGAAGTGTTTTCTGAAAGCACAAAGAAGCTGTGTTCCAGAGATAGCCAAGGTTGTATCTCATGCTGCAGCTGGACTTGGTAATATGAAGAATGACCAGATGGTACTGGTTTTAAAAGCATGAAAGAAAGGGTCATGGAGAGCAGCTGAGGCTTGGCACTGTGAGAGGCCAGGGAAGGCCATACAGCCTCATTTGCAGTGGACAGCCCAGGACTGAAGGGATCATGCAAAGGATTTGAGTCTTGGCACCATGAAGGGAGGCGATAAGAGGCTATTGGTGAAGCCTAGTTATAGTGGAAGACTCCAGTGAATTGAAGATGCCAGTAACATAGGATGATATCCAAGAACAGCAATGGCAGTGGAGTGGTGTCAACCAGAGCCTAGAATGCTGGAGAAGAGACCCAAGCCCTTTGGCGGAGCCCAGAAGATCAAGTGTGGATCCCAGACATTTTTACAAAATGATATAAAGTTGAAGTTACCTTGGAGATCCCAAGATGTTAGAGATGCCAGAGCTGTGGGATACCTGCTGAGGAAAGCTGCTAACAGGGAGTGGAACCAGCCAAAGAGAAAGAATTATGCTGCAGTCAACAAAGCAGGAAGGAGTTGGACATCAGACATGGAGATGCAGAGTTTGGACTTTGCCCAGCTGGCTTTTAGTTTTGCTTTTGTCCAGGATTTCCTCACTCCATCATTCATTTTGGAATGGTTATATATATATATATATATATATATATATATATCCTGTGATGTTGGAGGTATGTGATCCGCTCTTTGATTTTGATTTTATAGGAGAATTACAGTTAAGAGATTGCATGAATCTCTGAAGAGACTTTGAACTTTGGATTTTTAACATTATTCAGACTGTGATAGTCTATGGGATTTTTGAAGCTGTACTAAATGTATTTTGCATTATGCTATGGCTAGGTACAGCCCCCATAGACTCGTGTTTGAACAAGTCTATGGGGGCCAAGGAGTAGATTGTGGTGGTTTAAATATGCTTAGCCCTGCCGGGCGTGGTGGCGCACGCCTTTAATCCCAGCACTCGGAAGGCAGAGGCAGGCGGATTTCTGAGTTCGAGGCCAGCCTGGTCTACAAAGTGAGTTCCAGGACAGCCAGGGCTACACAGAGAAACCCTGTCTCGAAAAACCAAAAAAAAAAAAATATATATATATATATGCTTAGTCCTGGGAGTGTCACTATTGGAGGTGTGGCTTTGTTAGAGTTGGTGTGACCTTCTTGGAGGAAGTGTGTCACTGTGGGGGTGGACTTTAAGACCCTTCTCCTAGCTGTCTGGAAGCCATTTTTCTCCTAGCAGCCTCCAGATGAGGATGTAGAACTCTCAGCTCCTCCTGCACCATGTCTGTCTGGATGCTGCCATGCTCCCACCTTGATAATACTGGACTGAATCTCTAAACCTGTAAGCCAGCCCCAATTAAGTGTTGTTCTTTATTCAAGTTGCCTTGGTCATGGTGTCTGTCCACAGCAGTAAAACCCTAAGTAAGACAGCCACTGAAACTCTGAGGCTGTCATCATTGTGACCTCCTCCATGGTCTGTGGGATCACCTGCTGAGGTAAGCCTGTTATGCATTATGAGGAGACTCAGACAGTCCTGAGGAGTCCGTGTAGCAACCAATGAGCCCTCCGCCACAGCCAGTATAGACTGCCAGATCCTTCGCTCCCAGCCAGAAAGTGGATCCTCATGGCTCAGTGGGCAAAGGTGCCTGAGGCTGAGCCTGATGGCTGTTCACACACACACACACACACACACACACAGGCACACATGCACCAGCAGTAGCCATGGTGAGCACATGCACACACATGTGCATACACACACACCATGGTGAACACATAGACATACAGACACAATTCATAGTATAACACATAGACACACACAACAGTCATGGTGAACACATGTACATATATATGCATACACACATACACACCATGGTGTGTGCACACATACACACACACACATGCACATACCCCGGTGAGTACAGACACACAAACACACTCATACACACACACACACACACACACACACTAACTAAACTATACTTCCTCCTAAGCCGGAAGACCTCAAGTCAATCTGAAGACCCAAATGTTAGATGTCTTAGTTAGGGTTTTACTGCTGTGAACAGACACCGTGACCAAGGCAAGTCTTATAAAAAACAACATTTAATTGGGGCTGGCTTACAGGTTCAGAGGTTCAGTCCATTATCATCAAGGTGGGAGCATGGCAGTATCCAGGCAGGCATGGCGAAGGCAGAGCTGAGAGTTCTACATCTTCATCCAAAGGCTGCTAGTGGAAGACTGACCTCCAGGCAATTAAGGTCAGAGTCTTAAGCCCACACCTACAGTAACACATCTACTCCATCCAGGTCACACCTATTCCAACAAGGCCACACCTCCAAATGGTGCCACTCCCTGGCCCAAGAATATACAAACCATCATAGAAGAGAACCAATTCTTGCAAGGTGACCTTTGATCTCCACACATGTGACCGCACACATACGTACATCATCAATCAATCAATAAATATAACTTTTTAAATAATAATAATAATAAAGCATTCTGCCAGGGTCTGCCAGGCTGCTTCTAAGGATGGTTTGTGTGCACCAGACATACATGGGGAAGCAACAGGAAGTTCTGCAAACCGTAAGCGTGCATCTACGGTGACTGACTCACAGGTACTTGGATTGGGCTGGGCTGGGGAGTAGCTGTGTCTTTGAAGGAGCTAACTTGGGAAAAGACAAAATACAGTAGAAAAAAAGGCAGCTGGGCAGTGGTGGCACGTGCCTTTAGTCCCACCACTGGGGAGGCAGAGGCAGAGAGAGAGATCTCTGTGAGTTCAAGGCCAGCCTGGTCTACAAAGTGAGTTCTAGGATAGCCACAGCTATAAAGAGAAACCCAGTCTGGAAAAAATCAAAACAAACAAAAAAGTAAGCAGCTGTATTCATGTCAACATCAAAACAGAAGGCCAGCTGCAGAAGCCTGCAGAGCTGTCCCAGGCTGCTATGACCGGGAGCTGGGTAAATATTTGTCAAGCAGGCTCCTCCACAGGCTGCTAATATTGCCCTCGCCCCTACCCCACCCCCTAAGCCTGTCTAGGCTGGAATCACGTAGACTCCTCTGGATACTAACCCTTAAACAGAAATTTAAAAATCACCCAGGGAATCCAGGAAGCAACACTTCTCTCTGAGGAAGCAACTGATGGAAAACTTTCTAAAATAAGTCACACAGCTTCAGCAGCGGGGCTTGTGACATGTCTCCCCACCACAGCTGATGCTTTCCCCCCTGGTTCAATATCAGGAAATAGTACTGGCAGCCTGCAGGAGCATAAAGCTGGGTAACTCTAAAACACTTTTAAAAGACTGAGGGGAAAAAATGTCTTTATGCAGCCAGTGTGTTTCCCAAACAAAGCCTGCAGAGTTGGGGCAAAGGGAGGCATGTTTTGGAAATAAGGGGTGCAGGACCAGGAAGAATAGCACTGGTGTGAGGACTCCGGGTTTGAATTTCAGACTGCTATGTACACAGTCTTGGCTTTCCACAGGACATTTAACAGCTTGGGAATTGGAGAAGGTCACCCTAGGAACATCTAAAGGTTCCTGGGTCTGAGGTTAGGGTCGGGCAGCCACTTGGTTCTGTATTGTGAGGCCTGTGTGAAGTGTCCTGTGGACGGCCTTAACGAAGGGTAAGAAGGAACTTGCCTGCCGGTGGAGCGGCCTGATTAAACACAAGACACAAAAGCAAAGAACCTGGTTGCCAGCAGCTTTGATCAGCAGCTCAGGGGCTTTGATGCCCTCTCTCGACTCTGAGGGCACCTGTACACATGGGGCCTACATTCACACAGACACAAATAAAAATAAAATAAATATTCTTTAAAACAAACAAAATCCCCAAAGCAGAGAGTGCCCCCCCCACACACACACACAAGGCAACTGGAGAGATACCAGGAATTATATTTCTGTGGGTAGACCTAAGAGAATTCACATCAAGGACTCAGACATCTGTTCTCTGACATTCAGAGCAGCTGTGATGGCTACTTTTAATTAGCAACTTGACACAATCTCGAGTTACCTGAGCAGAGAGTCTCAGAGCAACAGATTGGGTGGGCCTGTGTTGTAGCAAGCCTGTTGGGATTGTCTTGATTACATTAATTAAAGTGGGAAGACCCTCCCATTATGGGTACCACCAGTATGGGTACCACCATAATGGATTTGGGTCCTGGACTATGGAAGTGTAGAAACCTGAGGGCTGGGCAGAAGCACCACACTATTTCTCTGCTCTTGACTACGGGTATGATGAGGCAAGCCACTTCAGGCTTGGAACTCACTCTGTAGACCAGGCTGGCCTCGAACTCAGAAATCCGCCTGCCTCTGCCTCCCAAGTGTTGGGATTAAAGGCATGCGCCACCATTGCGCAGCTGACTTGGGACTCTTACTAGGCCTCCCAGCTCGTCCTGAAGTTTGCTTCTGTTCCTAAATGCTGGGATTAACCACACCCAGCTCTATCACAACTTTTACAAAAGAATTGTGAGCTGCTCAGTTTTGTGCTCCTGTTAAAATTTTGCTTTTGTGTAGTTTTGTCTTTGAGTCAGAGTTGCAGGCTGGCCTGGCACGCGCCATCTTCCTGCCCCGATGGCTGCCTCGGTTTTCTCCCATTGCCATCTGAGCTCCTGTTTCCAGTTTCTGCATGCAGTCAGCTTCATCCTCTCTCACCCAATACTCGGCTCCTTGCTCTCTCCTCTACTTGAGAACGCTGTGTGGTGGGGTCTCCCCTCCTCTCTGAGTAGCTTACTGAAGAATTCCTCCCAACCACTCCAAACCACCCCTGGGAGAAGGCCGCACACTGCCTTGCAGGGTGGTAGTGGCTCTCACACACTGCTCTCTGTCCTCTGTCAAACTGGACCACTATTCATAATCTTAAAGGATTTGTTGAGGGACAGAATTCCCAGCAGTTGTAGTTTTCTATTTTTTTTTTAAAGATTTATTTATTTATTATATGTAAGTACACTGTAGCTGTCTTCAGACACACCAGAAGAGGGAGTCAGATCTTGTTATGGATGGTTGTGAGCCACCATGTGGTTGCTGGGATTTGAACTCTGGACCTTCGGAAGAGCAGTCGGGTGCTCTTACCTGCTGAGCCATCTCACCAGCCCCGTAGTTTTCTATTTCAATATACAACCCCACGTCCTTGGTTGAAAGTCCCCCAGCATCTAACCATAATGAGCCTAATAGATGTCACAAGCCTCAGAGCGTGACGCGCCCACAAGACCGACTACAGCTTCTGTAGCTTTCCTGCCAAAAATACAAAAACCACGAGGCGCTATCAGAGGAACTCAAACTGGGGCACAGACTCGTGCTCTGCAGAAGGTCAAGGTCATGAAAGACGAGGAAGGCCTGAGGGGCTGTTCTAACTGAAGAAGAATTGAGGCAGCTACAGCTAGATGCAGGATGCAGCCTGGATTCCAGCTGGGGTGTCGGGGAAGAGTGACACATGACACATGCGGTTTGGGGATTAGAGTGCATCTTTGAACCGGTGTCATGCTGCAGTAGTTGTGCTGTGCCTGAGTGACAACATGTCTTCATATCTAAAGTCGTATAACGAAAGGCCACTCTGCCTTTGGGTGTGGCTTAAGACTGAGGTAGGCAGGAAAGGGGGCTTTGACAGGCATTGAGCCAGCACTGAAGCCCAAAGCTGCTTCTTCATCTGCGTGGTGGAGTTCACCCTGTATCTGCTTCAGAGGAGGTTTTAAGAGCTCCGTGATGGCTGGAGAGATGACTCGGTGGTTAAAAGCACTGACTGCTCCTTCCAGAGGTCCTGAGTTCAAATCCCAGCAACCACATGGTGGCTCACAACCATCTGTAATGGGCATCTGATGCCGTCTTCGGCTGTGTCTGAAGACAGTGTCCGTGTACCCACATATATGAAATAAATATGACCAGAGCAAGTGGGGCTGGAGTGAGTGAGGCTAGGAAAAAACAAACAAACAAACAAAAAAAGAGTTCCATTAGGTATAATATATAAAGAGCCCTCAAAATACCCTCATGGAAACATCCAGTTGAGGTATACCCATAAGCTGACTGTCTCCCCTGGATTCATCAGCTCTATATTATAACTGTGCCAATTTCTATTAGCAGAGGCAATTATAAAGGCCCACTCAGCATCTTGGGAAGAGGGTGTGGATGCCTTCTATCACAGCAGGAATGGCAGTATCGTGTGTAATAAGTGTTGCACGCTGGACCGTATAATTGTGTCACATCTCCGGAGTATTCAGTCTGGCACTCATGCCCAGCTGTAGCAAAAGAAAATGTTTATAATGGAATTTGTTTATTTGTTTATTTGAGATAAGAGTGTCTTGTATCACTCTGCGTGTCCTAGAACTTGCTTTCTGTAGACCAGGCTGGCCTTGAACTCACAGAGATGCACAATGGTAAGTCTTTCAATAGGAGTTCTGAGTCAGGCTAAGTAGCAGGAACTTTGGGGCTGTACAGCTGCAAAACCATCTCCTGTAGGAGGATGACCTAATTGAGGACTGCCTGAGAGGCCAAGGATTGCTGGTGCAGACAGTGCCAGCCAATGTGGAACTGCTGTTTAGAAGAGATGCTTTCTTGGGACCAATGGGGCTCGGGTGGAGGGTATTAAAGGAGCTTGCAGCAGTGTTCAGATGAGCTGGCTACAGCACTTCTCAGTGCTCCTGGAATCTGTGTCATTGACTCTGTGCTACCTCACCTCCAACCCCCAAGGGCAGGTAGGGTCAGGTGGTGTATAGTCCAGGGCACAGGCAACAGGGCTACACAGAAGATAAGAGAAGAGCCAGAGGGCCTGTGACTATACCCAGGGTCGCTTCAAATGTAAGCACTGTGAGTCCAGAAGACTAAGGAGCTGCTGTGGGTGTTCAGGGGACAGAGGAGGGGGACTCCAAACCGATGACTCTAACTTCCCACAAGATGAAGTCAGTGCTCCCTCTGTTTCCATGATGGCCGCATTCCTACCAGAGCTGGGCAAGAAACAAAGTGTGGAGTTTAACTTTTAAGGCTATGAACATCATAGCTAGATACACAAATACCACAGGACAACCCTTGCAGTTCTTTCCTAACTGCTGTAAGCAGACTCAGCTGTCCAGTCTCTCCCATCCAAAGCTCAAACCAGCCCCCTCTTAGCTGAGCCAGAGTGCAAGAGAGTTGGCTAGTAATAGCGAAAGGTCCCTGTGACTTTCTAAAAGGCTTCTACTGTGAGCCACTGCAGAAAGGGAAGGCAATGAAGGTGCTGAAGACTCCCGTGGAGAAGACAGATGTAGGGAGCATGAGAAGGAGCCAGCCAATGACACTACAACGGAGTGGTAAAAAGCTCCATGCCACAGCTGATTGGGAGGAACTGCTGAGTGTGGTGAGAAAGGAGTCCTACCTTCCCAGAAACCTCGGAGGAACTAACCTGTGACCGGGAAGAAACCTTGGAGGAACTCCTAACCTGCAGCCCGGGGATCTTAACATCAGCCAGGAGCAATCGATCAAAGATCCTGTTCAACACCCGCTATCATCTATGTGATGGGTCCCTCAGTTTGTTGCTCATTTCTCACACCAAGGGCGAAGCTTGGGGAAAGGAACAAGAGCCCAAATACTAGTCCCTCTCTGGCCATGGTTCCATGGTGGTTGGCCCCTCTTAAGACCAACTTTAAATTAGGAACTTTAAGTGTAATAATAATAATAGGGGCTGGTGAGATGGCTCAGCGGGTAAGAGCACTGACTGGTCTTCTGAAGGTCCTGAGTTCAAATTCCAGCAACCACATGGTGGCTCACAACCATCTGTAATGAGATCTGATGCCCTCTTCTGGTCTGAAGTCAGCTACCGTGTACTTATGTATAATACTAAATAAGTCTTTGGGCCTGAGCGAGCGGAGGTCCTAAAAATTCAATTCCCACAACCACATGAAGGCTTACAACCATCTGAACAGCTACAGTGTACTCACCTACATAAAATAAATAATTTATTAAAAAAAAATAAGTACGGGCTGGTGAGATGGCTCAGTGGGTAAGAGCACCCGACTGCTCTTCCGAAGGTCCAGAGTTCAAATCCCAGCAACCACATGGTGGCTCACAACCATCTGTAACGAGATCTGGCGCCCTCTTCTGGAGTGTCTGAAGACAGCTACAGTGTACTTACATATAATAAATAAATAAATCTTAAAAAAAAAAAAGTAAACTCTGGGGGGGGGGAGTCTGGGGGACTTTTGGGATAGCATTTGAAATGTAAATGAAGAAAATACCTAATTAAAAAATAAATTAAAAAAAAATAAGTAAGCCGGGCGTGGTGGCGCACGCCTTTAATCCCAGCACTCGGGAGGCAGAGGCAGGTGGATTTCTGAGTTCGAGGCCAGCCTGGTCTACAAAGTGAGTTCCAGGACAGCCGGGGCTACACAGAGAAACCCTGTCTCGAAAAAAAAAAAAAAAAAAATAAGTAAACTCACCCTGTCAAGTATAATGGTGCATGTCTTTCATTCTAGCACCCAGGAGGCAGGGGCAGGTGGATCTCTGTGAGTTTGAGGCTAGCCAGGTCTACATAGGAGAGCCAGAGCTACATAGTGAGACCATGTCTTGAAAAGACAAAGAAAATGGCAATTTTAACTTTCTGAGGCCAAATCAATGTTTCATGTTCCTGGAAGATAGCTAACATTTTCAGAGCAACCCTCTGTCTACCCTGCTGGAACAACTCATCCCTGCTTTAAATGATGGGAGGTGAATTTAGGATGAGGGCTGGGAACAGCTGTAAGGAACTATAGCTGTACAGGCCTCAGACTGCAGGTGGGTGGGCCAGGAAGGGAATCAGTTCTCTTTGACCTGAAAGAGGTGTGTGGCTTGGGGTTCTTCACAGAGAGCAAGTCAGCACAGAGAGCTCTTCAGTGACACCTCAGTGGGAGAGCACAGCATGTGCTTAGCCTTCATAGGGTCCAGGGTTCAATCCCAAGCAGCCCAAGTAAAACAGAATAATCACTTTCTTGCTTTATGCCTGGTTTTCTAACTTGTGTTTCCATTTCTAAATATTTCCATAAATCACTTCAAAGATTACCCAGAGCCCCTGGGTAGAGTTTCTATGCCCTTAAATGATGGGGACTTTTTGAAAACCACCAAATCACTATTCCTCCAAGTCGGTTGATTGGGAGTGGTTTCGTTTGTTGTGACATCTAGCCTTGGGGCTGATGTTTCCAGAGTGCCTTTGCATTTATCCTGTCTGCTTGAGAGGCATCCCTGAAGAGGAAACCTCAACCAAAAATACGCTTCTTTCAGATTGGTGGGAGGCAAGCCTGGGGGGTGGGGGGGCATGTTCTTGATTAGTGATTGGCGTGGGCACTATTACTTCTGGGCCGAGGTCCTGGGTTGTATAAGAAAGCATGCAGAGCAGACCACTGAGCAGTGGTCCTCTGGGGCCTGTGCTTCAGTTCCTGTCTCTGGGTTCCTGCCTTGAGTGTCTGCCCTGACCTTCCCTCCCAGTGGACTATAAGCTGTAAAATGAAGTAAACCCTCCCTTCCCCAAGTTCCTTTTCTTCATGATCTTTATCACAGGAATAGGAAATATCACAAACTAGGATATCACCCTTCCCTCAGCTAAGTCTCCTTACAGGGCAGTCTCAACGCAGGCTACACTTCCCCATCCCTGCATTTCTGCAAGTGCGCAACACCTACCTCTGCAGTTGTCTGTTTTATGCTCCCCCCACCCCGGCCCCATGCTGAGTTCCAGACTCTAGCAGGTAGTGACCAGGCCTGTCTGGCCCACTGTTTTACTGTAGCCTCCTAGCACAGCAGCAGGGGCAGAGATGAAAACAGCCTGACAGGGTCTCAGTTGCTATAGAAATACCATGCAGCCCAGAAGTTTTTCTCGCAGTGTATGTCTGTGTTGGTTTGAATGAGAACAGCCCCTGTAGGTTCATATATTTAAATGCTGGGTGCCCAGTGGGTGGAACTGTTTGGAAAGGATTAGGAGGTGTGGCCTTGTTTGAGAAAGTGTCTCATTCAGGGTGAGCTTTGAAGTTTCAAAAGTCCATGTCAGGCTCCGTCTCTTTTTTTCTGTTTATTCCCTGTAGATAGGATGTAAAGTTCTCAGCTACTCCATGCTTGTCTGCTTCTCCCCATGATGATCACGGACCAACCCTCTAAAACTGTAAGGAAGTCCCCAGTTAGATGTTTTCTTTTATAAGTGTTGCCTTGGTCATGGTGTCTCTTGACAGCAACAGAACAGTGACTAAGACAATGTCCAAGAGAATAGGAACCATATCCACTCAAACACTCGTGTATGCATATTCATCTCAGCAGAATCCATAAGAGCTAATAAGTAGAAACAACCCAAATGTCGTCCATCGGCTGATAAATGGATAAATAAAATGTGCTGTGTGTGTGTACAGTGGGAGATTTTTGGGAAATAAGAAATAAGATGGTGCTGTCAGAGATCACAAACACAAACAAACTTTTGAAACACTATGCTAAATAAAATAAGCCAGGTATAAAAGAGCACATATTTTCTGGTTGCATTTTCATACAGTTTCCCAAACATCAACACGATAACAACAGAAAGCACAGCACTGGTTGCCAGAGACTGGAGGAGGAAGGTACCAGGGTGAGACAGGAGCGGCTGCTGGTGGGTACGGGCCTCTATGATGATGGAAGGGTTTAAGAATGTGAGTGTGACCTGTGACCGAGCTTTCTGTGGATATGGAGAAGACTTTGGAAATAGTCAGGGTTATTTTAAAACTGTACGAGCAGTGGAAGAATTTTGATGAGAGAAAAGTGATGGCAACTATTCTTAGTGAGATGCCAAACCAAAGCCACCTCCAAACAGAAGCTCTCTGAGGGATTCCCCACCAGTGGCAGGACCTGAAGCTGCAAGACAATGGTGGACAAGATAAGGCAACCTCCTACTGCCACAGTTACTGGCATTTTCAGCTTGAGTTATTTTTATTTTAATATTCAGCATTTTCCCAAGAAATTACCTTATTTTTGATATATAAAGATTTGTTATCATCACCATATGATATTATTATGCCATTGGACAAAAGAGGTTTTTTTTTTCCTTTTTTGAAAGACACTTTGGATTTTCCTAGAAAGTAGAAATGGAACTTTATATGTTGGATTTAATTTTGTAGGAATTTTATTCAGAAGAAGTTGTAATCTCTATGTTGAGTGATATGTGTAATAATAGTAAAATCCTAAACTCTAACTTAAATCTTTGAATGCATATGAACACTAGCTCCCAGACTGCTTGTTATGTATGAGGGCCTCAAGTTACAGAAGAATAAAAACATAAAACCAAAATAATAATAATAAATAAATAAAGAATGTGAGTGTGGTGGTATGGCCCACAGACTGCCATGTTCAAAACACTGACTTGTAAATATTAAAAAGATGGCCAGGCTGTGGTGGTGCACGCCTTTAATCCCAGCACTTGGGAGGCAGAGGCAAGTGGATTTCTGAGTTCGAGGCCAGCCTGGTCTACAGAGTGAGTTCCAAGGACAGCCAGGGCTACACAGAGAAACCCTGTCTCGAAAAAAAACAAAAAAACAAAACAAAACAAAACCCCAAACATTAAAATGATGAATTTATGCTATGTGAATTGTCTCCTAATTAAGGGAGAGAAAGAAAAGCCACTGCCTTGTGTTTGTATATGCTGAATGAGGGAGTGACTCATCTCTGGAGAAGAGAGCAAGTCAGGGCTCTGGATCCACTCCCAGCCGTTCTGGATTTTCTGGCTAGCTCTGGCTCATGAGAAAAGTTTTCCTCTGAAGGTTGCAGTGTTGGCACCTGGTGTGAGAAAAGGGCGTGGCTGTGCTTTATCGGTGATGCTGTAAGGGCCGCCAGCATCCCCTGGATTTGGTCCATCACTGACACTTTTATTAACCTTTGGAGAGGAAGTCAGAAGTGGAAATGGCCTCCCCCACTCCTGAAAATGACTTCAGACTAACAAAAAGCCTTTACTTGACTTCAGGCCAAATGCGTCATTTTAATCAACAGGCAATTGAGTGTGTGAGCACGTGTATGTGTGTGTGTGTGTGAGAGAGAGAGAGAGAGAGAAGTGTATGTGTGTGTATCAAAAGACCGAGTTGAAATTGTATTTACTTTGTTGGCAACACATGGACACATATTTACCTAAGAGGTGAAAGGAAACATGCTGGTTCATCTTTGCTCTAAAGCAACTAAATGCATCCAACAGAATGGCTGGGTACAGTTCCAGGCCTAGAAGCATGGATGTAAGAACTGGGGTCAGCTGCTCTCATGTGGACATATTCAGAGGACCTTGTTCTGTTGATCAAAGAAATGACATTTTTAGGGCTTGTCCATTTGGATGTTTCTGTTCTGAGGAAAGTTGGAAAGGACAGATCTTTGGCATGGACCCTTTATGAGAAGCAGAGAAATAATGAGAAAATCCGGACAGGGTCCTTCAAGGTGGTTCAGGGAATAAAGGCACCTGCCTCCAAGACTGAGTTCCATCCTTAAACCCACACGGTGGAAGGACAAATTGTCCTCTGGTGTCCACGTGAATCTGTGTGTGTGTGTGTGTGTCTTTGTGTGTGTGTATCAGTGTATATTTGTGTATGTGTCCATATGAGTGTGTGTGTGTATTTGTGTGTTTGTATCTGAGTGCTTGTGTGTGAGCGTTTGTATGTAAAAATTTTATATAAGTGTGTTGTCTTTGTGTGTGTGTGAGTGTGTTTGTATATGTGTCTGTGTGAATGCTTGTGTGTATGTATGTGTGCGAGTGTTTGTGTGTTTATGTGTATCTGTGTGAGTGCTTGCATGTGTCTATGTGGGTGCTTGTGTGTGTGTGTGTTTATATGTGTGTGTCTGTATGAGTGCTTATATGTGTGTGTCTGTGTTTATGTGTGTGTGAGTGTGTGAATGAGTGTGAGTGTGAGTGATGATTTGAGAGAGGTTCTCGTTATGTAACCCGGGATGACCTCAGACTCCCCTGTCTTCCCCTGCTGCAGTCTCCCAATTGCTGGGGGTAAGAGATGCTTAGGATCTACAAATACACATTTGGGATTCCAAGCAGAAAGGATGCTTGGGAGTGTGCCCACATCCTCTGGTTATTACAAAAACCCAGAGGTCTGGGGAGAAAAAGCAAACCTCCCGCCTTGTCTGCAAGCACAATGTGGGTGTCCCTTTTCCCACAGCATGGAGACATTTTCCTTATGCCCCTTCTGTAGATGAAGAAACCAAGCCCAGCATGGGTAACTTGTTCCAAATCACACGCTTATTAAGTCACAGAGCCGGGGTTTAAAGCCTGGTCTGATGGATTTCAGATCTCAAGATTTCTGGATTTCTAGAAATTTTCCTTTTTCAGTCAACTGTACTCCCCCCCCCCCCAGGATTCCCTTGTGAAATGAAAATCCACGTTACAATCTAGATTGCAGCAAAAAGAAGGGACCTACAGTGTGGCTGGGAATGCTAGAAACAGAGACACCCAGAGCCCGGAGCCTAGGTGACCGGGAGGGCACAGGTTCCAGCAGCTGCTGGGCTTTTCAGGAACTGTTTGTGGGGAGATAACTCTGCACAGGTATGGAGACCAATATCCTAGGCAGGGCACATAGACAAGTTTCCCTCAGGCATCTTTGAGGGAGGGAAGGGGTTAAGGCTTTGCAGACAGAGGAAGGAGGTTTAGTGAGCTACAGTCTGCTGTTACAGCCAAGGAAACTGAGGTCCAACAGAACAAGTGAAATCAAGCCGACAAGCACAAGGTAGCATCCCGACTGCCAGGGTACTGTGCAAATGGGCTCTTTTTTTCAATCAGCAAGCCAAATATCTCAAAAGAGATAATCTAACCAGCCCATCCTCTTTGGAGCAAGGACCAGAGACGCAGCTCGGTTAAGTGCACCACAGACTATAGTAACCGTGTAGATGAGAGGTGTTCTGGTAGCTTTTGTAGGATGCATGAATGATGTGTGTTTGTTCCCCAGGCTTGCCCTGGTATAAAGGTGCTGGGGAGCAGAGAGCCTGGAGAGATGGAGAGATAGCTCCCGGAGTTGAGAGAACCTGTTGTTCTTGCAGAGGACTAGGACTCATTTCCCAGCACCTACACTGTAACTCAAACCGTCCTTCTTAGCTCCTGTTCCAGGAATCCGATGCCGGCTTCTGACCTCTATGGACACTGCATACTCATGGTGCACATGCAAAACCCTCAACCATTTAAAAAACAAACAAACAAACAAACAAACAAACTCTGGGGTTTGTGTTAAGATGAGTGCTTCCGGCAGGGTGGTGGTTCATGTCTTTAATCCCAGCACTCAAGAGGCAGGGTATCTCTGAGTTTGAGGCCAGCCTGGTCTACAGAGTGACTTCCGGGACAGCCAGAGCTACATAGAGAAACCCTCTCTCGAGGTGGGGATGGAAATGCGGGCTGAGGAGCAGGAAGGTGTGGAGGTGGGGAGTGAGCATTCCCTGTCTGGTTATCGGTCTACCCTGATATGCTCTTAATCTTGGTCCGGATAACCTGCTTCCAGCCCGCCTCTCTTTCGGGAGCTAAATGATGCTCTCTTTAGATTGAGGGTTTTAAATTCTTGTTTCTGTAAGCATTTCTGAGCACGTATTTAGCTCCCCCGCTTCTTTCTTCGTGTCCTCTAGGGGGCAGAAGTGAGCCACTTGTCCATTCTTTGGGACTGATCCTTCAGACTTCTCCAAACTTTTATAAGAAAGCAAATGCCCAGGGGCGACCAGAAAGGCAGATAGTGAGTATGTTTTCTCTTTAGATTGAATATGATCTCGGGCCAGCAAGATGGCTCAGAGGGTAAAGGCTCCTGCTGCCAAGCCTGACTAACCTGGGCTTGTTGGCACGAGCGTGCTGCACTCCCCTCTCCACAAAATTAATAAATAAAGTATGTAAAAAAAAAATTAAAACAGTATGATCTAGGGCCTATGATCTGGGGCCTGGTGTGATGTGGTGGCACAAGCCTTTAATTTCAGTCCTTAGGAGGTAAAGGTAGACAGATCTCTGTGAATTTGAGGCCAACTTGATGTACATAGTAGTTCTGGGGCAGCCAGAGAGCTACATAGTGACCAAGTGAGATCCTGTCTCAAAAAAATTTAAAAAAAGGAGAGTTGAATGATGGCAGTGTTTGCCTTTAATCACAAGGCTCAGGAGACAGAGGCAGATGTATCTCTATGAGTTCCAGGTCTTCAGCAAAAGTTCCAGGACAGCCAAAGAAGGTTATACAGAGAAACCCCGTCTCAAAAACCCAAAATTACCAAAACATCACCACCATCATCACCACCATCACCATCATCATCATCATTAAGAGAAACATTCTTTGAGAGAAAATATTGGTAGGAACTGAGGTTCCAAATTCAGTCTCCAGTCTCAAACAAGTGTTGGGAGAATGTTTTCTGCTTTTGTTGTCCCAGCAGGCTACATGAGACCCTGCCTCAAAGCGAAGGAGAAGGAGAAGGAGAAGAAGAAAGAAGAAGAAGAAAAGAGGAGGAAGAGGAAGGAGAAAGAAAGAATAAAGGAAAAAGAAAGAAAGGAAAGAAGAGAAAAGAAAAGGAAAGGGAAAAAAAAGAAAAGAAAAGGGAAGAAAAAAACTTGAACATGACCTAAGGCAGTGGTTCTCAAACTGTAGGTTGGGCCCCCTTTGTAGGGTATCAAAAGACCCTTTAAGCTGGATTACCAGCATCCAATAAAACTGGGTGACCTTCTGCATATCAGATATCTACAATATAATTTGTAACTAGCAAAATTACAGTTATGAAGTAGCAACAAAATTATCTTATGGTTGGGGGTCACCACTATCTGAGGAACTGTGTTAAAGGGTCACAGCATTAGGACGGTTGAAAACCACTAGTCTAAGGTCTCTCTGTCAAGAAGTCAATAACCCTGAGAAAAAGTTCTCCCATTGAGGGAGCCAGGATCCCTAAGCTAAATTCTCTAAATTCTCTACACTTTGCCACTTCTCCCCCCACCCCACCCCTGCCTCTGCCCTGCTCTTGGAGACCAAGTTGCCTCTCTGGTAGAAACCCAGGAATACCCGTTCCTGGAGTGCAGCCCTCTGACAGGCTTACAGTAGATGGAGCAGGCCTTGAAGTCCCTGGATGTTGGGGGCACAGACACCACGATGACTGCCAGTGAAGAATGAGGAGAGAAACGGAAGAGAGGGTGGCCTTGAAACTCAGCGGAAGTGGTAGTGAACATGAATTTGATTCCTTAAGGACTAGGCTTCTGGGGTGGATGGAGTCAGGGGTGAGGGGGCAGGTGTCAACACTGATCTGAAGGCAGTTTTTGTGTTCCCAGAGGCGAAGAGAAAAGCCTTGAGAAGAAAAGATAATGTAGGGCTAGGCATATGTCTTAGTTGTGCTCACAAAGCCCTGAGCCGGATTCCCAGCATCCTATAAAACTGGATGCGATGTAAATGACTAAAATACCAGCACTCAGGAGTGGAAGCTACGGGGATTACAAGTTCAAAGTCATCTTCTGCAATATAATGAGTTGAAAGCCACCCTGGGGCATAGGAGGCCCAGTCTCAGGAAGGAGAAGGAAGAGGAGGAGGAAGAGGAAGAAGAGGAGGAGGAAGAGGAAGAAGAGGAGGAGGAGGAGGAGAAGGAGGACCTGCAGGATTGAATGTTAACTCCACAGAGCTATACTCTGTGGGGCCTGTCATCTTACAAATGGGTCTAGGCAGGCCTTGGGGGAGGCTGCTACTGACCCAGGACTTGTCCATATAAAGCAATTGACAGAGAAGGCTGAGTGGAAAAAGAGGAGGAAGTTGGGTAGTTAAGGAAGTGTGTTTAAAATCTTAGCATCAAGAGCCCCATAACCCATGATTTCATTTACATTCCATTCTGGAAAAAGCAAAGTGACCAAGTCAGAAGTCAGATCAGAGGCCTTTGGGTTGGGTGGCCATGGGGATTCAAACCACCCAAAAGGGGTGCCGCTTGGGGAGATGGAACGATTTCAGATGTTAATTGAGGTGATGGTTATCCAAGTGCGCACACTTGTCAAAACACATTCAAGCGTGCACTTTGAAAGGGCTTTGCTGTATGTAAATTATAGCTCATAAACTCGACTTAAAGTAAACCTGCAGAAGTTGCCAAACATCAAGGGCCAGAGCTAAGCTGGTTCTAAAGCGGGGAAGCTCTTCAGTCTCTAGAATGGATGCAAACCTCACACATGCACGTTTGTGTCAACAGTAAGTGGGATTGATGATGCAAGTACATTTACTTAGTCCTTTACCATGAGTAAAATATATTTTACCATATTCACATGCGCATGCACACACACACACATACACACGTTTGTTTGTTTTTGTTTTTTTTTTGGAGGGACAAGGTCATATGTAGTCCAGACCAGCCTCCACCTCACTGCACAGATGAAGGTGACCTTGAACTCCTAATCCTGCTGCCTTCACCTCCTAAGTGAGGGTGTGTCCCTACACACCTGGTCTTTATCCAGTTTAAACTCAGCAATTACAGAGAACCAGTATCTTGACTGTAAATCGGTTGAAGAGTCCTGCTATGCTGGACGGATAATTAAACCTCTGCCTCTGCAGGGACTATTACTTCCTCTCTGTCTTTCCTCTCTGGTCGCCCTTCCTGGGTTTATCTGGGCAGTGGAGGAGGTGGCAAGCTTGGGTGCTGGCCCCTGTGCTCTCCTCAAGACCTGAGTGACATCTGTGAAATGACCTTACACCTTATCTACTGTTGGGTCGAGGTGCCGGGTGGCTGGCATGGCTCCTTCGTCCTGTGTTAGTTCTGTGAACTGAACCTGGTTGAGATCCTGCTCACTTTCCATTCATTCCTCTCCTGCTTGAGCGATTCACAGGTCCCAGCTCTTCACTCACGTCCTCTGCATTCCTGGGGACGATCAAGGACTTTCTCCTGGGCCACACTTGAACCCGGGAAAACTTGGGTTGGGGGTCAGGGACTTTAATATTCCTCTCCAAGACTGGTCACACCATTTAACTGCCTCCCTTGGTGCAGCCACTCCAGGGGCACAAAGACTCACCTACAAGGGCAATGGCTGTTCTATTGGAGGAGCATGGCACAAATAGCTTTTGCCTTTAGTGCTATCGACCTCTGGAGGTTTCTGTTCTCTCTACTCCAGGTTTTATCTCCGGCTGATCGGATGTGTCTTATCGCTACACAGCTCCTTCCCAGCCCCAGAGACATCTGTTTATCGACATCTGTTTATCATCTGCCTTCCGGTGTCTTCCTCTGTTATTTTGCCCAGCACCACAGCGCAGGGACAGTAAGAAGACATAGCTCACTGATGATGAATGAACCTCTCGGAGTCTTTCCCCTACCTAGAGCTTTCAGAATGATAACTGGGAATGGTGGTGCATGCTTTTAATCCCCGCACTTGGTGGGTGAGTTCGAAGCCACCCTAGTCTACAAAGTGAGTTGTAGGACAGCCAGGGCTACATAAAAAGCAAGACAGAATAGCAAACAAAAACACTAGGGGGGTTGGGGGAAGGAATGAGATAACCCTTCCCAAGATGGTGCTTCAGTTGCCTCTGCCTCCCAAGTGCTGGGATTAAAGGCGAGTGCCACCACGCCCAGCCCATTCAGTTGGCCTCTTAATGGGTAGGTTTATCGTAGTTCTTGGTTTCTCAACCTGGTGGAAGTCTTATCCCTTTAGTTAACAAATCTCACCCCTCTTTCTCTCCCCTAAGCCTGTTCCTCCTCAATGCTTCAAATCCACCTAAACCATCCAAGCCAAAAGCTGGGAGCCCTAAGTGGGAGGCGCATGCTTACAAATTTAGGATTACCATGAGTTTGAGGCAATCCTGAACTGCTTAATAAGTTCAGGATTAGCCTCGGTAAGACCTGTTTCAAAACAAAATAAAATGCCACCTAAAAAGGAAGTTGAGGCCGGGCGGTGGTGGCGCACGCCTTTAATCCCAGCACTTGGG
The DNA here is from genome assembly GCF_978045245.1 of Mus caroli. Taxonomy (NCBI): domain Eukaryota; kingdom Metazoa; phylum Chordata; class Mammalia; order Rodentia; family Muridae; genus Mus; species Mus caroli. The sequence continues at coordinate 75,004,256 of NW_028227269.1, forward strand.
AGGCAGAGGCAGGCGGATTTCTGAGTTCGAGGCCAGCCTGGTCTACAAAGTGAGTTCCAGGACAGCCAGGGCTATACAGAGAAACCCTGTCTCGAAAAACCAAAAAAAAAAAAAAAAAAAAAAAAAGGAAGTTGACACTCTTTGTGGGTCCCTTAGTCTTCGCCTTCCACCCTATCTATCCCTGGTTATTTCTTCTTACACCATGACTTCTTAGTCACTGTTTGATTACTGTGAAAAGATCGTCACCAAGGCAACTATCCTAAGAGAAAGCATTTAACTGGGGGCTTGCAGTTGGTTTAGTGTAGGCAGTGCTGGAGCAGTAGCTGAGAGCCACATGTTGGTGTGTAGGCACAGAGAGGGCGAGAGAGAGAGAGAGAGAGAGAGAGAAAGAGAGAGAGAGAGAGAGAGACTTTCTGCTTAGCAAAGCAGCCCCTCCTCCCCCTAGTGACACACCTTTCTCTCAGTGACACACTTCCTCCAGTAAGGCCAAACCTCTAAATCCTTCTAATTCTTTCAAATAGAGCCCCTCTCCAGTAACTAAGCATTCAAATACATGAGCCTATGGAAGCCATTCTCTCTTTCTTTCTTTCTTTCTCTCTCTCTCTCTCTCTCTCTCTCTCTCTCTCTCTCTTTCTTTCTTTCTTTCTTTCTTTTTGTTTGTTTTTCGAGACAGGGTTTCTCTGTATAGCCCTGGCTGTCCTGGAACTCACTTTGTAGACCAGGCTGGCCTTGAACTCAGAAATCTGCCAGCCTCTGCCTCCCAAGTGTTGGGATTAAAGGCGTGCGCCACCACGCCCAGCTGTATGGGAGCCATTCTTATTCAAACCACCATGTACCGTAAGTCTTACGTTGCTATCTCATCAGTCCTCTTTTTGGTTTTTCAAGATGGGATTTCTCTGTGTACTCCTGGCTGTCTTGGAACTCACTCAGTAGACCAGGCTGTCCTCAAACTCAGAGATCCACCTGCTTCTGCCTCCCAAGTGCTCCAAAGCCGTCAGCTACCACCGCCTGGCTAGGATGTCCCTTCTTACTTTCCAGATTTCTTCCTATCCCTCCAGCAAAAACTCTACCTCTTCCTAACTTGCCTCTGTCAGATGCTGGTCCCCAGAGCTACTTGGAGCTGGCTGTAGGCAGAAGAAACCTTAGTTTTCTAGGAGGGAGCGTAGCCAGTCCTATGATTGCATGGTGATGAGCCCCAGTCCAGGAACTAGAAGAGACCTTGATGCCCCTGGCTTCAGTGTATTCTTTAGAACAGAGAAATTCACTCGGTCGGCCTCACATCACAGCTGCTGACATTAAGTAGGCCTGGTCTTCTGCCACCAGCTTCTTTCACTGCTCTGCAGAGCCATTAGACACAGGGAGGGAGCCGGGTAGGTCAGAGGGAGCAGGGCATGCTGGCCAGGTGTGGGCAGGGATCAGTGAGAAGACACTAGAGGCAGAAATTTAGCTCAGCGCTGGGGTATAACTTAGTCTCAAGCCGGAAAATGGGTCAAGTCCACAATGGGCTTTTTGTGAAACTGATTGTTTCTCTCACCTGGGCGACTCTAATGATGCACACAGGGTCAGCGTGAGCAGCTGGCACCTGTGGTAACCACGCCCGAGGAACACATCTGAATACAGGCCCTACTAGCTCCTTGCTGATTTGTTTGTCTGAGGCCCAGTGATCTATCTAGCCTGCTCATCTTCACACCGTCACAGGGACGGTTTCACTGTTCCGAACAAAGCGTCAACTTTGTGATTGAGGAGATATTCTGATTTATTAAACCCTTATCCATTTACCTCCTGGAACCTCCATGAGGAGCCACAGAGACATTCTGGACCCTGTAGTCACACAGGTGAAGACTGAACCCTGATGGTGAGACTTCCTGGGGGCAAGCTATGTGGCTGCCCACCAGGAACAGAGGTCACCCCCATGATCCCCATGGGTGTCTCAGGAATAAACAGCACAGGCATAAGAGCAGTGGCCAGAGATGGTGCAAACCTGGCCCAGGAGCCACAGAGCCAGGTTAAGTCTTGTTCCACTTCTTGCAAGATGCATGACCATGTATGGTCCCTAGGATCCATGTGGCACTTGGACATATAGGAACACCATGTGAGTCCCTTCCTTCCCTCTCTTGTAGAGAGAGGCCACTTTCCCTCCCCTCTCTACTACCAAGACAAATGATCTCTTGGTCACTGAAGACATCAGATGTCCACTCCCTTTGCATCCTCCCCACCCACACCCCCATGAAACCCACTCTTCCAACCCCTCTTCTCCAGGTCCTCCATCCCAATAATCAATCAATGCCTCAGAAATCACCCAATACAAACCCAGCCCAGGGAGGTTCAGGGCATCATGGTCTCTTGCCTGGCTCAATGCCAGGAGCTTTGTTCAGGCAGCACTGTGGCCTGGGCCACGGCTCCTGAAACCTCCCCGAGGCCTGTTTGGACCTGCTGGGATAGTTCTTAGACTCATTAGTCTCAGCTTACTCGCTAGACTCTGCTGTGCAATCCAACATCAGCCAGCCTCCTGGTCTGTCTATGACACTCCCTTCCCTCCCCCCTCTCCTTCCCTCCCCCTCCTCAGAGAGACTCCGGCCCACTCAGAGCAGGTAGGAGGACAGAGGTAGAACAGGGGTCAGACCCTGAGTGTAGAAAAACAAGAGCCAGAATTCTGCTGATAAAACAACCAGAGAAACAGCAAAGTCTACAAATCCAGATCCTGTGTCTCCTCAAAACCTCCCACCAGTGACAGTTCCAAGCCCAGGATCTCAGATGTACAAGACCCAGAGTTCTCTTAGGCTTGCTCCCTTACTGACTTGAAGGTGTCTGTGCTCTCGATAGCTATGCCTCACCATTGCATTGCCCCATATCCCGTGGCCAGGAATTCAGTTTTTGGAATTTTAGCCCCATGTGTCTAGTCTCCTTGCTGTGTAATAATAATATGCTTGCAATCATGCTTTTTTGTTTGTTTGTTTGTTTGTTTTGAGACAGGGTTTCTCTGTATAGCTCTGGCTGTCTTGGAACTCACTCTGTAGACCAGGCTAGCCTCGAACTCAGAAATCCACCTGCCTCTGCCTCCCAAGTGCTGGGATTAAAGGTGTGTGCCACCACGCCTGGTGCTTGCAATCATTCTTATCCCACCCACTTCAGCCCCAAGCGCCTCTAGGCTCAGCGTCCTTGTGGCTGCTCATAGGATTCGCATACCCCTCTGTCTAGTATGGCCTGTCTCCTCACATGTCAGAAGGAAAGCCTCTACATCATCAAAGACAGCAATGTCTACCGAGTACCTGCTGTGTACCCACTGTAGGCAGGGTGGGAACACATACCACACCTGGGCTCATGACCACAGAGGGAGGCCGGCAGACAAGGTCATGTTCACACTTGCAGGCCAACACCCCAGAATATCCTGTCTGCCTGTATATTAATGTCCAGCCATTAGGGGTGATGAGAGAGCCTGAGGTTTTCTCCTGAGGTCATGAAAACGCTCTTTGATTGACTGGCGATGCCACACAACTCTGACTATTTTGGAAAACCACAGACTTATATGCTTTAAGTGGGTGAAGTAGACAGTGCATAAATTCTGTCTCAAAAAAAAAATTGCTTACAAATTTGAAAGTTTGGGACTGGTGAGATGGTTCAATTCCTGCAGGCTGTCCTCTGATGGCCTCTGGTCATACACTCAAGTTCCAGCCCAGGAACAGGTGGAGTGAGAAGGGTAGAGCTGGGGCCAGAGGTTTTGAGGACACATAGAATCTGGGTCTACAGACCTTTGCTCTTTCCGTGTTCCATTTATTATCAGCAGAATTCTGTTCTAAACTTGGGCCCTGTTCTGCCTCTCAACTCTCACCTATCCCAGAGCTAATATGGTTAGAGGACAACCTGCAATACAATACAATACACACACACAAACACACACACACACACACACGGAACTAAACAAATATAATTAAAATGTTCTTGATAATTTGAGCCAGGCATGGAAGATCACACCTGTAATCCCAGCGATTGGGAAGGTGAGGCAGGAGGATTACCATAAATTCAAGGCCAGATTAGGCTACATAGGGAACTTCAGTGCAGCCCGGGATAACAGGTGAGGCTTGTCTCATATTAATTGGTCAGTTAATAGTTGAGTATTGAGTAAAATATGTTCTTTCTTCTTACCTTAAGAAGCATTCTTTTGCCGGGCGTGGTGGTGCATGCCTTTAATCCCAGCATTTGGGAGGCAGAGGCAGGCAGATTTCTGAGTTCTAGGCCAGCCTGGTCTACAGAGTGAGTTCCAGGACAGCCAGGGCTGCACAGAGAAACCCTGTCTCGAAAAACCAAATAAATAAAACAACAACAACAACAAAAAAGAAGCATTCTTTTGGGGCTGGAAAGATGGTTCAGCAGTTAAGAGCACTGACTGCTCTTCCCAAGGTCCTGAATTCAAATCCCAGCAACCACATGGTGGCTCACAACGATCTGTAATGGGATCTGACACCCTCTTCTGGTGTGTCTGAAGACAGCTACAGTGTACTTACATATAACAATAAATCTTTTGAAGAAGAAGAAGAAGAAGAAGAAGAAGAAGAAGAAGAAGAAGAAGAAGAAGAAGAAGAAGAAGAAGCAGAAGCATTCTTTCTTAGTCTTCCTGGAAGGCTTGGATTGAAGTTGATGGTTTTTTTGTTTTTGTTTTTGTTTTTTTAGCATCCATAGAGTCCCCCAGGCAGTGGGACAGCACAGGAAGACTACATCATTTCCCTTTCCATCTGCCCCGAGGGTGTTCTGAACCTTGAGGGAGCCCAGGGACTCTCTAAGTCACAAGTCCCAGGTCCATCCCTAGATCCTGTTTACACCCTGAGATCTAAGAGTGTGTGTGTACCCTATAGCCATGGGATGGTCCTAGGAATTTAGGCTTAGGCCAGACACCATCACAGGTTCAAGTGAATTATGGTCATTTGCAGTGAATTCTGGACATTGGTCCAGGGCAATGCTATCATACGGGTTATGCTATTCTGTGGTTTTGGAGGTATCCAGTATAGTAGTCATTTGTAGCCACTTTGACATTTGGCTAATGAACCTGAAGAAATTAACGAGTAAATAGATTGTTTTATGCATTAAGCTAGAATCTCACTATTTTATACATTAAGATAGGGTCTCACAAGCCAGGCCGTGGTGGCACACGCTCCCTATGTTCAAGTTTCCCTAAATGAGTCTCCCATCTTAGCCTCTCAGGTACCAGGACCTGTAAGTATGCACCGCTGTGCTAATCTAGGATTTAATTTTAATTTAAATGTTTATTAACATTACTGTAAATGGTCGCCTGTAGTTAGTGGCAACCACATAAAACAATGCCATACAGAAGGTGGTGGTGGTGGTGGTGGTGGTGGTATCTGCTGGCCCGGCTTCTTTGCGGAGTCTGTTCACAGGGAGGGGCACGGCTAAAGGCAGAGACAGTGGAGAGGGAAATACAACCTTTCTCATAGGAAAACCACCATATAAGGCAGTGTGCTCCTGGGGCCTGGACCCGAGGGAGGCAGAAGTCTTGTGGGGGGTGGGGGGGTGGAGGAAGGGAGCAATTTGAGGCACCCCTCAGGAAGGTCCTCCTGAGATTTTCACAAGGACCTGTTTCACAGAAGAGGCCCGCTTTGGTAACTAGGATCTGCTAGGACTGTGCGGCTCACAGAGGGAGAAGGCGCTGGTTTTTTTTTTTTTTTTTCTTCTGAGGCCATGTGAATAGGGCAGACGGAGCACATAGTTTCCATGGCATAATCTGAGGATAAAGCCCTATGTGTCTGTAGGGGAGGGAGAAGGAGAGGCCCCTTGGCCCAGCCTGGCTCAGGACTGGGCAGGAACCCAGCAGGCCCCGTTCCCTCCCAATTCCTGCAGGGTCTGGAGCCGAAGGAGGGAGGAGAGGCTGTGCCTGGCTTCCCAGGGCTTTTGGAAGCTCCTTTGGTGGATGATTGCAAAGAGGGTGTTGGTTCTTCCAGATGCCTAGAGAGGAGGAGACAGTGGGAACCTCCAGAGAACTGGGCTAGTCCGAGAGAGAACCGTGGGATGCAAAGCAGAGGCAGGCAGAGGAGGCTCTCCTTGTGTACACTTCATGACCCTCTCCCAGCAACAGAGAGATGACAAAGGGGCAATTTGTAGGAGGGGGAAAAAACATGGCAGAGTCATTGCCTGGAATGATTTTAGGCAGTGCACTAAATACTATCTCCTGGTGGAGATTCTGGCTGGAGAGAAGAGGGCTCTGTAAAAAGAGATTCTCCCCTCCATGCCCCTTGAAGCTTCATAGGCAGAAGACAAGGAACCAGGCACGGGGTCTCCCTTTAATAATGACAAGGTGCAGGTCTCCCACTAGACTGGTAGTTCTCAACTTCCCTAAGGCTGTGACCTCTTAATGCAGTTCCTCATGTGGTGGTGATCCCAACCGTATAGTTATTTTCATTGCGTCTTCATAACTGTAACTTTGCTACTGTTATGAATCATAATGTAATGTAAAGATCTGATATGCAGGAGATGTGATATGCAACACCCAAAGGGACCGTGACCCACACACAGGTCGAGAGCCGCTGTAGTAGACGGGTGCTTGGCTGTCCTTCCCACGTGTGGAGCAATACAGACTCCAGATCAGATAGCAGTGTATTCAATCTCCATACCGCCTTGTCTCCAGTCGGATGGAAACTATGCCTTATCTTCAGTTTTGCCCTAAAGCATTAGTAGTAACTGCCTGGGGTGGGGGGGGGAGACTTTAACCCAAGAACTCTGACTCCACACCTCTGCTCCTAACCACCAAGTTTCCTAACAGATGTTCTGGGTGTGGGTTTGAGAGTCTCTTCACAGCAGGGGAAATGTTTCTACAGCTCTGACTTAATGGAGGTTGTCCCAAAGCATCCGCCTGAGCCTGCATCTCTTTGCTACCTTGACTCCTCCAGGCAGCTGAGACTGAGGGTTACAGGGACCCTGTCCCCTGAGAGTGGCTCTCTTTGTACATTTGCTGTCATGGCCTGGGTGGAAGCCCCAGGCTGTAGAGGTTGCTCAAGACAATCGAGCCTTTCTGAGAGGCTAGCTTCACTACAAGTCTCAGGACACAGCTGACAGACACAATGCCCTCTCTCTCCAGCAAGGCAGAAAGGCGTATTATTGCAGGTCTGGTGACTCCAGCCTCACTGACTGCAATGTTTATGGTCTGCACACACCCCCTTAGAGGTACCTCCCTAGCTAGGAGTTATAGCCAGGGGCCTGGCAGGGACAGTGTTTAGTGGCTCAGGGTCTGGATGTCCTTTCCTTAGGCTCTGCTCCCTGTCAGGCCTTTCCTCTCAGACTAGTCTCCTTCTCCTCCTCCCTTCCCAGGAGCAGGCTCTTTGGCCTTAGGCCATATCTCATTGGCTACAGGCTTTTGTTTTGTAAAGATTTATTTCTATTTTATGTATATGGGTGGTTTTGACCGTATGTCTGTCTGTATACCACATGTTTAGAATGCCATCAGAGGCCAGAAGAAGGTACTGGATCCTCTAGAACTGGAGCTACAGGTGGTTGTTAGCATCCACGAGGAAACTTGCATCCACCCTGGTCCTCTGCAAGAGCAGCGATTGTTCTCAACCACTGAGCCGTCTCTCTAGCCCTAATCTTCTTGTTATTTTAAAGATGTATTTTTACTGTGTGTGTGTGTGTGTGTGTGTGTGTATATACATCCCATGTGTCTGAGTGCCCACGGAGGTCAGAAGAGGGCATCAGGAGCCGGGCGTGGTGGCACACGCCTTTAATCCCAGCACTCAGGAGGCAGAGGCAGGAGGATTTCTGAGTTCGAGGCCAGCCTAGTCTACAGAGTGAGTTCCAGGACAGCCAAGGCTACACAGAGAAACCCTGTCTCGAAAAACAAAAACAAAAACAAAAAACCAAAAAAAAAAAAAAAAAAAAAAAAAGAAAAGAAAAGAAAAGAAAAAGAGGGCATCAGATCTCTTGAAGCTGATGGTAGTGACCTCCCACCCAGTATGGATGCTGGGATATAGAACTTACATCCACCAGAGGTGCACTTAACCACTGAGCCACCTCTCCAGTCCATCGAGCCCAGCAGGCTCCCCCCAGGATGACCTTTCTTTCTTTTTTTCTTTTCCCTCCTGGCATCTCCTGTTTAGACTCTGTAAGTTGGAGGAATTTGGTCATCAGGAATTTTGACAAAGACCCTGGAAATGGCTTTGTTCTTAATAAGAACCACAGCATGGGTTATTAAGCCTGTAGCATGTGCTGGCACACAGCCAACTACTCCCAATAGTCCCACAGCTCAGGGTACCCTTGACTACACTGAGAACCAATGGTCTGGAACTTGATGGCAAGGCCAAATGGTGGAGCCCGAGTCAAGCTCAGAAAGCGTCTTCACCGTGGTATTATAACGTCTCCGCTGCTCTCCTAGGCTCCAAAGCTGGGGTGCGTACATTCCAGCAATAGTTGTTCACTGTCTACAGAACTGGATGGTAGAAGTTCCACATCAAAGCCAGGGTGGGGTGGGCACTTCTGAGTATGTGAGGGGCAGTCGTTCCCTGGCCTGTTCCCACGGGTTTGCTAGTGTGTACTGATGCCCTCTCGCTTGCCAACACTCAACTCTTATGGTCTAGAAAGTTGAGGGAGGCCCTGCAAATGGGCCTAAGAAGGTGGTTGAGCCTGTGCCTGAGGCATAGCAGTGTCAGCAGTGGCAGGCACAGGAGCACCTGTCCAGCTTTTCAGAGTCTCTGGCCTTCTCTTCAGGTACTTGGGTAGTTCCTGTACTCCAGGTAGCTTCACACTGGGCCTGCCCAGCCTTCTTTCTATGACCCACACTGGCTCCCATACAACTTTCTGTCAAGTGGCTTGGGGAGGTCCTAAGCTCTGTGTAGGGAGGGGACCCACATGATGTAGAGATGGCTTCTAAATATTTATTAGACCCGCAGATTAGCGCTGCTCTCAGCCTTGGTCAGAGAAGCTTCTCTTGGTACTGGGTGTCTGGAATGGGGCCCATAGACTCATATATTTGGTTGAATACTTGGTCCCCAGTTGGTGGAACTGTTTAGAAAGGATGAGGAGCAGGGCGTGGAGGCCTTTAATCGCAGCACTCGGAAGGCAGAGACAGGCGGATTTCAGAGTTCGAGGCCAGCCTGGTCTACAAAGTGAGTTCCAGGACAGCCAAGGCTACACAGAGAAACCCTGTCTCAAAAAACAAAACAAAACAAACAAACAAAGGAGAAAGGATTAGGAAGTTTGATTTTGTGGGAGGAGGTGTGTCACTGCAGGGTGGACTTTGAGGTTTCAAAAGTCTTCTGCCATTCTGAGCCCCTCTCTCTGCTTTGGTGGTTGTCTCTCAAGCTCTAGGTGACTGGGTGCTCCCAGCATCATTCCTGCCTGCCTGGCACCATGCTTCCTGCTGCACTGGTTATAGATCTTACCTCTGAAGCTGTAAGCCCCAAGTAAACTCTTCTTCTATAGGTTGCCTCGGTCCTGGTGTCTCTTCACAGAAGAGTAATAGAAAAGTAACTAAGGGGCTGGTGAGATGGCTCAGTGGGTAAGAGCACCCGACTGCTCTTCCGAAGGTCAGGAGTTCAAATCCCAGCAACCACATGGTGGCTCACAACCATCCGTAACGAGATCTGGCGCCCTCTTCTGGAGTGTCTGAAGACAGCTACAGTGTACTTACATATAATAATAAATAAATAAATCTTAAAAAAAAAAAAAGAAAAGTAACTAAGGGCTGGAGAGATGGCTCAGTGGTTAAGAGCACTGGCTGCTCTTCCAATGGTCCTGAGTTCAATTCCCAGCAACCACATGGTGGCTCATGACCATCTACAGAGGGATCTGGCAGGCAGGTGTACACACAAACAGAGCACCCATACATTAAAAACAAATAAATAAAATAAAACTTTTTTTTTTTTTTTTTTTGGTTTTTCGAGACAGGGCTTCTCTTTATAGCTCTGGCTGTCCTGGAGCTCACTTTGTAGACCAGGCTGGCCTCGAACTCAGAAATCCGCCTGCCTCTGCCTCCCAAGTGCTGGGATTAAAGGCGTGCGCCACCACCACCCGGCAAATAAAACTTAAAAAAATATTTTAAAAAGAAAAATAATTAAGATGCCCTTCTCCAAGGCTCAGGGGACATCAAGAAAGTGGGGGAAGAAAAAACATAAAATTAGGGATGGAAATGAGTCGTGGTGCTCATGAGTGCACTGAAGCTAGGGTTGTTCCCCCCCCCCCATCACGTGCACGTAAAACTTGCTCATGCTCAATCCCGTCAACCATCGCGATCACAAAAGAAGAAGGGACTCAGAAGGCCCTAACCCTCCCCAAGGTGCTACTGGCAATTAATGGTTGCTGAGGAGGGGAGTCTCTTTCTTTCTTTCTTTCTTTCTTTCTTTCTTTCTTTCTTTCTTTCTTTCTTTCTTTCTTTCTTTCTTTCCTTCTTTCTTTCCTTCTTTCTTTCCTTCTTTCTTTCCTTCTTTCTTTCCTTCTTTCTTTCCTTCTTTCTTTCCTTCTTTCTTTCCTTCTTTCTTTCCTTCTTTCTTTCCTTCTTTCTTTCCTTCTTTCTTTCCTTCTTTCTTTCCTTCTTTCTTTCCTTCTTTCTTTCCTTCTTTCTTTCCTTCTTTCTTTCCTTCTTTCTTTCCTTCTTTCTTTCCTTCTTTCTTTCCTTCTTTCTTTCCTTCTTTCTTTCCTTCTTTCTTTCCTTCTTTCTTTCCTTCTTTCTTTCCTTCTTTCTTTCCTTCTTTCTTTCCTTCTTTCTTTCTTTCTTTCTTTCTTTCTTTCTTTCTTTCTTATATGTAAGTACACTGTAGCTGACCTCAGACACTCCAGAAGAGGGAGTCAGATCTCATTATGGGTGGTTGTGAGCCACCATGTGGTTGCTGGGATTTGAACTCTGGACCTCTGGAAGAGCAGTCGGGTACTCTTACCCACTGAGCCATCTCACCAGCCCAGGGAGTCATTTTCTTTTGTTTTACTTTGTTTTTCAAGACAGGATTTCTCTGTGTACCCCTGGCTGTTCTGAAAATTGCTCCGTAGACCAGGTTGGCCTCGAACTTAAAAAATTCACCTGACTGAGTGCTCTTACCTGCTGAGCCATCTCACCAGCTCCAATTTTCGTATTTCTAATTGGAGACGTTGTCACACACACAGGACCTACGCTGTTGTTCTTCCCTTTTCCATAGATGATGGTGTACTTTATAAACTCTCTGCTGCCTCACCTGCCCCTCACTGACCGTGATTCTTAGAGAATCATCTGCATCATCAGGACCAAAGGGCTTCCTCGTTGCTTTCTGCCACGCTGAATTCCATTTTGTGGAAGTGCATACATCATATATATAACCAGCTCTCAACGGAGCACACTTATTCTATTTTGAAATATTTTGATGTTTCAAACAAAGCTGTAATGAAAATTTTTTATAGACATTAGCCCCTGTGAATGTGATTTTGCCATTAATACTGTAAGTATCATAAAACACACACTGAAGGTAGTAACCACTCAAGGGCACGGAAGACAGACTCTAGACCCTTAATGTGTGACCTGTTGAAAGCATGACATGTAGCTGCGTGGTGGCGGCAGCAAATGTCTTTAATCCCAGAACTCAGGAGGCAGAGGTAGGCAGATCTCTGTAAGTTTGATGCCAGCCTGGTCTACAGAGTGAGTTCCAGGACAGCCAGGGCTACACAGAGAAACCCTGTCTCGGAAAACAAAGACAAAAGCAAACAGACAAGCAGAAAAGCATGACGTGTGTCTATCTTCCCTCCTCTCAGCAACTTAGTCATAAAAACTGACATTGCATCACAAAGTCAAATGTTTCTCTTTTGACTAGCAAACCCAAACTCTCCGGGTTTGAGATGGCTTCACGGGTGACAAATAATGACAGGGCCATGTCACCAAATGCAAACAGACATCTGGAAGAAGCTCTCTGGTTTCATTTATACCCATCTAACTTAAAAATCACGGATCTTAGAGGTCCCAAAGCTAAGGAATATACATTTAAATTTCTAGTTGTCTCACTTGAGATAACACCCCAGTGCTCGGGGTGTCATTATTGCCTAGGCTGCCTCCAACACAGACGATGCTGGGCTCTGCGCACAGACATGTTGATCATTTGAGAGATGTTTGGGCCAAGACTACAATCCAGGGTTAACTTGGCCTACTGCCCGTTGAAGCTGATTCCTGGGTTGGCTTTTTTTCCCCTGCCCTTGTACTTACTTGGCTGAACATTTACAGTCTCCCAGCCTTATCCAAAGACAAACCAAACCATGAGGCCAGGATACGACATGGGCAGTAGGAGAGACTTCATAGATTGTGACTACCACTAAGAGTCCTTTAGTAAGACAATGACACCAGCCATAGGTGGGGGATGGAGTATAACAGTTCCTGGGTTGTCATATAAGCTAGCCCACCAAACACAAGGTTAAGATCTTTTGCATATAAGTTCTTTTGAAAACAGGACTGATTCATGGAAGTTGTCAAATTTTATTCCCTTCAGAAAATTAATAAGAAGCCTGAGGGGACCAGCTACAGTTGAAGAGTCTGCAGAAGAGATCGGCTAGGTGCACTGGTAATGTGCAACTTGGTTTTGTTTGTACCGTTTCCATGCCCAGAGATCCCACCATCCAGTATCAGCTTTTCTATTTCTGCGTGTTTGTCTTTAATATACTTCTTTCTTTTTTTGGTCTATGCAGCTCTGGTTGTCCTGGAACACTCTGTAAACCAGGCTGACCTCCTGAGTGATGGGATTAAAGGCATGTGCCACCACCGTCTGGCTGCATTTTTAAAATTTCTTTTTAAAAATATACTTGGCCGGGCATGGTGGCGCACGCCTTTAATCCTAATACTTGGGAGGCAGAGGCAGGTGAATTTCTGAGTTCAAGGCCAGCCTGGTCTACAGAGTGAGTTCCAGGACAGCCAGGGCTTCAGAGAAACCCTGTCTCAAAAAAACAAAAACAAAAAAACAAATAAAAATATACTTATTTACTTTAAGTGTGTGGTAGTTTGAACATGCTTGGCCTAGGGAGTGACACTATTTGAAGACGTGTCCTTGTGGGAGGAAGTGTGTCACTGTGGGCGTGGGCTTTAAGACACAGCATCCTAGTTGCCTGGAAGCCAGTCTTCTAGCAGTCTTCAGATGAAGATGTAGAACTCGCAACTCCTCCTGCACCATGCCTGCCTGGATGCTGCCATGCTCCCACTCTGATGATAATGGCCTGAACCTCTGAACCTGTAAGCCAGCCCCCAGTTAAATGTTGTCCTTATAAGAGTTGCCTTGGTCATGGTGTCTGTTCACAGCAGTAAAACCTTAACTAAGACAATGTGTATTGGTGTTTTGCCTGCATGTATGTCTGTGTGAGGGTGTCAGATCCTGAGGTTGCAGTGGTGAGCTGCCATGTGGGTGTCAGAAATTGAACCTGGGACCTCTGGAAGAATAGCCAGTGCCCCCATTCTCTGAGCCATCTGTCCAGCGCCATTTTTAAATTCTATAACCTCAGATACCCAGAAGTGTGATGGGCAGTGTGTATGTACTGCAGGGCATCAGGGTGTTCAAATACCAACCCAAAGACTCTTGCTTTGGAGGGAAAGAGACAACTGCTCCCAGGCTTCTTAGCATTTCAGTTGGATTCAGTAAACTGTAGCTGTCTGGATGGAAGGACAGGGAATAGTTACAGACCTGCTAAAAAGAGAGGCATCTGCAAACCCAAAGCTGTCATCTGGGTGTTTGCCCGTGCTTCATTTGGTGAGCAGACACATGGAGCCTGTCACATGCAGGCAGGGAGGGTAGAGCAGAGACCAGCGAGCAGATCCTACCCTTAGAAAGCCTACAGGCATAAAGACACAGTAAAACATTTACACATGCAATGGACAGAGACTGAAAAGTATGGGCAGTATGAGCATTCCCTAGCCAAGGCTGACCCCAGAATTTAGAAGCAGATGAGAGCACACTCCTTGGACCCCCAAGATCTCCTTGCTTTTCTTTTGACCACCCAGCCCCCTCCCTCACTGCCTCTGGGCAGGTGAAGGCCTGGAGGATACACGCAGCTACCCGTGGCACACGTAGAAACACGGTGGCACTTCAGGCTTTGCCAACACTACAAGCGACAGCCAGCTATGCTGGCTCTAATGGGAGTGGAAGCAATGACAGGAGGAAAGGTTGGCTGCTGCCTGCTGCCCTTCCCAGCACGGCTGTCTAGAGTGCTGAGAAACCAGAAAAGAGCTGCTGCTTCCCCTGTGTGGCCCTGCTGACTCCCCCTGCCTGGTGCTCCTGGTGTTTTGTGCTCCTGAGCAGGTTCACCCTTCCTGACAGGCAGGAAGACAGTGATCAGATAAGAAGGGTTGGTCCTCCCAGGAATATGTGTGTGGAACTTGCTTAGCAGCCAAGGAGGGAGCTGCTAATTAGAGAAAGATGGTGAGCTTTTATTTGGGTGGATCACAAGGGACCGTCCCACACTGCAGCATTTCATCTTGTTTAGGAAGGAATTGTCTATAATCTCAGCCTTGATTTTATTGTTGTTTTCGCCGTGAAGAACCTGGATAAATTAAACACCCATCCCTTACCTTCATCAAACACCCGTAGAGGCAGCTACTCCCCGTAACTGAGAGGACAGGTCCTGGAGCAGGATCCATAGAGGGAGAACAAGAACAACATTGACAGAGTCGTCCACTCTTAGGTAAACACTATGCTTTTCAATTTAGAAAATTGAAAAAAATCTATTGTCTATTGTCCATAAGGTAAATTAAATGAAATGTTATCTACTCAAAGTGTATAAATATAGGTATTCAACTAACTGAAATTAGCAGGATTTGTGATGTGTCTCTGTTGGTAGAGGGTTTGCCTGACATACAAGAAATCCTGGATTGAATCTTCAGAAATGCATAAACTGGGGGCTGGAGAGATAGCTCAGCAGTTAAGAACACCAACTGCTCTTCCAGAGGTCCTGAGTTCACTTCCCAGCAAGCACATGGTGGCTCACAACCATCTGTAATGGGATCCTATGTCCTCTTCTAGTGAGTCTGAAGACAGTGACAATGTACTTACATAAAACAAACAAATAAGGCCGGGCGTGGTGGCGCACGCCTTTAATCCCAGCACTTGGGAGGCAGAGGCAGGCGGATTTCTGAGTTCGAGGCCAGCCTGGTCTACAAAGTGAGTTCCAGGACAGCCAGAGAGCTACACAGAGAAACACTGTCTCGAAAATAAATAAATAGGGCTGGTGAGATGGCTCAGTGGGTAAGAGCACCCGACTGCTCTTCCAAAGGTCCAGAGTTCAAATCCCAGCAACCACATGGTGGCTAACAACCATCCGTAACGAGATCTGGCGCCCTCTTCTCCTCTTCTGGAGTGTCTGAAGACAGCTACAGTGTACCTACATATAATAAATAAATAAATTAAAAAAAAAAAAAAAAGAAAAAGAAAGTCAATCCAGCCAGAAGAAAAAAAAAAAAAAAAAAAAAGAAAATAAATAAATAAATAAATAAATCTTTAAAAAAAAAAACAGAAAAGGAATACATAAACTGGGCTTGGTTGTGTGTGTTTGTTATCCCAGCACTTGGGACAGGAAGGTAAGCGCTCTCATTTTAAGAGTGAGGAGACCGTTAACAACAGACCCAACCATCTTCAAGTGTGATATTGGCACACTGTCTATAATGACAAACAATAAAAAAAACCCTGAACAACATAATCACTAAAAATGAAAGCTTGGGGGCTGAGAGAAGGCTCAGAGGGTAATACCGTTTGCTGTTCTTCCTGAGGATCTGGATTTGGCTCCTGCATCCACAAGGTAGCTCACAAAGGTCCGTGATGTCATTTTCAGGAGATCCGGCACCTTCTTCTAGCATCTGCAGGTACCAAGTACTCGCATACTCGTATACAGACATACGTGCAGGCAAAAACACTCATACATGTAAAAAAAATTTAATAAGTACACTTTTGAATAGAGAGAAATTGAAGAATGAAAATATTGCTCAGTTGGTAGAGTACTTGCTTAGCATACGTGAAGCCCTGGGCTCTATCTTCAATATCACATAAACCGGGCATGGTGGCACAAACCCAGCACTAGGAAGGTGGAAACAGGAGGATCAGAAGTTCAAGGCCAGCCTGGGTTACATAAGAACTCCATCTCAAACCAACCAGCCAACCAGCCAACCAACCAACAACAACCCTTCCCATAGTATTCATGTAAATAATTCTAATTAAACCCAGTTGGTCACACATAGAAATACACACAGGGGCATAACAGCAGAAGAGGGGGGCTGGTTGAGAAAAGAAGGGATTCAGAGGAAGTGGGAAGGGGATGAGAGACAGAATCATAGAGCACAAATAAAAATATAAAGTATAAAAAACAATAGTCATGGTGGCTCATGTCTTGAATCCTAAGATTGCAAGGCAGAGAGGCGGCTTTCTGTGAGTTTGAGGCCAGCCATCTACACAATATGTTCTAGCACAGCCAGAGCTCTATAATAGAGACCGTGTTTCAAAACAACAACAAAAACTAAAATAAAAGCAAGAGAGTGGTGGAAGTTGGGGCTAAAGCCTTATTGTTCTTAGGTACTGAAGGTAGTCACTGCTACTTAGCCACACATTTCTTAGTAATTGGACAATGTCCATCTAAACTCAGAGCAGTGAGACCCTGGCTGGCTTGGGGAGAGGTAAGGGCCTGCTTGCTGTTACTTTTTCAACTCTTATAATATCATGTTTAAATTAGACACATTTTACTTTCATAAGATTTATAAAAAATACTTTTCTAATTACTATATTTTCCATAATAGAAATGTAAAAAGCTCAATTTATTATTTGTTTAATGTGTTTTTGTTTTTTTTTTTTTTTTACTTTTTTTAACATTTTAAATTTGTGATAAAAATAGCATAGCTAGCCGGACATGGTAGTGCACGCCTTTAATCCCAGCACTCAGGAGGCAGAGGCAGGCGGATTTCTTTTTTTTTTTTTTTTTGGTTTTTCGAGACAGGGTTTCTCTGTGTAGCCTTGGCTGTCCTGGCACTCACCTTGTAGACCAGGCTGGCCTCGAACTCAGAAATCCGCCTGCCTCTGCCTCCCAAGTGCTGGGATTAAAGGCGTGCGTCACCACGCCCAGCTGGCAGGTGGATTTCTTGAGTTCAAGTCCAGCCTGATCTACAAAGTGAGTTCCAGGACAGTCAGTACTACACAGAAAAACCCTGTCTTGAAAAACCAAAAAAAAAAAAAAAAAAAGCATAAGTGGATGTTGTGGCTCACACCTTTATTTCTAGTACTTGGGAGGCAGAGGCAGGCAAATCTCTGAGTTCAAGCCAGAGCTACACAGAGAAACCCTGTCTCAGAAAACAAACAAACAAACAAACAAAAAACCCAACCAAACAAAAAAACCATTAAACCATTTTAACTACCTTGTGTACAGTTCAGTAGTGTTAACTGTTTCCATTACTGTACAGAGTTCTAGACCATTTTTCTTTCTTTTTTTTTTTTCTTTTGTGTTTCCTTTTTTGTTTTGTTTTGTTTTTTGTTTCTTTGAGACAGGGTTTCTCTGTGTAGCCCTGGCTGTCCTGGAACTCACTCTGTAGACCAGGCTGGCCTCGAACTCAGAAATACACCTGTCTCTGTCTCCCAAATGCTGGGATTAAAGGCACGCGCCACCACTGCCCAGCGACCATTTTTCATCATATAAAACTGAAACTCTGAACTCGTGGAGGGCTAATGTTCCATGTCTACCTCCCAGGAACTCTGGGAAACCATCCCACTTTCTGCTTCTCTGAGTCTGGCTGCTTTCCGTACTTCATCCACATGGAGTCCTGCAACATGTGTCTTCCGTGACGGGTGTATTTCACGTAGGATAAAGTCCCCAGTGTTCATCCATGGTGCACCCGCACGATTTTCTTCGTTTCAACGGGAGTGATAGTCCACTGCATGTACAGCCATATGCGTTTGGATCGTCTCCTCCGCTGGGCTGTTGTGAATCCTGCTGTGTGTGAAGTGCAAGCTCAGTATGCTATCAGGAGCCGGGGACAGAGCTTAACTGGCAGAGTGCCTGCCCACCAAGCAGAAAGCCCAAGCACTGTTTAAACCAGGTGTCATGGTACATAACTGTAATGTAGGCTCTAGGGAGGGAGAGACAGGAAGATCACAGGTTCAAGGTTATCCTGGGCATAATCATATACTTCTTTCCCCGCTTTTCTTTTCTTTTTTTCTCTTTTTCTTCCTTTCTTCCTTCCTTCCTTTCTTGTTTTTTGTTTGTTTGTTTTTTGAGACAGGGTTCCTCTGTGTAGCCCTGGCTGTCCTGGAACTCACTCTGTAGACCAGGCTGGCCTCGAACTCAGAAATCTGCCTGCCTCTGCCTCCCAAGTGCTGGGATTAAAGGCGTGCGCCACCACTGTCCGGCTCATTTTTCTATGTTTTTCCTTTTTCTTCTTCTTTTTCTTTTCCTTTTCCTTTTTCTTTTTTTTTTTCTTTTTGGTTTTTCGAGATGGGGTTTTAAAATAAAATAAAATAAAATAAAAAGTTAAGTTCAAAGTAAAACAACCTTTTGTTTGTTTGTTTTTGAGACAGGGTCTCTTTATATAGTCCTGGCTGTCCTCAGAACTCACTGTGTAGAACAGACTGGCCTCAGACTCATAGAACTTTGCCTCTGTCTCCTCAGTGCTGGGATTAAAGGCATGCATGCCTGGCCCTCAAATTTACTTTCTTTTAAATTAAAATTTAAACTTAAATAAAAAACAAAACCAAATCATGAGCCTGTACCTTGGTGTTCATGTACAGGGCTAGCTTGGGTCTCCCGAGTTATCAGGAGCCAGTTACTTAAGTCCTGGCTGCGGGAACAAGGCAGGTCCCTTTCAAGACTGAAGGCTGAGAGTGGCGCCTCCGCCATCTAGCTGGATTGTTTCCCACTGTGTGAGGTGACAGCTTGTTCTTGGACAGGAAATTATATAAGTTCCACTTCTTCTCTGATGACCTGGAAAGCTCGCAATCAACACTTGTAGGACTGACATCCTGCAGGGAGTTGTCTCCATGGGCACGTGACCCAAGGTCCTTCAGCACCACATAAGATACTTTCCACAGTGAGCGACAAGTGTGGGGTCTGGGGGTCTCCAAACTCATGGTGAAAGAGGGCTGTGTCCCCTCTGGGGCTTCTGGGAGGTGTGGGAGTTATTTCCTTCCTCACTGGACAGTGGCTTTATGGCCACCTGGTAGCCTCAGATGACTTTTGGTGAAGTCTTTTCCATAGGCAATGCCTCTTGGACCTGGGTGACGGTTGCCAGGGCTCAGCAGCTGCTGTCTGTCTCTAGGAAGGAAGTTAACACCAGGGGTCTTCCTCATTTCCCAGTCTGCACCATCTGCCTTTCCTGTCATCAACCACCAATTAGGATGTTGTGTTCCAATTTATCTGATTTCTTTCCTTTTGAGGCCTGGAGGTGAATGGAGGAAGGATGTTGCCTGAGAATTAGAGTCTACTATGTAGTCACTAAGCTGTACCTGGCTACTGAAAACCCGTGTGTATGGCTATTGATTTTAATTAAATGTAAAAATGAATTCAGTTCCTCAGCGGTACTAATCACATTTCTCTGTGGGTGCATGGATGCATTTGTGCATGTGATTGGTGTGTGTACATGGGCATGCATGTGTGTGCACGCCTTGATGTGTTGGGTTTTAATTTTATTGAGACAGGGTCTTATGTGAGAAGTCTAGGATGGATTCGAACTAGTGAGTATATAGACAAAATTTATTATTATTTATTAATTTAAAAGTTGAGGGGTGCTATGTGCGCGCATGTGTGTGTTCTGCTTGGTTCTTTCCTCTTCCTTTGGTTCTCTCCTATTTTGCTTTAAGACAGGGTCTCTCTTGTTGTGTTACTATGTTGTGTTTTGCTAATTTTCACGTGGGTTACAGGGATTAAACTCAGGTTGACAGGCTTGCACAGGAAGCATTTTGACTTGTTGGACCAGCTCCTATTTACAGACCCTGTCTTTTCTTTTCTTTTTTTTTTTTTTTTTTTTTTTTTGAGGCAGGGTTTCTCTGTATAACCCTGGCTGTCCTGGAACTCACTTTGTAGACCAGGCTGGCCTTGAACTCAGAAGTCCGCCTGCCTCTGCCTCCCAAGTGCTGAGATTAAAGGCGTGTGCCACCACGCCTGGCTCTGTATTTTCTTTAAAATTTTTTCTAGCTGGTTGTGGTGGTACATGCCTTTAATCCTAGCATTCAGGAATCATGGGCAGGTAGATGTCTATGAGTTCAAGGCCAACATGGGACATTAATTAATTATTCATTATTAATTAATTAATGTTCCAGGGATGGCAAACACCTTTATCCATTGAACCACATCACTGGTTCTGATTGTTGCTGTTTTCTTGTAAGCTCAGCAAATGTATATTTATTAAGGAAAAGAATGGAGGGAGGGGCTCTAAAGAAGGAATACCCATCCTCAGACTTATCCCATGTGTTGGGATTACAGGGTTGGCTCTGTTTCTTTAGATGATAGGATCTCATTATGTAGCCCTGGCTGGTCTCAAACTCAGAGATGTTCCAGATCTGCTTCCTAGGAGCTGGGAACGCAGGCATGTGTCACTCAGCCACCTTTTAACTGCTCAATAAATCGCCATATGTGGTCAGTGGTGACTGTAGTGGACAGTGCAGAAATGGAGCACTCCATTGCCATGGAAAGAGCCACAGGATGTCATCATTGTCAGTGCACTTCCGTCTGAAATGCTCGAAAGCTGACACGCTCATCAGCCAAACACCCAGAGCTCTCGGTAGTCCATCGAGATTCAGAAGCAGAAGTGAGCAACCTTCCCTTATCACTCAGGACAAACCCTCAGCAAGGTAGGCTCTGAAGGGTTCGCCTCTCTGCAAGTGACACCTACAGGTCAGAAGTCTCCGGCTCTTCTACGTGAATGGTGCTGGTGATAAGCACCCTGTGCTGCTCACCGCCTGACCACCTAACCTAGTTAACAGATTTTGCCAAGTGAGATCAGCTGCCTTAGTTAGGGCTTCTGTTAGTATGAAGAGGCACCATGACCAAGGCAACTCTCATAAAGGGAAACATTTAATTTGGGCTGGCTTACAGGTTCTGAGGTTTAATTCATTATCATCATGGTGGGAAATATGTCAGTGTTCGAGCAGACATGGTGCTGGAGAAGGAGCTGAGAGTTCTACATCTTAATCCAAAGGCAGCAAGGAAGAGACTGGATGGTGTTTCACACTGGGCATAGCTTGAGTGTTTAAGACCTTAAAGCCCAGCCTCCACAGTGTCACACTTCCTCTAACAAGGCCACATCTCCTCCAATAATGCCACACCTTCTATTTGAGTCACTCCCTATGGGCTAAGCATTCAAACACAAAAATCTATGGGGGCCATTCCTGTTCAAACACCACACAAGCCTTACCTGTTCTTCCCATCTGATGTCTATCTTGACACCACATCTCCTTGGAAGCTGGTCCCGAGGCCAGCTCTTCTGCAGTGGCCTAGGGCAGGTTCTTAGGTTCTCCCGGCACTTCAGTGTTTCCCTGAAAGCAGAGTTTAGCTACCTTTGAAAGGAAGCAGGGATCAGTGCCTGTCTACAATATCTGCAACAGGGATTACATTCCAGAATAACTCACCAGGACTTCTCAGGACAGACAGCTTAGGGACGCCATTGGGGGGTTCTATTTTGCCTGCTGTTTTAGGTACACTCTCCCTGCTTGTAAAATACTAGAGGAAAGGGACCATGGAGGTTTATATGGATTTACAGCTTAAGGGATGGGGGAGAGGGAGGTCACCTGTGATCACACTGCCTCTGCAACCAGGAAGCAGACAGAGCGGGAAGATGGTATTCCACTTGCTTTCTCATTTTTCCCTAATCCAGGACCCCAGCCTATGGGATGGTGCCACCCAGGATGGATCTTCCCACCTAAGTTCAGTTAACCCAATCTAGACACCCCCTTTACAGATACACCCAGACCTACCTTTCTTTCTTTCTTTCTTTCTTTCTTTCTTTCTTTCTTTCTTTCTTTCTTTCTTTCTTTCTCTCTCTCTCTCTCTCTCTCTCTCTCTCTCTCTCTCTCTCTTTCTCTCTCTCTCCCTCTCTCTCTCTCTTTCTTTCTTTCTTTCTTGTGTGTGTGTGTATGGTTTTTTGAGACAGGGTTTCTCTGTATAGCCCTGGCTGTCCTGGAACTCACTTTGTAGACCAGGCTGGCCTTGAACTCAGAAATCTGCCTGCCTCTGCCTCCCGGGTGCTGGGATTAAAGGCATGCGCCACCACGCCCAGCTCACCCAGGCGTTTCTAAAGGCTATCAAGATGATAGTAATGTTTTTCTTAGGAGATTTATTTTTATTTATGTGTGTGCATGTGCTTGCATGACATTATGTGCACCATGTGGGAACTTTACAGATGTCGATTCAGGCCAGAAATGACTGGATCCCTTGGAGGGTTGTGTAGGTGCCTGTAGGTTACACACAGCTGTGAGCTGCCATTTTGGTGATGGGAGCTGAACTCAGTCTGTTGGAAGAGAAAGTAAGCATCCCTTACCACTGGGCCAGCTCTCCAGCCCCAGCAATCAGTCTTCACCACATCTGTTTGGTACAGGAGTGGAGAAGGAGGAAAAGCAAAGGGGAACGGAACGCCCCCTCTTCCTACTGGGGTTACTAAGATGAGAGACAAAGGCTTGCCTTCCTTGCCTCTCGGCCTGAGCCAGCTTGAAAAGTGAATCTTGGAGAGCAGGAAAATGGAGACAGGGGAGCCTTGCTGTGTCCCAGAGACCCCAGCACCAATTGTGCCAAATTCCATGTGACAATGCGGCCACACTTGGACAAGTTCCTTCTTGGTTTAGTTTGAGCTGAGTCTCTGTCGCATATAACCAAACAAACCTCCATACAGTTACCAGGCTACAAGATTTGGGGGTGGCAGGAGAAGAAGCCTTTGCTTAGAGACCAAGTTCAAGTCCTTGTCAAGAGTCCCTGTGCTGTAGTTACTTTTTTACTGCTGGGAAGAGACACCATGAGCAAGCCTACTTATAGAAGAAAGCATTTAACAGGGTGCTTGCTTCCAGTTTCCCAGGGTGAGTCCATGTTCACTGTTGCGGAAAGCACCGCTGCTGACAGGGAAGTAGGCACTGACATCCTGATTTACAAGCAGGAGAAGAGGGGGTGGGGAGATTGGGCCTGACATGGGCTTTTGAAACCTCCAGGCTTACCCTCAGTGACACATTTCCTTTTTGAGACAGGATTTCTTGGTGTAGCTCCTGGCTGCTCCTGGTTGTCCCGGAACTCTTTCTGGAGACCAGGCTGACCTTGAATTCAGAGATCTACTTGCCTCTGACTCCCTAGCGCTGGGATTAGCATGTGCCATCACTGCAGTGCTAAAGCCACACCGATTAATCCTTCCTAAACAGTTCTACCCGCTGGGGACTGTGAGCCTGGGGGGGGGGGGGGCATTCCCATTCAAACCACCACAGCTTATAAGAAATGGCCAGATGAAAATGTACAGTCCAGAGACTAATATTGATCATAGGTTTATCTTCCTAATGCTATCCTCTGTTCCTGATAATTTTCCCCCTCTTCAGCTTTCTAAATGCCGCCCCTCCCCCCATTATAAAAGCTCTGGTTAGGAGCTGGAGAATTGGCTCAGCTGTAAAGAATACTTGTTGCTCTGCTGAAGTACCCAAGTTCAATTCCCAGCACTGACAAGGTGGCTTACAACTTTTGGTAACTCCAGTTCCAGGGTGGGTATCTAACTCTCTCTTTTGACCTATCAGGGCATCAGGTATATACATGCACAAATACACACACATGCACAGAGGAAAAACTTTCATACACATAAAATAATTTTTAAAAATCTAACAAAACAAAACAAAAACCTCTGGTTAGAGCCCTTCGCCTCCAAATGCTTGCCCAACCGTGCATGTGGTGAGTTCCCTATCCTCTGCCCTTGCCCTCTACTTCAATTATCAATGACATCTGCTTCCCTTGTCTGGAATGAAACTTAAGTTTCGCTGTTCACAGTAAAATCCACCGGGTCAATGTCAGAGCTAGCACATAAAACTTTTTTGTTTCTGTTTTGGGTAACAGTTTCTTCTGAGGAGGAAACATTTTAACCCACAGGGAATCTCCTCAAGCAGGAACAGCTTCAGGAAGTCCCTGAAACAGAGCAGATTCAATAGCCTCTTTCTCCCAGAATAAACAAACCAAGCTGCAGAGAAGACTCTGAGACCAGCAGAGCTGCTTGGAAGAAACAGAAACCAACAGTACTGCCTGGAAAAGGTTTAGACCAGAGTCACTTGGAAAGGACACTCTCCAACCTGTTGAGCTCCAGGTTCCCAGCTTTTGTGACCTGTCACCCATGCTGGAGTGGGCTTTGGTGATGCAGCTGTCTTTGAGTCATTTCTCCTCCTGAAAGTAACATCAATTAACATCAGTAATTGTTTCACCATGCTGGACTTTGCTGACATCCATACTTCAGTCTGTCATGAGATCCCTACTTGGGGTGAGTAGATGTGTGTATTACATCTCCCCAGAAAAAAGTTTTGCCATACAACACTCTGACAGAAAGCCAGTGTAATATCTGGCACATAACAGACCTCAATGACTATCTGGGGAACACGAAAAGTTATGGGACATGATTTTAGGGTAGAAAATCGCTGGGATGTCATAGTATAGGAGCAACTAGAGACAAGTTGCTTCCAGCTCTCCTTAGATAGGAGGCAAGCATGCTATTCAAATGCCTGATGACAATCAACTGCATTCCTCTGTTAAAGCTATCTGATGGCCTCTTGCCAGAACCCATATCAGAGAATGAAGACGGGGAAGGGAAGGAGACAGAAGATAGGAAGGGCAAGGTGCTGGACTCTCTGGAGCTCAGAGTTGTCTCTCCCAACTCGGGAAAGTGGCCTCTTGGCTCCTCTATCAACCTCTGTAGATCAGGCTGCTCAGTTTCTTCTACTTGTGACTTCATTTCACCTAAGAAATTTTTGACTCAGCTGGGCGTGGTGGCGCACGCCTTTAATCCCAGCACTCGGGAGGCAGAGGCAGGCGGATTTCTGAGTTCGAGGCCAGCCTGGTCTACAAAGTGAGTGTCAGGACAGCCAGGGCTACACAGAGAAACCCTGTCTCGAAAAAACAAAAAAAAAAAAAAAAAAAAGAAAAAACAAAACAAAACAAAAAGAAATTTTTGACTCTCGGAATATAGGTATATAAAACAGATTTTAAAAAATAATTTTCTGATGACAGACCATAGAGAAATTGATTTCAAAACAATTCTTTGGTACACATATAATTTTAGTATTTATTAAAGATGATGTAAAATTTCATACTAATGAGATAGGTGTGCACAGGAGGCAGAGGCAGCATGATCTGTGAGTTGGAGGCTTGCCTAGTCTACAAAACAAGATTCAGGATAGCCAGGGCTAAACAGAACATCCCTGTCTCGAAACTCTCCATCCACAAGTTTTGTTTATTTTTATATTATGTATATGAGGGTTTTGCCTGCACCCAGTGTGTACTAGCTGCCCTCGGAGGTCAGAAGAGGGCAATGAGGTCCCAGGGACCTGGACTTATGGTTGTCAGCTGCCACACGTGGGTTCTGAGAACTGACCCTGGAACTTCGGAAGGAGCAGACAGTGTTCTTCATTGCTGAGCCACCATTCCAGCCCTTCCTGTTTAATAATTTTTTTTTAAAGATGAAACTCATGTCAGTAACTCAAACAATAATTTTGTGGTTGTTTTGTGGTGCTTGGAATCGAACCCATGACCTCCCAGATGCCAGGCAAGCTACACGTCCAGTCCTCAAAAGGCACTTTTGAAGATCAATCGTTCTAACTCAATTGAATCCAAAGACATACTATGAAGGAGGAAGATGAGAACATAGTAAGAATCTTTGGTTTTGGTCGGGCGTGGTGGCGCACGCCTTTGATCCCAGCACTTGGGAGGCAGAGGCAGGCAGATTTCTGAGTTCCAGGCCAGCCTGGTCTACAAAGTGAGTTCCAGGACAGCCAGGGCTACACAGAGAAACCCTGTCTCAAAAAAAAAAAAAAAAAAAAGAATCTTTGTTTTCCATAGTTAAACTCTCATGTTCCTATGAGAGCAGAAAGCTTTGTACGTACGTACAGTGTACGTACACTGTAAAACACTATATCTGTAGTATACAGGGGTCTGTGAGCCTTGCATGGTGTGTGCAGTGTGAAGTGCAAGTGTACACACAGAACCAGGCTGCAGCACAGTCATGCTCTGCCACTGTTGGGTGCTGTCAGAAAGACCTTGGGTTCCTTACCAGCCCTACAAAGAATCAATCTCCCTAGGGCCTGCTCCCACCAGAGGAGTCTGAATGGCAGTCAGTCATTTCCCAGACACCCTCCCCAACCTAAAAAGTGCCCAGGGTTTGACAACATTCAAGCTATTAAAAATAATTTAAAAGCCTTTTGAGTGGTGAGGAGATCCTTGAGATAAGCTCGTACCTTGTTCTTTGAAAGGCAAATACACTTCAGCTGGGCAGGTGGGTAGGTGGGCGGGCAGGGGTGGAATATCTTTCTTTTCTTCAGGTACAATAATAAATGGTCACACAGAAAATGCAGACCTGCAAATCTTTTCTATTTGCTTTGGAGTTTATTATTTGATTTGGTTACTTGTTTTCCTCCCAGAATAATGTCATGGCTTAGACTTAAGTCTAAAGTCCCAGTAACCAGGACGGCTGACAGTGACTTCCAGGTGGGTTGATGGTCGGTCGGGTGGCTGGGTAAGCCCCTTCATAGATAACGTACCTATGAGCTAACGTTCCCCAGGAGAGCCACATCTATCTTAAGGTTCTGCACATGGATGACCTGAATAGAGGGTCTCTTCTGGCTATTCCAATCTCTGACTCCATGTGGCAATAAAGAAATTAATATACTAAGTCTGACCTTGGAAACCCAGTACTTATAATCTGAAATTAAGAAAGAAAAACAACCAAATAGTGTAACTTTAGCTATTTCAAACCTTATTTCTAATGATGGTTCTTGAATGCTTTAACCTCCCTTGTAGCTCATCACCCACCAGAGGTAGTGGGAAAGAAAGGATATGAGGGAACTAGAGCTGTTTAGAAAGGTTCTTTGGAGCAACTCCTGTATGTATTGTCTGGAAATTGGCAGTTCGGTTCACAGGTTAGCAGCAGCATCTCCGTCCACTCGAATTTGGGGATACACTAGCAGTCCAGTTCCATAGAGTCAGGTTAGCAGTAGTGATGACACCTTGCAGAGAGACAGCCAGGCCTCAACCTTGGCTCGAGTCAGCAGGAAGGAGCAGCAGAAGGGAGCAGCAGGAACAGCAGAAGCTGTTCTCTCTCAGCTTGGTTACATACAAGAGAGTAACAAAAGGTGATGAAGACCAGACGATTCCACAAAGTGCCCCACATGCAGAAAGTATGGGTTTTGGTAAGAGCACCTGGCAGCCAAGGACAGGATGGGCCCGTGAGTCTCCTCATTGACACTGTGCCGGTGGAAACTCTCAGCTATGCCAACCACCTGTGTGGCAATTCCCAGTTTCCTGGATGAGTTGCTGATGACTTAGGAGACCCTCAGGGCTGGGCCTCAGTTACTGTAGCGTGCTTTAGAACCAACTTGCGTTCCCTGTATGGTCTGGTGCAGAAACCAAGGGAAGGGTATGCAGAACAAGCTACCTCAGTATGACTTTCCTGTCATCTGAGGAAAGTCAGACTAGCCAGGGCTGAGAACTCACACGCCAATGCAATGAGCAAAACACAGCCATGATTATAGCCAGGGAGAACTGCCTCCCTCTGCAAGCAGCTGGGCAAGTGCCTACTAATTAAGCTCTTGTTCATTGTTTTGGAAGGATCTGGTGGAGTCCCTGGAAGACCTGCCCTGCCCTTCTGCTCGCCAAGGTGTTGAAGATTGAGGATTGCAAGGGAATCAGTGTGGAACTCCTCTGTCTGATTTAAGAACAGCCAGACTTACTCCAGACTCAGGAAGCCTCCCAAGCAAGACCCTTTTATCTTTTGCAGCATGTGGGGATTGTCAGTGTGTGAAATAAATGGAATAAAAATTCTTATGAGGCTAGAGAGATCTCAGTAGTTAAGAACTCTTGCAGAAGATAAGAAGCTCACAAGCGCCTGAAATTCCAGATCCAGGGGTATCCAGTGCTTCTGCAGGTGCCAGCATTCACATGTACACACCCCTACACACACACACACACACACACACACACACATATATATAATTTAAAAAAAAAGATTACACATACTGAGCCAGGCATGGTGGTACATACCTCAACCTCAGCATTCAGGAGACAAAGGCAGGTGAATCTATGACTCTGACATCAGCCTGCCCTATATATCGAGATGCAGGCCAGCCAGAGCATCACAGAGACCTCGTCTCAAAAACCAAACCAAACCAACCAATCAAACAAACGCCCCAAGAATCTACATGCTAAAGCTGGGTGTACTGTGAGTGCTGACAATCCCAGCTTTCAGAAGGTGGTTGAAGGAGGATCAGGGATTCAAGGCCAGCCTTGGCTACATGAGTCCTATCAAACACCAGTGTAACAGCAAAGAGAATGAAGATCTACATCAGCCCTGAATTAGAAAATTTCCAGCGACTTTTATGAACCCCATACCTGAACACCTCTAGTACAAAAGGATCTAGAAGTCCCCCCAAATAACTAAAAATACCATGTCACCCAGTAGGTCTACTCCAGACAGTCTTTCACTTTGGTATGGAGCAGTGTACAGCTTGTTTATCTATCCACAGTCTCGCAGACAGAATAGCAGCCCATAGAGGCCAGAGTCAGGCAATGAACAGCAAGCTGTGTCTAAAGCAAACCCAAGGCCTCTAAGGCCGGTGTGTGGGTGCCAACTCCCTGTCTCAGGTGTTCTGAGTGCTGACTGAGCCCTTTTATGTACTGATAAGGTAGGTGAGCATAAGAGATCTTCAGAAATGGTTCACACCGCTCCCGGCTTCTTGAAAAACCGCAAGTGATTGGCAAACGCTTCGGTTGCAGATGCAAAGTCAAACAACAGCTGTTTCTTTCAGACTGCCCAAGAGGCAGGAGTTGTGTGCATGGGGCAGTCCCCTTCTCCCTTCCCCCACAGCCTCTTCCTCTTTCTGATGTCACATTTTTCTGACACCAGGAACGGAGGAAGCTATCAATAGAGACTTTCAAGAAGGGGCACCCCACCCCACCCCCTGTTATAACCCTCTCTAAGAGTTAATTATAAATCTTCCTTCTCAGTGGTTTTGGGAGAAGCTTGGGACCACAAAGCTTTGAATTATTGAGTGTTCTACGGCATGGAATTACAGTGTCTATAGCTTCATCTAGCACTCTCTGCTGAAATGCAGAATTGAGACGGCCCTTCCCTTACTTGCTGAGCATTTTAAGGTGCATACAGAAACAGATATTTGTTTGTTTGAGACAGGGTCTCTCTCTATAGCCCCCAACTGGTCTCAAACACATATATCATAACGTTTTACCTGTTTAATGATAATAAAAGACCCTGATGGTATCTCTTTAAAAGTATCAATTGATTTATTTTATGTGTATGGGTGTTGTGTTTCCATGAATGTTTGTGTATCACATGAATGCCTGGTGACCATAGAGGCCAGGCGAGGACATCAGATTCTCTGGAACTGGAGTTACAGGTAGTTGTGAACTGCCACGCGTGGGTGCTGGGAATCAAATTTGGATCCTCTAGGAAGAGGAACCAACACTCTCAACCACTGAGGCATCTCTCTGGTCCCCACTCTATTGATCAAAACACACAATTCAGATGGAGGTGGTGGTGTATGCTTTTGGTCTCACTAGGAAATCTGTTAACTAGTCATGGCTGTCAACTTGGCTATAACCAAAATCCAACCATGGAGGGTACACCTGTGAGTGAATTTTGCTCAATTTGCAGTAAGAAGATCCTCTTCTAGTCTGGGTCTTTGAGGTAGGAAGACATGCCTTTAACCCAGGTCTTTTGACCTGGGAAAGGGTGAGCCTTTAATCCGGGCGACACCTTCTGATGGTGATGGTGATGGTGATGGTGATGGTGATGGTGATGGTGATGGGCATGGGAGAAAGAAGTCGTTGCTCTTTGTCTTTTGCTCTCACTCTTGCTGGAAAGTCAGTTTCTTCACTGGCATCAGAGCCTCCTTTCTTCGGGATTCTGGCTTATACTGAAGATCCAGATGACACATCCGGCCTGTGGACCGAGCAACTCCTGGATATTTGGACTTTCTGTTTCCAGTGGCCATTATTGCATTAGCTGGATTGCAACCTGTACGTCATTCTAATAAACCCTCTTTCTCTTTATGAGATTCATTCCATAAATTCTGCTACTCTAGAGAACCCTGACTAATACACAGACAGAGGCAGCGACTCATAAAAGAGGCTGGAAGCCAGAGGATCATTTAAGCCCAGAATTTCCAGAGCAGTGTGGAACGGGGCCTTGCAGCATAGGTAGGTAATACCAGGTACTCAGGAAGTTGAAGCAGGAGGATCACTGCCCCAAGGCTTGTCTGAGAGCTACAAAGTACCCTCAAAAGTGGCCTGGGCAACTTAATAAGACTATCTCAAAAACAAACAAAGGAACAAAAAACCCCCAAAGGGTCAGACATGTATCTCAGTAGAAGAACACTTGCCTAGCGTGCATGAGTCTATGAGTTCAAGTCCTAGCACAAACAAACGACAGTAAGAACAGAACACTCCCTTCCCCCACACTCCCAAAACCCAGCCTGACCCATCTGTTTAAATTGTAGTTAAAATGTACAATTCTGGCTATTGTGTAACTCAGTGCGAGAACCCATGTTTAACACGGGTATAATTTCCAACACAAAACCCCAACTCAGCAGTCAAGAATAACTAGCGCAACTGTCCCGGTATCTCAGAGTCCTGAACTTGTTAGCAGCAATTCCTCATTCCTCCAACCCTGTTCTGTGCAGTTTAGACAATATTCGGTTCTTTGTGACTGGTTTCTCGGCAATATGCTTTCAAGCTCACCCCAAGATTCGGGACGTCCTTCTACTGTATTCCACATGACCTTTCTCTTTACCACCAGCAGTCGATGGCTATTTGAGTTTCTATTGTGGGTCTGCTCCAAATAATGCTGTTTGAGCATTTATGTTCACAGTTGTGTGTGGACAGGTGTTCTCATGTCTCCTAGGGACAATCCTGGGACTGGAATTGTGGGTCATCAAGGGAATCTATGTTTAATCTTTGAAGAACGGCCAGACTGTTCTGCAAAGCAGGGACAGCAGCTGTGTGAGAGAGAGGGTTGTAGTTTTCTCCCAGGCCTTAGGAATACTCACTGTCATATGCAGCAGCCTTCACTGTTGGTTTTTCTTTGCATATCCTCCGATAAAGCTGTGGGTTTGTGTTTGGTGCCCATTTATATAGCTTTTTGGAGAGATGTCTATTCAGACCCTTTACACATTTAAAAATAGGTTGTCTTTTTATTGAATTGTAGGGTTGTGTGTGTGTGTGTTACATTTCTCCCATTCTTCCCCCTCCCCCCATCTCCCCCACCTCCAGCCCCCAGGGTCTTACTATGCAGTCCTGGCTGTCCTAGAACTCACTATGTAGACCAGGCTGGCCTTGACCTTAAGAGATCAGCCTGCTTCTGCTTCCCAAGTGCTGGCATTAAATGTATGTATACATCACCATGCCTGGCCTCTTTCTTTTTTTAAGACAAAGTCTCACTCTATATTCCAGGCTGGAGTCTCTATGTGGCCCTGAAAGCCAGGATCAAATGCCTGGCAATTTTATTTTCAGTCCTAGTCACAGAGCCTCATACATGTAACTGAAGCAATCTGCCACCGGGCTTGCAACCTCTAGACCTTCACTCTTCTAATTCAGAAAAGTTTGATACTGTGAAGTTTATCATCTTTCTTCCCCTTTTGTTGTATGTGACACACTTTTTCTTGTTTTCTGTGGTGCTGGGCTTCAAACTCAGAGCCCTGTCCACGATAGGCTCTGCTAAAACGCAACTTGCAACCCTGAAAGCACAGATTTCTGAGTGTAGTAGGCTCACCTTTGAGGATTTCTTCCATGTTTGGGGATGAAGTTCTGTCAGCCTCAGCAAGCCAGGGCCCCTCCTCACAGCCAGGGATCACAGCCCCAGGGGATCTATTGCCTGTGTTTACATCCCTCCCTTTCCTGATGTTCACAATGGAGCAGCAGAAATGACAATTGTGAAAACTCAGTGGCCTTGGTGTCTGGGATTCGAAGCTTTCCTGCGAGGCTTGGTAGCAGGCGTTGAGAGGCAAGGGATGAGAAACTCTGCATTGGTTCCCTGTGAGTCATCTTGACTCTGGTTGTTTGGTTTTCTCATCCATAAACTAGGGGGAACACCTCCATTCTCCCTTCCAAGTGGAGGGGCTGAGGAGATGAATTAATTTGTATTTGTTAGACACCCTGAGACCTCAGATTAAAGGCATTACTGAGACTCAAGGTGTTATTATAATAATAAATGATTTAATAGCAGGGCGAGGCCGCTCGCTGAAGCAAGAACTGGTGGGAAGGCAGAAAGGCTCAAAGCTGAGAAGGGGGCTGCGGCTCGGCTCGAGACCCTGGTCCAGACACTGACTCTGGGGCTTGGAGGTAGGAAACTGATCTTTTATAAAGTCTTGCTTGTTTCATCTGGCTCCAGCATGGCCTTATTGAATGCTTCTTACAAGTTCTGCATAGTAAGATTACAATCTTTTCAGGAAATGGGCATATAAATTAAAGCAATTAGAAACAACTCGAGGCGGCTTTAGAATCAAGTTCAGGATGGACTAACAAGTGTCTAGAAGGAAGTGGAGAAAGAGCTGCCTGGCTAAATGCAGTTTTCCCTGTGGGTAGAAACTCCCAGCTCTACCACCCACTAGCAGTATGACCAAGCCTCAGTTTCTCCTTCTGTAACCGCAATTGTTCTTGTAAAATGCTCAAAGGTTAACACAGTAAACTCTCCAGTGTCGCTCCCTCAGACTACGCCTTGATGCAATTGATCTTGGCCAGACTGCTCCATCCTTAGAGCCTCAATATTCTTCCTGCAAAATGGGAGTAAGTGTATTCCTGCCTTAGTGATTATAAAGTACAGTGCACTTGGTAGCACCCTTCCCTAACCATTACTATCATCAACATTTTATTTTTCTTTCCTGGCTAAGGAGCCAGTCATGCATTCAAATTTTAAATCTCTGGGTTGGGGCTGGGGGACGTCTTTGGAAGTTGGGAGTTTAAGATTAGTAGGGAAGGACTGGTAAGATTTAACAGATTAGTGAAGAAACCAGAAACCCAGAAAGTTCGAGGCCGGAAGGAGTGGGACTTCTCCCTTTCCCATCCCACCCAGTAGTTTTATCTCTTTCTCCCGTTCCCGGGTAATCTTGCTTCTCACCAGTGCTGTCCTCTAGTCTGCCGCTCTTCAAGCCTAACCTGCGGACTAAGTAATGTGAGCCTTACTTTCTGGCCCTCCCGCAGTCAGGAGCAAGGACTACTTTAATCTTTACTCTTCCCAGGGATCCCGTTTCAAAGTCACCTGAAAGCCATTTCCTCTCCCTCTGCCCCGCCCCTCCCCGTAAATCACTAGGTGCTCGCTTTTCCCTGGGGCAGCTTTTTTTTTTTTTTTTTTTTTTTTTTTTTTGAGGGCAGTGGTGGAGGAGGGGATTTTATAAACCATTTAGGATTTTCACTTGTCTACACTTCTACACTTGGGGGTCTAAATGCTGAGTTACTGGGGTCGATTCTCCATTCCTGTTCCAAGAACCTGGTGCCATCGTTTAACGCAGGAGTCCTACTCTTTCTGTGATCTCACACTGGGCTCCCATCTCCTACCCCTCTTCATGGTGCGTACTGGGGACAGCATCTAATGCTACCTCCCCTAAGATCTTTACCAATGAAAGATTTATTCTTAGTGAGCTGTAGTAGCGCTCACCTATAATTCTAGCACTCTGGGGGGGGGTCACTCAAGAGTTCTGGGCTAGCTTGGGCTACAAAGTGTGGGCCTGTCTCAAATCAAAAAATAAAATAAAAACGATAATTAGGGAGTGGTGGTGCACACCAGTAATCCCAGCACTCGGGAGATAGAGGGTGGAGAACCATTACTCTCAAGATTACCCTCTGCCAGTCTCAGGTAATTGAAATCCTGCTTCCAAAACAAAAACAAAAACCACACAAAAGATTTATGTTCTTGCTCAATATCTAACTGGTTTGTATTATATGTGCTTGTGCTAAACACTTCTCATCCCCCAATTTTCCCATCCCCTAATTTCCCAGTTCATGCCTTTTGTTGATCGCACTCAAAATGGGGTCCACTGACATTCAGGTTCCTCAATCCTGCTTTTCTTACTAACAGTCCCGCTGAGCGCCCCGCCCCGCCCCGCCCCGCCCCAAGTTATGCGCTTCTTATCTCTTTCTCCTCAGAAGGAAAGATTTTACAACAGTAAAGAGCCACCGAGACCTAGTTTCGGCGAGGAATTAGAGACGTGCCTTTCTGACTCAGCGGTCGTGGTGACCTGCTCCAGAAGGACCAGGACGTCCTTGCCATCTAAACCTGTGCTTCTCCTGGGAAAGTCCAGGTGGCTGGGCTCCGAGTCCTCTCTGGTCGGAACCTGGTCTGGAGGTTTTCGTTGCCCTCTCGGCGTGAGATCAGGGCGGTGGCACTAGAGTAACCCCACCACGTGCGTCTTGGGATCCCAGAGTTCCAGGTGGCAAGGGGAGGCGGCCAGCGGGACCCACATGGCGGGCCACGCGCGTTAATCATTAGCCACGGCGGCCGCTGTCTACAGCGGGAGCCACAGCTCGCTCGCACCGCCGCGAAGGTTTCCCCCCCCTCGGCCCCCCAGAGCAGCCAATTGCTGGATCGCAGCCGCGAGCACAGTCTCCACCCACTGGAAACATTCCTGGTCCGCCCCTCCCTGGCTCCCTCCCTCTCCCTCTCTCCCTCCCTCCCTCCCACCCTCCCGCCGCAGCCTGGACTCCGGCCGCAGCTTCCTGCCCGGTGCTGGGTAACCG
This sequence comes from Mus caroli, assembly GCF_978045245.1. Lineage (NCBI taxonomy): Eukaryota > Metazoa > Chordata > Mammalia > Rodentia > Muridae > Mus > Mus caroli. Next base: position 75,039,110 of record NW_028227269.1, read on the forward strand.
TGCGCATTTCGGGGGTCCCCTGGAGTCTGGTGCTCGCAGCGAGCAGAGGCTGGGACCGCGGGGCGGCCAGCCGTGGGCGGGAGCGGCCGGCGGCCTCTGCCGCTTCCGAGAGCGACTTTCAAACTCGAGCCCGCTTCGCGGCGCCACCTGGGCAGCTCCGCGCGCCTGGCGCGTCGCGAGCTGGCGGGGCGGCCACCGCTTGGTGAGTGTCCCCAGGTTTGCCCTTCTCTCTTTGCCCATGCTCGATTGACTGAGTGGCAGCGCTCTGCGGAGACCCCAGGCTAGCCTTCTGTGGGATGAGGACCTGGCCCAGGGCTGCTTCGGACACACTCGGAGGAGGTTGGGTCGCGGGAAGGTCGTAAGGGGAGTCACTTTTTGTCCCCACCCCGGAAACCAAAGCAGCATAGGCTTTGCAGAGTTTAAAATCCGGGCAGCTCTCGACATTCCCGCCACCCCTTCCTTGTGTGCCCTGACGCCCGTGGCCTGAGACTGTGGGCCCTTCTAGAAGGACTCGCCTCTGGTCCCGCCAGCCTAGGAGTGCGCAGGCACTCAGTCTGTTCTGGGTTGGTGCCACACCGTGCTTCTGGGAATCTCAGCTGCATGTCCAGGAGGATTATTAGAGTGGGTGTCAGAAGCCAAGTGTCCAAGAGCTGCAAACCTAGAGCCCCTTGATGCTGCCCCTAACAGCCTCTCCTTCCCTCCCTTCAACTGGTTTGGTTATTCGCACCCTTCTCCCAGACCTTCAATTTGGGAAGCTTCAAGCTTCAGTCGTTCAAGATGCTCCTTTGGTGTTAACGATTTATTCTGTGGCCACTTTTGAAAACAAAGGGGAAAAAAAAAAAAAACCCGGAACAAGCCGCTTGATGGTTGGAGGGTGGAGAAAGAGGCACTGCGAGGTGGTGCTAAAAGTTGGGTTAGAGTATCCTCTAGAGTCGCTAAACTCTTGGTAGATTAAGGGCTGTTAAGGTTGTTAACCCCCCCCACCCCCCAGCAACCGATCAGCATTTGAGCACCTTACAGAGAACCCTAGTCTTAGGGTTCCCAGTCTTCCAAGCTGTGCTTGTTCAAGAGTGAATTCCAGTCACAATGAACCCTTCAGAAATAATTAGTGTGGAGTATAATGACAGCCTGAGAGGGAGAGGCGAAGATGTTCCCTGCTGTGCCTGGCCTTCCCGAGAGTTCCTTTCCAGTCCCTCTGCTAAACTGGAATCTTGCTCCATAGATGCTCAGCATAAAACCTAGGGACTAAATACCAGAAAGCCAACTGTGGCGCTGCTGTTATTTCTTATGGTTCTGGGCTCACTGGATGGCTCACAGACCCCATCTCTCATGTAGACAGACTACTAGCATGCCTGCTTGCCTCTGCTGGCCGCACTCTCTGGACTTTCCCACTGGTGCTGGAAATCAGGGATGAAGCAGGCCACTTTCACCCCTCCACTTAGTCTGGGCTGATAAGGGTGGTAGTCTGTTTTAGAGTGGCCTTGGGACTTTTCTATTGACTTTTATCAGAGGTGGCCCAGCTAGGAGAGTGTTGGAAGACCACTGGGCTGAGAGTCCAACAGGATTTTTTGCTAGAGGTTTAATGCTGGCTGTATTGCGTCACATCAGAGACTGATCCTGTCTGAGGCTTTTTTTTCTTACATGATTGGCCTGAAGCCAGATCTCACCCTCTCCTCAACTCACTTATCTTTTCTGACTCAGTTTCCATATAGAGTAGTCTTTTTGCTTTATAGGGGATGTGGTAATGATAAAGGGGAGGAGGGTGTAGGAGAAGTAGTCCATAAACTCCTATCAAAAAAAAAAAAAAGCTGTGTTGTGGCTGCAAGGGGCCCTTACATGTTTGCTGGATATACCCCATGTGTGTGACACAGGAGATGGTAGACACCAGGAGCCAATTGTGGCAGTTTACTCTCCAGCTTGTAATATCATAGTCCCAGAGTAAATATTGACTTTACCAAACCCGCTGCTATCTCAGGGTCACCGTGTTTATGCTAGAACAGGCCAAAGGCCACGGCCTGAGGGATGGCCAGACCCGGAGGGAAGGGAGGAAGGTGCCGGTCCCAGATGTAGGGCTTGCTATTCCCACCCCACTCACCACCCTGTACAGGCTCTGGTCCTGAGACTGGAGGTTGCCACAAGCCGTGACTTGCCCTGGAGGGTTAACTGTGAAGCTGCTCTCTGTGGTGTTGTGGGTGGAGAGGACCATGGTGATGGGAGGTGTTGTCTTTGCAGCTGCACTGAGGGCTGACTTCAGTCCAGCCATCCCGGGCTGTTCTCCGGCTCAGGCCACTGCTCTGTCCCGCCTCTCTGGCCAGCTGCATGTCCACAGGCCTTTGTTAAAGTACAGAAGCCCTCCCTACTCATTGCCCTCCTTCCCCAGTTTCTAGAAGCCCTCAGGACAGGACTTGGCATTACTACAGACTGTAGGAAAGCTCTTCTGGAGTCCCCAGGGTCCGACAGACCTGGTAGGCTCATCCCGAGGCCTCCAATACTCCCGGGTACATACTGTCTCTGTTGTCATCTTTCCCTCCTCCTTCCTACATCCATGCATCTTAGATCTATTTTATTTATTCATCCATTTTTATCTAGCATCGTCTATGTATGAATACTGGGCACCAGGGAACACGGCAGTGACTGAAATATAGTTTTGTTTTGTTTTGTTTTGTTTTGTTTTTAGCAATTGTTGACCTGGTGGAGTGGAATTCTACTGGGGGAAGTGGACGGAAAACAAGACAGGTCATTGAAAGCGAGTTTAAAGTTATCAGGAAGGCATGCCAGGGAAGGTCAATATGAATGGTTGAGGACGGGAGGAGGTGACAGCTGTCCCCTAAGGAAGGGACTTTGGAGTTGATCATGAGATATTTTCTTTGAGCTCTGGATCCCTTGAAACCCAGGTCAGCATCCTGATGTGATATTTAGGAACAGGATTTGGAGTTGCACAGACCTAGGTTTAAATCTCGACTTGATAACTTCCTAGCCCTGCAGCCATTTGTTGACTAAACTCCTTTATGTCTGTTTCTCACCTGGAAAGTGGAGCTAGTCATCCGGGCCTACCGCATGTGGCTTTGTGAGAGTGAACAAAGAGATAGCGCATCTACAGCACTTAGCAAGCCCCACAGAGCCGTGCGCCACAGTGAATTCTTTCTCCAGAGGTGGCAGGGGATATATCCTGCCAAGTGCTAGCCAGGACTCTGGGTGAGAGGCCTTTTTGAAGTATTGGGAAGGAGCAGGGAATTCAAAAGGAGGGCCACTAGAAGGCTTCTGTCTGTCTGGTAGTGAGTGAGCCTCTCCATGCTACCCTGGATTCTAGCTGGTTGAGGATGCAGGACTCCCAGATGTGTGCTGGCCACTGTCCCTCAGATAGACAGGGTGACCTAGGGCAGCCCTGGCCTGCCTGGCTTTGGAATTCCCCTGCTTCCAGTCAGTTGGTGAATCACACCTCTGTGTCTAGCCTCTTTGCTTGGCCTCACCGTCCTGAAGGCTGTCCACCCCTCTTCACCTTCATCCTCTGAGTGCATTTGGTTTACTAAGTGTGGGGGGGTGGGGAACATATTGAGATTAAAGACTGAGGGATTGAGGGGAGAGGGGCACACAGTGAGCGAGCTGATCAGGGAGAGTTGGATAGAGGTTCCGAGGTACACTGCAAAGACTTTTAATAAAGGCTCATCCACCAGGGACCAGAATGAATTAAAAATGTGGAGGTGAACTTGTGGGAGTCCTACCACGCTCCCACACCCCCAGGATCAAACTATCAGGTTTGGTGGTTACGACTGAAGCCGTTTTGTTGGTGCAGAAATTAGTAGGGTCTTGCTGTGTTGTCTAGGCCGTCTTCTCTCTCCTGGGCTTTACAAATCTCTACTCAAAATTGCAACTGGCTGGATTTTGGACAGTTATAGGAACTCTTGAGAGCTCAGGGTCTGGCACACCCAAGTCCAGAGTGTCTCCGCCCAACCCCTGTGATGGGTCTGTCTCCTCCCGTCTCTGCTGGAACCACCAGCCTCCTCCTCCGGAACAGTTTAATCTAAAATGCTGTTGTCAAAGTTTGTGGTCAGCGGTTTCCTGGGGGCCCTCCTGTGCAGGAAGTGAAAAATGTGCAGTGGAGGCCAGGCCTAGGGAAGTGGTCATCAGGCAGAGCACTCCCACAAGGCCTCTACAGGCTCATACATGCACAGGCAGGGCAGCCAGGCCCGCTCTGTGATGAAGGGACTTTTGGAGACTGTCAGTTGGTATATAGCCGGATAGAATCAAGCCTCAAAACCAAAACAAAACAAAAAAACCCCACAACAACAACAAAAAACAGCCGGGCGGCACGCCTTTCATCCCAGCACTTGGAAGGCAGAGGCAGGCAGATTCCTGAGTTCGAGGCTAGCCTGGTCTACAGAGTGAGTTCCAGGACAGCCAGGGCGATACAGAGAAACCCTGTCTCGAAAAACCAAAAACAAAACAAAACAAAAATCAGGCCTCAGAGGAAGTTAGGAAGAGGGCCCTGTTGTAACCTTGAACTTGGTTGTGACGTTGGTATTCAGAGGTCAGGAGGAAGAAAACAGGGCCCTTGATCAGCAAGAGGTTTGCCTAGAGTTGCTAGCTGCTCTTCTGATGTCAGCCATCTGGGGACCAGGATGTCTTGTTAACTGGACCTGAGATACATTGGCTTCTTTTCCATCCTTTGAAACAGGGTCTGGCCGGACAGAGAGCTATGCTTTTTTCCCCCCAGACCATTTTCACCTCACACTTGACGCGATCTACTTGCCTTTGCCTCCCAAGTGCTGAGAACTGTGCCACCATGTTTGGCTCTGTTGGCTTCGTTTCGTTTAGAGGCTCTCTGAGGGCAGGCATGGGGCTTTGCTCAATCTTGTTCTCATTCAGAACTGGGGATAGTACAAAGTGTGATCTGCAGGGCATGATGGGCTGGTGCAGAGGCTCCACCGGGAGGAATCCCAGCTTGGTGGGCTCACCCGCCCTGGGGCTGGGAAGAGTGCACATGTAGAGTCTACACCGAGTGGGCTCTTGCCATCTGAGAAAACGAAAGGATACCAATATCTGGATGGTGCGTTTGGCTGGCATTTGGAGAGGATGCTTTTCTTTAATGTCAGGGATTAGGAAGACTCCTATTCCGTGTGCTGAACAGCCTCAAGAACTGAACATAGACTGAGCAAGGCTCAAGAAGGTGCCAGGTACATGTAGTCCTTTTAGAGACATAGCGAGAGTCCTAGGAATTTCTCTAATTATTGCTAGAGTCCGAGTTGAGATGGGAGAGAGGAATGTAAGATTTTTTTTTTAAAGCCATTTTCTTTTGTGTATTTGATGTGTGTGCGCGCACATATACATGTGTATGTGTGTGTTTTCAGAGAACACCTTACTTCTACCACGTAGGACCCAGGAGTTGACGTCATCAGGTGTGGTGGCAAGTACCTTTACTCACAGATCCAACTATCTGATAAATATATATATATGTGTGTGTGTGTGTGTGTGTGTGTGTGTGTGTATTGGTTTTACTCTTGAACCCAAGAGGATATCCTGTGGTATCTTTGTGGATGAACTGGCTCTAGGACCTTGTAAAAATTCACATGTTTTAAAATTGATTTTGTTGCTTTTATCCCAGACTAACACGAGACCTCTACATATGACTGAGGAGAACCTTGAGCCTCAGGTCCTTCTCCACTTCCTAGTGCGTTGATTGTAGGCGTTCACCGCCGTGGCTGGTTTATGCATTGCTGGGGATGGACCGCTTGGTTTCATGTATGCCAAGCAAGCATTCTACTGGCTGAGTTACAACTCTGGCTCTCCTTGCTTTTTTTTATTTTTATTTATTTATTTATTTTTGAGATGGAATGTTTCTATGTAGTCAGGCTGGCTTATTTTGTTTTTAAAGGCTAATATATATATATATAATATGTATATTATTTATTTAGTTTTGTTTTATGTACATTGGTAATTTGACTACATGTATGTCTGTGTGAGGATGTCGGATCCCCTGGAACAGGAGTTAAAGACAGTTGAAAGCTGCCATGTGGGTGCTAGGAATTGAACCCAGGTCCTCTGGTAGAACGGCCAGTGCTCTTCCAGAGGATCCAGGTTCAATTCCCAGCACCCACATGGCAGTTTACAGCTGTCTAACTCCAGTTCTAAGGGATCTGATACCCTTACAGCAAAAAATAGCTGGAGAGATGGTTCAGTGGTTAAGAGCACTGGCTGTTCTTCCAGAGGACCAAGGTTTGAGTTTTACTTGGTGGCTCACAACTGTACACCCTCTTCTGGCTTCCACAGGCACTACACACACGCGATGCACAGAGACACATGCAGGCAGAACATCCATACACATAGGACAAAAAAAAAGCTATTTTTTTTTTTTTTTTTGGTTTTTCGAGACAGGTTTCTCTGTGTAGCCCTGGCTGTCCTGGCACTCACTTTGTAGACCAGGCTGGCCTCGAACTCATAAATCCACCTGCCTCTGCCTCCCGAGTGCTGGGATTAAAGGCGTGTGCCACCACGCCCGGCTAAAAAAAGCTATTTTTAAAAGCTATGAGCTTTTACTTTTTTATTTTTTAAAGATTTATTATATATAAGTATACTGTAGCTGTCTTTAGACACACCAGAAGAGGGCGTCAGATCTCATTACAGATGGTTGTGAGCCACCATGTTGTTGCTGGGATTTGAACTCAGGACCTTCTGAAGAGCGGTCAGTATTCTTAACCGCTGAGCCATCTCTCCAGCCTGAGCTTTTACTCTTAAGGCTATGGGGAGACACACACTCTCTCTCTCTCTGCCTCTGTGTGTGTGTGTGTGTGTGTGTGTGTGTGTGTATGTGTGTGTACCACAGACTTGAGCAACAGATGACAAATCTTTATTGTAGAGAAAGAGGAACTAGTGTCCTTACAGTTTCTAAGTAGGTCATTGCTACATCCCCAGTGCCTGTTGTATGGTAGGTTACAATAAGTACTTGTCAAATAAGAGTCATGCTACTGTGTGATAAACCTTAGGAGTGGAGTTTTTGTTTGTATTTATTTCTATGGTCTCCAGTCTGGTCTTGAACTCAAAATCTTCTCGCCATAGCCACCAAGTGCTGGGATTACAGATGTGAGCCACCGTGTCTGGTTTATAAATGATCTATTCTTGTCTTCTAATGCAAATGATCAGGATATAAGATTCTACTTTGTACCTGCACAGGTGAGGCCGTGATGCAGGCAGCCTAGTATTCTTGTACCTTGCAAAATGTAAGGGACCCGGGAGTCCCTGGGGTCCATATTCCCAGGCCCACTGCAGAGTTTATCACCGTGCAAATGGGGCCAAGAGAGGACATTAGGGTGTGCTTTTATAGATTTGAATATACGTCCCATGATATCCTATGACACCACTCTCAGCTGCTTGGCAGCCTCCCTAATTTGCCCATCACCAAGAAGGGCATATAGCCAGGGGTTGAGATACCTATGAAATATATTCACAGCAGGCCCTGTCTCTCTTCCACCCAGCCTGTTTAACATCCCCGTATAACCTGTGTCTTAGGGCTGAGCCCATTGCAGATGGGTAGCGGTAAGTGAGGAAGCCGGAATAGAAAGGGAGAACCATCGTGGGGCGGTAGGTTGGCAAGGAAAACAGGCTGAAACAGAAACACCCGGAAAAGCCAGTCCTAGCGGAAGGACCCGGGGTCATTTGTTTGCAGGGAATGGCTTGACACACCTTCCTTCCACCTGGATCGGTGGAGGGACGATGGATGCCTGGCCAGCAGCCGTGATCCTGACTCATGAAGAAAAAGCTAAATTATGCTCCCTTAACTGGGTTTAGGGAAAGCAAGGAAGTGGAAAAAACATAATTTTAAAAATTCCCGGTCTGATTGACTGTAATCGTAAGCGATGTTGATCATCGACTAATGAGCTCACAGATCTCCCCAAGCTCTTTCAAGGTCTGGTAAATTGCCCAGTGTCTCTGTGCTGACACTTAGAAAAGATAATGTTTGAATTTCCCTTACCCTTTAAAAAAAATGGGGTGGGGGTGGGGGTTAGGACTGGAAATGAGCCCAGGGTCTTCTGCCTCTGGGAAAGCTCCCCACCTCAGCCACACTCTTACTCGGGTCTTGAACTTCCTAATGACTCCTGAGCATGCGCTCTCGGCCCTCTCACTGTGGAATCGCAAGTGTGGACTGTGCTCTGTGGTGTCGTGGTGGGGCACCGCTGGAGCCCAGGTTTGGGTTACAGTAGAAGTGGGATGGCTCCTCACTTAGTTCAGTTCTGTGAACATTGATTGCCAGGTATCCTGGAGGTTGCCTATCTCTCAGAACAAGAGTGCTTCCCGTGCATCTGTTTCACCGCTAGCATTTTCGGAGGCCAGAAAATGACGGGGAGAAATTGCCATCTCAACACCCCACAGGAATTCGCCTCTTTGTTTAACTTCTGGGCTCTGCCGCAGATGCTGAACTGTGTGGTCTTGGTGTCTGGTGATCCAGAATGCTAAGTTTCCGGGCTTGTCTCTTATAGAAGTAAAATGTTCTGATTTCCCCTGCACCCAGCCACCATGATATTTTCATTTTAAACTTACCTGGAGTGTACTTTCTGGTTGCTGGATTTTGGCCCTGGCACTGCATGAAAGAGCTCACTCTGGGTCACAGTCATGGTCGCAACATGCTTCAGGGACCGTGTATGTACCCATGGCTAACCTTGTAAGATGGAGATGATTTAATTTTTTTTTTTTCCAGAACACTAGCCAATTCCCCCCCTCCCACCCCCCATTGCTTATTGAGTGGTCTATACTCCCCTACTGGCTTGTCTTTAATGTTTTCCTTTTCTTATTATTTTGTTTCATTGAGATATATTTTATATATAAATTAAAAGTCACCCACGCACAGTGTATCATTCATTGGTTTATATTTACAGTTGCAGAGTTGTGTAACCATGTGTAACTAATTTTATAACATTTTTTATTACCCACCCCTCAAGAAAAGCCTGTTCCTGCCGGGCGGTGGTGGCGCACGCCTTTAATCCCAGCACTTGGGAGGCAGAGGCAGGTGGATTTTTGAGTTCGAGGCCAGCCTGGTCTACAAAGTGAGTTCCAGGACAGCCAGAGCTATACAGAGAAACCCTGTCTCGAAAAACCAAAAAAAAAAAAAAAAAAGAAAAGCCTGTTCCTATTAGCAGCCAGTTCCCATTTCCCCAGCCCCCAGCTCTAGGTAGGCACTGAAGTACTTCCTGTCTCCCTAGGGTTACCTATTTTGGACATATACAAATAGATTTTTATACTTTTACTATCTGTCTTTCTGATTGACTTCCTTTCTGCACTTAACCTCTGGTTTCCGGTTCACCAGTGTCTCCTAAGATGTTCCATGTTGTAGAAAGCAATTCATTTTTTTATTGCCAAATAATTTGGCATTGTGTGGATATATTACATTTTGCTCATTTGTCTACCAGCTGATGGGCATGTCTGTTTGAGCTGTTTAGTGTTATGAGTAATGCTGTTGGGCGGGGCCATAGCTCAGTGGTAAAATACTTGTTTAGATGCACAGGGTCCTGGGTTTGAACCCCCAGCATTACCAGTAAGTAAATACATTTTAAAAGTAGATATGGCCGGGCATGGTGGCGCATGCCTTTAATCCCAGCACTCAGGAGGCAGAGGCAGGCGGATTTCTGAGTTCAAGGTCAGCCTGGTCTACAGAGTGAGTTCCAGGACAGCCAGGGCGATACAGAGAAGCCCTGTCTCGAAAAACAAAAACAAAAAACAAAAAAGTGGATATGGCTGCTGTGAACATTAGATTATGTAATGTGTAAACTTCTTGGTGTGGATATATGTTAATGATTTACTCAAGACTAGGATTGTTGGGTCACATGGTAATCCTGTGTTTAGTTAAAAGAAATCTTTGTGTATAAATGTGTGTATCTGTGTGTGTGTAGGTATATGTTTGTGTGCGTGTGTACATGCATGTTCATGTGGGCAAGCATGTGGAGGTCAGGACAATCTTGGATGTGAGTCCCTATCTTTGACCTTGCTTGAGAAAGAGTACCTTAGTCACTGCTGTGCACTCTGAGCTAGCTGACCTGGGAGTTCCTAAAGATTCACCTGCCTCTGCTTCCCAGTGACCTGACTCCACCAATACATCTTTTTTTGTTTGTTTGTTTGTTTGTTTGTTTTTTCGAGCCAGGGCTTTTCTGTATCGCCCTGGCTGTCCTGGAACTCTGTAGACCAGGCTGGCCTGGAACTCAGAAATCCGCCTGCCTCTGCCTCCCAAGTGCTGGGATTAAAGGCGTGCGCCACCACGTTCGGTTTGGCTTTACCAATAAATCTTATATGACGATACTCACACTGACTATAAATGTGCAGCTTTATTTCTGTGCTCTCAGCTCTGTGCTCTCGGCTATATGCTCTTATGGGAGCCAGAAGAGTTCGGTCCTGATGGTCCTGATGTCAGTGCTTTCGAGGGGGGAGGGACAAGGAGAGCCAAATCTGCAGATGGGAGTTGCCATTTTTAACAGTGCTAAGTGCTCAGTATGGATAGACCACGAATGACTATCTGCTTGTTTGACGATCCTTAATTTCTTTCAACAGTATTTTAGTTTCTTGTGGCTTTTTTCTTTTATATTTTTATTATTTATTTATTTTTGAAACAGGGTCTCTCCACATAGCTCTGGCTGTCCTGGAACTTACTGTGTGGATCAGGATGGCACTGAACTCACAGAAATTCATCTATACCTAGCCTTTCTTGCTTGCCTTAAAAAAAAATATTTATGGGGCTGGAAAGTTGGTTTAGGAGTTAAGAGCTCTCTGGCTGCTCTTCCAGAGGTCCTGAGTTAAATTCCCACACCTACATGGTCGCTCACATTCTTTATGACTGTAATCCTGTGGAATCCAATGCCCTCTTCTGGTGTGCAGACATGTAGATACAACACTGTACAATAAAGTAATACATTAAGAAATGTGAAAAAGCTATGTATGTGTGGATGGATGGATGGATGGATTGGGGTGTCTGAGGTCAGAGGACAACCTGCAGTTCACTCCTTCCACTGTAGAGTGCAGAGGACTGAACTCAGATGCTCAGTGGGTACTGCAGCAAGTGATTTACCTGCTGAGCCATCTCATTACTCCGGGTTGTCTTCTTAATTACGTTTTTAGATTTTTCATTGTTATTATTATTGTATAGGAACGGGTCTCATTATTTTTTAAAGATTTAGTATGTGTGTGTGTGTGTGTGTCTGTCTGTCTGTCTGTCTGTCTGTCTTGGGGGGTGGGTATGCCTATGCTGTGGCCTGCATGTGGAGGTCTGAAGATTACCACCAGGAGTTGGTTCTTCTGGAACTATGTGGGTCCCAGGTCAACAGGTTTGGGAGAAAAATACGTGAGCCATCTTGCTAGCCTCTTGCAAGTTTTGCATTGAGCTTTTTCTCTTCGTGGGATGTAGAGAGACAGGCTTCAAAGCAAGTCTCTGGGGCTTCAAAGCAAGCCATTGTGCAAATCTGTGCTTCCTTGCGATGGGTAGGTTTGGGCTTGCCGTGAGTGGAAGTGGATGGTTGAGGTGGGGTAGAGGAGCAGCTTGCCTGTTTGGCTGCTTTTTACTGTGTATGTCATCTGGACACCTCATCCTGCTCTCTTCTACCTAACAACTCTCCCTTCCCCACCACACCATTTTTCCTCTTTTCTTCTTCTGCATGGCACTTAGTGCCATCCTGCAGTATACTGTTTATTTACTGGTGTGGCTGTCTTCCCTGCTGTCACCTAAGTTCAGTAAGAAGAAGCACAGTCTTGTATTCATGCTGCTGGTCGCTGTGTCCCCAGCATTTAGCCTATAATTTATACTGAGATCAAACATGAGTGAAGCCTCTGCCTTTCCTGGGTAGTGAGCATGGGGAGGGGGGGCGATGGGGACAGGGACTGGCTCCTGGGGTCTCACATGTGCCAGGCGAGCAGTAAACTCCTGGGAAGTTAGGCCAGCTTTGGTTCTGTGGTATCAGCTACAGCCAGGCAGTGGACAGGTCAGCTGCACCTCAACCCCCCATTCCCAAGCCTACACCAGTGTCTCTGCCAGGAGGACACCTCTTTCCTCAAACACAGTCACCCACAATGTACCATCTGTGTTCACATCACCTACACACTCATTTACATCAGCCTTCTTCTGGCAAGTCCTCACACAGCTGTCAGCACAACTGACAGGACCTGGAGGACACTAAGGGCACAAACGTCTTGGACTTGCTGTCCGAGTTTGTAAGTGGGGTACATTGTCGGGACACTCTCAGAAGCAGTACGAGATTCTTGTGCCTCACTGAGTGCTGTGTGCAGACTACTACCCCACTTCCCTGGAGTGTGTGGGCAGAAGAACACCGCTGTGTGTTTGCCTCTTCTGCTGGTCTCACAAGTGGTTTCTTACTGGACGCATCTATGGGTGAGTTATAGGTTCCCAGATGACTCCGTTTGGGCCTCTTTCTGAGGTTGTCACACTGTGTGGGAACTTTTCCCCGGCAAAATGTTAACTTTTAAAAAGAGCAACAAAAAAAGGAGGTATTCCATGAGGGACTGTGGATTCCTCTCTGGCTCCATCTAGTCTCTTGGGTCCTGTGTGTGAGGAGGGGGAGGCGTGCTGTTTCTTGTGAATGGCTTGCTCTGGAATCCTGGATTCCAGCAAACCCTGCCTTCCACCTCCCTAGCCGCATGGCCTCCAGTCGGAGTCAGGGGTGGGAGTGTGGGGGGGTGTTGTGAAATTACATAGCGAATGTGTCACAGCGGTGCCTGGGACACCCTCGTAAAATGTGGCCTGCAATTTTAGTTTGCTATCTGGGAACAGCTTGTGCCTCAGTGTTCCTGACCAGAAAAGCAGGGATAATTCTGCTGTCCACCTGTGTCCCACCTTCCAACTTGCAGCCTCGAGGACCGAAGGGTTAATAGCCTCAGGCTTTGAGGGCCTGAGTGGGGGAGGTGCCCCACAAATGGAGTATTGTTGTGTTGTTGACTGATCTGGCTTTGTTTGAGTCTTCAGTGTTTGACTTCCTGCACTTAGTACCCCATGTGCTTAATCTCTGGAGATATCTGTGGTCTTCTTCTGCAAGGTGCTTACCTCCTGGGGCTGGGGCTGGGGCCTGGGTCCTCCCCCCATTGGGAGCCTGCTAAGTTTTGCCGGGAAGATACGTTTTCATGGTTAAGGCCCCCCAGCAATCAGGAATGAGAGAAATGCAGCAAGTATGACCCACACGCAGAACTGGTTCTGAATAGGACGTTTATTGAAGAGGTTTCAGCAGGAGGCAGCGGGCGCTTTAATTCCCGAGGTTGTTGGTGGCAGTTCGTTGCTTGCCCAGCCCGAGCCTGTTAACTGCTGGGCTGCCGAACTCCGGAGAGAATGCCGCTCCCCAGTCTCTGGCCACCTTCCCAGGACTGTTCTCTGTGTTGGGATGGGAGCCCTTTTGAGGAAAGCGGTAGGTAGCCTCTGAGACCCGGCCAAGGGTGGCTGAGTGGGGTGCAGCTGGGACTCTGTGAACTCTGGGACTCTAAACCTCGCCTGGCAACCTCTGGGGAACGTGAGCAGCCACAGGCTTGTGGCACAGGGCTTTCCAGTCTCCCCTGGAGGTTCAGAAATGGAGGACCACACCTGGTTCATTGTAGAAAAGTGACTTCTATTTACCTTGCCTGGATGCTTCCAGTAGGTTTGGCCATGTGACTGGCAGACAGCCCTGTGGCTTTTGGAGTGCTTTGCTTGGGGACTTCAGAGGTCTTCTCTCAACATTCACGGATGGGTGGCTAGAGAAGGTCCTGTGTCCCCATACCCCGCATACATACATGCATAATGGGAAAACAGTGTCCTTTTCCCAGAATCCATAGCGGGTGGTGGTAGTGGTTGTTCTAGATGAAATCAAGTGGCACCATTGGCAGGGGAGGTAACAAGTGGGTCCTGGATACCCTAATGGGTGTCAGGCCGGGTGGAGCCAGCACCTACCATCTGTGTAGCTCTAGGAGGCAGGTGCAGGGAGCCGGGGGCAGATCCTTGCTCGGACTTCACTACTTCTTTCTCTTGTGTGTCAAGGCCTCCCTCTTCATGGAGTGGACTGCCACCGGAGCTGCCGTGCCCTGTGTACTCTGTAGCCTCTGGGGTTTGGTAACAGGTGAGGGAACTGTCGAAATTCTGGTCTTTGTGTGCTCCTCGCTGAGGGAGAAGTTTCCTCTCTGCTGGAAACTGGTTGGATGAGTTTCCTTTAGGCCTGTCTGGCTGAGGCCTCTTAGCCAGGGTGTGAGGGACTGGGGGATGGGAGCAGGTGTTGTGGGTGGAGTGGCTTTCAGAGCTGCGGCAGGCACAGCAGGGTGAGGCGCTGGATTTGAAGATCTGCCTGACTGTGAGGATTTAACACTTGTGTGCAAATCCCTAAGGTCTGCCTTGGAAAAGCCACTCCCCTAGCTTCTGGGCTAGGATCATATGGTCCTGGTGGAAGCCCCGGCAGAAGTAGGGGTGGATTGTGGAGAAGCCACGGAGGAGGAAGTTGGTGTTTTAACTACATCAGTCCAGGAGGGAGCTTCTCTTGTACGTTTGTTTCTGTACCTGGAGGCTCATGCTTAGAATTAGGAAGGAGCCAAGAATGAGGAGATACCGTGCTGGCAGCCTCACCCCCCACTCTGACAAGTGTGGGAAAGAAAGGTAAAAGATGGGGTAGGGGGTGTCCCTTTGATGTTAAGATTCATATGGACCCTTCCCCCGCCCAGATGAGAGCTATAAGTCCCTATTCCTAGAGGGAGACTCCCCTCCAGCTAAGACTGGAACCTCAGTGGTCCCTGTTGGATAATAGCCTCAGGTCAGGAGGAATTGCATTAAGCTGTTTGGGTGATAGCTCTTACAGTCCCTTTCAACCCTACCTCTACCCCATTCTAGAAAGGTCACATACAGCCCAAACTGGACACACACTCCCTATGTAGCTAAGAATAGTTTTGAACCTCCAGTCTTTTGTTTCCACCTCTGGTTTTACGTAGTACTAGGTATCAAACTCAATCTTTCCTTCAGGCAAGCACTTTAGCAACTGGGCAACATCCCAGCTCTTCCTGCTTTTCTGAAACACCTAATTTACACATTGCTTCGAGTCACCTTGATTTTTGGGTCTCCCATCTTCCCTCTGCGAGTGAAGATCTCGGGGTAGATCTTACTCCTTTCTGTCGAGTGATCTCTGGGGTGCTTCCCCCGAAGCCCCACCTCACGCCCTAGATATCAGCTGTGGAATGTCTGCAGGTCCTGGGTCTCTACCTTCCTTTCAAACACCTCTTGGCCCCGTGGGCACCTGAGCTGCAGTCTGATTTCTCAAGTGGTGCCTTTTGAGGGCATATTCTCCCATCTCATCACCTGGGGCCTGTTTCCACCTGTCTCTGTTGCTTGATCCTCCAGACCTGCCCTGGTTGTCCTTTCTCACAAAGCATATCAGGTGCTCCCAGGCCCTGCTTCCCAGGCCTTGCTGCTCCAGCTGGTCTGGATGCTGTCCCTTTAAAGGGAATCCAGCTTTGCTGACCCCCTTTGGATCTCTTCTTAGCCTGGCTTTCTCCTCATTAGTGACTCAATCAAAATATCACCTCCTTTTACAAAGCTTGCAGGTCCCGGGCATACTTGCTCTTCTGTTAGCCTCTTTTGTTAATTCATTATTGACTTAAGTGCCCGTACTCAGGGCATTGTTACATAGATAATCTGCCTACAAGCCCTTTTCCTTCTAGAGTTCAAGTTCCTCAAAAACAGAGACTGTGTGTCACCAATTCTAGTGTCCCCAGGGCTTAGCATCAGGCTCAGAAGCGGCACATAACTAAGCTGGAGGCCTTCCGGAGCTCTCGGGCATCTCATGACTCACTCTCTGGATGTTTGAGTCCTGTTTTCACAGGATAAGGTCTTGAACGCCAGACCTGAAACATGCTAGCAAGCCCTCCCCCTCCCCCGGCCACATCCCCCAGCCCGTGCTACCCCTTAACCCCGCTGTGTGATTGCTACACTTGTTTCTCCTCATAGAAGAAGCTCTTGTGAGTCCGGCCTGTGTGTGATTCATTGTTGTGGCTCCCACATGGCTGCCACAGTGTCTTTGTGCAAAAAGTAGGCACTGAATAAACGCTTGAGTGAGTGAATTCCCAAGCTCCAAGCTTAGGGATGGCAGCTAGTGTTATCTCCAAGTGAGCTTAGGCATGGAGGCGAGTCCAGGAAGCAGAGATAGCCCCTCTTAGCCACTGTTCTGCTGGGAAGAGGCACCATAGCCAAGGCAGTGGTGGGAAGCTGTGAGTTTGGGGGCTTGCTTATGTCTTCAGAGGGTGAGTCTAGGACCTTATGGTGGGGAGCTTGGCAGTAAGCAAGCAGGGGTGGGCATGGGGCTGGCTGTAGCAGTAGCTGAGAGCTTATGTCTGATTAATAAGTTGGAGGCAGAGAGGGAAGGATAGAGAGATGGAGGGGGGAGAGGAGGGAGAGGAAGGCTGGGCCTGGTGTGAGTTTTGAACTCCCAGCCCACCCCCAGTGACAGACCTCTTCCAATAAGGCCACACCTCTTAATCCTTTCTAAGCAAATCCACTAATTGGGAATCAAGCATTCAGTTTATCTGAGCCTATGGGGTGAGTGGGTGGGGGGCATTCTCATCAAAACCACTACAGCAGGCTACAGTCCTGGTCTCTTGTATTCTTCTGCCTTTTTTCCTGTTTGATACGCCCTGTGATTTACGAGCACAGGGTCCCTCCTTGCTGCTATGACAGTCTGAAGCTGTTCTCCAAAACCCAAGGACCAGTGTGAAGGATGGAGTGTGTTGCTCACTTATTTGTGCTTTCGCTCCCACAGGGCTTTGACTGTCTTTTCCCTTGGGCTTGTGGCTCCCCACAGTTCTGCTGCCTCTGCCATTTTGCCCTATGGAAAGCTGAGGAATGTGTCCTGTCACGCGCTCTTGGTGGGGGCTCTGACTGACCTGGGCTTCTCTGGTGTGAGTTTCAGTTGAGCTGCCCTTATGAGATTGTGAGAGGGAGACCTTGGTCTGAACTGTGTCGGGACCCTAGAAGATGGATACACACTGGTTTAGTGGGAAGGGCTAGGACACTGCTGGTCCACCACGTTTGACTTGAGCCATTATTATTATTTATTGTATGCATGTGTGTGCACGTGTGTGCATCTGTGCATGTATGTGTGTGTGTGTGTGTTTTGTGTGGGTGTGTGAATGCTACATCATGAGATGGTCAGAGGACAGCTTGCTTGAGGAAGCTGGTTTTCTTCTTCATCTCGTTAGTTCCAGGGATGAGACCCATTGTCCTCTGGCTCGGTGGCAAAGCCTTTTTCTGCTGAGTTATGGTATGAGATATGGGTGGGTACAAACTTAGGTCTAAGTGAGAAGAATATTCCCGGGTGCTTGTGGAGCAAGGATTCTCTTCTCTGGCTCTTGGTCGTCTTTCTGTATGTTGATGCTCAGGTTACTGGCACCCTCCAGTCTTGGAGGCAGACAGGGTTATTGTGACCACTTATCCGATGGAGAGCTTGAAGCTTAAGGCCACATATAGTACCGTTGTGGGAAAGTGAAGATCTACCTGCTTCCAAGCCTGTGGTGTGAAGTAGTGCATCTTAACTTCTATTGCATGCCCACGTTGTCTCTTCTTTGCTGAGAGCTCTGCTGGCCCCAATAGATTCCCTCTGTGTTTCTCCCCTGCCTCTGAAGTGCTTTCAGTAACAAATGCTATAGCTGTGGTTCCTTTTCTCCTTTTGCAGCTAGCTCCCGATAGGCCTCAAAGCAAGGAGCTCTCCAAATGGGGGTGAGGCTAATAACATGGGGAGTTTTCAGGGCTGGGGCTTCCAGCCTTGACCTTGAACTTTGCTAGTAAGTAGTAGTGGTTGTGAATGAGAGAAAGTGTGTCTCTGTGTGTATGTTTTTCTTTTTTTGTTTGTTTGTTTGTTTTTGTTTTTTCAAGACAGGGTTTCTCTGTGTAGCCCTGGCTGTCCTGGAACTCACTTTGTAGACCAGGCTGGCCTCGAACTTAAAAATCCGCCTCCCAAGTGCTGGGATTAAAGGCGTGCGCTGCCACCGCTGCCCGGCTGTGTGTGTTTGTTTAAGTACTAGAGATTGAACCCAGGACCTAGGGTAAATACCACTTAGCTATATCCCCAGCACCCTTCACCGCCCCCCACCCCCACCCCTTTAAACCAAGAGATGAGGGGCTAAAGAGAGAGCTCAGAAGTTAAAAGCACTGACTTGGCTTCAGTTCCCAGCACCCACATGGCAGTTCCCAGCCATCTGTAACCCTAGTTCCAGACGATCCAATGCCATCTTCTGGACTCTGTGGGCACCAGGTACACAAGTGAGGCACAGATATATATGAAGCAAAGCACCCGTACACATAAAATCAATACCAAAACAACAACAAAAAAAGATATTTTAAATCTATAGAGGAAAGGCCCCTTCCGTAGGTTTGCAGTTCCCCCAGCACAGCCTTCAGGAACCTTTATTGCTTCCAAGGTCTTGGCTGCTTCCTCTTCTGGTACTCTGTGTCTTTCTCTGCTTGGTGACAAGATTTGCCAGAAGCCAGATAGACTTAGCCCAGCTGTGAGCAGTAGTCCCCCTCCTCTGTCCATGTGAAACTTCTTGCTAGGCTGCTTTCTTTGGAATACGTATAGGGAGACCTTATCGCAGCAGTCCCATGTCTAGACTTGGCTGCTTGCCCTCTCCTCCAGTCTTTTATGACTGATCACTGAGTCTGTGGCATGGCAGGGCTGCCTCTGTGGGGCCAAGTATGACGAGATTGCTGGGGTGAATGATCAGTCACCGATGCTGGGGACGTCTGGGCTCATGAGACTCTCTGGCAGTGACTAATGTGAGTACTTGTAGGAGGAACTAGCTTAGGTCATGATCTCAACAACTGTTTAGCCTTCTCCTGCCTATGGGAGGTCGTGAGAGGTGTTCTAGAACTGTAGGTCTTCCTGTGGGTGTTTATTGAGCACCTAAGGGTGCCTTGCCCTGTTCAGACCCAGCCTGTTGGGTTTCTACAGACTTAGGTCCGAAGAAACATTTACTTATATCCACCTCATGAACCAGTGTGTCTTTATGTGTATAAGTGTTTTGCCTGAATATATGTATGAGGTCTCCACAAGGATGCTGGGAACTGAACCTGGTTCCGCAAATGCTCTTAACCACTGAGCTAGCTCTTCACTTCCCTCGTCCCCCAGTCTTCAAGGTGTGTGTGTGTAACTTTATTCTGGTCTCATGGGGCTATGTGTTCCCTTTTCTTTCTCTTTATAGCTTTCAGAGGCTGCTGTGTACCCTTTGACTTTGTGATCTTCCTCTGTGGTCAAAGGTAACATCTCCCAATCCGACTCGCCTTCCTCATCCTGTAGACTTCTGACTCAGGCTTCTGCTTGGTGTCTTTTATGATATCTTGGGCTGACTCAGATAATCCAAGATAATTTCCACTTCTCAATACTCTTTTATTTCCGTGGTTTTCAACATGTGGGTCACGACCCTTTCTGGGTCAAACAACTGTTTCCTGGGTCACACGTTAGATATCCTGCATATCAGATATGCACTATTCATAACAGTAGCAAAATTATAGTTATGAGGTAACAATGAAAATAATTTTATGGTTGGGGGCTACCACACCACGAGGACCTGTTTAAAGGAGCGCACCGTTAGGAAGACTGAGAACCACCGCTTTATTTGATCGGGATTGGGATGTGAATGTCTTTGGTGGTGGTGGGGGACCTATTTGGCTAGCAATAGAGTATATATATATATATATATATATATATATACATCGGGAGGGTTTATGAATGGCTGAAGCAGAGTAGATTCTGAAAGTGGCGATTGGGCTAGTGTAGAGGGAGGGGGAGGGGATGGGGGGCTTTCAAGTGTGAGAGCAAGCATGATGAAGCTAGGCCTCCCTTGTGAGAGGAAGGAACAGTAGGAAGTAGGGTTGTGTCCTCCCACTGAAGCAAGGTGCCAGGGGCTTCCCTTCTCCTCGAAGGGCAAGCTGAGTGTTTTGGACGTTAGTCCGTAGGCCTGGTCTTCCTCTGGGGTTCAGGTGTCCTATCCTCTAGGCAGCTGTGGTCTTGCTGTCTTCCAGCCAGCCAAGGGCTCCTGCTGTTCCTGGGTGGTGGGAAAATGGATTCTTCAGAGAAAATGAGTCCCAGCCAGCTGGGCTGGGCTTGGGTGGCCCTGAAACCCCGGTCACACTGTTCACACAACCTCTCCAGAACACATTGCTCACATTGAACACAAGCACTCCCCAGGGATCGTCTCGGGGCGCAGGGCCCTTGAATCTCTAGGAGGCGTGGAATGGGCCTGTGACACACATTGGGGATAGTGACAGCCACAACCCCGGAGAGGCCTCCCCCCATCCCCCAGAACCTCAGAAGGGAATGTGTAGCTTTAAGAACACATTGGCAAGAGTGGGGCTTCTGGGAACACTTAGGAAGTAAGTATGATCTGTGTGTGGGGTGGGGGTGTGCCGACTTGTGGCGAGAGCACAGCCCAGTGGTTTGTGGATCTCGCTTGAGATCTCTAAAGAAGTTCACATTGCTCCTCCACCTGTTTCAGTGGAAAAGTTGTAGCTGTTCTCTAATGTTTCCTTCTGCTACCCTCTCTAGGGAGGTTCTGAAAGTAGAGTCAGGGATTGCTCTGGGGAAGGTCAAAGGTCCTTTGGCTGCTCTGATCTCCAGAGGTTGGGCTGGGAGGCCAAGAAGGCCAGTGGATGGAGGCTGGAATGTCTCTGAGGAAGGACTGCTGCTGGTGAAGGGGCTGGATGAATTCTTTCCCCACAGGGACCCATGGGATCCCCTCCCACCACCCCCACCCCTCACTCCTTTTCTTGGTGCTGCTGAGGTAGGTGTGGCACGTGGGGCTTCCTGGGTAGGGTGAAGGGTAGTAGGTGGAAGATTGATTGGAACCCGAATTTTTACTGGTAGTCTCCAACCTCCCCTTCTGCTAGACTTGGGGTTCGCCAAGTCTACAATTCCTCTAACTCTCCTGCCTTCTCCTGAGAAGGGACAGTTAGAGGAAGTGTAGACAATTCTCGGGGGTCTCCCCAGGATCAGCAACAAGTTCCAGAAGGCTCCAGTGGGTTCTTCTGTGGGAGGATCTTTTGTGAAGGGAAGAGTGTCTGAATGACAAGAGGCCCGAGGACAGTACAGAGCCTCTGTGCATTTGGGGGTATCCCCCTTTTGGGTCAAATTGAGGGCACGCTATTGAGACATAGTTGGAAGAGAAAGGTGCAGGCTTGGCTCCAGTCTACTACTAGGAATCCCAGGGGCCTGTTGCAGCCTGCCTGTCTCCCTGCCTGGGGAGACTCAGGGAAGGTCCTTGTGGGTGGAGCCATACACTTTAGATGGGTGTGGGTGGAGGAAGGCAGTAGATAATATTTCAATTTAGATATAGAAGGTGAGGAGGGAGGGGAAGGAAGGAAAGAAGGAGAGAAGGAAGGATGGGTGGGTTTCTCTTCCTTGGATTCTTTGGGGGAATGTCTCAAAGAGGGTTTTGTAGGGTAGGACTTGAGATTCAGTTCTCCAGAAGGCTGGCTTATGGATTGATAACTTGCTGGTTGCCCAGTGCTGAAAGATGAGCGCCATCTCTGCAGGAGATAGCTGGGGACTTGACTGTGGTGGGATAGGTGGGCTTGAGTCGTGGCTACTGCTGTGGCTGCTTCTCCTTCTCCTCTTTCCCCAGTGGACCTTGTCTTAAAAGACTTAAAAGTTTGAGCCTGGCAGTGGTGGCTCACGCCTTTAATCCCAGCACTTGAGAAGCAGAGGAGGCAGAGAGAGGGGGAAATTTCAGAGTTCAAGGCCAGCTCTGGTCTACAGAGCAAGTTCCAGGATAGCCAGGGCTAAACAGGGAAACACTGTCTCAAAAAAACAAAAAAACCAGCCGGGTGGTTGGCGCACGCCTTTAATCCCAGCACTCGGGAGGCAGAGGCGGGTGGATTTCTGAGTTCGAGGCCAGCCTGGTCTACAGAGTGAGTTCCAGGACAGCCAGGGCTATACAGAGAAACCCTGTCTCGAAAAACCAAACCAAACAAACGAAAAACAAAACAACAACAAAACAAACAAGCAAACAAATTAAAGTTTGAGGGACCAGATTCTGGTTCTGGTTTAGGGTGAATCTTTGACAGTGGGTGCTGTTCATCAGAAGAAAGGACAGGTCGCTCTGCCCTAGGGAGAATTTGGGGAGGATTTGGCTTAGGGGTCTACACTGTCCACCTGGCAGTGACTCAGGGCAGCCTCTTGAGTAGGATATGTCTTCCGTCAGCACCCTGTGGCTAGCCTAACTGGTCACTCTTGAGTCTTGCTCCTGCATGTTCACGGCCACTCGGGCTCTTTGGATCCTTCCTTCTGGCCTCTTTCTCCAGGAGGGAGGCCCTTGTGATCACAGGTAAGACCCCAGATCACTGCAAGTCTGTGTGTGTCATCGGACCCTGGGGATCCTCTGCTCACTGCTTCCCCTATGGCCCATGATCCCAGAGTCTGTACTGTCTATTTTGTTCCAGTGCTAGGGTAAGTCTTCAGAGACTGGCCACATGGGACAGCTCCAGAAGTAGCCTTCTCAGTCCTTTGGATGGTCATGTAGGTCTCAGGCTTTCAAGTTAACGTGTGTCCTTGTAGCTTATCCTAATTCAAAGCAGTGGCACCCAAGGGACCGTGACTAATGCTTTGCTGGTATGAGGTCCTTTAGTGTGGTAGCGGCTGTGAGAGTGTGGGTCATGGAGTCCCAAGTGTGGCACAGTTCCATACTCAGTACATCTGGACAAGGACACTCACAATAGCATCCACTGCAAGGCATTGCCAGGGATAGGTGAGACCACCCTGCAGCCCTCAGACCGTTGAGCCAGTGTGTGTTCTGTTTTGTTTGGGTTCCAGGGGATGCAGGTAGGTAGGTTCCCTGCTTTCAACAGGACTGCTGGATTTGCATTCAGAAAGCTGTATGTAATTAAAGAGTGATTCTCAGAAGGTACCTTTCAGAGACTAACCCCTCTGATTGTGTGTGTGTGTGTGTGTGTGTGTGAGAGAGAGAGAGAGAGAGAGAGAGAGAGAGGGGTGGGGGCAGGCTGTGGTGACTCTCTGTAAGGCTAATGACCTGGCTGGCTGTGAAATTCATTTGGGAATTGGGTCTTTTCCATTTAGCCTCCCCTCAGGAGCTGACCTGACCCAGGGGCTAATCTGAGAAAGGTCTCAAGAGAACTCCAGGGTTGCTGCTTCTGGTCCCAGAGAGGATGCTCGTGAGAGAACATCTAAATTTCTTTGCCTGGTTGTTTTCTAGCTGGGTCTGACCTGGGTGGAGATCAAGGGCAATGTAGCATTTGAGCCCCTGGCTCTGTAGTGAGCTAGCTAACATAAAGGCTCTTGGAGGCGGGGAGGGCTGGAGGGAGCAACAGAGCAGAGAGCAGCAGAGCAGACTTCTCCGGAGTGTTCCCCCTAAGATGAGCTCCTGTGCTCTAGGCAGAAGCATACACTAGCACCAACACCAGAGTTGCCACTGGGCTCTCACCTGTCACGTGATAGGCTTAGCTAGAGTATCTCACAGGGCTCTGTATAATCCCTTAGCTGAGACACAGTGACCAAGTACTGACCCTTCTAATGGTTTGAGTTATTGTTGGACCACAAGTGGGTCTGAGCATGCTTAGCTTTTAGCTTAATAAAGCAACACTCTGGGGATGTGGCTCCCTTGGTAAAATCCTTGCCGAGCATTTAGGAAACCCTGGGGATGAGCCCCAGCACTCCATAAATTAGGCGGGGTGGCATGTGCCTGTAATCCCAGGAACCAGGAGGTGTGGGTAGAAGGATCAGAAGTTCAGGGTCATCTTTGGGAGCTAGTTGGAGGCCAGCCTTAAACATTGAAGACCCTATCACAAAAAGAAGGGGGAAAAATCTAGTTAAAACCCAGCAATGTGTTAACCATTACGAGTCACCAGACAGTCCTAATGACCCCTGATCATGTAACTGGTAGCCCAGGGCAGAGAATCTCAAGCTAATCTCAGTTCCACGTCGTGTGAGAGTAGAAGAGGAGACCGGAGGCAATCAGTACACAGCAGAGGCCTCCAGGGTCACTGCTTCTGATCCCAGAGAGCATGCTCGAGAGAGAACTTCTAGCCTGAGACTGGAAGGTTGAATGCAACATGGAGTAGGTACGGAGAGTGAATGCCAGGTAGAGAGGCAACGTTTGCAAAAATCGGAGTCCGAAGACCCTGGTTTGTAGGTGAGAGTAGAGAGAGACACAGGAAAATGGATGGAAGTGACAACTGTTTATAGATGGGTCTCTGGTATAGCTTGCCTGTGCGCCAGGCCTATTGATGAATTGACCCTTTCACAGGGGTTGCACATCAAATAACCTGAATACCAGGTATTTATATTACAATTATATTATGAAAGAGAAAAGCTACCTGGTCTGGTAGCTTCTGCATCTCAGGTTGGAGTTACGAACACTTGGGAGAGTAGAGGTGAGAAAAGTGCCTAAAGTTCTTCCTCTCCCCCCTCCCCCCTCCCCCCATGCGCCCCCCCCCCCCCTTCTCCAGGGAAAACAACTGAGAGAACATTCTGGCAGCTTTGGTCCCATGGGTAGACGTGAGGTGTTCTCTCTCTCTCTCTGGGCTGTGAGCAGTAGTGCCATCTGCTCAGGGACTAAAGTCCACCTGTGGCTGTGTTTGTCTCACCTGGGTGCAGCTTCCTGCCTGCTGAGCCGTTCTGCCCGGCTGTGCTAAGAGGAGACTCAGCTGTGGCTCAGCGCAGGGGAATTTCCTGCCGCCCTGGCTGAGTCAAGGGCCTGCCTACAGCAGGTACCTGGGAGCGGGGCAAGGAGGAATGCTGGCTCAGTTTTCGTCATCTTCGCCCTTCCCTCTGAGTAGAGAGAAAGTTTCAGGTACAGGCGGAGACACTGGGTGCCCTGAGATTTTCAGTCCTTCTGAGAGTATTACTTGCTGGTTGTAGGAAATTAGGAGCCGGACGTGGTGGCACACGCCTTTAATCCCAGTACTTGGGGAGGCAGAGAGAGGCAAGCGGATTTCTAAGTTTGAGGCCAGCCTGGTCTACAAAGTGAGTTCCAGGACAGCCAGGGCTATACGGAGAAACCCTGTCTCGAAAAACCAAAATAAATAAATAAATAAATAAATAAATAAATTAGGAGCCTGGGTTGGTGAGCCGGCTCAGTGGGTAGAGGTGTCTAGCCCGGTAATGACTTAAAATTAATGGCAGGAGGAGAGAACCATATATGTACATATACTACATATGTGTATATATGGTATATACATACGTACACATATACACACAAACATAAACACATAAATACATTTTTTTTTTTTAAAAAGAACCAACCTTTGGCCTACCCTGTGCAGAGATGCTTAGCATGGGCCCAGAGGGGCAGGCACGTAGGCTACACATTGTGATAACCACCATTATCATCATGTACTGATGGTTTGTGGAATATTCACTCTGCCATGTACTGTGCTCAGAGGCAGGCAGTGGGGTTGCACTACCTTTGAGGACATAGCTCTGGGGTACGCTCTATTTTACGGGTAAAACCCAAGAGGCTGAGCACTTTGCCTAAGTGGCTGACTTGTCTAGTTTTCTTCCTTTTTAAAAAAATAATAGTTTTTTGATAGTGTCTCATGAGGCCCAGGCTAGCCTGGAACTCACTGTATGGCTGAGGATAGCCTTGACCTTCTGATGGTCTTGCCTCTACTTCCCAAGTGCTGGGATCACAGGTACGTGGCACCATGCCTGGTTACAGCCTTGTGCGTGCCAGGCAAGCGCTTTACCGGCTGAGCTATAGTGGCAGCCCTTAGACCTGGGTTTTGAGTTCTTCAGAAGGCATCCTAGACTATTATGTTAGCTTAGGTAGCCTCTCTACTACCTTGAGCAACCTTATCAGACAGTGTTCATAGTCTGAGGGAACGGTCTTCCCTGGAGTTTAATTTTGTGTGTTTGTTTTTAATTTATTACACTTATTTATCCCGGAGGTGGCTGCACATGCTTTGGCACACATGGGAAAGTCAGAGGACAGCTTGCAGGACTCAGTTCTCTCTTTTTACCATGTGGGTCTCAGAGACACAGCTCAGGTTCGCAGGCGTGGTGGCAAGAGCCTTTACCTGCTGGGCATCTCCGTGGCCTTGTTTTTAAAATTGTGGTAAGACTTGCAAAAGTGAAAATTGATCGTCTTAACCATTTGTGAATGTAGTTCAGTGACATCGAGTACTTTTGTGTCATTACCACATACATGACGATCCATTCTGAAACCGTTTTCATCTTACACAGTGAACTTTGGACCCACTCATAGTGACTTCCCATTCCGCCCCCTCCCTGTCTCTGGCAATCTCCCTTCTGCTTTCTGATTCTGCAGGTACTAGAGCTTGACCCTCCATCTGTCTGTTTTGCTCCAGAATCTCCCCGAGGTGACAGCCCCAGGCAGCGATGCCAGGATGCCCGTCTCCACTGCCCTCCACCAAGATGGCAGCCAGGAGCGGCCACCGAGCCTAATGTCCACCACTTCTTCATCCGGCTCCTCTCGTGACAGCCACAGTGCCATGGAGGAGCCCACTGGCTCGGAGGCTTCAGCCCAGAATGGGACAGGCTCCCCTTGGGACCGGCATGTTCCCAACAGCAACAACAACTCCAGCGGCTGGCTGAACATGAAGGGACCTCTCTCCCCATTCAACGGCCGTGCAGGAACAAGTCCTGCCTACCACAAGCTCAGCTATCTGGGCCGGGTGGTGAGAGAGATCGTGGAAACAGAGCGCATGTATGTGCAGGACCTGCGGAGCATTGTGGAGGTGAGTGCTGAGTCTGGGAGGGGCTGGCTAGCTAAGAGGCCTTAGGATGCTGGCCTCCAGTGGCCCATCTCCAGTGGTACAACCTGTTTTTATACATTTGTTTCTCATAAGGCCATGAGGAAGCTTTGGGGACCTGCTGGTGGGGACTCTTGGCTTCTCACACTTCCTTATGACACCAAGCCGCATTAGTAGGATTGTAGAATTTCCCGTAGTTGCTTGGGGAGTGGGCACTGTGCTAGCACAGGGAGGGGCTTTAGCCTGACAAGGAGGACCTAAGGCTCTGTAGGAATTAAGCCTGGGTAGGTTCATCCAGGTTCCCCTCTCCGCTATTTCATGGCTGTGGGACCTTGAGCACGGGCACAATGCCCGGAGCCTCGGGCTCTTTGCCTGAAAAAGATTAGGCATGGCAGAAGAAAAATGTTTCATACGGTAGGGCATTTGGGGAAAGGTGACATGTGCCTTCCATCGAGGAACCTGCCTGGGGAGGAGGCAGGTGTGTGAGTCTATTAGTGCGATGCACAAAACCTGCTGACTTAAAGCACCACAAATGAATTCTCTTTCAGACTGTTTGTTTTGATTAAGAAAGTGTGGGGCTGGAGACATGGCTCAGCGGTTAAGAGCGCTTGGCTGCTCTTCCAGAGGTCCTGGGTTCAATTCCCAGCAGCCACGTGGTGGCTCACAACCATCCATAATGGGATCTGGCGCCCTCTTCTGGTGTGTCTGAAAACAAAGCACTCATATATGTAAAATACATGAATAAATAAATCTAAAATGAGATCTGGGTGTGGTGGGAGCACGCACGCTGATCCCCGCATTCTGGAGGCAGAGGCAGGCAGATCTCTGTGAATTTAAGGTCAGCCTGGTCTGCAAATGGAGAAAAACTCCATCTCAAAAAACAACAAAAAAGAGAGAACACGTTTACGTGAACACATATGCATGTGTGTATGTTTGAGCATGTGTATGAAGTGAAGATGTTCCATCTTTAAGTGGTTCTGAGGATCCAATCAGGCCACTAGGCAAGCATCTTTACCTGATGAGACATCTCACCAGCCTCTTGGCTTGATTTTATTTATTTATTTTTTTAAAGAATTATTCATTTATTATATGTAAGTACACTGTAGCTGTCTTCAGATGCATCAGAAGAGGGCATCGGATCTCATTACGGGTGGTTGTGAGCCACCATGTAGTTGCTGGGATTTGAACTCAGGACCTTCTGAAGAGTAATCAGTGCTTTTCTGCTGAGCCATCTCGCCAGCCCCCCCCCGCCCCCCCCCGCCCCCCCCCCCTCCTTTAAGATAGGATTTTGCTGTGTAGCTCTGGAGGGCCCTTAACTCAAGGCAGCTCTCATGGCTCTGCCTCCCAAGTACTGGGATTACAGACAGTCATGATTAATTTTCTCAAGTGTCCTGTGGCTGCGTTGACCTGGCTTCCTCCCATTACCTGCTTTCTGGCTGTGCCCTTATCTCTGTGAAGGACACCAGCAATTAGACTTAGAGCCTCCTTAAATATTAAATGATGTCAACTTGAGCAGTTTAATGACAAAGACCCTGTCTCCAAATAAGGTTACATTCCAAGTTGCCAAGTGGATGTATGTTTCTGAGTCAATACCTGTCACTCGGGACAGTGGCGCTGCCCGCGGGGATTGCGTCATCGCAGAGTGAGGTGTGATTTGGGGGGTTAGGTGATCAAGCCAAGGGGTGCAGGGTGTTCACACTTCTCTCCATGCAGGACTACCTCTTGAAGATCATTGACACTCCAGGACTCCTGAAGCCAGAGCAAGTCAGCGCCCTCTTTGGGAACATAGAGAGCATATATGCACTGAACAGGTATGTGCTCGGCCTGTGTTGTCTGGGGGCCTGGGGAGAACCCCTCGACGTCTGGATACACGGGCTATAACACATAGGCCTGACTGTGGCGATGGGGAGTTGAAGTCTACCCTTGCACAAGATCTTGGTGCTAGGCTGGGAGAGGGCGCCAGCTGGCCTTTCTTGGTCACATGCTTGCAGGAACGGTGTTAGGCCTTGTGTACTTGTGTGCTTCCTGTGGGTGCCTCTTTTTTTTTTTTCTATATCATCTTGCACATCTTACAGTTTATTTCTCTTCCTTCCCACGGATTCCAAGGGAACCAAAGACTCTCTGAAGGTCTGGCCTGTTACAGTGGGTTCTCAGCTTGTGGGTGGTGACCCCTTTCGTGAACCTTTGCCTCCAAATATATTCACATTACAGTTCATAACACCAGCAGAACTGCAGTTATGAAGTAGCAGTGAAAAAATTTTAGAGAGCTGGAGAGATGGCTCAGAGGTTAAGAGCACTGACTGCTCTTCCACAGGTCCTGAGTTCAATTCCCAGCAACCACATGGTGGCTCACAACCATCTGTCATGGGATCCCATGCCCTCTTCTGGTGTGTCTGAAGACAGCTACAGTGTACTCATATACATAAAATAAAGAAATATTAAGAAGAAGAAAACTTTAAAAATTTTAGAGTTGGGGTTGGGGGTCACCACAACATGAGACAGTGTATTTAAAGGGTTGCAGCGTTAGGAAGGTTGAGAACCACCGTATTAGGATATCACACAGGCCAGGCAAAAATGGCTTGATAAGCCCCTGAAGATTCAGTCTGCTGTTCTGAGACCATAGACTCTCAGACAAGGGTACTGTCAAGAAAAACAGTTTAGAGAGCAGCAGTTGACTGGGCAAGACTCTCCTTCCGGTTCTTTGCAGCTGGAGGAGTCTGGGCAGTGTGTAGTTAAGAGGGTGGGCTACACACACAAGACCTAGGAAGGCACAGAGCAGGAAAGAGGGAAACGAATGGACGGGAGAGGCTTGCTGTCTCCAGTGTATCTCAAGCGCCCCCACCCAAGCTCAGAGTGCTGAGTCTCCTCCTGTCTCTCTTCCCCCTGCACTCTCCTATCTGGGCGCGGTCTTTGCTAGTTTCCTCTCTCTCTTTTTTTTTTTCTTCTCTCCTTTAATCTCTTCTTTTGTGTGTTTGACTCCTGCCTACAGAGGAGCTGTGTCCTCTCCTAAGGTGGGTACTGGTGTGGCCCTCTTCCTCTGTTGCTTGCTGAGCATGTGGGTCTCCGGGTGTGTGTGGTGTTCTGAATATTTTCTGTGGTATTCCCGGGGGCAGGGTTTACTCAGGGCAGAAGCCGTGACTCACAGCATGACATCAAGGATAGCTGTGTTCTGTGTCTGAGGAGGTGGGCAGCGGGTATGTAGCTACAGAGGAGGGGGTCTCATGGTCTTTGTCCCCTCCCACAGCCAGCTTCTCAGAGACCTGGACAGCTGCAATAGTGACCCTGTGGCAGTGGCCAGCTGCTTCGTGGAAAGGGTAAGAGTGACTGGGTCCCCTCTCCTTGTCCTGTGCTTCTGGAATTGGAGAGCCCCAATATAAGAGGACACTTAAGCACTGAGCATCTCTGTCTAAGGCTGGTAGGTGGGTGGGATGCCAAGATGGCTCTGCAGGCTCTCAGGGATGAGAAGACTATTCCCAGGAGTTGGGAACCAGTACTACCCTAACCCCACCTCCCCGCCCCCATGTCTAGTCCTCTGAGAATCTCCCTGTAATCCTTTCCCTTTTTTTCTTTCTTTTTTTTGGTCTTTCCTTAGAGCCAAGAGTTTGATATATACACTCAGTATTGCAACAACTACCCCAAGTGAGTAATTTTGGGTAGAGAGGGACAGCTGGGCCATTTGATGAGTATGGGGTTCCTGCCCCCACCCCTCCCCCCACCAGACCTTCCCCAGATGGTAACACCCATTCCCACCCCTCCCAGCTCAGTGGCAGCCCTCACAGAGTGCATGCAAGACAAGCAGCAAGCCAAGTTCTTCCGAGATCGGCAGGAACTGCTGCAGCACTCCCTGCCTCTGGGCTCCTACCTGCTGAAGCCGGTCCAGCGTGTCCTGAAGTACCACCTGCTGCTCCAGGTAGCTCAGGCCTTCCCCCCAGGTAGCAGGCATGTGCCGGGGTGCGGGGCAGAGCCTCGGAGTCGGTCTCGCTCAGACAGCTGTCATTGTCTAGGAAATTGCCAAACATTTTGATGAGGAAGAGGATGGCTTCGAGGTGGTGGAGGATGCCATCGACACCATGACGTGCGTGGCCTGGTACATCAACGACATGAAGAGGAGGCATGAGCATGCAGTTCGGCTACAGGTGCTCTGGGCTGGGAGGAGATGGGGCTTGAAAGCAGGAGTATTGATTGCGCTGTGCTTGGCTGAGTCGGGGCGTGGTATCCGAGGAAGCCTTTGGGGTGGCATCTGTGTGAGCTTCCTGGGAACAGTGAGGCCTGACTCCGGGTGTCCACGGGGTCTTTACTGCAGGAGATCCAGTCACTGCTCATTAACTGGAAGGGACCGGACCTGACCACTTACGGGGAGCTGGTCCTGGAAGCCACCTTTCGTGTGCACCGCGTGCGCAATGACAGAACTTTCTTCCTCTTTGACAAGATACTGCTCATTACCAAGAAGCGAGGCGACCACTTTGTCTACAAGGGCCACATTCCGGTAACTATGCTGTCTCTCTCTTGCTGCCTTCTCTCCTTCACTATGGACCCTGGCTCCAGCTTCCTTCTGGCTTCAATGGGCTCTGCTGCCATCTTCTGAGACTTGTCTCAGGGTTGGGGTCCCCCTCTCTCCTGCTTAATTATCTTGTTCTCTGCCCCCTCCTCCCCACAGTGCTCCTCACTGATGCTGATCGAAAGCACCAGAGACTCTCTGTGCTTCACCGTCACCCACTATAAGCACAGCAAACAACAATACAGTATCCAGGTGAGGAGTGGCTTAGGTGAGGGTGTTCCCTGGCTGCCCCATGCCCTAATGTCTCCATCTGTAAAGTGAGATTATCAGGGGCACCTCTCCGAAGTATAGACAGAAATCCTAGCCCTCCTACTCTTTCTGTCCCTTGGTAGAAGTACTGTGTGCTGGACAGTTCTGACCTGAAATAATAAACCCAGTTCTTTCCCCTTGGGCCCTCCTAGGCCAAGACCGTGGAGGAGAAACGGAGCTGGACTCACCACATCAAGAGGCTCATCTTGGAGAACCACCATGCCACCATACCCCAGAAGGTTGGCTCCTAGGGCACACTCAGATGGGCTTCAGGGAAAGCATGACCCAGCTCCCGAGAATCTGCTGGAGCCTTTCTTCCTGGCTCCAGTGCACATTGGGTGTTGTACACCGCAGATATACAAGCCATGGCATGAAACTGTGGGTGTCCTCTGGGCAGGCAAGGCGCAGTCAGGTAATTAATTACTATATGGGTTTCTTTTCCTTCTAGGCCAAGGAAGCCATCTTGGAAATGGACTCCTATTGTAAGTTACTCTTTTCTGCCTGTTTCATCCCTAATTGCGTACATGGTTAAGTCAGGCCATATCATGGGCAAATCCTATCTAATATGTTTGCCTAGGAGCAAGAAAGATGGGGGCTCTTGCTGCCAAGGGCTGGGATCAGTTGTATAATTAGTGACATGGTCCAACTGAATGAATGGGCGTCTCAGTGCTTGAAGCAACCAGTTGTAAGAAGATGGAAGATGGGGGACCTCCAAAGAGGCATCTAGCACCATCAGGAGTTGGTGTGGGTGAAGAATATGCCATCCGGTATGGGCAGCTTCTAGTTAGGCCATTGGGGAACCAGAGACCTAATTATTTCTCTCCTGGCTACAGATCCCAGTCGGTATCGCTGCAGCCCGGAGCGGATGAAAAAGGCCTGGTCCTCCCAGGATGAGGTGTCTACCCACGTGCGCCAAGGACGTCGGCAGTCTGGTGAGGGAAGGGCTGTGTGGACAAGAACCTTGTTTCTAGGATCCTGGCCCAGGCTGGGATCATCTGCAGCGACATAGTGGGGCGCTGGTCTCTTCAAAAGGCTGGGGAGGACAGCAGGGTGGGTTGGTGGATGTCTGTGGACCGTTTTCTCCTTATGCCCAGGTTTCCCTCCACCAGCCACCTCCTGTGCCTTCTGCTCACCAGGGCTGTCCACCTGCTCAAGGGCCTGGGGATGTTTATTATTCAGGATTTGGCGTCTCTTCTTAGCCATCTAAACCTCCTTGTGTTGCTGCTGCTCAGCCAGAGTAGCACTTGGAGATCATGGGATAGTTTCTCCGTTCAGGTCTCGAGTGACAGCAGAGGCTGGGTGGGCGGAAAAACACTTAGACCAAGTGGCACCAAATCCAGACAGGAAATATTTATTTTGGGTCATGCTATTTTCCTTTCCTGGGTTTTCTTCCATGACGGGATTTGCTAATGTGCTCGTGGAGTTATTAGAATGAAGCGTCTGTTGAGAGAGAGAGAAACCTTGCTCTTTAAGTCTTAGCTCGGCCGCGATGGGGTGGGATGGGGTGTTTCTGTGATCAATTTTACCTTTTTTTTTGCTCTATTTCTCTCTAACAATAAGCCTGAGCCCCAGATGCAGATCTGGATTAAGCTGTGGTGAGGCTGGAAACGAGTTCCATGCGACAGTAGCTTGGAACAGATGCTTTTAGATTGAGAATATTGTTTTGGTTGGATTCACGGGTGTTTGGGTCATGTTTGGCCACCACCTTCAGGGTCCTTGAATACTTGGGATTGATATCTTAACTTTGGTCTTTCTGGAGCCAGGTGGTCTCTGGGGGAGTTTTCACGATTGCAATATTTGGTATTATTCCAGGTGACTCCTTTCTAGGATAGCTTAATTTGGCTATTTAAATTTTATGATTAAAAGCCTCAAACCGGGGTGCTGCTTTATTGGTCGCAGGCTTCTGTATTTCTCTTCCCTTCTGTAATTCTCTCCCTTTCCCTCTAATGGTCTCTCTTAGCTTGCCGTAGCTTAGTACTAGAAGAGTCTAGCAGTGGTAATTGTTCCAGTTTCTTTTCTGGTACCATGATAAAATACTCTCCCCGAAAGCACCTTAGGAGAGGGAAGGATTCATTCAGCTCACACCCCATTGAGGGAAGTCAAGACAGGAACTTAAGGCAGCCCCACTCGCTATTCCACATATTACCCGTGACCAAGGAACTCACTCCACAGCTGAGAAGTACAGCAGGAGCCGTGGAGGAGGATGCTTGCTAGCTGACTCTCTATGGCTCATGCTCAGATAGCTTCTTTATACAGTCTAGGGAATGGTGCCTCCCACAGTGGGCTGTGTCCTCCTACATTAATTAGCAATCAAGACAATCCCTTACAGTCCTGCCCACAGACCAACCTGATAAAAGACGGTTACTCACTTGAG
Organism: Mus caroli; assembly: GCF_978045245.1. NCBI lineage: Eukaryota > Metazoa > Chordata > Mammalia > Rodentia > Muridae > Mus > Mus caroli. Next base: position 75,072,992 of record NW_028227269.1, read on the forward strand.
ACTTTCAGGTGGTTCTAGGCTGTGACAGGTTGACAGTTATTGGCAATTAGGATAGCTGTGGTATTAATACCATTGTCTATTACGACATCAACATCAGAACTTTAGCTCTAAGAGGTAGGGATAAGAGCTCAGCGGCAGAGCACTTGGCTAGTGTGCCAAGGCCCTAGGTTCAAGTCTTCAGTATCACAGAAGACAAATAGTGCCTCCCAGCCAGGTGGTGGTGTTACATGCCTTTAATCCCAGTACTTAGGAGGCAAAGGCAGGTGGATCTCAGAGTTTGAGGTCAGTCTGGTCTTCAGGGTTCTATGACCAGCCAGGACTATACAAAGAAAACCTGTCTCTAAAAACCAAAACAAAACAACAACAACAAAAAAAAACCAGAAAAGTCCCCCAAACTAGAAAAGTACCCCTTGATACACACACACACACACACACACCCCTCACACCCCACTAGCAGCAGCTCTGAGGAACAGCTCTGCTAATGTATTTAAAGCCATTGAAGTGTGTACTTTACACAGGTGGTGTATATAGTGTGTGAACTATAGCTCAGTAAAACCGTTGTCTTTCTACCTCAAGACTGTAGCTGTTCAGGATGGTTGGGAAATGAAATTTCCATGTGGCTGAGATTTTAGCCTGTGACTACTTAGAGAGTTGGCTTTTTTTATTTTTATTTTTTATATTTTTTCGGAGCTGAGGACCGAACCCAGGTCCTTGCACTTGCTAGGCAAGCTTGGCTTTTTAAAGACTTGTTAATTTTTCTGAGACATGCTTCATCCTTGGGAGCCTTCTAGAAGACCACCTTTTCCTTTTCTGGAGTTGGTGCTGCAATGCTATTGATGGTGTGTGAGCTACCAGATGCGATGGTGGCAGCACTGTGGGTGGCCGTGGCGATGGCCTGTATTTGAGATTCATGTTCATCATGACATTTCTTCCATAATACTGGGGAGTGTCCATCCTCTTGCTCCTAGCATGTTCCCTAGAGTGGCTCTTCTTTCTCTTGAGTGGTGGAGATCAGCTGATGGATTTGGAGGAATTATGTGTAAAAGCAGTCCTTGGAGTTGCAGAGAGGAAGGACTGAGACCACATGGTACAGCTTAGGTTCCCAGGCTCAGGGTCTTATGCCTCTGCCTCCTCCTCCTCTCCTTCCTCCTCTCCTTCCTCCTCTTCTTCCTCTTCCTCTTTCTCCTCCTCCTCCTCCACCACCACCACCACCACAGCTGTATCAGGCAGACAAAGCCACCGTGGTATAAGTTAGGATCATAGCTTTTAAACTCTTAAATAGTCTTAAAAGGTTTCAATGGAAAGAATAGAACATTTCTATTTCCCACCTTGTTACATTTTAAAACCTTTCATTTTAATTTAATGCCACATGTATTTCTCTCTCTGGGTAATGTGTGTATTCAAATGCTATGGCCTTCCACCATGTGTGTTCTGGGGACCAAACTCAGGCCGTCTGGTTTGGCAGCTAGTGCCTATCCTGATGAGCCCTCTTCCTCATTAAGCAATCAAGAGAGGGTAGTTGGTGCTTGCCACATAAGAATGTGGTCCTGAGGGGCTGAAGAGATGTCTGATCTTCTAGAGGTCCTGAGTTAATTCCCAGCCGCCCACATGGTGGCTCACAACCATCTATACTAGGATCAGGTGCTGCCTTCTGGCATGCAGGTGTCCACACAGATAGAGCACTCATTTACATAAAATAAATGAAAAAAAAAACCCCAACCTGTTATGGTTCTGTTTACTCTCAAATTGGGGTTTCTACTCCACCTTAGATTATTCAGTTCCAAGATAAAAGATACATAACCTTTATATTTATAAAAAGCTTTAATCAGCACTAAAGCTGGGCAGATATCTACCTACCACCGGTATCAATAATTCCGAGTTATGACTTGTCCATCTGGGCTGCTCTTAACTCTTAATAGGCTAGCCCTCATGGCCATGTTTTCATGACTCACCTGCCCCATGGCATCTCTCCTCTCCCACCTTCTCTCTCTCCTCCTCATGGTCCTCTGACCCCAAGCCTGGCAACCAAAAAACCCCTGACTATCTCCTGCCCAGCTATAGGCTGTATGCAATCTTATCACCAATCAGAGATAACTTGGGGCAAGGTTACATAGAATCACTTGGGTTTACCTGCAGATTCTCTCATCCCTGGGGGCAACCAGGCCTTGGGGGCCAGTATTTAGCATTACAACATGTATCAAAAGACCAAACCTCAACAAGGACCTCAAGTGGATTCTCCGGTCTGCACATTAAAAGTCAGACACAGCTGTGCGTGCCTCTGATTCCAGTGTTGGGGAGATGGAGGCAGAAGGATCCACGGGGCTTTCTGAATAGTCAGTCTTGCTGATTGGTGAGCTCTAGGTTCCTTGAGAGACCCTGCCTCAAGAAATAAGGTATGGCACTCCTGAGGAAGACATCTGATATTGATCCGTGGTCCTTCACACATATACAAATACATGTCCAAACATGTGTGAGCACAAAACAACAAAAGTGCATGCAATTAGGAGCCAGAGGCTGTAGTCAGTAGGGAGAGTGGTCATCTAGCATGTATGAATCCCTGGATTCACCCCTAGCTCCGTGTAAAGCAGGTATGGTGGTATGTATACTCTAGGAATCCGAGCACTTAGGAGGCGGAGACACAAGGGTCAGAGGTTCAAGGATATGCTTGGCTATCAAATTTCAGGCCAGCTATGTGAGATAATGTCTTTTCAAAAAGCAATTAGGAGTTTACTTATGTGGATATAGCTAGGGAATGTGCCACTGTGCTGGTCTCAGTGTGACCCCTTGAGGAGCAGCTAAAAGATCTCTGTAGACTTTGCTGTGACTCTAGAATTACAGAAAATCAGGGACATCCATAAGCCGTCACATTTCATCAGGCAGGGTAGAGGTGGGCTGAGGTCTCTGTAGAAACAGGATTCTCTTATCCTTCCCCTCCTGTCTCACATCTGTCTCCAGAAAGTGGTGGCACCATTAGCCTAATAGCTGTGTTTTGTGTCCTCAGAGCCTGGTCATACCCTGTTCAGCAGGGCAACACTCCCCAGCAGGCAGCAAGGATTCGAGATGCCAGGCCTTAAGGGCCGTAGAAAGTCGGGTGCGACCTCTGCTTCCCGGCCTGCATGCTAAGAGGGCTTGGTGTGGGACATAGCTATTGTGCTGCTGCCGCTGCCTGTCACAGAGGTAGAAGTGCTTGAGGTAGAAGCGTGGCTAGTGGCTAGTCGGTCTGAAGTGGGTAGCATGGGGTCCATCTTTTCCAGATGGCTCCTTAACTAAGGCCTTGGCTGGCATGCTAATACAAGGACTGAGCAGTTCACCCTGTGCTGCAGAGAGGCAGAGGTGGCTCAGGCCCCACCAGGGGGCCTCGGTAACACTGAAGAAGGCTTTCTTGAGGCTGGGCTGGCGGGGCAGGGGCAGCTAGAGTGGACTTTGAGCTGGTGATGGGTCGGTGATGCATTGAGCTTGGGACCCAGATTAGGAGCAGCTGTTTCTTGGCCTGTGCTAACTACCTGTCTGTGTTCTTCAGAGCCCACCAGACACCTGCTCAGGCAACTGAGTGAGAAAGGTGAGTGTGGGGGAAGAGCAGGCAGGTCTCCCCGGGCTTCCTCGGTGGGGTGGGAGGGCGAAAGCAGCTAGGAACCTGGTTAGGGACTGTGGAGAACAAGCTAGAGGGAATTTGACTTCAGTTCTTCACCCCTGCTGTCTGTAGAGCCCCATGTGTTTCCTCCCACCCCACCCCACCCCCCAGTCCCGTACACTGTGCCCTTTCTTCCATTGTGATAGGAGCCTAGCAGCTCACATTGGCTCTGTGCTGGGCTCCTGAGCTGCCAATCATTCCTTTGAAAGCCAGGACTAGGTGAGGGGTCCGGCAGTGTAGGAGCCCACATGAGGCTTCCCCAGGGGCTCTGGTCTCTCTAAAAAGGCTCTTTCTTTCTCTTCTTCTTCCCTGCCCCTCTTACCGCGTGTGCTTGGACCCTGCGGTGGTATCAGCAGCCAGAGCAGCGGGAATGAAGGTGAGTCAGGGGCTCCAGGTACTGGAAGGAGGGATTGTGGGTGGCACTGTCCAGACTTCTCCCCTGGGGACCCTTTCGTACCCTCTTCCTTACAGCAGCACCCCGTGGTGCCCTGCTTGGCCTGCGTCTTCTCATTTTTCCCTCTTGGAGTATATAGGCTTTTGGGGGGGGGGGTGGACCAGATCTCAGCCTTGCCACCATAAAACACCTCACTTCAAAGAAAGCCAGGATTGGGCATTTAGGAGTAGATTTTTCTACAAAGCCATTTCTAGCCGCCTACTGGAGGGGTTGCCCACAAGGCAGGTGACAAGGGGGGGCTCTTCTGCTCTGAACAGCATGCAGGCAGTGCTGGAGCCCTCTTGGACTTTGGGCAGCCAGCCCATGCACAGAAGCAGCAGCCAGAGGCTGAGAGGGCTGCCAGGGAAGAGCTTGAGGAAGAGGAGGAGCTGGTGGAGGAGGAAGAACAGCGGCAGCAGAGCTTCCCGGGCTCCCTGGAGGGCCTTGCAGGGCATGATGGCAGCGAGAAGGTGCCTGGGCCAGAGCTCCCGGGCTCGGAGGAGGAGGAGGAAGAGAGTCTAGCAGTGGCGGAGCAGGTAGCTGACTTTGCCAGCTCCCTGCTGGCCGCCCTGCACTGCTGGCACTATCGGGCCAACGCTTTACTTTTCTCCCGGGGTGCTATGGTGAGGTGTCTCTTTGATCTCCCTTCTCCCTTGCATGGTACCTGGCATGTGCTCGTCCTTCCCGTGTCCTTCCCACTCTCCCCCCTACACCATCCCCTCCTTCCTGCCGTCAATACTTAACTCACTCACTGTCACGCCCCGGTGAGCCCCTGGCATGCACTGTTCTAGAACTGGGTACCCACTGGTACACTACCCCCTGACTGGGACTAACGGGGTCGGGGAGGGAGGGGAAAGCCAGCATCCATTAAGTGTGAAGGTCAACTGACTGTGCCTGTACGTAAGGGACGGTGGGTTGGGCTTTTCTAAAACTGCACACTCTGCAAAGATTTCTGTGGGCCCAGGCCTGGCAGTTCAGGTTATTTGGAAGGGCTTGGGCACAGAACTGGCTCGGAGCTGGAGGTGCTGCCTGGACCTCCTTGGGATACAGGAGACACTGTCCATGTTGGATTGGAAAGTGGAGGGGACCTGTTCTCAGTCGTAAGCTGACTTCTGTTTGCTGCAGGGGAAGAGACACAGGGAGTCTGAAGGCTCTAAAGGCTGCAGAAGGCCCAGTAGCCGGTCGCCAACCAGTGCGGAGAAGCGCATGAGCTTTGAGTCTGTTTCTTCCCTGCCAGAGGTGAGCAGTCAGCAAGTGAGAGGGAGACGGTACAAGGTAGCTGGAGTCCAGAGCTTGAGATCTACAGGCAGGTCTTTGGGGCACAGGCTGTCTCACTGGGTACATGGAACAGGGACTCCCACTTCCTGGCCCTTGCTCCTTCCAGAGGCCTGGACAGCCTAGAGGTGTGTGGTTTGGCAAATAGTCTACCTGCTTCTATGAACTAAAAAAAGGTGACCTTCACTGGGCCTCCTCAGACAAGCTGCCTGTGTAGGCCCTAAGGCATGTCCTGTACCACATCTTAGCTGCCTAAGTAATACCTGGGGCCACCTGGGCAAAGGGCTAGAATGTGTGTATCCACTGGGGGGTAGCTTTTGCAATTTTCTCCTGTTCCCCACAACCGCTTCAAAAGGAAAGAGGCATGGAGAGGCTGCAGAGCGAGCAGTGTCTGAGGGCACCTAACTCCTTTACTGTCTCAGAGTTAGAAGAGCAAGGTCAGGAGCTCGACCCCAGGCTGAGTCTCAGCTAGGACAGGGCTGAGGACCAAGATGACACTAGATAAAAATGTAGCTGTCTACTTAAGCTGCTATAACAGCGTATCTTCCATCAAGTGTTTATAAACACAGGAATGGGTCGTTCAGAGCAGTGAGACCGCCAAGTCCAAGATGAAGGCACCTCCAGCTGGTTCGCTGTCTGATCAGGGTTCCCTCTCTGCTTCAGTCACATTGTTTCTCCTCACAGCAAGGAGGCTTCCTTTAGCCTCTTTTATGAGGCATAAGTATGGAGGCCCTGTGGGGAAGTCACTTCCTAAAATCCCTGCTTGTTCATGTTATCACAGTGGACGGCAGGTTCCAAGCTGAATTTTCTGGAATCTCATTAATGATTCAGACCCTGGGAGTTGTACTGTCAGGAATGATGATGGTGTGTGATAGTATGTGACTTTCTAGAGTCTACTCCCGTGTTATCCATTGTGCCACTAGCCCACTCAATTTTCTAATAACCATATTAAGAAATACAAAGAAGCCGGGCATGGCGGCACATGCTTGTAATCTTAGTACCCAGGAAGAGGAGGCGAGAGAATTTGATATTTTAAGGCCAACTTCAGACACATAGCAAGTTTGAAGCCAGGGTGGGTTCTAAGAGAACCTGTCTCAAAAGAAAAGAGGAAAAAAGTGAAATTCATTTTAATACCTTATTATACATAGCCTACCAGAGCTAAAGTAAGATTATTGATATTTTGTTTTGTACAAAGCCTTCAAAGATCTGGATGTATCTTACATTCCTCACAGATTTTGATTTGGACTAGCATCATGTCAGAAACTCAGTCGGAATGGCTGGTGGTTGCTGTGGTGGGCAGCACTGGTCTAGACCATAGGTGCAGCCCAGGTTATGGAGTCAAGTCTGATGCTTCCGAAGTTGGCGTCTGCACGGGTCTTCTCCCAGGAGACTGCTTTGGGAGGATACTTGTGTGGGCCAGTTTACTAAGGCTCAGATGACCACGTGGTCAGTGGGGGGTTCTCCTGTTGCCTTTTTTCCTTGCCCATCTGTTGAGCATATGCAGTGATGCTGGGCCCACAGGTGCTGAGGCAGGTTGGCTGACAGGAGACAGAGACAGGTAGAGACAGACAGACAGACAGCAAGACAGAGAATGTGTGCATGTGTGTGCTTTATAAATTTTGTAAGTGCGGGGGGTGGGTATGTGGTGATCAGTGAATAGCTTGGGCGTCAGTTCTCTGTATCCCCAGTCCTGTGGAATCTGGGTATTGAGCGCGCCTCTATCGGTGATTGGAGTTGAATTGCCCTCTGGCCCTGACCTCATGGAATCTTTGCTCCCTTGGGGAAGTTGGGATATGGTTTCATAACTGCTCAGCCCTGGGTTTGAATCACAGAACCCTGAGTTGCCTTGACATCAGGCAGTGGCTATGTATATATATATATGGGACCCCTGGGAAACTGGATTAGTGTCTGGCTATGTTAGATGTTTCCACACTAACCTTAGTTCCCAAGCAGGTTGCCACTGAGAGATGTTAGAACCCTTCCTCATTCCTAGTGTTCTTCTTGGGTGTGAGGACATGGGTCTATCATCAGCTGCAGGGTAACTAACGGGATGAATGGGCCTGGGGCCCTGCTTTTGAGTCCTGTGCATTCTGATTGACTTTGTCCTGAGCTGCATACCCTCTACCTGGTCTGAGAGCAGGCCATGCCATCTTGTCCCCCAAGCTTTGGGAAGGAACCCCGGTTCCACCCCTAATATGTTCTCTGTTGCGTCCCAGGTTGAGACAGATCCTGAGCCTGGGACCGAGCAGGAGGCCTTTACTGCCTTGGAAGGTCCCAGCACAGAGGAGATGCCTTCAGACCCAGAATTTCCAGAAGCCCTGGAGACACAGCTTCATGCCCCCAAGGGGCTACTAGGAGTGGACAACCCAGCTGCTGTGGTGGACTTTGTGGAGCCTGAGGGGTCTGAAGACCTTAAGCCCCTGAGTAGTGAGGAGGAAGAAGAGGAGGAAATGGAGGCCGCCCAGGAGCCCGAGAGCCTCCTGCCACCCTCTGTGCTGGACCAGGCCAGTGTCATTGCTGAGAGGTTCGCCAGTAGCTTCTCTCGGCGGAGCAGCCTGGCAATAGAGGATGGCAAGTCCAGTGGCCTAGGGACACCACGGCTTATCAGCCGGAGCAGCAGTGTGCTTAGCCTGGAGGGCAGTGATAAGGGCCTAGCCCGATGGAGCAGCATCGGGGACTCCCTCAGCAACCCACCCACCCCAGAAGTGATCATTGGTGCAGACATGGTCACAGACAATGGCCCTTCTGTCAATGGGACAGAATCTCCAAGTGCAGGCTCAGGCTGCCCCACGGAACAGGACAGATCTTCCTGTAAGAAAAAAGAATCAGCGTTGTCTACCCGAGACCGTCAGCTGCTGGACAAAATTAAGAACTACTATGAAAATGCAGAGCACCATGATGCCGGCTTCAGCATCCGTAGGCGGGAGAGCCTCTCCTACATCCCTAAAGGACTGGTGCGCAGCTCCGTGTCCAGATTCAACAGCCTTCCCAAGCCAGATGCAGAGCCAGCAGCTCCAGTTGGGTACAAGAGGCCGGGGAGTTCTCGTCCAGCCTCATGGACCTTGTTTGACCTTCCAGGTCCCAGGACAGACAAAGGGGACCCAGCTCCTATCACAGATGCTGAGTTCCGTCCATCTTCAGAAATTGCAAAGATATGGGAAAGAATGGAGTCTTCAGAGAGAAGTCCACGGACAGGGTCTGGCCAGAGCCAGGCCAATGGCTTTGAGCTACAAGAGCCACTGTTTATCTTGGAGGAGCATGAACTGGGGGCCATCACTGAGGAGTCTGCTGTCGCCTCTCCAGAAAGTGCCTCCCCCACCGAGCAACCCAGCCCAGCCCACCTGGCCCGGGAGCTCAAAGAGCTGGTAAAAGAGCTGAGCAGCAGTGTCCAGGGGGAGCTGGTTACCCCACTGCACCCCCGGATTGTGCAGCTCTCCCATGTGATGGACAGCCATGTGAGTGAGCGGGTCAAAAACAAGGTCTACCAGTTGGCCCGCCAGTACAGCCTCCGAATTAAGAACATCAAGGCAGCTAGGCCACATCTACAGTGGGAAAAAGTCACTCCTGACCGAGAGGAGCAGGTCCCTTCCATTTCTGGCCTGCCTGAGGAAGCTGGAGAGCTGTCAGGGGGCAAAGGTATGATGTGGGTAGGGAGCTTGGGGTAGAAAAACCATTTAGCCCCAGTGCTTCTGGGGGGAAATAACCTCTAAAGAGGTTAGACCATGCGAGGGCTGGACTCCAAGCACCGCATGGTATACAGTGAGCCTTGGCACTGCAGGGCCAGCCTACTCTCATGATCATCAAAGCCTCAGTCTGTCCTGTCTGCCCTCCTCCCCAGCTCTTCCAGTTGAGCAGAGGGAGTTTGGAGAACAGGCCAGGGGCTCATGTCATACAAAGATGAGAGCAGAGGGTCAAATGGCATTTCTCTTCCAGTATACCCCAGTCCCCACATACAGCTGAAGACGGTTTCCATCTCACCCTTTCCGTCTCGAATCTTCCTTCACAGTGGTTCACGTAGCTTGCTCTCTTTTTTTCTGCAGCCAGGAGGAAGCCTGTGCTATCCCTCCTCAGCTATGAGCAGCTGGTGGCTCAGGAGCATGGCACATCCAAGTCTTCCTCTGCTGTGGAAACCTCTCCACGCCGTTTCTCCTTCAGCCCTTCTGCTGTCAGCCCAAGAACCACCTCACCTGGGGCTCGGTCCTCCTCTCGGAGCCCCCTCAGCCCCTTTGACACCGAGACCTTCAATTGGCCTGATGTCCGGGAGCTCTGCTCCAAATATACCTCCCACGACAAGGCTGCTCAGGTCGAGAGCAGCTGGCCCCGTAGCCTGCTGGTCAACAGGAGTCACTCCCTGCCCGAGAACATTGTAGAACCTCCCATGTCTGGCAAGGTGGACCGCTGCTGCGGCCTGAACACCAACAGGCGCCTGGGAGATGGGGAGGCCTCCCAGCCTCCACCTCCTGAGTCTCCTCCCCAAAGCCAGCTGAATGGAGGTGACGCCCTGTATGTCACCGCAGACCTTACCCTGGAGAACAACCAGCGTGTGATCATTATGGAGAAGGGGCCCCATCCTAGCTCCACCGTGGGGCCAGAGGAAGACAGTGGGAAGGAATCAAGTTCCCCAGTGGCTTTGAAAGGACAGGGCCAAGGTTTCCAGGCGTCTGCAGAGTACCAGCCCAAAGAACACGGTCCCAGGGACTCAGCAGACACAAGCAAACAGGGGAGAGTGAGAAACCTGAGGGAGAAGTTCCAGGCCTTGAACTCTGTGGGTTGACTGACTCCTGAAGGAGAGAACAGCCATGCGGAGGTTGGAAGGACCTGGCATGCTCCCCCCACACCCACACCCCCTAGGCTTGGCTCATTAAGGCTGATCCTCCATTCTTCTGGAAGAGTGGTCTGGGAAACGCGTATGAACTCATCTGTTACCTGTGCTGGCACCACCCCTCCCCTGGGAGGTCCCAGGATGACTGACTTTCCTTAGGTCCAGATGAGCCACTTACCTTCTCTGTAAATACTTCTCTGATAAGAAGCCAACTGTTTTATTTAAGCTTATCCTGCCCAGGGAGGGCGAGCACTGCCCTGGCTTTCCTTACTGGCTGGCCACTGCCCGGCTGAGAACCCAAGGGAGAGACCTAGGAAGTAGCCCGGGCAGGCTTTGCCCTTTAACTGCCTTGTCATAGGACCCAGGCAGGAATGAGGCCAATAATTTATTGCTTTACATCCTGTGGTTGTGTGTGTGTGTGTGTGTGTGTGTGTGTGTGTGTGTGTGTGTGTGTGTGTCTTGTAAAGAATGTAACGGACTTAGTTCAGGTACTCTTGAAGGTTGTCTTGCTGGCCCTGTGGTGGTTGCCAATGGACACACATTTCATTATTTACCTATGGTGTAATAACCACTGCTGACCAACCAACCTGTGTGTGGCCTCCTTCCTGGGGACGTGGATGCTCTCTCAGATGTCCAGGCACAGCAGACAAGATAACAAGGGTGCTCACGGGTCAGGTGGGGTACAGAGTGTGAGGTGGGACCTTGTTCCCTGCCACGTTTGCCTCTGTGCATTCCTTTGTTCACCCAAAGCGTCATGTTCTGTCTCGGGCGAGATTCCCACATGGGAGCCTTGAGTTCTTTTCCCAAAGACAAAGTTAGGAAAAGCTGGAGCCGACAGGGGCGAGCGGAATCCTTCAGATAAACGGGGTTTTCTAGGGTCCAGTGCCTTCTACTCATCTCTCCCTCTCAGGTCCCCAGGAGTGGGCGAGGGTCCTAAGGTTGAGGCTTAGCAATGTCCTAAAGTGGTCTGCAGTGTTGTGGAGTGTAAGTGTATTCTATTGGAATGGTTCCTGTTCTCAACAGCACCCACAGAAGTGTCTGGTTGCAAAAGGCCAGGAATGCTCCATTTCTAAATGGGCTTTTTTTCTCCACATAAGACCAGCTTTACTTTGGCTTGTTCTGTCTGGGGTCAGAAAAGAGGGCCTTGGTGATAGACCAGTCCCTCTAGTGTACCTGCAAGTCTGCAGGGGGTAAAACCTGGGGCTCTTTCAACCTAGGAGGATGGATTGGATCTGAACATAGGATGACCATCAACCCCCACCCCACCCTGATATCGGGTGAGTGGTGGTCTCCTGGGCAGGAACAGAGCAGGACTGCAGTAGCCCATGTCCTCTCGGTCCTCTGCAACCGCTGTCAGTCACTGAGAAGACAGCTACTGTTTCTGAGGAGGCCAGTCCCAGGATATGACACCTGATAACGGCCATAAAAGCATTGGATAGGTGACTCTAAGTCTTGTCCCAACCTTGCTACCAGCTGGGTCACCCAACTATGTACTTTCCTCATCTACAGATTGAGGGTGGGATGAATCACTGTTTCTCAAACTCAATGACGGCATCCAGGGGTGGCGCCTGGGCAGTTGTGGCTAATGTCTTTCGGGTGAACCTTACAGTCCAAGTGTAGGTGTGTCTATGAACCTTGGACAGGGACAGTTGCATTCACAGGCTCCTATTAGGATTATCTGAAGACCCTCTGAAACTTGGCAGTCCCATGTCCCACCCAGGCCAAACACAACTGCCCCTCTGAAAATGGATCCCAGGACAGATAGGAGATCAGGTCCCTGCTCCTGGTAGTTAACAGCCCAAACAGTAGACTGCTTAGAGACAACTTTGGCCTCGAGTTGATTGAACTCATGAATGAACAAGCTTCCTCAGCGTCCCAGATGGGATCGAGTGCCTGGATACCAGCAATCATTCCCATAATACTCTGAGGAACAAAGTAAAACCCTAGCTGTCTCTCTGTTTCCATGGTGGAAACATCCCTCTGATGTCCAGTTCAAAGGAACAAGAGGCTGGTCAAATAAACAGAAACAAACACAGTATTATTGATTTATTAGAAAAACTAGTAAATGGGGTTCCTCTGGTTGGTGGAAGCACATTTGAGCAGGTGGAGGACAAGGCCCAGCCAGCCCCAGGACCAGCCCCAGATGGCATGATCTGTGCCCAACAGGGTTCCATTTCTCTACCTTCCCTTCACTTTCTGTGTCCTCCCTGAGCTTGTCCAAGAGACCAAGCCATGTGGCCTGCTGGTCTCTTCCTCCTCTGAATCTCTGCCTCCTCTTGCTGACAGAGGAAGGAGATCCAGGACCGGCCTAGGGGACCTGTTGCCCTCCAGTAGTCAGGAAGGAGAATGTGGAGGAGGGGAGGGAGCCGAGCCTACACAGACTTCTGTTAGTACCAGTAGAGGTGGGTTGGGAGGGTCCCAGGACCCTCTGCTCCTCCTCAGCCTGTCTGCCCAGGCCCAGGACAAAGGCAACAGGGAGGGAAGGAGAGCTGCCTGGCTGTGCCCAGAGAGCTTCCTCCAACCGCCCAGGGGAGGAAGCCTGTGGTGCTGGTGTGGACTGGAGCAGTGTTAACCCAGTTTGAGAATACTGTCGGGGAAGACTGCAAAGTAGAAAATACCAGGAGAAAAGTCAGTCTTGCCAGGGCATCATGAGAGCCCATCCCTGGAGTTCACAGGGTTCCTGCAAAGTCAGTCCAGTGTGTTGAGTGCCTTGGGGCCTGGGTGACATGAGTGACAAGTGTGGGGAGCTGGCTGTGATGGTAGGTCCAATGCAGCTTACTGCCCTTGTATAATCCTTTGTGGTGAAATCCTAGCTCTTCCATTGGAGCCTTTTCTTTCCTGGCTCTGTGGAGTTACCGGGAAATTCTCACTTCAGGTGCTACTTGAGTACATGTGGAAGGGAAATGTAGACCCTCATCCCTTGGTCCCCCAGACTAAGCCAAGGGAGCTGCCTGAGGGCGATGCTTGCCACCTAATGCTTCATCGAGGAGCCCACTTCCTCTCCCAGAAGATAGACGTGCCTTTCAGTGTACCAAGGCCATTTTTATTGTCAGGGGTGCAGATGCCTCCCTGTCTACTGCTTTGGTTTCTCCAGCTGTACAAAGAGGCTGGTGAATGGTGCCCTCTATGTTCCCTGTAGGAGAGAGTTATAGGGTCCTATACGCTGAGGCCAAGCTACAGACTGGCTGTGGAGATGAAGAAATCAGGCCCCACTGGCTAAGGTGGTTGTAGTCTACAGGAGTTGAGTTCATACTCAGATCATGTTGGGGGTCACAGGGTGCAACTGATCTCTGAGCTATACCTGCCTGGTCAACAATGAGGAATTCTGGGAAGGCCTAGTAACTGTATGCCTATCGTTGAGCCTTACCCATGGGGAAGGCAGTAGAATCTGGCTGTGGGTCCTAGGGACACAGATGATCTCCTAGGCGAAAAGGCCCCTTGCCCTCACCTCGACCATCTTTTGGACCTAACTCCAGCTGTCATGTTGGGCTGGAGCTGTGTTGCTTTCAGTTGTGAAGCAGAGCATGCCTGTAGGACCGGTGGTCCTAGTCTTCCATAGGCATGGAAAAGCACTCCCCAGGGATAGGCTGCATAGCCCCCTTTGATGCTTGAAGAGGGGTAGTGGATGTTTGGTGATCTCTATACCATGTGACCCCAAAATCTAAGACTAGGTCTGCAGAAACCAACCAAGAGGAGCCACGCCTTTATAATAGCCTCAACATTCATCCCTATGTTCCAGGGGTTTTTGTGTCACAAGCCTGCATTTGTCACCCTTAGGTAATAAACAGCTCTGTGTCCAGCCACTGGCCTGGTTGGTGCCAGCTGCAGGGCTGGTGGGGGGAGGGGGGGGGACATGTAGCTTTGAGATACTTGACTGCAGGGCATGGGTATTCAGCTTGTATCTGGCACCAGCCCTGATCACATACTGCTGGTTTGGCTGCAATTGGGAATGGGAGAAAGAGCCGCAATACAGGCAGAGCCTTAAGCAGTGTTGGGACCTGTCTGTCCCTCCTGTGGCAGAGGTCTGAACCCTAAGCTGTACCAGGGTTTCCAAGAGAGCAGTGTGAGGGATTCTGGTCCTAACACTTTGTTGATGCCAGGAGGATCAAAGGGAGAAAGAGGCTCATTCACTGGGGACTCACCCAAACCCTTAAGGGTATGAGAAAAGAAGGGACATACTAGCCCTGAGGAGAGAATCCTATCTCTGAAGGAGCCCAGCGGGGAGGAGACTGGCAGTACTCAAAGCTTGACATCCATATAGTCCCCTTGGTACTCCACTAGCCCCTTACCTGGTTCTGAAGGCCCTTCCTCCTGCCCCTAAGGAACAGGGCAACCATTGTCAATATTAATTTTCCTTTCCCTAGCTGACTATGGTCAGTGATTCCAAAGGGGATTTGCTGTGGTGGTAGTGGGCAGTGCTGGAGGAAGGCCATCAGGCATCCCAGCTTGTAGGCAGGAAGAGGAGAGTATATGCCTTACAGAACCGTTTCCAGCCCCAAAGGAGCTGGACCTCCAGTCCCTGGAGCCCAGCCAGCTGCTTGGGGTAGGGGAATTGGAGGGCTGTTGGCAGGCATTGGGGAGGCCAGGGAGGCCAGGCAGGCAAGGCAGCTATTGCAGTGCAGTGTGGGGCCCTGGAGCTGGCCCAGCAACTTGAGCAGGCAGGCTGCAGGCAGTGAGTGGCAGGCGGGAGGAGGACTGGCCACTGCAGAGGTCGAGGCCATGGGCTCCTTGTCCTTGCTTGTCCCAATGCACACTGCAGTGCTGCCTGGCTGGCCCCGCCCACAGGGGCCCCCAGCTGCTACTTCTTTTTGGGGAAGAAGCTAAACCTTTTCTCCTTCTCCTTCTTGCCAACGCTAGCATCAGGACCAGCCAGGGAAGGCAGAGGCAGACTCTGAGCCTTGACACGGATGCTCTGGGACTCGTTGATGGCCGTGCTCATGCTCTGTAGCCACATCAGCATCTCCTCCTGCAGGGTAGAAATGTTGAGAAGTCTAGGGGTACACAGCCCTCCTGGAGCCAGGAAGGGATGGGTGTGCTTCTATGACCACCCCCTTCTGAGGAAGCCCTGCCGATCAAGTGTTGGGTTTCCACCCACCCCATTGTTAGCCCATCAGAGTTAGGCTGCCTGTACTTACCTCATCCTTGCCATGGAAGAGCCACTCGCTGCCATTGCTTAACCTAGGAAGACAACGGGTTTTGAGTCATGGTACCATCTCCAGAAGTCTTAACCTGTGCAGAGAGCTAGCCACTATCCTACAGCCCAATATTCATGCCCCTCTAGGGCAGCAGACCACCCAAGAAAGCTAAAAGTCTATAGGACCATCAATCTTTTAAAAACACCCACGGAAGAGCTCCAGCTGGAAGCTGGTCTAGTGCGCATCTCCACCCGGCCATTAATGCTCAATCAAGCCATCAGCATAAAGATTCAAAAGGCCCATGGCTCAGGTCGATGGGCTGGGCAGCAAAAGCTCACCTCAGCTTAAACACATGCTTCTTCTTCTTATAGTTGACAGCAATCTCACAGATGGCATGCCTCAGGGCCAGGGGCTCCTCTCCATGGTAGGGCACCCCAAGGGCCAGGTTCTTAGCATCCTTGTAGAAGGTCAGCTGACTATTCCTGAGCACACAGTACAGGTTGTTCCAGGACCTGCAACAACGTGGATGGGCTTGTCACCTGTGGTCCTGATGCAGCCCCTCACAACCAGCTCCAATAACCTTGCTGCTTGTTTTTTTGTTTCTTTGTTTTTGTTTCTTTCGATGACCTGGAACCTGCACTGTAGACTAGGCTGGCCTCAAACTCACAGAGATTCACTGGCCTCTGCCTCCTGAGTGCTAGGATTAAAGGTGTACGCTGCCATCACTGCACTGCAGCCATGGTCACTGCCACCACTGCTGTTATTTTCCCCATTAATTAATTAGTTAGTTAAATAATTTAGCGGTGCTTACTTTTATTGCACCATTTTTACCTGGATAAATAGCAGAGTCTATTATTTAAAAAAGAGGGGAAGATTGAAAATATGTAATTTCACTACCAGAAGTTAACCATTGTTCACATATTGTGTCCCCTGCTAGTCTTTGTTCTGGTCCCATTTTTCTACTCAGAGATAATTAAAATTAGATTGTATTGTATATTGTTCACTCTCCCCCCAACAAACACACGAACACGCACCCACACACACATGCACCCACTGGGAATTGAACTCAAACTCCAGAACATCTATCATTGAGCTACATGCCCAGCCTTCCATATTCCAGTTTATATTCAAGTTAATTTTGAGCATAACATTATGTCATAAGTATTTTTCATAACTTCAATATTCTTTAAAAGTAATTTTGCATACTTTTTTTTTGGGGGGGGGGTTTGAGACAGGGTTTCTCTGTGTAGCCCTGGATATCCTGGAACTCACTCTGAAGACCAGGCTGGCCTTGAACTCAGAAATCTGCCTGCCTCTGCCTCCCAAGTGCTGGGATTAAAGGTGTGCGCCACCACTGCCCAGCTAGAGAATGTTCCTTATCAAGATAGGCAATTGTTTTCTCTTTTGGTGGTATTAGGGATAGAACCAGAGGCCACAGGCATGGTAGGTAAGTAACTACTACTGAGCTACATTCCATCCTCAGGCCTGAACATTCCTCTGCACACATTTTTGTTAATAATTCTAGGTTTTTAAGAATATTTTTAAATTATTTTATTTTTATTTTTTTGAGACAAAATTTTACTCTGTAGCCCTGGCTGGCATGGAACTCAATATGTAGACCAGGGTTTCCCCAACCCACAAAGATACACTACCTTTGCCTTAAAGGCAAGTTCCACTCATGTGTATGTTTGCAAGTGTGGTGTGTGTTCATGAGTGCAGGTCCCATTGGTGTCCAGAAGAGGGCATCAGAGCCCCTGGAGTGGAGTTACAGGTGGTTGTGAGCCATCTGATATAGGGACTAAGAAATGATCTTGAGTTACTCCCCTTTTTGATGCTGGAGTTAGAAACTCAGGGCCTTGAACATGCTAGACAAAGGTTCTAGTTATGAGTTACACCCCATAGCCACTGTTTAGTTAGTTATTTAAATTTTACAGTGCTGGAGACTGAAGCCAGAGTCCTTCACATGCTAGGCAAATGCTATGATTCTGATCTTACCTTGGGATATGTTTCTCAAAGTAGAATTTCAAACTCTTTCTTTATTCTTTGCATATTTGATGCATCAGAATCGAGCTAGGATGTGTGTGTATGTGGTGTGTGTGTGTTATACTTGGTATACTGTCCTCCCTCCTTTTCTGTTGTCTTGTGTTTGTTTTTTGAGCCAGGGTTTCAAGTATTAGCCTAAACTTGTCTTGAAGTTGGTATTAGAGGCATGTTTAACTCTGTCCTATCATTTAAGAGAAAAAAAAAAAAAAAAAGAAAAAAGGAAACAAACAAAATCCCTCAGACACCAGAGTTCTGCAAGCCTAGGCTTGTTTCTATGGTTGTGTTTGGAGAACACTGAGCTCTCAGGCTCATGGTGGCTTCTCTGGGTTTCTGAGCTCAGGGCGGCCTTGTCTGAGCTCCTGAGCGCTCGGCAGAGGGTCCAAGCTCCTGTACTGACACTGGGAGGCATGCCGCTGCAATTTTATGGTAAGGAGCACTCAGCTTCTGTCTCCCTCCGCCTGTCCATTTGTCTGTCCGTCCATCTGTCTGTCCATCCGTCCATCTGTCTGTCTTTTGAAGGCAGCTGAGGAGCTAGGCGGGCCTAGAGAGCACTTGATTCCGATGAAGCGGTTGCAGAGCCCTTTTCCCCCAAGCCCAGGTTTCCTGACTGAGCTTGGGTTCCTTCCTCCTTCGGTGACGCAGTGGCTAACATGGTCCTTGGTGTCCAGGCCTGCCTTGAGCAAATGACTTAACCTCTGTGGTGCTATTTCCCCATCTGGAAATGTAAACTCCAGTATCTCTTTGCAGCTGTAAAGAATGCCAGGCCCACTGGAGATGCCCAGTAAATGTTAGCTCCCTTTCCCCGTAGACTGCGCTTAAACAGTGAATCTCCTCAGGACCACCGAGTCTCTGAATGGCTGTCCCTGTTTTGAAGTTTGAAATAGCTGTGTTGACCAGAAGCTCCAGAGGCAACACTGGCTTCCGCCTCCCAGTGCTAGCCATTGTTTTTGTAATGCTGCTAAAAGGGAAGGGCCTCAGGGATGAATATGACTGGCTCAGTGACATGAAAGGATGCCTGCCATCTTTGCATCAGCACTGGAAAGGACCTGCAGAAGGCATCTAAGTCACTAACGTTCCCTAGTCATCTCCCATTTTTACAGCAAGGAAAGTAAAGTCCAGATGGGTAAAAGTGGGGCTTGGTTAAGACCATGTGAGCGCCAGGGCTTCCTGTTGCCCACCCCTGTGATAACTGGGCGGCGCTCATCAGGATCCTACTGTTTCCCAGGCACAGCCTCTGTTCTGAGAGGGCCTACTGTTGTTATCATCCACCCTCATTCCATTTTTTTTTTTTTTTTTGGAGGGGGAACGGGTAGAGACAGGGTCTCACTATGTATCTCAGGCTATCCTGGAACTATATAGACCAGGCTGGCCTTGAACTCACAGAGATGTGCCTGCCTCTGCCTCCTGAGTGCTGGAATTAAAGGCATGTGCCACTACACCCAGCTCCATCCTCATTCCGTTTTACAAATGGGAAACACGTAACTTGAGGGATTTGGGTAATGTTTGATGAAGTCATAGTATTTGAACTCAGACCCCAAATCAAGATAGGCTTCTCCTATCAGGTCAAGAAACACATGGGGGGGGGGGCTGGTGAGATGGCTCAGTGGGTAAGAGCACCCGACTGCTCTTCCAAAGGTCCGAAGTTCAAATCCCAGCAACCACATGGTGGCTCACAACCACCCGTAATGAGATCTGATGCCCTCTTCTGGTGCGTCCGAAGACAGACAGCTACAGTGTACTTACATATAATAAATAAATAAATCTTTTTTTTAAAAAAAAAAAAGAAACACATGGGGATAGTCAAAGGCTCAGGACGATTCTCCCCAGCCCACACCTCTGGCATCAAAGCTCTGCTGGTGCAGTGACCCCTCGAGCTGCTCCGACTCCCCATAGCCCTCCCCCCACCCACCCACACACCTGTTAGAGGCCTTCTTGTTGGGCCCCTCTAGGTCGTGCTTTCGGCCCAGGTAGCCCTCCATCTGCACAGTGTGCCCGAGGTCTCGCTGGGCTGGCAGGGTCGTGGGCTCGTCACCCTCACTCAGGGGCGTGTCCAGGACCTTAAAGAGGGGCTCTGTGGCAGGCCTCTCATCCCCAACGGATTTCTCCTGCTCGTCTTTGTGGTGTCCTGGCAGGGGTGGTGGTTGCAGGTCCTGAGGCCATGGTCCTCTTTCTTCCCCCTGCTCAGGGGCACAAGAGAGGAGCGTGCCTTCATGGAGGGTCAGCCCAGGGTAGCTTTTCTTTGGCCCTTTCCACCTGAGCCTAGTTCTCTTCTGCCACTAGCTGCTGGGCCCTTTCTGGCTCTCCTATAACTTGGGATGGACGACTACTCCCTGGTCTCTGGCTCCATTTTCCCTGACTTCACTGTGGGGCAATTCCTTCTTCATCTTAATTAGCAAAAGAGGGAGAGATGAAGGGGTCTGGTGATAAACACATGAGTGACTTTCAGGGCTATGGCCAAGCTCTCTAAAGCCTGCTCCAGGGCCCAATCCTCCTTCTTCCAAATATTTTTGTAGAACGGGCTTACTGCACGGACACATTACAAGCCATCTGGGTGAGGGTGTTGAGCAAATACTCTTCCATAACCTTCAAATTGTCACTAAAGCCATAGGTCTCCCTCACCTTTAACGAAACTCTATCTTCCCCCAAAACTTGAGAAGCGATTCCCTTACCATATAAAACAAATGGAGTCCCTTCAGGTTCTGACAAGCCCTCTTCCTGTCACTTTGTAGGAACTTGTTAGGATGGGGCAGGGGATCTGTCACCCATTGCCTGTCTTGTGGAAATGCTGTGCAGTTTACCTCTGTGTGGGCTCCCCGCAGACCAAGCCAAGTGAGGGAAGCAGGTCTGGGCTGTGGGGATTAGGTGCCAATGAAAAGGGAAAGGGTATCCCATTTCCTAGCTGGATATCTCATACAGGGCCCCTTTGAGGCAAGAACAATAGGAGGGTTTTCTGACTGGGTACCAAAGAAGGCAGTTTCACTGGGGCCACGAAGCTGGAGCATCACCCCTGTGGCTGACTGCTGATAACCTCAGGATGAGGTGGGGAGGCGTCAGGCATCCCCAACGGGCATACAGGATGCTCTGAACATTGGGGAGGAGCAGGGAGGAATTGGGAAAGGTCAGGCCTTTTTCTTCTCATTGGGAGCTTAGCCAAGGGTACAGACATCACTGGACGTAAAACTGAAGCTTTAAGATAAAACTGGGTACTTCCAACAGCTGCCACGGCTGGGCTCTGCTATGGAATGCCAAGTGGGGGATGTTCAAAGGCAGTGGTCAGAAGACAAGAGAAGCTGGGTGTGTCCCCACCATATTGGTACTGCTTAATAAACAAGCTCTTAAGGACCAGGGTCCTGATAAGATTTCATTCAAAGAAAAGGAAAGCTGGCTGGAAGCATTCGGAAACCTCTGACCAAACATCTCTATATTTAATGAAAAAAACGACGCTCAGAGGTTAATGGCTTTTGGGATGTTCTATAGTCAGTGGGTATACAAAGCAATTAAGAGTATGTACTACAGAATAGGGCAGGGCTGCATTTTATGCTATTCTTATCCCTTCGTTAGAATCCTTTGAGGGCTTGGCCAGGCTACTATGCTGTATGTATGCTGAAGAACTTATGTCTCAATGTTTGCCATGAGCAAGCGTGGTCCCCAAGGCTCCAAAGGCTCTGAAATGCCTGCTCTGCTACTTTCTAGTGAGGAGAAAGAGCAGATGTGAATGGGATGGGACCTCAGAACTCAGTTTGGAGTCGCGTGGCCCCTGCAGCCTACCTTCTGCCTTGGATTGAAAGTTCTGGAGGCAGTCACCAACCCAAATGGGAAACCTTTTCTCATGGCCCACCTATCAGCTCCAGCCTCAAGTATGGTGGGGCTTCCTTATCCTCCAGGAGAGGGAACTCCATCCAGAGGGCAAAAGTGTGAGCACCATGCCTCTCCTAGAGATGAGCCAGGAGGGGGCTGATGCCTGAGAGAAGATGCCACACCAGTGCCGGGCAGGACACCACCAGCTAGTTACAACCCACCTTCAGCTATGCCTCTCCCAGATTCTGCCTGCCTTCATTTGCTTCCTATGCTTTTAATTCTTTGAGAAAGTGGCCTTTAAAAATCAAGATACATTTAACTAGGGCTGACTTCTTGCTGCTGCATACTGGAGCCAGGGTGTTCTGAGCAGACTTGGCTTCGTTACAAGTTAGCTTTGAAACATGGGGCTTTCCAGTAACGGCAAAGATTTCTTCTCTGGTTTTGGAGTGGATTTCAGTGCATTCTGCTTCCAATCCCACACAGAGGTCAAGACCTGAGAGGGAGGAGCCAGAAATGAGGGTGGAGCTGGAGGGCTTTGGCTTTGGAAGTCTATAGTTTCCTCCTGGACTGGGGAAAACACACAGATCTGCTGGGAGGAAGGTGGATGCAGGAGAGGGTGGAGAGGCTCCCCGAGTTTGTCTTTTCTTCAGCTCCCAAGGAAGTCTGGCCAACTTCTGGAGGAGTGGGGGATGGGAAAGGGAAGGAAACCCCCTTCCTCAGCAACCCACCCCTCCCCCATAGGACTCTGCCCCTCTGTATCCTTTCTAACACCCAAAGCCCAGGCATTGGGTCAGACAGACCTGGAATGAAGTCTGGGAGCAGTCGAGAACCCAGCAAGTCACTAAACCTTCCTGATATGTCTGCTTGTAAGGCGGTACCCATGACCACTTTATGGGTGATTTGAAGCTTTTCAGAATAAGATAGGAATGTTGGCCGTTAGGATCCTAATCCTGCCAAACCCATCTGTCTCCCAGTTCTCCTGAGCTGTTATGGCCAGTGACTGTGTAGTCAGCAATACCATCTCAAATACTCCTTTTCCTAGAGCATGGGGTTGTTCTCAGGATGCCTTGGTGACCCTTAATGGGAAATTCTAGCTGCTTGCTGGCAGGCAAGGTCCCCACTGCTACTTCCTCTGTTGTTTTTAGTAGGAATACTCCAGGGCTCCAGTCAGGAACAGGGGAACTGTGGCGACCGGGGAGAGCCCTTCAGGGCAGCTCAGACTTTGTTATGAAGCTCACAGAGCCTGAAAATGGACTTGAGAAGGTGTCTTTGAAGTCACTAGCTTGGGCTGAGGACAACAAATGTTCCTAGTGGAAGGTCCTGGTAATTCATGGTAGGAGTTTTACAAAGATCTCACAGCTTTGTGAAGACTCTGAGGAAGACTTTACCTAGACCTGGTGGGCAGAAACAAAGCAGAAAGGAGGTTCTGATCCACAGAGCAAAGTCCACAAGCCAGCAGGGAAGCGAGAGGGAGCTGCCTCCTAGTTTAATGTGAGTACCGCACGCAGTATGTCAGAGGTCTCTGGAATTCAGCTGAGATTAGAAATGTCCCCTGGGGTCTTTTACTAGCAGCTGGTGTCTCAAGGAGGAGGTGGACAGAGGTAGTGTTGGCAATGAAGACCTTATTAGGAAAGCAGGTCCCACCAGAGAAGGCTGGAGGTAGCAGAGACAGATGGAGTCCCCGCAAAGGGAGCCAAGGGGACAATTCTTGGACTTTTGGAGACTGTGAAGATGTCTTGGGGAACCACGGAATCAGCCAGTCCTACCAGAGATTAGAAAACTGGGATCCAGAACGTTGAGGGACGACCTAGGGTCACACAGTAGGTTAGCAGAGTCAGGGCAAGAGTCCACGCCATTATTTCTCTGCCCCCCAAGAAGGTCTTGCAAATTTGAAAGGGAGGCAAACCAAGCCCTTGAGGGTAGGCCTAGGCATGCAGGTGGTCAGGGAACCAAAGGAGCGCCCTGGGCTTAGCTCCAAACCTGCCATGAATGGATTTGAGACCTGCAGCGCAGCTGAATGAGTTACTGCCTCTTTCTAGGATTAGATGCACCAAGGACTTCCCAGCAAAAAGCTAGCTGAACGATGGACCCATCCAAAAATGGAGCCAGAGATCATGCTGGTGGATGCCTGGGGACAGAAGGACCAATGGTAGTGGTGGCACATGCCTTTAATCCCAGCACTCAAGAAGCAGAGGCAGACTGATCTGTGTGAGTTTGAGGCCAACTTGGTCTACAGAACAAGTTCCAGGACAGCCAGGGCTACAAACAGAAACCCTGCCTGCCTGCCTGCCTGCCTTCCTTCCTTCCTTCCTTCCTTCCTTCCTTTTCTTTTCTTTTGAAAGGTTCCAAGGTTAAATAAACTAGGGAAGGGACAGGAAGAGATGGCAGTTCCCTTGTTCTCCCTGGAAGCCTGCAGCGGTCTGAGGGAGAGAGCCACTGCACTGTCAGGCAGAGGAGTCTCTGGTAGAAGTGCCAGAAGCCTCTGGTCAGGGCTCGGAGTTGTGTCTCATCCAGCAGAGGTGCATGTTAAAGACAGACAGGTTCTGCCTAGACACTGGGTGAAGGAGGTGGCCAAAGCCCCTGATGACTTCTATACACTCAGCCAGCAGGAACACTCAGGTTCTGCACCATTGAGGGTGTCCATCACAGGACATCACCCAGGAAGCCTGTAGGAGAATGTGGAGCTACCTGGAAGAAATTCTGGGGGTCAGGCTGGAAGGTGGTGCAGATGTCTTAGCCCTAAGAGGGGGCCAGCGGGTAGGGTGGGCCTGCAATAGGAGGAGACACTGCCTGCGGTAGAGGCTGGTTTGCTGATTTGTTAAAACACACAAGAGGTGTCTGATGGGAAGATGTGTGTACCAGCTGCTGGCACGATGTCTGAGAAGGGAATTGGCTGCTGATTGGGGGACATTATGGAAAGAAAAGACACTCAGAAGAGCCTTGTAGGACCTCCTGGGATTGAGGCTAAACAAGGAGAGACTCCTGGCTTCTGGGAGTATAGCCACCCGAGTCTGGAATCTTGACAGAGCCTTGCAAAGTCAAGTAAGTCACATAAGCTTGGCTTTTAAGCACACAGCCTTGCCGAGGCTGGGAAACTGGGTTGGTGGGGGACATGAACAAAGGGGTGGGGATCTTTCTCACAGATGCTGAGAGGTGGGAAAGTGGACAGAATGGGTTTTCTTCTGGGGACTAACTTAAAGATGCATTTCCAGGATCAGCCAGCAGGTGGTGTGGGGGACTGCACACAGACCATTAATTCCACAGGCCAAAATACCCTGGCCCAGGACCACAGGGTCTTCCTAAAGATGCTCAGTGAATTACGATGTACCCATAAGCAAAAGAACCTCGCTGACAGAACTCTCCCTCTACTGTTAATGTTGGTGAGAGCCAGGGGCATGGATGGACCTCAGAACAGACTGCTTCATGTTAGCAGTGAGATGAGTTCTGGGATAGGAGCCTAGAACGTACATAGATGGAGTGTCAAGGATGGAGGCCTTGGGCTGGTTGCTGTCTACAACCATGGTAATGTTAGAGTCCATATGGGGGAAGGTTCTTCTAAAAGATGAAGGGTTAAGGTAAGGATGACGGGACCTAACTGACCATGTGCTAAGCACCAAGTTCTCTATGCACATTCTGTCTTGCAAGCCCCACAGGCTCTGTTTTACAGATTACAGGGAACAGGAAACCTGCCCACAGCCATATATCTAACAATGGAAGGTAGAAGATGGGTCTGCTTAGCTCCAAACACAATGCTTTTTCTATTCAGTCCAGGTGTGTTTATGTGTGTGTAATACCGAGACTGCTGAAGAAAGTATCACCTGATGGGTTCCCAGTCTAAATGAGATGTGCCCAGCTTACGTAAGGCATGTGGCCAATTTGTTAAGGTGGTACGATCTGCTCTCTTCTCTGCTGGAAATGGGATTTGTACCACAAAAGACACACTGCTAGATGCTTTAGGCAACCAAACAGTGCCAGGTGAGGGCAGGGTGAGCAGCAACCCTAGCAGTTCAGGATATTTATTCTTCCCAGTGTCTGACGTCTTGGCCCCTGGGCTCTGAAGGAGAAGGGTTGTCTAGATAGCTTGTGAAGGGTACCTGAAAACAGTTGTTTGCAAGAGAAGAGAAAGAATCGGTTTGCTGAGTTGAAAAGCAGCCAAAGACATGCATGAGATCCTGGAGACTTGGGGTAGACAGTTCCCCCAAAGGAGAAGCTTTGCGGAACTGGAAGTGTAGGGGTGGAGAAAGAAAGGCAAACTGGCAGATGGCAGGCCGGGAGATGGCGAGGGGCTTCCAGAAGTGGGGTTTGGAAGCAGAGAGGCTCAATCCTACACCCCCAGGGGCAACTGTCATCTGCTATGTCTGCTGAGGAGCTTGGGCAAGATAGAGGGAATATGGTTCATGGCACTGGACAAAGCAAAGGGAGGTGGGAAATCCGTCTGGAGGCTTCTCTTGGACACAGGAGGAGGCTTGACCCACTGCCACCAGAGAGCGAGCGAGGTGGTTTTCAATGTGTATGACCTGTGTGCTGACTTTAGAGGAGTTGGTGACTGCTGGGTTTCTTGGTGACCTGGACCCTGGCACTGTCAAGTAGGCAGTTCCCCACCCACTTCTGAGGGCTTCCGAATGTTAGCTGAGTCTCATCCTGAATCCATCAGTATTGGGGGATGGGGGACTGGAGAACACACAGCTTGAAACAAGGAACTTGGGGGGAGACTTTGCAGCAGAAGGACCAGGCATTAGCATCTGGCATAGCAAAGAGAGAGCTGGCCACACCCTGCTTGCTGTGTGTAACGCCCAGAAAGAGAGCAGGTTTCTCTAGGGAGCCAGGGCACAGTGCCAGACTGCAGGCAGACACACCCTTGCCACGCTGACTCAGGCATCCTGGGGAGACAGAAACACGCCCAAGTTTGGGGCAAGGCTGACGTCTGTTCCGGGCGGAGACTGCCCATTTGGAACAAAGAGGACTTGCATTCAAGGCAAAATGTCTGAAAAAGCTGCTGTTTGGGGGTGTAGGAGGGGCAAGGACTGGGAAAGCTGTTCAGGCAAGAAAAAAACACAGCTGCTGTCCCACTCACAGCATCCACCAATGTCAGAGCCTCACTGCTGGCTGCTGAGCAAAGCTGGCTGCTGGGGGCAACTGTGGCTGGAGCTATCAAGGCCTTGCCACAGGGGTGGCCATGGACCCCCGAGATCCCAGTGCCTGAACAGCCTCTGGGGTACAGCCCCTCACTCACATGTGCTGGCTGTTCTCCCAAAGCCTCTGAGACAACGGAAGAAAGATCAGCAAGATTCAGATTACCCCAGCAGCCCTACTCTGACGCTCAGCCTGTCTCAGGGGAAGTTGGCTGTGTGGCCATTCATGGAAGGTCACACTTAAAGAGTGGTGTCTGGGAACTACTCTGGGGTAAGATTCGTCCCTGCCAGACTGACCATGAGTAGCACCCACTCTGACACCGTCTGGAGTGGCTTTGATCCTTGGGGTCCCCCTGCACTGCACACTGGGCCTAGCCTGGGGACTTGGAGGCAGGAAGGGTAGGTTGGTTCCACACTAAGACTATTTCTCGTTACAGCCCCCAACAACATCTGAGTCTCTCAGGGGTGTCACTCCTGTCATCCCAGCAGGGACAGTGTGACACAGCAGTGTGTACGAAGAGGTCTTGAGCCTGGGGAAACTCACACACTCTTTAACCCCATGAGAGCTTGCTCTCTTCCCTCCTAGGAGGAAACATCTTCCCACAAACACAACACTGGGCAGTCTGAGGAGCAATGCCTGGAAGATGAACTTTCAGGAGAGGACTGGATCTTTCCCAGGGGAAGAGAAGCACACGAGGCAGAGAGGGTGCCTGTCTCTTGCCAGAAGGTCCTCCTGCTTTACCCTCTGGCTGAAGGTCCCCTCAGGGCTCCACTTCTGGCACTATATAGGTTTGAACCTCAGTCCTTTCCTCAAAGAGGGACAACGGCAAACACCCTAGGCCGTGACCTCTCCTTCCCTATTCTGATTTCACAGTAGCTGCTTTAATCTCAGAGTTAGGAGCAGATGGAAGGAAAATAGGAAAGTCATCCTCTCAGCCTCCCCCTTGAAAGGCTATGTCGCTGACTCGTGGGACTGTGGACTTTCTGTAACCCTACAAAAAGACTTTTATAAGGCAAGAGGCTTGGGGACGGGAAGGATTCCAAACCCACACAGGTTAATCAGAACCAAAGACCAGACCCCAGACATTCTGACTTCATTCTAAGTCTTGCTTCTTGTGATACCTTGTGTCTCTAGCTTGGCCTCACACTTACCTGTGGGAAGGGTCCGGCTTTTACCAGAATGCATTCTAACATGCAGAGGCGAGGGGCAGTAGTGGCAGTGCACAGTGATGGTTTGGCAGCTCAGTCATTGCATGTACACACACAGGAAGGGGAAGGCTGGATCGAGGCCCACAGGGTGCCACCTATCCAGGCACTATCCAGGCAGGGCAAGGGTACGTGGTCCACTCCCATTCGTAACTCCAGCAGGAAGCGACATGCATTAGTAAGGGCTTTTACACGAAGCAATGTGGCATGTATCTAAACTACAGGACCCGACACCAGACTGCACAGATAGGACCAGCAGGAGAGCCATGGCACCCCAGGCCCATTCATGAGAAGGCACAGCATACAACTGAACCTTCCTGTGATGGGCCAGAGGTTGTTAAGGGCAGTGAGGGGGGCTGTAGTGAGCTGGGGAGGACCTCTCTGAAAGGAGGTTGGGCTTTCTGTCTGCATGGGCTCCATCCTCTTTCTCATATCAAAGATGATTTGGAGTTAGTTATGTCCTCCCTCCTGCATCTTTAAGGCTTGGGAAGACGTTGCAGCAGGAAGAAGGCTGTCTCCAAGAGGCCCTGGGCCTGGTGTTCATTTGATTAGCCATCTGGTTGCTTTCTGGTACAGATACGGGTTGCATTTCCAATCTGGTGAGTGGCTGGTTCCTCAGCAGAGATTCCCCCACAGGGGCTCATTCCTCCCCCAGAGAAACACTCAGATTTAAGCAAATTTTATTCCTCCCAACCCAGTGATATTCAAGTGTCGGATGGAGGTGGCTCAGGTGCACATGTAGTTACATTTGCACGAACGTACACGTACACGACAGACAATGGTGTCGAGATGCTCAGGTGGTCATGAAGCCCGCACACCGGGGACACCACGGCATGCAGACACACAGGGATGCAGGGCAGAAGCGCGGGTGGAGGCAGGAGGCAGGGGCAGGGGCAGGTCCAGCCCTGTTCACAGTCCGTAGCCCCAGGAGTTCTCTCTCCCTCTGGTGGGAGTGGGCTGAGGGATGGGGTCAGGGGAGTTGGTGCTGGGGAAAGGGAGCTGGAAGACCGACCGTCTACCACAGGCAGGATGGGAACTGCAGCAGGATCTTCAGAGATAGGTCTTCCAGCAGAGCCCAACAGTGCCCTCTGCTGAGCATGACGGGTCGGTGCAGCTCAGAAAAGGGCACCAAAGAAACTGAGATGCGTTTGTGTGTGTGTGTGTGTGTGTGTGTGTGTGTGTGTGTGCAGGGATTCTGCACAGGAAGATATGTGCGTCTTTCTAGGGGTAGCTGATGTAGTAGAAGTTCCCACCAAGGACACTAATCCTTCTCAATCCCTACTCACGTTACACCACACTCACCTGGGCTCTGAGAGAGGGAGTACATGAAGTTATCTGTTGCTACTGATACCCAAAGCCACATGCCGCAGGGATCCATGCAGTGGTGCAAACCACATGCAGATTGCGTTCTTCTCAGCCGGCTACTCCCCAGAGCATTTCCCCAATGTGAGTCGCAGCTGTCCAGGCTCCCTGAACAGATTCTCAGGGCCCAAGAGAACCTGCTCTGGGTACGGTCCTACAGCTGTACATCCCAGGCCTCTGGAAACCACTGTTCTTTACACCCCTGCTCTATAAATTGGGGGCTTCCTCGAAGTACTAAAAGCCCTGATCTCCTTCTCACTTGCAGGACTCAAGCCTAACCCTGCCTTAGAACCATCTCCCTAGTCAAACTTTATGACCTATAGCCATAGAGGGATGGACTCTGTCTGAAAAGAAGTCTGCTAGACGGGTGGGTATCAACCCTTGCCGCATGAGATATCTGTGGGTGGTTCAGCAGGATGAGATAGTCTGTCGTGTGGTCTGTGTGAGTGTGTGTGTGTGTGCCAGCATGTATGGAAGAGGACACTGTGCTAAGGACGGGGTTTGAAGGAAAATGGGAAAAGAGACCATGTATCAATGGAATCAACTCTGAGTAAAGTGTTTCCCCTGTGCTGATGGTGACCGATTTTATCCCATAAAATTTATTAGGCTAGAGAAAACCAAACTTGTAGAATCATGTTGGTGGGCTGGCTTCTGGGTTGGAAGGAGAGGAATTATTTAAGAATTAAAATCTAAGTATAAAAGTAGACGGATCTGAAGGAGGCTCCTAGAGGGGGCATGTAGGCAGGATGAGGGTGGGGACCAGGAAGCACACCCTGTCCTCGCCTTCCTTCTGCCCTGGCTGAGTCTAGAAGGGGTGAGCAGGCTCTGGCAGCAGCGACTCCCAGGAACTAGACAAGCGGGACATGAAACTGACCGGGGATGTTCTCTCTGTGGCCGCATGGTGGACCTGGGGGGCCTCGCCAGCTGTCTCGCCTTCCTCCTCTTGAGGCCTAAAGAAGACACAATCTCATTTTAGTGACAGGTGCCTCTCTGCAAGGCCTGGCTTTCCCCACACTGGGAGCACAGAGCATGCACAGGTGTGATCCCTGGCTCCGTCCCAGAGGTGCTCAGCAAGGAGTCGGCCCACGGCTTCATGGGAAAAGTGAAAGTAGACACATCAGAAACGGATGAATTCCATAGGAGACAGCCTGAGGGCGGTGCCCGGGAGTGCCTAAGGGAAAGGCTGGCTTAGCAACAGGCACTGTTAGCTAACCCTTCCTTCCTGTATTGGGCTTCAGGCTTCTGTGCCTGGTGCAGCAGAGCTCTGTACATTCTGGGTTGTGCTCTTAGGGCCCCCAGGAGAGGTCAAAGGGTTCTTTTTGTTCACATGACAGCTCTTGTTAGCAGCTTCCTTTTCCTCCTCCCCAGTCACCCCTTGACAGCCTGCTTGGCTCCTTGTACGTGGAATACAGGGCTGACACTCACCCAGGTTCCTCTGTGGGTCTTTCTGGAGTCTGGCGTTCCTTAAGCTCAAGCTGGGGAAGGGAAAGGTCAAGGGTCAGAGCGAGCAGCCACAGGGGAGCTGATTCTCAGAGGACCTAAGTTTGGCCCTGCACTGTAACACACCCTAACGTCTGCAGCCCGAGAGTCATATGGTTGGTCTTTGATGTTTACACATCAGTGATCTCCTGTGCCCGTCCACCCTCTTACCAGCCTGAGTACAGGACATGAGAGCCACTACCACAGCAGCCCAACAGCTGCTCCCTCCCAGTCCCCCAGACGGCCTCGGCTCACCGTGGTGGGCTTCTCCAGGGCGGCAAAGCGCTCTGCCCAGCTGGCTGTGGACTTCTCAAACGCCTCGTGCCTCTTGATAAGCTTTTCCACGCTGTCCACTGTATGTCCAAAGTCCCGGCTGGCCAGGTAGGGCTCCTGGGCAATCAACCATGCCTCGGCCACAGAGGCATCCCTCGAGAACTGGCACACCTCCAGCACTGCCATGAGAACGAGCCACGGACCCACCCACAAGGCCCAAGGGCCAGTTAGCATTTAGGCATCCCTCAACTCTATGGGTATCTTGTTCAGCTGTGAGTTTCTGCCTAAAGCCACTTCACCCCCCACACTAGAGACCCACCCCATCTCTACCAGTGGTTCCACAGCTACACAAAATTTTACATGCATATCCCACCCATCTCGAGCAATGGTTACATAGATAAACAAAATCTTACATGTATATAAATTTACTTACATGTCAAATTTTATGAATGTATACTATTTGATTTTTATTTTTGTCATGCTGGGTATAAAACTCAGGCCCTTGCTGGGTAAATACTCTATCAAGGAGCTTCATCGCTCACCCTTAGCCTTTGAGACAGGTCTCAGTGTCCAGCCCAGGCTGGTCACTCTCAGTCCTCTCTCCTCCACTTCCTAAGTGCTGAGGTCAATGGTGGGTGCCTCCATGCAAAGCCAGAGTTTTATATATGTATATATATATATATATATATATATATATATATATATATATATTAATCTAAGTACACTGTAGCTGTCTTCAGACACTCCAGAAGAGGGCACCAGATCTCATTACGGATGGTTGTAAGCCACCATGTGGTTGCTGGGATTTGAACTCAGGACCTTCGGAAGAGCAGTCAGTGCTCTTAACCGCTGAGCCATCTCTCCAGCCCCCCAGAGTTATATTTTTAAAGTAATCATCGGAACCAACTCCATTGTGACTTATATTGCCTTGCTTTAGGGAGCAATCCCTTGCCTCAAATTCATTCCCTTATCTATCTCACACAGTCAGACAAACAAGCACAGAGACCAACTAACCAGTCCTGGCTTTATCCCTGCTCGCAGCTTTCCTGAGAGGTAAGATTTTCTTCCCCCTCACCTCAGCCTCCAGCTGCTGGAGGACAGAACTCCTGACCTCCACAGAACAACCTGAAGGCCTAATACCCAGGCGAAACTAGAGCTTCCCTGACCTCTCCCAAGCCACAGCTCCGCAGGGGAACCAAACTGGGCATAGGCAGGGGCTGGGGGGGGTGGTGGTGAGGAGGATGAGAAGGAGGGTGGACAGGGGTAAGAGGGTGGAGCATTTATCTGCGCAGACCTGCCTGCCTCTCCTCAGGCCAGTGGCCCAGAGCTTTGTCACTGAGTACTGCCGTGGAGTTTCTTTCAGGCACAGTGTGGCACCTTGTAGGGGTCTCCTAGACCCTGCCCTCAGGTTCCCCAGCCCTGAGCTGTACTCACGCATGTGGAGCCTGTCAGAGCGGGCCTCCCACTTGTCATTCATCTCCTGCCTCCTGGATATCACTTGCTGTAATCTCTCCCGGATCTGTGGAGAGGAAAGGGGAGAGGTCCAGGCTTTGCCCATGCTCCCTGCTGTCTGAGGCAGCACAGTCAGCTGCAGAGAGCAACCTGGGTCACACGGTCCTGGATTCGGGTCTTGACTCTGCACTCGCCAGTGGACAGCCTTGGACAAGTCACCTCATGCTTCAGAGGGACCTGTAGGTGTCTCACCTGAGAGGTAGAGGCAACAACTCCAAAGGACAGGCTCATGTGGGTACTGGGCAGGTATGAACCTCCTCTCCTTTGGGGAGCTCCTGCCCCCTTAAGGCAGCGGATGGGCTTGAGATGGCTCTGATCTCTGGCTTGTCGGCTCCCCAGCTCATTAGATGCATCTTCTCCTCCCTGCTCCCTGAACCTGCTTGGCCAGCAAGCATGAGCGCAGTGACACGGAGAGACTCACCTCGTCCGAGGCCTGGTGTTGCCTCTGTAGCAGGGACTCCCCAAGCTCTAGGCAGGTGCTGAAGTTCTTGGCCCTGGTATTGATCTCTGCTTTGATGCCCTGATGATACTTCAAGAGCAGTTCCACAGAGGAAACATCCCTACGGACAGGAGAGCCAGGGCTGAGAGGCAGTTTGAGAGACAACAGTGGGCTACCCAGACCTGCCTTGAGGAGTCTTGTCTGCCAGGAACTCCTCTCTGTGGCAGCCCCAGCTGTCACACTAACGTGTCACTGTCTTCACAGATCAGTGGCCCCAGCAAGGACAACAGGGACCCTACAAAAACCTGGGAATATTGTTTGAATGAATTACTAAGTCATGCTACCTGAAATCTTTGAAACAGGCTGAGAGAAAGCAGCCGGTCATGGGAGACCATACACTATGCAATACCGTTTATGCAAAACATAGCGACTAGGTGGACAGAGAGACGGGGCTACAAAAGCAGCCGCCCAGGGACCAGAGGCAGGGAGCACAGTGAGTGTTGTGGATGGTGATAGTGTCTCCCCTCCCCCCGCCCCCCAGACAGGGATTCTTTGTGTAGCCCTGACTGTCCTTAACTTAGCTCTGTAGACCAGGCTGACCTTGAACTATCCGAGATCTGCCTGCCTCTGCTTCATGAGTGCTAAGGTTAAAGATCTGTGCCACCACAGCCAGGCCAGGCCTTACTTTGGGTGTGTGTATGTGTGGTGATGATGAAATAGACTAACTTAGATGGTGAGGGGTGACTGAATCATTGGAAATATATGACTACCACAGATGATATACACTTTAGAAAGGACAAGGAAAGCATGCAAATTATATCTCAATAAAAGTGTTCAAGTGGGCTGGCGAGATGGCTCAGTGGTTTAGAGCGCCGACTGCTCTTCCCGAAGGTCCCGAGTTCAAATCCCAGCAACCACATGGTGGCTCACAACCACCTGTAATGAAATTTGATGCCCTCTTCTGGAGTGTCTGAGGACAGCTACAGTGTACTTACATATAATAAAAAAATAAATCTTAAAAAAAAAAAAGTGTTCTGGGCGTAGTGGCACACGCCTTTGATCCCAGCACTCGGGAGGCAGAGGCAGGTGGATTTCTGAGTTCGAGGCCAGCCTGGTCTACAAAGTGAGTTCCAGGACAGCCAGGGTTATACAGAGAAACCCTGCCTCGAAAAACCAAAAAAAAAGTGTTAAAATACCTTGGGGTGGAGGGACAGAGCCAGGTCACCCAGGTCACCAACACTTGCTGAGGCAGGGGTCCAGCCTGCCGGATTTCAACAGCCATGAGCCTGACCTTGCCTCTTATGGACAGTCAACTTTATAATGAGTTTTAGGGGAGGGGCCTTGACACCCCAGTGCTGGAGAAGAATGGTCTCGAGCCTCTCCAGATATATGACTCATGTACTTTCCCTGACAATAGTGGACATAGTCCCCTTGGAGATTCGAAATGACTGATATTCTCATCCTAATCCTTTCAAACAGTCAGTAACAGTCAGTTCTCCCAGGGGAAGATGAACCGCTCTGTTCCCGCCTGCACCCAGCTCAGGTCTCTGTTCCCCCTCAGGAACTTCCGTGCACTGGCCAGTCTGGGATCACTCCTCCTGGAGGAGCCTCGAGTGTCCTAGGATGTGAGAGAGCATCCCCGAGGACGCCCCTCACCTGGGTCTCTCCTGGGTCTCAATCTGCCTGATGATGCTCTCCATCCAGGAGAGGAGGTCTCGCACCATGCTGAAGAAGCGGAACTTGTCTGCTGTGTCCACCAGCTGAGCTCGGCGCCCGGCACATGCATCGAGCAGTGCCTGCCAGGCCGCGGACACCTCCTGCTCTTTGCTCTGGATAGCATCTGCCTTCTCCCCGGCATACGCTGTCTGCAGTCGGGTGGCCACGTCCTGGAACTGCTGTACCTGTGATGAGGGAAACCTGTATCTCAGGTGTGAGGCTGGAAGGCCGTCTGACTGTCTCCTCCTGAGTCCTCCCCAGGGTACCACTGCAAGGCAGGATGCTTCAGGATAGGACTTCCTGCTCTAGTACCTCTGCCTGTCCAGAGCCTGGGCTGGGCTCTGGCCCAGGGTTTGAGGGTAAAAGGGTCTCAGTTCCCTTTGGCCTCCTCAGGAGTGCAGTAATGAGAGTAACCAATGACCCAAGCACAGTTCTAGAAATCTAATTAACGCTCTTCATCTTTACTGCAATCTATCAAAGAGGTACTATTATATCCCAGTTTCTGTGATGGGGAAACCAAGGCACAGGGATGCTAAGGGGGTGGTCTCAGTTTCCTCCCACGAGCCAAGGGGACAACTGGGGTTGAACTATGTATCCAGGTGCCTGGTTCTTATTCACCCCATGTGCTGCCTCTTCAAGGATGGGCCTACCTCAAATCCTTTGACCGGGGCCAACTCAGGGACAATGACACCTCGCTCCTGACACCTCAGTGGAGCTCTACCTGACTCAGTAGCTCTGACACCACTCCAGATATGACATTTATGCACCAGGCACCACCTTCAGCTGGAGGACAAATCCCTAAGATGAACTAAAGGGTCCAGTCTACCTCAGTGTTCTCTCCCTGAGTCCTGTGGAGCTGGCTCGAGATTGTAGTGCCGGCTCAACTCTCCCAACTCCACTGGAAGCCAGGGGAGCCTCCAGCAGCCCGCGTCCCTCAATGACCCTGCCTATTACAAGTTCCGAGAAATCCAGAGAGGCCGCAGAGGTCCCTCGGGGTATGCTCTAGTGATCAGAGAGGGATTTAAATAGATTTTAGGGACTCTAGAACCCCATGAAAGTCAGACCTGACTAGTGGCTAACTAACCCTGAGGGGTCTAGAACCAGCCCACTAGGGCCTGGGTTCTGGCTCCACCTTCTATCTACTATTCCCCAGGCAACACTCTGTACTGCACTGTCTTCATCTGCAAACACAATGTGAGTGCCTACTTGGAGACGTCTGTGAAGATCCAGCCACTACGCACATCCCTTAAAATAATATCCACTACTGAAAAAAGCACTGTGTGTTAGCTGATAAGCTGTACAACAAGCCGGGAAACTACAGCTTGAAGAACCACGCCTGAAGCTAACGACTGTCTGAGAGCTGCTGCGCTCTGTCCTGAGCCATTGGCTGTCTAAGGAAGAAAAATCTGATCCTATTATAGAGGTTTCCACTAGGAGCGAAGTGGGGCCCCCAACACCAACACTGGGAGAAGGTGGTTGCAGATGGGAAGTGGGTGGGTGGTACCTGCACTCCCAGGAGGTGGAGTTCCCGCTCGAAGGCAGTGTGGACCCGGTGGAAGGACTCAGCGGTGCTGGCGTCCAGCCCCACGTCCTCCGGCAGCTCTCTGTGCTTCTCATCTATGAGGCCTAGGATCTCGGTGCCTGTGTAGAAATAGCGGTGCAGGTCGTAGGAGGCAGCCAGCAGCTGCATGCGGGTGTCAATGAGCTCCAGCAGGTCCGCCCACATGTCATTGAGTCCATCCTTCCACTCGGCGATGGTGGCCGCCTCGCTGTGGCCCGCATCGATGAGCCGCTCAATGATAGTATTCACGTTGTCCACTCGCTCCTGCCCGATGGCCCCGGTCTCCCGGGCAAAGTCTCGGAACTTGTCACGGAGCATCTGGATATGGGGTGGGGTAGAATGCAGTTAGCTAGGGGCAGGCGGGGTCACTTTGCCAGGTTGTTACTGTGGCCACCTGGAACTAGCTGTCACACTTTCCCCAGGGTAGACTGTCTGCTGTTGTCCACTTGTGTGACTGCATCTTTGTGAAATTTCTCCCAATTGGCACATGAGTCATACAGGTCTGGAGTGATGGTTGCCTGTGTCTACTGACTTAGAAGAAGACCAAGAAAGTAGCAGCTGTGGGTACTCACAGTCACGTGGTCAAAATCCTGCCCCATTTCTTGGGACGAGGCCACCATTTCTTTTTCTGTAATCCACTGCTCTAAGTCGTCAGCCTCTCTCTTCAGCTGGAACAGGTGGTACATGTTCTCCAGCCTCCGCCTCCGTTCTTCAGCCATGTCCTTCAGCCCCGCATACTGCTTATCCACCTGCCCCTGGAGTCTGATGATCTGTTCCCTGGGACCCAAATCAGGAAACGAAGTAAGGAAGGTGAGCAAGACCCAGGGCAAGGCCTGGGGGCAGCTCTGGGGTAGAACTCTTGCCAGCAGGTGTGAAGTCATGGGCGCCATCCTCAGTTCAATGAAACAAACCAGAATAAACCAGAATAACCCAGAAGTGCTGGCCCCAGAAATTACAGGGTTTTTTTTTTTGTTTTGTTTTGTTTGTTTTTTTTTTTTGTTGTTGTTGTTATTATTTCTTCCCCCCCAGGAAAAGAATGGGGAGAAAAGGAATACCTGCTCCCCTCAGGGCGGAATGCCTCTGGGGACAGCAGGGCTGTGTTGGAGTTCTGTCCCCACAAGGTGCCTCTCACAGTGCCTCTCTGGGGAGGTCACCGATGCAAGCACGAAGGGCGAATCTTCTCCACTGACCTCCGCAGGAAGCAATGCAGCTTCAGCAGGAGTGACCCCAATTAGCTCTCCAGAAAAAGACAGAACCAGAGACTCAATTCTTGGGGCTCCCTGGGAGATGTGTGGGGTGGCTGCCAAGGAGACACAGTGTGTGTGGGGGGAAAGGGGGCAGGGACTAATGGTAGCTGAGAACAGAGCCATGGCTGGAGCAGCCTATGAAGTCTGAAGTCTGGCCAGTATCTACCTGATTCCTACCTAAGGATTTGCTTCAAGGTCCTGAAGTTCTTTTTTTGGAACCATTAAAACATAAACAAACAAACAAACAAACAAATAAATAATAAAAATAAAAAAACAGGTGGTGGTGGTGCATGCCTTTAATTCCAGCCTTCAGGAGGCAGAGGCGGGTGGATTTCTGTGAGTTTGAAGACAGCCTAGTCTACAGAGAGAGTTGCAGGACAGCCAGGGCTACATGGAGAAAACCCTGTCTCAAAAAAACCAAACCCAAATCAGAGTTGGTCTTCAGAATGTCTTAGTACAGGCTAACTCTTCAAAGGACAGGAGTTCTCGGTTCACCAGGGGCATTTTGACTCTGACCTTTATATAAGGACAGTCTCGGTGGCCTATCTTGTAGGACTTCTTGACACAACCCAAGGAACGAGACGTAATAAAGACAACCAATAGTCCAGAAACCTCTAGTTCTGGGGAAACCAGTCCCCGTTTTCTCCCTCTTTGGACCTGAAGGGTTCCTGGTCTGACGCCTACAACCCGCCAAGCCGGCACAGGAGGCACACGTACCCCTCAGGGTGGCCTGCAGATAGCAGGCTCTGGGCACGGCCAGCCAGCTGTTTGATATTCCGTCCATACTCCTCCACGGTGCGCTGCTGCCGCAGGTGCCGTTTGAGCATCACAATGGCTCCCTCTTCATCCTGCGAGGTGGCAGGTGGTGAACACCAGAACCCTACCCCTCCATAACTCCTGTCTTTGGAAAGCTATAGCTAAGCTCTGGGGAGCCAGACTCAGAGGGAAAGCAGCATTCCTTCCCTTCTTGTTCCTGCCTCCAAGAAGAGCTGTCCCCGGCCCCTCTCCTCTCTCGGCTCTTTAGAGTCTTACTTGGTTTCTGCCCTTCATTTCAAGTCCAACTCCCAAAGGTCTGTCCCCATGAGAACTTCCTAGGTCCTCGATTAGCTGGCCTGAAGAAGGTAACCTACTCCTTCCCAGTCCTCAAAATACGCAGTGGCTTTTCCAAGGAAAGAATAGGGTCACTGCAGTCCCGAGAGACCCCCTTATGTCCACACAGCACAGCCACAAGAGACTATGAAGAGCCTTTGGGTGGAACACCCCCTTGTGGCGAGTCGGAAAACTGTAGGGATGTTCTTTTTTTTTTTTTTAAGATTGATTGATTGATTGATTGTACCAGAAGAGGGCATCAGATCTCATTACGGGTGGTTGTGAGCCACCATGTGGTTGCTGGGATTTGAACTTCGGACCTCCGGAAGAGCAGTCGGGTGCTCTTACCCACTGAGCCATCTCACCAGCCCTGTAGGGATGTTCTTAATGAAGTGGGATGCCCTAATGGGTACCACAGAAGAGCAGGGTTCCCTACACACCCATACTTTGCCCTTACTTTCTCACACACCTGGATTTCCAGGCTCTCCAAGAGCTTGCCCACCACAGCTCTGCCTATCTGCTCAGCTGGCTGGCGGACCCTGCCCCCTGTGTACCTTAGGGGGTTCATCAGAGAAC
Source organism: Mus caroli (assembly GCF_978045245.1). Lineage (NCBI taxonomy): Eukaryota > Metazoa > Chordata > Mammalia > Rodentia > Muridae > Mus > Mus caroli. The sequence continues at coordinate 75,111,721 of NW_028227269.1, forward strand.
ACATATAGCTCCTGCTCGCTGATCCAGGCTTCGGCCTCGCCTGCATCCAGGTAGTACTGCTGTGCCTCGTGAGCATCCCGCAGGCGCTGCAGTCGGCCAGCTGCTGCCTCCCGCAGCGTGTCCCACGAAGTCTGAAGATGCCCCAGGCGCTCCTCGATGTCTTGGCAGTCAATCTCAGCGGCCTTCACCAGCTCCTGCCCTCGATGTAGCACATCCTCCACCCGTGGCGCATGGCCTAGGATCTCATTCTGCAGGGTCTGAGGCCAGAGGAGGGGCTCAGAGGCGGAGCCTTGCCGCTGAATAAGAGGCAGCAGGAGACCCCCCTCCCCCTCCTGCCAGGGCAGAGCAAGCGATAGCCATCAACCCCACCACCACACTTTTTGAAATAGGGTCTTATGTAGCTCAAGCCTTGAACTTGCGATCCTTCTGCCACCACCATGCCCAGAAACTGGAGCTACAGGTGTTCACCACAAACCCAGTGTATGTGGATATGGCCATGGCTTTGGGCATGGCTGGCAAGGCTCTACCATCGAAGCTACACTCACAGGCCAAACCAATGCTCTTGACTCCTGCTATGAACACCCTCAGAGCTTGATTTTAGGTGTCTGTGCTCGAGGAAAGGAAAACAACTTCAGAACCTGCAACTGCCATTTTATGTTAGCATGTCTTTGCTCCGGGTAAAAGAACAAGCTGTGACTACCAGTGCCTCATGGAATGCTTTAGCTTCCGTCTGTCTCCATTTCTGTGGCTCAGATCTGAACTGTATATCATTATTCCTTATTTGAGCCTTTGGCCACCAAAGGGCCCTTTCCACACACTCTGGTGACTGAATTATTATCTTTTTCTTCAGGAGGTCCTGATACTTGATCGCCTTTCTGGGGGTCAAAAAGCTTTCAGGGGGTAGTATGTACTCTTGGGCTCCTTATACCTCCTCCATCTTGACAATTCCCTCCAAGCCTTTAAAATCATCTAAAGGCAGGAGCAAGGGGAGGGTGTGGGCAGAGCACTGACTTCCAGCACTTAGAACACATGACTAAGAATATGCACAAGCACCTGCCCTACTGCAGTGTGTTACTGTATTTTACACTAAGGATCTTGATTTCTAGAGAAAGGGCTGAGACCAACCCCAGGGCAGGCATGAGACGACTGTAATCCCATGCTGCTGGCTTTCTTAGGACTCAGGCTCCCTCTGCAGCCTCGACAAGAGAAGTGTTTGGTATCTGCTAGCATTCGGGAGTCTAGCCACAAGCACCTAATCTGTCCTCAAAGAGTGTTTCAGTAGATGCTTGCTTCTGGGACCCGAGTCCAAACTCAGTAGCTTTCTAATGGGGTTGAGCCTCACAGGAATGGTCATGTGTCTACAGAACAGGATCTATAGACCCTAAGGATGCTGTATACGCCAAGCTTAGCCCCAGAAGAGGACAAGGGACTGCTGTGGTGCTGGTGGCCTCCCAAGAGGAGGCCACCAAAAATAGGACTACAACAGTAGACTGGACACCCCCTGTTCCTCAACCCCACCCCAAGCCAGGTACTCATTTGAGCCTGGTAGAGTCTGGTGGTTCCAAATCTCTAAGTAGCAGGATGCCCAGCCTCCACTTTCTGCATTGAAATTTCAGATGAAGTTAGGGGACTGAAAGCTGCCATCAGGAGCAATAATCTGCTGTCACCAGCCGTGTGCACATCATGGCTAGGCCAGACCCCCCCGGGGCCAGGCGGGACTAAGCAGGGGCAGATGCGCTGGTGAGATGAGACTCACCTGGTTCTTCTTCATGAACAGCTGCACAGTTTGCAGATTAGTGCCATAGTCAGCTGACTGAGCCAGTGGCAGCCTCTCTTCCACCCAGAGCTGCAGAGACCAGAAGGCAGGGGATTAGCTGACAACTATCACAGACAGACAACCTTTCCAGGACACCCACACAGAGACAGACAAGGTGCTGCCTGGTTCTTCCCAACACCCTCCTTGGATTTTGCCCCCATCTTACAGACAGGTATTTCAAACTGAGGTTCTGTTCCTGATCCCAAAGTGGAACCTTGTCCCCAAAGTCTCCCCATCAGTACTAACAAGTGACTTGTAAGCTCCCATTCACAAAGAATCCACCCCGATTTCCAATTTAACCAAATCTCTAAAGCAGCCCTATGAGATAAGGGGCGAGATGACCAGTCATCTGCTGCCACGATTGCTCTGGGCAGCAGCCAGCTTTCCCCGTGGCAGCTGGCACCTCAGACCCGGGGGTAGAGAGACTGTAGCCCACACACCGTCTCATCCTCTAAGTCCCGGCTGATTTGTAGCTTGGCTTTGGACAATTCCAGCTGCTTCTTCCTCCTCCCCAGAGGTTCTAGAAGGTCTAGGAACCGCTTTTCGATGCTCATGTCCGTGTCTCCTGCCTCCGCTCCTAGCGAGGGTGCCTCGGCAAAGAGTTCTTCCAGCTCCTCCTTCCGCAAATTCACTTGTTCCTCCACTCGCTGGGACGTGAGAAACAGTGTCAGTACTGTCTGGGATACCCGGAGGGTGTGCCTCCAGCCACCTACCCGTACCCCACCCATCCTCTGAGGCCCATTTAAAGCGCAGCCTCCCCCGAGAAGTCCCCCTGGTTGCTTCTCCTCAGTCTTTCCTCCTGTATTTCTCATGCACCTTCTTACTAGATTCCTGTCCTACCACTGCCGAGGTAAGGAGCCGGCTTCTGAATCACGCATTTCTGCATGATACAAAGTCAAGCTAAGAGGAACAGAAGGTGCGCTTCCTTTAGGGGTTCAGGTTGGCGTCCTCAGATCCCTTCTACACTGAGTGTACAGCCTGCTCACGTGCCTTCAACTTAGCCAACATCCGGTTGACAGTGGTGAGATCCTTGCCCAGGTCGTCTGATCGCAGCTGGTCCTCCATGGCACCGATCCATTTGTTAAGGTCGGCATGGGTCTGCAGGCGCAGGTCAGAGCTCCGCGCAGCAGAGAGTTGTTCCGCCTTCGCCTTGGCGGTGGACTGCAGCTCCTCCCAGAGCTTGTGCAGGGCTTCCAGCCTGTCTGATACCACATCCTTGAACTGGGGCTTCTCTGCCATCAACTGCCTCCCCTCCTGTAGGGGGAGAAGCAGAACTCACTCTGGGCTTCAGCAGCCTTCGAGGGGCCCCACTCCAGGCGGCTGCAAGAGAAATCCTGAGGAGAGGTTGGCAAAGCCAGGAATGGACACAGACTTTGGCTGAGGCCATACCAAAAATCACTCCGAACCTCTAAAGTTATCTACAGATGGGGGTGGGGCAGGGAGCAGTGTCTGGACAAATGACTCAGAGAGATCCCAGCATAGGGGCCTACACTGAAAGAAAAAAAGCAAGGTTCATTCAGGAGCCAGGCCTTTAACACCAGCACTCAGAAAGCTGAGGCAAGAGGAGAATGAGTTGAAGGCTAACCTGAAGTACAAAATAAACTAAAGGCTAACCTTGGCAGCTTAGTGAGATACTGTCTCAAAATTTAAAAAATGAGAAGAGGGTAGGGTGGGGGACCTAGCTGAATGGTAGAGTTTTGACCCCCAGTTACCCTCCTCCTAGGAAAGAAAGAAAGAAAAAGAAGATCAAAATCTATCAGGAGTCAGGCATGGTGGTACATGGTGGTAATCCCTATACTCAGGAGGCTGAAGGGAGAAGATCATGAGTTTGTGAGCAGCCTGGGCTACAGAGTAAAATCCTGTCTCATAAAAAATTAATAATAAATAAACTAATAAACAAATCAGATCCAGGTACTCATAGCATGGGAACCTCTTACAAACTCCAGAAGTAATGCTTTCGCCTCAGAGACAGGTTGGTCACTAAGGCCACCTGACCTGGTTTCCCCTGTATAAATGTCTGTGCTTTGGGTGTGGACAGTGTGGTAGGACTTGGCTCTAGGCACATATTCTATTCATAGTGGATCATCAATGGCTTCCCATTTGTCAAACACTATCCTAAGTGCTTTCTCTGTCTGCAAGCATGCAGCGCTCCCGGCTGGGTCGGTAAGAGCTATTGTCCCGGTCTCAGGAAGGAAGAGCTGAGCAGGGAAGAGAATTGAGTCTGGTTCCCAGAGCGATGCCCTAACCACTATTAGGCACGGCTTCATGCGGCCACTGAGCCTACTTCTTCCTGGACAGCCACAGCAGGGAAAGGAACAGGACTTCTAGGTGGAGCCCCTGCCACACTGACCTGGACCATGGGCGAGCCTGACACAGGTGGCTCCCACAGTTTCATCTACAAGGGCCGTGAATGGCTGCTTCCTGCTAGCCTTGCTCAACCAAACAATAGAGAGCACAGTACCGGAAGGCTAACAGAAATGACTGCCCTCTGGGTGCTGGCTGCTGGACCCTAGCTGTTCTGACCAGGTTGAAGGAGTCTAGCTATGGCAGGAACACTAAAGGTTTCGTTTTTTACGGTCAAGCTCTCTATGGTCCAGGAAGCTTCAGGGCAGTTTCTGTGTCACGGATGAAGCCTGCGACACAGGTACTTAGCTCGGGACTATCACCCGACTGCCTACTTACTGCGTCAATGTTCTCAAGCCAGCCTTGGTGTGAAGCCAGTTCTGCCATAAACGCCTGGTGTTTCATCCATTTGTTGTGAAGGTTGCGAGCCTCATCATAGGAGACGTCTGGAGACGTCAGCAGCTTGTCATTGATCCAGAGAGTGAGCTGTGGGCAGAAAGTGTGAGCCCTGTGGCTTCTGAGTATACGTCCAGGAGGTCAAAGGGTTACCTGTGCCTTCCTTACTAGAGTGTGTGGGGTGTGAGATAGTTTGTTCTTTCCATACTTCTAGGACCTAGGATAAGGCCTGAGACATTGTAGTAACTCAGTACGCTCTTAGTAGATAGGTAGATGGATAAATCCATCCCGATAGTGGGGTGATAAATGATTAATAAACAGCAAGAAAATATTACATGGGGAAGAGGTTAAAGGCAGATGTCCTAGCCTCATGCCAAGCCTGGCTTGTCAAGGGCAAAGCAGATGGGAACAGAGTGATATGGGCCAAGAGGAAGCCCCGAGGGGAGAATAAGGAGTCAGAGAAAGCCACATAGCATTCGGGAAGTGTCATCAGCAGACTCTCTCCTTAAGTTCCTACCCACCTGCCCTCGGGGGCCTAACAATCTGTTAGCACCAGGACCAAGACTTGTTCCACAACTCTAGGGCCCAGTACAAAATGAAGGTGCTCAAAAGAGCGTTGTGGATTTCCAGTCAGCACCAACAGGTCATTACACAAGAGCCCTGTGTGTGGATGAATGTGCACACCCCAGAGCCTTGCAGGTAGCTCTGTCCAGGCTTAGGTGACTCCAACCCAGAGTGTTTGCAGACCACTCCTTGTCCTAGATCGGGCAAATCAAAGGATGACTTCACCCTTAGAGTTTGAGGGTAGAAAAGAACTGTGGGACAGAAGGTGTCAAGGAGTACTGAGTTAAGTAACGCCAAGTCCCCAGTTCCTGTAATGCTGCCATTCTTGAGACAGGAATCCTTTGGCCTCCTACCTCTGAGTGCTTGAGGCTGAAATCTTAGAAGCACCCTGTCCATTGGCCTCACCTCCTTGCAGTTCTGGAGGAAGTTCTGCAGCTCCAGGTTGTCTTTTAAGAGAACTGTAGCCTCCTGGGCCTTCTCATTGTTCTTCTTGTGCCTGGGAAGTCAAAGGAAGTCACACTAGCACCAAGCCTGGGGTCCTTACCCCGGGGTAGCAGAGGGCCTCATGGACCTAGGGGTAGGGAGTACCTGTCTTCAACCAGCTGCACCTTCTCCTTGATCTTGTTCGAATACAGGTTGCCCTCGGCCACCAGCTTGTTGCCAGAGTCCACAGGACTCAGGATCTTGTCTCGGTTGTTTTCCATAGACACTAAGAAATCCTCAAACTTTCGGATGCCCGCCTCTGCAGCTGCTAGGGAGTCTGGAGGCTCCAAGTGAGCCAGAGTGTATTCCTGTTAAGGTAAAGTTTCCAGAGGAGGCCTGAGGTTGAGCTAAGCAAGGGCACCGCAGGTAGCTGTGCGGGTTACAGAGCAATGCAAAGAGAAGGCTCTGCTCCCCAGGCCTGGCCTTCCACTCCCTCCTGGACGGCAAGCATGGGCAGTGGTGAGAGCTATGGGAGAGGGTAGTAACCCAGGGTCAAGTCCACTTCTCTAGCTTCCAAATGACCCAAAGCAAGACAGCTTGGGACACGGGACCGGAGGCACGTGATAAGGAAAGAACACAGAGGATTTCCTTTAATTGGTGACTAGGAAGAGCGTACCACTAGTAAAGTCTCCTGAGGGACACACCTGACCCAGCTCTGTATGCTTCTTCCTACCTGGTTGCTGAGGATGGCTTCAGCCTGCTTGGCATCTTTCTGGAACTCCTGGAAGCCCAGGCACTGGGTGAGCGTGTTCCCTCGGCTCTCCCACATCCGGCGTAGAGCATCCCAGTCAGTATCTAGGCCCTCTAACCGCTGTCCCAGAAGCTGGTAATCTGGGTCGGTCTGACCTTCGATCACTTTCTCCCCAGAGGCCTTGACCCTATGGTAATCGTCTCTGTGTGCATCAATCTCTTCCTTAATGGCTGCATGCTGCTGTAGGAGCTGCTCCGCCTCTGGGAGTGACTCAGGCATGTCCTCGGAGGCCACTGCCTTTTGGGCCATGGACAGCCAGGCCTTGAAGTCATCCAGATCTTGCAGGAAAGCCTGCAGCTTGCTGGCCTCACCTAAGGAGAGCTCCTGACCTTGCAAGGCATCTTGCAGGCCCTTCCACAGCTTCTCAACATCTGCTTGCCGCTGGCCAATGTCCTCTTTCTGCTCAGGGTGTGACTCCATCAAGTACTGGGACTCCCGTTCCAGGGCACTCACACGATCCCGGATGGCCAGTACATCCCGCTCCAACCCTGACAACTTCCGCTGGATGGCAATGACACCTGCCAGGTCCTGTCCCAAGTCCTTGGTTGACTCCACAACCTTCGTCTTGTCCATGATCCACTTGCTGGTCTCCTCACAGTCTACACAGTAATTGTTTACTCGGAGAGCTGAGTCCACAGCCTCTCTCTGCTCTGACACCACTGCCTGGAAGGCCTGCCACCTGCCAGAGGAGACACAGACCAAGGGAAAACGGATACCACACCATTCCCAGAGGAGACACAGAACGAGGGGTTCCCTCTCCCTATTTCCTACCAGTCTTCCCCCACAGACCTCATATATTACAAAATAAACAAACAAAATGTAATGTATATATATTTAATTGCAGGTAAACAAAAATTAACTTGTCCCATCTTACCTGAGATATACCTAACGGAGAACCTGATGTTTTTAACTCTCACGAGTCAAACAATGATGTGGTCCTAGCCACACATAATGTTCAGTTGAACCTCAGGTAACTACGAACAGTCTGGGATCTATGATGGCTAGGCTTCTGGCTAGTGTGAAGGTAAATATGTATTTAGCAGGAACCGTGCTGTGGGTTTTGTCTGTTGCCAGAGCTGGAAGTATCAAGTGTGAAACTGGGGTAGGATCGAGCGGTGGCAGCGGCTGACACTCCCAGTCAGCCCTGTGACCACAGGGGACACAACCAAGCCCACAGAGTGCACGCTGCTAAGCTAGGTGAGTAGCAGCTTTGAGCTGCCCAGACTGGTCCCTGACTCTTGCTTGGTCTCGGTGAGCCTCCTGCTTTAGTTTCCAGAGTAGCCAGGATTAGTGCCACAGTGCCTGGTCATAGGAGTGTGTGCGCGTGTGTGCACACGTGCATGGTGTCTGTGCCCATGTGTGTATACAGGCATGCTCCCCTGTGGTGCATAAGTGGAGGCCACAGGAGGATGTCAGGGGTTTTGCTCTGCCAGTCCCCATCTTACTTTTTGAGACAGTCTCTCACTAGACCTGAAGCATGCGGTTTTGGTGAGGCCAGCTGGCTGTCTCTACTCCACTCCACCCCCATGCTGGGAATACGATCGAAGGTAGCCATGGCTGGTTTTTACGTGAGTGTTAGAGGTCTGAATCCCGGTCCTCTTACTCACAGAGCGAGCTCTGTCCGTTATCCACTCACCCCTGCAAATGCGTTTCCTGCTTATGATGCTAACCACTCAAAGTGGGTTCATCAGGTTCTAACCCTGCCACAAGTCAGAGACATTCTTTAAACAATTTCCCCAGAGTTTTAGAAATGTTGGAAATACCTAGAAAGCTCACATTATTAACTTCAAGAATGCTTCAGGACAGTCCCTAGCTTCTCTAGAGGAAGTGTGAAAATGCCCAGGGCCACATTCAAAGTGCCCTAGGGCCTGAAAGCAAAACAAAAACAAAAGAGGCCTGGTGAAAAGAGAAAGGAAGCAAGGGGAGAGAGGGGCAGACTCCAGGAGGGACTGCCCCGGCAATGCACAGTAACATCCACCTTCAGGCACAATGCTGCTATGAAACCCGGAAACATACAGAGGTCTGACAAACATGCTGGAGTCTCCCGTTAGTCTGCAACATCCAATAAACCTCTTTAGAAGAGTTGCCTGTCAGCCAGGGCAGACCACTGGAGACACCTCCCTTGGGGCCAAGCTTACCCATTGTTCACCGTTTGAAAACAGCACACTTGTAAACTGAATGCTTGTGTGGTGGCTTGAATGGGAACCCCCCACACACACACACACAAACACTCCCCCCCCTCCCAGCTCAGGTATCTGAACACTTGGTTCCCAGTTGGTGGTACCGTCTGGGAGGAGTTATGGAATCTTTCAGAGGCGGAGCCTTGTTTGAGGAAGTACATCACTTTGGACAGACTTCCCGTTCACTCTTTCTGCTTCGCGCTCAGGGTTTAGAATATGAGCTCCCAGTTTCCCGTTCCTGCTGCCGTGCCTTCTGCTTCCCACTAGGCCCAAATCAGCACTTCCTTTTCTAAATTGCCTTGGTCATGGTGTTCTGTCACCGCAGTAGAAAAGTAACGGATACAGGGGTTGGTAGCAGAGATTGGCTGCTGCTCTGAAGAACCTAACCACGTTGGGTTTTTTGTTTGAAGGAACATGAAAAGACTTTGGAATTTAGGACTAGAAAAGCAGTTGGATGTTGTTAGAGTCTAACAAGCCATTTTAGTAGGAGCCTGGAAGACAGCGGAGCTGAGAGCCACTCGGACTACAGAGGTCCAGCCCAAGAGGTTTCAGAGGAAAGCAAGGGCAGTAACCGCATCGGGCTTACAGACCGTTCCTGTATTATCTTGGCAAATGCCCAAGCCGTAAGAACTTCCCTGAGGCTAAATTTAAAAGTAATGACCTAATTTCTTCGATGAAGGAAATGCCAAGACTAGATGTTTGTTCAGCCTGTGGCCTAGGCATTACTAATAAATAGTCCTAGGCAGGTCTGCAACGAAAGAGAGCAAGTGGGGCAGAAAGAAATACAAAATGTATGGTTTAGAGGGAAAGGAGCACCAGTAGGCTTAATGTTCTAAACAGGGCAGCGCTGGAAGGGGTTGCTAAGGAGACTGGCACCATAAAGAGAGGCTTTGCTGCACAGAAATAAGGAAAAAGGCAGCCTCAGGGCAAGACCCCACCCAGCTGAATTCCCAACATGTGAAGAGAGCTGAAAGAATTGTGTGTGTGTGTTGTTTGTTTGTTTTGGCTCCTGGAAAGCCACTGCTAAACTGGGCGCTGGTTGTGCTTGCCTTTAATCCCAGCACTCAGAAGGTAGAGGCAGAGGCAGAGGCAGGCAGATCTCTGAGTTCAAGGGCAGCCTGGTTTCTACAGAGTTTCAGAACAGCGAGGGCTAAACAGAGAAACCCTGTCTCAAAAAACAAAACAAAAACCAACAATAACAACAAAAAATGTTGCCTGTGGGTGGATCTCTGAGTTCAAGGCCAGCCTGGTTTCTACAGTGTGTTACACAACAGCCAGGGCTACACACAAAGAAAATTTGTGTCAAAAAACCACACACACACACATACACACACACACACACACAAATTCTTCCCTGACAAAACACACACACACACACACACACACACACACACACACACACACACACACACACACGAGCGCTTAAACAGCAGGCGTCAGGGCCCATTTCAACTGGTAGCCTAACTTGGCAGTGCCATCATGTGGCACTGACTTTAGAGACACAAAGAAGGCAAGAAGGAAAGATTCATGGATTCTCCCTCCACTGTATCAAAGAGCAGCTGACCCCAGGCCCCTATGACAGGGACAGCCCTACACGGCCGCCCTGAGAAGACAAGCTTAAGAGGTCATTGCATGAAGCTGTGAAAACGAAGCCTGGGTTGCAGTGGAAACCCCAAGATGGTGGAGATGCCAAGATCTACACACAGGAAGTGGAACCAGCCTAAGGGAGAAAAGCACGCTGCAGAGCAGGGCTGGAGGGATGGCGCCTAAAGCCCCTAAGCTCTCTGAGACTGGACATCGAGCTATAGGATTTGGAGTTCACCCTGCTGGGTTTCGCTTTGGTCCAGCGTTTCTTCACTGTGCCCTTTTGGGATAGAGATGCATATTCTGTGCCATTACATGTTGGAATTATAAAATTTGATTTTTGTTTTGTCAGGGGTTACGCTTAAGAGTTTGCCTTGAGTCTCAGAAGAGACTGTGAACTTTAAACCAGCACTGAGACTAAGGGACGATGGGGACTTTTGAAGTGGGACTGAATGCATTTCGTACTAGGATAAGGCATGAGTCTCTGGGGTCATGGAGTGGGATGTGGTGGTCTGAGTGAGAACTGTCCCGCATATGCTTGGGCATTTGAACTGTGGCCCCCAGCTGGTGGCACTGTCTCGGGGAGACTGTGGGACCACTGGGGGTCTTGTTCTACTTCCTGTTTGCACCCCCTGTTTTGTGCTTGATAATGCTGAACGATGAAGCTCCTGGCTTACACATTCACTACACTATGCCTCTCACTGTTATTCTGGGACGTGTCATCCACATGTACTGCTTTTCTGTGAGCAGTACGTGGTGCTGCCCAGTCCGAAGCCTCATGGACCTCCCGCTTGTGGTCATTGCATGGCATCGCTTTCCTGATGTTTGATGAGGAAAATCTCGTCTGAGTTTTTTGGTGGTGGTCCTGGGGATTGAACCCAGATCCTTGTGCGTGCTAACTACACTTGAACCTACAATCCCGACCTCATCTCATGCTGTTTTGTTCACTGTGGCCTGGAAACAACAGAATATGCATCCTATGTGTAGGAGGTGATGGCGCTGAGGTTATGTCAGTACACTCTACGATGTTCACACAGTGACAAGACTGCCTAAACACATTTCCAGTAAGGTATTCCTGGTGCTAAGCTTCAGAACTGTAGTTATAAATACAAGGTAAGGGGGGCTGGGGAGATGTCTGAGCATCTGCTCTTGCAGAGGACCTGGGTTCCGTTCCCAGCACCCACATAGCAGTCCACGAATGTTTCCAATCCCATGAAATCTAATCCTCTCTTCTGCCCTCTGAGGATACAGGTGTGAGTATGGTGTGCGCACGCACACACACACACACACACACACACACACAAATTAATACATCTATAAAAAAATTGCGAGGTTGCATGCAAAGCTCAAGCCAGTACAAAGAAAGGAGGGAGGGAGTATCTCAACAGGCAGATGAGTCTGTCTGGGCTAAGCGCGGCCAGGCTTTGGAATACATAGTTGAAAGAGAAGCACACTGAGAGACAGGATCAGAGAAGTGGCCCTGAGGTGGAGGTACAAAATGAGTGTGAGATGAACCAGGCAGGTCCTGCTGTCTCTGCGGAGCTGAGCCAGAATCAGAGACAGGCTTCCATCCTTCCGCATCAGCCCAAACATCCTAAACCAGAGAGCTGCCCCAAACAGTGTGTGCCAGCCCCACAGTAAAGGAGCTTCCCCTTCTCTGCTGAACTGGATGGATTTTCAGCCCTCCCTCAACTCTTAGACTTATCAGAAACGATCTCATCACCTCACGCCTCAGCTCTTCTCGAACCCGAGAATGGTGACTGCCTTCAAGTTTTTCACTTGAGGTGGGGCATGGCTTAGCCACGGTGAGTGTCAGCATGCCGTGACTGTAATAGCACTGCATAGCAGGCAAGTTCTTCCTGCCTGGAAGTTTCCCATCTAACTGCTTCACTTGAACAGCAGCTTCAGCCCCTCCCCCTCCCCCAACTTCTCTTCCTCTCCCACTCTCACTTAGAGCCTACAGGCCTGGTGAACAGGAGGCACCCCTCTCAGTATGAACATCAGACTTGCAGCCCCCATGCTGGGGTGGTGAGATGGTCAGCCTCCTTCCAGAGGCTCTAGAACATTCAGCTTGAGGTTCCCAACAGGCTCCCAGCAGTCCCCAGAGGGCCAGCCTATTGCTTCACAGCTGACTCTTCCCTACGTGAACTGCTGTAGGCAGTAGGCGGGAGGGGCCACAGTTAGGAGGCCGGAGTGACCATGTGGCAGTGCGTGTGCAGAGGATGCAAGCGTTTGCTCTGTCCTCAAAGATCCTCCAGGAACTAATGAGCAATTACGCCCTGCTCTGAAAGCAGCCCCTCTCTAAAGGCTCCTCAGGGCCTGCTTTTTGTTCCGGCCGTGAAGCTTGCTCAAGGCTCCCTGCTAATTTTCCTCACTCTGGCCAGTCTTATTATCGATGCTGTATTTTGGCACAGGCAGGGACATTTCTTTTATGGACAGTACTTAAGAACTCTCAGAAAGCAATTTTCCATGTCCAGGAATGTCTGGGGAAATATGGCACAAGAACACGTGACCTACCCTAGCTATCTGCACACTCAGAATGTCCCTTTTATCGTAAGTGCATGGAGACACAGGCCTTCATGCCCAGACACAGCTTTCAAAGCTCCACCAACATTCTCCTCCCTGATGCTTACAACGGCATAGACTCCCCCCGCCCCCTTGCTGCTGTAGCTCCATACTAGCAACCAGGTTGGCAGAGAAAGACTGGAATGTTTATAGCTCAGGCCATTTCCCTAGGTGTGTGTCAGGTGCTAGTAGAAACCCCCTCACACACACCCCACCCCTGCTCTGCCCACTCCCCACCTCTTGTTCAGGCGGTCCTGATATTGCTTCACCTCCCCACTGCGTGGGTGGCCGCTCTCTACCAGGTTGTTGGCGGCAAGGTTCACACCATCAATCTGCGCCATCAAGGTCTTCATCTCCTGGTCCAGGATGTCAAACCTGAGGTGGACAGAGAACAGGAGCAGTGAGCGGCAGCAGGTCCTCTGGTGTCCAGCATTTCCTACTCTCCAGATGTGCAGTTCTGACTTCCTCCCTCTCCATCCTGAATGCTTTGTCTCCAGGCGGGAAGAAAGGAGGCAGATCTGCTGGGATACGCTGATTTTTAGTTCAATGGATTCAATTTTATGCCTTAGTATTTCTGAGCCAAGTTAGGAGACAGTTCCTTACTATACAGCCAACAGCTCCACACAAAAGTGTGAAGCAGTGCAGGCTGTAAAGGGCTTATAGTGTTGGGGTTGCAAAGGAGTCAGTCACCCCAAGGGCCATCTGCCATACCTGCTATTCTACCCTAGTTCTGCTACCAAGAAGTGCTTCCCCAAAGGCTCCTGTCCCTAGTCAGAAGCTCTGTTCCTGAGAAGGCTAAGCAGGGACGCTGAGGAAAGAAGACCAACTTTCCCTGACAAGAGTCCAGCACCCTCCAGCGCAGCAGTTCTCAACCTGTGGGTCACAACCCCTTTGGGGAGGGTCAAATGACCCTTTCACAGAGGTTGCCTAAGACCATCTGTAAACACAGATAATTACATTACAATTCCTAACAGCAAAATTATGAAGCAGCAAAAAATAATTTTATGTTTGGGATCGCTACAACACGAGGGGCTGGATTAAAGGGTCACAGCGTCAAGAAGGCTGAGAACCACTGCTCTAACATCAGTGTAGGACGACCTTGGCGCTACTTCAGGGAACAGTTGCGCCTGCTCCAGGATGCTTGGATTCTGTGCTAGGCTGCTGAGATGCGGCAAAGACGGAATGCCCCGCCCCCTTCACAGCTGGATCACGCCCCTTCTCCATCACCTCATCACTCCTCCCCTCTCAGACCCTTCCATAGCCTGAGTACCCCATTCACCTACAGTCTGAGCTTGTCCCCTAACTACAGCTGAAGCACCCCTCCATCCAGTGCCTTAGCACCACCCTCCTCAGCCTGAGCATGCCACCCCTCCCCAGCAAGGTTCTCCCCCCTCCACAGCATGAACATGCCCCCAGGCCATATCCAGGGTGCTATGGACTCAGAATACCAGAAGTCAGAGTGGCCTTGGAAACCTGCGGTTTATAAACTGGTCTCTGTGGCTCCTTGTGGTTCTCTGGCATAGGGTCTAGCACAGAGAGTTAGAGGTGATAGAATCCCAGCCTCTCAGCCCCATGTCCACAGCACCTCCTCTCTTCCTGTATTCCAATGCTCAGAATTCATTGGAGTAAAGACTCCTGTTGCTGAGAAGTATTTGCATAATATATTTTTTAAAAATCCCCTTTGTCTCCAGAACTATGAAGTGCCAGTGGGTGAAGAATCGGAGGCCCCGGAGTCAGACCAGAACTCAACTCCTGATGCCTGTACTATGACACAGAGGAGGGTCTAGCGGTGGGAAGTGACCCTCAGCCCTCGGGTGGGGATGAGCAAGGCTGAGCTGTCTGACCTGTGCTGCACCACCTCCAGATCCTCCAGCGTGTTTGGGATATCCATCTGGTCCAGCCACTTCCCCTTCTCCGTCATCCACAGCTCACAGGCATCTGACTCCCCAAACACGGTGTACAAGTCCAGGGCTTCCTGCAGCTTGTGTCCACGCAATTCTGCCTGGGTCAGTACCTGCTGGTAGAGCTTCCTGAGTGCCTGGAGTCGGTTTGTTACATCTGGGGAATCTCGGAACTCCTCGGGGAAGCCCTGGGCTTGGTGCTCCAAGTGCTCCATCACCCCTCGGCTCTCCTCCAGCTCCTCCAGGAAGTCCTTGTGCTTCTTTCCCAGGGCCCTCGTGGCTCCTTCATCTTGCCCTACATCTTCACCAGAGAGCAGCCGGTGAGCGTCTTGCAGCCAAGCCTTCAGGTCGTCTGCATCACCCTGGAACTGGAAGAAGTTTTCCGCATCCTGCAGGTCTTTCTTACGAAAGGCAGCCAGCTCTTTCAGGTGGTCCCACTGAGCTGATACTTCTTTGACACGGGTCTCGATCTGTGGGTGTCCAAACTGCTTCTGCGCAACCATGTTGTCTGCCTCCTGGAAGATCTGTTTCAGATGGGCGTCCAGCCCCCGGAGCTCATCCTCAAAGGCCTTGTGCTTGCGCTGTAAGATGAGCACGCTGGTCAGGTCCTTGCCGTAGTCCAGGGAGGAGTAGATCTGCTCCTTCTCCTTGATCCAGCTTTCAGCCTCATCCATCTCCCAGAAGAACTTCCAGAGTCGCTTAGACTGCTCCAGCTGAGCCTTCCGTCCAGCTGCCATGTTGCTCAGTTCACTGAAGCACTGCTCTAGGTGGCTGACACGGTCCTGGATGACCTGGGGGTCACAAGGTTGATACCCTGGAGGAATAGGAGGAGGAAGACAAAGAAGGGATTTATTTATAGGCAAATTTCAGATCAGGACCACACAATGCCAAACTTCCATTTTTCACGGTCTTGGGGACCTTGTGTGTGGTAGGCAAATACTTGACCACTGAGCTATGTCTCTAACCCTTCAGGGACCTGTGGGGCTGGAGCCATGGATTCTCAGTTACTCAAAGGACAGCACAGATTCTTTATAACTGGCTCCCACCACACTTCAGAAATGAGGGAGATTGAAAGTTGAGTCAGTTCTTGTAGAAATGCATAACATGACATGAGATTTTAAAAAGCTCAGTTACAGATTCCCAGGAAGTAATGAACTCTCTTATTTAAGACAAGGGCCTAGAAACATAAACAGTCTCAATAGCAAAAAGAACAGGTGACAGATGGCATCTTATGATGTCACTCTGGTTACAGGCTGCCGAACCAGCCGGCTCCTGGGAGAGCGAGGTTACCCCTCAAGTTTTGTACACAGTCATCTGAAAGAAGAGGCAGAATTCTTAAAATGGCTCCAGATTTACCCAAGGTGGACAAGGGCCCAGAGCACCCTTTGCCTCACCTTTCCCCTCTGTGAATTGCAGGGTGGCCGCTGTGATGGCCTTCACTTTGTCGCCTTGGATGGCAATGTCGGCCTCCATTAGCTTGTGCTTCTGCAGCAGGTCTTCAACCTCTAACAAGTGCTTCCCAAATTCAGCAGACAAGATGTGAGCCTGTCAAGGGACCAGGACAAATGAAGAGGAAGGCCACCTCCTTAGGGTGTGTGCCCGCATCCTAGCCAGGGAGACTCGGATACAGCAGGGACATGGCTGCTGCTTGGGATGAGAGATGCTCCAGAGTAGGACTTCCTACAAAAGGATGCCCTCTGGAACCTTCCATGCTGTGTCCTACAAAGTCTCAAACTTCACACTCATCTGCATCATTTGCTTCAAGGTCTGGAGCCTGGGCGTGTTTATTTTTAGAAAGCTTGTGGTCAATTTCACGCTTATTTTCACCCAACACCTCCTGCATCAGAGGGAGAGAATCCAGACTTCTCTGGTTTCCCATGTAGAGTAGGTCTAGATTCTAACCAGGATCAAAGCCCAATTAGTCGGAGCCTGATCCTGTGGGCTTCTTATTACCGTCTATCTCTTTCTAATTCCTGTAGGTTGATGCTTGTATAACCACTAACCTAAGATCCCTGGGTCATTGGGAATATTGTGAACATGGGCTAGTGACATTTCTGTCCTTTCTCCACTGTGATTTAGAGACGTGACTGGAGGCAGGTATTTAAGGACGCCTGTGCTGACTACAGAACGGGGTGTGGGGTGGGCAGCCCCAGCGCCCACCTTGATCTCATCCATCCAATCGATGCTGTGCAGCATGTCCTGGAAGAGTTTCTGCAGTGCCAGGGTGGCCTCCAGCCTCTGTCGCCGGGATCGCAGCAGCTCCTGCAGGTAGCTCCACAGACGGAGGATATTGTCCTTCCGGGCAATGATACGCTTCTGGTCATGGTAATTCTCCTTCTCCAGCTCCTGGGCCAGGTCCTCCAGTGCCTTTACCCGCTCCTCATAGGCAGCTGTGTCGGTCTCAATGGCTTCGTGCTTCTTCTTGGCGGCCTCCACAGCTGCCAGGTCATACCCAAAGTTATCCTGCCCCCAAGAGAGAAAAACAACAACAAACAAAACAGCAGCTCAGTCAGACTCTGCTGGCTGGGAAGTGGTGGGCCCCTCAGGCAGAGCTGTCACACGGGAAAAACACATTTCTACTCAGGAGTTATCTCTGCTGCCTGTCGAATCAGAGCGGAGTTTCTGAATGTCTCCCAAGCAGCTCTAAATGCCCCCAATTACTCTCTGCACCACACATGCAGGTGAGGCTGTGTGTCATTACAGACTCCTCTGGTGGCCTGCTGGGTCTTCCCACCCTGCCTTGAGAGGATCTGTCCATTTCTGGCCAGGAGGGGCTGCCTACACCAGGATAACACATCGCTGCAAACAGATGGTTTACCCACACACTATCTGGGGCACACGTATGCTCGCTCTCCAATGCTCTTAGAGCACTCGCTATCCCCTTAACAGACAGAATTTAATTTGATTCTAAGCTCTAAGTGGGAGGGAACAGATGCTCTAATGGAGAATTAGCCCTGGGGTTCACTGTTAGCCAGTGAAATATGTCCCAGGCCTGGAGGCCAAGAAACCAAAAGGGGTTACCTCTGCTGTCCCCTGCTGCCTGTCTTATCAGGGCAGAGTTTCTGAATGGCTCACAAGCACCCCTGGTTTAACGGTTTCCAGAGAAGAACCATGATGTCAACTCTGACTCTTGGATCTACTGATGCTACAGCCAACACGAGACACTCTGGGAGCCCTGTTCTAGTATGTGAGACTCTACTCTAAAAAGGAGAATTAATATGGGCTGGGAGTGTAACTCGGTGGTGGAACACTTGTTCTGTGTGTTTCAAGGTCCAGGGCTGGACCTCCAATGAGGGCAAGAGATAGAGAGGCAGAGAGAGACTTAGGTCCTAAGGGTTTCTCTTCAGATGTAGGTTTGATCCAGCTGAGCACCTCAAGGCTGAGAAGAGGTTATTTAGCTGCTGCCGAGATTGGCTGGATCTCCGATTCCATCAGGAGCAGTGCACTTCCCCTCTCCTGCCACGTTGTACCCCCTTACCTGGGTCACCAGGCGTTGGTTTTCATTGAGCCACGTCTCTCTCATGGCAGCCTTCCGGTCGAAGCGCCGCGCCAGCTGTTCCAGCTTCTCCTGCCGAATGAGCTCGCTCCTCAGAGCCAGCTCCCTTTGGTACTCTGCTTCCTCCAGGCTCTCCCAGGCCTGCATGAGGCAGAGAATTATTGGGGTACAGGAAGGATATGTGGTCTTGGGGTTGCCTCTCTTTCACCTGACACTGGATGTATGAATCCAGGGAATCCTGCCACTATGGGGTGAGGCGGATTCAAGTTTAGTAACAGTCCTTTGATTTTTGGTCTGGGCCAGACCAGTCAAAGACTTCCCAGTTCTATTTCCCTAAGCCTGCTTCAGACACTGGCTTAATAATATAATGGTTTCCACCTCTGTAGGTGCTCAGCAAATCCTTGACGACTAAATAGCCACCTCCATTCTATCAGAGCTTCCAGATGGTGCTAAGTCTCCAAACGTCTGAAACACCTCACAGCATTCCCTTCTGTCATAAGTAATTAACATTCTAGACTCAAAGACAAACTCAAGGTTCGGTAGAGGACAGGCTACCAAAAAATGGCCCCAAAGAATGATTCTGGGTGCCTAAAGAGATTCAGGAGGTAGAGTCTGACCTCTTTAGAGACGTTCAGATGATTCCCCTAAATAGTCAGCATGTAATCAATGCCAAATAAAGTGACCAGAACTAGCCCCGTTCAGTGGCCACCCCATCTCCTCCTCAGCTCAGATGGGCAGTTGAAACTGTCACAGTACCCTGTTGATGTCAGACACCAGCTTCCCATCGTGGGGCGTGTACACCTTCTGATTGTTGGCTCTCATCCGGGATTGGATAGTGAATAGGAGGACTTCCAGATTCCCCTTCTCCTGAAACCTGTGGGGAATATAATTTGGGATACTGGGATTGAGGTCTCCAGAGACAAACTGTTTGCTGAAGTCAACATGGAAACCCTGACCCTTTAAAGACAAGGAAAAAGACAAGATAGGTCTACTTTCCTGCTAAGACATCTAACACTCACTGGCAGGAATTGGGTAAGACTCTGCATTTTTTTAAAATATATTTTTTAAAGTTTTATTTACTTATATGATGAGTACACTATAGCTGTCTTCAGACACATCAGAAAAGGGCATTGGAACCCATTACAGATGGTTGTGAGCCACCATGTGGTTGCTGGGAATTGAACTCAGGACTTCTGGAAGAGCAGTCAGTGCTCTTAACCACTGAGCCATCTCTCCAGCCCAAGACTCTGCATCTTTATAACTCAATTCAGAGGAAATGCAATGGTTATCAGAGCATTCGTTTGCTTAGGGATTCACTAACTGGAATATTCTGGTAACTCCAAAAAAAAAAAATACCAAGTTTTACCAACCCACACAAAGAAAATCCTCTCTGTCCTACAAAAGAAGGCTTGTCAGACAAATTGATTTTAGTTGACAAAAACCTTAGAAGCAGCAGTATCTACACAAGAACATACTGCAAGGAAAGCAATTTTTGCTCAAGTCTCAATTAGCTGGTTCTTCAAGTCCTATAGACCAGCTGTGCTCAAGGGCCAGAAAGGATCGAGAGGACACAGTCCAAGTAATGTTACCTTCACATTTCTTCATGCACCAAGAGTCCACCCGCTTCTACCCCTGAGCACAGCATTGAGGAATCAGCTGTGCGCCTAGCCTAACACACCTCACTGCTCCGACTCACTCCAGGACCCTTATACCCCAAAACTCTATTAGTACAGCCAAGCGGTAACACCTTTGTATACCCGGCTTAATGTTATCAGTTTTGAATTTAGGATTTTAGAAGTGGGTTAGTGTCAGACCAGAAATCTGATCCAGGGTTACAGAACATCCTGGGCTAGGGGTCTCCTGTTTTCCTGTTTGAGAGACTTGAATAGAGACTGAGAGAGACGAGTGGGGTAAGAAGAATCAGGGTATCACTGATGAACCAGAAGCCTCTTTTCAGAGGCAGACAGCTAATAGCAGAAAGCCCGGAACTCCTGACTGTATATGCATGTGTGTATATTTACGTGTGTGCATATTTGTGAATGCATGCGTATGTGTGCCTGCATTCCTATGTGTACCCATACACGTGCATGTGCTCATATACATGTGTTACATAGTTGTGAATATTTGTATGTGCATTCCTGAGTGGCTGTATCTATCTGCACATGCCTGTATAAATGTGTGCGGTTGCATATGTATGTGCTTATGTTCGTTATACATGTGTGCACAAGTGTGTGCATGGTTCCACGTGCACATGCACATGTGCGGTGGGGCGGGGCAGAGCTCCTGAGAAGCAGGCTTAATGCTTTGCTGATGAGAAGTGACAGATGGGATGGAGAAAGATGGATATACTTGATGATTGCAAGGCCCCATGCAGGGCACTCAGGTCGATAATACAGAGGCTACGCCTTGAGAAGAAAGGGGACAGACTCACTAGGAGGAGATACCCAGCACTGGCTCTCCAAGGAAGCCTGAGACAGCTCCCCAGTTGGCCTTGAGAGCCTAGAAAAGCATTTTCTTTCTCTATAAGCAAAAGTTACTCATCAGTGTCAGTAAGCTGGATGACATGGAAGTGGGGTGGCCAAGCAGGTGACAGATGTCCTGCTATAGAACTCAAGGTTGTGCCTCATAGATACACTTCGTAGGGCACAACCCTCAGCTCTTGACCTTTTCAGCCCCCAAGAACTGACCACATCCCTCAATGCCAGGGCCTTACTTGGGTGGCTTCTCCACAGTACGGTAGGTGCTGAAGGCCTGTAACTGCTGCTGGACGCCACTCAACGAGTTGGCAAACTTGCGGCTGTTCAGGACGCTAATGGTTTGTTCAATCCAAGTGAGCAGGTCTGAGGCTAGCCCACTGTACTTTTCAATCATCTTCTCGGTCTCGATGGCGTGGTCGATGACCTAGGGAATCATCTCATCAGAAGGGAAATGTCACCAATGATGCTACCGATGAGACCTACCATCAGTGTGAACCACACTGGGGCTGCCGCATCTCTCTCAAGCCCTGTAGTGTTCTCCGTTGGGCTTGTTCCCTGACATTCACATTGCTAAAGGAATGGAGGAGATGTGGGTGCAGCCCTCTTCTGCACTGACCAGTGATGAGGTTCAGTGGTAGCATCCCCCCTCCTTCAATCCTATAGATAGTTAAGTTTGCAGAGCCCTAGAGGGGCCGGTGCTATATCTCAAACTTTATTAGGAGTCAAGGGTATCCAGGCAGCTTTTTGGGAAACAGGAGTGGGCACACAGAGATGGATGGAAACCTGTCTACTCTTGAGGAGCAGCAGGGGAAATAAATCAGGCATGGCAGTCTGCACGGAGGGACGTGCTCTTGGTATGCTATGGGAGCCTTTGGGGTCTGATGCCACGATCAACAAATTAAGAGCCTGTGGTGCTTGGTGGGCTGGGGAGCTGTGTTTGGGAGATACACAGGTCCCCAGACTCAGGCTGAGATGCAGGGCTGCAGCCCATCAGGACAGACACTGAGATTCTTTGGAATCAGCGCGAGTGTTTTCCAGGGAACTCTGGAGGAAGTGGGGAGCAGGTGTCCTGCACACCAAACTGCAGCTGGGGGACCAACCCCAAAGCTTTTAGGATGGACAGGGGGCTCCCACTCAAGGCCTACGGCGGACAAACGAAGAGTACTGGTGTGCCGACTACACAGCTCAGTACCTTGCCGACTCGCTTGCCCTCCACCGCCAGCACCTTCATCTTGGAGAAGTAGTGATAAAACGCCACCACGTAGGTGATGATGGATTTCTCATCGGGGTTTTCTGTGAAGACATCTGGAAGAGGGAGACGGGACATTCTGAGCACCCAAACTGGAGCCCGGGAAAGCCATATTTCAAGCATTTAGCTCTACTTCCTGGGTCATGAAGTTCAACCGTGTGCATCAAATGGCAACGTCTAATGGTATGAAATGAAGGCGTAGCTAGGTGCAGTAGCAGAGGCTGCACGGTCAGGAGTTCAAGGACAGCTTCAGCTACATAGCAAGGAGAAAGAACTGGGAGGAGGCCCCTGATTTCAGGCAGTGCTGGGATCCACATAAGAACAATAATCTACAAACACGGAATGGAGGCAGTCCAAAGCCTCATAGCAACCCTCCTCCTAAGCCAGGGGTCTGCTGAAAACCTATCGTCACTGAGGAGCAGAGCCGGGCCCTGGCCTAACCCCACATCTCTGTACCCGTAGCTCGCCAGGCATCCGGACCAGCACGGGAAGGAGTCCACCTGACTGCTCCAGAATGGTACAGCGGGAGTGGCTCACCTTCGGGGTCAAGGAGTGGGATAATGCCCAGCTGGCGCTCGGCTACATCAAAAGCATGCTCCAGGTTATGCCGGGCATTGGAGTCCTTCAGCTTGTCAAAGTCGATGAGGTCAGGCCTGGGGACAAGAGCTGAGCTGTTAAGACGGAGTGGCCATGGGGGTCCCAGGTACAGGACAGCTGCAGTGTGAAGCAAGGATGCTAGACATATGTAGGGAGTTGGGAAGGTGAGAGAAATGAGACAGAGGGGCAAGAGGCAGGAGAGCTGTGAGCACCAGCTTGGGAGAAGGCAGCAGTATGACTGGAAGTCGAGGAAAATCGGAGGGCCAAGGGTAAAGGGAGAATCAGCAGAGACAACATCTTCCTTGCCCTCTGGTTAAGCGCAAGGTCTCAAATCTTCCCCAGCACCAGGGATCGATCCCCTTACCGGTGTTTGTGTATTAGGGCATTGAAGGCCAGGCCATCCTTCCAGCTGGAGGTGAAGTTGGTTACATTGACATGGGGGTAGCTGCATTAAGAGAAACATTAAGACTAAGAAACGAATTCTTGTGGCGCACGCCTTTAATCCCAGCACTCGGGAGGCAGAGGCAGGCGGATTTCTGAGTTCGAGGCCAGCCTGGTCTACAAAGTGAGTTCCAGGACAGCCAGAACTATACAGAGAAACCCTGTCTCGAAAAACCAAAAAAAAAAAAAAAAAAAAAAGAAACGAATTCTTTTGAGATCTCAAATGAGCGTTTGAGCTGAGGTTCCATATGCTAGGAGAGGAACCGACCCGTCCCATCTTGAGTTGCTTTAACATAAGAGCACACAGATAAGCCACACAAAGACATTCCTGTAAACTGTGGCTCATAACTCAACAGGTTCCGGAGTTTGACCATAATGACTTTGGAAAGGAATCTTGAGTTTCGGGCCTAAGAATCAGGTCAGGACAGACTTGTATAAACTGTACCAGACCTGCTATAGTTCTGGGGGGACCGGTGTCTAATGTCCCTTGGAGGTAGCAGCCTCTAGGGCAGTGGTTCTCAACCTGTGGGTCGTGACTCTTTCACAGGGGTTGCATACCAGAGTTTTTGCATATCAGACATTTACACTGTGATTCACAACAGCAGCAAAATTACAGTTATGAAGTAGCAATGGAAATAATTTTATAGTTGGGGATCACCACAACATGACTAATTGTATATAAGGGTCACAGCATTAGAATTGTTGAGGATCACTGTCCTCGGGGAAGCAAGGAGCCAATGGCAAATTGGAGATTGGTGTCAGGTTTCCAGGGCAATACACACCCTGCTGTCTTCATCTGGCACCACAGGAGCAGAGCATCCTTGGCTGAGCGTGTCTCCCGACCTTCTTGAGTTTGGACAACAATGTCCTGAATCTGGGAGTGGCAAAGAAAGAGAAGAGCAGATCTGTATCTGGCTGTATGTCTTTCTGCTTTCCTATGGGGAAGGGGGCGGGGTGGGGGTGGGGGGTCTCTCTCTGTGTCCTTCGTATATCTGCAGCACTCATTCCTACAGCAACCCCACACCCCTTAAAAGGTTTTGGGTCGGGCTGGTGAGATGGCTCAGTAGGTAAGAGCACCCGATTGCTCTTCCGAAGGTCCAAAGTTCAAATCCCAGCAACCACATGGTGGCTCACAATCACCCGTAATGAGATCTGATGCCCTCTTCTGGTGCATCTGAAGACAGCTACAGTGTACTTACATATAATAAATAAATAAATAAATAAATAAATAAATAAATACATACATACATACATACATACATACATACATACATAAATACATAAATACATAAATAAATAGGTTTTGGGTCCCAGTTGCCTACTTCTCTGCCTTAGTCAACCAGAATGGCATAGAGATAGCACCCTATATCAGGGAACGACTTTAATTAGATATCTGTGTAGGAGTTTGAGACCTGACAATAAGACACCCTGACAGCTTCCTCTGATGGTACACCACTTCATAGAGTGGAACAACATGAATGTTGGGCGATGTTGCTAACTTGATTGTACTGAGCTATGTCTATCAGACTGGTAAAGCACACGCCTGGATATGTCTGTGTGGGTGTGTCCAAATGTAACTAACTATGGGAAGAAGACACCCTTTGAATGTGGACAGTATTGCTTCCTAAGGTTGAGGGAAAGGGCGAAGGAAAGAGCTTTGAATCTCAGTAGAGAAAACAGTGTCTGGTTTAAAAAGTATAAGGGGAAATTTTTCTGCACAATTTTTGCAATTTCCGAATCAGATTATTTCATACGGTAGCTACAAGTCAGCTTCTATTTTTGCCCTCAAGACTAGCTGGGCATCTGTCCTGAACATTAGCACTTTGAGATGGCACCGAATGTAGGTCTTCCATCCCGAGAACACCGTTCCCCAAGGTGGGCTTCTAGCTTCCCTAGATGCACACAAACACACTCTAGTCACCATGTTGTAAGGTCGTCAGCTCCCGACCAGCTCAGGGAGGTCCCCCCAGTTTCTTCTACCCACAGGACTCACCTGGAATCGGAGGATGATGGTCCAGATGAGGCCCAGGACCAGGCGGTGGTTACCATCCACAATGTCGTGGGAGCCCATGTTTTCCAGGTGCACGCGCTGTTCCTTGAGGAACTGCAGGGCTTTGTCCACGTTCTCCAGGCAGTGGATGCGCATCTTGCCCTTGGTTGGCCTTGGCTAAGAGACAGCATGGCCTCATGGGCATGAAGGGACTTCACAGTCACACCAGAGGTGGCTGCAACCTGTACCAGCTGATGCCATCAGCTCTACCCTCTAACCTTCAGTTTCCACAGTCACTCCTGACACCTTGCTTCTCTTTTTACACTTATTTATTTTCAATTTTATGTTTATGGGTGTGTTGCCTGCATACCCATCAGAGCACCATATGCATGCAGTGGCCACAGAGGCTGGAAAAGGACATTAGATCTCCTGGAACTGGTGCTATAGGCTGCCATTTGGGCACTGGGAATTGAGTCCAGGTCCTCTCAAAGAGTAGCCAGTGCATAACTGCTCAGACATCCCTCTAGCCCCTCCTCACACATTTCAACGCCTCCCTTTTAGCAAAATTCAGATGGTTGTTTCTGTATCAAGCATTCAGCTAAACTTCACGAGAACCCTTCTGGGTCTGACACAGCTTCTGTGGGCGCTAAGTGACAATCATACTCAGTAACACAGTAACAGACAGTGAAT
This sequence comes from Mus caroli, assembly GCF_978045245.1. NCBI lineage: Eukaryota > Metazoa > Chordata > Mammalia > Rodentia > Muridae > Mus > Mus caroli. The sequence goes on from NW_028227269.1 coordinate 75,137,244, forward strand.
TGAGTACTTGCAGCGAACCAGGCATGGTTCTGAGACCCACTCACTGCTAGTCAGTGGTACAAATCTTCCACCCCTGAATACCAAAGGGGCTTATTATTAGTGCAAGTGTGTATGTGTGCGTGTGTGTGCGTGTGCGTGTGTGTGTGTGTGTGTGTGTGTGTGTGTGTGCAGATATGTAAGCATGTGTCAGAGGACAACCTAGGGTGTCCTTCAGTCACTGCTCACAACTTTGTTTGGGTTTGGATTTTCTGAGACTTGCTCTTACTGGTCTGGAACCTGCCAAGAAGGCTAGATTGGCTGGACAGGGAGTCCCAGGGAGTCCCCTGTTCCCACCTCATCACTGCTGGGATTACAAAAGCACACACGCCACCTTGCTTTGTGTGCATTCTGAGGGTTGGACTCAGGTCCTCAAGCGCTTTACCAGCTCGACCTATCTCTCCTAACTGTGTCTTTTGAAGGGATCCCCGGGGCACCTCTTTCTAGCGGAGTTTCAGTGTGGGCTAAAGGGCAAGAACTGCAGCCTAGAACTGAAAAGGCAGAAGTAGAACACTTTTCATTCAAACCCCAAGAGTCTCACAATGCCTCAGTCTATCCACGGAGGAAGTGAGGGTGGGGCAAAGAAGATCCTGCCTGGTGGGTCACAAAGGAAGTGTCAGAGCAAAACCATACACCCTCACCTACCACAGTGCTGGGCAGGGACAACCAAGAGCCCCCCCTCCCCTCAAACAGGTCTCCACGTGACCTGTGGCAAAGCACACAGCAAACTTTCCTTCCTCTCGGTTCTAAGAGGAATGTAAATTTATCCCACAGCTCATATATCTAGGCCCATGTATACCAGCTCCAGATGCCCAGACCCCAGACAGAAAGGTTAAGCTCTGCATAGCCTCTGGGATGAGCCTGCAGGGGTGGGAGTGGTCAGAAGGAGAGAGAAGCTCTAGGAAGAAGTCAGAGACCCCAATCAGCCACCCAGACCCCTAACATTATGAGAAGTGGAACCTGGAAGAGGACCATGGAGAAACTCTGGCAAGCCAAGGGAACCCGCCCGCTCGGCTCCAGCCAAGGCCTTTCCTCAAGAGGTGTTGATGGCAGCACCACAGGCTGGGAGGGGCCGGGTGCAGGCAGATGAGGAGGGTCTTACCAGCATCTCTCCAGAGAGCACCTCCAGCAGCTTGATGAGCATCCGTCCGTCCCGCAGGTCCTTGTAGAGGTCGCTGATGCGGCAGGACACTCGAGCCAGGTGGGAGTTCACCCATTTCGTAAAGGTTTTCTTCTGGACCACTTCCCGCTCATCTGGGTGAGGAGAAGAGCTGGGGTGAGCTGCCTGGGGCTGGGGGTGGGGTGCACCATGGAGCTGAAGGGCTTCTCTGTAATTCTAGTGTCATCCTTGCCTGGTAGAGGAGGCTGCTGCAACCCCCCCCCATTTCTGGGGGTATATGCCAACCCTGCAAGTCAGTCTCATTTGCCTATCCATTCTGGGGGACCCCAGGCCATCAGAACTAGGGAAATGGTATGATCACCATCACCACCTCCACCTCCTCCACCACTACCACCATCACCTCCACTTCCTCCACCACTGTCTGTTCATTGTAGCAAGACACCCTGATTCAGTCACCTGTTTCCTAATGCCAGGCAGAACAGTCTGTACTAGTCTAACATTAAATTCTGATTTTAATACCAGTTCCATTATTAATCCATTCACTCCATTCAACCATCTATCCATTCATCCATCCATCCATCCCTCCATCCGTCCACTCAGTCCCTCTGCCTAGACTGCTCTTAGCATTCTCCCACAAGCCCTCCACTTAATTCCCATTTGTCCGTTAAAATCAGGGCAAATGGAATTCTCAGGAGGGCTTTTCCTTACGCCCCACCGCCCCCCATCCAGGCTCCCCCTGTGTGTTGTGATTCCCGCATTCTCATTGCCAATGATTAGTTGAATATACGTCTTTCCTACAAGACTGTGGGCTCATGGCACCCAGAGAAGCCTGTCTCATTTGTCTCTCCATTCTCAGACCTCCAAGTTCGATGCCCAGTAGGCACTTTCAGTTGTACTGCAGGTGACTAGTGAAGCAGTTACTCAGTTCTGCCATGTGGCTGGCCTATGCTAGGCCTAATGACACAGCGCATGCTCTCAAGCAGTTCCCGCTGAAGCAAACACGCCAGGGAAGAGTTGGGCTGTGTGGAACCCCCATCTATGTAAGTTAAAGGAAGTGAAGGCTTGGGCTGGAAGCTGTCCATGGTGGATGTTACGGCTTCACCCCCAAGAACGGCAGGCAAGGAATCTTGACTTTCAGCTTTGAGATGGTGACAAAGCACCTCCACAGTAAATCGGCAAACCCAGCTCCCGCCGGCCCATGCTAAACCAGCTTAGATGGGTACCTACTAGTACCTCTGTGAATAATGGTGGGGCATTCAGGCTAAGGCTTGAGAGAAGACAGAAACTGCATAAGTGAAGGGTAGAGAATGACACAGAGGTGTAGCAAGAAAGAGGAGACAAAAGTAAGGTAGAAACAACAGGGCAGAAGCGGACAGCAGAGCCCCCATCCTTTGGGTTTGTGAATAGTGTGTGACCACAGGCTCCCAGGCACTTGAGTTTGAAGAATGAGGCCAGGAACTGACCCAACAGTGTGTCTGGGTCTGGGGGCCTGCAGATCCCTGGGCAAAGAGTGTGTAGATGGGACACAGCCAGGGCAGACACAGAAGGGAATGTCAGCACTGGGAGAGGAGGCTAGCTATGCGTTCCACTGAATACAAACCATGGAAGGGTTGGCTTTCTAAATTATTAAATATCAGGCTTAACACAACAAAAAGTGGAGCTAAGCCAGGGCTGCCCCTGGGGCACGATGCTGGCAGCTTGCATCAAATTCCTTCCTACCTCATGGCTATTTTAGTGTTAAGAACTCAGCGTCTTTATTCATCTGTTCATCCATTCAATGAATGCTTACCGTACAACCATAAAGTGCTCAGCACTGGGTGGAGGTGGCTTCAAGGACAAGCCAGAGGGTCCCTATTCCAAGCAGACAGACTCTATGAGACATACGATGTGTTCATGCATCACACAGAAACACTTCTAAGGTAGCCACTTAAATAAGCTTTCCATGAAGTGGAGGGGCACTGTACTGATGGTAAAAACATGTAAAATGCAAGTGTCATTCATTCCTTCCAGGCCTCCGGGCCAAGGAAATCCCCAGTGTGCCCTTCTGTCAACAGCAAATTACAAGGTTTTCTTGATTTCAGGGCTGTCATAGCAAAAGAAAAAAGTTCTGATGATATGATAGACAGAGTGCCACAGTCTGGGGTATGCTGGGCTGGGATTCCACAGAGCCAGCTATATAGCCTTACCCCCACCCCTAAGGCCTTTCCTAGGCCTGTTTCTTAAGTCAAAGTTGGGAGGGACCTTTGACCAAGGGACTAAAGGTTCTAGCCACTATAGAGGTGAGTGCTCTCACAAGCTAACTGTCTTTTTGTTTCCTAATTTTCCTGTTCATAAGACTCTACAGATTTCACTACCTGGTGCTAAACTCTATTTATTAGTGCCTGGCAAAGAATAGGGACATGCTTCTCCTAGAGACACAGAATGCAACTCTAGGCTGCTGAGCTGGCACAAACACTGGTACAGACATCCCATAAAGCATCCTGAGCCCTCCTCAGCTTTCAGAACGCAGTGATGCTGGAGTTGCGGGGTTGGAGCCCGGCAGATGGCCTCTTGGCTGCCTTCATTTAAGTGTGTGTGTGGGGGGGGGGGGATTACCCAGAATCCCTAGCACCACGAAACACTTTGCAGTGTTGAGGCATGGGAAAGATTCCGAGAGGCTAATGATGATCAAAAGCAGAGTAAGGGCCCAGAGGTGGGGATTAATTTCCATTAGCTGTTCACTCGGCTGCTGCACATTGGCATGCTCAGCACATTCCTCCCTCAAGACTGAGACTCTCCTCAGGAGCCGACTGAGTGCAGGAGAGGCCAGTGACCCTGAGCCAGCCACACAGGAAACCATGGTAGTACGAGCAGAGCAGGAAGAGTGTGCTGTTCACAAGGGACCCAACAGTCTTAACACCTACCCTGAAGAGGGCTTCAGGAAGGCCCTGCAGGAGCTAGTACTTATTTCTAGAGCCCTGCCCTTGCCCATGCAGGAGTGGGGGGCGAGGGAGGTGACCACGGAATGGTCTGTGCCTCCCTGGCATCCAAGTATGGTCTCTTCCTTCTCTGCTTCTCTTCCTCACTCCTCAAGTTGGGGCCACACGTATTCCCTCATGTGTTAGGGCTGCCCCAGAAAACTCATCTTCTTCCCTAATCAGCTCCGACCTAGAATTACTGTGAGGGTGTTGTGACAGGTACACCCTCCTCACAACTCCTTTTCAAAAAATTTAGCTTGAAGTCAAACGTAGCCACGACACTGAAACCCTCAAACATCCATCCGCTGACAAGCAAGGCTGCACACAGAAAAGTGCCAGCACACAGAAAGGTGCCATCCTTCCACCACGGTCACCACATCTAAGGGACTGTCCCAGAGGCTATTGGGACATAAGACACATGGTTCACACTCGCTCAGTAAGGATCTGTCTCAAGAAAACAGACACAAAGTCACTCTAAGTTTGTTTTGCAGCCATTTAAGTGCATTTTTCCCAGACTGTGATAGTTAATCATGGCAACTGACCTGACTACATTTGTCATCAACTATGCTTGTGAGGGATTTTCTTGACGAGCTCTTTCGAGGTTGGGAGACTCTAAATCCGGGCCACACCTTCTGGTAGCAGCCCACACAGAAGGACATGGAAGAAGGAAACACTGGATTTTGCCTGCTTGCCCTCACTCTCTCTGGCAAAAATAATCCATTCTCTTGGCGAGGCATTCCTTTGTTGGTGTCAGAAACTACTTGAGGGTTCCAGAGAAGACTGAAGAGCAGAAGCTGTCTAGGAATGCTCCAAGGCCCCGGCACCACCAGATGGGGACTGCTGACCTGCAGCTCACAGACTGAACAACTCCTGAACTATTGGGAACTATTGGTCCTCTTGGGGACAGCCACTGCTGGACTACCCAGACAGACTTCAGCATGTAAGACACTCTGATTAAAACGGCACACACACACACACACACACACACACACAGAGAGAGAGAGAGAGAGAGAGAGAGAGAGAGAGAGAGAGAGAGAGAGAGAGAGAGAGAACCCTGTCTGATACATACAGGCATGCTGCACAAAGCAATACTAGATCACTTCTATAATCGATGTCCATGGGGGTCAATGCAAAGAGAGGTCTGTGACAACTGGAGTTGTCAAAAAGGTCTTCGAAAAGAAAAACATTTTGGAAGGGCAAGAGGAAGACAAATGAACCCAAGTGGACATGGATGGAAGATTGTTCACGGGCTACTGAGTAGCCACAGACTTGGAGACTAGATATAGAAAATAGGTTTGGGGCTGGAGAGATGACTCAATGGTTAAGAGCACCGACTGCTTTTCCAGAGGTCCTGAGTTCAATTCCCAGCAACCACATGGTGACTCACAACCATCTGTAATGGGATCTGATGCCCTCTTCTGGTGTGCCTGAAGACAGCAACAGTGTACTCGTATAAATAAAAATAAATAAATCTTAAAGAAAGAAAGAAAGAAAGAAAGAAAGAAAGAAAGAAAGAAAGAAAGAAAGGGAGAAAGAAAGAAAGAAAGAAAGAAAGAAAGAAAGAAAGAAAGAAAGAAAGAAAGAAAGGAAGGAAGGAAGGAAGGAAGGAAGGAAGGAAGAAAGAAAGAAAGAAAGAAAGGAAGGAAGAAAGACAGACAATAGGCTTTAAGTTAGACATGAAAATCTCTGGGATAAGAAGCTTAGAGACATAGACTAAAACGCCCTGGGTTCGATTCCCAGCTATGGAGAAGGCAAGGATGAGAGGTAGGGAACAGGTAGGACTAGTTAATGTTTAAACTTAATTCTGGAGACAAAGGGAGCCAGGGAAAGTGTGACAGGGTCATCCCAGAAATATTGATTTGCAAGGCCTCTAATGATAATAAAGAGACAAAACGGTTCAGGTTACATCTTAGGGTAAGTCTTCAAAGTCTACACAGAGACATTAGAAGACCCCCAAGGACTACTACAAAAGAAATTTTGAGCAAATGGAAAACTCGAAATCACACAAACGTCAAGTATAGTCTTGTGATAAAACCGTGGGGCATTATCATATGAAAGGTAGACACGGCAACCAGGAAGAAGTAGTCTTGGCTACATACAGACATCTGACATCGGATAAAAGAACATTTCAAGTACGTGTGAAAAAGGAAAACGGATTATTCTGTAAAAGTTTTTGCAAAAGTAGATGACAACTCAAGAAGAGTTAAATCCAAAGTTCAAATTCCAGGAAGAACTTTATTGATCAAAAACTGGAGTGCACAAAAAGAAACTATTGAAATACAGTAATCAACTGTGGTAGGAGAGTTGTTTAAAATGAAGCCAGGGGAAGGTCAGTAGGGCACCGAATCCAGAGCCAGAAAATGAAACACTGAAAGCTCAAATGTGCTAAAAGGTTTCGGGGGGGTGGGGATGGGGGACGACTGTGAGCAAGGGCGAACTAATGAGGGGGATGCTACTGAGTGGACCACGTGTGAAAAGACGTGGAGCTCTAGTGTGGAGCTGGAATGGCCCTCAAATGCCCATGCGATGGAGGCTCCATCTGGTCTATAGCCTGCTGCTCCTCAAAGGCAGCAGAAACTTTAAGATGTGGGACCTGGCGGGAGGCCTTCCTGTAACTGAGGCTTGTGGCGGACTGAATGAGGATGGCCTCCATACATGAATTATTGGTCCCTAGTTGTTGGCTATTTGAAAAGCATTAAGAGGTACAGCCCTGTTAAAGGAGGTGGATCATAAGGACCAAGCTCTGAGGTTTCAAAAGCCCAAGGCATTCCCATTTAGGTCTCTCTTCCTCCTTGTAGATGAGGATGTAAACTCTCAGCTAATGGTCCAGCCTGCCGCCAATCTCCCTGCCATGATGGTCATGGACTCTAACCCTCCTTGGTAAACTCTTTCTTCTATAAGTGGCCTTGTTATGGTGTGTTAACATAGCAATAGAAACCTAACTAAGACAGGGCGTGTTCTCAGAGGTAGTGAGAGGGCCCAGGGTTCTGTCTCCCTCCTTGCCCTTCCCAGGCACTTGAGTGTGCATCTAAATCTTGGCTGTGAGGCCATCAGTTCCCACCCTCTATGTGCTTCCACTGTGACACGCTGCCTCGCCAAAGGCACAACGTTATACAGGCTACACACCTGTGAGCCAAGATAGACCTTTCTCCTCATAAGCTGACAAACTGGAGAGTTGGTTTGTTACAGCAAAAGAACCTGGCTAGCACCAATGTCTATAAGTTAAAAGGAAGACAATTAACAATGAAACAAAGAGCTAACAACAAAAAACTATAAAAATCTTTCAATATTAAAAGCTACCCAAGATGCTTGGAGAGGTAAAAACTACAAGCACAGGCATGAGGCGGAGGTATGACTCATTAGTTAACAGCACTCATTGCTCTTGCAGAAGATGTGAGTTTGATTCCCAGCACCTCCACAGTGGCCCGCACCCACTTTTACTCCAGCTCAGACAATCCAATGCTCTCTTCTGACCCACGTGGGCACCAGGCATACATGTTGTGCACATACATGCATGCAGGCAAGATATTTATAAGCATAATATAAATCTGGAAGTAAATTAAGGCACATACCTGGGCACACAATATAAAAATAAATTGTCCTTTTCAATGACAACTGGGAAAATGCTTCTCTCAGATTTTGATTATCGGGGAATGGTTGTTAATTGTCAGCTATAAGAAGCAGTATTAGGTTTAAGTGGGAAATGTTCTTGTTTTCCAGAGACACACACAAAGGTCATTTGCAGAAACTAGATTATCTTTAATTTACTTCAAAATAATTCAGCCCCAAATATGCAGACATATCAATAACATTAACCCCACCAAACAAAGACATATCAACAATATTCAATGTCCCAAAATACGTAGACATATCATTAATACTAAATATGAATGGTGGCCTATTTTACCTTCACTTTTGATATTTTTGCATTTGGAATTTCTCATACTAACCCTAAAAAAGCAAAAGGGAAGAACAAGAAGACACACGTGCTTCACTTCTCAGATGAAAAATGATCAGAAAGTCTGATGAAGTAGAGCTCTGGCAAGACTGTGGGGAACACATCTGTGGGGAGCACGGCACTCATGTGCCCTGGAAAGAGTTTAACTGGGCCAGCCTCTATGAAAGGCATTGGCCAGGATGCTCTCGGATGTACATCCTTTTCCTAGTGACTCCATTTCTAGGGATTTGTCCGACAGACACACTCAGACACGTACATTCATTCAGGTTTACTCACTGTAGTTTTGGAAATGGTCAAATATTAAAAATTACCTAAGTACACACAATTGGGGACTTGTTGCATTGAGATATGTTCATACAATGGAAAAGTATTTACCTGTAAATAGAAAGAAGAGACTTTTGTGTAGTGATATAAAATCATTTCAAGATATATTGGGTGAAATGCTTAGAACTGTGCAAAACTTAAAAAAAAAACAAACCAAAGCTATGAAAAACCAATACAGATTACACGTTTACCTGTGCATAAAATACAACAAGATGTGGTTGACGCTATGACTTGGCTATTCATTCCTTAAGTGCTTCCTGCCCCTCTCCCTTTTCTCTGTTCAAAATGTCTCAAAATAAAGACTGGTGGGCTGGGGTTGGGGGAACCCATGGGGGAGAGTGTTTGCCTAAAATGCAGGAGCCCCCAAGGTTCAAACTCTAGTTCCAGGACAAACAAAAAGTCGAGATAACAGAGTGCATGGCCAACAGGGGGGTTCTTCATATTTTGGTTCCATTAATGAGGATATCAAGGTTGCATAAGACGTTTCAGCGACAAAAGAGGGTAAGATATATTTTGAGGCAAAATTCAGGCTCTCATGCCATATGTATGTATAATATGACTTTATAAATAAAAATAAATCAATCTGGGTGGTAAGACTATGGGTGGTATTTGCTTTCTTCTTAATTAGCCATATAAATAGTTTCTACAATGATAAAAAATTAAAAAAAAGAAAATCTCTACAATTAGCATGTGTTACTTTTAATAATAAGAAATAACAGATGTCACAGAAAAGAGAGTAAAGGCTCCTAAGCCCCAAGGAATAAATGATAAAGATTTTAAAAGGGCAGCCTTCTTTAAAAAGGGCAGTCTGCGTTTTAGCCAGCTGAGAGTATTATGCTCTGGGCAAAATCAGCAGAATAGACAAGTAGGATAAGAAGTGAGTGAGAGGCACAAGGAGGCCCGTGATTGGCTCATGGAGCCTGCGCCTGGGCCAGCAGATTCCCAGCTCAGGCTTTCTCTCCAAGTCACTCCCAGAAGCCAAGGCTCAGGCAACCACAGTGAGTCATGCTTTATGCTGTAACTCCCAGGAAGGAGCCTGGGACAGATCTCGGGGACACAGAGCCAGTCTTTTACACAGAGCAGTGCAGAAGCAGACCCTCGGGGCACATCATCAAAGGTGTTGGTAGCATGAACTCTATTCTTGTTTAAGAGAGGAATTTCCCTTTCAACAACTCACTCCCAGTACACTGGCTCTGTGGCCGTTCCCCTGCCCTGAAGAACTGATGGTCTAGTTAGAGTGGATCTCACAGAAAAGCTTTACGATGTGACTGCAAACCTGAATAAAGCACATACAAATGATAAAAGCTGAACACGATAAAGTTGGCTAATTAGCTTGGAGTAAATTAATGTAAAAGAAGGCAAGAAAGCCATTATAGTGATCACCTACGTGTTTGCTAATGAGAACTGACATGGTGAATTTTGTGGAAAATATTTAGAATTATAACAAACATTGTGACACATAATCATACCTCTATAGGCATTAAAATAGCTTTATAAGATATTAGCAATGTCTATAGTTCTTTATTTTTTATCTTTTCTATTCTAAAATAGCTCATGCGATATTTTTGGTTGCAACTTGATTACATCTGGAATTAACTAAGACCCAAATGGGTGGGCACACTTGTGAGAGATTTTTTTTTCCCCTTAATTAAATCATGTGAAGTGGGAAGACCCACTTCTTTTTTTTTTTAATATTTTTATTACATATTTTCCTCAATTACATTTCCAATGCTATCCCAAAAGTCCCCCATAGCGCCCCCCACTTCCCTACCCACCCATTCCCATTCTTTTGGCCCTGGCATTCCCCTATATTGGGGCATATAAAGTTTGCAAGTCCAATGGGCCTCTCTTTCCAATGATGGCCGACTAGGCCATCTTTCAATACATATGCAGCTAGAGACAAGAGCTCCGGGGTTCTGGTTAGTACATCATGTTGTTCCAACAATAGGGTTGCAGATCCCTTTAGCTCCTTGGGTACTTTCTCTAGCTTCTCCATTGGGAGCCCTGTGATACATCCAATAGCTGACTGTGAACATCCACTCCTGTGTTTGCTAGGCCCCGGCATCGTCTCACAAGAGACAGCTATATTTGGGTCCTTTCAGCAAAATCTTGCTAGTGTATGCAATGGTGTCAGCGTTTAGAAGCTGATTATGGGACGGATCCCTGGATACAGCAGTCTCTAAATGGTCCATCCTTTCATCACAGCTACGAACTTTGTCTCTGTAACTCCTTCCCTGGGTGTTTTGTTCCCAATTCTAAGAAGGTGCACAGTGTCCACACTTTGGTCTTCATTCTTCTTGAGTTTCATGCGTTTATCAAATTGTATCTTATATCTTGGGTATCCTAAGTTTTGGGCTAATATCCACTTATCAATGAATACATATTGTGTGAGTTCTTTTGTGATTGTGTTACTTCACTCAAGATGATGCCCTCCAGGTCCATCCATTTGCCATTGTGTAAATGTACCATAATTTCTGTATCCATTCCTCTGTTGAGGGACATCTGGGTTCTTTCCAGCTTCTGGCTATTATAAATAGGGCTGCTATGAACATAGTGGAGCATGTGTCCTTTTTACCGGTTGGGACATCTTCTGGATATATGCCCAGGAGAGGTATTGCTGGATCCTCCGGTAGTACTATGTCTAATTTTCTGAGGAACCGCCAGACTGATTTCCAGAGTGGTTGTACAAGCTTGCAATCCCACCAACAATGGAGGAGTGTTCCTCTTTCCTCTTTCTCCACATCCTCGCCAGCATCTGCTGTCACCTGAATTTTTGATCTTAGCCATTCTGACTGGTGTGAGGTGGAATCTCAGGGTTGTTTTGATTTGCATTTCCCTGATGATTAAGGATGTTGAACATTTTTTCAGGTGTTTCTCAGGTGAGAATTCTTTGTTCAGTTCTGAGCCCCATTTTTTAATGGGGTTATTTGACTTTCTGGAGTCCACCTTCTTGAGTTCTTTATATATATTGGATATTAGTCCCTTATCTGATTTAGGATAGGTGAAGATCCTTTCCCAATCTGTTGGTGGTTTTTTTGTCTTATTGATGGTGTCTTTAGCCTTGCAGAAGCTTTGTAGTTTCATGAGGTCCCACTTGTCAATTCTCGATCTTACAGCACAAGCCATTACTGTTCTATTCAGGAATTTTTCCCCTGTGCCCATATCTTCAAGGCTTTTCCCCACTTTCTCCTCTATAAGTTTCAGTGTCTCTGGTTTTATGTGAAGTTCCTTGATCCACTTAGACTTGACCTTAGTACAAGGAGATAGGAATGGATCGATTCGCATTCTTCTACATGTTAACAACCAGTTGTGCCAGCACCATTTGTTGAAAATGCTGCGAAGACCCACTTCTAATCTGATTGTTTGGGGTAGGAAGTTCCACCTTTAATGTAAGCCACGCCTCCTGCTGGTGACCTAAGGGCATGAAAGGAGGAACCCTGTTCTCTCTGCCTGCTTGCCTTCATTAGCCAGTCCATTCCCTCACTGGCATTGGAGCCTGCTTCTTGGGGGTGCTGGTGTATACTGAAGACGGGCTGAGACACCCAGATTCGTGGACTGACAGCTACTGGATTCTTGGACCTTCCGTTGGTAGACAGCCATTGCTGAACTAGTTGAACCACGGTCTGTAAGCCATTCTAATAAATCTCTTTTATATAGAGAGCTTCATTCTATAAGGTCTGTTCCTCTAAAGAACACTGGCTAATCCAGTGGGCAACTATCAGATACAAAAGAAAACCAGGACAAGTGTCGAACTGTGGTGTTTATTAGCAGACCAAAGTGCATGCTGGCCTCCAGGCTCCCTCAGCGTTGCAAACACCTACAACAGAGACCCTTGCTGGCCTCTAGGCTTCTCTCAACTCTTCTCACTCCACCCCTACCCTAAACTTCTCCAGCCTGTGGGCCTCCCTTCCACCAGCTTCTCACTGCTATACAACCCTGCCATTTCAGCCATGTGCCCTCTTTGCCCTCTTGGCTCTTTCTCTGGGTCTCCTTGGTTCCCTCTCTCTTCCTCTCTCAGCCTTCCCCCTCCTCTCATGGCCCTGTCCAGTGTACTGGCCATGTTTAGTCTACCTCAAGAGGCTGCAGGTGAGGAGAAAAACAGGAATAAGTGTCGGACTGAGATGTAGAGCAGGATGGGCCACAGAGGGCTCAGGGATACAGAAGACAACCTGGGGACTCAGGCTACACAGCACCGTGATTCGTAATGTCACTTCCGTCCTGTCTGTAAATGATGAGGGAGCAGCTCTGTCTGCCCACGTCACAGGGTACTTGAAGGGTGGTGGAGACAACCTGGGTAAAGCCTGTGCACACAGACTTGTTTCCAGGTGCCAGCTATTGTTAGACTTGGCTGGCACTCCCTGGGATGCAAGGCTACAAGTCAGAATGGTCTAGGATACAGTCCCAGCCCAGGCAGGAATTTCTGGAGGACCTAATGATTTGTTAAAAAGGTTACTCTCTTTCCCCAAGCCAGGACCTAAAGCTCCATCAGTCTTGATAAAGTGGCACTCTGACCTTTGCCAGTGATGTTGGTGATAAGTGGCTTCCCAAGTAGGTGAACTGGGAGAGCCTGAAGCATCATAACTCAAGCTCCTAGAGGTCAGAGAGCTCCCAGAGCTCCACAGAGCAGGAAGGTGGCTGTACCAAGGTCACTTGACATAGCATCAGAACAGAAGAAGCAGCGTTGGAAGGACAACATCAGCTACTGCCAGCATGAGTCACTTTCTCCCCACATGTGGTGGCCTTCGTGGCTCAAACAGCCATCTGCCTTTCCTAGACTTCTGCATGGCTTCCCCATACCTTCTGTCCCCAGGTCAAAACAACCACCTCAAACTCAAACTAACCATACCACTTCTTTGCTAAAATACTTTGATTGGTGGGAGCAACCCTGTTCTCCATCCCTGGTATCCCGAGCACACCAATCTCTCAGGCAGCTGCCTCTCCCTTTGACCATTCATTCAATCTGCCATTCCTGTTCCAAATACTCTCCTTCACTACCTTTTTCCTGAGGCTCCTGCTGCCTTCTTCCAGGACTTCTCTATGTCTTCTAAGGCCTTCTGAGAGATGACTCCTATATGCCCCCCCTTTTCTGCTACCACTAACTCATGCATTGACTCCAGCAAGCTGGATTGGTTGAGCTGTAAGCAATGGTTGGTTGATGCTATAAATTTATAGTGTTTCCAGGAAACCTTCCCAGTGTTCAGAATCATGTGTGCGCACATGTGTGCGTGCATGCGTGCGCTCGCGCTCGCGCGCGCGCGCGCGCGCGCGTGTGTGTGTGTGTGTGTGTGTGTGTGTATACACGGTATGTGTGTATGTGATGTGTGTGTGTGTGGCATGTGTGTGGTGTGTGTCTGTGTGTGTCTCTGTGTATGTGTGTGGTATGTGTGTATATGTGGCATGATTGTGGGGGTGTATGTGTGGTGTGTGTGATGTTTGTGGCATGTGTGTGTGAGGTGTGTGTGTGGTGTATGTGTGGTATGTGTGTATGTGGTATGTGTGTGTCTGTATGTATGTGTGTGGTATGTGTGTATATGTGGCATGTATGTGGGGGTGTATTGTGGTATGTGTGGTGTTTGTGATATGTGTGTGTGAAGTGTGTGTATGGTGTATGTGTTATATATATGCATGGTGTGTGTATGTATGTATGGGGTGTATGTATGTGTTGTAGGTGTGTGAGTGATATGTGTGTTCTATGTGTGTGTGTATTTGATCATGTGTATGATTATTTGACCCTCTCTCACTGGACAGTAAGGTGAGAGATTTCCTGGCTGATCCAGTTTCCAGCATCTGAAAGCCAAAGTGTCGGGATGCACAGTGCTCCCAGACGCCTCTGCCAGCAGCCTCGCTAGCATTCTCTCTTACTGACATGATAAAAAGAGAAAAATGAACACACTGAACAGATGCTCTGAAAACAACGCCCTCGGCACCTCTTCAGCATGCAGCGTGCAAGGGAGCCCTCAGGGATCTGGGGTGGGATGTGGCTGCTCCTAGGAGGCCTGGCGTTGGAGCCTGCCCTTGGGAATGAAGCTGACAAGCCACAGGAATGTCCCAAAGATGGAGGAGGCTACTAACGTGGCTCACTCAGACTGCACGGCACGGGGAGAGAATAGAATCTTATTATTAACCTCCGTGCATTAATATTTGATAAAGCTTCCTCACAATGATAGATAGTAGTCACCCATATGAAGGGAACAGCCTGGTTCTGCAGAGTCTCAAAAACAATGAACAGCTTTCATCAAGAGTGGGGAGCTGGGAGAGGCTCAGTTGGTACAGCGCTTGCTGGATTAAAGTGAGCACCTGAGTCAGATCTCTGGAGCCTATGTAAAGATGGCAGGCATGGTGGCACACACTTGCGATCCCAGTTCTGGGAAGGTGGAGAAAGGTGCGTTCATGGGGGCTCTCTAGCTGGTCAGCCCAGCGGAACTGGTGAGCTCCAGGCCAGTGAGTGACACTGACTCAATAAAAAGGTGGGCAAGAGCTACAGAGCGACACTCAAGGCAGACAACACGGTCAGGACGTTACCCTCTCCTGGGCTTCCCGGGAGCACACGGCACGGGAAGTTTCATCTGTGCAGAGGCTTGCCTGGGCTGGGGCTCGGTTTCATAACTGCCTACCTCCAAGAGGAAGCTGCTGATCCAATTACTTTCCTTCCTCTGATAGTACATTAAAATGACGGCTGATGAGTAGATATTTAGTATGTTTTCCCAATATGTGATTTCTAAATGTTTTGAAATCTGAGAAGACAAAACAAGAAAATCCCAAACCCTCAACACTTTAAAAGCTGTCGTAAGTGTCACCACCTCCGGGCTCACAGGTAGCTGGAGGGGTGCTGTGACCATGAAGAACTGATGTCTTGGTGGCAGCTGCTTCTTCTGAAGCCACCAACAGGCTGTCATGAAGCAGTGGCTGTCCACCCACTGAGTTAAAATCCTGCTCCCTAAGAGAAACCAGACACCCTCTGGACACAAAGCCCTTTCTGGGTCACTAGGAACAACAGGATCCTGGCACCGGTGGAGAAAGCCAGCTGAGGGGAGGTCTTAAGGCATCTCTTAAGAAGACTCTAAAAGCCACCGGCCACCAAGGTAAAGACCAAGCATGCTGTCCCCTCTCTGGAGGGCTCCAGGGCAGCCATGGAGGAGCCAGGAGCAGTGAACTCGGAGGGCTGCCACCCTGAGATTCTGATGGCATGTCTGCTAGTTATAGAACTAACCCTCAGGGCGTGGCACTGTGGGTCAGCAACAGTGCTCATCGGAGCAGGGACGCAGCCTGCTGTGCCCTGCCCCCAGCACGGATGACCCTGTTACATTCTTTAAACCGTCATTGTTCGTTCTCACTGCGCAGCCTCATCCCACTGTCAGGGAGGCGATTACAAAGAGAACACAGAAAGGAAGCCTGCCTCTCTTTTGAAGCATCCTGGATATGCAACCCAAAGGCAAAGTGAAGCCAGCTGCACAATGTCAGGCTCTTGCTTCAAAGGAGGGGCTCTGTCTAGTTTCTCCCTTAGTAACCGTTTCACTGGTCAACACTTAGAAAGGCAGAACATGTCAGCCACTCCTCCTCACAGGCCCCTCGGGAGACAGGAGACGCAGGACTGCTCTGCTCTCTGTGCCGCCACCTTTGAGATGCATCTCTGTGTGTGGAAGGGCCATAAATCACGTAAATCATGTAGTGAGTGGCATATGGGGTGCGGGAAGCCAAGCTGTGTGCCTGTGGACAGGGGACAGGGTAGGAAGGAGGAGGACTGTGGGAAGGCAGATCAGGAGGGGGTCACCACACGGACTTCCCTGCTGGGGCATCTTTGTGCTGCTTTCTTTCTGGCCCTCCTCTTCCACCAGGGCCACATTTGTGGCAGGCATCGTCACTGGGGTATGTGACCAAGTGCAGGGAAGTGTGTGGGTGCAGGCAGGGGGGTGTGAGGAACGAGTCCAGGGGTCAGGGGTCAGCGCGCTGACTGCTACAGTTCCCTGCCGTCCTCAGCACTTTGCCTCCCATTCAGGCGATCACATGTTGGTGACCCTAACAGTGGAAGGGAGCAGGATCCCTGTGACAGTGAGGGTTAGCTCTCTGAGACCCTTGGAGCCTGTCGGTTGAAACACCAAGGCTGGAACCTTGGGAAGGACATGGCTTTTGGCTTTCCAGCTGTTTCCTTCCTCTATCCCTTGAGGCAGATCCCAGAGGGAGAAATGTAACCCCACCAGAGACAACCCAGCAAAGCCTGGTCAGAAGGAAGCCTCCAGCCTGCCCATCACTTAGCCTGGCAAATGCTGCCAGCCAGAGACAAACTTGAAGAACTTAGAGTATGTTTACAGACCTGCCGGAAATACCCTTTCTGGGCTCCAGCACTGTATGCCCAGCTCTCCTCTGCCCCACCCCCTCCAAGGTCAAATGTGTCACCTCTCCAAGTTCTCTCTCCCATCCCCTACTTCACTTTAGTCAGACACCTTAAAAGTCATTCACTCTAAAGCAAGCTCAAGGTTTCTATACACAAGGGCAGGGTAACCAGATGGCTTGTTTAGTCAGGCCTAGCAGGGTTGGGGGTTGGGGTACCAACACTGAAGCAAAAACAGACTAGGGAGTGTATTCTCGAACACTGACGGGAAGTGCACTTGAGAGAACGAAAAGATGGGGGTCTGTTAACCTAAGGACCAAGAGGGTCTGCCATGCTGAGGAGAGCATCTGGGGAAGCTCACCACAGTCTGCTTCCCTGGGCTCTGAGTGCTGAGGAAAAAGCAAAGGTCTTGAAATAGCCGGTTTCCTGAAGAGACATGGGGCCCATGCCCAAGATTTAGGCTAATTTCTGTAGTCCCAAGCTACCTAGACAGTGGGAGAGGGAACAGGATCCGAGTGACAGTGCAGTGGCTTTTGGAGACCCTAGGAGTCTGTTTCTTCCAACCTCAGCTTCCCCAGGTAAAGGGTGCATGTGTGTAGGGGAGGCAAGGGATAATTAAGGAGGAAGAAAACGTTCTGGAACAGGCCAAGGTAACCAAGCTGATGATCTTGGGCATTTGAGGTTGAGAAAGGACAGCAAGTATTTATAGAGAGCTTTCTTCAGACCAATAAAATCTACTATTCACTAGGCCGCTAGGCTTTTTTTTTATTATTGCTTTTTCATTTTTCATAAACTTTAGCTTATTTGATCTCCACAACCTTGGAAAGCACTGCCACCCACTTTATAGCCTGGGAAGGACAGCTAGCGCTCTTCCATGGCAAGAGCAACAGCGGGAAGGTGGGGATTCCAAGCTGAACCTGTGACATTTTCCTACGCTCTAGATCGTCAATAGCAGAACGAGAATGGCAGCCCATAGCCAGCCTAGCACATGACCCTGACAGACGCACGAAGAGGCAGGGGCCAAAGCCTTCTGGCCTTTAATACTCTTACAGGTGGACATGCAAGGGGACCCTGTGATATGGCATATGATCACATCAAATGTAGCTTCCACTTCCTGAGGCCCTGCTAGAAAGGATGACTCCGCCTGTCCCACCAGGATGGCTCCAAAGAGAACTGAAGATGAAATGATCAAGAAGTTAAAACTGGGGAGAGCTGACACGTTCCTCTCTTTACTCTTATTCAAGTTGACTCAACTCCTGTAGCAGGTCAGGGGGTCTCCAGCAAATCCTGGATAATCCCCCAAATGTTAAGGGTCCATAGTTCCCAGAAGAGTGATACCCTGGACTCAAATAGTATGGAAACTCCCAGCGGACCTTCCTAGAGCTTTATAGCTTCTAGCAGAGATCATTCCACATCACCTCTCAGGAGGAAGCCAGCAAACGCCTCCTTCCCCGGGCCAACTGGAGCTACTCCGAGCACTTCTGATTTCCCAAACTCCACAGGGCCCTCACCGCCCAGCTCCTGGCAAATGCCCCCACATTCTGACTCTCTGCGTATCATCTCCTTTGCTTTCTCATTGCTATTTAATTTATGTGCCTTCCCCACAGTTCTTCTCCAGTTCCACTCATGCTAATTAATTGTGAGCACAGTTCTTTTTTCCCTATTAGATTATAAGTCCTTAGAGACAGATGCTATATTGAATTTATCTCTGCGGTTCCCCCACTCTCCTTTCATGTTTAGCTGGGGGGGGGGAGGATAGATTTAAACTTTGTGGCCATACAACATATAATTACTAAAATGAAATTTACCTAGGTTTCCAGTGTGTGTATATGTATGTGTGTGCATGTGTGCACCCATATACACACATGTACACATTAGCTGTGAAACAGATCATGGGTCGAGTCCTATGATGACAAAAGAGAGGAGATGCCACAGTCCCTTCTTGGAGTGAGAAGCCATTCCCAAGGGGCCTAAGTCCCTGCTCCTGTCTCCAGGTTTCCCAGGAACTAAGGTGTCTGAGAATAAAGTGGAAAGGAAAGGAAGAGACAACTTAAGCAAGGCCGTAAGACAAAGAATCTTTGTCAAGGCCAAAAGTGCTTATGGGAAAGCCTGAGACTTTCTGGCAAGGTAGAAGACGGCAGCAGGCAGTGATTGGTGCTCAGGTCCAGTCAGGTAAAGGCTAGCTCCTCCCACTCACACACACCACCACACAGCCCATAGAGCTCCAAGTTTCTTTATTGGCCAAAGATTTAGGGTCAGTTCTCTTGAGTCAAGTTCCAGGGAGACAATAGAAGCAGTTAGTAAAGGGGGGAGCGGGTCCTAAAAAAGCAGATCTCAGCTAGCAGGCAGAGAAGTCATTCTACTAGAGATGTTAAGATATTCCCTGCCATGAGCATGTGTGCACACACACACATACACAGAGACACGCACACAGACACTCGCACACACACCACACTCTCGAAGGAGGAAAAGCCTTGTGCCATACTAGGGCTCACAAACAGAGGCTCCACCATAGCAAGGAAGGACAAGGATCTGTGTATGTGTGTGTGTGTGTGGGGGGGAGAGTCGACTGTAACCTTCTGACCCTCATGGTCCTGAGCAGTACCTGTCAAGGCCTTGATCTGAAAGGGCCTGGCTGAGCTGTTCTCATAATCCAGCTATGAATAAATCAGTAAGACACTGCTAAGCACAAATCCAACCCTAGTTCAAGATGAGAGGCTTCATGCCGAAATGTCCTTCCTAAGGCAGACTGGAAAGAATGCTCTCTGTTTACAATTTCCTACCTTCACTGGGACCACAGAGGAAGCAACGATAATTGCTCTCTCCATACATATAGGCAGGGTACTAAGGGCACAGGTCACCTCTTGAACTTGTGCCTGTGTAGCCCCTCAGACACTCCTTACTCACATTTTTCACTTTAGTCCCAGGTCACTTGGAACAGAGACAGATGGCCGAACCTACCCTCCACCAATGTCAGCATTTCCCTGACTCTCTGAACAATTGGGAGGAAGTGGAGGATTCTGGGACAAGCTGTTGAAGCCTGTACTCCCTGGGGAAAGGGTGCTCTCGGAACTTGGCAAAGGTGTTCCCAACACTGCCATATGAGAGCTCACATACAGAGGCTCCACCATAGCCAGGAGGGACATGGACCTGATAAGGATTATGACTGTAACCTTCTGACCCCCATGGCCCCAAGCAGTACCTGCCAAGGCCTTGATCCGTGACCTCTCAAAAAGCCTGGCTGAGCTGTTGTCATTATCCAGTTCGTCATCGGGGGCATCCCAGCGGGCATTAATCCGGCTGAATGGTGGCTGGTTGCCCACGTTTTCAAACTCCGTGGCCGATGTCATGTCAGCAGGCTCTTCTTAGCAGCTGTGCCTGGCTCAGTCTTCATGGAAGGGTCCCTAGAGGACAGCAACACAGGCAAAGGGTTAGCATCCAAGCCCCTTGCTCTTTTTCTCGGTGGAGACTTATGAAGGAAGTCCAACAGAAGCAGATCCTATGGAAGCCACGCACTGTCAGGGCAGTTTCTTCCCCTGAGGTCTCAGGGTCCTGTATTACAAAATATTGCAGCAGGAGTAACAGCGGCATTGGCTGTGACAGTGGCAGTGTTTGGGACAGGCTGAGAGCTGCATGCGGCAGGGTCAGGACGGCCAGCAGGTGGAGACATCAGTCCCAGTGAGCCAGCTTCCGTCAAACCTGCTGCTGCCTAGGTACTGGAGCAGCTTAAGAGACAGCTCCCTTGGGAGCCAGAGGCTGGGGAGTGTGGGATGGGCACTCAAGGAAGAGACACCTCAGTCATGGTCTAAGATCAGAAGTCTGCCTGGGGGTGGGTGGAGACGAAGGCAGGTGAGGGAGGGGGGAATGACAGTTGCAGTTGACTGGGTCTGACTTACACGGAACCAGTGTGGGGTTGGGTGGGGGTGGAGACATTGAGTCTATCAGGCCGCCAGCCCCATCACTGAGACTCCACCCTTAACAACAGAAGAAGTCAAGTTTCTTCTTGTTCTTTTTGTTTTGCTTTGTTTTGTTTTCTTCTTGAAAGTGTGAGCAGTTGTTGGAATAAGGTCTCCTGTTGAATCCCTGACCAGTCCAAGCAGCCCAGAGAGCCAGGGTAGCAGTAGCAGGCACTGTACGCCATGACATAAGGAGAACTGGGTATGTTAGGGACTGAGTGCCAAGAGAAAAAGGAAGAGCCACGTGATTGGCAAATGCTTTCCAAGGAAGTCTGGAGGCACTCGTGGAAGGATGGGTCGAAAGGGACAAGAATCTAAACGAAAGGAAATATCAACACTGAAGATAAGAAGCAACAGCAAGAACCAGGGAGCCGGCAAGTAACTGGAGAATGGGAGATGTTGGGGAGAAAAGAGAGACAGGAGGTGGCAGCAGCGGCCATCTTGGTTACCAATGTCCATGGCCTTGGGAAAATTGCTGCCTTCTCTCATCTGTGCCTGGGAACTTAAGAAATTCCAAGTTCAAGTCTGTACTTCAGAATGGGGGCCCAGAGCCTTCCCATTCAAGAGAGTAACCATGGGTGGAAAGGCCAGGGAGGCGGTCAAACAACAAATATGAATAACTAGTAAACTATACACCATCTTTTCACATATGCCAACACGTGGGCTCACATCCCCGACACAGTCCCCAGGAGGCTCACACAGGCAGGAGGCACAATGTTTGCTCGCCACTCTGAGCACGACTGCAGTGTTTGGACCTTACTCTTCAGACTTAGTCACTCCAGACTCTCGTCTCCCAGTCTGATAAATCAATCCCACCACATCCCTTTGAGGTAAGTCAGGAGCCAAAATTATCATTTCTAACTGCACAAGGGAGAAAAGACACAGGATGAGGCCTCCCCAAGGTCGTCTACCACTACTGTGGGGGCTTAGACAACAGGCCATGCTGGAGTCCTGTTATCACCCTTGACCGGAATGGTCTTAGGGATAGGGAGAGAGAATTGGGCCATTGGGAGAGTGTGTCCCAGATGCTAGCGCTGAACGAAGGATTTACTGCTCAGGGCAAAGAGAACGTGCAAAGTGGGAAAGCCAGTCATTATCCTGAACACAGTATCCCCCACACCATGCCAGGCCTGTGCTCAAGACTACTGTTGTCCCTTTGAACAATCCGTTCTCCATAATGGACTAGCTGCTTCTAGGGCTGGGCTGTCCTCTCGATGGTCTGAGCAGAGACAGCTGGGAAGGGTTTCCCTACTCCTCAAGCCTTCACTGCCTCCCCGGAGGAATGCAATGACCACAGAGGCTGACAGGCTGACCACCACCTGCACAGCCACAAGCTTATCCAGTAGCCCCCTGAGAGGGGCCAAGTTGTCAGATGTGAGGTAAGATCGCCTCTGAGCCCCAGAGGTAACCAGACCCTGGCTCACTCCCTTCATCCCAGGCTATTTTTAAGAGTGGCTGAGAGAGGCCCAGGCTGTGGGTCTGGGAGTGAGATTACCTTAGCTATGGCTTCGTAAATAAGTCTGCCCCAGAAAGATGAGCCCAAGTAGGCAGACCAGCAGAACCAGCGCGCAAGGCAAGATTGATGGCCCTGGGTGCAGGAGATCAGGGACACAACAGCAATTCATCCTGCTTAAAAACACCATCCTTCCTGAGACCGCAGCTCACAGAGGACAGCAGCCAGACAGTGGCTCTGCCAGGAATGTGGGGAAATACATTTGTGTATCTGAACAAATGAGTCTAGTATGTTTGTTTGCTTGCTTGCTTGCTTGATAACAGAAGGACCAGGTCCCTGGGGATAGATACCACAGAAGAAATGAGAATGGGGTCTCTTCCTCCTGACACCTTCCCTAGCCCCTGCCCAGGTGGCAATTTTGCCAGAGTCAAGGGTTGGTGGGTGAGGTGTGTCCACATGCTGAGGCAAAGATGGTCTCAGAGAGGATGGATTACCTATGGTGATTCCAGAAATGAGCAACACCCCTCACCCCAGGCCAAGACAATGAGCCTGAAACCAAATTCAATCCAGTGCTTTCTTGGTGTCACCCAGGTCCCTCCTATTACCATCACCTGGACCCTTCAAAGGCCCGGCCAGAAGAACCACTATAGCTAAAGAGAATAGCACATGATGGGGTCTCACGGGAAAACATCTGATCAAACCAGGAGCCACAGAAGTGGCATTCAAGTTGTCATCTGAGGGGAACTTAGAAATGGGGTGATGTGATCAAAGCTTTGATGATGTCAGTCACTGATGCATGCAGAGTGGACTTCCATGACTCGTGGAGGCCCCCATACAAGCCTAAACATGGACCTTATGCCCCTGTCAGCAAAAGGAGAGAGGGTGTCATATGGGTGGTGCTTGAGCATACAACTCCCATTTCACCCCAAAGATCTTAAGCTACCAAACCTCTTATCAAAGAGTAGGCGGGTCTCCTTTGTCACATCTCCAGAGTCATCCTTATCCCTTCCTTGTCTCCAGGTGACATTGCAGGACAAGCCCTACGGAGCTTGCCTACACAGCTCAACACTGAAAAGCCCATGTGACTATAACAGCTCAGAGTGCTTGATCCTGGAGCCGCTCACAGCCACCTCTCACACATCCTGGAACCCATCTGCTTCTAGAACGGGTGTTAGGCCTCACAATGTGAGCCTCAAGTGCTTTGCCCAGCTCATCAATGAGGACCCGAGGAAGTGCCGGGGGCTACAGTGTTTTCTCTGTAGGTCTGAGTTATGGTTTATGTTAGCTTTAATAGACTCTCCTCCAGTTCCAGTCTCCCAATAGTAACCAGTACTCCCGCTTCTTCCCCAGGTCCCTCAAAGGCAAGAAGGAGGAGGAGGAGGAGGAGGAGGAGGAGGCCCAACCTGCTTTTAACCTATTTGATACTATGGCAACCCAGGGCAGGAGATTAGATTCTGTAGTTCCCTTGGTTACTTTTCGGCGAATGCATCTCCAACAAGGGAGCATGCCCACCTACCCACTCCTTTCATAAATGGGTTGCATATGTACAGACACCTTAAAGAAAAGGCAAATGCATAAACACACACACACCCAAGTAAGGCGAGAACCAGTGAGATGCCATTCACCCCAGGAGTCCCACTGTCTCCTGGTCATCTCCAGTCTCAATATGGTTACAACTAGTGAACACACAGCTCTCAGAACAGGAGGCCACGGGAGTGTCAGCGTCATGGGGCAGGATGGAGGCCTAGGTAAGTGCCACCTGTAAGTGGCCTTTCCAGCAGGTGAAAGCCACCAGCATTTCTCCTTCTGGAGTGCTCTCTGCCTTGCCACACTGTGCAGTTCATATGCCAACCCAGCCTGGCCACAGCGACAGGGTGTGGCTTAGGATTCAGAGCTCCAAGGCTGTAGTCGCCAGCATCAAGGATGCCTATGCATTTGTGATGTTCTGCAATGTACTGGTTGTTCATTCCTGACTGTTCCTGTTTGGCGATGCCTTTCGCAATCCCTGCTGCTGCAGTTCCTGTCATTAGGCAGGGGCTTCAGGCCCACAAGTTACAACATGCCTGCCCTCATCATGGAAAAATCTATTAAGCACTGTCTCTGGTCACCCTGCTGCGGCTGGAGCAGGGGTGGGGTGGTGCTAACTGAGCTCTGCCAGTCCTTACAGGGATTTGGTTGGGAACAGGTGCTGCTTAGCTCTAACTTAGCTCTGACGGGGATTGGTTTTTCAGAACAGTGTTTATCAGAACTCACGTCCTGCTCCACTGGGAACAACAAGAGGGGAGAAGAGACAACAGTCTTACACGAAAGGTGAGCATCCCTGCTCTACAACACTCCAAACTCTGGAGCTGTTTCAGTTTTGACATGAGATTGCAATTGGAAAATCCCATACCTGACCTCATGTGATGTTGGAGTCACTAAAAAAAATACTACATAAAATTGCCTAAGGCTATGTGTGTAAGGTGCACATGGAAACATACATGAATTTCATATGTATGAAGGCTTGGACACCCTCAGGACTCTCGTTATGTGTGTGCAATTATTCTGTTAAATATTTTTTTAAAAATCCAGAATACTTCAGATCCCACACCTTTCAGCACATAGTCTTCAAAGATAATGTCTCAGTGTTTCTAGGCTCAATAGCAACAGTTACAGAAAACTGATGCTCTGCAGCCCTGCTTCCCCAGACTCAGGTTTTTGTTGAGATTAACACTGATTTATTCTCAGCTGTAAGGCTGAAAAGGTAAAATGCCCACTCTTTCTTCATTCATTAGGAGGTCCCCAGCCCATATTCACTTCTCTCTTCTCTGAAGAGAGCTGCAGGAGGCAAGGAGGTAAAAAACAGACGCTCCAACACTGGAAATGGTCAAGAATAGATTGAAATAACAAATTTCAAATAATTAAATATTTCTAATAAAAAGGATCAAATGATAGGACGCCTAGTGTCCCTGAGAATGGGACTAGACTGTGTGCACAACACGGACCTTACGACCTGTGATTTTCTTGCCAAAACCGTTGAGCCCTAGACTCAAGTCTTCAGGGCTGACTTCCCATGTTCAGGATTTACAGGAAATCAAGAGATAGGAAAGCAAGGAGCCAAATCCAGAGCTCGGGGCGTCCTGCAGACGACGGACTCAGTTTCCTCCAATTCATGTCACTGCGACAAGGCTGGCAAGATGGCTCAATGGTTAAGAGCACTGACTGCTCTTTTAGAGGACCCAGGTTCAATTCCCAGCACCCTGATGGTGGCTCATAACTATTTGTAACTTGTGCATGGGATACACAGACATTTGCAGGCAAAACACCAATACTCACAAAGTAAATAAAGTTAAAAAAAGAGAGACGAGGTAGGTTTTTTGTTGTTGTTTTGTTTTGTTTTCGAAGAGACAGGAATTAAGGATTGTCATGGATCAAAAGAAACTTAGAAGATGTAACAAGTAAATAATGTGTAAGATGTTTTGTATCTTAGGGCAATCGAGGCTATCTGAACAACAAACTCAGTTTTGGATGCCAATTAGGAATTATAGTCTATTGTAACAGGTACAATAATGATATTGTGATTATGTAAGAAAACTAAACTGTGTTGGTTTGAATGAAAATGGCCCCCAAAGCTCATAGGGAATGGCACTGTTAGGAGATGTGGCCTCGTTGGAGAAAGTGTGCCACTGAGGGTGGACCTTGAGGTTTCAAATGCTCGAGACAGGTTCAGTTTCTCCCTTTCTGATGCCTGCATCTGGATGTAGAACTCTCAGCTACTCTCCATCACCCGTCTGTCTACATACTGCCATGTTCCCCATCATAACAAAGGACTAAGCCTCTGAAATGTAAGCCAGCCACAATTAAATGTTTTCCTTTAAAAGAGCTGCTGTGGTCATGGTGTCTCTTCACAGCAACACAGTGAAACCCTAACTAAGACATAAATCTACTGCATAGTTTAACAATGCTGAAGTACGCATTGAGTAAGACATGACATCTAGGATTTGCTTAAATCTGTTTTAGGATTGTAGGAAATAAATAAACCAAATGAGAAAGTTCTAGCAGCTGACTTGGAGTGAGACACACATGGGAGTTTGCGGTACCATCCCCATGGCTTCTTCAGGAAAGTCTTGTAAAATTTTTGAAGTTAGTTATGATGGCTCACGCTAGGAATCCCAGCATTCAGGGGGTTGAGGCAGAAGGATCGCCATAAACTCAGGGCCACAGTTAGGTGTCAGGCCAACCTGGCTACACAGTGAGACTCTGTCTCAACAACAAACAAACAACAAACAAATAAGGCCTTAATAAAGCTTTTACTTAATGATATACTAAATTTATAAAATATAGTAGTCTACCCTTCATGAAAGATATAGTTCTAGATTCTCAAGTGGATGCTTAAGACTTCACTTAGTGCTGAACTCTAGATAGAGTGGTTTTCTCTACAGATACAGATCTATAATAATGCTTATAAAACTATGACTATAATAAAATTATATTATATAAGTTATATAATATATTATATATATATATATATATATATATATATATATATATATATAATTGCCAGCATACTCTTTTATGTTGGCTCCATTCGGCAGACTAGGAGTTACTTAAACTTTAGCTATGACTCTATGAAGGTCAACCTGACTAGAAAGGCTAGTGAGCGAGTGCTGGGTGGAGAGTATACACAGCGTGGATAGGCAAATGCAGAACGATAGGATGATTGGCATCTACCGAGTAGGAGCTGCAAGTCTTCATCATGTCGCTCAGCAAAGGCTAAAGCTTACAAATTCACTTCTCAAGTTTTCTACTTAATGCTTTCAGATTGCCATAACCATAGAGGGAAACCGCCTAACAGTCATAAGCCTGAAATGCAAGTGGTGCGTAGAATACAAGTCAGCGCCTCCATGGCCCTAACACCTGGCAAGGTCTGGCTTCTCCTGCCTCCCTCTCTGAGCTCATCTCCCATCTGCACATGTAACACCCAAGCCTTCTTTCATCTCTTCAAACTTGGTATGTCTAGCCTACCTCTGGGCCCTTGTGTGTGCTGGTGCCAGAGAATAGCTTTTGAAGCAACCATACATGTCTGTCTCTGTCCCATTTCCCAGACTCTTCTTAGAGATCACTCCCTTGTGGCCGTCCTCCCTGGGCACACTACATAAGCTGAGTTCTCCCCACCATCCTTGGTCTCAGTCGTCCGATCCACTATCAGAACTGCATTTACGCATCTGTCATTGACTTCTCCCCAAGTTTACTCTCTTGCCTGGACGGTGGTGGGTTCCGTGGAGGCGGGCCAAGCCACACCCATATCCTAGCACTCAGTGCTGTGCTGTACCTGGGACCCGAGTAGGTGCTCAATGCCTGTTTGAGACCGACTCTCATTCTGGAGCCCCCGACCTCCACCTCACCATACCCATCACCTCATGTTCTCATGCCCCAGTTACCCCACTTGTGTGCACTAAGCATTCATGTGGAATCTATCAGCACTAAGGCCGGTTATTTCACATCTGACTTTAGAGTGCCTTTCATTGGTCATCCCTTCATGTTCTAAAGCTCTCTTTACGCCAGGCTCTTGCCACTTCTTGCCTGGCTTTGGAAAATATTTCACGTCTTCCTATGCTCAGGCCTTTCAACCTACCGCTCATAAGAACACATCCCACCTCTGGAAGCTTCCAGCAACACAATCTAATCAACAACGGCATCTAGGGCTGAGCGCATCTCTCCGTTGTGCTGACTCTGATCAATGTATCCTGTGCCTGCACATTCCATGTGTCATATCCACACACTGAAAGTCAGCCGTCTCTCTCCTCACACTTTTTTTATGTTTACAATGAACACATTTTTTCACTTAGAAATTCAATATAGAGCAGTTTTTCAGAATTTAATTGGGTTACCTTTTCTCTCCCACCCATTCTCCTGGGCCCTAGTGGAAGGAAGGGGCAGTAACTGGTAGGAGCCCAGCTGTGACTTCCTTCCCAGTCTTCCTCCCTACCTCAACCTCAGTTGCCAAGGGCAGGCCAGTGTAGATCCAGACATCCACACAGTCCTCCCTACTTGCCACCCCTCAGTCCCTGGCACCAATGTTGTATGTACTCCTTTGTTTTTGTCAACTTGATACAAACTAGAGTCCTCGGAGAAGGGAGAACCTCCTTAAGGAAATGCCTCCATCAGACTGGCCTGCAGGCATGTCAGTGGGGCCTCCTCTTGGTTAATGACTGATAGGGCAGGGTCTAGTACACTGTGGACAGACAGACAGTCCTAGGCTGTACAACAAAGCAAAGCTGCACAAGCCATGGAAGCAAGCCAGTAAGTAGCACCCTCCATGGCCTCTGCATCAGTTCCTGCCTCCAGGTTCCTGCTTTGAGGTTCTGCCCCAACTTCCCTCAGTGATGGATGATGACCTGGAAGTCGTAAGACAAAATAAACTCTTCCCTCCATGAAAGTTTTGCTCAGGGTTGTTTCTCGTAGCAACAAAATATAACTAATGCAAACGTCTAGACTTTTCTCCTTCCACCATTGTTTTAACAAACTCAAGTCTTTCCATCTTCAAGCAAAACTCTTCCCGATCCCCTGCCTTCCCCCTTCTTGACAAAGTTGCCAAGGACACAAACATGTAATTGATTTAAGAGGAAACCCAGCAGGCTACAGCAAGGCCAAGAGCCAGTCGGGCCTTTCAGAGCTGAGAAGTATAGATAGAAACAAGGAGGTGAAGGCTGTCCTTAGCAAGCTACAGCATGCAGATGATGAGGGCGGCTGCTACCAGCAGTGTGCTGCCCCAGCACGAGGCCATACACACCAAGGGGCCTATAAGCCGCTTGCTGAACACATGCACAAGACTGGGAAATGGCCCTAGGACGATAAGAGTCCTCCTGTAGAGGACATACTGTTTGGGGGCTCAGAACATGGCATATGCCGTCATGCTGAGGACTGGTCATCGATATCCGATGCTGTCACTGCTGCTCCTGTTCCTCAGTCATCACACGCTCCCAGCCCCTCTTCTGTTGCTAGACCGTGGGGCTCAAGGGATGGCCAGCGGCACTGAGGCCCAAGCCCTATGAACCTCTTTACCCAGTCCCAGCCTCAGCAACCTCACTCGCAAGACTGAGAAGAGCAGCAGCTTCCCTGGGTGCTTCCAGACAGGAAGGCCTTCCCCACTTCACGCAGAACTCTTTCCTGTCTCCCTCCTCGTGCCACAGAAATGCCAGTCACGGAATGATTTCAACCCCAACATCTCCACCACACAAACAAAAGCAGCTATTTTAAAAGACGGACTTTTAAATAATGTATAAGTGATGGGTGCCAATTTATTCGTTCATGTTGGAGCTTTTACAATAACTCAATTAAAGCTCATCTTTTAGTTTGGGCCCACAAGGACTCCTGAGGGAACAAGTGCTGGCCAAGGGGTTTTCCCATCCTTGGCCAGGGCACTGAGCCTGACTTCGTGAGGCCATCCTCTGGGGACATTTAGGAAGTTATCTGCAAGAGGCAGCTCCAGACTCAAGCAGAGGTAAGTGCAACTTCTTGAGGCCTGGCATCAGCTCCTGCCTCGCCCAGTCTCCCGGGCCTTCACACGAGCATGTAGCCACTTGGCCTGAGCTCTGCTGGAGGGGACCAGCCACCAGCTTATGAAAGTCACACTGCTGGCCACACTCCTCAGGAGCAATTTCAAACTCTTTGGCTCATCAGATCTCAACCTTTGGGTAGTGACCTCCTTGGGGGTCACATATCAAGATATTTACACTATGATTCATAGCAGTAGCAAAATGACAGTTATAAAGTAGCAATGAAATAATTTTAAGGCTGGGGGGTCACTACAACATGAGGAACTGCATTAAAGGGTTGTGACATTAGAAATGTTGAGAACCACTGCTCTAGATGATTGTGAAGCAGAGCTTGGGCTAGGAATGCCTTAGCTACTACTTGCCTGTTGCTGTGATAAAATACTCTGACCAGAGCAAGGGTTTATCTTGGCTCACTGTCGGATTGTATAGTCCACCATTGTGGGGAAGCCAGGGTGGTAGAGGATTGAGGCAGCTGGCTTCACTGCATCCATGGTCAGGAGAGACAGAGACAGAGAGACAAAAATAGACAGAGACAGACAGACAGACAGACAGACAAAGATAGACAGAGACAGACAAACAGAAACAGATTGTTAACTTTCTTTCTTTCTTTCTTTCTTCCTTTCTTTCTTTCATGTATATGAATGCACTACACTGTAGCTGTCTTCAGACACACCAGAAGAGGGCATGGGATCTCATCACAGATGGTTGTGAGTCACCATGTGGTTGCTGGGAATTGAACTCAGAACCTCTGAGTCAGTACTCTTAACCACCGAGCCATCACTCCAGTCCCAACGTTTCCCCTTTCTATCCAGTCTAGGATCCAACCTCAGAAGGTGGAGCCACCTACCTTAGTTAACCTAACCAGGATAATCCCTCACAGGCACAGCCAGAGGCTAACCTAATGTAGACAATCCTTCACATGTGTGTCTGGAGGCTTGCCTCCCAGGTGAGTCCAGATCCTGACAAGATGATGATCAACACTAGCCATCACAGACGGGAACCCAGAATAACTAAGATATATATATGCATATATATGGTTTTTCGAGACAGGGTTTCTCTGTGTAGCCCTGGCTGTCCTGGAACTCACTCTGTAGATCAGGCTGGCCTCGAACTCAGAAATCCGACTGCCTCTGCCTCCCAAGTGCTGGGATTAAAGGCATACGCCAGCACTGCCCGGCAGATGTACACATCTTAGTGTATACATCCCCACTTACTGCGTGCTCACCAGAACAAACTTAAATATCATTGTTGAAATCATTGTTGCTATGGCTGTTATTACCATACTCTGTCAAAATAAAAGACCTAGCTTGGAATCCTAATTGCTGTACTTAGTAGTTGTGTTCTGCAAGTCGATTAACCACTCTGTGCCTCAGTTTCCCTGGGCTGCTATGGCACAGCTACTCTGCACACCCATGTGTTGGTGCTCCCCTTTCTGTTCACACAGTCGAGATGCATGTCTCAGCCAGCCTTCTGCTTAGGTGACGCTGAGGACTGAGCAGAAGTCCTCTTCCAGGTTTTAGGCATCAGACTCCTCCCCATCATTCTCTGACCTTTGCCCCTAAGCTCCTAGAACCAAGGAACCAGGGCCACAAGAGAGAGGGAAATGCCTTCCCGGACCACTAGGGTGGAAAGCTTCCTTCTTGCTGCAAGAAGCTCTCCTTACCTACACAGTGAGAGAGGAAGAAAAGCTCCTTTTGCACTCTCCTCCAGTCCACTCAACCAACATCTACTGCACAAACTTGCAGAAGAGATTATAAGAAGTTATCCGACCACGATGTAGAAACCGTATACTGCTACACAGCCCAAGCTGCTATTTACAAAACAACATGCCGCAGCGTATTCTCCACCTTGTGAATTCCATCAATACGCTCTCACCATAAAGATAAAGGGAAACTGGAAGCAGAGTTTATTGCCAGTCCACTGTTCTCCCTGGGCTTTTTTCCCTTCCACTCTTTCTGAGTGTCCATTCTAAACTGCCTTAAAGCCAGGTCCCTCCAGCACCTTCCTCCTTCCTCAGACCCACTGACCTTCCCACAACCAAGCAAGACTGACACTGACAACCTAAGGCCCTGAAACTGTAAAGAGAGGGGAGCTGCGATCACTTTACTGGGAAGATTCAAAGGAGGGAACGCCAAAGAGGCAGGTTTGGAGCCAAGCCAGGCCAATGGGTCAGAAATGGTTAGCCGGACAGGCTACTCGCCACCTTCAAATAATGCAAGGGAGGTAGTGGTCTACGGTATCTGCAGAAAGCCAGCTGCACACACCCAGCCTGCCGCTGTCAAGTATGGACTCCTCATTCTGGCTTTGCGCTGTAACTCTGGTCTAGTTACTTTTCCTGTCTCTGTGATAAAAACAACTTAAGGAAGAAGGTTTTGAGAGCGCAATCTAGTGGGATGGGAAGGCAAAAGGCAGCAGGAGCCAGAGGCAGCTTGTTGCACTGTATCCTAAGCAGGAAGCTGGGTTAGTTAAATTAGCTCTCTCTTTCCTGGGTTTTCAGCCCAGACAGTAGTCCACAGAATGGTACCACCCACACTTAGGGTGAGTATTTCTACCTCAATTAACCTAATCTGGATAATCTTCAGATGCACCCAGAGATTTGTTTCCATGGTGATTCTAACTTCAATCAAATTGACAATCAAGATAGGACTAGAGAGGTTATTCAGTTAAGAGCACTGTCCACTCTTCCAGAGGACCAGGATTCAATTCCCAGCATCCACACGGCAGCTCACCACTGTCCATAACTCCAGTTCCAGGGGATCCGACATCCCTCACACAGACACACATGCAGGCAAAACACCAATTCATATATGATAAAAATAAATTAAAAACAAGACAACCACCCAAAACAACAAAACAAAATAAGGAGGAATGCTTTGCTGGGCAATAGTGGCCCGTGTTTTTGATCCCAGCACTTGGGAGGCAGAGGCAGACTGTAAGACAGCCAGGGTTACACAGAGAAACCTTGTCTTGAAAAACAAACAAACAAACGAACAAAAGACTGGCCACCACAGAGAAAGAACCTGATTAGGGAGCAGGAGTTGTCCAAGGTTTAAAAATGCATCTGGGAGAGTCCAGACTGAAGGCTAGAGCGCTGGCCCCCGAGGGTCACACTCAGACTTAGCGTCACTGTGCACCTTACCATAGCCGAGAGACCGGATGGATTTCCCAGTCCCACTCTAGCATCTTATATTTGATTGCAGAATTAAGACAAGCACTCACCAGTCGTCTGTAACTGTTTATGTATGAATTCAATAAATATCTATGAACTATAGCATCCCTAAATCTATTACTTAGATCGAAATATACAAAATATTTATGATAAAAAACTATAAAGCAAAGAAAAAAATCATGGAATAAATCAAAGAACTAAAGAAAAATGCTGTGCTCTGGGATTAGAAGAATCAATGTTGCTGAAACGTGAAGTCTCCAAAAGCTGATCTATAAACTCGACACACTACCAGATGAAATCCTGGCAGGACTTTTTGGTAAAAATCAACAAGCTGGTTTTAAATTAAATGGAAAAATAGGTTAGAAAAAGAAAACTTATATTACTCCATTTCAGACTTACCATAAAGCTAAAGTTATTAAGATAGTTAAAAAAAAATGCCAGGCATGGTGACATACACCTTTAATCCCAGCACTCAGGAGGCAGAAGTAGGCGGACCTCTGGGTTTGAGGATGGTGGGAGCTGAACCTGGGTCAGCTTAATCCAGCTGGGTTGTATAATCCAAA
The DNA here is from genome assembly GCF_978045245.1 of Mus caroli. Taxonomy (NCBI): domain Eukaryota; kingdom Metazoa; phylum Chordata; class Mammalia; order Rodentia; family Muridae; genus Mus; species Mus caroli. Next base: position 75,170,647 of record NW_028227269.1, read on the forward strand.
TTAAAATCATCTGTTCTTCAAAAGACACTGCCAAGCATGAAAAAAACAAGCAGCAGGGGAAGACATATTTACAAAACACACGTCTAATAAGGAATTTCCAACCAGAAACATAAAGAACTCTCAAAACTCATTAATAAAAAATAAATAAAATAAAAAATAAAAAACCTGGATGGATAGTGTCGATAATATACCTTTAATCCCAGCACTTGGGAAACAGAGGCAGGCAGATCTCCCTGAGTTTGAGGCCAGCCTGGTCTACAGAGTGAATTCCAGAAAAGCCAGGGCTACACAGAGAAGCCCTGTCTGGAAAGAAAAAAAAAAGCAAACAAACAAAAACAAAGAAAGAAAAAGAAAAAAGAAAAAGAAAAAACCTCTTAGCTGAGGGAAAGCAGAAGGTTTCTAAAGATGCCTCACCAGACAAAGCATGAGGATGACCAATGAAGCACACAGGAAAAGGTGAGTGACCTCATAGGGAGATGCAAATTAAAGCCACAAGATAGCAGCATCTGCTTATTCAAATAGCTTATCTAAAACAAACAAACAAAGCCCTGGACTGATCAGGATGCCAGCTAGGCTACCCAGGCTCCCTTACTTCACATGTGATATGCAGAACAGTGTGCAGCGAAGACAGAAAACAGAGGCTGAGATTAGACATGCGTTTACCACAAGACCTAGCAATCCCACCCCCAGGCATTTACCCAAGAGTCGTGAAAACCATTCCCACAAAACTCCTATGCAAATATTTATAGTGACTTTACCAACCAAGACTTGGAAACAACCTAAATGCTTATCGGCTCATGCAGAATGGCTTCGCCAACTGGAAACATTCACAAAGTCGGATATTACTCAAGCGATAGAAAAGCCTTGACAAACACACAACACTGGTGAGTCACAGATGCATTACAGTAAGTAAAGAAGGATGGAATCAGAAGGCTTCCTGTTACATAATTTGATGTATGTGACACTCTGGAAAAAGGCAAAACTATAGGGACAGAAGCCAATCAGTGATGCCAGGGGTGAGAGTTGGGATCCCAGGCTGCTAACAAGCATGAGGGAATGCTGGGCACTGCCGAGTACTCACACGCCATGAATATTTACCAAGCCTATGGAAATATAATCCAGAATTTAGAATGTGCATGTAAATTACACCTGAATAAACCTCAAAATAAAATAATGAAGCTAAAATTATAAATAAACATAAAAGACTAAAACACATTTACAGAATACTTACTTCTAGCAGTCACGTTGTTATTAACTGCTCCGACAATAATAATTTAGAACAATTATTATAATTTAGTTTTACATAAAGAGAGAGTTTTCTCCAGCTAGATACTGTAATGTGAATATGTATAGAGAAGGATTCTGGGCGTGGGAGGGATGACTCATAGGTGAAGAGCATTTACTGCTCTTGCAAAGGACCAGGGTTTGATTCTCAGCACCCACATGGGGATAGGGTTACTATACTTACTTGATCCGATCTGCAGAGGATTCAAGGCCCTTATCTGGCTTCTATAGGTACCTGCACATACATGTTCACACACACACACATGCACAAGCACTCATTAAAACAATAAATCTTAATTCTCCCTATGTCCAAGTTATCTAAAATATCATATTAATAATGACAGAATAAGTATAAATAATGGCAATAAATAAAGTGGGGTTTCAGAGGCAGGAAAGAATATTTGAAGCTAGAAAAGTCTTTAGAAGAAACATCTGAGAACATAGAGTGGTCATTTTTATTGTCCAATGTAAATGATATTTATTAGAAAGTTTTCTCAAGCCATTTCTCCCTGATCACCCTCATAAGTCTGTAATACAGACGAGAGACACGTTATTAATGTCAGTGCAGCTCGACAAACCAGGAGTTGGAAGTCAAATTCTCTTCCGCTGTGAGCCATCTCTCCAGTCAGAAAACCAGATTCTCTACCTTAGACTTGGGAAGATGGAGTCAATGTCTAAAATCTCAGGGCTTCTGGAAGAAGCACCCTGAGCAAATGCATCTTTTTCTTAAGACAGGCAGGGCCCTTAACGAGAGCCAGGTGCCCTGCTTCCGATGGTGTTCCATAAGCCCAACACGACTGTCTGAGTCTTTATCAAGTAGGAATGAGAGCCAACAGAGTGAAGGGTGTGTGTGTGTGTGTGTGTGTGTGTGTGTGTGTTAGAGGACATTTGGAAAGTGGGTCTTTCTTTATATTGTGGGGTCTAAGAAGTCAACTCACAGGGTGAGGATTCATCAGGCTTTACCCACTAGCTATCCTGCCTTCTTGTCCACCTTATTTTTTGAGACCTGGTTTCTCTTCCCAGTTCTAGACTGGCTAGCTAGCCAGCAAGTACCAGGGCCCTCCCTCTACACGCGCAACCCAGAGCTCTGGGATTGCGGCGTGCCTGGCTTTTATGTGGGTGTCGGAGATGGAATTTAGGAACTCAGGCTCATGCAGCAAGCACTTTACAGACAGAGCAGGCTCCTCAACCCAGAGCAGAGGGCTTTTGAGGTAACTGGTTATATTTATGGTTTCGATGTCTCAAACCATTTTTTATAAATACAAAAAAAGAAAGAAAGAAAGAAAGAAAGAAAGAAAGAAAGAAAGAAAGGAAGGAAGGAAGAAAGAAAAGAAGAAAGAGAGGGAAAGGAAAGGAAAGGAAAGGAAAGGAAAGGAAAGGAAAGGAAAGGAAAGGAAAGGAAAGGAAAGGAGAGGAAAGTGAAAAGGAAAAGGAAAAGGAAAAGGAAAAAATGGAAAAACCCTTGAAAATCACATGGATAATGCTGTCTGCTTCAAATGCAAGATAACAGGCTCATCCCGCAATTGTTTATATCCTACCTGGCCTCCAGTGCAAACTCAGAAAGCTGTTTCCTCTTTGGAGAGATCAGTTCCCTGTGACTGAGGACAGCACATGCTCCCCGGGCTTGCCTGCCTGAGCTGTAACCCATATAGCTCAGGGTACCATTCCCGTACACACTGGATGCTCACACACTGGCCTTGCCTGCCTGAGCTGTATCCCATATAGCTCTGGGTACCATTCCCATACACACTGGATGCTCACACACTGGCCTTGCCTGCCTGAGCTGTACCCTGTATAGCTCTGGGTACCATTCCCATACACACTGGATGCTCACACACTGGCCTTGCCTGCCTGAGCTGTACCCTGTATAGCTCAGGGTACCATTCCCCTACACACTGGATGCTCACACACTGGCCTTGCCTGCCTGAGCTGTACCCTGTATAGCTCTGGGTACCATTCCCATACACACTGGATGCTCACACACTGAGCTCCTTGCTTCTGGAGCCTGTCCTTATGCCTAACTCTGAGCAGAGGGGAAGGCAGATGCAGAGCGGTCCTCCTGGTGTAGAAACCACAGCACCAGTGGAGTCACATCTACAACCTGGACATTTTGCCGTGATATACATTTTTTTTTTTTTGCCACTGCTAACAAAATGATACAGGGCAGTGCTGTGATGAATATCAACTATTTCCTGAGTGGGTGCTAAATAGATGCCCATAAGCAGGTGGCCTGTCCTTGTCAGTGCCCCTTCCCCCCACTAGCCAAGGAGTAACAATCAGGCAGGTGACTAAGAAATCCCTTACAGACAGAGCTGGAGAACATGCCTCCCCTCTCTGCTTCAGTTGTCTTACCTGGCCTACAGGGAGTCAAAGTCTCCTGCTATGAAGCTGTTACCATCAAATATTTATTGGCAATTTGCCTTGTGCCGGGCATGGGGTTTTGTAAACACCATCACGAGTAAAACTCAGAACAGCACTGAGAGGCAGCCATTCCCTCGATAGGTCAGGAAATGGGGGAGGGGGTTAGAGGATCAGCAACTTGCTCCAGTCAGTCAACCTTTGGGGGACAGAGCCCAGGCAGTCTGGCTCAGAGCCTCTGCCCTTATCCACTTTGGTCGCCACCCCATTGGCCCAGTCTGACACCAGCCCTGTGCAGGAAGGAATATGGAGATCAAAGGGACACAGAAAGTATAAACAGTTTTAAAAGCAAAGGAGATGAACTCTTCCACATCCAACTTGACACCAGGCAACAGGAACTTCCAGAAAGGCGACAGGAAGAAACTGATCTCCCCAGGGAGACCCAAGAGGCCTCTTAGGGTCACACTAATCCATCCTGGTATTTCAGAACACAGACACACCGGGCCTCTAGCCTGCACCAGATCCACATCTTACAAGGGCCACCATCTACTTTGACCCCCCAACTCACAAACAGCAAGATGGGGAGCATTCTGGGATAGAAAAGAAACTGAAGCAGAAGAGAAATGTCTGCAGTCAGGCCCGGGGGGGGGCATCTGAAGTCCTGCTTTTATGTTTTTTCCCCCATGGGCTTTCTTTAACATGAAACACATCTACTTATTTGCAGGAGGGAAAGCCCAGTGTGTGGCAGACAAGAGGGCTTCAAGCAGGAGGCTCCACAAGGTGTTGTGGTTTGATACCGCTCTCCCCGTATCTGTTAAAGAACGCGGCAAATTTTATCATCTGGAAGCAGCCAGAGACTACCCCTAAATTCTGGGCACTGTACGTGGGCTCCCCAGAAGCTCCTACACTGGACTTAACATAAGTACCTCTGCCATCAGATAATCAGGGCTGAGCTGCTGCCAAGTACCCAAGATCACATTCTTCTCTTAAAGTGGCCTGATTCCAAATAGCTCCTCTTGGAGCAATGGCTGCGAGACTGTAGAGGGCCACCTGTTCCTGGGAGGCATGTGGGCGCAGCCAGTGTGGTGGACGCATAAGCTGGGAGAGGGTGTCAGCAACCTGTGGAGAAATGAGCCCGTCCCTGCTAAGACAGTGTATAGCAACTCCAAAACACCAGCCGGGCTCCAGTGTCCACTAACCCAAGGCGACAGGAATCTTCCGTTCAGGAGTGGCTTGAGCTAGTGTCCAGAAAGAGCCAGAGATAGCATGTGCGGGATTTAGGACATAAAGACTAAACCAGGGTGGCTCTGATCTGGTGTTCCGAACCAGGCAGCATTTCGTGGAGTTAGGCACATCTGAACATACACTGCCTGAGGATAGCTGGACACAGCCCCTTACTAACTGTGTGGCCTTAGGCTGCTTAAACTCTGTGCGTCTCTATTTCTCATCTACAAAGTGGAGTGAATAACAGGTATCACCTCCCAGCACTGCTGCCTCGATCAAGGGAGACAAGGTGTAAAGTCCTTGATGGAGTGCCTGGGTGCCTGCACTGTCTCAGAACCAAGCGTTAGCCCCTCTTGTACCTCACTTCTCCAGTTATTAACCACTCTTCCCTCTGTTCACGGCTCGTACACGAGTACAGTCTTTTGGTTTGTCTGTTGTCTTGTTTTTCGTCACCAGAAGCCTATTATCCACGGCGCCTGCACAAGCTCTGCCACCATGCCTTGTCTGGGTGTCGTCCGCGTGGCGACCCTACTGCGGGATGCCTGTTAGGCAGGCCATCTATCCTTTGCATTCCTCATGGATTCTGTGAAGCTGGGGACAGGCAGGGGCAGCAGCAGCTTCTATCTGGGTATCTGAGGTGAGATACTGGGGAAGGGGCAGAGAGTCCCATAGCTGATGCAAACTGACAGGCTTGCCAAGCAATTCTTTAGATTGTTGCTGACCCCTTTTTCTCATTTTACATTAAAAAAAAAGGATGGTTTTAGTACACTAGAAGGGAAAGAAACAACATCCAACTGTTTGCCACAATTCTTCACAATAAAGGCCTTTCTTCCTACTCTTTTCCTGTCTACGTGGTCTCAGCACCACCACAGTTCCGCTTCCATCTCAGTGCTAGCTTCTGATGCCAGGGAAGACCCGGTTGTGACACCCTGTTCAGTTAGTGCAGGCTTCAGGCTTGGCTTAATGGCTCCCTTCAGACAAGGCTTACCCTAAGATCTGGGCTCCGAGGGAGGACAGGATTGGCAGAGGGAAACGCTGCCTGGCTCACCTCAGCAACACACCCACCACACAGCTGACAGGCCTAGAGAAACCATCGTTAGTATTCTTGGCATTAGCTTGTGGGCTTTGACCCAAACTACCACATGCTCACCGTTATAGGTAAGAAGTTGCCCGTTCTTGCCTACAAACTCGATACTCTGGAGGACATGTAGGAGGGCTGTAACTAGGAAGCCAACCTGGGTGACATGCTGAGGCTTTATCTCAAACAAAATGAAAACAGAACAAATAAAAACTGTACAGACTTCCCAGTCTTTGCCAGGACTCTATACACTGCTACCACCACCAGACCTCCCCATTCCAGAAGAGAACTGTGTTTATACAGTTCGTTAATTTGATGTATCTCCTTCCTGCCAACCTAATATATTTTATTAGATTGTTTTTAATTATAGATGTTGATGTATGCCAAGCCCTTAGAGAACCCCAACCAAAAAAGGCTACGATTGAGAATCGAGGCTAACAATGGTGGACTATTGGTAGCTCAGAATGGTACCAGTTGAGGAGAGAAGCAAGGGATAAACAGCAAGAAATGGCCTTTCTCTCCGAGAACGGCTTGGCCATGGTCACGGCATAAACACAGCCAGCAAGAAACCCACCTCTGCCTTTATATTTACACTTGACTGCCAATGAATGGATGGATGTCTGTTATAAACTATCCACACACACATGAAGGGATCAAGCCCCACACACAACAGGAAGTAGATCTCTAATAACAGACAGCTATAGGCACCATAATTGAAAGCAACACGACTCATATTTAGTACGAGGGTGAAACAGCCCTAAGAGCCCACTACACTGTCTTTTGGTCCACTCCTATGAGTGACTTCTGTCTGCTTTTGAGACAGGGTCTCATGCAGCCTGGGCTAGTCTCAAGCTCAGTGTGTAGCTGAGACTGGCCATAAACTTCTGCTCGTCCTGCCTTGCTTCCTGAGTGTCGAGAACACAGATGTATTGTGTACTGAGACCAGCACTATGCTCTCTACCAAGGGACTCCCATCCCAGCCCCTACAAGTGCCTCTCACCTGCTCTATTCAATCCATTTACAAACTGAGGCTTACAGAAGTCATCCAAGGCCACACCAGCAAAAGAAGGAAAGGGTGAAACATGACCTCCACCTGCCCGCTGCTGGTCTCACAGAATCATTTCGGGACTCTATTGATACATTTCAGTTTTCTTAACAGCCCGGTAATTCACACTAACGCTTAGGAGGGCTTGAATAGACATAGAATATAAAAGGGATGCTGGTGCCTGCTGTAAATTCCTTCTAGTGTAAAAGTCACACTTACCCTTCTCCTCTGCCTAACGCTATTTCTAAAAAGAAAAAATAACCAAATGTTTCTAAAATATACCCAAATGATCTCCAAGGGCTTCACCTGATCTCTGCAGCGGGAAAGGTGCCCAGTTCCTTTGGTGGCCACAGGATGCTACTTCAGAAACAGAGAGGAAGCTGCTGTTCCTAAAAGCCCTGGGTGATTCATGTCACTAGCCCAACAGAAATAAGATCCAGAGACTATGTCCTTGAACTGTTGCTCTCATAGCACATGCCTCTCATTAAAGGAACAAAAATCGTCTGGGAAAACCAGGAACCCAAAGGTCTGAGTAACGGCTACCCAAGCCAGACTGGGGCAGCCCACATGCACTACCCAAGCCAGGCTGGGGCAGCCCACATGCACTAGGCTCCCCCCGAGTTCTCTCCATTATCTAGACTCGGCAGAACTGGCTGACTCCTCTTGCTTATCTCCCTGTGCCTCACAAGGGTTGCTACACCCAGTGCATGTAGGACCTCTTTATCGGGAAAGATCCACAGGACTAGCTTGTGCATTTGTGCACAAGTGGTTATTGAGCCCGCCAAAAGATTGATAATTCTGTGTCTGCCTATTGGCACATACATTATGAACACGCACGCACAGCTGGTGGATACAGACGGGGTAGACACCGACCACAGAGCATGCGGCTCTGGAAGCTGCAAACCTCCTCAATAAAGCTATATCACCGCCCTTTCCCTAGAATGCCTGCCATTGTCCTGATGCCCAACAGCTAGAAAACAAAAACAGAGCTTGCTAGGCTTTGAATGATATAATTCATTCCATAAATATCTCCTCAGCTCTGTGCTGAATCCCCACATAGCAAGTTTTACCAAACTCTAGCATTCCTGAGATGAGACCAAAGGCATCCTTTAGCCCTATTGTGGCACGACAGGATCAGTGAGACAGTAGGATCACTGAGCTCACAGGCTTGCCAAACGGCAGCAGCCTTTGACAACGTGAAATGACATTTAAGGCTTAAAAGCCCTCCTGTATGTTTCTGACACTGTGAAATAATAAGCTTGCCACAGGCTCATCTACTTTCTTTGTTTCTGAGTCTTTTTTAAATTATTGTTTATATTTCTAATGCGTGAAAATTATTTATTAGATATGGTCAGACATTGGGGCCAATATTGACTTTCAAAAAGACACATTTTACATTTTATGCATAAAGTAAGTAGACCAACTAATGTAAATAAAACAGGCAGTGCCTTCCTGGTCGTTAAAAGATTGAGACCTACCGCTGTAACGCATGGTTGCGAGCACAGCCTAAGGTCTCTCATGAAACACTAGACGCTCCGTCCCTGAATCACCTGTAATCAGAATGAAAGCAGAGAACTGTTACTCCTGACTTGTGGTAAGTAACTTGACTATAATGCATCGGGCTGACTGGAATTCCCTTCTCCCTACACAGAGAAGCCTGATCTCCACCACAGAACAAAGACTACACAGTAATTAAACACCCTGGCCCAGAAGTGGAGCGGGGACTGAACCTCACTCTCCAGTCACCCTTTGAAAGAATCAGTAAACATCAGGGTAGGAGAGGAGAGAGAGATTGGAAAGACCCTCAAAGTCTGGCCTATCTGTACAAGGCAAAGGGGACCTCGTACTTTGCAACAGACAACACACGGCTACATAAACTGTACAGTTTTGAAAAGAGGCAGGATCCAGGCTCCGCAAGGTGCAGCCTGTCAGGATTTGTAACTGGATAAAAAGCACAGAGCTGAGGAACGTGTGGACCTGGGCTGTAGCAGCTGATTAATTCAATTAATATTTATTGAGCACCTGGAAAGTTCAGGGCTGAATACTGTGGGCAGAGGTAGGCAGTGGCCCGTGCTCTCCTAAACTCACAGCTTCACTGTAATAGGACAATGGCAGGAAAAGGCTCTGCCGAGCCCATTCAGGTCCTGTGTGAGCCACATTCACGAGTCCTTCCAACTGGGTCTAAACATCAGTCCGAGATAGGCTTGGTTTCACTGACCCTTCACATTCTTGCACAATGGCAACACAAAGAAGTCAGCTCCACCAGCAGATTCCAATCTGGCCTACAGTTTTGCTGATAAGGTGAAAGGGACATCAGGGGCTCCCCACAGTCCCAGAGCAGGGGTGGGGGTGTGCACCGGCAGCATGTTCATTAAGGTGGAGAGTGGTCTGCAGTCAACTACTGAGCTATCAGGAGTCAGACGCCCACCTACATGTATCCGTTCTTTAATTCTTCTATTTTGTCATGTGTTGGTATGTTTTGAGACCAGGGTCTTGCTATGTAGTCCGGGCTTCCTAAGAAGTTTCTATGTAATGGTCTGGGCTATTTTACAACTTACTCTCTGACTGTCACAGCTTCCCAAGTGCTGGGATTACAGATACACCTCCATGCCCGACTATCTTCACATCACTTTCTCTTTTAAAAATATTTTTAATTATGTGTATGTGTGTGCATGTCACATGCATGCATGTGTCCTTGGAGGCCAAAACCATCAGATCCTAGACTTATACGAAGTTAGAAACCATCTGAAGTCCGTGCTGAGACACTCCCCAAACACACACACAACTCAGGCAGCCATCTCTACAGTCAAGTATCCTTAATGTTTCTAACAATTATCAAATCATTTGTCTATATGTATAGTCACTTCAGGATGTGATTCCTCCCACATCTCCCAAGTCTGGCATCATGAAGCCTAATCAGGTTTGGGTTGAGCACCTCCTCATCTTTGAAGGCCTCAGAACACGACAATGGAATTTCAGTAGGAAACAGTAGTGCTGTCAAAATCTGCAAACATTCTCTTCCTAGAACAATACAGACTCTCGGGCTAAGAGGACCACAATACGGAGACTGAGAGGCAAAGTCTACTCCTTCTGCACCTTCCCAGGCTGCCTGCAACTCCTCTCGAGCCACAGTGGCCTTGCCTCAAACCATCTACCCTGATGGGGAAATCTAGAGGGTCGGGGGAGGCAACCACTGAACTCCAAAGCCCTAGAAGCAAGCAAAGCGCAAGGAACCTCTGAGATGAGACGGGAGCATTTAGCGCCACACCACGAGACACCGCGCCAGCTGGGGGGAAATGCTGACTTGCTATATTTCCTTCCTTTTCCGGACAGATTCTAAATAAACCACTGGAGACTCACTGCAGCGTCCATGCCGAGCAGAGCATCCCTCCCTGTGCTGTGGTGACAGCCGTGCCGCACGGACCAACTCTTGGAGGGAAGCATGCCCTGTTTCCTCCACTCTCATTCCCCAGCCCACCCGGCCAGCACCCTCTACCACGGGGGAAGGAGGGAACCCCCACCTCTGCTCCCTCCACAGTCCACAGGCAGCCCAAGCCAGGCCGGCGATCAGCACCGAAGTGCGTTTCTCCCTCTTGTTCCTCTCCTGATATTTACACTGATCAATCATCCAAGGTCACTTTTAAATATAGTCTGAGAATGGAGGAGTCCATGCTCCCCTTTGATAATCTCTCCTAGTGACTCACAGTCCTCACATTAATGTTTTATATTTGGCTTTCATTCCTTCCCTGCCATTAGGGGGAAAAAAAACCCAGCCAAGACCAGGGTGGTTTTTTTCCTCTTTTACCTTCTGCTGGTAAGTGTTCATTCCCCCTCTCATATGCCTTTATATTTTTATTACGGGTCCCATTACAAAGAAACACACTCATTTTCTCCTCTCTTCTTCACGCCAACTCCTATCTCCCCTCCTTTCTCTCTAGAAAGAGCTCCCTAATGAGACCGGGCTATGGAGGGAGCTGGCCAGATGTTCTGAGAGTATGACGTCATTGTTCCGCCCCTGATGGCGTACCATTTTCAATACCGTCCATCACATCACTTGTCATTTGCTGGCTTAAATAAGTAGCTGGGTGGTGTGTATGTTGGGGGGGGGGGAGAACTCTTCTGATTTTCATTTTCATCAATATTGCACATGACAACTACAGACCTGGAAAACCACAAGCTACCTCAGCCAGTGAACTAGCCCACTGTGGCTCCTTCACTCTCCGACACATGGGGTCCAACGAATTTACCGTGCTCCAACCTATGATCCATCAAAGCTGTTTTTACGCCGGGCAGTGGTGGCACACACATTTAATCCCATCACTTGGAAGGCAGAGGCTTCGGATTTCTGAGTTCGAGGCTAGCCTGGTCTACAAAGTGAGTTCCAGGACAGCCAGGGCTACACAGAGAAACCCTGTCTCAAACACCACCCCCCAAAGGCTGTTTTTACTGTTAATTATACTTTATACAGAAGTTCCTTTTCATTTTCTCATATGTTATTACATTTATTTATTTGGGGGGGGGGCAGGAGGATTGAACTAAGGTTTTCAGCAAGCTGAGCCATCTCTCAGCACCTCAACAATATATATATTTATATAATTATATATATACACACACGCACACACCTTTTTTTCAATTAAAAAATGGCAAGGTAAATAAGGGCGAGCTGTTTAACAGCCATAGTGAATGGACCCTCAGAATAAAGTAATAATATCTTCCATTTTCAACTGGAAATTCACCTTTGTATTATAGACAAGGTGTATAGAAAAGGGGCTGTGGGCTGGAGAGATGGCTCAGTGGTTAAGAGCACCATCTGCTCTTCCAGAGGTCCTGAGTTCAAATCCCAGCAACCACATGGTGGCTCACAACCATCTGTAATGGAATAAGATGCCCTCTTTTGGTGTGTCTGGAGACAGCAACAGTATACTCACATACATAAGTAAATCAGAAGAGGAGGAGGAAGAGGAGGAGGAGGAGGAGGAAGAAGATGTGGGGAGCGGGTGTGGCCGCAGTCCCAAAGGCGCCAGGGACTGCAGCTAAGTCTTATGACTTGCACCTGACTTCCTCATACATCTAGCCACAAACATCGTGAGAGCTGCGCAGGTGTACCAGGTTACTGGCGAAGCCATTTTGGTGGAGATATGCCCCTGCTGCCCTGATTAGCTGAAGCTGCGTACCTGGTGAGGTGATGTGGCCTGCTGTGAGTGGATGGGAACTGATAGTATATAAGAGTGAGAGGCCCAGGGCTTGGGGTCTTTCGCCTACACAGTCAATGCGCAGCCCAATAAACGTGTGCAGAAGGATCCTATTGTGGTGTCTTACTTGCTGGTGAGTCGGGCGCTCACAGGAAGAGGAGGAAGAGGAGGAGGAGGAGGAGGAGGAGGAGGAGGAGGAGAGGGGCTGTGTTCACCTCACGAGCACCGAGAAGCTTCCGGGCTCCAGATTTGACCCATGGTGCTGCAGCCTTAGAACTGTCACCCAGAGCACGTCTCTCTCGCATGTGTCGCATGTGCCAGGAGCTTAGTATTCAACACCAAGCTGCAGCACAAACCAAACTCTCTGGATTCTTTACGTTGCATATAGTGGAGCCTGAAGCTGCAGTTGGAAGGATGGTTTTGAACCCACAGTCACCCAATGGCAGTGCCCAGCCTACTTCTGTACAGCCCACACATACAGAGTAAAGTCTAGGTTTTTATCTTTATTATGTTTGTTTTGTTTTATTTTTATGTTTGTAAGTGTTTTGCCCACACGTGTGTATGTGTTCTACATGCCTTCCGGTATTAGATTGAGTCCATGTGGGTGCGAGGAACTGAGTCTGGGTCCTCTGCAAGAGCAACAAGTGCTACTAACCATTGAGCCAACTCTCCATCCCCAGATTCTAGAATTTTAAAGGACTGTAAAATAAATAAGAATCTATGGCGAGACCATCTCCAGCCCTATAAGGGAAGGTGATGCTCTGCCTCTGCACCTGCCTGAAGTCTATGGAGGGTCAGACGCCATGAGACTGCTTACATGGCTCACCACTGGTAGTACAAAAGAGGGGACATGAGTAGGGTAGATGAGTGACCTCCAGGACAGCGGTAAGAGAAGAACCTCTTCAGAAACCCTACCACACCGTGGATGGCTTCTTTAGAAGCCACCTAGGAAATCTCCGACCTGATCGCAGAACTAGTTCACTTAACCTCAGAGCTATTTTTAGAACAGCCCACTCTCTCTTACAGAACCTTTCACCCCAATATGTCAGTACAGAAGCCTCTGCAATCTTTCAGATTCAGGCCCTTCACAGGGGCTCCCTCCCAACCCTGAGCTTCTTTCACAAGCAGAACCTGTGCGGTGACCGGTGCCTGACTTAGGACACTAACCCTCTACCCTCCCAGATGAACATCTGGGTTCTTAGAATAAGCCACAGAAGAAGACAATTAGGAGAATGCCAGCGCTTTTAAATTCCTGTTTTTTAATTAAAAAATTATTATTATTGTGGGGGTGTATGTGATATGCATGAGAGAGTAGGGTGGGTGAGTGTCAGGATGCACATGTGGAAGTCAGAAGAGAACTTGGTGGAGTTTTTCCCCTCAACCTTTACATCAGATCCAGGGCTCAAACTCGTGCCTCCAGCCTTATTTGGTAAGTGCCTTTATCAGTTGGGCCATCTTGTCAGCACCCCCGCCCCCATTCTTTAGGATTTCTGCTAGTGTGAAAATTGTGGAGGAAACGTAGTTATTGTGATAGTGACCTCAGTCTTCCATTTCTCTCCTCCCTCTCCCTCCCTCTCCCTCACTCTTAATAGAGAGTCTCTATGTTACCTTGCCTGGCCTTGAACTCTTGGCCTCAAGCATGCCTCAACATCTTAAAGAGCTAAAAGCCTGTGTCACTGTATCTAGCTCTCTTCTTTAAAACAAACTTCTATTAATTCATTGAGAATTTCATGCAACATATTCTGTATGTATTTCGTGCATGTATTTTGAATGTTGACCCCATCCCACCTCCTCCTATACCCACCCTCTCCACCCTACGTCCTTCCTGGCGGGCCTATCTCCTGATGACTCTGGTAATTCCTTCTGCTTTCTTCTTTGCACATTTTTCTTCCAACAAACTAGCTTCTAGGATGTCAAGATGACAGCAAACTTGGCATGTTCTCATCCCCATTCAGCAGGGTGACATCTGAAGGACCAGAACACTAAATACGGTTTTTGTGACATTAGAGGTAGACGTATTGAGGTGACTCCAATCTGGCTTTTACTTCTATCCACCTACATGTCATATTCCTTTTGAACCTGACACAGCTTTCCAGGCAGAGAAAAACCAAGAGATACCCACTGTTAGCCCTGGTAGCTGCTTTTAGATTTTAAGTCTTCAAGGACAGATAATGCAACAAGACCCATGGGCACAATGACAGAAGTTCCATGCATGGTTCTAAAAGTTTGCATGTCTCATCTCTATTCATGGAAAAAAAATAGCACAAGGACCAAGAGTCAGGGCTCAGGACAGACAGGCTGTGGGATCCAAATGCCAGCTGTGCCCCTTATAAGCTTCAAGAGCTTGGACAAAAGAATGTAATCCCCTGTGCCTTGGCTTCTTCATCTATGAAATGAGACTAAGAAGATCACCCACTCTATGGGATTGTTGTGAAGATTAAAGGCTTCATATATGTAAATGCCAGAGACCGAGTAACAAACACCTGCTAACGACAATAATAATCATTGTATGGTCTGTCTTGATCCCATTGCCTGTGGCATTCATTCATTCTTTAAAAGGGTGATCACTCACGCTTTGCTAGGCAATGGGGTTCCAAAGATTATTATAACCCAGTCCCTTTAATCTATAGTCATTGTCTCCCCTCGTCCTCCAAAAGAGTTTTCTTAAAACCATGTTCCTAGCTGAGCAGTGGTGCCACACACCTTTAATCCCAGCACTCGGTGGACAGGGGCATTAGGATCTGTGAGTTCAAGGCCAGCTTGGTCTACAAAGTGAGTTCCAGGCTACCCAGGACTATACAGAGAAACCCTGTCTCAAAAAAACCAACCAACAAAAACCATGTTCCTGCATTTGAGACAGCTGTAAAATTGTGGTGAGATGTAGAGAAATTCCCAGTGTCTGTGCAGCACAGCAGAACATGTCTCCAAGGGTGGGTGGGTGGAGATCAGAGTCTTCGAGAAGGAAGGGAATCATGGACGTAGCCAAGCCCTGACTAACCCCAGCACTGCTGAACTAGGTGAGGTGGCACACAACCGCAGGTCCAGCTCTCGGGAGATGGAGGAGGGAGGGTCAGGAGTTCAGTGTTCTCTTCAGATTCACAGCGACTCTGAAGCCACCCTGGGCTTCAAGGAAGGAAGGAAGGAGGAGAGGAAGAGAATGGGAGGGAGGGAGGAAGGGAGGGAGGGAGGGAGGGAGGGAGGGAGGGAGGGAGGGAGGGAGGGAGGGAGTTATCTAATCATACTGAAAAGAGGCAAACTAGGTAAGGGCATTCCTAGGAAGGAGAAAGTCAAGGCCACAGAACAGGGAAGGAAGAAGAAGCCAAGTCACAGAAGCTGGAAGCAGCTTGAAGAGGAGCAAGAGTAGAGAGGCAGACAAATAACATGGAGCCAATAGAGGGCTTTAGTTGGAATGGTATGGGTAGGTTGGTTTCTGGTCTAACAGAGGTAGATTTAGAAGGGAATTAGTACAGGCCGGGGAATGACTAAGATAGTAGTATGGGCCTGGTGTGATGGCTCATGTCATAATCTTGGCACTCAGGAGGCAGAGGCAGGTGGATCCCTGAGTTGGAGGCTAGCCTGGTCTACAGAGTGAGTAAGTGAGTTCCAGGACAGCCAGGGCTGCACAGAGAACCCTGTCTTGAAAAACAAAAACAAACTAAAAAAGATATTAGTGTAGTCACTGACATGAGGTGGTATAGGCAAGCCAAGACCGAGGGGGCTGTTTACAAAACTAGAGAATAATAGTGGGTGGCTGGAAATAGCAAGTGGGGCAGTGTGGCCTCCCTTCCCCCAGCCTGGAACCTGCTTGCTCAAAGGCTCATTCGTCCTGCCACGCCCACTGCTGGAACCTGCCTTTGCTGCCTGGAGGCACACACGTGTTCGTCCTGCTACTGGACCCTGAGTTACTTGGCGGGATATTGGGTTCCCTCCCCCTTCCTTTATAACTGAGTGTCTGGAAATAGTAAAATTGAGCTTTGATCAGGATGTTGTCTTAGCTCCATTGTTTCTTCCGCCCCGTCTAGATTCCTCTCTTTTCAGCGAACTGCCATTCTCAGTTGAACCGTTCATGTTGTGGACTGCGGGCAGGCCGCAACAGGGCAGGGGATAATGAATGACCTGCCCACTTTGGGTGACTAAATAGCTGGTGGTTTCTACCAGTTTGGAGATTACAAGAAAGGAAGAAGTTTACTAGAAGGGATAATGAGACTAATGGCTCTATGTGAGCCATGGGCCTGTGTGAACTATGGATCTGTGTGGGCCCTGGACCTGTGTGAGCCATGGCCTGTGTGAGCGCTGGACCTGTGTGGGCCCTGGACCTGTGTGGGCCATGGTCTGTGTGAGCCCTGGGCCTGTGTGGGCCCTGGACCTGAGTGAGCCATGGCCTGTGTGAGCCATGGCCTGTGTGAACCATGGTCTATGTGAGTCATAGTCTGTGTGGGCCATGGCCTGTGTGAGCCATGGGTCTGTGTGAACCATGGTCTATGTGAGTCATGGTCTGTGTAGGCCATGGCCTGTGTGAGCCATGAGCCTGTGTGAGCCATGGCCTGTGTGAGCCATGGGCCTGTGTGAGCCATGGGCCTGTGTGAGCCATGGAGTTAGGTGCTGGGAATGGAGCATTGAAGCCAAATACAGAAGTTCTTTAGCTTTGTGGTGCATTCAGTCCAGTGATAGAGATTAACAGATAGTGAACTACTCGAAATAATTGATAATTTACCAATTATGGGGTGCTGCAGATATGTACAGATATTAGGGAGAATGATAACTGAAAATTCTCCTCTCAGTTGGGAACAAAAGGAGCTTCCCTGGGCAAGTAGCCTTTAAATGGTTATCTGGAATCTGTAAGTGCTAGAAAGGCAAAGAATGGGGCAAGAGCATGTTCAAGCTGCGCAGTAGGTCCTGGATGTTCTGTGGGATGTCTGGGTAGAAATGTTTACTTGTTGATCAATAGCTATCATGGAGAAATGGCTGAAGACTAGAGAGATTTGAGTTGCCTATCACCAAATAGATGGCAGCAGAAACACCCAAAGTAGGCAATATTGGTCCACAAGAGATGCAGGATGAGATAGATCCTAGGAACCCATCCTTGGCTATGCCAAAGAATCCGTAGATCAAGGCCAGTCAGGAGAGGATATCATCAAGAAATAAACTTGCCCTCAGCTAGCAGGGGCGGACAACGAACGGTCTCCAATGTCCAAGAGAATCGAATCTATTCCCAAGTGGGACCACAATAAGGGTAGCTTCATCAGAACCGTGCAGACAGACTTCCAGTGGCTCAAGTAACACAATAGTGAAGACAGCCCATTCCTTCAAAACATTTGATGGACTTGTGGAGCTTCAAGGATGGCTAGACAGTGGTACAGGGCCAAGTGATGGTTTCTGCCAGTGGGAAAAACACCAATAACAAAACTAGCCTTGTCTAAAGACTAGAGGAAAACAGCAAGTCAGGAAAGACTCAAGACCCGAGTCTATGTGTCAGGCTTGAAGAGTCTGTCAGTGGTTCTAACATCTACTACCCTAGAATGTCACAGAGTGAGTACTTAGGAAAATGCAAAGTCTGGGCAAATCCATGCCATAGCTGTGCAGAACCTTCGGTGGGGATGGTGCCCTCTCCAGAGGGTACAACTTTGAACTCCCTCTCAATAATACTTCAGTTGGCTTTGTGGTATTAACAAGAGAGAGACATGGACAAGAGTTTATCTCCTCAAATTACTCCCCAGCTCAGGATGCTGGGAGACTCAACCCTACTCCAGCCAAGGCTTTGCATTTCATTAAGGGGAAAACTGAGAAATTCTGTACCATTTCCTGGTAAGGAAAGAGTAGTGGTTCCTCACCCCACAAGCTCTCCTGCAAACGATCCACGCGCACGGAGGGCAGGCTGAGAGGGCTGCTGCTGTCCCTAGGTCGGAGTTGGCTCCTCAACCATCGCTTCCAAAAGTGGCACCTGAGTGAGATCAGCCTTGGAGCTCATGCCCGTAACTCAGGGCAACTCTCCAGCAAGTGGGTGCCCTTTACAGCCACTTTGGTCAGATGACAGCAGGGACACCTGGAACCAGTCGGCTCTAGGAAGGAGGCCACACTCTACCAAGCCGGTAAAGGGCTTCCACGTCATCAGAGGAACAACGCGTCAAATGGAAGAGCAGCAAACTCTTTGAAAGGCAAAAGGAGAGGGTAAATAAAGGGAGAGAGAAGGCCGGCAAAGCCTAAGTGTCTATAGAAGAAAGATGACTCCACAGGGGCGCTGGCATAGAGATCTTGGCCCAGCACTGGAGGAAAATACATCCTGTTGTTATCCCTTGTGACATATGAAACCGTGTGTGTGTGTGTGTGTGTGTGTGTGTGTGTGTATGTGTGTATGTGTGTGTGTTTCATTGTTAGGGTGTATATCTGTATGCATTACATTGCTTGAGTGTGTGTTTCATTTCTAGGGGTGTGTGTGATTCATTACTGGTGTATGTGGTGTGTGTGTGTGTGTGTGTGTGCGCACCATTATGTGTTTCATTGCTAGGATGTATGTGTGAGTGTGTGTATACATGTGTGTGTGCAAGCATGTGTGTTTCATACCTAGTGATCAAGTCCATGGGGTCCTACATGCCAAGCTAGCACCCCACCACCTGAACTCTATCCCTAACCCTGCTAACCACCACTAACTAGTTATTCATTTAGGTTTGGGGAGATAAATAGAGGGTCCTAGGCTGCATTAGATGCAATACTCCTCTCACAAGGTCCCAAATATTATATATAGTCTCCTGAGTTCTAGCACAACACAATTGCCTGGAGAAAAATGAGAATTCTTCTCAATGGCCTCCAGACTTGAATTCTTCCACAGTTCTTGGGTTTATCTGGGTCACAAAACTCATGAGGCCACATACACCAAAAAGGGAGGAGGGGTGGAAGGCCTATCTTGTCACCCACAGGGGAGACATGATATTTGCCTCTTCTCCCTGACTCCAGAGGGGCCCCCTGGAGCTCCTCAGGGCTCCTGTGACAAGCGCTGCACGGGTAGCTGATCTCAGGGTGCCAGGTCCCCCTGGAGGACACCTGCTCAGTGCACTGAGAGGCTCCCAGGCCGGGACACAGAGCTGCAGGAACACTGGCCACCACCCAGGCCCCAATCCGAGGAGGGAGGCCTAGCAGATGGCAAGGGCATGCATGGCCCAGCTGGCTTTGCAGCCTCCTTGCCTGGTTCAGGAAAGCAAAGAGAGGGTGAGCCCTGAAGGAAAGAAGACAGCGTGCTAATGCTAGGTTCCGTAGCTCCCCTGCCTTAAGCAGGGTCACTGGCTAAGAGCAGAAGGCCGGTTGTCCAGGCTCCTCACTGCAAGAGCAGACAGCGCTGCTGCTGTGTTTCCCTGGGAAGCTCCATCCTAGAGAAGGAAGCTTCCTGACTCACATTACAAAGTCTATAAGGTTGTCACCAAGTATTTCCTGACCCTCCCCACCAGGACTCTTTGCAGCTGCCTGCCACCTGAGAGGGAACATCCTGCCACCCCGAGAGGAGCCCATGGCCAAGTTCCTTCCCTTTCATGAGAATCCAACTTTCACAGCACAAGTACTGCGCCTGGCTACCCGGGAGGGCTAGCCAGCTTCCCCAAGGAGGCAAAAGCTTCAAGAATCTGAAGGGAAGACTCAGACTAGAGAGGACCTTTGGAATCCACCCGGGACAGATTACTCTTCACACTCACGGAAGCCTTCTTAGTACCCAATGGGTTGCCTCCAAACAATTAGTAGGAGCAGACTTTGTAAACCATATGCCTAGAGGTTACCAAAACCTCCCAAGTAAACTACAGCCTACACTCTCCATAGAATACCCACCTTGATCAGGGGTTCAATCACCTCCGCAGTGAGGGACTGCAGCTCAGTGGTCGCTGGCTGGCCTAACATCCAGCTAAAACGGCTCCCCAAATAATAATGCAGAGAAGTAAGGGACAAAAACATCCCAACATCAGCCTCTGGCCTCTACACTTGCCTGTTTAAGTAAGCATACCTGCACATGTACATGCACTGTAAAACACACACACACACTCACAATATATACCACACACATACACACAGCACACATGCATACACATCACATTTGTATACACTTACACATACATGCACACAGCACACATGCACACATCACATTTGCACACACACATACACGCACACACATCACTCATGCACACACACCACACACTCATGGACTCACATATACACAAAACACACATGTACACACATCACATTTGTACACACTCACACATACATGCACACAGCACACATGAATACATCACATTTGCACACACATACACGCACACACACCACACATGCACACACCCTCACACATACATGCACACAGCACACATGCATACATCACATTTGCACACACATACACGCACACACCTCACATGCGCACACACATATCACATACAAGCACACATACCACATTTATGCACACACACTCACACATGCACACACCTCACACATACATGCATACACATGCCACACACTCATACATACACATACAGAGCAGGGGTAACTCAGCTTAAAGTAGTGCAGAGCTACTCTCAGGAGTCACTGATCAAAGCATGACATGCAAGCTGCAGCTGCTGTTGACATGTTGACCACTGTGTGTAGGGAACAGTTCTTCATTTGTGAGTCAGTAAACAGACACTGGACCTCCAACCAAGAAACTCCAGGTCAACCAGCACGAAACCCCAGCATGCAGCGTGATCCCTGCAAGCAACCAGCATACACAAACGATGCCATAGTAATCTATGAGAAACCCTGGAGAGACAAGGCAAAGTCTTGGCTTACAAGCTCTGGGGTGCACATTAGTGCCCACAATTAAGTCACAAAGGACATCTTCTAACAACTGTTGGACTGTAGAAGGAGACGCAAGGAAACAAACACCAAAAGAGCTAACTCAGACTCTGGGAGCCGCTGGATCTGAAAGGAAAAACCGATCTCTCTGTATGACAAATTAGTGCTGGGTGTGGTGGCTCACACCTGTAATCCCAGCACTGTGGAAGCAGAGAGCAGCAGGACCGCCTTGAACTTGAGGATGCTCTGGATTACATAGTGAATTCCAGGCCAAAGAGGGCTACATAGTAAAACTAAGTATGTGCTATATTATGTGTGTGTGTGCATGTATATATACATGTATATGTATATATATACATGCACACACACACAGACAGAACTTCAGATATCTGAATTCTTGCCCTAAATGTTTGTTTTACTAACCATTTGAATTTACTATTGCCAGAAATAAGAGAAGCATTCGTTGTCTAAATGTTTATGTTCAAAGGACCGTGGACACACTGGGCTCTTGATCCTTTATAACACAAGAGATCAGTTCCACACTAGGAAATCTGATAAAGAAAACCCAAGCTACAGTGACAATAGCAACTAGCAATTGTGGCTCACTGACCATGTGCCAGGCTGGCATCTGGGGCACAGTTGTGTCCATGCCTTAGCAGACACCTCTCTGCCAGGTGGGGATGGTTACTGAGTCCCCATTTTAGTGAGGAGTGTTAGGCCCTGGGGACAAAGGACTGAGGTGCATATTTCACACACCATAGCAAACCTGACCTCTAGGTTCTCCCAACATCCTTCAGTCCCTACCTGGCATACCCTGTTCCCAACCTTGAACTTTCCAGCCAAGGGGAAGGGGCTGGGCCCAGAGGCTCCTCTCTTCATAATGCAGACATTTTTGTTCTTGTTCTCTCTCTCTCTCTCCTTCTCTCTTTTCTGTCCTCTCTCTACCAACTGGCCCCTTTCTCTTTCTCTCTCCCTCCCGCATGCCCCCTCCTTTCCAAACCATGGCAACATCTCTGGCCTTGGTCCTTAGGGCCAGTGAACCCTCCTGCTTCCCAATAAACCTGCCTTTAATCTAATCTAATCTGGTTTAAATTGGCTCATTTAACCAGCGGCTCAGAAATAACCCATCAAGAAGGAAAATGAAGCTTTCAAAGACAGGTAGCCACACAATGAGTAAGTGCTGGAACCTGGATGCCAAGTCAGCTAAGACCGTAGTCATCGCATGTACTTTCTCTGCCATGCCGCACCGCACGGCAGGAGTTTCTACTAGGAATGAAGTCACCTCAGAATGGAAGAATGGAAATATACTATTCACTGTACCACAGACAGAGGGCAAGGAGTACTGGGTGATGTCAGACAAGGAGGCAGCTCGGGCAGCTGGGTTACGCTGGACATTTATTTAAATCTTTTAAAAGGCAGGCAGGGTAGGTGATGTGGGGAAGCAGTAGGTTTAATGCATCTCTCTCTCTCTCTCTCTCTCTCTCTCTCTCTCTCTCTCTCTCTCTCTCTCTCCCTCTCTCTCCCTCACTCCCTCTCTCCCTCTCTCCAGACAGAGTCTCCAGCAGAGGAGACTGCGGGAGAAGCTGCCAGTTTCTAACAAGGGCACCATCTAGAGAAATTACGAAATACAGGCAGAAGCACAAATGAGATCAGACTAGGGGCAGTGGGAGGACCCACTGGGAAGATAAGCCAAACCCAGACACCCACAGGTGAGTCCAGATGAGGAGGGAGCTAGAGAGATAGGCAAGGGGGTGCTAAGTCAGTGGGAGAAGACCGAAGGGAGGGCGGGAGAGCCAAACAAAATGAGGTCATTCGGACTAAACAAGCTTTATAGGAAAGAGAGGAGGCAAGGTCTCCCCTGGGCCCCAGGAAAAATCTTTTCTTTGGGGGGTGGGATGTTCGAGACAGGGTTTCTCTGTATAGCCCTGGCTGTCCTGGAACTCACTCTGTAGACCAGGCTGGCCTCCAACTCAGAAATCTACCTGCCTCTGCCTCCCAAGTGTTAGGATTAAAGGCATGTGCCAACACTGCCTGACTGGAAAAATATTTTTAAATTTGTATGTGGGGATAGAATGGAGGAACAGTAGAGATCAGCCTTCTCCTTCCTCAATAACATTTTATTAAGCCCTCTTAGCTAAGGCTGACCACATCCATTCCAATCAATCAAAAACCTGCTCTACATTACTGGTCAAAACCAAACCAAAGCCAAGCAGTGGTGGAACACACCTTTAGTCCCAGTGCTTGGGAGGCAGAGGCAGGTGGACCTCTATGAGGTTGAAGCCAGCCTGGTCTACAGAGTGAGCTCTAGGATAGCCAAGGCTACACAGAGAAACCCTGTCTCAAAAAAAACAAAACTAAAATTTTAAAAGGTTTAAAAAAAAAGTAAGAAATGAAAACAATCCAATTAGATATCACTTCAGCACTGGCTGAATGAAGAACGACTCTTCTATACATTGGAACAAATATATATAGTAAGTAGATCTACAGTATATAGGTAAAAAGGTGACCTTTATGTACCAACAAACTAATGTGCCAAGCAGTGGTGGCACACACATTTAATCCCAGCACTTGAGAGGCAGAGGCAGGCAGATCTCTTTCTGAGTTCAAGGCCAATCTGGTCCACAGAGAGAGTTCCAGGAGAGCCAGGGCTACACAGAGAAACCCTGTCTCAAAAAAAACAAGACAAAACAAAACAAAAATAAATAATGTATTTAAAGTATGTAGCGTTAAAGTGTTTTCTGTAAAAAAATAAAATAAGTAGCAACTGTTTCATAAATATTGGTTCTAAAGTATTAGAAGAATAACCATCAAGATATAGTCAATACTTGGGATAGGGAAGGTAGACAATGCCAATTCTCGTGTGTGTGTGTGTGTGTGTGTGTGTGTGTGTGTGTGTGTAGTATTTTATATTAGTAAAACTTTGTATTACATCAGTAGTCAAACAGCATTCCTGGAAAAGTCACCAAGAACAAATGACTCCTGTTTCATCTTAATGAGAAAAGGATAAAACTGCCTCAAATTTAAAGGAATTAGTATCTCCCACAAACAAAATACTTTTAACTCCTAAAAACTAAAGCAGTTAAATCAACTATGGGCTGATATTTGGACTCTCTCCTTCAAAACAGAATTCAGGGTGATCCTTTGGAGCTGGGCTTCTTAGCAGAGAGAGCCCCCCTGTTCTTTAGGCAGGAGGGAAGTCCATTGACAGGCCAAGCAAAGAAAGAGCGTTCACACCCAGAGCGCTCTTGAGGAAACAGAATCCTCTCTTATCACCATCCCAGAGAGTCATCTTTCACCGGCTCCTTGAATGAGCCCCTTTGTTTCCCCTAAAGGATCATCATATATTCATTTGGCTTACGGACAGCGAGAGGCTCAGGATGGAGTCCCGGCAAAAACCATACATGTCCTCAGTTTCAGCAGAAACAGAACTGGGAGAGGGGGACCCTGAAAGGGGAGGGTGGGGCCCAGGTAGGTGCAGGTATATGATAGGAAAGATGGCTCACCTTATAACCGAGCTTTGATTCTTCTTACACACTGCCTTCTCATATGCCATATGCCTCACAATGAAGCCTAAAAAAGACAAGGATGAAGCCTTCCCCAGGATGCTGAGAACAGCTGTTAGGGAACCCATTGGTCTGTTGATGAACACAGCCAATGGGCATGGAGGTCAAGCAAGGAACAAAAAATCCGTGCCCTTGAGTGTGCGTGGATATCCATAGCCTCATATAAGTGTATATGGCATTGTGCTACCAACCAAGGTACTCATCACGTGATACGACTGTGCTTCCTGCCAGGTAGCAGGGGCCTCTTCTACAGCAGAGCTGTATATAGTGAGAGGATTGGCTTCCTCTGCACTTGCTGATTATTGGCCCCGAAAGCCTCCCATTGTTCACTAATCCTTTCTCTCATTACTAGGAGGAGCCATTTCATCTCCACTTGCTTCCCAGGGCTCTTCACCCTTCTCCTCTCCTCCACACGCAGAGTCCCTTGACCCATTTCAAACCATCTTCATCCATCAAGTTTTCAGAAAAGCAGCTGGAAGTCACGTTGGCTTTACTCTGTAACTCCTGACCCTCCTCCACAACAGCTTTCTCAAGGGTTGGTGAAACCTCCTTTAAAGCTAACGGTCCTCTTATTCTCTTCTGAGGATGATCCTTCACCTGCCGGAGACTCCAGTTCTCGGAGCTGGATTTCCATCACTCGGCTTTTCCTGGGTTCTCTCGCCCTTAGTACCTTGGGTCATTCTCACAGTTACTAGGTCTTCTGCCTCAGTTGATATGCTACATATATGCATTCCTCAAAATCAAGGCCTTTGTGCTGCCTCTCCCATGATCCTATCCCATAGGCCAGGCTAAGGGCTGTTAAGTTGTCACCCCACCCATTCCCAGCCCCTCCCTGGCTCAAACTCTCTGGAGAAGCTCCCTAGGCACGCGGGCTGAGACTTCCCTCCCAACATCTAAACACTGAATTCTGGCTTTCAACCTCCTTCCCGGGCCCAAAGTTACTGCGTCTTCTTTAGGCTGAAATCTTCAGAAATTATCAATGTCAACCTCTTAGATACCAGAGGTAGAAGGATGGCCATTTCAGCTACTCTCAGTTCACCACTGGCACTGTGACCTCTTTCAGGACTCCTCTGATCCCCTCCTGAGGTGATCCTATACTTGCTAAACTGCTTTTAATGTCTGGGATTGAGGAGAACTCTTCTGGATTGTGCATGGAGCAATCAACAACTCTCTTGTCAGTACAAAATGAATTTTTTAAAATCAAAGTTAAGAAAAATTTGAAAATCTTTTCTGTCCTGGCTGGTTTTAGATGTCAACTTGGCACAAGCTAGAGTCATCCATTGAGGAAATGCCTCATTGGGCTACAGCCACAGCCTGAAGGCATTTTCTCAACTAGTGATCAATGAGGGAGGGTCCAGCCCATTGGGGGTGGTACCATCCCTGGGCTGATGGTCCTGAATTCTATAGGAAAGCAAGCTGAGCAGGCCATGGGAAGCAAGCCAGTAAGCAGCGTCCCTTCATGGCCTCTGCCTCAGCTCCTGCCTCTGGGTTCCAGCCCTGCTTGAGTTCCTGTCCTTTCTTCCACCAGTGATGGACTATGACCTGGTACCATAAGCCAAAGGGTGCTTTTCTCTCCAACTTGCTTTTTGATCATGGTGTTTCACTGCAGAAATAGAAACTCTAAGACATTTCCCAAAAACAAAAACCAACCAAACAAACAAAACCCCACTTTCTTTGTTGTTTTATTTGGTTTGGGTTTTTAAAGATAAGCTGGCCTTGAACTCCTGACCCTTTTGTTTTTCTTTCCCTCCTGCTGGGATTACAAGTGTGTCCTGCTATACCAGGTTCTTTCGAATATTTTTGGATGGCAAAACATATTTAACTGAAGAGGTTTCTGCTTGTAAGACCTTTGATCCTTTATGCAATGGCACCTATAAAGATGGACACAGGGACCTCACTAGCCCCCACAGGAAGTCCCGGCACCTCCGAAGCTCTTGTGTCACCTCTTCTGTGCCATCCCTACTGTCCCAATCCCCTGTTCACAACTGCATGGATTGAAGGTGATCTGACTGTGACGTCTGTCACTCTACTGACCATCAGGGTTGATCCATTGCTCTGGCTGGCTAAACAGGTGTCTTTTCCCTCCCTCCCTCCCTTCCTCCCAGGTCCAGAGTTAGATGACCTCCCTGATAAAGAAGGTTCACTCTTTGCTCAAGATCTATGAGTAGCCATGATCCGCTGCTAAAAGCTTTAAAACAATCTCTCAAAACTTCTGGTGCTACCGTAAGGATCTATGGTCAGTCTCTATGTCAAAGACTCTAACGGTCTAGCCTCAGCACACCTTAGATTCCTTCATCATGACACTGGTCAATCTCAAGGTCAAGGACTATTATGGTCTGGCCTCAGCATACCTCTGGATTCTTCCATCATGACATCTTCTCACTCATCCTTTTGTTTTGTTTTGTTTTGTTTTGTTTTGTTTTGTTTTGTTTTGTTTTGTTTTGTTTGTCTGAGACAGGGTTTCTCTGTATAGCCCTGGCTGTCCTGGAACTCACTCTGTAGACCAGGCTGGCCTCCAACTCAGAAATCCACTTGCCTCTGCCTCCCAAGTGCTGGGATTAAAGGCGTGCGCCACCACCCCCGGCCCCTCACTCATCCTTTACTTAGGCATTCCATTTGGCTCTCCCACTTGTTCCTCACGCTCTTTGGCAAAGGCTGCCTTCTCTGTGTTCCTAGCACAAACCAGTTTTGCTTCATGAACCCCTAGAGCTTGCTGCAGCTCAGGAAACAACCCAGCTCTGCTTTATGTTACGCCACAAGCCTCTCAAGAGCAGGAAATGTACATCAGTCGCCTCTGTCCTTCCCATACAGCCTAGCACATACCGGAGGATAACATGCTCACAGAGCAGCTGGCCACTGTCTCTCACCTCCCAGCACCACATCTGTTCTGGCCCCATCACAACTTAGCTCTCCGTGTCATTGCTGTGTTCATGGTGAGTTTCTATGTTTAAAACAGCCGGTGCTGAGGAACTAGATTTTAAATGCTTTGTTTTTTTACATTTCCAGGAGCCTAGCATTCAACTGTATGACCTCAAGTAAACCTGGTCTGACTAGCCTCAGCTTCCCCATCAGTAAAATGGGAATGGTGATATCTCATCCTCTGTCTTGCCAACTAAAGGAGTCAAGGCACTTGAAGCTTGTAGCAGGCCAGGCACATGGGTTAGGAGTGAGTGATAAAAACAAATAAAGGCAGAGCCTCAGAGCTCTCCAACTGTGTGGGTCATGTGACCTTGCCAGCCATATCCTTCTTGGATACTTCTAAAAGTAGGGATTCTTACTTTAACAGCATAGATCTAGAACTCAGATTCTATAGTCCCGCCTTCTCTTCTAAGACTAGCATGTAACAGGCGCTGTCTACCTGTTAGGAAAGAGTATGTAGGGCCAGCGTGCCACTTGCCTTTAATCCCAGTTCCCAGGAGGCAGATCTCTATAAGTTCAAGGCCATCTTGGCCTACAGAGGGAGTTCTAACTGGTCAGGGCTACATAGTGAGATTCAACAAAAGAAAAAGAAATAAATAAAAAACAAACAAAAACAATTAAAAAGAAAAAGAACATACACATCTACATGCACACAGATATTCACCTACACAAATATTCACAAATTGGTAGCTTTGTGCATATGTCTAGCATGGAAATACAAGACATTGCCAGTAGTGGTAGTAGTGGTTATATCAAATAAAACGTCTGTATTACTCTGCACGCTTGGCTTCTTTTTATCATGGGTATCTGTTCATGTTATAATTTCTAAAATAAATAAATATAAATTTTAAAAAAATTGTAGAGCCAGGGTCCGAGAGATGATCGGCAGGTAAAGGTGCTTACCCAGATTAACCATTCCTATAGCTACATGACAGAAAGAGAGAAGTGACTCCCAAAGTTGTCCTCTGATTTCCACATGAGCACAGTAGCACATGCCACCCCCAGCACACAAACACACACACAAACAAATGTTAGAAACTGTAAAGACAAAGACAGAAGAGGCCAGGAGAGCAGGTGAGCAGGCCGGGACCTGGGCCCCACGTACAGAGTTCTACAGCTAAAAATCATCTGTCACTCCAGGTCCAGCAAAGCTGATGCTCTCTTCTGGGCTCCATAGGCACCAAGCATACATGTGGTGCATAGACATGCATGTAGGCAAGACACCCATACTCATAAAATTAAAAATAAGGGGGGGGGGAATAGAAGAAACTTTTTTTTTTTTTTTTGGTTTTTCGAGACAGGGTTTCTCTGTACAGCCCTGGCTGTCCTGGAACTCACTCTGTAGACCAGGCTGGCCTCGAACTCAGAAATCTGCCTGCCTCTGCCTACCAAGTGCTGGGATTAAAGGCTGCCACCACACCCTGCTCAGAAAAGAAGAAACTTAAAAAGAAACAAACAGCCGGGCGGTGGTGGCACACTGCCTTTAATCCCAGACTTTGGGAGGCAGAGCCAGGCAGATTTCTGAGTTCAAGGCCAGCCTGGTCTACAGAGTGAGTTCCAGGACAGCCAGGGCTATACAGAGAAACCCTGTCTTGGAAAAAAAAAAAAAAGAAAGAAAGGAAAGGAAAGGAAAGGAAAGGAAAGGAAAGGAAAGGAAAGGAAAGGAAAGGAAAGGAAAGGAAAGGGAAGGGAAGGAAAGGAAAGGAACAAACAACAATGGAGTCAGATGTTTTTCAGGGATGGCTCTAAGGGTACTGCTAAGTATGCAAGGCGCTTTGCAAGGACATTTTATGTATAGACCCATCTTTCTTCGAGTTCTGATGTCTCAAGTATCAGATTTTGAGAGAGAAAACGTAGCTGCAATTTCATCACCATCCTCTTCCCAATTCAACGAGAAAGCATCCCTGCTGTTTTATAGACAGAGAAAGCAAGTGTAGTCTGAAATGATCACTTGCCAACCAAACGCACTGAATGCGCTGCTCACTAGACTTCGCTGTTTGCAAAGACTTATGACTGCCAGAAGTTTTTAGCTCCCAATTCATTCTGTCCCTCCTGCAGAGGAGGCGCTAGGCATATGCAAAACAAGCAGAAGGCTCTCTTTGCTGGTGGAGACCGGGTGAGATGTAAAACGACTTCCTCCGGGGCCACAGTATAAACAAAGCTGGCTCCCAGCAGAGGCAGGAAGTATCTAACCCTCGGGAACCAGTCTACGTCTCTCCCCAACCTGAGAGCTTCACCTTGAAGATGAGCGATTCACTGCAGTCATTTTCTGAGTGTTTTCTGGGTCAGAAGCAGTGAGAGCAGCCGTGCCCAGGCTGCCAGTGAATTGCTACACTGAGAGTGCAGAGCCGTGTTAACGTCTCTACTATGCTCACCCCCTGCGCTCAGGCAGCCTGGGTGAGAGGAGCCCAGCTGGACTACGGCAGCTGAGTACTTTTCCAGTCTCTGGGCAAAGTGACTTCACCCAGTTTTGCAATGCAAATGACCTGGTTTGTCCTCCTAGGCGTGGGTTTCTGTCTTGGAGGAGGATACACACTTCCTCTCCCAGAGTTCTTGGCTTGACACCTCAGTCCTTGCACCTGTAAACACCTCCATTCTTCTCAGAACTCCACACAATAAAGGCACTCTCTTCCATCCAGGCAGTTTTCAGTCGGCACATACAGGATTTGATCTACTCAGTCTATATGTAGGACCCTACAATTTAAATGGGAAGCGAGACCAGAGAGCAGCCTACAAAGGAAACCACCTCCCAACATGAAGAGGATCGGTCCCTCAAAGGCATACCCAGCCGAGCCACTGGCCGCTGGACTGTGACCGGTGACCTCTGCTGTGGCACCTAGCATCTTGCAACAGGATGATTACTGGTTTTCATGGCTCCCTAGACCTTCTAGAAGCTTCTATGTGTTTAGTCGACTCTCACACGGTTAAATGTGTTGACCACTATATCTGCTTCTTTGAACACTCTATCTGCTTCTCGCCGGCCTCTCTATTATGCCCCTCAGAACACACTGAGATCCCAGCCGACTACCCTGGCCCGAGTTCCCTCCTGCCCTCAAGACACCATCACACAGGCCCTCTGTTTATCCGTTCATCTCAGACCCTACACACATATTTATAGAGGCCGCCTCACCCCACTCAATGACTTTGGCAGCCAAACAGCAGCTCCTAGCGATCCCTAGGCACAGAGCGGGGCAGCAGTGGGAGTGTGCCTATGACAGAGAGTTTTGTTGAAGGAAACAAAACACACCCAAAGGCCTGAGCAAGCAGAATGCTGGTGAGTCCAGCCATTGGTGAAACTCGCGCTGTGTTCGGGTAAGGCAGAAAGGAAAGCAGAGTCAAGCACTATGGCCTTATACAATATGGCTTCCACTTCGTTCGTCCACAGAAGAGCGATGTACCCAGGAAATCAAAACTTCTCTACAGGAATGTGGGAGGTTTTTTTTTTTTTCTTCCTGAAATGTGTTCCTTAACCCTTCCCCCTTATAAAACAAATCTTACATAGATGCATCTGGGGCGGCCATCAAAGAGTCTTTCATCACTGCATTCTGAGGGTCAACATCAAACAGCCACTGAGAAATGAGGTGGGAGGGGCTGTATGCCGGATGAATAAACAGATGTGTTCTGATAGGGCCTGTTAAAACCAGCTGTTACCTTTCCTCCCTATAGGTGGAAAGCACTGGAGGAGGTCGCAGTAGGAAGAGCCCCCCACTCACCCCGAAGCAGTCTTCGCCTCTTAGTGTCACTCATGAACAGCTAGTAATTCCACCAGCCCTTCCGTAGGCGGCTACTGTGTTTTAGCACAGTGCTGAATATTCCAGAAATTACCCAATTCGGGCAGCATTTCTAGACTATCACCCGTGAGCCAGGGAGTGAGTCGGTCGGGCACCAGAGTCTCCATGGGAACAAGACACTGTCAGTTCTTCAAGGAACTCATAGCCTAGCAGAATCCTACACAGGACCAAGCAGCGTCAGAACCAACAGAGGAGAAAAACTCCTCAGGTTAGGGGAGAGGCACAGAGGTTTCAGGAAATTTTCACGGTGGGGTTTCATTTGAATGGGGTGTTCCGGTACACAACACACAGAGTAAAAGTGGCAGACAAAAGACACACTTCAGGACTAGACAGCAACAGAAACACAGGCATGGGAATGTATCTACAGTTGAGCAAATCATAGGCACCCAGGGTGGGTAAAGGGAGAGAGGATGAAGCCAAGAGAGGCAGCCACAGACTGGAAAGTTCCCCGTCGGTCCACTTAACTTTACTGGGAGCTGAACTCAGAGACGCATGCTAGGTAAGTCTCTATCACTGAGCTATGTCCATAATCTTTCCTCTTTAAATTGTATTTGGGAGCAACAGAGAACCTAATGGTTTTTTTGGTTGGTTGGTTGGTTGGTTAGTTTTGGTTTTTCGAGACAGGGTTCTGGGTGTAGGCCTGGCTGTCCTGGAACTCACATTGTAGGCCAGGCTGGCCTCAAACTCAGAAATCCGCCTGCCTCTGCCTCCCGAGTGCTGGGATTAAAGGTGTGAGCCACCACTGCCTCTCCTGAGAACCTAAGAACTTTGACAGTTAAACAACTTGGTCAGACTCCTATTTTTAAAAATAACTCCAAGTTCAGGGTATGACACAGATCGAAAAGTTATAGACAGAAAGCCAGTTATTCAAACATAACACACCAGCGGATACTGCAACATAAAAAATAATCTGGAAATTGGAGAACAGAAGCCAGCAGCCATGTGGATGTGAGAGTTTGAAAGAACACATACGGAAACATGTTGCTGAGGTCGTCATTTAGGGAGACGGAAAGCAAGGAGCCTTCAGCAAAAGGCAAGGGGCAGGGCCTGGGCTGAAGCTGAGGGGTCCCATGTAACAGGGAGAAGGAGACATCTTAATACAGCAAATGATGGCAGCCAGGAGAAGGCTATGCTACACAACCAGGGAGGGAAACTGAGGCTAGAGATCAGGCACTGGAGACCCCAATCATTAATAGCTCATAGAAAGAAATGGACCAAAAAAAAAAACCCATTAAGGCTAAGTATGATAAAAGAAGACCAGGGAGCCCAGTGGCAGGCCCTAAGGTGGAACCTAGTTTCAGAGAGAGAATGCTCACAGCCTATGGGAGTCAGGGAGACCACTGCACCAAGCAATATTTCTAAGGCAGCTTGAATGCAGAGGCCTCACAACCATGTGTGTGCTAGGCAGCACTAATCAACATCTCTCTCCACCCTCAAATGTCAAAGAACCATGTCGCAAGTAGGACTCGGAATGTTAATTATTTATTAAAAGCTAATAAAGGGATTTAAGCCTGTTAGGTTAAATCCTTACACATATAAGGCGGCATATGGAAGGATGCAATTAATTACCTATCTCATTTCAGACTAATTTCAGACTATTAAAAATTCAGGATTTTAAGGAAAAGAAAAGAATCATTAAACTGAGAGTCATGTAATGTCAACCTCCACCCAAAATTCTCTAAGCTGGACTATTTTTTATTCATTTATATCCCAGACACTGTCCCTCTTCCCCATCCCCACTTTGAGTTTTTAAAAATCTTTTAGAGAAATATTAGTACATACATATATTATAAACACACATGAAAGCTTTTAGCATCGTGCCTAGTTCTCAATAAATGTTGCCCTGTTACTATAAACATATTTTCAAGTTAAAATATGTATTAATTTGTGGCTGAAGGGATCACTAAAGTACTGGCTGTTCTTCCAGAGGACCCAAGTTCAATTCCCAGCATCGACATAGGAACTCACAATAGTCTGTAACTCCCTGAGATCTGTACCACTGCCCAGCACTAAGATTTAAAAAAAAAATACACATACATACTTAGGTGCTAAGAAAAAATATATGCCGGACGTGGTGGCGCATGCCTTTAATCCCAGCACTCCGGAGGCAGAGGCAGGCAAATTTCTGAGTTCGAGGCCAGCCTGGTCTACAAAGTGAGTTCCAGGACAGCCAAGGCTACACAGAGAAACCCTGTCTCAAAAAACAAACAAACAAAAAATGTGTGTGTGTGTGTGTGTGTGTGTGTGTAAGTATACATATATATGTAAATATTTAGGTTCTAAGAAAAAAGTATATATGTGTATATATAAACATATGTGTGTGTATATATATATATATATATATATATATATATATATATATATATATATATATATCTCAGTTTCTTATTACAAGAAACTTGGCCAAATAGTACAGAAGGCAACAATTAAATGGCAAATGGCTCATCCTGAAGCTAAGCAATGAGAAAAGTACCCTGAAAATAAAGAGGAAGCACATGGTGGTACCCTAAGCCCTAGTGAGGGAAGAGGGTACCAGCAAGGTGATCAAGGTGAGACAATACGTAAGCTTTAAAAGAATCATTAAGGAAAATTTTAAGGATAACTAACATTAAGGTGACAAACTCATACACCTTGGGAAAGTCAGAGAAAGAGGGAGTTCTTGCCCAAGGGCAAACAGAGAGAAATAGATAGATAGAGATAGAGAGAGAGAGAGAGAGAGAGAGCGCTGCTTCCAGTCTCACCGTCCAGCCCAAGGAGACCTCTTGACTGATACGCATCTCCCTATAATGTTTACACCTTTCCCACCTGAGTTTGGCTACATGATCTTCAGGGCAAAGCAAACACGTTCCTGTCCTCTAACTGTCTTCCATCTAAAAATAGACAGACTGATCTACGGACACATTCGGGAGCTTGGATGACAAGTTATTCCCCAAAGATTGTGATCTCAAATAATATTTAGGTTCAGTGTGGTCCCCAACGTGATGATATTAATACATTTTCCCCTTCCCTTCGGAGATTTTAAACAGTGGGGGGAATATTACGACTGATGGATGGGTTCCTTAAAAATAGAATAGACGATGATCCAGCAATTCTGCCTCTAGATATTTATCCAAAAGGAAAAGCGGGATCTTGAAAAGAGACAGGCATTTTTCACAGTGATATCTTGTTCACAGCAGCATAATTTACAACAGGCCAAGGTTGGAAGCAACCCAGGCGTCTGGGCTGGAGAGAGATGGAGATGGGGAGGAGAGAGAAGGGAGTTAGTATCCAGTGGATACAGAGGCTGAGTTTGGGAGGATGAGGAGTGCTCTGGAGATGGATGGTGATGATGGCTAGAGAGCAAAGGAGATGCAATTTTGCCTCTGAACTGTATACTTAAAAGCCGTTCAAATAACAAATTTTATGTCAAGCATATTTATCACCATGCGGGAAGAAAAACATTTTAATTGCATGGTTGCCATGCCTGGGAAATAACTATTCTTCATCATTTAGGGGCAAATAAAACAAAAACAAAAACAAAACTTTGTTTCTGGCAAGCATATAGATATAGATAGCACCTTGGAGGTGGGGCTAAGGGATATAATGTCCTTCCTACAGGGATGAGGTCCTGGCTCCATCCCTTGCCCCCTGCAGAGATGGAGAGTGTGATCAGGGCATATCAGAAAGTTCTTTATCTACAGCAGTGGTTCTCAACCTTCCAAATGCCGTGGCCTTTTAATACAGCTTCATGTTTGGTGATCCCCTACCATAAAATTCTTTCATTATACCTCAAAACTGTGATTTTGCTGCTGTTTGAATCATAATGTAAATATCAGATATGCAGGATATCTGATATGCTACCCCTATGAAAGAGTCGTTCCACACCCTCCCACCCATTCCACCCCCACCAAACAGGCAGTGACCCACAGGTTGAAAACAGCGGATCTAAAGGAACAATATCCAGTTACCATTCCCTGGGAACGGACACCTTTGTTACACACTAGGAAGGCAGCATTGGGGGTAGCTATCACCAGGAAATTATCAATTAATCTAAACCTGTGTACCAGAGCCATCTATCAAGAATTACTAAACCGGGCTGGTGAGATGGCTCAGTGGGTAAGAGCACCCGACTGCTCTTCCAAAGGTCCAGAGTTCAAATCCCAGCAACCACATGGTGGCTAACAACCATCCGTAATGAGATCTGGCGCCCTCTTCTGGAGTGTCTGAAGACAGCTACAGTGTACTTACATATAATAAATAAATAAATCTTTAAAAAAAAAAGATTAAAAAAAAAAAAAGAATTACTAAACCGGGTGTGGTGGCGCACACCTTTAATCCCAGCACTTGGGGGGCAAAGGCAGGCGAATTTCTGAGTTCAAGGCCAGCCAGGTCTACAAAGTGAGTTCCAGGACAGCCAGGGCTATACAGAGAAACCCTGTCTCAAAAGAACTAAAAAAAAAAAAAAAAAAAAAAAGAAAGAAAGAAAGAATTACTAATAAGCAGTAGTGTGGTTGCATATGCCTATAACCCCAGTGCACAGGAGGCAACAGAGTGAAGATTTTGAGTTTGAGGCCATGCTAGGCTACATAGTAAGATCGTGTGCCGAAGCCACAAACAAAAAGTGACTGGTCAGTATAAAACTTAGATCGATTGCAAATCTTGTAAAGCAAAAATAAAATAATTTTTTAAGTTACTAGTGGAACTTCTATTTCTAAAAGCATTAGTCAGAACTTATGTAAGACCCAGGACTGTAATTCATACATTAGTTCCTTCCCTTAAGAGTTTATTATAGAGGAGCTAGAGAAAGTACCCAAGGAGCTAAAGGGATCTGTAACCCTATAGGTGGAACAACATTATGAACTAACCAGTACCCCGGAGCTCTTGACTCTAGCTGCATATGTATCAAAAGATGGCCTAGTCGGCCATCACTGGAAAGAGAGGCCCATTGGACTTGCAAACTTTATATGCCTCAGTACAGGGGAATGCTAGGGCCAAAAAGTGGGAGTGGGTGGATAGGGGAGTAGGGGGGGAGGGTATGGGGGACTTTTGGGATAGCATTGGAAATGTAAATGAGGAAAATACCTAATAAAAAACATTTAAAAAAAAAGAGTTTATTATCAGCCAAGTACAGTGGGGCAAATCTCTAATTCTAGCAATGGAAAAGCTGAGGCAGAAGATTCACAAATTCAAGACCAGCCAGGGCTGTATAACAAGATCCTGTATTAAAGCCACAAAGGTTTGTGGGTAAAGCCACTTGCCATTTAAGACTGACAACCTGGGGCTGGTGAGATGGCTCAGTGGGTAAGAGCACCCGACTGCTCTTCCAAAGGTCCAGAGTTCAAATCCCAGCAACCACATGGTGGCTCACAACCATCCGTAATGAGATCTGACTCCCTCTTCTGGAGTGTCTGAAGACAGCTACAGTGTACTTACATATAATAAATAAATAAATCTTTAAAAAAAAAAAAGATTTAAAAAAAAAAAAAAAGACTGACAACCTGAATCCAATCTTCAGGACCTCCGTGCTGGAAGGGAGAACGGACTCCCAACAGTTGACCTCTGACCTCCACACTCATGCCACGGCATGCTGTATGCCCATCCACAACACACACCCAGATAAGTTGAAAAATAAAAACAAAACAAAACCTAAATAATTGAATGAGCATATTGTTTAGTTGAGCAAGATTAAACAGTAACGATAGAAGAAGCCTGTAGTTCCGTTCAAATCAGTCATACATGTACCAAGTGTGGGAAAGGGGGGATCATTATGTGATGGGAAGCATGAGGCAGACTGACTTAGCCTTGAATCCAGGCCCTCTGTAAACCACGCCAAATCTGGGAGACCTGTTTAGAACTTCGAGGCAGACAGAGGAGGGTCTGCGACAGGAAAGATTGAGAGCTAAGGGTAGAAGATGAGACCATGGCCAGGTTACGAGGACTCTTGATGAATACATTTCCATTCCTACTTTAACTGTGTAGAGAGGCTGGCAGGACCCCAGGTCACTTAGGGACCTATCCGAGCGTCAGTCACTAAGTGGCAAAGCCTCCTCCCAAGCCCTAAAGAGAAGCTCAATCCAGCCTTTCGCTAGATTTAATCTATCACTCTGAAATGGGCCAGGCTGATGCTCAGATGTGCGCAGCACTTTTCTGAAAAAAAAAAAAATGCACAGGAAATTGTTGTCAGGGTGCTGCTTCCTAAAACTAAGGGGCTGGAGAGGTGGCTCAGTAGTTGAGGGCAAGCACTGTTCTTACAGAGCACCGGGTTCAATCCCCAGTATCCAAGTCAGGTGGCTCACAATGGCCTGTGACTTCAGCACCAGGGAATCCAACGCTCTCCCAGCGTGCACAGGAACCCGGCACACACAGGCATATGCACAAACTCACACACTCACACATACATGGATAGAATCTTCCGAGCCAGGCACTAATAGTGTATTCCTTTATTGCTTGGGAAGCAGAAGTAGGTGGATATCTGAACTAGCCAGGTCTACAGAGCAAGCTTTAGGATAGCCAGAGCTACACAGAGAAACCCTGTCTGGAGAAATCAATCAATCAATCAAACAAACAAACAAACCTCTAAATAGTAAAGACTGAACATAGCAATGACTTTTATTTTTCATTGTAAAAACCTCGTATATTGTGGGTATACATTTTAAATAAATAAATAAATTTGGTTTTACAAATTTAAAAGGTCTTCTTTATGATTAAAAAAAAAACCCTGAAAACATCACAAAATGTTTGCACTTTAACCAGCAAATGGAAAACGTGCATAATCACCAAATGAAATACTTTTCGATTTTGTCTCTCCCTGTCTTCAAAGACATGTGGGGATGATGTAAAAGGAACAGTAGCAGGGTCACAGCCTTCCCCGCCCCCAGCCTCCACTTCAAAGCAAACAGATCGTGAACCACAGACAATAAAATGTTTTCTTATTTTGTTGTTGTTATGTTTAAATGAAACGTCTGCCTGACACGATCCCAAATCTACTGCTCAGTGAAACCAGAAATCCAAAATAATGGACTCGAGTATGTTTGATAAAATGTAAATGGTCTTTCATTTTGACCCTTGTTGGAGCCCAAAACAACTACACTATCCTTGATCCTTTCTTTCTCCTTTCCCACCCACCCTACCTTCCAAATATACCCAGAATCCAACTGCGTAGTACCACCCCCCTCAGCCCTGTGCCTCGTCTGTCGGCTGGACCGCAATCATTTTCACTGACACGCCTGCTTCTTGTCCTCCACAGTCAATCCTCAGGACACTAGATACATCCTCTTTAAAATCAACCCTGAATAGGACACTTCTCTGTCCACAAGGCCCAGTGGCTGCCTATTGCGCTTGGACTAAAGCTAGAACCTGAATCTCCCAAATACCCCATGGCCTCCTGTCTCCTTCTATTTGGATCTCTATCAGGATGAAACCTCATCAGGATTGAACCTTCCCTTGTCCCCTTCACGCTGCCCAGTTTTTCTCTAAAACACTTGGTACTATGATCTACCCGTTTGCTGCCCTTTGGTGTGATGTAAGACTCATCTCTCCCGATGAAGATGTGTGCTCCATCATGTACACGGTTGCACCCTATGAACCTAGAGCAGTGGTTCTCAACCTGTGGGTCAAGACCCTCCTGGAGGTCACATAGCCTGCATATCAGATATTTACATTATGATTCATAACTAGCAAAATTACACTTATGAAGTAGCAATGAGATAATTTTATGGTGGGGGGGTCATTATAACACGAGGAACTGTATTGAAAGGTCACAGCATTCGGAAAGTTGAGAACCACTGGCCTAGAATATGTTTGTAAATGAGAACTCAGTAAGTTTTTTTTTTTGGAGCTTGAGAGAGGTGCAGGTAGTATCCCTGGGAAAAACAGAAAATGCTGAGGTCCCAATGAAGCAGAAGCCAAATGACGGAATGAGGGATGGAAAAGCTAAAGCGTCAACAGGCAAACGTAGAAACCCACTGCTTATCTACCCATGGCATCTGCCGGTAACCACTACGTTGTGCCTTGCCCATCGTTATAGTATACTCTGTCGGGCCATTCTTGAGGACTTGTGGGTATGCTAGAGTGTCAATACTGCCACCAGTGTCCCTGTACCTCTCTCCAAATCAATACACTTACATGGGACATTCTACTGAAGGAAGAAAGCAATTACTGTCTTGGCCGGAAAGTCCAGATTATTCAGTTCTCCTATGGTGAAAACCTAGACAAGGTACTCTTGGGATGGGACTAGGAAACTGGGTGAAGGACAGAGTCTGCTGGCAACTACTGCCTGGGGACATTTCTAGTGCAGTCCCCCAACTCTAAAAGAAGGATAATGAGATATTCTTGAGTGTTCATTATAAAATTCATTGAAATTATACAAAGGCATCCTGAAAATTGAAGGGACTAAACATTGTCTGAGTGCTCCCCTGACGTAGGACAAGTCCACCCTGTGCCACCTCTAATTCACTTTCTCTTCTCTCTGATGAAGAGCTTTAATGTCATCAAGAATCTGGCCTGACCCCTCCGACACACATATCTCCACTTAAAAACCTGCACTGATTTCAACATGAACTTCTTCTAAACGTCTTCAGCAAATGGACCCTAAACCATGTTGTGTGGTCACTCTCCAGCCACATGGAACCTACTGACTCTGGAATGCAGTAATGCTTTGCTGCCCATCTGGGTGGCACACATACTTACAACCCTGCACTACACCCTTACAGCCTCCCATCTAATAGTCCTTGACACTTTTTGAAGCCTTTCTGAACACCCCAACCTCCGTTAGACCGTCCTGCCCTTTCTGGGAGCACCACCTCCCCCCAAGCAACCTGTCACGCCAGCGTTTGTTTAAGGGTCTACCTCCCAGGAGTGAGAGGACCTTCATCTGCCTCTTCCCTATGTCCTGAGCATATGCCAGGGTGAGGTACATAGTACACGCCCTATTCTTGCTCTCTTTCACTACATCTCAATTGCTTTCTCAGTCCTTTCCAGTAAAGTGTCCATGACTTCTGCCTCAGAGCCAGGCTTAGGGAAGGCCTGGCCTTGTCTTCCTAAGGAAATAGGCTGGGCAGTGAAGCTGATTCACCACTCAAGGATCTTCTGGAAAGAGTCAAGAGCTGAGCGTGGGGACGGCATGAGATCTTTCCAATCCTTGTCACTATAGATGCATCTTTCCAATCCAAGACTATAGATGAATCTCGCTGTATCTGAGACACTATGAATCTACACATAAGACACACCTATATTTAAGTCTGGTACAAGCAGAAAGGATTTTCAACTTACTCATTTGCAAAACTATCCAAGTTTCTGCTTCTTTCACAATGGTGGAAACTTCGGAATTGACTATAATTCAAAGCAATTATTGTTCTTTGACTGTCAAGGTGCCCTGTTCCTCTTTTCATAAATATCCTGCAGGATCCCAGCCCAGTTCAATACAAAGTCTTTTTTTTCCCCCTAGGCCCATTCCTATTCGTTTGCTAAATTTACAGCATTCAAATGAAAGAAAGGAGACCTGCTTTTGCCCCCACTGTTAACATGATATATGTCTGAGTTTTAATTGCCCTTTAATTATACCCTCAGCCAGGTCTGCACAGATATAATAGAAATATAGCAAAGCCTGAGAGGGCCTTGCTGAGGCGCTCAGAAGACAGATCTGTAATATTTCCTGCAACCAGAAGGAAAGAACAAAATGAGAGGTGGTCTGGGGATGTCAGAAGCTAGCTAAACAATTACCGAGAAAGCACTCAGCCTTTAAATTCGGCAGGCTGCAAGGCTGGTGATCCCCTGGTGATTTGATGCTCCGCTAAGGCTGGCTGAAAATGGAAGAACTCAGATTGCCTGACTGTGAACTAAGAAATAAGCAACAAAAGGAAACCATGCCATGACATTTTCTAAATATTTACTACTGGGAGTTGACTGTTCCCTGAGAGGAGCCAGGTCTGACAGTGAAATCCCCGGACTGTCTCCTACATTCTCCTTTGATCTCTATCTCCATCTTCCATGCCAAGAGACCTTTACCTCCTGGGGCTGTCAGAGGAGAGATACTTGTCTGATAGCCCCAGCCAGTGCAGAGATGAGCAAGTCAGTGTACAGACCAACACATGCACGCTTCCTCCCAGACTCCTTTCCTACAGTGTAGTAACCAAGAGCATCTGCCCGTAAAGACCAAATGAGTCAGTACAAACTAGTCTACAGACAAAACACCCTTTCCCAAGTACCCTCTGACCCGGATTGTTGTCTTAACCCCACCTGTGCCGCTTTGGAGTCCAGTATCCATGGCCTTCCCAGCCAGACATCATTGTAACACCAAACCTCTCATCAGCCTGCATAGCACCTACTTTCATCCCTTACGCTCCCAGCTCACTTGATACGTGTTAATCTGAAGGTCAGGGGTGATGAAAAACATTATAGAAACCAACAAATGTATTGATAGTACTTCAGACTTCCCACTGGCCGTGTTTTCTGCCTTTTCATGTCTTGAGCAGAGTCTGATTTTGGACAGAGTGCTTGACTTTGAAACAATATTCTTCAAGAGCAATTTCGTGACTAGGTTCAGATTAAAACAGAGATGACCTGGCAATTAAGAATGTCTCCCATCCTTGCAAAGGACACAAGTTCTGTTCCCAGCACCCATAAAGATGCTCAGAACTCCCTGTAAGTCCAGTTTACGGGCATCCAGTGCTCTCTTCTGGCTCCCTACAACACCAGGCACACATGTGGTTCATATATCTATATTCAGGGTAAACATTCATATACATAAAAAATAAATAAGTAATTCTTTTTTTACAACAAAACAAAACAAACAAAACCCAGGAATCTGGCAGTCCCGATGGTTCTCGCTCATCCCCCAGAAATGTC
Organism: Mus caroli; assembly: GCF_978045245.1. Classification (NCBI taxonomy): domain Eukaryota; kingdom Metazoa; phylum Chordata; class Mammalia; order Rodentia; family Muridae; genus Mus; species Mus caroli. The sequence goes on from NW_028227269.1 coordinate 75,212,721, forward strand.
ACAGAAAAAGAGTTGCTTTGAGACATATACTGCCTGTGGATAGGAATGTGCAGACGTTTTATGGGATAACGCATACATCTATATAGTTAACAAGCAACGGGGAAATTAGAGAACAGGTTAGCATTTCACTATGGAAAACATATTCTCTTCTTCCTCTCCCAGTACCTTTTCATTTTGTCTCCTGGTTTTGAACTTCACTAAAGCTGAAACTATTGGATATTAAATATGTCCCTGCCTCATCTTCCTCAAAGGAAAGAGAACCTTAGTGGTTTGAATGGACCGAACCACAGGAAACAAACCTCCCTGGCCACAGGAGGGAAAGAGATGCAGAGAAGACATGGGTTAGAATGACAAGAGGTACGGGAGCATTATAAAGGACAGGTAAACTGCAGCTGGCTCTCACCTTTAAGCAAGTGATCATACAAACAGAAGGCTGGAACCAGTGACCTCCAAGGTTCCTTCTAACTCCAGTCCTATTGGCCTCATGAATTTTTTATAGTCACCCTCTGTCCTACCACACTGTCCCTATGCATCACCAAGCCCTTCTGGCCACTTCCAGGACTGAAAGGAAAATCTTTTTTTTTTTTAAGTTTATGTTTGACTATTGCCAAAATTATAATTCTGTCCTTGAAACAATGACCTGAAAATAAGAGGCCGCTGGGCTAGAAACTTCTGAGCAAATAAATGCTCAATGCTGCCTTGAGGTAATAGATTTTAAACTTCTCTGACATAAGCAAAATTACGACCTTAGGTTCAAGGAGTGAAGACCATGATAAGCCAGTGCTATAAGCAAATCTTCCCAACCCATTCTGCATCCCCTGCTGAGCGTCTAATCTTAAAAGGACAACAGACCAAGGGATCCTGGCCTCGCTGCATCTCTCATCAGCTGTGTGGGATGAACAAGTTATTTAATTCCCTGAAAATTCACTTTTAAAAATGTATTATTGTGGTGTACGTGCATGTGCGCATGAGTACTGGGACACTTGTGGAGGTCAAAAGACAACTTTGTGGAGCGCATCACAAGGCTTGAACAGCAAACACCCTTACCCATTGAGCCATCTCACCAGCCGCGCTCTCTTTGCTTTTTAAAATGGGATAATATGAGTGACCTTGCAGAGTTGATAATTAAATGCCTTAGCAAGCAACCCTGATCACTCGTTTTCTCATTCAGTCAACAAAGCCTATCTGAGAATCCACTACCAGTCAGCCACAAGTACATAAAAGATAGACTAAATGAAAGCTATTATTCTTTTTATTCATCAAAAACCTATATTATTTTCCAAAACTGTGACAGACTGACATTAGTTCAAAGTTTTCGCTCACACCTAGTTTGCCTAAAATAGCCATATTTATTTTGTCAAGCGTGATGGCAGGTGGGAGTCAGCCCCCTGTTATGCCTTTAGCCCCAAGCGAACAATCCAACAGGTGTGTTGGTTCCACCGGACACCTTCAGAACACCTACACAAAGCAATGACCAGAGCAAAAAGCAGTATCCCAGCTCTCCCCTGGGCAAGTCACTGGGGAGAACTTAATATGCCTGTGCAGCAAGGCCCAGCCTGAATGCCTGGGAGGTTTTGGGTGCTTTCAATTCCTTGAGTGGACTCTATGTCTCCAGAGAACTCAAGGTTAACAGGACTGGCTCATCCCCAGCCACTACCACTGGGCCACTGATAAAGGGAGGTGCACCAGCAAAAGGGTCCCTCTCCTTTCAACAGTGCTTTACTCAACGCTAGAATGTGATAACACTGTATAAACGGCTGGCCTCATCTCGAGATTGGTGGGCTCTTCTCTGTTCTAAGTTTACTGTTCCTTTTGTGAGCTCGTCCCCAAGCCTCTGTGGGTGCTGGGCATTCAGTACATAGTTAACAAACAGTCTACATTTGTAAGAGTTTCCCATAACATTCTGGAAATCAGGGCTCATTGGAAAAGCATATGAAGTCTGGTCCTGGAATAGGAGATGACTACCCTGGGTCGTAGTCATAGAGCAGTGAAAAGAGAATTCTAGATTAAAATTCTGAGCGATCCGTGAAGCTAAGGATAGCCTAAGAGAACAGCTTAAATGTGCCTCGATTTTTTTTTCTTCCCTGAAGGCTCCTCTCATTCAGGAGCTATCTGAATCACCTCCCTTGGAAACTGAACTATATACATCCATTGCACAGGCAGGGGTTTTGTGTGGCTGCCTCCTAGCGTGGAGGTGACAGCCGTATCCTCTCCCCACTGAAGTTCTTAGTAAAAAGAGACCATCACTATATAATCCCATCCCACCCTGCCGGATGCATCTAAAACAATGGCTTCTTTCCATATCCCTTCAGTGAGTTAAGGGTGTTATTAACTGTAGCACCTCTAATTGCTCACTGAAAACAGTGGTTTGGATATTAATAGACTATAAATCAAGGCCCTACCTAAGGCTTGTTGTCACGGAAACTGTACTCAAGCCTCGTAGCTATTTCCCCTTTGGGAAGTCTGGGTAAGTTGGTGGGACTTGAGGATTGTGTTAGAGCTCTTGTTTCTTCCATTTTCTGCTATTTCTCCGGGGCCAAGTTGCTGGAACTGGCACGAAGGGTAACCGTAGAGTGGGGCAGTAGCTTGGAGATTAGGAACTCAAAGGGGATAGGTGGGGGTCCTTGAAGTATAGTCCTGGGACACTTGATCTCTCCCTTCTCAGTCTACACTGGGCCACTCTGCACGTCCTGGCATCCTGAGGCCCGGCCCCCTCTGCTGCCCTGAACTGTCCTCCCAGCCTTGGCACTGGGCAGCTCTGGTGCGCGCTAGCCAAGTTCCAGAAGAGGATCCGACACGCCCGGGGGGTTGAGAAACCAGGCAGCAGGAGGCACAGGCGCGGACAGTCCTTAGACCGACGACAGGCAGCCCCCCCCCTCAACTTTGCTCCCAGACGAGGGTCCTGGGGGAGGCGGCCAAGAGCACACAAACCCCCAAACCCACTCCCCGTGCCCCACGGCGACACTCTACTAGCTGGCTTCCCAAAGCTAGCGCCCTGCTCGCCCAGCGCCAGCGAAACCCACGCGGGTTCCCGCGTCCAGGGGTGACGACTGCCGCAGCCGCCAGGGCCTCCCGAGCTCCTCACCCCTCCCGCCCCATGCTAGGCACCCGGGGCCAGGCCCCCACCGGGCTGTCGCGTCACCCGCCCCCTGGGCCCCGCGCTCCCGGGCACTGGCTCCAGGGCACCCAGCTCCCTCCCGCCGCGCGGCCCTCGGGGACTCACCTGCGCTGGGGCTGAAGCGGCGGCCACCCCGAGCCCGGGGGCGGCGGCGCAGGGGGAGGAGGGCAGCACGGGGCTCCTGGCACAGTGGCCGCCGGGCGCCTGGTGCAGCGGAGCCGCGGACCCGCCCAGAGATATAAATAACATTATCTGAGGAGGGACATTCCTGCCGGGGGACATCGCTGCTGCCGGGACCAGATAGTCCCGCGGCGGGGGCGGGGAGGCGGGGCCGCAGCCTCCCGCAGCGCCAGGCCCGCCTTCCCCACCCACTCCTGCACCTGCCAATCAGACTGCGCGCCCGGGGGCACCTGCCTAGCCGCTAGCGCCGCCGCCGCGGGGACCTGGGACGCCAGGGTCCTCTCTCACCTCCCCTGATCCCGCACACACAGAGCCCCTTGCCACGGGAAGAAGACTCGACTCTGCTGCTCCGGCCTAATTCGTGTGCCGGGAGCCGCAAGCTGGCGGCGAAAAGGAGTCCTCCCAGCCTTTCCCGCCTAGCGTCCCTGCAGACTACGATCTGGTTTTGAAAAAACATCTAAAGACCCGTTTAGGCCATAGGGTGGGTGAGGAGGGCGCCCCGACTGTAACGCCCCTCCGGAGATAGGCTGGAAGGGACAGATTGTTCCCGCGGGCGGGTTACGTTAGAAAGCGTGCTCCCGGCCGGCTACAACCGGCTGGTAGTAGGAGCAGACGCTGGGAGCACAGGGGGTGGGCACTGGGCCGAGGCCCCCGCCCCCAGCCTGCGGGCTGGAGGCCGCGGCTCCTGCTCGTAAGCAAGGTACTGTCCCGGAGAACCCGGCTGTGCTGGTTGGTGGCGCTCAGCCTACAGTTGCATATTGCAGGGTCCATAATCAACAGGCAAGCCGGCACACCAGCCCACCTGCACCATCCTGTGAGCCCCGGTCTCCGGGCAAGACCCTGCTTTCTCACTGCAAGCTTTGGTAGGGTGGAGTACAGCAGGCCAGAGGAGATGCTAGAACCAAGGGTGTCAAGTACATCTGCGACTAGGGAGGGTGACACACGGACGAACACGGGCGGCTTGCAAGGCAGGTTATTTCCTTGACTTTTTAACAATACAAGGTCATTACTCAGTAACGTTGGTTGCGTGCCTTGCTGTACCTTTCCTTGTTTTATTTTTATTGGTGGGGGGGAGGGCGGCCCTCCATACGCTGTGCCTGGGATGGTCTCTCACAGACTATCAACCCGGGTAATCGCAAGTGTAATGGAGACACCAGTGGCGATTAAAAAGAGCATAGATGCAGAAGGGAGCTTTAACTTTGATGCTCCCCGGAATTCTTAACAGGAAACAGCCTTTCTCTTGACTTGTTTGCTTGAGTGTATAATTACGCTGTTTTCTAGGATTCATGAGCAAAGGGTGTTGTTGAATTGCCAGATGTTCAAGCTTAGTCTTGGGGTACGCAAAAGATATTTCACTGCCTGCTGCCGTCACACTTCTTTTGAGAGTAGGTATTTGGACTGTAAGAAATGCTAATTGGGACAAAATCCACAGGTATTAAAAAGCCATAGAACTCTTCCCTCTCCTTTTGCCTGAGTTCTTATTACATACTAATTTCCCAAATGGCATCAGTATTACAAGGAAAATGACACACCGGCCTGGGTTATCCCAGAGGTTAACAGTGACCTCCCACCTCCTTCCCCCACCCAGACCATCTAGCAATTCTCAGTAGTGAGCAAGAGCTGTAGATCTTAAGCAAAGCACACATTTAACACTCCAAAGGCCCTGGGACTCCCCAGTATCCTCCACCCCCCCCCAAACCATTTGCTTTGCTTGTTGTTGAGTTCAAAATCATCTTTTTAGGAACTAATTCCTGGCAAAAGCAAAAAACAGGCCAACTTCAAAAGCTGAGACTTAGATATCACAAGTAGAAATCCTTGATCTATTTTTGAAAGAAAAAAGGGGGGTTGGAATTATGTATTTATGTGTTTTAAACCGTGTGTGAATAAACTTATTAAATAAATTCATGAATCCCAGAATTGCAGCTTTGCAGCTACGTAATTATATACTAGAGGAAACAGATAACTCTTAGCTATAGGCTTGAGGCTCTGAACTGAATGGCTGCACACATATTTTCCTTTGGAGCATTCAAATTTATAATTTTCAACCACAAGAAAAAAAATGAATATGACGACGACAAACGCTCCAAAGCAACAGACAGATTAGTCCAAGATTTTACAAACCAGCTCTTCTGCTGTGGCTATCTCGACTTTAGCTGAACGATAAATAATTCAATACAACCTCATTTGCTGCAGATCCTGTTATCCTGACAACATCCCCAAATGCTTCCCAGCTAATAGAGTTACAGTGAAATGATAAATCAGAGCCCAGTGAGAGAGGAAGTTTAGAAGTGCAGAGAGAAAGGGCATTGCACAAGCACAGGAATGAGAAATTGGGGACAGTGTGGGGGAGGGAGGGAGGACACTGATAGAAAGGTTCGCTATCAAGGTCATTGTTGAGACGGAGCATCTTCAGGGACCTTCTTAGAAGACTGTACAGTATCTACAAAGTATCGTTGAGAATTCTCTACAGGAGATGAAGATGGACCTTCATCTTCATTGGTCAAAGGACTGTCCCTGCCCATCTTGACAACCTGGACTTCCAAGGTTCCCTGTAAGCTTCCCCAGTTAATCTGCAGCTTTGGAAGAGTTCTGGGACCCAAAGGGAGAGCGTAAGACTTTAGTAGATGCTGTGAGCCAAGGTTTGGGAGGAAGCCTTCAGAGACTGAGTGCCCAGCTCTAGCTGAAATCAATAGGTGAGGCCAAGGGGGTGGACGTAAGTAAGAACACTAGAGGCATCTAACTATAGGAGGTGCCTGCTAGTCTCCTTCTCCTTCATATTCTCTCTCTCTCTCTCTCTCTCTCTCTCTCTCTCTCTCTCTCTCACACACACACACACACACACACACACACACACTTCTTTGAGAATTCCTTACAACATGTCTGCATCATATTCACTCCCCCAGCTCTTCTCAGAACCACTCCCTTTTCTTTAACCTCCCTCCCCCAATTTTATGCTTTTATGCCTTCCCCCAACCCTTTAAGATTAATTTGTGCTGCCCAAATATGCTATTTTTATTGAACCACAAAGCCAAAGCTATTTAAGTAAACCACCTTGAATTAAAAATGAACATATATATTAGAAAGATACTCAAAAGCAAATGCAAAGCTAACCCTGACCAATTCAAGTCCTTAGTGGCAATAATGAAGGAATCAAGAATTCATGATACCAGCATGTACTATACCCTTTAACTGAGCTGCATTTCAGGAAACGAAACCGAATTTTCCTTCCCATGTCTGGGATTACCTAAGGGTGCCACTTCCTTCTCAGCGTGCAAAGACAAGAGAGAAGCAGGAAGGCTAATTCCTCAAGCACACCACTGAGAATCAGGAGGGGCTGAGGACTGGGGCTCTCAACCCTTTGCCCTCATGCCTCAGACTTCTAACGGCTCCCCCATCCTCCCATTTTTGTTCTCTTTCAATTCTTTTTCCATGTAGCAGCCAAATTCTACTCTAAGAATGAAATCTGAGCCAGGCGTAATGGCGCACGCCTTTAATCCCAGCATTTGGGAGGCAGAGGCAGGTGGATTTCTGAGTTCAAGGCCAGCCTGGTCTACAAAGTGAGTTCCAGGACAGCCAGGGCTACACAGAGAAACCCTGTCTTGAAAAACCAAAAAAAAAAAAAAAAGAATGAAATCTGATCGTGCCACTCGGTTACATTAAATCACCCGTGGCTTCCCAGTACTTTCAGGATACAGTGCTAAGCACTTAGCACATGAGACAAAATCAGTAAAGATAAAATGAGTGAATAAGTGAACAAATCAGGAATTAAACGAGGTTGCAATCTTGGAGGCCAACCTGAGAAGTCCATAAAAGTTTTTTCTTTCCTTCTGGGTTATAGATACATTATATGTAACTTTTTTGTTTGTTTGGTTGGTTGTTTGGTTGGTTGGTTTGGTTTTTCGAGACAGGGTTTCTCTGTATAGCCTTGGCTGTCCTGGAACTCACTTTGTAGACCAGGCTGAACTCAGAAATCCGCCTGCCTCTGCCTCCCGAGTGCTGGGATTAAAGGCGTGCGCCACCACGCCCGGCTATATGTAACTTTTACAGGAGGTTCACATTGGAATAAGCTTGTCTGAATGAATTCCCATTCTCTGAGATGTAACTGACACTACTGTGGCTGAATTTTACCAGCTCCTGCACTCCCGCTGCTCGCCATGCCTAACTTACTGTCTGTTGGGGACAACAGGGGCTAGTTTAACTAAGGAGACTACCTCCCAGCTCACTCATGTCTCACGGACAATAAGGTAAAGCAAACACTGACAGTTCAGATGGGCTGGACTCTTACTGCTGTGCTCTCTCAGTACCATCTTCAGTCATGGTCCTCAGATAGAAACCCCATTCCAGACCCCAAGCTTCAGTAAGCCTACATCTTGAGCACACAAGATTAAGGCCACAGGAAGGTAGATCAAATGCATTATAAGGAATGAGTTCATGCTTTGATAATAACTCTGTCTTAAGTCTTCCAGAGAAGATATTCTATAGGTGGATAATCAAGAATACCTTAGCTCAAAACCTCTGTTTTCATCCTTTATCAATATATATCAGTCAGGGACTCAGACCACAAGGAGAATTTATAATGTAAAAGTTGACTTTGAGGTGGCTGGAGAGACAGCTCAGCAGGTGAGGACACTTTCTATTCTTTTTTTTTTTTTAAAAGATAATCCCTTTTTTTTTTATTTTTATTTTTAAGATTTATTTATTTATTATATGTAAGTACACTGTAGCTGTCCTCAGATACTCCAGAAGAGGGCGCCAGATCTCGTTACGGATGGTTGTGAGCCACCATGTGGTTGCTGGGATTTGAACTCTGGACCTTCGGAAGAGCAGTCGGGTGCTCTTACCCACTGAGCCATCTCACCAGCCCCCACTTTCTATTCTTAAAGAGGACCCAGGCCATTCATGGAGGCAACACATTTGTCCGCATCAAATAAATAAATTTAAAGAAATTGCAATTGAGTTTATTATAAGGAATGACAAGCTACCATTCTAACAATTCAACTAATTAAACAATTTTCTGTGTATGTGATAATTGCTGCCAACATAAATGGTTTTGCTAATTGTTTTGTTTGCAAGTGAGCAGCTACCAAAATCACAGGTTTTTGTTTTTGTTTTTTTTTTTTTTCACAATATTAACCAAGACCTTTGGGAAATTTTCAATAAAGTTTGGAAAGAATCGGCAATAAAAAGCTCCATTACCTCTGCAAATTAATTTCCCTCTCTATTCTGTGGGTTATTTCTACAGCTGCTCAGCTTCTGTTTGAATATTTCTTCAATGTTTTGGAGTCTATAAGAAACTATAATTCAGCTTAAACATGATGTATTTTATAGAATGCATACAGAATATAATTGGTTCTTGCTAGAACCCCTGATTGTTTTCATTTTTATTGGCAAGTTCTGTTTTTAAAAAGTTATTATTTTCTTCCTGTCAAATGTTTTCACTTTATTTCATGAAGTAAATTGCTATGGTTATCTTCATTGCTGGGTCAAGAATCTCAGAATTTAAGTAATTTCCCAAAGACAACACAAACTCCAAATCTCAAGCTTATTTGGGTCGTTTCTTCAGGAACTGGTAACACATGTTGGGTTTTTTGGTTGGTTCTTTGGTTGGTTTGGTTTGGTTTGGTTTTTGAGACAGTGTCTCACTCTGCATTCCAGACTGCCAGACTGGCCTGGAACTCATAGCAGTCCTCCTGCCTTGGCTCCCAATGTGCTAAAATTATAGATGTTGAGTCATGTGTGGCTTTGCGACTTAAATTAACAGGATTTATCGTCTCCTACTTGAACGCATTCAAGAATTTAGCCCTGGTGGCTGGAAAGATGGCCCAGCGATGAACAACACTGACTGTTCTTGGAGAGGTCCTGACTTCAAGTCTCAGCAACCACATGGTGGCTCACAACCATCTGAAATGGGATCCGATGCCCTCTTCTGGTGTGTCTGAAGAGAGCAGCCATGTACTCACATACATAAAAATGAATAAATAAATCTTTAAAAAAAGGAAGAAAGAAAGAAAGAAAGAAAGAAAGAAAGAAAGAAAGAAAGAAAGAAAGAAAGAAAGAAAGAAAGAATTTAGCTCCAAATTATGCTGAGCACATGCACAGTGGCAACTCTGCTGCTTACCCTTTTCCACCATCACTGAAATTACCCAAGTCTGCTTCATCCAGCATCCAGCGCTGCCCCCTTGCAGACAAACCAATTGAAAACTGTGGGTCCTCCTCTTGGAATGGGTTTCCAGCTATAAATAAGCATTTGTATGCCACCACTGACCCAATCACTACCTAGCTTCTTGACTGCGCTTCACCTGCACAAAGTGCTGCCAGAAGTAAGTAGATGTTTGCCTCTTAGGATTCCAGGTGCTTGATAGACCTCCCGCTAACATCCCAAAGACTGTAATTCTTTATTCCATAAATAAAAACAAACCTTCAGAGGAAACTGACTTTGGGAAGGAGTTAGCTTTTAAAGTACAACCTTCTGCTGGAGAGATGGCTCAGAGGTTAAGAGCACTGACTGCCCTTTGAGAGGTCCTGAGTTCAAATCCCAGCAACCACATGGTGGCTCGCAACCATCTGTAATGGGAACGGATGTCCTCTTTGGGTGTGTCTGAAGACAGTTACAGTGTACTCGTATAAATAAAATAAATATTTTTAAAAGTACAACCTTTTGGTATAGGAATAAGAAAGAAATGTGCAGTGCAGCGTATTGAATAGAATCTTATAGTCAGTATCAGAGTAGGCTTGAAAGACCCATAGATGGAGACTCAGAACACTCTGCCTGCCCTTAAGCTCTCAATTTCTCAGCCACAAAATAATGACACTGAACCACCACCTAGACTCGGACGACTCTCTCAGCTTGATTGAGCTTCCAATATTGTACATATATACTAAGAATTTAGTGGTGGTGGGTCACACCTTTAACCCTAGCATTCAGGAGGTAAAGGCAGTCAGATCTCCATTAATTTGAGTCCAGCCTAGTCTACACCGTGAGTTCCAGGACAGCCAGGGCTACCCAGAGAAATCCTGTCTCAAAAACAAAACAAAACAAAACAAAACAAAAGAATTTATGAAATGTTTATCATAAAGATGTTAATAATTGTGAAAAAGTATATGCAATGTCAATATTCTTCAAAAATAGAACGTTTTAAAAATCGAGATTAAAATTTGTTAAAATGGGGACTGGAGAGATGGTTCAGTGGTTAAAAGCACTGGCTGTTCTTCCAGAGGACTCTGATTCCATTCCCAGCAACCACATGGCAGCTCACACTGTCTGTAACTCCAGCTTTAGAGGCATCCTCACATAGGCATACTAGCAGGCAAAATATCAGTATACATGAAATAAAAAGAAATTCATTATTGCTTAATTGGTTAAAGTGATGTTAAACACAGTATGTGGAAGCCTGTAATCTTGGAGTGGATGCTTGCACTGGGCCCAGCCTTCTAACCAATGGAGAGTTGAGTTACAGCAGAACGTCTTTGTCTGGTCGCAGGAAGTTTTGTAAGAAATTCATCAGTTAAACCAAGCAGGTGTCTAGCTGACTGACTCTCCTGTAGCCAGAAAGTTGTTTTCTATCCCTGTACTATTGGCTAACAGTATGGGCTGAGAGTCTCAGAACCTTCTCTAGTCCTTGCGGCTGTCTGATTTGTGGATCAATTTTGTTGTGTTTTGCAACGATGAACTCTACTAAATTTAATTGGTCTACAGAAGTTCCCTTTTAAAACCAGTTATGATATATATATATCATATATATATATATATATATATATATATATATATATATATATACACTTTCACACACACACACACACGTACATGCAAATAATATCTTTTTTTTCTCAAGACAAGGTTTCTCTGTGTCGTAACACTCACTCTGTAAAACAGGCTGGCCTGGCTCTGCTTGAAGCAGAGTCAGGTAGATCTCTATGAGTTTGAGGCCAGACTTGCCTACAGAACAAGTTCTAGGAAAGCCAGGACTGTAGTCCTGTGTACAGAGAAACCTTGTCTTGAAAAAATAAAATAAATAAAAATTTGAAAACAGAAATTAAACAGTTAATATCAATAAGAATGCTGCTAAAAATCAATTTATTCCTGTATGATAGGTTTGGAGTAATTCTTATTTCCTTCTTCTTTTCCTATAGTGTTTATTTTATAGGCATAGAATATTTTGTAAAAATCAACAGATATTTCCAGTTTGGGGGAAATATAGTAAAAACTAAGCAAAATATGTTGGATGTTTTCTTGGAAACAAGTTTTGCTAGAAAGCTAGGCAAGAACAAAGTATTGGTGAACTTGCAAAAGAAATGTCTGAGCATTTTACTCAATAACTCAGATAGTTTGTTGTTTTTGTTTTTGGGGGGGTTGTTTTTTGTTTTTGTTTTTGTTTTTTTACAAAGGGAAAAACCTCTTTTCTGTTACACAAAGCTGCACAGTCTATTTTTCCAGCTGGGGGTATCACCAACCATGTGAGAGATGGAGTGGCTTGACCCATGTCTGTTCCTCACCGGTCTTTCTCTTACACTAAGAGCTGCCAAGCTATGAGACTGGCCCAAAGGCCAGTCTGAGGCTATAGAAAGAAACAGTCCTAACTATGTAAAGACAGGACTGATCTTTATAATTTTGTTTTCTTCAATACCATGCTTTAATTGTTTACGTTTCCAAAAGTTACTTGGCAATTTTTCTTAGTTTATTTGTTGGTTTTGTTTTCTGAGACACTCTTAATTAGTCCAGGCTAGCCTCAAACTCACCGTGTAGTAAAGGCTGATCATGAATTCCTGTGCTGGTTAATTTTATGTCAACTTGACACAGCTAGAGTCACTGGAAAGGGAAGAACCTCAACTGACAAAATGCCTTCATAAATTAGACTGTAGACAAGCCTTTAAGGCATTTTCTTAATTAGTGATTGATTGGAGAGGACCCATCCCATTGTGGGTGCCACCCCAAGCTGGTGGTCCTGGGTTCTATAGGAAAGCAGGCTGAGCAAGCCACAGGGAGTAAGCCAGTAAATAACACACTGCTCCATAGCCTCCGTATCAGCTCCTGCCTGCAGGTTCCTGCCCTGCTTGAATTCCTGTCCTGACTTACTTTTGATGATGAACTGTGCTGTGGAAGTGTAAGCCAAATAAACCCTTTCCTCCCCAAGTTGCTTTGGTCATAGTATTTAATTACAACAATAGAAACCCTAACGGAGACAATTCCTAATCCTTCTGCTTCCAATTCCCAAGTGCTAGAATTATAGACATGTGTTCACCACCACGTCCGGCTCCAATCAATCTTGATAATTATACTTACCACTCAAATAAGAATGAACGTGCAGAACTAATTATTGGAGGCTAGGTAGATTAAGCCAATCTGAAATTCACATACGAAACATCAACAAAGGAATAACAATCTTTCTACATACAAAACAGTGAAAGAATTTTCACCCAAAGTAAAATAAATTGGTGAATAACCACTCCCCACACGCACACAAACAAATTGTGTCAGGGACTTAGTAAAATATAGCCTCTCCTGTAGCTGTCATTCAAAGAGTGTGGCACATGCTTGTAACACCCTGTGGAAGAATCGCTGAGGGATGAAAGGTCTGTGGCTAAGCTTCTGATGGGCTGTGAGGGACTTTGTGGCTGACTTCAATTGTTTGTTTTACACTGTTTGCTGTTCACCAGTGCACCAGGCCTTCTGTATCCGAAGAAATCCCTTCGTTCATTTTGGGGATCATCAGCTCCACAGAGCAACTACACAAGAGTTAGAGAAGAAGCTCTGCCTCCAAGGAGAATTGCCAAGAGCCAGACTCAGCATCTCAGGAAGTCAGCGGGCCCTGTGTACTAAGTACTACTCACAGCAGGACATAGAGAGTCCGTGTACGTCAAAGGCAGCCCATAAGTAGGGGCAGTATCTTTACTGATTTACTGTCTGTGTGTCTCATCCTGCTCTCCGAAGGGTGTTTAAAAAAAATCTTACCTTTTACTTACGAGAGAAATCCTGAACCAGCTTTCTCAGCTGCCGTGTGCAATGTCTAACACTTAAAAATCTGTCCCAACATGGGGCAGCAGTGGCACAGGACTGTAATCCCAGCACTCGGGAGGCAGAGGCAGGTGGATTTCTGAGTTTGAGGTCAGCCTGATCTACAGTGTGAGTTTCAGGACAGCCAGGGCTACACTGAGAAACTTTGTCTCAAAACAAGACAAACAAACAAACAAAACAAACAAACAAACAGACAGACAACTGTCTTAAGTTTCCTCTCTGTGGCTCATAGTGTATGCCATGATGGTGAACGATGATAAATGGGCACACATTGAAATAATACTGGGAAGTTTAATAGTCAACTATTACTGTATAAGGTTGCTTTCATTTGTTTACTCCAGTTTACTTTGCAAAGCCTTTTTACAGTATCCCCTTTGCCTAAGGCAATCCTGGTTTGCCCCTGCTATTCCTGCCTAATCATTAACTGTTGCCCTTAATTTTCAGAAGTGTGATACAATATATAACATATATTGATGAGCATCCACTGCCACCAAGAGTTCCCAGTAAATTCTTGTATATAGAAAGTAATTTGGCTCTAGTCATAAAAGAAAGATTTGTGACAAAAAGACAACCACACAACATAATAAATATTACAATTACTTTATTATTAGTTGCTGTGTCCTATCAAGGACAATTTATCTCTACATAAATTTAAGTCAATTCTGCCCTCTACTGTCTCCTGACAGTATTATGATGCTGTTCACAGAGGCTGATGATCCATTCTGCCCATGTTTAGAGTGGTGGTCTCCAACCTACTACAGTTATATTAGTTTCATAAAGTCTCCCACTGCCTGTGTTGAACCCCACACCAGTTACATTAGAATCTATGGTGGGAAGACCCAAATATCAAGTGTTTGGAAGCCCTCTACCTGGCTTCAATGTACAATCAAGGCTTAAAAGTGCTTAAACCACTGCTTAAAAGTGTCAGAACAGATATCAGGCAGTGGACACTTTTAGTCCCAGCACTTAGGACTCAGAGACAGGCAGATCTCTGAGTTTGAGGACAGCCTGGTCTACAGAGTGAGTTCCCAGAGAGCCAGGGCTACATAAAGAAGCCCTGTCTCGAAAACCAAATAGTCAAGTCAAATAGTCTGCGTGGTTCACTTAGCCTTTTCATTCCGTAGTCTAGATTATGTACTACACAGCTGATCATGTCTAGTTACATTTGGAAGATTTGAGAAAAAGAACATCAGGACAAATCAAATCACTACTGGGAAATTGGCATTACTGTTTCCCCTAAGGGGTGATATTTTCCCTGGTATAAAAGTCTTTTTTTTTTAATGTACAGTGATGATATGTGGAACTTTCTAGAAGATGAGTCTATCTAGGCATCAGCCTCATGTCAGCGCCCCAATTCTTAACTGATGAAATTACCTGCTGAGGAGGCTCCATGGTAGCCAAGAAAGCTGAACCAGAAAGACGGGGCAAATGAGGTAGCGCCCATTGCATTAAATTACAGCTTCCTTTGTCTTGAACATTCAGAGTCTCGTTAATGGAGTTCATCATATGGAAAAGCACTGATGTAGAAGCTCAGGGAATCTGCTGGAGTGGAATTTGCACTAATTAGAACATTAACTAAATTAAGGCACTAGGGAGAACTGAACTCCAAAGGGAATAAGAGAGAAAAAGATACAGAAAAATCATTAATAATCAGCAAGGGAGAGGAAGAGAGCGATACTGCGGAAAGCTAACCAAAAAGGAGGTTTCTGATGGTAAATTAGACAGTCATCTCTCACTCTCTTTTCCTAATGTTCGCTTCCAAAGCTGACATGTCCAGGGTCTGAGATTCGTCCCACTGGAAGCCATGTCATTCTTCCTAAATTCAAAATGTGGGAACCACCAGAGTGTGGATGAGAGGAGGAAGGGCTCGTTTCAGAATTTGGACACTGAGCTCCTGTGCAATCAGCAGGGGCTCTCAATGCTAAAGAGAGGAAAGGAGGAAGGGATGTAGTGGGGAGAGGGTTAGGCCTTTATACACCTTTGTTTGCACTTGTGTGATGTCATTCTGCCCGCAAACAGCAAGACTTGGCACAAGTGTGACAGGGGTAGAGACTTGGAAACCACGTTAGAAACTAGCTTGAAAGATTCCATCTGAGGCTGATCTTGTTGTGGAACAATTACCGAGGCTTTCAAATGTTCCTTTCCAAGTAGTCAGCCTGCACAGAGTGGAAACACCTCCATAGATGTATTTATGGGCTCAGAAGAACTGCCAGGCTTGGTGGCTTATGCTATAATTACATGACTTGGGAGGAACAGGGCTGCTATGAGATCAAGGCCAGTTTGGGCTGAGACCTTGTCTTAAAAAATGAAAAATGAATGACTTTTTTCTGGGTGATGGCCCCCATGAGTCCCTGATGGAAGCTAGGAGCACTTTCTACAGAGAACTCTCTACCTGGGGAGGGAGGAATGGATGTTTATACTTAAATATGTAGTTTTACGTATAGTCGCATAACCATGTTTGCTTCTCAAAAACACTTGATTGATAAAATAGCCATACATCAACTTATTTACATTGCTGTAAACATATATTAATATAACCATAAGCACCCCAAAATCTGTGAATTGAGCAGTGAATAAACTAAAGTTAAATTGTAAGAGCCTGTCCCTTTAACACTTGTAGTGAACAAATAATATTTTGTTTGTTTGGTTGTTTGTTTGGTTGGTTGGTTGGTTTCATCTTGCTATGCAGACTAGGCTGGTTTTGAACTCAAAATCCCCCTCCGCTACTTGCCTGGTACAGGATTACAGCAATGTGCCACTATGACAGGCTTTAGCACATAGCATTCCTGTAGCCTTAAAAAGGAAACTGACACTAAAATGAAAACAAAAGTAGTCTGGGCATGGTCGTGATGAACCTTTAATCCTAGCAAACAGGAGGGAGAGGCAGGTGGATTGCTGTGTGTTTGGGGTAGCCTGGTCTACATAATGAGTCCTAGGCCAGCCAGGACTACAAAGTGAGACTGTGTCTCAAAAACAAAACAAAACCAAATAAATAAAATAGAAAATAAAAGTATTTGGGACGAGAGAGATGGTTCCTCAGTTATGAGCAAGGGCCTTGGATGCTCTTGCAGAGGGACCCCTACAGGTTTAGTTCTTTCTCAACACCCACTTTTTGGCTAACAGCTACCTATAATTCCAGTTCCAGAGGATCTGATGGCTCCCTCAGGAACCCACCCATGAGGCATACTCACATGCATGCAGGCAAAACACGCGTACACATAAAATAAAAATAAATCTTAAATAAATAAAAGCACTGGGTCTGGGGAGATGGGCCAGTAGTGGTTAAAGCACTACACAGCTGTGAGTGTGGAAATTTAGATACAGACAGCTGTGAGTGTGGGAATTTAGATACAGACAGTTGTGAGCGTGGGAATTTAGATACAGACAGTTGTGAGCGTGGGAATTTAGATACAGAACCCACATAAGTGGTAGTTGTGGTGGTCTGCCTGTGCCTCTCAGCTTCCAAAGGGAGAGGGTGCCCCACAGATCCCCCTAGAGCAAGCTACTATCGAGACTAGCCATAGCTGTGAGCTCTGGATTTGATTGAGAGAACCTGCCTCAATGAACAAGGTAGACTCTAGATCAAGAATGATTCTGAGCCGGGCGTGGTGGCGCACGCCTTTAATCCCAGCACTTGGGAGGCAGAGGCAGGTGGATTTCTGAGTTCAAAGCCAGCCTGGTCTACAAAGTGAGTTCCAGGACAGCCAGGGCTACACAGAGAAACCCTGTCTTGAAAAACAAAACAAAACAAACAAACAAACAAAAAGAATGATTCTGGACAGTAACCTCAGGCCTCCGCATGCATGTGTACCCACACACATATGCCCTCAAACATGACAACATGCATACATGTGCACATACACACTATGCACACAAATGGAAAAAATTTAATGCATCTTAATAGAAAAGGGTTAGAGGTGTGAGCAAAAGTGGATATAGGTAATTCAAAGAACTTATTGACTAGTCCTGTTTCCATGCATAGCATTGTACCTTAGCAGGGATTAGATATTAGTACTGTTTGGTTCTGAGGTGAATCAGTCTCATAAATGCATTTATATAAAAGCTACAAATAAAGCTGGGCGTGGTGGTGACACACTCCTTTGATCCCAGCACTCGGGAGGCAGAGGCAGGCGGATTTCTGAATTCGAGCCCAGCCTGGTCTACAAAGTGAGTTTCAGGACAGCCAGGGCTACAGAGAAACCCTGTCTCAAAAAAAAAAAAAAAAAAAAAAAAAAAAGCTGTGAAAGTTGGGTTTGAGAGATGGTTCAGTGGTTAGCCTGAGATCAATTCCCAGCAAGCACACGGTGGCTCACAACCATTTATAATGGGGTCTGATGCCCTCTTCTGGTGTGTCTGCAGAAAGCTACAAGTGTATTAATATACATATTAAATAAATAATTCTTTTTTTAAAAAGCTGTGAAAGTTAAGACAGAAAAGGTCAGCTGAAGCCATAGTATGGCCGACTTTGAAAACCCTGCTGAAGACCCCCGACCTCATCTGGTTAGCAACAGGAAATCTGCTGAAGGCTGAAGGGTTTTAGGCAAAGCATAGATAGGACTGGAACTGGGCTTTAGGAGACGGGGTCTGGCAGCAATGTGTCTGATGGCTTGAATGGAAAGATGGGGACAAGTCATTATCATACCACAGGATGTGAGAAGTGGGCTCTTTGAGGGCAATCACCAGCTGGTGCTATTCACAGGTGGCCAGATCATGCAACCATTTCCCTGGATGGGGATCAGTTATCTCTGGCTTCCCTCCCTTCCATTTCCTCCACATCCAGGTTGAGGATGTGGAAGGACCACAAGCAGTTTTCCTTCAACATCCCCTTCCGCCATAACGTTCCCATGCTGCCACAGGAATGTGGCTTAGGCATAGTGGAGCCAGCTGTCAGTGGACTGAAAGCTCCGAGGCCATGAGCCAAGACAAGGCTCTCCTCACTTAGGCTGTTGATCTCAAAATATTGTCAAATAAGCAAAAAGCTAATACAAAGTGAGCTGACAGGTGGAGTCCTTTCTGTGACTGCCCTTGACCGAAGGGTTTAGAAGCCCATGGAACTGTTTAGCAGAGAGAATTTGGAGAAGGGGACTAGGAAAAGCTTAGAATACTATAAACAGAGGTTAATAAATGATTGTGGTGTGAGTTAAGATGACCAGAATGCTGAAAGGAATTACAAACAAAAGCACACTGAAGGTTATCTGGCGTCTTATCAGGGTTTCCACTGCTGTGAAGAGACACCATGACCAAGGCAGCTCTTATAAAGGACAACATTTAATTGGGCCTGGCTTACATGTTCAGAGATCCAGTTTGTTATCATCATGGCAGAGAGTATGGCAGTGCCCAGGCAGGCATGATGCTAGAGGAGCTGAGAGTTCAACATGTTCATCAAAAAGAAACCAGGTGTCTTCAGGCAGCTAGGAGGAAGGTCTCAAAGCCAACCCCTATAATGACATACTTCCTCCAACAAGGCCACACCTCCTAATGGTGCCATTCCTTGGACTAAACATATTCAAACTACTGCAACTGGGTATATTAACCTTCCAAAAATATTGTGTTGAGGTATTGTTTCTCTTTTTTTTTTTGAAAAAAAAAAGAACTCCAAATCTTTATTGTATAGAAATACATATTATATATAAAAAAAAATCCACGATGCTATTCTCTCATTTTTCCATCTTCCTTCTCTTCTTCAACGCCTCTGATGTAGAGGACATTATTATACCTTATTAGAACTTCGCCCAGATGTCCAGACAGCGCCCCATCTATGTATTCTTCTGTATTTGCAAGCTGCATGTTCATGTAGCCATCCACAGAGACCAGGTAGCCCTTGTACTCCATGCCCCACTTCAGTTTCACCATCACTGGCTTTTCTGTCAGTCCATTGAGAAAAGGCTTGGGGTTGAGGGGTAAACTCATCGCGACCACAGGCAAGTGTTGCACCCCGCTAGCCGCCGACTCCACCGCTGCGGTCGGCTGCCCAAGCGACCCGTGCTAAGAGAAATCTTGTTTCTCTTCATTTAGGCCAGGTAGTGGTGGCGCACGCCTTTGGTCTCAGCACTTGGGAGACAGAGGCAGGCAGATCTCTAAGTTCAAGGCTAGCCTGGTCTACAGAGTGAGTTCCAGGGCAGCCAGGTTTACACAGAGAAACCCTGTTTTGAAAAAACAATCAACCAATCAACCAACAACAGTTGTGGGTCTTGTGTATTGAACTGTGATTGTCAGACAATTCAACAGGCAAGGGGAGATAGAGAGCCGAGATGAGGGTTTTGGTTTGAAGCCCCGTGAGTATGTGTGGTGAATGGCCACACTGGAACCAGCCATCAGTAGGTGGATAAACTTTACTTAGGGTGATCCAAGACTCATAAAGTTTTGGGGAGTTGGGGGTAGGAACATCCAGGATTGGCAAAGGTCATTGGCTGGGGGCTTAGGGTACCTGGAACGTCTCATTTGCATGGGGAAACATATCAGGAGTCTCAGGTGCTGGCTGAACAGATTCTTATAGGGAGAAAGGAAATTGATCCTGTAATCTAGTGAGGCAAAGTGGCATTCCTCAGATAGAGGCATATGTGCTGGGAGGGCTTAGGGCAAGGTCAAGAAGGTGAAGCCCCACTAACGAAGGGAGGCTTCCATATTGCACCGAGCCCAGAAGCTACCAGGTCATGGTGGACTTCAACCTTAACCAGCAGAATTTTCCCAAAACAATAACAAAACCCCTCTTCATTCAGATTCTTATCAGCTACAAGATTAAATTTAAATGCTTTAAACTAGAATTTGCTTCCTTCTATCGTCTGTTCTACACCTGGGTTTGTTCCTACCGTACATGAACGCTCTTCTCTGGGGAAAGTAATTTTCTTTTTCTTTTCTTTTCTTTTTTTTTTTTTTAAGATTTATTTATTTATTATATGTAAGCATACTGTAGCTGGGGAAAGTAATTTTCTTTTCATTTTAAAAAAACTCTTTATCGATTCTTTGTGAAGTTCACATCATGAGCCCCAATCCTGCTCATCTCCCCGTCCCTCCACATCTTCCCTCTGCCCTTGCAACCTCCCCCGAAAAAAGAAAATAAAAAAAAATAAGAATAAAATAAACAAACAAAACCTTTCAACATCGTGGAAGCTGTGTCCCAGTGTGTCCCACAGTGCACCCATCCTCACCTGGACACCTGTGGATATGCTGTGGTTGTCCTGTGTCACAGAGATCCTGCAGCTTTGGATCTGAAGGACCAGCCCCTTTACACACTCCAGAGTTCAGTGATAAGGTAGATGTTGGGGTGGGCCAACTCAAAGCCCCTAGACTGCCAGGCGGTGGTGGCGCACACCTTTAATCCCAGCACTTGGGAGACAGAGGCAGGCAGATTTCTGAGTTCGAGGCCAGCCTGGTCTACAAAGTGAGCTCCAGGACAGCCAGGGCTATACAGAGAAACCTTGTCTTAAAAAAAAATAATAATAATAATAAATAAAGCCCCTAGAACAGGCCTGGGCAGAAGTTGCTTAGCTGAGTCGGTCAGCTCACCAGTTTTCCTGCACCCACACCACCAGCATGAGCTCTCTAGCACCATCCTGGCTAGCTTACCCAACGGAGCAGCCAATGAGGGGCAGGGCCAGCTTTCCCATGATCATGCCCTCTAGCCAGCTCACCCAAGCACATCCACCAGGGTCATTTCTACTGTGCTGCCTAGGCAAGGTATAGGGCCTGCTCTCCTGAATGCCGAGGCTCTTGAGGGGCAGAGCCAGCTCTTCCACTCTTATAGCCCTGAGGTGTCAGCTCCTGTCTGTTGAAGGTCATAAGGGGGGATGAGGAGGAGGAGGAGGGCATCTCTCCATACACCACGCTACTGCTTTCCAGCACTCACACCCTCAGGGCCCCCTTATCTGTGCCCACGCCACAGGGTCAGCTGTACTATGCTGTCCAGGTGAGGTGTAAGGTCCACTCTCCAGAGTGCTACAGGGTGAAGGGCAGGGCCAGCTTTCCTGAGTGCTACAACCAGTGAGGAGCAGGACCAGCTCTACACAGCTCTTGGACACCAACATGGTCTCTGGCTGTAGCCCAGACTGGGGACATCTGTAGGGCTTTTTGGTAATGTGAGTCAGGGACACTGGCATATAACCCTGCTGCTGCATGGCCACAGACCTAGACATAGACCAGGACCTCAACATGGTCTCGGGGTTCGGGCCAGGCTACTCATATCAGGCTGTTCCTTTCCACCCCGAGGCTCCAGTTCTGCCTCTCTTCATAGCACACAAACCATTCTTCTGTTCTTTCCCTCCCATCTCTCCACCACATACTTGCACATTGTAGTGGCTCCCACTCCGAGTGGGCCATGAGGCAAGTAGACTTCTGGGTATTTCTGCCATGTGGCATGGCATTGGTGGGCCTCGGTAATTTTTGTTTTTTTGAATAACCTGGAACTTGCTCTGTAGACTAGGTTGGCCTCGAACTCAGAGATCTGCCTGCCTCTGCTTCCTGAGTGCTGTGACCAAAGGCGTGCGCCACCACTGCCTGGCTAGTAATTTTCAACTGCTGCCTCAACAGATCAAGCTCTTACAGCCCACAGTCAGAATCCTAGGGTTACACTTGGGTAGACCATAATGTAACCTATTATCTCCTTCTTCTCCTTCTTCTTCTCCTCCTTCTCCTTCTCCTCCTCCTCCTCCTCTCCTACCTTCTTTTTTCTCTACAATATGTGCACAAGTGTTTGCAGAGGACAACTTTAGATGCTATACTTCTCAGAAACATCATCAACTTCCTTTAAGGAGGGGTCTCTCATGAACCCAGGGTTCACTAATTCGATTAATCTGGCTGCCAGTAAGCCCTAAGGATCCTCCTGACCCTGCTTGTCCAGTGTTGGGATTACAAACACAGCATCTGCCATTCTCAAGTGGGTTCTGAGGGCCGAACTCAGACCCTCATTCCTACAAGCAACCTCTTTACTGACTGAGTCTTCTCCTCAGCCTCTACCCATCTTTTAAATATCTCCTGGTAAGTTATATTCCTCCCCCTCCCTCCCTCCCTCCTTCCCCCCTCCCTCCTTCCCCCCTCCCTCCCTCCCTCCCTCCCTTCTTTCCTTCCTTCCTTCCTTCCTTCCTTCCTTCCTTCCTTCCTTCCTTCCTTTTTTTTCCTCTCTTTTAGCTTACATCCTAACTCTTCCTTTGGGACTTGACTCAAGTTCCACAGCTTCCTAAGCTAGAACCCTCACCACAGAGAATTAATTACTCTTACCCCTACATTTCTAAACGTAATATTATACATATGATAAGCATATGCTATATATCTTAGTCCACACTGTTTGAATGTTGATGGGGACACGATGATACCAGTCCAAACCCTGCAAACCAAACCACTTGGAGCATGAAGGACCAACCAGGCTATACAATCATCCTACCCACTTAGTATTCAGTTACCACTCAGAGTGTGTTACTTGACAGTTTTTGTTGGTTTGTTAAAAAATACACAGATGGGGCTGGAGAGATGGCTCAATGGTTAAGACTGACTGCTCTTCCAGAGGTCCTGAGTTCAATTCCCAGAAACCACATGGTGGCTCACAACCATCTGTAGTGGGATTTGATGCCCTCTTCTGGGGTGTCTGAAAACAGTTACAGGGTACTCATATACAGAAAATAAATAAATAATTCTTTTTAAAAATGAATACGCATATGTAACTTTACAGTTGTGTACCTCCTTCCCATGGCCATAAGTCATCTGAATCTGACACATGTATTCTCAGTTACCTAGTACAGTGTGTTCTTACACATGATACACTAAAAACCGTTCATGTGCTGGGCATGGTGGCGCACGCCTTAAATCCCAGCACTCGGGAGGCAAAGGCAGGCGGATTTCTGAGTTCAAGGCCAGCCTGGTCTACAAAGTGAATTCCAGGACAGCCAGAGATATACAGAGAAACCCTGCCTCTAAAAACAAAAAACAAAAAACAAAAAACAAAAAACAAAAAACAAAAAACAAAAAACAAAGCATGTCTTCAGGATTTTTGATGAAGGCGAGGCAGTGGCTGCCCCACGACTTTGTTACTTAGCAATGCCCTTGCTCTCTATCTCCACAGCAGCACCCTCTTTCCGTGGCTCTGTCCGCTACATTGAACACAGATGATGGCTCCAACCTGGGGCTCATTAAATCATATCAAAATAAAACCAATACCTGAGGAAATACTATTGTGTCTAACGAACCCAAAACCAAACATGGGAAGTTGTGAGTTGCTTGGTTAGTTTTGCTTAATTAACATCTGACCCCTGCTCAGTGTTGTCTGGCTGCATGTCTACCTTGCCACTGGGTGCCCGATCACCATCCACCATCGCAAGCTGCTCAGGTAAGACAGAATGTGATCCGAGGGTCTCTGCTGGGCCAGAATTCAAGGTTCCTTGGAGCTTTGGCCTGGCCAGAATGGCCAAAATGTTATCAGCTCTCTGAAGGGAAGCCAGTGTAGGGCCAATAGCCTCAGTGTCTCCGCACCCCCACCCCCACCCCACCCCGGTCCCCACTCCCCACCGTTGTAGTGACTTTGCTAGCAGCAGCAGTTGCTGCGGGTGGCCAAAAGCTGTGGCCATAGCCACTAAGCAAATGGCGGGAAGCAGCTGCGGGAAGCAGCTGCGGGAAGCAGCTGCGGGAAGGGGGCGCACTCCCAGTCTGCTGAGCAGATCTGAGGTCCAGCAATGAATGATTCTGGAGAGAAACTCTTCCCCAGAGTGTTATAGCGCTGTAAAACAGCCAGCCTCAGACGATTCTTGGTGAAACAATTTGTGTACTTTATTTCATGTGGACCTTATAAACGTTTTGGGAGGAGGGTGGAATCCAGAAGTAAATGCTTTCCATTGGCTCAGTCTGAGATGTTAGGGATGCTCTATTTGCATGGGGAAGTCCCTCTGTGACTGATTGTCACGGCCCTCTCAATGGGGTGTCATGGTTACACGTTCCAGGACAGGTAGAGCTTATCAGGGAGCTGGTTCCACGCCTACTATTCTCAATTCTGAGCTTCCCTGGCGTTTTGAATCTGCTTCAACTCTACCAGTTCTCCTATCTGGTAGCAAAATCCACTCGCCCCACACAAGGTCATTCCTGCTAAAATACCAGGAAGGAGAGAAGGGAGATGGAAGAATGGGAGGAAAGACACAGAATTGCTCAGGCTCTGAAAATAAACTGGAACACAAGCCAGAAAATCAAAGAGCCATGGAGAGATGGTTAGGACAGAATCATGTCCTGGGAGTAAATATTCAACGGAACAATGGGAAGAGTGTTGGGTTCAAAAAAATCCAACAAGAGGTAAGCCAAGAGGGAAAATCATTAAGAGGAGGAAGAGAAGGAGGAAGAGGAAGAGGAGGAGGAAGAGGAGGAGGAAGAGGAGGAGGAGGAAGAGGAGGAGGAGGAAGAGGAGGAGGAGGAAGAGGAAGAAGAGGAGAAGAGGAGGAAGGAGAAGAAGAAGAAGAAGAAGAAGAAGAAGAAGAAGAAGAAGAAGAAGAAGAAGAAGAAGAAGAAGAAGAAGAAGAAGAAGAAGAAGAAGAAGAAGAAGAAACCAAAGGCTCAGCTTCCTCGAATCCCTCTTCAGTGGACCGCTAAGGATCATCAGCTGCGTTCAACTGCCTTTTCTATGACAGCATATGGATGCTTGTTTTCTACTACTCTAGACTTTAGTTCCCAGAGAGAGTTCATCTGTAAATATTTGGCCCAACATTTTTATGTCTGTGTACTACAGTCTCACAACACCAGCAGTCTTATTAAACACACAAACCTAGTTAGAGATTCTAAGTACCAGCCTCCGAAACTGTGAGGTGTGACCCCAAGTGAAGAATGGAAGAACCACAAAAGATTTGGCACCAGCAAAAGATTTCTGAAGATGCAGTGATCAACTCTTGAATCAATTATGTGAGTCTGAGGTGTCTATGGCTGTGCTGGGCTGTGCCGTGTCATGGGACTTCGCTGCATTGCTGGCCCTCAGTATTCAGACGCTGTACCCCTGCTTCCTGGAGCACAGTTGTATGTGATTGGCTGCAATGTCTTCGCTACACATACAGTTTTGTATCGTTGAAACTTAATAGCTTAATTACAGGAAAATACGACTTTAGATATTTTCTACGATTGTTTATCAGAAGGTCACTCAGATGCTGTCAGTCCTCAGAAGTTGGGTATTAAATTAATGTGACATTGGATTGTACTGTGACAAATTGTTTGACTTTTTTTTTTTTTTTAAGTTGAGGATGTAGCTCAGTGGGTAGAGTGATGACTTAGCATGCAGAAAGCCCCAGATTCAATCATCAACAGTATTTAAATTGTCAGTGGTGGTCCATACCTGTAATTCTAACATTCAGGCAGTGAAGGTAGGAATATTGGAAGATCAAGATCAGATGGAGACATGGCTCAGTGGTTAAGAGTACTGGCTAAGCCGGGCGTGGTGGTGCACGCCTTTAATCCCAGCACTTGGGAGGCAGAGGCAGGAGGATTTCTGAGTTCGAGGCCAGCCTGGTCTACAGAGTGAGTTCCAGGACAGCCAGGGCTACACAGAGAAACCCTGTCTCGAAAAACAAAAACAAAAAAAAAAAGAGTACTGGCTACTCTTCCAAAGGAACCTGTTCCCAGCACCTACAAGGCAACTAACTGCACTAACAATTCAGGGAATCCAGTGCCCTCTTTTGGCCTCTGTGGGTATTGCATGCACCCAGTGCCCAGATTTACATGCAGAGAAAATACCATAAAATGTAAACACATAAAACACATAAAATTTAAAAATAAAGGGGGGAAAAAGTTCAGTGTCACTCTTAGCTTCATATGGAATTCAAAGCTAACCTAAGATACTTTTAAAACTCTAAAGACAATGATGAAAATAATAAAAAAAAAGATTTTTCATTAAATGAATTTTGACTTGGGATTAGGACATAATTTCCAATGATTTCTGAAATGACCCTAAACATACTTCTACCGTTATGTAATATGTATTTATATAATGTGGTATTCTCAGTACTGCTGATTATAAAATCAAAATATTGATCAACTTTTGAAAACATCAAGGACACCTGCATCCTGCAGCATCAAACGCTCAGCAAACGTTCGGTTCTTGATATAAAACAAATGAACACATTCATCTCATCAGCATGCAAATCTGCTTCAGTCGTTAATGAATAATCAAATATAGTGTACTAAAGAGTTATTTTGAAGTTGATTTATGACTTACTTTGAGTAAACATCTGACTCATATACTTGGTGTGTATGCTTGTATACCTGGGATCATTTAAAACTTTTGGGGTGAAAAGAAGCCATAAACAGAAAAAACCTAAGTAATCCTGACGTAAGCAGACTTTTGGGGTTTGAAAAAGAATTCTCTAGAAACAATGGCTACTTAAGATACCACAGAGACACTTTTTTTCCTTTTAAGATCTTTTTATACCTGGATTTTCTGGGCTTGTTGAATGGATGACCCCGGGGTACTCACGCCCTTCATTTAGTTATTTTTAGCACGAGGAAAATCATCTTTTTGCCTCAGAAAACTGAAATCAGAGATAGACAACTTCATCAGCTCACGTGCAACCGAAAAGCATGTTCTAAATCTTGTCCAGTCTCCCTGCTTCCTTTCCTCCTGGCACTTTATCTCTGCCCGTGGTTTGGTTCAGTCTTCTCTGCATCTCCCGTCCTCCTGCCTTGGCGGGAGGCAGAGTGGAACTTAGAACTTTGGTGCCGGAGAGCGCGTTACATAATATCGAGCTCGGAGATTTCCTGCGCTGTAGTTAGCTACCTCTCCCAGTTAGCCTCCCACGTAGTCTAGTATGTTCTTTAGGTTCTCCGGACTCACCTAAATCATCAAACTAACACTTACAAGTTACTTAACAAGAGATAGACTGACTATCTCTTATACCTCTCACAACAACTTGGGGAACACGGAATAGTTCCATTTTCCAAATGAGGAAAAGGACCCAGGAAAGTTACTTCGCTTGCCCAGCACACTGAAGAGCACTTGCTACAATGTATTGTGATCTCTGGGTTTTCTCCCCTTCTCTAGAATCTGAGTCTCTTGAAGACAGAATCTCAAATATAAAATTATATGAATTAAATCCCTGAGCTTTACTATATTAGTATTTAATACATTTAATATTTAAATATTATCTTATTACTTCATGTATATATATGATATATATGTGTGTATACTTTTATATACATATATATTGAATACCATTTTTTCTTTATTTTTATTTCATGTGCAATGTTGTTGTTGTTTTTTCTTCTTTTTTTGTCTCTATGATTGCCTATGTGAGCGTGTTAGATTCCCTGGAAGGTGAGGTTACAGACAGTTGTGAGCTGTCATGTGGGTGCTGAGAATTGAACCCCGGTCCTCTGGAAGAACAGCCAGTGTTCTTAACCACTGAGCCATTTCCCCAGCCCCTTGAATACCATTAATTTTTTTCAATGAAAGGCCCTCTGTTGTATGTATCTCAAGTATTAACTGATTGGTAAGGGAGACCTGAAAAGCCTCACTGTCAGAAGAGTTAGCAACCTTCCTTCAGCTCAAAGAAACAAATGTTTTTTTTTCTTGTTTGTTTTCTGTTGCTGTAACAAAATACCCAAGGTTGTGTACTTTAAATAGAAGAGATTTATTTGCCTTACAGTTTGGAGATCCCAGAACAGAGCTCTTGTTATGTATTAATTTCCACTGTGGGCCTTTTAGGTATATAAAACATGGCAGACGCCATCATTGTGAAAAATGTATGTAAGAGGGAGAGTTCACAATAACACAGGAAGCCAGAGAGTAAAAAACCAGAATCTTTCTATTTTATAACACCCTACCAGCAGGGTCCCATGATAATCACATTTTCCAAAAGTACTCTAGCTGGGCAGTGGTGGTATACACCTTTAATCCCAGCATTTAGGAGGCAAAGACAGGTGGATTCTGAGTTCGAGGCCGGCCTGGTCTACAGAGTGAGTTCCAGGACAGCCAGGGCTACACAGAGAAACCCTGTCTCAAAAACAAAGAAAGAAACAAACAAAACCCCTTAAAATTTAAGATGCTGAAGACATGGCTCGGTGGTTAAGAGCACTGGCTGATCTTTCAGAGGTTCTGAGTTCGATTCCCAGCAACTGTATGGTGGCTTATGAATCTGATATCCTCTTCCAGCATGCAGACATCCATGCAGACAGCACACTCAGACCTAACAAAAGAAACAAGGTGGTGCGCCAATGGCCTTCTCTCTGCCTGCTTCTTACTCTGCCTTACTTCTTACTGATCCTGCCACCTTTTCAACATGGCCACCCTGGAACTAACTGAAAGTAGGAGGTGTTGCTGACCTTCCAGTAATGAGGTGACAAGCTAGCCTCCAGGTTTATGGATCACTTCCTAGAGAGTGGTGAGGTGGTATGGTCACATGACATCAGGCACACTGTCCCCTTGCCTTGGGCGGAACCTTTCTTCAGAACTTGCCATGAAAACGTGGCAGCAATGTATTCTCAGTGATTTATGGATGTTTCTTTGGACTTTAACTCTTTTGTTGCTAGGCTTTTTTGGAGATGGGGATCTCACTGGATAGCCCAGCCTCTCCTCAAGTTCTGATACACATATACACACCACCTTTGTTTGTTTTGTTATGTATGAATGCTCTGTCTGCATGTACGCCTGAAGAGCATTACAGATGGTTGTGAGCCACCATAGGGTCACTGGAAATTGAACTCAGAACCTCTGGAATTACAGCCTGAGATCTTCCGTATACACATCTCATACAAGTATAAGCTACTATACCTAGCTCAAACATTTTAATAAGTAATATATTTAATTTATAAAATTAGTTAACAGCAGGGGTGAGTCCACATGGTGGATAGTACATACATGGAGGTCAAAGGGCAATTTTCAGAAGTTCTTGCCTTCTACCTGAAGCAGTGTCTCTTGTTTCTGCTGTCGCTGAG
Source organism: Mus caroli (assembly GCF_978045245.1). NCBI lineage: Eukaryota > Metazoa > Chordata > Mammalia > Rodentia > Muridae > Mus > Mus caroli. Next base: position 75,241,913 of record NW_028227269.1, read on the forward strand.
GAAACCAGGCTAGCTTCCAGCCAATTCTCCAGTCTTTGCATGCGGATCCTCCAGCACCATGTCTGCCTGCATACTGCTATGCTTCCCATCATGCTGGTAACAGACTAAACTTCAGAGACTGTAAGCCAGTCCCAACTAAATGCTTTCCTTTATAAGAGCTGCTGTGGTTATGGTGTCTCTTCATAGCAATAGAAGGCTGACTGCGACAGTGGGTGATGACAAGAAAAACCAGGAGGAAGAGAAATGAAGCAACCAAGCCCGGGGCTGCAGAAGTGGGCTGGCCTTTGAACGTGCATCAAGGAATTTGTCCTTTATTCTGAGAGAATGGGAACTCGGTGGGGTTTTAAAGTGCTGGGACAATGAGATTTATAATTACTGCTACATCTTTTTTGTTTGTTTGTTTTTGTTTTTCAAGACAGTTGGCACTGGCTATCACAGTCACAGAACAACATACCCCAGCTTTTGCAAGCCTGGCTATGAACTCCCTCTGGTTCACAAGGAGGATTTTTTTTTTTTTTTTTTTTTTTTTTGGTCAGGAGAAAGGTGCTCAAAGAGCAGGAAGCAGTTGCAAAGCCTCCCTGCGTTTTCTGGCCAGGAGATAACTTTCCAAGGCTACACCCTGAAGGAAAACAGCCATTTGCTCTCTCCAGGACATCCTCTGGTGCCAGCATCCTCTCACCAAGCTCACTCTAAAGAAGCCCCTGTACAGAATCACTCATGTCCGCATCCATAGCATATAGGTTAAAACAATACCAATTTCTTTTCCTAATTTATATCTCTTCACATTTAAAGTTAACAGGTTTCTTTCTTTTTGTTGTTGTTGCTTTGGTTTAAGTTTTTTCTTTTTTCTTTTTCTGAGACAGTGTTTCTCTGTGTAGCATTCACCCTGTAGAGCAGGCTGGCCTGGAACTCACAGAGATCAGACTGCCTCTGCCTCTGCCTCCTGAATGCTCGGATCCAAGTCGCACACCACCACTGCCTAGCACTAAAGTTATTTTTAAGACCCACGAGTCACAGGTAGATGCTCACGTAGCTAAAACATTTGTGAATCCTTTTATAAAATAGTCCTGGGAGGGAGGTCCATTTGTTAATGTAATAACTTTACAGACCAGATAATTGGAGCTCAACCACTAAGCAAGAGTATGGCTCTCCTGCTATTATGATACGGCTGGGAGCTGGAGAAATGGCTCACAGTTAGGAGTTATTGCTGCTTACCCAGAGGACCCTAGGCTGGTTCCCAGCATCCACAACTGTAACTCTACCGCCAGGGTATCCAACACCCTTTTCTGGCCTCCTTAGACCTCTCTCTCTCTCTCTCTCTCTCTCTCTCTCTCTCCCTCTCTTTCTCTCCCTCTCTCATACACACGCACAGAGACAGAGAGAAAACCAACCTTAAAAACAAACAACAAACCCCCCTTAACTCTAAAATCACATTATTTCCCAAAGACATGCACCTTTTTCCCAGTTGAAGTCAAAAGCGCTCCTTTCTACCCAACCCTCATCTCTAGATTCCATTGACTTCTGTGACTGAGTCACTTTGTAGGCGTTTCCCTGCTTACCCTTCTATAGGAAGAACAGGAGGCTCTCAGCTTCACTCTCCTTACACCGCAAATACACCAACAATTCCAAACGCCTCCCTCAGAGTCAATACAGCACACAGCGATCATACAGACAGGATTAAAATAAAACAAAAACTACTCTGAGGGCTCCTGTATCCTTGGGGTACACTTCGCAGCAGGGCAAGGAGCCCACACAATAAAATCCCATCTAAAACCCAGTTGTGTTTTGCTGATTAAATCCACTCCAATTCACACAACAATTTAGGAGAAAAGCCTACATAGAAGTGATCGCGGTGTTTGGGAAAGAAAGCGATGAGAGCCGAAGAAAATGGAAATTTTCCAAAAGGAACTGGGGCCGAATCTCCCAAATGTGTGTGTTTGAAACACTGTAGCTCATCAGAACAGAGGAAGCAAGCTGCCCAAAGCAGCCTCCAGGAGGGAAGAAGGCACAGCTCTGCTCGGAAGGAAGCCAAACTGAACCAAATGGCTTTGTCCGCCTGTCTAATCCTACCTTATTTTTTGGTGCTAGAGATTAAACTCACACCCCGCGGCCTCCTCTACCACTGAGCTGCACCGCAGGCTGGGGCTGCCAGGTGCTCTCGCTCTCAACCAGATTCACCCTGTGCTTCCTGACTTCACCTAGCTGGGGCTGCGTCATCCAGCATAGTAAGGTGATATCAGGTAAGGACAGCCACGGGTTCTTATTTCACACTTTCCTTGAGACGATGGAAAGAATGACATACACCTTCCCTGAACAGGCAGTGAAACTGGCAATGTTACCACCCAGCCTTGGAGACACTTCTTTAACCCTTTAAAGAAAGAACAGAGAGGAGACACTATTGGTATACTGTGTGGTCCTTCAACCTCTTGGCTTTGGGCATCATAAAAGTCTTAGGGGAAAAAAGAGACTCGAGAGGCTAAACTCCTATGCCTTAAGCATATAATAAGTTTTATATATGTGTTTTCCTTTCCAGGATATCCTCTGGTGCGAGCATCCTCTCAACAGGCTCTGTCTTAACGATGCCCCTGGACAGAATCATTCAGCTACACATCTGTATCTGATGGTTGAAACCCTACCAATTTCTCAAAAATAGACCGGGTGGTGGTGATGCATGCCCTTAACCCCAGCACTGGGGAGAGAGAGGCAGGAGAATTTCTGTGAGTCCAAGGACAGCCTAATTCTATTGAGCGAGTGCCGGGAGAGTCAGGGCTACACAGAGAAACACTGTCTTGAAAAACCAAAACAACACACAAATTAAAAATGAATAAATAAATAAAGCCAGGTGTTCATACCTGTAATGCCAGGTGTGAAAGGCTGAGGCAGGAGGATCACCATGAGTTTAAAGTCATCTGAGTTATTGAGCTCCCGGCCTGTGTAGGCTACAGAGTAGAACTCTGTCTCAACAAACCAAATGTAAGATAAAATGGAAAAGGATGGAGCTTTCAAACTGTACTCTTTAAGGAAAGCTTTACTCTTGTCTAATGGCGTAGTTCAGCAATTGAATGGAAAAATTGGTTATTTTAACATTTAGATTCACCTAAATCAGTTCCCAAGAGACCATCTCATTCATAAACTGTAACCTCTACATATATTTGACATACAAACTGAGGTCACATTTTTAAAAGATTACTATGGGTAGGGTGGTGTCCTGGGGAGGAGGGAGGAGGGGGGAGGGGGAGAGGGGAGGGAGGAACATTATGGATGGAAACAATGATTTCTGCAAACTTTGTTTTATACAGTTATAAATAAGGAAAAGAAAACAAAAGGTTTTTTTTTCTTTTTTAAAAACCATTTGCTCATTTTACTTCACAACTGTTGATTGCTCTGGGTGGGTACAACCCTCCTGCTTGTAGCCTCTCTTTCCCTTTCTTTCACCTGTCACCTTCAGATCTATTTATTTATCTCCCTGTTACTGTAATCACACTTGAATTTCTGGTCCTGTTTACCCACCCCAGCCCGCATTCTAGTCTTACTTGGCATCTCCCTTCCTGAAGGTGACTAGATTCGAATGGAGGCCTTGGTGGATAGCCCTTAGATCTTTATCCTCTCTGTGACTATAGGCTTCCTCTCCACCCCCACCCCTGCCCTGGATCATCTTGTCTAACTATAATGGCGTTCTGGGTAGTAAAAAGACACCTGTAATTTTGTATTTTGTCTTTCATGATCCTAAACACAAAACCACTTCATGCCAAAGGATATGTTTTGTGACCATCCCGTAAGTGTGTGTGTGTGTGTGTGTGTGTGTGTGTGTGTGTGTGTGTGTATTTGGGGGTGGGGGGTATTGTCCTGTATGGCAGCTACTGATGTAGAGGCAGAAAGTTTTTCATCTCCCCCTAGTGGTTCCTCTCGGTATCTGCCTTTCTTATTTCTGACTTCTCCCAGTTCCATCCCAACAAATAGGTGCAGAAATAATCCTCAAGCAAGAATCTGGCACCACTTTCTCTTCACCTTTCAACGACTCTTGACCACACAAAGAGCACAAGCGTAGCCTCCGCCCACTCACCTGCACTATGTAATTTCTCTTCCGTTTTGAGACAGAATCTTATGCAACCAAGATGGGCTTCTGGTTCTTGTGTAGCTGAGGATGACTTGGACTTCAGTTCCTTCTGAGTACCCAGGGTTACAGATGTGTGACACCACACCTAGTTTATGTGGTACTGAAGACTGAACTGGAGCGTTCTGCATGCCAGGCAGATGTTCTATCAAGTTGTGTTACACCCCTAGCTCTATACTATCTGCTTCTTGTGCATTCTTCAGGGTGCAGTTTTAATATGTGCATCCCGTGTGTGTGTGTGTGTGTGTGTGTGTGTGTGTGTGTGTGTGTGTGTGTGTGTGTGTGTGTGTGGTGCCTGAAGAGGTCAGAACAGGGAGCACCTCGTGGAACTTGTGAACCACCATGTGGGAACTGAACCCAGGTCCTTTGCAAGGGCAGCAGGTGCTCTTGAACCTCTGAGCCAGCTCTCCAGCACAGGTACAAATTAGACCCTGATCCCCTGCCTCAGAATGGCCTCTCCATTTGTACCCCACATTGCAGCCTGCCAGGACTTCGCTATGCATATTTGGACTCATTTTATTTCTGACCGTTTTGTGAGGGTCTGGCGAGCAGGAAAGCAGTGTCTTTTTCATGTTCTGAACCATGCAGTTCCTCACACACATCAAACACATTCAATAACTATCTATAGAATTGAATAAGATAGATATAATGACGAATACAATTTAAAAGCTGCCATTGGACTTTGAAAACAAACATTAAAGGTGGAGTCAGAGAATTGGATTGATAAGCTTAGCTCAATAAGAACAGAATAAGAGCTGCATGTATTTATTATATTATTATTATGTTTTCTGAGACAATGTTTCTTTGTGTAGCCATGAATTTCCTAGAAATTACTCTGTAAAGCAGACTGGCCTTGAACTTAGAGATCTACCTGCCTTTGCCTCTCAAGCACTGGGATCAGAGGTGTCCGGCTTTGCTTGTGTTATTTTACATTTTTCTTTTTTTCTTTTTTTTGTTTTTTGTTTTTGTTTTTTTGTTTTTTGTTTTTCGAGACAAGGTTTCTCTGTGTAGCACTGGCTGTCCTGGAACTCACTCTGTAGACCAGGCTGGCCTCGAACTCAGAAATTCGCCTGCCTCTGCCTCCCAAGTGCTGGGATTAAAGGTGTGTGCCACCACGTCCGGCTTATTTTACATTTTTCTACTAGTTACATTTTAAAAGATGAAATGAACTTTAATAAAAGGATTGTTGTCTTTCACCTGCTCAAGGAAGGAACAAAATTCATCCTTAACTGACCTGTGCACCATGCACAATCCCTACAAATACCTTAATGGTACTAAGATTTTAGTTGTGAGATTCAGATGATGCAGAATGTGCAGCTCTGGCGAGATTCATCCTTCGGGGCTGAAGTGACCTAATGTTCCAGCCCTCTGCCTCTTGAAGCTGTTTCCGGAGACTTGCTTCCAAAACAGCTCCAGGAATAGCTGATGATTCCAGACGATCTCGCTTCATCTAACCTTTCAAACAGATCCAATCAAAACTTCCGTCAAGCCCTGAGCCTTCTAAGCATACAGAGACTGGATAACAAATGCTAAAGCTAGCTTTCCTAAGTCCAACCAAGTTTTCTAACTTTCCTACCCATCCCTACCCCTTTAAAGAATCTTTGTCATCCCTATTCAGCAGCTGAAGTTGAGGGGAGTCGTCATCCCTATTCCTTGGGTTTGGGTGTCTGGTTATGGTTATTTTATAAATTATAGATAGGTTGTCATTTTAAGGGGTAACTTGAAAATGATCATAATTTTGAACAGGAAGGAAGTAGATGGGATACATTCCTAAATTTATTCTTTTGTTTTGTTTTGTTTTTTTGAGACAGGGTTTCTCTGTGTAGTCCTGGCTGTCCTGGAACTCACTGGGATTACTGCCTGGCTACTAAATTTATTCTTTTTTTTTTTTTTTTAAATTTATTATATGTAAGTACACTGTAGCTGTCTTCAGACACTCCAGAAGAGGGCGCCATATCTCATTTCGGATGGTTGTGAGCCACCATGTGGTTGCTGGGATTTGAATTCTGGACCTTTGGAAGAGCAGTTGGGTGCTCTTACCCACTGAGCCATCTCACCAGCCCCCTAAATTTATTCTTAAGCAAAGCATTATATAGCCACAATCTTCTATTGGTAGAAATCTTTATAATTGATACAAATTGAAGTTATAATTTTTCATTGGTACAGAATTTATAGATTGATGCAAATTTAAAGTTTTCATTGGTATGAATTTCTTTTATTGATACAAAATCTGAAATTAATATTGTTACTCTTAGATAGGCATTGTGCCTATGCAACTCATTTAAGAATACAAGACTTAGACCCAGTCCTAATAACTGCTATTACAAACTGTTTATGATGATTAAGTAAAACAGGTTAAGGGGCAGATAATAAACTCATGGTTATATTAGATTCTGATCTAACTATATTAAGGTGCTTTCTATAATATTCAAATAGAAATAGCTATCAAGGTTTAACAACTCAGATATGCTTTATATAGATAATCTTCAAAGACATCAGAAATCAGAGAATATGACATTTAATATTAATTCATTATTAAAGATCACTTGACTAGAGACATGTCTGCTCCCAACAGTATTCCCTTCTTGGTTCAAAGAAGAAATTGAGCATCAAAACCTCCATGTGGAGTTGCTTCAATTATCGCAAAATAGCCACTAGACAAAAATTACCCTATTCATCGATAGACAAAAAAAAAAAAAAAAAAAAAAGCCCAAGAAAGGAAAGGGCACACAGTGCAGCATAGGCGACAGTTTAGCTCTGCCAGGTCAAAGTAAACAAACCTGAGTAAACTCAGGTCCTGAGTTCAAATCCCAACAACCACATGGTGGCTCACAATCATCTGTAATGAGATCTGGTGCCCTTTTCTGGTGTGTCTGAAGACAGCTACAGTGTACTTACATATAATAAATAAATAAATCTTTAAAAAAAATTTGGACAGAAAGAGTGAGATGTTGGGAATTGGTTCTAATGCATTCTTCCAGACCTGAGGGTCTCTGCTCCTAGCTGGCTTCGATTGGGAATAAAGATTTGCTGTACAGCCAATGTCTGGGAAGGGAGACGGGGCGGAACTTTTAGATTACTTGGGCAAGGGACCAGGGGAGAAAGGGGGAAGAGAGGGATCAGAGTAAAGAGCTGCAGGAGATAAGTCATCCAGCTGTACAGGGGGAAAGGGAAAGCAGCCCTGTGGGGGTGGAGGAGGTGCCCAGAAGTTTGCACTTTACATTTGTGTGCTAAGCCAGGAATACTGGAGGGCAGTGTGTGCTAGCCACAGGGAGGTTTAGAAGTGCTCAGGCACTGAGCTAGTCAAAGCATATCAAAATTAGCTGACGTGTGTGTATGTGTGTGTGTGTGTGTGTGTGTCTTTCATTGGCTAATCCAGAGCTCTTGGGCAGGTGCAGCGAGAGACCTATCAGAGGCAAAGTGGCTTAATTAACTGCTACCCTTTCTTCTTCTCTTTTCTATATATGATACTATTCCCACATACACATTTATTTCTACACACATATACTATTGACTACTGATGTGTTTATAAAATGATAAAGAGAGGGGAGATATGTTCTATGGAGGCATAGAAAAGGGTGTCTCTGTGGACCCATGCTGAGGCATCCCTTTCCCTGAGGGACCAGCCACAGGACCATATAGTATAGAATAGAGTTTATTCAGGGCATGGGGAGGGGAGTCAAGAGGGTAGAAGAGGCAGAGAAAGGCAGAGAGAGAAAGAGTAGAGAAGTAGAGGGGTGGAGGCCAGCCATGAGCATTTGGAGAGAGAGGGGAAGAATGGTCGAGAGGACAGAGCAGGGGCAGGAAGACAGGAGCAAGAGAGAGAGGAGGGGGGCAAGCAGCCCCTTTTATAGTGAGTCAGGCATACCTGGCTGCTGCCAGGTAACTGTGGGGTGTAGCTTAGAATGCTAACAACTACATTCTGGGTATCATGGAGAACAGCTGTTTTTCCTTTCCGAGGTTGTATTCCCTTACTTAATATTATAAGTCCACTCATTTTCCTACACATTTTGTGATTTCATTTTTTTCTTTAGAACTGAATAGTATTCCTTTTCTTTTCTTTTCGTTTGTCTTTTTTTTTTTTTTTTTTTCCTGTGTAGCCCTGGTTGTCCTGGAACTCTCTCTATAGACCAGGCTGGCCTAAACTGCACAGAGTTCGGCCAGCCTCTGCCTCCTGAGTGTTGGGACTAACGTCATGTGCACCACTGCCCAGCCCCAATTTTTTATATATATAGATTTTTCATTTTACTTTCATCTGTTGATGGACAACTAGGTTGATCTTAATTCTTATTTTTTTTTTTTTTTTTTTTTTGGTTTTTCGAGACAGGGTTTCTCTGTGTAGCCCTGGCTCTCCTGGAACTCACTCTGTAGACCAGGCTGGCCTCGAACTCAGAAATCCGCCTGCCTCTGCCTCCCGAGTGCTGGGATTAAAGGCGTGAGTCACCACGCCGGGCTTTGATCTTAATTCTTGGTAGAGTAAATAAATTGGGAATAAACACCGGTGTAAATATTCCTATGTGTTCTGGGTAAATGCCCAGGAATGGAATAACAGGTTCATATGGTAATTCTAGTTTAATTTTTTGAGAAGTCACCAAACTGATTTCTACAATGGCTGTGTTAATTTGCACTCCCACCAACAGTGACTAACAAACAGTTCCTTTCTCTCCACATCCTTCCCAGCATTTGTCATCAGATTTATTGACGAGAGCCATTCCGACAGGGGTGAGATGGTATCTCAAAAATAATTTTAATGTGCACTTCCCTGATGATTAAGGACACTGAACACTTATTGGCCATGTTTGGTTTTTTTATTTTGAAAAGTGTCTATTCAATTCATTTGCCCATTTATTGACAGGCAGTTTTGTTTCCTTGGTATTTAGTTTCTGCAATTCTTATAAATTCTGGATATTTCCCTCTTGTCTGAAATATGGCTGGTAAAGATGTTTCCCATGCTGAGGACTGTCACCCCCCCCGCCCCCCCCCCCCGCCCCGCTAATTGTGTCCTTTGCTGAATAGAAACTTTTCATGAAATGTAGTCTGTTGATATTTAGTTTCTGTTAGTGTTAGTGTTCATGTGCTATTTAAAAAGTTCTTGTCCAAAGCAGAGTCTTTTTAAAAAATTTTACTTTTATTTTATGTACATTGCCTGCATGTGTGTGTGTGTGAGGGTGTCAGATCTTGGAGTTACAGACTGTTGTGAGCTGCCATGTGAGTTCTGGGAAGTGAAGTCGGGTCCTCTGGAAGAGCAGTCAGTGCTCCTAACAGCTGAGACATCTCTCCAGCTCCTCCAACCCAATATCTTGACAACTATCCCCTATGTTTTCTTCTGGAAGTTTCAGTGTTTCCTGTTTTAGATAATGGGTTTTGATCCATTTTTGAATTGATTTTTGTACAAGGCGAAAGATAAGAATCTAATTTAAATAATTTAGTAGGTTCTCGACAGCGCTCTAAGCTTCTCTTCCCAAACACCAGCTTACTCCTTCTTTGAAGTCTGATCTCTTATCTGTTATTATAGCACAAAATGGTATTTAAACTGTCATTTCAGGTTTTTTGAGTCCGGTGGAAATGGAGGCAAGAAGAAACAATTCCCTTTTTTGCTGTACTTCTGTAATTCTCCTTTTTTAATCAGAATTCAAGAAGGCGCCTATTAGAAGTTCTTTCAGGCTCAAAGCCTCTTCCTCTTTTCGACACTTCTTTGAGTCCTCAGATCTTTTCAATACCTGAAGATTTTTAAGTCCAGTACTCGGCGCACCCTCCTTACCGGTGCGTCCCGCCTAACAACCGTTGCTATGGGCGGAGACTTCTAGCCAGCTGTGGAGTCCCTAGACCGCGTGCAGCAAAATCGAAATCTCAACTCTCGCGAGGTTTCGTTTTCCGGGTGTCGCTGGGGACGTTCTCCGAAAACTGCGTGACGATGTGTGGGGACTGTGTGGAGAAGGAGTACCCCAATCGGGTGAGCAAGTGGGCGCGAAGAGCCTCCCGCAGGCTCGGTGTTCGACCGATATTCCTAGACAGGCCAGGGGCCCACTCTGCAGGTCTGTCACCCCAGTGACCCTACGTACGGGCCGCAGGTCCCCTCCCTGGTGGCTGACGTCAGCGGTCCTTCCGGTTCTGTTGCTGGGGACAACGGGGAACCCTCAAGATTACCTACCCACCCAAATTGACAGCCCCTGAGGCCCTGCCGCGATCCCGGCTTCATCCTCCAGCTCGATTTGATGGAATTCTTTTTACCTCATTCTGTCGCTGAATGAACGTCTGAGGTCATTTTAAAATCCACTTTTTTGAGACAGGTTTTGTGTAGCCCAGGCTGGTTTCGAACTCTCTATGTGCCCGAGGAGGATTTTGTTTGACTTTGATCCTCCTTCCACATACCTCTTGAACGCTGGCATTACAAGCGCGCGCCACTGGGCTCCATTTAGAAAATGTTAGGGATAGAAATGAGAGCTTGGTGCGGAGGCAAGCTTTCCACCGACTGAGCTACACTCCAGCCTCTTGTTTGAACCCACGTTTGAAGATGGTAGAACTGATCCCCAGAGAGGACCTATCACCTGCCCAAGTATGAGAGCCGAGACTAGATTGTGATCTCCCTCTCCGCCTCGTCCCGTTCTCTTTTCCTTGCGCCTTCCCTTTCCCCTTCCCTTCTTGGCACTGAGGCCTGACCCCAGGATGTGTCCCTACCAGGCAAGCACTCTGCCAACAGAACTATACCCTCAGCTCTTCTTTTAAGCCTTTGCGCCTCTCGGGCTTAGGAGGTTTTGAGGCTTGGCTCTTACTGTTCTTTCAGGGAATCGCTACTGCACATTGATGTGTGTAGCGAGTGCTTGGCTGCTCTGTGAAGGAGTGACTACCAAGGCTCTGGGGCTGCTTCTGGGCTTGCAGTTTGGGGGCGTAGGATTGACAGGCTGCTGTTTAAACGTAGTGAAAAGGAAGGTTGAGCAGGAATGGGGCTGCGGTGTTATCCATCCACATAAGGTGGGTTTGGACAATGATTTAGAGGAGGAAGAATCTGCAGGAAAATAGCAAGATGAAGGACCCTTGAATTGTCTGGGAGGGAAAACATCTTCATAGTTCTTTCTCTTAATAGTTTGTGAGTGGTGGCCACACACCTCTAATCCCAGCACTGGGGAGACAGAGGCCAGCAGATCTCCAAGTTCAAGGCCAGCCTGATCTATAGAGCTAGTTCGAGGACAGCCAGAGCTACACTGAGAAACCCTGTCTTGAAAAACAACAAAAACCCCACAAAAAAAAAAACTTTTTGAGTGATATGTAAGTCTTTTGAGATTGTTATGTTAGAGGAATTTTCATTATGGTACAACCACTTTGGTTTATAAAGTAATTACCATTCATTATCAAATTTAAATGTCCCCTGGAATGATACAGGAGTGCTTATCCTGGAAAAATGCACGTGCTCTCATCTCCTGGCAATGTGTATAAGAATGCTTGTAAGATCATTATTATTCGTCGTAGGCCAGAGCAAAACTCGTGTTCGTAAAAGGAAATGTCTTAAGAGTAGGGTTGTGGGCTGGAGAGATGGTTCAGCGGTTAAGAACGCTGACTACTCTTCTGAAAGTCCTGAGTTCAATCCTCAGCAACCACATGGTGGCTCACAACCATCTGTCATGGGATCTGATGCCCTCTTCTGGTGTGTCTGAAGACAGCTATAGTGTACTCATATAAATAAAGTAAATAAATATTAAAAAAAAAAAAAAAAGAGTAGGGTTGTGAGTGTGAATTAGCATAGAGCATCAGCTCTCCAGTGGAAGCGGCTTGGCAGTATCCAGGGACACTTGATTGTCACAGTGAAGGTGCTCCTTGACATCGAATGGGTAGAGACGAGTATTATAATGCAGTGCACAGGACAGCCATGGAACCGAAGGTCTGTATGCCCCAGTGTCAGTAGTGCAGAGGTTAAAGAACTCAGAATTACAGCAATGGGAGCACTGGAATCAGACACAGCAGCCTGACTTTAGTCTGACAGCATTGGCGAAAGAACACATGTAGTGCAGCTTTAAATGAAGCAAGCTAAACTACAGTAAGACTTTCCTGGTTGGTAAAACAAGAAGTTACTCTAAAGACATTGTGTTGATGGCTGCTAGACAGAGTCTGATCGAGAGTGGTTATATGAGGGGCCAGAGACATTGCTCGGTGATTGGTGCTTTTGCAAAGGACCTGGATTCAGTTCCTGGCATGGCAGCTAGCAACTGTCTATAACTCCAGTTCTGGGGCTCCAACTCTCTGGTCTCCGTGAGTACCAGGCAGGCACTGATAGACATGAAATAACTGTAAATCTCTCAACAACAAAAAGTCGGGGGGTAAGGGGAGGCTTCGGGAATATAAGGAGTGTTTGGGTTTTTTTACGTAACTGGTGGTTCTGCTGTTTGCTTATAATTATTATGTTTCTGCTTTTATTATTTTTCTATACTGTGTTTTAGTTCATACTCTTTTTTTTTAACTAGGTATTTTCTTCATTTACATTTCAAATGCTATCCCAAATCCCAAAAGTCCCCCATACCCACCCCCCTTTTTTTTAATCTAGCAAGGGGTTTTTAATGAGTCTTAATGATGGCCATTGCACACTGGGCACCACGAGGGAAAGTTTCCTGTGGAGGTTATTAACAGAGTTGTTAGGGGCTAGAGAGAGAGCTTAGAAGTCAAGAGCATTTAATACTGCAGCAGAGACTCCAAATTCGTTCCCACCACTCAGGCGGCTCACAGCAGCCTTTAGCTCTGGCTGAGGAGATCCAGTGCTCTCCTCTGGCCTCCACAGGCACTGCACTCATTACTTAGACACAGACAAAGACATCTACACAGTTTTTTATCTTTAAAAAAGACAGTCGGTTCATTCCTTTCTTCCCCTGCCCCCAGAAGTAGCAAGATAACTTTATTCCAGGTAAAATGCTAGTACAAATTAAAGGGAGATGCACTGGGCTGGCACTTGCCCACCAAGCCCAGCAATCTGGTTCCATCTCTAGGACTCACACAGGGAAAGACCAAGTGCTGCAAAGTGTCCCCTGACCTCCACATGTAGAGTAAGTGTGCACCTGCAAAAGGAAGAGATGGAACAAGCAGAGAGATAGACTGTCATTGGCGTTGAAGAGAAAGGACAGAGAAGTGAGTGGAGAGCCTAGAACATGCCATTCTGGTCTTTTTTTGTTTTTGTTTTTTCCGAGACAGGGTTTCTCTGTGTAGCTCTGGCTGTCCTGGAACTCACCCTGTAGACAAGACAGTCCTGGAACTCAGAAATCCGCCTGCCTCTGCCTCCCAAGTACTGGGATTAAAGGTGTGCGCCACCATGCCTGGCTGGATGTGCCATTCTGAAGCTGTCCTTCTGTTAAATAATCAAAGTGCTGCCCTGAGAGAGAGTTAAGTGCTTCTTTGGAGTTGGAGAAGACGGATTTAGAACTAATTAGTGGGTCGATATTAAGAAAGTTCCCAATGCGACTTGAGACCTGGGATGGAGAACTCTAAAGGAATTCAGTGCAGTCTTGTTTACTAGAAGCGAAGTGGCCATTTAATCCCAAGGTTAATTAAATTCAGAATTCTTTTTCCAGAGCCAGGGATTCTTCTTTCAATTAACTGGGACTCATTAAGGCTATGGCATATATTTTTAAAGATTTATTTTGTTATTCTTAATTAAAAGTATATGTGGTATACACGATGGCATATTTTAAAGAATATAAGCCACCATCCACTAATTAAAAAAAAGAAAAAGAAACAGAAACCTGGTGGGTGATGGCACAGGCCTTTTATCCCAGTAGTCAAGGCAGAGGTGGATTACTGAGTTCAAGGCCAGCTTGATCTACAGAGTGTGTTCCAGGACAGCCAGGACTACACAGAGAAACCCTGTCTTGAAGAAGAAAAAGCCCAAACAACAAAAAGACAGGTTTCTCTACATAGCCTTGGCTGACTTGGACCTCAGTCTGTATAAACCAGCCTGGTTTTATTAGGAAGCTCTTCTGTAAGCAATAAGTGATATTTAGTTATTTATCTTTGGGTAGATGTTTCTCACAGACTAGAATGCACAGAACTAAGGTCCGTTCTAGCCTCTACATGTAGTATAAGTGTGCAACCTAAAATAGATAAACAAGGGCTGGGTTCTAGCCTCCTGGCCCGTAATGCTGTACTAAGAATTTAAAATTATGCATGAGTTTACTTGAAAATAGACCACCAATTTTCTGAACCCAATTTTTAAAAATTATTGTTCCTTTGTGTGTGGGCGAGGGTGTGCATTTGCTGTGATGGGAGTCAGAGGGCAGTTCTCAGGAGCCCCTCACCTTCCAGCTTGGTAGAATAGAATTCAAGAATTCTTGATAGGGATAGAATTCAAGTTGTCAGGCTTGGACTGCCGCCACTTTTACCTAATGAACATTTCCCTATTCCACAGCCAACTTTTTAAAAACTCAGTTGTGAAGCATTTTTTTTCCAGAAAAGCATTTTGCAAACCAATTGTACCTAAAACTATATTATATTTTCTAAGATTATAACAAAATATTTTCAACCCAGTGTGAATGAAACTTGAGCTGCATATATATCTCTTCAGTTTTAGACTCTGTAATAACACAATGTTACCACAAAAAAAATGAGCCGCTAATTGAATCAGAGACAAAATCTGTGAATTAGTGATGTACAAATAAAAATTACATTTTATATACTTCATTTAAACCTTAACTTTCCAAGTTTGTGTACTCAAAAGTATCTTAATAGAATTACATGGAATTTCAATACTTTCTGGGTTGGATATGTAGTCACTGAAACAGTTGTGTATGTGTAGGGCTTCTTAAAGGACTCTGCAGTTTATAGATTTATGGTTGTAAATACCTATATTAAAAAAAGAACAATCTGGAACCTGTAGGCTAACATTCCAGTGGAAAACCAGAGCACACTATCCTGCAAGCCAGGAGAGGGAAGGAGGAAAGGGAGGGATGGAGGGAGGATGGAGTAGAGATGAATGAAATAGGGAATAGAAAAGTCATAGAGCCGGGCGTGGTGGCGCACGCCTTTAATCCCAGCACTCGGGAGGCAGAGGCAGGCGGATTTCTGAGTTCGAGGCCAGCCTGGTCTACAAAGTGAGCTCCAGGACAGCCAGGGCTATACAGAGAAACCCTGTCTCGTAAAAACCAAAAAAAAAAAAAAAAAAAAAAAAAAAGAAAAGCCATAGAGAGCTCTCTCCTCCTCTGAGCTTCTCCCAGCCTTCCATGTCTCCCTCCACTTCCTGCCCCTGTCATAGATAGGGTCTCATGTCTCTCAGGCCGGCCTAGAACTCACTGTGTAGTCAAGAATGACTGCTCCTGATGCTGAGTGCTGGAATTACAGCACAGACCATCACACCCCATTTATGTGGTACTGGCTATTGAACCTAGGGCTTCATGGAAGTGCTCCCCGAGTCAAGCTAAACCACTGGCCTCATCAGCCCTCGGTTTTTAATTGTAAACCTTCCCTGACAGAACATACATAGTAGCATACATAAACCTTATAGCTACATTGACATGTATAATCTGAAATAATAATAATAATGTCTTAGGTTGTAGTCCTTGCAGTTTCAGTTTGTTTTTGTTTTTGTTTTCTCCTGCCCCTGTTCCAGGTTTTTTCAGACTTGTAAGTTTTTGTTTGGCTGATTAGTTTTGGTTTTTGAAGGCAGAATTTTTCTGTGCTGTAACTCACTCTGTAGATCAGACTAGACTCAGAGATCTGCCTCTCTGCCTTCCAAGTGCTGAGATTAAAGGCACGCACCACCATGCCTGGCCCTCAAATTTGTAAGATTTTATATTATCAAACTAATAATCTTTGCTGTCTAATTTTCCTAGTTTTTAGCCATTTCTTTTTGTTTATATACCTTTACAAGTCTTTAGCAGAGTTTTATGTAAATCACATTTTCTAAGTGTCCTTAACAGCCCAGGCCAGCCTGGGCTATACAGTGAGACCCTGTGTAAAACAAAGAGTGGAGCCAATAGACTTGATTGGACACCTCATGAACATATGAATAGACTCCAGGAAGATTAGTAATCACTGGAAGAAGGCAAATTAAAACTGTGCTAAGATTTCTACTTATGTCATTAGAAAAGAAAAACAATGTGTTCAATAGCTAGGGTTGGAAAAATGTGCAGTGACTGGGAACAACACATTGCTGACAGAAGTGTGAAATGGAGAACCCCTTGTGTGAGGGAGAGGGGCGGCTCTGTGGAAAAGAGCATTTATTGCTCTATTAATTTAATTCCCAGCAGCCGTATGTCAGGCAGTTCATAACTGCCTGTAGTCTAGCTCCAGGGGTAGCCAAGATCTCTGGCCTCCATGGGCACCGCCATCCACCTGTACAAACCCACACACAGACCACACACATTCTTCACATTTTTTTTAAAGAAAAGGAGAACTTGGGAGAAGCATCTGATATCGTCTTACGAAGTTCAGCATACCACTTAAAACTAACCAATGTGACCCAGAAATGGAATTTGTAGGTATTTACCCAAGAGAAGAGAAGACGTGTGTCTACACAAGACTTGTACATGAATCTTTATAATTGCTTTATTCATTATAGTCCCAAACTGAAATCAACTCAGATGCTCACCAACAGCTAACTATAGAACACTACTTAGCAAGAAAAAGCAATAATAAGCAGAGATGTTATGCTGAGAACAAGGAGTCAGAAACAAAAGAATATTCTAATCCATTTGCATAATTCTGGAGCATGAAAGATTGGAAAGAGAACACCATCTCTGGGGCTGAGATGCTGATGGTGTTAGACTACGAAGAGTGGAGAACTTCTGGGGAAATAGAAATAGGCAATATCATAATAAGGGTGGTACTCACTTGATATATACATCATTCTCTGTCCTGGTGTGCTTTCTGTTGCTGTGATAAAACACCTTGAACAAAAACAACTTGGGGAGGAAAGGGTTTATTTGGTTTACATTGCCTCAGAGTCTGTGTTTGGGGGAAGTCAGGCAAGAGCCAAGTTTACTGGGTTTTCTCCTATGGCTTGATCAGCTTGCCTTCTTATACAACCTAGAACCTACCACCTGCAGTCACTAATCAAGAAAATGTTCAAGAAATGTTCAAATCCCAGCAACCACATGGTGGCTCACAACCATCTGTAATGAGATCTGATGCCCTCTTCTGGAGTGTCTGAAGACAGCTACAGTGTACTTACATATAATAAATAAGTAAATCTTTAAAAAGAAAAGAAAAGAAAATGTCCCCACACATGTCCACAGGCCAATCTATTGGACACAGGTCCTCAAGTGAGATTTTTCTCTTTCCTGATCTATTTGTATCAAGTTGACAAAAACAAACCATCACATTTACCTTTACAATTACTCTTTGTAAACTATTCTCAGTAATGTTTTCTTTTAAAAAAATTAAAAAGTGTATCATTAGTTCCTAGTAGCTCAAAGTTTACAAATCCAAGGTTTGGTTTTTTTTTCCTTCAAAATATTAGTCAAGGTGTTTATGACATCACCTCTCCAAACTATATGGTCATGTCTTTGTTCTTGCTCTAGAACTACGCTCTTCCTTAACACATAGAGGTAAGACACCCTCAGAAGGGAGAGATTAATTGTGGTACAGGAACCAGGAGAACTTTGCTATGGTATTTAAGGTGGCTCTTCCTGAACTATGTGTATAAAACCATATTTGGCTCACCATCGCTGTAGTATGGCATCAGGTACACAGGTGCTTTGGAGAAATGATTTTTATATCACTTTAACTATTAAAATCACTCAATTGGGGGCTGGTGAGATGGCTCAGTGGGTAAGAGCACCCGACTGCTCTTCCGAAGGTCCGGAGTTCAAATCCCAGCAACCACATGGTGGCTCACAACCATCCGTAACAAGATCTGATTCTCTCTTCTGGTGTGTCTGAAGACAGCTACAGTGTACTTACATATAATCAATAAATAAATCTTAAAATAAAATAAAATAAAATAAAATCACTCAATTGGGCAGGAGAGATGGCTCAGTGGATAAAAGAGCTTGCTGTTCAAGCCTAACGACCTGAGTTCAATCCTCAGAACTAACATAAAGGTGGGAGGACTCCACATGCACACTGCCCCACCCCCATAATAAAATACATATTTTTACAAATAAAAATATTCAGTGTTGCTTGCAATTGGATTGGATAATCTGTAAAATAGTTTTCACATTAATAGAGTCTTTAGCAGAGATTTCTCTTTAAGCCAGCAATGTTTAGTTTCTCCATGCCAAAGCAGAAGCCTCCGTTCCCTGGGCACTGCTGTGTGAGTCTGATCCGTTGAAGCCTTTACCCTTCTCTGCTGCAGTCACACACACAAAGGCTAACGGCTGTAGGCGGATTCGCTGGTTTGTTTTGTGGTATTAGCAAAGGCGCGAGAAGAAGCCTTTCAACAGTGTATACGCTTTCCTTTAGTAGTGACTTGTTTGTATTTTGATTGACTTAATCCTAGTTTTTTGGCCGATCATTTAAAAATACTTCTAAAACTCTCTGATTTACTTTTTGTATGGAATATTGTTTTCCCCTGCTATTGTAAGTATTTGGACTTAGTTCTCTTACATTTGTTTGCTCTGTGATACAGGGATTGCAGCTGAGGCTTCACAGATGCTGGGCAAATGCTCTACCACTGAGCCACATCCCCAGCCCTATGCCTCTCTGGCAAACATACTTGTAGTCCTTAGAAGGTCATGGACTTCACATGTGCATCGAGTGTCCTTATAAGTAGTCATTCTGTAGGAAGGCTAGTTACTTTAAAAAGCACCTTGAGCAGATGTGTTCTGGCTGTGTCTTTGGCCTGTAGAGACTTTGAGTCATTTAGTCAGTTTCACCAAAGCTTTCAAACTGTAAGAGAGTTCCTGCTCTCATACTGTAGGGCACCACCTGTCTGGAGAATGGATCGTTCTTACTGAACTTCGCAGGCTGCGCAGTGTGCAGTAAGCGGGACTTTATGCTGATCACAAACAGATCCCTGAAAGAGGAAGATGGAGAAGAAATAGTTACCTATGACCGTAAGTAGAGTTTGTTTTGAAATGCAGATCTGTTAGCAGGAATCAGCTTTCCGAAGTTGGTGTGTTGTATGGGTGCTCTGAGGGCACGTTTAGTGCTGTGTTACAGTGCCTGGTTACTGCTATGTTACTGAGAGGAAAATACAGTTAGGACTCCTTTACCCAGCATCTCCACACTGTGAATAGCATAACATGGCGGTCTAAGTGTGATCTTCCTGCTTCTGCCTCTTCAGCACTGAGATTATAGATGTGTGCCACACCATGCCCAGCCAGTTGTAAAGACTTTATAGGGCTGGTGAGATGGCTCAGTGGGTAAGAGCACCCGACTGCTCTTCCAAAGGTCCGGAGTTCAAATCCCAGCAACCACATGGTGGCTCACAACCATCCGTAACGAGATCTGGCGCCCTCTTCTGGAGTGTCTGAAGACAGCTACAGTGTACTTACATATAATAAATAAATCTTTAAAAAAAAAACGACTTTATATCACCTCAAATGAGATGACTTCTTGGTTGTTGTTTGTATGTTTGTTTTTTTTTTTTTCTTTTTTTTTTGAGGTAAGATCTCATTTTGTAGCTCAGGCTAGTCCAGAACTCATTCTATAGCCCAAGCTTCCTGGAACTCATGGCTGTCCTGCCTCAGCTACCCAAGTGCTAGAATTAAAGGCATGAGCCACTACTCCTAGCCAGGTATTTTTTTTAAACCTTGGATTCATGGGTTTAAATTTAGTGGAATGGGGTTCTCTAGTAGGCATAAAGGCCAGGACCAGCCTGGTGTGGTGGTCACCCCTGCTGACCCAGCACTCAGGTGGTGGAAGGGGGATCAGAGGGCCAAAGGCAAGCAGGGCTGAAGAGTAGGGGAGGGGGGAAAGAGAGGGGGAGAGTGTCACAGTATAGCACCATTTTCCCTGGTACTGAATGACACTGGCATGCTTTGGTATTTCCTGCTTTGCTCTGGCCTCCTGTCCCACTGTCCATCTCTTGCGTCCTTCTCTTGCTTTTATCCTCAACCCTAGTGTCTTTGTTTTGGCAGATCTGTGTAAGAATTGTCATCATGTAGTAGCCAGACACGAGTATACATTCAGCATCATGGATGAATTTCAGGTAATGTATATGAGGGTATTGTTGAGGAGGGACACAGACTCTAAAGTACTCTTGAGCATCTATACATAAGTTTTGTAGTGAAGTGCTAGCAGTTATTACTGCTGTCCACTCCTGTCTTTACCTGTGCATGCTGGGAAAATTTAAAGGTGGGTGGATCTGTGCATCTTCACCTGAATCACAAATCAAAAATGTGTGCTTTACAGTGACATTCCAGTCCTGTCATCTTATTTAATTAACCCATTATGGGTTCTCAAAAAAAGATTTAACAGATTTGTTTTGTGTGTGTGTGTTTGCCTCTGTGTGTGCCCGTGTGTGTGCCCGTGTGTGTGTGTGTGTGTGTGTGTGTGTACCACCTGAACTGCCCCCATAGAACAGAAGAAGGCCCTAGATTCCCTAGAAGTAGAGTAACAGATGGTTGTGAGCCACCTTGTGGGTGGTAGGAACTGAACCTGGGTCTTCGCAAAAGCAGCAAATGTTCTTCGCAGTCTCTCTAGCCTGCCATTACAGCAGCAAGTGTGAGCCATCTCTCTAGCCTGCCATTACAGCAGCAAGTGTGAGCCATCTCTCTAGCCTGCCATTACAGCAGCAAATGTGAGTCGTCTCTCTAGCCTGCCATTACAGCAGCAAGTGTGAGCCATCTCTCTAGCCTGCCATTGCAGCAGCAAGTGTGAGCCGTCTCTCTAGCCTGCCATTGCAGCAGCAAGTGTGAGCCATCTCTCTAGCCTGCCATTGCAGCAGCAAGTGTGAGCCATCTCTCTAGCCTGCCATTGCAGCAGCAAGTGTGAGCCATCTCTCTAGCCTGCCATTGCAGCAGCAAGTGTGAGCCATCTCTCTAGCCTGCCATTACAGCAGCAAGTGTGAGCCATCTCTCTAGCCTGCCATTGCAGCAGCAAGTGTGAGCCGTCTCTCTAGCCTGCCATTGCAGCAGCAAGTGTGAGCCGTCTCTCTAGCCTGCCATTGCAGCAGCAAGTGTGAGCCGTCTCTCTAGCCTGCCATTGCAGGTTTTTATGAGGTTACTACTGTGGTGCCTTTTCTCTAAGTGCTGTGGGAATCACACAGTTGGCTTACTTCAAGTATTGGCTACTGGGGAGTGCCAGCAGTAGCAGCACACATCTTTAATCCCAGCACTGGGTAGCCAGAGGCAGGCCCATAGTGAATTCCATATGTTGTCCAACCCTCTTGGTGGGTATGAGTCTGACAAGGAGGCTGTCTCTGTTTGCTCTTGTTAGTGTATGGATTTGAGCAACTCTTTGGTTTCAAGTATAGTAAGTTGTTTTCTAATTTGTTAAGCTAAACATCAAGATGACTATGTCAAGGTTGGAGGATAAAAACAGAACCTCCAGAGAAAAGGGGTTTGTTATATTTTCTTACAGTCAGGAGAGCATGTGAAGAACTCTGGTCTCTGGCGTAGGTCCACGGTTGCTGAACATTCTCAGGTCTGACAGTCAGGAAGAAACACTGGACAGCGGTGGGCCTGGCTCTGACACTGGGACCCAGGGCTCTCTCTCACAGCGCTTGTCTTCAAGCTTTCAGACTGACTTTGTGTGAACTTCCTGTTTATCTGAAAGATAAGAATATCAGCTTAGAACTTTTAACAGTTACGGGAAAGTTTATCAGGTCATTGAATTTGGGTGGTATTTACTTAGGAAGATAAGAGTTAATCAGCTGCAGTGGAACCATAAAATAGCATGATACTACTTCCCCGGTGGTATTTTAAAGTTTTTATTTATTTTTAATTTTTTTTTTGAGATTTTATTTGATTTTTACTTTCATGTGTGTGGGTGTTTTGCCTGCATGTATGTTTTTGTACCATGTACATGCAGTGCCACACAGAGGCCCTAAGAAGGTGTCAGGGAGTTACAGTTGAAAGCTGCCAATGGCTGCTAGGAATTGGACCCAGGTCCTCTGGAAGAGCAGCCAGTGCTCTTAATCACTGAGCTATCTTTCCAGCCCCTAAGTTTTCTTATTTTATTCTGTATATGATTATTTTGCCTGCAGTATATTGTCTACCACATTTGTGCCTGGTGCCCATGAAGGCCAGAATAGGGCACTAGATCCCTGGATCCATAGGGGATCTGGAGCTACACATGGCATGAGCTGGCTAATATGTGGGTGCTGGATACCAAACCTAGGTCTCCCACAAAGAGCAGTAGGGACAGCAAGTGCCCTTAACTGCTGAGCCATCTCTCACTCAGAGTTTAAGTGGAAAAAAAGGAACATAGTCACATGTATCAGGGTGTGATCTCAAATGTTTTGGTCAACCTAAACATCTTGACCATAACTATTTAATGTCCAAATTTTATGCCTTAAAATATTTATATAATATGTGTACCTTAGAGCAAAAACATGGCTCAGGTAGTGGCCAAAGAAAGTGACCATTTCATGGCTTAAAGATCCCAGCTCTGTTTTAGTGAGGAAATGAGCACACGCAGCTCTCTTCCTGAGAGCACAGGAGGTCTTTAGAACCCTGAGTGGATATTGAGATTGCCTGTCTACGTCCCGAGACAGCTGTTGTAAAGCACTTCCGTGAGACCAAAGTCCAGTCATTTTCCCTGACTGAGTGCAGCCACCTTCCAACAGCCCCCCAGATTACTCTGGGTAGACATAAGAAAAGGAAAAAGGAAAATGGCTGTAGTCATAGTGTCTAGGCAATTACCACGCCTCCTGAAAACAGAGCTCTTAGGCTGCGCTCTGCCTGCAGTCTTATTTTACCAACCCACATCCTGTTCTCCGCTGGTAGATGGTCTAAAGAATGTTCTTTTATGCATCCTCGTTGGCCTTTTGTGTCATCCTTGCTACAGCACAGTGATCCTTATCCCACGGCTGGGCTGCCCAGCTTCTCTCCCTTCCCCAGCTCTCCCAGGGAGACCCCATAGGAAGTAGTGTTTCAGCAGCAGCCTCTGCTCCCTTCTGCCCACTGCAGGAGGATTATACTTCCTCTTCTTGAAAGCTGCTCTGCCTCATTTCCTGGACGATCACATGGTACTGTCTCCAGCATCTTTCTAGATTGAAAGTGTTAAATTTATATTTGTATTTTATATTATCCAGTGCCCTCTTTTGGCCTCTGTAAGCACTGCCTTTATATATTTCCATCTATAGCACACACACAAATACACATTTTTTTTTATTTTAAAATTATATTAAGCATACTTAGTTCTTATTTTGTTAAAAATAATTTAAACTTGTTTCACTTAGCCACTTCCGTGACCAACTCTGGAAGCAACCTTTTACTTCTTCTTGCTTTTTCACCTGAATAGTTCTGTTTTGTGCAGCACCGGGAACCCTCCGGCCTTATCCCCAAGCACTGAAAGCGAGCCTGCACCACATGGCTTGGTTTTGAATATTTCCTTAGCTGGCTCTTCTGATTTTCCCATTTCTCTGAACTCCCTGTAAAATGCCTTCATTTGCATTTGACTAAATCTGCCCTCCCATAGGCTTTCTGTGGCCTGTCCAAATCCTGTACTCTTGCCCGTTCTAACTCGCTCAGTGTCTTTCCCAGACCTAGGTTTAACCAGCATCTTTTAAAGCATTTCTACTCTTGAAGTCCATACTGCTTGACTTATTTTCCCCCTTTTTAAAAAAATAATTTCTAACTGTTTTTCCCCCTCATTCTCTTTTCTGTGTTTTGATGACAAGGCCACAAGGGGCACAATGGAGAGTGACTCACAGAAAGCAGCAAAATATATCCCACATGATAGTAATCTTTGAACCCTTCTGAGAACAGCCTTTCAATGCATGGTGTGTTGCCCCGGGATGTTGGGGACAGGAGATAATATTCTTCTGTTCCTCAGTAGGCCAGGAAAGAGGACAGGGTGGGAAGAAGTCGGGGAAAGAGCAAGGCCTCTGAGTGAGCAGAAGATCTGGCCGCACAGTGGGCAGATTCTGCCCAGCCCACCCTTCCTCCAGACCTCTGGCCCTTAGCGCTTTGAGTCTCCTATGAATGCCTGGGGACCGTGAGTCTCCCCACTTGGACAGCTTGGTAAAAGGTCCTGATCTCACCACAGCCCTGGCAGCACAGGGACGGTGGCCCTGGCATCTCAGCTTAGAATCTAGCCATACTTTCCCACAGAAACACCAGAATATGTGGCTAGAGTCCACAGCCTTTGTACAGTGCAAAATTAAAAGACTTGGGCATTTTCCTGGAAATCTGACTGCCATGTATATAACATTACTCCCATGGGAAACTGCTTCTGAATTCCAAATCATGACTTACAATGGAATGAATTTGCATTCGAGACTGCCTATAAACCAAGAGTACAAGTATGACCCGTCTCACGAATTTAATAATCCTGGCTGGTTATATCATACATTATATCAGGTTTTTTCCCATATGCTGTGTGTTAGTTTGGTAAAGGTCATGGTGCATTCTTTCCTTGGTTGATGGCTGGCCACTGTGCATATATAGCAAAGCTCAGAAGCACTGACTAGACACTTGACAGAGCTTAGCTTAATTGAAGATTCAGTTCCCTCCCCTTTTTTAATTGAACGAACATTTTTATTTTGTTGCTGTTTAGATTTTGTTTTGTTTGAGCCATAGTGAGGATTAAACTTTAGTCTTTGTGCTTGCAAAGCAAGCACACTTCCAGCTGAGCTGTATTCTACCCAGAACTCAGCCATGTGTGCAGCTTCACAGGGTCACTGGCTCCCTCCCTGCGTCAGCCTTAGGATTCTCCTGTCTCAGCCTAGTGGGTGATTGGAGATGTTCGCCATCACACTCTGTTAGTCCGTCTTGGTTTCTGTAAGAGATTGCATCCCCAATGGTGATGTCCAGTTGACAACAGTAAACGCCTTGTAGAGGTAGGTTACTGTTGTATGTTGTATCATGCCTGGTATCTCTCCTCCGGGCTTTAGCCTGTATGTGTTTCTCCTGGGCGTAGAGGAGACTTTAAATCACGAGTGCAGGGAGGCAGCTCAGTCTTCACTAAGAAGACTGCCTGCTCAGTGTGCACAAGGTTCAGGATTTAACCTCCAGTATTGGAAATCAATCAGCTGGCCGATTGATTAATTCAAGAACAGTCTTTTTTTTTTTTTTTTTTTTTTTTTTTTTTTTTTTTTTTTTTTTTTTTTTTTTTTTTTTTTTTAAAGGGATTCCTCTTCACCCCAGAAATAACTGATCCTCAGATCTTTGTCTTTTTTTTTTTTTTTTAAAGATTTATTTATTATATGTAAGTACACTGTAGCTGTCTTCAGACACTCCAGAAGAGGGCACCAGGTCTCATTGCGGATGGTTGTGAGCCACCATGTGGTTGCTGGGATTTGAACTCTGGACCTTTGGAGGAGCAGTCGGGTGCTCTTACCCACTGAGCCATCTCACCAGCCCTCAAGAACAGTCTTTAAGAAGCAGGCTGTCTACTGTCTGCTGCCTGTCTGGACTTGCCAGTTGAAATAGAAAGGAACTTGTCTTCTTTAGAGTCTTTGTGCCCTCGTCTCTGTTGAGCTCGGCAGCCTTGTCTAGTGACTGTCCAGACCCAAGAAACTAATTGACTGATCCATTTCCAGACAGCTAGCAGTAGCAACATCAGGTGTGAAGACACTAGTAGATTCAATGTAGATACTTGTTTTTGTAAACAAAATAAAAATATTTTAAATAAAGAAATTTAAAGGAAAAACATCTATGACAACTGTCAGAACAGGACTTTGCCCTAAGGAATTGTGCTTAAAATAAATCCCCTTCTGTCGGCAGTCTAGACACTTGTTACACACCAGATCCATGAAACTTCATAGATACCTAAATAGATGAAGTCTCAGGCAATTAACCTTTTAAGTATGAGGTGTGCATGCTAGTGAATTTAATGTACATTTATTTATTTTTTTATTTCCTAGGGCTGATAAAGATAGCTTTTCAGTTTGAGAATTCTCTTTTTTCCCATCCTGTTGTATAAATATCCTGGAAAGGAACGGTCCTAAGAACAAGAATTTGTCCTTAAAATACACATCCAATCTGCTTTATTATTTTTCTCTCTCTCTCTCTCTCTGTGTGTGTGTGTGTGTGTGTGTACAGTGCACATGTTTGCATTGGAATGTGTAGTGGTCAGAGGACCACCCTCAGAAGTAGATTCTCCCACTGTGTAGGTTCCTGGCATCAGCTCAGGTTACTAGGTTGGCACAGCAAGTGCCCTTTACTTGCTAAGCCACTTTACTGCCTTTGTTCTGTTCTGTTCTGTTCTGTTCTGTTCTGTTCTGTTCTGTTTTGTTTTGTTTGTTGTTGGTGGTGGTGGTTTTTGTTTTATTTTTATTTTTATTTTTTATTTTTTTGAAGCAAGGTTTTCTGGAATCCAGGCTGTCTTTGAACGCCTGCTCCTCCTGCCCCCATCTCCTGAGTGCTGGGATACAGTTGTGTGCCATCATGTCCAGCTTGTGCATCGCTGGAGATTAATATCAGGGCTTTTTGCATGCTGGGCAGGTACTTTACCAGTTGAGGCACATGCAATCCCAGCCCAGATATCTTCGTTAGTACTAAGCTAAATATGTATGCTTTCTTAAACCAAGAAATAGCCATATGCTTCAGTATGTAGGCTATTCTTACATACATGATGAGAATTTATATAAACAAAAGGCTCCAGGAGTATACAGAATTCACCTAAAGCATTGCTAGTAGGTTTTGGAAAACTAATCAATGTTCAGGAAGATTCCCAGTGACAATTTGTAGGGAAGCTTTACTGAGCAGTGGTTTATAGAACATCTTTAGTCTCTGTGTCTTGAGGTAATTGTGCACTTTGTCTCGTTCTAGGAATATACCATGCTGTGTCTGTTGTGCGGCAAAGCTGAAGACACTATCAGTATTCTCCCTGATGACCCCCGACAACTGACTCTGCTGTTCTGAGCCTCCTGTGGTTCCTCTGTAACTGTGCTGGCCTGGTTTAAAATACAGCAAGCCTAATGGTTTGTTTAGTAATGAAAGTTGTTTGTATATTTTCTTTTCTATTTAGACTTCCCTGTTTGGATGAAAGAGTAATTTGGGGTACTGTTGTTTCCTGGAGTTGAGCTGCTCTGATAAAGTCCCTGTACACATTAGCACAGCTAGAGTGAGATGTCTTTTCTAGTGCTTATCTGACTGGAATATAACTAAAACCAAAGCACTTCTACACTCAGATCTTGGTTTCCTGTCAGGACTCCTTGCAAAAGTAAATGACACAATGAGGCAGAAATTAGAGCATTTGGTGCCATATATATATATATAACAAAACCCACAGTGATTAAGACAGTGGTTCTCAACCTTCCTAAGGCTGTGACCTTTTAATAACTCATGTTGTGGTGACCCACAACTATAAAATTATTTTCATTGCTATATCTTAACTGTAACTTTGCTAGTTATAAATTATAATGCAAATATCTGATATGCAGGATTTCTGATATGTGACCCCTGTGAAAGGGTTGTTAAGCCCCAAAGGAATCTAGACCTGTAGGTTAAGAACCACTGGATTGGGCTGGTGAGATGGCTCAGTGGGTAAGAGCACCCGACTGCTCTTCCGAAGGTCCAGAGTTCAAATCCCAGCAACCACATGGTGGCTCACAACCATCCGTAACGAGATCTGGTGCCCTCTTCTGGAGTGTCTGAAGACAGCTACAGTGTACTTACATATAATGAATAAATAAATCTTTAAAAAAAAAAAAAAAAAAAAAAAAAAGAACCACTGGACTAAGAGATGGTCAGACAGGAGCTCCCAGTGAACAAAGCTTTAATAATTTGAAAATGAGTAAGTTGCTGTTTTGGAATATAGCCAGAGTATGCACTAAATTTCCATTGGTCCATGCTGATAGCAATGATTGGGTAGATGGATGGATGGATGGATAAATAAGGAAGAGAAGAAGGCAGGGGTAGGAAGGGATTTCTGATGGTCCTACTCTGTCAGTGTGGGCTATGTATGCAGTTGACTTCCTTCCAAAGAGTAGCATGGAAAGAGAGGGCAAGGAGTGACTTTATGGAAGAGAAAGCTAACGAGCACTGGCTCAGTCAGGCGATGGCAGGATCCTTGATGTGATGCAGTGTGAAGATCTCTGTGGTTTTCTTCCCAGTGAGCATAATCTGTTTACTCAGAAGATCAACATGCAAGTTCAGTTCAACAGACTACCTGCCAGTGTCTCTCAAAACTACCAAGGTCTTCCAGAACAAGGGGCATCTGAGAAGCTGCCAGGAGGCTGAGGAGGGAGGCATGATGACCGAAGGTGCTGTGGCCTACATGGAAGCCTGTCCCAGAGAGCACATGGTAGAAAACAGAAATCTGAGTAAAGGATGCGATACAAGTGAGCAGAACTGTTCCATTTACTCAGAGGGATCTTAGAGTGTGCTGTGTGCAAAACTGAGAGCACAGGCCTGGAGGTCATAACCCAGGCATTTAGGTCACACTGTCCTTGGCAGCCACACAGCCCCAGGATAGAGCAGTGCTCTGGACTTCAGTGTCCTGTTTCTGTAAAACCAGATGGACTCGCAGAGTGTGATATTGCACTCCTTTGCAGTTCTGTTAGAAGACCCAAATGAATTCACGAATGTAAGATGCTTTGGAAAGCCTTGTAAAGCTCTCGATACAATGATGTGCCTTCAGTTCTTAGTCTACACCCAAACTTAAAGGGAGCAGGTCTTAGAAAGAAAGCTGTTTCTTACATTGTATCTAAGAGTTCCCTACGAAGGCATGCAGAAAATGAGCGCCTGTGCAGTGTGGATGCCTGGGAACCCTTTTTATATTATAGTAGTTTGAGTGCTGCTCTGCACCATAGCCATTGAGAGTGCTTAGTTACACTGGGCAGAAGTGGTGCTATTGTAGTTCCAGCTTTGAGTCAGGAAGAACCAACTTAATATCGACAGCTCAGAGTCCCTCAGGCACCACAGGGACCCCCTCCCGGCAGTGGTGCTGGGTGATTGTGAGCTATAAGCTTAGGTAAGGTTACGGGGAGGTTGGTTCAGGGTGGAATGATGGCCCTCCACAGAACCCAGGCATGTCAGACGAAGACTTATTATCCAGGTTAAGTCGGGTGGTTTATTCCTGGAAAATGCTTTCCATTTCGCTCTAAATGTATATCTGACCTGTTGAGGAAACCACTTGATAAAATGAATCCAAAGGGCAGAGAACTGCTTCATTTTTGCAAATAGCAGCAGTGAGTGATTCCCGCTTAGGAGTCCCATTGCGGTCTGCTGATGGGTCTGACCTAGTCATCTGGGGCTGAAGAATGTGGTTCTGTCTGCCCCACTGACACCTCATCTGTCACACAGTATTACAAAAGTACCCATCTGTTTTGATATAAATTACAACATTTCAAAACACAAGACCCTTTCTATTTCACTATTATCCAGCCAACCTGGTGCTGTACTTTGTGCTATGCTCTTGTGTTGGGAACTCTTCTGGGACTCTAATGGAATAAAGATGACCTAAATCCAGTTCCTCTGATTTCTCCTGTTGTTCATTTTCTGTTCAAATGAAGGACACCCAGACAGACTCATGTACTAATGAGAGGAGGTCACTCTGGGTATTGGAATGTCAACTGTCCTGACGTCTTTCTCTTTACTCAGCTATGACACCAATCGAGAGTCTAGCTGATGGCCTTTTATTTTTACCTATGTTTTGTTGTCAGTTAGTTGTATTATTTTTCATGTTTTTATTTACTTTTTCCAAGGTCATATACTATATTGACATATGCTTTTCCCTCCCCCAACTCCTCCCAGATCCTCTTCCACCTCCCAGTACTCCCAACTTCATGTTCTTTCTCGCTCTAAAACAAACAAACAAATAAACACAAAAACAAAAGCCCAAACAAACCAGCAACAACTACAAAAAAACCATGAAGTCTGACTGTTTCGACCAGCTACTGGGCATGGGGCCTGCCCCGGGGTGTGGTTCATATCCCCGGTATTACTCCATTGAAGACAGTGGTTTTCCCATTCCCAACAGCTATCAATTGAAATAGCCTCTTGGCTAGGGATGGGACTTTGTGCCAGCCTCCCCTTCTCTGTGATGGAATTCTGTCTGACTTGATTGGTTTTTGTTTTTGCGTGTGTGTGTGTGTGTGTGTGTGTGTGTTTTGAGACATGATCTCATTATGAAGCCCTGGCTGGTATGGAATTTACTAGATAAACCAGGCTTGCTTCACAGTCACAGATATCCTCCAACCTGTGCCTCCTTCCTAGTGCTGATATTAAAGGTGTGGACCACCATGTCTGGCAACTTTATTGATTTATTTACTTTTGGCTTTTTAGGACAGGGTTTCTCTGTATAGAGAAACCTTGGCTGTCCTGGAACTGGCTCTGTAGTCCAGGCTGGCCTCGAACTCAGATATCTGCCTGCCTCTGCCTCCCAAGTGCTGGGATTAAAGGTATGTGCCACCATTTAAATACTTATTTTTGTTTATACTTGTATGTATGTGTGTGTGCCTCATGTATGTGGGTACCCGAGGAGATGAGAAGAGCATGTCAGATCCCATGGAGCTAGAGTTACAGCTTTTGTGACCTACCTGCCCAGTGTGGGTACTGAGAACCAAACTTGAGTACCCTGGAAGAGCAACAAGTGCTCTTGGGCAATCTCCCCGTGATTGATTGATACATATACATATATGTTATATAAAATTATACATTATAAAATTCATAAATATAATCTATAAAATCATATGTTTAAAAGTTTGTAATTAAAATACAATGACATCATTTTCCCTCTTTGATCTCTTGTATTTGCCCCTCCCTTGCTTCCGAATTCATGTCCTTTTTCCCTTGTTGTTACACACACATACATGTGTGTGTGTGTGTGTGTGTGTGTGTGTGTGTGTAGTGTTGTTGTTGTTGTTTGGTTTTTCAAGACAGGGTTTCTCTGTATAGCCCTGGCTGTCCTGGAACTCACTCTGTAGACCAGGCTGGCCTCAAACTCAGAAATCTGTCTACCTTTGCCACGTCTTTGCTGGGATTAAAGACGTGTGCCACCACAGCCTGGCGTGTGTATTTATATTACTAAATATAGAAATACAACCTGCTCAGTATGCCTAGTGTTACTTGTATGTTTATGATTTCAGGTCTGACCACTTGGAACTGGATAACCAATTTGGGCTCTTTTCTCTAGCTAGGGAAGATGGTTTTTCCCACTCAATATTCCTTAGTTGCCTCTAGCTCTCTGCCTGTGGTTGAGGCCTCTCCTCCTCCTTCCATATTAGCATGTCTATTGGTAGTGCTCTTGTTCTGGTCTTGTTTAGACAACCATGTTGATGAGAGTTCATGGGCGTTTCTTCATTTCCAGGACACACAGTCTAAGCTTCCTGTTCTTCAGGCTTTTATAATTTTTAAAAAAGATTTATTGATTATATATATATGAATACACTGTAGCTGTCTTCAGACACACCAGAAGAGGGCGTCAAATCCCATTACAGGTGGTTGTGAGCCACCATGTGGTTGCTTGGAATTGAACTCAGGATGTTTGGAAGAATAGCCAGTGCTCTTAACCATCTCTCCTGCACCATAATTTATTTATTTATTTTTTAAGAATATCTCCCTGGGGCAGGAGAGATGGCTCAGAGCTTAAGAGCACTGTCTGCTCCTCCAGAGGTCCTGAGTTCAATTCCCAGGAAGAAGAAGAAGGAGAAGGAGAAGAAGAGGAGGAGGAGGAGGAGGAGAAGGAGAAGAAGAAGAAGAAGAAGAAGAGAAGAAGAAGAGGAGGAGGAGGAGGAGGAAGAGAAGAAGAAGAAGAAGAAGAAGAAGAAGAAGAAGAAGAAGAAGAAGAGAAGAGGAGTGGGGAGGAGAAGAAGAAAAACGAGAGAGAGAGAGAGAGAGAGAGAGAGAGAGAGAGAGAGAAGAAAGGAAAGGAAAAGAAAAGAAGAAGAATCTCACCCGGTTTTGGTCAGGTACTCATTATGTTGAAACTTTCAACTTTCAATTCTGCTATTTACTAGGTCTTTATCCTTGGTAGATGTCTTACCCAGGCTTCTCTAGGGGAACAGACGGGGGTGGGGGGGCGAGGGAGGGAGTGAGGGAGGACGGACGATTTATTTAATGGTTTATAGGCTGTGGTTCCGCTATTCCAAGAATGACTGTCTACCAATGAAAGATCAA
The DNA here is from genome assembly GCF_978045245.1 of Mus caroli. NCBI lineage: Eukaryota > Metazoa > Chordata > Mammalia > Rodentia > Muridae > Mus > Mus caroli. Next base: position 75,274,115 of record NW_028227269.1, read on the forward strand.
AAATTCCACTAACTGTTCAGTCCACAAAGCTGGATATCTCGGCTGGTCGTCAGTAGATGCCACAATCCCCAAGAAGTAGGCTCTAATGCCAGTGAAGAAATGGACTTGCTAGGGAGAGCAAGCAGACAAAGAACAAGCTTCCTTCTTCCCTGTCCTTTAGAGAGGCCGCCAGCAGGAGGTGTAGCCCAGACTAAACATGTATCTTCCCATCTCAAAGATCTGGGGTAGAAGTGGGTCTTCCTACTACAAAGGTTTAATTAAGAAAAAAACATCCCTCACAGGTGTGCCCAGCCATTTGGGTTTTAGTTCATCCCAGATGTAATCAAGTTGACAACTAAGAATAGCTATCATAAGTCCACCCTTGCCAATTGACACACAATCATACCTCTTTATGTTATGCTTAATTACCAAAAGGAAACAATAGCCTAATAAAGTCTAGACACAATGCAACTATCCCAAATACAATTGCAAACATCTTATATATTTAACCTTATTATAATTATACCTAACATGATATAACTATTCCCCATAAAGCTGAAAATGAATTATAAATAGGGGGCAATGTCCCTTGAAGGACATTCTTTAGTATTGAAAGACTCCAAAACTCCCAAAGGGAGGCACTTACTCAAGCCTCGGGTCAGCCGCGCACCCAAGAAGACACTGAGACCGGTACTTACGATGTATAGGGAGTAAGATTTAATACAGCAACGACAAGAAAGCAAACAAAACAAACAAAAAGCACATATACCAGATATCTGGGGTCGGACCTCATGCAGCCTGCAAGGTGCAGAGGAGATCCGGCCATTAGCCCAAACTTTTCACAAGCTTTTATAGGTAGGAGGCAAGGGGGGGAGCAGGGCAGGGAAAATACAGTTTTACGTCACTAAGTGATTCAACCAAGGGTTTTTCCAAAGTGCTTTTGCAACCGCGTCCCACACTTTGGCCATGTACTTGATTCATTGGAACTGAGGTTTTTACTCACACCCTTATCTCAAAAATGTCCCTGGCACAGTCCTTAGTTGGGAGGGGTAGGACTGGGTTCGTTCCAGGAAACCCTTATCTCAGAAATGTCCCCGGAACAGTTTTCATTTGAGAGGGGGGTCTGACTCTGGTGTGAGAGTTCAGAATGTACTCTGGGGTGAGAGTTCTGGTGGTCAGTAATTTTCCTCTTTCATTCCCCACTCCTTCTAGTGAGTAATTCTAATCTTAGAATTTCAGAAGTCTATATTTTTATGCGGAGAATACTGCATTTACTCTATTTTAACATGGGAACAAAAACAGAATAAGAAGCATTAGTAAACAGAACTAGGCAGGGGCCCTTTTAGCGAGGCTTGAGGGTCTGGGCACGATGTAGGTGCACGTAGATCAGATCTCTGGCTGGAACTGGTGAGATGTCCTTGGGATACCCAGCTGTTCACTGTCTCAGCTGTTGGGATCCCTGGAGCAATGTCGTCCATGTACTCAGTCCGATTTTTCCCAATTGTGACCAGACCACCTGCAAGCCTTTTAACTTAGCATACAGATCATTATTATAACAACATAGGTTTAAACACATCATTTGAGACTATGATGGGCATAGGAGTTTCATAAAGGATTTTAAACAGAGTAAAACTGAATCAAGAGATAGGGCATAGGGAAGGAACACCAAGTCTGTGCCAGTCTCCACGATTAATTTAGTCAAGGTCTGTCATAGAGTTTTAAACTAATTTATTTTATCTGTCCTGAGCTCTGAGGTCTATACACACAATGTAATTTTTATTTGACCTCTAAATGCTTGGCCACACCCTGACTTACCTGGGCAACAAAGCAGGGCTATTATCTGACACTATTGCTTTTGGCACTCTGAACCTTGGAAAAATTTTCTTCAATAATCTTCTTGATGACTATGTGAGCAGTCTCAATTATCCATTTTGAGAACGTCTTTTTCTGCAGATGTCATTTATAAAGCTTGTATCAAAACCACAAATTCAGCTTTCTGGGCTGAAGTCTCTTTAGGGAGGCTGCTGGCCTAGATCACTTGCTTTTTGTCCACCACTGCACTGCTGTCCCCGCCTTCCGCTTACCTTAGTCAAATCTGGCAAAGCCAGAGCGGGGGCTGCAAGCAGTGCTGCCTTTATGCTGTCAAAGGCTTTTTGGTGTTTTTCAGTCCAGGTGAATGGGACTTTTTCTTTCTGCAAAAGCCCGCCGTCCCCAGAAACTCACGTACTTGGCGCGGGGTGGTGGGGGTTGGGATCAGCATCACAGTCTTTTTTTCTGGCCTCGGTGAGCCACCGCTTTTCGTCGTCTCGGCACCTCGGTCTCTGCCTTTAGCCAACCGCAGGGCTTGGGTTAGTGCCAGGAGTTCATGTTTTCCAGAGCATTAGTCAGCCATCGGTCAGGGGGCTGAACCACACTTTTAGGGCATGTGCCAAGTTTTGTCTCAGAGTCAGTTTATCTGCGTCCTTGACTAGAAACCACTATGTGCAGACAAGCAGGTCATCTTACAGTCACCAGGTCTAATTTTCACAAGTATGCCACCGGTCTTTTTCAGGGTCCCAATCTCTGAGTAAGAACCTCTTTGGCAATACTTTTGTTCTCAGTCACATCTAGGAGTCCCAAAGTTAGGGACAACATTAGGGCAGTCTCAATAGCATCTAAGGCCATCCAAGGTTGTTCTTTTTTTTTTTTTATACGAAGGGCTGTTTATCTTTTTAATTCAGCAAAACCTGGAATCCACAGTCTGCAAAGGCCTGCAGTGTCCAGGAACCTTTTAAACTTGCTTTGCACTGGTCAGTGGAGGAATATGAAACACAGTCTCTTTTTAGCTGCTTCAACAGGTAGACCACCAGTCTCTTTTAAGGACTCAGCTTCTGTGTTAGCACCCCTTCTGCTTTTTCTTTACTTTCAGCCACAAACAGGTGAAGGGTTTGGTCATGAGGGGGGGCTCCTCTTTTTTTTTGTTAGGGCAGTCTCTCACTCAGTGCTCTTCTTTTTCAACAGCAAACACTCTGATCTTTAGCCAAAAGCTTTCTTTTTTTCTGTTGCCAGGTACTAAGTTTTCTAGTCTCCCTGACTTTTGTGGCCGGCATTTTATTTCTCTTATCTTTTTTAGAAAATTTTCTGGCTCCTTATTTCTTGTAGATCATCTCTAAGTGCTAGTATTATTAGCAAGTGTCACTTTGCTAGGTTCTAGTCTTTGTCAGTTATCTCTCTTTGCTCCTATTTCTTCTTTCTTCTGCCTTCCGCCTCTCTCTCTCTCACACACACTTTCTCTGCCTCTTTCACTAGATCACATAACTGTCTCCCTCTCTATCTATAAATATATCTTTTTGTTCTCTTTCCTTTGAATGTTATCTAATTATTACATCTATATTCTGTCACTTAACTTTTTTCATAGTTTACCTCTTTTTACTGTTAGGTCAGATTGTCGGGGCACTTTCAGTCCCACAGAGACGAGACCTCATCAGAGCCTGGCAGTTAGACCCATAGGTGCTCCTTACCTTGTATGTCTCCCTCACCGGAGCTTAAAACAGACTTACTGCCAACAACTCAGGGCAGTGCCTGAGAAGAGAAAACACATGGGGCAGAGAAGGGAGTGCAGTTTTCACATCAGACCACTGATATTTCAAAATGAACACAATTTTTTTCTGTTAACAGTTAGCAAGAGACAGGATACAGGGGACAGGAGAATGAGCCTTTCTCCCACCCAGGAGGCAAGCAAAGGCTGAAAACAGATCCTTTGATGTGAAGAGCCCAGCGCCGAGTCTCCGCTGCGCGCCGGAATGCAGCGTAAACTCCTGGGAGTGGCAAACAAACGCTGGCAGGCAGAGGCAGCAATTTAACTATTTAACTACCTGATAGACACCTAGTGTTCTCTGCACTGTTTTCCCGCATGGCTTGAGCCCTTGGAGGCGGCGGCGGCGGGGGAGTGAGCACAAAGGAGTGTGGGCACGCACCCGTGCGCAGACTCTGGGGGGGAGCCAAATGAGGGACTGACGGCTGTAGTCGGCCCCTCCCCAGCTGTGGCAGGCTTTACAGCCACTCCGGGACTGGCAGGCGGGGGCCGGCAGGCCGCTGCACTCATCACCAGCATCTCACAACTCGGGGCACAGACAGCCTCTGCTTCTGCCGTGCCTGCAGAAGCCAGAACCTCAGCGCCACCGCTGCTATCAAAGCCCTACCCGCGCTGCCAAAGCCGGAAATTCTTAGCCCAGCTCTGCAATCTCAGAGCTCTTTTGAGCAGTCTGGGACTCACCAGCACTGAGTTTTTTTTCCCTTTTTTTTCCTTTTTTAAAACTATTGCTGACAAATTTTGTCCTGACGTCAGTCCAAGTCTACAGTCGACAAAGGGTTAACACACACACACACACACACACAGTCTTGTCACGTGACACAAACACAACCAGCCAAACGCCACTTTTTGACGGGGTCGGATTTCACATTGACTCTTTTTCCTGATAGGGGTGGGATTCCACATCCACTCCCGCCCTGGCAGAGAGAACACTCTCTCTCTCCTTCACTCTGCCAGGCAACAGCCAGGTCTTTTTGACTGTTCTGTACCCTGGGCACTCCTTCCAGGGTCTCCCTTGGAACATCTTTTTGGGGTGCAGATTGTGAGGCCATAGACAGTCGTCCTCTCACAGCCACTGCCAGAATAAACCCACAATCTCAGAATACACAAATGCAGCAGTTCCACACCTACACACCCAGCAGATTGTCCCATTTCTAGAATAATAGCAGACACGACAAGAGCAGACACAAGACTGAGACAGAAAGAAAAAAACCAAAGCACGAGGTGGGACTCGAACCCACGATCTCGCAACCTGAAGCACGAGGTGGGACTCGAACCCACGATCTCGCACAGAGGCACGAGGTGGGACTCGAACCCACGATCTCGCAACCTGAAGCACGAGGTGGGACTCGAACCCACGATCTCGCAACCAGAAGCACGAGGTGGGACTCGAACCCACGATCTCGCACCCTGAAGCACGAGGTGGGACTCGAACCCACGATCTCGCAACCTGAAGCACGAGGTGGGACTCGAACCCACGATCTCGCACAGAGGCACGAGGTGGGACTCGAACCCACGATCTCGCAACCTGAAGCACGAGGTGGGACTCGAACCCACGATCTCGCAACCAGAAGCACGAGGTGGGACTCGAACCCACGATCTCGCACCCTGAAGCACGAGGTGGGACTCGAACCCACGATCTCGCACAGAGGGGTCCACTAAGCGTCCTTAGTCCTCCCCTTGTCCTCCTGGGACGTCTCCCAGGGCGCACAGACGGTGGACACCTGGACACGTCTGTCTTTTGTCCACACCCTACGCTCCTACCCGGAGCGCGGTCTCACTGTGCACATTGCACACTGAGCGTCTGCAAAACCGAAACTGCGATCGCACCAGATACAGAACAGCCTATCTGGCCTCTCAGAGACAAACAAAACACAGACACCAGACCAAAACAGAACAGCAGAATAGTAAATCTTACTTCTGAGTGGGTCCAGGACTTCTGGGTAGTCGCGCTGATTCCCGGCCAATGCACCAAATGAAAGACTCCAAAACTCCCAAAGGGAGGCACTTACTCAAGCCTCGGGTCAGCCGCGCACCCAAGAAGACACTGAGACCGGTACTTACGATGTATAGGGAGTAAGATTTAATACAGCAACGACAAGAAAGCAAACAAAACAAACAAAAAGCACATATACCAGATATCTGGGGTCGGACCTCATGCAGCCTGCAAGGTGCAGAGGAGATCCGGCCATTAGCCCAAACTTTTCACAAGCTTTTATAGGTAGGAGGCAAGGGGGGGAGCAGGGCAGGGAAAATACAGTTTTACGTCACTAAGTGATTCAACCAAGGGTTTTTCCAAAGTGCTTTTGCAACCGCGTCCCACACTTTGGCCATGTACTTGATTCATTGGAACTGAGGTTTTTACTCACACCCTTATCTCAAAAATGTCCCTGGCACAGTCCTTAGTTGGGAGGGGTAGGACTGGGTTCGTTCCAGGAAACCCTTATCTCAGAAATGTCCCCGGAACAGTTTTCATTTGAGAGGGGGTCTGACTCTGGTGTGAGAGTTCAGAATGTACTCTGGGGTGAGAGTTCTGGTGGTCAGTAATTTTCCTCTTTCAGTATCTCAAATATAGCCACTGATAATTTCTTAACTGTTACATTACACAATAAAGAAATGGAATAAAGATAGCACAAGTATTTATATAAAGGAATACTTAGCAAAATATGGCAGAAACACTCCTGTCAGTTATAATCCTCATTCCTATGAATGCTCAAATAGCCTTGGCTGGTTTTTGTAACTACCTTTCTCTACAACCCATTCTGTATCTCCTCCACCTCAGCAAGTCTTGGCTCTCTCTTCCTGGAAGACTGATCCATACCTTCCTTCCTAAAGGGTGTGTGTCCTTTGTCATCCTGCCTGGATTAGGTTTTTATATTTTCCTAGTGACTTTAATCACAGGGCATGGTAATCCTTAATACAGTTCCTCATGTTGTGGTCACCCCAGTTGGGAAATTATTTCATTGCTACTTTATAACTGTAATTTTGCTAGTGTTATGAATGATAAAATTTGGTATGCAGAATATCTGATATGCAATCCCTGTGAAAGTCCTCCAAGGGGGTTGCAACCCACAGGTTGAGAATAACTGCCCTAAAGGATCTCCTGTACTCTCAACATAATCTTTCTTACTCCACTGTGGAGAAGTAATCCAATTTCCCTCCCAGTAATCTGGATCAGTCACCCCTCCTAACACTGTTATTCCTGTCTTAGCCTGTAGGCTCAAAGGCATCAGAAATCCCAAGTGGCCACGGGGAGGTCTGAACTTGCAGTTCAATGAAATGTTTGTTGTGACTCCTGGGAGGAGCCCTCCTACCTCTGGAACCAAAACTTCTATTCCTGGACCCATGGATCCTGGTTATGGGAGACACTATCATATATTGGACATCAATTCAAAGCATATACCACCTTCTGGAGATGCCTGGCCCAGCCCCCCAGGCTGATGCCATGTTAACTGGCACTCTGTGTCTTCAATGGATCCATGAGAGGGCAGAATTGATTAGAATGGCCTACAGACTATGGTCCAGCTAGTCCATCCAGCTACCATCTCCTTAGAAAATTCCTCATGGGGCCGGGCGTGGTGGCGCACGCCTTTAATCCCAGCACTCGGGAGGCAGAGGCAGGCGGATTTCTGAGTTCGAGGCCAGCCTGGTCTACAAAGTGAGTGCCAAGACAGCCAGGGCTACACAGAGAAACCCTGTCTCGAAAAACCAAAAAAAAAAAAGAAGAAAAAAAAAAAAAAGAAAATTCCTCATGGAGTCTGTGTAAATAATGCCTAGAAATTACTCAATGCAGTGTGTGAATATAGTCTATTTCAGTTACTGGTATTTTGTATTGTCATGGTTAATGGTGTTATAAGAAAGTTCTAGAGTTTGGCTCAGTATTTCTTAAGGTGAGATGTAGCTATGGCACATAGTAAAAAAGATTATAAGTTATGCCCACCCACTTTAGTCTGTATGTCTTGGTCCTCTAAACCACCCCCACCCCCCCAAGCTTGTCTGCAGAGCCCTCAGTGCAGTCCGGGCACTCCTACGTTGCGCAGCAGCATCTCAGCACGTCTGCCAGAGCATCCTACGGAGACCTCGGCCTGCTCCTCAGTGTCCCTGGGAAGTCTGAGTAAAAGATTTTGCTTATTCAGGAAAGTGGGAGATTCTACTAACTGTGTTCCTGAGGACAGAGTGTGGGGAAATGAGATGGAGAATGGAGGAAAGCAGCCCTTACTCCTCACTACAACAATGGCGTCACAAAAGGTCACCCTGCCTCTCTGCCTCCTAAGAAAAACTGGGCAGGTCCTGTCTGAAGCAAACAGCATTACCCCCTTCTAAGCAAGAAGCCCACTTTCTACCGTTTTTTTCCCCTTTCTGACTCTGTCTAAGATCATACTGAAATTCTAGTTCTCCTTTGAGCCACATGGAAAAATCCAACACACTGGGCTGGCATGTCGCACTCTTAAGTTGCCAGTGGCATAATGCCAACATCTAGGCTCGCTGGACATACACGATAACTGTCTCAGTTATCAGATACAATGACAGGCACTATCAAGATGATGGAAAGCAAGACAAAAACAAAACATAGCACCAGGCACAAATCCCCTATTCCATTTCACCAGAGAGAGAGTTTGTCTCTATCGTTACTGACTCTAAAATTAGCGCATGGCCCTTCTGCAGAAGAACATATATACCAGCTGCTGGCTTTAAGATAAGCAATTCAAATGGGCTGCATTTTTCAAGAGTCAAGCTGAGGGCAGCCTTAATAGAGGGTGCTTCAGATGGATGCCTGGGCTCCCCACTGTAACACTCAGGTTACCCCTTTGACATGAAGCACTGTCAGTGAGAGCTGGAGCTGCAGGTCAGACAGTCGGCATCACTAACCTCAGTCCCACACTCGCTTCTAAGAGGATGCAAGTGCTTGGCAAACGGATTATGAGGAGCAGCCTGAAGGGGACATCGCCGGCACTGCCATTCTGTAGCAGGGTCTCTGGTTTGGAGACCTGTCCCTTGAGGGCTTTAAGACAGAGGGGAAAATGTTAACAGAAAGGAATCCCACCGAGCATGACAGACCCCGACTTTGGTGGTATTGGTACTTTTACAGTGTGCTTGCGCTGGATGAGGAATCTGGGGCAACCTGTTCTTACAGTGAGTACCAATCACGGGAACATCATAAACTCATTCTCTAAAGGGTCATTCTGTCCCCTCATAGAGGAAGTAAATGCAGTCATGCCTCTGTCCTACCTTCGCAGAAGACATTAACTCAGTCATTCATTCATGCCTCCATTTGCCTCGTGCCTGGCTTTGTGAGTGTGTGAGCTTGAATAGAACACAGGTAGTCCATTTATAAGCCCGATGACCTGATTTCAATCTCTGGCATTCCCATGACGGAGGGAGGCTTTGCGAGTTGTTCTCTGACCTCCACATGCCACATCCCATATACATACATGTATGTGAACACGCACGTGCATGCACACGCTATAATTTTAGAAATTTAAATTTAAAGTAATCAAAAGAAGGATAAAGTACATTTGTGTTCCTGGTAACTGCAATTTCTACACCCTTGCTGTTGGTAAAAGTTGTCAGTTAAGGTTTAATTAGTCCAGGACCCACAATGATGAGATGTCTTCTTGACTGCTGACTGTAGTCTAACAGCCTCCTAATACACTCAGCCAAAGGGCCCTGCTGTCTTTTCCTTCTCTTTATTTCACTTTATCACCACCTCTTTTTGCTGGTTCTAAAAGAGCCATGAAATAATTCACATTTACTACAACTCCAACTGTCACTACAGACCTTGACCACAACTTAATCCATATAGTAACTGGAGTATCCCCTTGACCAGAGACACACCCTCCCAAACTTCAGTGTGTTTCCAGCCCCTCCATCCCACCACAGTTCTGACCACCCCTCCACCTCTGTCCAGAAAGAAGACATGGGGCCAGCAGGATGGCTCTGTGAGACAAGCCTAGTGACCTGAGTTCCATCCCTGGAAGCAATTCCCCAAAGTTGAATCTGACCTCTACCCATGTGCACACTTATACACAGAATGAAACACTTGAAAATTTTAGAAAGGAAGACAGAGACTCAGGCCATTGCCACACCTACACTTTATTGGACTCTAAAGCAGACTGGCTCTGGACCATTCACAACTTCTCAGACATCTCCCAGAAGGGTTTAGGAAGGTGCCATCATTCTGTGAAGGCCCAGAACCTACCCCAGACTTAGAGCCCCAAGTGAACTCCCCAAGAGCCTTGAGGGAGCTAAAGGAAATGGCTGGTAGGGAAGGCAAGGGGACGATATTAAGGGAATGCCTTGGTCTCCCAGTGTCTCCCGAGGGTACACTGAGCCCTGAGGAAGACTGCTTGGGGAAACAATGGGAGATTCCTGGGCTGAGCAGCTCTCATCTAGATGGCAACTTTGAGGAGACGTTTGATGTCAGGCTCGATGTTGATGGTCTGGAAGCTGCGGCTGTAGCGACGGAAAGGCTCCCCTTCTGGCCCTATGAGGAACTTCTCAAAGTTCCAGGACACGTCTGAGCGGCGCACGGGACTCCATATGATGAACTTGGGATCGGTCATGAGGGAGAACGGGTCGTCATAAGGGTAGGGCAGCTTGTCTTTCAGGTAGGCAAAGACAGGATGCTCGTTCTGCCCATTGACGTCACACTTTTGGGTAAGACTAAAGGTGGGCTGGTACCCACCCCCAGGGCGGACATACTTGAGGCTGTTCAGGATCTCCTCGTTCTGACAGTTCTCCTGGATGAGAAGATAAAGAGCATGAAGAAAGGAAGAGAAAACCCAGGGTGCACCAGTGCAAATCTTTTCTTCCCCAACACTCCTCCACGATCTCTCCTTCCTGTGTGTGCATGTGTGTGTTGCACGTGTGTGTTTTTTCTCCATTTTCCCTGCCTTTCTCTCTCTCTCTCAGCCATTGTGTTGTGGGTTTTTGTATTTTTTACATTTATTTTATACTGAGTGCCACCTTTGCACGTGTAGAGGTCAGAGAACAACCTATGAAATTCACTTCTCTCCTTCCACCACCTGAGTTCTGAGGATTGAATTTAGGTCATCAGGTTTGTGGCAAGTGCTTTTGCCCACTGAACCCTCTCACCAGCTATGGCCTTGGTGGGAAGGAGGCTACATCCAAAACTTTGGAGGCCAGGGAATATCACATGACTTAAGGAGAGTCCACTCTCACAAATTGTGCTCTAACCTCTACCCGTGCACTGTGGTGTGTGCACACCCTCACACACATTACAATCAATCAATCAATCAATCAATCAATGTAGTTAGAGATTCAGCACTTTTAAACAGTTGGTTCAGGCCCTAATCTACTTTAAGGAACCTTGCTTTAAGGAACCTTGAGATCAGGGAAGAGAAGGAAAGGAGGAGCCTCTACCTGCTGTTGGTAAAAGTTGTCAGTTAAGGTTTAATTACTCCAGGACCCACAATGATGTGATGTCCACAAATGTGCATGCGCGCACACACCCTACCATTTTCCCTTTCCTCTGCCCTGATTGTGCTCTGGCTCTGTGGATATTGAGTTATGACTCCTTTCAGCAGCTAGCCAGCCAACCACAAGTGAGGTGTAAGGCCAGAGGTATCTCCTGGGTTGAGAAACACCTCCAATGGGGTGTAGCCCTTCCTGTCTCTCCCCGGCAAAGTCTGAACAGAGGCTTGAGGGGGAAGGACCTGTGAGCATAAGTGATAGCTGGGTCTCTGGTTTATCTCAGCCATCCTTCCTGTGTATGTCCCAGACATCCTTCCTGTGTACCTTCCTGCCACTGCGATTTGAACTATGAGGACTCTAATTAGAGAGTCCACTTAGGGACACCTGGCTTGCTAGTACAGTTAAATCATAAATAGAAACAGAATCCCCAAAAGATAGCTTGAGGTGTGCATGCTGAAGCTCTGTAAGAATCTGACCTGTTATTCAGAGACAGAAGGTGCACGATGTCCAGAGGAGGTGAGTGCACGCTTCAGACCTTACCCTTCTCCTATATTCCTTTTCCAACTTGCTGATTAGAAACAAGCCTTTAAATAATATTCGCACACTATTTCCACATCTCTCTCCTTACTTTTCATGCGTCTTTTTCCATGAGCCTCACAGTAAACATGAGCTAAGTCAACTTCTATTAAACCAACACATGTGGAAACTCAAACAGAAAACTAAGCCACCTCTCTCAATGGTCTCAGAGCCATTAAAGCATTGAACCAAGGCAACAGGAACTAAGGACTCCCAAGTCACCGACATCTCAATCCCAATTATTTGTCTAGATCAAGTTCTTCAGGTTCACATTTGCTGTAGTCAGGGGATCACCTTGAATTTCTGACCTTCCTGTCTCCATCTTTCAAGTGCTGGGATTAGAGGTGAGCTATCACAGCTGGCTTATGCAACGCTTGGGATCAAACCCATGGTTTCACGTAGGCTGGGCAAGTAATCTACCCACTGAGCTGTATGCACAGGCTGATTTTTTGAGACCTTGCTGGTAAGCCCAGGTTAGTGCCAAACTCACATCAATCCTAGGAGTACAGGAATGTCCCACCATGCCAACATAGTGATTCTTAACGTTCTATTTTCTCCACTCATTTGTTCAACAAGTAACTAATGAAGTACTCAAAGACACAGTGGAGAGACCTGGAAGCAACCCTCATGGACTATTCTGGAAAGACAGTAATAAAAGGCACACCCTCAATGCTTACTCTGAGACCATATCTACTTCTTCCCTGTGATGTTTTACATTCACCTAGACCTCAACTGATGCAGCATGCCCTTCAAGTCCAGATATCCCAAGACACACTCAACTCTTTCTTCCACTCAAGCTCTGTCAATCAACTCCTTGGATAGAACCCAAGGAACTCCTCACCTGATGTCCGAACTGGTTGCAAGGGAAGCCGAGAACTACCAGGCGCCTGGGAAAGCGACATTGTAGCTCATTGAGCTGGTTGTAGTCCCGGGTAGTTGTTCCTCAGAGTGACGCCACATTCTCAATCAGCACAGCCCTGCCTCGGAACGTATTGAAGTCTATCTTCTCCCCATCCAGGCCAATGGCACTGAGATCGTAGAACGACTTGGCAATGTAAGCCATGCTGAAGAGCAGTGAGCCCTGCCCTGCTCTGTGAGCCTCCTTAAGTCCTCTAGACAGGTGGGAAGGAAGGAGGAGCCAGAGAAGACCGAAAAGACTTCACAAAGGGCCTTTGAGCATTCCCGGGATGACTTAGCAAAAACAGGTACCCACCTGCAAACTGTTTGAACAAGGCTGTGGCTCCTCCCACTTACAGCCGCTGAACAAAGCCACCTCTGCCCCACCCCACTGGCAACCTGGAAAGGGCCAATTTGATATCTGTGAGCAGATGTGAATAATTCACTCCTTGCTGGAAACCAGAGCCATAAAGGTCAAGTGGGGAGGAAAAGAAGGGAGGGAGGATGCAAGATTGACTTCTGCTTGCCCCAGCAAGTTGATTTTACCTGGCACAGACGTCTGTCTCAACGCATTTATTAGAGCATCAGTCTCTGAGTTGTGGGGGGTCAGATATGCTTGGGTCTGAATTGAGTCGGGTGGATTCTCAAGTAGAATCAAAGGGACCCTTGGGAGGAGAGTGTGTTGTTTTCCAGTGCCTCAGTTTGCACCAGGCAGAGGGACGAAGATGACTTTGTCTTAGGAAGCCTTTTAGTGAATGATGTTCCTTGTCCTGGAGAACACTGGGGTCTTTGTCCCTGTACTGTAGCATGTCCTACATTAGGACGTCCACCTCCATTCCCCATTCCCAAGCCAGGCATGAGGATGGAGTCCTTGCTGACTTAGTGATCAGGACCCTCAGAATGGATGGTAAAATTCTGGGTAGACAACTGTACCTATCTCCCTCTCAGACAGGTTCAGTCTCTGAGACTTTTTGGAGGAGGCTTGCATGAATGTGTGACCCTCTTCCTCACAGGAGGTGACGTGCAGGAAGGCAAAGCAGCTGTGGTTCCAGGTAGGCCACTAAGACATCCTCAAAGCCAGCCATGTATGATGGGCGATCTCTGGCCTGCTGAGGGCTGTCATCGGAGCCCACTCTTGGGAGCTCAGCAGCTGAAAAGACCATAATGCCACTCCACGGTCCAAGCATGAGCTAACTGAATCAGGAACTTTTCAGAAACCCTTGATTTCCCCATCAGTAAAACTAACCATTGGGTTTATCCTGGCTATTTTAATAAGGCAAATGTTTCCCAGAGAGCATTTTCACAGGTACCTATCCAGTGGGAGCTGTCTCCTAGAACAGAGTCAGCAAGTGCGGCACCTAGCCTTCCGGATCTGATTTGTTGGGAAACAAAGAAACTACTTGCCCGGGAGTTCTGCTGCATAGCTTGTTTAAGGGTGTGGAGCTCATCGTCTCGGCTGACAGCTCCCTAAGAACAAGTTTCCATTATCCAAGTGGGAATGGAGTCTTTCGATGCCATAAATGGTGGCAAGAAGTTAATTCTCCTGAGGGCATGACAGAGTCCCTGGGCACAGCCAGTGACTATTGCTACCAAGCTACAGAGTCAGAGGGACTTGGCAATGGTGTAAATAAGAACTTGATAGTAACCCGCCAGGTTCCTCTGCCCTCTAGAGCTTCCTCCAGCACCCGGGGCTTCCAGAGAGAAGGATGCTTTTCTTTTGCTGCCTCTTTGTAAGCCCTCTTCAGGCAAGTCCTGAGTCTGGAGTGGCTTCATACTTCTTCAAGAAGACCTAGAGCCCTCACGGGTCTCCTGGAGGCTCACTTCTTACTGCTGAGTAAAACCATTAAGATATTCCTAGAATATCTGTCTGCAGGTGTACACATTGCCTCCACTTTCCAGAGGCTTAAGACTTTGGGTGCGCACTAACAAAGCTCGCTTTCCCTGTGGCTTTCTGCCGCAGAGTGCTTGTCCTTAGTCGTAGTAGGTGGGCGGATCTAGGTTCTGACTGTAAAAGAATTGCTTATAGAGAACTTTCTAGATAGATATCCCAAAGCTTTACTATCTCTACTCTGGGTTCTAGGAAGTCCAGGGCACTGACTTATTTATAACTCTGCTATTTCTTGGAACCCTTGGGTGAAGTCTTTAAAGCTCTCTGAGAATCTGCTTCCTTATCTGTTGAACTCATAAAGATAACCGCTCCTTCCCGCATAGCAGCAAGTGTTCAGAATCAGGCAAGTGCTCTGATTTAGGACTGCCACTTCCTTGCTGTTTCACTCCTTCCCTCATCCTCCTGCCCACCTCGCTGTCTCCAGCATCTCCATACTGCCAACACCTCACCTTCCTAGGTTCCAATCCAACCTAGGCTCCCATGCTATCTCATGGGATGGGCTATCTGGAATACAGAGAACGCCCGTGCTTGCTCTGTTCCAGCGAATCTGAAACATTACCAATCCTTCCTAATGCCTCCAGGAAGGACTTTCCTGATCTAGCTATAACACATGGCCAGCCACCATCTTGGCTTTAAAGATCCCCATGATGTCCACCCTTCTCCTAGTTATTCCCTTGCTCCTGTGAGCTCACAGGTGGGCAGTGGGGGTGGGGGTGGGTTGCTTTGGGCTCTTCTGCAGATGTCACTAAGGAAGACAAACAAAGCTCACCAGGTCCCTTGTCATTCTGGGCTTTAGGATTCTAGGACCTCTTCTCTCAGTTTCACTGTCTCCCATGTCACCATCAATGTCCTGATAATACTTTCTCCCTCACAGAGATTCATACAGGACTCATACACCTATGGTTTGAAATATTCTTTATTTTGTAAACATTTGTGTTTAAAATAGATGAACCCTGCTCACAATTCATATAATGGACCCAAGACACAGTACACAAAGGTCACCCATCACAGGGAGATAGTGGGACTCAGGTGGTGTACCAGGGTGAGTTGATCTCAGGTCATGGGCAGACAGGCCAGGAAAGCCTGCTGAACAGTCAAGGCCAATGACACAGCCCAAGCCACATCCCAGACTGGCAGTTAGGGTGAGGCAAACTCCAGAACAGAGCAAGCACAGGTGTTCTTCATATCCCAGCTTCCTTCTGTTGCTATACTTCAGAGTGACCAGGGTACAGAGTCACAGCCCCGGATTCCCTCCCAGAATCCTCAAGGTAATAAAAATCAAGTCCTTTCTTAAGAGGCTGGGACAAGAAGACAGTGACACTTGGGACAGCCTGTGCCCTGTAGAAGCTCCCCTCAGGTCCCTGGCTGAAGGCAGGTCTGCTACCTAAGGCTTACTACTACCCAGGAGTCAGTCCCCAAGGAAGCCACCTCAGCCAGTCATGGTCCAGTCTTCACAACACTGTTTCTCTTTAGCGAACAATGGCTCCTTTTCCCTCCACCGGTAATCCTGAGCTGTTCTCTTCTGCCTGTTTCCTTGTTTGCTAAGTCAGGGAGAGATCCCCATTGATTTCCCCCCCATCTCCCTTTTTAGAGGACTAAAGAGGTGTGGGGCTCTCTGTCATCACAGCTGTGCCCTGGATTTGAAAGGACCTTGGTCAGTGCCCAGTTCTTCCTCTGCTTTGGCTCCAGCCCCAGGTTTGAAGTGCATCTTGGGACTCTTCTCTTACCTGAGCTCCTCCCACCTTGGGAATGTAAGGACGAACCCTACCAGGGTTGGCTTTGTTTGTTTGTTTGTTTTTCAGGGGCCTCCTTCAAGCTACTCTTGGACCACAGGGTTAAAGAAACTTCCTGAGCAAAGAACTCTGGAGGAGGGTGTCTCTTTCCCTCCCTTGGTAGCCACACAGCAGCTGGCAAAGCCGACTTAGAAATAAGGGAACCAGGGGGAGGGAGTCCTGGAAGGCAGAACAGCACCAAGTATTTCCGTCATACCCACCCTTCTCTTCCCTTGTCTTAAGGCCTGTTGTCCAGATCTGGGGAAACCTTAACTTCCTAAGGCTGGGTTCAGTGAAAGAGGAGTGGTTGATTACTTGTCACCTCTGATGCCCTGCAGTCGCCACAGCACTCGCTGTTCTGCGAAGCTCCCTCTGCTCTTGCTCTAACCCTGGTTCTGGGAGCCCGCACATCCGCTCTTGCCTCTATCTGGAGTTCACAGCTGACTATACAGTATCTGACCCCAAGGCTCCCCTTGCCCTTTGGTGTCCTCAGACCTCGATCCCCATCTTTAAATTTGTGAATCCAGGTGAGGAGAGAGGCATGGGAGGTAGAGAACAGAGGTGACTTAATCCCTGCCACCCCATCGTTTCTTTCGGTTTTTCTTCTCTGCTGTGCCTGCCTCTGGACTCAGTTCCTCACAGAGGCACAGAGGCAGCCAGGCAAGGCCAGAACACCAGCAGAAGGCAAAGGCAGAAGAGGCCAGTCCAGGCTTGAGGGCCACCTAGTAGTGTTTCCTTCCTACCTCAGTGTTCTACCTTCCCAGGCCACTGGGGAGGCAGCCCACGGCACAAGGAGGAAGAAGCACCCTTAGCCTTCAGCCCACCCCGGAGCAGGGTGAACAGTCCTCCCTGGGGCAGAGCCTGGGTCCATTCCCTTAGGCAGAATCAGGAAGGAAAGAAGGAAGGAACTGCAGTAGCAGTGCTTGGCAGGACACACAGACAAGGGAGGAGAGACTGGGATGATGGGGGATGCGAATTACAAGGGAGGGGAGGGAGTGGAGAAAGAGAAGAAAGAAGAGAAAAAGCAGAGAGCCCACGAGATGCACTAAGGAATCTTGAAGTGGCCTTGATTCCAGCCTTGACCAGCATCCCAGAAGCCTGGGGTGGTCGCAGCACATTCTGGGGTCACAGGAGGCCTGCGGCTGGGAAACAGGCTGAAAGGTCACCACTCCAGAATTAGAGGGGCTGGGGGCAGAGGCTGCTCAGAGACCACAGCAGAGCTGCTCGAAGGGCCAGGCAGGGGAGTAGCAGCTACTGGTTTTCAACAGGATTGTCAAATGAAAGGACGGTGGTGGGCAAAGCCCAGACTCCCTGCCTCCACGGGCCTCCTGAGGGAAGGGGGCTGGGGGATTCCACTCAGAACCCTCAGCACCAGCAGGTCTTTGAAGAGTTTGCTGGGCCCTCAGGTTTGCCTTCGTCTTCCTCCAGCTCGGCCAGTGCGAGCTCGTTGCTGGCACGTGTTCGGAGACCATCCAGCTCTTTCCTGTGGGCCTGCAGCACCAGCTCTGTCAGACGAGTGAAGGACTGGGAAGCCAAGGAACACACGTTAGGCTAGCCTATCCACCTTTGCTTCTGGAGACCCTGCAAGTGCCCACGCGGGAGGGGTCGCCCATCTTATCTTGGCTCCTTTCTGTCGCGTCTTCCCACCATCCCACCAGAGACAGAGGAGAAGTCCCTGGCGCTCTCACCTCTTTAATGTTAAGGTTGGTGCAGGCACTTGTTTCGTAGAAGTCCATGCCGTACTCCTTAGCCAGCTGCAAGACAAGGGCATTTCTGAAAGAGAGTCAGTGAGGGAGGGGCGGCCTGTGCCTCCTGGTGTGTGCCTCTGCCATTGCACACCCTGAGCAGACTGCACGGAATGCCTCACTTCTCAGGAAACTGCGGGCTTTTTAGGACATAGGCTGGCAGAGAATGGGACAAGATGTCCCACCGATACACCCATTTCATCCAAGTCTACACACACACACACACACACAGAGGCATGTGTGCACCCATTTCATCCAAGTCCACATAGACACACAGACACACAGGCACGCACACACGCACGCACACACACATACCACTATATCAGGACAGAAAGACGACAACATGAAGCCTATAAATGAGGAAAATGGACTGTGAGTATAACAGCCAGTCTAGGCGCCATGCTGTCACTCAAGAGCGGTAAAAGCTGGAACAAGTTACTATTAATTCTCTCCAAGGCCCAGCTCCATCCTCTGTTAAAGGAGAATGATGGTGTCTGCATGCGGGGTTGCAGGATGACTACACGGGGTCACACAGCTAAGAGCACTTACCACCGTGCCACGTGTATAGAGAGTGCTCAATAAAAACCGTTACTCTTGTAGGGTATGTCTCTATTTTCACATGTTAATGACCTTGTGTTATTTTTTTATGCCCCCCCCAAAATCAATTTT
This sequence comes from Mus caroli, assembly GCF_978045245.1. Lineage (NCBI taxonomy): Eukaryota > Metazoa > Chordata > Mammalia > Rodentia > Muridae > Mus > Mus caroli. The sequence continues at coordinate 75,292,646 of NW_028227269.1, forward strand.
ATTTTAAGGACTAATGGAATGCTATTGACTGCAGAGGAAGAGGAAGACTCCTGAGGTGTTCAGGGTTAAGAGGATGGCTCTTGCCTCAGGGTATCACCCTTTCTGCTGTGTGGGAGCATGGTCTCCCTGCATGTGTGGGATGCTTAGACTCTCTCTGCCCCCTGGCTTGGCTACCGGGGGGGGGGGACCCTTCATTCCCACTTTCCAGGCGTGTGGAGTCAGGGTGTGGAAGGGATGGAGTGGGAGATGGTCCCCTGACCACAAAAGGTCCGTTGTGCACAGATGCTGTTAAAAATGTCAGCAGCTCCTTCCTCATTGTCACAGAGGAGGTCTTCCGAGCAAAGCAGTACCCTGTTTAGGGCACTGCGCACCTTGCCTGAGAGCGCTTACTTTCCCCCATGAGGACCCCTGAGGACCAGAAAGCAAGCTCTCTCTCTCTCAACGGTGCTGACTCCCCAGCCTTGCATTGTGCGTGCACTCCTGGGTCCCTGCTCTCAGCACAGGCCCTGCTAGTGCCACAGAAACCCTGAAGGGTGGGACTTCACCTACCTGCTGCCCCTGCTCTCTCCCCACCTGCCGTTTCTGCTCTTCATCAGCCTTATTCCCAATTAGGATCTTCTGGACTCCTTCTGGAGCGTACTAGGGACAAACAGAGGTGAGCGTAATCGAGGGCCCTTCTTCATTTCCAGATCCCAGACCGGCTCCACCGGCCTCCACCACCGCCGCATTCAAGACCTCGAGACAGAACAGGCTCCCATCATACAGGAGCCTGTATCTGCAGTTTTGTTTTCCACAATTTCAATTACCACCAGTCCGCCTTGATCTAAAAGATATTACGTGCAACATTCCAGAAACAAACAATTCATAAGTAACCTTTATTGTAGCACGTTGCAATCTTGCTATTATTGTTGTTGTTTTTTTTTTTTACCATGTCTAATTTATATATTTTTGTCACAGGTATTCAAGAATAGGGAAAACTAGCCGGGCAGTGGTAGCGCACAACTTTTATCCCAGTGCTTGGGAGGCAGAAGCAGGCGGATTTGAGTTCGAGGGAGTTCGAGGCCAGCCTGGTCTACAGCGTGAGTTCCAGGACAGCCAGGGCTACACAGAGAAACCCTGTCTCGAAAACCAAAAAAAAAAAAAAAGACTGGGGAAACCCAGAGTATGAAGGGCTTGGTACTGAGCGCTCAGCCTCCATTGTGAGTCTGGGAATGGAGTGTCATGGGGACCACAATACCAATACCCCTGAGTGTCACAGGGACATCATAGGGTAGAAGATACCACAACAGAAGCCTCTTTGGGCTGAAGGAATGGTGTCTGAACGACACTGGGCTTCATTTAGCCTTTAGTTGACAGATGAGGGCTTGGGGACCCAAGGAGTCAACATGGCCTTGCCAAGGATGCACCGGGTGCACAAGCAGATCTAGAAGCCCAGACTTGCAATTCCACCTGGCCCTGAGGGTTTGGGAAGGGAGCTGCCCATGAGGCAGTCCTGGGACTAACGCATCTCCAGGAAAGACACGGCTACAAAGCCTTGCGGGGTATACCGCATACGGGTATGGAAGTGTTGGCTTTTCCAGCCCAACTTGCCCAAAGGTCTCTAAGTCAAGTCAGAAAAGGCAAGATTGTTTGACAGACCCTTAGAGCTTGCTTTTGTCCCATGGCCCCTGTTTTCTTTTCCCCTAAGCACCCTTCCTCCATCCCATCAGAAAGGCGGTGTCTCCTACCTCATCCACGTCACTGACCCACTTCATGATATGCTGATAGGAGCGCTCACTGCTAATGTCGTAGACTAAAAATATTCCCTGAGAAAGAGAGGGGGAGAGAGACACACAGATGGGAGACATACATAGAAGAAGGTACAGTCATGTACAGACTGGTGTCCTTGTATGTCCGGCCCACCCCCTTCTCCCTGCCTACAGTGAGGATGCCTCAGCCATGCTTGTTTTCCCTCAGCTGCTCCCAGATAGGAGGGCAGTGCCTGATTTGACCAGGCTCTGTGGCATGAGGTAGAGGAGGCAGAGCAGAGGCTGTGTGTGAGAGTGAAGAAGGTACGCTAAGCGGTCTTTGAATGGTTGCAGAACAAACGACTAGTGGGAAAGAACAAGCCCCCCCCCCCCCCCAGCGGGCAATCTGAGGACTCCACCTCAGAGTTCAGTGACACAGGCATCTCGAACACCCAGTGCTGAAAGTGTGAGTAGCAGTCTCCCGGGTCTGACCCTGAAGTGGTGGCTCACCTGGGCTCGCCGATAGTACTGTTTTGTGATAGTCTGGTACCTCTCCTGCCCTGCTGTGTCCCTGCAAGAAAAAGCCAGTCTCTCAGAGAAGAGGCCATAGGGATAGAAGATGAGAAGCAGGAGCTAGGGAGTCCCTGTACCCTAAGAGGAAATACTGCAGAATTTCAGGGTGAACACTTAGTAGTGCTCTAATCCCCAAGAGTATCCAAACACACCCCAATCTTCCAGGGGAGGCCTGGTCCTTGGCATCGGCACGGGCAAGGCCCCAGGTACTCTTCTTAGGACCTACAACCTGACAGAGCCTTAGACAGCTCTCCAGAACTCAGCCACTGTGGCCGTGATTGAGCAGATGGGAGGATCTGTCACACACCCAGTGACCAGGACATCTCTAAAGGCAATTCCCCACAGTATTCTAGGATTGGGAGGTGTCTCCATATTAAGTGAGTGGTAAGGGCTTCCAAGACCTTTAGGCCAGAGAGACACAGAGACACAGCAGCCCCTGGTGACCAATAGTGGAAACTGCACCATGTGGTTAGTACTGAGGCAATCTCAAAAAACAGTCCCAAGCTAAACCAGAGAGTGGTACTTTCAGCCTCCCTGTCTTAAGCGCAGTGGTACAGAGTACCACTAATTCTGAGATAAGCCCACAACACTATTCTACCAATTCCCCCGACTTCCTTCCCTTTGGTGAGCTCTCCTCACTCCCACGGTTTGCTGAGATTAAGGTTTACAGAACAGGAGATGGGGGTTTCTGATCTCGCTCTTCATAGAGGTACCCAGTTATCTCGGATGGAGCACAGGTTTACAAATGACAGGGGTACTCGGGGGCAGCTCAGAGCCCTCTCTCCATTACCCTCCTCCTCCTTGGCTCGACTCACCAAATCTGTATTCTCACTTTGATGCCGTCTACTTCGATAGTCTTCATCTTAAAGTCAACACCTGGAGAAAGCAAGCAAGTCAGGAAGGGCTCCCTCAAAGAAGGCTGGGACACTCAAAAAGCATGGAAGGGACTCCGCTTTGGTCAAATGTGACAAAGAGGTGACCAGAAGCAAGCTCCTTCACTAACATTTTAACTCTAAACAGATCCTAATGAGCCACTTAGAGCTTTGAATGGGGAATGTCCATTTCACTTCCCAAGCTTCCATTTCCTTGGCAGTAAAAAGTGGGAACAGCCAAAACAGCCAAGGTGGTGGTGGCACATGCCTTTAATCCCAGTACTGGGGAGGCAAAGGTGGGCAGATTTTTGAGTTTGAGGCCAGCCTGGTCTACAGAGTGAGTTCCAGGACAGCCAGGGCTACAGAGAGAGGGAAGAAAAAGTGGGAACATTACAAATTCTGATCTGGTTGCTAAGAAGCCCCTGAGAGAGACAGTGCTGGCCTGCACACTCCACTGCAGCTATCACTGACTGAGTACAGTGCCAGGCATGCAGCAGTTGCACCAAGACCGTCAACTAATAGGGAAAGCAGGAAGGTACAGGAAACCCAGAGTTCTCCACTTCCTCTGTCCTAGGCCCTGAAGCGCTAAACTGCCAGTCCTACCAGAACCAAGAACCCAGAGGAGAAACATTTGAGGAAATCTACAACAAGGGAAGTGAGCGCCATCTGGCAGGGCCAGGAGAGATGCCTGGATCACCATGCCTTTCCCAGCCCCAACTGTGCCCAGGCACTGTGCCCATGGATTCAAGAGCTACTCACAGGGCATCACAATCCACGGTCTTGAGCTGGGGAACATGGGAAAGGTACTGTGCGCTATCCATCAGCAGCTGAACATCCAGTCCAGAAGGTCCCAAGGATGCCAGTGTTCCCAACCCCGTCGGCATTCTCCCTCCACATCTGGGCTTTGCCAAGCAGGAAAGCATGTTCTCTTATCTCTCCTGTCCCCAGGTTTCCACCAAAAGAGACATTAAAGTCAGCCTCTCCCCTCCCACCACCAAGAACAATCATCTTTTAATCAGAAGGGAGAAGAAGCTTCGGAATGGAAGACCCAAACTAAATCAAGCCGGTCAGGCATGAATCATGCCTGCCTGAGCTGATTCATATCTACGCGGCTGTACTTTTCCAAATGGCATTCTTCCCTGTGTCAAGAGAAAGGATGATGAAGAGGAAGAGGATGAAAGGAGAGGGACACCTGGCCCTGGTGGGAGGCAGCAGCCTACTTCCTCCCTCCTTGGACAAATAGTTACAAGGAATTGGCTTCTCCTCAGAACCTGACATAGGAGGTAAGCAAGAATCAAGACATTCTTGTTTCAAAGAATGGTACCTTCGTCCAAGAAAGAAGAGGGAATTCCCCATATAATAAACCTAGCTCACACTCGTAGCCTGGTCAGGAGTGTTCCTTGTTCAAAGTATTCATAGGAGAGTTGTATTGCCTCAACCCCTGAACATCCGTGAAATTTTCCACTGTGCCCTGCACAGGTCTCAGTCTCAAGGTGGGCACAGCAGCAGAGACACATGGTGCCTCCCCTTACAGGGGCCAGTAGGAAGGAAGGGCTCAGATGCAAATAACCTGCCTGAGGTTAGCACAGTGCGGATCAGAGTTTCAAACAAGGGCTTGCTTGATGCTGGAATGCATGCCCCACCCCCGTACCAATTCGGGGGGGGGAGTGTGTGGGGGGAGAGTTGTGTGTTAGCATGTTAACCCCTCATGGAAGTGGTTAATATTATCAACTCAGCAGGAATCTGGAATCACAAGCTTTTCGGACTGAGAGGGAGTCTCTAGATTGTATCAACTGAGGTGGGAAGATTCACCCTAAATGTGTGGGGGGTGCCATTTCAAGATATGGGGGTCCTAAGCTGAGTAAAAGCGAGAAGGCAAGCAGGGCCCGTGCATTTAGTTCCTCCTGTTTCCTTCCTCACTGCAGATGCAATGTGATAGCTCCCTCAAGCTTCTGCCATGGCCCTCAGACTGTGGGCCCAAGTAAACTCCACCTTCCTTAAGTCACTTTAGTCTGACATTTTTTTTTGTTTGTTTGTTTTTTGTTTTTTGTTTTTTTTGTTTTTCGAGACAGGGTTTCTCTGTATAGCCCTGGCTGTCCTGGAACTCACTTTGTAGACCAGGCTGGCCTCGAACTCAGAAATCCGCCTGCCTCTGCCTCCCGAGTGCTGGGATTAAAGGCTTGCGCCACCACGCCCAGCTTAGTCTGACATTTTATCACATGGACCAAAAAAAAAAAAAATGTAAACCAAAAGAGAAGTCTTCACTGTTTGGTTTCCTGTGGGTCCTGTGCTGAAAGGAGGAGCTGCCAATCCTAAGGAGACCTTCCCCATGAGAGGATGCTGTTAGAAGGGGCAGAAGGGATAAGCAGATGTGGAAGTCACAGACTCGATTGATGCTGGAGCCCCATTCCTGTTTGGTCTTCCCTCACTTGGACCTTGGGCACGAGTCAAGACTGGGCAATTCTGAGATTCCAGCAACCTCCACTTTTACAGGCTATACTGCAACCTAGCCACTCCAAGTTTGTTTTAACACGTCTTAGGAGAGCAGGGCCAACTGGAGCGAGCAGGGCTGACCGGAGTCAACTGGACTGGAGTGAGTGGGGCAGTTTCAGTTCCCAGCATAATGGCTCACAACCATCTGTACAGCTACAGTGTACTCATATACATAAAATAAATAAATAAATCTTAAAAAAAATAGTCTGAGGACTAAAGGCCTTCCTCTTGGCTTATTCATATTTATTAATGTATGAAGGAAGGAATGGACTGTATCTTCTGAAGGACTGCCCCCATCTTTTTCTTTAAATATAAAAGCTGTAATCGCCCAAGGATCTCCATGTTCTCCTCCTCTATGTCCCCTCCTCCCCTGAGCTTTCCATTCTATCCATCCTACCAATGGGACCCTGGTCGGCAGTACCATATGCTGACCCAAGACCTTGCTCTATGCTGCATGGCTGTTGGGTTTGTTTGTTTGTTTTCTGTTGCAAGACACAATCAAAATACTGGCCTGACGGAGTCCGCTGTAGACTCAAGCTTCCCCACCTCAGGCTAATGGCTGCTCAGCAAGCTAATCATTCAAATGTGTTCACCTGTCACAGCCTCATGCGACTGTCCCTGAGCCCCTGTGTGCCCATTCCTCAAGCTAGCCAGCAACAGAGTGACTTTCCACAGCATCTCCTCTCAGGCCCACTACCTCTCTTTCTTCCTCACAGAAGAGTCCTCTCCCCTTCTGGAGTCCATCTCCCAGCAGTCCTCCCTGCTGCTCATCCTAACCCGAAGCTCCTCCCTGTTTGCCACGTTTGCCTCTCCTAGAAAAGAGAGAGAGTCTCCATCTACCTCCACCCCAGGGTTTGCTCACGCCTTGCCTCTCTAAGGCAGAATTAAGATGCACACAGATTCGGATTCAGGAGGTGTGAACTCAAGCCTGAGGAGTTATATCTTGCTTCAGGGTCCGTGGATTGGACCTCAGTCCCTGAGTTCTCAGGACAATAGTTTCCAAAGGGCATTCCCAGACTTGCAGCCTTATAGCATCATCTTGGACTTAGAAAGGGGAGTGCCTGGATCCTACTTCAGCCTTGGAGAGTCAGAACCCCAGTGATGCAGGGCCAGCAGACTGTTTCAGGAGAGTCCCACATATCTTAAGTTTGCCAGCCACGTAGTGCAAAAGCTTTGCACCTGAACTGTCAAGACAGGCGGCGTGGGCAGTCTCTTTCAGAGTGTATACTTTGCAAAACCTTGGCTAAATTTAGAATTACCCGGGAGGATTTTTTTTTCTTTTATTCTTTTCATTTTAAGGCAGCCACCTTAAAACATAAATAATAAAAATTAAGGAAAAGAAAGAAAAAGGAATATAGCTGCCTTAACTTGCCTAAATCCACTAAGTCATACTTTGAGTAAGACCTGGAAACTGTATTTTAACAGACTGTGTAAAGCAGTGGCCCTCAGCCTCTCTAACGCTACAATCCTATAGTACAGTTCCTCATGTTGTGGTGACCTCCAACCATAAAATTATTTTCATTGCTACTTCATAATTGTAATTTTGCTATTATGAATTTAATGTAAATATCTGTGTTTTCTGGTGGTCTTAGGTGACCCTTTGAAAGGCCATTTGACCCCCAAAAGGGTCGAGGCCCACAGGCTGAGAACCACTGGTGCAGACTATGGCGGGAAGTTAGCAAGAGGAAGTCTGAGAATAGAATGTAGGGAAGAGACATTGGTTAGCCCTGGAATCAGAAGGACCTGAGTTTGAATTGGGCCCTTAATATATGACTACAGGCAAATCTTAATTTCTTTGCCAGTTTTCATTTTCTTACCTGTAGAAGGAGAGTACCACTTGCCTTCTAAGGGTCACTGTGGATAATTAAATAGCAAGTGTACAACACCTAACTACCTGCAGTTTCTATTCCTACCATGGTGGTTTAAATGAGAATGTTCTTCTGCTGAATGCTTGGTCCCCAGTCGGTGGCCCTGTTTGGGTAGCTTTAGGAAGTGTGGCCTTTAATCCCAGCACTTGGGAGGCAGAGACAGGTGGATTTCTGAGTTCCAGGGCAGCCTGGTCTATAGAGTGAGTTCCAGGACAGCCAAGGGCTACACAGAGAAACCCTGTCTAAAAAAAAAAAAAAAAAAAAAAAAAAAAAAAAAAAAAGTGTGGCTTTGTTGAAGGAAATGTGTCAATTGCTGTAGGCTTTGAGGTGTCAAGACCTGGAACTGTTACCAATGAGCTCTCTCTCTCTTCTGTCTCTCTCTCTCTCTCTCTCTCTCTCTCTCTCTCTCTCTCTCTGTTACCAGTGAGTTCTCTCTCTCTCTCTCTCTCTCTCTCTCTCTCTCTCTGCTTCCTGCTCGGAATTCAAGATGTGAGAGCCCTTAGCTTCTGCTCCAGCCACAGTTTGTGTCTGCTTCTTACCAGGATGAATGCACATCCCCCTGGAAAAAAAAGCTAAACAAACCCTTCCTCCTCTAAGTTGCATTGGTCCTGGTGTTTTATCACAGCAATACAACAGTCACTGACACGCCTGCCTTCTGTCCACCGACTAAGGCTCCTGAGAGCTCTGGGACTGTAAAACCCGAGGACCCAATACAAAACAGATTTCACCATCAAGATCCTTGCCGCCCTGCTATCCTTGGTAGGTTAGGAACAGCATGCAGGAGAGATGCAAACTCTCAGTAATGCGTGCTGAACCCCCAGCCAATCTCCAGGCAGAACCACACCCAAGGCTAATAATAATATTTGTCTTTGTAAAAAAAAAAAAAAAAAAAGATGCCTCTTAGCTATAGAATCCCGGTGAAGCTCATAGGCGTGGATACTGTTATTGCAAGGCACGTAGAAACCAGTTTATTCATGTGCCCATATCCTATTGCTGAGTCAGAACTGGAAAAACCAGTCTCTTAAGATGTACAGGGATGCTCTTAACTCAGCCAGTGGCTTCCAACCCTCTGAGGCCGAGGAATGATCAGATGGGGTCTCTTCCGACTCAGTGCCCAAAGCCCAGTAACATGCTGTATCCGGCATGGAGCCAGTCCCCTTTGTGGCTAAAACTACAGAGCCAAATCCTCTGCTCAAGAAATTAGGTTTGGGTGCTGTGAGTTCTTTGTGGATAGGTAGCTCAGTGGTGATTCCCACGGTGGCCTGGCCAACATGAGCAAAGAGGGTTAGCTAACTAACTTCAGACCAACTCCCTCCAAACCAGCATAGAGGCACACACGTGTAGTCCCAGATCCTTAGGAAGCTGAGGCAAGAAACGAAAAGAAGCCAGTCAGCTTCCTCCAGATGAAGTGAAAGGCTTATCTGGGTCCTATCAGGAGAAACATGGGCAAAAGGATGCTAGAAAGGACCAGAGGCATGCATAGCAAACATGCTGGCTGGAGCCAGGGATGCTGCTGCTATACCACGGTATTGGAGTCAGTTTAGACCAGGCTCTCCAAGTTCAGCCTCCGAGTATCTGCACAGCCATGATACTTGGCTTAGTGATACCCAAAAGTGTCTTAGGACTTCCAAAGGAGTCTCGGCCTATGACTGTCCACTGCCCCCTAAATGGCTTCCCACATTGGTAGGCAATACTCCAACCATGGGTTCGGAAGAGGGGTGTTGAAAACAAAGTTCCCTGTCTTTACTGTCTCTTACTCTTGTCTCCAAGCCCCAACTAGAAATAAAGCTGCTAAGGGCCAGAAGACAAAATATGGGTTTAAGGCTTTTGTTATTAACTGCTTTTTTTTTTTTTGTAAGACTTGCCTCTGTATAAGCACAGTACTAGGAATAAATCTCTGTCCCCAGAGAGCATAGCTATGCACCTGTGCCTTAAGAACCCCTCACAGCCACTGACACCTTAGGTAAGTGCCAACACCAGGTACTGTCTGTCTGTGGAAGGTGCTGCCTTCTCCAAGTAGCTGTGCACTAGGGGACCTCGGGCCTCTTCTCTTCCTGCTGGCTTCTGGCTGTGTGGCCTCTACCCCCTGAAGCATCAGTCTCCCACAGCACTGTCCAGAGACTGCCAGGACTGAGCCCAGCTCTAGTACCAGCCTCAGTGACTGGAGAGATGGTCAAGACTCTTCTCTGGGCATTGACATCTGGGGTGGCATAAGGACAGGGCCAGAGACAAAACCTGGTGCTTACTTGGTTCCAAAAATATCCTAAAGGCTTGCCAGCTCTCTTCTTTCGCAGTGAAGGTGAAGGCTCTAGAAAGAAAGCAACAGGACTTGTCTGGGACTCTTCCTGCCCACTGCTGAAGGTGACAAGGACAGCCCTCAGAATGCACACAGGGACTACATTAAGTACACCATGGGCCGGGTGGTGGTGGCACACGCCTTTAATCCTAGCACTTGGGAGGCAGAGGCAGGCGGATTCCTGGCTACAAAGTGAGTTCCAGGACAGCCAGGGCTACACAGAGAAACCCTGTCTCAAAAAAACAAAAACAAAAACAAAAAAGAACACCATGGGTGGTCCATGCCTTTAATCCCAGGGAGGCAGAGGCAGGTAGATCTCTGTGATTTTGAGGCCAGCCTGGTCTACAGAGTGAGTTCCAGGACAGTCAGGGCTAAACAAAGAAACTCTGTCTCAACAAAACAAAACAAAACAAAACAAAACAAAACAAAACAAAACAAACAACAAAAACAAACAAACAAAATCCCAAAACAAAAATAAAACAACAACAAAAAGAACACAATAGGTGGTCAGAATTCTCTTTCCAATTCAGCCTTTACCGCTAGTCACTTGCATGGTCATGGGAGTGCTGGCTAATCTCTTTAGGTTTCCAGTTCTGCACCTGTCCGCTGGCGGAGGGCAATCCCAATGTCAGAAGATTCTTGTGAAGAGCAGGAGAAAATGTATAAAAACCCTAACAAAATCTGGCATACTGCTTTATGAAATGCTAGCTGAAGACCTTATCAATCTCCCCTAGAGAAGGAAAGTGGAGACTCTCCTGGGTGGTCAGTTTTGTTTGTTTGTTTCTCAGTTTGACACAACCTAGAGTCACCTGGATAGAAGGAACCTCAGTTGAAGATTTGCCTTGTTTATAGACATACTTGTGAGCATATCTATAAAAGACTGTCTTGATTGGTGATAGATACATCACCAACACATAGGAGGGCCCAGCCCACTGTGGGCAACACCATCCCTAGGCAAGTGAGCCTGGAGTGTATGAGAAAGCTAACTGGGCATGAACCAGTGCGCCAGCCAGTAAGCAAGATTCTTCCATGATTTCTGTTTCAGTTCCTGTTGAATTCTTGCCCTGAATTCCCTCAGTGATTGATTGTGACCAGGAAGTGTAAGCCAAGCAAACCCTTTCCTCCCCCAAACTGCTTTTGGTTAGAGTGTTTTATCACAGTAACCCAAGGCAAACCAGAACATAAACCGAGAGTGACAGCTTGGGCCATGGAAAGAACCCTAGGAAGTGGAGAGTGCTTCCTGTTGGGGAGAAGGAGAGCAGAGCAGAGCTCTAGACCAAGCAAAAAGCAAAGTTTACCAACCCTGGAACCCATGGGGTCTTCGGAGTATGACAAACCTAAGCTGTCCCTGTGGGTATCAGCAGCTGCCTCCCTCTAGCCAGCACCTCAGGGGTTAAGACCAGGTGCCAGCTTGCCAGTCCACCAACTTGAGTGCCACATGCTTAAGTGGAAACAGGGCTGTCTCTGGATGCCAAATGTTATCACCATGATCAGCCATCGCCCAAAGGACCAGCATCGTGACCTGAGCCTTTTCATTAGCAATGAGACGCCACATAAGGAACAGCTGAAACCCAAGGCAGACACCCAATCTCTGGGGCCATGCTGGCTCCAGTTACCAAGCATCAGTCCCATGAAAGCTCTCATTCTTCACCTTGGCACGAAACTGGCACGTACTGGGCATGTGCAGTTCCTATGAGTTATAGCTGGAGGGCACTTCTAAGCAGATCACCCTGGTCGACACTGAAACAGGCTTTAGGTAGAGGGGGAGTGACTGGCTGACTCCAAAACTCCCTCCGAGATGGGCAGTGGTGATGCACACCTTTAATCCCAGCACTCAGGCAGACGTAGGCAGCTCTCTGAGTTCAAGGCCAGCCTGGTCTATAGGATGAATTGCAGGACAGCCAGGGCTACACAGAGAAACTCTGTCTCAAAACAAAACAAAACAAACCTCCCACTCTGCAAATAACTCCTCAGGAGACTGACAATGCCACCCCCATAAGTGAGGGGCACGTGAGAGCGAGAGAGGATTCAAGACAAAGGCACACCGTCCTTCCAGGAAAAGGAAGAGAACCTTGTGTCCCGCCTGTCACTTGCATCCTTCTGCTTTCTGTCTGGTGACTCTTACCTCACTCTTCCCTGGAGCACATGCTGACTGACTTTCTCCTCTGTGGAATGGCAGACCGTCCCTCACTCTGGCTTTGTTCTGAGGAAAAGGTACACAGACCTCAAGACAAACACATTAGTCACCATCCCACGGCCTTGCTCTGCAAGTGTCAGGAAGCAGAGACATAAGACGGTACCCTAGTCTAGACAGACTCCTGATCCTCTAACTTACTCCAGGGTGTGTTTTAACCTCCAGAGTACTAGGCTCAAAGACTCTGACTCCCATGTCTACCCACTGGGAATTCTGGAAATCTCACAAGGATACTCTAGCTGTTCTTTGAAGCTCAAACACATGCACACACTATGTGTCCTCTAACACACCCCATCATATTTGTTTCATTTTTATTACATATTCATTTTGTATGCCTGTATACATATGCACACCTATGTGTGTCGTGGTACACATACGTGAGGGTGTAAGTGTGTGTGTGTGTGTGTGTGTGTGTGTGTACGTGTGTGTGTGTGTGTTTGGAGGACACCTCCAAGAAGTCCTTTTCCTCCATTGACCATGTGTTCCCAGGGACTGAACTTGGCAGCAGGCACCTATACCCACTGAGCTGTCTCACCTGCCATTTAAAAAAAAATGTTTTTTAAGTTAAAAATTAGAAATAGGTGGGAGTCCATGATAATAATTGGAGGCCTTTCCTTTCCCTTGGAAGCTAAAAGACTCAGTCTTTGGGAAGGTAGGCGTTTAGGAGCTATTCTCAGATAGTGGAGTAGTTCCCCCTGTCCAGCACTGACCCTCATGAGACTATAAGGATTTTGAGGTCCCAAGGCTTGAGTCCAAGAAACATCTTACTCCAGGGCTCCCTGGCTGTTGACATGGTCTAGCAAGGTCACTCTGGCAGCCTGACTGATAAGCACCATTTCACCCTGGGAACCTTGGCTAATAAGCAACATTTGACTTTACTCTGAAATGCCAACCTATCATCCTTGTATGTCCCAGAGACCTCCACTCACATGCCCATCATAGGAGTCACTGCCTCCTTCCCTGCCATGTCTGATTTCTTCTATGCAGTGCATCAGAGCTAAAGAGCTAGATGCTACTGGAAACAGTTCACCCCTTGCAGAAATCTTTCTCCCCTTCTCTCACAGCCCTACATGTGCCTGACATATTGAGTTTCTCATGGTCTTATGAGTCCCCCAAACCCAATCCCACCCCTTGACTGTCCTAAGGAACTGTGGAAGTCCTCTAGGGAAGGGTACACATTCCTTTGTTCAAATAAACCTCTTGCTCATAAATGCTTACTGTGTCTTGGATTAAGCGAGGCTCTCTGAAACAAGCGGCGAACACAGCCTGTGCTCTGAGAGTCATTCTAGCAGAGCAGACCGACACTGAGGAAAGAAAATGATGCACCATTTCAGAGAGGGTCAGGGAGCCAGAGCAGGAGAGAGGGAGAGGCACTAAAAGTGGGATGTTCAGAGAAGAGCTCTCAAGGTAGGTGGTACCTGGGTTGAGGTCTCAGTGTCAAGGGCATACAGCAGAGAGTGCTAAAGGACCAGGGCTCCAGGCAGAGGAAGCAACAAGCGTCTGTCAACAAGCATCTAGCTAGTAGAGGCTAGCATTATCTTGCATGTGATATTAGCTCTTACAAAGTGAGAAAATGTGCAAGACCCTCACATCTTATTGAGACTCTCACATATGCATGCAAGCACAAGCACACACACACACAAAGACTGACTATCTTAAGCTCTGACCCTAACAAATCCAGCTGTAGCGGAAAGGGCAGGGCCTCTACACGCAGCCAGGAAGGGCTATGGTGTGTCCCTGCTGGTTCCAACAAGCTGAGAGATAGCCTCCACATGTTTTTTCTCCTGCACCTTTCCTTGACCCCTGTCCCGTGAGGAAACTGACTTAGCTTTCAAGATCCTGTTCAAATGTCACTTCTGTGACGCCTTATCAACCTGCTCAGGAGGGACTCCTCAATCTGTGAGTTCAAAGCACGAGGGCATGCCACCCCTGTTCCATGGTGATCTTCTGGTTATTTGGAAGCCTGTCACCCAATGACCCTTGGAACTCTTGGAAGACAAAGCAACATCTTTTCATTTCATCTTCTCTTTGTCTGGCAGAAGGACAGGTCATTAAATAATATTCAATGAAGTTGAAAACATGCAAGAAAAAATTGAATGAGAAAGTAGTGAGAGAGTGAGTGAATGAGTGAATGAATGAATGAATGGACGCAGTATAAGCCAAGAGAAAAGAGCAATGAAGAGAATTTTCTAATCAAGGGAGAGCAGTCAGAGATTAGTCCACGTTCAAAGCCAACTGCTGGCCCTCTCCCTAGGTCACGGCGCCCCATCCCAGCGTTCTCAGTAAATCTACATCAAGCCAGCAATAAAAGCATAGCATTCATATCATCGTGCTGACCCTCATCTGGCATCCTTAGTCCTGCATCCCAGGCTCCCTTCAGGGGGTGTGCAGGGGTAGCAGAACCCTCCGTTGGGCTTTTGGCTTGCAGGATAGAGGTTCCTTTTGGCAGCCTTTGAAGGGATTTCCAGGATGGAGGGCCTGCCCAAAGCCAGTTTAGAAGAAGTGAAAGGGGACAGTTGAAGCGCGGGTCGCCTGCATCAGAGATAGCAGTCACTAAGTTGTCCTGAATATTTTTTGAGTTAGGGTGGATGATTAGCTCCTACCTCCTGAGCAGAAGGAATTAAAGGTGGAGAAAGCCCTAGACCTCTTTCACTAAAGTTCACCAGCTAAGCAGAGGAACCAAGGAGAAGCCAGGTGCCTATTCAGATAAGTAACAATTTTACAAGGGAAAAGGCCCAAGGATTAGATTACAAAAGTAGCCGCACTGAGAAAAGCTGGCAATCAGGACAGAAAGGTAATGGCCAAATATCGATTTTCACGTTATAAACCTCATTTCCATGTCTGTGCAGGGCGGGGAGGAAGAGGGGGTGGAGGAGAGGAGGGGGAGGGGAGGGGGGAGGAGAAAGAGAAAGGACCAGCAAGTGCAGGGAGGCAGGAGAGAAACCGGGGTGCTCAAAGCCAGCAGATCTGTGAGTGTGGTACAGACGTGCAGATGAGCAAGACTGCAGGTTTCAGCTGCTCCCTTCCAGGGATGGCATCCTTGGGGAAAGGGTGGGAGGCTGGAGCTGTGCCTCTGTCAAAAGGAGGAAGGAACTCGATGGAGAAATAGATGACTGAGAGAGAGTGACAACTGGGAGGGGCCCCAGCCACCTTCACCCTCCTGGGCTACCCAACTCTGTTGTACCTCCTAACACTCACCCTTCAAAGACACTGCCAGCACCAGAGCTGGCAGTCGTGGAACAGAGGTTAAAACAAAACAAAACAAACAAACAAAACCCCCAAAACTGGTCCCACGTCTGTGGCACATCAGACAGCTCTCTGATTTCTCCCCATTCATTTAGCACTGGATCCCTGGCCCTAGCTTAATGCCTGACACACACCGGCTTCATGTTGTTCAATAAACGGTGCCCAGATGGGGCCAGGGAGGAGCTCGGTTGGTAAAGCGCATGCCACACAAGCATGCGGACCTGAATCTCCAGCATCCAGGCAAAAGGTCAGGTGAGGCAGGAATCCCAGAGCTGAGGCAGGAATCCCAGAGCTGAGGGGTGGGGGTGGGGGGTGGGGGAGTAGGGCTGAGCCAGACAGCTCCTTCCCTGAGCTCCCTGGCTAGCAAGCCTAGTTGAATTGGTGAGCCCAGGCCCCAGTGAGAGAGTGTTGTCTCAAAAACCAAGGTGGGCAGCTCTGAGGATTGACATCCAAGGTTGACCTCTGGCCTGCATGGGTACCAGTATGTACACCCCCCCCAAAAAAAAAACCCAGCATCCAAATGATGAGTCTTCAAGTGATGGACAGGATGACATCATAGCACATCACTGGCCATTTACTCATCGCCATATCATTCTTATGAGCTAAGAATAGTAAGAGTGACAGCAGCTACAGTTTTATGGCGGACTCTCCCACGTGCACATTGGATCTATTAACCTCAATAATTTTCCTAGCAACCATTAAGAAAGGCTCCGTCGCAGTCTTTTATTTGGAACTGGAGAACTAAGCACAGAGATCAAATGGGTGTTTGAAGGATTCAGGGATGGAATGTGCGGGTCATTGTCTGGGCTCCTTCCATTCTGCCCAGGGCTTTTTATCTTCCTTTCCTTTCTGCGAGGCCTGGAGGAACAGAGTAGGGGGAGATGGGTCTCAGGCTGGCCTAGATCGGCAAAAGTCTGATGAAGCCACGCAGCATAAAGACTGGGCCCTAAGTCTCACTGTGTCTCGCATTGAATTTGTATCCAGCTCCTCTGTCTAGAAACCTGCGAAAACCCTGTGGACACGGACCCTGGGGTCACAGTACCCAAACATCTGCCCAGTGTCTGCCGGATCACTTAGATCCAAGGCTCAGATCAAGCACTCCTGGGTCTTCCTTCTCTCTGACTCCCCTCTCCCCGCCCCAAGTCACCACAAACTGGATCTGACTGCTTTAGGCAGTCAGATCCAGTTCCAGTTGAACTTCCAGTTGAACTTCTTAAGGCAAGAGAAAACAGTCAGAGCCTAAGCTGTGGCAGCCAGACCAGTCTAGCCAGAAAGAGGTCACACAGCCCCTCCCCACTCTGAAGAAAAGCAGCCCGAGGGAGGCTTGTCAAACAGAAGGCCCAGAGAACCAGGTGAGCCTACTTATGGAGGACCAAGGATGGGCGGGCAGAAACCAACCCCTGGGAAACCCCCTCAAGCTAGCATTACACCCCAGTCAGGCCACCATAAAGAAGATACCTGATCACAAATATCCACAGAAGTCTCCTGTCTGCCTGACCAGACAACACTGGTCACATGATACTCTCTACTTTTTCAGAAGTGCGGGGCCTGATGGTTTGAGTCATTTCCCATGTCAAGAGTGGAAGCCAAATCACGAAGGTGACAGTGCAGGCAGCTTCTCGGTCCCAGAGGAATGGAAAGGAGCTGAGTGGGGTTCCTCCTGACACCAATAGTAGCACACCCTGGATGGGCCTTCAAAGTCTTCACCGCCTTCCCTGGCTAACATCTTTTGTACCTCACTTTTTAAAAACAGTGCCTTTCTCCTATTTCTAGGCTCAAGCCACAGCCAGGGCCATGATGGTCTTTGCTACCTGGGCCTTACATTAACTATCTCCCAAGAGGTAAGATGAAACCTGGCTTGCACTACCACCCATAAAAACTAAAAGGCACATGACTAAGCCTCACCCTCAAATTACTTACAGTTTAGGAGACAGCGCCAAACCGAGGAATGTTCTCTGTCCTAAAATCTTCCTTCTGCTGCAACCAGACTGCCCAGCATCCCATGGGCTCCCACTCACTTCTCACCTCTGTTCTCTGTGCTCTCCTTGTTCCATCTGCTCCCTTCCACTGCGGGAACCCACCCACGGGCAACCCACATGGCAGCGCCCAGCTTCAGCCTCCCCTGCCTGCTGGAATCCACAAGGACCGCTCTCCCTTTCCCCATTAGCAGCATCACCTCTCATAGGCTGCCTCAGGCACATATAGGACTATGAGACCTTTACAGTGGTGAGGCTGTAGTCAATCCTTTCTATCTAAACGGTGCTTTACCAAGCACTTGCAGACACGTTATCTCGTCCTGGCAATAACTCTTTATTGCCCGTGTCTTGCTTCAATGAGATGAAAGACTTCTGTGGGCAGGAAAGGGTGCATTTAATGTCACCAGAATGCCTAGCATGGTCCTTCTTGGGAATACTCCATTACATTAACAGATAAGCTAGTCATATCAGGAAACTACAGGAACATTAAGGCTCTGGCCAATCCACTCCCCCACCAGCCCTCACCTGGCAGGCAGCTCAGCTGTATGGAGAGCAGTGTGAGTACCAGTGGTGCCAGCTTCAGGGTTGACAGGTGGCGAGGACATGAGTGCCTCAGTCTCCCTGGCTGGCTCTTTCATCGAATGTTTGGGTTCTTACGTAGAATAGACAGTCAATTATAAAAGAAGCAGCCAAAGGCGACATCAGTATGAGCCCAGACTCTGAACTCTTGCCTTGGCAGTAATTAGCAAATGGCCTCGTTTTCTCCATTCATAAGAAAGCAAAACAAATGAGGAAAGATGTCTAAATGAATGTCTGACATGGACTCTCCCAAGCACACACATCTCCTTAATGGATAAATTATGAATCAGCCCCCGTTTCCCTGGCTTTCTGATTTGTCTCCTGGCTGCCCCTTCCTTGGGAAACTTTCCAAATCACAGAAGGAAAGCCTCTCTGACCATCCAGCTTTATCCCTTCTATTGCAGTTAATGCTGGAAAACACAGCCAAGACGGGGAGAACCTCAGGGCCTCCATAAGCTTTAAATAAGAAAGCACTTAAGAAACCCAGGTGTGGGTAGATTTGAAGGGCTGGAGCAAAGAATAACATTTCTTTGTCTTCCTTGGACTTTGTAACCATGAGGAATCAGCAGACTGGTGTGGAAAGGGGTGTGCGTGGCCACCTTCTGATGCCGAGAACAAACTTCAGGACTAGGTTCTAGCCTCATATGCCAAAGCTGAGATGGGGGTAGATAGAAGCAGACCACGCAACTCTTCACCACAGCCTCTGACACAGTGAGCTCCAGAGGGTTTCCAGGGAAGTCCCTGTGCTCTGTCTAGCATTCTACCAGCTGGAAGAAGATGGCAGGAAGACAAAGTGGTTAGTGTGGGGGTGAGGGATAGTTCTCTTTCAAGGGAAGTACAGCCTCTGCAGGGTCATGTCTTATTTCAGAAACAGATGTTCCTTCCCTCATTCTTTCTACGGAAGAGGGGGAAGGCAAACATCTTCTGGGGAGGCAGACTCCTCACACAGTAGGCAGGAGTCCTGAGATCTTCTGAAGTCATGGGGACCAGTAAAACCCTCAAAGGACTTGTACCCATGACTCCAGGGTGCAGACTACTGTTCTTCAGGCAAAATCCAGGCACATACCATCTCCCCCGCCCCCATACCCCTTGACTCACTGCAGATAGCTCAACAGCTGCTGGCCTCGGACCCTTGTCGAGAATCATCAGGACAAGTTTCCGTAGTAATAGCCTGTTGCCCTTTGTTCCAAGCCTGCAAACTCTCTCATATCCCATATGGCTCCTCGGCCCCTCCCTGCTCACTCCCATGACTTTCCCCAACACCTGTCTCATCTCCAAGAGCTCTAGAGAGGTAGGCAGCCCTCGCTCAGGCAAGGCTCAGGATCTGCCCCCTTCTAATCCCTCCACAATGGTTCTTATTCAAACAGTGGCCCAACCCTAGCTCCTGGGTCTCTTAGGAGCTGGCCTTAGTGTTCCAGAGAAATATAGACAAGTTTTGTTCTGGCTCTGACTTGAGGAGGGGAAAGCACACAAGGAGACCTCACGAGCACAATGAGAGGGACCGCCAGCACTCAGTCAGCGTCACATACATGTCAAGGCCATGCCGTCCCAATGGCAGAACTCCAGGTTTGCCTGACCATGCCTGCCTCAAGTACAAGGCTCTGTTTCTCCAGACTGCAACTACCCTAACCTCCTCTCCTGGCAAGGAGTGTGTGTTGGGGGAGGAGTGTGAAGGGAGAAGAAGAAAGCCTTAAGAGGAAGCTCTCAAGGAGAGCTGGAGCCCTCCCCGAAGGCAGCAGGGCCTTCTAGGAGAGGATTCCTACTGGATGACCAGGTTGTCAGCAGGTTGTTTCTGTCAGGAGCCACGAGAAGGATCCTCCACAGCTGACCAAGTCTGGTACCCCGGTGTCAGATATGGGTGGAATCCCCTCAAGTCAGACTTCCTGGAAGAGAGGACCTTGCCTTGCCCATGAAGGAGAGACCACTGAGTCACTCTCAGAGTGGCCCTCAATGGCCTTGCCAGGGTACCAACCAGGCCTTTGTCCCGGTCTCATGTAGGGCCTGCCTACTTGCTGACCCTCTGCTCTGCATGGACATTTCCGATTTTCCCACCGTCCCCTCTGCTCTGCATGGACATTTCCGATTTTCCCACCGTCCTTCAAACAGTCTCTGCCCACCCCTATCTTCCTTCTTGCACTATGGTATCCCTGTCCTCCAGGCGTCCCACCTTGTGGCTTTCCCTTCACTACTGAGTCTGCCTCTGTCCACTCCTATCCTGGCTCCACACCGACTCATCCTAAAACTAAGGGTACCTCAGTGACTTACTGCCTGGTCCTCACTTTGATTCCGTTCTCCTCCCTTCATTTGGAGCTGTGGGTATATCACTTCACTGGCTGTGAATCTCGCTGCCCTGTCTCAGGGCACTCTGGCCTACACCCGCCTGTTTTCTCATCTTGGATCGGAAGGCTCCCTTATCAGAAGGCAGAACTCCCATCTCTAGACCATGACTGTAGGCAGCATATACCCCTCACCTGTAGGAACCCAGGCTCAGGCCCCAGTGGGGGGACCTCTCACCCCCTAGGTGTATGCACTCCCTATCCCTGGCCTCCCGCCTCACCGCCTCTACCTTGAGGGGCGCACAATCCCTTCCGGGCTGGGGATGAAGAAGCAACCACCAGGAGGGGAGAACAGGGCGCCCCCGGGCCACCGCCCCTTACCGATGGTGGAGATATGCGAGGAGTGGAACTCGTTGTCGGTGAAGCGGCACAGCAGGCATGTCTTGCCCACTCCGGAGTCCCCGATCAGCAGTAGCCGGAACAGCACATCGTACTGTTTCGCCATGGCAGGGACTCAAGGGGGCCCGAGGGCTGCGGGCGGCTGCGGGCTCAGCCCCGCTCAGCCTCTGCCATCGCGGCTGGAGCCAGCCCCAGGACGCCGCGGTGGCGAGAAGGAAGCGGCCCGGCCCCCGCGCTGGCCTCGCCCGCTCGCTCGCTAGCTCGCTGGCGCGGGGAAGCGCGGCTGCGGCGGGAGCGCGTCGCGGGGAAGCTTGCGCTGGCGGGAGGTGGGAGGGGACAGCTGCGGCTGCCGCCCCTGCCCGGCCCTCCGCCCGTTCCCTGCACCGCCGCTGCAGCGGGAGCGGGGGAGGGGAGCGTCGGGGTCCCCGCGGCCGCCCGGGGCGGGGTCCCAGCTCTGCTCTCAAGCCCTGGGGTGCCCGGACCCGGGCAGGGTTGGGAAGGGATACGATCTGAGAGGCGGAGTTGGAATGAGCGCCCACCCAGCCCAGATCCCCAACCTTGACTTCCCGGTCCCATCTCTTCTCCTCGATTCAAAGCCTGATCTTGATCACTCCACCCTACCTAGGTTGCCCCTTCAGCGGCCTGGCCCAGCTTATGAATGGCAGGTCCTCACCTGGGCTCACCCCTAGTTGGAAGGCCTTCATCGGGGTCTGGATTGGAACGCCCTTCTCTTCACCAACACTCCGGTGTGTTGCCGAATTAACTGTCATTGCCATTTGGCCGCCCCACAACAGTGACTTATGTCATGCCCTCCCACCTCTTAAACCGGGAAAACACCCGCTGACCCATTCATTGTTCAGTTCTTCAGAGTAGACAGATATCATTAAAAATGAAATCCAAGTTGCAAAATTATTTGGAGGAGGTTCCTATAAAGTTTTCTTTTGGTCTAAATTGCTAGGGTGGGTTCTCAGATTACCAAATATTTATTTCTGTATACAAATGGTACCCAAGAATGAATTGTTCTCTCTAGAGACCCAGTTTACTGCTGCCAAATGTGTTAGCACCAGAGAGGAAAATCAATCCTTTCTGGGGTTCAGAAAATTGCCTGCTCTTGAGAACTAGTATTAGGGGAGAGCAAGTCTAGTCTATTGGGTCTTTAAAAAGCAACGACTGTGTGAGTGTGTGGGAGTGCATGTGCGCGTGTGTGTTCGGGCTAAGTATTAGATGGAAAATGAATTTGTCAGTAGGAGAAATGGATCAAGAAAAATGATAAGCCTATTTATTGTCTTGAAATGAACTACATTTCAAGCAACGTGCCTAAATGAAGGAAAAACCCTAAACATGTTTGCTACTTTTATTTAAGGAACAGATCCTAGGCTGGCCATTAAGATTCACAGGTGTGAGACTGCTCAGAGGTTGGGAACAGGGCTGCTCTTCCAGAGGTTCAGTTCTCAGTACAGGACCCGTACAGCAGCTTAACTTGAGTTCTAGGGGTTCCCACATCTGCTTCTAGTTTCTGCAGGCGCCAGGCATGCATGTGAGGCACAGATAGGCATGAATAAATGTGATAATTTATACACACACACACACACACACACACGCACACAGTGCATTTCTCTGCATTTGGTTTTTGCTGGGTTTCAAAGGCACGGTGGGGGCTCTTGGGTGAGACAGACACATGAGTTCTTCCAACACACACACACACACACACACACACACACACACACACACAGGTGCATTTCTCTGCATTTGGTTTTTGCTGGGTTTCAAAGGCACGATGGGGTCTTGGGTGAGACAGACACATGAGTTCTTCCAGGTACTGTGTTCAACAGCTGTGAGATCTTGCCTCTCACTTTCCTCATCAAAATAAGGGTATTTAGGGTAACGATCTTCTTATGGGATTGTAAAAATAAGGTGCTACATAGAAAGTTCTAGGACGGGGCCTAGCAAACACAGAAGTGGATGCTCACAGTCAGCTATTGGATGGATCACAGGGCCCCCAATGGAGGAGCTAGAGAAAGTACCCAAGGAGTTAAAGGGATCTGCAACCCTATAGGTGGAACAACATGATGAACTAACCAGTACCCCAGAGCTCTTGTCTCTAGCTGCATATGTATCAAAAGATAGCCTAGTCGGCCATCACTGCAAAGAGAGGCCCATTGGACTTGCAAACTTTATATGCCCCAGTACAGGGGAACGCCAAGGCCAAAAAAATGGGAATGGGTGGGTAGGGAAGTTGGGGGGAGGGTATGGGGGACTTTTGGGATAGCATTGGAAATGTAATTGAGGAAAATAAGTAATAAAAAAAAAGAAAGTTCTAGGATTTGTTTAGCATGGTACTTGACTTAATAAATCCTCAGTTATAGAACACTCCATTGATTTTTTTTTCCTGCTTCCCTGGGCTATAAAAATAGCCCTCAGATGAAGGCTAGGGATAGTTCTGCTGAACTGAGGCCTAATTTGCTGTGGTCCCCACCCCAGGCCCCTCATCAGTGCAAAGAGCAGCCCAGGTGTTAGGTTCCTTAGCTGCTTTCCCATTGAGCCACTGTAAATACTGTCCCTGGTCTCTCCTTTTGGGATGCTACTGATTACCTGCGGCTCTGTCAGAGAAAGCAGGGGAGACATGCAAGACAAGGCAAATCTCTCAACCCATACGGGAACTTTCCTTTTTAAAAAATTGCTTTTTCTGGGTAAGACGGGAAAGTGAAGTGTTTTTTGTTTTTGGTTTTAAAGGGGGGAGTTACTAAAAAAATTAAGTCTATTTCATCATACGGGGCTGATTTCAAACTCAGTAGCTTCCACTGTTGGTTTAAACGCATGTGGGTGGTGGGTAGCGCTGAAGAGACTTGACTCAGTGATTAAGAGGACTTCCTATCTGCTCTGGCAGAGGCCTGGAAATAGGTTCTCAGGACCCACACTGGACGGCTCACCGCTGCCTGTAACTTCAGCTCCAAAGGACCTGAAGCTCTTTTCTGTTCTCCACGGGTGTGCGTGCATGCGTGAGCGCGCACACGCGCGCACACACACACAGGAGGAGGAGGGAGAAGATGGAAGAGGAGGAAGAGGTGAAAGAGAAAGGGGAGAGGAAGAGGAAGGGGAGGAGGAGGGGGGAAGGAGAGGAGGAGGGGAGGAGGAGAGTGTTCTTGGGCATGGTGGTATAACCCTAGCTACTGGAAAGGATGAGGCAGGAATAGTTCAAGTTCAAGATCAGTTGGGATGCATTGTGAGACCCTTTCTCAAAAAAGACAAAACTAGAGAGGTGGGAGAGCTGCCCTAGACCAGGCAGTGATAGGTGTGCAGAGGGCCCCACAGGTGTGAGTTTGTATGGGGATGACAAGGTGAGAGTATGGTCCCTCAGGGCCCCAGAGCAGTCCTGACAGCATGAGATTCCCACCTGACCAGATTCCCTCTGGACCAGAGCCATGAATACTGTGGGATGGAGGTGCTGAGATGTTGAGATAATGCTAGGGGGGAAATATCACATAGATCACATAGAGGCAACAAAGTTGACTTCAACCATGCTGTAACCCAGGCACACAGTGGAGCATTTTGACATCTTCTCCAGTTGTATTCGGCTTGGACTGACGACGTTTCAGTGTAGCTGAGAGACATCAGAAGAGAGGCGGCTGAAAGTCTCTCCCACAAGCCTTCTAGAATCCGTCACTCCATGATACTCATTCTTTTCCCAGGAAGACAAGTCTCTCTCGGCTCACCCTCACCCCACACCAGCCACACTGAGCATGCTCCCAAGGGCACCGCTGTGGGTTCTGCCATAGCAACAGCAGAATAGCTGCAGAGATGCTCTGTAGGCAGCCCACCCTCCACTGAGACAGCACAGCTGGTCCACAGGCTCTTCATCAGCTTCATTCTCAGTGTCTCTCTCATGTTCATCCTTATGCATCCAACCCTGTGTGACAGTGCATGGTGTGTACATTTTGTAGGAGGGTCCCCAACTAGCTCGGAATTAGAGGGAATATGATAGACACCCACAACCCCGTTAACCCCGCCATTGTGTCAATACTGCCCTCCTTCTTCTCTCTGTTTTTTGTTTTTTCAGGTGGGAAGGAGAAAAGGGGGAAGGTAGGGTATGACATTGTAGCTCAGGTTAGACCAGAAATAATAATGTAGTAGCCTAGGCTGACCCAATATTCCTGCCTCACACTCCCTATGTCGGAATAAACAAGTCTGATCTTGTAATGAGATAATGTGACTCTGAAATTGCAGAAGACAAATTCTTAGAAATGTGGGCATCTGAGGGGCTGGTAAGCAAAGGAAACAATTGTGGCCGTGATTTGTGTTAATACAAAATGATGTTTCTGGGAGGCAGAGGCAGGCAGATCTCTGTGAGTTCAAGGCCAGCCTGGTATACAGAGCAAGTTTCAGGACAGCCAGGGCTATACTGAGAAACCCTGTTTTGGATAAAAAGAAAATCCCTGTAGGGCTACTGAAACAAAGTGCCACAGACTTAGACTTAAAGAACAGACATTTATTTCCCCACAGTTCAGGAGGCGAGGTGTGGGAACAGGAGCCAGGATGCTCCGTGAGAGGTGACAGTGTCATGTGCTGTCCTGGGAAATATGACTCTGGAGACCAGCATCAGGGTGCAGATCTGAGTTATTGCCCAGCCCATAAGCTTATATGCAGTGTTTGAGCCAATCCCGAGGCCCTAAATCCTGGGCCAGTTGTATCTCACCACACTGTCACCATGCTCCAATGAAAGCCCTGCATGATGAGGTGACTCAGAAGGAATGGGGGGTGGTATTTTCACCTGTGAGGACTTTTGTGAAGATAGGGGATAGAGTTGGGTGGGGTGGAGGGGCCACTGCCCTGGCCTTGGTTCCTTTTTGTTGTCTCACCGGCATGCCGGGCACCATCTTAGATCTGATGCTATGTACGGCAGATGAGGACTTAGGAGTTGCAGGAGCCTGTGGTGCCTCGCTCTCCATCCCACTTCTTCCTTCACAAGGTTGATTTCCTCATCCCCCACCCACAGTGAGAAGTTACACTGAGATGTCTGCAAGGTTGGTTTCCTCGGAGGCCTCTGTCTCTGCCTCGTAGGCAGGATCTTCCTTTGCAGATAGTCTTCTTCTGTAGGTGTCTAAATCCTAATCTCTTTTTCATATAAAGACGTGAGCCAGGGTGCTGGCAAGATGGCTTAGTGGGTAAAGACATTGGCCATTCAAGTCTGATAACCTGAGTTCTAGCCCTTCTATTCACATAAAGGTGGTAGGAGCTCCAAATAGTTTTCCTCTGATGGACACATATACATACATAGATTTTAAATATATTACTGAAAATATACCAGCCATATTGGTATATAATAAGAAAGATGATTGCCCCAATTATCTTTTTTTTTCCTTTTCCTGAGATGGAGTCTATGTAACCTTGGCTGGCCTGGAGCACTCTATGTAGAGAGATGCTGGCCTCAAATTCACAGAGGTGTTCCTTCCTTTGCCTCTGAGGCCTGAGGTTAAAAATGTGTTTCACCATGCGGCAGACATAGTTACCCTTTTTTAAAGACCATATCTCTAGAAATCAGAAACAAAGAAACCATAAACAAGCTTAAAACCAAGCACCAACAATGGGTTTTCATCTTGCTTGGCAGTGCTGGGGAGCAGAGCTAACTAGTAGCCAACCTCTGAGTTAAACCCAAGCCCCAGAGGGCTTTATTTAAGTGCAGATTATATTTGCAAGTCTGGAAACACAGGCTTAGCTAGGCAGGACCTGTGCCTCTCAGGGGTAAAGTAAACCTGGGCTCCTTCTTATCAAGATGCCAAGATAAACTAGAGATGGCATAAACTGCGGAAGTGTACACATAGAACATCCGTGTCAAGTCACATCAAAACCGGTCACACTGGTGTTCTCAAACCTTTTAAGGTATTGTTAGATTCCAGAAAATCATTCCTTCTAGAAGATTCAATTCCTTGCGTGGTATATAGTAAGGAGTTCTTCCTTTTGTAAGGAACGCTCTAAAGGTTTCTGATATTTCTTGTTGCCATACCACCGTGTAGTCAGTCATTTTTACTTCCATTTCTTTCGAAGAAGGCTACTTTGTTAGTTTAAATTGGTTTTAGGAATTGGAGCCCTAAATTAAGATGCCCACCCCGGCATGGGGGCTCTGTCTACCAGTCAGCCCATATACAAGTAGCAAACCAGGAAGAGCCTCGTTGCACATAATTCCCTGTGCAGCCAGAGCTTTCGGATCCTCTCATTCTCTCACAGCAGGAAACGAGAACCCGGTGCTTCTTGCTGCTTCCCATCAGGCAGCCTGCATGTGGAGGATTGTGTAGTGGGAATGTCTCAGAAATGAGCTCTCTCCCTTTATGAGACATGACTTGCAACCAGCAACCATGAAATACATGTCATCTTAAATACTTACGGTCAAGATTCAGTTCCAGGCTGCACACTCCCTTCCGAGAATTCCTCTCCCTGGTGCAGTCCCTGTGAGCCAGCAGCCAGGAGGCTCGGCTGCACCCAGCACTTTGCTGAGTTAGGAAGGTGCAGTTTTTTTCCTTTTTGCTTTTTTATTCTGCTTCTTTCTTTTGCATGCTGGCCAGAGCCTGAGTGTGCTTTGTCTGGTGCTTTGAGCTTCCTTGCCCTTTTTTTGTTGTTGGTTTTGGTTTTTCGAGACAGGGTTTCTCTGTGTAGCCCTGGCTGTCCTGGAACTCACTTTGTAGACCAGGCTAGCCTCAAACTCAGAAATCCACCTGCCTCTGCCTCCCGAGTGCTGGGATTAAAGGCGTGTGCCACCACACCCCGGCTCCTTTCCCTTTTTCTGCTGCGTCCCTCCTTGGCCATATGACACATGCTGGAGGGACTCATCTGGTATGGCCTTTTTGTTTTGCTCCTCCATGCCCCTGCACTGGGCAGTTATTGAAATTTATATCTCGGGTGGGAGAGATGGCTCAACGGTTAAGAGCACTGACAGACTGCTCCTCTGAAAGGTCCTGAGTTCAATTCCCAGCAACCACATGGTGGCTTACAGCCATCTGTAACGGGGACCTGATGCCCTCTTCTGGAGTGTCTGAAGACAGCTACAGTATACTCATAAATAATAAATAAATAATATTTTTAAAAAACATTTACAGCTTGCCTGACCTGGATTTTTTTTCTTTTTAAACTTTAATAAAATTGTTCTTTAGCTTAAAAAACCTAATAATAGTAACTTAGGCTTGAGCCAGGCATGGTGGCGTACACCTTTAGTCCCAGCACTCTGGAGGTAGAGGCAGGCAGATCTCTGAGTTTCAGAGCCAGCCTATCAAGCTCCAGGCCAGCTAGAGCTACTTTGTGAAACTGTCTGGAAAAAAAAATTAGGTTGGAGGGGATACAATGTAATGTGCAGCTGAGTGTCTTTGTTTGGGAGCCAGGCAGAGTGGTGACTTCCTAAGAGGAAGGCCGAGACAGGAGGCTTGAGAGTTCAGGGCCTCCTGGTCTACAAAACTGTATAAATCTGTTCATACTTTAAAGGTCTATTTCCTTCTCTAGAAAAGTCCACTGAACAGGAAGATAGGAGAGGGCTCTGCTCCACAAGGCCATTAAGGCACTCAGGGTGGCAGTAATTCTGTTACCTTAAACAAAACGCTCCCAGCTGGGTCTCCGTTTAGAAGCAAGACAGTTCTGTATTAAGACCCCACATTGCAGCAAAAAATCAAGGAGAGACATCCCACACACATCCAGATGGCAGACTGTGTTTTCCACCGGTGTATTTGTATATCCAGAATAAGATTCTTAGGGAGGAAGGGCTCTGTCAACAGAAGAGGGGAGAGAGGCACCACTGTGGTCAGCACACGCCAGAAAGACTTCGTGAAGGACTTGGAGATAAAATGCTCAAAAAAAAAAAAATCAGAATATTGGCATGTTTATTGTTTATTTATCAAGAAACTAATTTGGAATCTCTAAAGGAGCCGCTTTTGTCCAGTGGAGTAGAGCACTGGGAGATTTCTTTGTTAGTTGAGAGTTTTCATTTCTAGGCTTGCTGCTCCTTTGCAGAGAGGGCTGCTCTAGGCATCAGCTTCTAGCTGGTAGCGGATTGAGTAGAATGTTTTTAAGGGCCAGGCCTAAACATAATGGATAGCAGTGGACTGTCGAGCGGCCCCTTGCAGAAGCCCCCCTTGCCTCTAGAAGGGGAGCAGGGCTCTGATGGACAGTGAGCAATTCTGTCTGTCAACACTAATACAGTAGAATTGTTTACAGGACCATAAACCTGCTGGGATGTGGTCTCGACCCTGTAGAGATGTGGTCTCCACTCCAAAGATCTCATTCAGTGGTCAGGCTAGGGTCTGGGAAAATCTGTATTGTTATTGTTACATGTTCTTATTAGCACATATTAATTATAAATAATGATGGATTTCATTATATGTTCAAACACCTACTGAGAAGGCTAGGCTGACCCCATGACAGACTTCACCTTGGCAGTTTAAGAGAGTAGGCCTAAGAGCTGGGCAAGTCCAGGCAAGCCTTGTCAAGTCAGTTACTAGAAACAAACAAACAAACAAACAAACAAGCAAACAAGCAAACAAGCAAGCAAACGACCTACCCAGGATTCCTCTGCAGCAGTTTCCACCCACCACGTCCTGGTAATGGTTCTGGAATGCCTAGAGACAGAGTAAGACAAAGCCCACCTACCCTGGAATTCCCCTAAGTCCTTCCAGTCAGGCCAGCAAGCTCACTTGGTGGTCTCTCTATCTTGGTAATAGGAGACCCCAGCATGTTGGACTTCTCCAGAATAGAACACTCTTGGGGTTTCCATACTACTTGAGTCCAGGGTATCACTCTTTCGGGAACCATGAACCCTTACATTTGGGGGATTGTCCAGGATACGCTGGAGACCCCCTGACCTGCTACAGGAGTTGAGTCGACTTGGCTACCGAGTATCTACTAAGGAGGCCCGGCTTTGCCAACTTGAGGTCACCTATCTTGGGTGACATATTCAAGGGGGGCCGGCCAACGGATGCTGTTGGACGCCCCAGAAGCAAACCATCCTTAGCATCCCAGACCCATAAACCTGAAGGCAAGGACGGGAAATTCTAGGACTGAGAAACCAAACCTACTCCATCTTGGGATAGGCCTCCATCTTAAAGAAAAGAAAAACAAAAACCCTGAGAACTTGACCTGTAGGAGAACCCAAGCTGCACCCACATGCCAGGAAGGACCCCATGGCTTGCCCTTGTCTAGAGTTAGTCCCTAGCAACTTCCTAGCAACCGTCAATCAAAGACTAGTCTGATTGTTTCAGATGTACTTTCAGACCATTTGTGATTATATATAGTCTTGCTATGACTGTCAGCTTACAGTCATTCTATTAAATGCTTGCCAGGCTGGACACCCCTCCCTTCCTCCCTCACTTGCTCCTATTTTCCTATAAAAACTTGTCCTGCTGAGGGTTCAAGGCTCAGCCTTCCCTTCCTGTCCTGCTGTGTCAGGGTTGGGGTGGAGGAAAGCCCAAGTCCTAGTGTGTAATAAACAGACCCTAATTCTATTACATCAGAGTCCGCTCCTTGGTGGTCTTTTGGGCTTCATGAACGCTTCTTGGAACAACAGGATCTGCCAGGTTTTGTAAACTTTGCGCGTCAGGGTTCACTGAAATGATCAAACTGTTATAGGAGGCCACCAGGGGCTAAGAAGACAAAATAGAATGGGCCCTTACATTACATAAAATATTTTAATCTTCTCCTCCTCCCATTATCCTCTCTTGTCTCTCTCCCCTTCCTAGCAGTCCCCTCCACCCCTTCTCCCCTTCTCCTCTTCTCCCATCCTCCCTTCCTCCCTTCTCTCCTCCTCCCCTTCTCCCCTCCTTTCCTTCTCCCCTCCTCCCTTTGCCCACCTCCTCCTTTTCTCCCCTCCTCTCTTTCCCTTCTCCCACTCTCCTTCCTCCTCTCCTCCCCTCTTTCCCTTCTCCCTTCCCAGCAGTCCCGACCTCCCCTCCTCATCCATTCTCTCCTCTTTCTTCATGCCTTCTGGTGTGTGTGTGACCTAACAAGGTTCATTAGAGTTGTTTATAGCAGTCAGATGGGAGGGGGTGGGTTTTTTGTTTGTTTGTTTGTTTACAGGAATAGATGTGTGTTTTCAGGAGCTATTCCACTAGAGAAAATCTCTCCCCACCCACCCCAACCCATAACTGTATTAAGTCCTCAGGGACTGTTCCATGACAAAGTGTTGCTGTCCCTACTGTTGTGGAGGTCTTCTGCAGGTAATCATATACAACAGCCATGTCATGCCAGTATGTCATCATGCCCCACCACCCCTGGTTCCTTTACTCTTTCTTTCCTCCTTTTCTGAAATATACCTCAAGCCTTGGAGGGGATGAGAATCTATTATTAAAGACACCTCTGGTGACACCAGGCCGTAGCCAAGCTCTACATTCTCCCCTGTGGTGTGTAGAACGCCCCTCAACACTTTTAAAACCCAGCTCCAGGAGTTCGCTTGTATTAGTTTTGAGGTGCTGTGACTTAGGCCCAGGACCTAATATATTTTTGGCAAGAACTCTTTTTTTTTTAAAGATATGTCTATTTTATGTATATGAGTACACTGTAACTATACAGATATGGTTGTGAGCCTCCATGTGGTTTTTGGGAATTGAATTTAAGACCTCTGCCTGCTCTGGTTAACTCTGCTCACTCTAGCCCAAAGATTTATTTATTATTATGCATAAGTACACTGTAGCTATCTTCAGAAACACCTGAAGAGGGTGTCAGGTCTCATTATGGGTGGTTGTGACCAACCTGGTGGTTGCTGGGATTTGAACTCAGGACCTTTGGAAGGGCAGTCGGTGCTCTTACCCTCTGAGCCATCTCTCCAGCCCCATTTGGCAAGAACTCTAGCACTGAACTCCTTTTGTCCTTTTTCAAGATTTTCAGTGTTAATGATGTTTAGTTGGCTTCAATTTTGTATCTGCTGATAAAGTAGTTTTTATGATAACTCCCAGTCCCCATTAAAAAAAAAAAAAACACGAGTTGTACACTAGGGCGTGTAGATGGAGAAATCCAAGCACTGAATCCTGGGGTACCTTGAAGTCAAGGTATCAGAGTAAACCCAGTATTAGATTCTACAAAAAAAGTTTTGGTGCCAGCAAGATGGTGCCATAGGTTAGAGGCGCCTGCCACCAAGCTTGACAGCCTGTGTTCAGTCCTCAGGGTTTCACATGGTGGGAGGAAAGAATGGGTACCCTACACGTTTTCCTCTGACCCACACGTTGGCTGTGGCATGATGCACCTACATCCACATACACTGGAGAACACTGAGCAAGTAACACACACACACACACACACACACACACACACACACACGTTTTACTAAGAAAGAAAAGAAAGAAAGACTTGGACATGTGACTCAGCAAGTAAAGGCACTCACAGTATAAGCCTGAAGACTTGGGTTCGATCCCTGGAGCCATGCAAAGGTAGAAGGAGAGAGCTGACCCCCTCCCAACACACACACTAGGGCACATGTGCCCCCTCCCATACACACACCATTGTATATCCCATATCATCATCATTGCTATCACCATCACCATCATTATCATCAAATAAACATTTTTTAAAAAGAAAGTGGCTCACTGAGGTAAAGATCAGCCATATAAATCTTGCCAGAACATCAAGCAGGAAGACTTGAGGATTGCCCTTGGATTCAGCAACGTGGAGTTTAAGGGAGGCTTCCACTCTCTGAGGATGTTTGCTCATTTGATTTAGAAAAAAGAAAAAGTCAGTATCAGGTATTTGAATAAAAATACCTCAAACCAGCTGCAGCCCAAGCAAATGAGCAACAAAAACAGTACAAGGAGGAGAGTTAAAAGTGAACCCTCAAATGTGTCAGCTCTGTGTGCTTGTATGGAAGCAGGAAGTGAGAGGGCGACACAGGCGACCTCTAGTGGTTCAATTCGATCATTAACTTTTTTTCTTGTTTTCTTGCTTTTCCAAACGCACATTAGCACCATTAACATTATAAAACTATCTTTTAAGAAGTATGATTCAATATTCAACATAGGAAAGAATAAAAAACACAAATAGTACGAATCTCGGTAAAGGAACCCACACCATCTGCCATCCATGCTGGAACTGCTGGAGTTGCCAAGGGTTACCATCAAGAAGATGGTCCCTTCCAACCAATTCCAGCAGAGATGCACAAACTGACCCTCATTCTGCTTTGAGAACCAGCAGTTTTAGTAGACCAGAAGGACAAATGGTAGTCTGCTGCTGATCCAGGGTTGACTGATCTTGAAGCTTATACACAATGCCAAACTTTTCATGGTTCTTGTCACTGGTGTCTCCTTGACTTCTGGATATCATTGGGTTTTCTACCTGACCAATACCCTAGTTTGACTAGCTCATTTCTTCCTGGGAGTCGCCAGGTCAGACTGGCTCACGTCTGACCTGTTACACAATCTTGTAACACTCAGTGCTTTTTTCTGCCATAGTCATTTTTCCAAACCGTAATGAACCATTTTTGCATTACTGCTTAGTGGGTGTCTGTTTCTTCTGCTAAGTCATGAGACCCATAGGGCAGAGACCAACTGGCTTGTTCAGCACCTTCTCCTAAGCACTTAGCCCAGTGCCTACCACACACACACACACACACACACACACACACACACACACACACACACATTTCTCTTCTAGAATAAAATTTGCAGTTGCTCTATGTGTCTCATGACAGATTCAACACTCTGTTACAAATCCCTTTCACCTATTTCTTCAATGACCCTACTTTTAAAATTGAAATGTTATGTTTCTAGCTCTTACGCAAAGACGCTTTTTACATAAAAAGCTGAATCCTTCATCTGACCCAGACCTTATCGGACACCCGGCAGAACTAAGGGAAAGAGAAAACGTGAATATAGCAGGAAGTTCCTTAAGACCTTTTTAATACTTCATTTCCATGGTCCTAACCACAGTCTCACAAGTTTCCAGCTTTGGCAATCTTCTGGGCCTCTGGTACTACAGGTTTTCCCCTCACACCAAGATGGGCATGTGAAAGCTAGGTGGTGATGGCACACCTCTTTCATGCCAGCACTCTAGAGGAAGAGACAGATTTCTCAAGTTCGAAGGCAGCCTGGTCTACAGAGTGACTTTCAGGACAACCAGGGCTACACAGAGAAATCCTGTTTCAAAGAAACAAACAGGAAGCCGGGCGTGGTGGCACACACCTTTAATTCCAGCACTTGGGAGGCAGAGGCAGGCAGATTTCTGAGTTCGAGGCCAGCCTGGTCTACAGAGTGAGTTCCAGGACAGCCAGGGCTACACAGAGAAAACCTGTCTTGAAAAACAAAACAAAACAAAACAAAACACAAAACAAACAAACAAACAAACAAACAAGGAGCTGGAGAGATGGCTCAGTGGTTAAGAGCACTGACTGCTCTTTCAGAGGTCCTGAGTTCAATTCCCAGCAACCACATGGTGGCTTACAAACATCAGTAATGGGATCTGATGCCCTCTTCTGGTGTGTCTGAAGACAGTGACAGTGTACTCATATACATGAAATAAATAAATAAATCTTAAAACAAAACTAAGAAAATTAAAAAGATGGACATATGATAGTGTATACCCATATGAAGCCTCCAGCACTGAGTCTCCATCTCACACTTGGAATCTGAGTACTGTTTGCCTCAGAAGGGAGAGATGACCAATTGTGTAATACTATAGAGGCATGATCTTAGACATGTGACTTGGGGTTGAATAGGAGAGTGTTAAAATGTTCTGAGCAGGGAGTAGAGTACATGTGCCTTGTATGTGTTGTGGAGATCAAACTCAACCTTGCACACACTAGGTACTTCCAATGAGCTATACTACCAGCCCCGGGACATTTATTGTCTTTTCCCACAACCCCTCATCTTAAATAATTGAACCTTTTATCCTGATGTGGTTGTTTTCCTTTCTCACATGCGCATGGTGTGCATAGGTATGCATGGCTTTGTATGTTTGTGGGCACATGTTTGTATGTGCATGTGAAGGTCTGAGGTTGATGCTGGGAATCAGCCTTACCCCCTCTTCAACCTTAATCATTCCAGCAGGGTCTCTTAGGTAAACCCAGAACTCACTCACCCAGCTGTTCAGCTTGTTCTGGGTGCTCTCTGCCTTGGCCTTCTGAGGCTGGAGTTGCAGACAGATAACCCACCCACCCACCACTTATGTGGCTTCTTGGATCTGAACTCTGGTCCTCATGCTTGTCCAACAAATTGTATTGAGCCACCCTCCTGCTCCTGGATTAGTCCTGTTGATGTAAGTTCTGGAAAAAAAATCCTTGTTTATTGCTGTCCAAATGTGGTAGGTTTTTCCTAAAGATTGAAGTGTGTGTATGTGTGTGTGTGTGTGCGTGCACCTGAGAGTGTATATGTACCATGTGTGTGTGAAAGTCTGCAGAGACCAGGAGAGGGTGTTTAAAAGCCTAGAACTGGAGTTAAAGGAGTTACAGGTAGTTGTGAAATGTCACATGGGTTCTGGGAACCCAACCCAGGTCCTCTGCAAGAGCATCAAATATTCTTTACTAATGAGCCAGCCCCATAAAGATTTCAATTACACCTGTGTGTTTGTGTGTCTGTGTGTCTGTGTGTGGTTAAATGCACATGAGTACAAATGTACTTTAGAGGTCAAAAGAGGGCATTGGATCCCTGGAGCTGGAGATGAAGGCAGATGTGAGTGGCCAGTGAGGGTGATGGGAAATAAAAGGGTCCTCTGCAAGAGCAACAAGTGCTCTTCACCACTAAGCTGTTTCTCCAGCCTCACAGGGCTTTCCTAAAGTCACCACTTTAACATTGTATTTGTGGGGTATATAAGGAAATATGCATTCAAGGGTTATCAGAATTAACCGAAGCATACACAAGTATATTTATGGCATGTTCCTTCAAATGCTGTTCTGTCTTTTTGCTGTCCTTCATTGTTTTGTTATAGATGGCTACTACTTTGGTTCTCAGCTTAAGAGACCCAAAGAAAGAAGGGCCTGGCTCAGCCACCAAATCTAATTAGAACTCAGTTTATTCTGTCAGTTTCAAAGACACTTTTATTTTCTTTCCTTTCTAATTTCCAAAAATTTCATTTTGTGTGTGAGCCTGTATTTACTGTGCCTTCTCTTTTCTTTAAAGTTCTAGTTTGTTTCCTTTTTTTGTTCAACTGTTTTCTGAAGAGAGAGAGAAAGAAGGTGTGGAGTTGGGTGGATGGGGAAATTGGGAGGATTTGGGTGAGGGAAATTGTGATTTGAATACATTGCATGAAAAAATCATTTTCAAATATATACATATGTATATGTATATATGAAACAGTAACATTAAAAACGTGTATGGGTATTTTGCCTGCATGTGCACATATGCATTACTTGTGTGTATGTTGTCTGTGGAGGCCAGAAAAGGTGTCAGATCCTCTGGACCTGGAGTTATGGGTGGCTGTAAGTCTCCAGGTGGGTGCTTGGAATCCTGTGACGCTGCAGCCCCTGCTGAACCACCCGTCCAGGCCTGACTCTATTATTATTTTCTGTCATACCATAATTGGAAGCCATCAAATATTTATGTTCACTTATTTAATTCTGCCTATTCCTCAAAAATGAAATTCAGATGTATTCTAAGGAAAAGGACATTGTAATTTTGTTCACTTCTGCATTCCTGGACTCTGACACGGAACAAGTAGCAGGTGCTCCATGAATATTTGTTGATATTTCTTTGGATGATGCATTTACACTCATTTCTTTTATGGTATTTTAGTTTCTGCCATTGCACTGTAACCTCCAAAGGAGAAGAAGTACTCCATTTCTCTATCTCTGAGTATTGAGACCTGCAATTCTGCTAATGCACAGAAAAGCTGAGGCTTCTCCTAAGAGGCTGTCAAGGACCCAAAGGTGTATGGCAATTCTACTAGTTAAGAGCGTGACTGAGGCACTCAAGAGAGATGTCAGAAATGCTTTTTTTTTTTTTAAGGTTACATTCTTTGGGTTCTTGAACAGCTGAAATCGCAAGCTACAATTAGGCGAGAGCGAAACGTTGACGTTTTCTTTTTTCTATTTTATTATTTGCATAACAAACCGAGGCATCCTAGATATCCTTTCCTCAGAAAGCTTATCTCCTGCAGCAGCTCATCTGTCCGACGGGGGGCGGCAGTATCCCAGTAACTCCTTGAAGATGTGTAGGTGGGAGGAGAGATTCGCGTTCAAAATCTTTTTGACTCTACCGACTTTCCGTAGCGCCTTAGCCCGCTCGAGTTTCAATGCGCGTTGTTGCTGGATGAAGCTGAGTCCTATACAGCGCTCGCAGCTCTCCCGATCATGGCTTCTTCGAGTTCCTTCACCTATTATTGTCCTCCATCTTCCTCCCCTGTTTGGTCAGAACCGCTGTATAGTCTGAGACCTGAGCACGCGCGGGAGCGGTTGCAAGACGACTCAGTGGAAACAGTCACGTCCATAGAACAGGTGAGGTGGCAGGACTGGGCGAGGCGCCCGCGCGGGGCCTTCTGGGAGTAGGAGTCCCTTTTGTAAGCTCGTCTCGGTGCAAAACTCTCCATGGAACTACAACTCCCGTAGTGCACTGCGCCCCCGCCCCCGAGCTCTAGGCGCCCAGACTGGGGCTTCCGAGTGGAGCGTTTGCGGGGCTTACTTGGGTAGGAGAGCGTTGTTGTCAGGGTTGGGTTTGGAGAACAGGACAGTACACCTGATCTCTCAGCTTCGGACGTTGTAAAGGATCTTGTTTCGTGTCTGGAGTCCACAGCAGCCTGGGCGGACCAGGTAGTCCGCTCCGTTCTGTTTAGATGTCTTGAGGTTCTAGGACAGACCGCTCACTTTTCTTCACATGCTCGCAGTTTCCGGACATCTAGGGGATCGAACGGCCGGACTGTGGTCATGTCATCCCTAAATCGATTTAATTTCTGACCTGTTGGGTTAGGTTGAGGCCTACCTCGTGGTGGGTAACCATTTGAGCACTTGCTGTTGAACGCTGGAAATACAGAAAAAGGTAACAGCCCCTAGGCAAGAGCCTGGTTGGGCAAGACAGACAGGAAAACTGTATAGTTCGGAAAGAACAAAAAAGTATGGAGTTTGAACTGCTTGTGATTCACTAAGGCCTAGAGTGTACCAGACATGCCATTTTGAAAAGTATTTTAAGGTGTGAGTAGTGAGTTAATAGTTTTCATTTTTCTCACTCTCCATTTGGAATTGTTCCCAAATCGGTTGTTGTAGAGCTGTTTACCCATCTGTTACTAGAAGTGGTCAGGATGAGTCCTGTCGCTAAGGAATCGGCATTCAGCCACTTACTAAAATAAGATCTTACTAAGATCACTACTCAGGCTTAACTGTGGAGGGACCGGCTTCATCTTTCCAATCTAAAGCTGTGAGCCTCTATTTAGGCAAAACTAGCAGCAAATAATGACTATACAATTTTCAGTTTTTATGTGTGTGAATGTGTGTATGGCATGTTTGTAGGTGTTGATACCAGGACACACACTATGTGGGTTTGGAAGATCCAACTGAAGTTGGCAGGCTTGCATAAGAAGCACCTCTACCCACTGAGCCATCTCCCTTGCCCTAAAGATTCATAACGGAGCAAGGGATTGGACACATGGTTATTCACCTAGTAGCAGATCTTTGAGTCAATGCCTTGTGGGCTTTAGGGTAATAAAGGGAACTTACTTTTTGGCTTCAGCTCTCTTTTTTTTTTTTTTTTTTTTTTAAGATTTATGTATTATATGTAAGTACACTGTAGCTATCTTCAGACACTCCAGAAGAGGGAGTCAGATCTCGTTACGGATGGTTGTGAGCCACCATGTGGTTGCTGGGATTTGAACTCTGGACCTTTGGAAGAGCAGTCGGGTGCTCTTACCCACTGAGCCATCTCACCAGCCCCCTGGCTTCAGCTCTCTAACCTAGTTAACTGTGTCCCACAGAAGTCTTTTATAAAACATTGCAAAGAAATCTTTCATCAATGACAAAATCTCCAGAAATCTTTGCAGGGTTTAAAGCAATTTGGGTTTTTTTGGTCTGTTTGTTTTTGTTTTTGTTTTTTCGAGCTAGGGTTTCTCTGTGTAGCATTGGCTGCCTGGAATTACTCTGTAGACCAGGCTGGCCTCGAACTCATAGAGATCTGACTGCCTCTGCCTCTCAAGTTCTGGGCTAGAACATGTGCCTCTACTACTTGGGTAGAGCAGTGTTTCTGTAGTTGATAAGACAACTACACGCCTTTTCTTTTGAAGTTACAGGGTTAAACAGGACACACACATACACCATTTATATCTTTAACTGATCTGACTTAGAACAGCGGTTCTCAACCTTCTAATGCTGTGACCCTTACAATAGTTCCATAGTTCCACATGTTGTGGCCACTCCAACCATAAAGCTGTTTTATAAAGCTTCATAACTGTCATTTTGCTACTGTTATGAATCATAGTGTAAATAGCTTGTGTTTTTCAATAGTCTTAAGGCGACCCCTGTGACAGGGTGGTCATGACCCACAGGTTGAGAAAGGCTGACTTAGCAGATAAAGGTATACAGGATGCTAATGAAGAAAACAGAATCAGAGTTAAGTCTGTCACTTACAAAACCATCTGTGTAGAGAGGTAACATCTCATCAGGAGTTTTCTGATCTGTTGTCTATTACATATATTGCTGTTTTTCAGTAGACTGCTGAAGTTCCTTCCTTGCTTGGTTCCTATAAGGATAAAACAACTTAACTTCTGAGTAGGCATAACGAGCAATAAAAAAATGGACACAGGATGCTCTGAAAAGGGCCAGGCCAAGGCCAGGGCTGGGGAGGATGCTAAGTCCTGATAGGTCAGAATAGAGTGTCTGTCAGATACAAGCCCAATGGTATGATAGAGTCTTATGTTTTATGTCAGTATTACAGCTCACATTTTTAAAAAAATAATTTATTTGAGACACTGTAGCTGTCTTCAGACATATCAGAAGATGGCATCAGATCTCATTACAGATGGTTGTGAGCCACCATGTGGTTGCCAGGAATTGAACTCAGGATCTTTGGAAGAGCAGTCAGTTATCTTAACTGCTGAGCCAGCTCTCCAGCTCACATTTTAAAAGTCTAGGATGAAGAGTTGCAGTTAGGAGGAAGATGTACGGGCTGGTTTGTGTGTCAACTTGACACAAGCTAGAGTCATTAGCCAGGAAGGAGCCTCAGTTGAGGAAATGATTCGGTGAGATCCTGCTGTGAGTCATTTTCTCAATTGGTGATCAGTGGGGGAGGGCCCAGCCCATTGTGGGTGGGGCTATCCCTGGGCTGCTGGTTCTGGGATCTTTGGGAAAGCAGACTGAGCAGGTCAAGGAAGCAAGCCAATAAAATAAGCAGCACCCAATGGCCTCTGCATCAGCTCACGGCGCCAGGTTCCGGCCCCGACTTCCTCCAATGATGAATTAAGATCTGGAAGTGTCTTCCAAGTAAACCTTTTCCTCCCCAACTTGCTTTTTGGTCATGGTGTTTTGTTGCAGCAATAGAAACCCTGACTAAGACAGAAGATAACGTGGTATTTCATTCTTATGGCTTCCTCTGCATTTTAATAATCACCACAGTGACCATTCATTTGGTTCCAGCTGAGTGCTAAATGTTCTCCAGACATTGTGTCACTCAGTCCTTAACACATGCTGACAGAGAAGGCAGAGGCTCAGAGAATTATCTGGTTGGTGGGTAACAGAGTACAGTGGTCAGAAACGACGTTGTCGGGAGGGATTGTTTACCGATCATACTGTTCATTCAAATCTTTTGGTTTTGACCAGAGCTTCCTTGAGGATTTACTGACAGCTCAGTTTTGTGTCATGGCAATAAGGATCAATGCTTGCCGTTCGCTTTCTATCTCATGATTTGGAAACCTTCATTTATGAAACAGTAATTAAGAATTTAATAACAGGGGTAAAACCTGTAAGGAGTGGAAAGAGCTCTTTCCACTATTCATTTTCTTTTTTTTTTTTAACTCAATTCACTTTTATTTTTATTTTTTATTTTATTTTTTTATTTTTAATATTTTTATTACATATTTTCCTCAATTACATTTCCAATGCTATCCCAAAAGTCCCCCATAGCGCCCCCCACTTCCCTACCCACCCATTCCCATTCTTTTGGCCCTGGCATCCCCCTATATTGGGGCATATAAAGTTTGCAAGTCCAATGGGCCTCTCTTTCCATTGATGGCCGACTAGGCCATCTTTCGATACATATGCAGCTAGAGACAAGAGCTCCGGGGTTCTGGTTAGTACATCATGTTGTTCCAACAATAGGGTTGCAGATCCCTTTAGCTCCTTGGGTACTTTCTCTAGCTTCTCCATTGGGAGCCCTGTGATACATCCAATAGCTGACTGTGAACATCCACTCCTGTGTTTGCTAGGCCCCGGCATCCACTATTCATTTTCTTCAGGAAATTCTTGAGGGCTAGAGTGATGGCTCCGTGGTTAAGAGCCCTAGGTACTTTTCCAGAGGACATGGGTTCAGTCCCCAGGACCCCACAAAGTGGCCTACAGCTGTCTGTACCTCCAGTCTCAGGACGTCTGATGTCCTAGCCCAGCTTCCAGGAGCCCTTCATGGATGTGGTGCACAGACA
Source organism: Mus caroli (assembly GCF_978045245.1). Classification (NCBI taxonomy): domain Eukaryota; kingdom Metazoa; phylum Chordata; class Mammalia; order Rodentia; family Muridae; genus Mus; species Mus caroli. The sequence continues at coordinate 75,333,647 of NW_028227269.1, forward strand.
TAACACCCATACACACAAAATAATAAAATGAAAATTAAAAAAAAAAAAAACCTCTCAGGTGCTAGATACTGCTCTGCTCAAACACTTGGCATGAGTCAGTGAACAAAGGAAATTGGTTTTTAGGGAATCTTAAGGAAATTGCTCCAGGCCAGGGAGTCAGCCAATTAAGAGAAGAAAAGCATGAGGAATGGGGGTGTTGCTCAGTGGTCGAGTGTGTGCTTAAACACGGGTGCTTAAACACATGCAAGGGCGGATCTACCACCCATACCAAGGAGAAGGGAGGGTACAGAGGCGTTTTTTTTTTAGAAGCTTAAACCACAGTAAGGTGAGGGTTGCCAAGGATATCATGCTTGATCTGATTGTGTTTGAAGTGTGTTCGGGGACAGGTCACAATGGACCGAGTGGATGAGTGTTCTGGGCTGGGAAAGCGCGTGCACAGAGCCTGAGGTGGGAGTCTGCCAGGCAAGGGCAGGCCAGGAGACACAAGATGAGATGGAATCGAGTGTGGCCTGCGGCTGCTGAGTTTGAAAGGGCCAATTGAGCTGGGCAGTGGTGGCGCACACCTTTAATCCCAGCACTTGGGAGGCAGAGGCAGACAGATTTCTGAGTTTGAGGCCAGCCTGGTCTACAGAGTTGAGTTCCAGAACAGCCAGGGCTACACAGAGAAACCTTGTCTCAAAAAACAAAACAAAACAAAACAAAAAGAAAGGGCCAATTGAGATGTGAAGCCACTGGCTGCAGAGCTTGTATTTACCAGTCATACTCACCACAGATCTCTAGGTTTGCCTCAGGAGGTAGATCTGTACTAACAGGCTCCCTTGCCTCTTGTGCTGGGTTTGAGCCATGATATATGGCTAGGAGACACGAGAGTGAAGGACGAGATCAGTGGATTTCCTCACTCCTGCAGTGCTGTGACCTGAAGTTTTCCCAGACTTAAAGTCAGGCCTTCTCCGGCGCCGCCTCCGCACAGACCCTTACTCTCTCTCCACTCCTTCCATTCCCACCTTCAGACCTGTTAGCTACGGGGACTCCTTTGAATCATAACTTAATAGAGTCCTCAGGTTACTGTCAAGCATTATATGTGGGGGGTGGGGGTGGGGGGTTGGGCTGGAGAGAGTTCAGCTGTGAGAGCACTTGCTGCCTTTCCAGAGGACCAGATTTTGGTTCTTTGCTCACACAAAACCTGGAACTCCTGCTCCAGGGATATCCGAAGCCTCCGCTCTCCAAGGGCACCCACACTCAGGGGTGTATACCACAGACGCAGACACACACACACACACACACACACAAATGGAGATGAGGGTGGAGGTAGGAGGCAAGGTTGGGACGCTATTGCACTGTTCTGGGTGAGAGGTGACAGCAGCTTACAGAGTGCCTGTCATGCTTGTAACAGGAATAGTCAGTTTCCTGACAGTTGTGAAGGCCCATCCCTTGATAAGGATTTTGCCAGTGGGTGTGATGCCCAAGGGCCTTTTCTGAGTAGACAGCAAGGTGAGGTTGTGCCATGGGAATCACCTTACTGCCAACTTCAGGTTAGTATGGATAGTCTCAGTTCCAGTGGTGGCCTTGCTAACACTTGTTTCTAATACATACTATTGTGCTTGTTTGTTTGTTTGTTTGTTTTTCAGTTTACCCTTGAACAGAGAAATAGAGAACAAAGTATCTTCTATTTGATTTTTTTTTTTTTTCTTTTCGGACAGGGTTTCTCTATCCTGGAACTCACTCTGTCCATCAGGCTGGCCTTGAACTCAGAGATCCACCTGCTTCTGCCTCCTGAGTGTTGGGATTAAAGGTGTGCACCCCCATCACCGGCTGAACCTTCCACTGGCAATGCCAGTGGTGCTATTACTCAGACAACTCCACGGAGAACGTGAGATAGTATTATTTCAATGTTGAATCTATGTACATCCAAAAGGGAGGGTGAAGTTGGCCGTGGTGGTGCATACTCCATAATCCCAGCTCTCGGAGGATGAGTCAGGGAGACCATAGTTTAAGGCCCGTTTATGGTTCATATCAAGACCCTGTTTATAAACAAACAAATAAATAAAAAGAAAATTGGGCTGAAAATGTCGTTCAGTGCTGGTATGCCTTCAGTGTAAGGCTCCCAGGTCTACCAAGCAAAAAGAAGTCTACAGACTATTCTGGTTAGGATGAAATATAAGCACTTTTAGACTTTCAGGTGTGCAGCAAAGTGATCAAGTACCTGTTGAAAAAAAAATTGCATTTAAATTAGGTAACTATGGGCCTTGGGATATAGCTTGGTGGTAGAGCACTTCCTAGCATATGAGAGGCTCTAAGTTCAACCCCTAGCACCACACACACAAATATAATAACTTATATTTTATATTACATTAATTTAGAAATGCCAATTATTCTCCTCTTATCCACAAGGCAGTTTTAAAAAAATTCTTCATGTTTCTTTTTATTATCACCACTTTTTGAGCAATCAAATATATTTTTCTAGATCATATGAGTAAGATAATTATACTGGCTGGTTTTGTGTCAACTTGACACAAGCTGGAGTTATCACAGAGAAAGGAGCTTCAGTTGAGGAAATGCCTCCATGAGATCCAACTGTAAGGCATTTTCTCAATTAGTGATCAAGGGGGAAAGGCCCCTTGTGGGTGGTACCATCTCTGGGCTGGTAGTCCTGGGTTCTATAAGAGAGCAGGCTGAGCAAGCCAGGGGAAGCAAGCCAGTAAGGAACATCCCTCCATGGCCTCTGCATCAGCTCCTGCTTTCTGACCTGCTTGAGTTCCAGTCCTGACTTCCTTTGGTGATGAACAGCAGAATGGAAGTGTAAGCCAAATAAACCCTTTCCTCCCCAACTTGTTTCTTGGTCATGATGTTTGTGCTGGAATAGAAACCCTGCCTAAGACAATAATTATCATTGAAGCCAGGCTTAATCCCAGAACTCAGACAGAGGTAGGTGGATATGAGGCCAGCCTGGTCTACAGAGAGAGCTCCAGGATAACCAGGGCTACACAGAGAAACCCTGCCTCAAAACAAAACAAAACAAAAACCAAAACAACAACAACAACAACAAAAAGATAATTATCATTGAATATCTTATCCCTGAGTCAGTTTAAGGACTGACTCAGGCTTAGTAGAACAGGTCTGTAATCCCATCTGCTTGGGGATTGTAGAGGGGGTTGAGAGAGGAGGATGGCAAGTTCATTCCCAGCCCAGAATTACATAGTGAGTTCAAGGACAGCTTGGGCAATTTGGTGAGACCCTGTCTCAGACAGTAAAAAGGTCAGAGAGATAATGGGGTGGCTCAGCGGGTGGAAGTGTCTGCTTTGTAAGCCTGATGATGCGTGTTTAATTCTCAGAACTCATGGGAAGATGGAAGTAGAGAATCAACTGCATGAAGTTGTCCTGTGCTGTCCTCACGTGTGCTATGGCTCACTCACATGCGCGCATGCGCACACACACACACACACACTGATAATAAAATGAATATTAAAAAAGGAAAGTGTCTCCTTTTTCTGAGTTTTTAGCTTGAACTGTCTGGATGAGAAGAGATTAGCAGGAAAAACCACCCAGAAGGTCATTAATATGCATCTCATGCTGATCCCCAGAGCCGTTAGTAACTAAGAGGTGACTTAGGGCTCTGACTTCAATCAAGTCTTTCATGGCAGTGCTGGGAAGCCTGTGGCAGGAAGGTGAGCAGGAAGAAGGTAGAAACCAGTGGTAAGGTCTGTTGTGGGGAGTCACACTGAGCTCTGCGGGGCGGGGGTGGGGGTGAGGGAAGAGGAGGATACCTCAGAGATGATTGTCTTTGGAGAAATAAAGACAATGCAATATAAGTTTCTCTTATAAAGGAGCAACTTCTGCTCTGTTTTCAAAGCTGTGTCTGGTGTTGCTCAAAATAATCAGCTCAAAATAATCCTCAGTCAAGGCTTATGGCCAGTGCTGCGTTTTGTCTCCTTCCGTCTTATTGTGAGTGATGGGTTCCGGTCTCCTAAAGGCTGATTTTGGGGTGACATACTCTACTAGACTATATTCCCCAAATATTAAGTTATTTGTCCAGAAAAACGTTTTGCTTCTTAAACATTAGAGAATCCCTGAAGCTCACGGGTGAGCTGTATAACTAGTGGGAGAGCTTCAGGTACAGTCAGAGACCCTGTCTCAAAAATGATGTGATGAGAGTGATTGAGGAAGACACCTACACTGACCACACACGCCCCCCTCTTTTACTCTACCAAACATGAGAGTGCATCAGAATCCCTAATGGTTTGTTAAGAACTGGTGGATGGCCTCCATCCTCGCAGGCTCTGAGTATGTGGGTCTGCGCTAAGAGTACGGAGCTCACCGTTCTCACTACTTAGCCTGGTTCCCAGCTTCTGGGATGTGAGTTTTCTAGCACTGTTCGCGTGGGGAGGCCTCTCTCTGCTTTTCCTTGTCATGCTCATGTTGAAAGGTGAGTGAAAGGCAGGCTCTGAGGTGGAAGTCTCTTGTTTAGGAATTCATTCTAGACACCTACTATATAGAGGGAGGATGACAGTATTATTAGGAAAAATATTTCTTTTTTTCTTTTCGGTATGTGTGTAGGTGCACATGTGGAGGCCAGAGGTTGGCCACATGCCCACTTCCTCTGTCATCTTCCACCATGTTTTAGTCACTGTTCTATAGCTGTGAAGAGACACCATGACCACATAACTCTTATGAAGAAAGCATTCTTACTCAAACCATCACATGATATATGTGTGTATATATATGTGCCACTTTAGCTACAGTGGCTTGCCAGAGAGTCCCTAGTATGTGCTTTTTTTTTTCAGTTCCATAGAGCTGGAACAATAGACGTGCCACTATGCCTGGCTTTTATGTTGGTGTTGAGGTCCCAAACTCAAGTTCTTATGCCTCTGTGGCATACTCTTTAAGCTGTCTTCCCAGTCTGAGAAAATATTTTACCTTTTTCTTTTTTTTTGAGTCATGGTCTATCTTGGAAATCACTATGTAGATGAGATTGGCCTCCAAACCTCCAAACCCTTCCTCTGCCTCCTGAGTGCTGGAATTAAAGGCATGCACCACCACACACCACACTTGGTGAGAATATTTCTTCATAATAAAATATAGGATAATACTTACTTTTATTGTTTTCTGAAAGTTTATTATAAGATTTTGAACATAGCAAATTTCATGAATTTTATAGTAAAAAATAATAGCAAAGTAAAGAATTTCATGGTGAAAAGCAGTATACTCACCATCTAGATTCTTTTGTTAACAATTTTTATACTTTTGGGGGGTGCAGACTGGGATGAAATATTTGAGGCAGGGTCTTGTAGCTTAGGCTGGCTGTAAACGCCTAAGCCTTTTTGTGTTTGGTTTCTGTGTGCCAGGATTATCCCACTGTTTCTGGGATCTTTCCCCTTTCCTGTCTCTCTTGTGGCATTGGGGTTGAGCCTACACTCAAGCCTATACCTGAAACCCAGCTTCTCTGTCTTTTTTCCATTTGTTTGTTTGAGACAGGGCCCCACTGTGTATTTCCCGGCTGCCTGGAACTGGTGACCCTCCCCTGTAAGCTTCCCAAGGACTGGGGTTATAGGCATGCGCCACAATGCCTGTGACTTCTACCCATCGATTTTTAGTGGAGCTCAAAATAAGTTGCAGACGTCAAGACAGTTCTTAAATACTCATTAACTGGAGTTTAATATTAACATATAGTTCATGCAAGATGTAATTTATACAGAACAAAACCTGCATATAATAAGAGTAACATTTAAACTTGCACTTAGTTTGGCAGGTGCTCATTCCTGTGTACCCAAACCTTTGTCAAGATTTAAGACATCACTGTCAAACCAAAGCATCCCACAATGCCTCTTTCTAGTCAGTGACGACTCCTGACCCCAACCCCAAAGGTGACTGATTTCTGATTTATTAGAAAAATAATAATTTAGTCTGTACTAGAATTTTATTGTTTCCTAGACATGGTTTCACCGTGTAGTCCTGGCTGGCCTAGAACTCACACTGTAGATCAGGTTGGCCTGGAACTCAGAGATCCACCTGCTTCTGTCTCTTGAGTGCTGGTATTTAATGTGTGTGATGTACGTGTGAGTGTGATGTGTGTGTGTGTGTGTGATGTGCATGTGACTATGATACATGTGTGTGTGAGCGTGAGAGCTTGTGCGTGACCTGTGCTCCTGTGGAGAGATCAGAGAATAACTTGCTGGGGTAGGATTTCTCCTTCCAGCTGTTGAGGCAGGATTTCACAGTCTCTCGTTTCTTGCTGCACCAAGTACCCCAAGGCTAGCTGTCCAGCGAACATCCAGGCAGTTCCCCTGGCTGCCTCTCTTTTCAAGTACAGATTCATGCCACAGCACCCAGGTTTTTTATGTGAGTTCTGAGAATTGAATTCAGGTTGTCCGGCTTCTGTGGCAAGCACTTTTACCCACTGAGAGAGAGACTCATGCTTTTATGAGCCAGACTCTGGCTTTTATGTAGCCAGAATGTTCTTGAACTCGTGAGTCTCCTTTCTCACCCTCCCAAATGTGCCAGTATCCGAGGTCAAGAGTGCATTTTTGTTGTTTTTTGAGACAGGGTCTCACTATATAGCCCTGGCTGTCCTGGAACTCACTATGTTGATCAGGTTAGCCTGTAACTCATAGAGATCTGCCTGCTTTTGCCTCCCAGGTGCTGGGGTTAAAGCTGTGCGGGTGGTGCTGTGCTTGGCTAAGGGTACATTTTTAAAAGAGTCTAAATGATGACTTATGGAGGCAGAAAATGAACTGTGTCGAAGATTTTCTTTCTTTTTTTTTTTTTTTTTTTTTTTTGTTTTGTTTTTCAAGACAGGGTTTCTCTGTATAGCCCTGGCTGTCCTGGAACTCACTTTGTAGACCAGGCTGGCTTCGAACTCAGAAATCTGCCTGACTCTGCCTCCTGAGTGCTGGGATCAAAGGCGTGCACCACCACGCCCGGCGTGAAGATTTTCTTTTAATTATTAATTAAAGAAAGAACCGTTGATGTGTGTTCAGATTGGTTGGAGAACTGAAAGCCTCACCCACTTAGAGTCAGGGAAGGCATGAGATGAATTTATGAATTAATTAAATGAATTAAAAGTGTTACTGGGCTGGCCACTCTTCTTAAAAGCCAAGTGTCGGGTACTGGAGTCACTGGGAAGGGATCAGGTTTATTCAAGGGCTAGCATCTTGAGAAGATGGAGGGCTGTAGTCCTCATAGCTCCATCTCAAGTAATGCAGGGGCATGAAGGGCTAAAGGGAGCAAAAGGCTATGTAGGGAGACAGTACTCAGGAAGGCCATGTCCAGTGTGGAGCCTTCATGGTCCAGGCATCCCTTTCCCTCAGAGGGGAACATCTCAGTAGACTCAGCCTTCTCAGGCCAGTGAGTTCCTGTGCTTTCTGAAAGTTAAACCTCACCACCGTGCGTATGCTTTTCGTTACTCGGTACACAGGACTAAAGACCAAGGAGAGACATTGCCTGTTTAGATGGTGTTTGAGGGTCTCCAGGTGTTCTGGGTTCTTAAATCTGAAGTTTGTTTTTTAAAAAATCTTAATCATTTAGGTGTGCCTTCCTTCCCTCTAAAACTGAGGAATCCAGGTGAGAGGGAGGGGACGTCATCGTGGCCATAGTCACAGGGAGAGAAGGTAGCCCTTCTTCCCAAAGGAGAAGGGGCTGCTGCAGAATCCATCACACCCACAGGATAGTGGTGAAGCATTTCGCCACACAGTGTGCCTGGCTGTGGATGGGAACTGTTTGAGGCCCTGTCAGTTTGCTTCTTAAGGTCATTCACTGTCTTCAGGGTTGTGAAATGACAGAGGTGTGGAAGATACAGGTTTTTTTTTTAATATGTGTGTTTACATGCATATGAATATACATACATTTTATATGCTTATAAGTGTATCTATTTATGATTTTGTCCTGAAATTTTTGGGGTGGGTGGGGGGGTTGATTCAAGACAGGGTTTCTCTGTATAGCCCTGCTGTCCTAGAACTCATGCTGTGGACCAGGCTGGCCTCAAACTCACAGAGATTACCTGCCTTCTGCCTCCCATGTGCTGGGAGTAATGTGTCACCACCACCCAGCTTTGTCCTGAATTATTAAAATCAATTTGAAGATATTGTCTCCTAAGAATGACTTTCTTCTGTGTCATCAACATCATAGCTAAGAAAAGTAATTCAGTAATGCCATCTAATATCCAATTCATGATTAATTTCCCCTATTGTTTAAAGATTTAACAGAAAAATAAATTAAATGTGCTTATTCGTGTGTACATGTAAGCAAGAACTTGTGCACATGAGTCACAGTGTGTTTGTGGAAGTCAGAGGCCAACTTACAGGGGTTGCAATCCTGAGGGTCTCAGGGACTGAACTCGGGTGGTCAGGCTTGGAGTCAAGTGCCTTTACCCAGGGAGCCATCTTGCTAGCCTGTGTTTTTTGTTTTTAATAGCCTTTGCTTATGTATTTAAATTGGATCCAATACGAGCTCAGTTATTTGGGGCCATTTTTAAACAGTAAAGAGCTGGTCTCTAGGGAATTAATCTTCTGTGCTGATCTGGCCTTTCTTGTAATCGTGTCCTGTAGCTGTGTTTCTGAAGTAGATCAGATACTCTGAGCCCCAACCTTTTCCTGAGAGAAGGCACTCATGTTCATTTACATGGCTGTGAATGGTGTGCTCTGGGGAGACAGCCTATGGACCCTTTGCTGTGTAGTCAAAGAAAAGGATCTTTTGCTGTGGGGCAGGTAACGGCCTGTGGGGGTTTTCTGTAGAAAGGGGAGGTTACATAGAATAGTGGGATTGAAAGGAAGCAGGGGAGTTAAAGAACAAGCGAGGGGTCAGAGGAGGTGCACATGCTTTGGCATCCCTGGGCTTTCTGCTTTGTGTATGTGAAAATCCCTGTACTGAAAGGTTTTTGCTGTTGTTTTCAGAATTCAGGTTTCAGAGCCACTGAGCTTTCACAGTTCTTCCTGATTTTAAACAATGAGACAGTAACAGCAACAACAGCCAATCACCTTCAACGCTCAACATTCTGGCTTCTTATTTATTTTTGTGACGTGCTGGGGAGTTGAGCCCAAAGCCTGCTGCACACTAGGCAGATACCTTTACCATCCCAAGCCTCGGTCACCTGTGTTTAAGGTGTGTGTGTGTGTGTGTAAGAGAGAAAGGGGGAGGGAGGGGGGAAAGTTGTGTCTGTATGTTGTGTTTATTTGCCTTTGTGTATGCAGGTGCCTGTGCACACCGGGGTGGACACCCAGAGGGTCGCATCACTCTCTACCTTACTTTGCGAATGCTCCATGAACCCAGAGCTAGGCAGCCAGCAAGCCCTAGTAATGTTCTTATCACCATCCCATAGCCCTGGGGTGTGTGGGGGTATTAGGATTTGAACTCTGGTCTTCAAGGTTGCACAGCAAGAGATTTGACCCACTGACTCATCTTTCCAAATTGAAGATTAAATTATTTTTTATTACTATTATCATTATTATTATTATTATCTTTGTTTTTTTAATATAAGGGCTTCTCTATGTAGCTCTGGGTGTCCTGGAACTTGCTCTGTAGATCAGACTGGCTTCGAACTCACAGAGATCCACCTGTCTCTGCCTCCTGAGTGCTGGGATTAAAGACATGTGTCACCACTTCCCAGCAAATTAAATTATTTTTAAAAATTTGGATTGATTTATTTTATGTGTATGAGTGTTTTGTTCACATGTATGTCTGTAGTGCACCTTTCTGATGGCTTCTGAAATTATCAAAGGGCATTGGATTCTCTGAAACTTTAGTTATGGACAGTTGTGAGCCACCATGTAGGTGCTGGGATGCAAACCTGGGACCTCTACAAGAACAAGTGCTCTTAACCATTGAGCAGTCTCTCCAGCCCCTAAACTGAAGGCTGTAGTAATTGGTTTTTTTTTTTTGTTTGTTTTGTTTTTTTTTTTTTTTCGAGACAGGGTTTCTCTGTATAGCTCTGGCTGTCCTGGAACTCACTTTGTAGACCAGGCTGGCCTCGAACTCAGAAATCCGCCTGCCTCTGCCTCCCGAGTGCTGGGATTAAAGGCGTGCGCCACCACGCCCGGCTGGCTGTAGTAATTGGTTTGTTTATTTTTGAGACAGAGTTTCACCATGTAGTAGCCCTTAGTTTGCCTGGAGCTTCCTGTGTAGACAGGCTAGCACTGAACTTGTATTGATCCTTTCTCTGCCGCCCAATACTTCTTAATAAGAATTTAATTTAATCCCAGCACTTGGGAGGCAGAGGCAGGAGGATCTCTGAGTTCGAGGCCAGCCTGGTCTACAGAGTGAGTTCCAGGACAGCCAGGGCTACACAGAGAAACCCTGTCTCGAAAAACCAAAAAAAAAAAAAAAAAGAATTTAAAAGGAATTTGACTGTCATGTATTCTTCCCTCATCCTGTCCCACAAAGTACATTTCTCATTGCAGTGGGGGGGTCGGAGGTCCCCAAGGCCATGCTTAAGTTTGGGGATTCAGTTTGGGGACTTTGATGACTCAAGGTATATCTACTCACACTTAAGTTTACTGAAGCATTGATTCCAGGGAACATCAGAGAATGGAGGAAAATGGACACAGCTTTGCAATGTCCTTTCTCACTGGGGTGAAAGAAAAGAGCAGCCATTTTTATTGCTTGAGTCTCTCTAACGTGGACCCAAGAGACAACCAGATGATAGACGAACAAGGGAAAAGTAGAAGTTTATTTATTTGGTTTTGCTGTTGTTTAATTTTGTGTTATGCACATCGGTGTGAGGGAGTCAGGTTTCCTTGAGCTGGAGTTATAGACAGTTGTGAACTGCCGTGCGGATGTTGGGAACTTAACCTGGGTTCTCTTAACCACTGAGGCATCTCTCCAGCCCCATTTTGTTGTCTCTAAATAGGGTCTTACTATGTAGCCAAGGCTGGTCTTGAACTTGTTATGTAGCTGAAGCCAGAGTCAAATGTCCAGCCTCCCTAGTGCCACTACTGCCAGCCACAAATAGAAGTTTATTCACATGTGTGAACATGTGAACATGTGGGGTGGTTAGAGCCTGAGGTAAACAGGAAGAGCAGTTTGGGCAGACAGGAGGCAAGGTGTGGGGAAATAGTACTATGGCATTCAGGTCTATACATGTGATGCCTCAGTTTCCCTGTATTGCAGAGAAACAAGGAAACAAATTAGTAAAGGAAAATGGATTTATTTACAATTTGGCCAGAACTGGGGAGAGAAAAGCTCTTTAAATTCTGTCTGCCTTTGATGCAGCAGCGTTAGGCTTTGTGGAAAAGATGAAAGGAGACTTGTGGTGGCTTAACTGAGGTAAGGTGGCCGAACCAACCAGTCTCTCTTCAGGAGAAAGGCCTCCTCCTCCTCCTCTTCCTCCTGCCCCCTCCCCTCCCTCCCCCTCCCCCTCCCCTCCTCCTCCTGCTCTTATTCCTTCCCCTTCCTCTCCCCATCCTCCTCCTCCTGTTCTTCCTCCTCCTCCTCTCCTTCTTCACCTCTGGCCCCAGGCAGCCTGTTCTCTCCCAGCAAGGGATTCCCACAGAAACTAATTCTTTAGAGTCCATTGTCTCAGGGTTCCTGTTTCAGGGCAATTCCCCCCTTCTCCTTGTTCATTCTTCAATCTTGAGGATTTGGGGTGCTTTGTTATCTGTTGGTGGCTTGGTGTTACACATTCTTGAAATATGACTTTGCATGTGCCTGAAAGAAAGATCTACCCCAGGATGCAGCAGCCAGTTAGAAGACCCACTAATGTGTCAGGTCACATTTATAAGAACCCACCCCTTCTCTGCAACCTCTGGCCTTAGTGGCTCTCAGAAGGGCAGGCACTGGGGACTCCATTTTGACTGACAGTACGCCTCTTGCCTTGGAACGTTTTTTCTCTGAAGACATCGCTGCTGAAGTCTTGTGGTTTGCCTTTAATTCTCCCTCCTTGGTGTGATGAGGCTTTTGCCCTTTGATCTGATCTATGCTGGGGCTGGGGGTGGGGGGGAAGTATGGCAGGCAGGTAGGGAGACAGTGTCAAAGGCCTCTGTTTGGGTCAAGCATAAGCAACTGTTTGGAAGGAAGGGCTCTTAGGCCGAGTTCTCCTGGAGTCTTCTGAATTTTTGTGAATGTTGGGTCCCTCTTCAATCAGGATCAACTGATTTATTATAATTGGGGGTAAATGAAACAGGTCTCACTAACCCTGGTTGTCCTGGAGCTTACTCTGTAGACCAGGCTAACCTCGAACTCATAGAGGTCTGCCTTCCTCTACCTCCCAACTGTTGGTATTAAAGGACGTGCCACCACTCTCAGCTAAGGATCTATTGTGGTGTGTGTGTTTGTGCACATGCATTCAGGGGCCCAAATAGGCCAGAAAAGGGCATGGGGTATCCAGGTGTTAGAGTTACAGGCAGTCATGAGCCACCAAATGCGGTTGCTGGGAAACCTACTTGGGTTCTCTAGAGGAGCAGCAAATGCTATTAACTGCAGAGCTGTGTCTCCAGCCCCTTATCTCTCTTATTTGACGGCTCAGCTCTAAGTATGGCCTCCTGGTGCCTATTAAATACACTGATTCCTGATAGAAAAAGATTGCTTACCTTTTTGTAGCAGAGTATCAACAGACAACAGCTAAAAAATATCACAAAGACTTTATAAAACAAAATCAAAGAAAATGTAGCAATTTACAAAAGAATCGAAGTTATTTTCACTGAAATAAGTGATCAGGACTTGTATGGTCCGTGTTCAATCCTTTTGGCTGTTAGAACTTGGAATGCACAGTGCTTGGCCACAGCCAACTGTCCATACTAAAATAATGATGATTATAATTAGAAATATACATATGCATATACAGTTGTATCTGAAAAACCATGAAGAATGTTTTTAATGCTGCAACCCTTTCATACGGTTCCTAATGTTGTGGTGACTTCCAACCATAAATTATTTCACTGCTATTTCATAACTGTAATTTTGCTACTGTAATGAGTCATAATGTAAATATCTGATATGCAGGATATCTGATGTGTGTCCCCTATGAGGATGTCCTTCGACCCCCCAAAGGAGTCTCAACCCTGAGGCTGAGAACTGCTGATAGAGAGCCACCCTTCCTTTATTGTCTCTTAAATTTTTTTTTTTAAAAGATTTATTTATTTATTTATTATATGTAAGTACACTGTAGCTGTCTTCAGACTCTCCAGAAGAGGGTGCCAGATCTCGTTGTGGGTGGTTGTGAGCCACCATGTGGTTGCTGGGATTTGAACTCTGGACCTTCGGAAGAGCAGTCGGGTGCTCTTACCCACTGAGCCATCTCACCAGCCCCGTCTCTTAAATTTATGTTTAGAGTTTTCTCAGCAAAAAGTTTAGAACTTTCTCTGAACATTTAACAAAATATTTTAGTAAAGGTATTAGTTACCTCTCTTTTCGTTAAGACCTAATAACAGCCCTTTTGCCTATTATATAGAGTAACAAAAGTTTGTCATGGGGCCAGGGATGTAGCATTTTCCCTAGCAAACCTTGGGGTCAGTCCCTTATAAACTGTTGATGGCTAAACATGCCTGTGATCCCATCATATGAGTGAGGGAAGCAGGAAGGTCAGAAGTTCAAGGTCACCAACAGATACTTTAGGGACTGTGAGACCAACCTGGACACAGGAGACCCTGTCTCAAAAACAAAAACAAAAAACAAAAAACAAAAAACAAAAAACAAAAAAAAAAAAAAAGAAAGAAAAAGAAAAAGTGTACCTGGATGTTGAATGTTACTGCTTGTTGGGATTGGCACTTTCTAGTCTCCTGTCATGAGAAGGAAATTAAATATAAAGATCTTTGACAAAACATATTCACATATTTTTTAATGTAAGGCAGCCTTAATAAAATTCTCATATTTACTAATTATACATAAAAAGAGTATCATGGAAAAGAAACTCATAGTTACAATCTAATGAATGTATTTAATGTATATCATTAATCTATTTTGAATTTAAGATTTTTAAAAATTATTTCTGTAATTTTATGTGTGTGTTTGCGTGTGTGCACAAGCCTGAGTGTGGATATTGCACCACTTATATGTAGGAGTCTGCCAAGGTCAGAAGAGGTGTTAGATCTTCTGGAACTGTACTAATAGATGGTTGTGAGCCACCATGTGAGTGCTGGGAGCTGAGCCTGGGGCCTCTGCAAGAGCAGTAAGCACTTTTAACCACCGAGCCATCTCTTATTAAAATATTATATACCACACCAAACTCGGGCTTAGCTACCTCCATATCTGAAACAAATGTCAAAAATTATATTTGGAGTTTTGTTTGTATTCATTTTTCAATTATATTTAAAATTATGCATTTTGATTAACAAAGCCTTTGTTTTGTTTTGTTTTGTTTTGTTTTGTTTTGTTTTGTTTTGTTTTGAGACAGGGCCTTGCTGTGTAGCCCAGGCTGGCATTGAACTCACTATTCTCCTGCTCCCTACCTTTACCTCCCTAGTGCTGAGATTATGGACATGTGCACTGTTCCTGTCAAAAATACATAACTACTTAAGAGGCAATGAATGATTTGCTCAGGATTGGTTTTTTTTTTTTTTTTTGGTTTTTCGAGACAGGGTTTCTCTGTGTAGCCTTAGCTGTCCTGGAACTCACTTTGTAGATCAGGCTGGCCTCGAACTTAGAAATCTGCCTGCCTCTGCCTCCGAGTGCTGGGATTAAAATCATGTGCCACCACGCTCGGCTGCTCAGTTTTATAAAGAGCTGACCCATGGCAGGTATTCGCTAGAATTTATAACTTGAACGATCATTATCAGTCTGCAGCTGACAGCACTGAAATGAGAAGGTGAGATTAGGAAATCCAGAGATATAAATGGCAGGATGTTGGGAATTTTTTAATTATCTTCCCTGAGCATCGTGGCATTTTCCCATGTTTCTGTCAAGGTATTTTAGTGTAGAAATAAACCTCCATTCTTTTGTTTGGTGTTTGACTGTTCAAGTTGCCCAAGTGGGAGCGGAAACAGTTCTTGATTAGACTGTTTTCTCCTGAGACATCGAAGGGGCAGAATTCTAGGGAGATGGTGGATGTCTCTGGTGGCATCTGAAGGTTGTATGTGTGAGTAGGCTTGTGCTTGCTAGTGTACTCCTCACACGTGGGTTTGTTTCCCTGAGGAGTCTTCATCTCGGGTATACAGCAGTATGTCACAGGCAGATCTTGATTTAATGTTCTTGCTGACATACTGCATGTAAATGTCCCCAGCTCATTTGGTGTACAGCCAGCGGCAGCACAGCAGGAACACCGTCTGTGTTCCATTTGTTCTTGGCTTTGCATTCGTCCGAGGTTAGTATTTGGATGGAGAAAGAATTGTAAGGGATCTAGGACAATGCTCTAGATCCTAAGGTTGTGTTTGATGTTCATGTTGGTCTCTTACTTACAGTATTAAAAATTCTTAACCACATCATCCCTCAAACTCATGTTCAAATACAAATACCAAAACATATCCTAAAACCAAATATAAATACGTTTTGGGAGACCGCCATTTTAGATGGCTCACATCACTACCCTCCTCAGTAATGCAAGGAGGCTTTGTACATGGCTCGCACACTTTCTTTTTTTTTTTTTTTTTTTTTTTTTTTTGATTTTACAAGACAGGGCTTCTCTGTGTAGCCCTGGCTGTCCTGGAACTCACTCTGTAGACCAGGCTGGCCTCGAACTCAGAAATCCACCTGCCTCTGCCTCCCGAGTGCTGGGATTAAAGGCGTGCACCACCACACCTGGCTTCTCACACACTTTAAAACAAAATCTAAATCATGAAACCAAATAAATGAGTGAGAAAGAGAGAGGAAGGAAGGAAGGAGGGAGGCAGGCAGGCAGGCAGGCAGGCAGAAAGAGAGGTCGGTGGCTTCTTCGGTGACCTGGTTTTCTGAATATGTTCATTTTGTGAGACTGGATTTGTGTGTCAGACAGAGAAGCAGACTTTCTAATTGCTCGGCATCTTAGCAGTTGATGTCCTTATAAATTTCCTAGATGATTTTAATAGTTTTATTTAAACTTCAACCTGACGATAACATTGTTTTCCATAGGAACTGATGGTGTATTTCATTGAGAGTTTTATAGAACAGGAAGAATAAATCTTTCAGTGCTGGGAGTATAGCTAGGTGGTGAGTGCTGCCTGCATGTGCAAGACCCTGGGTTTGATCCCCTGCACAGAAGAGAAAGTATGTATTTCAAGAGTAGGGGAGGACAAAGCAAAACAAAGGGAGTGGAGAGATGGCTCCGTGGTTAAGAGCACTGCCTGCTCTTCCAGAGGTCCTGAGTTCGATTCCTAGCATCCAATGATGGCTCATAACTGTCTATAACTCCATTTCCAGGGGATCTGATACTCTCTTCTGGCTTTCATAGGCACTAGCTGTGCAAGTGGTATACAGACATACACCATTCCCCTTGTTAAAAAAAATGTTCGAGAGGGAGAATAATTTTTTTCTGTCCTTTAATTTTTTTTTCTGAGATCCTTATAACAAAAGAAAATAAACTTGTTAACATTATATACATGAAGTTACCTGGGGAGAAATGGTTGAGACCATAAACTTATGTTACCTTTTCCACTAACAACAAAGGATTGTTGGCAGTAAAGAAATTGCAAATACAGCAAATAGGAGCAGACAGAATCAACTATTGAAGAAAGGCTTTTATTAGGGGTGAGGAAACACACACATTCAGCAGGTAGACAGAGACTTTCCACAAAGCAAACAGGTTCTTCTTGAGAGCTGGGAACTCCTAAGTCTTTGAAAGGTCATCTTCCTTCCTATACTCCAGGGCTGATTAGTTTGAAGAAAGATAGGATGGCTGGTTGGCCTGCAACTTGTGTAAACTTGTCCTGATCTGGCCTTGGACTCATTGAGTCAGCCATTAGCAAGCAACGTATTGGCAGGAGAAAAAGCCCACAAGGCCTTTGTTTCATACTGCCAAGCTTTTATCTCAGGTCTAGAGGATGAGGAAGTCGCCATCTTGGAAGTTCACCATCTTTATTACCTAATCATGGACTCTCTCCTGTTCCTCCTGCCTACCAGGGAGTCTGTCCTCCTCCTCGTCCCTCAGTATCTACCTTCCCTTATCCTCTGAGTGACTGGTACTGGGGAGATGTGCACCCAAACTGCCATCAGTTTTGTTATTAGATCCAAGGTGGTTTCTCACTACTCAAAGGCCAATATTTAGCCAAGCGTTGCCAGGAAGGAAATGAGTTCATTCAAGCACCCTGAACATTTGTCCCTTAAAAAAGGCCATCTCAGAGAACTCAGGACTGCAAATAGGCTCCTAGAGGGACAGAAGAGGTACAGGGGGCAGTGACCAAGGTCAAGGGCTGGGAATGGCCTTCCTCCTCTTCATCACCCACAGCCCGACTCTCTGTTCTTTTATCTTGGCAAGTACAGTACAATCCACCTCAATCTCCCAAGGCTTAGTTCCTGTAATTCTTTAGATGAGCTTTCTATCTTTCTGCAACTTAAACTTCACAGTGGTGTGCATGCTTTGTGCGTTTGATACACAGATTTAACAAATCAGAAGGGGCAAGACACATTTGCAGCTACCTGAAGGTCTCCAATTGCTCTGTTCTGCAAATCACAAGAAATATTAGCAGCTCACAACTCCATCATTCGGGTGTGGCTTCTTTAGAACTTAGGGAGGGGCAGTCAGGACCCTGTGGAAAGGGGCAGCTACTGTCACCATTTGGAGAACATGGACTAAGTTACTGGAGAAGCGTATGTGGCACCAACATGTTTGTAGAAACAGGGTAATCTCTCATCTCTCTCTCTTCTCGTCTTAATTTTACAGGAATTTTTGGGGAGCTCCATTCAGGGTGTGACCTGTTACTAGGAATTGAAATGCCTCTTAGAGTTCTTAGTTTTATTAATAAAAGAATTTAAGAATGGCTTCAGGAAAAAAAAAAAAAAGCCCTGAGGACAACTTTATTAGAGTTTCAAAGAAGTAGCCCAGGGCAGGCGAATGCAAAGCTGTAAATCTTAGCAACTGCCCAGAGGAGGAAAATGGGGGGGTGGGGGGGGGTTGGAGAAAGAGAAAGCCATGCTTTTTGAGTTAGGTTTTCAAAAGCAGCCTCATGGTGGGAGGCAGGGGCCTTCAACAGAAGAGTTTGAAGGCCCAAACTGTCTAGGCAAAGCATGTCTAGGCTTTGGTAAGTATCCAAAAGAAAGAATAAACTTTTTTTTTAAAGTGCTTTTTGGAATAATTTGGAAAAACAGAAGACTAAGCAGAGCCCATGGTATAGTTCCGTAAGAAACTATAAGTGAGAGTAGGGATTTGGGAAATTAATTATTCTTAAAGGGATAACTATTCCTCCCATAATTTTAGCATGGCTGAAGGTGAATCAGCCTGATTGAGGGATGGTCTCCACCAAGTGATTGACAGGCCCACCTGGATTAACTCTTAGTTTTGGGTAATGCTTAACTCTCTGGGATGTTACATCTTACTTAACCCAAGGCCAGAGGTAGATTCCATTCTTTGACCAGGAGGAAATAGCTTCCTTTCATAGGCCTCCACAGAGCCATGATCAAGACTATTACGACATTCCCACCTCTGAAGAGGTGACCTAAAAGTCATTTAGGAATGGGCTGAAATTGGGGAGTAAGTAAATCCCATTTCCACCATGAAAGTCTAGAGAGTCAGTTATGTTTACCAGAAAGGATTAGTGCCTGGACTGGAGTTTTCTATCTGTGTTGGCTAGTTGTTTGTCAACTTGATATAAGCTAGAATTAGCTGGGAAGAGGAACCCCAACTGAGAATGTACCTCCATTCAGATTGCCAGTAGCAGGTCTGTAGGTCTCTCTGTGTCTCTGTGTTTGTCTGTCTGTCTGTCTCTCTGTTTCAAGATTGGGTTTTTCTTTGTATCTCTGGGTCTCTAGAAATCACTTTGTAGACCAGACTGGCCTCAAACTCAGAGAACTATCTGCCTCTGTATTCCTAGTGCTGGGACTTTCTTGATTAATGATTGATGATTGTACCAAGGTAAGCCACCCCACTTTGAAGCAGGGTGGGAGTGGGCGTGGTACCATCCCTGGGCATGTGGTTCTGAGTTGTGTAATAAAGGCTGAGCAAGCCACGGGGAGCAAGCCAATAAGCAACATTCCTCCATGGCCTCTGCTTCAGTTCCTGCCTCTACGTTCCTGTGGAGAATTCCTGCCCTGACTTCCCTCAGTAACTGGAGTTGTGACTTGAGTGTTGTAGGTGAAATAAACCCAAGTTGCTTTGGTCATAGCATTCCATCTCAGCAATAGAAGCCCTCAGTTAAGGCTCCAGGCAAGGTGCTCATTTAGGAAATTAGAAACCAGAGCCCCCTTCCCCTTCCCTTTCTGGCATTCCAGCTAGAAAACCAATGACATTTCTGGGATTGTTGTTTTTGGGGTTCCTGCCCCTAAAGTACCTCTCCAATGACTATGTCTTGTTCGTCATTAAGCCATGCTGTAGAGCCTCTGAATCTCGGTGCAGCACAGAACTGTGCTGAAAAACTTCAGGCACTAGACATATGTGGCGCTAGGAAGAAAAAGCTGATAGCATCTCATCTTTATGTTTTCTCTCTTCCATGTCCTGCTGCCCCATCAGGCCAAAGTAGAAGAGAAGATCCAGGAGGTCTTCAGTTCTTACAAGTTTAACCACCTTGTACCAAGGTAAGCTGTGTGTTGGAGCTTGCGGGTCTGAGGGAGCCTTTCCCCTTTCCTTCTTGCCTCTACTTAAACAACTAGGGGACCGTTTCCCCGAGCAGCTCTTTATCAGTGGAACTGGAGATCAGGTGATTGTGAGCCACCTGATGTGGGTGCTGGAAACCAAACTCATGTCCTCTGGAAGAACAGCAAGTGCTCTAAACTGCAGAGCTGTCTCTCAGGCCCATAGTTATTTCTTTGACACTATCCAAATTAAATACAGGGAGCCAGCAGGTGAACCATCTAGTTAAGATGCTGTGTGGCCTGAAGTGCAGCCTCCTCTTGCTTAGCATATCTGCCATTCTCCTCTTCTTCTTCCTGCTCTTCCTCCTCTCCACCCCACCTTCTCTTTAAGACAGGGTTTCCCTGTGTAGCTCTGGCTGTCCTGGAACCCACTGTGTAGACTATGCTGGCCTAAAACTCTGCCTCCCTGGTGCTGGAATCAAAGGCACCACTTCGCCTGGCTGTCTACTGACTTCTTAAGACAGTTTTTAATTAAGACTCTGGGGACTTTTTCTTTGTCAAAATTTATTCCTACAGATAAAGAGGCCAATGAGGTAGAAATCCATTCTCTCAATTGCTTTGCAGTGCTGGGGTTTGAACTTGAGGCCTCACACATACATTATCACACATCACCAGCCTCGAAGTAGCCCTCCCATGCTTAGGATGAGCAATCTTTTGAATTCTGTACAGTCCTTGGGTCAAGGACATAAAAGTCTTGTGAGACTGGTTCATCAGACAACAGGACTGACTGCTATGGTGGCCTGTCCGTACTCTCTAGGTGAGAAGCACCTATTGCAGGACACTGACCCAGGACAGAGGTCTGGGTACTTCTTACTGAAATTTTACATATGCCTCTGCTCTTGTTACCTTTGAGCCTTTGGTCCCTCTTTAATTAGCCAGTGCAAAAACAGCTGGAAAAGGCGGCATTTCTAGGGAAGGGCTGGGGAGAAGGTGGAGGGCCTCATCCTTCCCTGGAAGGCAAGGGGAAAATGTCAGTCAGCTAGAAGGCTCTCTCTCTCTAGGCTGCCAGGCTACATCTCTGCATTACCCAAAACTGAGCCCTCGGTCCAAGGAACTTTTCCTTTTGCCATGAGCCGCAGCTGGAGCTTAGCAAATGACATTTATGTCACCAGCTCAGGGGAACAGATGCGAAGAGGATCGATGCCACTCTCACCTCCTCCACACAGACCTGCTCCAGCTTCACTTCCCAGAGGTGGTTGGACTCCAGTGCTGAGGGACGTGACGGTGGAGAGGGCTTTGCTGTCCACAGATGACTCACCTGGCCGGGCTCTGAGTCACTGTCTTCTGCCTAGGGCTCTGTGTTCCCACGCAAGTGACCTGACATTCTCTTCTCATTCTCATCCAAACTGATCCTTTGTACTCTGTCCTCCTTAACGCGTGATGAGGGGGGCTGAGAGGCTGCAGTCTGGAAGGGTTTGGAGAGTGGTGGTAGAGACTCCACCCACCAATCCATAGATCTTAGTCAGATGTGGGTGGAAAGCAAGTTCTCAGGCTTGGAACTTTCTAGAAACAGAATATATCAGGTTTCCGGGTTTGTCTCAGGAATCATAGCTTCCATTTTTCTTTTTTCTTTCTCTCCTTTTTTTCTGTTTTCTTTAAAAAAATTTTTTTTCTTTTGTATTTTTGTTTTGTTTTGTTTCAAGACAGGGTTTCTATGTGTAGCCCTGGCTTTCCTAACTTGATTTGTAGACCAGGCTGGCCTCAAACTCACAGAGATCTGCCTCCTCTGTCTCCCAAGTGCTGAGATTAAAAGCATGTGCCACCACTGCCGGCTCTTCTGTATTTTTTGTTTTAAATTTTGTCATTTTTGCCTATGAAAATGACTGTCTTTGAAAAATATTTTACAAACTGATATTTTATGAGAATGTTGTGCCTGCATGTAAGTATATCAATCATGTATCTGTCTGGTGCCTGCAGAGGCCAGAAGAAGATGTCACATCCCCTGGAACTGGGATTACAATGGACATAAGCCTCCATATAGGTGCTGAAAATATGACTTAGGTCCTCTGCAAGTGCAACCAGTGCTTTCAACTACTGAGCCTTCTCTCTAGACCACAATACGAGTGTCTTAAAGGACGGTACTTAGCATGTTAATTGATAATTGAGATATTACACATTTTGGTGGAATAAATCAGCCAAATGAGTGTATAAATCAGGCTATCTGTGTAAAGCTGGAGCTAAATGCTACAGAGTGAGCTAGGGGGTGAGGATCAATCTGGGGTATGGTTCATCGTGGTAAAGTACTTGCCAGAATGCACCAGTCACTGCCTTCCATACCCAGAACAGCCCCCTCCCCCAACCACCACCAAGGGAAAATCTGAAAATGTAGCACAATTCTTTATAATCTTAACCTTTAGTAGTCAAAATGTAAGTCTTGGCCGGGAGGTGTAGTGAAATGTAGAATATTTGTGTAGAGATAGGAGGCCTAGAGTTACACCACAAAACAAAATAAAACAACCCCCAAAGAACAACAAACCAAAGGAACAGAATCACATTTGAGAGTCTTGGCAGTGTGATCCAGGAGCGGACTTCATGGCTCACCACACGCATTCCCAGATGTTGGCAGTACACCCAGGTGACAGCTTGTATTCCTGGGGTCACGGTACTGATCAGATGTGACACGCTGTTGGGACCCCTGGCTGCGTGCAGGTCCAGGAATGCCCGCAGTGATGCTGAGGCAGGCATTCACTGTTCGGCATGCCAGAGCCAAAGCTGGGAAACAGATGTGGCTGACGTTCAGCACTGAAGTGGAACGTTGCTGCATTCTACAGTTCATCCCGCTCCCAGAAACGACTTTTCTGTGAGGCATGGTGGTGTGTGCACTTGGGTGCGGTGGGGGAGTAAAGGCTGGAGGACCAGGAGGCCAAAGCTTTCCTTACACATGAGTTCAAGACCAAGACTAGCCTGGATCACAGAAGACCTTATAGAATAATAATAATAATAATAAATATTTTAAAAAAGGAAAGATTCCCCTCCCTTTTGACTGTGGAGTATACATCGGCCCTGGAGTGAGACAGTCAGTACCAAGAAGGCCTTCTTGTTCCTTTTCTTTTCCTTTTATGAGTTTAGGACCCTCTTGACCCATGCCCGGCACCCTGCCCCTTGAACTCAGGCCGTCACGCCTGCGGTGTGTTCCTTTACCCACTGAGCCACTCGTAGCTTGTATTTTTATCGTTTTGTCAACACCCTGCTTTCTTTTATCATTGTTGTTGTTGGAATGTTTTGTCCTTGGCTTGGTGTTGACTTTGCGCTTTTGAAAGAGGTTCTTTTGTTGTCCAGAGATAAGTAACAGCCTGACCCTGAGCTCGCTCCTACTCCCTCCACCTCCCAGATGCTGTGATCTCAGGTGTACCTATGCCACACTGCATCCTGGTTTCTTACAAAAGTCAGTATTTTCTGTTAGGACTCAAAGAAACCAGGGATAGATGGATGAGGTGCTTGTGGGCATATCAAAGCGACTCTGGCCCAGTCATTCTCAGTGGCCCAAGTACTTCATACAGAGGTCTGGCTCCTCTCACCGCTTTTGACCCCTGACCCCCGACCCCCATCCTGACCTCTCCATGCCCTGAGCTTCACTCTGCTTCCCTTTCACCTGCTTCTCTTTCTGTCTGTATGACTCAGCCGCTTTGGCTACGTGCTGTCTTGGTTTTTCTCTTGGTTCTCTTTGCCCTCGTGGTCTTCTTTTAGCTCTCTCTTCTTCCCTGCCTTTCTCCCGCTCCCAGTCTCTCTCTCCTCTCATGCGCAGTCTGTTCTGCGGGCCGTGTTCAGTCTCACCCTTCCAGATACCTGTGGCTGTGCTTTCCTTCATGTCTGCAGCAAACCTCCTCAGCCACACCTCCTCACGTCCTCAGTGTCCTCTTCACTCTTTTCTAGGCATTGAGCTCAAACACAGGGCCTAGCACATGCCCTGAAGTAGTCCTACTAGCTGAACCACAACCCCAGCCTTCTCCAAAGTATTCTTGGTCTGCCCCTTAGGAATGTACACTTTTCCAGTCCAGCACCGTAACTAACCACTTGGCCGTCACAGTCCTGATACTTTTTCAGTTCATTTCATTTGCTGTAATGTGAAACCTAAAATGTATAGATGGTGCATACACACACACACACACACACACACACACACACAGAGAGAGAGAGAGAGAGAGAGAGAGAGAGAGAGAGAGAGAGAGAATTTAACATTGTTTTCTCTAGGGCAGAAGTGACCCACGTGCTCCCTAGTGTAGAAAGCTGTGCTAGCAGCGCACTTGCGGTTCTCTCTGGAGATTAAGTGTAGCAGTGTGTGGTTCTGAAGCCAGCACTGAAGTCCTAGAAACTTGACCTGTGTCTTCCTCCATTCCTGTATATAAATCCCAAGATTCTGGGAGATATACTTCTCAGTGCTGCATTTTCTACACTCAGTGTCTTCCATGTCACAGCCTACCACAGGACACTCGGGTGGCCCAGGTTTGGAGAAGCATGCTTGCTTTTACTCTGGCCTTGTTCTTGTGAAGTCCTTCAGGGTTTTGCCCCCCTCATTCTGGACCAGTATTTAAAGAGTCACCAAAGAGTCAAGTATACTCATGGGACCCATAGAATGCCCCATGATGAGTTGGCTAACTTACAAGTGTCTAGAATGTCCTAGACAGAGGGGACAACCTGTGCAAAGTCCTGAGGCTGCAGAGAGCAGAGCTCAGTGAGGTTGTGGGGTGAGGTTGGAAGGAGAGAAAGGTAACTGGGGAAGGTCTGGAAGCTCACCCCAGAAATATAAGCTGTATCACTCTGTGGTACACACTTCAAAACCCTTCCAATTCCAGTCCCTAGACACACACACACCCAGTTTCCCTCTGAGTGCTACCTGAGTGCCCTCACCTACTGGTGTTCTGAGCTCTTGCTTCATCCCGGCCTGTTTTCTTTTCCCCATTCTTGGCTTTGAGGCTGAGCTCTTAGGGGTGGGAGGAGCTTTGGCTGTTAACTTCCTACACAGAGACTGGAGCGTCAGGGTGTGAGTCAGCTTGGTAACCAAGTGCACAGTGGGTGCTCTGAAACCCTGAAGCTTAAGAGGTTCAAGAGGTTGGAAATCCAAGATCAAGATGCTAGCAGGCCTGGTTCCTCCTGAGGCCTGTCTCAGGATCTGCGGTCGGCTGCCCGGCTATGTCCTCACATAGCCTTCTGTTTATGCTCAGACTCCCCAGCGTCTCCCCTGCTCCCTCAGCTCTTTCAGGGCCTTTGTGCATGCTGGGCAAACACACCACCCTGAGCTACACCCCTGGCATTCTTCCTTTTACTAAAGTACCTGTATTATTGGGTAGGGCTCTACCCTTGGAATCTCATTTAACCTTAAATTCTTTCCTAAAGGTCTGATTTCGAAACACAGTCACACTGTGGGTTAAGATTTCAGCATTGATAGTGAAGTGGGGAGGGGCACAAGTTAGCGCATAATAGCAGTTGGGTTTTTTTTTGGGGGGGGGTTATGTGTGTGCAATTTAGTGCAATTTCTGATTGGCCAAAATAAACTGAGCACTTCAACTTAACAGTACGTTTATATGCTTATAATTAACTGGATGAGAATGGAAGAAGTAAGAAGTTGGCTTGGGGAAATGTCATTGGACCTAATCTCTCCCCGTATCCTCTACCCTTCTTGTCCCTCCAGCACTCGAAGCTGACGTTTCTCTTCACACAGACCCAGCTAGAAAACAGCCCCCTCTCTCCAGGGCTCTTGGGCCTGCTGTCTGTGGGTGAGGCTCAGGGTTAGAGGGCGGCTCCTCAGGAGGGGTCTTTCCTCGGGCTGACTCAGGTTCTAAGGACCGGCCTGAGGTAGATGAGGAGGCGTTTCCTGAGCAGCCAGGGTTCAGGCAGTTCTTTTTTGTCAGCAAGCCCATCTGTTGCCTTTCGAGGCCAAAAGCTCCCTCGGGCCTTGGAGCTCACTGACTTCTTAGTGACTGAAAAGCTCCCTGTCATAGCAAAAGATTGTTCAAAAGACAAGAGAAGACTTCCTAGCGTTTCAGTACTTGAAAACTTTTTTTTTTCCATCTATTTATGTTATGTGTGTCTATGGGGGTGGTGTCTGTGCAGGGGATGGGTACTTGGAGGTCAGAGGACAGGCTGAAGGACTCAGTGGTGTCCTTGAACCATGTGGGCTCCAGGACTGAACTCGAGGTGTCAGGCCAAAGTGCTCCTAGTGCTGAGCTGCCCCACTGGGCCGAGTTTCTGTGCTTTTGAAGGATTTGTTTAGTTATTTAACTCAGCTTGGTAAAAATGCCATGCGTGGTGGCACCTGCTGATAATCTCAGCAGAGGCAGAGGCAGAGGCAGAGGCAGAGGCAGAGGCAGAGGCAGAGGCAGGATCTCCCAGTTACAGGCCAGTCTGTTCTACAAAGCAAGTTCTAGGGCTACATAGAGAAACCCTGTCTCCAAAAAACAAAACCAACCAGCCAAACAAACAAACCAAAGCCCCAACCAAAGACTGGCTTGTGGAGTGTGCGAGTAACCCCCAGAACTTGGGAGGCTAAGGCAAGAAGATCTTAGTTCAAAGCCAGCCTGGACTACTTAGGTAAGACCAGTGTAGAGTCCGGATTTCACCTGGCTCGGGCATCTCCAGGCACTGCTGGTCTACCCTCATTAACGGTCTTGCTCGTTCTTGTCACAGGCTTGTCATAGGCCTGCGGCTCCATCCTGCTCAGACTGAGCCAGGATGCTCGAGCTATTTCAGAAATGTGCTTACCACCACCCACCCCCCACCCCGACCCCACCCCCGCTTAGTCTGCTCTTCTCACTGCTCTTTCCCAAATACTCCCAGCAAGGAAGCTGGGCAAGGTAGCACACACTTCTTTTTGGCTCCCAGTCCCTTTATTCATCTCATGTGTTGTCTGCCACCATCACCACAGCAGCCAGTCTGTAGCTTCTGGGCTCTGGGCTCCTCATTCCTGAGAAGTCCCAGGCTGTCATCCGCATGGTTTCCTCTGTCTCCTCCTTCCCACTTCAGACTCCAAGATTTGGCTGGGTTCACACACCTGCGCATCCCAACATCTCTGTCTCTGAGGATGTGGAATTCTTCCTTATCGGAGGTTCACATCCCCCGCTGTCTAAACCTCATCAGTAACTCCCTTTAAAATCCTTTTTACTTGCTTATTGTTGTTGTGTATACGTGTGTATGATGCACATGCAGGCTCCTGTGGAGGTCAGAGGATGACTGGAATTGGTCCCCTCCTTCTGCTGTTACCCAGGCTTCAGGGATGGAACTGCAGTCCTGAGGCTTGTACAGCTAGTGCTTTAAAAACCCAGGAAGTGGAAACTCTCTGGCCTTGGACATGCAGTCTTCTGCACCAGCCTCCTGCATGCTGGGCTTATGGGCACACACCATGTTCAGCTTTGTCCCTTTTTAGGAGAAAATAACATTTAATGAAATATAATTCATCCATCATTCATTGGCTTTAGCATATTCACCAAGCCGTATACCTTATCAAGGCTAATTTTTTTTTTTGAGCATTTCCTTAGAAGAATACCCTTAGTCACCACCCTGAGGGCCTTCATATTCCTCAACTCTAGGCAACCGATTAATCTACTTTCTGTCTCTAAGGGTTTTTCCTTTGTGGACATTTCCTATAAATGGGATCACATAACATGTGGTATTTTGTAAGTAGCTTCTTTTGCTTAGCATGTTTTCAGGGCCATCCTTATTGTATCTCAGACTCCCATTTGCCCTTAGGTTTTCTTCAGACAAGCTCTCTGGATGGGCTGGCACTCACTATAAAGACTGGGCTGGCCTTGAACTAATAGCAGCCCTCTCGCCTCTCTGCTTTCTGAGTCCTGGGCTTAGGGCCTGGGCTTCTATGCCCAAATTTGCTTCAGGGTATTTTTTGTGTCTTTTTTTTTTTTTTTTTTTTTAAGATAGGGTCACACTTTGTAGCCCTGGAACTCACAGAGATTTACCTACCTCCATCTCCCAAGTGCTGGGGTGAAAGGTGTGCACCGCCATACCCAGCCTTCTTTCAGGCTTTAAACAATCCCTTAATGGAGTCCCGAGTTCTGCCCCTCTCCAGTCTGACTTCTCTCTGCCTACTTCTCCTGTGTGCTTTGGCTCCAACACCTTAACTAAATTAACTAAAACATGCTATGGTGGCCTCTTTGGTTTTTGCCTGGCCATTTCATCATCCTGCTTTTGTCTCAGTATTGTCCTCTTAGGGAGGATATTTCTGACTCCCCTGCCTTCCTGTGAGCTCAGAGCTACTGCACTTACCAGGTCAGAGCATCAAGTGGACAGGGCTCTACCTTGCCTTTACTTGTCTGGGTCCACGGGCAGATCGTCGCTGTAGGGAACAGTCATCCTGGACCATGCAAGATGCTCCCTACACAGGAGTCCTGACCATTAGACCTCTGAAAGTGAAACGGACTCTGGTCATTTTCTCTTTCTTCTGGTTTTTGAGACCAAGTCCTATATAGCTCAGGCTGGTCTTGAACTTGTTGTATTGCAGAGGATGACTTTGAACTCCTGATCTTCTGCCTCCAGCACTAAGCTTATAATACACACACCTTTACCATACCTAGCAACGATTTTCTGTTGATGTAGTTTGCTCTGAGCTCTGGCGAGTGTTCACAGAGGTCATTGGCCACTCTGTTGTTTGTCATCTTTTTCTTCAGTCTTCCCGCATCATCTGTCATTGTTAAATATTTCGTTATGATTTTCTCCTCCCTCATTGCCTGTGACATGACTTGCCCTGGTTCCTGTCTTGCTCCTGTCTCTTTCTAAGGATAGTTCTTCCCATAGTTCTGATCTGCCTTCTACAGCTTCACCTGTCCCATCTCTTATGTGTGATCTGGGTTCCTGTCTGCATCTTAGACCGTCTAAGACCATTTTCTGTTGCCTGAACTAGGGACGTGGGTTTTTTTGTTTGTTTGTTTGTTTTGGTTTGGTTTGGTTTTGGTTTGGTTTGATTTTGTTTTTTTCAAGACAGGGTTTCTCTGTGTAGACCTGACTGGCTGTCCTGGAACTCACTCTGTAGCCCAGGCTGGCCTTGAACTCAGAGATCCGCCTGCCTCTGCCTCCCAAGTGCTGGGATTTAAAGGCGTGTGCCACCACTGCCTGGCGAACTAGGGACTTTTATTGTTTGTATCTATTTAGAGTGTATTTTGATTAATGACGTTGGAGGCTGGGAAGCTGGAGAACAAGGTAGCAAGGCTGCCTTCTGTGAGGACCTTTGCTGTGTTCAGAGCAGGGCAGAAGGCAAAAGGCCATTGGGTGCATGGGAAGAGGCAGAGTGAGAAATTCCCTCACTTTGTAACATGACTTGAAAACCACCTACTCATCTGAGAAAGACATTACAGCCCCCTCAGTGACTTAAAGAACAGTCCTGCCTGCCTGCTCAGAGACACCCCCCCCCCCCCGCTGTCTCTTAACACCCTTGTGACTTTTTTGTGTTGGCTGCTCTTGAGTTTGTGATCCTCCTGCATTCTGAGGGCTAGGACTACAACAGGTGGGTACACCACCGCCATTGCTTTTCTTTTGAGCCAGAATTTCTCTTCTTGCCTTGGAAGGCTCTTCTGAGATAGAGACCACATCAGTGATCGTATTCTGAGCACGGAGCAGTGGGAGTTCTGGGAACAATTGTTTATTGACTACCTAGAAGAGAGTGCTTCTTTTCCCCGTTATTCCTGTAGTCAGCAGGCTCAGTGAGCGTCTCGACATTCTTTCCGCTTTTCATTCTTCCATAACCACACAGGGCCATCTTTCAACACTAAGCAAGAAGTCCCGCCTCCCTCTTCGCCCTTGCAGGTGGCCATGGGCAGCACATTCCATCTTAAAGCCAGTATTGCTGACCCCAGTGCCTCGGGTGTGCCTGGCCCTTGGAATACAAAAAGCATCCTCTGGCCAGGGCTGTGGGTCAGCACGTGGGAGGTGGAATTTTGGGGCCAGAGTAACAGATGGATAACCAAGGGGTGGGCAGGGGACAAAAGTACAGATCTCAGACAAGTGGTCTCAGAAGAAAGGACTGAAGTGAGGGAGGCGGAAGCAGCAAGGTTCTGAGTTAGGTTGTTTACTGCACGGCCGGTGCTGCCCTTCACATTGCTCGCAGTCCCTAGGTCCTGGAGAAGATCTCCAGTAGACTGTCAGCACCAACCATCGTGTGCCCTGTGCCCAGTGCAGGGCAGTCCCCTCCTTCACAAGGTGTTTCCTCTCAGGACAGCGTGCAGGCACCCAGAGAACTCAGCTGTCTGCCTCTTTGCCCTTGGTGTAGTTACTTTTTGTACATACTGAAGTTCCCAGGAATCCATGTAGTGACTCTGGGCAGTGTCCTAACAGGTGTGTGTCAGAGCGTGCGTGTGCTCATGTGAGCTTGTAGGAGGGCTTACCGACTCTTTCTCTCTCCAGGCTCATTTTGCAGAGGGAGAAGCACTTCCATTATCTGAAAAGAGGCCTCCGACAACTGACAGATGCCTATGAGGTAAGACATGGCCCTGGGCAGTGCTTCTGGTGGAACATGAAGGCTGTGGTTGGTCTCACCTGTCGCAGATGCGCCCGCTAGGTCACATGGCTCTGGCAGGAACCAGACTGCTGTTTCAGAGCTGATGCTCTACTTATGGGCTAAAGAAAGGCTTCTCCAGCTAAGAGGTGATGGCACACGCCTTTAGACCCAGCGCTCAGGAGGAGGAGACAGGAGGGCAGATCTCTATGAGGTTGAGGCCAGCCTGGTCTACAGAGCGAGTTCCAGGATAGCCAGGGCTACACAGAGAAACCCTGTGTCAAAACAAAACAAAACAAAACAACCAAACCAAAAAAGCCAATAAAACAAAACAAAATCTTCTCCAGTTTTGTCAGCCCCTAGAGCCCCAGAGCTAGTGGGACATTCTAGATGGGCTAGGCCTGTCCTTCATCATTTGATCACGGCCTGCTTTCTCCCGACTCCCTTTACTTGGAGATCAAAGTCAGTTTGGCCAGAGGACCAGGACTTGAATCCCGGAGGGCACTAAACAGAGTAAATCTTAAAGCATGGTCCTAAGAGCCAGGAGATGATGGAAGGGCCTAAGAGCTGTGGGGAGGTAGAAAAGGCTGTGACCAGCAGGGAGGGCTCCCATCTCCCTGCCTCCCATTACAAAGGATAGCGCTGCCTTTTATTGGCTTTTATTTCAAGAGTTCGATGTTTGATTTGTGTGTGTGTGTGTGTGTGTGTGTGTGTGTGTAGGGGTTTTCCAAGCCTAGCATAGGTAACCTGGGTAACACAGCCGACACCCCAACTCTGGCATTTACTTCTTTTATAACCTGGAGAAAATGAGTCTCCTGGGCCTTGTTGATGTACTTTAAACATAGAGAACCTGTAACTGGTACCCCCTGCCCTGTGGAGCACTGGCTGCTCAGCTGTCATGTTTGACTTGAATTAGAATCCAGGTCTGTGCACACACCACCTCCAGAGAAGCCTTTGCCCTGTCTCCAGACACACTCATCTTTCTCCGGGTCCTCCAAGCACCTAACGGGTGCTTTGCTAACCTTGTTCCGGGAAGACACTGGGTAACTTAGGCTTATATGTCTACTGTGTCTTTCTCTAAGATAGCCATGCCAGTCAGTATTCCACATGCTGAGCACCCCGAGACTCAGAATCAATTTCTGACATTGCCACGCCCCCAGTGTCTAATGTCTGGCACAAGCAGATACCAAATATTTGCCGAATCTGTAAATGAGTGAATTCAGGAAATGTCCTTGTAAGAAGGCAGACGCGTTTCCTTGTCTGCAGAGGGAAACCAGCAGCAGTTAACTGCCCTGTGTGTAAGTTCTCTGCTCAGCCTTGCTTGGACTCCTGCAGCAGGGACTTAAGAAGGGTTTAAGACTTGTTCCCTGTTGTTCTGTTGTCACAGCTGAAAGCACCCTTCTTTTGCTGATTGTTGTCCTAGGGAGCGAGAGTGCCTGCCTCCTCCTCCCCTTGCTAGGCTTCAGGAACTAAGACAGAACTAGCCTTGTCACAGGACCTTGGAGCGACTGACTAAAGGGTGTGTTTTCTCCCGGTCCCTCTCAGTGTCTGGATGCCAGCCGCCCCTGGCTCTGCTACTGGATCCTGCACAGCCTGGAGCTCCTCGATGAACCCATCCCCCAGATAGTGGCCACAGAGTGAGTTCTGGCTTTGGGGTACCTGGGGTATACTCTGGAATCACGTCCTGGATTTGGAATTCCTTTTGTTCCTGTTTTATTTGATGTAAATGGGGAGAAAACCTTGTTACAGAGAAACCCTTGCCCTTCCCTTGACCTCCAGCAACTTCCGGAAACTCCTCCACACAGAAGCTCTGCTCCAAACTGGTGGGTAGAGCAACTCTTTCGACTTCCAGAGGAGGTCTGGGATGATTTTTTTCATTCTGTCTCTCTCTCCCTCCATCTCCCTCTCTCTTCCTCTCCCTCCCTCCCTCTCTTCCACTCCCTCCCTCCTTCTCCACCTTCCCCCTCTATTTTTATTTTATTTTATTTTTTTAAAGACAAGGTGGTGTCGGTCCAGGCCTTTAATCCCAGCTCCTGGGAGGCAGATGTTTGTGAGCTGAAGGACAGCCTGGTCTACATACAGCCAGGGCTACATGGAGAAACCTTGTCTCCAACAAAACAACAGTAAAAAAAAAAAAACCAAAGAACACCAAAACCAACCAACCAAAAACCCCCATTTTCTCTGATAAGGAAAGTCTCTGTGTGTAGCTGCTTTGAACTCACTCTATAGACCAAGCTGGCCTCCAACTCACAGTGATCCTCCTGCCTCAGTCTCCCATGTACTCTGGCTTTGACCTTTGAGAAGAAGTCCTCACCATCATGCCTGACAGTTATGATGAAACGCCACGGAAAGCATGTACCACTGTGAACCAAAACGCTCTTACCTTCCTTACTCACCTCCGTGGAGGTGTAAAGGCTGGGAACAGGCCAGCTCTCCACAGGACTAGGTGGGTAACTGTCTTGGGTACCAGTGCCGTGTGAGACTCACAGTCTCATTGACCTCTGATTGATGACAAGACATGTAAGTAACGTAGCTGTGCCCCACATTGCTGGTGCAGGTGCAGCTTGTAAAGTGGCACCTCGTGCTCATCACGGGTCGTATCTTAAGAAAAACAAACACCAAAACTGACCCTGCCCCCAACCTTGAAAGTACCAGACCTAGGAAAGGACGGCCAGGAACTGAACCTAAGGGGTTTACTGAGAGCGGCGGGTCTTCTGGGTTGTGTCCCCCACTCCCTTGTACTCTGGAGGGCAAGGAGTTTGGGAGGCAAGTGTCCTGAGCCAGGTTTGGTTTTCCCACAGCAGAAGGTAGCAGCTGTGCCAAGACTCGTGGAGGCTCGCTGGAGCCCTCCCTAGTCCCAGAGCCTGCCTTGGTCACATTGTCAGGTCAGAAGAACAGAACTTACATTGTCTCATTCATTCTCTTTTAACAATAACCTCTCATTCTCGCCTCCCTGGGAAGGATGTCTTGTGATGAATGTGGATGGAGGAGATAATAAAGAATTAAGCCATTAACCCTTAGAATTCATATTTCTGTGGCAGAGGGAAAATATGTCTTGTTTTTATAATCCAGACATTGCAACAAGCTTGCTTGCTTCCAGCTCTGGAAGTGGAGTTGGACTCAGTTTCTGCAGTCACAGGAATTTAATTGTCAAAATAAAGGCCAGGGTGTTTTTGAAATACCAGTTGGGGGTTGGGGTTTGTTTGGGAAGCCCCCCACCCAACGCCTGCACTGTCAGGATGTATGCTAGAATAGGAGGGATGCGTATGAGAGAAGGGATGGGAAGGAGGAGTTTGTGAGAGACCCGTGGAGGCCCGAGAGATGACACAGACCACGTGGGGTGCAGAGACAAGATGGCGGCTCCTGCAGTGGGAGCCCGTCACCAGCAGCTTCCTTTGTTTTTCTAGGTTGCACAGAAGGTCCTTTTTCAGGGCCACTTCTCTGAGAAAGTCAGTGTCAGCTGCTTTTGTGGCAGTATCAGATAGGAAGAGGGGCCGTGAGATGGCTCCGAAGGCACCTGCCTTGAAGTACAAAGGCCTGAGTGTGACCCGGGACACACAGGGTGGAAGGAGAGCTCCAGATGGGAGGAGAGGCCTCTTTAAAGACCTTGTCACAGTGAACATCGTCAGTGCCAAGGGATGCTTTAAATTTTACTTAAAGTAGCTGGGCATGGGGGTGCATGCCTTTAATCAGCTAAGTGGATCTCTGAGTTCGATGCCAGCCTGGTCTACATAGGGAGTTCAAGGCTAGCCAAAGCTATATAGTGAGACCTTATTGTTCCTTCTACTTCAAAAGTGGATATTTTGAAAATAATCAATTTGTCTCAATTTCAAGAACCATTTTAATAATCAATGGCTAAGAGTTTATTTTACAACTGCCTTGAAAGTATTTAATTCATGGTTCTTCTGAGCATTGATTTAATAAACTTTATCTTTATTTTTTTTAGTTTATTAACAGTTTTAGAGACAGATCTCACTTTGTAGACAGAAACTCACTATGTAGCCCAGGCTAGCTTCAAACTCATGGTGTCCTCCTGCTTCACTTTCTGAGTGCTGGGATTTCAGGCCTAAGTCACCATACCTGGCTTGCTTTAATGAACTTTAAAGTCTAGTTTCTGTTTTTCAGTATGAGAGTGAATCTAGGGCCTTATGCATGCTGGGCAAGCCTACTACTAGGCTGTATACCACATCTTGATTTAATGAAGGAATGTGTGTGTGTGTGTTTGTATGTGTGTGTGTGAGAGAGAGAGAGGGAGGCAGAGAGAGACAGAGACAGAGAGAAAGACAGAGACAGAGAGATGCGTGTGTGCCCACACTTCTCACAGCAAGTGCTCTTACCCCCTCATTTGTATGATGTGTACATGAGTGTGTAGATCACTGGTGGGCATGCATATACCACAGTGCCCGTGTGGAAGCCAGAAGACAAGTTTTGGTAATTGTTCAGGCGCTCAGGCAGGGTCTGCTTCTTGCTTCTGAGGCTCAGCATACTCAGGCTGGTTGGCCCAGGAACTCCGGGGCGGCTCTGTGTCCACCCCCCAGCTCCATGCACGAGTGCTGGGTTCATGGCATTATATCCAGCTTTTCACTGTCAGTCTGTGTGACAAGTACTTTTCCACCCTGAACTTACTTACTTTCTTTCTTTCTTTTTTTAAAAGATTTATTTATTATATATAAGTACACTGTAGGTGTCTTCAGACACCCCAGAAGAGGGCATCAGATCTCATCACGAGTGGTTGTGAGCCACCATGTGGTTTCTGGGATTTGAACTCAGGACCTTCAGAAGAGCAGTCAGTGCTCTTAACCACTGAGCCATCTCACCAGCCTCCCCCCTGAACTTTCTTGATGGCCCCAGTTTAATGAACTTTTAAATGGCTCAAGGCTTTCCTGGAGTGATGCTTTATTTGTTTTGTCCTAAGCAGCAGTTAATTGATGGTCCAGATAATGCTTATTGGGAACAGAGCCTGGTAGCACTGACTGGGAAGGAAATGACTATTTTTATTAGATCCAGAGAAATCTTACTGGTTTTTGTAAAAATGTAACGATTGTTTTTTAGACTATCTGAGCTAGGATAATGCCCTTTCATTTATCTATTTTATTTTTAGGTTTATCCTTTTATTCATTATTGTACTCAAATGTCGATTCCCTACATTTTGAAAGATATTTATTTATTTGTTTGTTTGTAGACAGGGTCTCTCCAGCTACCCTGGAGCTCACTCTATAGAGCAAGCTGGCCTCGAACTCATAGAGCTAGATCCACCTCCTCTATCCCCCCCCCCCAAGTGCTGAGATCAAAGACATGCATTTACAAAAGTTATTTTTAGAAAAATAAAAATCAGGGCTGGAGAGATAGATTAGCCACTAAAGGCCAAGGGTCACAATCAAAACCTCAAGAGAAATGACAGTCAGAGTCCATGCACTATGAGGACTTGCACTTGCACTAGATCCTTGTGGCTTGGGTTTTTTTTTTTTTCTTTTTTAATTTAAAATTTTTATTTTTTGAAATAATTCTTAAGTTTTTAAAATTAAAACGTAATTACACCATTTGCCCTTCCCTTTCCTCCTTCACCCCTCCGTGTCTCACCCTTCCTTTCCGTGTCTCTCCCCTCACCCCTCCATGTCTCTCCCCTCACCCCTCCGTGTCTCTCAGTCCTCAGATTTGCAGCTCTTTTTCGTTTTTCTTACACAAGGAAAGGGACCACTTTCAAATGCGGTCTGTTTGCCCCCCTACAAATACCCAGGTGACCTTGCAGGTGGGGCTCCAGCTCCAGCTCGGGGGCGGGGGGGGGGGCGGCTTTGCTTTGGCTGCCATCGTCCCCGTGCCACACATAGCTGCACATGCACATGCACAGAGGTTTGTCTCCTTTCCCCAGTCTGTTCTCTCTCCAGCTTATTTGTTTAGGGAACAAGTCGGGTTCCCTCTAGTGGACAGAATCACGTTGGTTGATTTTCTGCGATGGCTGAGAAGGCCAGCAAGGCCAGGCCTTTAGTATTGCAGGTGTCAACTGTTTCAAGGATAATTAAGTCAGAGGTGGGGAATCTCCTAAGAGATTATACATAAAATTATATGTGTGCTCACATAAAACGAATGAGTGAGTTTTGGAGCGGACACCTGCTTGGCTTAGCATTGAAGGAAACTACTTAAATGTGATTCCCATGCTCAGCTACTAACCACCCCCACCCCCTTCACAGAGCAAAGTGAGAGCCACAGGGAGCCCGTTGTACTGTTAAAACTACATCCAGGATGTAGTTCTATGATAGAGTGCTTGCCTAACATGCAGAAAGCCTTAGGTTCAATCCCCAGTGTTGCATAAACTGGATGTGGTGGTGCGTGTCTGTAATCCCAGACCTGAGGAGATGCATGCAAAAGGATCAGAAATTTAAGGTTATCCTTGGCTACATAAGTCTGAAGCCATCCTGGGCTACCAGAGACAGTGTTATGCAAGAATGACCTGAACTTCTGATCCATCTCCCTTTACCTTTGAAATGTGAGGATTACAGGTATGTGCCACCATGTCATTTTAATGTGCCGGTGAGTTTAGCATAGGGGAACTTCCTACGCTAAGCAAGCACTCTACCACGTGAGCTGCAACCCCAGCCCCTCCTTTAAAATTTTAAGTTAATAAGTATAGGTCATATGACTCCTTACCTTTCAGTGGCGACATCATACCCAATATTCTGGGTACTTTTCTGGGCCAGGTTCTGTTGGCATCTAGTGGGCACAGGCCAAGGAGGCTATGGGGTAAGTCTCAAAACAGGAAGCTGACCATGACAGTCGTACCAATGGGGAGAAACCCTGCTCTGCGTAACGCACTTGAAACTTGACTGTGCTTTCCAAACAGCTGCTGTCTGGATGGGCTTAGCAAAGACGGTGGGTAAAGTCTTAGCAACGACTCTGGCCTCTGGTCATTATTGGGCTCCACCTAGTTGAGGCAGTGCCCCTGTGTTACACTGAGCTATCGCTGTTTTGTAGAATAAGCTCTGGAGGAAGTATGACTGGAAGAAGCCAGGTATCCACCCAGCAGCTCCTCCTAAGAAATTCAGCTCATGGCTGACTGTATTCCCTCCCAAACTGTCATCTTCCTTGGAACTTGGTCTAGGCCTGAAGTCTCTGTGGTAACCTGTTCTGGTGCTCACGTTTTATTTTGCTTTATTGGTTGTTGTTGTTGTTGTAGTTGTAGTGTGCTGGAAATTGTACCCAGGCTTTTGTGCTTGCTGGGCAAAAATCTACCACCAAGCCACACATCCCAAGACCAGAATTTTTTTTTTTTAATTTATTTATTCTTATGTGCATTGGTGTTCTGCTTGCATGCCTGTGAGAGCGCCAGAGCCTCTGGAACTGGAGTTACCGACAGTTGTGAGCTGCCATGTGGGTGTTGGGAGTTGAACCGGGGTCCTCTAGTAGAACAGTCTGTACTCTTAACTGCACAGCCATCTCTCCAGCCCCAAAATATTTTTAAAGTCTAATCTCAGCTGTTCTTACTATAGACAAGTCTCCCTTTTTGTTATTTACTAGAGTTTGAGCTGGGAAGCGAGCAGCTGGGAGCCTTCCTTGCTGGGTTTGCCGTAATTTTAATCCTTTTAATAGTTTGCTCCCATTCCGGCTTTAGTATTTTTTAAAAAAATATTTAGCTATTTTTACAAATATAATCTGAATTTTCTTAGTTGGAAAAATGAGGCTAGAGCCAGGTGCGGTTCTTCGCAATGCCGTGTTGCCACCTTGAACGGGAATACTATTGAACTCTCCGTATCTCACAGCCCTAGTCACCAGGCCCTCCTCTGCAGTGTGCCCAGTCCTGTCTGAGCTGGTATTTAGACGATTCCCTTCCCCCCAGTATGCTATTTGCTAGTTGTACCTACTTCATTTGTTTTACTCTCACTGGGCTCTGATTTATTTCCTGCTTGTTTGACATTAATTACATAGTTTGGATCCTTCGTCGTCCCCACTGGCGACAGTTTTGTTCTGAGTCTAGGTTAGCCTAACCATTGCAAGAAATGCAAGGAGACCAACAATAGGGTCAGTGCGGTGGCTCAGCCAGTAAAGGCCTTTAGCACAGAAGCCTGATGACCTGAGTCTGATCCCTGGGACCCCTGTGAAGTTGGGAGGGGAGAGCCAAGTACACAGAGATGTGCTCCGCCTTCCACATGTCTGGTGGACATCATACACACACATACTGCTTAAACTATAATAAATGTCTGGTGGACATCATACACTCAAACTATAATAAATGAAATGAAATTTTAAAACTAAGGCCAAAATACTCTTCCCTTGAACTTGATTCTCTTAGAAGTTTTATATTCTCTATAGTGGTTGAGTGTCAGAGACATTCAATAGAATGTCCACAATAATGGGGAGATTCTGTGGCTTATGTGTGACCCAGTACCGTCACCACTAGCTAAACATATAGTTACTGAGCACTGGAAATGTGGCTTGTGAGACTGAGGAGCTAAAATTTTTATTTTAATCAATTTGAATTAAGATTTAAGTTGCCCCCGTCACTAAGGTTGCCTGTTGGGCCAGACAGGTGTTTGCCACAAGGTGGTTCTCAGGCCAGCAGCATCGAGTTATCCTGGGACTTGTCAGAAGAACAATGTGCTGCTGAATGTGGTAGCTCATGGTAGTTTCAGTACAGTACTTAGGAGACTGAAGTAGAGGGATTGCTGCAAGCTCAAGGCTAATTTGGCCTTTGTAGTGAGTCATAGGCCAGCCTGGGGTCTAGGCCCTTTAAACAAAACAAAACTAAACTGGACATGGTAGTGCACACCACTGATCCTAGCACTCAGAAGGCAGAGGCAGACTGATCTCTGTGAGTTCAAGTTCAGCTTGGTCTACATAATGACCTACAAGCCATCTGGAGTTACATGGTAACACCTGTCTTAAAAAAACAAAACAAATCAAAAACAACAGACAAACAAAACTAAACCAAAGATCCACAGGGCATTGTACACGCGTAAGCCTAAGAAGGAATGGTGTTTGGGTGAGCGTTGGATTAATGTGGAGAGTTAAAAACTTGCATCTGCCCTCAATGATTCACGTTTAAGTGGTACTAGGTATGGGTTTGTTGTTGTTGTTGTTAAATATCCCCTGAAGTAATTTTAATGGTGCAGCAAAGATGGGTGGTGCTCAGCATTTGTGGGTATCCAGGTCACCTGGGCCTCTGGTAGTGGCACAGACTCTTCATCTTCAGGAAAGCCAGGCTTTATTACTACGTTGATTCCGGTGCACATGGTTTGGGTTTGAAAATCCTTCATCTACAGAGGGTTTACCACTTTGCTGGTCATTGGTATGTGTAGAAAATATTTCAGGGGCTTCTTCCCGGCCTTTGACCATTCAGTTCCTGGAATAAAGACCTTTACAGCACTAAGGCTACCTTCTATGCTATTAAAATCTATTTCCTATTGATAACCCCGAGTTATTACTTACTATGTTTTATCTGGGCTGCTCTTAATTCCAATTGGCCAGCCCTCGTAACCATGCTTGCTTGCTTTTGTTCTTCCTTTCCTTCCTTTCCTTCCTTCCTTTCTTCTTTCTCTTCTTTCTCTTCTCTTCTCTTCTTTTCTTTTTGTTTTTGTTTTTCGAGACAGGGTTTCTCTGTGTAGCACTGGCTGTCCTGGAACTCACTTTGTAGACCAGACTGGCCTCGAACTCAGAAATCCACCTGCCTCTGCCTTGCAAATGCTGGGATTAAAGCCTGTGGCCATGCTTTCTTGATTCCTAACTCATGGTGTCTTCCTTCTCCTCTCTCTTTGACCTATGGCAAGCCTAGGAACACCAAGTCCCACATATCTCCCTTCTGCCCAGTTATAGGCTTCAAGCATCTT
Source organism: Mus caroli (assembly GCF_978045245.1). Taxonomy (NCBI): domain Eukaryota; kingdom Metazoa; phylum Chordata; class Mammalia; order Rodentia; family Muridae; genus Mus; species Mus caroli. The sequence continues at coordinate 75,373,517 of NW_028227269.1, forward strand.
TATTCACCAGTCAGAAATAACTTGTGGGGAAGGCCATATAGTGTCACTTGGGTCTATGTGCAGACTCTCATCTTGGGGCAACCAGGTCTTGGGGGCCACACTTAGCATTACATACAATACATAGCTCAACAGATGTGTATGCTGGGATGCAAAGCTGCCCCCTTATGTAACCTCGATCAGCATCTGTGTCTGAACCCATGTGCCTGTGCATATCGGAACACATGCTTTTGTGCATACTTGCTGTTCATAAAGTGTCACTTGCTGTTTGCACAAAGCTTTTTGGGTGCTATTTTTTTTTTTTATTAGTTGATGAATTTTTGGTCTGTAAGCGTTCCTCCCCTTTCCAATAGGTCACAGTACATTAACGAGTCTGGTTTTAAAGTTGCTAAGAAGTCTGCTAATGCCAGCTTGTCACTTCAGTTTGTCTGTTCCTTAAGTTGCACGTTGGAAAGCCCGAGGATCAGAATGTTCTGTAGTACGGAGGGCGAGGCCCAGGGGAAGCCCCGCCTCCGGTTTCCTCACTCGACCTCCGGGCCATCTGCTGAGGAATGTTGGCGTGGAGCCAGGACAGCAAGGTGTCTGGAACACTCAGATCCTCACTCCTTCCAGACTTCAGGCTACTGGGTCAGGGGGGTTGCATTTCATTACAGTACTCTACCTGAGGAGCTGGGGAAGAAACACATACTGGGTGACTATTTTTTACTTTTCTTTTAATTTTGTTTTGAAGGTCTTACTCTGTAGCTCAGGCTAGCCTGAACTTCCTACATAGTTGAGGCTAGCCTCAAACATAACGGCAGCTGGTTCCCGTGGAACACATGGGTAAAATTCCAGCACTTGGAGGTCTTAGACAGGATTCTAAGGTGGAGGTTAGACCAAGCTGCATAATGATACTCTCTCTCAAAAGACCAAAAAGAAAAGAAAAGGCATTCTGTGGCGTGGAGATTGGACCCAGGCCATGTGCCTATGCTCTGGCACTGAGTAGCTTACATTCCCTGCTCCAGTCTGTTGACAGTTTTTTAGTTTTTTGTTTTAGATTTATTTTTATTTTATGTGTATAAGCCTCATGTGTGTCTATGCACCATGTGTCTGGTGCCAGAAGAGGGCATCAGATCCCCTGGAACTGGAGTTAGAGCTGGTTGTGAGCTGCCATGAGGGTGCTGGGGAGTGACCCCAGGGCCTCTGCAAGAGCAACATGGGCCCTTACTACTGAGCCACCCGTCCAGTGCATCTGCTGAGTTTGATTTCAGTTAAAACCTTTTGTTCTTTTTTTTTTTTTAATGTACTCTAGAATTGCTTAATTTTCTGACTATAAACTCTAGTTTCAATCCTTGAATAAGGATTTTAGGCCTAAGGAGGAGCAAAAAGAATTGTCTTAACCTGTGAAGACTGGAACAGCCAGTCTGTGGCTGTACCTGTGTACATAATGGAAAGCCTGGAATTAAAAGTAACGGTGTGATGGTCACACCAGTACTCATAGCATGTGGGAGGCTGTAGCCGACTAATTGCTGAGTCTGTGGCCACATTGAGCTGGAGAGAGAGAGACCCTGCCTCAAAAGAACAAAGCAAACCAAGCCAGAAAACAGAGGCCTGCTGAGGAATCTTAGTAGTTAGAGACCCCCAGCACCTCATGAACCCCATCTGTGATCTGAATGCTTTGGAGGTGAAGGTAGGGGCGGCTTGGGGTGGGTGTGGGAGTGGGGGCAGGAGGAGGTGAGTCAGAAGTTCAAGGTCAGTCTCAGCTCTATAGCAAGCTGGAGCGTAGCCTGGGACACGTGAGACCTTGTCTCAAGAAAGAAAATTGTATGCTGTGGGTATGGAGTAATGAACTTCAGACTTTATGGAAATTAGCCTTTATGGTCTCCCTGGCAGCAGAGAATAAGTAATAATGAGCTGATGGGTTTAAAGTTACATATATGCCTGTATTCTATACGTATGAAGTCATACAACTGGAAAGATCATATGAAGGAAGGAAGAGAGCTTAAGGGAAAGGGGAAGATAATTTTGGAGCACACACGTGGCTGGAAGCAGAATGGGGTGCTGTCTGGGTGGGGGTGGAGCACAGGCAGACAGGGGAGGACGGGGGAGAGGGTAAATTAGAACAGTCTAAGATGCATAAGCTCAGATGCCATGACTAAACCCACCATGTTGTGTGCTAACTTTCACAAACTAATTTACAAAAAGATTTAAAAATTTTTGTAACTACTTCTGTGTTGGAACATATCCTTTAGGGCAAACTGAAACCATGCTTCTCGTCACTCATATTTGACTCAGAATAAACTGTTTCTCATTTTTAAAAAAGAAAAGAAAGGAAGAGGAAATGAATAATAAATGAGATAAAACAGCCTAGAAAGAAGACCTGACCACTAGAAAGATGGGCTTGCCAGGAGGTGTCTTGGGTGGAGCTCTCCCTGATCAGAAGGCTGTGACCTGGGAGATGTAGGGAAGGTGAGATGCTATAACCTGGTCCTTCCTAACTTTGTCCTTCCTGGAGTGGTCTTTCCTGTAAACTCTGGAAAGCCCTGTGCAAGTAAAGGCTCCATTCATTTCACCTGCAGCAAAAGAGCACCCGATGCCATGCCTCTCGGAACAGGTTTGCCTTGTGAGGAAACTGGAGCCCCTGTCGTTTAGCAGGAAAGAATCACGGAGAGAAATCTCTCCTCTGGAGTGAGTCAGCAGTGCCCGACTTAGTTACCTTCTCATCACGGTGATAAAATGCCCCCAACAAAAGCCACTCCAGCCCTTTCTGCTGCCTTTCCTTGATACTGTAATGGTGCTCATGAATGTCCAGGCTGATGCTCTTAAAATATCAACAATACTGAAAAGAGAGGCAAACACCGGGTCTTTATCTGGCTGCGCTCCCAAGCCACTGTCTGGCTCCAGGCTGTGATGGGGAAGCACGGTGGCTTGGGCAGGTGTGGAATCACCACTGATCTCAGATCTGGGAAAATCACTGAAAACTCACAAGCAGGTTCAACAAGTGTGGGGCAACCAGCCCAGATCTGATGTGCCAGTCAAAGACCTAGAAAATCGGCCACACAATCCTGTCAATTCAGTTCCATTGTACTCGTCACCTCAGACGGCATCATGGGCCATGAAGAAACAAGACAAAAGCACACGGGCCGGGACATCCTGGGGTCCTTTTTCTAGGGTTGTTATACGTATAAATAAGATGCCTGAGTGGCAAACATAAAATGAATGAAGAAAAAAAGCAGCTTACAGGCGAAAGTGAAAGGGACTGTTTGGCAGGGAACACATTGTGCAGGAACAGGAAGCTGGCTTTACATGTACACTCAGAAAGAAGAGAGTGCACAGGAAGTAGGCCTTGTTCTAGGTCTATCCGAGTCCTAGCTTCCTGTGAGGGTCTACCTCCTCAAACAGCAACAGCAGCAGCAGCAGCAGCAGCTGGGGACCAATACCCAACTAAGCGAGCCTGCAGGTGTTGGGGCATCTCACATCTGACCCCAGCAGTGCTGCCTTGAGCCTTCTGCTTTCATCCTTCCAACAGTGGAGCGGGCTGCACTCAAACCGGCTTCTTACCGGTGGTGGGAACAGAAGGGTGTTGCCGGAGAGGGTTCAGGTGAGAAAGTATGCTCGAAGCTGAGGTCTAGTAATGCATCTAGACCTGTGACTAGCATGAAGAGCAGCAATTGAGCCCTGAGCTAGAGGCAGAATGGAAAGGTCCTCAGAGGAGACTGTACTGCTTCAGATCCAGGTGACAAGTTTACTGAAACATAAGAGAAAGGTTTGGTCAAGAAGCATGGGACTCAGCACCAGGTCTACCAAAGATCTCCTCCCCGCCTCATGGTGTTTGCAATACGGCGAGACAAATGCTTAAATAGAAGACTCAGGAGTGTGCACAAAACTGACAGGAGTGGGGTGAAGAGTTAAGGCTTTTGGGGGGTTGTAGTCAAGTGGCAAAGGGATATTTTCACCCCTTTGAAGATAGGGGAATGAGTAAGGGACGGTTAGAATCTGAGAGGGATTTGGAGTTTGGAAATTAATGCTGTCTTTGTTTTCCCCCCTTGGCCATGCACCTAGCGTGTGTCAGTTCCTGGAGCTGTGTCAGAGTCCAGACGGTGGCTTTGGAGGGGGCCCTGGTCAGTACCCACACCTCGCACCCACTTATGCTGCCGTCAATGCGCTGTGCATCATCGGCACAGAGGAAGCCTACAACGTCATTAACAGGTGAAGCTGCGGGCCTTGGGGGTGAAGACTACGAGGGTCCACTACTGTATGGCACTGACCACTGCCCTTTCTGCCCCCCACCCCCTTCTCAGGGAGAAGCTCCTTCAGTATTTGTACTCCCTAAAGCAACCTGACGGCTCTTTTCTCATGCACGTCGGAGGTGAGGTGGATGTAAGGTGAGTGGACGGTTGCACCCATGGCTGCTGAAATGTGCCTATTCTTAGAGCTGCTAAGCCTCAGAATCACGGCAAAGTGCTGCTTCGTCCTGTACGCCAACGTGCAAATGTCGTGTCCCTGGCACTGTGTCATGGTCATTGCCAACATGACACTAATGCCCTTAGGTGTCACTATCTCTCGGCTGCTTTCATGCAAATATCAGAATACGAGTTGGATAAAAAAAAAACCAAATGAGTTTGATTTAGAGATACAAAAGACATTTGTTTGGTGTAAAATAGTTTACTATAAGTAATTATGTAGTGTAATATAAGCTTTCCCCTCTCTTGGGGAAGTAAGTCTAGAGTAACTCTGTAAATACCTTCTGGTTGCATTCCTGAGGGTGCTGAACACTCAAGGCACAGGAGAGTTCCTCTGCAGGGTTCAGAGTTCCTCGTGGGCCAGTACATTGAAGTGGAGAGGACTTGAACCAACTGATGGGTACCATTGGTACCTGCTGGCTCAAACCTCATATTTTACTCAAGAAGTGTATCTGACTAGATATGGTGGTCTGTGATCAACATCTCAGCTCTTGGGAAACGGAGGCAGGGGTATCAGGAGTTCAAGGTCATCCTTAGCTATATAGTGATTTCGAGGCTAGCCTGGGCTACATGACCCTGACTGGATTAAAAAGAAGAAAAGGGAAAAATAGATATACTAATTAGACCAGCAAGTAGCTTCCTGCCCTGTGGGATTCAATGAGGCTTATAAAGAGTTTGCTAAATAAGTAATTTCTTGAATGCAGTGGATCATTGAGATTGTATATTATTTAGTCTGTGAAAAATACAGTTTTGGGAGGAGGTGAAGTTTTATATCAAGATGATGGCACTATCTTTTGTGTGGGTTTTGTTTTGTGACAGGGTCTTCTGTGTATCCCTTGGATGGTTTGGACCTTACTGTGTAGACCTGGGTAGTCTTGAACTCATACAGAGATCTGCCTGCTCCCCCAGGTGTCTGGCCTCACAGTGGATTCTTGAGCATGTTCTTCACAGTGGCGTGCTAGCTGTGTAGCTTTCGGCATACGTGTTACACTTTTGGCACGGTTAGCGTGGTATCTGACTCACAGGTAAAGGCATTTATATCATAAGCTTGGACCAGGTTTGGTCCCTGGTAGAAGGAGAAAACAGACCACGCGTAGTTGCCCTCTGACCTCCACACATGTGCACACCCCACCTACCATCATCAGCACGTGGTGATGATGGTGGTGGTGGTGGTGATGATTTTAAAACAATCTCAAAGAAATTAGGCCAACCAGATAGGCCTTGTTTGCCTCCTGCGAAGCACTGGTGGCTGAGGTCTGGAAATATAGGTCTGTTTTGAAGTCCTGAGCACAGTTACTACACCAGGAGCTGAAAGGAGATTTTGAGAAGAAGCTCAGTGGATTTCTGATAGCATCTAATTTCAGCTAGTGACACAGTACCAGGCTGTAATGATGCAGCTTCGGCGCCCCTCCAGGAGAGGGCACACTCTTGAGTGGCTTATGTTGTCAGTTGTCTCCTGGGTCCTTGAATTCACCGTCAGGCTGCTTTGGCTGAACCAGGTGTAGAGACGTCCTTACATGCTCTCTTGGTTAAGGTCTGTGGCTGTGAAGGGATGCTATGACCACATCAGCACTTAGAAAGGAAAACATTAAACCAGGGCAAGCTTACAGTACAGTGGTTTCAGTAGTCCATTATCATTGCGGCAGGAAGCATGGCGGTGTGCAGGGTGAGATGGTGCAGGAGAGTAACTGAGAGTTCTACATCCAGATCAGCATGCAGCAAGAAGAGAGAGTGAGACACTGGGCTTAGTTTAAGCTTCTGAGACCTCAAGCCCCTAGTGTTGTACTTCCTCCAACAAAACCACGCCCACTCCAACAAGGCCACACCCTATTCAAACTACCACACCTGCCTTGACTTTAGGCCAGAGCTTACTTAGAGGCTACACTGTTGATAGAGAATCGTAGCAGCTTGCAAGGGAATTTAGTTTTTATTAATTAATTGAGGCTGAGCATGGTAGCGCACACAGAACATCCAGCATTTAAGAGGCTGAGGTAGGAAGAGAGTGAATTCAAGGTCTGCCTGGCCTACATACAAAAATGCTCTGTCAGAACAGCTGGACATGGTGGCACAGCCTTTAATCCCAGCACTCCAGAGGCAGAGGCAGAGGCAGACAGATCTTTATGAGTTCCAGGCCAGCCAAGATACACAGAGACCTTGTCTGGAAAGACCAAATGACATCAATAACAACAAAAATTAGAAAAAAACTGAATGAGACTAGGCACAAGCAAGCAAGTCATGGTAAGATCTCCGTGGTGTTTCCTTAACACACTAGTTCTAGATATGATTCTCTAAGTTTCCAAATGCACTCTTTCTCTGTGCTCGTGTTCGTATATGCTAGACAAATGCAGGGAAACTTCTCCAGTCAGTTCTGTGTGTGTTCTATTAAGGAGCACCAGGCCATCCTCCTCCCCTGCTGTGGTCCTGGGACAGATCTGCCAACGAGCCTACAGTTGTCATTTGCACGACAGTCTTCCCATTGTGTCTGGCTCCTAGAACATGACTTCCGTAGTTTTTCACTCCACATTTCTGTTTTTCCTTTGCCTAGAAGCACCAGCCCAGTGCTCAGGAGAGAAAGTCAAAGCCAGAGACAGTTTATCACTTTGAGAGCAGCCTATTCCAGTGCCTGATCAGACAGAGATGGGCTCTCGATCCTGGGGGCCTAGAACAACTCCTGGTAGTTCCTAAGAGTTCCTTACTCAGGTGTTGATAGCTTCAGACACCAGCGATGAACAGTGAAGGAAGGAGCCACTGTTAGCTGGACCTGGCCTGTAACCTCAGCCGTCCACTCAGAAGACTGAGCAGGATTATAAATTAAAGGCCAGCCTAGCAACTGTGAGATCCTGTCTCAAAATAAAACGCAAGATGGAAGTTTGACATGCAACTCTAACTTAGAGCATTTACTTCATTTATCTAGGACACCGGATTCAATCCCTGGTACTGGAAAGACAAACAAAAAGGGGGCCATTATTTATTCAATTTCATTTATTCATTTATTCGTGAATTAACTATGACATTTGTAGTATTCTCTGGGGAGAGAGGAGAGACAAGTGACAGAGCAGGATGTGTTCAAGGATGAGCAGTTAGCTGAAAGCTGCTGAGCTGTAGGAGGCCTGTGGGCACCAGGGAACAATGAGCTGGGACAGGCTGGGGATTGAGGAGACTCTGAGCTCTCATTACAGTGGCTGGCAAATAAATTCATGCGGGTTTTAAGTAGGCAGTGATAGGAGCTGACCTGTACTCTCTAGTTCTCTGGTTGCAGTCAATCAATTGTGGTGTTCCAGACATGTCCTCTGGTTTCTGGGCTGCAAGGAGGAGGGGGCAAACAGAAGGTTGATCCAGTTGAATGACAATGGCTTGGGTTTGGGTGACAGTGGTGAAGAGAAGACCAGAGCAGACAAGCCTGAGAGCCATGGTGCTGGGTATGGGGACAGGAAGAAGCCACATAGAAAGTTGTACCTGGTTCCCTCCCCAGCTCTGTGTGTGATCTGGGACTTGTGGTTTGGGTGTCTGTTGTGTGACTTTTCTTGGGAGTCTATTTCTGTCCATCTCAGATAGAGAGGACGTCAAGAGGTCAAAGAAAATTCCATCCAGGTCCTGCTTGGTGAACCATCAAATGCACTGGAGTTGTTCAGAGAGTATGGGAGACATGGGCAGCTGCATCACCAACCGTGTGATGGTCACAAAAGCTGCGCGGTTGGAGTTCCTGTCCCCAGCCAACCTTGCACATCCTATGTTCTCTAAAGCCACAGGTAGCCGAATCGGTCAGGAAGGAGTGAGAGGCTGGAGTCTCGCTGAAGAGCTAAACACCCTCCTCTCCCCTTTCTGAGTGTCACATAGGTAGTCAAGATTTCAAGATGACAACAGTCATGTCATGCCTAGGAGGACAAAATTCCACAACACTCTACCCCTTCTCCTGGGTTTTGTATTCTTATATTCTCTTCTGCAGTGATTCCTGAACCTTGGAGTTATGTGGATGTATAATTATTTGCTGAGCACTGGGTCACTGTATCTTAGCAGCAATACAGAGCACAGCTAGGCCGGGCAGTGGTGGCGCATGCCTTTAATCCCAGCACTGGGGAGGCAGAGGCAGGTGGATTTCTGAGTTCGAGGCCAGCCTGATCTACAAAGTGAGTTCCAGGACAGCCAGGGCTATACAGAGAAACCCTGTCTGGAAAAAAACAAAAACAAAAACAGCACAGCAAGATGTTTTCAAAAATTTGACCAATTATGAGTCTCTCAGGTAACTTGTTTAGACAAATGTGTAGGGGGTAAACTGGTAACAGGTAAAGATACACTATTTAACAAAACAGTAGCAGTAGCCTGCACAGGGTTTTTTGACCCTGTTTTACAATACCAAACATAGTTTCCCTTCATTGACAAGTTGTTGGTTGTACCCAAAACAGATGTGCCATTGCTTCACCAGCAGGCACATTGTGCTTGTTATGTTTATGACATTAACACACAGAGTGCACAGCCAAGCAGGCCTGTTGATGACAGTTTTCTCTCAGCAGCCAGCATAGTGTTTTGTGGCACCACAAAAAGCAACCAGTGAGCTTCTAGTTCAATCCCAGATTGATTCCTTTGTGTTCTGCAAGCCGAGCATACAGTATTTCAGCAATAGGATCTTACCATTGAGTTACGTACCATTAGTATGGAGCCAATAGCAATATAGCCTGTATAGTGGAACTTTAGGGGTCTCACTTGCCAGTAACAGAGGGCGATACCCCCACACCCAGGATACATTCTTTACCTTCTGTTTCTCTGTTCTTCTAGGTGCTTTTCCAAATCTGTAGAGCGTCTAGAGGTTCCATTGTATCCTGTAACATTGTGAAATGTAGAGCTTCTAGAGGTTAACATTGTATCCTGTAACATTGTGAATGAGCGCCTAGAGGTTAACATTGTATCCTGTAACATTGTGAAAAGGAACTCTTTTCACAAAGTGGGGACAGGAGCTCCAAATGCCTACCACCTGCAGCTATTCCAAGCAAGTGGGAATAGGTTTTAGGATTTAGTGGCTAGGGAAATATTTTTTTTTAAAACTCTTAGTGAGATTCAAAAGATCCCATTGCTTTGTTTGTGTGAGACAGGGTTCTCTCTGTAGCCGTGGCTCTCCTGGAACTCACTCTGTAGATCAGACTGGCCTCAAGCCTGCCTCCGCCTCCTGAGTGCTGGGATTAAAGGCATGTCTGACTTTGATCCCCTTGCTTTTATAAGTAGTTTCTTCCAAAGAGCAATGTTGGATGCAGCAGTGCATGTGGGAGGCACGACCTTAATTAGCTCACTGTGTCCACGGTCATTGTCCTTGAGCCAACTTACTTCCTTGTCTTGGGGTACTGCCATAGGTCACGTGCACGCCTACCCATGCCTGGTGGGCCTGATAGAACCACCTTGTGCTGTACTGCCCAGCCTGGGACCAAGAGGTAGCAGTACTGCACTCTTGCTTACCACACCTGCTTCTTGACTGAGCTTCCTGAGTTCCAGCTCCAGGCCAGCACTGATCCTACCGCCTTGCCATCATCAGGCACAGCTGGCTGTTCCAAGTGTCCTGGGTTGGGTAGAGAATCTCTACTCCCAGTATATTTTCAAGGGGAAAATGTAGAGAGCATAGTGGGGGATAATTGTCCACCCCAGCAAGAGTTTTACTTATATCCCTTTGTCTTTGTATCAGTCTGCTGATGTTCACTGTTCTTGGTGACCCTCGGGGCAGCCGGGAACTAAGGCAGCTCATAGTTCTGGCATCTCTGCACATTAGAAGAACACCAGTAAATCCTCACATCACAGGGCGCTTAGTTGCCCTGCAAGGCCCTTGTGTATGAGCAGCCTTGGCCACCTTGTTAGGGAAGTGGCTGTGGCAGTTCTCACCCTCAAGGCTCCTTCCCCCACAGCAGTGGGCACCACTGTCCTCTTCCACTTTAGGGAATGGTTGTTCAAGCTTCTAGACCAGTAGTTCTCAGCTTTCCTAATGCTGCGACCCTTTAATATAGTTCCTCATGTTGTGGTGACCCCCCCAACCTTAACATTGTTTCTGTTGCTTCTTCATAACCATGATTTTGCTGCTGTTATGAATTGTAATGCAAACCATCTGTGTTTTCTGATGATCTTAGGTGAGCTCTGTGAAAGGGTTGTTGGACCCCAAGGGGGTCTCGACCTACAGGTTGAGAAACACTATACTAGAAGCTCATAATGTATTTGACTTTCTGTCAGCTTTTTTATGAACTCCATGTGAACACAGATTTTTGCCTCATTTGGTTTCAAGCGACCCGGACATGAACAGGCCGTTTTATCTGGTTTTTCTTTTTCAAACCTCCTCTTGATGGCTTTAGCCCTTTACAAACCAGATGGACATGCCAGTCTAAATTACCCAGGTCCACCAGCACCTCTCCTTCCTCTCAGAGATCATTACACAGCGTGGTCACTGGCAAACCTCAAAAGACCCATAACCCAGTCCCAAGGCGCCGACTGCTTTAATGTCCTTCTTAACTCCCTGCTGAACACACAGAACTCTCACATGCTCCTTTCCTAGGCCTCCTTCCCTTGCTATCATTTCTACCTCGTTTCCCTGTTTGATTCTTCCCCCGCGTTCCAGACTCTTGGATTGCAGACGGTTGTTTGTTCGGATCCAATTTACACTTTCCCATTGTTTGCCCCAGCCCTAAGCAGTGGCAAGCCAGCACCTCTGCCTCTTGTCTTTATCTAGGCTAGGGCATCCTGCTGGAAGGCTAACATGGAGTACAACACCCACATGCCCCATTCCCACTCTAACTCCTCCCTCCCGTGAGCAGATTCCGCCCTCCGGGCAGACAGCTCAGTTTCTGCTGCTTGTCTCATCGGCTAGTCTTGGTTTTCTTGGCTGTCCTATTCCATCCGTACATGGAGGCGTCAGGGATGGTGATTTATTCTTGGGTCCATCAACCATCTGAGGGTGTCTCTAATACAGACATCAAGAAGCCTGTCACCCTGTGTCACATCAAGGAGTAGAGAGGAGGACAGTTGCCCTGGAATCTCCCCTGCAGACTTTGGGTTAGACAGCTCAGCTTCTGCTTCATGTCTTACATCAATATTGGGGAACCTCCACTTGCTGTTCCAGCATGGAGACATGCTTATCCAGACCACATGGGGAAAGAAGGCCGCGCCCCCTGGATGCTCTCCCCTCTGATAGTTCAGCCTCAGTTGCTAGCCCATCTCCTTTAGCAGAGGCCATGTAACTGTACTGCCCTCAACGCATCTCTGGTTCCATTCATCCCCTGCCTGGCCACTAGTTGCTGATCGTCTTGTCCTAGGAGGCAAATTTCTTTTTTTTTTTTTTTTTTTTTTTTTTTTGGTTTTTCGAGACAGGGTTTCTCTGTATAGCTCTGGCTGTCCTGGAACTCACTTTGTAGACCAGGCTGGCCTCGAACTCAGAAATCCACCTGCCTCTGCCTCCCGAAGGAGGCAAATTTCTGTTCACCCTCAGTAGATCGGGCAATAACAGGCCAAAGAAACAGTTTAGTCACGATAGCTGCCTCATTCGAATCCTCACCCCAGGCAATCTTCTACCTCCTACATACTCTCTAGCACCTAAGACTGCCTACAGCTCAGGCCAGGAGTACATACACCTACCTGGTGGGGAAGCTGGTTTCAGAAAAGGAGTAGCCGGTGTCTCCAATAAGGGTCTGATGCCCCGCCCCCACCCTCCTCCTACCCAGGAATATTAATAGACACTATCTTGTGAGGATCTATTGAAGTCATCACAACTGCTCTGATTTCAAGACTGTAGCAGCCACGTCACACCCCAGAGGACAGAATTCCACAACTGCCTCCCCTGTCAGTTCTGATGAAAGGCAGACTGCATTACAGGCCCCCTCCCTACCTCATTAGGATTCAAGAGCCTCCGAAAACACTGCTGGGCCTTTGTGAGTGGCTCAAGGCCTGGAGGAAATTAGATCATACCTTCAAAGTTAGCATATGGTAAACGACAGCATTTGGCCCTCGGCACACTTAACTCTTGTGCACTCAGGATGCCTGCTGGCGCAGCTCAGCCTCTGCTGTGCCTTTGGCCAGGGGGAGCCTGGCCGGTCATAATGCTGATAGGACATTCAAGCATGCTGATAGGACATTCAAGCCCGTGGCTTCTGCAGAGATTTCTGTAGAGCGCCTCAGTAAGTTTGGCTTCATGTTAAGTCTATACATAGAATAAGATGGGAGCCAAGCTTGCTTTTCCTTCCCTCTCCTGTTCCTTCTGAGCTCTTAGAGACAGTATTTGTAAGTAGAATTTAAAGAAATAATTTTTGACTTTCCATGGTGGGTATTGGAAAAGACTGTATGAATGTGTTCCATGACAGGTGGAGAAGATGAATGTCCTGAGACTTATGACTGAACGAATAGAATGACAAGAGTATCTCAAATCATATTTTATTTTATTTGCTCATTTTCAGATAGCTGGAAATAGCGCTTAGTGGAAGAGAATGCTCATGGCGTGTGCACAGCCCTGAGTTAGATCCCCAGAACTACCCTGCCTTCCGGAAAGACAGGGCTACCTTTTTATGTTTTCCTTTTGAAACAGTATCTCATGTATCTCAAGTTGAGAATAACCTTGAACTTGTGATCCCCCTGCCTCTGCCTCTTGACTGTTGAGATTAGGGCATACATTACCATGACCAGTTTTGCACAACAAGGGCTTTGTGCATGCTTGGTAAGCACTTTACCAACTGAGCCATATCCGAAGCACTGTTCCTACTTTTTTTTTTTTTTTTTGCTGAAAGCTGTGTTTCTGCGTGTCTGAGGACAACACTTGAAATCAGAGCTCTTTTCTCTAGAGGCATAAGGATGTACCAATTCCTGTCTCTCTTGTGTGGCTTGAGCAGCTAGTAGAGTGTGGTGGCCTGCTTCGGAGTGCATCCTTAATGCAGACAGAGGTCCTGAGTCTGTAGCAGTGAGACATCCGAACGAACCTCATCAACACCAGATGAGATGTGGGAACCGTGGTAGGTCTTTGGAAAAAGGGCTCAATCTAATTTTGAGATGAATTGATATGGCCATCAATTCTGAGGTTGTAGTTTGCCTGTGCGGAGACAGAGAATGTCATGTTCCTTCACTGAAGCCGTGTTGTGAGCAACTCTATCCAGACAGAATGTCACACCTCTCAGAGACCCAAGAAGACTAGCTGTGTGCCAAGAGTGAGCTGTGACTGCAGTAATATACCCAGGCATTTTTCTGGGCCTCGTTCTGGCTTTTCCTTGGAGCCTAATGTGTTTCCCTGTTTCTGTCTTTGCAGGAGTGCATACTGTGCTGCCTCAGTAGCCTCTCTCACCAACATCATCACTCCAGACCTCTTTGAAGGCACGGCCGAATGGATAGCCAGGTGGGAGAAGTCACATAGTCCCCAGTCCTCAGAGAGCTAGCAGTCAAGAAACATAAAAAACTTGAAAGTCCAAAAGGGAATATAAAATTATAAGAGCCGTCTTAGGAGTTAGTTCTGTGCCCTTTATAAGTACTTGGGATTATTTTTAGACTTCCATTAATGCTATATGATAGTTTATATTGGCACAGATCAAAACCTTTGGTAGGTAGCCTTGGTGAGAGTATGTCTAAATTGATTAAAGCAGTTTGGCAATATCTAAAAACAGCCTTGCTTAGAAAACCCAGAAACTTCACTCCTACAGAAACTCACCCACGTGCATGAAAGAGACAAAGACTCATTTATAAGAACAAAACACTGGAAACAGGACTGGGTGTGGTGGCCCTCGGTACCCACAAGGTGACCACAGCATTCAGAAGGCCTTCTTTAGCCCCATCCTGAGTTTCAGGCTAGCCTGGGCTATAAGAGACCCTTTTAAAAATAGAAAACAAAAGGCACATGTTTGTGTGTGTATGTGTGTGAGTGTGTGTGTAAGTGTGTATGTGTGTGAGTGTGTGAGTGAGTGTGTATTTGTGTAGGGGTGTGTATGTGTGTGTGAGAGTGTATTTGTGTGGGGGTGTGAGAGTGTATTTGTGTGGGGGTGTGTATGTGTGTGTGTGTGAGTGTGTATTTGTGTGTGGGGGTGTATGTATGTGTGAGTGTGTTTGTGTGTATATTTGTGTGTGGTGTATATGTGTGTGTGAATGTGTGTTTATTTGTGGGTGTGGGGGTGAGTGTGTATGTGTGTGGGTGTGTATGTGTGTTTGAGTGTGTGTGTTCTGGGTCACACCCCCAGCCCCATCTCTGCTTTAGATCTAGACAGACTGCTCTCAGCTTGATACACAGCAGGCATCTGGAAGCTTCCTTCCAGCATGAAATTCACTTCATTTTTCTGCTTTATTGAAGCCCTGTTTTATTATTATTCATTTTAATAAAGCATAACACTCCCAAAGTTCTTAGAAAAAGACACCTAGGAAATGTATTTTTAAGACCCTGAATGCATCTTTATTTGCAAGCCTGCTTGGTGGTCTGTCTGGTTGGAGATTAATAATTTGGCAGTGGTGTAGACTGATTTGTCTGAGTTCTGTAAGCATTGCTTCGTTGTCTTTGACTTTCCATGTCCTCATCAGTGGATCTGATTTCCACACTAACTAACAGTCTTTGAGGACACAGTAGAGAGATGGTGGTGCTTTGAGACTGAAACTGGGCATTCCCTGGATTTGGCTCTTCTTCGTGCTTTGTTTCTCAGTTGAGAGATCCCATCTTTTTATTCCTTCCCAGTATGCTTTTCTTCACTTCTGCGGCAAACAGGGAATTATATCTGCGTACAAACCCTTGGGGAGCCAGGGCAGAAGCGTGTGCTGGTCCCTACTGCTCCAGAGCAAAAGGCAGAAAGATCCATTGAATCCAGGAATTCAAGACCAACAAGTCTGGGCAATATAGTGAGGCCCTGTCTCAAAAGGGTGGTGTGTGTGGGTGTGTATGTGGTTCAGTGATTAAGAACACTGCCTGTTCTTCCAGAGGTCCAGGGTTCAATTCCCAGCAACCTCATAGTGGCTAACAGCTGTATGTAACTTGATTTCTGGGAGATCCAATACCCTCTAAAGACCTCCATGGGCATGTGGTATACATGTGGCGTACAGGTATGCATGTTAGGCAAACACCCATACATGTAGAATAAGATAATCAAATAAAAAATTTAAAACCCATGTGTAGGTCTTTTCAGCCTGTGAGTATCTTGAAATAGACATGTCTCATTTTCTTGGGTGTTGGTGAATTGAATGGCTTTAGATGTCCTAGACATGGTGGCTGGTGTATTGTCGAGAATGGATTCTGTTAGATCGCTTCAAAGGATGTTTTTGTTTTTAGCAGACAAGCCACTTAGTCAAACTCCCACTGTAAACTTCAAACAGTGCTCTGCCCTGCCGTGGGTGGCGGCTCAGATCTCAGATCGGTTTTGATTCCAAGCTGCTCGGTTTGCCCAGTGTATGTGCTTTCAACGGAGAAACTTGAGCTCAATTTGGGTTTTTCCATCTCTGACTCTCCTGGCTTGTCCTCACTTTCTAGTAGCCTGTTTTTTCCTGCTAAAGATGGTGGCCTTCTATTAGATTTAGTTGCCCTGCCCTGCCCTAAGACCCAGGCTGCCACTGCCACCACTAGGGTACTAAGGGCATCCCCTGGGCAAACCAGAAGGAAAAAAGAAGAGAAAGACAGGGTTGTATAGAAGAGGAGCAGCTCTCTGCAGTTGTTGGCTCTAAGTTTTAATGCCACGTTGCACTCCCTTAGTCGGCCAGGCCTTGGAGATGTTCTGCACTGCGTAGGAGTGTCCAGCCCAGTCTTCAGGTGGACTTACTAACAGGACACTCACGGAACATGGGGATCTGACTGAGCCAGTCTATTTATTCACTAGCTTTGTGCCTTGGACACATCATTTCATTTCTTTGTGTGGAATGATGGGATGTTAAATTATATACACATCTGGAACACACCAGATTCAAGTGAGTTAGCCTGTGGTGGTAACCGTAGTGCCTGCCTGCCACCGTGCCAGGCCATCAGGACTCCCTCCCAGTCAAGAACCTTTGTTGGTGCTGTGTGAAAACGTCCTGATGGTAAATCTTGGTGTGGATCAATTTCCCTGTGTGGTAGGCACTCAGCAGGACTCTCATTTGAAAGCACACATTTCAGGACCAAGAAATCACCTTGCAGTATTTCTTTAGCAACTTCTTTATTTTTATTTTTGAAACAAGGTCTCAGTGTGATTCCCAAGGCTGACCGGTACTGTTGGCCATCTTGCCTTGGTTTCCTGAGTGCTAGGATTATAGGCATATGTCAATATAACCCGGCTGCTTTCACAGCATCTTTTACACAAGTATTAACCTCATCTTAAAAGACTTTTATCGAATTTGTTCTTAGACAGTTTGTACATATTTATAGTGCATTCTGATTAGTGTCACCCGCCCTCTTCTATTCCCCCATCCCCCACCCTCTCTTATCTCCACCCCTCACCTATTCCCCACCTTCTCTCCAAGTCCCTTTCCCACATTGATGTCTGTTTTGTTTTGTGACTCGGTGAGTTTTCCCAGGGTCGTCTGTGTCACCACAGCTTTGGGGATATCCCCTGGGCTCCTCAGTAGGTACAGAATCCATCAGTAACCACTAGTTCAGTTGGGAGGGGAGGGGCCTGGTAAGCTCCTCCCTGAGCTGAGCCATGACGTAGCATTGTCCAGTCCTGGGCAGGTCCTGTGAGATCGTGACTGCAATGGCTGTGTCTGCCTTTCAGCACTTCACAGCTGCCCTCAGAGGGTATCTGAGCTGTAGAGGGGCAGCATCAATGTCCTATCAAAGAAAAGTGCCCCACACGTATTCCCAGCACCTTGGCCAGCCGTACATGTCTGCATTCACCACCAGTAACCAAGACCTAATGTTTTGTTTTGGTTTTTGGTTTTTCGAGACAGGGTTTCTCTGTGTAGTCCTGGCTGTCCTGGAACTCACTCTGTAGACCAGGCTGGCCTTGAACTCAGAAATCCACCTGCCTCTGCCTCCCGAATGCTGGGATTAAAGGCGTGCGCCACCACTGCCCGATTGACCTAATGGTTTTTAAAGGTCACTGGGGGTCTGTTCTCTATCTCTTAACTTTTTCTTGTGTTTTCCAAGAGCTTGCCTTACCATTTACCCTTCCATCCTTCTGCTGTTTTATTCTCCAGTCTTATTTTTAATTTTCCAGAGTTTGGTTCCCCCCTGAATACTTATTTTTTATATTCTCTGCTGCTCCACTTTGCCATCTTTGCTTCCTTCACACAGTATTATCTAAGATACAACTGTAAGGGGCTGCAGAGATGGCTCAATGGCTAAGAGCCCTGGCTGCTCTTCCAGAGGCTATGGGTTCAACCCCAGCAACCACATAGCAGCTCACAACCTTCTATAATTCCAGTTCTAGGGGATCCGACTCCCTTTTCTGGCCTCCACAGGGACTGCACATGGTATACAAGCAAACATGCAAGCAAAACATTCATACACAAAAAAGAAATAAAACTTTAAAATAAACTTTAAAATAAAATAAAATAAACTTTAAATTAAGATGCAACTTTAAGCAGTTTTCTTCTGGGCCCAGCTTGTCTCCTCCCCCTTGCCTTTGAGGCTGGGTCTCTCTTCCATATGGAGATGCGCCCCCTGTATCTGGTGTTTAGCAACCCTATTCATGCTGTGTCTGATACTGAAAGGCTGACAGAGCCTGCACCCACGCTGAGTTAAGACCTAGCTGGTTTTCAGGGAATTCAGTATCAGTATCTGAAGGGCTTTGTTCTTGAGCTTTCAAATTCCTGCCTAGGGTGTGAACCTTGCAGGCTTCTTATGAATTACAAGTAGGGAAAAGGTGAGGTGTTTGGGCCCTGAGGTGGCCTCCCACTGATCCCTCCTTTCTGCTGTGGAAGCTGGGATCCAGCACCCTCCTCCCTTTTGGTAGAAGCATGGATTTTAGAGATAGATGATAGACAGACAGACAGACAGACAGGGAGAGACAGAGGGAGACCTAGAGGCAGAGGGAGGGAGAGGAGAAAGAAG
Organism: Mus caroli; assembly: GCF_978045245.1. NCBI lineage: Eukaryota > Metazoa > Chordata > Mammalia > Rodentia > Muridae > Mus > Mus caroli. The sequence continues at coordinate 75,391,892 of NW_028227269.1, forward strand.
AGAAACAGAAGAAAGAGGGAGAGAGAGTGGAGACTGGGCCTGGCTTGGGGTTTTGAAACCTCAAAGCTCATCCCCTGTGACACACCCACTCCAAAAGGGCACACCTCCTAATCCTCAAATAGTGCCACGCCCTGGGACTAAACATTCAAGTATTCGAGTTTATCGGGGCCATTCTTATTAAACCATCATAAAAATCAAGCATGTTCCTGCTCTTGGCTGCTGCTGCTTCTCTGCCACCGGCCCAGAACGGAGGAAGGTTTCTCTAACCAGCTGGTTAGGTGCTGTTAGCCTCTGTACTTGTCAGTCAGGTCAGCTTTTAGGATTTCGCTATTGCTAGCCTGTGCTCATGTCATCTCCTGCTGTCTTTATCCTGGCTGTTTATGCATTTAAATCCTCTTACTTCTGTTTTATTGGGCTATTGCATTCAGTTCTTTGTGTTGTCCGTTTTTTGTGTTTGTGGGTGTGTGGAAGACAGGGTCTTTGGCAGCTCAGGCTGGGTTTGAATTTGCTGTATAGTTGAGGCTGGCATGAACTCTGATTTTCTTCCATCTATCAGTGCTGGGATTACAGGCATGTGCCACCATGGTCATTTCCTAAGAGTCTTATTAGCTGAAGAAAAGCAAGGTGCAGAGAGGGTGTATCATATGCTCCTGTTTGTATAAAGCCACGGGAAGGAAAGCAGAGCATGTGTCTGCAGTATATGTGTGTGGTGTGTGTGCATGTAGCATTGAAAGAAGTAAAAAATTCTAGGCCTTTAGGCCCAAGTTTGGGAATGTGGCCTCTGTGGCTCAGTGCTCCGAGGTGTGCTGGTCATAAAACAGATAGCGACATTCCTTCCTGGGTTCACCCACCCGCTTCCTGGGTTCAAAGAGTGTTCATTCAAAGAATGGCACCCTGACCATTACTGGAACCTGCAATGCAAATGTGCTATTGTTAGGGGCTCTTAGATTGTTAGGGGCTCTTAGAAACTGTCTTGAGAGATAACCTGACACTTGTGACTTTGCACTTCCTTGTGACTCTTAACTGGTATTTTTGGTATTTTCCAACAACGCCCTCCCCACCTCCTTGAATTGTGGTTTCTTCCTTTAAATACCCCCTTACTCAGCTACCCGGGGCGCCATGGTCCTCAACCCCTGCGTGGTGTATGACCATGGGCCCAAGAGCGCTCTTGAATAAAAATCCTCTTGCAGTTGCAGCAAGACCGTTTCTTGTGTGATTTGGGGTGTTGCCTCTCCTGAGTCAGAACGTGGGGGAGTCCTCACGTTGTGGGTCTTTCAAAAGTAGAGTCTCATATGCAGCTCTTGATGGACTGAAACTTGCTGTGTAGACCAGGCTGGCCTGTAGCTCAGAGATTAGTCCCAGGTAACTAGACTAAAACATCGGATACTTTAAGTATATAGAAAATTCTAAAATTTAAAAACAAAGTTTATTTTTTTAAAAATATTTATTTATTATTATATCTAAGTACACTGTAGCTGTCCTACACCAGAAGAGGGCATCAGATCTCATTATGGATGGTTGTGAGCCACCATGTGGTTGCTGGGATTTGAACTCAGGAGCAGTCAGTTCGCTTAACCACTGAGCCATCTCTCCAGTCCCCACAAAGTTTATTTTTGAGCAGTTACAAGCTGGGCACAATCTTCTACTTAGGGGGTTTATCGTTGGTGTTGTTTGTTTTTGTTTGAGAGGGTCTTACTCTGTAGCCCAGACAGTCCTCCTGCCTCAGCCTTACAAGCTCTGAAATTACAGCCGTGAGCCATCACCCAGGTAGTTCCAGTCTCAGTGAAGCTGATATAGGAGGATCACTTGAGCCCACCTGGACAACAGAGTTGCCAACAACATAGCTCAAAGTGTGTGTGTGTGTGTGTGAGTGTGTGTGTGTGAGTGTGTGTGTGTGTGTGTGTTCATTACAGAAGTTTTAAGCCATGCAGCCTGTTAGTGTGGGTTTGTATTCCAGCTACTCCAGAGGCTAAAACAGGAGAATCCCAAATCTAGGTCTTGCCTAGGCTATAGAGTGAGTAATGCAAGGCCAGCCTGGGCAGCTTAGGGAGACCTACTTCCAAAAGCAAAAAGCAGGCTGAGAGGTAGCTCAGTGGTAGAGTCCTTGCCTAGCATGTAAATGCCCTGGTCTAATCTCCAGTACTACAAAAAACAAACAAACAAACAAACAAACAAAAAACCCAAACCAAACCAAACCAAAAAACCAGCAGACAACCCAGATAGCTGCAGCAGGGTGCCACACATCTGGATCCTAGCACTTGAGTGGCATAGAGGTCAGGCCAGACAGGGGTCCTCTAGGAAATTCAAGGCCAGCCTGGCTACATGAAACAAACAGAAACAGGAAAGAAAGAAACTGGAAATCAGAGGGACGGGTGTGGCCCAGCGTGTGTCAAGTCCTGAGTTTGAGCTCCAGAGCTAGGGTGAAAAGGAAGAAACTAGACAAAAATGAAAAGGCACTCACCAATAAACTTGTACTTGAAAATAGCCAGAGATAGCAGTTATTCTTCTACTTTATGTTAACTGGCTGACTCTGCTACGTATAGTATTCTGCAGCTTTTCCCATGAGGATTGACCAGTGCTATTCCGTTTCTTATGTGAGTGGACAGTTTCTAAATCTCCAAGGCCTACTGGTTTTGTTTTCTAGGAAAAGGAATCTGCTAACATTAATAGATAAGGGGCTAGGGAGATAGTTCAGCCTATAAAGTGCTCTGTGCAAGCAAGAGGACCTGAGCCCAGTACCCATGTGAAAAGCCAGACATACTTGTAATCCCAGCACTGGGGAGGGGGTTTGGGAATCCCTAGGACTCATTGTCAAAGATATCCTAGCCAAAAGTATGATTCCCCAGGCTCTAGTGAGAGACTCTGTCTTTAAAAAAAAGCCCAAGTGGCTAGCCCTCCTGAGGAACAAACACCCAAAGCTGACTTCTGGCCTCCATATGCACGTGTACACACATGCACACACACACACACACACACACACACACACACACACACACACACACACAGCCCAGGTAATAAATCAGCACAGCTCTATCCATGGTGCTACCATCTTATGCTTTAATCAGAGACGACTTATTCTCTGTCACCAGAATATGGTTAGGACGATTGTCCCCGTCCCTGCACTCTCCACATCTGCTTCTTTCGATCTCATAGGTGCCAGAACTGGGAAGGCGGCATTGGTGGGGTGCCAGGGATGGAAGCCCACGGTGGCTACACCTTCTGTGGCTTGGCTGCGCTGGTGATCCTCAAGAAGGAACGTTCTTTGAACCTGAAGAGCTTGCTAGTGAGTAGCTGTTGCACCATCCTCTCCCCGGCCTAGGACTGGTGATGTGACTCTATCTCTGGGACCATGGGGAAGTCTGGTGATGGGAAGGGAGGGCTGAGCTCAGGCATTGAGCGCAGATGGAGCCTCGGGTGTGGTTGCTGGTGTCTGCCCAGCCCTGAGTCAGCAGAAGGAGCAAACAGCTGCCCTGAGTCTCAACTCCCTTCTCCTACCTCTCCCCCTGCCTGTTTTGAAGTTTCTGAACAGACCCAGAGTGGACTTGAGTCCTCCACCATCTGGAATGAGCCATTGTACCTTTGCCCCAAGGATAGCAATGGTCTCACAGGAATCGCTATTACCATGTGTCTTAGAATCACCTAAGAGAAGAGGCTCTCAGAAGAGCTTTGAAGCATTTAAGGGCCAAGGATTTATTACCTGTGAAAATTCCGTATCTGCATTCCAGCAAGTTCTCCAGGCAGAGCTGGGGAATTGCTATTGGGAGGTCTGGGCATCTCTTCTAGACCCCCCAAGCTCTTGGCCAGTGTTCAAAAAGCGGTCATGTTAAGGGAAACCTAGGACATACAGAGAGAATATGGTCCCTTTGTCTTTTGGGAGGTATCGCTCCCCTGGCTATCTGAAAACAAACCAGCTACACTAGACCTTCAGCTCTCTCTGAGAGCGGATGCCAAGCCCTCATTGTTGAGCCTTCCTGAGCCCTCTAGAGTGTTGCTTTTATATTTTGTGGTAGTGTAACAAGCAGCACTTTGCCCTCATTGTGAGAGAAAGCCTCTCACACAGCATGCTCTGTGGAGGTTCTGGAAAACTGATACTGAATGACCAACTTTGAGGATACATTTTACAATATGATCATCCTTACGAGATGAAATGTAAAGTCCCGTGTTGTCTCAGCCAGGGTTTTTATTGTTGCAGTGAAACACCACAGCCAAGAAGCCAGTTAGGGAGAAAATAGTTGATTCAGTTTCCACTTCCACACTGCTGTTCATCACCAAAGGAAGTCAGGACTGGAACTCACACAGGGCAGGAACCTGGAGGCAGGAGCTGATGCAGAGGCCATGGAGGGGTGCTGCTTATTGGCTTGTTTCCCTTGACTTGCTCAGCCTGCCTTCTTATAGAACCCAGTACTACCATCCCAGGGATGGCATTATTTACAACGGGCTGGGCCCTCCTGCCTTGATCACTAATTGAGAAAATGCCTTACAGCTGGATCTCTTGGAGGCATGTCCTCAACTGAGGCTTTTTCCTCTGTGATGACTCCAGCTTGTGTCAAGTTGACACACAAAACCAGCCAGTACACATGCTGTAGGCAAAAAGGAGGAATATACTAGTGCATGCCTAAATTTAAAATGTCAGTGCTGTAGACTTGCGTTGCCTCTACCTCTTAGTCAAAAATCCCTGGGAACATTTTCTGATCTGCTTTAGTTGCGATGTCTCTTTCCCTCCAGAAAGTGGGAATAATAATCCCTATTCCTTAGGGTTAAAGAAGATGACCCATAAAGAGCCTGATAGACAGAGGGTGCTCCATAAATGCTAGCCCTCCTTCTCCCTGTGACCCCCTTCCCTCCCTTTGCTATAAACAACCATTATCTGAGCCGGGCAGTGGTGGCGCACGCCTTTACACCCAGCACAGGAGGCAGAGGCAGGCAGATCTCTGTGTGGAAGGCCAGCCTGGTCTACAGAGCAAGCTCCAGGAGACCCAGGGCTACACAGAGAAACCCTGTCTCAGAAGAACAAGAGGGGGAGGGGAGGGAGGAGGGGGCTTTGATTTCCTATATCCAAGGGAAGTGGAACCAACCCCTGGCTTTAGGCACTGGAACAAAAGCATGACTTGAATCTACTCATATTTTGGGGTGAGTCAAAGGTAGAGTGGTTGCCCGTCCCCACCCCCTTTGAGTGTTTAGCTCACTGTCATTAAATAGCAGTTCCTGAAGGTTCATTTAAGACCAGCTAGGGGGGTGTTACTACCTAAACACATCCGTCCGTCTAAGCATCCGAGGCTGACTTGTATTGCCATGACCAGGGGCATACTCTATTATATTTGAAGAAGTCCAGGCTTTCCTCTAAAGAGTCCTCTGCGTCTGCAATTCAGGAACTCAGTCTAGGAGGGCTTCAGATTCTGGGCATAGGCGCCTTGTTCCTTTTCAGTCCAGTGGTGCAGCTCTGTGGCCTCGGGCTGAGCAGGAAGAGAGATAGCATTGCATCTGCTCACCCAGTTGCTCTGCTCATCCCTCCAAGGCTATCTTGTTGGAGTGTGTTTAGAAAATGTGGAGATAAGCCAGGAGCGGTGGTATCAGGTGTGACCACTGGGTGACAAGTGCCAGTTTATAGCTTCTGCCCAAGATTTCTTGTGTATCACCCCAAGAGAACTGGAGGCTAGACCAGGAAGTAATCATTTGGTAGCAAGGCTCAGTGGCTCTCAGTCCTAGTAGGGACTTGAGTGCATGTCCTCAGGTACCAGGTAAAGGCCTGACTAGCTTGATGTCATCGGATGAGATCAGCCCAACACTGCCCTCCTCTGCTTTGAACAAACTCCCCTGAGAAGTGATGAGAAGAGACAGGTGCTCCTGCCTGAGTTTTCTGTCCCAAGCTGTGTTTTTAGAGACCTTTGCAGGCCTCCCACACCAGTGTGGCCTCTGCACTCAGCACCTGCTTCCTTCCATTTGGACCTAGTGGGAACAAGAGAGGGTAATGGGCTATATGTAACAGGGTGCTGGGTGACTATTTGGGGAGGAGAAAAGAACAAACCTGGGGAGGGGGTGACAGGAAATAGCAATGAAGGAGACAAAGAAGATATATATATGTGTGTGTATATGTGTGTGTGTATATATATATATATATGTGTGTGTGTGTGTGTGTGTGTGTGTGTATATATAAAATCTATCACGTACACACACACACAGTGTAACAAAGAAGAAACCTTTCACTTTTTATGCTAAGTGAAAAATGGTGATTGTCTTTTCAGCCCTGAGCAGTGATCACTGCCCGTTGTTTCAAAATGGCCAGGTTTAAATGACAGTTGCCACTGGGGAAGGGGAGGAGAGGAAGGGAAGCCAGAAACCCAGACATTTTCCCATGGAGCGAGTGGCCCTTGTAGCTGTATGTCTTTGGCTCATACCCACCTCTACCGTGTCCTTTCTCAGCAATGGGTGACAAGCCGGCAGATGCGGTTCGAAGGAGGTTTTCAGGGCCGCTGCAACAAGCTGGTGGACGGCTGCTACTCCTTTTGGCAGGCAGGGCTCCTGCCCCTGCTGCACAGAGCCCTCCACGCTCAAGGTGAGTCCACACTGCTACTGGTCTGTCACTAACCCAGCACTGTTGAAAGGAAACTCTGACTGCCTGGGGTTTTGAGGGCTGGTATGGAGCCTCCCACCCTTGGGGCTCTCTGAGCAGAATACCATCCAGTTCCCATGGTTTCAGATCTTTCACTGCTGGGGCAGGATGACCTTCCCCTGAGCCACTCCCCGTTATCTGAAGGGAGCATCCCCACCCTGCCCCAGCCCCCACAGTGACTGGAGCTGCCATCTCAGCTGGTGTGATGCCACAGCCTCCATTGCAGAGCCGAGTTTGGTCACGTCAGAGTGAAACACTCCCTGTACACATAGTCAAAATGGTGCGTTATCCAGGTCTGAAAAGGGGCAGAGGGCCTGGATCTTTGAGAAAAGACTCACCCGCTGTGGCTGAGCATATGTCACCATCAGAAATATGTTTTTTTGGGTCACTAAGATGGCCCAGCGGATAAAGGCTTCTGCTGGCGTGTCTGACAACCTGGGTTCAGTCTCAGGGACTCACATGGTGGAAATAGAGAACTGACTCCCAAGAGTTGTCTCACCTCCACATGTGATCCCCTCCCACGCAAAATAAATAAATAGAATGTTGCTTGTTTTGGGGGGTTTTGTTTTTGTTTGTTTGTTTTTTAGGAAATGTTTTGACTGCCACTGCTTGCTTCAGTGGTTTGGTTTCGTTTGGCAGAACTAGGGGGTTGACACTAAGGACCTCATGCATGCAAGACAAGTGTCCTGCCGCTGAGCTGGAACCCACCCCTAGAAATGTTTCATCTTAAAGTCAGTGAGCTGACGAGGACTGTGCTTCACTGGGCCGCTAGACTAGAGAAAGCCATATTCCTTCCTAAGGAGACAGCACAAAACATGCAAGGCAGCAACCAAAGCCTCCAACAGCCCTTGTCTCAATACCTACAGGTTGATTCTGTGCTCATTCTTGCCTGTGAGCTCCCAGGTGGGAGGGGGAGGCATGGCCACCCTGCCGGCTTCCAATCTGTTCCTGCAGGGAGATCCATCCCTTGGCCCAGAGGGAGACTTTCCTGTGGACTCAGCTGGGTGACTAATTGCTCAGATGTAAAGGATGAGATTCCTTCCTGCCACCTCCCACACCTAAGCTTCTTGGCCCGACTCTAAGCCTTAATTCCTTAATCTCACTTGACGATGTCCAGTTGTGGATGCTTCGGATACTGATTACGCGCACACAGAGGCCCTGTCGTCCCTTTCAGCCTGGGGCCCTAGGATTTAGGCCTCAGAAGACTGAGGCACATAAAGGCCAGCACTCCGGAGCCTCCACAGGCTCTGACGTATCATTAGCAGGACTGTCAGGAAGTCTCAAGAGCAGCAGTTCTCAACCTATGGGTTGAGACACCTTTCAGGGTCAAATGACCCTATCACAGGGGTCACATATCAGATATCTTTCTTATCAGATATTTACATCATGATTCATAACAGTAGCAAAATTATAGTTATGAAGTAGCAACAAAAATAATTTTATGGTTGGGGGTCACCAAAACATGAGAAACTGTATTAAAAGGGCTGAGGCTGGGCATGGTGGCACATGTTGTTAGTCCCAGCACTTGGGAGGCAGAGGACACAGGCAATTTATCCTGCAAGTGGACTGTGAGCAGGCATTTGGTTTTGTAGGGTAGTATGCAAATGTCTGTTTAACTCATAAACGAACGCACTTAAGGTTTTAACCTGGAGACTGCACTGTCAGGAGTTCACACACAGAGATGTTAATTGAGGATTGCTTTCAGTAGCAAACAGATAATATTCACTGAAAGGGGAAGAGCTACCCAGCCTGGTCACACGCATACCTTTAAGCCCAGTACTCCGGAGGCAGAAGCAGAGTTCAGGGAGAGCCAGACCTACACAGCAGGTTCCAGGTCAGCCAGGACTGCACCGTGAGACCCTCTCCCAACACACAAACACGCGTGGATAGATAAACAATGCTCTCTAAGCGGTAGTTACATCAATAGCTCTGTTCAGAGAGCTCCCAGGATAAAGGGCCACACCCAGGGCAGTCATGTGCACACCAGCTGGTGTCCAGCGCTTTTTCCTGGCAGCATTTTGAAACCCTCAACAGTGGATAATATTAAGAGCAGCAAACTATATCCTCTACTGTGCCCTTTAATTTTCTTTTAAAAAGTTATATACACTATTACTTATATTTTAATTTTTAAAAGTTATTTGTAACCCTGTCTAGAAAAACCAAAAAAAAAAAAAGTTATTTGTGAGTGTGGATGTGTGTGTTCGTGTGCTTACGTGTGGTATGTGTGTGCCTGTGGGTGTCTGGCAGATTCCCTGGAGCTAGAGTTACAGAAGGTTGTCAGTCACCTGGCAGTGAGCCCTGGAACCAAATCCATTTCTCCTGCACGGGCAGTACTTCCTCTTAGCCCCTGAGACATCTCCCGTGTCTAAAAATTTTTTTCCTTAGGTTTTGATATCAAGGTATTGAGCCCAGATCCTGCTAATCACATTTACTACCACTGAGTTATAGCCATGCACTTAAGAAAACGTTTTTGTATTATTTATTAATGTGCAGAAGTGGGGTTGAACCCAGGACCTCATCCATAGTAGTCTAGACTCTGCCTCTGAACTGTGTCACCAGCCTGGTCATTATTCTTAAAACTTTTAAAACTGTGTTTGTGGGGCTAGAGAAATGGCCCACTGGAGAGGTGGCTCAGTGGTTAAGAACACTGCCTGCTCTTTCAGAGGACTCAGGTTTGTTTCTCAGCACCAGCATGGCACCTCACAGCTGTCTGTAACCCTACTTCCAGATCCAGTGCCATCTTCTGGCCTTCATAAATCTCAGGCACATGCTACATGCAAAACCCCATATATGAATATGTGTGTGTGTGTGAGTAATATAAAAATAAAGTAAAATAACACAATTACAAAATTATTGCCAGATGTATGATGCATACCTGTAGTTCCAGGAGGTGGGTGCAGGTGGATCAAAAGTTCATGGTTATCATTAACTACATAGTGAGTTCAAAGCCAGCCTGTGCTAAGACCAATGTCTCCAAAGAGAAAAGACTTTCTGTCTGAATATTCTGTAACTAAATGTGGAATGTTCTTTTGCCATGTGTGGTCTATGTGTATGTACATGTTTGTGTATGGATAGAGGCCAGAGGTTGACATCTGCTGTTTTTCACTGTCAGTCTCCAACATATTTTTTTCTGACAGGGTCTCTCATTGAACTTGGAGCTCGCCAGTTCAGCTAGGCTGGCTGAACGTGAGCAGCACGTGTCCTCCTGTCCCCACCTCCCCCTGGAATTGTAGGCGTGCACTGTTGTGCTGACTCTTTACATGGGTGCTGGGATCTGAACTTGGGTCCTGTGCTGACTCTGCACGGGTGCTGGGATCTGAACTCGGGTCCACATGCTTGCACAGGAAGCGCTGAGCCTAGAGAGCCATTTCCCAGTCCCGCTTACTTTGCCTATACTCTCACCCACTCTGTTCACATTAGCCTTTTGTAAATTCTACCTAGAGGTTTTTATACCCACCCCAGAGATTTATGTACCCATATCTATGAGAGTTTTGGTGGCCCTGTTTTTTTTTTTTTTTTTCTCAGTTACCTTGCACCTCTCCTTAAATGGGATGTTTCACCATTACTCCGAATGATGGTTCTGAAGATGATGTAGCAGAACAGAAATTTGTGTCTAAGTGTTATATGAAAAACATGCAGTTACAAAATTATAATAATTGTAACTATATAGGGAAATGCATAAAACAAAGGTGGCGAGCTCTCTCTCCTCTCCCTGCTTGGAAACTGTTACCTGCAGGATTCTTTCGCTGTACTGGCTGAGCTTAAGAATGAAGGTGCCCAGTGCGTAGCGATGTATCTCAAGGTGGAGAGCTTCCCAGCATGCACAGCGTGTTCCCCAGCATCGAAAGAAATGAAAAGAAAAACAAAACCCAGACTTAACTTCCTCATGGCTCTCAACGTGGCTGGTTTTTGCTTGTGCACAGAACAGTCAGCAGTGATGGCTTCTAGGACAAATGTTTGGGTCTCTGGGAGTTTCTTTTGGATGTGGATTTGGTTCAGGGTTAGAAAAGTCAGAATAAGCTACTGGGCTACTAGCCTCTGGTAAGTAGTGGGACTTAACAAGTTGCAGAGAGGAGCTAAAGGAAATGCCCCAGGAAGCTGAGGCAGACTTGGAGCTGCGCAGAGCAGCTGGAGATTTGGTTTCGGATGGTCGTCCTTGTGGACTGGTATACTTCGTGGCAAATGAGACTGCCACTGAGACCTGCTCTTTGACAACACAGCCATGTCCAGGTGAGGGCACACGTGGTGAAGACAGCAGGTGTACGAAGAGTGATTGGAACGTCAGCCCCGCCCTTCTGACCCTGTGTTCTTCCCCAGGTGACCCTGCCCTCAGCATGAGCCACTGGATGTTCCATCAGCAGGCACTGCAGGAATACATCCTGATGTGCTGCCAGTGTCCAGCCGGGGGGCTTCTGGACAAGCCTGGCAAGTAAGTGTTCCCTTGGGGAGAGGAAATGGCTACCCAGGCTCACTTAGAGCCAGGCCCATCAATCAACCTGGGCATCCCTGTCCTTCATCTGCTTATTAGCACTAACGTGAAGGGGAAGTGCCACGGTTGGGGTAACCCCCCCCACCCTTTCAGTACCACTGAGCGGTCACCTCTGCTACTCACCCAGAGTCGCTCGTCAGAGACCCCCAGCTCATGGGCACCTCCCTACTTCCCCAGAGAGGTAAATGGGTGGCTGACTTGGTAGCTTTTGTCCCCAGAGATAGGGTTTCTGTGTAGCCCAGGCTGTACCAGAACTAGCTATATAGACCAGAGACCTGCCTTGAACTCAGAGATCCTCCTGCCTCTGCCTCTTGAGCGAAAGGCATGTGCCACTGTGCCTGGCTTCCTTTACTTTTTTTTGTTCTGTGTTTTTCTTGTTAAGTCCGTTTAACTAGAATAGGATGTGGATGGAGGTACAGATCAGTGGTGGGTGGAGCACTCTTCTGGGATCAATCGTGAGCATAGTGAGACAGCGAGAAAGAATAGGCTGTCCAATCAATGACTGTTGTAAATAGATTAGAACCCACCAACTCTTCTACAGTAAATTCAATGACTAAGTGCAGACCTGGGATGCTGTGTATGGTACCGTAAATGAGAAAGGTAAATAAAATATGAGATGTCCTGTTACACAATGGAGCTATGCACACCTCCGTGTGCACACATGCACACACACACATACACACACACTCGCACTACAGCTGGGTGGAAGGCCTGGCCCAGCAATTTATCAAGAGGAGTGTGGTTGATTTCTAGACATTTTTCTAGAGAAATGCATTAATTTAGTGCTACCACCCCCAGAGTGCCCTTTCCAGAACGGCTGGAAAGACTAAAACAGTTCCTGTGGCTGAGGGTGTGGCTCAGCGGTGACTGTGGACTAGCAAGTGGGAAACCCTGGGGTCCATCCTCAACACTGCAGCAAAGCGAAGCAAAACAACCGACCAACCAAATAACAAAACCTGATCCCATTGTTGGGCAGGGCTCAAAAATGAGACCTTCAAGGCCATTGCTGGGAACAGCCATGCTTCCTCTGACCCTGTATAAAAAAAAGGGTCCAAGGTACATCTGTAACACAGTTCTCTGGATTCCTGTGGTAGGGAGGGGCAGGGCCGTCTCTGAGCCATCTGTCTGTCCTTGCAGGTCACGTGACTTCTATCATACTTGCTACTGCCTGAGCGGCCTCTCCATTGCCCAGCATTTTGGAAGCGGAGCCATGTTGCACGATGTGGTCATGGGTGTGCCCGAAAATGTTCTGGTAAGGCAGGTGGAGGCTCAACGTCCCCTCTCAACAAGGTTTCCCAGGTCAGGGGACCTAGTTTCAGAGTGGCCACTTGCACCCTGCAGAGCTGGCTCTGTCCCCTGTGTGGGGCAAGTTGAGAAACTCATGGGCCCCACCCTCCTGGCATTCTGCAGCCTGAGTGAGGGTGTGAGCGGAGGGAATACAGGGCCAGGCAGAGGCAGGACTTCAGTGGTCGGCACTGGGGGCAGAGATGCTGGGACCTTATTCCAGCCCATTGCTGACCGCAGCTCCCTCTCTAAGGCAGGCACAGCTGTTACTCAGAGCCTGGGAACCTCTAGCATGGGCCCGGGTGCCATACTCACTGTATTATGGCCGGCTTCATCGCTGAACCTAGATGCTGCCTCTTCAGAGAAGGGGCTGTCCACATTGCCATGTGCCAGTAGCATGAGGCAGTTTGCCATGTTTGTTTGATGTGGTTGCACTTCCCTGGGAAAGTAGCAGCCCTAGCCTAGAGATGTAGCTCAGAGGTAGGGTCTGTGGCTACATGTGTCTGCAGCGCCCTGAGCCCAGACCCAGCACAAGAAAGGAGTAGGATGTTGCCCAGCATGGCCTGTGCTACAGCAGCCTGGCAGAAGGACACACTGTGCACTAGACGTGAACCCAAGAAACAAACGCAGCTGAGACTGTCTGCAGTGACCAACAGATATAAATATTGAGCCTTTGCATCTGTCTTTTATGTCTTTCCTTTGCTTGCGTTAGTAAATATTTCAAGCCTGAGGGTGAATAGATGAAATTTTTTTTTTTTTTTTTTTTTTTTTTTGGTCAGGGTCCCACTATGTCACTTTGTTGCTCTGACTGGCCTGGAATTCACATTGTAGACAGGCTAGCCTTTGGTGGGGCATGTGTGGGGGTGCACATGGAGATCAGAGGGCAATCTCGTTGCTTGAGCATCTCACTAGGACAGTCTCAAGAGTTACAGAGTCTTGCCTGTTACTGGCTGCGTAGCCAATAAGCCTTCCTGTCTCTGCCTCTAAGCCCTGGGATCTTCCTGTCTCTGCCTCCCTGCTGCTGGGATTATAAGTGCCCCAACCACACCTGGCCTTTTACATGGTGACTGGGGACCAAACTCAGGTTCTATGGTTTCTCTGAGAACATTTTGCCAGCTGAGTCATCTCCCAGTCCCTCAGTGACTCTTTCTTAGACTTACACGAGGGCTAGTGGGATGGTTCAGTGGGTTGCCACACAAGACCCCGAGCTCAGTTCAGTTGTGGGAAGGGAGACTTGACTCCTGCAACTCGTCCTCTGAGCCCCACCTGAATGCTGTGGCATGGGTGGACCCTGTACCACACACTAAATAAATGAATAGAAAACATTTTTTAATATTTGATATACATTTTTTATTATAATGTATTTTTCAACTTGTGTTTTAAAATATACTGGCTTCATGAAATTCAATGGGCAGCTTACTGGCCCCTCCCCCATTTTAGACAGGGTCTCTCACTCTGCAGTGCTGGCTAGCCGAGAACTCTGTGTAGACAGGCTACTCTTGAACTCACAGAGATCTTCCTGCTTTGCCTCCTGAGTACGGGGGTTAGAGGTGTGCACCACTGCGTCCAGCTTCCCTCTCCCATTTTGTCTCTCAGACACATTGTAGAGCCAAGGGCTGGGCATGCCTTTGAGCTGGCACAGTGCTTGGCTAGCATGCATACAGCCCTCAGTACTGTGTAAAGAAGCACGGTGGTGCACACCTGGAATCCCAGCACTTGGGAGGTAGAGGCAGGAGGTTAGAAATTCTTTGGCTGTGTGCTGTGCATCTCCTCTGAGATGGAGGCCAGCCAAGGTTACATGAGACCTTGTATGGGGGCTGGCAAGATGACTCAGCGGGTAAGGGAGCTTGTCACCAAGCCTCAGAACCTGAGACCACTCTGGAACCTGTATAGTGCGAGAAAGCAACTCCACTCACCACACACACATGCACACGCCGAGACAGGGACGCAAAGAATGAAGTTTAAAATCTCTGCAGTTTTGTCCTCTTCCTTGTCGGTGAGAGGGCCCCGAACACTGGTCTAAAATTCTGCCCTGTCTCAGATCTTAAATTTCTTTCAGATTTCTGTGATATAGGGAAATAATGTAAAAGAATTGAAATATGATCCAACACTTCTACCCTCAAAAGAGTTGTGGTCCCTTTTCTTAATTACAAATGCAGATACACCACTGTTAACCGAGACACACGGACAGGAATAGGAAGAGTGAAAGCTGGTTCCAGGGCGCGCTGGTTCCAGGGCTTGCCGTTGCCGTCTTGCTGGATGCTGGTGGGCTGCCTCCTGCCAGCCCCAGCCTCTCTGTCACCGCTGGCAGCAAGTTGTGAGAGGTTTAAGATGCTTTTGTGCACAATGCTTTTTGCTTGTGTGTTACAGGTTAGGCTTCCCTGATGCAAACACTTAAAATCCAAAGTGCTTTAAAAGCTAACTCTTTTCAAGTATCATACTGGCACTCAAAAAGTTTTGGAGCGGGCTGGTGAGTTGGCTCAGTGGGTAAGAGCACCCGACTGCTCTTCCGAAGGTCCAGAGTTCAAATCCCAGCAACCACATGGTGGTTCACAACCATCCGCAACAAGATCTGGCGCCCTCTTCTGGAGTGTCTGAAGACAGCTACAGTGTACTATATGTAAATATAGTAAATAAATAAATCTTTTAAAAAAAAAAAGTTCTTTTAAAAAAAAAAAAAAAAGTTTTGGAGCCAGCCGGGCGGTGGTGGTGCACGCCTTTAATCCCAGCACTCGGGAGGCAGAGGCAGGCGGATTTCTGAGTTCGAGGCCAGCCTGGTCTACAGAGGGAGTTCCAGGACAGCCAGGGCTATACAGAGAAACCCTGTCTCGAAAAACCAAAAAAAAAAAAAAAAAAGAAAAAAGTTTTGGAGCCAAGAGTGGTTGTGTACATCTGTAATTGCAGCAGAGGAGGGATACATGCTGTCCAAAAAAAGGGGGGGGGGGGTGGGGGGGGCTCTTTTAATCCATAAAGAATGTAGTCATTTGCAGGAGAATGGTTACAATTGGAATCATCATAGTAAGTGAATGGAGCAGTGTCTAAAGAAATGTTTCTCTCAAAAAGAAGAAGAAAAAAAAAAGAAATGTTTCTCTCATCTGTGGGTCCAAGTTATATATAGATACATAAAACACGTATGTATCTATGACATGAAACTAGAGATCAAGCTGTGGGGACAAAGGGACTGAATGGGAAGGGGAGGGGTTGGAAAGGAGGCAGGATGGGGATGCAGTCACCACAGTGCACATAGACAGGCTTCAGCTTTACAGCGCTCCAGTGTTCCTCCCCTCTCCTTTCCCTTTCCTCTTTTGCTTTTGTTTGGTTTTGGTTTTGGAGACAGGGTTTCTCTGTGTAGCCTGCTGTTCTAGAACTCTTTGTAGACCAGGCTGGCCTCGAACTCACAGACCTTCGGAGTGCTGGGATTAAAGGCATATGCCACCACCACCAGACCTCTTTTTCTTGTTTACTTTTATCTGTACTCCATATGAGAGAAAAATGTGATCTTTCTATGTCAGAGGTGTCGGGAAGGGAAACAGAAGGACAATGGAATGTAT
Organism: Mus caroli; assembly: GCF_978045245.1. Classification (NCBI taxonomy): domain Eukaryota; kingdom Metazoa; phylum Chordata; class Mammalia; order Rodentia; family Muridae; genus Mus; species Mus caroli. Next base: position 75,407,826 of record NW_028227269.1, read on the forward strand.
TGCCAAGGGAGAATGGGGGTCCAGCAGAAGTGGAGGCCAGGGGGCAAATAAGAACAAAGCATGACAGTGTACATGAAAATGTCACAACAAAAGGCAGACCCCGGGCACACCTGTGATCTCAGCATGTGGGAGAAGCAGGAAGGTCGGGAGTTCAAGGCCAGCTTACTTAGTAAATTTGAGGCCAGCCTGGACTAGATGAGACTTAAAAACAGAATGAAAGGAAGAAAATGCTGTAACAATGCTACTTGATTAATTAAAAACATATTTAGTGGTAAGAAACTTACAATGCTTAAGAAAAAGGGTTTGGAGCAAGGAGATAGCTTAGTAGTGGAGCACATGTCTAACATGTTAGGGTGTGGGGTCTGCAACACACTTTCTGATTTCAGAGTTTTACATAAAGATACTGGTAAAGTCTATGTGAATATTCCAAAATCCAACAAACTTCAAAATGTATTTTGGCATTTCCCCATGTCATTAATATACTTGAAAGCACACATTCAAATGTGATCTCTCTCTCTAAAAGATTTATTTTTATGCACATTGTTTTATCTGCCTGTATGTCTGTGTGAGGGTGTTGGGAATTGAACCCAGGTCCTCTGCAAGAGCAGCCAGTGTGCTCTTAAGTGCTGAGCCATCGTACCACTCCCCCCCCCCCCCCCCCCCGAAAGCATGTATTTAAGTGGCTGAATAATGTTCCCTGGGATTGTGTACGATGAGAGGTTTTCAGCAGATACTGGCTTTGGTTTTTTGCTTTTGTTTTGTTTGTTTGTTTGTTTGTTTTCCGAGACAGGGTTTCTCTGTATAGCCCTGGCTGTCCTGGAACTCACTTTGTAGACCAGGCTGGCCTCGAACTCAGAAATCCGCCTGCCTCTGCCTCCCAAGTGCTGGGATTAAAGGTGTGCACCACCACCGCCTGGCTGATACTGGCTTTGTTTTGTTGCACATTTGGGCCTGGAATAAACCTGTGTGTGTCACTCCTGCTCCTTAGTCTAGTTCTGCCAGGTGCCTCTCAGCAGACGCAGAGCCACTGGGGACAAACCTGCCTCTGTTCTCTTCACAGCAGCCCACACACCCTGTGTACAACATTGGACCTGAGAAGGTGATCCAGGCCACCACACACTTTCTGCAGAAGCCAGTCCCAGGCTTTGAGGAATGTGAAGATGAGGTAACCTCAGATCCTGCCACCGACTAGAGGACCCCGTGGCTCTCCCAGCTCCCCCGTCAGACAAGGTTTCTCCATTTGGGTGTGTAGCACACTCTGTGCTACTTGAGCCTTGGCCACTGTGGAGTTGTGGTTTCTTTGTCCTTTCCTGTCAAACAAAACAAAGCCATCAGCTCTGGGTTGGAATACACGGTGGTGTGATTTTTAAAGTTATTTTCATACCTGTCAAACAAAAACCCTGGGAGCCGATGTGGCAAGCCAGGTTGGAGATCAGTGTATGCTGGGAAGCAGCAGCTCACCCCCCCCCCACCCCCCCCCCCCCCCCCCCGGCCCACAATGCTGAAATGGAAGATATCTGTGAGTATCTGCATCCCAGCCACTGCTGTGACTCCACCCACACACACCATTCAGTCACCAGACCGGCATCCTCTCTGTGCAAGGGTGGGGCCGTGGGTCCAGCCAATACGAGCTCTGGAAGAGAGCACTGGGCTCCAGCAGGCCATATTTATGCTTGTCTCTTTCACCCCAGTCATCTGCAAAGGACAGGGGTCGGGAATGAAGAAGGGTCTTAGATTGAGCCCTCCCCATAACCTGGGGAAAACCGAGTCACATCTCTCTCCGAGGCCACGTTTGGTATGAGTGAGACTTATTTTGTCCATGGTATGATGACTACACCCAGGTAATCAATTATGAGTGGAAAACCGACCTCTCGGCCAACTCTGTGCCAGAGGAAGCAGCTTCCCCATGCCCAACCCCTGCCTCTCCCCATCATGCACCAGGAGAGGCCCTCCTCCAGCCACGCTGTGGCCCAGGCTCCTTCTAGTCCTTTCTCCCCACCCACCCCTTCAAGACAGTGCTGTCTCTTCTCATCCAGAGTGTTAACACTACTAAGGCTTTCACCTTAATCGATCACTCAGGATTTGTTCCCACCCTGTCCACTCCAGGCAAGCTGGCTGCTGCCGGGACAGCAGCCTCAGGTAGTAGGGCAAGTGCTGGCAGTAGTCCTGGATCTGCCCCTGCACCGGCCCTGGCACGGTCTGTAGGGTGCCGAGTTTGGTCGTCCATCCACTGCTACAGTCATAGCGAGCTGCTCGCGTCACTGTCCCAGCCTGTGAGCAGGCAGACGGGAGCTTGGAGATGTAGCATGAGGTCCTTCCCCTAACCACTGGCCATTTGCTGCCTCTGATTCCCTGTTGCTTTGGTGTACTGGGCTATGTATTACCTCCTTGAAATAATAAAAGAATAACATTTTCTATGCTGTCTTTTTTTTTTTCTAGAAAAAAATTTAAATCTCTCTCTCTGTGTGTGTGTGTGTAGATGTCTGTGTGTGTGTGTGTGTGTGTGTGTGTGTAGATGTCTGTGGAGACCAGAAAAGGGCATCAAATCCCCTGGTCTGAAGTTACAGGTGGTTGTTACTTGGCTCAGTATGGGTGCTGGGAACCAAATTTGTATCCTTCTAAGAACAGCAAGTGCTCTAGCCATTGAGCCTTCCTTCCAGCCCACTATGCTATCTCCTGTCTATTCCCAGACAATTCCTTCAGGATGCCCGTTTGCTCTGGGGACTTCCTGTCTCCTGCATATGAATTAAGGAAGTTGAAATTCATTCCTCCTTGTGCACCTCCTTCACACACTGCGTTCTAGCGCTTGTCTCCAGTCCGAGCAGGGGACTGGAGCTATTGCACCAGGCTGGGTGGACGGACATCCTGGCCATAGGCAGGGGATGGTATGGGTATAGCCAGAATTCTGTGGTTACTAAGAGACAAGAAAGGTCAAGAAGGCGACGTTCTGAGGCTTGCTCCTTGGGAAAGGAGGATACCTCAGGAGGAAACTGCATCCATGCAAATAACCCAGAGCTACATTCTGCCTACAACTCCCATCCCCTGGAGATGTTTACTTTGCTAATAAAGGTTTGGGTTGCAACCCATTATCCTAAGTTTATCTGTCCACCACTGACAGGAGAAGGCTCAGCACCAGAAGCCTTAGGTAATGGGGATAACTGCAGTCATAATTGGGGTCAAGAAGCCACTTTGGTCTGTGATGTCTTTATACCCTGGAGCAGGGCCTAGAAGGATCAGTGGAGTTGGTCTAGGGAGAGGAGAGGATACTGATGCTGTTGTCTCCAGGTTTGTACTAACTTTTCTCTATAATTCCTTTTCTGGAGAACTTCCCAATTGAGCCTTCAGGTGGGCCTGGAGTGAAATCTCAGATTTTTTTTTTCTGGTTTTGTGTTTTTATTGGGGTTTTATCGTGGGCAGGAGCTGCCACCACAAGGTATGTCCCTCCCACCAAGCAGGTCCGTTCTAATCCTCCTGTGCTTTCTGGGACTTTTTCTTTTTCTTTGTGCTGCTCTTTGTGAAGTGAGCAGCAACTTCAGGCTTCTCAGACAATTTCCTTTTCTTCTTAAGGATGGTGGGGCTTGCTGCCTCCTCTTCTGGTTCACTGGCCACTTCCTCCTTAGATGAGGACTTCTTTCTGTGAGGAGGTACATGAAAAGCCTAAGAAGAAGAAGAAGCTAAAACCCCAGGAGACCTACAGGAAAATGGAATGGAAGACCCACCTGTCTCTCTGCCTAAAACCAAGGAAAAGAAAGGTTCTCCCAGGAGGAGTTGGCCAGTGACCTTGAAGAGATGGCCACTAGCAGTGTAAGTGCTCCTAAGAGAAGTTTCAGATTTTATTTGATGCATATTTTATTATGTAGATCCTGAGTAAAAGATGGTTCCAGCATAGCATTTGACTCCAGGCAACTTCAGTGAATACCAAACTACAACAGTTCTGTATCCACCTGAGGCCCACCTGCCCACCTTGGGAATTCTGCCAGCTGTTCCTGGCAACAGAAGGCAGGCTTCCAAGGTCAGCCAGGGTGATGCCCCTCAGGTGGCATTCTTAAACTGTTCTTTCATTGTAGCCTTGTGTCTGAGTCAGTTAACATCAGGTGAGAGTCTAGCCAATAGCTCTTTGGACTAGTCTACACCATGGAACTCACACCGAGGCCTATCTTCAGAAAGTCTTCACTTGGCCAGTAGCCCCATGTGTTTTCTGGGTCTGTGAACTTAGGACCACAGAGCCTATTCTTGTGGGTTCCTTTGAAGCACAGAACTACAGTGTATCTTCCTGTGTCAGAACTACAACAGTATAAAGCCTGTTCCATCTACCATGCCACGGGGGTGTTACAGACTAAATACCCGGAAAGGGGAAAACACAGGTCCAGAAGCCTGGAGGAGGAAGGAAGATACGGTGCCTCTCAGAACTGAGTTTACTTAATGAGAGCCTTCTGAGGTCAAAAGGCTAAAGCGGGTTACTGTAGAGTTCTAGCGGATGAAGGCTACATGCCAGTTGCCAAGAGCCTCTTCCTGGTGATAAATTCCATAACAGATGTATCATCTTAGGGCACTGAGAACCGGCGCATACTCCCTGCCTAAGCTGTCCCGCAGACTCTGTAGTAGTGGGACTCTATAGGAAGCCACTTAAAACCATAGAGAATCAGAGGCCATAAAGATGCTTAAATACCAGTGCCATGGAAGGGCCTCTGCCCAGGGCTAGCGTCACTCAGACCTGGCTGTGTTGCTTACTGGTGCTTTAACTCATCAGATAGAATTTAAACAGTGGTAAGAGGGAAGCTGTGATGGTTCGTGGGTAAAGCATGCCACCAAGTCTGACTGCTTGAGTTTGATCCCTGGGTCCCACATGGCAAAAGGAGAGAACTGACGCCTACAAACTGTCCTTTGATGTCAACATGTACACTGTGACATGCATTATGTATGTATGTATGCATGCATGCATGCATGCATACACACCTACATGCACACAATTTAGTTATTTATGAATTTTATTATTTTAGTATATACTTTACATTTTAATATAGAATCAATTTATGAAATTATATTAGTAATATGATTATTAACAAGTTATGTTAATAATTAATAATAATTTAAAGAAACCTTTGGGGCTGCTGTGACGGCTCAGTGGTTAAGGTTTGTTGACGTAGAGGACCTGGGTTCAGTTCCCAGCACCATCTGGTGGCTCACAACTGCATGTTAACTCCAGTTACAGGGGCCCCAACACGCTATTCTGGTTTCCTGACACACTAGGCGTACATGTGATGCACGTGTACTTGACAGGAAACATGCATACATAAAAATACATCTTTTAAAAATGAAACTGTAAGAGGCAGATGCCTTACACTATTTCATCAATACTAACTCTACATACTGTATTAAATATATATCATATTTATTTATATATTAAAGTATATACTTTAATATAACCAAGTATTAGAGATGGATCTGTCTAGAGCCAGAAATAACAGCTTAATGCTAAAATACTTGCCTAGTATGCTCAAAGCCTAGGGTTCTGTACCCACCATCACAAACTAAGAAGAAGCTGCTGCCACCGGTGTTTGATGGTCCTGAGTGCAGTGCAGTTGTGGCTAGGGGTAGGACCCATTGGCTTGAAGTATTGGGTGTCTGGACAACAATGCTGACATTCCATCACACAGATTAAAGCTTGTCTCAATTTCACTCAAACCACCTCTTGGAGAAGTATGTTCCAGGAAATGGCAGGAGCTCACTATGGCTTTCAGCTTGAGTCTAGAAGTCTGGATCAAAGCCCCAAGTGGGAAATGGATGTGTTTCTACCTACATGCTGTCTAGACTCTCACTGTGGCCTAAAAAGATATGAGCCCTGCAGAGTGCGTATCAGGGAAGGCACCGACTGGACAAGTCTCAGGGACCTCCCTCCAGGCTAAGTTTGACTCAGAAAGTTTGCTTCTCTGATGCTGATTTGAGAGCTAGGGCAGTGCTGCTTCCATCTGGGAAAAGGAGATGCTCCAGGGGGAACTGCTTCCCTGTGTTCTCTTTTATCAACTATAACAACAGGATGCATACTTTTTGTAAATAAAACCAATACTTTTAGGTTTTGTGGATAATACATTCTCTTGCGACGCTCAACTCTCCTCCACCACAAAACCACAGGAGTATGGCTGTGTCCCAAGCCAAGCTGTGCCCATGAAGACAGGTGGTGACCCAGATTTGGCCCATGGGCTGCAGTTGGCCCTGGTATATATAGATGCCGTCTCATCTGTATTCACTCAGTGTTCTGCCATATCTTCATGGCTGGGATGTTTACTGTGAGTCACATAAATGCATTTGGTCGGTAAAACTCATGCTAAAGACTGCAGTCAGTCATACACTCTGCTCGATGGCGTTCACTGCCTTGGACAAGGATGGAGAATACACAACTACAGATAACAGAGACACTGTCAGCTGTGTGTGGCGATGCACATCTGTAATTGCAAGATTCAGGAGCAGAGACAGAAGAAGCCCGAGTTCAAGACTAGACTGGGCTACATAGGAACCTGACCATCTGAGTTCATTCGATCCCTGGACCCCACACCACAGAAGGAGAGAACTGACTCCTACAAGGTGTCCTTTGAGCTTACCATGTGCACTGTGGCAAGCATGTGTACACAGCTGTGCACACACATAAATTAATAATCTAAAAAAATCCTGGGGCTGAAGAGAAAGGAAACCCGCATACATAAAAATACAACAAGAGCAAAAGGTAACTTCTAGAGGATGAACTCGGAACCTGTGCCCAGACTTACTTCCTCCAGCAAGGCCCCACCTCCTACACGTCCCCTGGCAGCACAACTAACACAGGACCAAATGTTCAAATCCTGAGCCTGCAGCTGAGAGTGGTGGCACTCGCCTTTAATCCCAGCACTCCAGAGGCAGAGGCAGGCAGATCTGAGTTGGAGGCCAGCCTGGTCTACAGAGGACAGCCAGGGCTACACAGAGAAACCCAGTTTCAAAACAAACAAGCAAACAAAAACAAATACCTGAGCCTGTGAGGGACCTACTTCAAATACCACAAACTCCAAATAAAAATTGGGGTTGTAGTCAGCAGGGGAAACTGTTGTCCTAGGAGGCCAGTTACCTCTGCTGGCCACCACCGTGGACGAGGTGTAATGGAAACCTTGGTGACAGTTGCTATCCATTCCGCCCCAAACCAGTCGTCCTGACTTGTCTTTGCTTCAACTACTTGCTTAGGGTCGACAGTAACCAGGGATAAGCCAGGCAGCCTGTTTTGGCCCTGGTGATTGATCCAGAGCCAAGAATATGACCTGAAACAGCCCAAAGAAGCCCTGAACACTTGATTAGAAGAAGCAATAGTTCTCTCTTAATGGGACAGTGTCACGTGTGGCCACTTTTCTACCTAGAAGGCAGGCAGGCTGAGAAGTGAGCACACCCAGCCTCCTGGAACACAGGGACAGGCCTGGGCACGGATTCTGAAGCCCTGTCTGGTTTTTGAGTTGTATGAGCTGAACGGAGTTACATTTACCATCACAGACAGGCTTCAACTTACAATGGTTTGACCTCATACTATTACAAAAGCAACATGCTGAATGAGCTCCACACTACTTGGCAGGTTAGGCTGGTGGTGTCTTATTTATTTATTTTCAGTCTCACCGTATAGCCCAGGCTGGCTTGGCAGGTTAGGCAGGCGGTGTTGTGGGTTTGGTTTTGTCAGTCTCACTCTAGAACCCTAGCTGGCCTAGAACTCAGAATCTTCACTCAGCCTTCTAAGTGGTGGGATGACAGGCGTGTACCACCACACCCAGCTCGTTAGTATAGTTTTGACTTTATATTTTCAACTTAAAGTGAGCTTATCAAAAACTGAGGACTCTCTGTACAGCCTGATAGACACAGAACTATCCATAATCACCCCTGAGGCCACTCAGGTTCCTGGTTGCTGCCTGCTCTCCCCAGCAGTAACCCGTGACCTGACCGTCTGCCTCATGTCCTTCCTCCCCTCAGCTGATCCCTGGCTCAGTCTCACCCAGTGGGTGAGGCAGGTGTATGACCTGTGTTTCATAACTGGAGAAACAGGACAGAGAGCTGGGTGACTCACTAAGGTTTCTGATGTTGGATGATGAAGTCCACCTGAGCCCAGATCTGCTGCCCAAAGCCCATGTTCTCTTGCCAGGCTGAAGATCAAGAGGTTCAAGGGTAACCTAAGGGTAGGGATAAACACTGGTTTCTTCCAGGGCAGGATAACTGAGGCCTTCAATTCCTGGCCCCATCTTTCACCAGGACTAGACGAAGACAGCAGAGGGGGACACGCCTACCCAATCCTTTGGAGATGGTGACGTCACTCTAGCTGAGGATGTCCGTGAGCTCCTGCCTTTCCTGCCTCCATCTTCCAGGTGCTGATTGATGTGGTGTTGGGGCTTCACGAATGTGAGGCGTTTGAGCTGTGCCCCTAGCTGGTCCTCGTGCCGTGTATGGAACAGAGTGGCATTCTTAAATAAGTGTGTGCCACCCTGCTGTGACACGGTGTTACTCACGCCGTGATGCAAGTCTCTGGGAGCTGACCGCAGCCCTGGTGGCGGCCAGCCTTCTACAACCTGCCCTAGCATGTGTAACCGGTTCCTGGACATCTCCCTCATTTCCCACAAGGACAGCTCTGCTTGAGCGCTTCAGCTGGTACAGGAGCTGGGACCAGGCAGCTGGGACTCTTTCCTCCTGCCACGCTGGCACATCCAAGAACAAGATCAGACAGGAACAGAGCCTGGTCAGTGGGAACGTTTTCACTGCCCTCAGCTCCCCCTAAGGAAGCACAGCTTTTCAAAAACAACCACAAAAACAATGGATGTTGAGCCAGCACCGAGAAGGCAGAAGTGGAAGGATCAGAAGCTAAAAGCCTGGGCTACATAGTGAGGCATAGCAAGACCCAGCCTCCAAAAAGAAAACAGAAAGACAGAAAAAGGGGCTGGGGGTAAAGAAGGCGGAACAGGAGGAAGATGAGGAAGAGGAGGAGGAGAAGCAGAAGCAGCAGCATATTTTAAAATTAGGCTTTGGGAGAAGAAGAGGAGAGAGGAGGAGAGTCATAAGGAGAGAAGGAGGGAGGGAGGAAGATACAGAGAGAGAGAGAGAGAGAGAGAGAGAGAGAGAGACCAGCTGAGTATGACAGTGCAACCTGTTGAGGCAGGAGGATTAGGCTAGCTTCAGCTACATAGCTAGCTTGACACCACTACATGAGACTATGTCTCAAGAAGAAGAAAAATCGGGGCTACAGAGATGGCTCGGTGGTTAAGAGAACTAGCTGCTCTTCCAGAGGACCTAGGTTTGATTCCCAGCACCATGTGGCTGCTCACAACCATCTCTGACTCCAGTTCCAGGGGGTCTGATGCTTCTTCTGACCTCCTCAGGCTCCTGCACGCCCACAGGGTCTATACACACTCAGGTGAACACACATACTCATAATAACTTTCGTTTTAGATTGACAGAAGAAAATCACAAAGCACAAAGTTCCTACACACCCTCCGGCCTGCTTACCCCCAGTTGTTACGCTTTTACACTGAGGACCCAGAGCTATGGCTCAGTGGAGTAGAACAGAGAGCACTGACTGCTGCTCTTGCAGAGGTCCAGGGTTCAGCTCCCAGCACCCACACGGTGGCTCACAAGTCCGTAACTCCAGCTTCAGAGGACCTGATGGCCTCTTCTGGCCTCCACAGGGACTGCATACATGTGATGGGGTATGTAATATGGATGTAATAGCTAAAGGCCACATTTCACTCAAATTCTTATAGTTTTTGTCGAATGACATTTTAAAATTACACTTATTGTGTGTGTGGTGTGTGTGGGTGTATCTGATATGTCACTTGTCTGAAAGTCAAAGGCAATGTAGTTTTCTCCATCCATCATGTGGCTTCTGGGGACAGAACTCAGGTTATGAGAACTGGCCGCAAGTCTGCCTGCAGAGCCACCTCGCCGGCCACTTTTATACCATTTTTTGGTGCTAAGATACTATGTACTCTGCTGTTAGGTCTCTTGGCTCCCTCTGGCTGTGACAGCTTCTCAGACTTCTTTGTCTGTGGTGACCTTGGCTGTTCTAGAGGTTCAGGTCAGGTTATTTGTTAGACTGTCAAGTGACACTGGTGTGACACTCCTGAAGGGTTCTACTCTAGGGGAAGAAAACCACAGAGGTAAGTCACAACAATGCTGACCCTGATCACTAGCCAAGCTACTAGGGTTAGATGTCTCCAAAGCCCTTCCTTCCTTCCTTCCTTCCTTCCTTCCTTCCTTCCTTCCTTCCTTCCTTCCTTCTTTTTCTCCTTCTCCCCCTCCCTCCCTTCCCACATGCTCTAGAAAGGAGGCACTAAGGTTAGCCTACATTGAAGGAGTGGGACCATCAGGCTCCATAATCTGAGATGGAATGAACTTCCCCCGGAGACTTGCCTACCTCTCTCTCATTCCATCTTTCATTCAGCCCTTTGTGTCACCAGCTGTGAATTCAGCCAACTGAGACTCAGAAATACTAGAACACTGATATCCACACTGACCACGTGCTGTGCAGACCTTCCCCTTCACCATTTACTGGAGACAACACAACTTAGCACTTATCTGCATAGCACTGTAAATAGAGCTTTGGGCAGGAGGGCAGTGCTGGAGAGCAACCTCTGGGCTAGGCAAGCACTTTCTGACCAAGCTTCATCCCCAGCCTCAAGAGAATAAAGTACACAGGAGGACTTATGGAGGCTATGTGTAAATACTGTGCCATCTCACTGAGAGATCAGAGCACTTGGAGCTTTGGGTACCTATGAGGGGTTCAGAGCCAATCTCCAGTCCTGAGGAATGGCTGTTTCTATCAGCATAGACTCCAGAATACTCCCCAGTTATGTTCTAATACCGTAGCCTGTTTTGCTGCTCAAATTGTCTCTACTTTGGCTACCAGAACTCTTTTTTTTTTTTTTTTTTTTTTTTTTTTACCAGAACTCTTTAATGGCTGTTTCCTTTACCTATCAATACTTTTTTTTTTTTTAAACATTCAACAGCAACATTTTATCATCTTTTCCTTTCAAAACACATTGCCAGAGAGTAGTAGTTGACACTGGGTTCTGCATATTTTTGGGTTCAGCACACCGTTCTCTTAACCTTTGCTCACATTAACTTCCTTCCATAATAGGAGCTCTGAATCGTTATCTTGGGCGTGATTCTTCCTTGCTACCTCTGTACCTGGGATGGCCTTGTCTGATGGGACAAAGGGTGTGCTGGAGCCTGCAGCTATCAGCCAGAGCAGGGCTGGATCACAGCTCCTTGCTTGGAGAGTGCTCCCAGGGCCTGCCATCATTATCTCCCTGACCACGCCCACCCATCATGCCCTCCCCGTGAGGTCCCTGCAAACCCTATCCTCAAGAGAGATGCTGATGGTATGTATGCTCTTCCCTGGATCCCAAGGATCTCTGGGTCCCATTAGTGTGGGAATGGCAATCCAACCTATGTATGGTGAGAGGCTTTGAGTCTACCTCTTCACCAACTGAAGTCAGTCCTTAAGACAGCAGTTGGCCCATATAACCTGACAATGGATTTTCAAGGGAGGAAGGAAAGCAAAAGAGTGTGAGAAGGGCTGAGTGGGCCCTTCCCTGACCCTTGACATCCTTCCTCCCCCCCTCCCCTTTTATCCCCAAGGGCTCCACTTAAACTTCCCTGGCATGTAGAAACTGGGCATGTACAGCCTTGGTGGCGCATGCCTTTAATCCCAGCACTTGGGAGGCAGAGCCAGGCGGATTTCTGAGTTTGAGGCCAGTCTGGTCTACAGAGTGAGTTCCAGGACAGCCAGGGTTACACAGAGAAACCCTGTCTAGAAAAAAACCAAAAAAGAAAGAAAGAGAGAGAGAGAGAGAGAGAGAGAGAGAGAGAGAGAGAGAGAGAGAGAGAGAGAGAGAGAAAGAGAGAAATACATAGAAAGAAAGAAAGAAAGAAAGAAAGAAAGAAAGAAAGAAAGAAAGAAAGAAAGAAAGAAAGAAAGAAAGAAAGAAAGGAAGGAAGAAAGGAAGGAAGGAAGGAAGGAAGGAAGGAAGAGAAACTGGGCATGTGTACTTACAGCTCATGTATGAATCTATTTGTTTGTTTGTTTGTTTTTCGAGACAGGGTTTCTCTGTATAGCCCTGGCTGTCCTGGAACTCACTTTGTAGACCAGGCTGGCCTCGAACTCAGAGAGCCACCTGACTCTGTCTCCCAAGTGCTGGGACTAAAGGTGTGCGCTACCACTGCCCGGCTCACGTATGAATCTTATCTCTACCCAGGAACTTGGGTGACTAAGACCTGCCATCTTACATTGAGTATCTGAGTGCTGGAACACTTCAAGGGCATTGTACATGTACACCTGTAGTCTCACAATGGTACTTGGTTCTTGTCCTTGTAGTGTGGCTTTGGAGACCAGGGCAGCAACTAGAGGTAAAGACTGCAGCAATCTAGGGGCCGGGTTTTATAACCTGCCTAAATCTCCAGTGGGTAGTACAGGGCAGCCCCAAGACTACACGCTGCTCAAACACCCGTGAGCTGAAATCACATGGGGACAATCCCATCAAAAGGAAGAGATGACTGCACATCCAGGCTTGTCCCCCTGTGCATTTTTAATGACTTTGTAGAGGACCATGACAGACTAGGTACTTGGCTAAGGTAAAGCAGCAAAACCTGACCAGCCTGAGACTTCTTGGGAGCTTCTAGGCTGAAAGGCCTGCTCACATCACATCTGCTCTTTGCATACAGGGAGGGAGTGGCCTGGACTCATTTCCTGTTCAGGAAATGTGGTCGTTGTTGGACTCAGAGTTCTTCCCTGGTCTCTCAGAGACCCTGTGGTAGGTGCTTGCTATGGACGTGACATTCTTTTTTTAGCTGGCTGACCCTGTTACAGCCTCTGCCTTAGATCTGACCCTACCATCTTGGAGCTATAAGGACACTAGGAGATAGGGAACAAGGACTGCACTCGCAAGCTGGGATGAGTGACCATATGGCAAGTGGCAACCCTGGGAGCATTCGGTTCCCTCCTGAACCATATTCTGCAAGGCCCTGTTCTTGGGTCCTCTGCAGGAAGCAACATATGGGGAGATGTGTACCTCTCACCACAGGCCAGTGCCATCAGGTTTGTTTTCTTTGGCAGAAAGCTTAATCCCTGGCCACTTTCGGCACTGGAATGGAAAATTCTGGTACAGCTTTCTTAATATTGGGCCCTTAATCCCGTGTTTGTTTTCCTCCAGTCTTTAGTTTGCTGGAAACAAATTAATAATAGAGACTGTTGGGTAGGTCAGCCCAGAGGGGCTGTAGGCATACAAGGGCCCCACCCTGCAATGAACATCAGAGGTAAACAGTCCTGACTGGGGCCTGGCACTCACAGCAAGCCTGCTGGGCAGCTGGCAGCATGGGTGGAAGGGATCTGATCAGCTGCTGTGAATGCAGGACTTCCTGCTCTGCACCCCTTTAAACCCACCCATCATACCGAGTATCTGCAGCAGACAGCAGAATGAGTGTCCTTGGGTTCAGCCAAAAGGCTTGTCTGCCTTGCCTCTCGCTCTACAGTGAGGAATCTCCATAATGAAATTACCATTTTCTTCCTGTAAGAAGCATGAGCCATTCTCCCTAGTTAAAATTTATAAAGATCAAAGAGTGCATTCTCTCCTTTGAAGCTCACTTAGAAGAAGTCTGAACTCCTGTGGGTTCTAATGCGCCATGGGGTTACCATGGCTGTTTAAAAGTTGCTTTTTAGAGGTTTGGAGGAAGCACTGTCTGGCTCATACTGGCTGAAATCAACAAATCCACCTACACTGGAAAAGTGTGAACAGGCAGTCAGGGGGCCCACAAGTCACGCCAGGTTATACTAATACAGCTATTTCCCCCCACATCTTAGGAAGTGGCAAGAAGTTTGCACACACAGAGACCACCGATAACTTCATCTTTCTTCACCTCAATCACCCTTCCCCACAACACCTCAGACCAGTTTTTCCATCCCATAAATACTTCTAAACTCTACCTCGGGGAAGGCTCCTCATCAGGCTGGGGGCCTAGTGGGTTAAACTCCTTGGCTTCTGTAAAACTCACTGCCTCATGAATTGGCATACTGGGTGGCAGGTAACATCCAGGGTGTTTCAGTACCCTCATAAAACAGGCTCATGCGAGATGGCTCAAAACAATGCCTTGCCCACACCCCAAGTCCCACGTGGAAGAAGCCCTGGGCAGGTACGAAAGGTTCTCAAGAAACACAAGCCACAGCCAGAGGAGGGACGGGGGAGGGCGCCAACAGGGTACACTGTTCCTTAAGACTGCTTCAAAGGCCTCCCTCCCTCCTTTAGAAAGCAAGGAAAACAGCTCCGCCCTTAGGCCCCCTTTCTGAAGTATCTATATACACCAAACTTCCACAGCATCAGTACAGGATGGAGATCACTCACTCCACATCTCATAGCACCCAGGCAGGAGGAGCTCAGAGCCAGGAACTTGGGTGACTAAGACCTGCCACCTTACATTGAGTATCTGAGTGCTGGAACACTTCAAGGGCATGGTACATGTACACCTGTAGTCTCACAATGGTACTTGGTTCTTGTCCTTGTAGTGTGGCTTTGGAGACCAGGGCAGCCACTAGAGGTAAAGACTGCAGCGAGCGAGAGAATTGAGACATGTAGGCTCAAGCCTCTGGCCTGTGGATGAGAATTCCTGGGAAGAAGCTGTGTCTGCCGAGAGTCATTAACTGACTAGAACTTGGGTGGTACGGAGTGGTTGAAAAGTTTCAGGTCCAGAGCCTGACTACAATTTATCTTGGGCTCACTTTAGAGCCCCTAGTCATTCCTTTCCTACTTCTGTTTTAGATGTAACACTCAATGAACAGGAAGCATTCCCTTGGAATGTGTAAGACTCCAGTCCCCACCAGTCTGATAGTATCCGAGGCCTTCATCAGTTCTCCCCATTGTGCTTTAACCTGCTTTTCTGATTTCCCCACCAATGTATTTTCAAGTGCCTTAATTTATGGCATTCTGTTCTGTTCTTACAAAAAAAGTTCATGAGACTCTCCACACTAGAACATTCCAAACTAGGAATTTGGGGTGATCTAAATCACGGTTTCTAGCCCACCACCACACCATTTACATTTGGCTCCGGAATAAACTCTATCCTCTTTGAGATGGGAGTTGTTTTTGCAGCAACAGGCCTCAGCTACACCAGCACAGGTCAGTCCCAGTGAAGAAGCGCCAGAGCCATGACACTGAACCACAAGGTGATGGTGGGGGAAGGAATCAATCACTGTAGTGCACTGCAGTCAAGCCACAGCATGGTAGTTAAAAACCATGTTTGCTCATGCAGGGCCTCACTGTGCAACACAGGCTGGCCTTGAAATAAAGACCTTTTTCGCTGTGTCTCCCAAGTGTTGGGGTAGTATAGGCAATGCACGACCATCCCAGAAACTTGTTGTTTTATCCTAAGGGGCTAACTAGTACGGTAACCCCGCCCCTAATCTCCACCTTGCAGCATAGAGGCTGGCAAACCTTGTTCCCACTTGGGTCTGCTCTTGGCCTAGAGAAACTGTTGAACAAAGAGTCTGGAGTTTTGTGTCCCTGGAGCTGAGAACAGGCTCGAAGAGGCCTGAGAAAGAACTGCTCCAACAGGATCATATGGTAACCTAACCAATGTGTCACGAGAGCAGGTTATCTGCAAGGGACATCTGAGAAAGGTAATGGGTAGTCTTGGAGTCTTGGAGCCCCATTGGAGCAGGTGCAATGAATGGCAGGGCAAGCCACTTCCACACTCCAAGCTAGCAGACCTCAGATGCACATTAGCAGATCAACCCAACTACACCTCACCTGCTCCAGCAACTTGCTTCTTAGGAGCCAAACCTGGGTGACCCAAGGACCACTTGTGAAACTAACTCCAGCTGCTGAGCCAGAGGTGCTATAGGTTAGAAAGGCTAGAGCCATGGAGTCCCTTGCACAAGCACTCCTGGGATCAGCCTGACCTACTGGGGCTTCTGTGCAATTTTCCCAGGTCTCCAATGGTGTCCAGAACAGTCACTACCCTAGTTTGCAGAGAAAGGCTGACTAATGCCTCTGTGGGAACTTCTTCAGTGTTAAAGAACCTGCTAGTCTGGACCTGGGACCCCTGCTCTTTGGTCACTGAGACCTGTTAGGGTAGAGCAGGTGTGAGAAGCATCCGGGAGACACAGAGGACAACTCTCACTTTGGGGCTTGTGTGGGACTTGCTAGCACTGCCTATCTTGCACCTGTCACTGGTCACATTACCTCATGTATACACACAGCCGCCTTATATAGCTATGGCCATTATGAACCTCATTCTAGAGATGAGGATGCTGAAGCTAAGGGAAATGACTTTATGAAAGATAAGCTATGAAATCCAGGCAGTCTGACTCCAGAGTCTAGGCATTAAAAAAACTCTCATTTTTGCAAACAGAATTCTGCTTGAGTCCTAGTTCACATCTCTAACTCTTGCCACCCCACTCAGTTTTGTTCCTTAAACCTGTCTCAGCTGACAGCTCTCGGGTGTGGTGGCACACACGTAAAATCCCAGCAAGAGGGAGACTGAGGCAGGAGGAATCTCAAATTCAATTTTGGCTACCTAGTGAGTTCCAAGCTAGCATGGCCTACATAGTAAGAGCATGTAACAAGACCAAACAAACCCTGACAGCTCTGTGAGCCTAGCAGATGTTTGATACTCTGCGAGGGGACTGGCATGTCAGAAAAGCACGCACAGAAGAGGAACCAGGCCATTTTTAAACACCCCATGCTTGGGGCAATTGCAAAAGTTGTCATCCCAAGCTCGCTGCTGCAAGGAAGCTGTGAGTTTCAACAGGTCCCTAAGGGAAGTTACCTGCTGCAGTGACCAAGCAAACAGGAAACCAAAAGGTAAGCTGGGCTCTGGGCAGGAGACCCACCGTAATAACAGAAACAAAGATCCACATCACTGGGCCACGCCACGTGTTCTAGATACTCATGCCAAAGGAGACCGAGCTGTGCCTTTTGCTTCCTTTGCTTGTCCTTTTCTGCAAAGCACCCTCTGCCCCAGTCCCTTCCTGCCCAGTCAATACTGCCCACGGCACCTTCAGTCCTCCACCACCTGTTGTATCAGGTAGTATAGATTTCCCTAGACAGCCCGGCTAGACACTGCACCTCTTTACATCCAACTAGTGTATGGATTCGACGGAAGCCTAAATTCAACCCTTGTCCCATACCCATCTTGGAGCCAGGGCCCTGTACCTAAGATGTCCCACCAGCCAACCCGCTGGGTGCCTAACTTTCCTCACTCACCAGCTCGCCAGCTGGCTCCACTGGCAGATCGTCCCTGACATCTGTTCTGACCAAGCCAGTGTGCAGTGCCCTAAGGATGCTGAGACGACATGCTGACACGCAAGTCTTATGCCCACGCCTCATCTCAGCCCGCCCTCTGCCTCGGCCAGGAGGGCCTTCAGGGACTCTGCTTCGTGCCCCACAGCTCGTGAGGTTGAGGAACTATCTGCTTCCTGGACAAACATGACCTACCTACCTACCAGTGTCCATTTAAGAAGACACTAAAGACGGACGTCAAGGGAATGAAACCCCAGCCCTCTCTGCCATAGAAAACAAAGAACTTACCTGACTTCATTTCTTCCCTTGGTCTATGAGAGCAGTACTTCCGGTCAGCCAGACTGGAAGACCAAATGTAGGTGGTTTCTGGCTGGAAATCCTTTCCATCAATGGTCAAAGCTTCAGGTTAGAGTTGGCTTCACAGTAGTTAACTTGATGCTGTTATAGACCTTTTTTGACTTCCAGTCTTTGGCAGCTCTTGTTTTCTCTTTATAACTGAATGTTCTAGAAACTGAAAAGCCCTGGCCAATAATACTACCAGCCAGCCACCTTTTACACTAGACACTCATTACTGGGAGAAGGAGCGTCTTAGCTCCGAGCCAGCCGTTCCTCTAGAGAGCACCTGGTTAGCAGGAACTGCTGCCACAGCTCCCTCAATGGCGCTTGCTTTCTGCCACTCACCTAACCACTCTTTTAGGCCGAGAGACACGGAAGAAACAGGTCTGCCTACAGCTGCTCTTGGCTCTGTAGGCTCCAGCAAGAGATCACTGCTTCTCTTTCAAGTTTCCAGAGGCCCAGTAGCTTCCGAAAGGATCTTCCCTCAACTACCTTGGCCATTGCAGGGTTAAGAAGACACCACTACCAGGAAGGATAAAATAAGTTTTTATTTATATTCTTATAGTAAAGGGGAAAGCCTTAACTTGCAGGACAATTCTTGGGCAGTATGTACAACATACTTTTTATTTCCATGGAATGGAATCAACACCGACTGAGACTACAAAGTATACACTAGAAATCAGCAAATGCCGGCAACAGAGTAGGAAAAAGACAAAGAAATGAAGCATCGAGACGAGAAACCCTTTACTGGGATCTGCTGGCCACAGCAGAGCCAGGACTGGATCACACAGTGGCGACAAGTTCCAGGACAGGAGGACGGGAGGCTGGACTGGGCTGTGGGTTTAGTACCAGGTAAGTCGCTCTTGGTATTTACATACAAAATAGTTGGCTCTATTTCTTAGAAACACACACAGAAAGAAATGAAGATTTGATCATTACTTTATGAATCTGTCGCTTTACAATATCGACATCATCAGAAATAGGGGGCATTTCATTCAGATTCAAATTTCAGTAGCAGGAAATAAATATCAAAACATCATCACTGGCCCTTAATACAAAACCTCAACCCCACCTAAAACTCCCTCCCAGCCCCACCCACATAGCCACCCCCACTCCTGAGAGCCGATCCTTTCACTGCCGCCGCCTCCTATACATACATACCAGCGTCCCGTGGCCTTCTGGAAGGCTGGGTCTTCAGGCTTAAACAGCCGAAGTGACCGACTGTGCCAAGGGTGCTGCAAATCTGTCCCCACTTTCCTTTCTACCACACAAGCTTCTTCAAGAATCCCGTCTTTCAACAGGAGAGACAGCTTTTCCAAAAAAATAATCCTTACAAAGGAGAGGGAGTGAGTTCTGATTACTCCAATCTGGTCTTCTTGTCAAAGCAGAACAGTTCAGAGATTCACAAAGTCCACCAAACAGAGGTGAGGGAGGACTGGGAGGAGAGCCTAGCAGAGCAGGCGTCCTCCAGGCACGTGCTCTGAGGGCTGGAGGAGCTGGTAGGGTGGGCAGGACACCGTGTACTCAAGAGGTCTGGCCGGCCGTCTGTCCTCCACAGAAAGAGCTGCCAAGTTGGGGTGTTTTGGTTTAAAATTTCTGGTGGGGACAGGAACCCCTGAAGGGAATACATTTAAAAATAGTGGACACAGGGAAGGGGTGAGAGCTGTTGTCCAAGAGCTTCTATGCAAAAATAACAATTAATAAAGAGAAAAGGAAAATAAAGAGTCTTCTCAATGGTTCTGAGGGTTCTAATGATGAACAGAAGGAGGACGTGACGAGAGAGTCGACAGTTTTATTGCTGGCCTGCCCCGCATGGCTTAGCTGGCCTCCATCCGGAGTTTCTTCCTGCTCTGGGGCTCTTCAGGCTCGGACTCTGAGCTGGAGTCTGAACCCCCATCGAAGGCAGAGATGGTGCCGCCCTTGGCGTTGGTGTAGAGGCTGTTGTCTGAGGAGGGATAGTTGGTCTGCAGTTGGGCACTTGATCTTGCCTTCTCCAGTGCACGGACTAAAAGGCAACCAAGGGAGCATGTTACCACCTTCTGGAGATCCGGAGCAACCAAGTCTCAGACTCAGGGTCCAGCCTGTTCTTCCTAAGGGTTTGCTTGCTGGACCCCAAGGCACAGGGTGGCTCAGAAGTCATTCCCTTCCGGTGGCTGTTCCACCTGCACACTTCCGTTCCCCCTTTTCCTTTCCCAGATGGGCTTGGGGGCCCAGCAGACATGGCCAGCCACAGCCATACCACCCTGAAGAGAAGGCTTGTGATGAGACACCGTCCTGCCATGGACCCAGCATAGAGACCAGAGCAAGAGTTCCCTGTTGGACTGAGCAATGCAATGACAGAGAAGAAGCTAGCCTAGCAAAGCTAGGCTCCATGAAGGTGTGAAGGCCCAATGATAGCAGGAAAGGATGACACAATAGATTGGGTCAAAGAAAACTTTTGGTTGGCTCTCATGAACAAAATCCACTTGGAATGACAAGCTGGACACTTGGAAGCAAGTCACCAATACACACAAAACACCTGGGCCTTTCAACAGACACCCCTACATGCAGGCTGCTTGGCCCATCATCCAACCCGCTGCCGCCGCCCACTACCCATCCCTTGGTTGAGCTCGGCCCGAGCCTGGAGGGTCACCCTTCATGTTATTTTATGTGAGATGTTCTAACCCAGGCGGTTACTTGCATTTCCTTTTACTTGCATCTTCCATGAGGGAGGAAGAGAAGTGAATTCCCCAGGAACAAAGAACTTGATCAGCTCTCGCTTTCCCCTGTGGTTGTAGGAAAAGGCGGGTGTGAGCATTGGAGAACAGCAGGGGCCTGGCCCATAGGCTGCCCTGATTGGACTACTATTGACAATGGGGAGGGCTCACTGTCCCTGAACTCCTGGAGAATCTGGTACTTACATGGCACATTCTACAGCAAGGACCTCACAGCTCTGTTCAGATACCTGACACCAGATGTGACCCTTACTGTAGGCAGAGAACCTGAGCCCCGAGAAAGGGAGAGGTCAGGCCAGAAAAGATACAAGCCTTTGGATGTCCAATCCCCTAGCTCCTCCATCTCCTCACTGGAGGCTCTAACACTCAACTTCAAGGCCTGCAGAGCCAGGCTGAGGTTGCTTCTGAGGCATAGTCCTCTAGCTTTGACGGAAGCCCAGGTGTGGAAGCCCCCGCCTGGCGGGGCACAGCAGGGCCAGTTGCCCCATGAGCTTGGTTGCTCACCTTGTTGCTCCAGAAGAGCATTCTGCCGCTTGAGGTCATCAATGTCTTGCTGGTGCGTATGGTTTTTCCTTCGCATATACTGGATATACTCTGTTGCTTTGTCTAGGATTTGGGCCCGGGATGCCTGATGCAATATGAGAAAAAACAAACACAGAACAAAATAAAGACCAAGTCTGCATAGCAGGAGAACCATGCCCTTCTCCGGCAACAGCATGAGGGAAAGAAAGGAAACAGGAGGGTGGCCATGATGGAAAAGGCTGAGTAAAAAAGTAAAGGCTAGCTATGGTCTTTATCCCAAAGTGTCAAGCAACTCACAGAACCTACATGGAGTCTCAGGAACTCTACCAGGAACCCAGGTCTCAGAGAGCCACACTCAATTATTTAAAACCACCAGCTAGTCTGTAGATGGCCTGGGCTTGGAGTCTGTATGACTCTTCAACTTGTACTCCTCTCAGCCCCTCTCTGGATTTTTTCTTATAGCTTTTATTTATTTGAAACAGGGTTTTAAGGCCAGGCAAGCAGGTCTCCCAAGTATTGGGATTACAGCCATGAGCTGTAATCTAAACCCTCTCTAAACCCTCTGGCTCTTTAAAGTCTTCAGCTTGCCAATGCCTGAGACAGGCTGGTCTTGAACTCACTATGTAGCTGAGTATGCCACTCCAGCTTTCAAGTGTCGGGATAACTACTCCCAGTTGTATATGGTGCTCTGGATTAAACCCAGGGATTTGTATATACTAGACACAGCTCAACTGCATCTGAAATAATGAAAGAAAAGCTCAGGCCACAAAGACTCTGCTAGGACAGGCTGTTCAGGATGACAAGATCAAGGGCTGGAGTAGACCTGGCTTGGAATGAAAGTGGGTACATTTTTTTCCATCATGGTCTTAAGACCTCATCAAACCCTTAGACTATTGGTAAGGAGGCTCAACTGGACAACACTGCTATTGTATTACCATTTTTGCCTCCTGTCTAAAGAGATTAGCATGAAAGCTGTAAGTACTTGATGTCAACACCGGAAGGACAAGTAATTGAGACATCCCAGGAAACAGCCACACCTCTACAATTATAGCAGGCATGTGGGCCTGGCTCACCAGGGGACCACGTTAATAAATAAGTCAACAAAGCAGCAACAGGTTATTGTTCACTATGCTCCTAGCATCCATCACACTTGTTGGAAGATTTCTAACAGGCTACATACCTGGCCAGAGTTAGAGGCAGGGCACCAACTCTACACATCAACTGCTACACATATACGCTCAAGGCAGGGCAGCAGAGTGGCCCTACATCTAGTGCTCCTTCCAGAGTCTGAACACTCAAAAGCTTTGCCCTCAAAAGGGTCATTATTGACAATTCTGCTTCTCAGCCTAGTGCTCCAAAACAACCAGAAAAAAGTGAGGGGAAGGCAAAGAACACACCAGTCTTCAAACTAGCAAATCTCCATTTACTCATACTAAAAAAATCCTAATGATCAACTTACAGACCTTAGGACAGATGGAGTGAGGTGTACAAGGCCTGAACTTCTACCAGTCTTTGGAAACATTACACTTTCCAGGCTTTCTTCTCATAGTGCCCTCAAAGTGATCTGCTCAAGAGATCATTCATATTCAATCATTTATCTGGTAAGATTTATATACAAGGCACAGTGTGGGGAAACAATATATTAGTCACAGCTTCTTTACCCATAAGCTTACTTACTGCCTAGTGAGAAGATAAGCATTATCTCGATGCAGACAAGCCACAGGCAATGCTGACAAGTGCACTGACTAACAGATTATAAATGTCACTCAACAGGCAGCTTCAGGGAGTGACAACCCACCGTGCGGTAGACAATGGCCTTAGTGCTGCACACTGCTGATGCCCCACATGAAGCAGTGAATTAACTGTGTTAGACCAAGGGCAGAGCAATACGAGGGCATGGGGCGCGGGGCGGGGGGAAGCTGGATGGGTTTTTTCAGCTGAGTGGTCACCCTGTGTAAGTGCAGTCAAAGAGCTTTTTTTTTTTTTTTTTTTTTTTTTGGTTTTTGAGACAGGGTTTCTCTGTGTAGCCCTGGCTGTCCTGAAAATCACTCTGTAGACCAGGCTGGCCTCAAACTCAGAAATCCGCCTGCCTCTGCCTCCTGAGTGCTGGGAGGCGTGCGCCACCACTGCCTGCCTGGCCAAAGAGCCTTCTGAAGGCAGAGTTGGCAAAAATGGGAAGGGAACGCATAATTAGTAGGGACTAATAAAAATATCTTGCCCCTTTGACAGAAATGTCAACGAAGCTGTTTAGCAGAGAATGGCAGGTGGCAAGGTGGGGGTTCAGAAGATGGAGTTGGTCTGGAGAGAAGGCTCAGTGGTTAGGAGCACTGACTGCATGCTCTTCCAGAGGTCCTGAGTTCAATTCCCAGCAACCACGGGGTGGCTCACAACCATCTGTAATGAGATCTGATGCCCTCTCCTGGTGTGTCTGAAGACAGTGACAGTGTGCTCACATGACAGAGTTGTATTCTCCATTCGTCCCATAGACATTCTTGCCCACAGCTGCTCCTTCCTGACTACAAGTCCTCTACCTTCTCCATCCCTGACAAATAAATCTCTGTGCACATTTATACCCCAGTCTCACTTACTGAGACCAGATCTACTCTGAAACTGTGATCTTCCTAATTCAGTCCAAGTGCTGGGATTAAAAATAAGTGTACAGTCTTTTTTTAAACTTGCCTATTTTAAAGGTATTTTCCTAACAGTTCCCAGAAGGCAGCCTTAGTACTTAACCAAGCATGTGCATCTGGGACAGGGGAGACAAGCAGACTCTGGAAACGAGAATGCTTGAGATGGCTGGTGCTGATGCTGCTGAACAGGCCTGTGCTCTCCCAGTCTCTCTTTCAGGTACTTACAACTGAAACCACAAAAGTACCCAGTACCCAGAGGTAAAGTGAGAGGCGAGCACAGCAAGCCAGAGAGTGACCATGGACCTCTAGGTGACAGCAGTTTCACTCACAGTAGTCTTCAGTGAAGACGGAATTATAAAGGCTCAGAGCAATGCTTTGGGAATAGGAGGTCCTCAAAGAATATGGGTCTGTTCTGTTTAATTTTTTAAAAAAATGTTGAGATGAGGTCTTACTACTGTGTAGCCCTGGCTGTCCTGGAATTCACTCTGTAGACCAGGCTGGCCTCCACTGCCTCTGCCTCCTGAGTGCTGGGATCAAAGGTGTGCACCACTGCAGCCAGCTGACTTTTAAACCCAGTGTTCAAAGCATCCCTAAGGCTAAACACAATACAGCCCTTCCTCCAGATCCTGCTAAAAGCAGAAGTGCTCTTGGTCACGTGGGCAGGCTGCCCCTGGCCAATCAACAATCCCCAAAAATGTTCAGGTTTACTTTATTTTATCCTTTTTAGTATACTCAAGAAGTTTAAAAAGTTAACACACACACACACACGATACAGGATGCCACAAAATATATTTCCATCCACTCCAGGGAAGAGAAACAAAAGATTAAAGTCAGAAAATGCCAGACTCTTCTGCAATCAATGCCCCTCATCCTTCAAACCACAAGACTACAGAAGCAGCCACAACCGTATGCATGTGGAGGGCCCGTCCCAAGCCTTATGAGTTCATAGCACTCGTACAATAAACATAAAGGTTCTGGGATTATGGCACGGACTATGGAATGGACCTGGGTTTTCAGTTTCTGTTTTCTGAAAAGGCTCTCAGTCAGCTGAGTCAACTGACAATGTTCACGTGAGTCCTGTGACCACATGAACCTGGTAAGTCAATGTGTCCGCAGATCAACCATTGCTTAGTAAGCACATGGGTGACTGTTTCTCCTGTTTGGTTTTTGATGTTTAGAATCCACTAATTCTGAGTAGACATGCCTCTTCTGAACAGGCGGGACAGAGTTGTGGGGCAGGACAAATTGTGGCTGCAGGGACTAAGAAGGTTAGCTATTCTATACATACACGGAGCAGCATGGAGAGTCAAGGTAGATGCGGGGCAGCCTTACCAGTTCTTCTTGCAAACCCGTGTTTACACACAGGACTAAGAAGGAACAGCAGCAGCTCACACAGAGTCTGGGGGCCAGGCACTCCACACCCTTCTGTGTGGGAAACGGACGCACAAACCTGTGTCTAACAGACATTAGTTACCGTGTAGGCAATAGTCAGAATCTGACCTAAGTCTCAGGACACTCTTATTTTAGGAACAAAGGCAGTTGTAGAACTAATTTTAAAGGTCAAGAGAACTTTTTCAGAGACAGAGTTACCATGGAGAGAAAAACCAAAGATGAGGACAGGCCTTGGGGAGAACCACTGATCTGCCTTCAAGGATAACCCCAGTGAAGGTGGTTTCCTCAAAGTAGAGTCAAGGCCCGATGGTGAGCCACTTCCACACAGGCACAGGCCTGGGCAGAAAAGCAATGGCTGAAGACCAGTCTTTTTGGTTAAAAAGTGAGACACAAAATCACACAAGCAGTAACAAGCACCACCAGCTTGTAATAGTAACAACATCAGAGAACAGTTTCCCACAGGTGAGAACTAAACAGGCTCCTACTAGAGAAGAAATGCTGGGTGAGACAGAACCTGAAGAGTCAACTCCCATAGCGCTGCTGGCTTCCCTGCCTCTTAAGAAACTCAGAAAGGGGGAAAAATACAAGGTAGAATGGAGAGGACTCCAGGTTTGACAGCAGGTGGCCCGAGGGAAGGTCAATCGTATCTAGAGCTACATGCCTTTCTCTAAAAACAGCAACCTATTCATGTGTCTTGGCAGAAATTTCACAAAAGGACTCAAAGGCTTCAAAAGAAGCTGATTCTCACTACAATCTCAAGGCTCATGTGATTCCCGAGGTTCATCAACACAGACATGTCAAGGCTAGTAAGTCCCCTTTAAGACAGTGATTCTCAGCAGCCTTCTGACAGGGCTAGTGAGGCGGCACAGTGGGTGGAACTCAGTAAGAGAACCAACTTCCAAACACTGTCTTCCTCCGGCTACCACCTGCCGCCCAACACAAGTTAGAGCAAAAGCCCTACATCTCTACTTCTCTATCTTATCACACTTTACCTGTTTTTATATAAAAAGCCAAATTGGTTTAGACAATAGAGGTAAGAGGCAAGGTAGAGCATAGTAGGCCTAGATCATTAACATCAGGAGCACCTCTGCCCTTCCCAGAGGGCCTAAAGCCCAGCAGCTATACTCATCCCTAGTCCCAGTCAGATGCACGCTGGCCATGACTGGCCATGACGGGCCATTACATTTGCTATAATGCCAATATTCGAAAGGCAGAGGAAGAATGGTGAGCTCAAGGCCAGGCTGGTTTACAAAGTAAGTCCCTGCCTTGAGGAACCTTAGGTGGGGGAGGGGGCAGGCAAATCTGGTGTACATTTCTGTTGAATAAGCTACTTTCTGGAAATGAAAATTTACAAATGTGCACAACAAATGTCAGTGCCCTCTAAGTAGTTCACTCTAAAATGGAACCCATCAGTGGGGGCAAGGGAGCAGCAGTCTGTGCCATTTCTTAAAGGCTTCATGCTTCCAGGCTCTTGACAGACCTGGCTGACTGTGGTGCGGCAGAGTCTGCAAAGATTCTTTTCAAACCTTAAGGGCTAACTATGCAGTTGGGACCCTTAGAGAAGGCGCAGCACTTCCCACCAAACAGCCCATGAAGAACAAGTACAGCACATAGTTTCCTCAAGAGGAAACAGATCTACAGAACAACATGCATTTACCTTCAAAGGTAATAAATAAAATTTTAAAGCAATTACTAGTTTCTTGTCTACTAAGTTAGTCTTCCTCTAAGGCCCAGTGATGTTGAAACTGAGAGACAGTCAAACTCTAGGTAAAGACTCCAGAAAGCACACAAGAGAGAATGACATGGAAGCCATCTTCCTGGAAGTATCTTTGCAGCACAGAGCACAGCCAGTGGCTAGCAGCCTTCACTTAGCACCTGAGAGGTGCTCTGTATTTGGGAATGGCCAGATACACCATGCCGGTCATCACGACTTTAGTTATAAATGTAAGATGTGTACAAACCCCAAACTGGTCGACAGAAGCAGCCCAATGGCTGAACATGAATGATTCATCTTTGGGGGAAACTAAGGCCTGTAAATGAAGCAAGCAATTAACACTTTACCCACAGCAATACGCCTAGACCAGAGCAGAGCAACAGGTGTCCGTGCTTCTTAGAGGTTATCAACTCTATGCATGAGGAGTGGGGATTCTCATGTAGCCCAGGATAGCCTCAAACACATCCAACTGAGGCTTACCCTGGTACACACCACCATACCATGCTGGGGAAGGAACCCAGAATGTCGGGCATGTTAGGCAAGCTCTCCACCTATGGAGTACCATCTACAGTCTCTGGGTTAAAATTTTTAAAAATGGGTTATAGTGGAGAAAAATGAGACAAGTCTGACATTTACTTTAAGGTGGCAACCATTTCAGTCACATTAAACTGAAGGGCAACATTGGGAGTGAAGTTTACTACACTACTCAGTGTGATCCCACATTAGCCACAGAGCTCACACACAATCAGTCTGAACTGCAGTGACCACAAGTGTGTGTGTGTGATATTTTTAATACTTAGTAAAATAAATAAATAGGGGCCAGGCATGGTGGGACACCCCTGTAATTCCAGCGCTGTGGAGACTGGAGGCAGGAGGATCAGGAGTTCAAGTCTAATCTCAGCTACACAGCATAGTTTGAGGACAGCTTGACTGAGACCCTGTCTTAAAAACAAAACAAAACAAAACAAACAACACAACCACCCCAGCCCCCACCCTTCTCTCTAAAAGAGAAAAAGGGCAGTGCAAACAAAAAATGGTATTAAATAATTCTGAATACAGAAATTGTATATTTTAGTCCATTGCTTTAAATTTTTAAATTTTATTTTTAACAATTAAAATATAGTGACATTGTCCCCCACTCTCAACCTCTCTCTTGCCTGCCCTTCACCCTCACATTCATGGCCTCTCATCTCCAGTTGGAGTACAAGGACTGCAGACCTGTGTTACTGTTTATAGTTGTACATGGCTCCTGGATCCAGCTCAGCACCTCAAGCTCACACTGCTGCTTTACCCACTGGGCCTGTTCCAGACCGCACTGCTTAGGTTTTAGTAGTATCTTCTATAAAGGTTAACTGTACTTAGATATATTTGTGGTTCATATTAAATGTTTACCAGACAGTGACTATCAAAGAATCTTAGGACAAATGGAAGCTGTAGCTGTGCTAGAGAAAGACAGAGACCTGTTTTGTTTTGTTTTTCTTCCCATTTTTCTAAAGTTTTTGCAATTTTGTCCAAATACAAAAAAGAAAGAGTGATGTTAAAGGGAAGATCTGGGTCCGACTCTACCTTTCTCAATCTCAGGAAGCGAGAACGGTGCTAAGTCTCCTGGTCCTCCCCAGGGTGAGCCCGCCCCTGGCTCTGAGGAGTGGGGGTGCTCCTCAAGCAGCATTACCTTTAGTTATAGAATTACGCTTAGGAACAGATCCCAGCTGACTGGGAAAGCTAACCAGGGCCAGGCCTGGTAACCGCTCCAGATAGGAGAACCCATGGAGCCACTGGAACAAGAGCATCTTAAGGACCAGAGAGGACTGGAGGCTGGCAAAGGCAGAATGCAAGTAGGAGATAATGCTTTGACAAGCCCTAGAGTCAGACATTATCTGCATCTTGAGGCTAGAGTCTGACCTTGAGGAGGACCTCAGAGAAGCCGGCATTTCTGGACAAATAGACTAAGTGGACATACTCTTCCATGATGCAAGGGTTATTAAGAAGAGAAAAGCAGGCAAGCAATGCTGAATCCTTACCACTGGTCATGAGAAGACCTTGGAGGTACGACACAGAAACAGTTCATAAGGAATTAACAGAAGCCGATACTCTAATAGATGAGGTGAAATGAACAGGGCTATGGTTTATATTCAATTCAAAGACAATCTGCCAACAGCCCAGATGATGTATGCAGTGTGGCTAGGATGAGCTGTTTAGCTTTAGGGCATCTACACTAAAGAGGCATCTCTTAGATCCTAGAACCACAACAGAGCTCCACCACGGGGCCTGAGAAACAGGGTCCCTGACTTGAGGGTCCTATTGGTGGCACAGCACAGACAACAATCCTCAAAAGTACACCTTCAATTGAAATACTACAAGAGAAAACCAAAAACTTCAAGAGAAAACAATACCTTAACACAACAGAGTATGAAGATCCACTCCCCACCCCAGGACTGATGACAAATCTGAATGACCACTGACTGGAATGAACCACTTTCTAGGGCTGAGTGGAGAGATGTGAAGTCAGAAAGAATCCAGACTCTAAGTGACCCTCAGCTCAGCTTTCTGGGGTGCCCTGAATAAACCACTTTAGACGAGTATTTTCATAGTAACTTACATACTGCTAAGATTAACGGAGCTATCTCAAGAAAGCTCCCAGGAAATGACAAGACTTAAATACTTAAGCTACATTTTCTTTGTTGTTGTAATTTCAAACATATATATAATGAATTTTGATCTTATTTCCCACATTACCGTCCCCACCCTTTCCACTGAACCCCTCTTCCTCAGTATGTCAACCTCTACTTTCACATCTTTTTATTTTTTCCTTTTTGTGAACCCTACTGTATTAAGTATGGTTGCTAGCATGGGCAGAGGGGGACTTGGTATCCTTGAGATAGGCCACTGCTAGCCTAGGCAGGCTTCAGACCTGTGGCACTCTGCTTGCCTCAGTCTTTTGAGTGATGCATGCCTGCCCAACTATACAGGCTGGATTACAATACCCCCAGACTGCTTATCATCCAATACTGTAGAAATAAGGAACTCAGCTGTCCCGGTTCTAAGTCCTGTTCTGCTATAGACTGGGTCATGACCTTGAACAGGCCCCTCATTTCTGATAAGAGGAACAACAACAGTGATTGCCCAACAATAGTCAGCACCTCAAAAAAAAAAGAGCTGTCTTTGAGACAGGACTTCACACAGCCCAGGCTGGCCTACCTCACGGTTGCTGACACTCAACTTTTGGTCCTCCTGCCTCTATCTCCTAAGTACTGGGACTACAGGTGTTCAGTGCCACTCCTAGATCACTGGTCTTTTCTGTTTGTCTTTCTTTTTAAAGAAATTCACGAGGGGTCAGTCTCTTGGAACTGGAGCTATAGAAGGCTGTGAATCACCATGTGGATGATGGGAATTGAACCCTGTAAGAACAGCACCCCAAGTTTATAGTTAACCTCCCACAAACTCCCAAGTGCTAGGTTACAGGAGTTAGAGAAGACAGGCATTCTTTATGATGCTTATTTTATCATACAAATACAAGAAGCAAGAAATAAATGGAGTTTGTGTCTTATTTTCAAGTTTTCTTTCTTGCCAGACGTGCATAGTGACACATGTCATGTCATTCCAATATTTAGAAGGCTGAGGCAGAAAAATCACTTTAAGTTCTATGTCAACGAACACTACCTAGGCCTCAGCAGGAGACCCTCTCTCAAAAGTAAATAAACAAATAACATGTTTCTCCTTGTGAGATAGTGGCTCAGGACTGCAGGCTAAGCACTTGAGGCTTAAGCACAATTATGAATTCTAATCATGCTATACAAAACTCTACATTAAATTTTTAAAAGACCATTTTTTCTTCCCAGGTTAGGATCCAATTGAATCCATATGAATTTTTCCTTCTGTATTTTAGGAAAAAGAAAAAAGCAAAGACAGAGGCATCTTAGTGATTTCAAGGCCAGCCTGATTTATATAGTAAGGTCCCAGGACAGCCATGGCTACATATTGAGACCCTGTCTCAAAAATAAATAAGAACAAAGTAAAATGTAATATAATGTTCAAGATGAAACTCATTTCTTTCATTATTTAAAGACACGCACACACAAAGCCACGCTTGGTGGCCATGCCTTTAGTCCCAGCACTTAGGAAGCAGAAGCAAGCAGATCTCATCTTGAGTTTGAAGCCAGCCTGGCTTATATAGTGAGTTTCATGAAAGCCAGGACTACATAATAAGACCCTGTCTCAAAAACCAGAACTCCCCAACACCAGAAGAACAAAACAAAAACAAAACACACACACACACACATACATGGAACAGAAACAACCAAAAAAACAAACAAAACAAAAAAAAGGCTTCACTTTTTCAAGTGAATATATGGAAGCCTAAAACAGGAAGATTACTATGAATTCAAGTCAGCTTGAGAGCCACGGAATGAAACTTTATCTCAAGAAACCAAACCTGGTGGTGGTGGGGATTGGGGGGGGGCGGGGGGGGGAGGGGAAAGAGAAAAGAAACCAAACCTAACAAATAAACAAAAATCTTAAAAAAGGCTTGGACACATATCACATAATTGCAATGTTAACTGTAGAGTCCCCTGGCACATAAGGGTGCTGACATCAAAGGAGACTCAGATCAAAGGCCTTCCTTCAACAATCTGAGCTGAGCTCTCCAAAACTCACACGGACATTCACTTCATGACCACTGACATGTCACAACCTTAACCATTGCAATTCAAATCAAGAATGAGTCAATTTCCTTTGGTTCCAATACGACATTTTAAGAAGATTGCGACATTTGGTGAGAAGTCAGTCTGAGAGACCGAAAGGTTGCAGACCTGAAGCCTCCCTGCACCTGTGAGCCTACTGGCAGATGGAAGGAAGAATAATGAGAAGTCCTGCCCTTCACACATGCAGAGGACTCTTTATGACTTACAAAGTTAAGAGCAAGCAGGACAGGAAGGCCTCTGAAGTAAGAATGGCAGCTTGACACTGGCAGGTTAAGGCTCCGTTGACTGTCTCATTAAATCTGGTTCTTGTTCCCAAATTAAAAAAAAAAAAAAAAAAAAAAAAGACTAAACCAAATCCTAGCACTTAAGAAGTGGAGGCAGAAGATGAGGAATTCAAGGTCAGTCTTAACTATGCTGTAGGTTCCAGGAAAGCCAGAGATACAAGAAACCCCATCTCAACAAACATACAAACACAAGAAATTACAACACAGGGCCTGGTATCCTCCTCTCACCCACTCCTTATCCATTCTGGCCTGTTTAAGATTCCTCAACTGGCCTTCCTCCTGCCTTGAATGCCCAGAGGCAGACAAACAGTTCTTCACAACCATGAAATCTGCGCAAAGGCCATCTTGCCAATGGGATCTGTCTGTTCCACCAATCGTCCCCCTTAATCTCCTCCATAGCACGTGCACATGCACATGCAAGCATACCGAGTCCTGGCGATTCAGGAACTTAATATGTAGTCCAGACTAGCCTGAAACTAAAAAGATTCACTTGCCTTCCAATTGCTATGATTAAAGCTATCTGTTATCACCATGCCTAGCCAGAATTCCTTATTTTAGTGATTATTTAATTTCTATTATTTCCTTGCTAAAATAAAACATCCATTCTTGTTAAGAACAGTGGTTGGTGTGTGTA
The DNA here is from genome assembly GCF_978045245.1 of Mus caroli. NCBI lineage: Eukaryota > Metazoa > Chordata > Mammalia > Rodentia > Muridae > Mus > Mus caroli. The sequence continues at coordinate 75,440,034 of NW_028227269.1, forward strand.
GACCCTGCATGGATGTTTGCTGAATGGAGTAGGTGAAAGGACCACGGATGACAAACTACTCATCCCATCTGTAAGCTAGCAAAGTCAAATTTCAACTTCCTCAAAGAAACACGGCAAGAGGACCTAGTATCGTAAACCTGTAAGGCATTAAGGAAGAATGTAACAGCAAGGGAAGAGGCCAAGGAAGGAAGCTCTGCAGCTGAGGCTTGTGAGCTACACTTTCAGTGGTTTCACTCTTCAGAACTCCTCGGGTGAGCCTGCCTGCCTGGCTTACCCCAGGAGTTCATGTGGCATGGGAAGTGGGCGTGTCACAGCCCTCCCTCTGAGAAGCACATCTCAGCCCGTCTCATTCCATGAGCGGTTTAGATGAAGGCAGCTCTAGCCCAGAAGCTCACTAAGTGATGCTGATACTGTAGCATACGGAATAAGCACCAAGTGTCCACAGGTCAGGTATGCATCAGAGATAAATCTCTTGCACAGAGGGTGCGTCTCTCAGTCATAAAGATTTCCTGTGGTGCTTTCAGGAATGCTGTTATTCCGGTAAGTACCTTGGTTCAAGGCCATTAAATCAAGTATATACCAAGTGGGCTTAACCTACAGCAAAATTCTGGCTTTGTAATACGGCATTCACATGGCCTATTTGTGTTTTCCTGTAAGCTTAGACTTACTCCATACTTCAACCACACAGAAGGCCACATTATAGACAAAATAGAAGACATAGCTTTTCAACTTTTTATAAACATGAAAAACTTAATCTTGGATAACAGAGCAAATTCAGGACACTTAGCAGAGAACCAGAGCATACCTAGAGTATACCTAGAGTAAACACTGTTTTTAATGCTAACAGGCAAGATGGGCTGAATCCCAAATTCAGGCCAGTCTGACTATACAGTGAGGCTCTTTCAAACAAGCTGACCAAGGGGCTACAAAAAGCAGCCTGTTGCTACACTGTGTCAAGGGTGGAAATAACTGTGCAAACAAATGTTTTTTTCTTTATTCTAAGGAGTGACCCTAACCCATAGGCTTTTGCTCCAAGCTTTCAGTTTTTGAAGCTAGAACAGCTGGCTCCTACCTCTCCAGGGAAAATACAAGTTTCAAGGCCGCTAGGAAGGATGAGGGTGGCTGGCTTATTCTCTCATATGAACATGTCTCGCTTTTTTGGTCCACAGCTTACAATGCTCTTTACATATGTTGGGAAGAGTATGTGTCAGAACTGAAAATCACTGGTGCCCAGGCAGGTTCACAGACCTGCTTCAAAGTGTTCATTTACACTAAGTATGTACTAATGCTGGACTGCACAAGAGAAATTCCCACAGAGGTTTAGGGTGTTGCTGGCCTGGGAGAATCTTTAGTGATCCCAAACTAATTATGGACCATGTTACATAGTACAGGATATAGTTATAGTAATGTCATGAGTGACTAATTTATTTGCCTAGCATGTACAAGGCCCTGGGTTCAATGCCCAGTACTACCAAATAAAAAAGTAATGGACTACAGTCTCTCCAACTCTGAAAGGGATGTCCTGCCAAGAGCTGTTAGAGCTGACATTGCTTTTGCTAAAGATAATTAAGAATGTGTGGGGATCTTCCAAAGAATCAAAAATAAATAAATAAATAATAAAAAGAAAAGAAAAGAAAAAAGAGAGAGACCATGCCACTTGACTGTGTTTCTTTACAGAAGGGATGTTCTAGTTCGTTCCAAGCTGCTGATGGGCCAACTGGCTTTGTCAATAAACTCACCTTCTCTCCTTGGAGTGATGGGACTGAGTCCCGCAAACTGTGAAAGCTGTCTTTGATGTGGTCCCTACGTTTTCGTTCCAGTGCATTATGGTGAGCCCGCTTGTCAGCCTAGGAGAGTGAAGAAAGAGCATGTCAGGAGTGCACTTCTTTACAGGTGGATGCGGCCAAGCCTGGAAGTGTGTGCAGTCAGCGCTGTCCCTGGCAAGTGGACTGGGAAAATTTGTAGTGAGGTGGGTAGTTAGGAAGGAGTCTCCAGAATTAGGCTCTGTTAAAGGGGAGAAAGGGTGAGCAAGGCTTGCAACAGGAACAACATCCAAAGTAGCACGATGACTCCAGCTCATGCACAAGGAAAATCAAAGTTATTCAGGGACAAAGAGTGACTCTCCAGTGAGTGTCCCCAACCTACACGATGGAGCAGCTGCCAGTCTGTGGTTGGAATGTTACTAAGGGAAGCTCCAGCGGGCACTTCATAAGCTATGGTTACCTCTACCGTGAGACTTGGGGAATTCTGTCCACAGGAAACCCACTATCCTGAGGCCCTCCTGATAGGTCACTAGTATATCCTCTTATCAAGTCATACAAGAGAGCCCCAACCCTCTAGAAAACACAGCTGCACCTGAGGTCATTATGGCAGAGCTGACAGACTGCCAATTACATTCAGTTTCCTCTCACACAGACTGAGCCAGAAAGGCAGTTCTTGGGCAGCAGACCTTCTGACACCTACATGCTCTTGGTAAAGTCCCTCAGGCCCCTGCAGCAGGGCAGGCCCATTTGGCAGTTTTCTAAATCCCCTAACCTAACCAGCCTTTAACCTTTCCTGCTTGGAATTATAAGCACTCAGCTAGCTGTTGGGCCAGGACTGCCAACCAATCAGGAAAGGAAAGAGAGCAGGGCACCGTGCTAAGGCGCTTCATCTCCCTCTGAACAGAACACAAGGACCTATTTCAGCAAAAACTTCACCACACCTACACTTCAGGCATTATAGACACACACACTCTGAGTATTTACCCTGACTAGAGCAGGCTGGGCTACGCTAGCCTAAAGAACCTATCTACACATTAGAGTGACCTGGCCACTAAGCCCAGAGCGCCAGGAATTTTGAAAATGCAGCAACAAGAGAAAACCAGGTTAAATGCTGCTTCCAAAGAATCCTTGTATTAGAAAAGATGGTCAGACAGAATCAGACAAGAGCCATGAGAAGAAAAGGACCTGAAATTCTTCTCCTACCAAATTCTAAAGTCTGTGACTCACTGAGGTCGGCACTTTTCTCCTGATCCCTAGGTGCCTACCTACAGTTGTTAATCGTCTACAAATCCCCATTACAGCCACTGTCCTGAAGGACTTGTAAAGTTAACCCTTCTTAAACCTCAGTTCACTGTTAAGCAAAATATTTTCTCAACTAGTTATATGGAAAATAGAAAAGGAATCTGAAAGGACAATTAAGCTTGAAAAACCAGGTACCTGAGGTTAGAGGATATTATACATCACTGGGCAAGATAACTACAGCCACCCTCCAGCGGCAGTGTGAGACAGCTTATACCTGAGGAGCCCAAGAGACCTAGGACCAGCATTTGGCATGGACTAGACCTCTGGTGTTTACTCTAATTTCCAAGATGGTCTATTTACATGCAAATCAACTGGTCTTCAGCAGCAGTCCAAGATACTCCTGTCTACTAAATCACCCTGACTCCTGGCCCTCCTCCCAGCTTAAGAGCTGTGCACGGAAGCAGTGACCCCAGTTACCCACAATCCCTTCTGTTAATACAAATAAAATCCTAATTGTCTGTTTTCTTTTTGGGAGAACCCTAAAAATCCCAAGCAGTTAGAGCTAAGTTGGTCTTGGTTTCCTGTGGGCCTGTGCTGCAAGCAAGGAGCTAAGTTTAACCAAACAACAAAATCATCCCACAAGATGCACCACCCCCTCCCGTTTGCTGAGCACTGAAAGGACTCAGATGGACAACAAGTCGTTTGGTTGGAAGACTGTAGTGAACTTGGCTGTAGACCATGAGCAGAAATCTCGGCTTCTCATCTGGGGAGCCAGCCAAGTTAGAAGTTGGCTCGGCTAGGAAAGGCGGCAGGCCACTGCCTGGTAGAAAGCCTGGGCTGGGGACTGTTGTTCTCCAAGCAGTGGATGGAATTTCTGTGGTGGTTCCAGACCCAATTTAACTAGCAGAACGGGGGAGTCTTAGAGCAAGCACTCCTGCCATGTCTACCCTCGGCTGTTCTGCCTAAACAGAGACAGCCACAAGGATGGACTTGTTTTCCCCTCCCCTGGCCTCATTTGCAAGCACACGTGAAAAACATGCCCAACTCACATGCCTAATTCCAGGCAACTCTGAATTAAGTGACATTTCCAGTGCTTACAGAGCATAGGAAAACTTGACACACCTTCACACAAGGCGGAGAGTTCTCTCTGCAAAGTATTTCTGTGCTGAAGATGAAGCAGATACCCCCTAGCTTTGTGTGATGGGCCAATGGGAAGGCTATTATACTGTCTTGTTAGCCATCTTCTCTTGCTGACAGCTCTTTCCCAAAAGGTCAAGCTTTCAGAACTGAGGAAAGAAAAACCAGGTAAAGACCCTCTGCCTAAGGTGCTGGAGATCCTCCCAGGAGCTTTTTAAAGCAGCACAGCAACCAACAGCAACAGCGGAACAAAGCAACTCAGATGAGTGTACACTCTCTTGCCTATACCGAGAAGTGTCTGGTCATGCTGACACTGGGACCGGTGGTACCCTTGTGGAATAGATCACAGAGGCCTTTTTGGGCTATGTCACAGGTTCCCAAATGACTCCCCTATACATCCTCAGGAGTAGATGCTGGACACTGCTTGCTCTGTAACACAGGATCTGCAGTAGACTAAAGACAAGTACTAGGGGCTTTGTGATACCAGAGTGGTCCACAGCTGCTCACAGGAACTACAGTACCAAATTGCTTCCAGCTTTGATGTCTAGGCCAAGGCTTTTCCTCAGTCTCAGTTGTAGTTCCACCAAACTTTTCCACGCTGGCAGACAGCAGAAAACCCGTCACCTATAATTTGTCCACCTCTCACACTAACAAGCATGTGTATCTTAGTGCAGCTCAATGTTGAAAGCAAGCTTAGTCGCTAAACTGACAGGACACGGAAGCTAAGGAGAGCCGTTCAGAATTGAGGCACTCTCTCAACAGTTATTTCCTTTCAACTTATTGCACAGAGAATGCATCTTCATTCACTCATCTCACCAATCAGCAACCCAATTTCCTGCACGGCCTAGCATGGAGAAAGAAACACCTTACTGTAAAGGATGTACAAGATTTTTCCAGAATGCCATTTCTTGCAAGCTGCCTGGCACCTAACTGTTCTACCATATAGGGGGAATCTTCTCAATGCCAATGTGGAGGGAACATGTGTCGTCCTTAGTGGCTATTTAGTATATTTAGTTTCAGAAATTAAATGGTGTCTCTTTAGACGACAGAGTCACAGGACTATCCAGCAAGCTTCACTGAAACAATAAGAATGCTGAATACAAAGGCTCCGAATTCTCATGCAGTACATGGATTACTTCTGTTTGAATTAAATAAAACAATTCCTACGCAACTCAAAAGTACTCAACCTAAAAATTGCAACACAAAACAACAGGCACCTGAGATGAGATAATCTCACTAGTGTCTTTAGTAGGCAGATATTAACTCCAGGTTCCTAGCTCTTCTGTTTGAAGCCTACGGCTGATACACATTTCTGTCAATATATTTGCTTTTGAGGTTTCTACCATCTTTTGGAGTCTAAAAGAACCTGGGAACACTACAACCCACACGTGCCATTACACTAGCTGTTTAGAGGAAGGAATTCTTGGTTAGGACACTGAAGTCAGGCCTGACAACCTAACACCTGTAAGCCCCACAGGAGGCTGAGGCAGGAGAATTCCTGCAGGGGGCAGGGGGAGGCCAGGCTACAGAGCAAAACCCTGTCATAACCCTCCCTTGTCCCAGAAAGAGATCAAATAGGGTTCCTAGATCAACTCTTTTATTCTGTCAGCTTTTGACAAAGCAACACACAACTCTTAAAAACTTAGCACTGTCTTCTCTCTCACAGCACACGCAGGGAGGAACGCGGCTTTTACATCATCAGAGCAAGCGCTGAGCAGAAGCAAGCACGACAGCGCTTGCAGCACTTCTGTCACAAGTTTCCTGAACCTCCAGAGTGGTCAAACTCCCTTCCTCCCAAATACACTTCAGTCTCCAAAGAAGCAAAAAGCTGAGGAGTTAAAAATACTGTAAACCAGAAAGAACTCGAAGTGGAAGAGTGCAAACCTACTTTACACCTCCAGCCAGCAGAGCAGCTGTGACATGTTGAATTCAGCAGATGCGGCAAAGGACAGTACACAGAGAAAGGCCTCAGGTTTCTTGAGCAGCTCAGGAATCCTACATTTCACATATACTTTCACTCTTTCCCAGGGAAATTATCCAAACAGAAATAAAGCAAAAGGAACCCCTTGCATAAAGTAACTGCCTCAGAAACTTAGTTTTAAAATACAACTTACTCCCCCACTCCACTCCCAAAAGTACTAGTGAGATTCTGCAATTATTAAGTTTAGTACCTAGTGTTCAGGGTGACTTCCTCTAACAGTTTGCTGCTCACTGGAGACTGCTTCCGTGTGCAGCACTGTGAGGAGGTCAGTTTCACTTTCCACTGCCTCCTCCATACTGATCTGAATGGCCTGCCCTCTTCACAAGTAAGATACTGTACTGACTGTAGGAACTATGATCATCTTTCCATGTTATTTTCCAAGTAACGTGTGTGTGTGTGTGTGTGTGTGTGTGTGTGAGAGAGAGAGAGAGAGAGAGAGAGAGACAGAGAGACTATCGCTCAGTTCGAACTCATGGTATTCCTCCTGTCTCAGTTATCCTGAGTGCTGGGATTATAAGTGTGAGCTTCCACACTTGGGTTCCAAATAACTTCTTAAAAGTTTTCCTGTAGTCCTAAACACGTGGTTGTTCACAGTCTACCTTTCTTAAATGGTTTTCCAAAGATAAAATCTAATAGCTTTCCATATTTTAGAAAAAAATTGTATTATTTATACTAAATTTTAAAAAGCAAATGGATATATTCACAGGGATAAAGGAGGAATACATGTTCCCAGCCCGTTTGTGACAGTTGTACGATGCACTGTCTATAATATACCTGCTTTTTCCGTCTATGCTATGATAAACTGCTACCAGAAAAATCTCAATAAATAAACATACTAAATGAAAACAAAGGGTCTCAAAGATTCAACCTCCAGCAACAACAAAAATTTCATTGTCTATGTCCCAAAGTGAAAGGAAAAAATCCAAAGCACCTTAACAACAGTGACAAAAAAAGTTAAAACATCTAGACAAAGTAGAACCTGCCTCACGGGAGTGGAAACAATAAATGCACATCACCACCCACGTGGATGCTTTCAAAAGCAGAAAGCCTACAGGAACTGCTTATCATATAGTAAGGAAGCATCGCTCACTGAAAGGCAAACCTAATGCCAGCTCAAGGATGAGTCTTCAAAACAAGCCGCCCAACCCTTGCCCCCTAACCCTCATCAAGTCCTTAGAACTAGAGATTTGGGGAGGGGGGAAAGAAGTTGCTTTGTTGTTGTTGTTTTGGTAGGACAGGTTCAAAAGAAAACAACCAAGTCCATAGTATTAAGACTAATAGTACCCAGGCAGGGTGGTGACACATTTAGTCCCAGCTGATTAAATCCCATTTAATCCGGGAACCTGAGGTGGACTGATCTTTCTGAGTTCCAAGATAGCTTAGATGCCTTTCCCTCTCTCTCAAGAGAGAGAGAGAGAGAGAGAGAGAGAGAGAGAGAGAGAGAGAGAATAATAGCTGAGGAATTTGACTTTCCATAGAAGTAAATATGTGTAATGCTTCATTAAGAAATAAAACATTATCTTCCATGAGGCTCTCAGAACAATCCTTAAGACCTCTGAGATAACTGCACTCAATCAATCAGCTCTCAATAAATAAGGTTTTCTTAGTGCTCAGGCAAGCTGTACAATCTCTAACGAAGCACACATACAACTGAAGAACCTGCTTTTAGCCTGTGAATAATAAGGTCCTACATCAGAGCTATCAATTTGGCATCCTACAAACTTGTTCCCTAGAAAAAGAGAGAAAGGTAGAGAGTTCTTGTTTGTGTGAGGCAGAATCTCATGCTGCAGTCCAGGCTGGAACTCATTCTATATCTCAGGTTGGCTTAAAATTCAGGGAAGACTTCTGCCAAAGCCTCAGAAGCCCTGGGCTTACATACTGGGCCACAACCCTGGACTCTGTGTTGTGTATGTCAAGGCAGGGTCTCAGTACACTGCAGAAGCAGGCTCAAACGTTTGATCCTCCTACCTCAGCCTCCCGAGTCACTGGGTTTACCCACCAGACCAAGCCTAGTTGCATCCTGCAAACTCTACAAGTTCCTAAACAGCTGTGTCATATATCGTTTAAAAATCAGGTAACTAGAAGATAAAGAGATAGCTCAGTGGGTAAAGGCACTGTGGTCAAACCTGATGACCCTAAATTCAATCCCCAGACCCATGTGTGGGAGAGAGAGAACTGAATCCAAGTTGTTCTTATGACCTTCACATGTGAGCCATGACATACACGTGACCACACAACACACACACACGTTAAGTAAATGTAATTTTAAAAAAATCAATTAAATAGGCTGAGGTTGAAGCTCCTCGGCAGAGGGGTTGCACAGCATGCGAGGGCCCTGGGTTCGAATCCTAGCACAGCCAAAAGTTTAATGCACATAAACACACCCAAAAAAGTAATAATCTGTGTTTTGAGTATTTTAACATTTCTCATAAAGTTTGAAGTTCCAGGGATATGGCTCGGCCCTGAAGGAAACAAAAAGATCTGGCAGCACTGACCACTGTCAGGTAGCAAGCAGCAGGGGTAGGTGGCTACTGACTTTTTAGAAGGGGTATACATCCTCACCTCTTCCTTCCACCCTTGACTAGCTCATTACCTGGTCCTCACGGGTAATGAGGACCTCACTCCATTCTCTTTCCCTACCATTTCCAACCATCAAATATTCCATCTGTCTCTCCTGTCTGGTTGTATTCTGAGTCTATTCCTTCTCTTCTCTCTCTTCTAATCTATGCCTATTTACTCCTAAGTCTCAAACTCCAAAGACAAGAAAGCACGGGGTCAACCCAAAGCCAGAAACACCTACAAAAAACCCCATTAATATAAAAAAATCTAAGAAGTCACTGATAACATTATATGGACGCATCCATCACCTTTCAGCAAAGCTGTCTCTAACAGTGCCACTCTTCAACAATTTTTTTCTTCTCAAATGGAAAGTCAAGACCACAAAAAGCTGTGCCACTTTCAATATTTAACTTCTAGCGCCTCTCTTTTTTCCACTGTCGTTTTTTTTGGGGAATATCATGCTTTTCTAGATCCTAGGAGTCTGCAGTAGTCACATGACCTTGGCTAAAGGCGATTATTAACATGTTCCTGCAACTTCACACAACTATGGAGATCCTGCTTAAAGTTTACCTGCTCCTAAATAAAACCTAGCCAGTTTGCTCTGAAATAACACTACCATTCACTTCAGAATGCCCTTCCATTTCTCACATATCTCCAAGGCATCCTTCACTGAACACTACAGAACAACTCAGTTCACAGCACAGGCCTCCTCTCACTCGCCTGCCTGCCTGCCTGCCTGCCTGCCTACTCACTAGAATCTACCACCTGACTATCAAGAATCATGTGGATTTGCAACGCACCCCCTCCTCCAACCCCAACAGACTTAACCTCACCTTAGCGGTTAAGAGGAGTTTACAAGAGTATTAAAAGTAATAGAACGATCTCTTTTTCTGACTCCAAAAAGAACCAAAACTGAACGGAAATGAAAATGAAATGGAGAGTAGGAGACGTACCGCAGATTGAAACCTCGGTTGCTCTTCCTGGAATAAGAGAGAGAGAAAAATAGAAAATACAGAAGTTATTTTCACACTTCGAATTCAATAATAAGAAAGAAAATGCCGGCGGCGGAGGAAGCAGCGGGTGGGGAGTCAGTCTGACACCCCTCCCTCCCTCTTTCCCCTTCCACTCTCTCCAGCGAGATCCCGTAGCCTAATGGGGGGGGGGGGGGTTTCAGGCGCTGCCCCTCCTTCTGGGATCCGAAACACTGCCTGCTCTCCCCCATCCCTCTAGGGCGTCAGAGCACTCCCAGCCCCTTCACCCCAAGGATCAACCGGTCACGGGAGGAGGGAGCTCATGGACCCAAAGAGCAAGAGCTGAGCGCTGGTCTCCTTGCCCAGGATCCGGAAGGATAATGGGATCCCCAGCCGGGCAGAGCAGAGAGGGAGGCCTCGACACCCTCCTCCACGGGAGAATGTGGGGGTCCCAGAGGCCGCGTGTCTGCTCCCACCTTCAGTCCCAGGAGGCCTCTCCGGACAGGACTGGAGGGGAGCGAGCCTGGAGCGCGACGCAGGCGGTCCCGGCCCCGGGGGGAGGGGGGAGAAAAGGACGGAGGCGGCGGCGGCGACCCGGCCCCCTCCCGCCCGGCTGAGAACCCTTGCCGCTGTCCCCGCCTGACAACCCGAACGGAAAGGAAGAAGCCCCGGGACTCACGTCGCTCTCCACCTCGATGTCATCGTTATCGCTCATTTCCTACGGCCCAGGGAGCGGCCACTGCAGCGGCGGCCGGGGAGGGGAGGGGTGGAGGGAAGGGGGAAGTCACCGACAACAACAAGCCGAGTGCCCCCACGCACTCACTCACTCACTCGCTCACTCACTCACACACACTCACACACACACAACACGGGCGACAACCACCTCACTGCAGCACCGGATCAACGGCGGCACGCACGCCCGATCGGCCCCCTAACACGTGACCGGGCTCACCGCGCCGGGGTAGCTGAGACTTGTAGTCCTCGAGCGTCGGATGGGCGAGTGAGAGAGAGCCAGAGAAACTACAAATCCCATCAGGAACCGCACACAGGCTTCGCCAGACCCGCTTGTTGACAGAGCTCAGGGCGCCTGCGCCCCGGGTGTTGGCAGCGAGAAGTGGCGCGGTGCCTCCCGGGAGATGTAGTCCACAGACCGCGAGTTGTCAGGAGATTTTCCTCCCCAGGCAGCGGAGAGGCTGCTGGGAAGACAGGACACGTGGAGGGAGCTGGGCTCCTGGAGCCGGCCACAATTCTGAGCTCTGGGCGCCCGGCCCAAGGGATTGGGTGGAGGCTCGGGGGTTTGGGGGCGGGAGGAGAGAAACTGGCTGCCAAAATAACACTGTCTATTCTTGGCTAGACTGCTTTTACATTGTCTTGTTTAATGCTTGAGTCGCTCCACTTGCGCCCTGGGGCGTAACCCTCCCGGGAAGGAATCACGCTGTGGCTGACCAGGGGGCGCGGTCGAGATGCCCACGCGGACCCTCTGTATCTGGGTTTAAGGTGTTAAGAGGCATTACGGGACAACTAAAGGACCGACTTCGCCAGGTGTCCTTCATCTCAAGAATCTTGCTTTCATTTGTCCGAGAGAACTGTCCTTGCTGGGCTTGAGTGTTTACAAAACCTCTCGTAGGTGCAAGTAAAACCTGCCTTCTGTTTGTTGTAGCCGGAGCAGATTAGGGAGTGCCCCAGTTTAGAGAACTTTAATTAACTGCAAAAAGAATCAAAACGGGAAAGTTGTGCAGCTCCCTGTCCAGTTAAGGTCATACGTATCCAACGAGGTATGAAGTGTAACTACATTGTCCCTAATATGTGGCAGCCCAGGAATGGCATGATGTGTCCCCTCAAAGACTTCACAGCTGTGAAAGCAAAAACCGGACTACCATGTCATCATTTTCAGTGTGCACCAGGTCCTCAATGAAACAACAAACAAACAAACAAACAAAACAGTAATAATAAGGTCATCTGAGAAATTAACCAGACTACCACTTTACAATTGATCTTCAAAATGAGTGCGGTCTTGAGTTTGATTTATGAGTTAGTGTTTTTTGAGTAAAAATCATTTAACCCCTGACTATTGAGTGCAGAAACTTGGTGGTGCAATACAATCTTTCTGACAGCTAGCCCAGGCTGGCCTTAAATGGCCGTGTGGCCAAGCCTAGTGATGAGAACACAGTCATAAGCAGACACTGACCAGTAATAGAAGTCAAGGACTGTAAGGGAGACAAAGATGGTAAGAGGTTTTTTTTGGTTGGTTGGTTGGTTGGTTAGTTAGTTTTTCGAGACAGGGTTTCTCTGTGTAGCCCTGGCTGTCCTGGAACACACTCTGTAAACCAGGCCTGCCTCTGCCTCCCAAGTGCTGGGATTAGAGGCTTTTGCCACCACTGCCTGGATAAGATAGTAAGAGTTAACTGGATACCAGAAGTAGAGGCCATGGATGGTCACCGCAAACCCTCCGTATAGATCGACCTGCAATGTGCAGCGTGCATCCTTAGCTGCAAGTTAGTTTTTTTGGGGAATTAAAAATATATATATATATATATCTCGCCGGGCTTGGTGGCGCATGCCTTTAATCCCAGCACTCGGGAGGCAGAGGCAGGCGGATTTCTGAGTTCGAGGCCAGCCTGGTCTACAAAGTGAGTGCCAGGACAGCCAGGGCTACACAGAGAAACCCTGTCTCGGAAAAAAAAAAAATATATATATATATATATATATATATATATATCTCATGCCTGTTCCATGCCCCTCCTCAATGAAGTCAAAACCTTTGGGAGGTGGGTAGGATCAATAAAAGACAGTTTATAATGATCTTCAGGTGGTTCGTATGTGAAACCTAGAGGATGCCAGGATAAAGGCAAGCATTCGCTGAATTATATACTTTGAAAGAGTGGGCTTTATGATTGATATGTTAATAATTATGCATCAACAAAGCTGTTATAAAAATAATCTTCGCTCACATGGCTAAAATCTAAGAAGTAGATTATAAAAACACTGCAGGGAAAGCGGACATGCCACGCAGATTGTACAGCAGCAAGTGATATGAATTTAGAGGAGATGCCAGATTTCAGGGAGGGTGGGGGGTAATGGCCAGGTGTTTTCTGAGGCTGCCAGGACAAGGACTAGGCCTACAAAGCCAAACTAGATTCTGCTCACCATAGATCTCCACATGTTGAAAGGACATCTAGAAAAATGGAATAAAGGCTTTCCAGGGCCGGGTGGTGGTGGCACACGTCTTTAATTCCAGCACTCGGGAGGCAGAGACAGGCGGATTTCTGAGTTCGAGGCCAGCCTGGTCTACAGAGTGAGTTCCAGGACAGCCAGGGCTACACAGAGAAACCCTGTCTCAAAAAACCAAAAACAAAAACAAAAACAAAAACAAAAACAAAAAACAAACTAACAGAAATACTTCTCCTGTCTCAGCCAAGGCCTGGGATTACTGGTGTGTGCCACCCAAGTTCAGCTTTTTCCTAGTAATTGACAGATTATTCAAATCTGTCAGTCTGGCCAGTACCTCTGATCTAATAGGAAGGAAGGAAGGAAGGAAGGAAGGAAGGAAGGAAGGAAGGAAGGAAGGAAGGAAGGAAGAAAAGAAACCCAGAAATGGAATGGTATTTTGAAGCACTCATGGAACATTTATAAGAACTGATTGAGTTCTGAGCCATAAAACGAATCTCAGTAAGTTTTGACAGATGTGATCTGAGAGAACATATTCTTAGATATAACAGAGTTAAAATGAAAATAATAATAATACCAGTGTGAGCATAAATTTACTCGGTTTATATGCACAAGGACTTAGGTTTGACCTCTAGCACTGCCAAATAATAATAATAAAATTAAAAGTAAAAAGCTAGACATGGTAGCACCTGCCTGTGATCTTAGCCTGTGAAGATGGAGGGAGGCAAAATGAAAAAAAATGTATGGGCCTTCTCTGTCCTATAAGGAAATGGAGTTGAGTGACCCAAATGGAGATTTTCATGAACAAGACATTTGCTGAGAGAACTGTGCACAAAGGACAGCCATGTCCTTTATAGTCTCTTCTGGTTGTTTTTCTGATATGACTAACAATCTAACATTTCCACAGGCGAGTCTTTGGGAAGCTTTAAAAACATTCAAGCCCTTGAGCCTTTCAAGATTGAATTTGTCAGTCTTAAGTACTTTGTGCTGGTTCAAGTAGGCCCGCCACTGGGAGGCTTCATAGAAATGCAAAGCTTCAGCCCCTAGCCAGACCCAGACAATCACAACTGCCTTAGAATTGATCAGGAGCACTAGCGGGGCAGGGGGGAGCTGTCAGTGCCCTGTGCGGGCTGACTGCCTCCGTTTCTGATTCCTCCAGAGATCAGTCCACTCAGCTAAACCACTCTCCTCCAGACCCTGGGCGACACACTTATTGCTAAATCCAAATCTTTATCTTACTTGTTGACCTTCTGTTCTGTTTCGCTGATTCCTGCGTTTGTCTGTGGCACTGGCCTTTCACTTTATGCTATGCAAGGGTCTCAGGGTGTGGACCAGGCTGTCTCTGAATTTGTGGTCTTCCAGCCTTGGCCTCCCAAGTGCTGGGAATGTAGGTGTGAGCCATTGTACCTTGATGTGAATTTCCCTTTTATTAAGGAATTCATATATATATATATATATATATATGTTTTTTTCTCCTATTTTCTCGGTGGTCCCTTCTCTGTGTCTCTGGTTCTTCCTGCCTAAGCCCTGTGTAACTTTTGTGGCCATTGACCCTTGAATCTTCTTTTAAAAAAACAAAAAACTCTTTATTTGTGTGTGACACACACACACACACACACACACACACACACCCCTTGAGCTTGAATTCAGATCAGGCTTAGCAGCAGGAGCCTTTACCCACTGAGATATCCCTTTGGTCAGACTCTTAAATTTTTTTCTGTCTTCTATCTGGTGGAATCCTCTGCCTGAGACTTTGCTAACTAGTTCTCCAACTGAGTCCCAAGTGCTAGCATTTCGTCCAGGCTCCGCCTCACAGTTACCTGGCAACAGCCACGTGTGTGCCTGACTCACTATAAAAGGGACTGCTTGCCACCTCCTCTCTCTTGCTTTCTTGGTCCTCTTGCTCCTGCCCCCTCTCTCTCCCCATTCCCCTCCCCCTTCTTTCTCCATGTGCCCATGCTCTGCCTCTACTCCTCTACTCTCTCTCTCTCTCTCTCTCTCTCTTCTCTGTCTCAACTCCCCTCCCCATGCCCTGATTAAACTCTATTCTATACTATACCATCATGTGGCTGGTCCCTCAGGGGGAAGGGATGCCTCAGCATAGGCCATGCAGAGGCACCCCCTTCCCCTACGCCTGACTGCACATCCACCAAACATATTCTCTCTCTCCTCTTTAATTTTATAAAACAACACCAAGACTGAATCTCAGCAAGACAGGGTGCATCATTCGAATGACCCCAGCAACTAGAAAGCGTAGGCAGGAAGATGAAAAAGGAGTTCAAGGCCATGGGGCAATGTTTCAGTGGGTAAAGTACTCCTTTCACAAGCATGGGGACCTTAATTCTGATTCCCCAGTACCCATGAAAAAGCTGGACACAGCCACATACATCCAGCCCCAGCAATGGGGGTGGGGCAGATCTCGGGCTCCCTAGTTAGCCAGTCTAGCCCAAAAGGCAAACTACAGGATTCAATGAGAGACCCTGTCTCAAGAAGAGGAGGAGGAGGAGGAAGACAACAATGACAAGGATAAGGACACAGGCTGCTCAATGTCGGTTTCTGTTCTTTTTTTTTTTTAAAGATTTATTTATTGATTATATGTAAGTACACTGTAGCTGTCTTCAGACACTCCAGAAGAGAGAATCAGATCTTGTTACGGATGGTTGTGAGCCACCATGTGGTTGCTGGGATTTGAACTCCGGACCTTCGGAAGAGCAGTCGGGTGCTCTTACCCACTGAGCCATCTCACCAGCCCCGGTTTCTGTTCTTAACTGTTGCACACATGCACATATGTGCCAGTGCATACACATACCACACACTATAAATAAGTAAATAAATGAATAAATAAATAAAGTCCAAGGCTAACCTGGGCTTGAGAACCTGAACTACATGAGGCCCCTTCTCTAGATTAATGAATTAATTAACAATAGTAATAACACTGATTATTTATATGAATATAGATATGTAGAGAAGTATATATCATTTTAACAAAAACATGTCCTTGAAAAGTAGAAAATTCCAATGATTTTTCTTTTTCTTTTCTTTTCTTTTTTTTTAAACGTGCAGCATCATGCTTACCAAAACAGTAGCGCTATTAAAAGACAGTTGCTGCCTCCACGAGTCAGCTATCTTTCTTAAGCAGCGAGTATTTTAGAGTATTTTACGTCACAGCCTGTCCCTCCTGGTGTCAACTGTGCTTTCTAGTTGTTTGGGGGAGGAACTGTAACCACCAGGGTCTCTATAGCAACCTGCTAGCACACTCAGAAAGGGACCATTGAAGTCTCTCGTGAAGGCGATGGGGGCTTGGGTTGTAGCTAGCACGTGCCTAGTAAACATGAAGCCGGAGTTCAATCCTCAGTACAGTAGAAAAACAATAAACAAACGTTTATAAGACACTAACAACAAATGCTGGTGAGGATATGGAGAAAGAAGTACCAACTGGCACAGCCACTATGGAACTCAATAGGGAAGTTTCTCAAAAAGTTAAAAATAGAACTTTCATGCACCTCGGCTATACCAGGACATACAGTCAAAGGACTTTACAGCCTAAAGTCCACGTTTATTGCTGTACTATTTACAAAAGCAAGGAAATGAACCGACCTAAGATGCCCATCAACAGATGAAAGAAAGATGAAAATGTGCCATACAGATTCCAAGGAATTGTATTCAACTGTAAAGAAAGAAAAAAAAAGAAATTTGTAGGAACATAGATGAATCTGGAGATTATCATATTAAGTATAGGCCATGGCTTGTGGCTCTGGCTCTAGAGTTAGGAATGGAAGGAACTATTGGGACAATTGATGCTGGTTAGCTGGAGCTAAGAAATTAGCAATGATTAAGAAAAGACCAGCATCACTGAGTTGAAATCTGGGAATTATTTTCTGGGAGCACAAAGAAGCTGTGTTCCAGAGATAGCCAAGGTTGTACTTCATGCGGCTTCTGAACTTGGTAATGTGGAAGAGTCAACCAGGTGGTACTGGTTTTGAAGGCATGAGGTGTCATGAAGAACAGCTGAGGCTTGGCATTGTGAGAGATCGTGGAAGGCCATTGGAGAAGGTGTAGCCTCAGCTGTAGTTGATGGCCCAGGACTGAGGGTGTCATGCAAAGGATTTGAGGCTTGGCACCATGAAGAGAGCCTATGAGAGGCTATTGGTGAAGCCTAGTTGGAGTGGAACACCCTTGTGTATTGGAGATGTCAGTACCATGGGATGATCACCAAGAACAGCAGCTGTAGTGGAGTGGATCAACCTGAGCTTAGAGTGCTTCAGAGGGCAGAGCTAGAGAAGTGATGCCAGCCCTTAGGAGGAGCCCAAAAGATCAAGTGGAATCCCAGACACTGAAGCAAGAAGCTGTAACATTGAAATTGCCTTGGAGATTAAAAGATGTTAAAGATGTCAGAGCCATGGGATACATGCTGAGGAAAGCTGCTAATAGGGAGTGGAACCAGCCCAGGAGAAAGCAGTTTGTTGCAGTCAACAAAGATGAAAAAGGAGTGGAGATTTAAAGACCACTTTGACATCAGCCATAGAGATGCAGAGTTTGGAGTTTACCCAGGTGGTTTCCCGTCTTTCTTTGGGAATTACAGTTAAGTGATTGGATGAATCTCAGAAGAGGCCTTGAACTTTGGACTTTTACTACTGTTGAGATAGCTATAGACTATGAGGATTTTAAAAGTTGGACTAAATGCATTTTGCATTATGTAATGTTTAAGTATGGCCCCCATAGACTCATGTGTTTGAACAAGTCTATGGGGGCCAGGGAGTGGAAATTGATGGTTTGTATATTCTTGCACCAGGGAGTGGCACCATTTGGAGGTGTGGCCTTGTTGAAATGGGTGTGACCTGGTTGGAGTAGGTGTGTCACTGTGGATGTGGGCTTAATACTCTCACCGTAGGTGCTTGAAAGTCAGTCTTCCACCTGCAGCCTCTGGATGAAGGTGTAGAACTCTCAGCTCTGCTTGTGCCATGCTCCCACCTTGATGATAATGGACTGAACCTCTGAACCTATAATCCAGCCCCATTGAAATGTTATTTTTATAAGACTTGCCTTGGTCATGGTGTCTGTTCACAGCAGTAAAACCCTAACTAAGAAACTAGTCATTTATGTAAAACAAAACGAAACAAAATCTTGACTCAGAGCAGGGTTATGCTGGCCATGTACCCTGTTATGTTCTGTATGTTATGAGGTTTGTTAACCTTATAAATTTACACACCTATATGTTTCACATAAGACCTTTCAAATTCAAGATCAATATGAACTATTATGTCTAAAACGGCTTGAGTCAGGGCAGCATTTCCAACCCTTGTGTATGGGCTCTTTGTGTTTTTTTTTTCATGGAGCTGGCCCTAAGAAATGTCTAGCATACAGTTTTCAGCTGTTGCCCTGGTTGTTCAGTCATGGGGTATGCATTCAGTAAACCTTCCCTGTTTAACTGAAAAAAAAAAAGTATAGGCCACAGGAATAAATTCTAACATACACTCTTTTTTTTTTTTTAAAGATTTATTTATTTATTATATGTAAGTACACTGTAGCTGTCTTCAGACACTCCAGAAGAGGGCGCCAGATCTCGTTACGGATGGTTGTGAGCCACCGTGTGGTTGCTGGGATTTGAACTCTGGACCTTCGGAAGAGCAGTCGGGTGCTCTTACCCACTGAGCCATCTCACCAGCCCTAACATACACTCTTAAGTACTAGGAAGTCAGTCTGAAGGTTGTTGGGAAATGGGCCTACGAAGAGTTTCTCTACTTCAACAACTAGAGATGATGAAGGATAAAGAAAGTATTTGTTTAGGCCCCATTCAACAGTATGCTTGGCTCTGAGATATTGGTAAATGTGTTTCAACAGTCCTGACAACTCAGAGGTCGTGGAGAAAAGGTTGTTGGTGCCAAGGAACCATCTCCATCTGTGTTTAACCCACATCTTACTTGAAGTCCTTTATTTAATTTGACTCCTTCCTCTGAAACCCAAAGTCCAAAATGAGCTGAAGATGTTTTGTCTGTTAACACCAGGATGAATTTCTTGTTTGTTTGTTTGTTTGCTTGCTTTTGAGACAGGGTTTTTCTGTGTGGCCCTGGCTGTCCTGGAACTCTCTTTGTAGACCAGGCTGGCCTCGAACTCAGAGATCCACCTGCCTCTGCCTCCCAAGTGCTGGGATTAAAGGCGTGCGCCACCACGCCCGGCTTGAATTTCTTAACTTATTACAAACTAGAAGTTTGTTGATAGAAGTTGTTCCAACAATTATTCTGGCAATTGCTAGTAATAGACAAGATTTTATGTAATGTAAATGTATGTATGTAACATTTTAACATAAAAGAACAACAGGACACTTATCAGTGTAACCCATCATGGTCAAATACTCAAATACATGGTCAAACCAGAATTAGAAAAAAAAAAAAAAAACATCACAAATCCTTAATGGATACATTTCAAGATGTATAAACAATCAGCTTTTTTTAAAAAAACAAAACAAAACAAAAAAGACAGAATTTCACTTGTAGTCCAGGCTGGCCTCAAACTCGCTAGCAATCCTCCTGTTTCAGCCAAGCACTGGAATTACAGGGACGAGTCACCATGGCTGTCCAACAGGGTTTCTCTGTGTAGCCCTGCCTGTCCTGGAACTCACTCTGTAGACCAGGCTGGCCTCAAACACAGAAATCTGCCTGCCTCTGCCTCCCAAGTGCTGGGATTAAAGGCATGTGCCACCACCGCCTGGCTGCTTTTGATTATTTTTAACAATGACCTTTGTGTGTGTGTGTGTGTGTGTGTGTGTGTGTGTGTGAGAGAGAGAGAGAGAGAGAGAGAGAGAGAGAGAGAGAGAGAGATAGGTACATGTGTGTGAGTGTGTACACACGCACCATGGAGATAATGTGGAGGTCAGAGGACAACGCTTGGGACTAGCTTCTCCTTCCAGCTTGGGTTTCAGGGACGCAATTCAAGTCATCAGGTTTGTGTGACAGGTGCTTTGTTTGACCTGGAGCCATCTCAGTGACTTGACAAGTTTTATTTAAAAAGAAAAGAAAAAAAAAATCAGAGCTGGGAACACAGTTCAGTCACAGAGTGCTTACTTAGCCTGTGTGAGACCCTAGGTTCAATTTCCATCACTGGAGAAAAAAAAAAAAAATCAGTCAGCGTTTCCATTCTGATGGTCCCCAAAAGACCCATCACTGCAGAGCTGGTAGAGAAGGCCCAGTGCCTTGTTACTACAGCAAGAACATTTTCACCGGCAAATTCAAAGTGCCAGTATGTTTGTGTTTCAGGCAGAGCCTTCTGTAGCCTGTGCCTGTCTCAAACTCACCACATAGCCCAGGCTAACCTGGAACTCCTGAGCCTCTTGTCTGCCCCTCCCAAGCTCTGCAATTATAGACATAAACCACACCACCAGTCTTTGCTTGTTTGTTGACTTGTTTCCTGGTGCTGTGGGTTGAACCCAGGGCACTGAGCACACTGGGCACCACACCCTTAGCCTCCCAAGGTGTTCTGATTTCCGGAGGAACAAGCCCTGGGGTACTCGGGTTTTCGAAGGAATTTGGAAGGAAGCTGGCTCTCAGAGGCCATTTGCAATTTACACTCACAACTACTAAACATTTCATTAACAAATGAATTTTTCAATCTTCCTTTCTCCCCACACTCCCTTTGCAGTACAAGAGCCTGAACCCAGGGCCTCTACAATACCAGGCAAAGGCTGTGCTGTTGGGCTATATCCTCAGCCCATTTCTTCATTTTGCACCTTGAAATAAGATCCCTCTGGATTGCCCAGGCTCGCCTTGCCCTTACTCTGTAATCCAGGCAGGCCTTGAAGTAGTGAGCCCCTGCCGGAGTCTCATAGGTTAATACCTATACATAGACACACAAGTGTCTACATAACTAAAAATAAAAAAATAAATCTTAAAAGAAAAAAAGAGGCCAAGGTCATGGGTGGTTAATAAACAAGGCACACCTGTTTATTCTCAACGTTGAGGAAGCAGGTGGATCTCTGTGAATTTGAGGCCACCCTGGTCTACATAGCAACTTCTAGGCCCATGAAGGAAACATAGTGAGACGTTGTCTCAAAGATAAATAAATAAATTCCTCCCCCCAGCAAATTCCACAAAAAAACCCTCACAAACGAAGTTGACAACAACAACAACAACCACATACCCCAAAGCAGACATTCAGGAGAATAAAGACAAAAAGGGAGAAAGAACTCAAGAGCCGGGCTCACATCCTCCAGAGTGCCCCACCTAAGCAGAACAGAAGTAGGCGTGTCCCACGTAGTAGCATTTCATTCTGCAGTGGGATGGACTGCATATGCAATGCTAGCCCCCTGAGATTAGACCCGGAAAATGCCATCACCAAATGGTGACCCAGCTGTGGCAATGCTGTGGTACAATGTGTCGCCCATCTGCTCTGACTGTGCTGGTGTATGCCAGTGCATGATAGCATATGTGATTATGGACCATACATAAATTAATGATGTGGTCTATGCATTTACTATACTGCTATATAGTAGAATGTACTTCACACACACACACACACACACACACACACCCCACACACACCACATACATACCACATATATACACCACTCATACCACACATACACACCACACATACACACCACACATATACATACACATACCACATACCACACATACACACCATACACACACCACACATATATACCACACATATACACCATACATACACACACTCCAACACCACACACACACACACACACACACACACACACAAGAACTCACAGTTTATCCAGTTAAGCAGTAGTCCTATATCTGTATTCACCATGTTTCCATACTATGGTGCACATGTGGGAGTCAAAAATTACTTTTAGGGTTATCTCTTCCACTGTGGGTTCCAAGGATGGAACTCAGGTTTTCAGGCCTGTGCAGCAAGCTCTTTTACCCACTGAGCCATCTGTCCCAGAACGATACACTTCTTTTATGTGTAATGGTGGGGGTTGAAGCTAGGGCTTTGCACATACTAGATAGGTACTCTACCATTGAGCTACACTCCCACTGTATACATTTTTTTTAAAAGAAGCCATTTCTTTAAAAAAAATTAAGATGCATTTGTTACTTATGTGTATGAGTGTTGTGCCTGCATGAATGTCTGTGCACCATGTGTATGCCTGATTCCTGAGAAGTTAGAAGAGGACTTCAGATCCCCTTGGACTGGAGATACAATTAGATATGAGCTGTCATGTAGGTGCTGGAAATTAAAGCTAGATTCTCTTCAAGAGCAACAAGTGCTTTTAACCACCAACCCAGCCCAGCTATCTCTCCAATCTAATACAATTCCTTTGTAGAAAAAGAAAAGTGTGTGTGTGTTTCTGTGGTGTGTGGTGCACGTGTGAGTGCAGGTGCCCTTGGAGTCCAGAAGAGGTTGTCAGGTACTCTGAATTTGGAGTCACAGGTGGTTTTGCACCACCCAATGTGGATGTGGGTGCTGGAAACTGAAGTCAGGTCCTCTGCAAGGGCAGCAGGAGCTCTTAATGGCTGGGCCATCTCCAACCTCAGTAAGTTGCTTAAAAGTGATAATACCTGTAATCCAGATGTCAAGAGGTAGAAGTGAAAGAATCAGAAGTTCAGTGTCATAGTGAGCTACAGCAATGTCTGCCTAAAATGAACAAATGAGTGGCTGTTAAGGTCAGGTGTGACAGTGCCTGCCTCTAATCTCAGCATTTAGGAGGTAGAGGCAGCAGGATCAGCTCAGAGTAAATAGCAAGTTCAAGACTAGTCTGAGCTATGTGAGACCATGTCATAAACATCAAACAGCCACAGCAAAGCTCACAAAATCATACAAACAGAATTTCCCTGTTATCAGTTAGTAGGCACAGAAGCAGTCCAAGAGCCCAAGTTTCTCCGATGTCGAAGTGTGTGCTTTCCGACACAACTCTGCTGCCTTGGCTCAGGAATCTAGTGGAGGGCTTCAGAATGTGAAGGGCTCTTGGGAATGACCTACTCCCAGGAGCTATGCTTCTGATCAGACTCAGTACGCATGGCCTTATCCGGGAGCATAACCTCCTTGCCAATGCCAGCTTGTATGATGGAGTGGGAGGCCCCGCTTTATGAATTCCTTCTGTGGATCAAGGCCCCCATGCAATCAGCCCCATTCTGAACTCGCCATGCACTTGATTGACTGTGTTGGGAGGTCAAGCGGTGCTGGGGGCACACGGGGGCGGTGTCTCTGAAGTAGACTCTTGGGTGCTTACAGCACTCAGGTGTTCTTTCTAGGGGTGAGATGTGAAAATGCCACCAGAACTGTCATGGAACTTTCCAAAATTCAGCTGTCACTTCTAACTGCTAACGTCAAGCCACGTGCTCTAGCCTGCCAGCCTGGGCTTGGTAGGGATGGCAGTGCCAGCCGCAGCTCTTCTGCTCCCTGGAAACAGCGTGACCATCTCCACTGCTGCTAGAGGCGTAAGTGACCTTGAACGAGCTTCATGAGGACTCATTAAACTTCAAGCGCGTGCTTAAAATAAGTAAACGAGAAAATAAGGCAGAAACGATAGCGATGTGTGAACAGAGGCTCCGTATGTTTAGAAATATTTTCTTCGAGGCTACAACCCTCTCCAATATTCCCTAACTCCTTTGGCAAAATTAGAGTCCAAATTCTGCTGCAATTCAAGAAAATGGGAGGAAGTTTGAAATAGGCGGAGAAACTGACCTAGATGGTTTGGTAACAGGCCCAAAGAACACGGTGTTCTTTGGGCAAAGATATCTGCTCGCATGTCTGTTCCCGCAGGTCAGACTGACCCCCCGGGCCACTTAACTCGTGGCAAGTGGAGACAGTCAGAATATTTATAGAAAGTCCACTGCATCCTTGACAGTTACTAATAAAAGAAGAGATGATGCTCACGAGAAAAGGTGATTTGAAGTGGTGATACAAGTCCTGAGCTCTGGGGAGGATGAGACAGGGAGGATTCTGGAGTTCCAGAGCAGCCCGAGATACAAAGGGAGACCGTGGTTCCATTTTCCCCTTCTTCCTTTGGGGTATGCAGGCACTGCTGTATCCAGGCAGGGAAGGATGAAGCAAAGTCCAGACTGGTCAGCGGGATCCTGGTCCGACAGTAAATGCGGAGTGGTAGGGAGGTGGGGCTTTGAGAGGGTGGGGGATGAGGGGAGTTGGGAGTGGGAGAGTGGAGGTGGGGGAGTTGGGGGTGGTGGGATGGGGTGGGGTGGTGGTAGGTGTGTGGGGTTTCTCTAAGGATTTTATTGTTACAGCTCTCTTAGACAAGGGTCAAAGAAACAGCTCTCTTAGATGAGGTTCAGTGGGACAGCTTGTGTGCGTATATACTTTATTCTGATGAATCAAGGGCTATACAGAGATTGGGAAGGGGTTCTTTTCGAGATGTTTCATTGATTGAGGCTTAAGGATTCTGGGGGCAGCTGGGCATGGTGGCGCACGCCTTTAATCCCAGCACTTGGGAGGCAGAGGCAGGCGGATTTCTGAGTTCGAGGCCAGTCTGGGCTACAAAGTGAGTTCCGGGACAGCCAGGGCTACACACAGAAACCCTGTCTCAAAAAAAACAAAAAAACAAACAAACAAAGAAAAGGATTCTGGGGGCATTCCTCAGACAGAAGATTGGGGGTCGGGCTCTTCAGATCAGGTGAAGAAGAAGAAGCCTCGCTAAAAAAAGAGAGTCCTCCATTTTGTGCCATGCTCAGGAAACTGATCCAATCATGGTAGACTACAGTCTTAACAGTGAGGTGGAACAGGAGACTCTCTCTCAAAACAAGCAAAAGAATATTTACCAACCCTTTCGTCTGTTGGTTGGTTGGTTTTGAAACAGCATCATGTCAAAGCCCCTTTGGCCTTAAACTTCCTAAGTAGCTGAAGATGGCCTTGAACTCCTGATCCTCTTGCCATGCTTGGTGGTACACATCTCTATTCTAGTGCTCTAGAATCCAGGCAGGAATAACGTGGGTACAAATGCCAGCCTGACTACATTGGTGAGACCTTGTTGCAAGCAAGCAAGCAAACAAACAAAACTAAAATTCTTTACCTAACCCAATGGTCCTCAACCTTCCTAATGCCGAGAGCCTCACGTTGTGGTGACACCCCTCCCAACCATAAAATTATTTTGTTGCTACTTCATAAATGTAATTTCGCTGCAGTTATGAATCATAATGTAAATATCCAATATGTGACCCCCATGGGGGGTATTGACCTGTAGGTTGAGGGAGAACCATTGGTTTAATCCAAGGTAGCAAAGATTTTTCCCTTCTTTCTTCTCTTCTGTTTCTTCCTCAAACAGGGCAATACTATGTAGCCCTCACTAGCCTGGGTCTTTCCATGTATACTGAGATATCCTCGAATTTTCCTCCCTGGTGCTGGGATTACATGTGTGCCCATCACACAGTGATTCCTTGTATCTCTCCTTTAGAATTTTATAGGTTTTGTGCTAGATCTTAGGTGTATGATTCAGTTTGAGTTCGTTTCTTTTTTTTTTTTTTTACAGCTTTATCAATATTTAATTCCCATCCCACCAACCAAATTCATATAATGTATATAAAACAATCAATGGTTTTCATCAACTCTGAAGGAAACCTCAGACTCGTTAGCTACGGCTTACATATCTCCTCCCCTCTGCTCTAAGCCATCACCTTTCCAGTTACTTTCCATCATGACAGATCTGCCTCTCAAATTAATTTATATGTAGGGCATAAAAATAAAGACCAAGGGACATTTTTCATAACATGTACATCCAGTGGTCCCAGAACTACTATTTATCAAGAAGACTATATTTGCCAGGTATGGGAGTACATGCCTATAATCCGAGTACTCAAGAGACAGAGGCAGGAGGATTGCCACAAGTTCTAGTCTACCATGGTCTACAGACTGACTTCCAAGTAAGCCAACCAGACAGGGTTACAGGACAGGAATCTGTCAAAAGCAAAGCCAAATAAAAGCAAGAAAAGAGGCTTCTGAAGATGTTGCTCAGTTGGTAGAGCACCTGCCTAGGGAGCCCTGGGTTCAGTTTGTTTGCTTGTTTGTTTGTTTGTTTGTTTGAGACAGGGTTTCTCTGTGTAGCCCTGGCTGTCCTGGGACTTACTCTATAGACCAGGCTGGCCTTGGATTTAGAGACTCACCTGCCTCTGCCTCTGAAGTACTGGGATTAAAGGCATACACCACGATTTCCAGCCTCTTCCCATCTTTTTATTTGTACATCAAAGCCACCCCATCTTGATCTTGCTTACAAACACACGAGAGACCGGCAGTGTGATGAGTCTCTCTAATTTGGTTGTTTTTTAAATAGCTGTGACTCTCCTAGGTCCTGTGCATTTCCACTCAAACTGTAAAATCAACTGGTGTGGTAGTTCACACCAGTAATTCCAGCATTTATGAGGCAGAGGCAGAGGGGCAGAGGGGCAGAGGGGCAGAGGGGCAGAGGGGCAGAGGGGCAGAGGGGCAGAGGGGCAGAGGGGCAGAGGGGCAGAGGGGCAGAGGGGCAGAGGGGCAGAGGGGCAGAGGGGCAGAGGGGCAGAGGGGCAGAGGGGCAGAGGCAGGAGAATTGCCACAAGCATAAGGCCAGCCTAGTCTACAAAGTGAGTTTTAGTGCAGCCTGGTCTACACAGTAAGCTCTGCACCAGCAAGAGCTCCCACTGAAAAGGAAGTATCTTGAGATGCTTGTTTTCTTTGTATTTATTTTTTAAGATTTAGTAATCAAGTAATTTATTCTTACTATTCAAGCTGCATTCTCACCTGTGTTTGGTCTGCTGGAATTTTGATTAGAACTGCTTGGAATTTTTAGGCTAATTTAGGGAGAGATGACGTTTTAACAATGAACATATATTCTGATTCATGAACATAGTACACCTCTTAATTTATTTAGGTGTTAATTGATTCTCAGCAGTACTTTGTAGTTTTCAGTATAAAACATTGCATGGATCTTATTAGTTTTGGCTCCAAGAATTTAATCCTTTGATGCTAAACAAAATATTGTTTGCAAACATATTTAAATTTATTTATGGTGAATGTGTGTGTGTGTGTGTGTGTGTGTGTGTGTATGTACAAATGCACATATGGAGGTCAGAAGACAGCTTGTAGACTTTGTTCTCTCTTATCATGGGCTTCAGGGATCAAACCCATCAGGAGTGACGGCAGGCACTTCACTGCTGCACGACCCCACTGGCCTCCTACATACTTTTAACTTTTCAGTTTTCAATTGTGTGTTGCTGACAGCTAGAAATGCCTTTTGTACATTGTTCTTATAGTCTATAATTTTATTAAACCCATTATTAGTTATGTTTATGGATTTGAATATTATTAGGATTATTTTTCTTATGTGTTTGTCTTTTAGATAGATCCTTGTTCTGAAGCCCATCACAGCCTCTGTCTCCTGAATTCCGGGACAGTAGGCATCCATCCAACACTATGTCTGGTTCGTAATTTCCTACATATGTAAAAACATTTTTCTCTCTCCTATTCCAAATTGTTTTTTCTCTCTCTCTTCTCTCCTTGTCCAAATTGTATGCTCTCTCTCTCCCTCCTTCCCTCTCTCCCTCTCTTCCTTTTTTTCTCTTTCTTTCTAAGTTGTGTTTTGAAATTAAAATATAATTATATAATTTCCCCTTTCCCTTCCTCCTTCCAACCTTTCCCATGTCTTTTTACTCCTGTGTTCCCTCTCAAATCCATGGTCTATTTTTTCTAATTGTTTTACATACATACATGCATAAATATATAAATACAACCTGCTCAGTCTGTTTACTGTTACTTGTAGGTATATGGTTTTATTGGTATTGGATAACCAATTAGGTGGGCTCAACCCTTGGGAATTTGTTTCTCCCACTCCCTGCATTCTTTAGTTGCTTATCTTTCTTTGTCTAGAAATTTCCCTTTCTACATTAGTGTCTTGTCTGTTGGCACTGGACTTGTTCAGGTCTTGCTTGCTGAGGCAGCCATATTGTTGCAGTTTCACGGGTGATGCTTCCCTGTCGTTTCTAGAAGACACAACCTCACCAAACCTCGAGGTCTTCTGGCTCCTACAACTTCTCTATCCCCTCCTCTTTGATTGTCCCCGAGCTTTTGGTGCAGGAGTTGTATCTGTTGGGTCTGGGTACCACATGGTCAGTTGTTCTGTACTGACCACTTATGCATTTCTGAATTGGTCTCCATCTCTTTTAAAGAGATGTTCCTTTGATAAGGAGACATACACTTATCTGAGGGAATAAGGATTAGAATGTACTTGGGAACTATGCTGACTTAGTCAATAGTAGTGTAAACTTTTGCTCTAGGACCCATGACCTCTCCAAGCCCGGAAAGGCTGGGTAGGTTTCCAGGACTAGGCATGAGTTCCCTCTTGTTCTGAGGCTTTAGGGTGAATTAAGTTGGTTACCACATGCCGCTACTGCACTCGTAGGGCTAGCTTGCTAAGTTGTTGTGGATCATCATAGGTGTCATAGCTGAGGAGTGGTTGCTCACCTCTCTTGGACGCTTGCATAGCACCAGAAGGTTCTGTTACAGTTTTTAGGGAGGAGGCTTTCAAGTCAGATCTAGGACCGATCCTCTGAGTTCAGTGTCCAAAGAGCATGGCGTGTCTTCAGTAATATGGACTTACCTTCAACCTCTGGAACGAAACCAAGCACAACGGCAATAACTTGTATTGCTTTGTGAGTCTGTTAGAACCACTGACCAACAACTCACTCCTGATACTGGAGCTCTGTCAGTTTTTAGCTCTTGTTGTTCTGGAGGTGAGGGGCAGTATTGTCAGCACATCAGGTGAAATCTCACTATGCACTTACAGTTTATAAGTATATAAACTATACACTTATGCACATACAATTCTATGTTTGATATGTAATTTTAGGGAAGAAAAAAATATGATTCCTCATGATTTTTCCAATGCCCTTAATGTTTCTTTCTTTGCAGCACTGGGAACTGAGCCTAGGTAAGTGTTCTACATTCACACCTGCCAAGGATCTCTGCCTTTTCTTTTGTGTAAATACTGGAGATTAAACCCATGCTCTCAGGCAAGTGGTGGTCTTTAATTGCAGCATATGGGAATTAGAGGCAGGTGAACATATGCTTTCAAGGCCAGCCTGGTCTACACAGCGAGTTCCAGGACAGCCAAGGCTACACAGAGAAACCCTGTCTCAAAACAAACAAACAAACAAACAAACAAACAAACAAACCAAAACCCACCATGCTCTCATACATGCTATGCACACACTCTGTCGCTGAGCTGTGTCACCAGCCAAACTTCTCAGTTGAAAACATTTTAATGCATTATGTGTAATATATGTTTGTGTGTGTCATGTAGGTGCACTGCACATGTATATACTCGTGTGTAGACCAGAGGTTGATGCTGTAGGTTTCCTATTGCTCTTTGTCTTAGTTTTTGAGACAGGATCTTTGAACAAAGAGCTCACTAATAGGCTATCCTGGTTGAACCGAACCATGCAGATTCCAGGTGTGCACTGCCACTCCTGGCTTTAACATGGCTACTGAGGACTTGAACTCAGGACTTCCTGCTTACATGACAGACTCTTTATCTACTGAGCTTTCTCCCCAGCTGTAGCGCTCCACTTTTTAGTTCCTCTTCCTTTGCTTTTCAGGATCCTATGGGTAAAATGTCCTCCTTATTTTCTTCAAGGACACCATGGGTGAATCCCATTAACAGAACTTCAAGAGTTTATAGGAAGAAAAATAGATATGAAGGAATAAGGACTATGTAAAGGAAACAAGGCTTTATAATAGAAACATTCTTAAGCTAGTTCTGAGGTTTTTCTGTTATTATTATTGTGTGAGAACATGTGCATGCATGCATACGTGTATGTGTTTGCACGTGCACACGCATGTGCATGTGTGCACACCTGCACCTGTATATGCAGAAATATATATATATTAAATATGTGTGTGTGTGTATATATATATACATATATACATATATACATATATATATATATATATATATATATATATATATATATATATAGAGAGAGAGAGAGAGAGAGAGTGCCTGTGGAAACCAGAGGACAACTTTTGGGAGTCAGTTCTCCTCCTCCACCATTCGAGGGACGGAACTGAAGTTGTCAGGCTTGCACGGCAGGTACTTTTACTGCTAAGCTATCTCACTGGCTCTTCAGTGTCTTCTTTAAGATTCTGTGCTGGGCAGCATGGCTCCCAGCTGTAATCCCAGAACTCAGGAGGCAGAGGTAGAGGACTGGCCAACCTGGTCGATAATTTATAGTGAGTTCTGGCTAGCTAGGATGTTTTAGCAAGATCTTGCTAAAACACATACACAGACACAGATGCACACGCACACGCACACACACATACACACACGATAAGGAAAGGGAAGGGGTTGGAGACAGTTCAGTTGGTAGAGTACTTGCTTTGGATGACTGAAGCTTGGAGTTTGATCCCCAACACCTCACAAAAACAGATATGATGGTGCATGTCTATAATCTCAATATTTGGGAGCCTGGGTTACATGAGACTCTGTCAACAAAATAAAAATAATTAATTAATTCTGTGTTCTGTCAAAAGAGCTCTGTGTGCAGCCTTCAGGGACAACACTCAAGCCTCTCTGCCCTTGAGCTAGCATAATGTCCTCCAATTCATACGCCTGCATCAGTTCATATGCCTCTATCAGTTCAGCATATGCCCATAGCAGTTCATACACCTTTATTTTCAGCCATGTGATTTCTGGTCCTGAGAAGCTAAAAGGAAAAAAACTCCAGCTCCATTGAACACAACCTCTGGTATCTCTAGGAATTTTTTCATTCTTTCCTACTGCAGTTGATATAAAGGGCACACCTAGTCCACAGCTGAGCCGTTGAACACCACAGAGGGTGGAGCAGACATTTCTAATCCCGTCCCAGGCAGGGTTTTTGTTCTCCCCACTTGGGAAACATTCTGTGATGATTCACTCACATGAAATCCTTACACCCAAGGGTCTTGTAAAAATCTGCCTATATTGCCCTTTCAAAGCATAATAGCCACATAATAAGCATGCCAGTCATGCATAGTATGAGTTGCTACAGTTGTGGTATGAGGAAGGTATATTTATTTACCCAGTACAGAGGGTAAATTTGTCTAGAGGGCACATTGGATGGATTCAGGACTAAGTTGAGATTTCTTTTCAAAACTAGGTTGAGGTATTTTTTCTTCTTCTTCTTCTTACTTCTAATGGGGTCTCACTCTAGCTCAGACTTGAGACTTAACACTGTAATTCAGACTGGCTTCTAACTCTTGTCTACCCTCCAGCCTCCCCAGTGCTGGGATTACAGCTGTGACCCGCTGGACCTGGTTGCATTATTATCAAAACATGACGGTTTAAAGACCTAACAAAAATTATGTAGAGCTCAGTCAAATATTTTTTATTAAAATTAATTCCATCTATTTGTTTATATTTATTTGTTTATTTTTGGTGTTTTGAGACAGGGTCTCATGTAGCTTACATTGGCCTCAAACTGATGTATATAACTAAGCCTCACTTGGAATTTGCTGGGATTTCAAGAGCACCCCACCCCACCCAGCTATCCTTAAATTTGTATGTGTTTATTGAGGGGAAAGGATTGGATCCCTCACTCTGTAGCTCAGGATGTTTAGAAATTCGACAAGGTTGATCTTGAACTTCTGGTAATCCTCCTGCCTCAACTTCCTAAGTGCTTAGATTATAGGTGTATACTGCCATGTCCAGCTTAATGAATTAAAAACATGTATCCGATTCCACCTCAATTTAGTGATACACCCATGTTATTTAAAGTCTAAGTAACATAAGCACCTTTGGTTAAGATAATTACTGTTTATAACAGTTCCAGGGAGTAATTCGAGTTGGGACTGGGTTTACTGAAGAGTGATTTGATTTTATTTATGTGTATGCTGAATGTATGCTGCATGAGTGCAGGCACCATGGCGTCCAGAAGAGGGCATCAGCTGCCCTGGAGGTGGAGTTAGCAGGTAACTGTGGGTTTCCCATTGTGGGTGCTGGGAACTGATCTGGGTTCGCTGGCAGAACAGTTAGTTCTCTTAATCATTGAGCCACTTGTCCAGTCCCTTGAGGATAATGTTTGCGTCAACTTTTCTACAGTAAGAACTTAGATGGAGTATGGTTTCTGTTCCATGGTGTTCTTACAAGTTGACACTATGTGTTTTTCTTTATTCATGAGAAATCCTTGGAAAAGCCTCTCTGGGGCTCAATGTATTCCAACACTAGCAAGTAATGACTTTTCCCTTCTTGTGGAGGCATAGAAAATAAATATATATTTTTTTCTTGTGGTGCAGGAGATTGAGTTCAGGACCTGTGTGTGCTAAGCACACATCCGACCACTAGCTATATTCCAGCCCAGACTTGTACTCATGTGTTTATTTCACAGACTTTTATTGTGCTTATTATTTTGTGCCTGATATCATATACCTTTTTTGGTGACAGCTTTCTGATACCTGTCTCATGTAGTTGGGCACAGAAGTCTCACAGCTGAGTACGAAGGTTGGGATTTGAACCCAGACAGTCGGACTTCGATCTGCAGTCTCTTACCGCCAAGTTACAATGCGTATCTGTCGTGATAAGGCAAGGATGTCCAGGATCCAAAGCCATTGCCAGGAGACAGGGCGACTGGGCAATCAACGATTGTTCCACACATGCCACCAGTGCTTACCTCCTTCCCTAGAGCTCTGGCTGCTACCTGACTACTCCTCAGCCGACTAGTGGGAGTGGTCAGGAGCTAGCCTCCTGCAACCTTCAGCTTTCTTAGAGCTGAGTCATGGCTAACCTGGCCTGACCACTCAGCCTGATTCACTGGCCTCTTCTCTCCTTCCTCCTCACTGTACACGTCAACAACCTTACCTAGGGGCTTTCCTTCCGTGGTATGAGAATCTTCAAGACCAAGAAGGAGGCCTGCCTGGTGCCCACCATTTAGGCGACTGATCACTCCAGAGCCTGTCTCTACTCCAGGTTTTATTTTCCCTTTGGCCCTTCCGCAAGTAACACGGGCTGGGTCCCATTTAGTCTCACCAGGCTTGTTATTCTGAGCAGCTTGCCTCTGGTTCCCTCCCGGGCAGTACCTCTGGGAGAGAGAAAGGAAAGCTTTGAGCTGCCAGCCAACAGGTGCTCAGCACATGCTTCTTGCCCGTTGAAAACAAAAGCTCGGCTTCCCAGCGGCAGAGAGCAACCAGGCCTCCTGTCCCATGTGGAGATCCACAGTGACCACCCCAAAGGACAATCTAGCACTTCTGTTACCCATAAACTCCTGTGGGCAGTATCTGAGTTATTCACTCTCTGCCAGTGGGGTGTTGAACTCGTTCAGTTTGGTTAACTTGGGGACAAACACTTCAGCCTTTGTGCTTACAGCCCGGGTTTTACAGATCAAAGATGAGTGGGCTTATTTATTAGGGTGCTAGGGAGTGACTCACTACCTTGTGCATGGAAGCCTAGTCTTCTACAGGGCTACATATCTAGGGCCTTGGGTTTAGCCCTCTAATTTACAAGGGAGGGGGCACACTGAACACTCTACTCTCTTGAAGTATCATCTGGCAGAAAGGGATGCAACTTAGAAACAAGCCTACCCACCCCCACGCTGCATCTCCTTCTCCACACTCACTCCTGGGACCCTTGATGGGTTTGGGGAGCTTGTACTTGGCCTTAGGAAAAGAGGATGCAGCCCAGGGACATCCTTTGGCCCCGAGAAGGGGGTGGCTGCCAGAGACTGTATTTTATTTATTTATTTATTTTTTGATTAGATGAGGTCTCACTTTGTATTCCTGGCTCATCTAGGATTTGCCATGCAGATCAGACTGGCTTCAAACTTGCAACACTTCTCCTGCCTCTGCCTCTTGAGTACTTGGATCACAAGTGTCAGAGAGGAGCCTTTTAATGTGTGAGCCTTGGGCCAGGGTACCTCTTGCTTGGGTCTGAGGCCAGCACTGGAGGAAACAATTCTACTACTGCCTTTCTTTATAGAGACTGCCTTCTTGAAGTCTTCTCTCACATAGGTTCTTCCTGTGGAAACAGGGAGGTGGCCTGTCAGGATCTGTGGGCCAGAGGTCAGTGCCACGTGGACCTGTTTACAAGGAATTCAGTAAACAATGCTCCTATGAGCTGGTCAGACTTCTTATCATCTCCTAGGCTTCTGGCAACGCCTAATGACCAATGCATTGGATAGGGACACCACCCAGTAGAAAGTGGACGTTTCCAGCCCTTTTATGACCCAGCCAAAGTCCACATATTGAAGAGAGGCGGGGAAAGTGCTGTTATATTGTGTCTGGGCCGACCAGGCTGATCACCCACCTTCAGATGATTTTTCTCTCTGGAAAGCAGAACACTCAACAAGGGCATCCTGGTCTACTCCTGCCTTCCCCCTCCTCCAGTCCTCTCACACACCTGTTTAGGGAACTGCTGGTATCTGAAGAGGCAAGCAAGAGGTCCCGGCATACCCTGTGAGAGATGCTGACATTCCTAGATATTCTACGGCTTCCTCAATGAAACAGACGCACATTCATCCCATGCCTTTGTTTTATAGACTGGTTTATGACTAGAAATAACCCGCTTATCGTAAATCTCTCTTGGGGGATTTACAGAGGTGTCGCCTGTTCTATTTGCCTGGCGTTTTTCACACATTTGTTTAACTTCATCCATTATTCAGGGAGAATATTTTGTATTCTAAGTCTTAATTACACAAGAAAGAAATATTGCCCAACAGTCACAGCCCTTACTGTTTTAAGGTTCCCTTAATTTGGAAGGTAGATCCCCGTTGGTGGGTCTCCAGCCTTTCAAGTACTTTCTCCAAGAAGCCATGGGGTGAGAGTGCCGGGCTTGAGTCTGTGCAGTTAGATGTGCAGTGCTTTCTTTAAAGGACGAATGTTTGTATTATTGCTCTGAGTTTTACAAACATCCTTTTTTTTTTTTGCAAGGGAGGGACAAGTGTAAATTCTTACTGTTTTGTTTTGTTTTTGTTTCTCTGAGACAGGGTTTCTCCTTTAGCCTCATAGAGTTGAGAGGAACCACCAGCCTCCTCTGGTTGTATGTGTGGAATGTAAATACCATGTAAAGTAAATAGGTGTTTTTTAGCCCTGGCGGCCCTGAACTCACTCTGTAAACCAGGCTGGCCTCGAACTCACTGCTTCTGCCTCTGCTGGGATCAAAGGTGTGTGCCACCACTGCACCACCTCCTCCCACCCCACCCCCCAGCGGTGGTCCCCTCCCCCGCACTGCCTCCCCCCCCCCCTAGTTTGGCCCTTATCATCCTGTCTGCCTTTAGCCTCATGGAGTTGAGAGGAACCACCAGCCTCCTCTGGTTGTATGTGTGGAATGTAAATACCATGTAAATAGGTGTTTTTTAGCCATTTAAAGAATGTGGTTCGGCATCATTAATTACTTTCACAATGCTATGTGATGATCACTGTTATTTCAAGAAGATTTTTTTTTTTAAATCACCCTAAACAGAACTTCAGGATCAATTAAGTAGTTAATGGCCATCTTCTGGCATTTTGCTCTTCAGTTTACTTGCAGTGTGTGTGTGTGTGTGTGTGTGTGTGTGTGCGTGTGCGTGAGTGCCTCAGGCTGACCCTGTATCCTCCATGTAGCCAAGGATGAACTTGACTTTGGGACCCTCCTGTCTCTACCTCTTGAATGTTGGAATCACAGGTGTATATCACTGTGCCTGTTGGGCTGGGATTGAACCCAGGACTTCTGTGCAAGCTCTCTCCAAATGGACATAGCCATAGCCCCTTACTTACTGTGTATGCTCATCCACGATGTAGGGACCTGAGATGGACTGCTGCCTCTGGGCCTCACCAGCTCTGGGACCTTGAAAACTTACCTGCTGTCTTTTATGTCTTAATTTAATAGACTGCAGAACAGAGCCAAGAAGAGCAAGCCCTCACAGGGCTGTGTTATATCCATAACACACATGCACGGGATAGTATCTGGAACACCATCAGCTTCCAGTAAGATTTCTACTGCTTGCTTTGTTTGGTCTCCTTGTCACTGGGGCTCACTGCTACTGGTGAGGTTACAATTCACCACTTTATGTCACTGGGCTCAGCTTCGTCTTTACACACACACACACACACACACACACACACACACACACGCACACGCACATGCACACACACACTATTTATGTATATATATGTATATTATATTGTGTGTGTGCGCACATGCTTGTGTGCATATGTGTGTGGTGTGTTTGTATGTTTGTGTATGTGTATGTGTATCCCAGTGGTTGATGTTGCTTGTTGTCAGTTGCTCCCCACTTTACATATTGAGGTAGGGCTTCTCACTTGAACCCAGAACTTGATGACTTGGCTAGTCCAGCTAGCCAGCTTTCCTAAGGATCTCTCTTCATTTCCTGAGTGCTGAGATCACAGGTAGCCATTATGGCTGTCTGACATTTATGAGACTTCTGGTCTTCACATTTTAAAATTGCTTTACTCACTGGGCCATCTCCCCAGTTCGTTCTTTCCCATCCCTTCACACAGGGCTAGGAGGTGGGGGATGAGCTTTCACCTCCATTCTGAGATGGGGGAGGTCTTGTTATGTAGCCCAGACTGGCCTCTAATTCAGGATCCTTCTGCCTCAGCTTCTCAAGTGCTGGGATGACAGGAGCGCACCATGCCAGCTTAGACATTTCCTTCCTTCCTTCCTTCCTTCCTTCCTTCCTTCCTTCCTTCCTTCCTTCCTTCCTTCCTTCCTTCCTTCCTCCCTCTCTCTTCCTGCTCCTCATTTTTTCAAAGACAGAGTTTCTCTGTGTAGCCCTGGCTGTCTTGGAAATCACTCTGTAGAGCAGACTTGCCTTGAACTCAGAGATCCACCTGCATCTGCTTCCCAAATAATGCAATTAAAGGAGTGTGCTACACAGCACTTGACTGTTGCTTATTCTCACCGTCCCCACTTCCCTCCCTCCCTCTCACTATCCCTCCTTCCCTCCTTTCCTTCCTTCTTCTATCCTCCCCTACCTCCTCATATCTTTTCCTTTCTCCTTTCCTTTCCCTCCCTCCTTTTCTTCCTTCCTCCTCCTTCCTCTCTCTCCTTCTCCCTTCTCCTTTTCTTCCCCCCTTCTTTTCTTCCCCTTCATCTTTCTTTCTTTCTTTCTTTCTTTCTTTCTTTCTTTCTTTCTTTCTTTCTTTCTTTCTTCCTTCCTTCCCTCCTTCCTTTCTCTTTCTTCCTTTCTTCCTTTCTTTCTTTCTTTCTTTCTTTCTTTCTTTCTTTCTTTCTTTCTTCCTTCCTTCCTTCCTTCCTTCCTTCCTTCCTTTCTTTCTTTCTTTCTTTCTTTCTTTCTTTCTTTCTTTCTGCCTGTCTTCTTCTCCACCTCCCCCTCTTCCTCCTCCTCTTCCTCTTCCTCCTCCTTCTTCTCTTCTTCTTTGTCAGTGTCTCATGTAGTCCAGGCTAGCCTCAAGCTTGGTATATAGCTAAACATGGCCTTAAACTTCTGATTCTCCTGCTTCTCTGTACCTTCCAAGCACTGGGATTATAGGAATGTACCACCATGCCCACTATGCTATCTCTCTTCATATATTAATTGTATAATGGGTGCCATTATGGCATTTTATTTGTGTATGTGTGGTAATGTGTGTGGTTGTTTGTGGTTTATGTGTGTGAGAGAATTTGGTGTATATATGGGTAGGTGTGTGTACCATGTGAAGGTCCAAGGATGATGTTGGGAGTCCTCCTGTCCCTTGGAAACAGAGTCGATTGCTGAACCTGGAGCCTGGCTACTGATCGACAGGCCCTGGCAATCCTGCCTCTGCCCCCACAGTTCTGGGGTTATAGGAACGTGTGTGGCCATGCCCCGACTCTTACATGGGTATGAACTCAGGTCTCATGCTTATGCCCCTCTTATCTGCTCATTCATCTCCCCAGCTTCCATCATGGTATTTCATACACTTATGTAGTAAACATCACTAATTTAACCCCATTGCCTTCTCCTGACCCCTTTCCACTCAGCCTCTTCCCCTTCCCACGTACTCTATCTGTTTTGTTTTTGTTTTTTGAGACAGGATTGAACATAGCTGGCTGCAAGCTTCCAATCCATCCTCTGTCCTCCATCTCCCAACGCCTCAACAGCAACAACAATAATCTAGATTGTAAATATGAGGTAAATAATTGTCTTTGCTAGTTTGGCTTATTAACATGATGATCTCCAGTTTTATCTATTTTCAGGCAAATGACAATTTTCTTCTTCTTTGTGACTGATTGATTCTCCATATACATATATACATAATACATACATACATAATACATACATACATATATACATACATACATACACACATGCACATGCATACATATATGTTGTATTTTCTTTATCCATTCTCTGTTAATGGACACCTTGGCTGATTCTTTACATTGGCCTTTGTGAATAGTGAAGAAATTAACAGGTATATAGGTATCTATTTAGTAGATTGATTTTCTGGAACCTGCATAGGAGTTGTATAGCAAGATCATATGGTAGGTTTTAGTTTTTTTTTTTTTTGAGGACCCACCCCCCAATTCTTATTTCTACCACTTGAGCATGTAAGTACCCAAGTCTCCTCCAGCAAGCTCCTCCTCTGTCTCGGACTCATTTGTCCGTGCCCTGTAGCCAGAGTGTTCAGTGTTTTCAGCAAGAGGCTCTTACCATCGAGTTTTTGTGAGTACCTAATAGCAGTGGCTAAAATTGGTGTTATCTGGGTGATCTTAGGGTTCTCCATGGCCAACAGCTCGTAGTTGAATCTTTCTTTCTTGCTTGCTTGCTTTCTTGCTTTCTCTCTCTCTCTCTCTCTCTCTCTCTCTCTCTCTCTCTTTCTTTCTTTCTTTCGATAAGGTCTTACTATGTAAGATGGACATTTCTTATGTTTATATGTGGGCTACATAGTAAGACCTTGTCTGAGAAACAGGAAGAAGAGGAGGAGAAGGAGATAAAGGAGGAGGAAGAGGAGGAGGAGGAAGAGGAGGAGGAGGAAAACAACTTTAAAAAAGCCTGAAGGAAAGAGGCATATGACTGCTTTAGTGTACATGTATAGTGACCTATGGGGAAAAAGAACAGAAGTTGTTGGACGTGTAATTCCAGAACTTGGGAGGTGGTGCCAGGAGGGTCGTTAGCTACAAGGTGAGGACAGAGAACTCCCCACCAGCATTTGCTGTTGCCGGTTTCCTTGTACCCCCTCTCTGATGAGTGTGAAGGAATGGAGTTCTAACCGTGGAGCTTGATCTGCATATCTCTGTGCATGTTGTTCAGTGGTCAGTGACCGCTTGTATTTCTTCTTTAGAGAACTTGCCTGTTCATTTGTCCACTTATTGATTAGTTTATTTCTTCTATTGGAGTTTAAGTTTTAAGGTCTTTGCACATCCTGGATTAGTTCCCGTCAGAAGACGCTGGACTTCTGACTGTGGCAATGATTTTTTCCTATTCTGTAGGCTGAGGCCAAGTTCTTCAAGCTAAAGTAACATGTAATCTACAGAAAGAGAGGAAGAGGGAAGCAGAGTCCCCTCTGTGGGATATTTCTCTTTTTTAAGGGAATCTTTGCCGGACTGGTTTTTCAGACAGATGAACTTAATTGTTAATGCTGCTGAAACAGACTTGTGATCTTTATATACACACAGTTGAAAGAGAAAACTCCCTTTCCTGAAAAACAAAAACAAACAAAACCAACAGTGGGCTTCTTTCAGGGCCTCTAGAAGAAGGAAAATAGAAGTTCAGGAAACTTAGTAATTCTAAACAATGTTGTGTAGGGGATACAGGATTCAAGTCTAGGGAGGGTTGAGGTAAACAGGACAGGAAAAGAAGGAGATGGTAAGGGTAGGTGGGAGCTAAAGAAGATCCAGACACCCAGTGGGGCAGCTGGTGAGAGGAAAATCCCCACTTCAGAGAGAACAATGAACAGAACCAGGGTGTATGGTGTGGAATCCAGCGTGGCTGGAAAGGAAAATATTCAATCTCCAGTGGAAACATCACAGATGTAGCCACAGCCTTTCTTTCTTTTCTCTTTTGGTCAGCCATACTGTTTATAATTTACTATTTAATGCCATGTTCCATGGGCTTAGGGAGATCCCCAAATGCAGATCTTCACTAGCAGGGTGAGGGATGTAGTGGGGGAGGGGGTGTTCTGGGACTTGGAGGTACACGCAGACCAAGCTCACTGGCTGGGTTTTCCATCTTACCCAGTCTACACCCTGCCCAAGCCAGGGTTGGAGAAGCCTGGCCAGATAGAAACATCCTCTCTCTTGTTTACTGCTATCCCAACACATTATGGACTAGGAAGAGTCAGGGGCTGAGAGGGAGGACAGTAGGCAGAAGTGGGTAGCAAGTGGGAATATTTGAGAACATAGCCCAGGATAGCCAAGCGTTGGCTGTAGAGAGGCAGAGTCTAGGCTCTGAGTCTCTGATGTGTGCCTCGCTGCCCAATCAGAATTCACCCACAAAAAGAAAATTCAGAGAGAAAAGTAAGAC
This sequence comes from Mus caroli, assembly GCF_978045245.1. Classification (NCBI taxonomy): domain Eukaryota; kingdom Metazoa; phylum Chordata; class Mammalia; order Rodentia; family Muridae; genus Mus; species Mus caroli. Next base: position 75,480,223 of record NW_028227269.1, read on the forward strand.
TTTCAAGACAACTGGGCTTGATGACTCACGACTCAGTGGATTGTGAAAGGAGGACGGCAGTAAATGCAAGGCTAGCCTCGGCTACAGCGTAAGGACTCGATCTCAACGGCACTCCTCTACCAAAGAAAAGTTTCAAGGCAGTAGCACAGGGTGTAAAAGCCCTGTGAGAACAAAGCCTGTAGGGGGTGGGGTCCTCCCAGGACGCCTGTGTTGAGAATTCAATCCCCATAGAGAGCTAGCGAGAGAGTAGAACTTACAGCCAGCAACTAGGAGTAAAGCATTTGGTGAAATCCTCATGTCTGAATTGTAGAGACCCCAACCCCCCACACACTGTGGGGTTTTTTTTTCACCTTGACATAAACTAGAGTCATCTGAAAAGAGGGAGCTGCAGTTGAAAACATCTCCCCATCAGATTGGCTGGTAGACAAGCCTGTGAGGTAGTTTCTTGACTGGTAATTGATGGAGAAAGGGCCCCACCCACCGTGGGAGATGCCATCCCTGGAGAATAAGCAGTGTTCCTCCATGACCTCTGCTTCAGTTCCTGCCTTCAGTTCCTGCCTTCAGTTCCTGCCTTCAGTTCCTGCCTTGGCTTTCCTCAATGGACTGTGACCCAGGATATGCAAACCGAATAAACCCTCTCACTCCTGAGTTGCTTAAAACCAACTCGGGCTCTATTGTACAGAAATAGAAACCACACTAGGACCCACTTCTGTATCTATTGCCACTTCGTGCCCTGCGTCATCTCAGGACCCTGTCAGCATTACTCCTTGCAGGAACTTCAACCTTCAGACTGTGAACTAAATAGGCCTCTTTTCTTAATGAAGTGAGCCCGTGCATGGCTTGACTCTGAAGGCTCGTGCTTTGAGCACTTGTTCCCTATCTAATAGCACTGGTTCCAGGTTAGGGGGAGGGCTGTGGATCCTTGAAGAGGCAGGTTGGAGAGACGGCTCAGAGCACTGGCTGCTCTTCCAGTGTATATGGGTTCAATTCCTAGCACCCACATAATGGCTTACAACTATCTGTAATTCCAGTTCATGGGAGTCTGATGCCTTCTTGTTGTCTTTGTGGGCACCAGGCATATACAGTGGGCATGCTTTTGAGAGTTTATAGCCCCCCTCCACTTCCTGTTTATGTTCTCTGTTTCCTGTGTGTGGATAAAATATGTGATAGCCAGCTTCTGGCTTCACCCACTTGCTGCTATGCCTCACTACCATTATGGACTCTCATGGCTCTCAGCCTGTGGGTTCTGACCCCACTGGGGGTTGAGACCCTTTCTCACAGGGTTTGATTAAGACCATCTTCATATTTACATTACAATTCATAACAGTAGCAAAATTACAGTTATGAAGTTTCAATGGAAATAACTTCATGACTGGGGATCGCCACATAATTGTGCATTAGGAAGCTTGGGAACCCCTGCACTAGAATCATAAGCCAAAATAATTCTTTTCATCTATAAATTAATTTCGGTCATAGTACTTTATCGCAATGAAAAAGAGACACAAGCATCATTTGAAAGGCAGTTCTTTGGAAAGCCAGTGTCAGAGGAGTGTTGTTGGAGTGCCCTACTGAGAAATGGCTGCCCTAGGGAAATGTGTTCCCAGGTCTATCTACACAAATACTCAGAATCGGCTGCGCCCAGGTTCCTCTCAAGCGGGTGGTGCAGACCTTGGCATCATCCCTGTGGCGCTACTTTCTCAGGAATTCAGAAAGAATTCAAGAGTTACAAGGCAGGCAGTGGTGGTGCACGCCTTTAATTCCAGGATTTGGGAGGCAGACACAGGTGGATTTCTGAGTTCGAGGCCAGCCTGGTCTACAGAGTGAGTTAGCCAGGGCTATACAGAGAAACCTGTCTTGACACCCCCCCCCCCAAAAGAAGAGTTACAGGTGGGGCTGGAGAGATGGCTCAAAAGTTAAGAGCACTTGGCTGTTCTTCCAGAGGTCTTGAGTTCAATTCCCAGCAGCCACATGGTGGCTCACAACCATCTGTAATGGGATCTGGTGCCATCTTCTGGCCTACGGACACACATGCAGTCAGAATGCTGTATAGATAATAAATAAATCTGAGAGAGAGAGAGAGAGAGAGAGAGAGAGAGAGAGAGAGAGAGAGAGAGAGAGGTGAAGCCAGAGTTGTAATGAGGATCTCAGGATGCTGGCGACATCAGGGATGCAGGATGTCTGCTGAGGAAAGCTGCAGGTGACAAGTGGGACTGGCTCACAGGGAGGCCGTGTGTGCTGTAGGTTGCTGGATCAGGCCAACCAAATGTCATCTATGGAGCTGTAGGAGTGGATGTGAGTTCTGCCATGTTTTCTCTTGTTTTGGTCCAATAGCTGCTTGCGATCCTCCTGTTTCTTGTATTTAGAGTAGGAGGTTTTATCTAGTGCCATCGCATACTGGAAGTATAACTTTCCTTCTTTTTCTTTTTTTTTTTTTTTGATTTGATTTGTTTTGTTTTGTTTTGTTGAGACGGGATTTCTCTGTGTAGCCTTGGCTGTCCTGGAACTTGCTCTGTGGACCAAGCTGGCCTGGAACTCAAAGAGATTTCTGCTTGCCTCAGTCTCCCGCCTCCGCCTCCGCCTCCGCCTCCGCCTCCGCCTCCGCCTCCGCCTCCGCCTCCGCCTCCGCCTCCGCCTCCGCCTCCGCCTCCGCCTCCGCCTCCGCCTCCGCCTCCGCCTCCGCCTCCGCCTCCGCCTCCCAAGTGCTGGGATTAAAGGTGTGTAGCACTACCACTTGGCTTCTTTTTGGTTTTACAGAGATTCCCAACAAAGAGATTACCTTGAGTCTCAGGCATCTTTGGCCTTTTGAACAGTGTTGGAACCTTAAGACAATCCGGACTTCTGAGACTGGACTCAGCGTATTTTGCAAAATGAGATGGCCACAGGCCTTTGTGGGCTGGGATAGAATGTCATGATTGACATCTGAAATGTTCCTTCCTAGGTTGGTGTTTGACTGTGTCTTCCCAGGCTGACAGCACTGTATTGTGGGTCTGTGGGACCCCAGGAAGACGTGGGGGCTAGGCCTCTGACCTTTATATCTGTACCTAGTTCCAGCTCTTCTGCTTCTCGATCTGTCACAATATAAGCAGCCATTGTCACACACTCCTGCTGTTGTAGATTCTGTGATGCCTCCCCAATACGATCAACCGAGTCCCTCTGGAACCACAAGTCAAAATGAATTTTTCTTCTCTTAAGTCATTTCTATCAGATATTTGGTCACAGTGATGTGTTAACAAATATAGCTTATTTTGTTACATTGGAGGTAAATTGAGTAATTTGGAGCCCCGTGGATTATACTGGATCCTTGAAGCCAATCTCTGATGTCTCACATCTATCTATCTTTCTATCTATCCATCCATATATCTCTATCTTTCATTTATTAATTTTTGGCATAGGGTCTCACTCTGCAGCCCTGGCTAGCCTGGTACTCGCTGAGATCTGAGTGCCGGGATTAAAGGCGTGCACCACCACACCTGGTTATGTCTATTCACTTTTTAGAAACTATCCCCACACCTTTATTTCTATGCCTAGCCAAAAGCTGGTACATGAATTGGCTTGCATTGAGCCAGGTCACGGTGGCAAATTCAAAAAACAATGGATGGATATCTTTGTCCAGCAGAAGAAACAAAGCAATTATTATGAAACAAGCCTAGAAGAAGTTTCATCATAAACAAGAAACTGGATGAGAGCTAGCCATGGTAACGTAGACATTTTGGGTTTTCAACCATGCTAGGAACAGTGCCTGCTGGAAGACTTGGAGACGGCCAGATGGCCAGCACTTGGGTTTCCCACAGCATGATTTTAGCTGTGTGAGGGATACATAAAAATATGTAAAAATAATCTGAGGCTAGTTAGTAATCTATTTTTATTCTGCACATTTCTCTTTGCTACAAGTAAACCAGTCTGCGGGTCTTGTGTCCCTTTAATCTGTTGCTTTTAGCCACGGTGGCAGGCATCAGCAGACAGGGGTGAGAATGCGTTCTGCGTGCCTAGCCACTGCAAGACGGATGGAGAAACAGGCCGTGTGCCAACGGGCACTCCCACCAAACTCCAGAGGGCACACAGCACAGCTTCTATAGGAAAAACAAAAATCCAAGGCTGAGTTGTGCCCGACGTGGGTGTTGGGAACCGAACTCTGGGCCTCTGTCAGAGCACTGTGCAGACTTAGCCTGAGCTGCCACTCCAGCCCGTGTCTTGCCTTTTGCTGTGTTACTCCACATAGTTAACTTTATTTAATTTCCACAGGGGTCCTACAAGGTGAACGATTACTTAGCTCATGGAGAAGTGGTGCTTGCATCTGGTTATGGTGCTGTAAATGGCCGAGGGAGGCCTCACACCCAGGTTTATCGGGTTGCAAACCTCTTCAGTCACATCCGGCTCATGCAGGATCTCCAGGAGATGAGACTCTTGCCACCCTCAAATGTACAAATCCAGAACTTCCTGAGGCCACTCAGTGGTTTTGTTACGGGTCAATGTAACTCACCTTTTCGGTCTGTAGGACAGAAGATGTAGACAAGGGTGTCTTGTGGGGGACGCTATGCACTTCTTGACTTGAGGTGTTTTCCGTTCAAGGACTGAGATTAGGTTTCCCTTGCCTCGTCTTTTTGTTTTAGATGTATTTCTTTTTATGTGCACGGATGTTTAGCTTGCATGTATATCTGTGTAACCCATGCACGTCAGCTGGTCGAGAAGTTCAGGAGTCAGATCTCCTAGAATTGGAGTTAGACAGTTGTGAGCCACTGTGTGGGTTCTGGGAAAAGTACTTGGACCCTCGGGAAGAGCAACCAGGGCTCTTCATAACTTGAGCTCTCCTTCCAGCCCCACTTGGCTCCTTTGACTCACCAGTATCTTATAAATAGCAGTCACTCAATCCGTGTTGACACTTAGCGAGAAGCTTTTGAGTATCGTTCTTCTTGAATGTTGATCGCCAACATGACAAAGAGCTATCTTAGGGCTCTTAGAGCTGCTAAGTTATAGGAACAATTTGCTTACACTTTGCAATTAAGAGCTGATGTGTGGTTTAAAATAAAGAGGTGCTTAGATAAAGGTGATTTGAAATATAAGTCTAAACATTTCAACTGTCGGGGAGAGGGGGAGCTCAATAGCCAAACACTTGCCTAGCATGTGTGGGGCCCTGGATTTAATCCTCAGCACAGGAAAGAAGAAAAAAAATAAACATTTTAAAAAAGCATCACCAGAGAGGAAGTGCTCTGGAGGCTGGGGCTGCAGCTCAGCGGTAGAATGCACATGTAAGGTCCTGGGTTCAATTCCTAGTGCCACACGCTCAGCTCATCTATGTAGCCTCACCTGATGGAATGAAACAGGCAACAGCTCTCTAGAGGACAGATAGCCTGGTCAAGTCATCAATTCCGGCCTTAGCTGGTGACCTTGATTTGTCTTTCACAGAAACACACAGTCTTAGACTTGGCTTTAGCCCCCGCATGCACCTGTCACCAAGCTACCATTCTCGAAGTGTCCTTGCATCTGTGCCTTTCTTCCTTAGCCTACTGTCATGTCTGTGTTAGGATGGTCACATTGCCCGTTAGGACAGTTAGCAGGTATCTGCTATGTCCAGACATACCCACTCCACTTGAATGCGGTATTTCTAAAATGGATATGTGGTCCTGCCTTTTTGCTAAAAATCCCTCCGAAGACTCCTCAGAATCAAGATCAGCAAGACCAACAGTTTCCTTGACAACAGAAATGCCTAAAACATGGCAGCCACTGGCTCTGAGGCTACTGGACATTTGGGATGTAGCAAAGTAAGTATGATTGTAGAAGTAAGTTTTAATTTTGCTTCATTTTAATTAATTTAAAGGCCAACCTGGCTAATCAATACTGTTTTGAGCCTTGTGGGTCAGGACTAACATGCACGTTACTCAAGCAAACCCACTTAGCCTTGATTTCCCTTTCCCATTCTCGTTTCCTTTTTTTGCTTCTCCTCCCCTCCTCCCTTTTCCCCCCTCTGTGTCCTCCTTCCCCTCCTCCCCTTCCTCCCAGTCTTACCTGGGTGCTAGATATCCAAACTTGTCCAGTCTTCCAGCTTGCATGCTAAGCTCTTTGCTGACTAACCATCTCTCTAGCTCCTGCTCCAATTTCTTGTTATGGCATATTATGCTCCAGAAATATATGGTGGCTTTCAGTTTGCCCCCAAAGTATAATCCTAATGCCCAAGATTCTTTCTCCCTCCACATTTCTACTCCCTGTCCCACTAGCCTGGCCTGCCTTCCCTCCTATCAAACAAGAAGCTGCAGCTTGGAGTTCTAGCGTGACTCACTGGGAGTCATAAATTCTAGCTGTGAATAATGGCAGAATTCAATTGAATTTAGACAATTGAATTTCATTGAGTGACTTCAGCCCTGATTGTCTTTTGGTTACACAGTACACCTTATTTTTCAATAAATATTCTCACCCCTAGTCATCGAGTGTCTAAGAACTGTGTATACGTGTTTTAATAATTCACTCACCCAAATTTAATATCAACGAATTAGGCATGTTAAATAATGGGAGGTAGCCCAAAGTTTAGGGACATTCAAGAGACTTGCTGAGTTCTTATGGATTCCTGGAGGCTACCTCATCTCCCTATCTCCTTATTCCAATGTGGGATATACTTTTAAAATGTCACTGGGGAGAGAACAAAAGGTACGTCTTGTGTTTTGGCCCTCACTTGGTGGGCGTGAGCTCAGGGAGGTGTTGCAGGATTTGAACAGAGCCCATTGGAGTCAGACTGGTCAGTCATGCACACTGAGAAATGATTGGATCTACACAACCAAGCAAGGCTGGAAGCAATGTCAGGTGAGAGTCATTGAGGTCCCAGGGCAGAAAGACTGTAGTCCTTTTTTTTCCCCCCAAGACAGGGTTTCTCTGTGTAGCCCTGGTTGTCCCGGAACTCACTCTGTAGACCAGACTGGCCTCGAACCGACTGCCTCTGCCTCCCAAGTGCTGGGATTAAAGGCGTGCTCCACCACTGCCTAGCGACGGTGTGTGTGTGTGTGTGTGTGTGTGTGTGTGTGTGTGTTGGAGTGGGGGATGGGGAGGGCACGGACTAAGCGAAGATGAGGGATGAGAGGAAAGAAAGTATACATATGTGAAATTGTCAAAGAACAAATTTAATCAATTAAACCTATCCCTGGTAAAACATCCCAAGGGGGAGTAGCCGTGGGCAATTTAATTTTTCATATACTCAAGTGCATTTTTCAAAGTTTCCACAATGATTATAAGGAGAGGTAAGAAGGAAAAGGGATGGGGGAGAGGAAAGGAGAGAGGGGGTGGGGAAGGAGAGGGAGAGAGAGACTGCCTAAAGTCTCTCTTAGGTAGAAAGGTAACATGTATTCAATACTCTGATTCCGAATTTTTCTCTGTGTTCGCTTTCGCTTGGTTCTCCCTTAAGTGTGTTCTGATGTGCATTTCCGGCAAGCCTTCAGGATTTAGCTCGAAGGGGGCCCGGGGGAGGGGGAGAGAAGCTCTGGCTTGTCTCAGCTTGTCTTAGCTTGTCCCTAGCTTGGTGGTGGTTGTGGCTGAGAGCGAAGACGGGCCTTTTTCCTGAGATTTAGCTGCGTCTATGCAGTCGAAGGCCTTTTCCACACTCCCCATGGCGGATCTTGATGAAAGAGGCAGTCTGTGGTTCTAAACTGTTCTTGACTGTTCATGGTGGAAAATGGATGCATACCGTACCTCTCAGGGTGAACCTGAGATGAAATACCTTTAGCGGGGAGGAATGTTTGGGGACTCTAGGTACCTCATTAGCCTGCAGAACTCAGTTCTGGGCCTAAGTGACCATAGGTCACATTTCCTTAAGTGGGGAGTGTGGCACGTGTTCAAGGCCTGGAATCTGACAGGGAGTGGGGAGTCGGCTAAGTCTCTGGTGTGTACCCACCGAGTCTCCAGATCTCAACCTGCTCTACCCACCAAGCTTCCTGGCATGGTTTTACCTCCCACAGATTTCATCTTTCTCGGGGGTGGAGTCAGGGGAAGATTGGGGTGAGTGAATAGCGCCTCCAGAGGGAAATCTGAGGAGATGCCAACCCTGGGGTGGGCTGCTGATCGTGGGGTCATGGGTCATTGTACCTTTGGCTTTGTGGTTTGGTTCTCTGTACCCATCACCCCTGGCCCTGGAATGCCTTGATAGCTGAATAGAAAGCACATTGGCCAGTAAATCTGGTCTCTTGGGCTTCTGGGACCTGGGTTTTCTCAGCTGACTAGTTTCTATAGTTGGAAACTGCTCCCCGAGGCTGTGACTGGACCCATGTACTCCTTCCTCTGGGGCAAAGGCAGGCTCCTCATCCACCTGAGCAGGATAAAGTAAGAAGGGTATGGGTCAAGGCGGGCCATATTTTTCACATCAGGAAGTCTTGGGGTTCCTACAGAGGCCCCCTGCTGGGATGGGGCTTTTGCACTGAGGCAGGTTTGTGAGCCAAAGGAGAACAGGGAATTGGGCACTGAGGCAAGGAGGCAGAGGGCAGAAGGAGGCTTGCTTTCCAAGATGTCACCTCCTGTCCATCTTGTTAGACAAGAAAAAGACAGGGAAGAAGGAGTGACAGGAAGGAAGAAGGAGTAACAGGAAGGAAGGAGGAGTGACAGGGAGGAAGGAGGAGTGACAGGGAGGAAGGAGGAGCAATGAGGAGGAAGGAGGAGTGATGGGAGGAAGGAGGAGTGATAGGGAGAAAGGAAGAGCAATGAGGAGGAAGGAGGAGCAATGAGGAGGAAGGAGGGGTGATGGGAGAAAGGAGGAGCAATGAGGAGGAAGGAGGAGCAATGGGAGGAAGGGGGACTGATTGGGAGGAAGGAAGAGCAATGAGGGGAAAGGAGGAGTGACAGGGAGGAAGGAGGAGCAATGGGGAAGAAGGAGTGACAGGACAGTGAAGAAGATCTTTGGGTGGGACAGAGCCTCCTGAGATGGCCTAGACTATATGTTATAGAGGATATTCCAGCTGGCATTCCTCACTTCCCATTTGGAGTTAGTTTTTCTGGAGTGAGACTCACTTGTGTCTACTCATGAAAGTAGTAAACATTCCGGAATTCAGTTGAGTGAAAAATTTCATTTTTTCTAGAGTTAAACAATAGTTCGGGCTGGAATGGTTGTTCGGAGGTTGTGACACATACTGCTCGTGTGGAGGACCTGAGGTCAATTCCTAGCATCCTAGACAGCTCACAACTGCCTGTGCCTCCAGCCATAGGGAGATCTGGTACGTCTAACCCCCAGAAACAGCTGCACTCATATGCACACCCCCACCTCCCACACACATACACAGTTTTAAAAAAAAAAGAAGCAAGTTAGAGCATGTTAGAGCTAGCTTCTGCAGCTTGCGAGAGGTCACCTGCGAAATCTTCAAAAGGCTTGTGAGTCATTATGTTTGTAGCTGGTGATTGGCTGTGAGGATTTACACCACAGACATTGGCAAACAGAACAAATTAGGGCCTAGCCCTGCTGGAGCCCTGGTTAATTCGCATTTACCAGAGTGTTCTATGACACAGAATATCATTGGCCTCATGGTTTGAGTTCACTATGGTTTTCTGAGAAGGATGACTCCGGTGTCCACTTTGAGCTTCATCTCTGATGTTACAAGGGCTGAGTACGAGATTTTGGTCTACACTGTCTTAAATGAAATCTAGGTCACCTTGCCTTCGGTTCTTTCCACTTTCCTTATCTTACACATAAACGAGAGAGACCAAGGCTGATGAGGATGGAATCTCCTGCATCTGGTGCCCTTAGTACCCTGTAGCAGCTGCTGTAAAGCCAAGCACCTGAAGGGTCTCCAACCCCTCTGAGCCAGTAGTATGGGGATGGCTGAATTCTCCTAGATGCCAGCAGAGGGCACTATAGGACCAAGAATGGGTCAGTTCCAGCTTTTAGTTGTATACACTCTCTGGGGCGGGGGTGGGGGTGGGTGGGGGGGAAGCCAACCAAACAAAAAACTAATTTGAAAGAATCAGAAAGAGGCCGAGCTGAACTGGTAACTTTTAGGTGAGGCATCAATTTAAAACATTGCAGCACTTGTGACCATAGTAAAAATCCGTAGCACGTGGCAATTTACAAGCCCTTATACCTTTTAAACCTGACAACCCTCTGCACAGGTGTAAGTGTCCCTGGGCAGCAGGAGATGTTGGTGTGTGCTCAGGAGGGAGAGGGTCTGTGGGTCAGTCCTGGTCCTGCCACTGATTTTGGACAGGACACAAAAGATTCAGATTGCTTTTGGGAAACTGACACACAACAGACACACACACATAGTACATACATATCACACACACACACACACACACACACACACACACACACACACACACAGAGCACATATAACACACGGCTCTGCATGTACCAAGCACTCAGGAGACATTAGCAGTTGCTTATTACAGATACAACTACACCAGGCACCTGAGCTGAGTGTGAAAACGATGCCCCAGGCCATATCATTAGTAAGGGGAAAGCCAGAGCTGAAGTCCCACCTCTTCTAACTGAGGGTCCTTGCCTCTGGCCACCAGCTGTCTCCCAGCTGTCACTGTCACAGCTTCCAGCTGTGCTGACAATTCTGTCCCCCATGCTAGGATACTTGGGGACTCCTTGATCTACCACCCATGTCATTAATTTGCTTAGTAACTTAATTTTCTGAGAGCCCCCCTACAGTTAATGTCAGTCAGCGGCTGGCTAACTGTGCCTCATGATCTAAGTCTGAATGCTCAAAATGAGCTCCATTTGCTGCTCCAGACAGTGTAAGCCTGGTTACACGAATTCAAATGACCTCAGGGCCAGCAGGGGGTGGTGTAAAGGGATAGTGGGAATTCTGGGCCTTCTGTCATGAAGTCGCCACACAAGACTTGTTAGCTGTTTTTCCTTCCTTCCTTCCTTCCTTCCTTCCTTCCTTCCTTCCTTCCTTCCTTCCTTCCTTCTGTCTCTCTCTCTCTCAGTTACAGTTTTTTTTTTGTTTTTTTTTTTTTAGTGTGTGCATGTTCATACAGGTATATGTGTATGTGTAGCTAAAGATCATATCATATGTGTGTCAAGGTTAGAGGTCAGCTTTGCAGGTTGTGTCTCACAAGCCCTTCACCTTGCTTTTTGAGATAAGGTCTTATGCTGTTCTGGGGCTTACAGACTCAACTAGACTGGCTGGCTGGCTGGTAGGTCCCAGAAATCCTCCTGCCTCCACATCCCCAGCTATGGAATTATAGGTCGCCTGTCACCATACACCTGACATTTTTCCCCCATGGGATCTGAGGGTTGAACTTCATCACTGAGCCATCTCCCAGCATCCCCACCCTCTTCACAATGCTTTTCAAGAACAGGAATTATGTACTGTTATGTGAAATATCTAAGCTGATATCCCCCCTTTTTAAGCTTTATAAATGAGATCATGAAGACCCAAATACATTATGTTAGGCCATACACATAATGCGGCTACAGGCTAGCAATCACTGTGCAAGCCTTGGGAAGGGAAAGGAGGGAGCTTTTCAGGCTACCGGCACCATTCCTAGGGTCAATAAAAGCATCCTACTTCAGTGTGGAGATCTTTATCAAAGCCAGTGAATTTTGTCCCATTGATCATTTTCTCCCTTTAGCTGAGCTAAGGACTTTTGCTCTTTCTGAGGGAATCAGTCCCTGTCCACGCAGTGTTGGAAGTTTCTGGATGAAGAATTAGCATGCTTAGAATCTGCTGCAACCTGTGGAGCAACTAGGTAAACTTCAGACAGTCCCAACCTGCTTCCCTCACCCCCAACACACACAGTACACACAACACAGTACACACACACACACAGTACACACACCCACACACACACATCCTCCCCTCTACAGAAACCTGCCTAGAGGAGCCATCCTCACTCTGAGTACTGGGCCAGAAGCCTCGTGGCTGACATGTAGTAGTTCCTCTCAGTTCCAGTTTCAATTAGGACCTCATTCTTGCTTGCTCTTTAATACTCAAGGCACATAAAGCCGGTACCATAGCCCCTGGAGTGAGTTAAAGCTTGTATCCAAAGTGTGTCTTATGGGTTAAGATCCAAATACCAAGATGGATGTCAGCGTAAAGAAGAACTGTGGAGCGTGTCTGTGAGTGATAAAGGTGGAGAGCAGGGGTGGGTGGCCCCGACCAACACTTATCACAGAGAAAGAGGTCAGAGTTGGAAGAGCCTTAGACTATCTCAAGGCTCCAGAACGTGTTGGTCTCAGGTCCCCGAGGCTTGCTGTGGGTGTCTGGGCTTTGCCCATGGAGAGAAAATCTTAGTGTAAAACCTGCTGGGATGCCATAGGTGTCTCAGCCAAGGCTTCTGTCTGCTTCTCTTCTGTTTGTCAAGGACCTGAGTTCAGTTCCCAACAAAAAATGAATATGAATATTCACGGCTGGCAAAATGGCTCAACAGATAAAGGCACTTCCTTTGTCCTCGATGAGCTGAGTCACACCCCTGCCACCCACATAGTAGGTGAGTTAAGTGACTCCCACAAGTTATTTCCTGACTTCCAGAGGCACTCTGTGGCACATTCGTACCCACATCCGTACACTATTGAATGTGATGAATTTTTTTTTAAAGGCTGCATCCACAGAAAGACCAGAGAAGCCTAAAAGCCTTCTTCAGTGGCTGGTGTGGCTATATGGCGTTCTTGCAGCCAATCAACTAGCAACAGAAGTTAGATGAGGGCTTCGAGGAGTGGTTTGGTTTTGGTAGTAAGAAAGTCAGAGGCTGCCGGCCTCCTTTTCCTGCTTTGAAAAGCTGTGACCCAGGAAGTCCTTCTGTGACCCTGAGGACAGTAGGTGGGTTCTTGACAGCGCTCTGGGAGTGGTGTCTGTGCTTATTCTAGGTTACCTGTTGTCTGAGTGGAAAGAAAGTTGTCTCTGTTTTCTCTGTGTGAGAAACAAGCTACCTTGTTGGAGCCTCCATTAGCTGACTTATGCTGCTCCAGCCCCAAAGTCAAAAACATCAGTGGATCTTAGTGGTGTGACAGAGAGCCCAGATGTCCCCGGTGTCATCTGGATCCTGCCTGGAACTGTGTCTGAGACTGGCCCACAGCCACAGCCTTTTCACGTATCGGCGATGGAGAGTTTTCACTCTGCTCAGGTAGCCTATGTTGTGGGTTTTCTGTTGCCTGAAATGGAAAGGCTCAACGTACTCCTGATGCTCCTGTCCTGTGCTGTGTGATTGATGTGGTCAATGATAAGCACATTAACAATCATGTTCTTTGGGCTGGCTAGCTTTATGTCAACTTGACACAAGCTAGGGTCTTCAGAAAGGATGGAGCTTCAGCTGAGAAAATGCCTCCATAAGACAGGGCTGTAAGCAGGCCATGTAGGGCATTTTCTTATTAGTGACTGGTGAGGGAGGGCCTGCCCACTGTGGGTGGTGCCACCCCTGTCTGGTGGTCTTGGGTTCTGTAAGAAAGCAGGCTGAGCAAGCTAGTAAGCAGCACCCCTCCATGGCCTCTGAATCCACTCCTGCCTCCAGGTTCCTGCCTTTGCATTTCTGTCCTAACTTCCATTGATGATGAGCTATGATGTGGAAGAGCCAAATAACTCTTTCCTCCCTAGAATGCTTTTGGTCATCATTTTATCACAGTAACTGAAAGCAAGCTAGGATTCTGGGTTTCTCCATTTTTTTTTATACTTAGATACGCAGACACTACTGTGTTACAATTGCCTAGTATTTAGTACAGTAGTACTATATTGCATACGTTTGCAACCTAGGACTCTCCTGTAGAGCCTAGGCGTGCAGTCAACATCTAGGTTTGTGTGACTATGCTTCGCGACATTTGCACAAGTGCTGCCCTTTTTCAGGATGTATCCCTACCATCAAACGATTCAACACACGGTCGTCCTAACAAATGGCCAAGTAGACACATTCTGCTTGCACTTCTTAGTGCCTCACTTAGTTTTTATTGTCCAGAAAACTATGTAAAATTATGGTTTGGGATGTTGCTCGGTGATCGTATACATGATACTCTGGATAATAAATAAATTAAAGCAAAAAGAGAGAGAGAGAGAGAGAGAGAGAGAAATGGAAAGAATAATAAGCTGTAAGCTGAATCATAGTAAGAGCTGGTATGTCTGTATGGTTCCTTGTTCAGAAGCCGGATGTTGGATAGCCTTCCTCGGGATGCTGCTTTGGTTTGTGTGGTCTGCCACCAATCACAATGAGTGGCATGACTCAGTTTCCCCTTCCATGCAGTCCAGTGCTGCATGTCTGGAAACTTTCGTCCTCCAGTCACTCTGTCCTTGGGAGCTGCGTGGCCCATGCTAATTAATCCACGTCTGGAACCAATCTGGTTTGTCTCCCGGCTTACCCTTAGGTCCACAGGCCATAACCCTCTTGTACTTACTGATCTCCCGGGTTTTCACGAAACACTCTGGAGAATGGTCCATTTAGTCCAATCACGATGCAGAACAGCATTAATAGGCAATTGCCACGGGGAGATAATACAGGAAGAAAAATGGCTAAAAATATACAGTGAATCACAGAAAATTACATCTCTTAAAACCTACAGTGTGTTCCTATTGCCATAGCAACCGCTGGCTAGTAAAGACAGAGCTGATTTACCACAGGCTTTCCCCAGCCCTCCGTTCTGCCGGAAGCTCTTCCAGCCCGTGGTGTGAGTCCCCATGAAGGTGATGGGACCTGTCCAAACACGGAGGTTTCCCTCTTTGTGACTTTTAGCGGCATTTCTGTGGCAGGAAACAGTGGTTCCTTCTGTCAGGCCAGGGCATTGCCCAGCTCCCTTCTGAGATGATGCTGACCATTGCTAACCTCTGACAGAGCGTCTGTGTTCTCTCAAGCTCACGGTTTTCCCTGAGACGGTGGCTGAATGGGGATGTGAGGAGCTGCACCCGGCAGGCTGGCATGGAAACTTGAAGAGGAGGGGAGCTTTCCACCTTTCCCTTCAGTCTCCACAGCTCCTCTCCTTTCTTCAAAGTTCATTCGTTGTGAGATGGCCTGGAAAGGGTGGTGTGTTTTAGCATGGAGATGAGACTGGTGTCTGGGAAGATGTTAAGGACATAGTCAAACATTCTGTTCTGCCACTGCAGTGCTAAATGTCACTGATGTGTGTGTCTTTGCCATGATATACAGAGGAAATTCTTGTGTTTCCCTTTTTTGTTTTGTTTTGTTTTTTATTTTCTTGAGACAGAATCTTTCTATGTGATTCAGGCTGGAATTGAATCTATGCATGATCCTCCTGCCTCAGCCTCCAGAATGCCAGGATTATAAGTACATGACACAAATGAGATTCTAGAATAGCAATACATTTTTATAATTGGAATATACTCTGGATACCCCGGACCAGAGGTCTAGAGTATCCTCCCTCCAAAAACCCTGCCTGGACATGTCCAGGGGACACAGAGATAGCCCCAAGAATGCCTACCTGGACATATCTGGGACAATACATGTGCTCATTGTATGTGTACACAAACATAAATAAAAATACAATCTTAAAGAACTGGCAGGGCATGGTGGCACCTACCTTTAATCCTAGTACTCAGGAGGCAGAGGCAAACAGATAGATCTCTGAGTTCGAGGCCTGTCTGGTCAATAGAAAAAGTTCCAGGACAGTCAGGGTTATATATGAAAACCCTGTCTCAAAAAAAAAAAAAAAAAAAAGCCAGTGGATGTTAAAAGTGAATAAAAGTTTGATGGGAAATGGCAGAATCACACAATCTCAAAGGATCTCCTCACAAAATATTTACTGATTTTAGAGGAAAAATAGTGCAGTCGAGAGCCTCTCCAGACACTGTTTGAACCGAATGATCAAACACATCTTAAGGGATAAATGGGTCACACTGGCATCGTGTTTCCTAATGCGTGCACTAGAGACAGAATGCCACACTTCTGGGCCATTTCTGCCACAAGTGCATAACCTAGATCTCATTGTGAGGGAACAACAGACACGTTCTGAATAAGGGCAGCCTATATGTAATTGGCTTTTATCCATCAAAGACGCCAGCGACATGAGAGGCACAGATGAGTGCTCTGTTCGATCAGAAGAGACCCAGCAGCCATGACAATGTGTTATATGAGATTGGTTTTGGATCAATTTTTTCCTTCCTCTTTGACTGTCAAGAGTGTTATTAGGAAAAATTGGTGAAAATTTAAAAAGGTATGTAGCTTACACAACACTATTAGGTCAATATTAATTTCATGATTTGGAGACTGGGGAGGTGAGAAAGAATGGTCCTGATGTGAGGAAATAAGACACTCCAGTGCTTGGGGATAGCGAATCATCTTGTCCACATCTCCCTCAAAAGTGGCTCAGTAGGGAAAAGGGAAATAGAGAGGAAAGATGATAAGCAAATGAGGTATGAATATTCAGGAATTCTTTGTACTTTTTGCATTTTTCTGTGAGAAATACTTTGTGATTTTTCTTAAGTCTGAAATTACTGCAAAGTAAAAAAGTTCCCATCTGCAGACTCCAGTTCTATTGAGTGAATGTTCTTCCTACTCTTCCTGTCTGTCATTCTGAGGCTGCACTCTGTCACACAGAGCTTCCTTCACAAAGCGAGACCTGTACAAGGGAGTGTGAGGACTGCGAGTGTGTGTGTATGTATGTGTGTGTGTGTATGTATGTGTGTGTGTGCATGTATGTGTATGTATGTGTATGTATATGTGTGTATGCATGTGTATGTATGTGTGTGTGTGTATATATATGTGTGTGTAGGTATGTGTGTGTGCATGTGTGTGTATGCATAGGTGTATGTATACATGTGTGTGTGTATGTGTATGTATGTGTGTGTGTGTGTATAGGTATGCGTGCGTGTGCAACCAAGTCAGTGTCACAATAGGCTATTAAGCTTCCATAAAGACAGTTGCTGCAAAGCCAAATCAGAGTGGGAATGAAATCCAATGACCCACAGTGAGTCCTTTCAGGTTTCTCAGGTAAGAGAGGGTACAAATGGCTTTAGGGGGATGTGTCCCCAGCTGGCAAAGCATGAGAAAAGGAATGAGTTTGTCTCTTCTCTCTCACCTCCCCTCTTCTTCCCTCCCCTCCCCTTTTCCTTCCATCAGTCTTCCCTACTTCTCTTCTCTCCTCTTCCCTCCACTCTCCTCTCTTCCTCTCCCCTCCCTCCCCTCTTCCCCTCTCTCCCCTCCTTTCCTCTCCCCTTCTGTCCCCTCACCTTCTCTTCCCTCCTCTTCCCTCCAGTTCCCCTTTCCTCCCCTCTCCTCCTCTTCCTTTCCCCTCTCCTCCCCTCCCCTCTTCCTCTCTTTTCCTCTCCCTTCTTTTCCTGTTCTCTTCCTTCCTCCCTTCTTCTCTTGCCAGGATTCTTCTCAAACACTCTGGTACCTCGTCGAGGGTCTGTTTCTATCAAGGACGGATCAGTCTCCACAGCAGGGTTCTTTCTCCTTCTGAGTCCATAGAGTGAAACTGAGTGTGTAGGACCTGCTAACACCAGGCTCTGAAGGTGTCAGGTGGGGCAGGGGCAGGGACAGAGTCAGGGGTGGTGGTGGTAGAGATGATGTGAGGCCCAGGGTGCTCCCCCCACTTGTCCCAACTGGTCCAGCTGCTTTGTACAACCTGGAAGATACGCTCCAAAAACACATCAGTGTCACACAAAGGTCATGATATGAAAAGGTTCCAGAGAAAGGTTTGCCATGTGTGACATTGAATTTCACAGCCCTCCTTGCTCTGCAAGCTGGTTGCTGTAATTCCCAGTGTTGTGAACTGCAGTGAAGCAGAGAGAGGTTCGGCTGTTTACAAATGATCCTGATTGAATGGAACACATCTTGATTCCTTCCCGAGGATCCAGGAATAATACCAAGAAAAGACTTAGGGATGGCCAAGGCAGAGTCCTCTTCCCCTGGAGTGATCCTCTACTTAACCCGGGCTTTTAGAATGCTTGCAGCAAGGCCTTGGGAAGGAAAGAAAACCGAGTCATTTCCAGTACCGCAAAGATATTTGTCTCAATCCACCAACACCAGCCACATATGAATCGTATAAATCAAGTAGGCATGGGGCTTTAGGCTAGGCCGTGAAAACATTTAAGCATTTAAGAGCTGGTCAGCTCCAAACTGATCCAATCAGAGTGAAAATAAAGACACAGAGGGTGAGCCCTTCTAAAAGAGGCCACAGGCTAACCCTGTGGGGAGCAGTGGACCCACGACCGGCTCCTAGGTTGCATATGGATTATTGGGAATCTGAATCTTTAATCACTGTGTGACCTATTTGATCACATACCTCTCAAAAAACAAAAAAACAACAAAAATAACAACAACAACAAAAACAACCAACCAACCAACCAAAACCCTCAAAACAACTAGCAAAATAGTATCTTTTATGAATTAAGGGGGACTCAGGCCCTAGATTCTTAAATTTAGGCGTTACTCACTTCCTGATGACCCGATTAGCTCTCAGACAAGAGTAGGGACCAGCAAGAAACTCTCTGTACATTCCTAACGAGGATGGGGATGCAAGCGTTCCTCCATCTGGGCTCATTCACTCGACCCTAGTAATGTGAGAGCAACCCATTCCTGCCTCCCGGGTTCCCTTATGGAAACATATCATTGCTCTTACATGGGAAACAAACCCATTTTCATGGGGCTTAATTTCATTATTTTTTCTCCCCCTGCCAGTCTGAGGAAGCAGGCACATCAGCTCTTTCAGAACCAATTTTTAGCAGAAATGTTCTCATTAAGATCTCAAAACTCTGGTCACAAGGGCTCGGGAGAGAGAGAGTTTCATCTTAGGAGCGGAAACCAGCGCCAGGAGGAAGCAGGTGCCGGCAGGATGCCAGGGCAGAGGAAGCTCTGTGGGAGGTGGAAGTGTGGCTACGGCCAAATCTGTCTCTTCGTTGCAGTTGGTGGATTGGATCACATGGTGTCGCTGTTGTGAGTGTCCTACTTGAATCTTGGCAGTTGTGAACCCATCAAAACCGGGACAAAATTGCTGGTTACACGACGGTTTTAAGCTCCTTCTGGATGGCCACACCCATATTCACAACTTGCTGTTCTGTGCGTCCTGATCACAGAGAAACCCTATAATCCGTCCGTTCTCATCATATTTACGATGATGGTTAAAAAGTAGCTTTGGGTTCGATTGCCTCTCCTCCCACCGACAGCTCTTTATCTGTATTTGAGTTCCGAGAGACAGTGAGACCGGCTTTGACAAACGCAGTGCATTGGAAATAACACTTCTAAGGCAGAGCTGTAAACCACCAGCAGCTTCTATTTCTGGACGCTATTGCCATGTCTTAGCGTTCCCTACTTTGAGGAATGCCAGTCGAACCACAAGCAAGGAGAGGGGCCATACGGATAAATGCCGAGGGACGTGGTGCCAAAGTGAAATATAAGACCTTTCTATATGACGTCCAGGTGAATGACCCTGAGCAGAGGCATGTGGAACAGAAAAGCCACCCAAGACAGTCCTGTTAAATTGCTGCTCCACAGAAGCATAAGCAAAAGAGATGATCGATTTAACCCAGTAAGTTTTAGGGTGGTTTGCTGTCTAGTGAAAGAAAAGTGAATCTGACACAATGAAAGCTAAGGGACTTATATCACACACCAACATGACCCCGACAGAGAAAGCACTATATCCCGTGGATAGCTAAAACTCTTTGTCGCTGGGAGCAGAGCTCAGAGATACTCCTGGTTCTAGTATGGTCTACAGGATGTCAGGAGCTCCTTTCTTTTTTTATTATTTTCTGTACATTGTTCCATCTATTTTTTTTCCTAGACAGACTCTCTCCTCGTAGCTTTGGCTGTCCTGGATCTCTCTCTCTCTGTAGACCAGGCTGGCCTTGAACTCACAGAGATCCACTTGCCTCTGCCTCCCGAGTGCTGGGATTAAAGCTGTGGCCTGGCATTGTTCGATCTTTTCTTAAAAAAAGAATGTACTTTATTTGCTTGAGTGAGTGTGTGTGTGTATGGGTGTGTGTGTGTGTGTGTGTGTATGGTGTGTGTGTGTGTGTGTATGGGTGTGTGTGTGTATGTATGGGTGTGTGTATGTGTATGTGTGTATGGGTGTGTATGTGTGTGTGTTTGTGCATGCCCCTGAGCCCATCGTGCATACAGAGAGGTCAGAAGACACTGTTTTTCTTTTTTTTATATCACTTTTTTTTCTTTTTTTTTATTAGGTATTTTCTTCATTTACATTTCCAATGCTATCCCAAAAGTCCCCCATACCCACCCCCCCACTCCCCTACCCACTCACTCCCCCTTTTTGGCCCTGGCGTTCCCCTGTACAGGGGCATATAAAGTTTGCAAGTCCAAGACACTGTTTTTGAGGGCCAGTTTTCTTTCCCCCCAGACCCTCTTGATGTTTCTGCTGCTGCAGTTCTTACTCCAGGAGCTCTGGCCTAGATGCTTCCAACCAACTCTCTCCTTTCTGCTTACTGTCTCTCTACAGGACTGCTGGGATTTCTGATGTGTGCCACCGCCTCTGGCTCCCCATCTCCCACCAGGAATCTGATTCTGGTCATCAGGTTTGCATGGCCAGCCTTTTACCCATTGAGCCATATTTCTGGCCCTTCACTATATTTTTAAAACATTCCACAGAATTTGTAAGAAATCTAATTTACCTAACAATAGGAGATTGGGCAAATAATTTATGGTAAATTCACTTCACTTCACAAACAAAAAACCTCCCTCCCAAAACTCATAATAAAATAAAACCCTTGCAAGAGGTTAAGAGCACTGGTTGCTGTTACAGAAGATCCAGGTCCATCTCTGGCACCCACACGGAGGCTCATAACCATCAGTAACTCCAGTTCCAGGAGGAGTCTTGTGCCCTCTTCTGGATTCCAAGGGAACTGCATTCATGTGGTATACATATCCACGAAGGCAAAATACTGATAGATAAAAAGTAATAAAATAAACATAAAGATGTCTATTGGTAGCAAGAGATATTCCCTATATATTATGTAATACTATGAGCTTATTTAAAGACCTTACATGCCTTTCATAAGGGCATGTAAGGACTTGCAACGTGGGAGAGTAAAATAGGGAAGCTTTGTATTTTCTTATTTGAGTTTCCTGAGATAAGCAGGATAGCTTTTCTAACATGATAAGACAGTACAGAAGTGTTCCCACGGATTCAGCACTGACAGGGTGGAGGAAGTCTGTTGTAGTTCCCGGGAGAAGTGGAATCAGGCTGAAGTGATTGGACTTAAATGAAAACACCTGTGGTCTCTTCAATTTTTTCCCCCTTCTTTTAGACAAGGTCTCATTATTTAGCCCTGGCTAGCCCAGAACTCACTGTGTAGACCAGGCTGTCCTGGACCTCATAAAAATCTGCCTGTGTCAGCCTCCTGAGTGCCGGGATTAAAAGCATGTGCCATCATGTTCAGCCTTCTGGGCACAGAACTCAACCCCTTCAGGTAGGCTACCTGGAATGTGTAACATAATAGGAGGTGATGTCTTGTAGACTCTTGAGTACAACAGCAATCAGAACTCTGGTGACTGAGGGGAGGCCTTGGGAGACTTTCCTATAGTTATAGCCATTACGCACACTCTTACTTTAATAAGCCAGGAAATGGGGCTCTGCTCTCTTGATTACTTAGTTATTTTCCTCGGCAAAAGCAGGGCTCCCAGGGCTGGAAAAAATGGCTCAGCGGTTAGGAGCACTTGTTGCTCTTGCAGAGGACAGACCAAACCAAACCAAACCAAACCAAACCAAACCAACAACAAAGCAAAACAAACCAAACAGAACACCAGGGCGCTAGTGAGACGGCTCAGTGGGTAAAGGTGCTCGCCTCTATCCTGACGATGTGAATTTCGTCTCCGGGACCTTCAGAGTGGAAAGAGAGGACTGACTTTTACAAGTTGCCCTCTATCCACCTCGCATGAACCCCTAACAAACAAACAAATGAATGAATATCAGTGCTGTAGAAAGATGTCCGTAGGTACCAAGTGATGTTCCTCATATATACTATGAAATGATGGGATCCTACTTAAAAACTGTATGTATAGAGTAATAAATTTCCAGGAAAGGCAGTGAGATGACCCGCTTTTCTCTTCTGTTGAAAGTCTTGTTTCAAGCCATGTGTGGTGGCATGTATCTTTAGTGTCAGCCCTTGGGAGGCAAAGGCAACAGATCTCTCTGAGTTCAAGGCCAGCCTGGTCTACATAGAGAGTAACAGGATAGCCTGGGCTACATAGTAACCACATCCCTCACTCAAGGAAAACCTTCATTTCTTTGGGGAACCTCCCCATTCTGTTCTTGTGGTTGGAGACCCCAGACAGTGACAATGGGGCTGACTAACAGTCCATTCTCCTGGCCTCAGGGGAAAGCGCCACAGATAGGCATAAGACTGAAACCAAGTCAGGAAATTCATTCCTAGGCCTTTTCTGGAGTTTCTGAGCCAGGGTGCACTGGGTATTTGAGTCACAAAGCCAATAGGTTGTGAGCTGAGAGCTAATGGAGACATCTTAGAGCAAGCATGTCGGAGAGTGACGTAAACTGCGCCATCAACACACACGTCAGCAGCTGGGGAAGGCGAGCATCTTAGGGTCCTCCTTTGGGAACATGCGTCAGCTGCTGCAGCGTTTACTCTTGAGTCTCTCAGTTGCATGAACTAATAAACTGCCCCCCTCTCCTCTCTTTCCCATTCTCTCTCAGGATGGTCTGAGTGGGTTTTCTTTCATAGAAAAAGCTGGAGAAGGTGAAGTTTGTGTAAAGCCTGGAAGGTTGATCAATCTCCTTCTTTATACGTAGTTTATGCCTCCCATCCCCATCCCCCTACCCCCATCCTCCCTCACCAGCCCCCCACCCCCATCCCCCTACCCCACTCCACCCCCCCCACTATCCCCCCACCCTCACCCCCATCCTCAGTGCTGAGATCACACCTGCACTCATACTTATCTCTGTGACGTCCAGTTTAGCTTTATTGATTTAAAAACTTTTTTTTTTTTAAATAAACAGGACATGATAGCACATGTCTTTAATCCCAGCACTTGAGAGGCAGGAGCAGGCAGACTCTGAGTTTAAGGCCAGCCTGCTCTACAGAGTGAGTTCCAGGAGATCTGGGGCTACAAAGAGAAACCTTGTCTCAAAAAATTACATTTTAATTAATTAGTTGGTTTATGAATTAATTTGTAGTGTGTACGAGAAGTGGAGGTATGAAGAGAATTTGTGAGAGTCAGTTCTTTCCTTCTATCATGTGGAGCCCAGGGCTAGAACTCAAGCTGTCAGGCTTGGTGTCGGCTCACACTGCGCCCCTCACCAAGCCCCACTCTGTGGACTGTGAAGTGAACTCACCCGTTATAACTTCACTGCAGGCTTATGAAGCAGCCAGAGATGAAGCTGGAGCAAACGGGCAGAGGCGCAGGCAGGGCTGCAAAGATAACTCGGGGGCTCTTTCTTTACGAGGACGTCCCTTGGTTAGATGTGCAGAGAGGAGGGCAGGATGGGAGTTTGAAGAACACTTTGCCTCAGGGACAGTGACTACAGTTGCCCCTGGGGATTAGTTCTGGGCCAAATGTGGATATCAAAATCCTTGGGTGCGTAAGTCCCTTATATAAAATTGTACAACAATTACACATATAAATAAATAAGCACATTAACAAATTGTATCTGCATTGAGTATGTAGATTTTTTGGTCATTATTCCCTAAACAATATAGAATAGCAGTGCGATGTGTACTATTTACCCTGCGTTAGGCATAAGGAATCTAGAGATGATTTAAACTACATAGAATTCTGTACACACAGAGATGCACATAGATTCTGTACACACAGAGACCAGAAGAGACATTAGATCCCTCTCAGCTGGAGTCACAGGTATTTGCTGGATGCCCACCTTGTTATATGGGAGATGAGGTGAGAACTCTGGTCCTCACTATTGTGTAGCAGATGTTTTTAACTGCTGAGTCATCTTTCCAGGTCTTAGATACTGTTTGTGGTAGCTTGAATAGGTTTGGCCACCATAGACTCGTGGGTTTGAATGATTGGCTGTGTCAATAGGGAGTGGCACTATTAGGAGAGAAAGCGTTGTTGGAGGAAGAGCATCACTGTCAGGGGTGAACTTTGAGGTTTCCTATGCTCAGGTTCTGCTCAGTAGAGAAGAGACCTTCCTCTGGCTACCTGCAGAAGACAGTTTCCTGGATGTCGTCAGATCAAGATGTAGAACTCTTATCTCCTCCAGCACCACATCTACCTGCACGATGCCATGCTTCT
This sequence comes from Mus caroli, assembly GCF_978045245.1. NCBI lineage: Eukaryota > Metazoa > Chordata > Mammalia > Rodentia > Muridae > Mus > Mus caroli. The sequence continues at coordinate 75,504,292 of NW_028227269.1, forward strand.
CACCATACTGATAATAGACTGGGCCTCTGAACCTGTAAGACAGCCCCAGTTAAATATGTGCCTTTTTTAAGAGTTGCTTTGGTCATGGTGTCTCTTCATAGCAATGAAACACTAACTAAGACACTATTTTTCCCCCTCAGTATTTTGGTTATCTGAGTCTGTGTTTGGAGGACCTGCAGATTTCCTTGTTGACTCTTTTCCTGTTCTTTTGCCTCTCTTGTAATTGTCCAGTTCAGACTAAATCCACAATAGCAGCAGCAATAGCTAATATTTACCACTTACCAAACACTTGGCATCGGGCTAAGTAAGCACTTTATTTGGACTGTCCGTCTCCTTTTGCTTCACTAAGTGTTTATATGAGGAAGATATTGTTGCAATCACCACCACTTAGCCAGGATGAAGTCACTAAAACAGACACGAGTAAGACACTTTCCCTAAGTGACACAGAAACTAGGAGGCAGTGAGACCTGGGACACAGATCTAAACCCAAAGAACCTCACAACCCTCTCTTTTTCATTTCTCATGTGTGAGTATGGTGAATGTGTGTGTGTGTGTGTGTGTGTATTTTTACATGTATGGATGTGTGTGAACTTCTGTGAGTGTGCGTGTGATGACAAGGTTGATGTCATAATTCATTCTTTAATTTAAAAAAAAAAAGACTTATTTACAGAAGTGGATGCTCACAGTCAGCTATTGGATGGATCACAGGGCCCCCAATGGAGGAGCTAGAGAAAGTACCCAAGGAGCTAAAGGGATCTGCAACCCTATAGGTGGAACAACATTATGAACTAACCAGTACCCCGGAGCTCTTGACTCTAGCTGCATATGTATCAAAAGATGGCCTAGTCGACCATCACTGGAAAGAGAGGCCCATTGGGCTTGCAAACTTTATATGCCCCAGTACAGGGGAACGCCAGGGCCAAAAAGTGGGAGTGGGTGGGTAGGGGAGTGGGGGGGAGGGTATGGGGGACTTTTGGGATAGCATTGGAAATGTCAATGAGGAAAATACCTAATAAAAATATTTTAAAAAAAGACTTATTTATTTTATTTTATGTGTATGGAAATTTTGCCTGCAGGTATGTTTATAAACCATGTGTAAAGTGCCTTCACTAACCAGAAGAGTACTTCAGACACACCAGAAGAGGGCATCGGATCCCATTGTAGATGGGATCTGACCATGTGGTTGCTGGGAATTGAACTCAGGACCTCTGGATGAGCAGTCTGGAAGAGAATCTGGAAGACTCTGGCTGAGTCACACCTCCCCCCCCCCCGCCCCCCCATTCCCCAAATTTTTTGTTGTTGTTTTGATTTAGTTTTTCTTTTTTGGGTTTGTTTCTTTTCTTTTTCTTTTGTTTATTTATTTTTCTTTTCTTTATTTATTTTATGTATATGAGTGCTCTATTTGCATGTACATCTGCATGTCAGAAGAGAGCATCAGAACTCATAGTTGTAAGCTCCTCTGGAAGAGCAGCCGGTGCTCTTAACTACTGAGCCATCTCTCAAGCCCCTTGGTTTGCCTTTTCAAGATAGGGTTTCTCTGTGTAGTCCTGGTTGTCCTGAAACATTTTATAGATCAGACTGACCTCAAACTCAGAGGTCCACCAGTCTCTGCTCCCAAGGGCAGGGATTAAAGCCATGGTCCACCACCATATCCAGCTATCAGAAATTGTTTTTGTTTGCGCTTCTACCTTAGTCATTAAGGCATGGACTTTCAGGCAAATGTAGATCTCACTGATATGACTAGGTGTGACAGCCAGCTCTAATTGTCAACTCGATATAACCTGGAATCACCTGGGAGAAGAGTCCCAGTGAGGAACAGTCTGTACTAGGCTGGCCTGTGGGTGTGCCTGTGGGGAGATTGTCTTAGTTAAATTAATTGATGTGGAAAACCCAGCCAGTCCACTATGGGTGGCATCATTCCCTAGATGGGGTGGTGTTCTAGATTGTGTATAAGTGAAGAAATTGAGCTGAGCACAACCAAGCAAGAGAGCAGCATTCATTCTCTCTCCTTCTTGACTGTGGATATGATGTAATCAGCTATCTCTCACCACTTGGCTGCTCTACCGTGATAGACTCTAACCAGGAATTGTAAGGCAAATAAACCCTTTCTTACCCAAGCTGCTTTTTGATAGATGTTTAAAAATTTATTTATTTTTATTTTATGTGCATTGGTATTTTGCCGGCATGTATGTCTGTGTGAGGGTGTTGGAACCTCTGGAGCTGGAATTACAGACAGTTTTAAGCTGCCATGTTAGTGCTGGGAATTGAACTCAGGTCCTCTGGAAGACTAGACAATACTCTTGACCACTGAGCCATCTCTTCAGTCCTTGTTAAAGAACTTTATCACAGCAAGAAATGAAATTAGAACACTAGAGTTATTAGCCAGCTTGCTCGCCAGGCAGCCTCTTTCTCTGAGGCTGGAGTTGCAGGTGGGCCACCATGCTCCCCTGGCACTCTCACGGGTCTCTGGGGATCCATATCTTCTGAGAGTTGTGAAACAAGTGCTTTAACTGTTGGGCTGCTTCCCCTACACTTTCACATAGCCCTCTTCATCAGTGAACTGTATTAATCATATTCACTAACATTACCATTAATGAGGTTAACGTATAACAATGCTACCGATTTTTATATACTGGGATCTGTATCTCTCAGTCCTTAGTGTTAACATTTTCTTCTGGTGGAATTTAAGGTTTTTGCTAGATGACAGAGTCGCTGAACTGGTTTGCCTAGTTGAATGTCTTTATCTCTTTCCAGAGTACTTCCAGTGCTGCACTGAACAGAAACAGGCGAGCACCTGCCTTCTTAGAGGAAAGACCTTTACATTTTTGACCAGGGAAGATAGGGCTGGTATGTGATCTCAGATCCCTAAGAGGCTGAGGCAGAACGATTGCAAATTCAAGGCCAGCCTCATCTACAGAGCAAGTTCCAAGCTAACCTGGGAAATCATTGAGGCCTGTCTGAAAGCAAAACACATGAGACTACAGCTTAGAGATGGAGTGCTTGCCTAGCACATGTGACATTGTCTTCAGTCCTCACTGCTATTAAAAAGGGTTCACCATGTAGGACGTGTGGCACACACCTTTAATCCCAACACTCAGGAGGCAGAGGAAGACGGATCTTGAGTTCAAGGCCAGCCTGGGCTACAGAGTTAGTTCCAGGACACCTACACAGAGAAATTCCTTCTCTGAGTGATATACATATACATATACATACACATATACATACACATATACATACACATACACATATACATATATTTACCATTGAGAAAAATACACATATACACATACACATATACATATATTTACCATTGAGAAAAATACAGCTGTGGATTTACCATCCTTGGCCTTTCTGAGTTGAGGCACGTTCCATCCATGTATAATTTGTTGAGCTTTTCTCATGAAAAGAGGCCGACTTTTGTCTAATTATTTCCTCCATTTTTGCGATGGCAATGGGACCCTTAGTTTCCCTCTGCTAATATGTTATTTATCACAGTGATTTGTTTATTAATGTTGAAGCACCCTTGCATTCGGCTTCACTTGGTCATGGTGAGTAATCCTTTTAATGTGTTATTGAATTTGATTCGGTAGCTGCTCTGTTGAGGATTCTTGCATGTATATTCCAAAAGGATATTGACCTGTAATTTATCTTGTGATACCCTTGTCTGGCTTTGGAATCAAAATAAAGCTGGCCTCATTTTAAAGAAAAGTTGGACATCCTCTCTGTATCAGTTAACTTGTCTTGTGACAAAACATCCAAAGGCAGCAAATTAAAAATAGAGGGTCTATTTTAACCCAGAGTGTGAGAGCACAGTCTCTCTGGAAGAGGAAGGTATGGCTCAGCCGCCCCAGGGTGGGAAGCACACACAGCCGGGATCCTTCCCCTTCCCCTCTTATCTTGGTAAAACAGGAAGCAGAGAATAGACAGGAAGTGTGACTAGGTCCTAAAACTTACAAGGCCCACCCCTAGTGGCCCACTTCCTCCCGGGAGGCTTCCCTTCCACAAGATTCTACAACCTTCCCAAACAGAGCCACCCATTGGGGTACAAGTGGTTAAACATGTGAGCATGTGGGAAACGTTTTATGGTTAAACCATGGCTCCTTTTGGAGCGTCCTGCAGTCTGTGACCGTCCTCATGGATGCTGATCCCACTAGTAACTGTTGAATGGCCTTTAGCCTTTGGCGTTCTAGATTTTTCCTTACTAATTGTACTTTTACCCTCCTGACTAAGGATCATACATTCTCTAAATCTTCATGAAGGACATAACATTTTCGGGTGCTCCGTCTTTTCTACCATTCTTAAGTTGACTTTGACATGTTTATAAAAAGATAAAGAGAGGGATATGTTCTATGGATGTGTGGTGAGGTATGGGGGAAAGGGGGTACCTTGGCGGGCCCTTGCTGAGGCATCCCTTCCCCCTGAGGGACCAGACACGTGAGGGTATAGTATAGAGTTTATTCAGGGTATGGGGAGGGGACTTAAGAGGGTAGTAGAGGCAGAGAGAGAGAGAGAGAGAGAGAGAGAGAGAGAGAGAGAGAGAAGAAGAAGAAGAAGAAGAAGAAAGAAGAGGAGGAGGAGGAGGAGGAGGAGGAGGAGGAGAGAAGTAGTGGCCAGTACTTGGAGAGAGAGGGGGAAGGGATGAGAGGACAGAGCAGGAGCAAGAAGGCAAGAGCAAGAGAGGAGAGGAGTCAGGCTCCGGGCACATCTGGCTGTTGCCAGGTAACTGTGGGGTGGAGCTTAGACGGAATGCTAACAGGCTCTACTTGGCTGGCCACAGCAGTAGCAAAACTGAGGTATTTCCCAAGGACTCTGGCTACCGACTCCCTGCCTTACAATTTTCTTTTTTCTTTTCTTTTCTTTTCTTTTCTTTTCTTTTCTTTTCTTTTCTTTTCTTTTCTTTTCTTTTCTTTTCTTTCTTTTAAAGATTTATTTATTTTATGTCTATGAGTACACTGTAGTTGTCTTCAGACACACACCAGAAGAGTGTATCAGATCCCATCACAGATGGTTGTGAGTCACCATGTGGTTGCTGGGTATTGAACTCAGGACCTCTGGAAAATTAGTCAGTGCTCTTAACCACTGAGCCATCTCCTCCCACACCCCCTCCGTGCCTTACAAATTTCTGATTCACACTGGTGGTCTGCTGGCCAGAGTGGCATTGAGAGGGAAGCAGGGAGGCAGCCGGATTATCCCCACCTGGTTTGCCTCACCTACATCCTGTGAAGAGGCAAACCAACTCCCTACTGAGCACTTTAGAGAGTGCTCCTCACAGTGTTAAAAATCACCCATGCCACAGAGTATGCAATTTAAAAACAAAAGATAGAAAGCAGTGGATTGGCCAGGAAGGGCAGTTTTTTAAAATCAGCAATAAAATGCCAGTTTGAGGCTCACCCCCAGGTCTGGAAGATCACCTGGCCCGCTGGCGCTCTGTCAGCAGGAAGTGCGGGAAGTGATGTTCCTTCAGCTGTTAGCTCCCAAAGCTAGTGAGCCAATCACCTTCCTTCAGACTGCCTCCAAGTCTTTATGACTCAGCCCCAGGCCAGCGCCAACTTGCTTATTTTCTTCCTGTGCCTGGTTCTTGGCAGCTTGTAGGAGACTGTGGTGTCTGACAGGGGCAGAGCAGCTGGCCTGCTCTAAGCATTCAGTCCTGGGACCAGCGTAGCAGCCAGAGAGAGTGCTACTGCTCAGCCTTCACTGTAGTGGGCGACAAAATGATACTGTTGATCAAGCTAGTAACCCAGTGATGATGGTGCTAATCTCCATAGAGGCTTCTGTGAAGGGAGGGTTTTGCCAGTCTTGGAAGACACGTTTAGAATCAGAGAGGAGAAACGGAAACTAACCATGCCACTGGGTGGGAAGAGGACAGCATCATGCTTACTTAAGTCGTTTTGGGTTGATGGAAAATAATCTCTTGTAACAGAGATGGCCTCACTGTTGATAGATTTGCCTCAAGACTGAGCTAAGAACTAGGGTTTGAGAGAGGCTGAGCCTCTCTAGCCCCTTCCTCACCTGCATGACCTTGGTCAAGTCGCTTCTCTGTGCTTCAGTTTTCCGTGCTGGTAAAATGAATGGAACTGGCCTCAGTACTTTCCCTTTCGTATTACACAATAGATCTCTGTCTGTCTGTGTGTCTGTTTATCTGTCTCTCTTTCCTTTGTGTAGTCCTTCCCCTACCTCCAAAGTGCTAGGATTAGAGGGATGAACGACCACACTTCGAAGGCTGACTTGGAGATCTTCCTGCCTCAGACTCCTAAGGGCTGAACTGACAGATACTCACTACCAAGCCTGTTTACATAATAGCTTTGTTTTTTCAGAGAGCCTCACCCATGCCTGGAAGACAGGTATCAGCTGTCTCTAGCTGACAGATCCAGTGAAGACCCCTCAGAAAAGAGCCATTTCCTGGGCTGGTGAGATGGTTCATCAGGAGAGGTACTCATTGGCAAGCCTAATGACCTGAGTGTGATTCCTAGGTCCCACGTGGTGGAGGGAAAACCTGACTCCTGCAAGTTGTCCTCTGACCTTCATACCTGTGCTGTGCAATGCACTTGTACATCCATGTATACACTCACAAACATACATACATACATACACACACACACACTGAAAGAAGGAACAGAAAGGTAGAAACTAGGTAGAAGAACCATTTTCTGCTCACAGCAGGTTTCTCTCCTGCGGCTACAGCCCTGTGGTAGCTTTAGGGAGTGGGGATATTGAGGAGGTGGGGAGAAGCAACATCCTTGGGCCCAATCACACATTTATTAATCATAAGCTTCCTGACTCATTGTGTTGGTGGTTTGCCGTTCGGTTGTTTTCCATGTGGTCCTGATGCAACCACATTCTGGCATTTCCAGAGCACCACCCCACAGGAAGAGCTGGCTCTGCCTCACCTGGTTGGCCATGAGATCTCAGTCCGGGCTTCCCACTGCCCTACTCTCTCGCCCTCCTGAGCATCCTCCTGTTGCATTAATTTCTCCCCAGCCCCTGGTTTATTCAGCTGTGTTCTTCTCTGCTCCACAGGCGATCTGTCACGGGAGCCCGTCACAGCCCGATTGGAGTGCACTTTATCTTTTCCTCTGCCCTATCTGCTGAGCAAACATGTACATTTGGCATTTCAGCCCTGGAAATTCGCAGACTCTCATTGCTCTTGCCCCAGATGGAAACTTCAGTGTCTTTGCAGAAAAATTCCACATTCTCCTGCAACCTAAACCCAGCTCTTTACTGAATCCTTAGGATATGCTGGGCTGTTGTGTCCTCAAGAGGGTTATGATACTGTGCGTGGAACGAGAGAGATGTATGTGAAACAATTTGAAAACAGGAAAGGCACACAGTGTAGTCAGTCTTGCCATTAGATGCTAAAATGTGCAGTGTTAAGATCCCACTCAGCCAGCAGTGAATGCTGACTCACACAGAGTCCTTCTGCGCATCTCATTTCTACCTCACAACAAGCCTGGAAGTTGGGCTCACTGTCCTTATTTTATACACCAGCAGTCTGAGTCACAATTACTCGAATGGCCTAAGGTCTCAGGGATGGTAAGACAAACCCGTTCTGCTAACCCTACTCCACACAATGCATTCAGCATTATTATTCTATTTTGCCATGTTGGAGATTGAGCCCAGGGTCCCATGCACTCTATGCTACTAGGCCTAGTCCCCAATTTAAGCTCTTTGTTGGGTCCCTGCTTTTATGAGCTCCATGACAATGGGAGCTGGATGATTTGCTCCTGGCTGTTTTCCAGAGCCCAGTTCTAGAAACCAGGCTGCACCTTTTGCAAAAGCATCCACTGAAAAAGCGAGACCAATGATATCTTTCTCTAGAGTCAGAATAGGAGAGCCCTTGCCAGGTTCTCGGGAGTGGGGTTTGGGGGTTGTTCAAGCTTGATCACTCCAGTGGGGGACGGGAAGGGCTTGGTCATAAAAGAATAGAGAAAGAAAAGGAAATAAGAAACACATACGAAACAACAAAGAGACCCCAATGTGACAGCCTGAGCTTCAGATAACCCAGCACTACTGCTGTTTATCAATTCTTAAAATCCAGCTCTTGCTAGGTACGTACTACACCCCAACACTCGTGGCAGTGCTGGCCTGTGCTTGTGCACTGAAGTCGGAGTCTCACATGAGAACAAAGGCTGGCTCTACCCTATTTTGCAGCCCCTGAGGTGAGTTGCTCCTTCACAGCCTGTATTCATTAGAGTGAGTTGAAATTAAGAAATGTCCCTTGCTGCTCACCCCACTTCCTTTTTAAATCTGTGTCTCCCTTGTACCTCCGTCCCGGAAGTGGCTCTGATATAGGAGAGACTCGGTGGAGAAGCCCCTTGGTTGCTATAAGCAGAAATGAAAATGAATGAGATGCCAAGTTTTTTAAAAGCCCTGCATCTGATCTGTCCTAGATTGTATTCCCATTCTAAAAAAAAAAAAAAAAAAAAAAAAAAAGGAAAGACAAGAAGCTGCCTAGAAGTTTTGCTTCAAAGGGAACCGAGGGGAAAATGTTCAATTTTATCAGTCGGTTCTGCAGGGCCCTTCTCTTCAGGACACTGTTTAGTTCGCTGAGTGAAGTAGAAAATGAAGACCAGGTGAGCAGCCAGCTGTGTAAAGCTTTAATGGGCCCGGCACCCCTTTGGGAATGAGACAAGGCTCTTGTGGGCCCTCGCTCTCAGCATCTCTTTCAGTTCAGCGGGCTTTGTTTTTGTAATGGGAATTTAACTCCCTTGGGTAGCCTATGAGATGGAGGAATAGCTGTACATCAAGAGGAATATCCATCAAGCATGGAGCTCCCGAAAACTTCCAAGGGAATCAAAGCCACTGTTCCCAAAGGGACCCTGGGCTCATGGGGAGTGGGAGCCTGGAAATCTTAAAACTTCCTGGGTTGGAGGGTTGGCCATTCTTAAGATGCTGGGGACAGAATCGTGCTGGGACTACCTATGGTACCTTGTGCTGCAGCTGGGACGGATCCTAGGTTGTGTGCTTGTAGAGATCCAGACCCAGTCAGACTCTGCACAATACTAAATAAGGTACTTTAGTTACATGGCTGGTGCAGAGTAAACGGAATGCCCAGGTTCTGGCCTTCCCCCTCATTCTCACCATTAGATAAACACCTTTCCCTGTCCTCCCAGTGGTTGCCACTCCAGTACTAACTCTTCATAGAACTCGCAGAGCAGAAAAGCTTTAAGCTTTCACGTTGTTTCCTTTGATGATAGATAACATGGGTCATGGCCATCACGGACCCCTACCTCTGGAGAGCCAGGAACTCAGACATAGCTCTCAGCAGCCTCAGGTGGCAGAGCAGGCTACTCCGCACTACCCTCCTATTTCCAGGTCCTCTCCTTGTCATAGTCTTCCTAGTGCACACACCATCTTGTTCTTCTTTCTCTCCCATTTCTCCTCCACATCCTGGCCCATCCATCATAGTGGTGTCTGCCTGCCACTGTGTGGCTGCGGGTATCGCCTATGTATGTATGTATGTATGAATGTATGTATGTATGTATGTTTATTATTACACCCTGACTACAGTTTTCCTTTCCTCTTCTCTTCCCAGCCCCCACCCCCGAGCTGTTTTCTTTTTTAAGAGTGAATAAGGCCATAAATTTGGGTGGGCTGGGAGGTGCAGAGGACCTGGGGAGAAGTTGGTGGGAGAGAAAACCATGATCAAAATATATTGTATGAAATATTTTTTTTTAAATTAAAAGTAACCAAGAGGAAGAGCAATGGAGGCAGATACTTGTTGATGATTTCTGACCATCAGAAGTGCAGGCATGGGTGCGCACACTGTAGACATGTGTGTATCACACTTGCACACACACATACCACACATACATACACATACATAAACATACACACATATACACACACATACATACCACACAGACACACATATACACACATACACACAAATACATACACATACACACATACATAAGCATACACACATATATACACATACATACACATACTACATACATACACATACACATACTACACACATAGACACATATATACACACATACACATATACACATACACACAAACATATATACACACATATCCACATAGACACACATACACATTACACACATATAAACACACACACACACATACACACACACGCACACACATGCACAGACACACTTAAGAAATAAAATGAATAGGATTGCCAGGCATGGTGGCTTATATGTCTAAAGGACTCAAGAACACCTCAGATTTGAGGCCCCTATATAATGAGATCTTATCTAAAAATGAGCAAAAGAAACATACAATAAATAAATAAATAAATAAAAATAAGTTGGATTCCCTTTATGTTTTTTGAGTAGAAGACATTGCAAGTTATATTTGATTTTAGAATTTTTTCAAAGATAACTCTATGCAGAGACATATACATCGTCTCATATAGGCCTCACCACTATGCAAGGTAAATGACAAAATTCTTGCTCTACAGACTAGGAAATTGAAATTCAGAGAGGCTGAATAATTTTGCAAGGTCAAACAGTAGGAGTGAAGCTGGGTTCCAAATCTGAGTTCATTTATTCTCTTGTGTTGTGAAGCTGAAGTCTAAAGCACTCTTGTCCGACTCAATTGTAATTCCACAGAACTAAATGCCACTGGTATTTTTAAAAGTAGCATAAGAAGATCTATCTAGAATAGACTCTGATTGTCAGCATCCCTTCTTCTCCAGAAGAAACAAATACCAGACGTCAAGGCTCACATAGACAGGTAATTAGTAGCAGAGTCAAGATGAGAGCCCAGACCCACAGAGAAAACAAGAATAATCACTAGCCTATGGGGCAGTTACTAAATGTAAAGCAGGCAAAGTCGGCTCTCCCTTTATCTGCCTCCTTCTCAGATCCACCCATCACCTCTCCTCCTCCACCCTTCTTTACCAGACACTGAGCTGGTTCTGTTTCTATGCTCTGAGCCAGCTGTCATAACACTTGCAAGGTGTGAGCCGATAACAGCCTATGATAGGACCACAAATGTTGGCCCAGTGGAGGACACTAAGAGCTACAGAAGTCTGAAAGCATGTGTGTGCTGACATGGTGCCAGAAGGCCTGGCCACCAGGAGGCTGTGCATGGTGGCATTTACCTTGAGGCAGCCAATCATCATCTGGTCCCCGGACTGTCCTGGAAAGCCCGACATTGTTTTCGGATGCTCCAAATGCGACTGGATACTGAGATGATGATTCATAGTAACAAGTTCTGAGAAAAAACAAAAAAGCTGCCTGACTGCCTCATTGTAAGATGCAAGGCAGCCAAGCTGGCTTCAGCTGGAGTGTAGCCTCTCTCTGGTGGAACTGGAGTGGGTGAGAGGAGTGTCCACACGGGTGCTCAGAGCTGGGGAATCAGTGCAGGAAGCACTAGGTCAGAAGAGAAGAGCAGGGCCTGGAGAGATGGGTCAGCAGTTAAGCGCACTTGCTGCTCTTCCACAGGTCCTGAGTTTGGTTCCCAGCACCCAAATCTGATGATCTGATGACTTACAACTGCCTATAACTCCAGCACTGTATCAGGTCCCTGTGGCTTCCATGGGCAACTGGACTCATGTGGCACATCACCCTCTGCTCTCATAAAGAAAAAGAAGAGGAAGAGGAGGAGCAGGAGGAAGAGGAGGAGGAGAAGGAGGAGGAAAAGGAGGAAAAGGAGGAGAAGGAGAAGGAGAAGGAGAAGGAAAAGGAAGAGAAAGAAACAGCTCTTGAGCTCTAGAATCTGGGGTTGTCCCCATCAGTAGATGCTGGCTGCTCCCATTACAGTCAAGGCAGGGGAGAGGGAGGACCTGCCTGGAAGAGCAAACAGACTTCTGGTTTGTGGTCTACAATCCTCAGACCTCCTTGGCCCTGCTTAAGAGCTTGCAGAATAATTCCTTCACTTTACAGACTCAGAGGATGTCGTGGCCTAGAGCTCATCTCTCTTTAAAGTGACTGTAAGTGTCTCTGTTTTGATCTCTGTTTTGAGTGATGAGTTTTATACTACCTGTTAGCATTTCTTCTAGGCTCCGCCCCACAATTACCTGGCAACAGCCAGGTATGCCTGACTCAGTATAAAAGGGGTTGCTTGCCCCCTCCTCTCTCTTGCTCTCTTTCCCTCTCTGTCCTTTCTCTCTCCAGTCCCCTCCCCCCTCTCTCCATGTTTCATGACCAGCCTCTACTCCTATATTCTCTCTCTCTCTCTCAACCTCCCTCCCTCTCCCTCCTTCCCTCCCTACCCTCCTCTCTCTCTCTCTCTCTCTCTCTGTTTCTACTCCCTCAACTCCCCTCACTATGCCCTAAATAAACTATTCTATACCATATCTGTCATGTATCTTGTCCCTCAGGGGGATGGGATGCCTCAGCATGGGCCCACAGAGGCACCCCCTTCCACGTCACCATACCATGCCTCTACCAAACACATTCCTGGTTCTTTCTTTCTTTCTTTCTTTCTTTCTTTCTTTCTTTCTTTCTTTCTTTCTTTCTTTCTTTCTTTCTTTCTCTTTCTTTTTTAATAAGACACAACACTATGTAATTTTTTTTAAAGCCAGAATCTCATGTATCCCGGGCTATCCTGTCACTTACTAAGCAGTTGACAATGACCTTGAACTCCTGAAGCTTCTCCTTTCTCCTGAAAGCTGGGATCAGAGGTGTGTGTCACCACACCAAATCCACGTTGTGCTGGGATCTTACCCGGGGCCTTGTGGGTGCTAGACGAGCACTCTACCAACTGAGCTGTGTCATCAGCTCACCTCTCTTCCTCTTTCTTTTCTTCTTTTTCCCCCATTTTTGGAGTCAGGGTCTCTAGATATAGCACAACTGGCCTTGAACTCACATTCTTCCTGCCTTGTACTCTCAGAACAGGCATTACAAGCCTGTACCACCATACAAGACTTAAATCTTAAATACCACTGGATTTTCTCATGGTTTGTAGGGCTAGAGTAGGACATTGCACAAGGGCCTTCACCAATCACCTTAACTTGGCCTCATACCAGAAGAGTCAAAGCTAACAGAACTCCTGAGTGAGCTAATACTCTCAAATATTCTCTTGACCTTAGCTTTACCTGGGGTACTTGCTCCCCATCTCCTACTCCCTGGTTCTGGGGATTGAAGCCATGGACTCACACATGCTAGACAAACACCGTACCATTGACCCATGACTCCCGTGCCAAACATGCAAAAAAAAAAAAAATCCCTTAAACATGGGAAGTACAGGACCCCAAGGCAATGCCTCCCAAATGGAAGATTTTAGTTTAACAGTGGAGAGGTATGAGGACCTAGTTAATGCTGTCCCCAGTATGCTCATCTCATGACTTCCAGAACCTGACTGTGTTGACTTGCATGGGAAAAGGGACCATGCAGATGTGATTGTTAGGGATCTTGACATGTGGGTATCACTCGGGTTTTCTGGTCTGGTGTGGACCTGAAGAGTGAGACAGGAGAGCTGGTGCGATGACAGAAGCAGAGGCCGGACTGACATACTGTGAAATGGGAGGAGCTAAGGTCCAGGAAATCCAGCAGGGTTCTAGAACAGAGGGTCTCAATCTGTGGGTTGCACTCCTTGGGGAAGTGCTCTACCCATCTAAGACCACTGGAAAACACAGCTATTTACATGATGATGCATATCAGTAGCAAAATTACAGTTGTGACATAGCAATGAATAATTGTATGGTTGGAGGGTCACTATAACATGAGGCACTGTATTAAAGGGTCACAGCCTTGGGACAGTTGAGAACCACTGCTTTAGAAAACAGAAAAGGTGAGGTCATGCGTGATCCTGTTCTAGGGCTTCCAGAAGGATGCGGCCTTTGAAAGCCCCATCAGATCTGTTCTGGACATCTCTCCTCTAGAACTGTTAGATAATCAGTTTGTGCCATCACAGGTGCTTGATTTGTAACAGAAAGCCTAGGAAACTAAATTGGAAGCTATCTGGAAGAGAGACGCTCCTACCCAATACCTGTTGATCTCCAAGGTTAGAGAGCACACAGAGATCTTGCCTTGGGCTTTTCAATATCTAGTTTGAGGGTGTGGTAATTTAAGTCAAAATGGCCCCCATAGGCTCATAGGGAGTGCTTTGTTTGAAAGGATTAGAAAGTGTGGCCTCATTGAAGGAAGTGTGTCACTTGGGGTGGGCTTTGAGATTTCAGAATCTCAGGTCAGGCCCAGTGGCTCATTCTTTCTTCCTGTTGCCTGCAGATCCAGTTGGAGAACTCTTGACTCCTTCTCCAGCACCAGGTCTGCCTGTGTGCAGCCATGATGATTATGGACTAAACCTCTGAAGCTGTAAGCCAGCTCCATTAAATGTTTTATAAGAGTTGTCATGGTCATGGTGTTTCTTCACAGCAATAGAAACCCTAACTACATAGGGTTTTGGAGATATACACAGACTGGGATTCTAAGCACAAAAGCTCTCCTGGATACCTGCCTTATAAGAAGTTAAGTGAATGTCCAAAGCAGGTCTCTGTACTGTGTTCTCAGATTGCTTTTTTCTGCCCTGTGGGTCAGGCATGGCTGAGGCCCACATATGCAGAAGGCCCTGAGTTGAGAGCCCTGAACTCCTAAGAAGGCGAGCAAGGTCCTATAATGGAGGCTTCTCCAGACATGGACAGTACTTTAAAAAAAAATTAAGGACGACACCAAGGATTCCCATCCCGGGGCTCCATTACAGAGCTCAAGGGATGAGCTCTCAGTTGGTTTTGCACTGGAATTAAAATTCTGAAACAAAGATTACATGTGTGTGTGTGTGTGTTATGTGTGTATATATGTGTATTATATATGTGTACATGTTACATATATGTAGGTAACATGTGTGTGTGTGAGATGTGTTGTATGTGTGAGCGTCCTACGTGTACCATGAGTCTGTAGATGCCAACAGCAACCAGAAGAGAGGTCAGATCTGTGGAACTGGAGTTACAGAGGGTTGAGAGCAGCTCAGTGTGGGGCTGGGAATCAAACCTGGGTCTTCTGCAAGGACAGCCAGTGCTCTTAACTGCTGAGCCGTCTCTCCAGCCCTGCACTGGAATTGTTGCCAAAACCCCCAATGCCACGTGAGTTTTTCAAGCTTTAGCAACTTTCTTTAGTCCACCCAGCAGTGACCCCAGTGGGCTCTCAGGGAGGGGTTCTTCTCTCTGAAGCTGTTTGCTTTCTTCTCCAATTAAGTCCGGGACACTGAATGGAAATGAAGAGGACATCCCTTGAAACGCGCCTTTACAATGAAATGGGATATGAAAAGACTCCAATCCATTTTGGAGACAGTCTCTGCTGTCAGGAATCAATAGAGCCTTTCATTCCACGGTGTGCCAGTTCATAAAGTGAGAGCTACTCCAACTCCCCATTTAACATTTTCAAAGCTGATATTAAATCCCAGATTTTATATCTGCTGTTGCCCATTTAGGACTGCGTTATAAATCTGAAGTCTCTCCCCAGTTCGTGAGTTTGACAGTGCTCGATAGAAACTTTTATAATCAAGCTCAATAAAGAATCACAAATCTCCACCTTGTGAGTTTAGCTTACAACAACCTTTGTAAATAACATCTTCCAGCCTTGCTGTTTGTCAATATTCGTCATTTTTTAAAAAGGGGCAAATTGAAATACTTTGTACACTCTTAGCTCCTGGATGGAATTCAATAGTGGCTAAGCATGGCCATGCGTGTCCATAATCCCAACTCTTGGGAGGCAGAGGCAAGAGTGACCCTACAAGTTTAAGATCATCTGAGGTACATAGTGAGTTCCAGCCAGCCAGGGACATGGGAAACCTGGCCCCCAAACCAGAATTCAATTAGATGTCTTCATTGTGGCAGCTAAAAAGACCAACTGTGAGACATAGAGGGTGGAGTGGAGGGTGACGTCTGGGCTCGGCTATCAGCACTGACAGGGATATAGAGCACAGACCATTGTCTGGAAATCTTAAAAAATAAATTCCTCTTTGTTTGTCAGTATTTACCTCAGCACTGATGTGGGAACTCAGGCCCTCTGTCTCTCTAAATCACCCTTAGGCTGGAAATGGCAGCCATTTCCAGCCTCAAGCCTCCTTCCTATGAGCTCCTTCCACAGAACTAGAGCTTGGGTTGTTGTTGTTTGTTTGTTTGTTTTTATGATAAATGGTATTTTTCTTCAAGTAAATGGGACTCAGGGTTCTCCACCTTCCTATCTGCTCACAGGGACCAGAAGCAACACTCTGTGTTATCCAGTCATCCCTC
This sequence comes from Mus caroli, assembly GCF_978045245.1. NCBI lineage: Eukaryota > Metazoa > Chordata > Mammalia > Rodentia > Muridae > Mus > Mus caroli. The sequence continues at coordinate 75,520,439 of NW_028227269.1, forward strand.
GAGGTCCATAGCCATCCTTTGGGGACACACAGATCTCCAAATCTAAAGATCTTTAGGTTCCTATATAACAGGTCATAGGATATGTCTGTAAACTGTATACATCCCCTGTGTGCTTTAAGTCAACTCTGGGTTATTTGTAATACTTAATGCACAGCAAATGCTCTATAAGTAGCTGCTGTGCATACTATAGGGAATAATGATAAGAGATAAGTATATATTAACTAACAAGACCACCCAGAGCTCCCAGGGACTAAACCACCAACCAAAGAGTATACATGGAGGGAGCCATGGGTCCAGATACATATGTATCAGAGGATGGCCTTGTCGGACATCAATGGAAGGGGTCCGGATACATGTGTATCAGAGGATGGCCTTGTCGGACATCAATGGAAGGGGAGTCCTTGGTCCTATGGAGGCTCGATGCTCCAGCATAGGGGAATGTTAGAGCAGTGAGGAGGGAGTGGGTGGGTGGGGCAGAGGAACACCCTCATAGAGGCAAAGGGGAGAGGAGACAGGGGATAGTATAGGGGGGTTGTGGAGGGGTAACCGGGAAAGGGATATCATTTGAAATGTAAACTAATAAATTGAATAATATATATATATATATATATATATATATATATATATATATAAAGATGTATTTATTTAATGTATGAGTGCTTTATCTGCACGTTCACCTGTGTGCCAGAAGAGGGCATCAGATCATATTATAGATGGTTGTGAGCCATCATGTTGTTGCTAGGGATTAAACTCTGGACCTCTGGAAGAGCAGTCAGTCAGTACTCTTAACCACTGAGCCATCTCTCTAGCCCCCATAAATATATATGTTAAGAACAACCACCTCATAATCAGCTTCCAAATGCTGACACAATTGCATACACTAGCAAGATTTTGCTGAAAGGTCCCAGATATAGCTGTCTCTTGTGAGACTATGCCGGGGCCTAGCAAACACAGAAGTGGATGTTCACAGTCAGCTTTTGGATGGATCACAGGGCTCCCAATGGAGGAGCTAGAGAAAGTACCCAAGGAGCTAAAGGGATCTGCAACCCTATAGGTGGAACAACATTATGAACTAACCAGTACCCCGGAGCTTTTGACTCTAGCTGCATATGTATCAAAAGATGGCCTAGTCGGCCATCACTGGAAAGAGAGGCCCATTGGATATACAAACTTTATATGCCCCAGTACAGGGGAACGCCAGGGCCAAAAAATGGGAATGGGTGGGTAGGGAAGTGGGGGGGAGGGTATGGGGGACTTTTGGGAGAGCATTGGAAATGTAATTGAGGAAAATACGTAATAAAAAAATATTAAAAAAAAAAACCAACCCCCCCCCCCAAAAAAAGAACAAACAGAATTAAAAAAATTTCAATCTGAAGTTGTTTGAATTCATGGGCATAGAACCCATACATACAGAGGACCAACTGTACGTATGTACATATGCATATTTATTAATATGTACCATGTAGCATATTATACATAGCATATATATTATATACAATATATATCTATACTAAAATAGGTATGTGTGAGGATGGTAGACATCAAATTCAGGGCAATGATCTTTCTGTCTGAGGATGAGAGAGGAAATATGAGAAGTAGGATTCCCAGAAAAAATAACGATATTCTGTTGTCCTATTTTGTCAACTGAACAGAAAAAGAGATTGACTTATTATTTTATGTACATGAGTGTTCTGCCTGTATGTATGCATGTATGTGCACTGCATGCATGCCTAGAACCTGCAGAAGCCAGGAGAGGATGATAGATTCCCTGGAACTGGAGTAAATGAGAATTGTAAGCCACAATGTGGGTGCCACACTTGGGCCCTTTGCAGCAATAGCAAGTGCTCCTTATCGAGCTCTTCTTTCCTGTTAAAACAAAAGCTACAATGTAGTCCCGAGGTATTGCTATGAGTCTGAGGTCAATATGAGATAGATCTTGTCAAAAAAGAAAGAAAGGAAAAAAAGAGAAAAAAAGAGAAAAGAAAAGAAAAGAAAAGAAAAGAAAAGGAACAGAAAACCCTGTCAGGTATATGGTGCCCACATTTAATCCCAGCACTCAGGAGGCAGAGGCAGAGGCAGAGGCAGAGGCAGAGGCAGAGGCAGAGGCAGAGGCAGAGGCAGAGGCAGAGGCAGAGGCAGAGGCAGAGGCAGAGGCAGAGGCAGAGGCAGAGGCAGAGGCAGAGGCAGAGGCAGAGGCAGAGGCAGAGGCAGAGGCAGAGGCAGAGGCAGAGGCAGAGGCAGAGGCAGAGGCAGAGGCAGAGGCAGAAGCAAACAGATCTCTATGAATTTGAGGCCAGCCTGGTCTACACAGGGAGTTCCAGTCCAGCCAAGACTACGTAGAGAGATCCTTTCTCAAAAAACAAACAAACAAACAAACAAACAAGCTCCCAAACAAACCCAAATCAAACCAACCAAACTCCACCAACACAACAAAATGACACAAAACAAAACGAAAACCTCCAACTCCATAGATTCCAGATGGTTCCTTCACTGTCCTCAGAGTGCTCAGGGGCTCACTGTGGGGACAGGATGGACAGACAATGGATAATGAGAGGCAGATAGAATGCTGCCTCGTGCCAGCTGCTGGAAGCTGATTATTATTTTTATAGGAGTTTTGCAAGCCAATATTTAAACACCCACTATTAAAAATTAATGTCTTTACATTTACAATTAGCCTCATTATATTAAAAAGGCAGTAAGCACTTAGAGCTCCTCACATGGCAGTTACTTAACTATTGCATTATTCACACCTTTAGCTGCTGATACCAAAACAAAACAAAACAAAACAAAACCTTAGCGATCCTATCCTATCAGAACTTCAGGGAGGAAAGATCCATCTGGGCTCACAGTGAGGAGGTGTGCCAGGGCAGAAGAATTCCCATCACAGTAGGCAGGAGACAAGAGAGGGAGGGAGAGGACGAGTGAGGAGAGTGAGAAAGGACATGCCAGAAATTGGACCCCATGGAAATATTTATACCAGGGAGATGAGGGTAGGGGCTACCCCACAGCTTCTCAAGCCCCCTGCCCTGGAGAGCCCCTAGGTAAACATTAGCAGCACACACTGACCAGAGAGCAACTTCTTCGGTGACACTCGTATTTCCATCATGATTGGAAAACTTCTAAAAACAAAACAAACAAACAAACAAACAAACAAACCCAACTGGATAGTTACAAGAAGTAGTAGGCAACTGGGCAGAATTTTCAGGAGGAAGTATTCTGTTCCCTCACATGTACCTGTCAGACTTCAAAGTATCCAGCATCTGTCCTCTTCACTGGCCCCCCAGGCAAGTGTGCATCTGTCACTTGGGCATCTATTCTAATCCTGGAGGTAACAGCCTTGTCTTCCACTATCTCAGCCCGCACTCTTTTTTGAGACCTTGACTTACGTAATATGAAGTAAAGGAGTGTGGTGCTGGCCTACGGAACCTTGCACACACACACACACACACACACACACACACCACACCACACACATACACACACACACACACACCACACACACACACACACACACACACACACACACACACACACACCACACCACACACATACACACACACACACACACCACACACACACACACACACACACACACACACACACACACACACATGTTCCATGCCTGCTGGCCAAATTCCTTGCCCCTTGGAAAGCATTGCTTCTGGGTTGCGTCCCTGTCTGGCAGGTCCCAGCAGTCTGGAGCTCAGACTGAAGCCTGAGGCAAGTAGAGGCTGGCATAAGAAGGACTTCCTGTCCTGTGTCCTTGTATCCACAGCTGCTAGGACTACTTTCTATAGCTCCCAGCTGGTGCTATAACAATTCTGCCTTAATTGTATGTGGCTTCTTGGTTTTGGGGGCTGTGTGCCTGCTAGAACATAACTATGGGACAGGTTGACTGAAGGAGACTTCATCTATGCAGCTGTGGTGAAGCCATAATCCAGGCTACACAAAGACTTTCCTGCAGGGCAGCTTTGATGAACCTCTTGTCTCCAGGCAAACCCTCACATCTGCTCTGTAAGCAAACCCAATCAACTCATTGCTTTCCCAGGTTGACTGTCAGTGGAGTGAGTCTCTGGAGTGTATAAGGAAAGAGTTGGTGTTGTTTAAGTCTCACCAGGGAGGAAATTCCTGAAACAGCTCTAGTCAAAGGGCAGCCTCAGCTCTAGAGGGGAAGCTGCTCTTGGCTCAGGGAGAGAAGATAGAAATCATTCCAGGAGGCCAGAGACATGTTCCTAAGCTGTCACAATACCATGTCAGGTCTTGAAGATATTGATTCTCTCTCTCTCTCTCTCTGATCTTTTCAAAAATAAGCTCCATAGAAAACCCCTGTGTTAAATATCCACTAGTAGGAGGTAGATTAAACATATTCTATTTTAAGAAGGAAAATTATGGATGGATAAAAATCATCCTGCCTTTTAAATCTGTGCCACAATAACTTAACCACCACCTCCTCCACCATGGTCCCCATCGTCACTACCACCTCCTTCTCCACCATCACCCCTCCTCTTCCTCCTCCACCACCACCTCCTCCTTCTCCTCCTCCTCTTCTACCTCCTCCTCCTCCTTTTCTTCCTCCTCCTCCTCCTCCATCACCACCCTCATCCCCACCCCCAACTCCAATTGCAAGAGGTGGTTGGGGATGTTTTTGAGCACTGTGTGTTCAGATCTGGTTGCAGTCTTGGATATTGTCATTGTCAAGTATCTCCTGTCTCAAGGTTTTTTGTTTTTTTGTTTTTATTCGATATGTTATTTACATGTCAAATGTTATCCCCTTTCTTAGTTTCCCCTCCAAAAATCCCCTATCCCCTCCCTACCTCCTGCTCCCCAACCCGCCCACTCCTGCTTCCTGGCCCTGGTGTTCTCCTATACTGGGGCATAGAACCTTCACAGGACCAAGGCATTTCCTCTCATTGATGACTGACTAGGCCATCCTCTGCTACATATGCAGCTAGAGCCATGAGTCCCACCATGTGTTTTCCTTGAGTGGTGGTTTAGTCCCAGGGAGCTCTGGGGGTACTGGTTGGTTCATATTGTTGTTCCTTCTATAGGGCTGCAAACCCCTTCAGCAGCTTGGGTACTTTCTCTAGCTCCTTCATTAGGGACCCTGTGATCCATCCAATGGATGGATGTGAGCATCCACTTCTGTATTTGTCAGGCACTGGCAGAGCCTCTCAGGAGACACCTTTATCAGGCTCCTGTCAGCAAGCACTTGTTGGCATCTGCAATAGCGTCTGGGTTTGGTGGTTATTTATGGGATGGATCCCTCCTGTCTCAATGTTGTGTTAAAAAAAAAAGTTTCCCATCACCTCTGATTGGTTAATGAAGAGAGCTGATCAACCAATAGCTGAGCAGGAGAGGAGGAGGAGGAGGAGGAGGAGGAGGAGGAGGGAGAGAGAGAGAGAGAGAGAGAGAGAGAGAGAGAGAGAGAGAGAGAGAGAGAGAGAGAGAGAGAGAGAGAGAGAGGAATTTGTCATAAACAGGTCACCTGAGAGTTGCCAAGAGGATACCAAAGGATCAGGAACAGCCAGGGAAAGATTAAGACTAAGTTGTCAAGAACTGGGGCATGAGGCAGCCATAGACAGGTTAGAATAAGGTTAGAATAGGTAACTATCTGCTCAGGTATAGTGCTGAAGCTTATAGTAAATATAAGGTCTTGGTATCTTTATTTGGAAGCTAGGGAGAGCACAGAAAAGCCAGAATGACGATTACAGGAGGTTATGTTGTAAAAGTCCCACGGTCTATGGGAGAGCTGGATTATTCCAGCTAGAATCAACTTTTCTACTTGTGGTTTGGAATAAAAGCAGCAAATAGAGTTTGTGAATCTGCAGGGCTGTATTTGGAATACTTTAGACAGAGGGAAGGTGGCATACTCCAGAAAAGTGGGAAGTGATCCCTCCCTCCCCCCAAAGATGTGAAGATGACCAAGACAGTGATGCACAAGAGACACAGGGAAGTCTGAATGTGTGCTGTCCTGAAACCAGACAGTGGGAAACAGTATCTCTACTTTGGATCCCTGTTTAACAGAGTGCACAAATGTAAAGATACGCATGCTCTGAGAAGAATTCAGAGTTCAAGTTAAAAACCATGCTTTAGAATAGAATAGAATAGAATAGAATAGAATAGAATAGAATAGAATAGAATAGAATAGAATAGAATAGAATAGAAAAAGGATCAGGGCAACCAGAAATCAGTACAAAAGACCTTGGTATATAAAAAATATTCAACTGTAGGTATAAGTACATATAAAAAAACGGATACAGAAGGAAACTCATTAAAGATAAGTGGAGTTGTCACACTTGGATCTGAGGCTACAGGGAGCTTCTGCTTTCTTTATGCATTTGCTGAATGCTTATTCCTTGACGTATCATGCCTTTGTTTTCTTTATAACTTCAAAACCTTACACAATGAATTGGCATCATGACAAAGAAATAAACCCTCATTTAATTTTATTTATTGACTGGTTGTGCTGTGGTTTTAACAGTGAGGCTTATTCAGACTAATCACACTCTACCACTGAGACACAGGCCCAGCACCATAACTTTATAAAGTACATATGCACATATTTATATCTCTATATCAATATATATAGAGATCTGTATCTGCCTATGTATTTGTGTACTATCTGTCTGTCTGTCTGTCTGCCTTTCTGTCTATCTGTCTATCTATCTATCTATCTATCTATCTATCTATCTATCTATCTATCTATCGATCTATCTATCCAGTAAGGTGGTGCACACCTGAGATCTCAGCCCATGGGAGTCTGGGACAGAGGATTACAAGTTAAGTAAGGGCCATGGCCTGAACACTAGTGTTGTCTGTCTCCATCTGATTCTCATGTTGCAAGCTAGTCACCTGTGTTGTGATTACCTGTAGGTATTAGGAGTGGGGGCTGCTGAGATGTAGTTAGGTCATGGGATCAGAACATAGTTAAAGGAATTGCTCCTTTCACAAAAGACAGCCGCCTTATCTTCTTCTGGGTGAAGACACCATGAGAAAATGCCATTTATGCTCTGGAATGCGAGCTGTTACCAGACAGTGGATCTCTTGGCACATTGACTTTAGACTTCCCAGATTCCCAGAACTGCAAGAAACACTTCTACTGTTTATATCTATGTCTATGTGGTCTGTGCTATGTTGTTACAGCAACCTGAGCTGACCAAATGCTACTGATTTTATTTGATATGACCATTGGTGGTCACAGAATTTTTTTTTATTCTAGTCTTAATTAGCAATATTAATTTTCAGGTTGCATGGTTTATAGGTGTGTTATGTATAATGTAGATATGTAATATGTGTTATATATTTGCTCCTGAATGGCAATAATGGGTTAAAGAACTACAGGTTCAAGAGGCCTTACTAAAGGCTAGAGAGGAGCTGGTACCAGGAGAGTCACTGCAGATGCTGAATGTTAATGACTCTGGTGGCTGAGATGTTGGAGCTGGGTAGGGATGAACACAGAGCTTGCTAGCTCAGAGCAAATGGCTGTCCAGAGCAGGTCACCTCGACAGGATCGTGTTGGATGGAAGCTCTGGGAACAGGGACTAGGATCTGGTGGTTGGGGTGGGTGCCGTGACCCAGTGTGAGGATTCTTCCTCTTAGGTGATCCGGGGGAGGGAGGCATGTCTGTGTTAGTGACTTGGTTTTGATCTGCCCATGTGTCCACATGTTCCTAATTTGGTTTGACGAGTGTGTGCAAGTGAGTTTTCCGTCTGTGCCATGGTCTGCGCTGGGCAGATGGTGATTGTTCACTTGTGTAAATGAGATGTTGAATCCTTCTGTCTCAGCACTCGCATGTAGAATGTAGCACACTGGAGTCACTCGGGGCAAGGAGCTACAGTTTTATGCGGTATGGAGTACGTTAGATCAGAGAAGGACTAATCTCTGCAGTCTCTTTGGATAGGTGTCCCCAACAAGTTCAACTCTGAAATGGGAGTTTAATAAACAACAACAACAACAACAGCAACAAGAGCCATTACTGTCACATACCATTTTTATTACTGTAATAAAATACCAGAGGCAGGCTACTTTATAATGAAAAGAGGTTAAATTTGATTCGTGAGTCTGAGAGTGCAAGGCCAAAGTGTTATATCTGGTAACTATATATTTCTTTTCTTTCTTTTTCTGAAACAGGTTCTTAAGTAGCCTAGGCTAACCTTGAAATTGCTTTGAACCCCTGACCCTCCTGCTTCTAACCTCAGGTGGAGAGATGTCTGAAATTACAGGCATTCGTCACTATATCTGGCCATGGTGATGACCTTCTTGCTGACAGTTGTGAGGTGTCACATAACGTTGCATGGGAAGAGACAGAAAGTGCACATGTGTGTGTGTGTGTAGCTGAGGCTGGCCTGGAACTCCTTGTGCAGACCAGGCAAAAACCTTCAGCAATGTTCCTGCCTCTGCTGGGCTTACAGGCATGTGCCACCACACCTTGCTTCTCCTCCTTTTATTCTTATTTTTAATTAAAAAAATTTTTTTTTATTTTATTTATTTCTGTGTGGGCATGCATATGCTGAGGTGTTTGTATGGCGGTCAGAAGACAATTTGCTGGAGTTGTTTTTCTGCTTCTACCATATTGGTCCCTGGATGAAACTCAAATTGTCAGGCTTGGCCTCAAGCGTCTTTACCTGCTGAAACATCTCACGGGCCCGTCTTCTATCTACAAAGCCGCCAGGATTCACTTATTCACCCTTCCAAGGCCCTTCCTGTAAATTCCACAGTTGGATTAAATTTCTACCCTCCTAATACGTCACTGTGCTTCACTTCAGGATGAGTTCAGGGATAAGCCATAGTGAAATCCCAGCACTCCTTAGGCACATCAACCTCGCATATGTGAGGGGGGGGGGGTGGTTACCAAGCAGCAGCCCTTGCCCTGCAACCAGCTTGCTCCCCAGCGGGACAAAGCAGCGCAGCTTCATGGCTGTGGCGCCCCTAGAGCTAGGAAGAGGAAGTGCATCTAGCGTGGGGGTAGAGCGGGCCTATTAGCCTTTCTACTGCAGTGCATTGTGGGTCTTCTTTGAGAGCCTCCTTTCCAACCTTCACCCTGAAAAGAAGGAGGTGAAGGCTACCAAACATTCCAGGCTTGTGGGTTTGGCCAGCTGCTGTTATGGTATGAAAGAATACGTCAATGAATCGAGGGAATAAAGCAGCAGAGGGCAGGGCGGCTTGCCAGACTGCTGAATGGGTTTTCACGAAGGGATCTGCACCGCGGTTTCTGTTTGCGCTCTTGGCATCCTGTGCAGCTTGGCGTCAGCAGGAGGAACTCTCACAGGTTTGGCCTGCAAGTGCTCTTCTTCTGCGCTGCTGGCTTGGGTGGCGCCTGGAGGAAGTTTGCCTGGGCCCCGATACTCTCCTGGCTCTTCCTTGCAGAGAGAGATATTTCAAGGCCTGTGTAGCTTTTTCTTCCTTCACCTCCACACACTGCTCAGGCAAGAAGCTGGGTGGGAGAAACTGAGACCGAGAAAGAAAGTGTGAAGCGTTAGGCCACTCATGTGGAACCAGGAAGGTGACTCACTAGAGGATGTGGGGTGGCAGTGTGTGCACTGCCTGTGAACTCCCAGCGCCAGCTGGGCCTCACCCCAGTTTGGAGACTGGTTCCAATTTCACTCATTTTCACTTAATTTTAGTGCCGTCTTCTCTGATGGTTAAACTCCTTGCCCAGAGGATGGTTCAGACTTCTTTTGACTGGAGGATGAAGAAGACGGATCTAGGGGTGTGGCTCAGTGACACAGGATTGGCCTGGCCTGTGGGAGGTCCAGGGTTTGCCTCTCAGAACCACACATCACGCCTGCCCACTCCAAAGGCTGAACTATTGTGCTCTTCCCTTCTAAATGAAAAGAAGAGTGAATTTAGAAGTCACACATGGCTCAGAATGCCTGCTTTAGAACATTGTGACCTGGGGGACATGGCACTGGACATGGAGGCTGGTGCCCTGTGTCCCAAATTGTTATTGACATTTATAACCTTAATTCTCATACTCTAAAATGCACCATTAATTCAATGAAACATGGCCACAGCATGTCTTCACTGACACACCCATGTGGGACCATTAAACTGAAGACCTACAGTGTATCTTAAACCCCAAATTATAGTTCTTTTAAGAAGAGAACAGAATTGGACTGGAGAAATGCTTAGAACTTGCTGCTCTTCCAGAGGTCCTGGGGTTCAGTTCCCAGCACCCGTGTTGGACAACTTACAACTGCATGTAACTCTAGTTCCAGAGGGTCGTGGACCCTCTCTGGACTCTAAGGGGCACTTACAGGCACGTGTGCACATTCCCACACACAGATACGCATTCACGATGGAACTAGATCAAACAAAGCTGATAGTTTCTCCCCATTGCTGTGACAGAAGGGAATGCTGAGTTGGCCCGGAGCAGTAGCAGTATGTTGGAAACTGCCTCCTCCCGCCCCTCAGAAAGTCTTTGTTTATGCCACTTTTCGGATTTCTTTGGTGTAAATACATTTAGCTTGGTTGATTTCAAGATCCCATTTGCTGGGTGTGTAACAGTTGCCTCCGGAGCTGGTCTGACTTGACCACACTGTACCTCTAGCTGAGGATGATCGTCTGAATCAATTAACATTTTTAGGGCAGGGGTGGGTTTCATAGGGGATTAAATGAAGCCTGTTGTGTGTCTGAAGCAGCATGTGTATACAGAGCTTGGGAGAGATCTCTCCCTGTTTTTCCAGCTGCCAGGAGAGTGGACCCTCCCCTGTGCCCCTGAGCCCCCAGAGAAGAACACATGCCACTCACCCCTCACTGACCTCTTGACCTCTCTGAGGGTCACAGAAGATGCAGAGACCAAAGCACTACTTCAAAGAGGTGAGGTTGCCTGACTCCGGCTCAGAGGGACCTCAGTGGCAGTGGTGAAACCGTAAGATGGAAAGGGAAAAAAACTCCGTCTGAACAAGAACTGAAACGACTTCTGAAGTGGGCTGAGGGGCCAGGAAATGCTGAAGAAAGCAAGCACTCAAACGGGAAAGGACTGGAAACTTGCAGTTGCTCTCAGGCAGGTTGGGAAACAGTCACGAGACAGGCTAAAAAGCTCAGGTACCTGTGTGAGCCAAGCAGATAGCTTTGGCGGTCATATTAGATGAGGTGTGATAGAATAGGGAGTGGTGGAGACTGCAGGAGAGTGGAAGCTCACACCCTGCAGGAAGATAGTGAATGGCTCTCATCACCACCCTCCACCCTTTTCTTTTTCTTTTTGAGACCTTCTCATGAAGCCCAGGCTGACCTCCAACTTACTGTGTAGCCGAGGATGACCATGATGGGACGAGCTTCCAGTTTTTATCTTCCCAGGGCTGGGGTCATAGGTGTGAGTTCACACATGCAGTTTGAAGGGTTTTCTTTCAATTTTGTTTAGGAGTGAAAGCAAATAGGCCTGCAGTCTGGACGTAGGTCTTTACTTTGTGAGTGACCACGAAGTGCCTTCTCAAAGGGTCTTTTATTTTTAAATAATTACGGGGTATATGAGACAGCATTTCACTGTGTAGTGCAGGGTGGCATCAGCCTCTGGATGCTCAGGTTACAGTCATGCACTGCCACTCCCAGCTTCTTTCTGTAGTCCTCTGGAGGCTAGATTCCCATGGTAGCTCACCAGCGAGCATTACAGCATCTGTCACCTTTCTCTCTGAGGCACCATGGTGCAAGGGTTGGGTGAACTCTTGGATCCATGTGCACAGGCAGCGAGGGCTGAATTGTCTATACCAAATTTTAAAACCATACTGAACCTAAGTTCAGTACTCCCTCCCCCCCTTGCCCTCCCCCCCCTCCTCTCCCTCCCCTCCTGGGCCCCCAGTCTCACTAAGTAGAAGAGGCTGGCTTTGAACTCACGATCCTTCTAGTTTAGCTTCTAAACGCTGGGATTATGGGTCTGTACCACCATGCCTGGCTCAATATGCTTTTTATTATCACCATGTGTTAGCAATTCTAATCAAAATATGCCTTCTTGGAGAAAAAAAAAAAAAAAGAAAGAAAAACATCTGTCGTTGGTCTAAGTAGAAGTAATTGCCCGAACTACTGCGGAGACTTAACGGTACACACATACACATGTGCGTCTATACATTCTGAGTGGATCCATTTAAATAATGGTGTGAACTAACAGTGTTTTCTGCACAGAGGTTAATTTGGAGAATTAACCCACGATTCAAGGGTTTCACCACAGCATTTGTTTCCAGAGTTAGAAGCTAATGAAATGGATCCCTCAGTTCCAAGCCCCGGGGAACCACAATTCCCGCATTTAAACAGCAGCTTCCAAATTAACAACGCTGCTGCTCACACGTACAGGGAGAAGCAGGTTCCCGGTTCCCCTCAGTTCTGTTCTTCCACATGGCCATTGCCAGGACTCAAAAGTGCTGTGTGAAATGCTTTGTATCCAGCAGGAACTGGATGCCTGCTCAGATCAGCATGCCCTGTCTGGTTTGGTGGTACATATCTGTAATACCAGTACTCAGGAGGCAGGAGAATAAAGAGTTCAAGGCCAGCCTTGGCTGTATGCTGAATTCCAAGTCAGTTTCCTTGAGATCTTGTCTTAAACAGAACAACAACAAACAAACAAACAAACAAACAAGCCAAGGGTTCTGGAGAACTAGCTCAGCCGCACTTACCCTTTTGCAGGGGACAGAGTTTGGTTCCTAGAGCCCACATGGTACCTAACGGTCACCTGCAACTCCATTTCCAGACGATATGGCCTCTGTGGAATCCTGCACTCGTGTGGTGCTCATACGTTTGCAAGCAAACACAAAACATAAATAAAATAAATCATCTTAAACAATAACAACAACAACAACAAATTTAAATAGAAGTCAGCATGCCCAATAATGCCAGTTTTACTACCACAGCCATTTTCTCTGACTGTGACCGAGGGAGGATATCAGAAATTTACCAATGACAATAGAAACTTACGGTGATTTTCGAGTGAGGCTTCATTAGCCAGAAGTTTTGACTGTGGAGATACCTGAGTGAATAGTACAGCTAGGTCCATTAAACTGCTGGCTGAGCATCCATATGCTAAGATCAGTTTTGACAAAGTCATTTACACATTTGCTTTAAGCCTCAAAAATAGAAATCGGAGGGGTCGGAGAGATGGCTCAGTGGTTAGGAGCACTGGCTACCCTTCCAAGGACCAGGGTTCAATTCCCAGCATCCACATGGCAGCTCACAACTGTCTGTAACTTCATTTCCAAGGGATCCTACACCCTCACACATATGCAGGCAAAGCACCAATGTATATTAAATAAAAATAAATACATAAAAACATAGAAATTGTAATCATTACTGCCTTGGCAAAGGTATGCTGATTGCAATAGGTATGTGGGATCCAATTTTCAACAGTATTGATGTAATTAAAACATATGAGTCTATTACTTTTGGGTTTTGTGTTTTAACACTAGTTTGTTCTTACTGGCATGGGTATATTACATATATACACATATATATGGAGTTCAGTAGAAGAAAACATCTCTGTCTGTGTCCTCTCCTGGCCATTGTTGTTCCGGTGGCTCACTGCACGATAGCTGTTGACAGTCATCATGAAGAGGAAGGGAAGTGAATGATCCTTGGTGTGCAGTGTCTCTGGTGTACCCTATCCCCAGCCTACCACAGTCTCTCAGGCGGGAACCCCAGTAGCGGGAGCTCCTGGATCACTGGTGTGGGCATCATGATGGCAAAGGGCCCCCACCACTTCATTTAAAACCTTATCTGCTGTAGAGATGGTTTGAGAAGCCAACCATGACTACCTAATGGCCTGGTTTGTGAGTCCTTGGGACCTTGCAGTGACCCCGGAAGTCTTGGTTTTACAAGTGTGTGCTTATGGTCAAGGAGCGGTTGAAGCCTATGCTCACTTGAGAATGAAAACCTCTAAAGGCCTTTAAAATACCCTGCCTACATGGGCACTGAGGTTTCCATGGGTACAAAGGCCTGGCACTGGGTAGAAGGATGGAGCTGGCTTTGCTCTTCTGTTGGTTCCTGGCCCTTGGCAGAACTTTCTACTGCTGGTTCCATACTGGGTACACTTTATGGGATAAGGAGATGGAGGGCCTTGTGGTTTCTGACACTCTGATGAAACACTGTGACCCAAGCAGCTTGGGGAGGAAAAGGTTTATCCCATCTCACCCTCTTAATCATTTAAGGAAGGCAGAGCAGGAACTCAAACAGGGCAGGAACCAGGAAGCAGGAGTTGATGCAGAAGCCATAGAGGGATGCTGTTTACTGGCTTGCTCCTCGTGGCTTGCTTGTGCTGTTTACTTATAGAGCCCAGGACCACTAGCCCAGGACTGGTCTCTCCCCCACCAATCATTAATTAAAAATATACTCTACAGGTTTGCCCACAGCTTGATCTTATGGAGGTATTTTCTCAATCGAGGTCCCCTCTTGTTAGATGACTATAGCTTGTGCCAAGTTGACATGAGTCTAGCTGGCACACAGAGACAGGGTAGCCCGAACAGGAATGGGAGGAAGTGGATGAGAATGGGCCCCTAAGCCAGGTAGCCAGGGAAAGGCTTATTCCTCATGTAGCCAGCCCTGGCTGGGCAGGATGGTGCAGGATGGTGACTCCCTGTTGGAATTCCTTCCCTCGAGGCTCAGAATTCTTACCACTGACCTCATCAATGTCTTACCACTGACTTGATCAGTTGTGACCTCGACCATTGCTGCTTCACCTTGAATCAGCTTCCTAAATGGTCTTGGAGATGCAGGTGTACCACAGTGGCTCTCACGATGACGGGAAGAGGACTCATTAGCCAGTCTGGTTAGCTGGGGCCCTGGGAGGCAGGGATACAGAGCAGAGTGGGGGATGACAGGCTCAGAGAAATCTAGGACAAACTGGCAGGGACAAAGGCCTAGGCTGGTGGGCGGGGTACCCAGAAGATGGCCCAGGCAAGGGTTTGGGTCATCACCCTTTTGCCAATTCAGTCAGATGTCTAAAGTCATCACGTGCCCGAGATAACAGGCAGCAGCATGGAAACACTTCCAACAGCAACGGATTTCTTGGAAGCCGTTAAAGTTATTGATTTAAGTCATGACAGGCTCAAGGGCACCAAAAGTCTCTCAAAGAGAAATCAAACTGTTTCCCCAGGTGACTCCCACTTTTTACTTAGGCAGAGGTCTAAATCTATTGAGGTGAATGCAACTGGGTCTCACCTCTGGCGCAATCTGGGGAGACCTATAAAGTTTATTGATTTGACTTACTTAACTTCCACTGGCTAATAGTAAAACAACTAGGCCCATCAATCACACCCCAGACCCCTCAAGAGAATGATTACAGAGTGGATTGATTCCTTCTTGGAGGTGACAGTTAATGGAGAGCTCTCTAAGGGTGTCAGGACAGTAAGTACTGCCTTGAGCTGGTGCTTGGTTGTCCCTTTGCTTAGCACAGTGACCTTCTGGAGTAGCACATCAGGGAAGCCACCTCTCTGGCAGGCAGCCAGGAGTTCTCTGGGAACAGGCTGTAGTAGCCTCTCTGGATGCAGAGAGCTGCACAATTGCATCAGGAGAGGTGTGGGGAGCTGCCAGCTTTCTCTTGCCAGGCAAAAAGATGAAGAACGTCACCATGGGGTGAGGAAGGAGGGTGGATACAGAGGGGCATCACCAAGAGGGCTGAGTGTCACAAAGGCCTTGAAGTCCAGAGCAGGCTGCCAGAGGGCATGCTGCCGACCACCTCAGTGCCAACGTGAGGGACCTGCAATGGGAGTCTCTTCCCAGTTCACCATGTTGTCTTGCCTCAAGAAGCAAGGTATGCCCCTCTCCAGGGTTACGTGCAGACTGGGTAGAGGGACCAGATGCTTCCATTTGAATGACATGTGGCCCGAGTCATTTGATGATAAAGTATCAGTTAGTGGCTTTGGAAATGCAGTGGGGAGTCAGGAGGAAGGATGCTCTGTGAGAACTCAAAGGTTAGGGAAGATGTCAGAGAGATCAAACTTGAAGTAGGCTTCCTAAGTTCAAGAAGAACACAGAGGAGTTGATGAATAAATCTGTCTCCTAGAAACATGGCATCCAAACCAGGCATGACGGCATTTGCTTGTTTGTAATCCTAGTCCTTGGGAGGCTGAGGCAGGAGGAAGAAGAGTCCATGGTTGACCTGGGCTAAATATAGAGACCTGTCTAAATGGAGGGAGAGGGCAGGGAGGTAGAGAAGAAGGAAAGAGATAGTTTCTGTGTAAGTTGACGTAAAAAGACTTTAAAAATGGCGGCTGGGAATAAAGCTCACCTAGCACCATAAGGCCCTTGGTTCCATTCTGAGTACCACAATAGGTTGGTCATGACTGTCACACCTGTAGTCCTAGCAGGCAGGTGCAGCTGCAGCTGCAGGAGCATCAGAAGTTCAAGGTCATTCTTAACTACATAGGGAGTTTGAGGCCAGCTGGGAATCCATGAGCCCCCATCTTAAAAACAGACCAACAGATAGACAACAGAAATACATAGGCACTGTCACATACTGTACAGACTGGCTAATCTACAGGAACTTTGGAGCCAGGGTTTGGGTCTAAATCTAAATCTAGTCTCCACCAATCACACGTCTCTATGGGTAAGTAATTTATATCTGCAGGATTTAAATCCCTCATTTCCAAAACAGGGTCAATGATTGGTAGTTCCTAGTAATGGTATCTAATACTTTTGTTGTTGTTAATTTAATACAGACTAGAATCATCTCAGAAGAGGAACAACAATTGAGGAAATGCTTCCATCAGACTGACCAGTAGGCAAGTCAGTAGGGCACATTTGTGGTTAATGATTGCTGTGTCCTAGCAGGACCCCTTGGCTGCTGGTCCTGAGTTGTCTAAGAAAGCAGGCTGAGCGAGCTAAGAAGAGCAAGCCAGCAAGCAGCATCCCTCCAGGACTGATGCTTTGGTTCCTATTTCCAGGTTCTAGACCTGAGTTCCTGCCCTGACCTCCCTCAGTGCTGGAGTGTGATCTGGGAGTTGTAAGTGGAAATAAGATCTTTCCTCCCATAGTTGCTTTTGGTCATGGTATCTTAGTACATCAATAGAAACTAAGACAATTAATTAAACTAATTAATAATAGTGCTGCTATAACAGGGTCAGGAAGTAACAGTAGTTATAGTACTACTGGTAGTGGTGGTGGTAGTGGAGGAAGGAGGAGGAGGTAGTAGTGTAGTAGAAGTGGTTGTACCTAATAATAGAGCCTGCATTGAGAAGCAGAGTAAGCTTGCATGAGACTAATGCTTATAAAGCCCTTGGCATGGCATCTGGCACACAGGAAGCATTCAGTAAGTGCTATTCATTGCCAGTACTGTCATTTTTGTGAACGGTGATAAAGACAGTTTTCATATTACTACCAAGCTGAGGTATGTGCCTGCTCCTCAGAGACTACCTGAAGAAGGGATGAAGGGCGAGAAGATTGTCCTTGTTCTGGTGGGGAGCATGTAGGGAATGATTCGCAGTGTTTGGAGGAGGCTTCATGTGCTTCTATGCCCTTTCTTTGTCTTTCAGGCCCCGGGACACTCTGCCTCCCCTTCTTCCTTCTGCAGTTCATCCGAGGTCAGCTCCCTGTGAGGGCTATCCTTACAGCTTCAGCCACAGGGCACTTTCTTCCACTTAACTTGTCACCCCTGCCTCTTCTTAGGCCACAAATTAGAGGGCTGACTCCTGTGCTTGACCCTCCTTCAGGGCAGGCTATGCCCCTCTCTCAGCCGTGTGTGCATTTCTCAGGAGTCTAGCGCACACACTGCAGTCCAGAGTCTGAAGACCTGGTGCTTTGCTAAGACTGGACGCTCTCTGCTGTCTCTCCTTCCCTCCCTGCTTGTTTCCCATCAGGCCGGTTCTTCACTTCCTGGAACCCAGGAGTCTTGGCTCTTTTGACCTCTTCCCAGGATGCTTATGCACCTGAGTGAGGAGGCACTCCCTGGGTGGGGAAAGTGCCAGGGGGAAGGGCAAACTTCATGGATGAAAGAAGGGGAATAGCTGCCCCACCTCCTGGCTCAGACTTGGGTCAATTTCTGGCCTCTTCAGTCTGCTCCCAAAGGGATGCCACCCTGGTGCCAAATGGGCTTTAGTAAGTTTCCATGTGAGAAATCTGAGTTGCAGTCAAACCCTATAGCTGAGACAGATTGCAATCTGTGCAAGGACAGAGAGGGACACACCTTGTCTCCTCTTCTCTTGGTTTCCCTTCAGGGCTGGGAGTTCCTCCTAAATTATTTTTCTGTTTCCTCCGTTCATCAAAGTCACCTGTTGGAAGCAGATCTTTGGAACCATTTCTGTCCTTCCCACTGCCCAGTTTGTTCTCCAGAGCACGGCTACTGGAGAGATTAGCCTAGAGAGATATTAAAAAGGTTCCCACTCTGAGGAAGGAGGGGGTCCCAGGAGTGGGAAGCACCTACATCCAGATCCAGTCACCCTAAGCATTGTGCAAGGCTGCATACAGGCCAAGGACATCTAGTCCTGTTAGGGAGAGCAAACCCGAGGGCTGTCCCCGAGTTTCTGTTCTGTGGAGGAGAGACACTTTGGTTACCAAGTGGTAGAGGTGGCTCTCTCTTTAGACTGCTGGCCTGGTTGATATTTCTTCATGCGAATGCTTTTCTGAATTACACATGTGGTTCCTACCTAGAAAGTAGGAGGCCCAGGAGGGCACCGAGGAAGGGAACGGGTATGTCAGTCATAGCCAGTTAGCTTTGCACCTGCAGGCAAGAGATAACATTCCCCTGACTTTTACAGGGCCTGCAGTTATTGGGGCTACCATTGTAGTGCTTCTGTGGATATAACAGGAGAGACTTTGAGAGACTGCAAGCCACCCCCTTGAACTTGAAATAGCCTAAAGAATAAAAAGACTGAAGAGCTACAGAAAAAGCAGTCCTTCAGGGATTCAGCAGAGGCCTGTCTGACTACTGACTCCACAGAGCAGTACTTCACAAAGGGACCACAGACCCTTTGTGATGTGAAAAACAAGCCCATCTTCAGCATAATCCCTAAGTGCCCTGGGTGATATCTACAGGCATCCTCTGAGCTGGACAAGGAGCCAGGGTTCCTTACTCACTGCTGGCCAGTGTCCTTTTATATTCTCTGTCCTGAAAAAGGCTATATAGATGTGATGAGCCCTTGGAATGGGTATGCTTGGGTAGGCAGGTGTCTTGGCTACATGTATGTCTGGGCACCATGCCTGCCCCTAGTGCTGTGGGGGCCAGAAGAGGGCACCAGATTATCTGGACCAAGAGTTGCAGTCAAGGGTGAGCCATGACTTGGATGCTGGGAATCAAACCCGGGTCCTCTGGAAGAGCAGTCAGTATACTTAATCACTGTGCTATCCCTAAGCCCCTGTTTTTATTTTTTAAAGGAGAGAGGATTATAATAACAGAAATATGATATTTTTGAAACTTTATATTTCATAATCAAGTACATGTTATCACCAAATGCAAACCGAACTATTCGTAAGATAATAAAAGGCTTTTTATTTATTTATTGAGACAAAGTCTTGCTATGTGACCCAGGATGATCTGTAACCGTGGTCCTCTTTCCAAAGGCTCCTGAGTACTGAGATTATGGGAATGTGTTACCATGCCCAGCCTTTAGAAAACCAGCATATACTAATGGGAAAACAACAACGTCAGTTGTTCATCATTTTCACACATGCCCAGCTTTGGAAAAGCATTTTCTCCACAATGGGCTATGAACGGACTCACTTGGCATGGGAGACGTGGTCTGGGTGTATGAAGAGCGTCTTTGCTTTCCTCGTGCTTGTGTGGCTTGGATCTCAATGCATAACTTCAGATGGGGTGGAGAGATGGCTTTGTGGGTAAAGTATGTGCTGTACAAACATGAGGATCTGAATTCAGGTCCCCAGTACCCTTGAAAGAGCCCAACTCAGTGGCCCTTCTGTAACTCCTGTGCTTGTGAGTAGAGACAGGTGGGTCCTGAGGACTTGCAGGCCAGACAATCTGGCCGTGACAGTGAATTCTGTGTTCAATGAGAGACCCTGTCTGACTGAGAAAGACACCAACATTGACCTCTGGCCTCCGCATGTGCATATGGGTAAGCAAGCAACACGCATACATGTGCGTGTGACACACACACACACACACACACACACACACACACACGCAAAATGCCAAAAAGCAAAATCATCTTTCATCTCCACTTCTTTATCAGACACGTCTGAGAATCATTTTAGAGATGTGGGCTTGCCTCTTACTTCAGTTGTTCTGGTTCTGGGTAGGAGAACTCAAGAGTGGCACTATGAATAGGACCATCACGGTAGCTCCTTTGGCATGGGGGACAGAAGCATCACTGGGGAAGCCCTTTGACCTGCAGTATGTGGAGCAGTGAGGACTGGGTCCATGCCTTTGCCCCCCCCAGGCTGCACTGAGACATGTGCACACAACATTGGACACTCCATTGGCTGTGGGCACAATAGCTCAACTACACAGCTCTGCACTGGCTCTTCTCCTCCCCAACTCCCTCACTTCTGCTCCTAGGACCACATTTCCCATGAGAAGTGTGCAAAGCTTGTCCCTCCACCCACACTTGCCCTGTGGAGTGTATAAGTTGTTTGTTCTGATGTCCTAGGCTCTCCTTTCCAGAAACCTGAATCATCTTTTCCCTTGTAAGAACTGCGGTTCACGTGACCTTCCTATGTTGCTCTTTTGCGGTTGATTTTCTTTGAGTTCAAAGGCAAGTCATGGTGTTGAAATGTGTTACATGCCATCCGCAGGAATGTTTTTTTTTTTTAAAGTTCTGCTTGTGCCATTTAACAGTGTGAACTCTCCTTCCTAGCCTTGAGTCATCTATGAATTTGCCCATAAAGTTTATTGGCTGTTTAAAAAAGGCCATCAATGACCGACCTGTAACCTCACCTCTCGCTCTCCCCTCCCGGGCTGCTCCTCGCTTACAGCCTCCTTGCTTCACTGGCGCAAGGGCCATGCTTTCAGCCCCAGGGTCTTGATGCTGTTACTCTCTCCACTTTAAACCCTCACCCAAAGGCTCCTCACATGAACTTCTCTTTGTGATGCATCAAAACTCAGGCTGAAATGGAGCTCAGCGGGTAACCCTGGTTTCCATCCCCAGTGCTGTATAAACTTGTTGAGACTGTGTATTCCTATAATCCTGAATCCAAGAGGTAGAGGCAGGAGGATTTGAAGTTCAAGGTCATTTTCAGATGAATAGTGGATTTGAGACTAGCCTGGGCTACATGAGATACTATCTCAGTCTATCCTCCAAACCTTCCAAAATGCTAGCTGCCTTATAGTACACATCCAAGACACAGGTGTTTTGCTGCAGGGTTAATTTGCATTTTATGTCTGCTTCCCTAATGAGAACAGCACGTGCAGGGCAATTGCAACATCATCCCTTTTTCTCATCACGATGTCCCTAACACCTAGTCCAGCACCCTGCGCTCCGCAGAAACACATCCGACTCATCCTCTCTGTTCATGCGGGAATGGGATGCCAGGGCCTCTCCTCCACTCAAGGGCATCTTCCTACCAATTCTCTTCTTTCTCCTCTCTATCCTTATCATCTCTTTCCCCTTTCCTGGGCCATCTCCACCAGCAGACAAACTGCTGTAATGTCTCCCCTCTAGCAAAGCAAAGGAAAACGAGGTACCTTTCTTTCTCTGCCCGTGATTGACCTGGTTCATCTGGCTTACATGTTTTATGTATGTGCTGTCTCCTGCCATGGAGCAGCTCCTCCAGGAGGAAAGGCTCACTGACATCTGTTTGGTTGGTTGCTGTTCCCTTCACATCAAAAGTTTCTGGCACCGAGCAAACAATAAAAACACGTGTCAAATGTGTGAGTCATTGTGTAGAGTAAATGAACAAAATAGCAAAGCCATCTTGAATTAAGAGAAAAACATCAGCCTATGGCTTGAGCGATGTCTAAATAATATTTACCTGGAAGATGAACAAGATGGCTTTGTAGGGGTGTGTGATGGTTGCTAACCCTGTGGATTCATGGGGAAGAAGCTCTCACGTCCTCCATGTATGCTCTACCGAACACGAAGAATTCAACAGGGTGGCTCGCTGAGCAAGGATAACAGTGTTGATTTTAAAATGAGAAATTTGAAGCCCAGAGATGGTGTCCTCCTCAAACACAGCTCTCCTGCCTGATAACAGCCTAGGGTACAACAACCCAGCTTTAAAATGTTGCGTTAACTTCCTTTCTGGGCTTGGGCATGCAACAATAGTGTAGGCCAGGAGGTGGCGCTGCCTCTTTCTCTCTGCAGGTCTACACTCTAGGCAGCACTGAAGGACACAGAGAGAAGAGGTTGGGAGCTGGCCTGGCCAGCCAGGAGCCTGTAGGAAGGAGAGCCAAGAAAACAGGGCTTTGCCTCAAAATACCTCATTCCTGTTGGCTGTGTCCCACGAGGAAAGCAGTCCTTGTTGAAAAAGCCACGTTTTGAAGGCTTCAGATGTGTGAGCAGCTACAAACCCCGATGGTTGGCAAGTCAACACTCAGGATTTTTATCTCAAATTCAAGGACTCTGAAAATCTAGGACAGCAACTTGGCAACCCGGCGCTAACAGAACTTTTGTTCGATTTTCCCTAGGCTTGGGCCTCTGAGAGCCAGGAAGGTTTTCTTCAAAATGCAGACTCTGCCTAGACAACATTTTACTGCAGAGTTACGACCTAGCCTTAGGTATCCACTAAACCAGTGGTTTTCAACCTTCATAATGCTGTGCCCCTTTAAAACAGTTTCTCATGTTGTGGTGACCCCCAACCATCAAATTGTTTTTGTGGCTATTCCATAACTGTAATTTTGCTACCTTTATAAACCATAGGGTAAATATTTGTGCTTTCCTATGGTCTCAGGCCACCCCTGTAAAAGGGTCGTTTGACTCCCCAATTTGAGAACCGCTGTCCTAAATCCCAGATCTGTGTATAACTTTGTGGACAAGGGTTAGAGGAACTTGAGTGATACTTCCTGGAGTGAAGCTTGTTTGTTTGTTCTGGGGGCTCCAATGACTCAAAACACATCGGGGACCCAAGTTCTAGGGTGTGTGTGGGTGTGGCTTAGTGCTACAGCTCTTGCCCTGTCTCTAGCGCAGAAAAGCAAAAGGAAGGAGGAAGGGCAGGCAGGCAGGCAGGCCACGCCCATCCCCACTGCCGACCCCCCCCCCCCAAGCATCACTAATTTCTCACTTCAGTCCCAAGTAGTTCCCCCGAGGCATTCTAGTTCTTCAGTTTTCATTAAGAAACCTCGTAGTCAGAGCCAATCAGATTGCAGAAAGTATCAGGTATTTGAATAGAGAGGGCATGAGGTATATCTGCAAGAATGAGGCTGTTAGCCCGGAAAGCATCAAAGAGCACTAGCGCTCTAAGATCTTGCAGATCTTAGTTGGAGAACTATAGGAAGCCTCAGCCCTTAAGGCTAGGCATAGGGATGGGTGAGGGATCATTAAAATGCAACTCCCAGTCCCCAGGAAGCTGTGGCTGCTCTCTCTGAGCTAAAGAGGGGTTCACGGGACCGAGGTCTTCTTGGAACCGGGAACACTGTGAGGTGGATTCTGCAAGTCTGGGGAAAACTATAAAATGCTGCTACAGCTCTCACTGTAGGGCGAAGAAAAGAGGCTAAGGTGACCCTGGCAGGAGCAGAAATCCTGCAGGAAGCAGTCAGGATGGAACCAGGCCTTCTTTCCTCCACCAGCCACATGCTTATCATGGAGAAGATGTCCCTCAGAGCCAGCTGGCAAAACAAAATTGTGATTGGCAGAGTCTGGGCTCCAGTATCATACAGGCTGTGCTTGGAGCAGAGAGACCAGAGATAAAGACGGCCTCTCCAAACATTCTGTTTTCTGAAATGTCCATGACTACGATCCAACCTCTTTATGCGATTTATCACCGGGCAGACACTAACATAGCAAATGGATTTTTAGTAGAGTTTGGTATTTCTGATGATAAGTAATAACAAACACCTTCCTCCGTGCTCTTGTAGCACAGAGTGAATCTGATTTCTAATTTTAGATCAGATACTCTTCTAATTGAGTGGGGAGCAATGGAAACCACCTGACTACCCTAAAGGATGCTCCCAGCACTGGTCTGTTTAAAGAGCTGGTCTTAAGCTCTCCAGTGAAGTCTTTTAAGTCTCTGACTCAGAAGCAAGTCCACTCTCATCCTGGACACTAGAATATTCCCTGATATTGGAAAGATGGCTTCTCATCACGCCGAATAGACATGACTCAGCAAATACAATTTAAAACATTATTTTGGCTTCCCATCTTTTTCTTCTCCCTCATCTGCTCAAGGCAGTAAATGCTGCTTCTGCCTCAGGAGGACTTGAGGGCAAGCACTCACCATCCTGTCCTTGCTGTGGTTTGAACATTTTCTTCGAAGGCTTACGTGTTGGAGCTCCACCCTCTGAGTGGTGAATCTTTCAGAGGTAGGGCTTAGAGGGAAAATACAAGGCAGGTTCCTTCCCACATTCTGGCTTCCTGTCTCCTAAGCAATCTCTCCCTGGGGCACACACTCCGTCATACTGCGCTGTAGCTAAGGGAGTCCTTGCCAGAGCCAGCACTATGCTGTTTGGACGTCTACTTTCCTAAACTGTGAACTAAATATGCTTCATATTTACTAAATATGCTTCATAAAACACCCCCTCTTGGGTATTTTGTTATTGTAACTGACAAATGTACCTACACAACTTTTTACTTGAGAATTCGTTTCTCAATCATCTCCTAGCTCAGGATACTTGAGAGACAATGAGGAAGGGTGGGGAGAGGGGGACATTGTCAGCGGCAAGTAGTTCTCCACTTATTATCTATAAGTTCCAACCCTGACCATACCTATAATTCCACCACTTAGGAAGCTGAGGCGAAAGAATCCTGCTTTTAAGGTCAATCTTGGCTATGTAGTGAGGGCTCCTCTCAGAACAAAGTTGGGTTTCCAGATCTGAGAAGTTGTGTGGGGGACCCGGGGGTTTTCTTCCTTGACTGCTTAATGTTCTTCCTTTGTGGTGATCTTTCCTTCCCCGAGGATGTCCTCCCTGTAGCTTGCTTCCCAGGATGATTCACTTTGTTCTGGCTGCCGTTCAACCTCTCTGGAGAGGCCTCGAGCGTCTCTCTGGGGTCTGTCTGTCCATCAGCACAACCCTGGGGACAGATCTGAGACTCTCCTAGCTTTCTAAGCCATGGCTCACATCTGGCTACACACTTGCACACCCTCTGTTTGATGAGTTCCTAACCCCATCCTTGACCTTTTCCACTCCTTGGTCAAAGGCAAGGTCAGCCTATTATTTGCTCTTTAGAGTTTCTAGATGGGAAACAGCCCCGGGGGCTTCCTAAACTTCACAAAGAATGCATACTGAGTTCCCACAATGGATGACTTGAGGCCCCCTTTCATAAGCTTTCTAAGGTAGCCCTACTGTCCTGTCTCCTCCACAGAACACCGGAAAATGTCCACAAATATTAGGCCTTTATATCCAAACTCAGAGCCATCTTATTGCTATGAGCAAGTAGTTCAAGTCACAAATCTAGGGTCCTCTCTTGTCCTTCTTCCCAGATCCTTCAGGATGGTTTGTCACCTCACCTTGGAGTGTGGGCTCTTTTGTCTTTGCTCCCTAACAGAATTTCTGTTTTAGTGTCTTGTTACATGTGTGCACTGAGCAAAGAAAAAAGGTCAAAGAGCTGCTCTAAAGGTAACAGCATTCTGAAAGCATTCACACAGGAGAATAGTGGCTGGAGCAGGACTCTTTATGCCTCACAGGGTTTGCCGAGATAAAGGGGAGATGCTGTAGTTTTCCCCCAGGGACTTGGAATCAACATTCAACTGAAGCCACCAAACTGTTTATAATCTTGTTTAAAAGGCTTGAAAGCTGCAAAACTTCTCTGGAGGACTGTCCTTTGCTTTGCTGCTCTACCATGGGGATTAAATCTCTCTCTCTCTCTCTCTCTCTCTCTCTCTCTCTCTCTCTCTCTCTCTCTCTCTCTCTCTCTTGTAGCCATGTCCATTGGAGGGTTGCACAGACCTGTGTGGGACTATGGGGACTTTATGGAGTTGCAGAGTCCCGGCTTCTGCATTTGGTGTTGGGTTTGAACCAAGGGGCGTGTGCATGCTAAACTAGCACCACGGAGCTACACCCAGCCTGGTTATACAGAAGTTCTGAGGCTACTGCTGATCTTGTATTTACAGTTCAAAGAGGAAACTTTACTCTTTAAAGCTAGATCCGGGACAAAGAGTTAGGCTTCTTGGCAAGTGTTTCTGAGAAGGGAGCATGTATGGAGCGGAGGTGATTGTAGCTATCAGTTGGGGTTCCGCCCCTCACAGTTGGCTCACTCCAAGGTCACTCGCCTGCTGTTCTTGGGTACCAACCACTTCCTGCTCCTGTTTGAGCATGTGCTCTGTTCCTGGAAGAGCTTGTCCCAGAAGTGACCCTGACTAGTGGCTGTGGGTGCAGGGCTCTCAGGGACCATTCTGAGGAATGTGCTAAGCAAGTTCTCCGAAGGTCTCAGAGGGATTGAATCTCTTCTCCTCGCTGAAACCTATTCGCTATCCCCTTACTGGCTTGCCTCTATAAAAAGGCAAACTTACAGGCTAGCAAGATGGCTCTGCAGTTAAGAGCACTGACTGCTCTTCTAGAGGACCCAGGTGCAGCTTAGTGGTACAATACACATCAGCACCTACATGGCAGCTTACAGCTGTAACTGTAACTTCAGTCAAGGGATCCAGTGTGCTCTGCTGTTCTCCCCAGGCACTGCACATACACGGTGCACAGACATACATGCAGGCAAAATACCCATATATGTGTGTGTGTATATATATATATATATATTAAAATTAAAAATAAAAAGACAAACATACTTTTTTTATTTGAAAATTTGTTTTCTTCCCTTCTTCTCTTTCTTTTTCTCCTTCCTTCCTTCCTATCCTTCCTTCCTATCCTTCCTTCCTATCCGTTCTTCCTTCCTTCCTTCCTTCCTTCCTTCCTTCCTTCCTTCCTTTCTTTCTTTCTTTCTTTCTTTCTTTCTTTCTTTCTTTCTTTCTTTCTTTCTTTCTTTTCCTCCTTCCTTCCTTTCTTCCTCCTCCTTCTCCTCCTCCTCCTCCTTCTTCATCCTCTTCCTCTTCGTCTTTTTTGAGAAAGTTCTCATATATCCCAGGCTGGTCTTGAACTTGATATGTAGCCTATCTTCACCTCTTGATTTTTAGGATTACAGACATGCACTAACAGGAACCATTTATGGGGATGGAATCTAGAAGCTTGATCTCAGGGAAGTTTGTGCAACCTTCCTGGATTTGTAAGTGTTTTGAATTCAAGCTTCGAGGTCTTATATTTTGGTTGTGAGCCTAGCCTTTAACGGCTGAGCCATCTCTCCAGCCCCGAAGTCTTAACTCTATAGTTTGTCTTACTATCTCTGTTCACCTCAGCAGTCCCTAAGATGGGCCTCATATAAACCACACAGAGAGCAGTGCAGAGCTCCTTGGGTATAGGCAAAATCCTAATTTAGAGATCTTGATTGATTTACCTGTGATTTGGGAACCAGCCAGTGCTTCATTCAATCGAATAAAATAAGTATGCCAGCGAGTCAAGCAGTGTTTAGTTTTATGGATATAAAAGCACTGAAGAAAATGGAGGAAGAAAAGAAGAAGAGGAGTAGGAGGAGGAGCAGAAGCAGAGGA
Source organism: Mus caroli (assembly GCF_978045245.1). Taxonomy (NCBI): domain Eukaryota; kingdom Metazoa; phylum Chordata; class Mammalia; order Rodentia; family Muridae; genus Mus; species Mus caroli. The sequence continues at coordinate 75,547,994 of NW_028227269.1, forward strand.
GCAATAGTAGCAGAAGAGTATCTTAGTCATTACAAAGCTACTTTCCTGATAAGCGAGGGAGTGCAGAGAGACAAACTAATAGAAAAAAGTTAACTGATTAGATAGTGATCCACCCACCCCTCCCAGAAGTCCAGATAACAACTTAGTTTTGGTTTAGTGATGGAGAATGTCAGTTTGATTTCAGTTTTTCTTCTGGTCTGTTGAGTCTGTACAGAGCTTAGTTCCAAGCGGTGGCCTCCTGTGATGTTCCTGTGACACTCCTGTGATGTTCCTGTGACACTCCTGTGATGTTCCTGTGACACTCCTGTGATGTTCCTGTAACATTCCTGTGATGTTCCTGTAACATTCCTGTGATATTCCTGTGACACTCTCATCCCTGGCTCACTTTTCCCACTCTCTCACTTTGTGGGATCACTGACCAAGCCAACTCCTTGTCCTCAAACCTTTGCCCCAGTGTCTGCTTTGTGTGTACTGGTGGTGGGGATTGAAGCTGAGGCAGTGACTCTGGAGAGCCTGTCTGTCTCTAACAGGAAAACATAAACTACACTGGCTGAAACTGGCACTCCTCTGTCAATTCAGCTACTGGTGACAGCAGAAATTGCTAACAACTTCCGTTTACTGATAGCTTCCTTGGAAGGGATCATGACCCCAGCACTTCCCCCACACCCTATTCATGGCGGTCTGAGGGGACTAACTATGCTCCCTTATCTTCTGGTTGAGGAAACAATGACACTGGGGCAGAGTCTTAGAAGTTCCTAGTGCCAGAGTTGACATTTGACCTTGGCAAGTTTGGTTCTGGAGGGCAAACTCTTGACCACACAATTAACTTTGCAAACTATTAACTACTAAACAAGCCAAGGGTCTGGGAAGGCGTGCACAGTTCTTTGTGTGGTTTGTTGAAGCATCTTGGGATGACTGAGATGGTAAGATAGGTATGGGTAGAGTTAAGAATTAGAAGCTTGAATCCAAACGACCTACAAACCCAAGGTCCTGGAGCAAACCATTTCTCAGCTCTTAGCTTAAATTTCATTTCTAATGTGAGGTTCAAATGAAATGAAACCTATGGGTGATTTGGATGCTATAGGGGATACACCACGGCTTCCCACCACCTTTCTCAAGGGAGGGCCTTCCTTAATTAACTTCCAGGGCACAGGTCTCTTTCCTTGAGAGAGTTAGCGTATATGGGTGTAAGACGTGAATGAAGTAGCATGGTGTAGTTTGCCTGGCCCAGGTTTGGCTGTTTGTTTGTGCAGGACAATAGGCTTGTGTGATGATAGAACTTAGGATCTGATAACTCCAGTTTTTACTTTTCATTTAATTGCCCCAAGATTCAGTTTTCTGGTCTGTGAAATGGGGAGAATAAAGGGAGCCTTTGGAGCGAGTTCAGAGGTACACACAATGTGTTGGTCGAAACGTCATGGTCAGAGTAAGGGGTCTTTGTTATTACTGTTGATTTTAGAACAGAAAAACAAACAAACAAAAATGCAACCCCACTCAAAGATGTAGAAAGAGAAAAATGGAACCCACTGCCTTTAGTATCCACAAATAGACTTACTAGCAATCTTCATCTGCTCAATGCAGGGAAGGCAGGGAAGTCCCTTAGTCACAGTTCCTATCTACATTCAGATCACACATCTCACTAAAGAAAAAGATAAAGCTGGTGGAAGCCATGGGCTGTCATAACTGCATCAACATATCTACAGCAGTGGATGCATGCAGAGACTGTACTTAACAAACGAAAGTGAATACTTCCGAGTCTCAGAGCAAACAAAATCAGTGCATATCGGGGGGTGTGGGGTGTGGGGTAATGTCCCCAGCTGGAGAAGAGTCCGGGTGACTACTTAGACTCTGCTCAGCAGCCAGGCATGGATTTGAAAGTAGCTGGTCAGGGGTAGAACTGCAGGCAAGGGGTGGAAAGAAACAGGGAGGGGCGGAGAGAAGGAAGCAAGGACTCCTTACACAGCAGCAAGAGGCTGAGGAAGTGATCCCCCTACCCCGCCCCGCCCAGGGGCTCATGGGAGGGAACCTACTGGTTCCCCAGACTCGGGAGAACTCGTGCTTCGGAGGGTCTTATAAGTGCCTTTTGGAAACTCAGCATTTGTTAACTTGTCACCGCATAAAGGCAGGAGAGAAGCCTGACATTTTTCTGACGCCTGAAAGCGAAAGAAGAAAGGGTTCTTACTTTCAGGGCCACATCCTGAATGACAGGGGTCAGTGTGTGCAACCGATCCGTGTGGGCGCAGGCTTCTAATTATTTCCTGGATAACCTGTTATCTATTATCCATCAGGCGCCTTGCCAGAATATGCTAACATCTCCGGAGTTCCTGCTCTGGAGTCTGAGGAACGGCTTGTTTTCATTTTTAAAGGGGACACAGGCGTTGAGCGACAGCAGCTGGGTATCACAGTAGAAGGGCTACCCTCTGTTGGGCTTGAGCTGATAGAGAACAAAGGCTACTAAGGTGTGGGTGGGACGGGTGGGGTCAGAGTGGGGCACCCGAGGATGTGAGGGCGCCCAAGCCCCTGGCCAGAAACAAAACATTTTCTCCTCAGGACTCCTTCCCTCAGTCTTCTCTTGGAGACTTGGCTGTAATCAGAAATGTCTGGAGATTTTTTCTGAGAAAGTTGAGTTTTCTTAGGCTGTAGTCATTTGCTGGACAAACACGGAAGCTCTTCAAAGAACCTTCTTCTGGGAGATAGGGAAGGGAGGATCCACACCCAGGCGAGCTATCAACTATCGGTCACACCCTGGCCTGTATTTGTACTAAAGCACAAAGAAAAGTCAGCCAGTGGGAGGGGACCACAAATATGGGACATTGTTCTGTTTTCTAAAGATAGCCCTTGTTCATTTATTTAAAATTTGGAAAGTCCAGGAAAAAAAAAAAAAAGACTAGAAGTTGATTTCTCAGAGGCCCATTGTCCTTGTTAACATTTTGGCGTAGGATGTACCCCTCCCGCCATGTTAATTTATACCGGACCGGTGAAAGCCAGGGCTTTTAAGCTAAAAATACAATGCTTCCCTTTCATTCTTTGGAGGCGTGGGGAGGGCAACGTGTTGTTTAGCGCTGGAGTTTAAGGTCAGAGTTCTGGAACCCTCAGAAGGCCCATGTTGCCAGGCTAAAGGTGAGCCCTGCTTACTCCCCAGGGCCTGGGATGGCTAAAATCCAGGGCCTTTTGTTTCAAACAGAGCAAGGGGGTTAAAAGGGTATTCCAGTTATCAAAAGCCCACAGACATGGGGCCAACTCTCCACGGAAGCTTCCAGAAAACTAGAGAAGGTGGAACAAAGTTTTCGAAGGTTCAGAAAACGGTTGTAAAGGGACAGATGAGGTAATCAGATACTAGGTGGTTCCAGATTTCTGCCACGGAGCAAATTCCAGGCCAGAGCTCAGGCACAGAAAAGCAAGCCGAACTCCTAGCTCTTAGTGGAGCAGACAGGCCAGGAGAGGCCGGGTGGTGGGAATTGGCCTAGCAGAATGTAAGAGAGGCAGGAATTCCACAAAGAGGTCTCAAAGGTTTGCCGGGAACATTCTGCTGAGCACCAGGCTGTATGCGCGCGGAATCACAGGCAAGGCTCCAGGAGACGGCAGAAAAAGCAGTTTTAGAGGCACTTACAACGGTATACTTTTTAAAAATTAGGTTCTGAATTTTAAAAGATTTTTACTTTGTATATTCGTTTTGCCTACATGCCTATATGTTTTGCTTACATTCACTTGTGTGTCTGCTGCCTGCAAAGGTCAGAAGAAGGTGTCAGATCCCCTGCTACTGGAGTCACAGATGATTGTAAGTCATTGTGTGGATGCTAGGGGTTGTATCTGTGTCTTCTACAAGAGTAGTCAGTGCCCTTAACTACTGAGCCATCTCTCCAGCCCTAAATAGGTTCCTTTGGACAGAAGAACAGAAATATTTGTTTAGAAGGCATTGGGTTGCTAAGTAGGTAACTAAGCGGGTTAGAGAGGAAAGCTGAGCTTCATGTCTTAAACCCGTTGCTTACAGGAATCTTTCACACTTGTGCAGTCTCCTTGAGAGGCCCTCAGAATGTCTGTGAGGTAAAATTGATTGGCATGTATCAACATTATTAGAAAGAAAAGTGAGACTTTGTTTAAACCTTTGTTTGTTTGTTTGTTTGTTTTGATTTTTTTTCGAGACAGGGTTTCTCTGTGTAGCCCTGGCTGTCCTGGAACTCACTTTGTAGACCAGCCTGGCCTCGAACTCAGGAATCCACCTGCCTCTGCCTCCCAAGTGCTGGATTTACAGGATATGTGTACCCTATGTCAAGCAGTAAAAACACTGTTTAAATGGACAAGAAATGATAATATACAAATTTTAATGAGAATACTGGCATTGATAGTTTTGCAAATCTCTTTAGCATCTGGCAGAATAGAATAGCTGAATACTTGTGTCTGTTTTTGGATTCAACACACTGGGACATGCTGTTTCAGTATAAGTATATGGAGAAAAACTAGTCTCATCCAAATCTAAGATTTGGAAAGAGATAAATAGGGGCTACAGAGACAGTTGATTGGGTAAGAGTGCTTGCCGTTCAAGCAGGAAGACCTGAGTTCTAGTCCCGGAGTCCCCATAAATGTAATGCATGGCCAGGTGTAACCCCAGCATTGCAGGGTGGGGAGAGGCAGATGCTGGGGTGCTGCCTGCCTCAACGAAGAGTCTTGTGTTCAGTGAGAGGTCTCATTTTAACGTAATGAGGTGGGGAGCCATAGAGGAAGACACCCCATCCTCATCTGGCCTTTACACACACAGATGCACACACATGTATAACACAAACACACACACAGATGCACACCAACTCACACTCACACAGAGAGGAACAGGAGAAAGGAGAAATAGTTAAATAGCCTTTCCCGATTTACCAGTTTTCTTTCGACACCACATGAAAACAGAACATGAGCAAGTTTATCCTTCAGACACTGATTATGTGGAATCTGAAATCATGTATTAGAAAACTTTAAAAAAAAAAACCTTTGACATCGAGGTCTCATAACCTTTCTTTCACTTTGAATCCATCTTTGCCTCTGGATTATTTTGTAATCGCATGCGTGGGTCATTAGAAAATATTAGTGGCTGTGTAATGCAGCTATTCTGAATTCTGACACTTATGCATTATTAAAATTGCATTTGTTAATATTGCCACCAGCCTTATTGTATACTCTTTTATTGTAAACATTGCATTTTTATAACCCCTTGAGAATCTCATCCATGTATATAATCAATTTTAGTCACTTCCCCTTCTTTTGCCCTATCTTATTCCCCCTTCTCCCACTAAACTCCATCTTTCCAACAAATCCATGTCTTTAGTGTGTGGCCCACTGAGTTTAACTGTGCTTCTTGCATGGACGTGGCTGGGAGGTTACATATTAGAATATGAAAAACTTCTCAGTGGCTACACCACTGAAGAAATGACACCTTGTTCCTTAGCCACCACGAATTGTCAAACAAGGGGGACCAGAAAAGCTTCTACGTATTAGGAACTGTGATTATCAAAATGGCTGGTGCTCATTCCCTAAGTATCTAATTTTAGTTTAAAAGCTCAGATTTTATTATTGGTAATAAACTGTCTCAGGTGCTTCCTCAAAATAATAGGAAGGTGCTCTCTGTCTGTCTTTCTGTCTTGTGTGTGGTGTGATTACCTGCCTGCCTCCCTCCCTCTCTGCTTCCATGATGTGAGCTACTATGTCCAGCCTACCTTCCTTTCTAAGATGGACTGATACCTCAGAAACGGTGAGCTCAGATAAACAATCCCCCATCGTGTTGTTTATGTCAGGTATTTTAACACAGCAAAGACAGGTGTGCCGAATACTCTGCTTTTCTGAGGTCTTGTGGCAGCAGCCTAGGAGCGAGCTACCCCTTCATCAGTTGAGGGAATGAGAGGAGGAGGGTGAGAGGACTGGAGCCTAAGAATCCCAGGAAGAGACTGTTGGGGCTGACAACCCTGAGATGTAGCTCTGCTGAGGGGTGCCAGCTGGCTGGTGCTGTGGTGCTTGCAGTGTGAGTGATGCTGGTTTCCGAAGTGTTGGGGAAACTGTAAAATGTGTTCCACTGATGCTGGAGAGGGGGGATAGGGGGGGAGCTGTGGCTGCCAGGGTGAAGAGACATGGCTGGGGGGCGGGGGAGACTCAACCAGAGATGCAAATGGGAAGGAATTGTTCCTCCCTCCCTCCCGAGCCTTGCAGTTTCCCTGTCCCGTGTCACCTTTGCAGAGTCCAACAGAGACTGCAGGGAAGCAGACCTATGGCCTGTGGAGCCTTTGCTTAAGCATCCCAAATGAGATAATGAAGGGGTGGCCTTGGAACCAAGTGTGGGTCCCAGGAATATATGGATATATGTGCCCCTGTTTGCATTAATATAAAGAACCCTTTGCCATCTTATTTAAGAGATATGTAAACATTGCTTCCAGAGAATCAAAACCACACAAAAAGATGTTTCCCGAGAAAGTCCTTTATTCCTGAATCCTTCCAGCCTGGTCTCCCACACCTCCTAGTTAACCTATTCTGTCAGTTTCTCATTTATCCTTCCCATGGATATTTTCCAGAATTAGACAGATACCTATGTCACTGTCTTTTATATTTTATACAGAGGTATGACAAGTTACTCAGCTTTCTTTTACTGTAACAAATATCTCAGGTAAAGACATTTATAAAGAGAAGGTTTGCCCTGGCTCACAGTGTTGGAAGGGTCAGTCTGTGGCTGGCTGGCAGTACTGCTGCTCATATAGCAGCAGCACAGTATGGTGGGAGTATTGTCACAAAGCAAAGTGTCCATAAGCCTGTTAGTAAGCTAAAAGAGACCAAGAGACCAACATCCCATAAGGCATGAACACATGGTCCCAGGTCCAAAGTTATACAAGATTTCTTAGGAAGCCAGATCGTTTGAAGGGTCTGCTATTCAGACAGTACCCAGCTGGGAGGTTCCAGATGCAAACAATAGCTCATATCTATATATTATCTATAATCATCTTGGTTTTGAAGTAACAATTTTTAAATTAACTAATTCATTAATTGTGTATGTGTGTATGCATGTGGGGGGATGCCTTGGTGTATTTGTGAAGGTCAGAGGACATTTGCTGGGGTCAGTTCTTCCACCATGTGGAGCCCAGGAATTTGTGACCAGGCAGGACAGCCCAGAGGAGGAGGGCTTGTCTTCTTGCTGAGGCCATTTCCAGGTTTAATGAGAATCTGACCTCCTTGATGGAGAATCCCATTGAAAACTACCCAACTCTCTTCTAGGAACCAAAGTCAGGATGACCTAGCTAACTTACCTTAGCCTTTGTTGGAACCTCCTCCAGCTAACACCTTAGCTTCTGCTAAAGCTGTGTGATTCCCCAGGTGGCAGTGGTGCACGCCTTTAATCCCAGTTCTCTAGAGGCAGGGTCAGATGGATTTCTGTGTGGTTGAGGCCAGCCTGGTCTACAGAGCGAGTTCCAGGATAGCCAGGGCTATACAAAGAAACCCTGCCTTGAAAAAAACCAAACCAAAACTGTTAGCCCCAAACTGCTTCCTCTGCTCTGAGAAGTTCACCCTGCAGCTGCAGAGAGGTGTGGGCGAGGTCTCTGCCCTTCAAAAGCCCATGTCCTGGGCAGTCAGGGCCACACCCAGGTCCTTGTACACTTGGTGTCTCCCCCTAGCCCCCACTGGAATAAAGACTTTCAGTTGGTTATATACCGAGTCTGAGTGGTCCCCTCTGGTGAGGTCCTCCTACCACAATGAACTCAGGTCCTTCAGCTTCGGCAGCAAGCACTTCTCCTTACCCAGCCATCTTACTAGTTATCTCAGTTTGGATTTTTCGATATATTCTGGAAATCAATTGGTAAGTATCCTTTCTAGTCTTTAGCCAGCCAACCAATTGTATCTCTTTCCACACACCACTATTACTTCTTTACTTCTTCCTTCTCTTCTTCCTTCCCCTCCTCCTGCTCCCCCTCCTCTTCTTCATCCTCCTCCTTCTAGAAGAAAAGAGTCTTACACAGTTCAGGCTGGCTTTGATCTCATTACATAGCCAGCCTGGCTTCTAATTTGCAATCCTCCTGCCTCTTGAATGCTGGAATTACAGGCATTTATCATCATGACCATCAGCAGATTTTTTTTTCCCCTCAACCCTAAATAATGCTGTAAGAGCAGCCGCCTGGCATATAGATATTTTTATACTGTCACAGGTGTGTCCTCATGGTAAATTTCTAGACATGGAACCACTGGGCTGGCAGGGATCTCTGAGGGCTTTGCCTGACACTATCAAATTCCTCTCTCTCAGGTTTGTACCACTTTCCCTTACACTAGTAATATCTAATGCGGATTCTTCCTTACGCCAGTAATATATAATGCTAGTTCTCCACCATAATATACTTTCAAGATTTTGAATTTTTGCCAGTCTGATATGTAAAACAAATCCCGTCTCAGAATAGTTCTTTTGAGGCTGATGTAGGGCTGCCTATGCCGAAGCGGCATGTGGGATAGTTTTAATTTGCATTTTTTTAAAAGAGAGGAGTGAGCTGAACAGTGGCTTGTATGCTTGTCAGCTTTATATTTGTTGTTAATTTTCTAGTCATATCTTTGCCTGTTTCTCTAGAAAACTTTTGGCACTTGCTCTAAAAAAATTTAAATTATTTATAACCTGGGTGTGGCAGTACACAAACTTTAGTCAGAGCCCTCTAGAGCCTGAGGGAGGATTCTTTTTTTTTTCTTCTTCTTCTTCTTTAAAAGGGGGGTAGGTGCGTCCTGGAGAAATGGCTCAGCTTTGAGTACTGCAGGGGGAGAGGACCAGAGTGTGGTCCCCAGCACCCACAGGGGACAGCTCGTAATCTCCTGTGACCCTAGCTCCAGGGGTGCTGCAGGCAGGTGTATACACACACACACACACACATACACACATGCATACACAAGAGCACATTCTCACCCCCCCCCCCACAAATCTTTGAAAAAAAGAAAGGCTTTTTGTATAGTAGGAATTTTAGTGCTTTCTCTTATCTTCTCTCTCCCCTTCCATTTGGTGTTGTTTGTGTATCAGTAGATACATGTCCATGCAGACACTAGTGGAGGCCATTCGAGGACACCAGGTGACTTCCTCTACTGTTCTTGCCTTGTCACCCTGAAGCAGTCTCTCTTTGAAGAGGAAGCCTGTGGCTGGAGTGGCCTGCCTGTGAGCTCTTGGGATCAGCTTGCCTCTGCCCTTAATGCTAGGCCTTCAGGCAGGCACAGCCATACCTGGCTGTTTGCTGGGTGCTAGGATTTGAACTCACACCCTCATGTTTGCAGAACAAACCCTTTTACCTTCTGAGCATCGTGCCACGCCTCTATTTTGATCTTTTTTATTTCTTCAATAATATAGGTTGGAAATACTTCCTCTTACGCTGATATATGTCCTTTGAATTTCTTCATGGAGGTTTTGCTCTGCAAAAGCTTAAACAATTTTAAAGCAATTAAATGTAACAATATTTTATCTTGGTGCAACTTGATTTGGGGGCACAATCAGAACATTTTCCTCATACTTGAGTCATAGAGAAACTTAGTTATATTTTCTTTTAATACCACCCCCTTTAGTTCTCAGATCCATTCGGAACTCATGGTATCTTCCAGGATGGCTGGTTTGTTATCCATTGCAGTAGGACAAAAAGTTTCAACATTTAGTAGTTACGTGTTGCGGTCAGTGCAGGCTGAGCTCGGCGGCTTGGCTGCTTGGCTAGCTTTGGCTCTGACACATAGTTGCTGTTTGTCGCTGGGCTGGGGCTCCTCGGAGCCTTGATGTGGGTGTTAGGACAGCCGGGACTTTCTCCTTCCCCATCTGAGTCCATGGCCTCTGCTCTGTGTTGCGTCTCTGTGGGCCTCTCTAGTGGGACAGCTGGACTGCTCTCCCTCTCCCCTCTTTCTCCCTTTGTTATCTTTCTGTTTTATTTCTGTTTCATTGTGATAAAATTAACATGCTATAAGATCCACCCATTTAACATTTATGGTTCAGCTGGGCGTCATCATGCTTTTCTTTAATCTCAGCATTCATGAGCTAGATCTCTGTGACTCTACATATTGAGTTCTGGTCCAGCCATGGCTACATAGCGAAGCCTAGTCTCAATCAATCAATCAATCAGTCCATCAATCAATACATAGTTTACACTTCAGTATTTTCACAAGCTACAACCACCTTCACAATCTAATCTTAGAACGTTTTAAACATTTCCTTGTATTTATTGATATTTATTTCCCACTTTGTGCTGGATCCCTCAGGCCTGCCTGAGCCTCACTCAGGCCACTACAGTCTACTTCCTAGCTCTATAAGATGTATATGGTGGACATTCCTTAGAAACAGAGTCTTACAATATACAGACTTTTTGGACTGACTTTTTTCACAATGCAATGAGCTCCATCCAAGTTATTATGAGTATTAGGACTTCATTCCTTTTACATCTACACAGAGTAATGCATTGTGTGGGCAGCCCATGGTTGCTTATCCACTTATCTACTGGGGTAGATTTAGCTTGTTTCCATCTTGGAACTAAAAATGTTTCCATCTTGGAACGAATAATGTTTCTTTGAACCTTTGGTATGAGTGTTTGTTTTTGTGTGCATATGCGATTGTGTCCCTTGTCACCTAGGGCTGTGGAGGAGGTGGTACCATTTGACATAATGTATTTCTAAAGAGTAAAGGTTTATTTTGTCTTGGAGCTTAAAGGTTGCAGTCTGTGCTGGGCTGGCTTCATGCTTTGGGCTAGTGTGAGACCACCGTCACAGCAGCAGCAGTCACGGTAGTGGCCACTGTCACGGTAGCGGCAGGAATCACAGTAGTATCAGCAGTCATGGTAGTGGCAGCAGTCATGTCATGGTAGTGGCTGCCATCACAGTAGTGGCCACTGTCATGGTAATAGCAGCAGTCATGGTAGCGGCCGCCATCACGGTAACGGCAGCAATGGAGAGAAGATGCTCACTTCCTTGCCATGAAGCAAAAGAGAAGAGGCAGCAACGGTCCATGAGAGCCTCTTCAAGGATGTGCTGTCCTCTCAAAGACTTCCCACAGGTCCTCCCAAAGCTATAGCCACCTCTAGTTGTGCCACCCAGTAATGGAACATTTAACACTTGCATCTTTGGGGACCAGTTATCCAAATGAGTGATAGCAGCCTCCACAGGGGCTCAACTTTCTTACACATAATGATATGTTTACACTTATATAATCTACACATACCCTCCTGCACACTCTAAATCACCTCTGGATTATCTATCTATCTATCTATCTATCTATCAATCTATCAGACTGGCCTTGAATTTGTAGTGATCCTTCTGCCTCTGCCAAGTGCTGGAATCTACAGATGTATATACCAGCACACCTGGCTACCTCCAGATTGTTTAGAATGATATAAATGCTATTCAAATCACTATTATATTGTATTGTTCTGGGAATAATGAAAGTTAAAAAAAAAGTCTATGTATTTACTTTTAGACAGGTTAGCTTCAAACTTACTAGGTAGCTGAATGGCTGGCCTTGAACTTCTGATCCTTCTGTGTCTACTTCTTAAGGTCAGGAATAGTAGATAGGAATAATATATATGGCTGTTAGTGCAGACCTTTGTGTGAGTGTAGGGTTGATATTATTTATGTGATCCGTGAAATTTCTTCACTGTGCAATGGTTGGCATGTGCCATGGTTGGCACGTAGTAGGGATAAAGGGCTGTGATGGTGTGTTAGGGCCTGTTAAAGCACAGGGTGATATGATTGGTGATAAAATTACAAATAATTCTACAATTAAAATTCTTCAATATGGGAAATTTGTTAGGTTAGTTGAGATCCATCAACTGTTAATTAGGGTAAAGCAGGTTGAGGCCTTGTTGTAAGTTATCGTGGCCAGCCATGGTTTTTGTTTAAAAGATATCATGCGTTAGTTGTAGAACCCTCGAATAAAGAGAGCTGACTATATTTTATCTTTTTCTTTGAAGTCTAGACCTAGAAGTAGAAATGCTGAGTCAACGTGTATTTTATGTATGTATACATATTTTAAAGGAACTTCCAAATCGTTTTTCCAAAGTGGTTGCACTTTGTCCTCAAAAGCGTTACTGTTTAAGGTGAAACCACACTATTCTTTCCTTAGGCCCACGAATAACATTAAAGGGGCTCCCACTCACGCCTTTTCCTCCGAGATGGGGACTCACTGTGTAGCTCAGGCTGACCTCAAAATCACAATTTGGTTCTGCCTCAGCCTACCGCACCTATCCTTGCGGCTCTCCCTCTTCCTCTTCTTCTTCCTCTTCCTCCTCCTCCTTCTCTTCCTCCTCCTCTTCATGGTTAAAGGTGCTGAAATGTAGATCAGACAAGTGTTCTCCCAAGTTACACCTCCACAGTACTTTCTTCTTCCGTTTTGTTTGTTTGTTTTTGTTTTTCAAGATAGGGTTTCTCTGTGTAGTCCTGGCTGTCCTGGAACTCGCTCTGTGGACCAGGCTGGCCTCAAAACTCACAGATCTGCCTACTTCTGCCTCCCAAGTGCTAGTATCAAAGGCGTGCACTACCACCACTGCCTGGCTCCATTTCCTTTTTAAGTTTCCTTTTAGCTACACTGCTAACCTGTCAGGAGTCTGTGCAGCAGCAAGAGCCCCGCCCCCAGCCCATGGATCTCTGTTTTACTCTTAAAATTTTGAGACAGGGTCTCATTAAGTGGCTCAGTCTATAGTAAAGGCAAACTTTGAACTTTCTACCCTGCTTCCTCAGCCTTCCAAGGTATGATTATAAACCCTGTACCAGCTGTATAAACCTGCACCATCAGGTCCAGCTATGTAAGGGATTTCTTTCTTTTTCTTTTAAAAAAACCATTTAAAGGTATTTTTATTTATTGACTTAGTGTGTCCATGTATGTGTTACCAACATGTACCACATGTTTGCCACTCTAGTAGGCCGTGTGAAACTGGGAGAGCAGAGTGTAAAAATGAGGCAGACTAAAGCCTCACGCAATAGCCAACTTTGAACATCAGACAATTTATACTCAGAGGGCTAAGAAGAGTCACATGAATAAGATGGTCAGTCACAAGAACAAACCACATGTGACAAAACCATGTTTCTGTAGAGGCACATGACTAACAACAGCTGAAGGAAACTCACCCTTATCTGATGTACCTGGGAGGAGCCTGGAAGCATCCCAAGAACAAGTCTGTGTTCTGGAGAAACTGAGGTTGCAAGGCTCATGGCTCATGTCTTCACTGAGCCATCTCACCAACCCCTTTGCCTCCTCTGCCTAACCCTCCATCCTTCCTTCTATAGTTTCCTCTCTGTCTCTGTCTCTCTATCTCTATCTCTCTGTCTCTGTCTCTTTCTCTCTTGATCCTTCTACTTTAGCTTCCCAAGAGCTGGGATCACAAGCACGCAGCCCACACACTGCCTTATGGATTTCTTAATACCAGAGATTTTTTTCCTCTTAGTGTCTTAGTTACCGCTCCTATTGCTGCAATAAAACCTAAGACCAGAAGCAACTTGGGGAGGTGACGATTCTTTTGGCTTCTAGTTCAACATCATAGTCCTTCATTGAAGGTCATGGTAGGAACACAAACAGGGCAGGAACCTGGAGGCAAGAGCTGATGCAGAGGCCATGGAGGAGTGCTGCTTTTTATCATGCTCCTAGAGGCTTAGACAGCTTGGTTTCTTATAGCACCCAGGACCACCAGACCATAGGTCACACCACCCACATGGGCTAGATCCTCCTACATCGGTCATCTACCATGAAAATACACCCCAGGCTTATCTAGGGAAGCACTCTGTCAAGTGAGGTTTCCTTTTTCCAAAATTACTCCTGCTTGTGTCAAGTTGACATAAGGCTAGCCAGAGCACCTAGTGTCTTTCCTAATGAGTTATTCTTTTTCTTTTTAAAAACATTTATTTATTTCCAGGACAGCCAGGGATGCACAGAGAAACCCTGTCTTGAAAAACTAAAAAAAAAAAAAAAAAAACCTATTTATTTATTTTATGTATATGAGTACACTATAGCTGTACAGATGGCTGTGAGCCTTCATGTAGTTGTTGGGAATTGAATTTAGGACTACTGCTCGCTTTGGTCAACCCCGCTTGCTCTGGTCGGCCCCGCTTGCTCAGGCCCAAAGATTTATTTATTATTATAAATAAGTACACTGTAGGTGTCTTCATACGTACCAGAAGAGGGTGTCAGGTCTCATTATGGGTGGTTGTGAACTACCATGTGGTTTCTGGGATTTGAACTCAGGACTTTTAGAAGAGCAGTCAGTGCTCTTACCCGCTGAGCCATCTCACCAGCCCCATTTTTTCTTTCTTTTTTTAAATTAAATTTAATTTTTTTGTACTTATTCACTTTAATCCCATTCACTGCCCACCTCCTGGTTACCCCCTCCCACAAGCCTTCCCCTTCTCCTATGAGCAGGTAGGGGGCCCCCTGGATATCCCTCCAAAACTGGCACTTCAAGTCTCTGCAAGGCTAGGTGCTTCCTTTTCCACTGAGGCCAAAAAAGGCAGTCCAGATAATAGAACACATCCCACATACAGGCAACAGCTTGTTCAGGACCCATATTAAGGTCAAACTGCACATCTGCTACATATGAGCGGGGAGGCCTAGGTCCAGCTCCTGTATATTCTTTGGCTGTTGGACTCTGAGAGCCCCAAGGGTCCAGCTTACTCGACTCTAACTCTGTTGGTTTTCCTGTAGAGTTCCTATCCCCTTTGGGGCCCACAATCCTCCCTCCTCTTCTTCTGTAAGAGTCCCCAAGCTCCATCCACTGTTTGGCTGGGGGTGTCTGTATCTGTCTGAGTCAGTTGCTGAGTGGAGCCTCTCAGAGGACAATATGCTCCTGTTTGTATGGTTCAGGAGTCTGATGGAGGTGGAGGAGACGCAGCAGGAGAATGATGAGTTATTTCTTAAAGGTATCTCTCTGAGTTTCAGGGCTTTGTTTTCAATCTGTAAACTGTGGATAATAATAGTATGTACCTCAAATAGATGTGAAGATGTAATGAGACAATGAATATAAAATGCTTTTAACAGTGTTCAGGGTATAGTAGATCCTCAATAAATGTTGGCTATATATTACTATTTATAACTACGATTTCCCACTAACTCTAATAAATGTCCCAGCCACGAAGTCCGAACCAACTAGATTTCTCTGTGGAGAACTTTTCTTTGTGGAGCAGAGATATACCTATTAACAAGATCTGACTTTCAGGAGTGGTCTGAGTACTGGGGAAGGTGCAGAAGGAGCATGCCCGGGTCCAGAGATGCTTTATGAAAGGACCACAGGCAGGTGATGTGTACAAAGCACAGTACAGCTTGGAAGGGAGGTGGACCTAGAGTCCTTCTCGACACTTCTCCTTACTATACTGGTTAGTGTAAGGAGGGAGGGGAGTGTTATAGCTTAGATCACATTAACTGTGATGTCATTAGCTTTTTAGCTTCCTTTGTCTTCATATAATTAGCATCTAACTGAAGTATGAACCGGGACAGGCTCCTGCACAAACAACGCTAGGTTGTCCAGCTTCCTGTGTACTTGAGAGAAGTATTTCGTGTTACCTGAGCATTCTGGTCTTGGCCGGTCTTCCGTTGCTCACTCAGCTTGGTAAGAGCTCTGGGAAGAGAGGGGACCATTTCAGAGACATGGAGTTAGGTGTTCTATACTTTTCAGGTTATACAGTTCATTTCCAAAATTGGTGTCCCCTGATTTTTATTTTTTTTTCCGTCACAGAAAACAGTATTTGCTGCTTCGTGTTGTATTTTTCATAGCTACAACCAAACATACAGCAAGTTGCAACGAGAGAGAGAGAGAGAGAGAGAGAGAGAGAGAGAGAGAGAGAGAGAGAGAGAGTTTATTTTGTTCAAAGTTTGATGTTGGGGAAGGCATGCAGGAAGGAGCAGCTCTTAGTGGTTACCTCTGGAGCCCAAGGATACTTGCTCACGTCTCAGTAGAGCAGCAAGAGAAAGGGAAGTTCTAGCATTTAGCTTCCCCCCCCCCGCCATGTTATACTTCCATGATCCCAGCCTATTGGATGGTTTTGCTTCCCAAGCTAATCCTTTTACACAAGCACTGTCACAGAGCTATCCAGAGATGTGTCTGCTAGAGGATTCTAAATCTAATCAAGCAGATAATGGGGGTGTACCATCACAGCTGTCTAAAGGATTGGATACACCAACAGTTAGAAAATACTGGATGGGATGATTTTCCATTGACAAGAATATATGCTTCCAATACAGACCAGACTCTCGGTCCTTCTTTCTTACTGTTCTATAGTTGTGAGAAGACATCATGACTAAGGTGGCCAAATGCGGGCTTGTTTCCAGTTTCGCAGGGCTAGTCCTGTGAATAATCATCATGATGGAAAGCATGATGGCAGGTAGGCAGGCTTGGTGCTTTGTAGGTAGAAGTATTGTGCAGCTGAGCCGTTACACCTGATCCATAGGCAGAAGGTAGAAAGTGAGACTGGGCCTGGTATCACCCCCCCAGTGACATACCTCCTCCAACAAGGCCATACCTCGTAATCCATTATAAATAGTCTAACAACTGGCAACTAAATAATCAAAAATATTAGCCTATCGTGGGTGTTCTCATTCAAACCACCACAGGCAAGTGGATGATTTACAGATTACTGTACTGGTTTCCTTTGTTATCATTGTGGGCAAATTGCTATCACAACAATTCAAATGTGAGAAATTCTCCATCACTTGTGGCTTTTCTAGGCAGACATTTCATGTGCCTGGGATAACTTGAACATCCCAGGGTTTCTAGTACAGTGTAGAATTCACTTTCCTAACTTCAATCTTCAGTCTCTTGGGGTTTCTTAACAAGAAATCTGACCTGCTATGCACTGCGTGGCTTCCAAGACTTTCCATTGAAAGTGATGAAAGTTTCCATGATTCCATAACTCTTGTGTTTTGCATGTGTGCAAAAAATAGCATCTCATGGCAATGCAAGTCTGTTGTGGCAGCTAGGCACCCTTAGATCATAGTTTCTGTGGCTTTTGAGTACCTGGATAGTTAATTTGATTAAACAAATCTAAGTGAAACACTTTCAAAGTAGCCATGCAAAACCAAATTGACCCAGACATGTTCTCTTCTCAAGAAGTCTTTCAAATGAGTTTATAATTTCTACCCTGAAGCCTGCAGTGGGCAGAGTCAGGTCAATTCCTGAGGTGCCTGAAGCCATCTTTTCTATTGTCCTCATGTAAAGTGTTCTGTTCCATTTTAGCAGCATAAATTTCTTTATCAACTACATTGTCTTTGTCTACAACTTTCAGTTTGCCTCTTCTTTGGTCAAACTGCATACTTTTCAAAGATCTTCCTTTTGATGCAGATTTTCACTATATGTCTGACTAAAAGCAGCCAATGATAACCATGCCACAGCCTAATGCTATGCAATCATGAAATGTCCTCTGAAAGATTAATTGGAATGTTAAGTTAAGACTCTCACAAAGGTTCAGGATACAGGCAAATCCCCACAAGTTCTTCGCAAGAATGTAAAACAAATAGTCCTTAGTCTAAATTTTTGTTCCCCTCTGAAGCCTCAGGAGTCTGACTTTCACTATCTACATGTTGTTGGCATTCTAGTCTCCTGAGCTCCTCCCGTAATCTCCCCTTAAGCTTTGCTTTCACAAGTCAGTTCCAAAGGTTTAAGGTCAGGTGTAGTCGCATGTATAGATGGCACTACTTCCTTGGCATCAGGTTACTATGTTTCTTTATTTTCTATCATCAAATAACTAGAATTGGGTGGGAAGGGTAAGGTAGAACAGTTCACACCATGGTAGCCAGGAAGCAAAAAAACCAAAAAACCAAAAAACCAAAACCAAAAACGATGCAGGGCCAAACTGTAGCTCTCCTAGGGGATATCCTCAGTGATATACTAGGCTCCACCTCCTATTTTTGTTACCTCCAATATAACAGTCATCATGTTATGACTCTCCTAAGTGATTAATTCATCCATATGCCAAAGCCCCCATGCTCCGGTTGTTTTAGAAACTCCCTCAAAGACACAGCAGAAGTATGATCTACTTTAGGTGTTTCTTCTTATCTTTTAAAAAAGATTTATTTATTTATTATTATTATATCTAAGTACACTATAACTGTCTTCAGATGCACCAGAAGAGGGCGTCAGATCTCATTACAGATGATTGTGAGCCACCATGCTGGGATTTGAACTCAGGTCCTTCGGAAGAGCATTCGGTGCTCTTAACCACTGAGCCATCTCTCCAGCCCTAGGTGTTTCTTTATTTAATCAAATTGACAACCAAGCTTAGCTATCTCAGTAACCTTTCCAGAGGATTTGAAGGTATCAGAGTGCATCTTACACAGCTACTTTGGTGTTGATGCTCACAGAGAACTCCTGTTTTTCTAAGTTGAGAGCAGAGCCTCTTGGCGTGCCGGGGAGTTTATTTGGACAACTCCCAAGAGGAGGGAACAATCATGAAAAATCTAGAAGCTGGCCACTGGTCAGTCTGTTCCACCTGGCTCATCAGCTCCAAGATGTATAAAGGAGACAAGCTAAGACGAGAACAGAGAAAACCCATCCAGGCTCAATACAAGCGACCATCAGTGAGTGGATCACCTGTGTGCTGGCTAACTCTCCTTGAAGTCCATTTCTGATGAGAACCACTGTGAACTTCTCCCATTCAGGAGATTCATGGGTGAGATTAAACAGACTTGCCATTTGTCTTGTAGGCCGACACCAGAAGGGGACTGTCAATCTCACAGGAGGTAGAGTCACTTACTAGACAAACTTGTGGGCATGTCTGTAAGGGAGCTCCTAGATTAGGTTAACTGAGGCAGGAAGACTCATCCTTAACAGGCTGAGGTTCCAGATGGAGCACCAGCGCCATTCCCCTCGCTCTGCTCCTGAGCTACTTACGCTGTGTGTGTCTCTTGCTTTTGCACCCTGGCAGACAGCACTCTCAAACTGCAAGCCCAAACAAACCAGAGAGGGCTAAGAGCCAAGTAAAAAAAGATCAATTTTGCGGGAAAGGTAGTTCAATTAAGAAAATGTTTGGCTAGTATTGCCTTGGGTTCAGTCCCCAGCACTGTATAAGCCAGCGGTATGTTTTGTAATCTCACACTGGGGAGTTGAATTCAGGAGGATCGGGAATTCAAGGTCATCCTCTACTACATATGGGAGTTCAAGGCCAACCTGGGTTACAGGAGACCTACTCTCAAAAAAAAAAAAAAAAAAAAAGCGCAAAAACGAAGCAAACAACCAAGGACTAGGTTTTCCCCCTCGTGTGAATTCTCAAAGGCAAACCAGAAATAAACATAAAAACGAGCCCTTAAATATAATTTTCTTTCTATCTTTCTTGTGGGTTAGATGTTTATTCATCTCTACTACCAATGAAAAATAGATTTGTGGTCTTTTAGTCACTAGTGTGACAGTTTAAGAGATACCACCCTGCTTAGTAGTTGGGTGCTGAGGGCTCCACCCTTACCAATAGGTTAGTGTCTTAAAACAGGCCTGAGGGGCTGGATGTGGGGGACATGCTCTTGTAGTGCCAGCAGGCCGGGGGAGGAGGACTGCTTGACCCTACGAGTCCAAGGCTAACTTGGGGAACATAGCAAGATTTTGGGTAGTGAAATTCCTTTGCTTGGGGAGTTGTAAATAAGGTCTACTCCTCCTGCTAAGTTCCTGACACCAATCTGAGGCGTGATTCCACCACAGACGTTCACTCTGGAGAACCAGGGAGTTCCCTGGGCTTCCTCATAGGGCATAGGTGAGAGATTGGTTACAGTGGCTTGGTAGCTCCTCCCCTAAAGGGTCACACCCAGAAAGTCTTTAGCTAGCATGGGGTTGGGCTTCCTGTAAGGATGGAGCCCCCTTCTTTAGTCTTCCTGGGCCTATATACTTTAGTCCTTCCACAAGGCATGTGCAATTAAGGCAGAGTTACATATAATAGCATATAATAAGTGGTAGTGAGCAGCGGGATGCTAAGGTGAGACAACCCCTCTCCCTCCGTGAGGGAGTGTAAATGGTCAGCAAGCCCAGGATATTCCTTTGCAAGGGAGTGCAGATGAGTTCAAAGGCAGATTCTTGGCTGGGAGGATAGTTACACACAAAACCTTGTCTTTTTTTTTTTTTTTTTTTTTTTAATTAAAAGAACAGGACGGAAGGAATTGGTCTCCCTGTCTTTCAAGGACACAGAGAAGAAACTTCCAGGACTTGTTCATGATCTTGGGACTGGACTCCCCAGCTTCCAGAGCTATGTACAATACATTTTTTGTTGTTGTTGTTGTTTTAGCCATTCCTTAATCCAACTAATGGGCTTCTTAATATTAATCCCATAGCGAGTCACAGCAGGTTGTCCCTGAAGAAGCCCACTCAACCCTCAACCTCCACCCCCATCAGACTGCTGGCTCTTCAAGTGCAGCCTCTCCCTATATCCAGGCATCAAGTCTTGCTGCTGTGGGGAGCCCGACTTCTTTACCCTCCCACCATGGCCCCTGTGCCCTGGGGGTTGGTCTTACCCCCTCAGCAATGTCTGTTGGTCAGTCCTAAACACGGATTCCATTTGAGAAGTCCCCATTTTTCGGGGCTTTGGGCAGAAGGACTTCCACAAAGAATGCTTACAAAACAGCCACTGTGGCTGGCCTGAACGGTGGTTTAGGTTAGATGGCTGTCGCCTCTATCGCTCCAAGGAGTCCTGCCTTTTTCAGAGGAGGCTGCTGTGAAATGAGGGAAGGTATGCATCGTCCTGGTCCTCTGTCAGTCCCCGAATTAACCTGTGTGTCCTCTGAGTCACTCAGCACCAGTGGAGAAGTCCTCCCATGGCTGGTTCATCGCTGTGGCCTACTACCCCGAGGTGATGCTTATAAAGATTTCACATAGGGCTCAGACTTTGAGCTGCAGAACTCTGGTGAGCCTGGAACAAAGGAGTCGTCCAGGAATACAGCAGGGGCATCCCTGGGTCTCTGGGGGAGCGTAGGGGTGGCTTCCCAGAGTAGCGATTCTCAAGATCTGGCCCAGCTTGCCCCGTGGTCCTCTGTGGGTGGGTTCCTGCTTGTGTGCTTGAAGTGCTCATTAGATTTACTATTAACACACAGAAAGCTAATAGGAAGGTGAAGCCACTGAAGCAAACCCGTCTGATGCACTCCCCGAGGAGTGAATGATCCATCTTAGAGATTATTTGGCCCACTCTCCTTCCTCTGGCGCCGCTCCAGAGGACCAAGCGTGAGCCAGTTGTTCCGCAATGGAAGAATCCTTAGTGAGGGCCCTGGAGGAGCCTTGCAGACAGTCAGGTTCAAGGAAGAGCCCATATTAGGCAAGGGGAGGCAGAAATGGTTCCTGCAGCTGAGAATTGAAGTGGTAGGGGCAAGGGTGTTGTGTTTCTACAGTACGGCATCTTTTATCACGGCTCCACATGATTTCACTGTATAATTGATTTGATCCACTTTCTTTCCTAATGATAAACAGGCTGCATACTTTCTATACCTACTGTAAATTGTCATAGTTGTGATGATGCACACCGACTCACAGGCTCTGACAGAGACTAGGACACATTCCTTTCCCCCACCTCATCCTCTAGAAAAGGCAGGATGTGTGGGGCTCAGAGAGACCACAGGCATCCTAAACCACAACCCTTGTTAAGTTCTCTGCGGAACTCCCCACCCAAGGCCCTGAAAGATGGGGCCTTCCCACCCATGTGGGGCATTTGAGGGTACCCAGTAACAAGCCTCTTAAATGGATGGAAGTAATGTAAAATGCAAAGACAGCATAAGGGTGTGGATTTGGAAGTGGAATTTTCTCTGGGACTGTAGCTCAGTTGGTAGAATGCTTGCCTAGTGTGTATAACGTTCCCGGTTCGATCCCCAGCACTGCGTACTCTGGGTGTGATGGTTCCGCATGCCCCGGAACCCTAGCAGCATTCAAGAAGTAGAGGCAGAGCAATCAGGAGTTCAGGGTCGTCCTCTGCTTTATTAGTGAGTTCAATCAAGGCCAACCTGTGCTACCTGAGACTCTGTTTTATCAGAAAGAAGAAAAAAGGAGAGGAAAGAAAGGGGTTGGGGTGGAGGGAGAGAGCAGAAAGTCTTGCGTAATCTCACATTTCAGGAATAATTTCTGGTAACAGTTTCCTGTATCTTTTTAGACTTTTACAAATGAGGTTTGTAAAGTTTCATCATGTGATGGACTCAGCCCTGAGGAGCTGTCTCTCTGGGCCGAGGTGGCTGCTGTGATGTGCCCCCCTCCCCCATTCCAGATGTTCTGATCTCCTTGTTCCTAGAGCCCACTGAGCACAGGCTGTGTGAGGACCACAGTGTCCTCCCTCTACATATTCACTCGGGTTCTTCTGTAGCCCAGGTCTCTGTTCAATCATCACCACTTCACAAAAACTGTCCCTGTCCCTAAAAGAACACCTCTCATTTTTCTGTCTCTTCACAGCCCTCATTATTGTCTATTTGCTGCTTGTCATTGACCTAGAAAAGTCTAGGAGGCAAAGACGCCACCTCACTCTTGTACACCCTTAGTATGTGCAACAGAAAGCGGCAGGTAGACAGCTGAGGGTGTAGCTCAGCTGTGCCAAATGGCATGAAATAGAGGCTCAAGAAATAAATAGATAATTAAGATTAATGTGAACTCTACATACAGTTCTGAAAGCTTGTTGGTAGAAAAATCTGAGTTTATTAACAGACAGCATTTCTTATGTCTCTATGTATTTTTTGAAACATACACTATCCGGTCCATTGCTCAGTATAGACCTGTAGTTAACTTTGGAATCAAAGAGAGGGAAAACCAGGCAAAAGAGAGTTCTCTGTATTTGTACAGATGTAACCTTCTGTTTGACTCAACAGTATGAAATACGAATCTTCCTAGTATTTTTATGACTGCTTGATAATGTTGTTTATTTGCTTTCTCTTTCTTTTTGGGGCCTCTTGTAGCCCAGGCCAGGTTTGAACTCATGGTCTTCCTGCCTTCACCTGCTGGGTTCTGGGATTGCAGGCAGGTGCCCCTGTACCTAGCACCCAATTCTCTTTTGATAAACACCTATCTCATGTTTTGATAGTGAAGATAGCATCACATCTTTATTCATATTTCTATGAATGCTTTATAGGAAATGATTACAAAAAAAACTTAAAAGGATAAATATATACTCTGGCGTTAGGTAAGTAGGCTTAGATCTGAAAGGTGTACCTCATCATTGAAGTCATCCAGATCAATGAAACCTAAAGAAGAAAAAATGAGTGTAACTCAGAGACATGAGCGATGAGCAATGTCTGCACCCAGAGGACAAGTGAAGAAGGGTAAGAAATGATCTGTTCATTCAACAAGATGTGGTTTGGGTTCAGTGTCTCACTATGCAGCCCAGGCTGGCCTTGAACTATCAATCGACCTTCCTTATTCCACTCACCCCCCCCCCCCCCCCGAGTGCTAGGCTTACAACAAAGATTCTTTTGTAGGTTAATATTTTATTAAGATTAGAAACATAATAGCATACAACGAGAGAAGTAGAACATGTACCCACCTGCCAGTGGATTGGAATCTAATGGAGGAGAGACAAAGTCGGGGAAGGCCTAGTAGGGTGGATAATGCAAGGTGACATGGAAAAACAAAGGGGAATTACTTACACTATGGCTTTGACAGAAAAAAATCTAAAAAAATGTTTATGCTGAGTCTGGAGTCGAGGGAGCGTTAGCTGGGTAAGAGGTGGGAGCTGGGAGTAGGGTAGTATCTAGTCTGAGGGGACAGCACTTCTGAAAGCCCAGAGTAAGAGAGGGCGTGACACATGGGGGCACAGGAAGAAAAACAGGTAGTATGACAGGAGAATGAGGGAGAGAAAGGTTGGGGGGAACTGATGAGACTGAGAGGGAAGAGGTCCCCTAGGCCAGGATAAAAGATTGCTTCTATTTTAAAGGCAAGTGTGGTGGTGTGAATAAGAATGGTCCCATAGGCTCATATAGTTGAATGCTTAGTCAGCGGGGAGTAGAACTCTTTGATAGGATTAGCAGGATTAGGAGGTGTGACCTTGTTGGGGGAAAGCTTGTCACTGAGTTGGGGGCTCTGAGGTTTCAAAAGCCCATGCCAGCTCCAATCTCTTCCTTCCTTCCTTCCTTCCTTCCTTCCTTCCTTCCTTCCTTCCTTCCTTCCTTCCTTCCTCCCTCCCTCCCTCCCTCCCTCCCTCCCTCCCTCTCTCTCTCTCTCTCTCTCTTTCTGCCTATGAAGAGATGTAGAACCCTTAGCACCATGTCTGCCCGTGTGCCACTATACTCTCCACCCTGATAAAGTGGACTAACCTCTGAAACTGTAAGCAAGCCTTCAATTGAACTCTTTCTTTGATTAGAGTTGCCTTGGTCATGGTGTCTCTTCAGAGCAATGGAGCAGTGACTAAAAAAAGGCAGTGAAAAGTTTTTGTCAGGGAGGTCTTATGATCAGAGTTTCATTAGAAAATTGATGTGTGCAGTATGGTCTGTCAGAGAGATGCGGTATGGAAGTTGGCAAAACTAGAGTGGAACCTTGAAGGAAACAAGAGAGAGACCTCTGGCCCAATTATAGACACACAGGGCATGGAGCAGTGTGTGTCCAGAGACGAGTAGGAGAGCTAGACAGGACTCAGTTATGCACTAAACTCATGTGTGTGTGTCGGTGGTGTGGTGAAAGTGAAGATGAACGCAGATGAAGAATAGCTTTTGGACATGTCAAGTTTGAGGAGTCTGTGGGGAAAGCTGAGGAGTCTGGGTTGCAGACAGGTGTCTTAGCATCGAGATGTCAAATGCTGTAATTTTGTTTTTCTTCACTATGATAGGCTTTAGGTATAGGACATCACTGGTCACTGAATCCTGGTGCATGCTCAATAAGCACTGTGGTGAGAGAGACAAAAAAAAGATGCTCTCAGAGGGAGGAGCAGAGGGTGGGGAAACAAGACATGGCCAGATGACAATGCTGCCCGTGCCGTTGGACAAGTCAAAGTCAGGGAAAGGATCCAAAAGATTATGCCACTGAGAAAGCCCTTGGTGACCTGTGTAAGGGTGTTCTTCAGGCATGACTAACTCAGGAAGTTTGGTTGTGAAGTGGTATAAAGAGAAATGAATATAAGACAGGTACAGTGACATGCACCTGTGATCCCTATACTGAGAAGGTGAAGGACGGAGGATCAAAAATTCAAAGGCCAGCCTGAGTTACATAGCAAATTTAATGCAAGTTCAAGGCCAACCTGAGCTTTATAGTGAGACCTAGTTTAAAAGGCCAAGGGATGGGGAAGTTGCTCAGTGGTAGAGTGCTTGCTTAGTGTGTGCAAGACTCTGGGTCTGATCTCCAGCAACACACACACACACACACACACACACACACACACACACACACCCCTTTCACTTACAAAGTAAAAATAAGACTATGTTGTTGGTGGTAGGTATAGAAACTGACAGGTTGATTTTAAAATGTAGAGGACACTAAGGATGTAGAACAGCTACAAGTGGACTTGGGAACAAAGTTGTAGAAATCCAGTACATGGGTTCAGACCTATCAGGAAACTCCAACAATTGTTAGAGTCAATTGACACATAGATAATTTCATGATCAGAACTGATATGAAGATGGAAAATAGACTCATTTGTTTTCAAGTACCTTTTACAATGTTGCCTGTGCTGTACACTGGTAAAATGATAGTCTTTTCAACAAATGAAGCTAGAACTCTACAGAATTTTCATATTTTAAAAAGTGAGATTTGGGGGCTGGAAAGAATAATTGGTAGGCAATCGTAAGGACCAGACTTCAGCTCCCAGTACCCGGGCAAACACTTCTAGATCCAACAGATCTGACAGCATCTTACTGGTTTCTATACATGCACAGTTGACGTGTGTGTCAACCCCTTTTCCCACATGTGTGTGCTTATACTCAGACTCATGAATATGTACCCACATGTGTGTATACACATAGGCTGACATACATATGTGCACACACAGGTTGGTATCCATATGTGTACACACAAGCGCACACACGTCTATACACATACAGGCTGACATACATGTGTACACACACACAGGCTGACGCATGTCTGTATACACACACAGGTAGGCACCCACACAAGTAAAATAAATTTCTGAGAAATAAGCCCCTCTTATCCATCACCATTCACAAAAATTGATTTGAGACCAAGCATAGCCTGAAATGTGAGGACTATGCTAGAGAACTTCCAGCAGAAAACACAGGACTCTGTCTTTATTACCTCAGAGTTGGTCAAGACATTTTTTTATAGATCACAGAAAACGGCAACCATAAAAATCCAACAAATTGGACTTTATCAAAGTTAAAGGTGTGCAAACTCTTAAGGAAATGAATAGGCAAGCCACAGCATGAGAAGGAGTGCTTGCAAAACAAAGATGTAATCAGTAAAACAGAAAGCAAGCCCAATGCTGAGTAAGAAGCAGGAAATGTGTTTCACAGAAGAGAGCACGTGAGACGCCTGGCGAGCATATGGAAAAATAGCCCTCATTGTTGTCAGGGAAATGCCAATGACTATACTAAAATGACTACACATGAACCAAAATAGTTAAACTTAAGTGATAGACGATACCAAATGTGGATAGGGATGCGAAGCAACTGGAACACTCTCACATTATTTGGAAGATAGCCTGGCAGCTTCTCATAACTGAGCACACGCTCTGTGACCAGCAATTCAATGATAGGAATTGTCCCAGAGAAATTAAAAAAGCAACGTGTCCACAAAAAAGACGAGATGAAGTGTTCCTGGTTCTGTGTATACCTAGCTGATTATCTTTATTGATCAAAGTTTTTCAGAAAAAAAGAACTATCGGCATCTATATGCCTCTATCTATGTCCTCGTTATGTATCAAATAGATGATTTTTTAAATAAAGAATTGGTTTGCATTGTTATGGAGGATGGGAAGCCCCAAAGACAACACTTGGTGAGCCGGAGACTCTGGAGAGTGGAGAGTGGAGTTCCGGTCCCAGTCATACTCAGACTGATGTCTCATTTCGAAGAGAATCTGGCTGAGAGAACAAATTCTCTGTCAGTCTCTTGTTCTATTTAGGCTGCCAATGGATTGTTTGAGGGCTATTCACATTGGAGAGGGGAATCAGCTCAGTATAATGTTTAACCAATTATTTCATCACTTCCTGACTAGGAGAAAGGACACATAAAACCAGTTATCTCTGGTCCACCCTCTGTCAACATGACTGACTATCTTAAGTCACACTTAATCTTCAAATGGTGATGATAACAATGTTAGAATTTTTACTAACATCGTACAAATACCATGCATAAAAACAAAACAAAAAGCCCCAAAAAGCCCAAACAAAAAAAAAAAATCCCACTAAACTCTTTTGCCCAGAAGAGGAACTAAAATCTTTGTGAGTATTTACTTTCTCTATGATATCTTGTAACTTAAATATTGTGGTGTAAAATTAATGATGTATAAATACTATGATATAAGTCAATACATCTCCTGCTACATGGTAGGGGAATAAGATAGAAGAAAAGAAAACCACATTTAATATATAGGTAAATAGAAAGATAAGATAGTATCTATCATCTATGTATTGGTATCATGTATGTATGTATATCTATCTATCTATCTATCTATCTATCTATCTATCTATCTATCTATCTATCTATCTATCTATCGAGAAAATGCAGTGATAATTACAGCCATCATTTGTATAGTTGGCCAGATGGTTTCATTCAGCTTCCCCAGTTACCTATTTTGTATTCTCCTGTCCTGATGTCAACAACCACATCAGTTTGCCCTAGTTCTTTCTTTAGTAGACTTATCCAGACTTGTATTCCTGGAGGTGTGAGCCATTCATAATTCTGACTTCATTGAATCATAGTTTTCTATTGACTTGTATCACAGAGCATGTGAAAAGGATTGTACACACTCACAGGTACACTGATATACTGTCTTAGGGTTTTATTGTTGTGAAGAGACACTATGACCCCAGAAACTCTTATAATGGAAAACATTTAATTGGGGATGGCTTACAGTTTCAGAGGTTTAGTCCATTATCATTATGGTGGGTATCATGGTAGCTTGCAGGCAGACATGGCACTGGAGAAGGAGCTGAGAGTTCTACATCTGGATTGTCAGGCAGCAGGAAGTGAACTGAGACCCACTTCCTCCAACAAGGGCACACTTTTTCCAACAAGGCCACACCTCCTAATAGTGTCACTCCCTATGGACCCAAGGGAGACTTTTGTTTGTTTGTTTGTTTTTTGTTTTTTCGAGACAGGGTTTCTCTATATAGCCATGGCTGTCCTGGAACTCACTCTGTAGACCAGGCTGACCTTGAACTCAGAAATCTGCCTGCCTCTGCCTTCCAAGTGCTAGAACTATAGGTGTGCGCCACCACCGCCCGGCACAAGGGAGCCATTTTTATTCAACCCTCTTCCTCTGTCCTTATTTCATTGTAAAGTAGGAATCCCATTTCCCTTTGTAATCAGCATCAACCACCTTAGCCATCCAAGAAAGTATCTTTTCTTTGTCTTTGATTCAGGAGCACAGCAAACCCCAAGTAGACAGCGGCAGCTTTAACTTCTAGTATAGTAGAGTCATTGTTATGTCTCTTGGTGGAAGTAACTAAGACTGTCAGGGAGCAGAACATAATACTGTGGTAATAAACTTGTTAATGGGTCACATTATTGAGTGGCACAATTCATCTCTACTCCATGACTTCTAGACCTTTGAAGCCCTCTTAAGGAGACACAGTACCAATACAGTGGGGCACTAGTGGAACCTTGCTGCAGACTATAAGGTGTTGGAATCTGGAAGAGGGGGACACAGGGTCCTATAATCTCCATCAAGGGCATGTCCCCAATGGTCTAAGATGTCCTAATAGGCTTGAACTTTTAAAGTATCCACCACTTCAGAATAGTGTCCTCCTCCTCTCTTTTTCCTTTAGCATTCTGGCCATAAAGTGATTGTACTCTCTGACATAACGTGTTGCCTCACTAGAGGCCCAAAGCAATGGAGTTGATAAGTTAGAGACTATGATACACAAGTGCTTTGCCATTGAGCTATATATCCAGACTCTGGATGGAAAGTATGAACCCAAATAAACCTATCCTCTTTTTACAAGTTATCTTAGGCATTATGTTACAGTATTGGAAAATGTACTGGCATCACCAGTATCTGGAAGTAGCTAGTGGAATGGACTTTGGAAGATTCTGTTACATGAACTAGCCAGGACTAGTTACATGACTAGTTAGTTATAGGACTAATTACAGTAATCCTTCTCAAACAATTCCACCAACTGCAGTTCCAAGCATTCAAACATACAAGCATATTAAACCACCACATCCTTGCTCATATGCCCCCTATCTTCAAATACCACTGTCTAGTTAATTTTCCATTATCATAAAACCTCACAATGGGCCTTGGTCATCAGTGTTGGGGTGGGGGCAGGGAGGTGGAGAGATCTTTAAGGGATGGGCTCTAATAAAAATGGTTTAGTTCTTGCTAGGAGCATTGCTCTTAGAAGAGATTAAGATAGTTCTCACGGAACGCTGAACTAATTCTAACAAGAGCATTATCATAGAAACTAAATCAAATGAGCCCAGTCACACCCCAGCTTCTCTGACTTTCCATCTAGTGATTCAGTCTGGCAGTCTGACTTGCACAGCTGTCGTACCACCCCCCAGAAAGTCTTCACTAAAGCAAAACTGATGTCAGCAGCTTGCCTTTGAGACTTCAGAACTGGGAACTAAGTAAACTTTCTTCTTTATGAAGTTCCTTAGCCTCAAGAAGGTCATTATAACAACAACTAAAAGGCCAAAGGGAGTAAGCAGCTATTAGGCCAAAGATGGTAAAATAGAAGCCATTGTTACAGCCTCTATAGTAAGGCAAAGGATAGGCGAGTTTCTAGAAGGATTACAGAGATTAATGTCAACATCAAGATTTAAAGGAGATAGCCTACAACTACTCACTTTGAGGAAGAAAGTGTGGAGGCAGACCTCAGTGGTGGAGCACTTGTCTAACATGCGTGTGGTCATGGGTTCAGCTTTTAACATAAGATGGAAAGCAAGAAAGAGGAGAGAGGAGAGACTGACAGACAGACGGAGGAGAGAGGTAGATAGCATAGCAGGTAAAAGTACAAGCCTGGTGACCTGAGTTTGACCCCCTAGACCCATGTAAAAGTAGACGGAGAGAACTGATTCTTCCACATAGTTGTCCTCTGACCTTTACACATGCATCATGGCGTGTGTGCCCATACACATACATCATAAACACATGAACAACAGGGATAAACTTCAATGTTTAAGTGAAAGTGAGCAAGGGAGGGAGGGAAGCAGGGATGACGAAAGGAAGAAGGGAAGGAAGGAAAGAAGGAAGGAAGAAAGGGATGGATGGATGCAGAGGTGGTAATTCCCAGCACAGTCCCACTCCCTACACATATATGGCTTGAACAGAAGACAGGTGGATCTTGGAGAATGAATGTAGATTATTTAGATTATTATAAGCTTAACCGGGTGGATTATTATAAGCTTAACTCCAACTGCAGGTTCTATGCTAGATGCAGTCTCATTGCTGAAGAAGATTCATTACAAATGGAATTCATAGCCGGGAGTGGTGGCGCACACCTTTAATCCCAGCACTTGGGGGGCAGAGGCAGGCAGATTTCTGAGTTCGAGGCCAGCCTGGTCTACAAAGTGAGTTCCAGGACGGCCAGGGCTACAGAGAAACCCTATCTCGAAAAACCAAAATAAATAAATAAGTACATACATACATACATACATACATATATACATACAAACCAAAACCAAAACCAAAACCAAAACCAAAACCAAAACCAAAACCAAACCAAACCAAACAACCCCAAACCAAATGTAATTCATTCCAGGAAACTTCTAGAAGCCTGGTGATGTGCAGGACATTTCCTCAAAGGAGCAAGATGAGCTTTTCCACCTGGCCTCTCCCGCGGTCACGAATGAGGCGCAGCATCCCTCGTCTGGGAATAGCTTTGCCCCATGTGACTTGGAAAGTTACTAGTTTTCAGTGGAGGCGGAACGAGAAAGTAATCTGAAATAGTCCCATGATGCTGTACAAACTGTTCTGCCAGTTTGTCACATGACCAGCTAATCTACTGGTACCTGCATTGCCAACAGAACATGATAAGCTGCTGGAGTCTTTCAAAAGATCCCACGGATGAAAGGTAATGCAAGCCCAGGGTTTCTAAGCAAGGCTCTGCTGTCATCTACAGATAACTTCTCTCTTTCTGAGAGATGGCTCTTGGCTTGCTACTAGGACTTAGCAGAAACTCAATGGTTGATTGCCCAAGAGCTAGTAAGTTACCATGAAGCCTAAGCTAGCCACCATTACCAGTGTTATTGGATATTTCAAGCCATAAGCAAGAGTTCATACTTTAAGATTCCATCATCAAATGAAAATGTATATGTCAGGTCTGAACAGGTCCTGAAGACACAAATACACCACAGGAAGAAGTGACCCAGAACCAGATGTGATGGTAGACATCTATAATCCTGGCACTTGAGCAGAGGCAGAAGGATCATGCATTAAAGTTCAGTGTGAGCTGCATAATGGGACCCGCTCTAAAAAAGCAAAAGCAAGGAGGACTGGGATGCAGTGCAGTGTAGAGCACACACTTAGCACACGTGCACTTAGCAAGGGAAAGGCCCAGGTTTGAGTCCTGCTTCTGCTCACTACCCTCACTCTCCCAGCTTGTGTCTGTGACCTTGTGGGGATCCCTTCTTATCTCTCAACAGTGGAGGACTTATCCCCACTGTCAGTGGAGGCCTGTCTCACAGATGGTCACACAGCATCCATGGACCACCTGAAAGTGGACAGATGTAGCCGCACAGTACTTCTCTCAGACACCCTGAAAGCACTAGTGAAGGGAACTCTCCCCGGTGCTCAGAACCTACAGAAGTCTGCCTGGTTGTTCATTTTGTTTGAAAAGGAAAATGGCCAGATGTATCATTATAGACAGATTCATTGTCTGTGACCAATCCTTTGGAAGAATGGCCAGGAATGTGGGAAGAAGAAAACTGGAAATTTGGACAGAGGCTTCAGATATAGCCCTTTAAGAAAGTATCTTTTCTTGGACACAAGACATAAAGATATTCACATGGATGTGAATAATATCTAAAGGGTACCTTAGCAAATGAAGGTTTTAGGAGTAAAATTATTTAAAAGGCTATACTATGAATTCTAGCCAGCCCCTATCCCAGCCATTCCTGGTATCACCCAATGGGCTCATTGGGTGATATTAGGGATAAAAAGTATGCTCAGTAATATAGACTTCCACCAATCAAGGCCAACCCCATTGCTTTGTAAGAAGAGAGAGTTAAGCAGCAGAAAACTTGCCTACCATGCCCATGACCCTGACTTTGATTTTTACAACACATATTCATACACTAGAACACAATGGGGTAGGAGAGAGAGGGAAGGAGGGAGGAAGGGAAGGAGGGAGGGAGGGAGGGAGGGAGAGAGGGAGAGAGAGAGAGAGACAGAGAGAGAGAGAGACAGAGAGAGAGAGAGAGAGAGAGAGAGAGAGAGAGAGAGAGAGAGAGAGAGAGAGAGAGAGAACATTCATTGAGTGAGCTAGTTCACCTTTGAGTCTCTACTCATCAGCAGCAGGGCTCATCAGATATGGACACTCCATCTTGAACTTCCTAGTCCTTGAACCATAAGCCAGACCAACCAGTTTTCTTATAAGTGATATTTGTATCACTCCATAGTCCAGGGCTGGATGTAGGGGCTCTACCAGGGTACTTATTTCACGTATGCATTTCAGAACTAGAAGAGTGGCTAGATAATGAATGGGATTTAGGGTAGTGTTTTTTGTGCGCCTTGTGAAGGTATGTCTCTGTTCTTCCTCACCTGCCTATGGCATTTTCTGATTGGCTTTAATAAAGAGCTGATGGCCTATAGCTAGGTAGGAAAGAGAAAGCAAGACTTCTGGTTGGAGAGATAGGGTCTCTGGGGGAAGAATCTGAGAGGGGGATTTACCAGCTAGACATAGGGGAAGTCAGATGTCCAGAGACTGAGTGAGAGGTAACAGATCATGTGGAAAACTTGTATAGATGTGGATATTAAGTTATATGAACTAGTTGGGAACAAGCCTGAGCTATAAGGCCTAAGCTTCCATAAATAATAAAAAGTCTCCTTGTCATTACTGGGAGCTGGCAGGTTGAGGCAGTATGACAATAATGAGGTTTAGGCGCGTCTACTGGACAGGCTCTAAGATGGATCTGGGGAAATGATTTTGCATTGCATTTATGTTTGCAGTTCATAAACTGGTAAGAATGAGGACCTCTCAGACTCTAAAAAGTGTGTGTGTGAGTCTCCACAAGATAGAATTTAACATACAACAAGAAGAGAATCAAACTCAGCCATGGAGATGACCTTAGGATAAAAGACCTGTCTGTGGTTATCTTAACCAATGAGCGAGGCTGCACTGGGAAGGTAAAAAGCGTTTGTGTGGTTGGTTCTAGGGCAGGTAGAAAATCCTTGGTGTTTGTTGTTTCTAGCTTCCCTTTCAAGTCAAGGAGATCAGATCACCACAGAAGGCTTGAGGGAAGCTGGGAATGGGGATGTGCCTGAATCTGTCCACTGAGACAGAAAGGAGAAGGTTTCTGGAAAGGTTCCATGTTTCAAACGGGCAGACAGTAGAGGAGCGCCTGCTACTAGAGACTACCCATAAACATATCATTTCTGTATTTCAAAAGAAGCTAGAAAAGAGAAACTGGTAAAGGGGAAACGGATTTATTTACAGCTTGGCCAAACCAGCGACAGAAAGGTTCATAGTTCCTCTCCCCCTTTCCTATAGGAAGTTACAGTTTTATAGCCAGGCTTAAACAAAAGCCGAGGAAATGAGCATATGAATATGTTAAACTGGGTTGAGAGATAACTGTCAAAAATGTGTGAAATCCCTTCCCGGGAGGATGGAGACCCAGAAAACTGACAGTCTGTCCTGGCTCAAAGCCAGGGTGTTCTTGGTTCTAGCACAGCTTTGTCCTGGCCAGAGGCCAGAAATACCAGGCATGTTTAGGGAAACCAGTTTGTGTTCTCATTCCTTGTTTTCTTCTCACTTTGCCTTTTATATAAGCATTCTGATGAACACAGCTGCCAGGGGGCCATGTGTGGTCAGAGGCTTCACTGGCCCTTGAAGATGTGGACTGAAACTCTAGTCCAGCCATGGAGACAATGGTTGGGCCAGTTGGGCTGACCAACTCACCTCCCCTTACCTCAGCCCAGCAAAGCCTTACTAGCCCTTAAAAAAGAGCCTGCAAGGCAGCCCCGGGAGCCCCTCCTGTGGGTGTTCCTTCTTCCTTTTAATCTCTTCTGTAATGACGCTTCTTTCTTTTCTAAAACTCACTGTTGCATTGTCTGTGAAACTCATTGGGTTTGTAAAACTGAGGACTTGGAAGCCACTGGCACATGGTGGCTTTGGTGGCTGTGAATTGTCCAACATCATGACCCTCTCCACTCCCCAGTTACACTCATCTGAGATGGATGTCTGTCACATCAGTCTCTCACCCCCAGCCTGCTCACCCCCATTCTACCATGACTTAGCCTTTTATTACCCCAGAATGGGATTCCTGGGGAAGTTTTTATTCTTTGGAGTCCATTGGTTTAGGGTCTTATTTTAAGTTTTTTTTTTTTCTTCCCCTGGACATTATTGTGTCTTAATGAAGGCATCTTTTTTTTTACACTAGGAAAAAAAAGAAGCAGCTGCAAGATAAAAATGAACATCCAAGGAGAGCAGAGAGTAGGTGTGAAGGGGAGAGTTTCCATTTCACCCTCTGAAGGGTCGCTGAGTACTTGGCAGGAGAGAGATTCACAGGGGAAAAACCACTCAGATACATTTAACGCACAGGAGAGAAATCAAGGGGAAATGAAAGGGATAGAGACCAAAGAGTGGTTTGTAAATGGTTGTCTGGAAGCTGAATGGGTCTGGGAGAAAGAGCAGCTTGTGGACGAGCTAAAGGAAGGTAAGGGTGGAATTGCATAGTGAACAGAGGTTATCTTATTATGCAAATAAAGTTCACCCTCAACCCCCAATCTGTCAGTTGCTCTCAGAATAGATGAAATATCTGTCTGGGTCTTGGTGACAATTTATAGTTTTTTCTCAAGTGGATAATCTTTCCTGGTTATTTAATGAGATTCCTGGGGGGGAGGATTTAACAAAATTTATTTCATTTGGAAGTCAGAGAAGGGAAGCTATTAGGGAAAGAGGATCAAGGAACTGGCAGAAGGGAAGGTCAGAGAGACCTTAGCTCTAGGGCAGCTTTTTCAGACCAGTCTGTCAAAGTGAGGCTCTTCACAATACTGTTTTCTAAGCATCTGGAGTCATTGGCTTCATACCCGGACCTACCACTTCTGCATTAGGAGCGTATCACTTAGGACTTACGTGTCAATCACTTAGGAGATAGCACAGCCTGGATGTGTTTGAACCTGGACTTTTGGATACTTATGACTCAAGCAGGCTAACCAATAGAATTCAAGGCTGGATCTCCTGAACCAGCTGGTAGGAGCTTATGATTTGAGAATTAAGGAGATGCACCTGGCACCTTCTTACGCTGATGCAGCCAAGACAATGGGGTTATCCATCCCTCTTCACACGTCAGCAGTGACTCACACTCTGAGGAGCCAACAACTTTAAAAATTATTTTATTGTTATAATTTTTCTTTGGAGACAAGGTCACATTCTATAGCCCAGGCTGGCCTGGCACTCACTATGAAACCCAGGCTGGCCTAGAAATAATGGTTAACTTGGCTCAGCCTTCCCAGTGCTAAAATTATAAGGATGGGCTACATGCTTGGCTGTATTGATATTCACCAATAGTCACCAATATTGAATTTCTATATTTTTGTTTGTATCTCGTTTTCTTGTTTCTTTTAAAAAAATTAGAGTAAAACTGACTCAGCCTCAATCTTGTTGGTTTGTTTGTACTTTATTTATTTGTGTTGGACGAGCAGTGTTTCATGTTTTCTAGACTGGGCCCAAAGCTGTTATATAGCCAAGAATGGTATTGAATTCCTGGTCTTTCCATCTCAACATCTTAAATGATGGTTTTATAGGCATCTACTACCACACTCAGCTCTATGCTGGAGATTAAACCCATGGCTTTCTGCATGCTAAACAAGCCCTTTAGCAGCTGAACTACACCCCCAGTTCATGCTGTCCACCCTGGTTAGTGGGCAAGTTATTAATCCGCCATTCCACAGGCTCAGTCTCCCTGGAAAGACTGTGCCCAATTAGTTAGAAGTGTGGGGCACAGCACAAAGTCCTCAGTCAAAGTTCACAATAAAATTGCCTCTGCTGCATCAGACTAGTTCCAGTTTGGTGATCTTGCTATTTCTGAGCCCAGGAGTCTTTGGTGAAGCGGGAAACCCAATGGCAGAAACTTCATGTCTTCTGAGACCTGGTTCTTACCACAGTCAGTGTCTATGTCTTTCTGATGTTCTGGTCCCTGAGTCTCTTTTTGTTTCCCTCTCTGTTGCCTACCCCCTTCTCCCGCTGTGTCTGCTTGTACGGAAGACAGGAAGTTCCATTTTATCTTTAAGCAGCTTCTGCTTCCTGTCTCAAAAGAATTCCTGGGGCGGAGTGGGGTGTGACTAGAAGCATCTCCAGATGGAGAGAAGAGGCAATGGAAAAATACAGAAAAAAAAATATAAAGTATTGTTTTGTCTTTTTTTTTTTTTGTTTGTTTTTTTTTTTTTTTTTTTTTTTTTTTTGGTTTTTCGAGACAGGGTTTCTCTGTATAGCTCTGGCTGTCCTGGAACTCACTTTGTGTTTTGTCACATGTAACTTAGACGTTACTTAGGAGAGCTCAGCCTCATAAGAGAGCTAGCTCAGTGCTCCGCGGCACCCAGCCAACCAGTCATTGGATCATGTGATGAAGAGAGAGAAGGTGTCACTCCAAAGAACCTTCCAGAAGCCTACATGGTTGCTCAAAGTCTTGGGACATAGCTGACTCCTATCTTTAGTCCTAAGGTGCTATTAAAATATTTCTCTTTTTTCATAAGCATTGTCTTGGTTGTCTTTTGTGGTTGCTGTCAATACTTCACTGGTACTGGGAATGATGGTCTGAGATCACTTTGGTGAGAGGTCTTTGGTTGTTCTGAGGGAAGCCCTGCTTGTCACACAGGGCTGGAATGGCCCCTGTCTTCTCCTCTGTGGGTCTCTTTTCTTACAGCTGTGAAGACATGGCTGGATAACACTGGGTCTTTTGGCCTTTCCGCTCAGGGAAATCAGCACAGCAGATGTGCACAGTTTGGATTTCTACAGTTTCCCACCCAGAACTAAAAGGACCTTTGGGATGGGTACAGCTGACTCCGAACCTACAGATAGAGCTAGGCTCTGAGGAGCCAAGGAAATTGGCTAATGTCACATGTGTGGACACAGTCAGGTACACTTTTTACTCTCACCCTTCCTTTAACACCCCTAATCCTCTTGTCTTTCCCTTAATTCTTAGCATTTTTCTGGGTCCTTGGGGATGATTTACCTGCCGTTATCTTACTGCTGCCTCTGAGGCCAGCATTCTGGACCCATCCTGCTGACTCCTGCTCTTTCCAGCCTATTGGGCTGTGAGATTATTAACCCAAGGACAACGAATGCTTGTAGAACTCATGGGACATTGGCCTGGGTTTTGCTCACATCCATCATCTCTAGAGTATTTTTGAAGGGGATTGGGAAGGTGGGGCTTTCAGAAGGCAGTCTTATTCATTAGTTTATAGTACAGGAACACACACACACACACACGTCCCTTTGCAGCTGGAAAGTGGAAACACACTCTACCTACTGTAGGTATGTTCTGGACATGTTCATGTATGACATTCTGATCTGAAGTCAAATCACACAGCAAATAATTCTGAGGTCTTTTGTTTCCCATGATTTTGATTAGCTTAATTGATAACTAATGGCAATATTCTAAAGTTGTTTTAAAATCTTCAACCATGCTGAGGGGTGGAATATAGCTGTAACTCCAGCTTTCAGGATGCAGAGGGAGGCAGGAGAATTCCCAGTTCAAGGCCAACCTGGCCAATATAACAAACCCCTGTCTCAAATAACTAAAATCCTCAGCCGTGTTTCAGGTCACTATCCATGTACAGCATTCTACAGCTCACATGATGAGCTCTGGAGGTGCTAGATGGGTTTACAGTTGGATGAAAGATAAAACCTGGAGCCACTAGGTTTGCAGAGGGGAATTTGAGTCATGTCGTTTAACTGTATTGGGTTTATGATAAAATTCCTAGAAAACTGCAGGTTTATACCTGGAGAGGAAAAAGGCCTTAACCGAAGTTCTTTCCTCGGGTGACTCTAACTTGTGTCAAGTTGGCACACAAAACCAGCTAGTACAAAGACTAAATTTAAAAACAGAATCTTAAATTTTCATACAATGTATTTTGATCACATTCTTTCCCCTCCCCCAACTCCTTCCAGAACTTCTCACCTCCCTACCCACATAACTTCATGTTCTCTCTCTTACTCTCAAAAACTCCCCCCTTCAAAAATCTCAAACCCAAAATCAAAACAAGATACAACCCCCCTACCCCAAAAGACAAAACTAACAAAACAAATAGTGCACAAAAATCCATGGGGTCTGCTGATGTTGGCTAACTGCTCCTGGACTTGGGCCTGCCGTGGAGTGTGTTTGTACCCAGAGCCACCCCATTGGAGAAAACTGATTTTCCTTTTCTTAGCAGGTATCGATTGCAAATAGTTTCTAAGTTAGGGCTGGGACTTTGTGTCCATTCCTCTTCTCAGAGTTGGGCTTTTGCCTGGTATGATCCTGTGAAAGTCTAGTGTATGCTCTCATGGCCACTGTGAATTCACATGTGGGACAGTCCTCTTGTGTCTGGAAGACACTGACTGCTTAGAGTTATCTATCTCTATCACCTTTAGCTCGTACAATCTTTCCACTTCCTCTTCTGCATAGATCCTTTAGCCTTGAGGGGAGGGCTTTGATGAAGACATCCCATCTAAGATCGAGTGCACCAAAGTCTCCCAGTCTCTGCATGTTGTCCCATTAGCTTCTCTAATGGAGGCTGATCAACACCATGATCCAAGTCCCAGCCCCAGAAGGTGGAATTTTTAATGAACACCACAGGCGATCTTACACAGGCAGCCTACATACCAATGTCCTGGCTTGGAACCCATTTGGCTGTGTAAATCTGGACAGAGCTCTTGCTTTGCCTAATCTGAGGACCAGAGTACACTGTAGGGCAGTTATAAAGATGGAATGTAAAGTACTTGGTGTGGTATCTTACATATGGTGAGTGCACAAGTGGTTGCTGCTGTTGCTATTATGATTATTTTATTTATGTCACCCACAAGCAGGATTTGTGTTGCTACCATTTGCCTCCATTCTCTGCCTAACCCGAAAGATCTGTCAGTCTTTCTCCTAAACTATCTAATTCCCAATCCAATCCAGGACATTTATAACATTTACTCCTTACCATGGAGTCCCCACCTGGTACAGGATTCACATACCCCTGACCTGTTAGACACCTCTTTTTTTAATTTTTAATATTTTTTATTACATATTTTTCTCAATTACATTTCCAATGCTCTCCCAAAAGTCCCCCATACCCTCCCCCCCACTTCCCTACTCACCCATTCCCATTTTTTTTGGCCCTGGTGTTCACCTGTACTGGGGCATATAAAGTTTGTGTGTCCAATGGGCCTCTCTTTCCAGTGATGGCCGACTAGGCCATCTTTTGATACATATGCAGCTAGAGTCAAGAGCTCCGGGGTACTGGTTAGTTCATAATGCTGTTCCACCTATAGGGTTGCAGATCCCTTTAGCTCCTTGGGTACTTTCTCTAGCTCCTCCATTGGGAGCCCTGTGATCCATCCAATAGCTGACTGTGAGCATCCACTTCTGTGTTTGCTAGGCCCTGGCATAGTCTCACAAGAGACAGCTATATCTGGGTCCTTTCAGCAAAATCTTGCTAGTGTATGCAATGGTGTCAGCGTTTGGAAGCTGATTATGGGGTGGATCCCTGGATATGGCAGTCTCTAGATGGTCCATCCTTTCGTCACAGCTCCAAACTTTGTCTCTGTAACTCCTTCCATGGGTGTTTTGTTCCCAATTCTAAGAAGGGGCACAGTGTCCACACTTTGTTCTTCATTCTTCTTGAGTTTCATGCGTTTAGCAAATTGTATCTTATATCTTGAGTATCCTAAGTTTTGGGCTAATATCCACTTATCAGTGAGTACATATTGTGTGGGTTCCTTTGTGATTGTGTTACCTCACTCAGGATGATGCCCTCCAGGTCCATTCATTTGCCTAGGAATTTCATAAATTCATTCTTTTTAATAGCTGAGTAGTACTCCATTGTGTAAATGTACCACATTTTCTGTATCCATTCCTCTGCTGAGGGGCATCTGTGTTCTTTCCAGCTTCTGGCTATTATAAATAAGGCTGCTATGAACATAGTGGAGCATGTGTCCTTCTTACCGGTTGGGACATCTTCTGGATATATGCCCAGGAGAGGTATTGCTGGATCCTCCGGTAGTACTATGTCCAATTTTCTAAGGAACCGCCAGAATGATTTCCAGAGTGGTTGTACAAGCTTGCAATCCTACCAACAATGGAGGAGTGTTTCTCTTTCTCCACATCCTCGTCAGCATCTGCTGTCACCTGAATTTTTGATCTTAGCCATTCTGACTGGTGTGAAGTGGAATCTCAGGGTTGTTTTGATTTGCATTTCCCTGATGATTAAGGATGTTGAACATTTTTTCAGGTGCTTCTCTGCCATTCGGTATTCCTCAGGTGAGAATTCTTTGTTCAGTTCTGGGCCCCATTTTTTTTTAAAAGATTTATTTATTTATTATATGTAAGTACACTGTAGCTGTCTTCAGACACTCCAGAAGAGGGCGCCAGGTCTCGTTATGGATGGTTGTGAGCCACCATGTGGTTGCTGGGATTTGAACTCTGGACCTTCGGAAGAGCAGTCGGGTGCTCTTACCCACTGAGCCATCTCACCAGCCCCCTGGGCCCCATTTTTTAATGGGGTTCTTTGATTTTCTGGAGTCCACCTTCTTGAGTTCTTTATATATATTGGATATTAGTCCCCTATCTGATTTAGGATAGGTAAAGATCCTTTCCCAACCTGTTGGTGGCCTTTTTGTCTTATTGACGGTGTCTTTTGCCTTGCAGAAGCTTTGCAGTTCCATGAGGTCCCATTTGTCAATTCTTGATCTTACAGCGCAAGCCATTGCTGTTCTATTCAGAAATTTTTCCCCTGTGCCCATATCTTCAAGGCTTTTCCCCACTTTCTCCTCTATAAGTTTCAGTGTTTCTGGTTTTATGTGAAGTTCCTTGATCCACTAAGATTTGACCTTAGTACAAGGAGATAGGAATGGATCGATTCGCATTCTTCTACATGATAACCACCAGTTATGCCAGCACCATTTGTTGAAAATGCTGTGTTAGACACCTCTTGTGCATTGCTTGGACCAAAGCTGGTTGTCAACGTGTTGAGAGTGTTGTCTTTGGGTGGGTGAATGGTAGACGGTCACTTCTTTTTAGTTCATTTCCTTATTGCCTGCATTTTCTGATTTGTTTTGCCATAGCGTGCATTGCATTTGAACCAAGAAAAGAATTATATTTCAATGTTTAGAAAAATCAAGTTGTTGCCATGTCTAGGAAACTTTCCCTGAAGAGTTCTGCTGAGTTCTGGGCTCTCCTTTTAAACCTCACGCCCCCTCAGCACCTCCACTCCCTCCGCTCTGTCGTATTTACTTCGGCTTGAGGTGTCTGTAGATGTTCTTAAAAGGCCGAGAATCCTTGAGTAGGCAGTTGGCAACTTGAGGGTAGAGGCTGTATCATTTCTTTTTTAGGAATAGCTTGAGTATTTCTTAGCCAACCTCAGTTTTCTACCTACCCCTGAACTGAATCCAAGTCTGAGAAACTGAGGGTGTTTGGTTAGAGCAAGGTTTGCTTGTACCCAGATGAATTCCACAATTTTTTCCAACTTAAAATTCCTGACACTGGCTAGAGCCCAGGCAGCACAGCACTTGTCTAGCCAGTATGAGGGCCTTGCTTGGATTGACAGCACTGCAATATGCTTCCTGACACTTAACAATCTAGATTCACAGGGCAGCTTTCTGTAAGGACTTCCTGGGTCATAGAACTTGGGCCCACACTTTAGCTTATGCATGAAGTAAGCCGAATCTTTTAGAATCTCCAGATACCCTTTAAGTTTTGTTTTATTTTATTTATTTTATTTGTTTATTTATTCTTGAGATAGAGTCTGACTATGTAGCCATGGCTGTCCTGGAACTCACCATGTAGACCAGGATGAAGTGAATGGGTCTACTCAGTATGGTGACCCTAATCCTAACCCTAACCTTGAACTCATCGTGATCGGCCTGCTTCTGCCTTCGAAGTGCTGGGATCAAAGGTCTGAGCCACCACTGCCTGGTCCATACTTTTTCCTCACTGTTTTATTAAACCCCTCACTGCTCTGAGAGGCCCGATGAAGGCTGAGTCATGACTTATTTGCTCACCTGGTGTTGGGTTAAGCACCAAAGATGACTAAAAGCAGGTGTGACTAAGAACCTGGGCTTTCCTGGGTGTGGTGGCACACATCTGTCATCCTATTCCTCAGGGAGCTGAGGCAGGAGGATTATCTCAACCTCTATTCCTAGAAGGAAGGACGGAAAGTGGGGAGGCAAAGGAAGAAGGGAAGGTAATGGTTTAAGTCAGGCATGGAGATGTGAAGAGAATAGTGCTACATGGGTCAGATAAAGGTTTAAACAACATGGCCCCAGCGTGGCTATCTGTAGCAAATGAACTAAGAAACCAACTACCACAAGGAAATCCATGGTTAGTAATAAATATAATGATTATGTCACTTGTTACACAACCATTTCCTTTTTTTTTAAGATTTATTTATTTTATATATGTGAGTAAACTGTACCTGTCTTCAGACACACCAGAAGAGAGCATTAGATCCCGTTAGAGATGGTTGTGAGCCATCACACATGGTGATGTGGTGGCTGGGAATTGAACTCAGGTCCTCTGGAAGAGCAGTCTTATCCACTGAGTCATCTCTCCAGCCCAACCATTTCATGTAAATGCTACTTTTCTATATTTTTACCTAAATATGTCCTTGAGACCGAAGGCATACACCTTTATCTAGAATAAATAAACTACACCACACTTTCTCTTGTTTCTTGCCTCTTAATTTCCCAGCCCCTGGGAACCTTGGGTCCTTGGCCTCAGAGCCTGGACCAGTCCTAGTATGAGCA
The DNA here is from genome assembly GCF_978045245.1 of Mus caroli. Lineage (NCBI taxonomy): Eukaryota > Metazoa > Chordata > Mammalia > Rodentia > Muridae > Mus > Mus caroli. The sequence goes on from NW_028227269.1 coordinate 75,591,123, forward strand.
CTTGTGAAGTGGAGGCTGGTAATTCAAGGGTTCAAGGTCATTCTCAGCTATATAGCAACTTCAAAGCCAGTTTAGGCTATATGAAACCCCATTTCAAAAACCAGACAGGAACCAAGAGTAAAAGGACTTAGGCCAGATAAGCATTGTTCTAGTTCTGCCTGTAGGTTACAGATGAGAAGTTACTTCTCCTAGCCACACATGGGAATGCCCAGTGTATAGGACTGTTATGAGAACTAAGGAAAATATGACAGAAGAAGTGCTCTAGTCTTAGTTACTGGCAGCTTTTATTACTACGGGGAACTTTCAGTGCAGCAGAGATAGTAAGAAAGGACAGTCCTCACCGCTGACTTGAAAAACCCTTTCTGAAAAGGGAGATAGGAAGAGCTGCTCAGAATGTGTGGCTCAGAATGAAAGATAACATTTTCATAGGTGGGAGGCAGGGAGGTTATGGATTCTCTAGGAGCCGACTGTGCATGGGAACCATCTGAGACACCTAAGACAACTGCAGAAAGTCTTGAAGGCATCTAGAAGGACAGGAGAGAGACGGAGTCAGGGAGAGGATGTGTGGTGTGGAGGAGTGATGCTGGGTAGGTTACAAACTGGAGGTGGCTGATGGGGCTGTAAGGTAGCAATAGCCTGGAAGCTAAGGGCTCTTGCAGTAGAGGAAATACGTCCTGCACTGGTATCATTAACGAATACTATGATCTTGGACAGTAGTCCAGGTATTTTTCAAACGCCAGAAAATCAACATCCAAGCTCAAGGCATCAAGTAGCTTGGGTGTTTGGTGAAAACCCATTTTCTTGTTCCTAGATAGAGCTTTCTTGCTGTGTTCTCACAGAATGGGAGCAAGGGGGCTGTGTGGAGTCTCTTACATAGTCACTACCATGACTGAGTTATCCTCCCAAAGTCCCACCCAAATACCAATGTCTTTCAGGTAGGACTTCAGTGTGTGAATTTTGGAAGGACACAGACACTTAGAATATGGCAGTCCCTCACCCCAGGAGCCTGTGGGATTTTGTTTGTTTGTTTTTTGCTTGTTTGTTCTTTGCTTGTTTGTTTTTTGCTTGTTTGTTTTTTGACTATGTAATATAGCTAGTGATAGCTCCTTCTCCTTAGGACTTTTTATGAGGAATTCATTTAATAATGGTATGGATTGCATTTTAAAAGTTCACTAAATACTAGCCAACATTATTGTTGTTATTAATAATAATTACTATAGAAACTGCACTTGGACATTTTACTTCTACAGAAGAATTCCATCGCTTAACCATCCAAGTCTTTCCTATGCATTTAGATACCCACATGCAGTCACCTGTCACATAATAATAATAATAATAATAATAATAATGTGCTGTACATGTATGTTTGTAATAATAGACTACTTTTAAATAGCATAGTCTATATGTCAAGCATTGTTCTACATACTTAATATGGAAACTCATTTAATTAGGTACTATTATTCTCCCTGTTTAGACTTTGTCATTGGTGTGTGTGTGTGCCCGCGTGTGCACGAAAGAGAGAGAAACAGAGACAGAGACAGAGACAGAGAGACAGAGACAGAGAGACAGAAAGACAGAGAGACAGAGAGACAGAGAGACAGAGACAGAGACAGAGACCGAGACAGAGACAGAGACAACTTTTGAAGTGATTCTCTCCTTCTGCCACAAGTTCTGGAGACTGAACTCAGGTCATTAGAATTGTAAGGCAAAGGCTTTTACTTGCTGAGCCATATTGCCAGTCCCATTATCTCTATTTCATAGAGAATACAACTGAGGTACAGAGAAGATAAACAGCTTGCCTAGGTAACACATCTAATAGGCAAGAAAGCTAGAATTTTTAGTTCCAGGAGTGTGGTTCAGAATTTATGTTCTTAACTACTTGACTATTAATTAGATACCCATGTTCAAAGACTGAGGAGAACAGAGGAAGAGGTTGGGAATCAAACACTAATTGTTCCTAAAGGTGATCAAGAAGAGAGATAGGACCCTATAAGACCACACCCACTTGGAGATCAGTTTGGGTCCCACGGCAAATCCTTGTGGCAATATGTAAAATCAGTTAATAAGCCGAGCACATTGCAGATGACCCTTGGCCACAGACCCTCCTTGCCCAGTGCCAGGCTAGAAGACAGAATGTGGTGGGATGGATATAAATATACCCAAATCCTATCTGCAAAAAATATTAAAGCTATGAGTAATGGTGTTATGAATTGGAGGCCAGGCTGATCTAGACAACAAGTTTCAGAGCCATGTTTTGAGACCCTGTCTCAAAAAAGAAAAAAAAGCAGCACACAGTCTGCTGATCATGAGTTGGGTTGCTGCTTTGCTGGACCATCAGCTGTTCACAAACGGATTCTTTTTCCTTTTTTTGCTAAGCTAGGTAGGCTGGCCTCTCCACCACAAACATGTTTCTTCTCCCTTTCTCCCTGAGCATACTCCCTGCATCCCCAGAATTCTTCCATTTAGCCTTTCTAGCTTCAGATAGCTGATGCTATGGTGCAGACATTTGAACGTTGGTTATAAAATAGTCCTAATATCCTGAGTGTCAACTTGAAATAACTAATTAGTAAATTAAGTTGATTGTTAGCAAGAGCCATAATCCTGTTAAAAGTCTTGGAGAGATCAGGAATTCATGACACATACCTAAACATAATAAAAGCAATACACACCAAACCAACATCCAACATCAAATTAAATGGAGAGAAACTTGAAGCAGTCTCACTAAAATCAGGAACAAGACAAGGTTGTCCATTCTCTTCCTATCTATTCAATATATACTTGAAGTTCTAGCTAGAGCAATAAGACAACTTAAGGAGATCAAGAGTATACAAACTGGAAAGAAAGAAGTTAAGGTATCATTGTTTGTGGATAATATGATAGTATATATAAGCGACTCCAAAATTTCTACTAGAGAACTCCTACAGCCAATAAACAACTTCAGCAAAGTGGCTGGATATAAAAATTAACTCAAACAAATAAGTAGCTTTCCTTTATATAAATGATAAACAAACTGAGAAAGAGATTAGGGAAAGAACACCCTTCACATTAGCCACAAATAATGTAAAATATCTTGGTGTAACTCTAACCAAGCAAGTGGAAGATCTTTATGACAAAAACTTCAAGTCCTTGAAGAAAGAAATCAAAGAAGACCTCAGAAGATGGGGAAAATCTCCATCTCATGGATTGGTAGGATTAACATAGTAAAAATAACCATCTTACCAAAAGCAATATACAGGTTCAATGCAATTCCCATCAAAATTCCAACATAATTCTTCACAGAAATGGAAAGAACAATTCTTAACTTCATATGGAAAAACAAAAAACCTAGGATAGTGAAAACATTTCTGAAAAATAAAGAACTTCTGAGGGGAATCATCTTCCCTGACCTCAAGCTGTACTACAGAGTGATAGTAATAAAAAACATGTGATGCTGGTACAGAGACAGACAGGTTGTTCAATGGAATAGAATCAAAGACCCAGAAATAAACCCACACACTGTTGGGCCCCATTCTGGCCCTGGTTTGGTCCTTGAGGACAAACCCGAGCCTGGCTCAAGTTTCTTGTGAGAGAGCCTAAGCCTGGATCAAGTTTTGTGACCTTTCTCAGTCACTTCTGTATCGGGGTGATTCAACAAGACCTGTTTGGCTCTGCCTCTTCCCCGATGTTGCTGAAGTAGAGCTTTGACATTGGCCTTGTCAGTTACTCCATACCCTCCGTCACTCTTCCCTGACTCCTACATCATCTTACCCCATCAGAAATACCTTTCCCCATGTTCCAAACTTATCTAAGAGAGAGGCTGATGCCATAAAGTTGAGTCCCTGCTTTGACAAGACTCCCAGCTCGGTGTGTTTCTTTTGGGCCATGGACACTCGCCATCCTGCTCAGCCCTGGAGAAAATGAATATGATATGTAGCTGCTGAGGGTGGTGGGGGTGAGTGGGGGGAATTTGTAGAAAGTTGCAGAGAACTGGGATGTGAGGTTCTTCTAAGGCTCAATGTGGGTGACCTTAGTAGAAATGTCCAACAGTGGGGAGATGGAACCTGAGGAGCCTACTTCCAGTAGACAGACAGGGCCCCCAGTGGAGGTATGGCGACACCAACCCACCTTCAAAACTTTTGACTCAGATTTGTTTCTGTCTAAAAGAAATGTAGAGACAAAAATGGAGTGGAGACTGAAGGAATGGCCTATCAGTGGCTGGCCTAACTGGGGATATATCTCATGGGGAGACTCCAAGGCCTGACACTACTACTGATGCTATATTGTGCTTACAGACAGGAGTCTAGCATGGTTGTCCTCTGATAGGCTCTACCAGGAGCTGACTGAGATGGATGCAGACACAGTCAACCATTGGACTGAGGTCTGGACCCCTATGGAAGAGTTAGGGGAAGAATTAAAGGAGCTGAAGAGGACGGCAACCCCATAGGAAGACCAACAGTGTTAACTAACCTGGACCCCTGGGAGCTCCCAGAGATTAAGCCACCAACCAAAGAGCATACAGGGTCTGGTCTGAGGCCCCTGGCACATATGTAACAGAGGACTGTCTTGTGTGGCCTCAGTGGGAGAGGGTGAGTTTAATCTTGTAGAGACTTGATACCCCAGAGAAGGGGAATATCAGGGGGGTGGGGGTGGGAGTGGGGGGGGAGTGGGCACCCTCTCAGAAGAAAAGGGGAGGGAGGATGGGGTAGAGAATTCTGGGAAAGGGGCTGGGAGGGAGGGCAACATTAGGGATGTGGATAAATAAAATAATTTTAAAAACCCCATGATTTAAAAGTTTAATTATATAAACACATAGTTAAACTATATTTGTTTGTTTGTTTGAGGCAGGTCTCACTATGTAACTCTGGCTGGTTTAGAACTTACTATGCAGGCCAGGATGGCCTTGAATTCACCCCAATCTTGCTACCGCTGCCTGATGGGATGAAAGGCACGTGCCAACATGCCTGGGTGTATATATTTTGCCGGTAAGCTAGGTGTGATGTCTCATGCATTACTCAGCCTCAGCAGCATGCAGAAGCAGGAAGATTTCTAAGAGTTTGGGATCAGCCTGGGCTACATAGTGAGTTCCAGGCTGGCCCTTATGGAGAGGAACACTCTCCCACCTCACTCCTCAAAAGCAAGATAAAAAAAAAGGTCACTAAGTTAGTTTACTACATGGCATGCTAGTGCATGCTCTTTTTTTTTTTTTTTAACATTTAATGACATAACCTTGCTAGAATTTAGCCAAGGTGCCCTCATTCAGCAAACACTACAGTCAGCCCCACCCCTGAAGCCCATCCTCAGGTTCCAGGAGATTGCTGACCTTAGTTAGAATCATATCTGGTAGCTGGGGCCATGTGTTTCAGTATAGGGGTTCCACTAGAGTCCTTGGATTCTATGTGGGAGGAAAGGAGAAGGAGGGTGGGAAGAGAAAGAGGAAGAAGAGGAGAGGGAAGGGGAGGAAGAGGAAGAGGGGAAGGGGAAGAAGAGAAAGGGGAGGAGGAGGAGAAGAAGAAGGAAGCAGAGGAGGAGGTAGAGGAGTGGGCAGAGGAGGAAAAGAAAGTATTACTGGGCAAGGCAAGCCAGACCAGACAGGACCATACCTAATGCCCCAGTTCCTGAGCTAGGCCAGCCCTACTTGGGCTTGAATGTTTTAAATACAAACTTACATGTAAGACTTTTGAGTAAAGTTCTTTTAGTAGTTAAATTGAAAGTGACTGATCTGATCTCATCTTACTTCACTGTTCAGGAAATGAAACTTTACACAGTTCAGTTCCAGCGTACGGTGACTTCCCCGGAGCCTGCGGGAGCAGAGTTCACTGTTGGACTTAGGAAAGCCAGGGCTGTGGTCTCCACAGTGGGGCACAGTTTCCTGCAGAAATTGGCAGAAGCTGCAGGACACTTCTGCTCCTCATAGGTCTTGGTGCTTGCCAAAGCCACAGGCACGGTGCCTCTTTGTCCTGCACACAGCAGACTACCCAGCAAGTTTGGTAAATGTTCTCTGCCATTAATAGAAATTTAGAAGGACTATAGGCTTTCCAGACCCGTGGTCCCTGGCTGACTTGAGTCAAATTGAAAATCTGACCTCTATAAGCAGGTTTAAAACTGTTCTCAATTTTTGCTTGAGGAAATCTGCTTAAAGTCTTGGGAAAACAAACACCATTAAACAAACACACAATGGCCATGTTATTTTGTACTAAGCAGAGCCAGAAACAGGTATGTGGCTAGAGAGAAATAGGATATGGTTTGGAAGCAGAGGTGTGGATGATATGATATTTACAAGGGGGAGTGTATATCAATGATTGTATACAGGAGAGTGTATGTATGCAGGGAGTATGCTATAGGAAGAGTGCGTAAAAGGAGGAGTATATACAAGGGAGGTGTATATGGGGCATATATATAGAAGTATACATAGGAAGAAGTATATAAAGGGGAAATATATACAGGATGAGTATATTCAAGGGGCATATATACAAGGGAGTATGTATATAGGGGTAGTATATACAGGGGAGAGTATATATGGGGTAGGGACTGTTTATAAGGGTTAGTGTTTACAGGGGAGTGTGTAAACAGTGGGGAATGTGTACAGGGGTGGTGTATACAGGGTGGTATATTCAGGGGTGGTGTATACAGGGATGGGAGTGTGTGCGTAGTGGGGAGCCCATACATGGGAGAGGTGACAAAATAGAGAGACAAACATCCACGGAATGAATAGACATTTAAAACAACCATTTTTAGAGTTAAGGAATTCAGTGCCAGTTGTCCAGGTGCACACGATTTCCTGGGAGAAAGTCCTTGCCAATTGCTTCCCTCTAACACAATTTGATTCCTTTTGTTATCAGTTAGTTTTACTGCATTATGTAATCTCAATTATCCAGTGCTTAGTGCTTGCAGCAATGCCTTGCACAACACATTTTTTTTTCTGCTAGCACTATGATGACAAATTTCATAATAAGCCTTAAATTAGTTGTTTAAAGCTATAGTAACAAAATACCACAGACCAGATGGCTTGAACAACACAAATTTATCTCTGTGTAGTTGTTGAAGCCAGAAGTCCAAAACCTAGGTGTCAGTGATGGAGATTTTCTCCATGGCATGCAGGTGCTGCCTTAACAGTCAGTGCTCACACTGTACAGGGCTGGCACCTTCCAACATCCTTTTCTTCATTGTGTGTGTGTGTGTGCTCACGTGCGAATATGCGCGTGCTTACGTGCATGCATGTACAATAGCACGTGTATGGCAGTCAGAGGACAACTTGCAGGAGTTGGTTCTCTCCTTTCACCATGTGGGTTCTAGGGATCAAACTTAGGTTTCAGGCTTGGGGACAAGCACTTTTGCCCCAGAGCCATTTTGCTGGCCCTAATGTCTTCTACTTATGAGAACACCAGTCACGCTGGATTAGGGCTTGGTCTAAAAACCTTATATTAACTTAATCACGTCCTTAAAGACCTTTTCACATTCAATTGCAGTCTGATGAGCTGGAGGGTAGGACTTCAATACATTAACTTTAAAGAGATATAATCTGGAGCCTAACAAATGTTCAAGAGCTGTTTTACCTACACTGCATGAATGTGACCTCAGTCACAAACTTGAACACAAAGGGTCCTTTTTCATTGACACTGAGATCTTTCATCATCTACACAAGTTGGCTCTTATGCCAGTGTGGAGGGCCTATAGGGGAGGTAAGTGCCTATAAAAAAGCAAAACAACAACAACAACAACAAGCCCCCTCAAACAACTTACATTGACTTAAAGAATTTTGACACTTGCATTTCTCTTCTTCAAATTGCCTTATTGTTTGACTTTTACAAAAAATTATTTTCTTACTTGGGAAGTCCCCAGATGATGCTCAATATTAGCAGACTAATGACTTACATGGCTACTAGTGACACGGAAGTGGGTGCAGCATCTGTGCAAGGCTGAGAGTAGGTAGCTACGCCACTGGGCAAATCAATGACAGCTTTAAATGAAAGTTGTTTCTGTGTCTAAAAAAAAAAAGGATGAAAGATAGAATGCTTCCTCTTGTCCTGTGTCATCCATTCCTCCATCCCTTCCCAAGTCCACTAGGATTTGTCAGACAACTAAAGCAGGCTGAGCAAGTGAATACTATTGTTGTGTTCCTGCCTTTTATCAGTTTAGAGTTGAGCTGTACCAGCTATTAAAGAGAGTGACTCACAGACATACAGCCTCTATCTTATAAATGGAGGAGACGCTATACTTCTTTTCTGTCCTAGAGTACTGGATTCATTCAACCTCCAGCAAAGACGTAAAGGATTGTAACATAAGAGTTGTGTGAGGAGCTGGAAGGAGAAATGGCTCAGCCATTAGGAGCACTGGCTGCTCTTGCAGAGAACTGAGGATTGGTTCTTAGCACCCACATGGTGGTCCACAGCCATCCATAACTCTAGTTCCAGGGATAGCTGGTTCCCTGGTCTAACAGGTATAGGCACCAGGCATGCCTGTGGTGCACATACACACCTGAAAACACACTCAGACACATAAATAAATACATTTAACATAGCATGACTGTGTATGAGATGAAGTGAAGCTTCTCGACAGACATGCGTTCAAAGATGAACTGTAGGTATTCCTTGGATGGCCTGGACAGGCAACACTAAGAAAGACCATGGTGTGTGCTTTTCTTGTCCTTTGTCCTAAAACCACAAGAGGATAAGACCCAAGGCGTGAACCTGGGTGTAGTGGTGTAAGCCTGGAATCTAAACTCTACACCTAATGTCTGAGTTGGGAGGATTGTGAGTTTAAGGTCAGCCAGCCCTACATAGTGAGACTGTCTGGAGAAGCAATCAAAGGAAATAAAACAATTTAAAATGTATTCTTTATACTTTCATTCTTTTTTTCTTTTTGAGACAGGGTTTCTCTGTGCAGTCCTGGCTGTCCTGAAACTCACTCTGTAGACCAGGCTGGCCTCCCACTCAGAAATCCGTCTGCCTCTGTCTCCCTAGTGCTGGGATTACAGGCATGTGCCACCACTGCCCGGCCACTTTCATTCTTCGTTAAAGGAAACATTTTAAAGGGAAAGTCAATTTAACCAAATCACTACAATACTCAGAGTTACAGACTTTGAAGATAATAATGGTATAGAGTAGACATATTCATTTCAAAAAAAGAGAGGAAGCAGAGATGGAAAGGATTGGACCAAATCAGAACCAAAACCCTAACAGTTCTCCATGTCTGGTGTCTGAGACATGCAGTATGATGTGAACTATGCAGGGCTTGGGCAGCCCTGTCACTGCAGCCTGGCTGTTTGTAGATCAAGTAGCCTCTGTTCTGATCTGATTCCCACTCACTACCTGTGACTTTCCTTGATAGATGTTCCATATTCTTGCCATCTTGAACTTCCTGATCTCTATTGTAGCCTACGCCTCACACTTTCAGATGCATGCGTTTCCTTCCCAGAGGTTGTCTATGTTTCCCGGCATTGCAGGCTTTTATTTACAAGCTGTAGAACCCTGCATGACTCTTTAACTCTTGCATTTAATATTTCTGCATCATGTCGACACTGCTAAGTTCTGCCATTAGCTCAAGTGGTAGCTGGACCCCTTAAACCACAGCCACAATGTCTTCTGAGTACCAGACACATTGGGGCTTGGTTCTAATGCTTTGATTTAATCGGGAATCTACATGTCCAAATGTAAATGTAAAGGTCCTTGTCCCTAATTGGTTTTTGACCAATCAATAAAAATGCCAGTGGCCAATGGCTGGGCAAAGGGAGAAGAGATGGTGGGACCCTTAGATTTTTGCAGGCTAGGAATCAGGAGAGAGGAGGGAAGGAGGATTACCATAATTCAGAGGGAGGCAGATCAGATTTAGAGCTGCAGAAGGAAAATCATCCAAAATGTAGGTGAGAAGGAATGTGGCTCCCGAAAGGGCTGCCCAGAAGTGTCTTGAGCAGCAAAGACTAGGGAGCTGCCCAGAAGAAACAGGGCAGCAAAGATAGATCATAGATTTAGAGAGTGTTGAGTCAGGAGTAATGGAGGGAAATCTATGATAAACCAGACAGAGGATTAGAACTGCCCAGCCTTTGAACTAGCCAAGGCATTTCAAAATTAAGCTAATGTGTGTGTCTTTCATTTGCAAATATAAAGAGTTCCTGGGGGAGAGGGTGGTGGCTGGAAGCATATGACCCCACCAGGAGCCAAAGCAGTGTTCACAGCTATACCAGGGCGGGTAAACCCAGGGAAACATTTCTGTTGGTAGCGCTGTGCGAGTAACCTGTCCCAATGGATTTATTTTCTCAAGAGAAAGTCCTTGAAATGAGTTTTTAATATTATATCTGGGAGCCTGGGACAAATGAGATCTGGCCGATTTTGAGATGCCTTGAAGGCATCCTGTAGCTGTTTTTGTCTATTTTCTGGGTTCTTTTTTCTTCCACCCTTTCCCTCTAACACTAGATAGAAGAGAGAAAAGGATAGACAGGCAAGGAGGAAACATTATTTTTATACTATTTCCTGCTTATTAGGGGTGTCAAGTTCCTTGGGGCAAGTTTTATCCTCACTGTCAAGATATCTAATTTCTTCTTATCGTTTCTTCTTTGTCCACGACCAAGAACAACCAACAGCAAGTAGTAACCCACCACACCTCTTGGGATCCTAGCATTTATAGATACTCTGAAAAGTCCCCAGAATTCCAAATGTCACATAATCACAGAAACTATCTGTAGCTGACAAAATCCCACCCCTGTGAGAACATGAGGCAAATCACAGTCAGCTGATGTGGACAGTCTGAAGCAGCCCCGTGTCCCCATACTTGGGATTAAAATGAAAGCATATTCCTATTTCTGTGTTTTATAAAGAAATCAAAATCCTTACTACAGCATCCTTTCTATTGATGCACTTTACTTTTTCTATAGGTTTGTGTGTTGCTTATATGCAGGTAAGTTAGTGTGTGTGTGTGTGTGTGTGTGTGTGTGTGTGTGTAGGCTAGATGACAACTGTGAGTGTCATTTTCAAAAATACCATTCACCTCCTTTGAGACAGGAGGTGGGAATTTGGCTATGCTGGCTGACTGGTGAGCCCCAGGGTCTTCCTGTCTACACATTCTTAATATTGGTAATACAAGCAAACATCACCATACCTGGCATTGTCGCATGGATTCTGAGGACCAAACTTAAATCCTCATGCTTACAAAGAAGTGCTTTGAGTCATCCATCCAGCCCCATCTACGGTCTAATCTGAATTAGACCGTCTGAAGAGGTGAGAGTCTTTCTATAAACCTGAGTCTTTCTACTCTGACATTGTTCCCAATTCTTTCTGTAAACCTAGTTAAAAGGTGCTAGCAATAACCATGTCACAGCCTGGATACTGGATTGCCTCAGAATAACTCCACCAGATTAATTAGTCCATCTCTTCAGACTCAGCCTCTCTTGAAGCCTCAGGCCATGCCTAATGCAGCCAAGTTCTCTGTCAGCATGAAATCCCCAACAGAGTCCTCATTTCTTCACTGTTTTGATTCCTACCAGCATTGGGAAACAACTGGACTCCCACTGTGATCATCCAACAACTCTGTTTACAGCATTGTAGGCATACTCTCTCCCACGTCTTCAATCTTTGTCAAACTGTTTCCACAGTTTAGTTCTATAAACTAGAACATGGTCAAAATTAGCAGTAGTAACTCTGTTTGTCTGATAAGAGTTTTCTTTTGGTTTTTGGTCACTGTTAGGAAGAATTTAATTTAGTTCGTGGTTTCAGATATTTCTCTCCACAGTGGCTTTCCTGTTTTTGGAACCCGTGGTGAGGTAGAATATCGTGGTGGGAGGAGCTTATGATAAGGACTACTCATCTTTTGGTGAATAGGGATCCTAAAGAGAGACCGAAAAGGCCCACCAGTGACCTACTTCCAGTTAGGCCCCACCTCTTAGAGTTTTCAGCATTTTCCAAAACAGAGCACCATCTGGGGACCAAACCTTTAATCGACTAGCCTTTTAGAGAGGCACTTTATGTCCCAACCACAACAACACTCTAAATGGAAAAGCATTTATTTCTATTAAATTAGGTCTTTAAAAATTCATGGATGAAGAGCTAGGGATGTAGTTCAGTTTGTATAATGCTTGCCTGGCATTTTTAAATCTCTGGGTTTGATCCCAAGTTCCACTTAAACTAGGGATGGTGGCATATACCTGTAATCTCAGCATTTGGAAGGTGAAGACAGAAGAATCAGAAGTTCAGGGTAATTGTTTGCTACATAGCAAGTTCAAGGCCAATCTCAAGAAGAACTTTATGGATGGGTTAGAGGAGCAGGTCTTGGGCTATGCCTCCAAAAGAACTAGTAGAATCCAGCAAAAACACCTGCTAGGATTCAGGCTTGGTGAAAGAGACAGAAAGCCTGCATCCTCCTTGAGGCAATGAGCATCATAACTTCAAGATCAGCCTGGGCTCCATAAAAGAAATGTCAAAATGGCTTCTACCTGTGTCACTATTGAGAAGCCACCACCAGGACTACAAAACCTTACTCAGATCCAGGGTTGGGAAGCCACTTCCTGGGAAAGGCTGTGCCTGCTTGTTCTATAAGGGAAAAAGTGAATGGGATGCCTTGCTTACTGCTTCTCCTCACCAAGAAGCCAGGGATGGGCTCCAGGACTTTTACTAGCAATGCTGTAAAAGTCCAGTGTGTGTAAGCCCATGCTTGCCCAGGAACAGCAGACATAAGAAACTGCACATCTCAAGCAGTGTTTCGATGTACATTCTTCCACATGAAGGGTTCTAATGGCTACTCCATTAGTGCCACACTCCCGTCCTCCTTCCATTCGGCCACATGCTCCTTCCCACAGAGATGGGAATGCTTACCATAGTCCAGTTTGGAAGAAGAAACTTCACAGGCATGGACCAGCCCTCTAACCCCCTTTTTCATCCACAGAAAACAGGTTTTCTGTGTATTGTAGTTCCAGGTGATGAATGTAGCTCCTTAGAGTTGCCTGAAACTGTCCTGAGTAAATGGGTCCAATACTGGGGTCCAATATTAAAATGCTCACTTGCCTACACAGCTTACAACAGGTATATCAGAAATAAGGGGAATACTTTGATCTCTTTGTGTCGATTTATTTTTTTCTCTTCTGATCAAGGGATCTGATCCAGAAAGTAGGTTTGGAGAAATAGTTTAATGCTGTACTGTGCTAGTAGCCACCACCTGACACTTAAGATGCCTCCTGCTTTGAAGTGCTGGCAGCTTTTCAAGCATTTCCTATTTGTATCTCTGTGATCTTCACAGTAACGAGGCAGGATATCATCAGCTCAGTATGTGGCTCTTACCACTTCCTACCTTCTTTTTATTATGACTGTTATATTATGACACATAGAAAATCTGAAAGTATCTACATACATACACACACCCACACAAACACAAACACACATGTATATAATAATTCAAGAAAAGTATGAGGCCGCCAGGATTCTTGCTGCTCTGAGCCTTGCCCAGCCACTCTGAGCACTGAGTTGTTTGGGTTGTTCAGAGCCATTCACTTCCCACCACTTGGGAGAGTCTATCTTAGGGGAGTGAACTAATTCAAGGCCACAAGGTTACTAAACGTGGTGATTTTAATGTATGACCCAGACAGGCTCATACAATTTAATGCTTGGTCCACAGCTGGTAGAATTGTTTGGGAAGGATTAAGAGGTGTGGCCTTATTGGAGCAGGTGTGTTACTAGGGGCAGGCTTTGAGGTTTCAAAAGCCTAGGCCATTCCCAGTTAGCTCCCTTTCTGCCTTGTCTCTACAGTTAAGTTCTCAGCTGCTGCTGTCAGTAAGCCTGCCTGCTTACTGCTGTCTTCTGTTGAGGTTTGGTCTGTTGCTATGCATTGTAATGTAAATTTTGTACCTGAAGGTCTAGGCCTACAAGTGAATTCTCATGTTTACAAGCTTTTGTTGTACAAACCTTGTTTCTTGATATGAAATTACAGGTTAAATAAAACTGGCTACAGGCAATTACTGGAGGGATTAGAAGTAGGTGAGTTTTGAGTTACTTGGTTGGGGGTGGAGAAGAGAGAAGAGGGAGGAGGGAGCAGAAGGGAAGGAGGAAGGAGAAGAAAGGAAGAAGCCATCATGAGGGAGGTGGATCATGAATGTGTGGCCAGGAGAAACAACAAGTATCTGGGGGTACACCACTGGGGAGGTAGGCAGGCTGGCAGAAGAGTAGATTAGGGGTGACCCCCCAGTAATTGTCAGAGCCAAATAAAATAGCCATAGTCGGAGTCTTATTTATTTGTAATCTAGTTTGGGATAAGCTTAAATTGATTGGACTGCAATCCTCCCTGCCATAATGGTCACAGACTCTAGCCCCCTGGAACCATGAGCCCCCAAGTAAATGCTTCATTTTATAAGTTGCCTTGGTCATAATGTTTTGTCATGGTCATGGTAATAGATAAGCAACTAAGACTAGACCCTCTGAGTCCCAAACCAAACAACTTCAAACCCAGCCTTCAGTGGAAGAAGCCTTTATTACTAGCACAAGTCCTCATTCTAGCTTACAAGGTCAGAGAAGGTTCAAGCCATGGATTCTTATTTCCAGCTGTCCATGTCTACTGGATCAGTTTCTGCCTCCTAACATGTCCTGTCCTTTCTGAACCAGCACAGATTGCCCTGGTTACCTTCTAGACAGGTAAGAACAAGTGAGATCTAGAGATGGAGAACCTGCTTTAATCTCGTGACCTGGCTAGGCACTCTCACCTTTTTTTTTTTTTTTTTTTTTTTTCTGTCTTGGACCCTACCATGGGGCAGACAATGCTTGTTAGGTAACCCAAGTGCTGTTTTGATTGTCCATGCAGGAGAAGTTCACCTGTATAGTGTGACCAGAGCAGTTGATGGTCCATTCATCAATAGTGTTGCCAAGCAGGAGAACTATGAAAAATGCTAGATATACACTTTAAACTTTTGTGGTGTTGTTGTGGTTCTGTGAATTGAGTATAGAACCTTTTACAAGTGAGGTATGCTGGTTGGTTAGTTTTGTCTTGTTTATTTGTTCTGTCAGTTTTACAGAAGCTAGAGTCATCTGGAGAGAGGGAACCTCACTCATTGGGAAAATGCCTCCATCTGATTGGCTTGTAGGCAAGGCTAAAAGCATTTGCTTGACTAATGATGTGGGAGGGCCCAGCTCCAGCCCACTGTGGCCAGTGTCACTGGGGAAGGTCCTCCTGCATTGGATAAGAAGCAGGCTGAGAGAGCCATAAGTAGCAAACTAGGAAGTAGCATTTCTTCATGGCTTTTGCTTGAATTCCTGTCTTCAGGTTCCTGCTTGAGTTTCTGCCCTGGCTTCAAGTTGGTTTTGGTCAGTGTCAACAAACGAGACCATCTGGGACACCAGGCAAGTGTTCTACTCATGAGTATACTCTCAACCATTCCTTAACCTTTTAAATACAAAGCATACCTGTTTATTTAGGCATCGTCTTGTTTATGGTAGGATCATGACATTTCCCCCAGAACAGATATGTATTAGTTGAAGTATACTTTGCCTTTCTTGCCTTAATTGGGCCCACAGTTCTTTTTTTCACAAGCATATATTATTTCCCCACTATATTTAGGTGCAAAATTTAGGTGCATATTTAGGCATATTTAGGTGCAAAAAGATATTTTAGTAGCTAACATAGTCTGTATTCATGGAG
This sequence comes from Mus caroli, assembly GCF_978045245.1. Lineage (NCBI taxonomy): Eukaryota > Metazoa > Chordata > Mammalia > Rodentia > Muridae > Mus > Mus caroli. The sequence continues at coordinate 75,606,708 of NW_028227269.1, forward strand.
TTGGGATTGTCTTTAAGTCTCAGGGGGTTTGAATGGTTTTGGTTTTGCAGGGGTAGGGGTAGAACTCAGGGCCTCACAGTGCTAGGCAAGCTCTCTACTGAGCTGCATCCCCAGCAGCTTCAGTTGGTTTAAAGTGGAATGAGAGCTTAAAGACATAAGGTGATACTCTATGATGCTGGTGTTTCCCTTCCCTCCTCTCTGCCCAGTCTCCAGTCCACCCCATCCACTCTCCCTCCCTCTTTTTCAGAAAAGGGAAGGTCTCCCATGCATACCAACCAGCCCTAGCATATTGTATCAAGTTGCAGGAAGATTAGGCACATCTCCTATTGAGGCTGGATGAGGCAGCCTAGTAAGGTGAAAGGGTCCTAAATAGGTAGGCAACAGAGTCAGAGACAGTTCCTGCTCCTGCTGTTAGGAGTCCCAGAAGAAGACCAAGCTACACACATGTAATATATGTGCAGAAAACCTACCTCAGTCTCATGCATGCTCCCTGGTTGGCAGTTAGGTCTCTGTGAGTGTCATTATGAGCCCAGGTGAGTTGATTCTGTAGGCTTTCTTGTCGTCTCCTTGATCCCTCTGGCTCCTACAATCCTTCCTCCCTCTTTTCTGCAGTTTGGCTGTAGATCTCTGCATCTGTTTCCATCAGGTGCTGGGTGAAGCCTCTCTGAAGACAGTTATGCTAGGCTCCCATCTGCAAGTATAGTGGAATATCCTTAACAGTGTCAGGGGAGGGCTCCCTCTCATGGCATGGGTCTCAAGCTGGGCCAATCATTGGTTCGCCCTTCCCTCAATTTCTGCGCCATCATTACCCTGCATACTTTGTAGGCAGGAAAAATTTAGGTTGAAGGTTTTTCACCGGGTTGGTGTCCCAATCCCTCTATTGGAAGTCTTGCCTGGTTACAGGAGATGCTCCTCTTCAGGCTCCATATCCCCTATTGCTATGAGTCTTAGTTAGGATCACCCTCATTGGTTCCTGGGAGATTCCATTGCCCTAGGTTTCTAGCTTGTCCCAGAGATGCCACCCACTTCCTGATTCCAATTGTTTTTCTCAGTACTGTCTCCTTCTGTCCTCCTCCCACCTGATCTCTCCTGTTCCTATCTCCATGCCCACCCCCATCCAGTCCCCTCTGCCATCTGTGATGGATGTGTTTTCTATTCCCCCTTGTCAGTGAGATTCACACATCACCCCCTTGAGCCCTCCTTGTTACTTAGCTTCTTTGGGTCTGTAATTTATAGCATGGTTATCCTTTACTTTACAGCTAATATTCACTTATAAGTGAGTACACATCATGTTTGTCTTTCTGGGTCTGGCCTACCTCACTCAGGATGGTGTAAATTTTATGATGTCATTGTTTTTAACAGCTAAGTGATATTGCATTGTATAAATGTATCACATTTTTCAGTTGAGGGACATCTAGGTTGTTTCCACTTTCTGGCTATTACAAATAAAGCTGCTATGAGCATAGATGAGTGAGTATCCTTGTGGTGTGGTGGAGCATCCTTTGTGTATACACCCAGAAATGGTATAGCTGGGTCTTGAGATAGATCTATTCTTAATTTTCTGAGAAACTGCCAAATTGATTTCCAAGGTGACTGTACACATTTGTACTCCCACCAGCAATGGAGGAGTGTTCCTGTGTTTCACATCCTTAACAGCATGAGCTGTTGCTTAAGTTTTGATCTTAGCCATTTTGATGGGTGTAAGATGGATCTCAGATGCTCATGGATTGGTAGGATTAACATAGTAAAAATGGCTATCTTACCAAAAGCAATCTACAGATTCAATGCAATTCCCATCAAAATTCCAACACAATTCTTTATAGATCTTGAAGGAACAATACTCAATTTTATATGGAAAAACAAAACCCCAGGATATCTAAAACAGTCCTGTACAAGAACACTTCTGAAGGTATCACCATCCCTGATTTGAAGCTGTAGTGCAGAGCAATAGTAATAAAACCACTTGATATTGGCATAAAAACAGACAGGTTGATCAATGGAGTCAAGTCAAAGATCCAGAAGTAAAGTCACACATCTATGGACACTTGATTTTTAACAAAGAAGTCAAAATTATGCAATAGAAAAAAAAAAAAAGAAAGCATCTTTAACAAATGGAGTTGGTCTAACTGGATGTCTTTATGTAAAAGAGTGTAAATAAATCCATTTCCATCTCCCTGTACAAAACTTACATCCAAGCAGATAAAAGACCTCAACATAAAACCAGATACACTAACCCTGACAGAAGAGAACATGGCAAGTAGGCCTGAATGCATTGGCACAGGAGACAACCTCCTAAATAGAACACAAATGGCTCGGGCACTAAGACTGACAATTAATAAATGGCACCTCATGAAACTAAAAGCTTCTGTAAGGCAAGGACACTGTCAATAGGACAAAATGACAGCCTACACATTGGGAAAAGATCTTTACCAACCTCACATCCAACAGAGGTCTGATATCCAAAACATATAAAGAACTCAAGAAACTAGACGTCAACAAACCAAATAACCCAATTTAAAAATGGGGTTCAGACCTAAACAGAGAAATCTCAACAGAGGAATCTCTAATAGCACTTAAAGAAATGTTCAGCATCCTTAGCCATCAGGGAAATGCAAATGGAGACACTGCTCATGCCTTTTACCGCTCCTCCCTGCTTGTCTTTCCCACACCGAGCAGTTCAGCAGCAATATTCTCGTGTGTATGACTTGTCCTCATGGAGCCTTTGCAGAGTGTACCACTCTGGCTTTCATAGGAACAAGAACTCTTGTTTTTCATTCATGTATCATTGGTTTTCACAGTAATTAAGTTGTATCATTAAAATTACAAGCATAATGGCAGACGTGGGTTGAGAACAAATAGCACTGACCTCTGGTGAACACTCAGCTCAATCTGTGAAGCACAAGAGCCCGAGAGAACCTCTTTTAGTTTAGCATCCAGCATGCAGGGCATAAATGCATTTTATAGAGGCAGAGGGGCAGGGCAGGTCCAAAGGCTCCTGCCTTTCTTGTCCATCCCAGTTCAGATGTGTAATGGGTTTTGATGGACTTGTGCCACTCCCACTGAAGGGCTCAAATACTAGAGCTCTTCCCTCCCCTCCCTCCCCTCCCTCCCCCCTTACTTCCTTCTCTTCTTTTTCAAGGTTTCGCTGTGTAGCTCAGGATAACCTCAAACTGTGCATCTTTGGTTAGCTGTGGATCCTTCTGACTCTGCCTTTAGAGTGTGCTGGACTCAGTAAGTATGCATGTGTGTGTGTGTGGGGAGGGAGGCTTTTATTTATCCATGCTTTGTTTTTTTGTTTTTTTTTTTTTTTTGGTTTTTTCGAGACAGGGTTTCTCTGTGTTGCCCTGGCTGTCCTGGAACTCACTTTGTAGACCAGGCTGGCCTCGAACTCAGAAATCCGCCTGCCTCTCCCTCCCGAGTGCTGGGATTAAAGGCGTGTGCCACCACGCCTGGCCCATGCTTTGTTTTGCTTTTTTAAAACCCACGAAGCATGGCTCTGCACAGCCTTTCATGTGATGTCCTCTGTGAATGCCTTTTCCTCAACAGTCTTCCCTGACTTACCTCCTTTAGGATAATGGAGTCCCCACCCAGCTCTTTCCCCTGCCTCACAGAACTCATGCCTGCAGCGGCCTGCTGAGAACCATTTCATGGCAGGGGAAAATTCTGGTCTATGGAAAGGGGTAAAGAGAATCAAGAGAACCTTGGCTTCTTCCTACCAAAAGGCAAGTGTAACTCAGTACACACACACACACACACACACACACACACACACTTGAGAGAGAGAGAGAGAGAGAGAGAGAGAGAGATCACATATCAGCTCTAGTCCTCTACTTTTTAGTAAAACATTCATATTCCCTTGTTATTACGAACTGGCTCTATTTTCTGTCTTGAATTTCACAACAAAGAGTCTTCCCTGCCCCCATCAGCTGAAATTTCCCCTTTCAGAACCATCAGGGACAAGTGGCAAAGGTTCGAAAAGCTCGTGGTCTCTAAGCTTGCTTCTCTCTGGAATGAAGCTCTCCACTGGTCCTCTGCAGCAGAGCCAGTCACCGCGTAATGGGGGGAGGGGGAAGAAGAGAGCAGTCCATCCCCACAGTACCCCTCTAAAACGCAAGATGTTAGAAACCAACCAGGCAACTGTGACAATAAGAACAAATGACAAAGATTGTCCTAGATCTCATGGCACTTCTGAAGTGATCAAAAGGGGCTACAGATTACTTCATCCCAACAACTTTGCTACGGATAATAAAGTTAAGACCCCAGGGCACAATGACCTGCAGAGGGCACAGCTACCAGCTGCAAAGCTGGGGAAGAAGCCCCTCCAATGTAGTCATCTGTGGCCACCGAGATGCCAGCCTTTTTCAAGGTGTAGTGGCCAAGCTCCCAGGGAGCTGCCCTAAATATTCCTAAAGTCAAAACTGTTTTCATAATGGTGCAGTTTTTTTTTCAATGTCTGACATCCTCACGGATGGAGGATGGAGTAAGGGTGAGGAGAAATCCTGGTGTCAACCCAGGCACCGAAGTAGAGCAGCCAACTGTATCAGTTGCCACAGCTACACACTTGGAAAAAAACAAAGCCACAACTCTCACCTAAGGATGTCCTTGATGAAGCAAAGGTATCAGTTGTATTAAATATTGGTACGTCTCAAAACTAATCTGTATAATAAAATGTGAATTATGCATGAAATATTTTTTTATGTCTTCCAAAGTATGATTGTTACCATAGAAAAGTGCAGAGAAAAACCAAGGCAATTATTTCAATTGTGAGTTGAATGGACCACTTTATCATAGAACATCTTTTTTTTTTTTTCCTTGAAAGAATGAGTGACAAAGAGTGCTTTTTTTTTTCCCAGACTGGGCACTTGGCAGACAATTTCTCAAAAATGAACAAAGGGAGTCTGTCACCTCAAGGAAAACAACTTATGGTATTTGTTGCCAGTAATGGAATCTGAGCTTCTATGTGCAAATTAGAATTTTAGAAAACTCATACCTAGCACTGTGGTACTTGGTGGCTTCCCAGTGCTTAAGGACCTTCCTGACAAGGTTGGTAATATTCACGAATAGGGTTTTTCTTCAGATATGGCATCATGAAATGTGCCAAGTTTTGGAATACTTGCATAACCCAAGAAGCCAATACTTTCCTGTTACCAGTGCATTGTGCACAGGATACTGCATGCATGGAAGGTATATTCTAAACATTTAATAAGGCTGGCTCTACCAAGCTCCTACTTCATCCCTGGCTCTTCCACTAAATAATCACCATGGTATTTTAAGTGCAAAGCAGATGGAGAGACAGATTACGCAAAGTTCACGGACACAGGGTCATGTTCCTCATCGGAACAAGTGTTTAAAACAGCTCTTTGGAGGTCAGCAAGATGGCAGAGCAGGTGAAGGCAGTGCCACCAAGCCTGATAAACCTGAGTTTGACCCTAAGACCCATATGGTAGAGGGAGAAAACCCGATTCCTTTTAGTGGTCTTCTGATCTCCATACAGGCACTGTACATGTGTGCACACACACAGTAAATAAAATGTAATTAAAAAAATAAGGGCTGGAGAGATGGCTCAGCAGTGATGTGCACTTGTTCTTTCAAAGGACCGGGGTTCAGTTCCCAGCACCCACAAGGAGGCTCACAACGGACTATAACCCCAGTTCCAGGGGATCCAGTGCTTTGTTCTGACCTCTGAGCACACCAGAAATGCACATACATTCATACAGGCAAGGCGCTCATTAACATGAGACAAACAAACCTTTAAAAATACATTTAAGTTTTTATGTCTATATAATAAGACTACCCATAATTCTTTTTAAAAAGGCTTATGCACTCTTCCCTTTCTTAGCTGTTTATTAATGTCAAACAGTTTTTCTTCATGTACTTCAACCGAAAATAACAACTTACTGAATACAGAAGCTGTAGAAGAATGCAGGTGCTTTCCATTAATGGAGGCATTATTTAAAAAATTACAAAAATGGGGACAGAGAGATGGTAAAACAGGCAAAGGCGCTTTCCACCAAGCCTCAGGACCTAAGTTTGACCCCTGGAACCCAGGCAAAGACAGAAGGTGAAAACTGACTCCCCAAGATGTCCTCTACCTGCCACAATCATTCCTGGCACACCTGCAGCCTCCCCTCACAAAATCAAGTAAAAAAAAAAATCCCCTGGCATGTGTGTGTGTGCATGAGTACACATACAACACACGCACATGTACTTACAAAAATTAAAAATAGTATTACTTTTCCTACTAAGTACTTTATTTTAGAAGGTCTCTCTCTCTCTCTCTCTCTCTCTCTCTCTCTCTCTCTCTCTCTCTCTCTCTCTCTCTGTGTTTAGGTCTGGGAATAGAACCCAAGGTCTCTCTCCTCACTCCTCACTCTACTATGTGCATGTATGTATGTATGTATGTATATATGTATGTATGTAAGTGTGTGTGTATTGGAAGGTGTGCACATGTGGAGATGGAAGAACAATTTTTTGGAGTCAGTTCTTTCTTTTCAGACAAGAGCCTTTACCAGCTAATTGCTGGCCAAGCTACTTTACAGGCTTCCCACACTATCCATCCATCCATCCATCCATCCATCCATCCATCCATCCATCCATCCTGAGACAGAGCCTTGCTCAGTTCCTCAGCTGGCCTGCAATTGTTTCTGTAACCCAATCTGGCCTCCACTTTTTTTCTGTCTCTGCTTTTAAGCCCCCCTGAATAGCTATGGCCACAGGCCTGTGAGAGCCTGCCTAGCTTTGAAGATGTGACTTCTATTCTATAAGAATAGAAATACATATGTTAATATTTAATGGGTTCATTTTGGATGTATTATAGTTAGTAAGTATATGAACATCTCTACCGGGAGAAAGAATCTACATTTCAAGTATATAAAGGGGTTCTGTTCCTGAAGCATTTGACCCTCTGGAAAGTAGGCTGGAGGGAAGGATGTCTGTCTGCTTTGTCAAGTAACACAGGGCTGTCACTGTTTTATTTTTAGCCTGCCCTGTGCCCAGTATCAGAAAACTGCAGAACTTTGGCACCTCAAAATCAAAGAACGCAAAACAAAGAAATCCGAAGTAATGAAAAGGAGAGGTCTCCAGGGATTCGTGGTGCAGTGGCCTCTACTCCTCCAGGCATCCTGTTGGTCTCATACCCACTCACCCACTGCCACCCAGTCCCACCCAGTCCCACCATCACCATGATGGAAAGCTATTGTTCTTTTGGTTCTCAAAACACAGAGACCTAAAAAAAAAAAAAAAAACAAAAAAACAAAAAAACAAAAAAAAAAAAAAAAAAAAACTTCAGAGCTGGCCCCTGCCCTCAGCCTGAGCTCTGGGCTGTAAGGCAGGGAGTCCTGGTCTCAGGCTCCCAGCTGAGAAGGAAAGATACTGTAAATCTCTCAGACCACTTGCCCAGAGCTGCCAGAAAGCTGCTTTCCTGTTAGTAAACAGGGCTGCCTGGGCCATCTTTCTCTTCTTTAATAACCTGTGGGGCATCTATTGATTGCACATGCTGGTCTCTCATAAATTAGAACAGGGGATGTCTTCGGGTTGCTCTGGAGCAGTATGGATGATGAAATTGGCTCACTAATACTTCATGTGCATGGAGCACAGTGTCCCGAGTCACATAAACATAGAGCATATGTATTATCAGGTACTGAGAACGGACAGGAACAGCTCCAGGGGCAGTTGCGGTGTCTAGGCATGAGCTCTGGGGGCAGCCGTGACATCTGGGCATGCTGCAGACTTCAATTAGGTGGTTTCTTCCACTCAACAGAAAGGAAGGGAGATTTCATGCCTCAGTTTCCAATGATAGGGAACCACAGGCCCATGTGGGTAGATGGACCAGCCCTTTTTTCTAGTCTCCTCAGCAGGAATGGGGGCCAGTAGAAAGGAGTGTACCGCTCTCAGCCAGTGCTGTGGGTGGAGTCTCAAGATAGAAATCAAAGGGTGCATCCGAAGCTCTCCCTTCAGTGCCTTCTCCTCCCAGTGCCAACCTTAACAGGCTGGGTCTCAGATGCATACCTGTAACCCTGGCAACAAGCTGGGTGGAGACAGGAGGTTCTTAGAGCAGGAAGAAGGTAGTAGTGATAGATGAGGACACTGGGTATCTTCTGGCCCAAGGGCACCACACACACTCAAACCACACATTCACACACAGGCACATACACAGACCAATCAGTCCTTCTCAAAAAAAAAAAAAAAAAAATCAATCAATCCATCTGAAACAAAGGAAAAAAAAACCTACTTCAGCCACTGAGTATAGATTAAACCACAGAGTTCTAGGCAGCGCCTGGATGCTCTTTTTTGAGACAGGGTTTCTCTGTGTAGCCCTGGCTGTCCTGGAACTCGCTCTGTAGACCAGGCTGGCCTCGAACTCAGAAATCCACCTGCCTCTGCCTCCCGAGTGCTGGGATTAAAGGCATGCGCCACCACGCCCGGTGCCTGGATGCTTTTTTAAATATCTAATTATTGGCTTTTTTGAAACAGGGTTTCTCAGTGTAGCCCTGACTATCTTGGAATTCACTCTGGCCTTGTACACATAGATCCACCTGTCTCTGCCTCTAGAGTGCTGGGATTAAAGGTACGTGTCACCATCACAGCCTGGATTCTTATGGGTGCTCAGTAACAGACACAGCTTTCTGAGATGAAAAATCTAACAGTGAAGCGTCTCCTGAAGAGATGCATAGCTATGCACAGATCCATGTGCAGCACAACACTCCCCATCCCCCCTGCCCACCAAACACACATGCCAGGTGGGACACATTCCATGGCAGACTGGTGCCCTGAAATTAACTTTGCCTTCTGTTTTGGTAATGGAAATCAGTCCTCCAGCGATGGTCATGTACTCCACTAAAGCTGACATCCCAGCAGCTTGCAGTTAGACATGGCTTTGAGAGTAAATTTTGGCTAAAGAAATATAAACAAAGAACAGTAAAAGACTTCTGCAAAATCTCCTTGTGAAGTAGGGTGAAGACTTTAATCCTCTGATGGTTAACTGTCAGCTTGACACGATTTGGAACCCCCTAGGAGACCCACCTCTGGGCCCTTCTTTGAGGGTGTTCTCAGAGAGCGTTAACTGAGGAGGAGAGACTCACCCTGATTGTGGACAGCACCATCCCTTGGGCTGCCTTCAGACTGAACAAAAATGTGAAAAAAGAAGTCGGCTGAACACCACCATTTATGTCTTTGTTTCCTGACTATTGATACATTGTGACCAGCCAATTCAAATTCTAGCTGCCTATATATAGTGTTCCCCAAAGTTTTTATACTGGTCCTCAGAGTCTCAGGATGTGGTCTTATGAACATCAAATCCTTGAAGAGGTAAGTAGCTAGGCTGAGGCCATTAGGATGGACCTTGAGCCCATATTAATGATATGCTCATAAATGGGGCACACAGAGAGACAGACAGGCACATGCATTTACACACACATACAGTCATACATGGAGGCCATGGGGAAATGACAAAAAAGGCAAAGACTGGGGTGATGCTTCCACAAACTAAGGGACCACAAAATTGACAGAATGCAAGTAGAGCAAGAAGCAAGTGGTAGGCCTTTTCTCCCAGCTGTGAAAGGAGCCGGCTCTGCTAACACACTTGCTTCCTGGGCAGCCTCCAGAACTGTGAGAACGACCGGGGAATATGGTTCTTTTTTTTTTTTTAATTATTATTAGGTATTTTCTTCATTTACATTTCCAATGCTATCCCAAAAGTCCTCCATGCCCCCCCAACTCTTCTCCCCCGCCCCACTCCCACTTCTTGGCCCTGGCGTTCCCCTGTACTTAGCATATAAAGTTTGCAAGACCAATGGGCCTCTCTTTCCACTGATGGCCGACTAGGCTATCTTCTGATACATATGCAGCTAGAGACATGAGCTCCGGGGGGTACTGGTTAGTTCATATTGTTGTTCCACCTATAGGTGCAGATCCCTTTAGCTCCTTGGGTACTTTCTCTAGCTCCTCCATTGGGGGCCCTGTGATCCATCCAATAGATGACTGTGAGCATCCACTTCTGTGTTTGCTAGGCCCAAGAATAGCCTCACAAGAGACAGCTATATCAGGGTCCTTTCGCAAAATCTTGCTAGTGTATGCAATGGTGTCAGCGTTTGGAGGCTGATTATGGGATGGATCCCCGGGTATGGCAGTCTCTAAATGGTCCATCCTTTCGTCTCAGCTCCAAACTTTGTCTTTGTAACTCCTTCCATGGGTGTTTTGTTCCCAATTCTAAGAAGGGGCAAAGTGTCCACACGCTGGTCTTCATTCTTCTTGAGTTTCATGTGTTTTACAAATTGGAATACAGTTCTTCTAAGCCGCTCTGTGGTGATTGGTTGAGGCAGTTCTAGCACTACTATAGATGCACACGCCCTTCCTCACTACTTTTTGCCCAGCCACCTGGGATGTAGAGAAGAGCGCTTGTTCTCCTTTAGTCATTCTACAGCATAAAGAAGGTCACATCCACACATGACAGAACAGAGAGCCACCTGGGATGTAGAGAAGAGCGCTTGTTCTCCTTTAGTCATTCTACAGCATAAAGAAGGTCACATCCACACATGACAGAACAGAGAGCCAGCTAGAAGGAGTGAAAAGGGAAGACTCCCATAGCTGACCTCTGTCCTCTACTTGCATATGCACACGCACGTGCACACGCACATTCACGCACACATCCACTCGCACATCCACCCATGCATATCTATAACACCCTGCCATTAATACATTTCTAGAGCAGGTTATGGTGGTTGATGCTTTTAGTTTCAGCACTTGGGACCTGAGGCAGGAGGATTGCAATGAGTTTCAGGCCATCTGGACATCTTAGGCTATATAATGAGAGCTGTCTCAGACAGACAGATAGACAGATATTTCAATTAAGAAAGAAAACAAACCGACTTTTCAACACATTTTACAGAGGAAAAGAGGAGGCAAGGATGACGAAACTAAACTCTCTGACTGACTGAAGTGTATGTATCTTATTTGGATACTGATTTACCAAGAAAAAAGTATTTTAAAAAACATTTCATGTCATTGTGGATTAGAATCCCTATGGGGATTCTCATGTCTTCAAGGCTTGCATGGCCGGTGCCCTCACCTACTGAGTTGTCTGGATGCACACCCCACCCCACTCCACCCTTTTATTTCATGAGGCAAGCCAGGCATGGTGGCACATGCCCAAACTTACAGTACTTGGGCAGCCGAGTCAGAAGAATTACAAGATTGAGGCCAGCCTGTATACAAAGGGAGTTGTCCTTTCTCCTTTTTTTTTCCTTCTTCGAGACAGGGTTTCTCTGTGTAGCCCTGGCTGTCCTGGAACTCACTCTGTAGACCAGGCTGGCCTCGAACTCAGGAATCCTCCTGCCTCTGCCTCCCAAGTGCTGGTATTAAAGGCATGAGCCACCACTGTCCAGTCTTTCTCATATTTTTATTCAGTCTGGGATGCCAGCCCATGGTTGATGCTCTCCACACTCAGCATGGGTCTTCTCTCCTCTGTTAAACTTTTCTGGTGATGTCCTCACAAATGGGCCCAGAGATGTGTTTCCTAGGTGACTCTCAATCCTGTCAAGTTGACAATGGAGATTAATTACCACAAGGGCACCCTCTAGGGCAAAATTGCCCTACATAAAGAACAACTGCTTGAAGTGTCTCTTAGACATACTTTCTGGAGCACTTACAGGATGGGATTTTATGTTGGGGATTTGCTTTTTAGGCTAGTCATATATACCAAGAATCCACCTCAAAACCCAAAACAGATGAGAAAACTGGGGAAATTTCAATATTAGTTGTACATTAAATATTAAGGAGTTACTATTACTTTTAGTGCATACTAGTAATAGAGCTTGTGTTTAAGGTGTTCTTATCTTTTAAACTCTAAAGCATGGTTTTCCAGTCTTGACCAAGTAACTTTTGTGGTGGTAGACATGGTTTTACTATGTAGCCCAGGCTGGCCAGACACCCTGGATTATTCTGACTCAGCCTCCTAAATGCAGGATTACAAATTCACCCCCTCTGTTCCTCATGATGTTAAGTGACATTCCTGGATTATTTTTCTACTCAATAGGTGGTAGCAAGCTCCTCCTTTTTAAACACTCAAAATCATAAATGTGGCCAGACAGTACCAAATGCCCTCTGAGGGCAATAATGCCCTGAATAGAGAACAACTCAATACTCTCAATATCTCAGAGAGATATTTATAGGAGACATATGTGGATGCAATGATTTTCCTTTGAGATTTTGTTTTAAAATGAATTAATTTAGCAGGCTGCTAGATTCCACCAACCCCAAAGCTAAGAATCTCATTCATATAGCATCTAAGACTTATTAACTTTATTGTAACCTGATAACTTGATATCTTCTTCTTCTTCTTCTTCTTCTTCTTCTTCTTCTTCTTCTTCTTCTTCTTCTTCTTCTTTTTTTTTTGGTTTTTCAAGACAGGGTTTTTCTGGATAGCCCTGGCTGTCCTGGAACTCACTCTGTAGACCAGGCTGGCCTCGAACTCAGAAATCCGCCTGCCTCTGCCTCCCAAGTGCTAGGATTAAAGGCGAGTGCCACCACCGCCCGGCTCCATATCTTGATGGGATTTTGTTTTGAAGTGATCCCATTAACTGTTGAGAGTGGAGGAAGCCCTGCGTGTGTGAGACTGTGTGAATATGTGTTGATACAAGCATGGCCGTGTCAAGAACCACAGAGCCTCAGACTCCAAGGGAAATGGCAGCGCCTTCTCTTCTGGTTCACGTATGGAATGATGCTGATTCTATGTGCAGGAATGTCTACCATAGCTTTTCCCCTGAGATATTTACAGCCTGAAGACTCTTCCCCTACAGAGACCACCTCTACTGAGACTAGCCAAACCTGCCTCCGTGTTGGCTATACATCATAAACCTTCCCTCCTTGATTATCTGTATGTTATAACCCCCTCTTCTTTGTTCATCTGTACACGATGACTCTGCTTTTCTGTTCAACACTATTCCTGGATAGTGAAGTCTCTTCATCTGAGAGCCCAGACTACCCAAGCTTTTTGTATCTGTGTCAGGCTCTGTCTTTATTCACATTCCTTTACCATCCCAGTCAGGTATACTCTTGGAACCGTGCTAGACACGGCATGTAATTTCCATAATGAAAAGGTTAAAGTGCACAATACATGTTAAGAAGTCCGTTCAGATTTGGCGTGGTGGTTTAAGTGAGCATGGCCCCCATCGGCACATCTCCTTGATGGAACTGTTTGGGAAGGATCAGGAGATGTGGCCTTAGAGGAGGTGTGGTGCTGCGATGGGCTTCGAGGTTTCAAATGCCCACACCAATCCCAGGAGGGGATGGTGCTTTCTCCCTCCTCCCTTCTCTCTCTCCCCCTCCCTTCTCTCTCTCTCTTCTCCCCTCCCTTTCTTTCTGCCTGGTGGTTATTGTCTCAACATGTAAACTCTCAGTTACTGCTTCAGCACCATGCCTGTCTGCCTGCTACTACATTCCCTGCCTTGATGGTCATGGACTTTAGCCCTCTCAAACTATGATCCTCCAAATTAAACACTTTCTTTTACATGTTGCCTTGGCCACTGTGCTTTGTAGCGATGATTTTGGGAAGTTTGGTTTCTTTAGAAAACACTATTAGATACTATAAACACTATATTCTTTAGAAAAAATATTATAAGACTATTATTTCATTTTAACCCAAGGTATGGGATATGGAGCTGCTTCAGATTTTCCACAGCAGGTGACTGTGATTTGCCCCATGCTCAGCAGTGTATGATTTTGCCAGCTGCAGATAGTTTCTGTGAGTGTGTGACATTTGGAATTCTGGGGACTTTTCAGAGGGTCTATAAATGTTAGGGCCCTGAGAGTTGGTGGGTTGTTGTTGGTTGCGGTTTGTTAAATTAGTTGTGCAAAATGAAGGAGAACAACTGTTGCCTCCGATTCCGACCAGCAGAAAGGAACGAGACGACACTACACTACGTTCTTCTCAAAGCAGTTTATTCAGGAACCTTTCAACATGCATGCAGGAATCTTTCTCCAGAAATCAATCTCTCTAGTAATCTTTCCTTCCCCTCTGCCCTCAATCACAATCCCTTATATAACCCCTCAACCACGCCCCATCAGCCCAGTCCACGTAACAGCAGTCCACTGGCCAGAATCATCACTTGTCACATGGTCTGATCTTGCATCATGGTGCACCTGCGCAGTTCACACGATGGCCGTGGCTTATTTTCAGGTGTATGAAGAAGTCAGGTGCAAGTCATAAGACTTGGCTGCAGTCTGGGGCGACATCTTGGGACTACTGCCACACCCGCTCCTCACAAACAACAAGAAGGAATTAGATATCATGACAGAGAAGATCAAACTTGCCCTAAGAGAACTCAATGCCCCTAATCAGCAGGAAGTAATCTAACAATAAAGTTGCGGCTTCTGATACCTGGCTTCATTCAGGGATCTCTTTTCTTTCTTCTCTGTCCTTTTTTCTCTCTTATCTAGTGTTAGAGGGTTGAAAGAGCTGAAGAAAATGGTGGAAGAAAGAAGAATCCAGAAAGTAGCAAAGGACTGGCTACAATGTTTTGTCACAGAAACAGAAAAGTAAGACAGACACTTGGCTTTCCATTAATGTGGTGGATTCTGTATTCTGCAATATCCTCTCAAAGGTGAACATCCTAGATAAAATACAGTAACTATCCTAGGTAAAATAAAGTAACTACTGACCTTCTTAGCTCATATCTCAGATCAGCTTTTCCATGCAACCACTAAAATCCAGGGTCCTAAGTTTCAAATCTGACTGAGGCTGCTCAATGGTAGAGCGTTTACCCAGCGTGTGCGAAGCCTTTGAACGTTCTCCAGCACTAAAGTGAAAACATTTGATTGGGTAAGGTAGGATTTGCCTCAGAGGTCACTAACTGTACCCACCCTGTGGAGTCCTTGGCCAGGAGCTACTGGGACCTACTTCAGTTATTTAGTTTGACTCCCTTTGCAGGTTCTCCTGCCAGCTCTACCTTGGGGCCTCCTCATCTTCCCGACCCCAAGGCTTGGCCCGGTAGAGCTGTGCTCAGAGCTAGACTCATTCTGGACAGACCTTTAATAACTCGCAAGAGTCCAACACATCAGCTTACAAAAAACATCAGCATGTGACTGCGCAAGATTACCTACATACAGATACGCAACTTCACAAGGCCACCCAGTGTTTTGATTGGCTAGTCAAGAGGACACAGGCCCTCACAGAGGTCATGCCACCTGGTGTCTCTGCCTAGACTGACATTAAAGCCCCTAAATCTTACCCAGGATCCCGGGCCTTTAGAGATTTAGCCAGAATCACCTCACCATATGAGTCTTGGATTCTTATTCAAGCTCTTCAGTGGGTCAGAGTTCAAGGAAGGGCCTTAGCTGGAGACAAATTGGATTAAGTTTTGAGCTGAGTCAAAGAACTTGCCCTGAGGTGGAAATGATGGGGGTTGGATCTGTGGCTTGCTGCCCAGTTCAAGGTTTAGCTGAGCCTTCCCAGCAGGGCAACACAGAGGCAAACACCTTAGACTCTAGGGAAACTTGGCCTGTAGAGACCCCTGAGCAGAGTGGCCAGATGGTTTTTGTTTTTGTTTTGTTTTTTTCCTCCTTGTTCCAACCACAGCAGCTTGTTTCTATAAGTGGGCGGTGGCTGCCTCCAGGAGAGCTCTTAAGGTGAACCTGTGGCTGACGGCTGGAACCCACCCACTTCCTTTCCTGGTTTGTGTGCTCTGAGTCATCCATCCATCCTTCATCTACACGGATTTTCTGCTACCAACATACTTGAACGGAAACTTGTCTGGCCGCTGAGCTTTAAGTGACTGAGAGTCGTGGGTGGACTTACATAAAAAAGTCCGCTATTTGTAACAGAAAGGGAGTATCATACAGGATTTCAAGAGAGTTTAGAAGTCTTAGAGCCCTCAGTTCAAATCTAAGGCAAAATTATAAATAAAATAAAAAGATAAATCTTTAAAAAATATTTATAACATAAAATATAAATCTTTTTTAAAATATTAAAAATTTAAAAGGAGGAGGAAATTTTACTTGACTATGTTACAGTGGCATTTATGATTAAAAGTAGAGCTGTTGAGATATAAAAATTGCATTTCCATGTAAAGTCTTTGTGACTGAAACCTGGTGGCTTTAGAATAAGGGACTAGAAGGCTTATATATGTCCATAAGCTCCTGGTCTCCTATTGTGTGATGCCCTGTACCACCTCAGAGACTGATGACAAAAAGACTGTCACCAGTTGCAAGTGCTCTGGATCCCAGAACTGTGAACTAAGTAAGCCTCGCTTCTTTGTAAAGCTACCCTGATCTAGTTAGTTTTGTCAACTGGACATAGCTAGCCACCTTTGAGAAAGGAGCCTCAGTTGAGGGATTAGCTAGGTCAGGCTGGTTGATGGCTATCTGTCGGGGATTGTCTTAGTAGTTAATTGATACCCGAGGGCCCAGCACTCTGTGGGCAGCAGCATTTCCTGGCCAGGTGATCCTGGGCTGTGTAAGAGAGCTGGCCAAGTGTGAGTCAGCAAACAAATCAGCAAGCTGCAGTTCTCGTGGTTTCTACTTGAGCGCCTGCTTGAGTTCCATCCCTGGCTGCCTTGGATGAACCGTGACCTGGAAGAAGCCAAATAAACCCTTTCCTCGCTTACGTTATTTTTGGTCAGTATGTTTTATTACTGCAACAGAAAGGAAAGCAGAACAGTTACCCAGTCCCAGGCTATTTTGTTTTAAATGCATAATGTATCAATAGAGGAAACTATCAGTCCTCTCTTATTCCCAGGTTGACCTCATCGCTCCAGATCCAGGTGCAGCTCTGTACCCAGGCTGGCTGACTGGCTGGTTGCAGAATAAGCCCTTTGTGGAGAGTGGGTCAGGAGAGTCAGCATTGGGACGCTGCTGAGAACACCTAGTGCATCAGAAATTCGAAGTGGAGAAAAGTCAGCCAAAGCCAGCTCAGGTCAACTTTGCACCTTCTGGGCAGAGCAGGCCTGAGAGGCAGAGAAATGTAGATGCTGGGTTGTCCTTGACGTGTGCCTGGAACCAACCATTCCTGAAGTAGTATTCTCCTTTACAGGAATTAGCTCTTTCCTTCCTAAAGACAGCCTGAGTTTGGCTACTGCTAATGGCAACCAAGAGGATTGTGACTGATGCATTCATTCATATTTTTATTTTGATGAACAATTTGCAATTTTTTACATTGTGGGATTAAAAAACCATCTCTGATATGTTTGACAACACACTTTTGACAGTTCTATCTATTTATGACAAGAACTTGCTGGGAAGCTGTGGGGGCCTCCTCTTTGTGTTGGCTCTCCTCCTTTTCTAAGCATACTGTTATTCAGAACTCTAGGATGTAGGGTAATGAGATGGTGGTGAAGAAGAAGGAGGAGGAGGAGAAGGGGGAAGATAAGAAGGAGAAGAAAAAGGAGGAGAAGGAGAAGGAGAAGGAGAAAAAGAAGGAGGAGGAGTAGGGAAAGGATGAGGAAGAGGACGAGGAGGAGAAGATGATGATGATGGTGGTGGTGGTGGTGGTGATGATGATGATGACTGGGCTTCAAAAGGATTATAGCAACCATGAGTAGGATTTGAGTGACAAAAGGCAAAATAAGCTTACTCAGCAGACCAATATAATAATTCATATGAGAAGTAACAAGCATTTTCAGAAGGCAAAGGCCATAAAACTGGAATGGAGAGATGCTGCAGGGATGGGGTGACACTGTCCTGGTAAGGGGCAGGGCCAGCTCTCCCTCCCATGCCACACCACCAGGGCAGCTCTACTGTGCCATCCAGGTGAGGCGTGGGCCTGCTTTCCTGTGTGCTGCAGCCTTTGAGGGTTGGGCTGTTGTTCCAGAGAAACCAGAGGCAAGGATGCAGTGGGAATTGAGCGCCAAAGGCTGGTGGAGACTGGGAGATAGGAGGGGCCTGGGGAAGTCTAAGGTTGCCTTGTCCTGATTTGCCCAGGGCTTTCCTGGTTTACAACCTGAAGTCCAGCATCCTGAAAACCCCCTAAGCCAGAAAAACTGAGACACCTGGCCAGTCTAAGATGGACGGAGGGAGAGGGCTGGTTCGAGATAAGCCTCCTCACAGAGCGCCCTGAAGGAAAGAGCTCCAATGAAGGCACTTCTCCTTGTTCTTGCCCAAAGACTAGTTTGTTGTTGTTGTTGTTATTTTTTTAATTACGTTTGTGTGCATGTGTGTATGTACATGTGTGTATGAGCCAGTGCACTTCTGGAGGCAAAGAGATAACTCAAGAGTCAGTTCTCTCCTTCCGACATGTGAGTTGCAGGTTGAAACTCAGGTTATCAGGTTTGGCAGCAAGCACCTTTCCCCACTGAACCATCTCATTGGCCCTCAAGACCAGTTCTGTTCTGGTTTTCAGGGTTCACGTTACTTCTTAGCCCTCAGCCTCCACACCTCCCAGAAACACTGGGTATCTTCCAGTCAGCTCAGGTAACTGGTTTGTTTCCAGCAAGTGGACCCTAGCACAGACCAATTAGAAAAATTCTGGATTCTTCCATTTTAGAGTCTCCAGGCTCAAATGGAGCTCTGCACAAAGGGTTCATTCTCTGTGACTGTTTCCGCCTTATGCCAAGGGGGAACCTAAGAGTGTAAACAACTCTGCAGCCACCGTGGCTGGGGACACAGGAAGCTGCCTCTCCACTGTAAACAACACAGGCCAAGATCAGTAGTAGCACCTGCTTGCTGCAGCTCTTACCACCAGGCACTGGTGCTCAGGTCGAAACTGAGGGAAATTATTACTAGGTACATAAAAAAACAAACAAACAAACAAAAAAAAAAACAAAAGAGGATGCCCCAAAGGTGAATTCTTTTTAAGCCTCTTTTAAGTTGACAATGGAGTGAACCCTTGATTATTTTAGCCTTTGGATTATTATAAAGAACAAGTTAGACAACAGATTGGGAGTTAGCCTGTAAATTTCAAAATATTTAAACATAGGTCTTATCACAAGGTCTTGTTTAAAATAAAGAAACTCAATATTTGACTTGCAGAAAGCGTGGTTATTGCCCTCAGGGAACCTTAAACCTTACTTGTAGAAGTAAGACATATATCTAGGTATGATAAGAATTTAACTATATTTGCAAAGTAATCTATAAGGAAGCAGAAACCAACATTGTGTCAACTTCCCAGCCAGCCCCTTTCCCCACAATGCCCAGAGCCATCTTCTGAAGGAGGATGGGGAGAGTGCTCAGTTCTTCCAGGGCAGGAAGCAGGAAGCTGTGCTTCCATACCTAACCTTATACACAGACGTTCTAGGAAGACCAGGACTGGAAAGGAACACACCTAAACTGGGTGTGGAGGTGCACGCCTATAATCCCAGCCTTGATCGAAGGGATGACATAAGCCCCATTTGTCTCCTTTTAAGGACCAGGACTGATTTTGAAAAGAAGGCCATAAGGCACAAGCTCCAGGAACAGACCATAAAACCCAGAAACAAAGTCATAAAACCCCCTCCCAAAGAACAGCCTGGGGATAACCACAAGAATGGGGAAATATCTTATCTCAGAAATGGTCATCTGTGCAGGGCAGCCCTATCTCATCCTACGGTTAAACAATCTTGATGTAGGAATGCTGACCACTCACCACTTGTGACCGAACCCTAACATCTACTAACGAAATTTGAGATTACCTAACCCTTCTAGAGAGTTCCTCATTCCCTATAAGAAGGCCTACATGCCTTTGTCTGGGGTCGCCATTTTGGAGAAAGGTTGAACCCCACATGTGGGTTGTTTCTGCAAAGTAAACGCTCTGTCTTTGAATGCTATCTGAGTCTGGAGTCTTCCTTCAGCTATTTTCAGACCATTACAGATAGGCGGGAAGAATCCAGTTAGAGTCTGGCCTGGGATATATAGAAAGTTTCAGGCCTGTCTGGAATATGAGACCTTTTAAAAACAAAACAAAACAGCAGCCACAGCAGCAACAACAACAACAAAAGAGAGAGAGAGAGAGAGAGAGAGAGAGAGAAGAAAAAGAAAGGAAGAAAGAAAGAGAGAAAGAAAGGAGAAAGAAAAGGAAGAGAGAAATAAAGGCTGTGGAAAGCCATGGCTTCAGTATGTTGCTGAGAATTTAATTCCATAAGTAGTTATAGGCCATCTATGTGACCTCATGGTCAAGCTCCAAGCCTGATGTGGATAAGGGGGCTCCGCCCCATATACTCTCTTAGGCTGATGGAGAGTTGATCATGGATTGTTGCCACCTCATCACTGGCTTGCTAAGTAGTATGGGGGAGAAAGAAAAGCACAAGGTGTTTATCAGAGTCAGGACTACGGGTGGCTTGTGTCACTTCCATGGAGACTCAAGTGGCTAAAACCAACTTGCAGTGAAAGACAAGGATATGTTCATGTCTTTTCTGCCCTAGAGGGAAATTGAAATAACGTTTGATAAACTAGGCAACATATCAATCATGACTTCTGCTTAAAAAAAAACCTTGCCACATCTAAAAGTTAAGCCATATTTTGTTGTTCTTTATCTCCATTTTGCGGATAAGAAAACCAAGGCAAAGAGAAAGGAAATCTCTTATTCAAGTTCCTACACCCAGAGTGAGGCACAGTAGGGATTAAAGCTCTATTTGTCCTCTAGAGTTCTTCTCCAACAACTAAGCCATATGCCCTTTGGCGTAGACATCATCATAAGCATGGAGTCATGTCATGATCCGGTGGCCCCTGTGCCTCCTCCAGCCACACACAGCTTCAGGCAATGGTGTTTGAGTCTCATCAGCTCACCTGGCCAGTGTTCATGCCTAAGACATTGGTTGTATAAACGTATTTCCAATACTCTTGATCTGTCTATCTTGGCATCACGTCTGTTCACAGGATGTGACTGAGAGCTTGGTTGTGACTACAGCACTGTCTGGCTAGGTGCCATTTCTAAAAGTGATACATCTCGCACGGGCATCGGCAACTGTGACAAGCACTGTGTTCTCTATCTCTGTCCTTAGGTGAGACATTCTGGCTCCCCTGTCCTTAACCAGCATAAGTTCTTCTCATTCTTTAGGAAAAAGTCAAACGGATTGCGTCTTTCTCCTAAATCAATGCCGTGGGGCAGATTATGTACTGACAAGTGGCTGGGGAGGACCTGGCAGGCAGCTGACCTGGAGAGGAGCTGAGTGGTGGATGCTCTAGGAATCCAAGTTATCTCAAGCCTCAGAATTACTCAAGTTTCCTTATGTAACCCGGGCAGCCAAGGTCAGACTAGAGCAGAAGCAATGTAAGAGCTACACCTTCAGAAACATCCACTCTCCAAACCCAACATGAACACGGATTTTGTTTATTTTGTTCTTTGCTACACAGTGAATACCCAGAATCTAGTAGAATATCTTGAAATCTGGTAGATGTGCCATTACTCATGTTGAGTAAATTTGTTGACTAAATAAAGCATTACAGTACAGTTAGAACTTCTCAGGCTGGGTGACCACTTATAAGTTACTTTTTCTCTCTGACCTCTTTCTTCCTTATTAGTAAAACGAGCCTATTATTACCTGTCTCTTGGATTATTGTGAGATACATATGACTGATGTAAACTACTGATACTGTTAGGATGTTCTTTTTTTTTTTTCTATTGGCTTAACAAGATGCTTAAGCAATGGGACATAAAGAAAGAATATGATTATTTTGGTCTCATGTGCTTTGGTCCCTCATGATAGGGGATGAGGTGTGGTGGGGCAGAAAAGTTCACAGGAGGAAGAGGAATAGGGAGAAAAGAGTGAGAGGGGGAGGGAGGGGGGAGGAAAGAGGAGGGGGGGGAGGAAGAGGAGGAGAAGGAGAAAGATTTAGGAGGGTCTATCTCCAAGGGCAGTGGGGATATATCCTCTAGTGATCCACTTCCTGCCTCGGTATAGGTCACTCCCCCTAAAATTTCCAGCCTCTTCCCAAATAGCACCAATGCTACCTGAGGACCTCAACTTGTGGGGACATTTTATATTCAAACCGTAAGAACCACCCAGTACAAGGGAGCTACTGATGGCTTTAGCCTGCCTGCAAACAGTCCTTTCCAAGTTCCCTTTAGACACCTTTGCAAGTCACCAAAGGCTTCTTGGCTATAAGACTTCTCTTGGACTCCCCATCAACCTCCCCTTCTCTCTCTCTTTCCCCCCACTCTCCCCCTCCTTCTTCCCCTTGTCTGATGCTGAGGTTTCAAGCATCACTTTGCAGCATATACCCTGAGGGTGCTAATGTCTCCAGCTGATTGGTGGCATTTATGGCACTTTTTCCGATTCAAACCCAGTGATATCAATGCTGAACCGATAGCATCCGGGCCACTGCTACAGCCAGTGCATGGAAACATTAGGTATTGGTCAGAGGCACCCACTATGGCCCATTAAAGTCACCCAGTGTCTCTCTGTTAGGTCACTTGACTGAGCTTCTTCTTTTTTTTTTTTTGGTTTTTCGAGACAGGGTTTCTCTGTGTAGTCGTGGCTGTCCTGGAACTCACTCTGTAGCTCAGGCTGGCCTCGATCTCAGAAATCTGCCTGCCTCTGCCTCCCGAGTGCTGGGATTAAAGGCGTGCGCCACCACACCCGACTTGACTGAGCTTCTTATGAAGAGACTTCAGTTGCTGAAGCAGGAAGCACCCTAGAGCACCATACCCCACATGGCTCTACAGAGCAACATCACTATCCATAGGGCGTCTCTTGTCCCCACGGTACTGGTGGCGTCTCCTGGAAGTGTCTACGACTGCTTCTGCACTACGGTGCTCAAGACCCTGCCCGTCCCCAGATAACTGGGATTTACTTGGTTATGAGATGGAAAACAGAGAGGTTAATACCAGGTGTTTATGAAAACCATCCCTTCCCTCAAAAGTCAAGGGCATTTTTTATCCGCAGCAGCTGGCACCTGCCAGTTTCCCTTCATTTTCCTTTGGCTCCGTAGTCCCTCCTACAAATTGTCCTACGAACAAGGACTCCCCGCTGACTCTCTCTCTATATACAACTCCAGGTAGGTCCAAGCCCCACCTAAAGATGTCTTGCATCTCGTCCAGAGCCTTGTCACGTTTAAGAGGGAAAATTTGAGAGAGCAAAACCGAGAGGCATTTGCATTCTTGGGTTTTCCAGGCCCCATCAACAAAAGGCATGGAGATTACAATACCAAGGTCTTCTCTGATAAATTAGGAAAACATTGCTGATTCGGAGAATGAGGTAAAGGTGGGAAGCACTGGCTTTTCAGACCAGGTGGGAGAAAAGTTCTTAAGAAACCATTAAGCAAGGAGCTATTTGCAGAGTTTATATCTAACATGCAAATTCTGATAAAGCTTGAAAATCAGACAGTCTGGTGGAGGCTCTTGGTGAGACCATGCTATAAACTTTTTGTAGTCTGCCTCTAATGATTCTGTGGTACTGGGAAAAACACCACAATCTGCCCCTCTTCCTCCCCTTACCATTGGACAAGGAGGAAAAGCAATCATATCTTAGAACTCTTTTTGTTCATTTGTTTGTTTTTTGTAATTTTTTTCAAAACAGGGTTTCTCTGTGTAGCCTGTGTCCTGAAACTCACTCTGTAGACCAGGCTGGGCTTGAACTCAGAGATCTGCCTGCAAAGGCGTGCACCCCCCCACAGACTTGGGGCCATTATAAAACCTATGTGGAATTAGCTGTTAAGGACTGAGGATAGAGCCACTGGCTTATACATGCCAGGCAAGTGCTGTATGTACATCGACCCATAGCCCTCCTCCTGTAGTAGTAGTGCATAATCCGAATGCTTTAAGAGGGTAGCCCCTTATAGGCTAACAGGGTGCCTTATCTAATTGAAGTAACAAGAGATATCCACCACGACACCCCCACCTCCCATCCCCCTACCCCAGAGGTGGAGGCAGAGGAGAAAAGAAAGGTGCAGAATCTGTGTGTGTGTGATGAGAGAATGGGGAAGCGCGAGACACAAAGAGAGGAGAGAGCGAATATCCGTTTTTAAATCTGCTTGGCTGGACACAGTTTGGTTCTTGCTTTGCACGCTCACTCCGGTGAGTGAGCTTTTGTCAAATCAAGGCTGAACTCTGCAACTGGATTGACGTGGCAGGAGGATGTGGTCGGGTTCTGGTTTCAAACATGGCCTGCTTGCTCGGTCTCCTGGGACTCCTGGTCTGTCTGGATAGCCTGCCTTTGTCTTGGGGCAGTTGGGGTGGGTGACTGCATCCGGTGGGGTGGGGGTGACTCACGCATGTTTATTGAAGGGGCACTTACAGTTGCAAGAGGATTCACGGCAGGGATAACCTGGGGGTTGATGAGTCAATATTTCAGGGCTTGGCTAATCCTGTGGAAGCTCACAGCCAGGCTGATTTTACTTGGCTCCAGAGAATGTTCTGAGGACATTTTACCTAAAAACTGGCCTTGGCTCAACCTACAACAGTGTAGTAGGAGTGACTCCTAAACCGACTCTGTTCAATGTCATTAGAACCCTTTCCTTTTAATTTTTTTTTCCACAAAGTGGATGTACTTAAATTTTCTCAATTTTATAAAATTGGGCATTCTGGCCATTCCCAGCCTTGATTTTGTTTGTGTTTTGTACAATTATAAATTTCACTATGATAAACTTTTGAGGGGGAGGGTTTCTATTTAAAAAACAAAACCATGGTCTCATATAGTCCAGGCTAGGTCTCATATAGTCCAGGCTAGCCTCACGATGTAGCCAAAGAAGATCTCCTGTCTCCACCTCCCCGATGCTGGGATTACAGGATGGACTTTTGTGCATACACACATACACACACACACACACACACACACACACACACATTTACTGGTAGTCATCCACCTCAAGATGAAGTCATATTGAGCAAAACTAGCATTGTTGTTTCTCTCAGGAGATCGACCATAGGGAACACAGAACAGTGACCACATCCTTGGCCAGCACTCAGCTTCCAAAACATTAGCATTTGGTCAATAATTGCCAGCTTCCCTGGGACCAACCAGATAGACCCAAATATATTCTCTGTGCCAATCCTGTCCCCAGGTACTCTACTTCTGGTCAGCTTGCCTCCAGCCTCCTTGTGTAGCCATGGTCCAGCCAGACAATAGTGGAAGCATTTTCTTTTCAAAAGCACCGTGAAGCTGGCCACTTCTCCATCCTTTGGGTCCTCACCAAAACAGTGATGGTGGCTGAATCCCCGGGGGTAGCACCCTCTTTGTAGAACTCACTCCTTCTGGGTCACATCAGAGTGGTTTTGCTGACATCTACCCTGCTGGCAGGGCTTCCCTCAGGTGGCTATTGAACCTGAAGGAATGTCACAGGCTGACACTGAGCCCTTGGGTTAATCCCGGCCAAGAAACTCAGCTTCCAAGCGTCTCACACACAAAGCCTACGAGGCCTTGGGCCCCGTGGCTTTCCTTAGACTTGCAGCAACAGGAGAAGCAAAAGCCATGCAAAATAAATGTGCTGCTAAGCTCAGATTGCCTTAGTCCATCACGCCGCTGTAGCACCAGCCTGTGGTGCTGTGCCAATTACCACCACAAACACTGAAGACACTTTTCAAAACATGGTCAAATAAACGCCAACAGGGCCAGCCAGGCGTTAAAACACTCGGACAAGATTGTCAACGCAAAGAAATACATTGCAGGTAAACAGGAGTCTGGGCTACGGTTAAGCAATCACCTGGGTGACAGCCCCTTGGTTAACCTTTTTGTGGACAGACCTGACCTGTCAATCCCCTCAGAGTTCCCTGGCTAAAGAGGACAGACGGCCCTGAGATGGGAGAGAGCAGACGCGGAATTCATTCAGACTGAAACAGTGGTGGATTTCTGCACTGTTATTTCCGGGGCAACCACAGGGTAGATGTTGGGGTGTCAGCTGAGGTCACTGTGGAGCAGATGTAAGTGTTCTCAGCTGCGTAAAGCTTTACAACCAGATTCATCCACAGGGACACACGTCTTCTAACAACCTGTTGTGTGGATCTAGCACCAACTTTCCCTGAGGGTTTGAAGCTATCTTTGAAGTATCTAACACCTCGGAGGGCTACCTTTTTTCTCATTAAGGTTCCTTTACAAGCTTTTGGGGCCACAGCAGGTGCCTGCATTCTGGATTTCTAAGGGAAAGTTCCTCTCTAACCTAATAGTTTGAGAAGCTAAACTAGGTTTTTGTTTTGTTTTGTTTTTGTTGTTGTTTGTTTTTTTTTTTTTTAATGTTTTTGTTTCTGTTTTGAGACAGGATTTCACATGTCCCGGATGAGCCTCAAAGTTGCTACATTGTCAAGGATTTTGATTCCTCTGACTTGGCTTTCCAAGTGCCCCCTGAACCCAGGTCCTCTTGAAGAGCAGCGAATGCTCTTCTATCCCAGGGCCATCTCTCCAGCCATACTGTGCTCATTCCCTCACCCCTGTTTCCCCATGAACCAGACTTCTAAACCCTACTCAGCATTATTACAGAACACATCTAGTTTAACCTCTGCAAACCTTCCAAGTTACTTACCATCATAACTACATAATTAGGATCCCCTTTTTGAGACTCAAAGATTTAACCTACCCATGGTCCCACATCCAGGAGTGTCCACAGTCTAAGTTGACAAAATCAGACAGAATGTTTGGTGGTGATGGCGGCAGGGGAGGGGGGATGGTGACTGGGGTACTGGTGATGGTGACTGTAGAATTTCTGCTCTCTTTAGGGCTGGAGGTGCTTCCCCCGACTGCCCTGCTAGAGTGGAGGGTGCAGAGTCTAAGGGCTTAGAGGGCACATGTAGAGAGACTTGTGGTCTGGAATAGCCACCAATAGCAAGGGAGTGCATACAGGAAACATCTCTTTGGATATCTTAATGCACTTATAGGCAAGAAATAGAAGAATTTAGAGTTGCTGGCGCAGTTCTGGATGTGCACTAGAACTAGGCAGATCATTTCCTAGGTATAAAGGAAAGGTGTAAGAAAAAACCAACCAACCAACCAGACCAAAAAAAAAAAAAAAAAAAAAAAAAAAACAGAGAATGTTCCCAGTGCCTTCTCCAACCCCGAGCAGCTGCAGAGGGCGAAACAAATGAGCTTCTAAAGATGGAATCCTTTGTTTGAATACAGGTTAAATTTGGCTTCTCTACTTAGAACCCAGGTCAGGCAGCTGACACCTTAATGCTTGCACCAAGCAGTGAATATGAGCTCTTGGGAAAATAGTGCTGTAGCTATTTATTAGAAAACTCAAGACCTTGTATAAGTGGAGGATGAATCGAGGGACCAAATCAGGTCGAGGAGAGAAAGGAGCCTGTCCATCCAGGAGGAAGGCCATTTTTTTCTGCAATAAGTTAGGGTCCTAAACCCCTTTGTCTGGTGCGGTTAGGTAACAGGACCACCTGGTAATGAATGGGCTGAGTGAGATGTGCCCTGGGGCGGAGTCCCAGGAGTCCACAACTGTAGGACCGTGAAAGGCAGCCTGGTTCCTCGTTGAGCTAAGGTTGGAAACCCCGGTGACCCTGAGGGACATTTTGCCTGGTTCTCAGACACTAGGCTCCTGACACAAGACCACAGTCCTCTATAGATTTGTGGCCATCAGTCACATCAGGGCAATGCCCCAAGCCCCTCCACAAGTAGAGGACGTGGTCACATAGCCTCAAGACAGATCTCCATTTTAATGAGGTCCTAAAGGCCTGGAGGCTTAGCCAATAAACTCCCTTTCCCAGATACTCCTCCCTGCAAAAGGTGTTTAACCTCAGGCCTGCCCTGAGAAGTGGGGTAGGTTTTATTCATCAACTTTCTGCCATGACAATAAATGTCTTAAAATCATGAACTTTAATTCCAGCACTTGGGAGACAGAGGCAAGTGGATTTCTGAGTTCGAGGCCAGCCTGGTCTACAGAGTGAGTACCAGGACAGCCAGGGCTACACAGAGAAACCCTGTCTCGAAAAACCAAAACCCAAATAAAACCAAACCAAACCAAAACCCCCAAAAACTAAAAACCATGGACTGCCTCTTTTCATCGGGATCTGCCGAGGGGAACAATGGAGCGGGCCTTTGCCTAAAGAGCCGGCCAACTAAGCTCCCGCAAAAGGTGTCTCAGTGCTCCCAGTCATGGGCTTCACCAAGCCAAGCCACCAGCAGAACAAGCCGGGCACTGGCGTAAGCACAGTCAAAACTTCCGGCGT
Organism: Mus caroli; assembly: GCF_978045245.1. Taxonomy (NCBI): domain Eukaryota; kingdom Metazoa; phylum Chordata; class Mammalia; order Rodentia; family Muridae; genus Mus; species Mus caroli. Next base: position 75,634,714 of record NW_028227269.1, read on the forward strand.
CCCACCTCCCCCAGCGGCTGAGACCTGTGGTGGATCGGATGCAGGGTCCCTTAACCATTCACACAACCTGTTATGTTGGTCCATGAAAGGGCAGGTCCACTCTGCTCCCAGCTCTGGCGCCAGCCCCACTATCCACCACCATGGGTGAACTGAGTGCACTCAGGAATCTCCAGGACTGGGAAGGAACTTGCCCCTGTCTAATTTCTCCTCCTTATCACACATCCGTGTCTGCATAGCTTCCTGCCTCTCTGGTCCTCATACCTTCTCTAGCCTTTCCAGTAAGGAAGCTGATGGAGAGAACGTTTGTATATGTGCTGGTTCCATTCTGTACTTTCTCACTTTCTGACTAAGGTTTCCAGGTCCCAAACCCTTAAGAATGAACAAGCTAGAAGGAAGACATTCTGTTCTTTCTGTCCTCGGGTCTTGTTCTTGGCCAGCCCTCCTCCCTCGGGGGGCGGGGCGCGAAGTGGCCACCAAGTACTTGTACCTGGATGAAACTGCTTTTTGAAGTGCCATCACTCACTGCTGCGCTGCGCCACCAGCTTCTGAAACTGCTTAGGCAGGGCACTCAGGAAACTTGGGCCAGGCCTGAGGAAATCTTTCTGAAGAGAACAACAACAACCACCTCCACTATTAGCAATAATAACCCAGATTTTTGTTTTTGTTTTAAAATTTAGAGGTAAATCTCTCTCTCAATCTCTCTCTCTCTCTCTCTCTCTCTCTCTCTCTCTCTCTCTGGCTTGGGGGTAGCTTTAGAGAGGCAGTTACTTAGTTCTGGAAAACATCAACGTAATTGCCTACTTAACCCTGCGAATTTCAGGATTTAGTAGCTGGAAGGCAAGGGTGCTCGCTCTAAAGGCAGAGTGAATGGGTGTGTCAGTGCCGGAGTCTGATGCAGATCTTTGCTACTTCCTTAGGGGAAGAAACATTTGCTGAGAAAGGATTTGACTTACTGCAGGCTGCTACTCACTGAGCTGGCTGTGTCCTTGCACAACTCCCTGGAGATGAAAGCTGTGCTTTTACAGAGGTTTCTAGAAACCTTGGGTGCCAGCAACACACGGTTGGAAGGATTATTCACAGATTATCATCCTTTTATGCTGCCTAGAATTCCCCAAGAGAGAACCAAGGGGTCAGGACATTCATAATGTGGAATGACCGAGTGACGGTGACGTCACCATAGGTCTTTGTCACCTAGAGTTCTGTTTACAGTCTTTCAGTTTCTATTCTTCTCTGAAGAGCATATGCCTTTTATGAGACCCCAAATATTAACAAACAGACTATAGAGTTGTTTATTGTTGTGACCACACTATGTCAGGAACACAGACAAACATGTAGTGGAAAGATTTCCACTACATCAGAATAATATAGTGGAATATTGAATAACAATAAATTTATACCGTGTGGTATTGTTGACTAAAATTTACTAATTGTTGTCTCAATTTCCCTTGATAGCTGGCCATTTGGCAATCATAGGCTCTATTCCAGACTTAATTACTATATTATAATTATAACTCTCAGATCTCGAACTACTCTTCATGAGATACATAGTATATTTTACAGAATATCTACAAGAATATTTTTATAAGGCTGCAGAGTTCAAAGACATCTTCCTGAAAGCAGAGGCAGAGAGCAGTTAGAGATGCAAGGAGTCCCTGCAGGTGCTTAGCTATTAATCACCTCAGCTGAAGAGTGGCTTACAGGCTTGAAGAGCTAAGCAGTTGAACCTGTGGGGTTGAACTACAAGTCAGTGGTATAAGATCACAGACACAAGGTCCTATATATGTATGGAGAGACTGACAGATGGATGATCAACAACTCCAGTGGGCCTTGTCAAACAGTGGGGACAGTGTTGAGCTGAAGCCCTGGGGGACACTTGGGAGTTCTCTGCCCGTTGGGTTGCTCCCTTGATGCACACATCATGTGGTCAGATGACAGACTGATGGGATCATCATCACTGCAGCTGGAAGTGTCCTTGTTTCTAATGGATCAAATGAGGAAGGTTATTGCAACCTTTCTTTGACTGGTATTTTCTTCTTTTTGTTTTTCTTGGTTTGTTTGTTTGTTCGATTTGTATTTATTTTTAGTGTGTGTGGATGCCTGTGGGTGTGTAAACCATGCAAACGTGTGGCAGCTGGAGAACAATTCTGCAGAGTTAGTTCTCTCTGTCCACTTAATGTGAGTTCTAGGACTTGACCTAGACTGCCAGGCTTGTGAGCAAGATGTGTAAAGGTGCTTGGCTCACAAGCCTAGTTCTGTCTGTTTGTCTGTCTGTCAGTCAGTCTGTCTATACTGGCTGTATTTGTGTGTCAACTTGACATAAGCTAGAGTTATCACAGAAAAGACCCTCCCTTGAGGAAATGCCGCTAGGAGATCCAGCTGTAAGGCAGTTTTTCAATTAGTGATCAATGGGGGAGAGCCCCTTGTGGGTGGTGCCATCTCTGGGCTGGTAGTCTTGGGTTCTATAAGAGAGCAAGCTGAGCAAGCCAGGGGAAGCAAGCCAGTAAAGAACATCCCTCCATGGCCATCTGCATCAGCTCCTGCTTCCTGACCTGCTTGAGTTCCAGTCCTGACTTCCTTTGGTGATGAACAGCAGTGTGGAAGTGTAAACTGAATAAACCCTTTCCTCCCCAACTTGCTTCTTGGTCATGATGTTTGTGCAGGAATAGAAACTCTGACTAAGACTCTATCTATCTATCTGTCTGATGTGTGTGTATGTCTGTGTGTTTGCTTGCTTGTGCATGCATGTGTGCATATTGTATGTGGGTATCTGCAGAGGTCAAAAGAGGTTCTTAGATCCCCTGGAGCTGGAGTTATAGGCAGTTGTGGGTGCTTATTTATGTGCTGGAAACCAAACTGATCTTTGCCAGGGCTCTTAACTGCTGAGCCATCTCTCAGACCTCTCACCTGTTGTGTCTGACAGGATCCTTGACTTGGTCTTTCCTAAGAGGTCTAAATTTCTTTATTTTATCTTATGTTTGTTTTATGTGTTTGAGTGTTTGGCTCCACACATGCCTGTTGTTTGTGGAGGTCAGAAGAAGGATCGGATGCCCTGATACTGGAGTTACTAACAGTCAGAACCACCATGTGGGTGTTGAGAAGCAAACCTGAGTTGTATGGACAAGCAGCCAGTGTTCCATCACTGAGCCTTCTCGGCAGCCGCTGATTGTGGCATACGTTGTGCTTATGTGTTCCCACCCTACTTTGATAAGTTTAGGGGTGGTAGTTTTACTTTTAGGGATGCTATCTGTCAGTCTGTACCTCATGGTTCAAGATGGACAGATTGTGGCATCTTTGGCACAAACAAGATGCGATCATCCTGCTCTGGGTCGGCACTCAAACGGCGTCTTCTAGGACCAGGAAAGCTGGTCCTACTCAGTTTGGGAGTAACTTAGAGCAGAGCACAGCCTCATCTTCACAGATGGTTTATTCACTATGCTGGATTTCTGCTGTTGGGTTGTTCATATCCTTGGTTGATATCAAACATTGTATCTCCTTTTTTCTCAAGTCCTGGGCTACCAGTAGGAAGCACGGGATCCAGCTTGTCTTAGTCAGGGTTTCTATTCCTGCACAAACATCATGACCAAGAACCAAGTTGGAGAGGAAAGGGTTTATTCAGATTACACTTCCATACTGCTGTCCATCACCAAAGGAAGTCAGGAGCTGATACAGAGGCCATGGAGGGATGTTCTTTACTGGCTTGCTTCCCCTGGCTGGCTCAGCCTGCTCTCTTATAGAACCAAGATTACCAGCACAGAGATGGCACCACCTACCTTCAAGGGGACCTCCCCCTTGATCACTAACTGAGAAAATGCCTTGTAGCTGGATCTTCTGGAGGCATTTCCTCAACTGAAGCTCCTTTCTCTGTGATAACTCCAGCCTATGTCAAGTTGACACAAAACTATCCAGTACACAGCTTATGTTAAAATGTTTTTACTTTAAAACATGAGATAAATATAAAAAAACTTTTAAAATATTAAAAAAAACTTTAAAAATGAGATAAGTATAACACAAATTAAATCTAGTCCAAAAGTTTGTTAGGGGTCATGGGTTATCTGATATCTGTGAATCTTTGCACTTCTTTTGAGTGGTTGAACATCAAACATCTCTGAATTTATGGTTGAAACAGCTTGAGACCATACCAGGTGTATGGGCTCCCTCACTGTTGATGCCCTTGCTCAAGGGTGGGTTGCCAGAACAGGTCTAGCAAGCTTTCTAATGCCAGGGCTTTAGAAAAGGCATTTCAGCCAGGTGAAACTGGTGTACGTGCCTTTAAAGTCCCAGAGGTGGGTGGATCTCTGAGTTCAAGGCCAGCCTGTTCTATAGAATGAGTTCCAGGAGAGCCAGGGCTACACAGACCTGTCTTGTAGCCTACAAACCCTGTCTTGAAAAATGAAACCAACCAACCAACCCACCCAACCACCCGTACTCTCAGTCACCAAGAGGGCTAAAGCAGAATAGCAAGTTTGCTACACACTGAAACTTGAATGTAATAATCATAGTAGAAAAGATACTACTTTGGAAAATAAACAAGACAATTTTCTGTCCACCAGTAAATGAACAGATAAAGAAAACAGTGTGTACATTCATGAGATAGTATCACTGAGCCATAAAGAATATTTAAATCATTTCTTTGGAGGACTATGGATGGAGATGGAGAAAATCATGTTAGTGAAATAAACCATATTTAGAAAGATAAGTTATTACATATTTTTGCTTGTATATGGACTCCGTAAAGAATTCAAAGTAAATAAATAGGGCTAGAGAGATGAATCAGCAGTTTGAGAACACTTGCTTCTCTTTCAGAGGCCCTGACTTTGGTTCTCAGCACCTAAGTTAGATGGCTCACAACTACATGGAAGGTGAGTTCCAGGGATCTAATGCTTCAGGGCCCTCGTATAGAGCACCCTTACATATGTCTCTCTCTCTCTCTCTCTCACACACACACAGATTATAAAAAGAAATAACACATAACATTAAGTTGGGTGTGGTGGTCCACACCTGTAATCCCAGTATACAAGAAACAGAAGAGCCAGGATTCAGCCTGTGCAGCATGGCCCATCCAAGGCCAACATGGGCTACATAAGATTCTGTCACAAAAAGAAAAGATCAAAAAACACATGAAAGTATTCAGAGAGACTATTGGAGAAGAAGAAAGGAGCGGAGGAAGGGAGGTCAAGAGAAAGTACCAAGTGGATGGATGCAACCAGGGCATTGTATAGGCTTATATAAAATTGTCACGACAGGGCACATTATTCTGTGCAATTAATAAGTGCTAACAATTTTTTAATTAAAAAGACAGAAAAGGGAGTTTCTGTACCCAAGATACTGCAGCCGTAGCCCTGTGCCCTTTCCTTGGAAAGAAGCTCATTATTTCACAGAAAATCAGCCCTGTTCTTGGCTCTGTGTTGCAAGAAGCCTGTTGCTGAAGGTGTAGATCTAGCTAAATATAGCCAGGGTGTTCAGTCTAGGAGCAAGAGATGCCCCTCCCCATCACCCCGGTCTCACTTTCAAATATATATAATGTCTTTTCGCAGCTACTGACACAAGATGCTGTTTTCTCCCATATGAAACTGAACTCCCCTTTGGCCAGAAGGATGGAGACACTTTAAACCTTAACATTACTAATTCAGGAAGATAAGAAAGTATTTGGCCTAGCTTCCTTATTTAACAGATGAAGGGCAATAGTTGCTTAATGACTACACAGTGGGTATATTGCCTCCCCTCTTGCAACACACACACACACACACATCACTTGTCCTTGCTGAGAGAAGCCAGTGGGATGGGATGAAATTCTAACTTAGTCTGCATTGTCAGAGAACGCAACTATAAAAACATTCTTCTGTTGAGAGCAGGAAAAAAGGACAAAATTCCAAGGTCAGGTCTTTTCACATCATCAACAACTAAATTTTGGATAGGTTAAAAATCCAAATTGATGGCGCACGCCTTTAATCCCAGCACTTGAGAGGCAGAGGCAGGTGGATCTCTGAGTTCGAGGCCAGCCTGTTTTCTACAGAGTGAGTTCCAGGACAGCCAGGACTGCACAGAGAAACCCTGTCTCGAAAACTGAAAACCAAAACCAAAACAAAACAAAAAAAACAAAAAAACAAAAAAAAAAATCCAAATTGAAAGCCAGATGTGAAGGGCATGCCTGTAGTCCCAACAACTTGAAAGTTGAAGGCAGGAGGATTATTTGAGCCTAAAAGTTCATGCTCAGCCTGGGCAACATTGTGAAGCTTATGAACTTAGTGTCTTTTTTTCAGAAGAGAGAAAGAAAGAAAGAAAGAAAGGAAAGAAGAAAGAGAGAAAGAGAGAAAGAGAGAAAGAGAGAGAGAAAGAAAGAAAGGAAGGAAGAAAGAAAAAAGAAAGGCAGGAAAATCTGAAAATTTTAAGGTATTAAAAGACTAGAATAAAAAATGATATATTTATGATTTATGCATAGGAATTATCAGCCTTTGTAAGGAAGACATAATCCCAAATTATAAATAAAAATAACTACACATATGACTGAATAAAAATTAAAAGCTGTAAACAATTTGTATAACAAAGGGTTAATATCCACCTATAAATGTTTTCAATAAATAAATTCAAGCAGGGCAATGGTGGCACACACCTTTATCCCAGTAGAAGCAGAGGTAGGCAGATCTCTAAGTCTAAGGCCAGCCTGGTGAACTAGAATAGAGTGAGTTCCTCAGAGAAAAATCTGTCTGAAAAAAACCAAATTAAGTAAATTAATAATAACAACAGTAAATACAAAAAGCAAAGATAGTTCAATAGAAAATGGGCAAAGTGTGGTTAACCACAGAAGGGATGAAAGTCTTCACTGAGCACATGAGCAGATGATTTTAGGGCAGTGGATTTTCATTGTGATCTCAGGCCACACCCAGCATCAATGCCAAGCAGACAGAAGTCATAGGCAAGGACTCTTCTCTGGGGAGGTTGGCCCCCGAGAAAGTTCACACTGAACAGCAGTTAATGTTTGCTGGTAGCTGGCCTTATTTAATTTGTTTCAAAGTATAGAAGGCCCGCTATGATGGCACACGGCGATAATTCTCAAAGTGAGTACGCGGAGGCAGGAATGTTGGGTGGCTACATAGAGATCAAAAAATAGTAAGGGCTCATTGGTAGAGCATTACCCAGCATGCACAAAGTCCTGGTAATACTAAGTTGGTAACATCACCTTAGACAGAAACATGGTATATGTATATAAAAGTCCTCCTGAAAGGCAATAAAACACTACATCCAGTGAAGTTAAGACATAAAAACGTAGACAGGCAGTGGTGGCGCATGCCTTTAATCCCAGCACTTGGGAGGCAGAGGCAGGCAGATTTCTGAGTTCGAGGCCAACCTGGTCTACAGAGTGAGTTCCAGGACAGCCAGGGCTACGCTCTTGTCTCGAACTCCCACCCCCACAAAAAAAATTATCTGTAGTATCTGATGGTGACATAGGAGTTCTAAAATACAATCCACTATACTGTCAGTAAGGGGATTAATAAATGTGTATGTGTGTGGTGTGTGTGTGCACATGCGTTCACATGTGGGGGTACTCATGTATGTGTGTATGCACGTACACATGAAAGCCCAAGGCTCACTTTGGGTGTGACCCTTGATCACTCTCCATGTTATTCTTTGAGGCAGGACCTCTCAGTTGAACCTAGAGCTCACCAATCTAGCTAGTCTAGTAAGGCCCTTCTCCCGGGGATTCTTGGTCTCCACCTTCTGTTTTCCAAGTGCTGGAATTATAGGAGGGCCACCATGTCTACCCAGCATTTCTATGGGAAGCTGCCATGTCTACCCAGCATTTACACAAGTTCTAAGAACCTGAACCTCATCCCTCATATTTGCATAACAAAGGCTTTATCCAATAACCTATGTCCCCAGCCTCTGAGACTATTAAATATTAATTATGAATTCCCTTTGACCTTTTCTAACCCAGAAACATGTGCCAGTATTTATGTGTATAAATATCTTATTGTAGTCTTTTTTTTTTCTATCTGAAACCACTGTGCTGAAGATGTAGCTTGGTAGCAGAACCAGACATGCTTAGTCTATGTGAGGAGGTATATTGATTTGCTGATCCCACAAACCAAAAAAACCTACAAAACCTCTAAATATCCATAATAAAAGTGCTGAGGCAAACTAGAGCATGTGTTTGTTTATCTTACCCCAGAAGCAGGCCACATGCCTAGTACAAGGTACTTGTTTGAGGAGCTTAAGTGGTTACACTGGGAAGTGGTGTATGGAGAGCCAGTAAAGGCTGCCTATTGCACCATAAACTGAAGTGGCTGGAGTTTCAACTTTCAGGGAAACTGTGCAGGTAGTGCCAAGCACATGATAAGACCATCCTAGCTGAGATGCAGAGAGCTGAAGTGTTTACACTCCAGCGGCCTTGAGTTAAGGCTTTGTCCCAGTGCACATCAATTCCCAAGAAAGTCGACAACAAGCTGCAGTCACATTGGCTTTGGCGACTAGAGAGAAACATGCAGCTAGGTGGAGGTACTGGCTATCAGAAGTCGGGCTGCTACGTGTAGAAATGACAGGGTTTCCAAGGAGACTCGAGCAAAACACTGGCAGTGCCAGCCAGACACCCTAATAAACACAGCAGCCTTTGGAGAGAATGGCCCCTGATGATACAGGAGAAGCAGGGGCCCCTACTCTAGTCTATATTTCATTTTATTGAGATGGTCTCCCATAGTAGCTCATGCTGGCCTTGAACTCGATGGCTTCCTGGGTCTCACTTGCTGTGCTTACCGATGTGTGCTTCCATGTCCGGCTAAGTGCTGGGCATCTCATTGTCTGTGGCAATTACCTCTGGCAGGATGGAGGAGAAAGTGGATTCTCATTTTCTATTTTATATATTGGTGGGGTTTGTTCTGTTTTCACAACAAACTCAAAGGCTACCTTCTATCCTCTCTTTCTGAGTACGTTTTAAATTAAAAAGTGCATGCTACTGTAACCCAGTGGTATAAACTGCAACAACAAATGGCAGATTGCTCTCTCTCTCTCTCTCTCTCTCTCTCTCTCTCTCTCTCTCTCAATCTCTCTCTTACTCTCCTCTATCATCTATTTATCTATCTATCATCTATCTATCTATGTATCTATGTATGTATCTGTGTATCTATATGTGTATCTATCATCTATCTATGTATCTGTGTATGTATGTATGTATCATCTATCCATCATCTATCTATCTCTCTATCCATCTATCTGTTTGTTTTTTTAAGTTAAATGAAGGAGCACAGTCAGTGTCCTCAGAGACAGAGCACATGTTCTAGGTTCATTTCAAGTGACAGGGCTTAGTGGGTAAGAAAACTGAAAATACATCTGTTAATTAATCATTTAACAAGTTTTTACCTAATGAACTATGTAGCAGGCTTCATCCCAGATACCTGGAGGAGTAACTGAGAAATGTCACTCATTGATCTAAAAGTTACCTTTGAGACAAGGCCCATTCCAGGACTTAAGAGTTTGACAGTAAAAACACACCAAAAGAGTGAAGTACATAAATCACCTTTGCAATTTTCTTTGTATTGATGGAGGCTTAGTTTATGCTCTCAAAACATCTACGCCATTCTGGAAGCTTCTGAAACTATGCGTTTATGATTTGCAGACTTTTTGGTGGCATTGGTCTCTTTAAAAGAGGAAAAAGCCAGCCATAGTGGTGCATGCCTATAATTCCAGCACCTGGAAAGCACCTGGGCAGTTGAACAGGAAGTTACCATGCATTGGGGCCAGCCTGTGCTACATAGTAAGTTCTAAGCCAGCAGAGAAACAGAGAGACAGAGACAGACACAAGGCTGAGGCCATTAGTCCATGGTAGAGCAAGTGTCTTAGTATGTGTTAGAGAGCCCTGGGTTTGACCCCAAGCAGCACAAAAAGCTGGCATGATGGTACCTGCCCGAAGGCCAGCAACTCCAGGAGACATAAGGGAAAGAATCCCGAGTTCTAGGACAGCCGCATTATGTAGTGAGAACAAAGGCCTAGAGACAGTAATAAATGGTGATGGCTTTCACTTGTGGCCTGAACAGAGTGCAGTGTTCGTTGACAAGTGGTGAGGGTGATATTTTTTCACACCAAATTACTTCACAAAATTTGTTCACACCTAGCAGGGAGACCATCATGGAGACTAGTGTTTGGAGGTTCTGCCTCCATAGACCTGAGTGTCCTGCTACTTCAGGTCCAGGGCCTAGAAATGTGACCCCTAGCTCATCTCTGAGTGACTGCCTGGGATTCCTGACAAAAGCAACAGAAGACAAAGGTTTGGAGGATTTTATTTTGCTTTTTTTTTTAATTGAGAAAACTAAGCAAACACTTGAGCTATATTCCTAGCCCACCTTTTAAAATTTTTTTTAATTAAAAAATGAAAAGTGACTCTTTGGGTAGTTTATGGACTTAACAAATACTTGATCGACATTTTATAAGTCATCAGCCCTTTTCTTTTATTAAATGTTCTAAAAGGGTACTAGGGATAGAGAGACCCGGGTCTTGAACCAGCTGTACCTGTGTTAGCCAGTTGACCTCAGGGAAGTGTGCGGAAGGCTTTATCCTTCTGAGTCGAAAAGATGAAAGGCATGGTTTCTGTACCCTGAGAGTACACAAAAAACTGAGCAGGAAACGACATTAGCAAATAGCTACGTCCCTGTGTGACAAAGGCTGCAAGTGTCCACTGAGAACAGTCTCAAGGTGAGGCACACAGCTGGGGCTGGGGGACGGCAGGAAGTCTCCTGTGCTCTGAGTTTCAGTTTCTCAGCTGTGCAATGGACGTTTGTGTCTTGGTAAAATACACCAGATTCATACTTCAGTTCCAAACGAAGCCCCTGCCGTGGCTTGCACCTATCTATTTGCCAGTAGAAAGGGAAGCTTGATAGTTCTCACCATCTTTCTACCTAGGACCCTTGTGAAGCAAGGCTACACATCACCCACCCCCACCCCCACTGCCCGCCCCATTTCACATCCATGTCATTTCTTGCCTCCCCATGATGATTTTTCAAAGGTGTGTGTGTGTGTTGGCGATCTAGGATTTCATGCTTGCTAGCTCTACCTCTGAGATGCACCCTCAGCCCACCAGATGTGCTTTCTATGTAAAGGTGCTAAGCCCACGGAATTGAGAGTTGCTGGATCTGTAGAAGCGGGTTCCAGCTGAGCCCACAGAGTCCAGAATTACCTGGAGAAGACAAAGAATAAAGAATAGAGAGTAAAGAGTGGAAGGGACGGGATCAGAAAAGCTGGAAGCAAATGTTCTCAGGTCCTGAAGCAATCCCAGCCAGGCCTGTGCAGAGATGGGAGGATGGGAACGCCTAGACAGCCTGGAGGTTTGGGACTATTTGATACTATATGGCGATGAAGAAAAGCCAGCAGAATTCTCTCTTTTTTTGCCTTTCTTTTAGCAGTCATATTTACTTATCAGAAGCTCCGTCTTTTAGGGGACAAAGTCAAGATGAAATTAAGAAAAGAATGCAGACTTCCTAAATAATTAGAGAGCCCGAGCCATGGCTGCAGAAACCCGTGTTCCTGTCAAGGGTACAGTTAAACTGCATTTCTCATTCATTAACGTCCATAGTCATTCATTCACTCAGTGATAGCCTTGGGTGGAATACGAACGTCTGATTCCTGTAAGCATTTCCTGAGCATCCATCCTGTGCCAGACACTGGACTCCATCCTAGAATTAAAAATAAGGTGAGTACAGCTTCGTACCAATGGAGCTTATTGTCTAGTCAATCTGCTAATAGAATGTCTTATGCTTAGGATATCCTAAGCATTCCACTGAACAGACATTATTCTTGCTTGAGAGTCTGTCGGTTCTCTGGCCTTGTTGGGAGAATAAATCCAGAGGATTTATTCTGGAGTCTTGGCAGTTCAGCTTTGAGCTCACAGTATTTGTGAGTGAGAGAGAAAAATGGTCTGTTTGCCTATCTCTTCCCCACAGGTTTAACAATGCACCTGGCTGGGTCAGGACCATCCACATCGTTCTCCAAGTGAGGTGTTACACATGCACAGTCATTTTTCTGGCTTTCTAAAAAGCTTGATCCGACCCTCCAATTTCCTACCTTTCTCTTCCACCTGTCGTGTTTAATAATTAGGCTGCTTAATAACTGCTGTTGGTGGGGAGGAGGGGAAGGAGGATGGAGATTGCTAGGGCTTACAAGACCCTGGGGAATGTAAGAGCTTCTGTTGCCAGAGCCATCCTGTTCTGAACAACTCCCTGGGTACGTTGCAAGCAAAAAGGCTGCTCTTTCCTGCTCCAGACTTGACTGACCCTGATTCATTCAGCACCCAAAGGCCTTGCCAAGGGATCAGCTTTGGTTCCTGTCCCGACTCGTGTTGTTTCCTGATAGCATTTGATCGATATTTTCAAGTACCCACTGGGTCTGAAAGTCAGCCCAGGTGAGACAGAATATAAGGAAAGTAGAAGACAACCCAGGCAGCTGTGACAACATAGGGGAAGCCAGGAAGCCTCGTTCTAGAGCACATTCCTGCTCAAGTGCACTCAGGCATGGGCTTCAGGACCAGTTATGAGTCTCTACCCTGGGGAGTGGAACCAGAGAGAGATGAAGATAGGGATGAAGATGAGTGGGCAGTCAGAGAGACCTACATGTACACTAAGAAGTCACATAGTGTGGGAGGGACACTGGTTTCGCAGTCACACATATGTGGGTTCAGCTGCCAGCTGCTCTATTGACCATCAGATGATCTTAGGTACAACATTTAACATCTCTAGCTTTGGTTCTTATCATTATAAAATGCAGCCAATAATTTTTTTTAAAGTACCCATTTATTTTGGGGGCTGGATGAATCAGTGAACACTGAAAGAGCAGAACACTGGCTGCTCTTCCAGAGGACCTGGGTTCAATTCCCAGCACCCACATGGCAGCTCACACTTGTCTGTAGCTCCAGTTTCAGGGTTTTTTGACACCCTCACAGACATACATGCATGCAAGACACCAACAAACATAAAATAAAAATAAATTAAATATGAAAAATATTTATTTTGTGTGTGTTGAGTGTGTATATGTATACCACATGTGTGCAGGGGGCCATGGCAGCCAGAAGAGGACACAGACCCCTTGAAACTGAACTTAACAAGCAGTTGTGAGTCTTTTGGGTACTAGGAACCAAACTCATATCCATATCCTCTATAAGATCAGTAAATACTCTTAACCACTGAGCCATGTCTTCAGTCTAGTTAATAATTCTTACCTTTCATAGACAGTCTTGGGAACTGATGATATATTATGTCAAGTTATCTGAATGTACTAGACACTCAGTACGCAGTATTAAGGCATGGTAAAGAGGCTCTCCTGTGGTTCCAGCCACTCAGGGAGATGGGGGTGGAAGTTTACTTGAGTCTAACACCTGGGCCAATTCATCCTAAAACAAAGGGGTAAGAAACAGGAAATAAATGCCACCTGGCCCTATTTTTGACGGCCTTTCTGTACTAGGTACTGAGCTGGGGTTTGGGGGATATGTATAGAAAACATGTTGTTACAAATAGGATTGTCTGTTGAACAGTCCCAAGAGTTCTTTTCGGGGTTACCTGGTAAAAGATTACTGTGCTCTTTCTCAAACCTAAACTTGATGGACAAGTGGCACTAAAAGCCACTAGCTGAGTATTCACAGCACTTTGGTTACCAGGCTGCCTAGTGTCTGAACACCAAAATATTTATCCTTCCAAGAAAAGTTCCTCTCAATTTGACCCACACAAAGAAAGCAACAGAGGGTCACTCTCGAGTGAGCTGCTGTATGCTCATCCAACTGCACCCCAAGTGGTCCCACTTTCCCACAGGATCCAATAACAGTATGGTTCTGTAAAACTGCCCCTTTCTCAAGTTTCACCTATACCAGTGATGCCATTAGTACCAAGTCTTTGGCCAGACCGAAAGGCAACCTGCTTCTCTTGAGTAAACAGTGATTATGATCCTGCATGAGAAATACTGTAGTAAAGTTATTCCACAGGGCCTTCTTGGAGAAGGTGCTATTTGAGGTAAACTTTGAAGAGAGTGTTGGTGAGAAGGTGTGGGGGTGCTTTTGTTTGGGGGTCAGTCTGATCAAATGGAAGAGCATATGAAAAGAAAGGACTTCTATGTCTTGCTTGTTCAAAGTGTTGGAATTTGTAGTCATGAGACAGGAGATGAAGCTGGGAGATAGGCTAGACTTTGAGGGCTGTGACACAAAAATTATTTTGGAATTTAAAAAGTAATCAAAAACACCTGAGGCAGATGTGCGCGTTAGGCAGCCTCTTCACCAGCTGTGTGAGTTCCAAGAGCACAGCTGGAAGCAATGATCCCGGTAGAGGTGCTGCATGTATAAAGCAGGTTAATGCATGCAGAAGATCGGAAAGAGGAGATTTTCTATATAATACGACAGGGCTGAAAGAAAATTCAGTAATCCGCAGTTCTTTCTTTTGTAATGGAAGCAATTAAAGACCAAAGAGATCTCATGACTTCCCACTATTTGACTTTCTGTACTCCCAATCCCTCAGCCTCCCAAGGAAATGCCAAGAACGTTCAGATGACATGGCCAGTTTTCAAGGTCTTTTTCTCCAGGTGTACTATTCTTGGTCTTTGGAAGTATTAGAGAAGGGTAGGAACAGGGGACTTCTAATTAGGTGGAGATTAGGAAAAGGATGACAGGAGACCAGGAGACTGTAGGGGTCTCTTTTCCTTCCTCTGTGGTCTCTGGAAACATTTTAGAGGAATGTGGGTTTTATTTGTGGAACTGTAGCCTCTAGCATGTTAATTTATTGGGAGAAGACTTGACAAATGCAATTGTTTCCTATCAAATATAACACACCCAATTTACTAGTGTTTGAGAATACCTGGGATTCTCAAGTCCAGTTGGGTCTACAATGTACACAAAGAGGCAGAAATTCATTCTGATGCAGACTATGTGGCTAAAGACAAAGCCTGGGCTGTTTCCATTGGTGTTAGATCTAACACCAATCGATCTAACACCAATCAATCTAACACCAATCGATCTAACACCAATCGATCTAACACCAATCAATGGCAAGTTGGCATGGATTGGATAGATCACTCGAGATGCTCACTAAATAATTCTGTGCTTCAAGTAGTACTTAACAGAGAGGGAAACTGAGGCCCAGAGAGACTATAATAAGGCACAAAGTAAGGTAGCCTGACTCAGGTTCAGGACCCAGAAACGCCTGATTTCAACTCCCTATGCTTCCTGCTACACCTGTTCACCTCTTCAGTAGTTGGCACAGGGACTTGCCAACATTTGTACTGTAACCCTAACTTGTGCAAGCCCCATGGCTAGATGGTTTCAAGTCATTATCTAGACATAGGATATATTCAAATTTTTTATTTGGTAGGTAATTTTTAATTAAAGATTTAATATTCATATGCACATATAATGTGTTTGGACCGAATCCACCTCCTATTCCCTTCCCTCCAGTCTTTCCCTATCCTTCTATTTCCCCTCCAGCTGTATATGCTCTCTGTCCTTTTTTAGATTTAATACCCACAGAATCCATTTATTGCTGTCTGCCTGTGTGTGTGTGCAGGACTGCCTACTGGAACATGAATAGCCACTTGGGGTCTACAGCCTTGAAGAAAGAGATTCTTTCCTCCAGCAGCCATCAGATGCCAACAGCTCCTCAGATAGGAGTTGGACTTCTTGAATCCTTTCCCCATCCAGGCTGGGGTTTTGTTTGGCTTGATCTTATGTAAGTCTTGTGAATACAATCCTAGCCATTGTAAGTTTATGTGTGCTGCAACATCTGTAGACATCCATTCCATCTGGCTCTTAAAATATTTCTGCCCAGTCATCCATGATGAGCTGAGCACTGGGGTTTGTGTGTGTGTGTGTGTGTGTGTGTGTGTGATATAGATGTCCCATTTAAATCTTAAATCTGAGAACTCTACAGTTCTTGTATTCTTTACACATTGACCAGTAGTTACTGTTTACTGTAAAAAGGTTTTAAAGTGGGGGGTTGAGAGAGACACTAATCTCTGGCTATAAAGATAAGAATTTAGGGAACAACTTTTTACTATGTTCATTCAGCAGAATAATTCTACTAGGTTCTTCCCTAGGACCTAGCCAGCCATGGGATTTTTGGTCCAGTTAATGGTGCCATACATGGGTTCCATCTTTTGGAATGGGCTTTAAATCCAAATAGAGGGTTGTAGCTTGGGTTTTTTTCAAAGCCTACTTTTAAATGCTTTAACCTTCCTTCTAGCCCATCACCCACCAGAGGTAGTAGTGAAAAAAAGGTTATTAAGGAGCAGGGAAGTGGACCTGTTTAGAAATGGTTCTTTGGAGGAAATCCCATCTGCATCATTGTCAGGAAGTCAGCAGTTCAGTTCACAGGTCAGCAGCAGCAGCAGCAGCAGCAGCAGCAGCAGCAGCAGCAGCAGCAGCTTGAGCCATTCACAAACACTTCTGGGATATACCAGCAGTACAGTTCAGTGGTGTTAGGATAGTAGCAGAGGTGGCACCACCTAGGAGGAACAGCCAGGCCTCAGCAGAATCAGCATAAGTCAGCAGAAGGGATTTGGACCAGCAGGGATGGCAGGAGAAGTTTTTTGCTATACCTTTCTCAGTGAAGCAAAGCTTAGCTTTGAGACCAAAAAGAGTTGGAGAGCTAGCTCTACAAGAAAGCTCCTCTCACAGTCCATTGAGTCCTAGTTATACTCCTTCCAAACATCACATGTCTTCCATGTGTCTTGCCTTAGGATGTGAGTCTGACTTGGCAAAGCTCTACATGAGTCTGTATTAGTTGACATTACTCTGCCAATCAGTCCGAGATCATAGAAGTGGCAAGAAGCTGCAGCACACCACCAGAAGTTTTTTGGTTCTGGGCAGTGGTGGTGCATGCCTTCAATCCCAGCACTTGGGAGGCAGAGGCAGGAGGATTTTTCAGTTTGAGGCCTGCCTGGTCTACAGAATGAGTTCCAGGACAGCCAGAGCTACACAGAGAAACCCTGTCTCGGAAAAAAAAAGAAAAGAAAAGAAAAAGAAAAAAAAAACACTGAAGTTTTTTGGTGCCTTTCTCTCTAGGGAGTCATGACAAATGGAGCTCAACTACATCTTGTAAGGCGAACCAATACATGCATGTTGCTGGCGAAGAATCCTTTATCATGTGTCCTTTCATGTGCCTGATTTAGAAGACTATCCTTTTACCTGTGTCTGCTTCAGGAAAACACTCCTTCATGCCTTTGCCCCAGCAAAATACCATCCAACACAACTGACTTTGCAAAGAATCCTTAAGTGTCCACTTCAGAGGGTAGTTTATTATTCCAGTAACTTTTGTGCCACTACTGCACTAGTGAGTGTGTCTTGCCAGGCCAGTCATCATAACTTTCATGGTACACAGCTGGGAAAGACTTTTGATGACTTTTCTCTTCTGGTAGTGTGCATAGAACCTTTCAAAACCATAAAAGCTAGCCAGTATAGGAAGGTAGTATCTAGGTTGTACCAACTTGCTTTTGTTTTGTTTTGTATTGTTTTTCAAGACAGAGTTTCTCTGTATAGCCCTGGCTGTCCTGGAACTCACTTTGTAGACCAGGCTGGCCTCAAACTCAGAAATCCTCCTGCCTCTGCCTCCCAAGTGCTGGGATTAAAGGCATGCGCCACCATGCCCGGCTGCTTTTTATTTTTTTTTAAAGCAGAGTCTTATTATCCAATAGCCTGGACTAGCCTTGAACTTGCAATCCTTCTATCTTTGTCTCCTAAGTACTGAGATTCAGTCTTATTCTTTTGGTCTTCTGACTCAAACATGTACTATACCAATTATGGTTGATTTTAGGTTATCTTCCTAACCAAAGATGTCCTTTCTGGATAGCATAGTATTACACTAGATGTTAGCAACATTGTGTTTGAACAGAGCTTTTTAAACAGCACAGTGACCATCTCTTTTTCTTTAAATGATGGGGGAAAGAACTACCAATACCTAATGCTTCTTTCCTGATTTTTGTTTTAAATGTAGTTCTTGTATTTCATGTGCATGAATGCTTGCCTGAATGTATGTATGTGTACTATATGTGTGCCATCAGATTTCCTGAAACTGGAGTTGTGGGTGTTTGTGAACTACCATGTGGGTGCTAGGAATAAAACCTGAGTCTTCCAAAAGTATAGCAAGTGCCTTTAACATCTGATACATCTCTCAATCCCCAATGCTGTTTTCTTAATTGTGATCTCAGCGCTCAGGATGCTGAGAATTCCAGTTTCAAGTTTGAGGTAACCTGGGCTACATAGAAAGACTCCATCTCAGGGGGAGGGAGTGGAGAGAGAGGGAAGGAGAAAGGGATGGAGAGCGAGAGAAAAAACCATACAGAGAGGTATTATATAGTATTAAAATATGTAAAATATATAAAATGTTTGGAGTCAGACCTGGTGGCACAGGCCTGCTTGGGCTAAAGTGTAAGTTCATAGTCGGCCTGGGCAACTTAATGAGATTCTGTGTCAAAGTAAAGAGTGAAAAGAAACCTGGAATACAGCCCAGTGATAGAGCACTTGCCAACATGATTGGGATTAGGTTCAATTCCAGTCACTTAAGGAAACAAAAAGTAATGTTTGGGACAATAGACAGCTCAGCTCAGTGCTAGAATGCATTCATGAGGCCTTGTGTCCAATTCCCAGGTTCAAAGAAGGAAAAGTAGTAACACTTATCCTATAGTTATATCAATACTTAAATATATGTACATATTTACTTCTCTATACATTTTCATGAGTGTAGTAGATACATAAACAAGCTATCAGTGACTGGAGATGGGGGCTTTGTGATAGAGTTCTTACCTTTCCTGTGTGAGTCTCTGTTTTATTGTAAACAGGAAAACAATACATGTTTACAAAATAAAGTGTTATTTCTTCATAAAGCCACATTGATGGGCTTCCATGACCGAGGCAGGTACTGGGGACCATTTGTGCCTCTACTGTTTCCTAGTGGCTCATGACAACTGTCCAGCTTTCCAGGGGTTGTGTATAACTGGTCAAATTGAGATCACGCATCCAAGGGTATTTTACAAGCTACACGTATTCTGCCCATGCTAGTTATTAAGATATCATATGTGACATGAAGATTATATTGTGCAGGGATAGACTGGATATTTCCCTTTTGGCAATTCTCACTGGAAGGTAGGATTTATTTTTCCCACCTCTCCCCCAGTTTCTTTTTAAATCTTGTTTTCTTTCTTTCTTTCTTTCTTTCTTTCTTTCTTTCTTTCTTTCTTTCTTTCTTTCTTTCTTTCATTTGTTCATTCATCCGTTTGTTTGTTTGTTCTGGTGCTGGACTCAAGCACAGTGCCTCCCGCAGACTAAGCAAGTGTTCTCCTACTGACTGGAGTCTCACCTAGTTGCCCAGTTAGGTCTTGAACTCACTTATAATGAAAGCAGGCCTTGAATTTGAAGTCCTTCTTTTCTGCCTTGGTCTTCTTAGAAGCTGGAATTAGGCTCTTGAACCACTAGATGTGGCTGGATGTTTGTCATAATGCTTTGAAACAATAGACATGGAGACATATTTGTGTTTTGGACAGGGGCTAATCATCAAGGTTGCTGATTTAGTTCATAGCAAGTGGTGTCAGGTGCCCATGTATTAGGGACTTTTTAAAGGCCCAAGTAGCCTGGGCCTCTAAGAACCTCTTTTTTTCTTCTAGTAGTCTCTGTCCTCTAGGTTAGTTACCCTGATGATTAATCTGAGGAGCTGTGTTACTCACATCTGTCACCAAAGCACAAGACCCTAACCACAATGGAAACAAGATTCTTCCCAACATCCCCTGGGAGTCCAGAGTCTGACGGTATTTCCCATTACCATATAAGGAGGTTTAACTTAGAGAATATGACCTAAGAAGTGTAGTGTCTCCTTCGTCGTTTAAAGCAGTTCTTGATTTAATACTTTGCTTTTTTTTCTCTTTGCAGCTGACAGCTCAAGTAATTCCGAACTGGTGACTGTTTTTTTTTTTTTTTTTTAAAACTAACAACCTGAGTCAGAACTGTTCAACCATTCTTCAGCTTCCCATACTGTGTGTCTATAGATAACAGGCATATATATTATTTCCTTTTGTTTACTTCTCCTCAAACGGAAATCTATTAATTTCCCAATATATTTTACAGGATGACTTGCCTATTGCCAGCACAGGGAGGGTATATTAATCCTTACACTCCACAGTGTTTAAGATAGAAAATAATGGCAACCAGAAGAAATTGAAGGGCCAAGACAACTCATTTGTCTCTGATGTTCACCCTAAACTACTTCAGAAATGCTAGCAGTGAATTAAACCCTGAACTCTAGACGACTGACCTAAATCACACTTTACTAAAGAGACTCTTTAGTTTCTTAGCAAAAATTGCACTTTATGTCTAGATTGAGGGAGCTTCATGAAGGCGTGAGTCGAGTGGCGTGAACTTCACTCCGTCTCCTCTGAGGATAGAGAGTCAACATTATCTCTTTATGCTCAGAAGCCTCTTCAGAAGAAGACAAAGGGAGGCCACAGCCTGGCCTAAGATACTGACATGTGATATATCTGTCTAGAAAAGGAGAGCTGGCTTGGAAAGAGAACAAGGAGAGCTTTCCTTGCTCAAAAAGCAAACCTGCACCTCTGCTTTATGGATGGTGGAAGGGCCAAAGCCAACATGTAAGCCCCACTTGCCCAAGGACAGATAATTTCCTGGAATGTTGGAGGCTATTGTTTATGGGGGCTAACGAGCCATGTATTTTGGATCCCCTAACCAAGTTTGTTTGACCCAACTGCACCAGATCTGCTTGATCATGTGTATACAGGAGATATGTAGGCAGGAAATACATCTGGATGTATGCTCTGCCCTGATTGGATGTAGATGAGAGGCACTCAGACAGGAAGTACATCAGGATATGTGCTTGCCTCTGATTGGAGCAGATGAGAAATACACTGTTCCTTTTTAAGGGTTACCTTTTTGAGCCTCTGAAAAATGTAACCCAATGTTATTTTTCTGGAAACCCAGGAAATAATGATAGGAAACAAACCTGGCCAGAGTCTATCATCCTGGCCAGTATTTAATTAAAGCTTGCTTCAAATTTGGCTCAATAACCATGAAACTGGTCTTTCTCTCCCGAATCTCAGGTTTATCAGATGGGAATCCTCGTATTCATGTTAACCACTTACCTAGTAACTGGTTTTTCTATGATGTGATCTGAGAGCTCAGGGCTGAGATTAAGTCCATGACTGGGGAGAAGAGAAGACTGAAGACAGCAAACAGAAAGTCTTTGTATAAGGTTGCTAGGAGTTCATATTTAGCTAGTTAGTGAAGGTAACTAATCTCACAACAGAAGAGAGGTTATTGATAATGAATGTGGTTCACACATTGGATGCCACACATTGATTCTACCTAGTTATTGTCCAAGTTATACATTTAGTCATGTAAATTAACAAATGTCCAAAACCCTTTGACACTTAAAAAAAGGGAGATTATTTACTTACATAATGAAGAGAAAATTTGAACAAATCAAGATTTAGAATGAGTGGCTGAAGGCATGGCACAGTGGTTAAGAACACTTGCTGCTCTTGCAGAGGGTCTGGGTTTGGTTCCCAACATCCACATGGTGGCTCAAAAACCACCTGTAACTCCAGTTCCAAGGCATCTCATTCACATACATGCCTGCAGGCACTCCCCTTTACACTAAAAATAAGTCATTTTCAAAAAGACTATTATAGGGGCTGGAGAGATGGCTAAGAGGGTAAGAGCACAAGCTTTTGTTCCATAGACTCTTGGTGCAATTCCCAGCACCCACGTGGCTGCTCACAGCTGTCTGAATCTGGAAGAAATTAAAAAACAAACCAAACCAAAAACAAGTCAATTTTGTGTGGTCCATATACTAACTGGAGCATAGTCAAATTCGTAGTGGCCAGATGCCAAAGGAAGGTGAGTCTTTCTCTACCTTGACTCCTGCCAGAAACAATCAACTGTGGACAGCCATGGAGAGGGCAGAGAGAGGGGCAGGGCCAGCTCTCCAGCACCCATGCCACCACCAGCACAGCTGGTGAGGGGCAGGGCACAGAAAGCATTCCTAAGCTCAGAGCCATCTTGTCAGGCCTTCCATTACCACCCCATTTCTCTGTATTTATTTTTCAATTTTTTTTTAATATAACAAGTCATAGGAAACTCCCTATTGTAGACACAATGCCATTTCTAAGCCATGTGCGACTACGTGGACCGTTTAGCTGCTTTCAAAGAACCATACTATATGTCTTACTAATATTTAAGAAACTTGAGAGTTTTAATCATTAACAGGTATTAATTTTGCAAAGTGCTTTTGGATATGTACAAGCATATCTTTGTTTTTCTACAAGAGAGAACAGGACATAAACTTTATTTTAGATTCGCATTTTATATAATATAGGAGAGTTAATTTAGTAGACACAAGGAAACTAATTTATAGTTTCACCTTTTCTCTCCTATAGATGGAATCTCTAATGTAGGAAAGAAAAGTAGGAGCATCCAGTAATGTTAGGTTCTCTGAGTTGGTAGCACCTGAGATGGCTAACGACTGTTAGCCCCAGCCTGCCTTCTACACCAGCAGCCAAGCCTTTAAAAGGTCCCACCATCACAGCCTGCTCTCTAGCTCTCTGTCTCTCTCTTTGTCTTTTTCTCTCTCCTTTCACGCCCCCCCCCGCCCCCATAAGTCTCTTGCATGAGATCTGTTGCATGGTGTGCTCTTTGTAGCATTCCTTGGCCCCCAACTGATTTGCCAAGGTCTTCCAGCAACTCCATCTTGTTTTCAGTGACTGGATCTCTCCCCAATAACATTCAGAAATATACAGCATGGCCCTATGCCATTCTTCATAGTGGCTCCTCAGCCAATATTAATTTTGGAAATCAGAAAACAATATACCAGAGTGATGCCAGGCAGTGGTGGCTCACACCTTTAATCCCAGCACTTAGGAGGCAGAGGCAGGTGGATTTCTGAGTTCGAGGCCAGCCTGGTCTACAGAGTGAGTTCCAGGACAGCCAGGGCTACACAGAGAAACCCTTTCTTGAAAAAAACAACATATATATGTATATATATATATATATATATATACACACACACACACATATATACACACACACACATATACATATACATATATATATACACACATACATACATATACACATACCAGAATGGTCCTTTGATACCCTGAACTAGAGCAACAATCTTTGTCAAGATCTCTCCAACTTTCTTTTGTTTCATTTCAAACAGGGGAGGGACTCTCTTATCTAGCTTAAGGAAGTTCTCTCATACACAATATAATTGTCTTGAAGCTCCTTCCAGAAACCTGTTAGCCAAGGAATTGTAAAACCAGAGAACAGGAAGGAGGACTGATGAATGTTACCACACCTAGACAGGCTTTGTCACAATTACTGTCTGTTCCTTAGGCCTAGTCAATTCCTACAAAAATCATTAACTACATTCAGGTGTGGTGGCACATGCCTTTAAGTAGGCAGATCTCTGTGAAGCCAACCTGGTCTACATAGTGAGTCCCTGGACAACCAAGGTTACATAATGAGACTGTCTCAAAAAACAAAAACAATCATTAACTACTTTTGAAGCTGTCTACATTCCTGTATTTCCCTGTCTCCTGTGAAGAGAGGGTTACAATCCTCTGAGCCTCCTTGGGCTGCTGGGTAATTACTCTGCTATAATATACACTGATAAATTAATAAATGTGAAAGCCAGCTTTCTCCTGTTAATCTATTATCTGTTTATTTCAAACATTTAGCACTTGAACCTTCCCAGGGGAAGAAGCAATCAGTGTTTTTCTCACCTGCTGTTCAGTTTATAGCTGCGGCTGCTGCTGCTGCGTGGCCGTGGCCATGCTCCTTTGGGCTACAGGGGCTCCCGCTCAGCTGACTTCTGCGTCCTTAGGAAATGTAAAGTGTCCAACTTCTCTCTCTCTCCTTCCTCCCTCTCCCCCTCTCTCTCTCCTTCCTCCCCTCTCCCTCTCCCCCTCCCCCTCCCCTTCCCCCTCTCCCCCTCCCTCCCTCCCTCCCCAACCCCCTGTGGGCCACAGGAAACAAGGCTGTCATTGAGCTTGCTTTCTTCCTATCACCTATCTCTTCTAATAACCTCAAACCACCATGGCATAAACATATCTGTGGTGTCATCTGCTCTAGATGTGCACAAGACAGATCAGCCTCCTTTATTTTAGAGTTTTGAGTCTTTTTTTTTTTCCCCTAGTAGCTAGAAAGGATGTTCAGAGACTGGGGAAGGTAGGTTTTCTTGAAGACCACACATCCCTCTACCTCAAATATCTGAGAATGGGACTCTTGCACAGACCAGAGGGAGGAGTTTCTGTGAACCGGTCTTATCTGGACCTCATTGGTTAAGTTCAAAGAGTTCCCAGATGTTAAAAAGACTCTTTCTCCTAAATTAAGGCATTATGTTTGCTGATCTTGTTTAGAATCTCAGAAAGTAATACATATACATATGCATATGTACATGCATATACATATATATTATATATATATTTCACATACATCACATATACCTACACCAACACCTACACCTACACATACAACACCCCATGGACTCTGACAGAGCATGCTTGGGTCTGCACCTCAGGAGGCTATTGTGAAGGATATGGTGCTGACTGCGGAAGAGAGGATATGGTTAATGTCTCAATATTTTTTTCTTTTGTTGTTGTAGTGTGTCCTGCCTTTGTGCTGAGTGCCTTAGGTTCTTCAAAGCCTCTGGACAGTTCTTGGGACTGATAATGGATAATTGGTTTACATATGGCCAAACGAAAGCTCTAAGAGGGCACACACTACCCTGCTTTCCTTGCTGCCATGATAAGAATACTTGACTGAAACAGCTTAAAGGAGGATGGATTTGCTCTGTCTCCTGGTTTGGGATTTCAGTGCACCGGAGCTGGGAAGGCATGGGGAAGTTCACAGTGGCCCTGTATGTGGCAGAGGCTCTGGTAAATCAGAAAGCAAATTGCAAGCTAGAACTAGGAGGTGTGACCTTCAAAGGCCCACCCTAGTGATTTACTTCTGCCAGTCAGGCCCTACCTTCTACAGGCTCCACAGGCTGGGAACAAGTGCCCAAGATGTTTCAGATAGACACCTGTTCAAAGATTACACAGGTAAGTGACAGGCAGAGAATCAAACCTAGGGTGATCTAATACCAAGGCTTTCATTTAAAATGTTAGCACTAGCTTCACACCTGGGCCAACAACTGGCTCTAAGACCCCTGGGCTGAAGTGATCTTCTCCTTAGCAGCTTTGGCTGTAGGTGTGTGCCACCACACTGACTAGCCACCAACTTACATTGCTATCTATATGACTTCAGTATACAGCCCTTGGACCGTACCCCAGCTTTTCTAGGAGTGAGACCCACTAACTAGTCCATGTTATGATAGGACCAATTACAAACCCAAGATCTCTGGCTTGAGTCCTTTTGCTCTCTTCCCAATGTCCGGGCCACTATGTTTGTTTTTCTGCTTGGCAGGTGTGACAAGAAACTATAAGGGGTGTAACAAAGCTTGCTTGCTTCTTCTAAGAAAGTCCGGGCACAAGGCACTTGGTGGCACCTGTACTTTTCAACACTGTGTAATCTAAAGCAGGAGAAGCAAGTTCCAGGCCAACTTGAGTTTCATGTAGCAATGAGGCAGGGCAGAAAACAGACATGGACAATTATGGGGTCGTGAGACTGGAAAGGGGCCCTTCACGCCCGAGTCTGAAGCTTCTGCCAGCCAAAGAATCAAGAAAGACAACCTAATTAACATTTCCAAAGATGGTTATTGACATGGAGACAATATATGTTTTTTAATATATAGAGATGTTTTCAAGTAAAACATACAAACAGCAGTGAACCATGCTTAAGAGCTAAAGAAATGTATGTGGCCTTTCTTCTCCCCTAGCTGTAAACCTGCAATTTTCTAGGATTCTTGCCAGAAACTCCACTTACAGTAAAAGCCTTATCACCATTGTGAAACCCCGAAGCTCATGATTTTATCTTATCACATTGTAATCTAATCAAAGGCAGCTCCAGAGCTGCCCTATAATTTTATTTATCAAAAAAATATATATATAGAAAGAAAACGTCTCAACAATCTTTTGAAAACATAGCTTGAGAGCCACCAAAATGGTGCATGTGGCTCCTGCCAAGACACTTTCAGGTGTCTCTCTTTTGAAAAGCCCTTACACAAGCCCGTGGTATGCCTTCTTCTTTTTTAAAATTGCCTTTCTGTACTTAATAAAACTCTAACCCTGCTGTATATACTGGCTCGTCCTGAAATTCCTTTCTGTGTGGAGAATCCAGATTTATTCAACTCGAGGTCCCTGGAAAGTTCGGGAAACTCCTTGGCTGCTGCCTGTAGCTCTGGGTTTTGTATCCTTGTTCTACAGAGACTGACAAGATCTCGTCACCAACAACCACCAAGACACAGACAAATCTGTGCTGCAAACCACGTAGCTACTTATTCTAGCCAGACTTGTATAAGACAAGGCAAATGAAAGCCCTTTGGCCTAAATAGCTGTTCTCAAGATGCTCTGAAGCAGGGAAGCCTCCGTTTGTCAGTACAGTATTTACTTAAACACCTTACCTGTCCACTTCTAACTCTGCCCTGCAAGTCTCAAGGGGACCAGTAAAAAAAAAACAAAAAAACAAAAAAACAAAAAAAAAAAAACAAAAAACAAGTTTCAAACTAATCCATCTGCTTTCCATTTCCTGCAGAATGCTAAAAGGAGTCTTTCTAAGGCTGCTTAAAATATGTCCTGTCCTCTGGCCCGCCCCTTCAGAGAGCTCATTGTGTCCTCAGACCACCTCAGCCACTTCCTCCCACACCTGGGGCTGCCTCTTTGCGCATGCTCTCTTTGAACAATGCTCACAGTTATTTCAGGCACTGGCCTTAGGTTTTCGCATTCAAAGGCACCTTTTTCCTCTTCTGTTTAGAGCACTTCCTCTGTCTCCTCCTTTGCCCCTTTCTCCTTTTGCAAACGACCACTATCAACATTGGAGAGTGCCTGGTTCATTGGAGTCTGGGAAATGACCTTGGCAGGATGTAGAGCAGTGCAAGGGCCAAGGCCTTCCTGGGGCTCAGCTGCCACTCTTTGGACCTTCCCTCTGTTTTCAAGGCTGGAGCAGGGTAGAGTGGCATCTGTATTTAGTAAGCCAGTGTTTCCTTTCTAACTTTGAGCAGTGACTCCAGAGCCTAGCTACCCTTGACTTGGCTCCTTTCCGCGTAGCATCTGTTAAGTAGTGACCTTTGCTACCAATTAACCAGAGCAAGGCTTTATTCCGTTGCAGAGAACCACCAGATTGTAAACAAAATTGGGGGGTGGTGTGGTGTTGGGGGAGGATCAGTTTTGAGTGACACTCAGGACTTTGAAAATCCTCAGCCTCTTTTCTGTGCTGGGAACGGCAGCACTTCCTCTTGCTCAAGGATTTAAATTGATCTTTTGTCTGGGACAGATTACCAGACCCCACACTTGCCCTTAAATGTGCCATCTAGTCCTGTATTTCAGGGTCCTGCCAAGAACAGGTTAGGCAAGCCGACAGCAGCTGCTACAGCCCTAATGCTTTTCTCTAAATGTCAACAAGGAGAACTCCAGAGAGCTGCCTTTCTGCATGGCTCCCAGCGAGCAGTAAGCCTCAGCTGTGGCATTTAGAAGGGCTACCTTCAGAGACCGGATGTGTGCACACTCAGAGAGAGCCGCGAGGACCTCGCCACATGAACCAGGAGGATGGATGGCGATGGTTAGAGGAATATGCAATTATTTAACAGAGACCTGGTAAGCACCCATTGAGTGTTACTGAGGCTGGAGAGAGGGAACATTAAGGGGACAACGGAAGGGAAAGAGACCCTTTTCCTGTGAGGTCCAGTTTGTCTTTCCTGATGGCAGAGCGAAGAAACTTCAACACCAAAATCGCCTGTAGAGATAGCATGTGCTTTCCAGACCATCTTAAACAAGAAGGTTAAGAACAATAAACCTTAATCCCAGCACTTGGGAGGCAGAGGCAGGCAGATTTCTGAGTTTGAGGCCAGCCTGGTCTACAGAGTGAGTTCCAGGACAGCCAGGGCTATACAGAGAAACCCTGTCTCGAAAAACAATCAATCAAACAAACAAAAATAACAACAACAACAAAAAAACCCCCAAAAAACAAAAACAAAAAACCCAATAAACTGTGCTTCCTTGGCCCATGAACACTTAGCACTCCTTTCTAACCCCTTCAATCTAAGCAATGTCCCTCCTAAAAGCACTTTACATTTTTATTTACAAAAGGAGTTTTTTGTTTGTTTGTTTTTTTAAGATAGGAGAAACAAGTAAACAAGTTTTGCTTAGTCTTTAATCCTCAGTGTAAACTACACTGTCAGAGCCAGGTGGGGGTGGGGATGTTCGCTGAATGTGATAGAACACCTTTCTGCTCCCTATGATAACTACTATACGGCGTGGGGGTGGTCAAGGGTCACCAAAGCCACCTGGAGCCACTGGTTTCTCAGACTCTTGTCTGGTCCCCAAGAAAACAAGAAGTGAGAAGATCAAATGTAGATTCATTAAGGAAAAGTGAGAGCAATTCCAGGAAAGGGAGTAGGATCAGAGTACCAACATGCTGCCTGCTGGCCTGCCCCAGGGCTTGTGGTGGCCTGCCCCAGGGCTTGTGGTGGTCTGTCCCAGGGCTTGTGGTGGTCTGTCCTGGGGCTTGTGGCCACTATTTGATAGAGACCGAGATAATCTATTGAGATTGGCCATCTTTGAATGCATGCCAGCTGATCCAGCAAGTGGCCTACAGACTTCCCTGCTCAAGTGGAGTGACCATGTGTCACTTGCTCAGTCAGGGGAGTGGTCACAGTCGTGTTCACTTTCATCCTCTTTCTCCCAACTTGTTTGACTTGTTTTATAAGCTCTTGATCCAGTCACTTCCCTTTCTTGGTCTCAGGCTATATGACTAGTTTATAGTCTCACCCTCTACCTTATTGCCTACCAAGAGCTAACTCCTGTCTCTAGATGACTAAGAAAAAGCCACCGAATCTCTCTCTCTCTCTCTCTCTCTCTCTCTCTCTCTCTCTCTCTCTCTCTCTCTCTCTCTCTCTCTCTCTGTCTCATCTCTGTCTCTCTGTCTCTGTCTCTCTGTTTCTCTCTGTCTGTCTCTCTGTCTGTCTGTCTCTGTCTCTCTCTCTCTGTCTCTCTCTCTCTCTCATTCACATACACTGTAAAGATATCTACGTGTGAGTCTCCTGAGAAGCCCCCAACCCACATCTTGGGTGTATACTGGGCTTTTGATCTGTTCAGTGGGTTTTGTTATTGTTGGTTTTGTTTTGGTAGCATAATCAAGGACCTGATGTTACCCTAGATCCCTAAAGGGGGAGACTTACCTGCAAGGTGCCTCAGCCCATAAAGGTACTTGATCTAACGGGAAGGAAACTCCTCTGAGCTGTTGGCAGTAGTATGATGCACAGTCACCCTGCCTTGACTTGATACTGTTTTCCTGTAAGTACTGTGGCTGAGCCAGTGAACAACATGTCTAAGTTGCTAGCTGTATGAATCTTGTGTGGGACACAATCTCATCAAGAAAACTAACCTGATGGAGGGTATCCAATCAGAGTTGAGGGGAGAGAAGTTCTTTAATGGAAGACCAGGAAAGACTTCTCTGGTGAGGTTCTATCAGAGTCAAAATCTGAAAGGAGTAAGCCATCTACCTGAGTGGCTGGAGGAACTTTCCAAGCAGAGAAAATATGCAGTGTAAAGACTGTATAGAGGGATGTGCATGGTGTGTGTGACTGGGACTCTGAGTGAGAGTAGTGAGCAGGAGATGGAGCCAGGGAGGTGACAGAGCAGATCCCAGAGAGCTCTGAAAGCCTTGGTGAGGACTTTAAATTTTATTCTGAAGCCAGTGAGGGCTTTGAGCAGGGCAGTGATGGTTTGAGGATGAGCTCTTAGGGTGCTGGCAGAGAAACCAGAGGCCTGTAAGGAAGTGTCTGCCAAAATATAGGATGAGTTGATGCTGGCTTGATCCTGGGTGATCAAGGAGGATGGTGAGAAGTTGGATTGTGAATGTATTTTTAAGGTAACACAGACAAAATAGATAAATGGTTATGATATAGAACAGGAAAATCAGGAATGAATGACTCCACAGCTCTTGGCTTGAACTCAAGATCTTCAGTTCATCGGAAAGAGTGACTGTGTCTGGTTAATAGAATCAGAGAACGCTTAATTAAATACCTAGAATTTGTGTTGGACTTTAAAAATGGGTAGGGTTTCAGGCTGGGCGTGTGGCTCAGTTGGTAGAGTACTTGCTTAGCTTGGACGAAGCCCTGGGCTTGATCCTTAGCACTTCATAAAACTGGTCATGATGGTGCATGCCTATAAGCTTAGCATTTGGGAGGCAGAGGAAGGAGGCTCACAGTGTGTTTGAGGCTAGACTGGGCTATTTAAGACCCATTCTCAAAAATATAAAATAAATAAGTAAATAGAACTTTATGGTTTTGTGCTTTGTATAGAGTGTCAGAGGAGCTTGGCATGAGGAACTTGCCTGTAATCCTAACAACTAGAAGGCTAAAACAGGAGGACCCACAGTGTCAAGCCTACCTGAACTACATGGTTAGTCTCCAAATTGGTAGGTCTCAAAGGAACCTGGGACAAGTCCCACTCAGTCCCTGTGGCTCCTCCTAGCGCTTCTCACCCCACCCCCTACCCTAACCCTTTCCAGCCCAGGGCCAGGGTTTCCCTTTCCCACTTGTGATCCATATACAATCCCAGCCATTTTGGGCACATGGTCTCTTGGTGCCTGGCTGCCTCCAGTCCCAGATTGCTCTTGGTCTGCTTGCCCACTCTCTTCTCTCTCTCTCTCTCTCTCTCTCTCTCTCTCTCTCTCTCTCTCTCTCTCTTCTCTGTCTCTGTCTCTCTCTCTGTCTCTCTCTCTCTCTCTCTCTCTCTCTACCTCTCCTCTCATGGCCCCAGTTCAGTCTCCTGGCGGTGTTTTGTCTGGATCCTTTCAGATGCCTCTCCCTCATATCTACAATAAACGTTCTCTCCCACCGTGCCTTGGAGCAGTCATGTCCTCATGTATCATTCAAAACCAAAATAAAATCGCACACAGTAGCTTATTCTGAGATCTTTTTGTCTTCTCTGACCCTAGCCTTCCATTCTAATTCTCTTCAACTGTTAAATCTGAGCAGCTTTCTCTCCAGGGACTTTGGACAAGAGTCTTACCCAGCTCAAGGGAGCTGGAGGCATTGGGCTCTGGCTAGATTGAGCTGTTAGGGCGTAGTCTATTTTATTTTACTTTCAGACAGGTGTTACTATGTAGCCAAGGCTGGCCTAGAATTTGTAATCTTTTCTTGAGCTCTGAGGTCTCAGGAGCCACTACTTCCCCTAGCTAAGGACATGACCTCTAACTTTCATTGGTATCTCAGAAACATAAAAAGGCAACAGAAAAATAGCCCATATATCAAGGATGGGAGAGGGGGAAGCTATAAATAATATAGGATTTTAAGGAAATCTATGAGTTACAACCCTCAACAACCCTGGAATAGTGCAACTTCTGGACTTCTTTTTCCATGAAAAACTTTTCTAAAACCAGGTTTTCCATGCCTGTTATTCTGGTTATTTGAGAAGCTGATCTGTATCAAGATCAATTGCTTGATCCAGGATTTGGAGGCCAGCCTGGGCAGCACAGTGAGACCTTCCAGGCTAAAAAAATAAACACGTACATCTCTTAGCCTTAGTGCTTTTGTTATGCAATTTATACTTAAAATACAAACTATTAATTCTGTGTTAATTTTAACTTTGTTTTTGAAATAGAGTCTCACAATGTAGACCAGGCTGGGCCCAAACTCACAGATATCTCTCTGCCTCTGCCTGTGAATACTGGATTTAAAGGTGTACCCAAACTAACTAGCCAACAAAGACCTCCCATGAGAAAATACATGGAAATCAAATGTGCTTTGAGACATTTCCCAAGTTCCAAGTTCCAAGGTTAGTTGAGAAAGATGTTGTTTTTTATGTTCATACATTTATTGAATGGGTATCTGGGCTCCTTCCTAAATGGTATCAGGCACTGTCCTGAGATCTAGGGAACTGTAGGAAGCAGGGTGAACAGAGTGCCTTTCAGGGAGTTTATCTGCTTGTGGAGACGTCATTGGTGCATATGACTTGTGAATACTGTTACTGGATACCAGAGGCACAGGAACACGTGTGGGGATCGAATCAAGGGCCTTGGCCATGACTTCATGTTTCTTCCCTCCTGTGGATTAATTATCTAACAGGTTTATTAAGTATAGGAGCCTGAACATTTTCATGATGATTACTTTTCTAATCAGGAATATTAATTTATAAATACCACCCACAGTGAATATAGCTATCAATGATATCAGCTTTCAATGTGGGCATTAACTTGGATTTTAATTTGAGAAGGTATTAATTCAGTAAAAAAATACCATGCTTCTTCCAATGTTTCTTATTAATAACTAATAGATTTGAGTACAATAATGGCTATTCTTTGCTGTCTACTTGACTATAGCTGGAATTACCCTAAAACTCCAAAATGAAGTGACACCCCTATGAAGGATTTCTGCTCATTTTGAAGTGGAAAGAATCACTTTTAATCCAGATCTTGGGTATTGGAGGTGGGAAGATACAACTTTAATCCAGATCTTTTGAGTTTGGAAGGCTCATCTCCAATCTGGGCCATGCCTTCTGCTAGACAAGCCTGTATAAAGGACACGGAGGAAGGAAGCTTCTACTCTTTGCCAACTTGCTCTTGCCTTGCTAGCAAGTCCATTCTTTTACTAGCTTTAGAGTCTACTTCTTTGGGATTCCAGGGTGTACTAAGGACTATCCGAGGCACCCAGCCTTATGAACTGGACAACTACTGGATTCTTGGACCTTCCATTCATAGGCAGCCATTTTTAGATTAGCTGGACCACAGCCTGTGAGCCATTCTAATAAATGTATTCATTTTATAAGTTCTGTTACTCTAGAGAACCCTAATACAATTTTTTGCATATGATTATTGCTTATTCATTTGTGAATTGCTTTGTTAGTAGTTTGCTCAGTTATCAGCTGAAGTATTTGTGAGATTCTTGTCAACTTTGGTGAATTCTCTAGATAACAGTATTAATCTTTTTTAGTGTGTGTCTTATAAATGTATCTTTTAATATGTTGCTTGTTTTAAATTTTGATATTGTATTACCTATGAGCTTTTCTTTCCCCTATAAAGTTTTATGTAAGTGAAGAACTTTTAAAGCTTTTTTTCCTATGGTAAGACAAACCAAGTTTTCATTGTTTTGATGAATATTTAATCCCATTTTCTGCTGGACTTTGTAGTTCTAGATGTGTTTAATATTCAAATGTAATGGAATTAGTTATAATGTGTAGTGTATAAGAAGATCCTAAGTTCTCTCTTTCCTCTCCAAATTGCCAGTCAATTATCCTTCCAGTATACATTGGAAAATTTTTTATCTCTTTATATAGAGATATCTTCATCATATATTAAAATTCTTGTGAATAATTATGTTTCTGAGCTTCCTGTTATATTGCTGAAATCTATCTATTCTGACACTAAGACTTCAACATTGTATTTTTATTGTTTTATAGATTTTACTGTTGGTGGATTTTATTAATCCACTTCCCTCGTTTCCCATTGTGGTCTGCACATAAAATGTCCCCACAGGCTAATATGTTGGACACTCTGTACTCAACCAGGACTGAAATTTAGAGATGCTCTGGAAACACCCTAAAACATAACTTTTAAACCAGGCATAGTGGTGCACACCTTTAATCCCTGCACTTGGAAGATAGTACAGGTATATCTCTATGACTTCCAGGCTAGCCTGGTCTATTTAGTGACGCCCAGGCCTGCCAGGGATACACAGCCAGACCCTGACTCAAAAAGACAAAACATAACCCTAAAACATTTTTTTTTCAGTAAGAGTTTTATACAAGCATGAGGTACATTCTGGTTACTATACCCATGCCAAATCTTCCTCCCACCCCACAGCATCCCCTAGACAAGGCTGCTTCTGGAATCTTTTGGAGGACAAATTAGAGGAAGCTGGCTCCTGGTGGTATGTTGGAATGTTCTGGCCTCAGTTTTTCCACTTGCTTTTTCTCTGCTTCTTTTCTTGCCAGTAAATGAAGACTCTCATTTGCTATGCTCTCCTACCAACTCTAATGTTCTGCCCATCTGTGCAGGGCCAACTAACCAGGGACTGAGTCCTTTGAAACGATGAGCAAAGTAACTGCTTTCTGCTTAAATCCTTCTCAGGTATTTTGGTCAGAACAACACAAAAGTAAAGTGTTTTTTCTGAAAATTCTTCTTTCCCTTCTTCCTTCCATCATACAGAAAATTTGGGGCAGTTTCCACCAATATTCTCCTGTCAATAATATAAGCTGCAAGAAACAGATCTTGACATGATAGTCCAGTTTCCAGTTTAAGAACATATGCACACAGCATGACACTCAGAAGATACAAAGACACACGACGGAAGTCCATCATTCTTCCTCAGGATTTCTAGCTGTTTCGTTTCTCTGTTTGCTGTGGGTTATTCCCAATCCCTTTTGTGCGTTTTCAAATATCTCTTTCCTTGTTCTCATACAGTTCCTTCCTAGTCTGGAAACTGCTTTTCTCAGTTATTAATATTTAATATACCTCCCTTTTCAAAGCATACCGAATTGCTTTATTTTTTTTAATGGCTGCATATAATTTCAGATGGGTGTAACAGTTTATTAAGTGGTGTCTTACTGATGAACAACTGGGAAGTTTTAGTAGATTTGCTTTAGAGAGAATTTGATAACTATATTTCCGTGGCTACATTTTGTACGTGTTCCAGTTTGGTTTCTGTTGCTGTGATAAAACTCAGACCAAAAGCAACTTGGGGAGGAAAGGAGTTTTTCCTTTCTAGGTTGCAGGTATAGGCCATCACTGAGCAAAGCCAAGGCAGGAACCCAGAGGTAGGAACTGAAACAGAGACTACGGAGGAACACAATTAATGGCTTACTTCCCTTTGATCTCCCCAGCTACTTTTCTTATATGGCTTAGGCCCACCTACCCAGGGATGGCACTGCTCACAGTGGGCTGGGCTGTCCTACATCAGCATTTAGGAAAAACCTCCACAGATACACTCACAGGCCAGTCTGACTGAGGCGGCTCCTCAGTTGAGATCCCCTCCTTCCAGGAATGTCAATGAAGTTAACAAAAACTAACTATAACAGTGTACATGGAAATACCTCAACAGCTAGAAATAAAGTTATCAGGATCAAGGCATTTGGGGCTGTGAAGATGATTGCCAAATTGTCCTCCGCACATTTATGTTATATTTCCATCAGCAACAAGTGAATGTACTTCCCCCCTTGGTGACGAATGAATGAACTTTTCCCTGTTGGTCATACTGGGTAATACCAAGTTTCTTGTTTTGTTTTCAATGGTGCTGAGGGTTGAACTGAGGGTCTCACATGCATGTTAAGCACATGCTGGACCAATGGGATGTATCCTTGGCTCTGATCAAGTATTTTCTTTTTGAGGTGATTCTAGATATGTCCCCTAGATTTTCTTTGAACTCAAGGTCCCCTTGACTCAAGATCCTCGGTGTTGACAGGACAGATGTATGTTAGCACCCTCAGCTTCCCCATTACATTTTCGTTCTTTGTTAATCTAAAGGGGAAAAATGGGATCTCAGTAGAGTTTTAAAATGTGTTTACTTCAGGAGTTCAATTGAGTTTTTAAAATATATTAAATAGAATTTAATTTATTAATTAACTTAATCAATTAAATACATTTGTGTTTTATTTTATTTTATTTTATTTATTTATTTATTTATTTTGGTTTTTTGAGACAGGGTTTCTCTGTATAGCCCTGGCTGTCCTGGAACTCACTTTGTAGACCAGGCTGGCCTCGAACTCAGAAATCTGCCTGCCTCTGCCTCCCAAGTGCTGGGATTAAAGGCGTGCGCCACCACCGCCCGGCCTTGTGTTTTATTTTGAAACTAAGGTTTCTCATATAGTATATTTCTGGCCTTTGCAACCCAATTTTATTTTATTTTATTTTATTTTATTTTATTTTATTTTATTTTATACGTGTGTTTATGTGTATGCATGTGTGTACTGTGTGCATGTATGCTCTCATGCACCCACAGAAGCCAGAGAGAGCGTTGGGTCCTCTGGAGACACCTGACATGAGTACTGGGAATTGAACAATGATCTTCCAGAAGAGCAACAAGTGCTTTTAACCATTGAGCCATCTCTTCCTGCACCTCTTTTTTACTTCTTTAAAATATTTTTAAAGATATATTTTTATTTGAGTGTGTGTGTGTGTGTGTGTGTGTGTGTTCTGCCCTAGTACATTTAATTAGGGTTGCTTCTCATGGTGGGATTACTCATTTGAGCAAGAATGGCTTATTTACTTGCTCAAGGGCAGCTTACCAGGGGTTATATTCCTGAAGACTATAACTCCTTGACCATAGCTCGTCAGGAAGGAATGAAGCTCTTGAGCCTCCTCGCCATTCATAATGGAATGTTTATGGATTCAGTCTTGTCTAGATAGCCACAGTTACTGTGAGTTTCTGAGTACAACAACCATTTCATATCCAAAGTACATTATTTCATAGCAACCTTCCTTTCTTCCAGCTTTTACATTTTTCCTACCACTGTCACTGCAATAGAGGCTGTGGGGTCTGGGAGAAGGGAACCAATGATGTGGTGAACTAAAGCCTTACTCAATAGACAACTTTAATCAGAGCCTCATAGAATGTATTCCCTGGGGGTTAAGAAAGGTCACGTGAATAAAGTCCTCATGAACTCAAGCTCTGTACAATCATAAGGATAAGCCACACATGACAAAAAACATGTTTTTCCTTAGAGGTATCTAAAGGTTACACATATAACATACACACACACACACACACACACACACACACACAAAACGCAGGCAATAATGAGTACTCTGAAGTAAATTCATTCCTATCTACTACACTTGGGAAGAGAATGAAAACATATTTTAAGGACAATCCTATGTTTTGAAGAAACTGAGGTGACAGGATTCTTGTCTTATTTTCTTGGTGTTCTCATGAGCACTCAGCATTCTCTCCTCAAGCGAGGCCATCCCTGGACCGTGTTCTGACACCACCAATCATCTCCCTCATCCTTTTCCCTCCCACCCCTAGTTAAAAACCAGCCCACCAAAGTATTCCTTTCTGTACCCTGCTCTGTAGGAGAATAGCCTTTTTTTTCTCTCTCTCTCCACAGCTTCTGCATTAGTTCTGTTCAATTTTGACTGGAACCAAGATAAAACCCTGATTCAGCTGACTTTTATAATACAGAAAATCTATTAGCTTACTGACATCATGTCTTGGATACAGTAGCTTTATTTAATTAGCTCATCTACTTGTTAAGGTCATTGAGGTCCTTGGTTGTCAGGATTTGGATTTGAAGCGTCCTCCAGGGAGTTTGGTCCCCAGCCTGCGACTCTGTTGGGAGATGAGACCTGGTGAAGAGAAGTTAGGCTATTGAGGTGTGCTGTGCCCTTAAAGGACTCTGATCCCTCTTCCCCTCCCAAGTCCCAAGCAGTTTCCATTGACTTTGCTCCTGCCATGAGCTATCACACTGCCACAGACAGGGCTGTGTGGCCATAGGTGGAAACCCCTGAAACCAAGAGGCCAAGACAATTCCTTGTCATTATAAGCTGATCATCGTGGGAATTTCATCATAGGGAGAATCAACACACTTGTCATCCTATCATTTTGATTGGCATGTTCTTACCTGGAGATTACCTCATGATCCCAAGATGGCCGTGTTCCAGCCAGGTATTCCATGAACACAGTAAAGCATCC
Source organism: Mus caroli (assembly GCF_978045245.1). Classification (NCBI taxonomy): domain Eukaryota; kingdom Metazoa; phylum Chordata; class Mammalia; order Rodentia; family Muridae; genus Mus; species Mus caroli. Next base: position 75,672,453 of record NW_028227269.1, read on the forward strand.
AGTAGAGGGAAAGACAGTGTATTAACATGAATTTCTTTTCAGAACTGCTTTCCAAAAGACTGCTCCCTGAAGATCCTCCCTCAGACCCCATTGGCTAGACTGGGGTCCTTTTGTCAACCTCTAAGCCAGAAACTGGCAAGGATCCCAGAACTACCATGATTGGTTCATGTCAGAGGGTTTTGCCTTGTTTGAATTTCATCTCTGTTGCTGAGATAAAAACCCCCCGACAAATTGCAACTTAGGGAAGAGAGGGGCTTTATTCCAAGTGACAGTCCATTATTGCAGGAAAGTCACAGTAGCAAGGGTTTGAGTCAGCTGGTCACATCATCTCCACAATCAAGAGCAGAGCAACATGGACATGCACGCTCGCCCACTCTCCTACCTACGCCCAGCTTATGCTTTACTCTTACATATTCCAGGGCCCAGCTCTTGGAATAGTGCCAGCATTCAGCCTGAGGCTGCTCATCTTAAGTAACTGAAGATAATCCCCCAGAGACAAGTCACAGGCCAACTCAGGTAGACAATCCCTAATTAAGACTGTCTTGCAGGTGATTTCTGGATTGTGTCAGGTTGACAGTGAAAGCTAACCATCACACCCTTAATTTAGAAAGTCACAGTGAATTGTCCATTTCCCTCCAAAAACAAGAGAGGTACTGCTGGTCAGAAACACGGGATTCACTGCATGGGAGATAATCAGTTGGGACTGTCATAGCTTGGAACGTGTTGTTTCCTCTGAAACAGCGCTCCTGACTTTACTCCTCTGGCTGGCTACTACTCTTGAGGTGGTGCCAGGGGAACTGTCCTACCTCCTCTGGGTTGAATAGACACCTCCCCTCCCTCCCTGGCAACCTATACCTTTCTTGTCTGCATCAGATTACTGCTTCATGTTTCCAGCTCCACCCCAGTTGCTTCAGGGCAGGGACTAGGACTCTTTTGTGTCACATTTGCAGTCTGAGAACAATACACCAGGCAGATGTTTAACTAACTCATGTCTGTTGAATAAAATCTATTTGCCTTTGTTTAATTTCAGAATCCCAATTCTAAATTCCGAATGCACATCACCTTATAGCGTAGTGTGTATGAATGATTACTTTGCTGGGGTTTGGAATTAGGTTGATTTAAAATAAATAAAATAAACTGGAGAGTTTCCAAGACAAAGTCTTTAATGATGGGGATTATTGGCTTCTTAAAAGTTCAGAGCTTAACAAGGATTTCCTCTCACATACTGTGTACCCAGCATTGTCTCGGTTAGCACTTGGTATGCAAGTGATGAGGGAGCTTCTCTCCTAGTATGGAGTTAGCGCTCAAGGCAACCTTTTTCAATCATAGGTAATGAAATCAATTTTGTGGCTCAAAACCATCATTTAAAGGGGGGTGGGGAAAGGCAGTGAAGTAGAACAAAATATATCAGAGCATACCACTCTTGGTAAGGCTCCCCCCAGTCCACACACATGTATGTGTGTGTCTATATAGTGTACTGGATCAAAATGTGTAAGGAGAATTGAGAATTGAGGTCCAGCTTGGCTGCATAGCCAGTTTCAGGCCAGCTATGGCAATAGAGTAAAACCTTGACTCAATAAGATAATACTAACAGCAAATCCCACCATATGTCAGACATAGAATGATAAATGTCACAGGGTCACATAATTTCATTTGTATATGAAATCTCAAGGTATTTATTTCACAGAAGTCCAAAGAGAATAATGATTTCCAGGGACTGGGGCAAAAAGAGGTGAAAATTAGTCAATTGATACTAAGCTCCAGGTAGAGCAAATAAGCTTTTTTATTCTACTGTACTATAGAGTGACTATAGGTAATGGTAGTACTCCGTGTATCTTAAAAAAAAAAGGCTAGATGAAAGGATTTTGGATGGTTTTACTACAAAGAATTTATAAGTCATGAGATCGATACACTTTCCCTGATGTGAAAATGACACAATGTATACATGAGCCAACACATTACATAGCACGCCATAAACTGTGTTCTTTTTATATGACAATAAAAAGTCTGTCTCCTGGAATTGGAGGAAGGACATTAAGGCATGGACACCCAGAGGAGGTTAAAAGGGACTCCTGTTCCCAGGACTGGCAGATACTTCACTTATAAATCAATCAATCAATCAATCAATCAATCAGAAGAGATCACAGCTCTTTCACTTTTTCAACAAACAGTCAATTTTTATTTGTACATAGACAGCATCAAGGGGAGACTATAGATGCTGGTGTGCATTACAGAGTGGGGACAGTTTGTTGACTGTTTTTCTTTCAGGGAAGTTTGCAGGAGGGAAGGGCAGGGGACTGTCTTCCCTTTGTCTTTGGCAGGGGGTGTAGCATAGTGGAGGACTCACCCAGCCAGGAGATCCTGCACTTTGCCAACTGGTTAAGAAGTGTGATTGGGAAGTAGGACCCTGGTCAGAGCGGCTGTCCTATCCTGAGGGTCACACCTCACATCTCTGAAATTCTCTCCTCCATGACTGTTTCTGAGAAACGGTTACTATGGAGAATGTGTGCACAGACTGTTTCTGGCCTCAGTTCCCAGCTGTTGATAACTGCCAAATTACTGAGACTTTAAGAAAGGTTGTGCTCTCTGCCCCATACACATACACTTACCTCTTGGACAAATTGAGGAATCTGGGACGATGACTTGGGCCAGCCTTAGAGCAGTGGATGGGTACATACCATGGTGTCCTAGAGTAGTATTTATCCTTAATTACACTAAGGGAGTAGAGAATAAAAGGAAAAAGAGAAAAAGAAAAAAAAAAAAAGAAATTTCAAAGATGAAGATGAGCTGCAGGGGTGCTCCCCAAAATTCGATGGTTCTTTGGTTGGTTGTGTTGTTGTTGTTGTTGTTGCTGTTGTTTTGTTCTTTTTTCCCCCAGCGACTCCTTCACATAATCCCATCCAGGATCTCGTCTTTCCCCTTTTCTCTAAAACACTTCAGTCCTCTGTGGACCCCAGAGGTTTGGGGTTCAACCGCATGCCCAGTGGAAGGAGGCAGAGACATAGCTAAGACCTTAGCAGTCCTTCCCAGTGCCAGAACAGAGGGTGGAGGTGTTGTGGCTTGTCAAAAGACCCTCACTCACACAAAGACCACAGAGACCGTCATCATTGCAAAATGCATGAGGATTTTACTTATCCAACATATTGGGGAGCCCCCTCTCAGCACGCAGGCCGGAGGAGAGACCCAGAACAAAGAAAGAACACACTTTTTATAACTTTGTAAGGGGTGGATATAGGCACTAGGGTATTATTAATACACTAGACTTATTTTAATTGGTGTAGCCAATAGCCTTTTTAGACATTGGTTGGTTTGTATAGGGTGACTCTCATTTTGTCTGTCCTTGAGGTTTTTAGTGTGAGGCGTGGCAGGGGAATTGTTAATCTTGTTTTTGACCATTAAAACTATGCTTTTTATCTGGCTCTGTACTTGGCCTGCTAGTACAGTTTGGAAAGTCTTTTTGAAGGGGGAAGTTACAGTGTAGTCTTGTAGACCGGGAAATGTGATGCATGTTGCTTGGTCTTCCCCGCATGCACAGCTGTTAATTGACTAATTGACTAATATCTGTCTCCTATTTGTTCTTTCTTGAAGGGTCACCAGTGACTGTTCGATTTGGGAATTGAACCTAAGGCCTTGTGCAAGCTAGGCAAATGCTGTACCACCACCCTACCACCCTTTCTAACTAAGTAATCACTTTTTTACTCACTCAATAAGGCCCTCACTCAATAAGTTGCCCTGGATGACTATAAACTTGCAACCCAGGCAGGCTTCCTTTTTTTATGTGAGAGGGTCTCCATCTGGCCTGAAATTTTCTTTTTTTTATTTTTTTTTATTTTTAATATTTTTATTACATATTTTCCTCAATTACATTTCCAATGCTATCCCAAAAGTCCCCCATAGCGCCCCCCACTTCCCTACCCACCCATTCCCATTCTTTTGGCCCTGGCATTCCCCTATATTGGGGCATATAAAGTTTGCAAGTCCAATGGGCTTCTCTTTCCATTGATGGCCGACTAGGCCATCTTTCGATACATATGCAGCTAGAGACAAGAGCTCCGGGGTTCTGGTTAGTACATCATGTTGTTCCAACAATAGGGTTGCATATCCCTTTAGCTCCTTGGGTACTTTCTCTAGCTTCTCCATTGGGAGCCCTGTGATACATCCAATAGCTGACTGTGAACATCCACTCCTGTGTTTGCTAGGCCCCGGCATCGTCTCACAAGAGACAGCTATATTTGGGTCCTTTCAGCAAAATCTTGCTAGTGTATGCAATGGTGTCAGCGTTTAGAAGCTGATTATGGGACAGATCCCTGGATACAGCAGTCTCTAAATGGTCCATCCTTTCATCACAGCTACGAACTTTGTCTCTGTAACTCCTTCCCTGGGTGTTTTGTTCCCAATTCTAAGAAGGTGCACAGGTCTCCATCTGGCCTGAAATTTTCAATGTCGCCCAAGGATGGCCTTGAACCTCTGTTTTTTTGTTTTGTTTTGGTTTGGTTTGGTTTTTTTGGTTTTTCGAGACAGGGTTTCTCTGTATAGCCCTGGCTGACCTGGAACTCACTTTGTAGACCAGGCTGGCCTCGAACTCAGAAATCTGCCTGCCTCTGCCTCCCGAGAGCTGGGATTAAAGGTGTGTGCCACCACGCCCGGTTTGGGCTTGAACTTTTGATCTTTTTGTCTCTACCTCCCAAGTGCTGGATTGCAGGCGTGCATCACCACAGGCCTATGCTTCTGAAGCGCTGGTCATGATTGAATTTAGGGCTTCTTATATTCTAGGCTAGCACTAGACCAACAGAGATCCTCCCTTAAGCTTGCAGGCAGGCTTTGTACCTGGGACCCTCCCCTCTCAGCCTCTGTTATGCTCCTGAAAGGTGCCCTGGGTGCTAAGAGGTAGTTGTTTTCTGGGAAGAGGTATGATGAAGTGGAATAAGGGTGGGACTTGGATACTGTCTACATGAAGGCATTCCAGGTCTTTTGTCATGTGGGCAGAGCCTGTACTAAGAAAAGTACAGATAGGTTGGAGGCCGGCCCTCTTCCATCCCCAAACTAACCAGATTGTTTAGGTTTCAAGATCAGACGAGTTCAGTGTGATTTGATCCATGGATAGGGTTGTCTAGCCTTTTCTATTTCACTTCTTTATAGCTCAGGACTTAGCTCAAGACTTCTGTATCTGAACCTAACCTTCATGGTTATTATAAAGATATATTTGCCAGTATAGGAGGACAGACTTATCGGTTTGTTTAATTTATAACTTTTGGAAGTGGTATATGGCTCTCTATTTGTTTTCGTACGTGGAGCCCTGCACACTATAGGACAATCATTCTGGGCTTCACTGTTGGTCAGGTTTACTTTTTTCTTGTGGTGTTAACAATTGAACACAGGGTTTCCTGTATGCAAGGCAAGTTCTCTGAGTAGCCGCAGCTCTGAGATGACTTTTGAGCCAACTGAGCAGTCCAAGGTGCTTTTTTTTTTAAAAAGTATTCTTCAAATAAAGCTATGATTATGTCATTAACTGCCTCAAAGATGTTTGTTTCTATTTTCAGTGAAAAGGGCGGAGCCCTCAGCTTTCACATGCTTGGCATGGGTAGGAGCACAGAACAGCCCTCTTAGCCTCTTTGCCTGAAAGCTTTTGAAGATGACTAGCACTGCTCATTGGAAAGTGAGTGGCTTATTACTCTGAATGAGGCTGGCAGTCAGGTGGGACCTGCCTTTCATCAGAGAAAAGGGTCAGGCCAGGCTAGAGTTGATATGAGAGCAGCTGGCTGCTCAGACCTCAGGGGCAGCTTAGAGCACAGGCAGCCTGGGAACAGGGCAGGCAGTCACCGATGATGCGTGTTTATAGAGAAAAGCCTTAGAACGTCAACGCTAAGTCCATCATAAATGGGCAAGAAGTGACTGGAATGCCACCATGCTAAAGGAGATTTGATATCTCTGGGCTCATGTAGTGTCTGTGTTCAGATTTTCCTGGTCTTGGGGCCTGGCATTTGTGCCATGTAGGAATCTTCTAGGGAATGGGAGTGGACCACAGATGCATAGCTCAGCACTTAGCAACTGTTTCTAAGGGCCAACTCAGGACAATAGTGAGCCTACAGTACATATAATAAATCTCCTATTTTATTCATCTATTTTTTTTGTGGGCTGAAATAAAACTTGAAATATCATCCAAGCCGGTTTACAACTGAGCTACATCCCCTTCCCTGAATATTTTAAAAAAGAACAGACTTGAGAAATGATTCATTTATACCAAGAGAATGGATACATAGGCAGGACTGGAAGGGGAGAGATGGACTAGGCCAAGATGAGGTTCCCTGACTTTCTTAACATTCTAGCAGCAGAATCAGGTGCTCCTATTGGGAAAGGATGCAGAACACAATCCAGCCTGAGGTGTGTATTCAGAACAGCTCACTTGTAAAGCCATGACCCATATTCTTTTTGTAGATGTAAGGGGACCAAGAGCCCGAGAGAGAAGCCACTGTTGAGATTGGGAAACAAATGGTTAATTTTTACAATGAGGAAAGTGGAAGAAAATATATGAAAGAAAGCCTTGAATATAAACTAAAAACCAACCAACCAAAAATCCCAATCAATCAATCAATCAAACAAACAAACAAACAAACAAAATATGCATAGCTTTCCTGTACTTTAAATCAAAGCTTTAAGGACAGACTCCAAAATCTAGACAATAGGCTTCTCCTCACAGGTGTGTGTTTTCTCAAACTTCCTGAGAATGGCTTAACAGAGAACTTAGAATCCTTCTGCCTTGGCCCCCTAAGTGTGGGACTGTGAAGATCATAGGCATAAGCCACCACCTCTATCTCAGAATTAATTCTTTAAAGCAATTATAGTAAAGGTCTTACTTTTAATAAATGAAATGATATATTTAAAAAGCCACTTTATTAATATTACAAAGAGAAAGAGTTCTACCTATGAAAACCTGGGAAAGGACAACATGCATTTCCTCTCATATAAACTTGTAAAGAATAATAAGAGCAAATGCTCTAAAGGCTGTAAGAGTTGGATAACCTGCTCATCCCTCCCACCGGTCCCTTTAAGTCGAATCACTTAAGAACAGTGTAACGAAGACCAAGATTTACAAAGCATAGAGTAGGTTTAAAGTCAAAGCTGGCAAGAGCCAAAACACCAATAGTTCTGAAAGGGCAAGGGGGTGGGGCTAGTAAGGGGAACCTAGAGAGCAAATTAAGAGATGAGGGCCACCTGGCAGGAAGGAAAAGAAAGATAAATAAGGTGACTCCTTGGCCACTCCCATGGTGAGGCTGGAGGACAAAGAAAGCCAGTGGAGGCAATCATTAAGACTAAGCCTTTCTCTTGGTAGAAAACTGAGAAGGCAGAGAAAGGATTATGCCAAGTGAATAGAAGAAACCCCAACATCTATCAGAGACCGCTGAGAGATTAGAGTGGACATTGTGTGTCTTAGCAAACACTGCAGAAAACAGTGAAGATACTGCCTTTTCTGCCATCTTGTTTATAGAATCCTTCAGTGTGTTTATAAGAAAAAAATAAAACAGCCATTATTCCATGTTCTGATCTTACATGGTGGTGGTGGCAGTGTCCTATGCCTCACTCCCAGACCTCTGGGGTCTCCATTCTGGAAGCAACTCTGAAATGCCAAGTTAAACAAGCACTCAAAGTGCAATAGATTCTACAAACCACTGAACTACAAGACCAAAGACTGAGTGATAGCCATAATCTTGAGATTTTTGTTGTTTTCTCTATTCTTGAGGCAGGGTCTCCTTGTGTAGTCCAAGCTGACCTCAAAATGACAATTCCCCTACTTCAGCCTCTTAAGTTCTAGGAGTGTGCAATCACAGGATCATGTTATGAATATGGTAAAGTTATCTTTGTTGTGAAAATAATTTTGTGTAATGTATGAATGCATGTGGATAAGCACAGGAAGAGAGAACAGACAACTGATAGCAGTTGATTTGTAAGATTTGTAAGATTCTACGGAATCTTTAATATTGTATTTTGATGATGATAATGTTCATATGAGAGTTTACCGAATGAACACCTTTTAGGAGTTTTACAGGAATTACACCAGAGACAAAGGCTCAGACACAGTTTATACACAAATGATAGTATTTATTCCAGCTGGCTGCTGTTACACTCAGGTACTCAGGACCCAATGGAGCTCTGAGTATTTAGGGTAAAGGGTTTCTTTTTTCTTTATTTTATTTAAATATTTTTTTATTACGTATTTTCCTCAATTACATTTCCAATGCTATCCTAAAAGTCCCCCATACCCTCCCCCACTCCCCTACTCACCCATTCCCACTTTTTGGCCCTGGCGTTCCCCTGTACTGGGGCATATAAAGTTTGCGTGTCCAATGGGCCTCTCTTTCCAGTGATGGCCGACTAGGCCATCTTTTGATATATATGCAGCTAGAGTCAAGAGCTCCGGGGTACTGGTTAGTTCATAATGTTGTTCCACCTATAGGGTTGCAGATCCCTTTAGCTCCTTGGGTACTTTCTCTAGCTCCTCCATTGGGGGCCCTGTGATCTATCCAATAGCTGACTGTGAGCATCCACTTCTGTGTTTGCTAGGCCCCAGCCTAGCCTCACAAGAGACAGCTATATTTGGGTCCTTTCAGCAAACGCTTGCTAGTGTATGCAATGGTGTCATCGTTTGGAGGCTAATTATGGGATGGATCCCTGGATATGGCAGTCTCTAGATGGTCTATCCTTTTGTCTCAGCTCCAAACTTTGTCTCTGTAACTCCTTCCATGGGTGATTGTTTCCAATTCTAAGAAGGGGCAAAGTGTCTACACTTTGGTCTTCGTTCTTCTTCAGTTTCATGTGTTTTGCAAATTGTATCTTATATCTCGGGTATACTAAGTTTCTGGGCTAATATTCACTTATCAGTGAGTGGTAAAGGGTTTCTTAAAGGTAAAAACTACATCCTGTTATCTCACTCTGTACCTGTTGGGAGAGGTTTTGGGCAAGCAAGCAGTTTAGCAGTAAAGTTTAAGCTGGTAGCTGGGAGGGGATGTCTGCACAAGCTCACAATTCAACAGAAGATAAGTTAGCTGGACCATCTTGACCTCAGATCTCTAGAATAGAGTTGGGTAATTTCCCACCGACTTCTTTATTAAGGAGATCAACTCTACTTAAACCTGAAATGACCCAGTAAAAATACAAAATGGAAGAACCTCTGCACTGTCTTGCCCCATCACAGGAGACCTTGCAGCACAATGATTTAAGGTTCTGACTCTACTTCTGAGGAGTCTATGAGATTCAACCACAATATCTGTTCTCTTGATCTCTGTTAGAGCTGTTCAGACTCCTGATTCTCTCAATCATCTCAGAAAAGAGCCAGCATGTAAAAAAGGGAGGTAACTTTTTTTTTTTTTTTGGACAGGGTCTCATGCAAGCTATTCTTGAACTTAAGGTGATCTCCTGTCTGAGTACCGGGATTACAGTATGTACCACTATACCCAGTAATCTCACAAGCACTTTAGATATGAGTGATTACAGAGCAGCCATCCTTGACAAAGCTTATCTCTCTCATTTCTGAAATAAAGGGCAGAACCTTCAGGGAGGCCTCTCCTCTTAGTTTCTTTGTCAGTATTTTTCAGAAAGTAAGTTATTTGTCCAAGGCAACCTGAAACTGCAATAGAAATTATTCTCTGGGCTAGAGATGCCAAGATTGCCATAAATTTAATGCAGCACAGCACAGCACAGCACAGCACAGCACAGCACAGCACAGCACAGCACAGCACAGCACAGCACAGCACTTACTACCCTGCCTGTACCTAGACGGCTTGCTTTGGCTGGTCTGCTGGTGACCTGTGAAGCTCTGGACAGGGCAGGGCAGGCTTCAAAACTCAGCATGGCTCCCTGGCAGAGGCCAGCGAGTTGCTTGCCGACAGGAAGCCCTGGCTAGCAGGTCTGGGGAAAGGGAAGAGAAGAACTCTGTAACCATAGGAGCCAGGAAATGCTCATTATAGACTCCATGAAGAGACCCCCGGTGTCTTCTGGGCTAACACAGAGAAGGACTATTTACTTCTCAGCAATGGCTTTCAGAATTGGCGAGCTCAAACTAAAGCCAGGAACCGGGAACTGGGAACTGCTGATCCAGATCATCACGTGATGGAATCACACCTGCTGAGATAAAGAACAGTGTGGCTCCCCAAGCAAGCATTCTTGTGGATGCTGCATTACCAACCAGGCCTCAAGAGGGGCTGGGACAATTTGTCTTTTGCCAACTAAAGACAAATAAATGCAGGTGGGCAGAGCCTGGCAGCTCCTCCAGCAGCCTTGTGATCTGAGAATCATTTGACTCCTACCCCACACGAGTGTTGTCTAGATAAGAGGTACGCGTTCATACTCCATCACCAAGGAGCAAGAAAAATACATGGCTTTAGTTTTCTAAATCAAGTGAAATCAGGTTGTGGGCCCCACCTGGATCTGACTTGTGTGAGGGGTCACTGGTAAGACTGTGTTAGAATGCAAGAGCTTTGTCTAGTGGTGGAGAAAAGGGGTGAGGACTTGAACTACTCAACAAAATCACCAGGATGAAAGTTGTTTCTTTGTTATGTGGCCTAGCTGGAAAACTCAATGTTTATCTTCCCAGTGCCTACTTTGCCTGCACTTTGCCTGCCAAGTCCGCTGTGAGGAGCCTTGTCTAGTTTGTTTGTTTTGCCCAAGGTCATGTGTAGTTAGAGACTGTCCTTGAGGCTTTAGCCATGAGCTGAATGCTAAGTTTGGGGTGGGGGACGGACGGTAGAGGAGTTCTGCAGGAGCTTTAGACCCTTCCTGCAGACTTCACAGCAGCATTTCCCATTGTTACTGCTAGCTAACGCTTTCTCATTTTCAAATACAGGGCCATGTAACCATCTTAGAGAGCTCTTTCCTGTTGGTCTTTCAACCAGCCCTCAGACCCTGCAGAGAAGCACATTAGAGACCTGACTGCCAGGCACCAATGGTTTCCCTAGAGCCATGCACAGAAGAGGTGCAAGCCTCCGAGAGGGCATGGCTTTGAATGACCCTCTAGGCTTGTCGAATCTAGAAAGCCAAGGTTCTCTCCTCTGCTCCCCACCTCCAGTCTAACTCCTTTTTGGAGTTTGGACTTTGTCTTTTGACTCCAATAAAAATGAGGAACTAAGACCCTGAACACAAAGTCTTGGGTGACTAGGGAACTAAGGGGCATTGAAGGGGAACAGATAGACACGTTTCTTAAATCTGAAAGGGAAAGAAGCCTGATTTGATTATTACTCTGTTACTAGAGAATCACCCCTGTAGATGAGACATAGCTGGGATCCTGTATTAGGATGCCCCATTGGGAGAGGGGCAGGTAGGGGTGGCGCCCTATTCACCTGGTACTTCATAACGTGGCAGGAAGGGAAAGAGGGTGCTTAGCTCTTGTCTTGCTCATTGCTCACTTCTACCTGTTGGCCTAGTGGTTAGCTAACTGAGTGAGGCCTATCAGGGAGCCTTCCCTCTCTGGGTGGAAAATATAAGTTCTCCTCCCACCCCACCTCTATTCACCCATCCCCTCCCCCCATAGGCCTGGAAGTATGTAGCACAGACTGGCCTTGAACTTTTAATACTTCTGATTTGGCTTCTTGAGTGCTGGGTCACCATGCCCAGATTAGCAAGTATGTTTCTTGTGGTTTGTTAGGGCTGGGCTTTGACATCCTAGGCTGGTAGCTTGGCAGAATGATTAAACCTGATATCAACAACCCCCCCTTCCCCCCCGGGAGTTATTGCTGCTTGTGAGGATCAAAGACTCAAAGGTGAAGTTTAAAGAGGGGGTTAGCGCTCAGGCTCATGGACCTCTCAGGGCATGGAAGACTCCTAAACTCTTTTGGTGCCAGTGGGGACTGGAAACAACATCATTAAACTGATATGGTCAGGGACAAACTTTGAGACAGTTTTCCTTGGAACAGTTAAGACTCACTAGGCAGCTTCTTGGGTCCCATGGATTAATAGCAACACCAATTCCTTTTCATTTGCTAAGTATGTGACCTGGGGCATTTGCAGACATTGTGCCTCAGTGTTCTTCATCTCTAAAATGGGGATAATATGTCTACTTCAATGTGTGTTCTGAAGCTTTCTTACTACACATACATAAAGCACTTCCAAGAGCATTGTAGCTAGTGACCGGCTTATAGCACATGTTATGTAAATGTTAACTGCTGTAATTACTGCTTCTGTTTATAGAATTATTCCAGGAGCCTCCAATAAGCCTCTGGAGCTAAAACAAGAGAGAACTATACGATTTACTGGCTCCCAGACTGCCAAAGGTTATCCACGAGACAATGAGTAAGTACCTGACTTGCTTCTGGGATAGAGGTGGAATATTATTTTCAGGCTCTGACACCTGAGAACACCTAAGTGGTTGAAACTACACCTCCATCCCTGCCCAGTGGGCCGTAACTTCCATCATGGGTTTGACTTTAGGGGCAAACATTTTCTTTAGTACTGCCAGTTCTAAGGAGGTAACCTGGTCTAACAGCTGTACACCTTGGCTTTCACTCACTAGCTGTGTAGTCTTGGGAGATCTGACTCTCTCTGCACCGGTTTCCTCACCTGTGAAAGGGAAGATAATGATGACAATCCTATAGAATGTGCAAGAATAAAATGTATAGAGTGGCTGGGCATGGTGGTACACATCTTTAATCCCAGCGCTCTGGAGGCAGAGGCAGGCAGATTTCTGAGTTCAAGGCCAACTTGGTCTACAGAGTGAGTTTCAGGACAGTCAGGGCTACACACAGAAACCCTGTCCCCAAAACAAAACAAAACAAAAAACAAGCAAGCAAACAAAAATGGACAGTATGTAAGATTAAACAAAGAAGCTGCTGTCCCTTGAATACCCAGAGACTATTAGTGATAGTGGGTGTGAATAAAGAAGGAATAAATTAATAACTTGATATTTATTAACTGTCAGGAGCCATAATGGGACAAGCTAATAACTAGCAGTTGATCATCCTGAAGTGGTCTGCCTGGGATTATTATATAATCTGTGACAGGTGAGCCCTCATTAAGCAAGGCTGTGAGGGACTCATTTTAGGAAAGATTCCTGCTATTAATTTGCTTTTTCTGTTATTATTAAACATATATAACAATCACTAAGTAGGACCATACCCCCTTTGAAGCAGACCTCTGCAGATCCACAAAGATGTACTATCTTGTAGTGATGCTATATTGACAAATAGATGACTAAAGTCTTAATGATGATCCTAGAAGAATTCCTAAAATTATATCTGTGATTATTAGGCACTTTTATAGTGGGATTGATATTGGATCCTTTTCTAATAGTCAAAACTGCAATGAGAACACTGTCAGTCTCCCATGGGTCACCAGTTAATTGCCTCTTAGATAGTAACCAGACTTTCTCCTATTCAGAGCACCTTCCAAGAGGTTGTAAAACAATTAACCAAAGGTCATTAAAGGCAACTAACGATTTATTGTAGGTGCTAGGACAGAAGATAAAATACCAACTGGGTTTATCTATTCAAAACTTCACTAATAGGGCTGGAGAGATGGCTCAGTGGTTAAGAGCACTGACTACTCTTACGAAGGTCCTGAGTTCAAATCCCAGCAACCACATGGTGGCTCACAACCATCCGTAATGAGATCTGACACCCTCTTCGGGTGTGTCTGAAGACAGCTACAGTGTACTTACATATAATAATAAATAAATCTCTGGGCTGGAGCGAGCAGGGCTGGAGCAAGCAGAGCTGGCTTGAGCAGAGGTCCTGAGTTCAAATCCCAACAACCACATGATGACTCAAAACCATCTGTACAGCTACAGTGTACTCAAATATATAAAATAAATACATATTTTAAAAACTTCACTAATAACTTAGTTATGGTTATAAACCTTCAGTGAACCTGTGGAGCTTAGACAGGTGATGGATGTTTAGCCAGATAATTACTCCTAATGGATATGCATGTAAACATTCGCCGTTGTAAACTTCTATTTCAATTAATGATTTGATTTTTTGTGTGAGCTTGTGATGAACTTTGTAACATATGATCATGTATTCCGAAAGATGTGTAAGTACCGAGGACAAAGAGATCACGGCGAGCTAAGATCAATAGAGGAGACTTTTTGCCTTTCCTCACTTAGACTAGAATCTTTTCCCTTTCCCACTTAGAGAATTTTTCCCTTTACCTACTTAGGATCTTTCTGCTTTTCCCCTTAGATAACTTTCATAAGAAACTTTTTACAACTTGGTAATAAACTCTATAATCACTTATCTAAGTGTCTTCTCTTCCTGTGACTTCTGACCAGCAGGCTGAAAGTTAGAGCCCAGCAGTTCCTGCTGAAATAGACAAGGCTATTTACTTAATCCTTTGTGGCTTGAAGAAGAGGTGCTAGGTGCCAGACACTGCAGTTTCTGGTCTCAGAGGATGGCAGAAGGCAGGTCAGCTACAATAGCCTAGTAACTTAGGCTTAGATAAGTAAACTTTTTATTATACAGCAACCCTAAATATCTTGACAAAGTCTCTTCCCCCGCCGCTGCCTCAAGAAGAACTGACAAGAAAGAAGAACCGACAAGAAAGAAGAACATCCCACGCCGGGGGCTGGCCTCCAGCAATTAACCTATGAGGCTTTTGGCCCGCTGCCTTTGCAGTGTAGGGTTCAGAACTACAGGCTTCATATATGCTGGGTGAGTAGTCTGTATTCTCAGCTCCGAACACTCAATTTTCATGCTCTCCAGTAAAAATGATCATATATACAAAAATTTGGTAAATAAATACAGTAGACAACTCTATACATAAATTTAGATTCAATATTTGCTTTAAATCTAGGTCTTTGCATTTTGTGTTTTGTTGTTACTCAGGTCTGGGTGTGTGTATGCCTGTGTGCATACTGTTACTTTACTGTTATGTGTAGACATATGTTTTCCCCTCAGTAATTTGAAAGTAAGTTGCAAAGTCATGACGTTTTAGCCTTAGATACTCTGTAAGTAGCTTCTCCAAACAAGGACATTTGCTTACATAACCCAGAATACCATTACTACATCTAAAATAATAAACAACGACTTTATAATATGATTTAATACTTATTGTAGTTTGAATGTGAAAGAAATATCTCTCAAATTTCATGTTTTGAAATTTTAGCCTTTTTTTTTTAATTAAAAAAATTATTTTTCGAGCCGGGTGTGGTGGCACACGCCTTTAATCCCAGCACTCCGGAGGCAGAGGCAGGCGGATTTCTGAGTTCGAGGCCAGCCTGGTCTACAAAGTGAGTTCCAGGACAGCCAGGGCTATACAGAGAAACCCTGTCTTGAAAAACCAAAAAGAAAAAGAAAGGTGTTTTTTTTTTTTTTTTCTTGTGTATGCATCTGTGTGAATATCTGCCTGGTGAGTGTTGGCATCTGAGGAGGCCAGAAGAGGGAGTCAGACCCCCAGAAGCTGGGTGGTTCTGATCCACCTGACATGATAGCTGGTAGTCAAACTCGGGTTCTCTGGAAGAGCACTTCAGGCAATTTTAACTGCTTAGCTTTCTCTCCGGCCTCAGGTTTTAAAGACCGATTTCTCAGTTGGTGAAGCTAATTTAGGAGGGAACTTTAGGAGGCAGAGACCAGCTAAAGGAAGGAGGGGGTCTCTGGAGAGTCTATTCTCCCGTAGTCCCTCTCCTCCCTGTTCATTGGGACATGAACAGCTATCCAATGTCATCTATTCCTATAGCCCCGAGGCTCTCCTCAAAAACGTATGGTCAAGCAAAGCCATGAGCCAAAATGAAGGCTTCTCCCTTAAGTTGTTCTTAGCAGGTACTTGACTACTGAGATGAGAAAAGCAGCTAATGCAATAGTACATCCACATTAAAACTTTTTTAGTTGACTTCCACAATGTCTTTCAGAACTCCTCCCACCCCCATCCCCGCCCCCGTCCCCGCCCCTTCTTGGAACCAGTCATAGTTCATACATGCCTTTTGGGTGCCTTTAAATTTAGAACGTTATCACTGTTTTATCTGATTTCTGCTGCTAGAAATGCTCAGAAATGTCTGAGAATAGCTTTTAAAGCAAAATAGTTTATTTGGGTCCATAGTTCTGGAAGTTGAGACATTCAAGATCATGGTTCCATCTTCTTGTTGGCTTGCGGTAAGGGCGGCATGCGGTGTACCTCGGGAAGGCAGAAGGGCCAGTGGCTAGAAAAGCGAAGCAGTATCAATGGTGGGGCTCTGTTTTCCCAATAACTAATCCAGTTAAGCCTTCTTCAGTGACCTAGCTACCTCTTAATGTCCCCCAACCCCTCAGTTCCCACATTTCAGTATAAGCTTCTGAGGGGACAAATCGCATTTACCCTGGAACACGTCGCCTACCCCCCTTGGGGGGGGGGTGCTAAGTTTTAAAGAGACCAAGTCACCTGACTTACAGTTCCTCCCTTTCCCTGTTTGCCTCATTGTCTGTCCATGGCACAGCTTACACTGAGTTTTGAAGAAGGAAGAAGAAACGCTGGGTGTTGAGCTGGCATTCCCCAAGCTCTTCCAAAATGGCATGAGAAAGAGACAGAGACAGACAGACATAGAGACAGAGGGATGTAAGACCAAGACACACTCCTTTTTCCTTTATTGTGGTAAAATGTATACAACATAAACTTTACCACTTTTGCCTTTCGAACTGCATGCTTTAAACACACCCATGTTCTTGTGTGCCCATCATCATCATGTCATGTTACACTGTGTCTTCGTGAATCTCATTGCACTGAACACACCATGTGGGGGATAGTGCATTGTGTGTTCCCCTTTGTGACTAACATGATGTCACTGACATGTCCTCTAGGTCCATCCATGAGGTAGCATAGTCAACATACTTCAGGGGGACTATTCAGGATTTATCCCAAGGTTCTGAACTAACATGTTTGCTTTGTTTCTAGTCTCAAGAAGTATGAGGATTTGAAGAACAAGGACTCTGCATTGAGCTTTGCCGATAATCATGTGACCTGGGACAAACCCTCATTATTATTCACTGAAGACAGTACTAGAAGGATAAGTGTAGAAACAGAAAAACTCTAACGTTGAGTTCTAACTTTCCCACAAAACAAAAAACAAAACAAACAAACAAAAAAAAGGGCTGGAGAGATGGCTCAATGGTTAAGAGCACAGACTCTTCTTCTGGAAGTCCTGAGTTCAAATCCCAGCAACCACATGGTGGCTCACAACCACCCGTAATGAGATCAGATGCCCTCCTCTGGTGTGTCTGAAGACAGCTACAGCGTACTTACATATAATAAATAAATAATTCTTTAAAACAAAACAAAACAAAAACCAACCAACCAACCAACCAACCAAAAACACCCTTGGGCAAATCTCTTATTTTTTTTAAAGCTTCTTAATTACATTATTCAATTTAATTTATTTATTGGGGTGGGGTATGTGCTCTAGTATATGTATGGAGATCAAAGAAAAATGTGTTGGGGGTTAGTTTTCTCCTCCTTCCATGTAGGTCCTGGTGATCACACTCAGGTCATAAGGCTTGGTGGCAAGTACCTTGATTTTATGAGTCTATAATCCTCTTTTTAACAGTTTCTCTTTAAAATCAGAGTGAAAGATGTTGCAGGGTAGTGATATAGATTAAAAGCAATGAAGCAGAGGGAAAGGCACTGAGGTAAAATGGGCTAACACGGGGTGGTTCTGTGAAGAGCTTAACGAATACAGACAGCTCTTGAGACTTACAGGGCTAAAGTACTGTGTTCCTAAGTAAGAATGAGAATCTTCCTGACTTACTTGAACGTAGTACTTTACATTAAAATCAGAATCATTAAAATTACAAAGCTCATCTCTTCTGCCCGAGATGATGCATCTTCTTCAATGTGTTCTCCTATTGCTTTGAGTGTTGTGCTTGCCTTCCCCTACCTCTGTTCTGAAGCTTCCTGAAGCTGGTAAAATGCTTGCTTACTCTGGAGAACATGTTGCAGCAGATCTTGTTTCAATAGCCTGCTAGCTGCCAGTGGAGCTTTGGGTTTGCCAATTCTGATGACTCTAAAGCCCTTTGTCAATTCTTCTAGGCCTGGAATGCTTGATCACCTAGTTGGGTTACATCCTGCTTTAACCACTGGAGAGCAGATTCCCAGGCATGGCCATGGTTTACAATCCAAAATTAATTATGACTATTTTAAACAATGTTTCTTGTCAGAGCTTCAAAAAGTCAACATTTGTTTACTTAAAAAAACAGGTATATAATCCCATTTTCTAATTACTAGATCAAAGGGGGACTGTTTGAGGAAGTAAATTCAGGAATCATGAGCTCAGAACCCATGCAATGGATCAATTGGTTACAAAGCTTTAGGGCTTAGGCTCATATGTCATACTCAGCAATGCACAAGACTCGTCTGGTAGTCACAATAAAGTGCAGACTCCAGGACTCCATCCCCAGTTATCCTCTGATTAAGGACTTCTTGAATCTTGAGATCATGGTATTCAGGACACCTGTTTCAGCATCATTAAGCTTTTGAGGGACAGGGTGGAGACAGGGTCAGTAAGGGTTAGGTCTTGCTGTGCTGCTCTGCCAGATCTTGGGCATGCAGCCCTCCTGGTTCAGCTTCAGTTATTGATAAGGATATAGGTGTGCTCCACTGCTTCCTGCTCATTTTCACAGCTTAAGCTTAAGGCATCTGAGAGATGAGTCTGTGCTGGAAGGACTTGTTGACCTTTTCCAGAATAAAGTTGCAAGACCTTCATGTGGAATGTGCTCTCCCTATGCTGGGAAGGAATAACATCTGATCTCTGACGAGAAATGCACACAAGGTACCTGATGCCCGCCACAACTGATCCCCCCAGTTCTCTCCAGTAAGCCCTCCGTCCTATCTAATCATATATCTCTGTACTCTGCACTCATTAACCCTCCCATAAAAATGGTCAAAATTAACTAATTATTCAGCTCTTCATTTCTTAATAAAGGCTGCCATGTCACATGAAATTTTATATTAAATACACATAGAGACTTTTGCCAATCTGTCTTTTGTTACGGGTGCTTCGGTAAAGAACTCAGAAGGGTGGGAGGAAAAGGTGTTTCTTCCTTACCAAGAGTGAATCGTTTCAGGAGTTCTCCCAGGGGGTTCTGATGCAGGGTTCCACATTTTTAGAAATCTTGTGGAGACATTATTGATTTTTCTATGATAGTAAACAACCTGGTTTTGGAGAAGCCACTGGCCGACTTGAGTCTGCATTTGTAGGTGTCTATGAAAACTGCATCTGTCCTCCCAACCTCACAGGTCTGAAATCTGTACAATGATAACAGCTCCAAAACATTTGAAAAGGGTTCATTTTAGTGGAAGCCATCCTCACCTGTCCTGGTATTCTCTTACCTCAGTGGGGAAGACCCTAGATGGTAACCCATCTTGCTCCAACCCTTCTAGACACTTCCAAGTAGTCACTGGAAAGGAGGGAAGCCTTGTTCAGCTGTCTTTGGTCCACTTGATCTGGACAGGCTCACCTGACTTACCACTCTTCCCCCAAACTGTGCTATAGGACCACACATCTGTCTGTGTAAGTCTTGCCAAAACAAGGCTTGAGATGACCCTCCCAATAGGCCTATATCCTCCTTGAAATATTCACACACCTGTGCCATTAACGATCCCACTAACTTCATTTTCAATAGTGTCACCATTTCTGGGCCATACATAATCACCCACGTGCTTTGTCTGTGAGCCAGGACTTGAACCAGAGGGTTTACATCCATGCCCAGCCACATGTCGTGGCAGTGTTCCTAGATACAATGTATACCCTTTGAAATTCAGAGCAATGAACTTCACATTAATCTTTACTCCTGTCCTCTATTCTAATCCTTTTGGCTAGAAGCCATTCCAAAGATTTCTACCCTTTCTGTCCACATTTACCTTGAAACAAGAATAATGGGAAAACCGGTTCCAGCTAAGAACGCACAGTCCTTGCCTTTGTGTGTGTTCATTTGTTTGCTTTGTTATTAAGATTTAGTTTTATGTTTTAATTATGTGTGTACAAGAAGATGGGATTGAATCCCCTGGAGCTGGAGTTATGGAGGACTCTGAGCTACCCAAGTGGGTTCTGGAATCCAAACCCTGGTCCTCTGCAAGAACAATAGGCTTTCTTCTGAGCTATTTCTTCACCACCTATTACGGTTATGAAGCCCAGGGTGCTTCAAACTCATAATGTTCTTTCCTTAGCCTCCCCCAGAGCTCTAAGGTTATAGGTTGTACATGTACACGTTCACACTTCCCTGCTGCTCTCTCCTCTTCTTCCTCCTCCTCCTCCCCTTCCTTTGTTTCTTCTTTATGTTTGAGATAGAATTTTGGTATGAGGGCTAGGCTGTTCTCAAACTCACTGTGTAGCTTAAGGAGGGTATTAAACACTTAATTCTCTTCCCTCTGCCCCAATGGCTGTACCTAAGGTCTATACCACAATTTCTTTTATCTCTTAGATATACTGGGTGACCTATCTGTAAGGCGTTTGCCCGTCTTAACTAGTGTGCTTTGTCTTCACAGCGTGTAGTGTATATTTACTGTCACACCGTCTTTCCTAACGAGGGAAGAAGGGCATGATTACTTTCTAAGGCCTCCCCCGCCCCCCGTTGTCTGTTCTCTTTCTCAGTCATCCACTTATTCATTCAACAGACAATGACCACATAGAGAAAGAAAGAGAAAGTAATTCAACCCTGGCCTTGCTCATGTTAGGCAAGTTATGTACTACAGAGCTATGTGCCCAGCCCAGCAAATAGTTTTTGAGTACTTGATGCATGCCAAGTGCTGGAGAGGTGGCACAGAATTGATGAGGCCCAAGTCCTTAATAAATGAACAAAAAAGATTATTGTAAATATCAAGAAGAAAATGAAGCTCTTTAGTGCTATACACAGAGACTAGAGAAGTATTGTTGCTATAGACTGAGATTCCAGAAGGGAAGTGACTTCATACCACTGTAACCCAATTAACCCGCAGGAACAACAAGGGAGGAGAGATTTATATTCTAGCTTGTCAGAAGGTTCAGTTTATCATTGTGGGTAAGGCCTACGATAAACTTTGCTCACATCGTAGTGGGCCTGGAATCAACCAGCCACAGGAAGAAGCCAAGGATAACCCCTCTCCCCATCCGAAAGACCATCTTCAAGGTAGGCCCTCTCTCATAATGTTTTTTTAACTTCTCTATCTAGTGCTTCTAGCTGGGAACTAAGCAGTCAAGCCACAAGCCTGCCGGCACTCTTTCATAGCAGTCCATAATGGAAGTGATAGTTGAGTTGAGACTGAAGGAACCAGTCATGACAAAGTCATCCCACAAGCTTCCTCCTGATGCTTTCTGTAAAAAAAGCATGCCTACTAGAAAATTTCTATTAGAATAGAAAATGGAATCCTTCTCATGCCCTTGGATCATAACGATGTTATTCTAAGTCCCCACCACAAAAGCCCATCAAAATGAGCACTCAGGGGATAAAGGGAAGGCCTGCATAGGCATATATGAGGGTAGGAAAGAGGCATCTCATTAAGCACATGGGACTTCAGCCTTCAGAAGGAGCAACCTGAGCAGTGAGACCCCAGCAAGAGGAGTCTCTTGCTGTGTTACCTTTATCACTGGTTTGTTTTCAACAGTTTGATATAAACTTGGGTCACCCAGGAAGAAGGAACCTCAATTGAGAAATTTTCTCTATCAGATTGACCTGTGGCCATGTGTATGGAGGCAATTCCTTGCTTAAAATTGATGTGGGAGGGCCCAGCCCACTGTGGGCAGTGCTGCTGCTGGGCAGGTGCTTCTGGGTTCTGTACTTTATCCATAGAACCGTGTTGTTTGGTGGAAATATTCTGAGAATGGTGAGCTAAAGTAAACCTTCTCCTTCCCAAGTTGCTCTTGGCCATGCTGTTTATCATAGCAGTAGAAAGCAAACTAGGACAAGGCTATGAAGAAATTACCTGCCAGAAAAGAAGAGAAGAGGAAAAGTTGGGTGCAGAAGTTGGGACGAGGAAGCAGGATTACTCTAGAAGTTATCGACACCTGTGACCTTTGCTTGCTATCTGACGGTGGGCATTTAGAACAAGTAATAAGTCTATGCCCAGTGACTTTATATTTATTTATTTATCTACTCTATTTTGTGGATGTCTTTACTAAATGTATACACACACACACACACACACACACACACACACACGCATGCATGCACACATACACATGCACACATACATGCATACACCCATGCACACACATACTTTCTTTACTTCCTATTGGTCAGATAGTTTCTGTTACACACAGTACTTGTTCTTCACAACAGATGTTTTCCCACAAAGGTGGGATTTTTCTGTCTGGAAACAACTCCTTACCTTTCCTGCCTTCCTTGGAACACTGATCCAGAGATATCTGAACTGCAGACCCCAGGACTTCAAATAGAGTATTTTTGCTATTATGACTGTGGTTTGGATTGATCAATAACAGTTAAAATAACAGTGTTGAAGCCTATCTGGCCTAGTACATTATGTACCAAAATGAATCGCCTTTTATGTTTTTTTAATATGGGTTACAAAACTATTTAAACCCACACATACAGCTCACAGAATATTTCTTCTAAGGATAATTTCTTCTCCAAATCAGTTTGCAAGCTTTGATTATAGAGTTGGGAAGTTGGCCCTGTGGTATGAACCTGTACTCCCAGCACTTTGGAAGGCTGAGGCAGAAGGATTGCTGAGACTTCACGGCTAGCCTGAAGTACTGCCCAGAGTCCTCACTGAATGAAACTGGGGCAAGAACTCAAGCAGGAACATGGAGTCAGGGAGTAGGATAGAGGCCCTGGAGAAACGCTGCTTACTGGCTTGGTCCCCTGCTCAGCCTGCTTTTTTATATAGTTCAGACTACCTGCCCAGGGGTGCCGTTGTCCCCATGTGAACTGGGTCTCCCCACATCAATCAGGTACAGAGTTACCTACAGGTAATCTGATAAAGGCATCTTCTCAAATACAGTTCCTATCTGTTAGATAATTCTGACTTGTATCAAGACAAAAACAAGCAAACAAACAAACAAAAAAAAACACCCAACAACAACAAAAACAACTAACCAGGATAGGGTTCAAGCTCTAGCTTTGTTTTGATTTTTAATATTTGTTTGTTTATTTATTTATTGAGAGAGAGAGAACACACACACACACGCACACACACACACACACGTGTGAGGAGGTCAGAAGATACCTCATAAGAGTCAGTTCTCTCTTACCACCATGTGGGTCCTATAGATTGAAGTCAGACCTTCCGGCTTGGTAGCAGGCACCTTTACCTGCGGAGTCATTTCTATTGCCCATGACCTCAAACTTGAGATCCTCCTAACCCAGTCTCCAGAGTGTTGGGATTGCAGATGTGCACCACCACCATGCCTGGCTTGAAAGGCTTTTTTTGCTGTTGTTGACATCAGAATTTTTTTTTCTGTTAGTTCACCCACGTGTAATCATTATAAAGGTTGAGATATTTTATGTCGTTTACATCAGGTCCTAAGGAAACTCTATTTCCCCGAATTCTGCAAGGCAGAAGGAACAAATGGCTCTCAGTGGTGCCTACTAGCCTACCCAAGCACTTCTGGCCTCCAGGCTCCCTCACCATCACAAGGACCTGTTACATGTTTCCAAGGAGTCCACACTAGCATCCTAGCTCTTCTCTCCTCCTCCTCCACCCCAAGCTTCCCCAGCTCTAGGGTTTACCTCTCCACAGCTACTCATTCTCTTCATAACCCTGCTCCCTCAGTTCTGTTCCCTCTGTCTCCCCTCACTCTCTCCTCCATCTCCCTCCTTCACCCCCTCTCTCTGCTCTTCCTCCCTCTATGTATGTCCCCTCCTCCCCTCCTCCTCCTCGCCCTCCCCTCCTCCCCGCCCTCCCTGCCCTGCTCCTGCTTCTCTCATGGCCACAGTCCAGTCTGCTGACCACATTCATTCTACTACTGTCTCTCTCTGCTCTGGACTCTTCCAGATGCCTCTGGCTGTTCTCTGTCTCATATTTACAATAGTTGCCTATGACTAGCAGCTTCTGTATAAAACAGTGAAGGCTTATGGGGTAGGCTAATGGACAGGAGAGAAGGAAAGGTTAGATCTCAAATGTGAGGATAACACTGAGTTTATGAAGCTTTTGTAAGTTGGCGCAGGAGCAGAATAATAAAAATAACATGCTTTCCTTTAAGGGAATATATTCAAGTTTTATAATTTGAGTCTGCCAAAGTCAAAGCCATGCCTATAAAATGATAATAATTGATGGCAGTCTTATTCTTCTTAATGCTATTCTTTTAACATGGTTAAATAAAATGCCAATAGCAGTAGTGTTCTTCCCACTGGAGAAAAAGTTTCACTGGACCATGAAACCCGAACGGCGGAAAACCTAACCTTATAGCACAGCTCCTCTGAATAAGTGTGTTATCATCATAGGTGTTTGCTTGCTTTTAAGAAAAAAAAAAAAAAAAAAAAAAAAAAAAAAAAAAAACCTGTAAGGTGGGGGAGGGGCGGGGACTGTTGACCTGGTGCTTTATCATACTCCAAAGAAGGAAGTAGTCTGTAAAACCACAAACAGCCATAAAAACTTAGGAATTAGCCTTGATAACTCACTTTCAACTAATACTTAGCTTCAGCACAATTTGCCAGTTCTCTATAGTGAACTGAAATTCATGGCAATCCTCCTGCCCCAGCTTATGGAGTGAAGGTATAATGAAGAATAAGCAATGAGTCATCACATCTAGTGGCATTGTCTCTTTAGCCTCCATCTGCCTAGAAGAATTGCTGAGTTTCTTCAATTTGCATGATTCTGATGCTTTGAAAAGTATGGCAAGTTATAACATAATGCATAAGTACTATTTGGTGGCATTCACTTATGGTCCCCAGCTCTCATTTAGTTGTTCTTTGTTTGCTTTATTTTTGAGGCAGGTTCTTATAAATCCTAGGCACTAGTTTCTGACTATATAGTCCAACAATAGTGCTGGACTTCCTGAGTGCTGGGACCACAGGCTTGCAGCAGCCCTCATACCTGGTTTATGTAGTGCTGAAGAACAGATCCATGCTGGTTTACATAGTGCACTTCATAGGTGCACTTGCATGCAGGTGTGTGTGTGTGTGTGTGTGTGTGTGTGTGTTTGCGTCTGTGTGTATGAGAGAGGGCATTTCAGGGTATGTAAAAGTTTGTTTTATATCTCAGGCGCTTTCACCTTTTGTTTGGGACAGGTCTCCTTTTGGCTGAGACAGTTAAGAAGTAGGCTAGCTAGCTAGCTAGCTAGCTAACTAGCAAGCAAGCTTTGGAGTCTTTATCAGTGTTTTGCTTCACATCCAGCCTTTGCCAGGATGACAGGAACTGTACCATTGTGCCTGTTTTTTTGGTGTGAGTTCTGGGGACACACTGTCAGACTAGCCAGTCTAGTGCTTTACCAATGGAACCATTGCCTCTGCCTCACCCTTTAAGCTTCCATGATTTCATCTTCAGTTTAGTCAGTCAGAATCCCTTAAAGCTTCCATGTTCTTTGACATACTCTCTCCATTCTTTAAGTACCATTTTTGCTCTCTGACATATTATTTGGGCACATTCAACCCTTTCTTCAAGGAGTACTAGTGTGTGTGTGTGTGTGTGTGTGTGTGTGTGTGTGTGTGTGTGCTGATTTTAGAAGCCAAAGAGAGATCTGTCTCAAACACAAAGGCAAACGTGCCTGAGATGTAAGGTCCGAGTTGCTATGGGTGTTGGAGCATCATTATTCCTAGGGGCTCTGAATTGTCAGAGTTAAGAGTTAAATGTATAAATGTGAATTTGAACCTATAGTCAGCACACTAACATCCTCATTTATCTACTTAGCTCACTTGTCTTGAAACATGGGCTCACAGGGATACCTCCATTTCTAATCTGACAGGATAGTCTGCATCTTAGTTGACTCTGTTTACCTCTCATTCTCCAGTCCTAGTCTATGAATTTTTTTATGTATCTGATCAAGCTTCTAGACCAGTGCTTCCCAACCTTCCTTGCACTGGGACCCTTTAATACAGTTCCTCACGTTGTGGTGACCCCCAGCCATAATATTATTTTGTTGCTGCTCCATAACTGTAATTTTGCTACTGTTGTGAATCTTAATCTGATATGCGATCCCACTGGGGTTCATGACCTACAGGTTGAGAACCACTTCCCTTGATGTTTTCAAACTCCTCTTTCCACCTGCATTTCCTCCTACGAATAGATCTTCTCCCGTGACCTGAACTCTGATGCTTTGTACTGGGCTCTTCCCCACCCAGACAACTGCAGTCACCTTAGACGCTAATATCCAAGTCAGAACTTTTTCGACTGTTTTTATTTGTTAATAATAACAACTTTTATTTTCAGTAAGCATATTTCCAATTCCCCTTATGTTAACATTTTTTAATATAAAGACTTGCTTATTTCTGTGTATGAGTGTTTTGCTTGTATATGGATTTGTGTCATGTGTCCCTGGCACCTGACATCAGAGGAAGGCTTGGATCCCTTGGAACTGGAGTTATGGATGGTTGTAAGTCACCGTGTTGGTGCTGGGAACTAAACCTAGGCCCTCTGCAAGAGCAATGAGTGCTTTTAATCACTGAACCATCTCTTTAGCCCTTATATAAGAATTTTCTTCCTTCTCTTTTTAAATAGATTATTGCTCTTGTTTCATGGAACATGTTTTTCTTTTGTCTCTCCAATGGTAATAATTCCAGTAATAATTCATTCTCATCTGCTTTCTCCACTGTTTCTGTTTTTGTGGCCTTTCCCTCTCTGGCTGAGGGCTCCCTCACACTTGGTTTTTATCCGCTTGTTCCAAGAAGGATCATTGACTAGGATTTTGAGTGGGGACAAGAGACTCTAGATAAAATATGGATTGGCAGTCAGATGAAAGTGTCGTCAAAACAAACAATTGCTTTCTATGTGTGTGTTCCACATATTTCATGGAACATATTTTCTACTAAGAAGTTTTTCCTTATTTATCAACACTTCACATGTATCTCTTCATCCTGTTTTTATTTGTTAAATCTAGCTATGGGATCTACTGATTTAAATGAGGATACTGGTATGAGTTCTCAATTTTTTCACAGATAGTTTTATCAGAAAAAAAAATCTTCCAGGCTCCAGCAAGATGGCTCATTGAATAAAGGGATTTATCTTCAAACCTAATGATCTGAGTTCCATCTCTGGGACCTACATGGTAGAAGGAGAGAGCTGATTCCTGCAAGGTATACCCTGGTCTACAGGATATATGCACTATGCTATGTACATAAACACACACATACACACACACACACACACACACACAGCCTCAATCTTCCAAACACATCCTGGAGTAGGGGTGGAGCAGTTGCTAGGCAGGGAAAGTCTGGGGAGAACGGAAAATGCTCTTAGTGGGTTCTGTACACACTTCCCAATCCCACTGTTTGAAGACTTCCTCTGCAATCCCACATTTGACAAAACCAGTTGCCCAAGTATCTGAGACCACTTGATTTGCGCTATCTATCTATCTATCTATCTATCTATCTATCTATCTATCTATCTATCTATATGCCAGTTTGTGCCATCTAAAACTACTGAGTTAGTTTCATAAGAATAAAGATAACTATGAACTTTCAACCTACTTCGTAATCTTTTTGGGTGGGGAGCATTGCTTTCACTTATTTTCTTGTCTCCAGCATGCTGCATATTTCAGTGTGCTAGGAAAATAAATCTAGATTAATCTAGGATTTTCCTTTGCCTTTTTTCATCTGTCCTCAACGAAGGACCAAAGGTGGCTCTGACATGGGTTCTTTGGCCTTCCAAACTTCTGTTTTTTGCCACTGTTGTTCTAGGAAACATTCGTGAACCCCCAAAAAGACCACCATAGAGCTGATTCCAATGCAATCTTATTAGGGTCTCTTTATTCAAGCTTGGGCTCCCACCAACTCTGACAGGGCAGGAAGGTAGAGCCCTGAGCCTTGTTTTAGACAAGCATTTATAGAGGCAAGAAGTGGGAATCCAGCCTGGTACACATCTGATTGGAAGGCCAGTATGGCCTTTAACATAATTGGCTGGTGTTGGGAGCCAAACCATAAACTTAACTCCTGTTTAAGTTGGAATCTGAACCCAAAAGATTTGGTCTCTCACCATTCGCAGCTGCCCAAGAAGTGCTGGACTACATTGTTATAAATCGTCTGTGTTAGCTAGGTGACTTTTAACCTTAGTCTTTCCCCACACGTCTGTGGCTTAGAGCAACACATTTAGATATGAGAAGGGTTTGCTCTTTTAATTGCCTTACAGTAAATACTGCTTGCTCTTCCCAATTGTTTTGACAGAAGTTCTTAAGTCGGTCATGGGTACCTAGAGTCATTTATTAAGCAGAGAGCAGACAGTCTCAAGTCCAGAAAACCTTGATCTTTGCCCAGTTCCTCAGACACACACTCGGAGGAAAGTTCACAGGTAGTCTGATGATTACTTAAAAAAAGAAAAGAGGAAAAAAGGAAAAAAAGAAAAGACTTTTATTTTTTGGCCAAGCCATTCTGTTGTAAGTGAACAAGTTCCTACATTCGACAAATAACGCAGGCAATAGCATTCAGTTGATAATCACTGCAGGCTAGGAACAGAAACAAGGAGCAAGCATTGGGCAGGAGTTGGGTTAGCTCTCACTAAACATGGCCTCGTTTTTTGTTTTTCAGCTGATGAAATACACTTAGCAAGCACATGGTGTCATGGGTACAGAAATTCACTATTGTCAGATACTGCCTCCTACAAAGAGCTATAGACTCTCTTTGAGTTAAGAATTTTAAAAGTCCAGCTGG
This sequence comes from Mus caroli, assembly GCF_978045245.1. Taxonomy (NCBI): domain Eukaryota; kingdom Metazoa; phylum Chordata; class Mammalia; order Rodentia; family Muridae; genus Mus; species Mus caroli. The sequence goes on from NW_028227269.1 coordinate 75,701,135, forward strand.
TAGTAAGAGAGTCCCCATGGTCCCAGTTACATAGGCAGCTTAAGTGGGAAAATCAACTGAACACCGGAGTTTGAGAGCAGCCAGAGCAACATACTCAACAAAAACAAAAGCCATCTCAACAAAACAAAAGCCTCACACATACAAACAGACAAAACCTCATAGGTCTGTATTCATTCTGAAAGGAGTATGGTGAGACCAAGGCGTTTTTCTGCAGACAGCAATTTCCAGTTCTATTTTCCAAACATACTTTTTTCATAAGCAGTCATTTTTTTTTTCTAGCAGATATTCCCGAGCAGTGGGACCAGAAAGATTTATTTTGGTGGTGAGAAGACGCAAGTACCAGGAATGAACTTGATATTAGTAGAAGCTGAACAAAGTCACAGAGATGTGACAGTAATAGAGGCAAAAAACAGAGTTCTTTCCTTGTGAGGTCCACAACTGAAGTGGGTTGTCTGCACATGTGTGTGTATGTATGTGTTGAGGGGGATGTGACCCAGGGCCTTGACTAAAGCTCTAGACTGAGCTACCTTCCAGCCCCACTGATTTGCTTTCAAAGCAGCTGAGCTTTAGGAAAACCAAGACAAACAAAACAACCACCTCCAAGCTTGGTGGGACTCAAGACTGAGTGTGTCTGGCCTCTAGATAGAGAGGGAATAGAGAGAAATGAGTTCCTAGAAAGACTTTCCTGTGTGGGGCAGAAGGATAGGAATCTATGTCTGTCACTCCAAGATAGCCTGGGAGAGTCAGACCGTGTTAGAGAGTTTTATGTCTATTTTAATTGTTTAGATATCCCAACCTAACAATAGACCATCAATTAACCACTTTAATGCAATAATAAGAGGCACAGAAGATGTTATTGTTGCTTCCTGTTCGGGGTCCCTCCCCAGAGTAAGTGTCACTGACATACATTTCATTTGGGTAAGTTGACAGTTTTACCAGAGCACAGATGACATTCTGACAGTCACTCTGCAGGCTTCAGGAGACAACATAAAAACCTTTAGGTCCAAATCCTCTCTCTCTTCACATCTGAGTGAAGAGCAGCTAGGATATCCCCAAAGAATTTAGTGACCAGGTTATTTACTTGTTTATTTATTTATTTTTGAAACCCATATACCTGCTTTTAGGGCCTAAAGCTTTGTACGTAGAGAAATAGGTGACCAACAAATGATACAATTACATTTAAATTTAAAATATTTTTGAAAAAGCAAAAAGCATATCATGTAACTTGTTTTTATTTTAACGATTCAAACTTTAATCACCAATAAGCATTACAATTTCATAAAAACAAAACAAAAATAACAAAGCGAGCACTCCGTGCAAATTCTGAGCTATGTGGATTGTATTTACAGGGTCTCACCATGTAGCTCAGGTTAGCCTTAGTGTTTGGAAATATAAAAGTGTGAACCATTGCACCCAAATAAAAGTGCATGAGCTTTTTTTTGTTTTTTTTTTTTGTTTGTTTGTTTTTAATCCAGTTTTTACAACGTTCATATATGGGGGGTGTAGGGAGAGATGACAACAGGATCTTATATAGCCCAGGCTGGTCTCTAACTCCTGTGTAACTATGGATGACATTGAATTGGTATGTCTTTCTCCACTCCCAAAGTGCTGAGACTACAGGCATATACCTCACACTCCGCTTTACTTACATTTTTTTCCCTTTTTTTTTTTTTTAAAGATGGTGATTTTGCTGTGCTGCCCATGCTAACCTCAAACATCCCATCTTCTTCCATCAGCCTCTGTCTGCTTGGGTTTTGAAACCAGTTTTATGTAATAATATTCTTGAATCCTTTCCAGTTAGAGTGAGATCAGATTGTCCCCAGAAGGGCACCATGCAACAGGCACTTAAAAAACAAAGCCGTTCTCAGTTTCTGTTACGTGGCTCGTGACTCCGTAGGACCTTATCAATGTGTCTGACTCCTCATCTGTGAGTTTAAGTGAGAAGGTGAACTTTCTTTACAAGGTTGCCACGAGGACTAGTGATTTTTCAATGCTGCCTTTGAAAAAAGAAAAAGAAAAAAAAAAGCAGGAGTCTTTCTGAGTAGATTCACCTCTGTTGGAATCTGCCCCTCCCTTTAGGTGCCTGACATCCTGAGCAGTAGATGAGAAACTGAATGGTAATAGTGTCACGTGACTTTTAAATGGCTGGAAATTCTTGACATAGTAACTCCGTGAAGCTTCGAAGTAAAAACACTAGTGACTTGATGATGACTAACCCAACAGTCCCAGCACTTCCGTTGGTTGCTGTTGCCAAAGGAGGAGGCAGGAGGAGAAGACAGGGTGATGAGGGGCGGGGAGCTGCCTTGGTTGTGACAGTTCTCCTAGACCATAAATTTAGCTAATTAATAGTATCAGCTGTTACTTATTATTTAATTCAGCAGGGCTGCTCTGTAATTCTACTACTCTTAAGTTGGCAAAGCATCTTGTAATGGAGCTAGCTCAATGAAAGATCCTATATAAAATGAAATGTACAGTTCTTGTCACCCTGTGGGAGTCACCCTAGGGAGCTGCTTGGGCCACAGATTACGAAGATGAGTAGCTCACTGGGAGAGTACTTGTCCAGTGCCCGCGGGTCCTGGGTTCCAGTCCCAACCTGAAAAAGGGAAGAAAGACAGCAACATGGCGCCCCTGAGGATGTGGCTGACAAACACGTGTCTTAAGCTGGTCTTCTGCAACCTCTCAGTCCAGGAGCAGCAGCTAGCCGGGAATGGTTAAGTAGTACTCTGCTTCAGCAGAGTCACAGGTGTGGGCTCGCTTACTGAATTGCCATCATGCCAGCTTTCCGAAAGGAGAAGAAATGAAATGTTTGCCTCCATTTACCTGCTCAGGGTGTAAGAGAGAAGGACACGGGCGAGACCTGGAGGCTACCCCAAAGAGACAGTAAAAGTGTCAGGTGGTGTCACACCTGAAGGTCCCCTACAGTAACAATTCCACTTGAAAGTTATTTGTTGGAAAAGAGAAGACAGAAATCATGGGGCTTTAGAACAACATTCCCTTAGTGCACTAATGCTAAGTATTTATGGGACGGTTGACAACGTAAGCTTACTGGCAGGTAGAGAAAAGCCTGTAGGTCTACATAGTAGTCTTTCTTAGAGTGTCAGAATGACCCTTTGGCCGTTTCATACCAAGAACTGTGAAGAAATGTTGTAAGACTTTAAAAAACTCCTACTTTATTAAAAAGGTGTTTTAAATAGAAATGAACATGGAGGCACACAAGAAAGCAGCTCCGCACAGACCAAGGTGAAACAGTAAGTGCCTGGCAAACATCAACTAAATGATGGACCAGGCGTTGCTGGGAGCTGAGGCTTCAGGGGTGAGTGAAGCACTGCAGGATCCAGGCTCCTCCTTGTGAGAATGATGCTCAGTGCTCTGGCCTCCGGTCTGATGGGCACAATTTGCTTTCTGGAAGCATTTTAGCCTCTTTGTGCTCTTCTAACAAAACACCAGAGACTGGGAACAATGTAAACAGTGAACATTTATTTCTCACAGTTCTGGAGGTTGGGAAATCCAAGATCAAGGTGCTAGCTGGTGAGGGCCTTCTTACACATCTTCCTATGACAGAACCTGGCAACCTCACTTCACTAGAAGTAGGTGTAAGACTAAAAGGGGACCCCTAGCTGTTGCCCTCCAATCCTTTTATAAGGCACTAACCCATTTGTGAGAGTGCAAAGCCTTTATAACTTGGTCACTTCCCCCAAAGGTCCTTCCTACCTCTAAATACGATAACAATGGGGATTAGGTTTCATAGAGCCTTTTTCAGAGGACACATTCAAACCACAGTAGTTGGCCAAACATAAAGAATCAATAAGATGGAGACAGAATAGTGTGGTACTTAGAGGCAGGGCTCAGCAATCTCTAACAGGGGTCCTTGATGGCTTTGGAATGATATATAATGTGGACAGCTATATAAGGCCATCCAGATTTTGTTCAGTTCTTTACCAGTCTTCTATAACTCTATCCCTGCCTCTATTCTGACAGGATTTCAGTCAATTTGAGGACTCATTCCTCTGGGGTCCCCCAGGGCTCATTTAAAGCAGGCTGGTCAGGTTTCCTGCCTTTTCTTGCCTAACCCCTCTACAACTTGATTTACTTGGACACCAGTGAAGGAAACCCAAGGCTGTTACTTCTCAATTTACTGATTCCAATTTTGGAAAGGGTTTCCCAGAGAAAAGGCCTTTCATGTCACAAGCTTTTCATAGAAAGGGTCCCATGGGCCATCTGAAAAACTAGAAGTATCTAGTTTACCAGCCCACTTGCTTGCTTGCACCACAGATAGCAATGAGAAGGCAAAATGGTATGGCTGGACCCTTAGCTGACATCCACAGAGCCCATAGCATGTCCTAGACAGCCTAGAGAGAGGTGGCATTGTAACAGACTCGCAATTTAAAGTTACATTCTTCACATTTAAGAGGGGAATTTAAAGTTGTGCAGGCTAAATCTACCCCCTAAATATTTATTGATTGCCATTAGCTTGGACCATTAAACACTATCTTTTTGAAGCCCCATCTCCTTTGCCTTCACTAATGAAGCATTCTCAATAATGGTCCTTTTCTTTTCCTTAAATGATCGGCAGCTCTTCCCCTTAAACTAAACTAAAGCAATATTATCATAATAGAAATCTCTCCCCACTCAGCAAGAAATGAGCAGTTAACTTTAAACAAATTACAGGCCAAGCTTTAAAGGGCCATTAATTAGTAATGGTACCCGAGAAGCCAGGTGACTAGGTGGCCTGAGTTTTCTTCTTATCTCATTTGACCTCATTCGTCCCTGAAAATCAAACTTAATAATAACAACTTGGGAGGACTTTAACATGTTGCCTGATACACAGAAAGCCCTAGAAAAATGTTCTTGGTCCATTTGTCCCTGTCCCCACCCCATCTAACTTTTTTTTTTTGTTGTTCAACTGTCAATAATAACTTCCTTCTCTTTATGAGACTGACTCAAAATTCTTAAGCTTTTTAACTTAAAGCCTGTCTTAGGTCCCTTCCCCGGGGTGACTACTCCACTGACAGTTTTTAATGTTTTGCATTGTGTAAGTGTGTGAGGGATGTGTGTGTCTGTGTATGTGTGGATTTGCAGGTATGGGGGCTCACATGTATCTGCAGGTACACGTGGAGACTTGAGGTTGATGTTGGATTCTTCTTGGATGGTTTTCTACCTTATATATATATTGTGTGGGCATGGTCTCTCACTGAAACCTGAGCTTGCCAGTTTTTGACTAGTTTGGCTCGCCAGTTTGCCCCTGGGAACCTGTCTTTGTCTCCAGAGTCCTGGAATTATAAGTGACTGCCATGCCCACTTAGCTTTTATGTGGGTGTTGGGGAACTGAGCTCAGGGTCTCATACCTATGAAGAAAGTACTGTATAGCCCGTGCCATAGCCCTAGCTCTCCACTGGCCAGCTTGACTTCACACACCCTCAGGAGCCCTGCTTTTCAAATCTCCCTTTCTTGTGTCATCTCTGTGCTGCCCTTCTTTAATGTCCTCTTACCCGAAGTCAACTGACGCCTTACACTCAAAGTCACGAAAACCATTCTTTTAACCTTTTTAGTCTTCCTAAGTTACTGTTTTTTCCTCTTTCTCCCTCCCAAGAAGAGTCTACATTCCCTCCCTCCACTTCCCTGTCTGTGAGGCACTTTATCACAACCTGGTTCTGCAGCCTGTTTATCAATTCCAGTGGCCTCCCTACATTCCTCTCCTATTGTCTGTGGTCTGTGAATTGCAGGACACTCCCTGGACAAAATTCTCCCCGTGGACTTGATCTTTATCTCCCACCCTATCACTGGTACTCATCATCTTCTTCCTGGCCGGCTCATCACATACGCTGCCGTCCTCGGCATCCATTCTCAGCTCTTTTTGATCTGTTCTAGATTAGTGTTCACTCTGGATGTGTCTAAGAATCACCCAGGGAGCTCTTTAAAAATCCAAACCCAGATTATATCCCATTAAATCTGATTAGATGTGTACCAATTAAATCCGATTTCAGGCTTCACAGAGAAATCGGATTTAATTGATCTGGGGTTGGGCTTTGGCATCTTTTTTTTTTTTTTTTAAATCACTTCTCAGGTGATTCTCAGCTACTGCTAGGACTCACAACTTGGGGTGTTTGCTTTTCTTATTTATTGACTGATTGTCACTGGGGATTGAACCTTTGCATGCCAAGCAGGTGCTCTCTCATTGAACTGAATCTTCTACACCCCAGATCCCAACCCTCCGTTTCCTTCTTTCTTTTATTTTGAGGCAAGATCTAGCTAAATTACCCAGACTGTAGCCGAAGCAGGCCTGAAACGTATGGTGCTTCTGCCTCAGTTTCTGATATGGCTGGGAATACAGATGAACTGCTTCACAAGGTTCAGCTATCTCTACCTTTTATTTTCATTTTTAATGCCTCATTCCTGATACACAGGACCAAGTGTCCACCTTTGTGGGAGTATCTGAGCTGAGCTGATGACACATCTGCGTGGTGTAAACCAAACTCATCATGTTCTCAACTTGAAGACTCCCCTGTGTGTTTTATCTGACCTCTCTTTTTCCACACAGTCATGCTGAACACTCGGAAACCATCCTTAACAATCCTCATGCTGGTTATTGTGCTGCATGCCTGTAATCTCAGAAATCAGGAAGCTGAGGCAGGAGGGCTGTGAGTTCAAGGCCAGCCTGGGATACCTGACAGGAGACTGTTTATATTTTATTGCTTGTAAATAATTATCCATGATTCTCATTTTAGGGCCTGATTAAAACACCTTCATTCCTGGCCACCCTGCCTCAGATCTCCTTCTCTTTATTCCAGTTTTTTTCCTTTTCCCCCAGAGACCTTTCTGAAACACAGATTCTATGGTACCCCACTCAATATCTACCAAAGGATCTCTCTCGCATGAGAATACTGTCCAAATTCTTCTCTGAAGCCCCCCCACAATTTGCCTCTAGTTCTTTGAAACCATTTTTCAATACCCCAGACTTCTGCCTCTGTTATGTCCCCCCGCCCCCAATTCATGTCTCTGCTCATGTGGTTCCCTAACATTCTGTTCCTTTCTACTCTTGCTTGTAGTAGTCTCGGTCTAAGATGGGAGTCAACTCATATGGTTTAAATGAAAGATCTATTTACAGAGAGATGGCCAGGATAAAGGGAAACCACAAGTGTGGTGGATGCACCCAGAGGTCAACCCAGTGGGCACTTACTTCCCTCCACCCAGAGTGCCAAGGGGTTGGAACTCTGTCTTCAGAGCTTGCTAAGAGCTGCAGCCCTGGGAAAAGGGACCATGAGTAGGAGTCGCTCAGATTTGGTTGCAGTCATTGACGGAAGCATTAGAGAAGTTTCAGTGAAGGGCCTCCAACTTCTCTCTCTCTCTCTTGGTGTCCTCTGATCCCCAGCCAGTATTTTTATTTGGTCAGCCAGCCAGTGAGGACAGTCCACAGGGCAGTCGATTGGCTACTAAACAAGACAGCGACAGGCAGAGAAAGAATGCTTGCGAGAGGGAGGAAGAACTTAAATTGATAATAACCACTTTATCTTCTTCTTTCACGTATTGTAATAATTCTTTATTCGTTTAGGGCAGCGTTCAGATGTCCCCTGTTCTGTGCAACTTCTCTGTCTCCCACCCCAGGATTCAGTTACGATTGCACTCTTTCTTCCTCTTTTAGCTGAGGTGATGTCTTCATTATCGCAACTGTTGGTCTGACTTATAATACAACTATTTATGTATTGGCACCCATCTCTAGTATTGTAGATTTTGCTTTGCAGGAAAGGGATAGCACTTCATTTGGTGGGGCATCTTGCAGGTAACAGGCACTTGTCAATTGCTCGATGAATTTAATTGGATTCTCGTGTTATCATTTCTCAGCCCCAGCTAAGGAAATGCACGGATTCTTATAAATGGTAGCCCTCTTGGTTAACAGGAAACTGGTTCTCACAAGCTTCTCTTTTGTCCTGCTTCTGCTTCTTGCTCCATCTTCTCCCTCCTCTTCACCTGCTTTTCTTAGGCTTGGCTCCTAAGTGCAGCTCACCAACAAAACTGTTGCTGTAACCAATCCTGGTAATGATTTAAAACTTGCTAGCTTTATTCCTTAATCTGAGTGGCGCCTATAAAAAGTCTTTCCTTAATTTATGCATGCACTCAGCTTAAAAATGAAGTCAAAGAACTCAATGTTTCATTCTCCATTGGACTTAAACTCGTCTTCAAATGGAAGTTATGCTTGGCTTAATATGCTTTGCATACAGAAAAGCCAGTGTGCTGCTCCTATCTTTTATAAATGCCAATAGCAATTGCAGCTCGCATATTTTTACCACGCAAACACTGTTCTATATTGCTGGTTCGGATGCACAGACTTTATGTGGCTTTGGGATTTTTATATTAAAAGGACTATTTTTAAACCCAGTGAAAAATATCATTTTGTATACTCATGGTGTTCATAATGATAGAAAAATGGGAAAATTATAATTCCCATAGCAGTTTTGAGTTTTCATATTAAACTTTGTATTTTATCATCTAAATTTCAACTTTAAAAATAGACTTTTTTTTCTCTACTTACTACACTTGTGCTTTTCTTTCTTTCTTACATATACTGAGCATAGTTATAATTACCGAGTTAATATCTTTGTTTATCATCTGAGGCTTTATTTGCATCTGTTTACTGTGTTTCCTCCTCATGGACTGTATTTTCCTGCTTTTCATATACTAGGTTCATTTTTAAATTATATTTCATATTTTTGGAAGCTGAGTTTTCATTTACTTGGTTTTTTTTGGGGGGGAGGGTTGTTTGCCTTTTAAAATCCCTTTAATTATCACTATTGTTATATTTATTTATTTTTTGTGTGGTTAGGTGTGTGCATGTCATAGCACATATGTATGGAGGTCAGAGGACAGCCCTCAGGAAATTCCTCCTTCCCTACCACATGGACCTGGGGAATGGAACTCAGGCGGTTAGACTTGGCAGCAGGCCCCTTTACCCATGAGTCATCTGCCCTGGCCTCCTTTAAATGTCTTTGAGTCATGTTCTAGGATACAAGAGAGCTACTGGCAAAGAGTTGGATCATTTTAAGGCTTGCACTTGAACTATGATAGAAGAAGAATGATTAGTGTAGGACGAATTTGGTCTCATGAGGCAATAGCTTTCTGAGTGTGGGACCCCAAGTTTTACTGTATCTTGAACTTTTGCCATTCAGGCTGTTGAGAATAAAAACCATTTCTATTGTTGTGATACCTCCAGGGATTATGCCTCTTCGGTGACTTTCTTCTGGGTCTCAGGTAGTTTCCTGACACATGGGAGCGAACTAATATGTAGCTGAAGGCCCTGCAAGTATGTGGTGTTTTTCTCCAAATACTGCCTCAGCCTCTTTGTATTCTCTGCTCCTTGTTTCAGGATCGAGTTGTTCCTCCAGCAGCCATCTTTAGCAGAATGGCTTTTAGACATAGCTCATGTTCCTATGAATGTCTGACGTACCTCGGGGAGACCGAGCCAAGTATTCCCTGGAAGACAAGAGAGAGAGAGATTTGGAAACATATGTGTGAGGCCAAAATTATAAAGCCATGGCTCATTATGCAAGTCAGAAAAAGTGCTAGGATTCGCTATTATGCATGCCCAAGGCATTTTCTTCTGAAGCTTTTATCTGCTTTAAAATTTCTGGTGCTGTTGCTGATTTTGAATTCCTGAAATGTCAATGTAGCAAATGGGTAGTCAGTACATGAAAGATGCCTCCGAGATGCAGTCAGCCAGCGAAAGGATATGAAGAATAAGATTCCTGACTTCAAGAGGCTCATTTTGTCATCCGAGAGGTTTATCGTGTAGAAAACTCCATGACACACGAAAACAGGAAGAGAGACATCGCTGTGGAGAAGGGAGTGTTACTTCAAATGGCAGTGTGGGGGGCAGATTCTGCCTGGGTTCTCCCCTCTGCCCCAGTGGGAGCCATAGACAGAACAACGGGGAGGCCACTTCTGGAATGGTCAGACTTAGCAAACAAAAATGATTTCCCCAAAACAACAAATACTTTTTTTTTTTTAAGATTAGGAAATATTTGGGACATGCGAAACCAACAAACAAAAATCACCCAATGAAATAAACAGAAAAACAATTCACTGTTTCTTTGATAGTCAAGACTTAATGGGGCATATTTACTTGGCACTCCTAACCGCCACCCAGAGTAGGAGTCGTCACATAGTGCATGGTTGTCTTCTCTTGTCATTTGCTTCCTACAAGCAGGAGCCAATGATGGGTGAAAACACCACTGAATTCTTTCTGTACTGCAGAGCCAGAAGGGAGGTGTCTGCTAAAGTGAATAAGGCAGGGCGGTTCCCCCTTTATCAACATGCAGAAACATTATTATATAGGATGGGACACTTAGCTTTTTAGCTGAGATATAAAAGGGAGGATTGGTCACAGGAGGCTGGAGGGCTTGAGGACAGTCTGAGCCGTGGAAGTGACAGAGTAAGCAAAAGCACAGTTAGCACAAACTAGGTCTGAATGTAATGGAGAGCACAGGCGTGAGGGGACAAGACAAGTGATTGTACTGGATAAGTAGATTTGCTAAGTGAGTCTTGAAGGATCTGGGAGGCTTTTGTGTGTACTTGAAGCCATGAAGACATTTCCTCTTCAGAGTTATGAATTGCCAACACTAACCTGGTGGCCCTTTAGAGATTACAAAGGAAAAAAAATTGAGACAGGGTGATCAAATGCGAGGGGGCTTTGGAGAGCTGGGCCTGCTGCTAGTTCAAATGGATGTGTCTAAATAAGAAAATGCACCCTCTAAAAGCAGCGAGATCAGGACACACGGTTTATTTGATTATTCCAGAAGCTGGAATTTTGCTCCCTATTAATTCTTTGTCCCATCTAAGTAGGTATTTAATTAACACTAGTGACTTAGTGCAATAAACATTTATTTCTTGCCTCTGTCACACTCAATGCATATAAGCGACTTTTCTTTTAGTGTATGCTTTGGGATCCAGGCCGCCTCTTTGTTTTTGCAGGACCATCTAGAATGTGTCACCGTCAATGTCATCAAATCAGGGAAAGGCAGAGTTTGAGGTTTTTACAGTTGACTGCTGACCGGGCTAGAAAATAACTCACAGCACTGCTGCCTCATCTCTTTGGGCAGATCTTAGTTTTAACTTGATTACCAAGGAATGTGAGGAATTATGGAGCTTAGTAACTTATACTGCCCCATGGCAAGAAAAGTATTAGAGTAGTGGTTCTCAACCTTCTGAATGCTGCAGTCCTTAAATACAGTTCTTCATGTTGTGGTGACCTCCTATCATAAAATTATTTTGTTGCTACTTGGTAACTGTAATTTTGCTACTGTTATGAATTTTAATGCAAATGTCTGATATGTAGGACATCTAGTATGTGACTCCTGCAAAAGGGTCATTTGACTCCCAAGGGGGTCACAACCCGCAGGTTGAGAAACCATTGTACTAGACGCTGATTCTAGCAGTTGGAGAAGAACACAGAAAACTTAGAGGAAGTACTATACTAAATTCAACATTCACTTTGACCAGAAGGAATACTCAGTATTCATTCTCTCAGAGGAAGTTCTGTAGAGATTTAGTCAATACCTAATTCTAACAGCTGGGAAAATTATGTAATAGGAGAAACCTCCTCTCACTGAATTGCCCATGTTTCTCCGTCAAAGCACAGCGGAGTCAGCACAGAGCAGGTGTCCAAAGTAGCACTCACCTATACAGATTATCCAAGGTCACTCACCTATACAGATTATCCAAGGTCACTCACCTATACAGATTATCCAAGGTCACTCACCTATACAGATTATCCAAGGTCACTCACCTATACAGATTGTCCAACAGTATCACCAGTGTGATGACTGTAACATAACGTCTATCTATCCTGAGCAAAGTAGTAAGTCGTGATTAGGAGACAGTGAAGGAAAAACAGAGTCTACCTTACCACAAAACCGTAATCACTTGGGTACAAGCCTTTTTGTGATGGTTTCATTATCCCGTCTGGTATTACTTCCTTCCCTTACTGCAATGACAAAATAGCGACCATCAGCAACTGGAGGAAGGCTTTATCTTGGCTCACAGTTTGAAGGTACAATCCCTGTGAAGGGGAATTCAGATCATTAGGTCATACTGAATATACTGAATACTACAGTCATGAGGAAGAGAGTGATGGATGCTTAGCCTGCTTGCTCCTCTTGTTCATCTTAAGACCCCAGGCCATGGATGGTGCAGCCCACATGAGGGATAGGCCTTTCCTTCTCAGCTAACCCAGTCTAGAAACTCTCTTACAGACACACCTGGAAGTTGGCCTCCCACATGATTCTAGATTGACAATATTAACCATTAAAAACTCACTGGAAACAAAGACATGCTTTGAATATTCAAAATAGCATTGTATATACTCAGACCCACTGGCTGATGAGAATTTGTCAGACTGGTGGCTTGATATAAGAACAAGGACACTTTAAGTAGGATATAAAGTCATGAGAAATCATAACAACCCAGACTTTAAATAAACACTCTAGAGTCATCTTTGAAGTATTCATATGTCCTAAGCTCTTCAGGAAAAATCGATGTTATAAATATTATATTTAGTTGTTAGATCATCCTTTTTTGATGAAGAAAGGTCAATACAGCCATATCTACTTAACAGGGCTGGCGAATACATCCATTGCAAGTGGTGGAGAAAATGTAATCAAGTACCCCCTCCCCCAGAGGCATATGGAATATTAAAAATGAAAGACTGCACAGAATATTTTAATAGGTCCTTATTCATAAAATGAAGAATATTCTATAAAAGACATAGTTAATTGGATTTCTTCTTTTATTTAGGAATGTGAACATAAGCATATATAAGGTTTTCTATGATATTTTAAAAATAATCATTAGCAGGTATTAAGACTTCCTTGGAAACCATTTCAGGATCTAACATGGAAAGATTTCTTTATTTAAACATTTTCTGTTGCAATAAAATCCACTTCATTCATTCATTCATTCATTCATTCATTTAAAAGCCTGTCAATACCTATCTCCCATAGGCCAACACTATTCTAGACCCTTGCGATTCAATGGTGAAACTACCTGATCATGATACTTTCATTTTTGGTAGAAGGTTCACTATGTCCATGACTATAGCTGCTGCTGAAAGGGTAGTCATCAGTGCCTTGAAGTAGTTTAAATAGAGGAAGGGAGACCCTTAATATGGCTTAATAGGAAGAAATGTAGAAGGTCAAGATTTCCTTCTATGGAGTATTTGAACCAAGGAACTACTTCAAATTTTAAATTAGTATGTCTTTGTTTTTAAGAGGAAGATGAAATTACAAAGGATCTGAAATCATGAGCAAAAAGATTCTACAAGGCAGAATAAAGAATGCAGATAAGAGGACTGAGGAGTTGGCTCTATGGGTAGAGAGCTTGTTGTGCAAGCTTGAATATGTGAGTTCGAAATCCCAGCACCCACATAAAAAGTTGAGCATGGTGGCTCATGCCCTTTGAAATAAAATGAGTAGTTCTTAATTCCTTTCATTTTAAAAAGATCAAGTAAATTGCATGTTCCTCTTAGCCAATTAATATGAGGTATAAGAGACAAAATAAGAAATGTATGTCATTTTTTTAAAAATTATTTTTCATTTAAGGAGTTGAACTAGAGCTAGGGCCTGGTGTATGCTAAGCATGTATTCTATCACTCAGCTATGCCCCCACCGGAGGAGTGGACTTTAAGTGATCAGCTTTGAAATAAATAAAAGTTAGTCCCACTTGACCTCTATCTGTATGGATTTACAAGTTTGCCTGTAAATCATGCCAGCATTTTATAGGCGGTTGTTTTGGGAACCTTTGCTCCTTGTTTTAAATATCAACAATTGTGTTTTAACATTACCCCAGAACTGAAATGACATTCAGCCTTTGGTCTAGGAGAACTTGTCAATCACTTCTTTCACTCTGTTAAAGTCTGTTTTCATGTTATCTTGACTTTGGAATTTAGATCAGATAGCAACAATGTCCACAAAGGCTTGCCTTAGCTTAGTATTTTGCAGAGCTAAAATTTATTGTGTGCTTCTGTGCATAAGAGCCTTGAATTAGTAAATTTAATAGTCACAAAAACTCTATGAGGTAAATAGTACAATTTTCCCCATTTTACAGGTATGAAAACACAAAACAGAACTTTAAAAAAAGCTTCCAAAGTATTACAGCTATTAAATGATGAAGCCAAGATCCAAATATAATTTCAATCTACATTCTGAATTATAACTTTATATGGGCTTGTTTCCACAGAAACCATACAAGATCCTGACTAACCAGGGGTTATATTCTTGTTCCTACTGGAAGATCTACTGCAATGAAAATTAACTCATTCAATAAATATGCTATGTAGTATTGACCAAGATAAGCGGATGGTGCCTCTGTCTTTAAAGGGGACTTCCAGCTCTTCAGCCTTCTATCAGTTTGGTTAGGGTTAGTCTTTTTCCTTAGAATCTAATATTTCCTCAGATGAAGTTAAAAGATTTTTGTCTTCAAATAGAAATTTATTTAGTTTCCTTTTTAAGAATTTTCAAAAATGAAAATGTTGTTACACATAAAGTGATGGGCTTCATTATGGCATTTTCATCTGTATATGCCATTATATTTGTCCTGATTCGCTTTCCTGTCCCACTACCCTTCTCCAATTGGCTCGATTGCCTCTTGCTGGAGAATTCTAGGATGTTAAGCAGAACAAACACTGTAACTTTGGTGACATCAGAAAGGTTTACTCTTGCTGGGGCAAGTGCTGTGTTCAAGCATTAATTTTGTCTGGAAATTTTTACTTTGACCTTGACCCTATCCCATCCTGCCCAGCCCATGCCCTTAGTTTTGGTTTTTAATCCTTAATCGGAACAGAAGGTGCTAGTCTCTGGTGCATTTCTTTCAAGATCTTTTCTGACTTGTTTTCCTTTTTGTAGCAGACTAATAGGCCCAGCTTAGTATAATTTATCAAATCACAGCGACACTGCATTAACTGGATCAGGACTAGGTTCAGTGGAGTGTAACAAAAAACCTGGATGATAGGGGCTGAGGTAAAGTCACTTTTATTTCTTTTTCACATTCAATAATATTGGGGGAGAGCACTCCAGGATTGACACAGAGGCTCCACAAAGTTGTCAGAGACCCCACTTCTCTTCACTCCTATTGCTCTGTCTGTAGGCAATGACTCTCTTCTGAAAAGCTTCCTGACACTGTGTCTTGATGTAGTTAGGGGGATGGAGAAAGGTGTCTCTCTTACTGTTGAAGGAAGTTTTACATCATACCCGACTAGATTTCAATAGCCACATTTTGATTAGATGGCTATTTTTGCTGCAAAGAAGACTGAGAGTAAGATTTTAGCTGAGTTCTAATAGGAACATGCAGAAATGCATGCTTGTAACATGAGGTAATGGGTATAGAGAGACAATGTGAAGTCTCTACTACAGGTACCTTACATGTTTCATGGTCAATAAAAATTCACTTGTGGTATTCTTCAATAGTGCCATCAGGGTCATTAATAAACATAAGTAATCTAAGAATTGCTCCTGTCTTTATTTTTATCTCACCTTATGGTAATATAATTGTAAAATAAACTTATATGGAAACATCTTAGGCAAAAATGGAGAACATACTGAAAAGTACAAAGAAACTCTAGAAAGAGACAAACATACACAGGTCAAGAAAACCTGGAAAGGATGATCCAAGTGTAAAAACCCACGTTAGCGGTCTCCTCAGTTTCCCTCTTTTCACTGACTTTATTCTGTTGCTGCAGAACAGTTTTCTTCACCTGGTAAAACTACATCCAGTAACATCTCTTAGATTTGCTATCTAGTGAGGTCTAAGATCTCTCTTTCAAGTCCAAAAATCCTGTAGGAAAGGCTTAATTGGATCTGTTTGGACAGGTGTCTACTTCTTGCCCAGTGAACCACGGCCAAGGGACAATCAGCAGTAACTTGGATATTACTCCTGTGGCCATTGTGATGGAAATATGGAAATAAAGGAGGCAGCTTCTCCATTGGGAAGATGGGTGTTGGCCACAATCCACACACAATTAAAAAGTGTCTACACATATGATATAAAAATACAGGTTGCTGGTCCAAATAGTTAGTAAGGATATAGACAAAATTAGTAGTGGAAAAGCACTGCCTAACAAGGCTGTATTATACATAATCCTTACTGTGTATTAGGCATTAAGCTTTTTAATATATTGAGTCATTGACTGTTTTACAGCTCTACAAACTATTATTATTATCCCTTTTTACAGATGGAAAAATCTGAATTTAGGATTAAATTCAGGTCATATATGTAACTTATACTTGGGTTGTGTGTGTGTGTGTGTGTGTGTAGTGGTATGATATATGCTTGTGTGCACATATGTGTGTGTGTCTGTGTGCGCGTGCGCACACGCATGCCCATGTACATTCATGTAGAATCCACATGAAGATGTTGGGAGTCTTCCTCCATTCCTTTCTGTCTTACCCCTGGAGAGAGGGTCTCTCACTGAATCTGAAGTTCGATAGTTCAGCTAGACTGCTTGGGGATTGAACTCAGGTCCTCATGCTTGCACAACAAACTCTCTTATTCACTAAGCCAGCTCACCAACTCAAACTATACTTGTTTTAAGGCCGAGTGTGTGTGTGTGTGTGTGTATGCCAGG
The DNA here is from genome assembly GCF_978045245.1 of Mus caroli. Taxonomy (NCBI): domain Eukaryota; kingdom Metazoa; phylum Chordata; class Mammalia; order Rodentia; family Muridae; genus Mus; species Mus caroli. The sequence continues at coordinate 75,717,741 of NW_028227269.1, forward strand.
AGTCAGCATTTTGTGTCTTCCTCAGTTGCTTTCCACTTTATTTTCTGGGGTAGGATCTCTCAATGAATCTTGACCTCACTGTTTTCAGCTACCAAGCACCAGGGTTCTTCCAGTCTCGGTTTGCTTGCATTGCAAGTGCATACAATTATGGGTTCTGAGGATCCAAACTCAAGTCCTCAGTTCTACGTGGCTAGCAGTTTACCAAATGAGCCATCTCCACAGTCCAAGGTTTCAACTACCAGGATAGCATACTGCCTCAATACAGAATACAGTCCATTATCTTGAGTTAGAAACTATGGTAATTTTTCTTTGGTCCTCTCCCTGCCCCCCACAGCTCCCTCTCTTTTGTGTTTGTGTGTGTGTGTGTGTGTGTGTGTGAGAGAGAGAGAGAGAGAGAGAGAGAGAGAGAGAGAGAGAGAGAGAGAGAGAGAGAGAGCAGGTTCTCTATATAGGCTAGACTCACCAAGGAGCTGAGGTTGGCCTGGAGCATGTGATTTTCTTGACCAAGCCTCCCTAATGCTGGAGGTTGAACCAAGAGACTTGTACATGTTAGCATGTTAGGAAGCACTCCAAGCAATCAATACTCTAGTCTAATTACTTTCATTTAAAAGTTTTAGGGTTACCTATAATTGCACCATTTCTCCTTTCCCTTTTCTTCTTTCAAACCTTCCCAAGTATTTTTCCCCACTCTCCTTCAAATTTATGGCCTCTTTTTTCACTAATTGTTATTGCATATATATATATATATATATATGCATATATATATGCACATAACATATATACATATGTGTGTGTATGCATATATACTCCTAAATATAAGCCATTGAGTTTGTATAATGTTCTTTGCATGTATGTTTTCAGGACTCACCATTCGGCACTGGACAACCAAATGGTATGTTCTCTCTGGGGAAAACCCACCTTTCTTGCTCCCAGCTTTCCTCAGTCGATTATAGTTCTTTGAGGAGAGTTCAAGTCTCAAGAGCTTTTCCTGTGTTCACTTGGCATGTCCTTGTTCAGTTCATGTCACCCTTGTTCAGTTCAGATTTGGCATAGTTTCTGATGTTACTAATAGACACAATCTCACGTCAAACTTCCTGATCCTTTGGCTTTTACAGTCTTTCCATTCCTTCTTCCACAGTGTTTCTTTAGCTTTAGATACGGGACTGTTTGATGTATGCATTGGGATTGGGTTCTACAACTCTCTCTGCATATTGATTGGCTGTGGTTTTCTGTAGTGGTCTTCATCTGTTGCAAACAGAAGTTTCCTTGATGAGACATGTAGACTACAAATATCTGTGGATTCAAGGGCAGATGTTTACAGGGTGTGGCTATGAATTATGCTAGCTTAGTAAATTAGTGGTTATAGATTCTCCACTAATAACCAGGACTTCATAGCCCTGGGTAGTTGGCTAGGTTTCCATTACCAGGCATGTTTTCCCTCTTGTTGAGTGGGTGGTAAGTTCGATTAGAGAGTTGTTGGTTACTACCAAAGTACACATGCCACTACTGCACCCTTATTGAGCCATGCTGGTCATTGATGTGGGTCCTAGGCATCACAGCTGAGTAGAACTGTTGCTTGCCTCCCTCCTTTGGAACCTTTTATGCCTTCTGGTACTGTGAAAGCTAGTTCTCAGGGAGGGGGCATTCAGGTCAGTTCCAGCTCAGGAGCCCCTCTGGTTGCTGTTTCTGAAGTGAATCTCTGTCTGCAGGCAACCAAGGATGACAGCAATAAGGCTATATGTTTTGGGAGTCTCTTTGACAGCCCTGACCAACAACTCAAAAGAGGTCTTCTTATGTCTGGTATTGGGAATTTTGTTAGAAGGTCTTTGGCTCTTAGAAGGAACATCATTAGCCAGGACAATCCAACTTTTGGCTCCCCCTTCCTCTTTGAGACAGGGTTTCTCTGTGTAGCCCTGGCTGTCCTAGAACTCACTCTGGAGACCAGGCTGGCCTCAAACTCACAGAGATTTGCCTGCTTCTGATACCACTGCCTGGCTCAGTCCAATTTTTAAATGAAAATTATTATTATTTTTTCAAACTTTACATCTGCCATAATGAAGCTGGATGAATTTGATAAATCTTATAATCTTAAATATTAATCTCTTCATCTAAAGAGACTGGATTAAATTAAATTACTTTCTCCCATTTATCATTAGGGATAATATTTCAGAAGGCAGTAATGAAAGCTAATGTTTTAAAAATTTTCAATGCTTACTACATTTTTGAGTGCTTTTAAGCTAGTAATCCTGTTGAAACTGTGATGAAATTAAACACATACAAAAGGAAGTTTCTCCCTATAGAGCCATAGAGGGACAAGCAAATGGCATTATTATTGTGCAGAATTAAGAGCTCAGAAGGAGTAGCCTTCTCAAGTGGTATGATCATCAGCTCAATTGTATCTTCCAGAGTTTTCCTGTCTCGCTGGTACCTTTAGTGTGTTCATTTCATGGCCAGTTCATCTGTCGTCACTGCTGTCTGCAGCACTTTGCTTTATAGGCTGACTTTATTCACACCTAGGGGAAAGAGAATCCTCTCCCCTAGGCATGGACGGAAAGTCTTCCTTTTGGTCTGATGGGGGCTGGTTTACTCCAAGAGTATAATGATATTAAGGTGATTAATTATAATACTTTGGGACTATTATGATTCTCTCAAAAATCAACACAGCATAATTTAGGTTCTAGGTCACAGTGTAGTAAAAAATACAGTCAAATCTCAGTGGCTTCAACATCAAAGATAGATCACTTGCTCAAATTACATGAAGGAGTTGGATGGGTTGCTTCATGGGGTTCTGGCTTGGGAACCTGAACTCAAATGCTTCACCATCTTTAGCAATATTAGTCTCACTGCATATCGTGGTGTATGCCTTCCAGCTACTTGGCAAGGTTAACAAGGATAATTTAGCAAAACTTTGTCTCATCATAGGGTTTACTGGAAGTACCTGAAATGAAATGAAACCAAACCAAACCCAAAACAATAACAACAAAAACAAAAAAACAGCTGGCCAGTGAGATGGCTCAGCAGGTAAAGGCACTTGTCACCCAGGCTGATGATCTGAGGGACCTACCTGATAAACGGAAAGAAAAAAGAACTGATCTTCCATCGACAGGAGTGCTGCTGTGACATGTGCAGACCTGGTATACACACACACACACACACACACACACACACACACACACACACACACAAATGTAATAACAATTTAAAAACCCACTAATACAGATTTTGCGGCTAAGTGATAGTAACTAGTGTAAGGACTTATACTGACAAATAGCTGTGCCTAGGAATGGCATCACTTCTATTGACCAATGGTAGAATGGCTATCCCTGTCTCATAGTTTGGCTCAACTACAAACGGGATATTGAGGGCTGGTGTGACCTTTTTAATGTCTGAAAGGAAAGGGTAAACTTTGCAATTCTCTCCTGTTCTGGGAATAGTAGACTCAGGTTGAGTTGTTCTTCTGAAGTGGTTATCTAAAAAGATAGCAAGTTAAAGCAAGAACAAACCCATGAAACTGTTATCATGGGGAATCTGTAGTGGATAGCGCATCAATCTATAATATGAAGTATATGCGGCTTCCACTTGATGAAGACAGGAATTTAGCTGTGGAGGCAAGTCATAAGAGGAGAAAGTCGGCCTAGTTTCATCAGCCTTCAAATCAATCACTTCATTTACTCTCCTGATGGGAATGGTTAGCGCTAGCTTTTTAATGAGGACTTGGCTCAAAAGTGACTTAAACCACTTACTAAATCTGACCATTTTTCATATTTCTTTTTTTTTTTCGAAATAGGACATAAACCCCAGACTTTTAATAAAAATATTCTCACTTTTGCTGCCAGTCCAAGATTATCATAGTAAATCTAACAGGAATACTTTAAAAAAAAAACTACAAATTACATTCTCCCAGCAATGAATAATTCCATTCTTTAAAAGAAAACAAATAGGAAGGTACAGGAATGCTTTGGCTTCCATAAGAAACACAAGTAGCCATATAGAGTTGGAGAAATCCTGTTGTACACAAAAATACAGAGTACTAGCCTAAACACCATAGACCCCACCAGGCAAGGTTAATACCTGAATAGAGCAATCCTCATAGAACACTGGAGATAAGAGTTCCCCGGTGAATACAGTTTTTTTTTTTTCATTTTTTTTCTCACAGATTATTTAGCAGATTTAATTTTTACAAACTTTTTTAAAAAGCAAAGTAGGAGAGGACTATCTATGGCATTGTTGAAAATGCTCATTAGTAAATAGCTGCAGATAGTTACTAGGCCATGCCATGTCTAAAGGTGTGGCTTCCTCAAGCAAGCAGAGGGGTTGGTGGCAAAGGCCTGATTTTCTCTCTCATATCCTTAAGACAGGACAGGATGGGATGAGATGGCCACACCAGCTAACCACTGAGGTCACAAGTGGCAGCTAAAAGTGTACCAGAACTTTCTACTCTGGGACCTCTGTTCTACTCCCTCAACAAAGTTTTTTCAATAAGGCTTTTATTTCTCTTCCCAGCTGGACATAACGCTTCCAGAAGTGGCTTAAACTATTCAGACATCTCTTTTACCACTTTTACTTTCTTCTTCTTCTTCTTTTTCTTTTTGGTGGTGTCACTGTCCCCCTCTCCAGTCTCGCCCCCACTTTCCAGCACAGTTTTGGGCTTTTTATCCTTCTTACTCTTCTTCTTTTCCTTCTGCAGGGGAGCTGTTGGAGGGGTCTCATCACTTTCACTCTCACTATCCCGCTTCCTTTTTATGTTTACTGCTTCAGCAGCTAACTGAGGGGCTTGTACTGCTTCGGTAACCAGTGTGTTCTTGCCAGAATCACTATAGTCAATGTAATCCTGTTTCCATGTGGCAGGGGTATTGTCTGTGGGTTTGCCATGCTTGTCCAGAAGGCCCTGCTTGATCATCATCTTCTTCTGACTTGCCTTTGGACCTAAACCCCACTTGCGAGGATAAGTGTCTCTTTCCATAATCACCCTCTTTATTTTGGCTACTATACCATGGTCACAAGTAGAAATCACTGCTGTAGTCATCAATGCAATTGCCATGCAGATAGCTTCCCCCTTAGTAGTAATGACCACAATCTCCTGGTTGACCTCAATGCCATCTTCATATCGAAGAAGACCAGGAAGCATGATCTTGGCCCCATAGCAGATTGCATTCACTGCACTATCTTTCATAACCAGACGTTTATGAGATGTCAACAGCTTTTCCAAAGGGTAAACAACACGCCGCAAGTAACTCTCATCCTTATGGTTATCATACAGCCACTGAGCATCGAGTACATCATGCATTGTCACCATGTGGTCCTTTTCACTCATGACTCCAGAACGCACCCTCCGAAGTTCCTGCATCTGACCGCCAACTCCCAGTAACAAGCCAAGGTGTACGCATAGTGTCCGAATGTAGGTGCCAGCTTCACAGCTTACCCAAAAGATTCCTAATCTTCTTTCAGGATCATATTCTATCATTTTGCTCTCGTAGATAGTCCTCACTCGAAGCTGCCTCTTTACTGCAGCAATAAGTGGGGGTCGCTGAAACAGGGCACCTGTCAGAGTTTCTAGGGCCCTAGAAAGCTGAGTACCCCCTTCAATAGCATTGTGCAGCCGGACAATTCCAACATACTCTTTGCCTGCACTTTGTTGTGATTTCACCAAACGAGTGGCTCGTTCAATGCACACAATTAAACAACCAGTCACTTTGGGATCTAGTGTGCCACTGTGGCCAGTCTTCTCTACCCGAAGTATTCGTCGGATCCAGGCTACCACCTCATGGGAAGAGGGGTTAGAGGGCTTGTCAAGATTAATGAAACCTGTCCTGATATAGTCCCCAATCTCCCTCTTCAGAGGATTTGAGCCACAAGGAATAGGTGTATAGTGTGTTGTCCTTACATTTAGCTTATCAAAATTCTTTAGTAACAAGGGCCACTGAGAAGTGTCTAATTGAGCCACTTTGGATTCTGGTTTGATAAGAAATTCTTCAGCATGTTGTATTTCGGCTACATCTTCTTCTTGTAATGGCTTCCGGTCTTTTTTCTTCTTATGCTTCTTTGGGAATGTAATTACTTCTGCATCCGCCATCTTGAACTCATATTTCTTTTTTTGTAGTCCCTGTTCATGTTATCAAGTTCATAGTTTTAGAACTAGCAATTAATAACTTATCTAGAATAATTTCTTTATTTTACAGATGAGAAAACAGGAGGTGGTCAATGAATAAAAATCATTATTCAAGGTCCTATCTTCTTGTCCACAGTAGCAACTGTATTATCCTTTTTCTGATTTCCTGAAAAATAGAATATCGTAGAGGTGAAAAGGCATATAACTACTGTAAAACAAAGAAAAGTAAAAGTTATCAAGAATGTTTCTAGAACTACATTAGTTGGTATACATTGGTAGAGATGCAATAGTTTTAAGTTACTTCTTAAGCAGATGTTGCAGAGTCTCCTGATTCCCCCACTATAGTCATAGGAGATACCTCAAAGGTTTGATTGGAGAATTAAATGGTGGAAGAAAAGAGTTTAGCATGGGGCCTTGTTCTCAGCAATGTTACACCTTCAGTATTATTTTTATTATAGGCATAGTAAAATGGTAGTAAATTTCAAACTAGTTTCTACATGAATGTTCACCACTTAGGAAATATGATAGCATTCAAGTTCGTTAACTTTGATCTAGCTAATCTCTCAATAAAGTAGCCACTCATGTACCTCACTTTCATTTGGATATTTCCCATTATCTAGGAGTTGACCCCTTCACATCTCACATCCACATTTCTAACTGATGACTAAGAATTGACCCCGGCTGAACCACAGAAGAAACTAATGAGTTGCTAGGGCCCTCTAGTTCTTAGTGTAACAGGTGATGGAGAATGTTGTGAAGGTTTTTTTTTTTTTTCTTTAAATTTAAACTTTAATTTTTTTTTTCTTGTGCTGAACCTGTCTGTGATTTTGAGGCTAAGTAAAGATAGGCTCATGACTTCATTTCAGAGGGGAGCAGTGGGGGATGAGGTGACATCCCATCTTGTGTTAATGCAAATCAGAAGCCAGGGACTAGAGACCCAAGTGAGCAGCTGGAGCGAGAAGAGAGAGTGTGAGGAGTTTCAGCCGCAGAGTGGGAGGGTGCAGACTGTAGAGAAAAACGCCCTCACAAGGTGTGCTCTCTGTGAGTGATGTGTACAACCGGTTAACACTTAACTGGCCTGTGGAAGATTTGAGTTACAGAGTCCCTTTGGAGAGAATAGAAGACATGTAGTGATATATATATTTTTCCTTTGTAGTGTTGGAGGTTGAATCTAGGACTTGTAGTATGGTAGACAAATACTCCCAAAACTGAGCCTTCCTTCCCACTTTTATTTTTGAATCAATTAGTCACTATTATTATTTGAGACAGGGTCTTTCTAGCTCACTAGATACTCCAGGCTAGACTATAACTTAAAACAATCCTTTGGCTTCAGCTTTCCCTCCTCAGTGCTAGAATCAGGTATGCGTCGCAACAATTGATTTAAGACTGTAGTTTTCAAAGAGCCCAGTTAGTATTCCTTCCTGTTTGAATTTTTCAGAAATTCATTACTGGTCTAGAACTGAATGTGAAAAGATTTGTTCCCACATATCAGTTGCTTAGCTGATACTTCTAATTCTGGGATGGTAACTACATCCTGAGCATGGCCTGAAGGAGCTTTGAGAACAGTGTACTGTGACACTGAGCAGAGACCAGAATTGCTGAAGAACTACTTTCTCACTGTATTTCAGAGTCCTCAGTTGGCCCTTTCTTATATACTATGCTGTTCTATAAAGATGTACTAAGTTCTTCACAAATATTTCTAGTGGGTTTTTCTTAAATAGAAAGTAGGTGGGATACTTTGATTTCTATAGTTTTAATATTTCTTAGGGGATAATTAAAGCCAGATTAAAGGAGCAGAGAGTTTGAGGCACACATAAAACTTTGAATGTAGAGATCTTCAAGTACTGCAAATGGTAGAGTGTGTTAATTAACTAGAAATGGTTCCTCTTTTTCCCTAGAAAACATTCAAGTCACACATACTAGTTAAAGTACTTTTTAGATGCTGTGTTGAAGCCTCAAAGTAAACATTCTACCTCTGACTCCTAAAAATGTTCTAGGTTGTGGGTGTAGCCCAGTAGAAAAAACATCCTTAGCATGCACATACTCACACAAAAGGAAACATAGTTCAGGTTTTTGACTGTTGAAATTTTAGCCCTTGATCCATCTAAGTATAGTATAAGCCTAAATTTTGCTTATTTGCAACAGAGAACTGAGAGTCTCATGGAAGTTATCTACACATTTAATAAATGACTACAGATTTGTTGAATGATGACACCCAAGCTTTTTGGCTAGATCATAATTCTGAATTCACCAGAGTTTTGTGTGACCTTCAATAAGCCACTGTGTTTTCTCTAAGATACCTCAGAGTGCTTTATTTCGAAGAGACTTTAACCCAGTCACAGGTCCGGAAAATCTTCTCAGGGTGCGAAGCTCCTGGAGGCACAGACATTTTCCTTTTTAAAAAGCACTATCCTTTTCATTTTAGAAACACAGTTCCTGATCTAGAATAAACATTGGGAATTTATGAGAGTTATTAGGTAGATTGCATTCTTGGCAGGCTACGACCTCTTTAATGTCTTTTCTGTGTCTTTTGATTACTAGCTTATAAAAGGGTGGCCCTGTTTACTCAGAGATACGTTTCCAAAGTATTTACTAGTATTTATCTGTGCTGAGAGGAATAATTGTCTTGAGGGCAGCTTTTCTACTCAGTCACCCCGCTGAGTCCTCAGGCTTGGGATCTGGTCCCCAGGCTACAGGGAAGAGTTCGGCAAGGGAAGCTCATCTTCCGGCCCTCTGATTGGCCAGTTCGCACTCCACTCACTGGTCTTCCCGCTCTGATTGGCCCCGGCGGCACCCCTTCGGCCCGCGACTACTTTGTGTGTCACGGCGGAGCGGCTGGGTCCTCCCGCCCAGCTCGCCCTCCGGGACGGTCTGTCGGAGGTAGCCCTTCGGCTCTCGGCTCAGCATCGCGGGCGTCAGGATCCCCGAGTGCGAGCGGGTAGGAAGCATCCTAGGGAAAAGCCTCTCCTCTCCTGTACTCAATAAACTTCCGCCTCCGAAGGGCTGAGGCAGCAGCGGCTGAGAACAGCCCGGCTTCGAACTCGGGCTCTGCGGGGTTTTCTCTTCAGATGGAGACAGAGCCCGCAGGGTAGCCGGACCGCCCGGAGCCGCGGTGGCACTGTGTGCTCGTGCCTCAGCGGATGAGCAGCAGAGAGTACCCCGAAACTAGTACAGAGCCCTATTGAGCCTCAGCGGGGTGCGCCTCTGGGCGATGGGCCCGGCCGGCCAGGGCGTGGGGAGCGCTGTTCCCCTCAGCCTCCGACCCTCAGGCGGCCTTCGCCTGTAGAGACCAAAGCCCGAGCCCGCGCGCGGCCGCTGTCCGGCTGGAACTCGGGTCCCGCCGTGGCCCCGTGGATGCTGCAGCTCCGCTGTCCACCGGCACAGAGAGGAAGGGGACGGGGCGGAGCCTGTGCACATGCCAGGGTCGCTGGAGGAGGCCGCGGCCGGCGCATGCGCGCCCTCCCCCAGCAGGCTGGGACGCCGAGGGGCGCGCGCCCCTCTCCGCGCGCGCCCGCTCGCTCGCTCCCTCGCTCGCGCCGGCCGGCGGCTTCCCCGCCTGCGCTCCGGGTCGGAGCCACTCGGGCGCGTGCGCGCGTGGTCTCGGGCCGACCCGAGTGGCCGGGTTCTCTGGGCTCCAGGCCCCCGCCGCCCCCTCCCCGGCTCCCAGCCAACCCGTCCCTCCCTTTCCTCACGGAATGGGGCCGGCGCTGCTCGGGGTCGCGCGTCCTGGACCCGGCTCGCGCTCGGTCTCGCGCTGTCAGCCGCTGCCTGGCTCGCGCCGCCTTGCGCTTTCCCTCAGTCAGTGGCGCCGAAGGCTCCGTTAAGCGGCGGCCGCGGTTCCTGTTTCCGTTTCTTCCTCTCCCTTCAGTCGGGAGTAGCATCCTCCACCCCAGCACCCCTCCCACTCTCCCGCCGCGGCCAGCTGCAGCTGGAGGCAGCGGCGGCGGCGACGGGGGACGGCGCCGACCGCCTCGCTCCCGCCTCGGGTAAGGGGGCGTTAGGGAGCCGGGCCCCGCGCGCCGCGGACTCCCAGGACGGGGCGGGCGCGGGCTCTGTGGAGCCTGGGCTGCGGGCGCTCCTTCGTCCTCCCAACGATCCCGGGCCTGTTGCTGCAACTGCTGCAGCCGCTGCTCAGCCAGCGGCCCCAGGAAAAGTGGGGAGGGAGCCTCCGGGACGCCCCGGCGTTGCCTTGGCCCCTTGGGTGAGGGGCGCCGCGGCGTCGGGCATCCCAGGACCTATGGGATGGGGGCGGGGTGGGAGGTGTCCCTCAGCGAATCTCTGCATCTACCGCTCCTTGCCCCCGCAGCCGGGTCCCCACGGTCAGACCGTGGGAAGGTGGGTTCCTTTGCTTTGCTTTGCTGTGTGGGCTTCTGGGGCTGGAAATCGGAGTGAACCCGCACAAAGATGCGTTCTGGCGAGTGGCTGAGGCAGGGTAGTTAATGGCCTGGGTGCCTCGGTATCCCCTCCCTTTGATCTGCGAATGACAAGCTGGAGGCTGTGGAGTGTCTCAACTTATTTGGGAAGGTTAAATGAGTCATATCAGCTCAGCGGAGGTCTGTCCTGCTGGAGTTGGGGTGGTTTGTCAGTAGCAGCACCTGTTCTCTGGATGTAGGCTTTGCAATCCTCAGGGACGTATTTCTTAAGTTAAATGGCACTGTCATGGTTAGGGTTTAGCACCCTGGTGAGCTTTTAGCGCTTTGCCTTAAATGTGGAGGCCTTGGAGAAAAGCAAAGAAAGTAGTGTTTTTCCTTGTGTCTAATTCTGCACGTTACTTTAAAGAAAACGCAAGGAGGTGAGCCCAGGAAAACCATATCCTCCCGTACCTCCCGTAGATCACTCCGAACTTAAAGGTTTCAGGGAACAAATGCAATGGAAGGTTTTTTTTTTTTTTTTTTTATCAATTTAAGAGTTAAATTTATCACAAGTCACTGGCTTAACTTTGCCTTTGCTCCGTAGAAACTCTTAAGTAGGTTTTATTTTAGTTGTCTTGTTCTTCTTGGGGTTAAGTGCTTATTTATTTTCTTGGTTAAAGTTCTGTGTAATATGCATACTTCTTTTAAAGGGTATATCATATATAAAGTATTTTAGGGGAGAAATTATATACTGAAGCAAAGAAGTAAGATGCTTCTTTTCTTTAAGGCAACATAGGAGTCTCTGACAATAGTACACTCCTGTACATTGGCTGTCCTTCTGATAAGAAGTCTTAATTATAAATACGAGAGTATTTTAAAACACATATATATAGCATTTGAAATTGCAGGCCGAGTGAAAATGTAGGGAACAAGAGACGACTAGGCTGTAAGCATATGAGGGTGGCTTGGAGGTTTGGGTTTTCAGTTTGCTGTTATAAATCGAGAATTCTGTTTGAGTTGAAGAGCTGAACAGCTGGAATGAAACTTGCATAGATTGCAGGAACGTGCAGAAATGTCTTTGATCAGATAGTGAGTTAATATGAAGGGTGTCTTGTGATCTACTAGGAGAGTGATTCAAAATAACTTAAATATGACACACTACAGATTGTATTTTAAGGATTTTTTAAAATCTAAAAGTCATTTGAGGTTGTTTTCTCTGTAAGTCAGCTGTATTTGATATATATAGAACTGAGACCAAGACAGTTATTCTGATTCTATAATGTGGTCTTTAAAAAAATAACATCTAAATAATTTTTTTTCAAAGGAGTAACAGCGACCTCAAAAGTGATGAATTTTGAAATTTTCTAGTGTGTCACAAAATGTGTGTGTGTGTGTGTTTTTTTTTTTTTTTTTTTTTTTTTTTTTTAATGCAGTTATTTTAGGTTGGTCTGGAGGGGGAGCTAGTGCCAAAGCAAAGTGTAGCTTAATAGCTGTTTGAACTTTTTGAGATTTTTATGACCAGTATACATTTTTAATTAAAACACTAGGGGTATTGATGTGGACATAGTAACTGTACATAGTTATTTGTGGGGTGTGTATATTGGATATTAGAAATTAGTTTTAGAAATCGATCATGAATAATGAAAGCAGGTGTTTAAGTGTTTTGAGTTTCTTATCTACAATTCTGAAAATGTGTACTACAACTTGAATGTGCTGTAGCATCTCCTCACTCCTCTCGGGCAGTGCATTGATAGTGGACTATGCTCCTGACCCTCTGCTCGTATTGAGTATTCTTGCTTTATAAAATCTGCACTCCCAAAAAGGTAAAACAAAAAGCCAAAAGATAAAAAGCTTCAAGCAGAGTCCTGGAGAGGTAGATATATTCACTGTGTAGTGAATTCTCTCTGTTAAAAACCAGATAATTTTAGTAAAGAAATGTCCCTGTAGGTAGTTGGACAGCAGAGTCTCAAGGTCATTTTGCAGTCTATTATATGTTGAATTTGTTTGAATATAGAATAGTTATTTTTATGATGTGTGACATTTTGTTTAATTTCTAAAGTATATGGGTTTGATTTGTGTCTGATCACTCACATACTCTTTAAATCTACAAAAATTGATAATGATGTGTATTTAAAAATTATTAAAATATTTATTTTTTTGAGGGTAGTGATGAGCCTTTTGCTATTCACATTCTTAAGTAAATAGAACCTTACCAGTGCTAATTAAAAAAATAGATCCCTTTCCATTCAGTGGTTGTTATTGGTTTACTTTATAAATTGCATTTAGTAAAAGTATATTGGTTTAACTAAATGATAGATGTGCCCATTTTATAGCATACTTATAAACCTGGAACTATTTTGTTTTGTAAACACAAGATTTTTAAAAAGTCAGTATGTTTTTTCCTTAAAAGGAAACTAAGATTGTAAACATTTGAAACCAAAGCCCTGTTCTCTGTGTTACTGCTGATCTTGTGCTTTTCAGATGAGTAGGATGGGAGTAAAGATCAGTACAGATTCCCTGTGGTCCTCTTACTCTTTGACTTACATTTCTCTACCACAGAGTAGAATGGGTTACTGTTTGAATTGTTTTTAACTTGTAGCTCATTATAGTGACAGTCAAAAGTGTTTAAAGGTAAACACATATTTTTTTACAACTGATTTTTAAAGAGCCTTAAAAAAATCCCCAACATACTATAGAATTAATATAATACTGTACATTTTAAAAAATAGAATATGGGCCAATAGGGCCCTGCTCTGGAATTAGGCCACGCGTGTCAGTTTAAGAGTTATTCATGTATACTACAGAGTGCATAGTAATAAAAGGCTAATTTCATTAAGTTGCTTGTCAGTGTTCTTTTGTGAGGCAGGGTCTCACTCTGTAGCCCTGGTTGGCTGGAAGCTACTAGGTGTAGCTCAGGCTGGCCTTGAACTCATCCTTCCATGTTCTGGAATTAGAGACATGGAACATTACACTTTTTTTTTCCTCCAAGAAGACTTTATTTGTCAAAACCTAATAGTCATGCATTACTACTTAAGACAATCATTCATTTAATGCAATTGATAATACATTTAGATTATTGATAAAGATGGAAAATATGGTTAATAGCTTCTCTACCAAATCCACTGTCTTTTGTGTGTCTTACTGTGTTGCTCAGCTGGCCTTGATTTTGCTGTGATCCTTAGCATCAGACTTTTGAGTGCTGGGATTACAGTCATGCTCTATCTTTATGGTGTTTTTTTTCCTCTTAGGTTCATAGATTTTTTTTTCCAGGCAAAACTTTAGTTGGTGTGTTGAATAGATTTGTTCTAACTTTTTTTTTTTTTGCTTGTTTTTGAGGCAAAGACAAAAGATTAGAATACCAGTTTTGTAGAGTTTAACATTGTTAGGTGAAAATAACTGGACTTGATTTAAAAAGGGTTATGCAATATGAACTAACTGGTACCTCCAGAGCTCGTGTTTCTAGCTGCATATGTAGCAGAAGATGGCCTAATCGGCCATCATCGGAAGGAGAGGCCTTTGGTCTTGCGAAGATTATATGCCCCAGTACAGGGGAATGCCAGGGCCAGGAAGCAGGAGTTGGGTGGGTTGGGGAGCAGGGTTGGGGGGAGGGTATAGGGGACTTTCAGGATAGCATTTGAAATGCAAATGAAGAAAATATCTAATAATAATAATAACAAAAAAGAACATCAAAAAAAAAAGGAAAGAAAAGGGTTATGGGATGGTGAGTATGTATCTTAGTGGTAGCTGTGCTTAAAGTCAAACACAAAGAGAAGGTCGTATGGCATTAGGGAGGTTGCCAGTTGCATTATTGCTTTACTTTAAAGCATGTCTCTTAATTTCCTGGAACGCATTCTCTTGCCTCTTATGCTATTTCTGTCTGTGTGTAGAGCTCCTGATTACAAGGAGCTGCCTTTTTAAGAAAATGAATTATTTATCTTTGCATACCTCTTTGCAATAACATACTGTAAAAAGCAATACAGAATATGGAGATTCACTGAAGAGAACTCAGTCTAAAATGAACAACAGTGTTCTTTACTCATGGGAGTTCACAAGGGGAAAGTGTCAAATAACTGGAGCCTTCATCAGATAGGATCAGACTGGTTCAGTCTGTCTGGCCGTGTAAGTAGCAAGTGGTCATAGTTTTGATGTCTTCTTGAATATTTCATTCACTCACAAATCATGTGTCAAAAGATTGTAATTTTGAGAAAACTTACTCAAAATCAGCTAACACGTAGAAAATATTTTGCTTTCTTTTTTAACATAAGTTTTGATTTTTCCTATTCCTTCAGAAAGCTTAACAAAATTCTAGGGCTTAAGGTGGCTATTGAAATTCTTGAGGTGGAAAAGTCCCTTCCTTGTCCTTGGTGAATTGATTCTCAGAAGCTTCAGGAGTCAATAACCCCGACTGCCTCCCCGTACAGAGTTATAGCTATCTTGCCCTCCGGTATCCAAGTATTAGCACAGATTGACCCTGCATGTAGATTGTCAGGTGTGGGCATATAAAGGGATACATGCTACTTTTAATTTGTAAGTATTCTAGGAATAGTCATGTTCTCAATGCTAAGTATGTCTACTAAAAATGGCCAGATGATATACAGTCAAGAGTAGTTCCTCTTAATTCAAAAGATGCTATTAGTGCTTAACTATAATGACATAAAGATATAATGGAAATGGAATCAGCAAAAATGTCCATTTTGTAACAGAGTTAGCAGACCAGGTGTCAGGTAAGACTAATTCCTGTGACATCTGTCACTGCAGAGGACTAGAGCCATGCAGATAAATGATAAGTAATGGTCTTATCAAGAATCATGTGCAGATTTACTCAGTATATGATTATACAATTTCTGTTATTGTCTGCTTCCATTGTAAACGAAAGACTAGAAAACAAGCTACCTATTTTGGGATCTGGAAAGGGAGATGGACTTATAGAAAAAGTATAGAAAAAAACTTGCTTGGTTATTTAGGGTCTTGGTCTGTAGTCTCGCTACACAGAAAATAAACTTGTGATCCTCTTACCTTTGCCTCCTGCCTCCCCGGTGCTTTGCTTGGTGCTTGTACTATTGGGATGCATGACTGCACTCAGCTATTTATTTTAAAAAGTTAAAAAAAGGAAAAATTTCTTCAAGTTTTATTGAGATATAATTGACAAAAGTATATTTAAAGTACATACACACACACACACACCACACACACACACAGACACACACATACACACTTATGAAAAGACTAGTACAGTAAACTTGACAAGTCATGTCAGATAACGACCTGTTTATATTGTTTATATATATATATATACATATATATGTTCTTACATATCATAATGTTCTTACAATATAAACAATATATATATATATATATTGTTTATATTGTAAGAACATTTATGATTTCTCTCAGCAGATCTCAGGTGTGCATGACAGTGATACTAACTATATTCACAAAGTGTGCATTAAATCTCTAGACTGTATTTGTCCTGCATAAAACATAAAACAGTGGGGACTTTGCACTCTTCAGTCAGCATCTCTCCATTTCTCCTTGGCTCTGAGTCCTGCCTGGGTAATCACTGTCTGCTTTCTGCTTCTGTGAGTTTTCCTTTTTAAAATCTCCACATACAAATGAGATCACCATGCAGTGTTTGCTTCTCAGTACTCTGCTTGGTTCACTTTGTACTCTGTTCTCCGTGTTCATCCGAACAACATTGCAGAGGAGGCAGAAGTTTAGAAGTTTAGTTATACTTTCAGTGGGCCTGAGAATGAAATGAACATGAACTGGATGCGTAGAAGAAACGCATATACATTTATCCAATGCAAGTCTTGTTTACTGACTTTCCTTGTAAGGAGAGGAAGACATCATGACAGAGTGGAACACTTAAGTGGTCAGTTTGTAGGGTTTGAAAAAGGAGTTGAGCCGGGCGTGGTGGCACATGCCTTTAATATCCCAGCACTCGGGAGGCAGAGGCAGGCGGATTTCTGAGTTCGAGGCCTGCCTGGTCTACAGAGTGAGTTCCAGGACAGCCAGGACTACACAGAGAAACCCTGCCTCGAAAAACCAAAAAAAAAAAAAAAAGGAGTTGAGTTGTATGGGGCGGATTAGTAAGTAAGATATTTTTTTAACCAACTTTGTTTACAGTTCTCTTTCTTGCTTTCAACTTTCCAACTCTGATAAGTATGTTGGGTTGCTTTTTTAGTACAGGGAAGGCATTTTTCACTTGGGAGTTTCATCTCCTACTTTTAAGATTTTTTTTTTTTTTTTTTGTAGTTGTACCTACTGTGTTTAAAGTGCCTTTTAACTCAAAATTGTTAGTATACTACTAATGGGGTTTCCTTTTTAAAGCTTTTTTTAAATTTATTTTTATTTATTTATGTGTGTGTGTAAGAGTGTCTATAGAAGCCAGAAGAAGGCATTGGATTCCCTGGAGCTAGAGTTACAGGCTGTGAGCTGTTCAGTGTGGGTGTTGGAGATAAAACTCTGGTCCTCTGAAAGAGCAGTAAGTGCTTTTAATTGCCGAAGCACCTTTCTGCACCCATGATTTGTAACTTTTAAAGTCTGACTAAAGTTCTGTTGTATACATGTATGCATGCTCATACATTTGGCCTCCACATGCCTGAGTTTAACATAGAGAACTGGGTTATAGCTCAGGTTGTCTACTTTTGTCTGGCATTTATGAGAGTTTTGTTCAATATCTTAATATTGCACAAACAAAACAATAACATCCCTTTCCAACAAACTGAGAGTTAAAAATGTTTGAAAATAGTTGGAACATGTAGACTTTTTCACTAAACAATTTGTTAACTATTTACAACAGATTGTATTTAGTATTGTAAGTAATCCAGAGATAATTTAAAGCATATAGTAGCAAAGTATAAAGTAGGGTTCTGTGCATCCTATTACAAGTTATACACAAATACTGTGTCCTTTTATATGAGTCCTTTGGGCATCTGGTTTTAGTTATTAGTGGTAGGGGCTATCTTAGAACTAATCACCCACAGATATGGGCCTCATTTTATTTTTTCTCTCTCTTCTTCCTGTCTCTTCCTCTCTCCCTCTTTCTCCCTCCCTTCCTTCCTATCTTTTTTTTTTTTTTTTTTTTTTTTTTTTTTGACTGTCTCACTGGGTAATCTTCGCTGGCCTGGAGCTCTCAAGTTCCCAGAGATCAGCGCCTGCCTCTGCCTCTGCCTCCTGAGTGCTGGGACTAAAGGGGTTGGTCCCCATCCCTACTCTGTGCAGGTGACTCACTTATCTGTTGGTGAGTCGATTACCAATCGATAATCACCTAGATTGGTTCTGTATTTTGGTTGTCAGAGAGAATGAGTAAGAGGTACAGAGATCTCTCTGACATACTGATTTTATTCCCTGTGTGTGTGCACCCAGAATTGGGTCACTGGAGCATATGTTGATTCTATGTTTAAGTTTTGGAGGAACCTTGATCCAGGTTTTTATAATGACTGTACCAATTCACATGGCCACCAGCAGTGTAAGAGGGTTTTCTTTTCTTCATATTCTTGTCCAGTCTTGCTATCTTGTCTGTATGTAAGAGTTGTTACTCTTATTTATATGGAATTTGCTTATTAAATATAAAAATAACATAGGTTAACATACAGGAAGTCACTCTTTTTCTTTTCTTTTCTTTTTTTATTTTGGTTTTTCGAGACAGGACTTCTCTGTAGCCGTGGCTGTCCTGGAACTCACTTTGTAGACCAGGCTGGCCTCGAACTCAGAAATCCGCCTGTCTCCTCCTCCCAAGTGCTGGGATTAAAGGCGTGCGCCACCATGCCCAGTTCAGGGAGTCACTCTTAAAAATTACTTTTTTTTATGTTTTTGAACAGCGTCTGGCTATAAAGTCCAGACAGGCCATGAATTCTTGATACTTTTGCCTTAGCCTCCTACTTCATTTATTAAGGATAAGAGACACCACACCTGGCTTAGTAGTCACTCTGAACAGGTGTGAAATTGTGGGTTTGATTTGCATTTCTTCATTGTGTTCTTTAAAAAATGCTTATTTAGGTTCTTCTGCCTCCTTTTTAAAATTAGGTTATCTGAATTCCTGATATTGAGTTGACTTTTGTATCTACTGTGTTCTTTCTCAGTAATTTTATTGTTTATGCACTTTTTTTTAAAGAAAAAACATCAAATATTTGAAGCTAAGTAAGATTACATAAGTCTAGGAAGCTGGGCATGTGTATACCTGTCAGTACTGGAGAGGCTGAGACAGGAGGGCCCGTGAGACCCTGCCTCAAAAATAAATAAATAGCTGAACGAATGAATGAATGTACAAACTCAGAAAATGCAGATTTAAAGCCGTTTTGAAAATCTGCTTCACTGTTGCTGTCCCTCATTCTCTTTCCTCCTTTCTTTTTCCCTTCCCAACCCCCTTTTTTGTTGCTCCTTTTCTCTCTACTTTGTAGTCTAGGCTGGCTTTGAACTTGCAGTCTTCCTATCCCACTTAGACTTCCTGACCCTCTTGAGTGCTGGGCCCCTTTTAGTATTTTGAGCTTCAGAGGAAATCAGATCCTGATGTTGTTTCCATGTCTAAATGTGTGAGCCTTTACTCTTGGGCCTCTGTTTTTCTGTCAATGAAATGAACCATTTTACTTTTTTATGTTATTGTCTGGTTTTCAAAGCTAGGTAGATAACCTCTGACCTTTCCCTTGACTGTATCTTAGTTCTGTAACTACTATCCTATCCTGAGTAATATTTAAAAAAATGAGGCCATGCCTGCTAAGTAAGTTTGTATCCCCTAAAATCACATGCTCCCATGTTGAAACCTGCCCCCCACATTCATGGTAATAGGAGGTGTGGAGACTTTGCAAAGTAATAGGTGATAAGGTCAGAGCTCTCTAGAATGGGATTTCTGCCAAGGGAATCTATTCCTTCTTCCCATTAAAGACTTTGATGGGCTGGCAGGATGGCTCAGTGGGTAAAGTGCTTGCTTTGTAAGCCTGAGTTTAAATTGGTGTAGGGAGTAGACTAACTCCTGAAAGTGATCCTCTGACTTCCACACGTGTGCCTTGGCACACCCATTACATACCCACCACTTACACACATTGCCTATCATACACACAGTCGTCGTCGTCGTTGTCATCCTCATCATCATCACCATAATCATCCATCTATGTAACAGAGCAGGCCCTCATCAGACATCAGATCTGAGCCTTGATACTGGATTTTTTTATTTTCCTGAATTGATATCAGTGCATTTCTATTCTTCATGAATTACTCAGCATCAAATATTTTGTTATAGCATCCTGAACAAACTAAGACATGTTGTAAAAGAGGATTCAGCAGTGAATAAATTTGAGGCTGCTTGGGATAACCATGATGGGTATTACTTTAGTTCATGTGTATAACTCTGAGAACAGTTAACAACTCCCCCCAACCCCCACTTCTTTTTCTCTCTTTCCCCTTTCCCTCTCCCCTTTTGAGATAGGGATTTTGGCCCAGTTTGGCCTTATACGTACTCCTCCTGTCCTTGCTCCTGAGTGCTAGGATTGCTGGTGTTCACCACCATGCTTGAGAATATGGATGTTCTGGATGTGAAGACGAGAAAAATGCTGCTTTAATTTTTCCTTTGGGGATAAAAGGCAGGATAGAGGAATTTTAGCTTTCCTTTGTGCCAACCTGGGCTCAAGTAGTCAGGTGGGATTGAGCTGTTTAAACAAACAAACAAACAAACAAACAAATAAACAAACAAACATAGCTATTGCTGGGGAAATAGCAACAGCAATAGACCTAGAGGCAGAGCTGATAGGTAACAATCTGGATCAAAACTGTTTATATAGGTGATTGAAAAGTAGGAGTGTATATGCATGTTTATATATGTGTGCAAGTGTGTCTTTTTTTTCTTCTTTTTTTAATTAGGTATTTTCCTCATTTACATTTCCAATGCTATCCCAAAAGTCCCCCATACCCTCCCCCCACCCCCCACCCACCCATTCCCACTTTTTGGCCCTGGTGTTCCCCTGTTCTGGGGCATATAAAGTTTGCAAGTCCAATGGGCCTCTCTTTACAGTGATGGCCGACTAGGCCATCTTTTGATACATATGCAGCTAGAGTCAAGAGCTCTGGGGTACTGGTTAGTTCATAATGTTGTTCCACCTATAGGGTTGCAGATCCCTTTAGCTCCTTGGGTATTTTCTCTAGCTCCTCCATTGGGGGCTCTGTGATCCATCCAATAGCTGACTGTGAGCATCCACTTATGTGTTTGCTAGGCCCCGGCATAGTCTCACAAGAGACAGCTATATCAGCACAATCTTGCTAGTGTATGCAATGGTGTCAGCGTTTGGAGGCTGATTATGGGATGGATCCCTGGGTATGGCAGTCTTTAGATGGTCCATCCTTTGTCTCAGCTCCAAACTTTGTCTCTGTAACTCCTTCCATGGGTGTTTTGTTCCCAATTCTAAGAAGGGGCAAAGTGTCCACACATTGGTCTTCGTTCTTCTTGAGTTTCATGTGTTTTGCAAATTGTAAATTATATCTTGGGTATTCTAAGTTTCTGGGCTAATATCCACTTATCAGTGAGTACATATCATTTGAGTTCTTTTGTGATTGGGTTACCTCACTCAGGATAATGCCCTCCAGGTCCAACCATTTGCCTAGGAATTTCATAAATTCATTCTTTTTAATAGCTGAGTAGTACTCCATTGTGTAAATGTACCACATGCAAGTGTGTTTTAATAGGAGTGAACAACAGACTCAAGTAGGCTGGTGTCAGGTATGTGCCAAAGAGCTAATGTACATTTTGTGTGCAATATGAATAAGAGAGGACATTGAATAACAACTAGTGAAATTTAAACACCAGAGGTGCGATAATTATTTTCAGATATTTAGTAATTTGACTCAGAAACCCTTAGTACTTTTTGTATTAGCTACAATAGTTGAAAATATGGCTATAAAATTATTGAAATTTATTTTACCCAACATTGTAGAATACATGAGTGGTAGCTCACAGAGCACACCTCTGTGGAGGAGGGGGTTATAGTTATATTTTAATGACAGTGTTATTATAGTATCATAGGAAGAATTGTTTCATGTTTTATAGTCATACTTTTTACTCAGAAGTGCTATTTCTAAGTTAGGTAAACCACTTTATGATAACCAGAAATATCCCCAAATCAAAACAATATTTAATGTGTGAAGATTTGTCAATTCTGACAGAATTATAAAAAACCATGTTAAGATTCTTAAGCAGTTGAAAAAATTGGATCCTGATGCTTTTAATAGTGACAGCATTCTAGGAATAAGTGCTGTGCTTCCTAAAGGGATGTTCTTTTTGGTATATGGCATGCCAGATTTGTTTTAAAATGACCTACTGAAGTGAATAAATATAAAGTGTTTTAAGTACTCACTGTGTAATCAGAAAAACTTCAGTGAAAAGTGGAGACCCCCATTTCTATAATTTTTAGGCCTTCAAAATAACAAAGACCCCCTGAGTATAGTCATAATTCTAGGACTGTAATCCTAGCAGATGGGAGACTGAGTTAGGATGATTGAGTTCCAGGCCCTCTTTAGCTACATATCGAGAGCCAAGGGCTAGGAATACTACAGAAGCCATAGAACATTTGTGTAGCATACAAAGGTCATAACTGAGTTTAACCCCAGCACAGAAGAGAAAGACCTATCATATTTTCCCAAGCAAGTTTTGTTTTCAATAGTAATAAATGTATAACTATTATGTTACAGCCATTTCTAAGTTTACAATTCCTGTTCTTGATATATTTCTCCCAAATACTTGTTAAAATAGATGTTGTGAATTAAAAATTTTGTTTTGTTTTTGAGACAGTGTCTCACTATGTAACCAATGCAACCCCTGAAACCTTAATCTTCTTGCCTCAGCTTCCCAGCTGCTGGGATTAAAGGCATGCCTCACCATACCCAGATCTGTCAAGTTCCTCCTTTCTTTATCCTGCCCCTCCCTAGCTTTTTGTTTTTGTATGCTTATTTTGACAGGGTCTTACTACTATGTAGCCTAGGCTGACCTGGGATTCTCTATGTAGACCAAACTAGTTTTGGACTCAAAGATCTCTCAGTTTCTGCCTCCTAAGTGCTGGGAATAAAGGCATGAACCATCACGTCAGCATCTTCCTTCTTATCACAGGCTGGCCTCAGACTTATTGTGTAGGAGAGGATAAAAAGATTGCCTGGAACTTCTGAGTTCTGAGTGTTGAGATTACTGTTGTATGGCAAGAGTACTTGTATGCCAAGCTCATTTTATGATACCAAACCTAGTTTTTGTGGTGCTGGCATGGAACCCAGGGCTTTGTGTGTGTTAGGCAAGCACTCTAATAACGGAGCTATAATCCCTGTTAAGCATTTCATGAGAAATCAAATAGGACTTTTATATGTATGCAAAATAACAAAGCAAAACTAGAATCACATTAAAGCAGTAGTTTTGTAACAGCAAAAATTAGCTGGGACAATATACAATAGAAAAGAAACAATATTGTTACTGTAGATCAGATATAGAAAACTGATTTTTAAAGAATAACAATCAGATTAAATACACCAGGGAAATTGTGAACATGAGATGAAAAGTAAGATGAAAATTAGAGAATATGCTTTTAGTTAGGACAAGTGGTACTACACACCTGTAATTTCAGCTTCTGAGGCAGGCTGAGGCAGGAGGATCATGAATTTGAGGTCAGCCTAGGCAACAATGTGCTGACCTAGACTCGGTTATTAAGTGAAGAAGAAAAAGATATTATAAAATACTAACACTGATTAGCAGCTCTTTCCCACTTTTTATAAGGTTGTTTCAAACCTTTTTTAGTAGCTTGTCATAGTGTTGCAGGCCTTTAATCCCAGGTTTTGGGAAGCAGAGGTAGGAACAGCTAGATCCCTGAATTTGAACCAGCTTAGTCTACATAGTGAGTTTCAGGCCAACCAGGGCTACCTAGTAGTGAGACCTTGCTAACAAACAAAAAAGCAAAGCAAAGCAAAAAAACCAAAAAACCAAAAAAAAAAAAAAAAAAAAAAACCAAAAAAAAAACCACAACAAAAAAGTAAAGCCCCAAAACAAAACAACCCCTCAGATTTTTCAAAATATCTGACTTTAGCACACTGCTTTTAGATACTGAAGATTGATCCAGTTACCTATTTGGTTTTTTGAGTAAAGAGGTTAAAGCCATTCTAGTTGCCTGACTGAGGGGTGTTCCCTTTTTACCTTATGGCTATTTATTTATTTGAGATTGGAGTTTTACTCTATATCCCTGCTGTCCTGGAGTTTGCTTTGTAGACTAGGCTGGCTCAGAATTCACAGAGATCTTCCTGCCTATGCCTTCCTGTGCTGGTATTAAAGATATGAGCATCCATGATTGACCCATGGCTGCCATTTTTTAAAATTTCCTCTACTTGTTAAAACTAATTAATTTGTCATTTTAATTTAAATTTCCTAAAGTATCTTTAGTAGACTAAGACAAAAATCCAAGATTCCCTATTCATTCTTTCTCAAAAGAACTGGAGATGGTATGTCTTTTTTATTTCATTTTGTTTCTTTTTTTCCTCACTAAAATTATTCTCTTTTATTGCCAGTGATTTTGTAAAATTTTCTTGCTTCAGATTTGGAATTCTGTCTTTTTTTCCCTCCTTCTAATTTTGTAGTCTTCTAGTTCCTTTTATTGAAGATAGCAATTCCCCTGTTAATTTACAGGGTTAACTTGTTGCATTTGACTTATACAGTTTTGTTTTCTCTAAAAAATATGTGTGATCCTGCATGGGTGTGTGTGTACCACATGCATGTGTGCAGGAGCTCTCAGTGGCCCTGGAACTAGACTTAGAGGTGGTTGTGAGCTGTCATGTTGGTGCTGGGAACTGAACCTTGGTTTTCTGAAAGAGTAATAAGTGTTCTTAACCACTAAGCTCTGTCTCTCCAATTAATTCCCTTTGGAATGGTACCCATCTCTTTGCCTTTAGTGAGAACATTATTTTTTATTTTATATTATTATATTGTTAAGCTCCTGAATTCAGTTTCCATCCTGGAAGTTTGTCATTCCATCAACCTCAACATGCTTATATTTGAATTTTTTTGTTTTGAAATATATTATTCCTCTTAGCTTTCCTTTCTCTATTATTGATTTATTCTTGCCATTTCCCAAACTTGAATTCTGAGCCATCTTTGAGTGACTCAGATCTTTTCTGAATGAATAAGAATACTAGAGGCATCAGATCCTTTCTGTTGTGAAACAACTGTGTATTCTATTACTACAGTGTTTCTCTACTTCATCTGTTCATTTCTGTCTCATATTTTACTATAATGACTCATTCTCATTCCCACTTACATAAACAATTATCTTTTGATAAAAATTCTATGATAGAAGGAGAAAGGGCAGAGAATTTTTTATTTAAGTGTATGGAGTATGTACTTGGTATATATGCATGCTTGCAGTTATATGTACAGAAGTATGTGTGGATGTTTGTATGTTTATGTGTGTATATAGAGAACCAAGAATGACATTGGGGGGGTCTTCCTCAATAGCTGTCCACCTTATATACTAAGTAAGGGTCAGTTATTAACCTGGAGCTCTCCATTTTGATCAACCTGGCAGTCAGCTTGCTCCAGGGATCTTCTGTCTATAATTTGTGTGCTGGGATTATAGGGGCTGCCATGCCCACCTGGCTTCTCTGAGGTTTCTGGAGATCCAACTCTGACCCTCACACTTGTGAGATAGGAACCTGACCAACTGAGACTTTACACCAGCCCCTTGAAACCGTCTTCAGATATTGGTTAACATCAGTGAATGAGCATGTAAATGCAGAGCAACACAAAGTAAGCGGTATCTTACTACCTAGTATAAGTAGAGTGGCCAATGTAAAGCAGGGAAAGTAAGTGTTGCCTGCTTTGTAAGCTAGTTTGAAGGTTCCTCTCAGTCTATTTATGTGTGCTTTTCTCTTTTACTTCTGTCTCGTTTCTGTCACATAATTGTGATTGCAGGGGTGGATACTCTCTTTATATTAATAAACATTAATACTCAATAAATAAACTGAAGGTCACAGCAAGAAAATAGACAAATTTGTTATTTTTCTTCCTTAGAGAAACAAAACATTTGGTGCTTTTAAAATAAAAAGCATTAAAAACACTTTAAAACAGCAAAACAAAAAGATAATTTATTTGCTACATAAATAGGAAGAATAGTGCTTTATATAGGAGCACCCAGATGAAGACAGATACCTTTAGAGTTCTCTCCATTTCCTGGCTTCATTTCTTTCTGGTCTCATTTTTGTGCTTATGTTAGAAAGCTTTGGCTATGGAAGAGATGCATAACTTCAGACAGCTGAGTATTTAAAAGGTCTGGCCCTGGGCTCATCATTGTAGGAGATTGTCCTATCCACCTTAGCCTATCCGTAGTTCACGTCATATAAACCTCAGCAAAGGCCCCTTCTCTTCTACGGCCGGGTGTTAATGGGTCTACATCTTGTACAACTGATCCACTGCTGTGAGCTTGAGTGCAGCAGTCACGTTAGGCTTGACCACGTCTCCTCTTCCCTTAGATCTTACATTCTTATTGCTCCTTCTTCCATGACGTTACCTGAATCTTGGAGGAATGATTTAGTGACATATATATTACCCTTTGATATAGTAGCTGAACATTCAGCAAACATTATTCTCAATACTTTGACTAGTGATGAGTCTCTGTAGTTCCTGATGCCAACTGTGAAAAGAAATTTTTTTTGACCAAAGAGAACAGCAGCCCTATTTGACTTGTTGGCTTTGCTCTAGATCTTTTTGTGTTCCTTCCCTGACACTGGGAGGTCTTCTGACTTTTTATTTTTTAAACTTTTAGTTTATTATGTAATTTCTGTTGTTGTTAGCATTGTGGTTCTTAAAGGATTTAGTTGGTTTTTACTTTATTTTTATATTGTTGCTGTTTATTTTTATTTTCTTTTTGTGGTGCTGGAGTTTGCTTCTAGGCCTCATCAAATCTTCCATTGAACTACATTCCCAGTCTTTATTATTCATTATACTTTTTCTGTGTAGCACTGGGGATTGAACCTGATACATCAATCATGGGTGTCTGTTTTTCCTCTGAAGTGTATGTCTAGTCCAGCAAAGAGAAATAACAACTCACATTGTCCATGACCAGCCCAACTTGAGCTTCATTTTCACATGAAGAATTGGGAAAATAAAACTCCTAGCTAATGACCTAGCCTCAAGTAAGGATAGCTCGTGTCCTGAATACCTATTACTAGACTGTCGGCCTCATAGCAACCATATGGAGATATGACACAAAAATTGTGGACACTGCACCTGGGTGCCGTGTAGGTTGCTTTCATCTTAATCAGACTTCATGTTGCTGACAAGACTGGAGGGATAACCACAGAGAGTGTACCCTATTACACATTTTACAGTGTAACTGCCTGACTACTGGAGAGAATCCGTACTTGTTAGAAAGTGAGTTCTTCTGACTCTAGGACAAGGTCCTGTGTCAAAATCCACTGACTATAGAATAGTCAAAGAAGCTACAGTGGAACTACACTATAACGTCCATCTGGAATTATACTCAACACTACATTTCAAGGCATGTAATCAAGAGGAAGGTGTTCCTTAAATATACCCTTATATGAAAGTAGGAGCCAGGCGGTGATGGTGCACGCCTTTAATCCCAGCACTTGGGAGTCAGAGGCAGGTGGATTTCTGAGTTCGAAGCCAGCTTGGTTTACAAAGTGAGTTGCAGGACAGCTAGGGCTACACAGAGAAACCCTGTCTTGGAAAAAAAAAGTAGGAAAGATACCAATATAGAAGAGGAAATTTAAAGAAACAAGGAAACATGACAACTTAAAAGTGCTTCACACTAATAACTAACTCTGTGTGGGTAAAATGCCACGCAAAGAATTCAAAATTGGTTTAAAAAATAAGTTAAAATGTAACTAAGTAAAATAAATTGTAAAAGACAATGTAGAATATGAAGGAGCAATGCAGCAATAGAAATTTTGAAAAAGAACCAAAGTTTTGGAAATGAAGAGCTCAGTAAGCCAGAGAAAAAATTCATTTGAAAGTCTTAACAGTAAACAAGATAAAAAATGGAAAGAAAGTATGTTGTTGCCAGAAGACAAGATTGGTGAATTACCATATTCAGATAGTAACAAAAATAAGAAAGAATGAGAATACATATAATTTATGAAGTACCATTAAGAGGAAAAAATGTAAAATGAGTAGATAAGGGCGAAGATCTATATGCTAAACTTTTCTGTCTTAGTAGAAATTTCTCAAGTATTTGGGCAAGACATCTAGGCACAGAAGGCAGGCAGAGCCCCAAACAATCATGAGCCCAAAAGAAGATGTAAGATTAAATTGCTGAAAGTACACAAAATATTAAAGCTACAGGAAGAAGTACTAAAACAAACCTATCAGAATATTAACAAAATTTTCAGCAAAATCTAATTGCCAAGAGGCCATTTCATTCTGGTCCTAAAAGAAAGTAATAGCCAACATAGATTACTGTATATAGCATAGTTATTGTTCAGAATCAAAGGAGAAATAAGGACCTTTCAAGATGACCACAAAAGTATTTATGACCACTAAGACCAGCATTACAGAAGATACTTAAAGGAATCCTAAACCAGGAAACAAGCAAAATAAACACATTCATGAGACTGTGGGAAATAGTAAACTTAAAGAGTAGATAAACAGATAAACAAGTGCAAATTAGGAAACCGTGAAGCCTCTGATGAGTAAGGGAGAAAACAACAGACACAGATTATTTGAAATAACTAGAAAACAACAACAACAACAAACCCCATATGATAGGAACTAGCATGCAACTGTCAATAATAACCTGGACGTAACTGGTTTTAATTCCCTAAATGAAAGGTGCAAGGCTAGCCGACTGGAATTAAAAACAAGGCCTGCTAACCAGGCTTGGGAGGGAAGCAGGTCGCTGTGAGTTCTAGGCTAGCCTGGTCTACATAGTGAGTCCAGGATATCGTGGGCTATGTAGAGAGATTCTGTCTCAAAACCAAACCAAACTGAAACAAAAAAACAAAAACAAGGCCTAACAATCTGCTGTTTGCAATAAGTTCATCTTACTGGTAAATACATACACAGGTTGAAAGTAGAAAGATGGAAAATGATATCCCAAGCCATACTTGCTTATGACTAAACAGACTTTGAACAAAAACTGTACATAACAAAGCCTACTACATATTAATAAGGAAGCAATTTATTAAGACAATATAATTGTCAATATATGTGCATCAATGTTGAAACACCTGATTTTATATAACAAACACTACTATATATAAATATATAGAGAAACAAGTAAAATAATAGTGGGTGATTTTAGCATCCCACTCCTCTACATAGATAGATCATCTGACCAAAAAAGGTCAAGAAAGAAACTTCAGGATTAAATTAAATTATAGATTAAATTCATCAGCACACTACAAAGGATGCACACTGATCAAATTAGTTTATTCCAGAAATGCAAAGATGATTTAGCATACAAATTAGTAAATAAATGGAATCAAGAAAATCATTTATCATTTCAATAAATCTAGAAAAAGCCTTTGGCAAAATTAAATATTCTTTCATGATAAGATATCTGTAGAAGTATCTGTAGGAGGGTCATACCTCTATATAATAAAAGCAGTATATACCTGACCTATAAACAACATCATATTGGTGGGGAAAAGCAAATTACTTTTTCTAAAATCAGGGATGGATTAAGGGAGTTCACTTTACTACTTGGAATTTTACCCAGATCAGTCAGACAAGAAAGAAAAGTATGGGCTGGAGAGATGGCTCAGTGGCTAAGAGCATTGTTTTGTTTGGTTTGATTTCCAACACCACATGGTGGCTCACAACCATCCCTAATTCCAGTTCCAGGGTATCCAATGCCTTCTGACCTCTGTGGATACCAGGCAAACCACTCATATGCATTAAATAAAGTAAATAAAAATTCTTAAAAACAGAAAGTAACAAAACAAATATAAATAGAATAGTAAGAAATCAAATGATTTCTACTTGCAGATAATGTAATTATATACCTAGAAGTCCTTGAACACTTCCAGAAGACTCAGATATCACAAATATTTCCAGAAAAATAGCAGCTTGTAGAACCAACATATAGAAAGCAGTATCTTTCATACTAATAACAAACTTTCTAAGGAAGAAATCAGAAAGACAATACCATTCTCAATAGCTGAAAACAAAAATAAAACAATTCCCTAATTTAAAACAAACAAACAAAACCAATCTGCATGAATAAAACTATCCAAAGAGGTGAAAGACCTCTACAACATAAAATAAACTGAGAAAGACACAGGAAGTTGGAAAGACCTTAGGAGAGTTAGTGTTAAAGTGGTCATACTATTGAAAGTGTTAAGTACAGTTAGTAAAACTCCCACCACAACTGTAATGACAACTAGAAAACCACAAAATTATCACACAAAGCAATCCTGAGCCAAAAGAGAAATACTAACGTAATACCTTGTTTCAAAGTATACTACAGATTTACATTTACAAAACCAGTATGGTTTTGGCAGAAAAATTAACACAGTCCAATGGAATAGAAGATCTAGAAGTAAACTCATACCAACAGCTATAGTCATCTTGTCCTCTACAGAGGTGCCAAATACAGCCTTTGGAGAAATGATGGCTTCTTCAGCAAATGGGGCTGGGAGAACTTGAGTATCCACATAAGAAGATTTAAACTGATCTCTGTCCTATACTTTATATAAAAATGAACTAAAAGTGGATCAAAGACTGTAGGCTTAGAATTTTCAATACCTACTTTAATAAGGGTTTTTAAGTGCTTCAACCTTTCTTCTAGCCCACCACCCACCAGAGGTAGTGGAAAAGAAAGGTTAATAGGAAACAGTTGTGGACCTGTTTAGAAATAGTTCTTTGGGGCTATTCCAATCTTCATTGTCAGCAGTCCAATCCACTAGCAAAACACCAACATGAACGCAATCTAGTCCACTAGGCAATGAATCAGCAATAACAGTTCCATCTAAAAGAAACTGTGAGGCTCCACCAATTGACCTGAGTCTGTAGAAGAAGCAGTAAGATGCCAGAATATCATGAGACGTTCTTTGTCGAGTTACTGTCTACAAAGTCACAACAAGTGAAGATCAGCAACACTATGCAAGGTGAACCAATATGAGAGCTCTTCAGACTAGCAAGGCGGAGCAAGGAGAACCAGTGCCAGAGCCTCCCCTCCACTGTCTGTAGGATCGTATTTATATTCTTTCTAAACATCACACATCTGCTCAACTGTGTCTGCTTCAGCAAGACATTCTTTCATAGGTCTGCTTCAGCAAAACATCCTTTCACTTGTCTGCCTCAGCAAAACATCACATGACATTATTGAATTTCCAAAGAAACCAGAAATCTCTACTTCAAAGGACCTTCATGTAGAATCCCCCAAATCTGAACTTGTTAGGAAAACAACAAGAACCACTTACCTTAAGGTATGACCCAAGTGATGACCTCCTGAATAGAACTCCAGTAGCTTAATATATAACAAGAATTAACAAGTGGAAGTGATATCAAATTAAGCAATCTAGTTAATAAATAGAGGACAGACACTGTAATCAAATGAAATTGTAATGCCATACTTCAATG
This sequence comes from Mus caroli, assembly GCF_978045245.1. NCBI lineage: Eukaryota > Metazoa > Chordata > Mammalia > Rodentia > Muridae > Mus > Mus caroli. The sequence goes on from NW_028227269.1 coordinate 75,748,756, forward strand.
GCATTGAATATCTGAAAAACCAATAAATATGTGGAGAAGTGTGCTTAACATTTTAGCCATCAGGGAAACACAGATTAGAACTACATTTTCATCCTAGTTAGAATAATATCTGCTTTTAAAAAGCAAAATCTATCTATCTATCTATCTATCTATCTATCTATCTATCCATCCATCCATCCATCCATCCATCCATCCATCTATCCATCTATCTATCTATCTATCTATCTATCTATCTATCTATCTATCTATCTATCTATCTAGTCTGGAAAGTGGCTTAGTAAAGTGCCTGCTATGACAACCTGAGTTCAGATTTTTGGCACCCATGAAAAACCAAACCAAATCAAACCAAGCTGTCAAACCAAGTCAAATTAAGCCAAGCCAAACCAAATTACTGGCCAGCTAGTCTAGCCTGGTTCAGTGAGATGCCAAACAACAACAACAACAACAGCAACAACAACAACACCCAAACCAAACTGGCCAGCCAGTCTAACCTGGTTCATTGAGATGCCAAATACCACCACCCAAACCAAACCAAACTGGCCAGTCAGTCTAGGCTGGTTCAATGAGATGCTGTCTCAAGGTGGAAGGGGACTGGAGATGTGGCTCAGTGGTTAAGAGTACTTGCTCCTCTTGGAGAGTATCCAGGTTCAGTACTTAGCATTCACATGGTGGTTCACAATTGTCTGTAACTCCAGTTTGAGGGGATTTGAGTCTCTTTTTTGGCCTCCAAGAACACTAGGCATGAGTGTGGTGCACATGTATAAATGTTACACATAAAGTAAAAATTTAAAAAAAACAAAAAAGGTGAAGATACCTGATGTCAGTTCTTACCTCCATACACACAAGTGTGTGCACTTGTGTCCACTCTGCCCTCAACCAATTAAAAAAGATAAAAAATATTGAATGCTAGTTAGGATATAGAACCCCCACCTCCCAAAAAAACCAACCAGCCCTTATACATTCATAGAAATGTAAACTGCTTTTACTTCTGTTTCTTTGAATGTTAATTACTTAGGAAACAAAGATGTAAAAATGTATATCATTTAATATTTTAAAACTTACTATAGTATAACTAAGAACAAGATAAGATTTTTTAAGTAACATCTTAAGTGTTTACTACTGTTTTGATTTTAATTTTAAGGGATAAGAAGATTATTATATTTTCTGTATTTGGATTTCTAAAGGTCTTAATTTGGACTTGCCATCCCAACCAAAGTTGTCACCATATCAGGTCTATGTCAAAGAAAGACTGAAATATGTAATACAGTGTAGAGTTTTAAAAATGCAGCTAACTCAAATAAGTACTTGAATGAGTCTTAGTTGAAATCCTTAGCTTGCCTGACCTATATGAACCTGGAGGACATTGTGCTAATTGAAATAAGCAAGGCATGAACAAATACTGTATGATTTCAGGTATGCATGGAATTGGAAGAAGTGAAACTCATAGAGGCAGAGCATTAAAAAGGTGTTTAGAGGATAGAGGTGGTAGAAATGGGGAGAGTTAAAAAGTCCACAAAGTTTTAGGATCAGTTTTGGTCATGGAAGTATGGCATTATAATTTCATTTGATTATAATTGATGATGTATACTTGAAAGTGGTTTAGAGAGCAGCTTTTAAGTATTCTTTTTCTTTTTTTTTTTTTTTTTGGTGTGTAGTATATGCCTGTCTACATGTGCATGCATTTGTGTGCAAGCATATGTGTGTGTACATGTGTGCCTGTGTGTATGTGTGTACATGTGTGTATGTGTATACATACTCTGATGCTGCATGTGGAGGCCAGAGCTTGACATCAGGATGTCTTCCTTAATCACTTCTCCATCTTATTTTTTGAATAGTATGTTTACTGAACCATGAGCTTACCATTTTAGCCAGTCTCAGTGGTGAATTGAGCCATCAGGATTCCTTTGTCTCTACCCCCTCCTCCTCTCTAGTGCTATGGTTACACAGGGACATTGCTGTGCTCAGCTTTTATGTGGATACCAGGTCCTCAAGCTTGTACAGCAAGCACTTTATCTACTGAGACATTTCCCCCACCCCTTATAAAGTCTTAATATGTATAAAAATGTATCTATGAGATGGATATATTTTTTTTTCATTTTTTTTATTAGGTATTTTCCTCAATTACATTTCCAATGCTCTCCAAAAAGTCCCCTATACACTCCCCCATCCCCAGTCCCCCACCCACCCCCACCCCTTGGCCCTGGCATTCCCCTGTACTGGGGCATATAAAGTTGGCAAGTCCAATGGGCCTCTCTTTCCAGTGATGGCCGAATAGGCCATCTTTTGATACAAATGCAGCTAGAGTCAAGAGCTCTGGGGTACTGGTTAGTTCATAATAATGTTCCACCTATAGGGTTGCAGACCCCTTTAGCTCCTTGGGTACTTTCTCTAGCTCCTCCATTGGGGGCCCTGTGATCCATCCAATAGCTGACTATGAGCATCCACTTCTGTGTTTGCTAGGCCCCGGCATAGTCTCACAAGAGACAGCTATATCTGGGTCCTTTCAGCAAAATCTTGCTAGTGTATGCAATGGTGTCAGCTTTTGGAAGCTGATTATGGGATGGATCCCTGGATATGGCAGTCTTTAGATGGTCCATCCGAGATGGATATATTAAGTAGTTTAATTATCCTATGTTTTGCACATATGTTAAGGTATCATGCTGTATATCATATATATGTGTAGTTTTGTTTTGTAAGGGTCCATGATTCACTGACAAATGATACCTTGGACTGATATAGTATGTAAATATGAAGAGTGTTTTATTCTGCAGAATTCCAGCATGCTGGGGTCTCCCATTACCAAGACATAGAGACCACCAAGTGAGCTTACAGGCCTGATTTAAAGCACATTAGGGGAATTCCAGGGTAGGTGGCCTCTATGTTAATCTGTTGGGTGCATCTCTATGACAGGCAACTTGCTGCTGAGGAAGTCTGGAAACTGCTGCTGACCTATTGTCCTTGCCTCAGGCCAGGTAGCAGGGCAGTTTCTGAGGCTTGGATTTGCCTGGAATTGCCTGGTTCTTGCTTGGAAACAGAGATTTAGGCCTAGTCTCCTTAAGTGCTAATTTGAAGCCTGTCAAGGAATCAGCCTAGCCTTCTCAGTTTACTGGCTTCAGTGGCATGAGGCTGAGGTGGGTGGATTGCTTGAGTTCAGGAATCTGAGGTCAGCCTGGGCAGTGCAGTGAGTCTTCACTTCATTCCTACCCCAATCACTGTCTGTTTACCCCTCCTCCATTAAAAGCTGTTTTGCTTTTGAGATAGGGTCTCACTCACTGTGTGTATAGCGCAGCCCAGCTTGAACTCAGTTTCCCAAGTGCTGGGGTTACAGACATGAGCCACAATGCCCAGTTTGAGAATTTTTTGTCTTCAACTTTTACATTTTATGGCATTTGTGTTTAGTCTATTAAGTTACAAGTAATAGCCGGGCATTGGTGGCACATGCCTTTAATCCCAGCACTCGGGAAGCAGAGGCAGGTGGATTTCTAAGTTCGAGGCCAGCCTGGTCTACAGAGTGAGTTCCAGGACAGCCAGGGCTCCACAGAGAAACCCTGTCTCAAGCCCTCCTCCCTCTTCCCTCCCCACAAAAGTTACAAGTAATAGTGAGAATTTTATTAATGCATGTGAAGAACAAATAAGGTACGCTAGCAAAATCAAGGGGTGAGCTAAATTATGGTCCAGATAGATCACTTATTTTAATGAGAGATGCCTTCCTCTGAGTGTACCTGAGAAGAAACTTTCTTAGTTGTACAATAATATATAAGCATGAAAATTTATAGTTATTGTTTTTTAGACTCAGGATAACAAAACTAGAATCATATTTTATTTTTTAACCAATAATCCTATTTTTTACTTACAGAGGAAGGGTAAAATTAAAGTATCAGCAAATGATTCATAAATAAGTGTATTTATACAGAATTTTCATGGTTGATTTCTTAATTTAGATGGTATATAAACAATTTTTAGACTTGTTTATTTTATGTGTTTGTTTTGCCTACATGTATACGTACCATGTGCATGCCTGGTGTTCTTGGAAATCAGAAGAGGGCATCAGATCCCCTTGAATTAGAGTTATAGATGGTTGTGGACACTATGGGGGTGCTGAGAATTGAACCTAAGTCCTCTGTAAAAGCAACAAATCCTCTTAACTGCTGAGTTATCTCTCCAGCACCTAGATGGTTCACAACCTCCTCTAAGTCCAGTTCTAGCGTGTCAGCACCCTCTTTTGGCCTCTTTAGGCATTGGCACACAATTGGTACACTGGCATAAATGCATACAAAACATTCATTTACATAAGTTAAATTTAAAAAGAAGGAAATTAAGGTGCAGTACTGGGGAAATGGCACAGTGGGTAAGTTCTTTAGTTCTTTGCTGTGGAAGCATGAAGACTTGAGTGCTGAGTGTGGTGGTGCATACCTATAACAACAGCTCTAGGAGCTGGAGCAAAGACAAGCAGATCCCATGGGCAAGTTAGCCAGCTAGGTTAGCTGAAACACTGAACTCTAGCTTCAGTGAGAGACTGTGTCACCAGATAAGGTGTAGTCATTGAGGATGACATCCCTGCATCAGCCTCCAGCATCCATATATGCCTACACGAGCTAGCTCACACATAGGCATGAAAAGAAGATAGAGATCAAATACATGAGCACACGTGTACGTGGAACACCTTCATACACAAGTGCATATGCCCATACAAATGCACCACACAAACACACATACACATACATGCACACACACACAAATGAGTACTATCAAGTTCTGCAGGTTAAGATCTTTTGGCTTGTTAATCTTTGTATGTTTAAGGCTTAGTATAGTTCCTGACACAAAATGTCCACTCAGTAAATGCTTTTTACAATTAGATAATTTCATGAAAAAAGATTTGAAAAGATGAGATGGAAGTTGAAAAGACTGTTTTCTCAATTTAAGAAAAATTTACAAAATTCCAATTTAATATAAATTGAATTTGAGTACATTTTCTACTCAATGAATTGAAAAACTTTGCATAAATGTTCCTTGCTTATGAGGGCAATTTGAAATTTTGTGTGGTAAATGATTCTGAAAAGATATCAAGAGTAGTTTAGCTTATGAAAGAATTTCATCCCATTAACAGGCTAAGTGCTATAATATTAAATGTGGTCCTCTGGCAAATAGAATTAACTGTAGTATATATTTAAAAAACAGAGCCTATAAACATCATTAACCAGTAGAAATGCAAATTAAAATAATGAGATACCATTACCTAGCTATTCAAATACCAATGGTAAAGAAACAGGTAAAAGAATTTGACAGTAGCAAGCTGGCAAAGATAGAGCAGCTGATGAGAACGCAAAATTGCACAGCAGTGTGGCGAGTTGCTTACATAGTTGCCATGTGAATCAGCAGTCCCATGGTAAATACTCAGATGAGTATTTACTAAAGAGTAATGGAACACATGTTCACAATTGCAAAAAACTAGAAAAGTGCAAATGTCAGTGCATGAGTGGTTAAACCGTGGTAGATCATGCAATGAAATACTTCACAATGAAAGTCAAGTAACAATTTGTATGTTTAACAACTTGGATGACTCTCAGAGACATGCTTTGTGAAAGAAGCCAGTCTCATTATTCCATTTATGACATTGGCAAAAATACAAAACTGTAACAGTACAAACATATCTTTGCTACTATAGTTTGATTGTTTTTGTCTCCTGCAAACATTAGTGTTGAGATTATTCCAGTGCAACAGTACTATAAGGTGGGATCTAATGGGTATTGCCCTTATGAATAAAGTAATGACCTTAAGAGTTTCTGGAAGTAAGTTTGCTCCTTCTGTTCTGCTATTCGATGGCACAGTGTTTGTCTCCTTTTGCCCCTTTGCCATTCACCATGTTAGTATGTAGCAAAAAGGGCCCTCACCAAGTATTGAAACATTTTAAAAGTTTTTACTTTTAAAATTATGTGTATGTGTGTGTATACATATATCTATGTGAGTATAGGTGTCTTCAGAGACCAGAGGCATTGGATCCCCTGGAACTAGAATGTTATGAGCTACCTGTGTTGGGAGTTGGGTGTTCTGCAGGGGTAGCCTGCATACGTTCTAAGCCACTGAGCTGTCTCTCTAGCCACCAAGCACTGAATTTTAATCTTGGACTCCTGAGCCTCGAGAACTGTGAAGAATATGCTTCTGTTCTTTATAATTTACTTTCAGAGATAGTGGTTACATTAGCACAAAATGGACTAAAATTCCCAGTTTAGGGTAGGATGAGTTGTGTGACTATTCAGAGCATAAGCGATTTTTTTAAAAGGGTGGTGTCTTAGGGTTTCTATTCCTGCACAAACATCATGACCAAGAAGCAAGTTGGGGAGGAAAGGGTTTATTCGGCTTACACTTCCATGTTGCTGTTCATCACCAAAGGAAGTCAGGACTGGAACTCAAACAGGTCAGGGAGCAGGAGCTGATGCAGAGGCCATGGAGGGATGTTCTTTACTGGCTTGCCTCCCCTGGCTTGCTCAGCCTGCTCTCTTATAGAACCAAGACTACCAGCCCAGAGATGGTCCCACCCACAAGGGGCCTTTCCCCCTTGATCACTAATTGAGAAAATGCCTTACAGTTGGATCTCATAGAAGCATTTCCTCAACTGAAGCTCCTTTCTCTGTGATAACTCCAGCTGTGTCAAGTTGACACACAAAACCAGCCAGTACAGGTGGTATTAATGATAAAACTGTTCTGAACCGATCGTGATGATACTTAATCAAATTTACAAACATTAAAAGTCTTAGAACTGTATACTTTTGTTTCTCTCCCAAAGCTCATTATACCATATATTAATTTTAAAAATAGAATATATGCCCATAACTAAATACATGGTACTTTGGTTTATCTCTTTTTTTTATTAGATATTTACTTCATTTACATTTTTTTTTTTTTTTTTTTGGTTTTTCGAGACAGGGTTTCTCTGTGTAGCCCTGGCTGTCCTGGTACTCACTCTGTAGACCAGGCTGGCCTCGAACTCAGAAATCCGCCTGCCTCTGCCTCCGGAGTGCTGGGATTAAAGGCGTGCGCCACCATGCCCGGCTTCATTTACATTTCAAATGCTATCCCTAAGACCTCCTATACCGCCTCCCACCCCCTGCCCTAATCCCCAACCCACCCACTCCAGGTTCCTGGCTCTGGCATTCCCCTGTACTGGGCCATATGATCTTCACAAGACCAAGGGCCTCTCCTCCCATTGATGGCCGACTCGGCCATCCTCTGCTACATAATACATGGTACTTTAAAAGGCATTTTGCATTATTTCTGACTAAGCAAACTTATGTTAGTACTATCTGATATACTTTTAGCTTGAAAGGATTTATATGAAAAGTGACTAATACATAGAAAGCCTTTGGTTCAAGATCAGGCCTTTTCCTGTTGTCCAAACTGGTCTTGACTCTGGACTAAAGCAGTACTTCAGCTTCAGCCTCTTGCACGCTGGAACTATAGTCCTGTGCCATAATATTTGACCTAGAATACCTTTAAAATGTTACTATGTATATTAAAACACAAATAGATTGATATGTGGCCATTCAAACAATTGGCATAACATTTTAGTGTAAAAATTTTGATGGCTACCTTGTATATAGCTTCTTCTTTTGCACAGGTAATAATTACCATTTATTGAATGTTCAGTAGACAACTTGCTAAACATTCAAACTGCTGTTATCATAATTATGGTGTGTTATTTTCTCTGTTACAGATGTGAAGACTGAAGCATTGAGGTATTACTTAACATGTTTGTTCACACAGCAAAAACCTGATAGGACTGGAATTTTAAGAATTTCAAACTGAGAAATCCTTTTTTTGTTTGTATTTTTATAAAAGCGTTTGAATTATAACATAAAGCACAAATACAGAGAACAAAATGAATATTTACTTCATGTTTTAAAAGGGAATACGTTTAGAAAACCACCCAGAAGTTGTCAGCTCTTCCACAGTTTGCTGTGTATCTCATCTCAGTCATAACTGCTTCATTGTCCAAAAGTAGACATTGTTTTCATTTTTATGGAGATCTGTATTTTTATTGTTCAAGTGTGTGTCCCTAGACTACTGTGGCTTAGCTTACCTTTTCTTTTTCTTTTCTTTTCTTTTTTTTAAAATTTGGTGTCTTTTGAGCTGTTAATCTACATGTTTCCCTCTCACCTCTCTCTTCCTTTCCTTTTAATTTAGCTACTCAGCTCTGAGCTTACAGGTTTTCACAGACTCAATTTTGCTGATTATATATGATAGTATAATTCAGCATTCATCTCTGTTTTCTGTATGCTCTAAAGATTTCCAGCTTAATCCAGACTTGATCATAATTGATGTGATCTGCTTGTAAAACCTGAGGAGGCATTTGATCGTGGATGACTTTCTGATATAAGAGCAATTATTTTTTTGTGAGGTTGCAAAATGGTGATATTCTAAATTATTTCTTCTAAGAAGGAAACTTCCATAGAATACTGTCCTTATTTATTGTATTATTGGCTAGTAAAATTGACAAGAGAATAAATGTTTGCTTCTTCATTTTTATTTACCAATTTTGAAGATAATGAATTTATTCCCTGAGTCTAAACCTTTGAAGATGTTAGATGCTTTGTTTGCTTGTCATTGTTTAATATCTCATTAGCTTACATAGTCAGACATACTAGATTTCAGTGCACTGCCATTTCTGTGGCTCATGAAGTTCATCAAGTTCCATTTTGAACAGTGAATATCTTGAAAATGTTCTGAATTCTTTCAACATGACAGTACAGTACTCATCTTTGATAGCATTGTATGACAGGTTGTTCCAGGATTATGTTGTACATTTTCTGTTGATTCTGTGAAAACAGCAATTCCTCCAAAAATTCTTAGCCATGGAGACTATTCTATAGTGGGGTACTATTTGAACAATATCCTGACCAGAACCATCAGTAAAAAGAACCTTGGTTTGGCTTAAATATCACTCAGTTATAACTGTTTCTGTTTCAAGTAGTAGCCACTGTTTTCATTTTTACAGTGATCTGCACTTTTGTTGTCCAAATACATGTCCCTATATGTTGTGCCTTAGTCCTAGAAACTTTTTAAAATTTAAAAATATTTGCTGAGTACATATTAGACTGTGAATATCTTTTCAAGCCCATGATTTGTTCTCCCTAGGTGGTTTCTAGGTGCTCACTATGTAGTGAAATGAACAAGATCCTGGCTTTGATAGCATACCTTATTCTTCTTTATATGAGTTGTGTAACTTTGAGTATAAAGAATTTAATAGGGGATGGAGATAATTATAAAGTAATTATAAATATAAATAAAATATAAATAATTATATTTTGTCAACTATTATAAACATACATGGGTCAATATATATTATAGTAATTGGTGGGTGAGAACACCTTATCAACATGGTATATAACAGTACTTAACTAGTTTGACAATATAGATGTCCTGCCCAAATAAATGTAGCATTCATAGCTCCATGTGTTAATAATTTAAACAATAAAGTTTACAAAATTGACTATTAAGCTTCGTATTTTTAGTTTTGTATTCCCAAGTTGTAAATAGACAAAGTTAAAGATATGTTTTCTCCAGCACATTAAATTAACTTGTACTGTAGTCTTGGCTTGTAAACAACATAGAATTAACTACTATTGTCAGTGTGGAAACCCTTTTCCTGCTTTATTTACATTACTTAGGAGGTGAGTGGTATGCTGTGGAGGAATGTTACTTTCCTGTAGGAACCATTGATTTTTCTTGTTGTTCCTAAATCTGATTCTGCTGCAGAATAACTGCCTTTCTGCAGGGGCACCATGCTGCTAACAGTGTGACCCTGCTCTCATGCGGAATGAGACAGAAAACTTATGACCATAGCCTGGAACTCATAATATAAAACACATAAATTCACAACGCATATGCTTTCCTATATTTTTAAACTGTGGTTAGGAATAGTTTATAAATTACAATTTGGTAATTTGTATGGGCTGGGTGAGGGATAGAATTACCATTTATACATTTTTTTTTCCATGTAAAGAGAGAGGTCACATTTAGTTCTGAGTGAGTTTAGGATTAAATGGTGACTTGTCTACTTTTACATTTAAGGATGTTCAGCTTGCCAAATGACAAGCCTGAAATTTTTGCCTTACATACTAGTTTTAAATCCTCAGCTCCGTCAGTCTTTCCCCTAACCTCTTCCATTGGGGTCCTTGGGCTCAGTCTGATGGTTGGCTGTAAGTATCTGCATCTGTATTGGTCAGGTGCTGGTAGAACCTTTCAGGGAACAGCCATACCAGGCTCCTGTCAGCAGGCACTTCTTGGTATCAGCAATAGTTTGGGGGTTTGGTGTCTGCAGATGGGATGGATCCCGAGGTGTGGCAGTCTCTGGATGGCCTTTCCTTCAGTCTTGTTTGTTTGCTTGGTTTTTTTTTTTTTTTTTTGGTTTTTTGAGACAGGGTTTCTCTGTATAGCCCTGGCTGTCCTGGAACTCACTTTGTAGACCAGGCTGGCCCCGAACTCAGAAATCCACCGGCGTCTGCCTCCCGAGTGCTGGGATTAAAGGTATGTGCCACCACCGCCCGGCCTTTCCTTCAGTCTTTGTTCCTTTTTTTTTTTTTTGTCCCTGTCTTTCCTTTGGACAGGAACATTTCTGGGTTAAAAATTTTGAGATGTGTGGCTGGCCCCATCCCTCTATTAGAGGCCATTTTTGTTCAAACAGTATTGGGATAGACTTTTCAGATGTTTCATTCTTAACACTTCAGTCTATTATCAATCAATCAATCAATCTACCTACCTACCTACCTATCATCTCTCTCTCTCTCTCTCTCTCTCTCTCTCTCTCTCTCTCTCTCTCTCCAAAATCTGATATATTTCAGTCCAGGCTGTCCTTAAATGTGCTGTGTGTCTTGAGAATGACCTTTCACTTCTGATCCTCCTGTCTCACCTCCTGAGTACTGGAATTACAGGTAGATACCACCATTCCTGGTTTGTTTGGTGTTGGAAATTGAAGTTGGCCTCATTCATGCTAGGCAAGCATTCTGCACTCTAACCACTCTACTACTATATCTTCTGCTCTCTTTTGTTATTTGCATGAAGTACTTTCTTCCTCCATGAATATTACCTCCCTTGCCTATTTTTCCTTGCAAGAAGAATGCAACTTCCATTAGTATATCACAGTCACTGGAATATTAGTGCTCTAAGAAAAGCAGGAAATGGAGGGGTACACTGCCATCATCACTGTTCTTTGAGACTTTCTCTCCAGTTCACTTTTCCTTTAACAAGGTGGTCCATAGCTACGGAGCACTGATGCCCCAGCACTCTTTGTGTCTAAGCCAGAGCAGCGTACCCTCATGCTCTATTTAGGTTGACACATTTCCAGTAGAAAAATTAAATATAATAAGCAGGTTCTTATGGTTACCTCCATCAGTCTGGGTAGTTTCATCCATATCATCTGCGGATACAGTCTCATCTAATCCTCTCTGAAGTCAGAATGTTGAGATACCTTAAATAGCCGAAGGGCCATTAGTCTTATAGGATGCAGTTGTGACTGTAATAATTAGCTTTTTATTTTAGATAGGTTTACAGTTGTTGCTCCCTTAATTTTTTTCCCCTCAAAATTGGCCAATTTTACTTCAGACAGTTTCTTTCTGTCATCTGTTAATATGGTTGATATGTAATTTCCCCAGAAATGTAGATTTCTCTTTCTTTCATGCGTGGTTTTTCTGTTTTCTTTTTTAGAATAGGACTTATCATTTCTTTAGAGATGACCATCAGTAGACCAGTTGCTGTTTTTCTCTTCCCATTGAGGAATTGCTCATTGTAACTCAGTCATTTTTCTTGCTAACAGTATGAGCTTGGGCTGTGTAAGAAAGGTAGCCGAACAAGTCAGGGAAGCAGCCAGTAAGAAAGGTTCCTCCACGAGCCCTGCTTCACTTCTAGTCTCAGCTTCCCTTTTCTTTCTTTCTTTCTCATGTTGCTTTTGGTCACAGTGTTTATCATGGCAACAGAAAACAAACTAGAACAATTTTCAGTGCTGCTCATGACAATCAAGTGTGGCATTTCTTCCTAAATGAATAACATCTTGCATATTTATTTGTTCTGAACAAGTATGAGATCCTATGCTGTGGCCTTGGTCATAGGTTTTTGTTTTTTTTCCTTAGAGAAACTATTCAGTTTATAATACTTTGCCTAATGGGATGTTTTCTTTGTATTGTCTTTTTTAACTGTATATATTTATCTTTGCATTTAAATGAGTGTATTATTATGATGTTTGAATACTGACAGAGTCGAATGAATATCTACCTTTTTTTTTTGAGAGGAAAGAGTTTACTTTATCTTATATCTTACAGTACATTATGAATGATAGTCAGACAGGAAATCAAACATGAACTTGGAGTCAGGAACTGAAGAAGAGCTCATGAAGGAATAGAATTACTATCTTGTGCAGACTGATTTCTTATTCCAGCTGCTCAGGGATGGCACTTGCAATGCAAATCATCAGTCAAGAAAATACTCAATGATCTTTTGCTTACTAGATAATCTCATGGAGACATTTTCTTAACTGAAGTCTCCTTTTTCAGTTTTACTCCTGTTAGACTATATTTGATAAAAAAACAAAGAAGTAGCAAAAGAAAGAAAGAAAGCAGACAGAAGGAACAAAAAGAAAGAAGAAATGAAAGGAAGAAAGGAAGGAAGGAAAGAAAGATTTTCTCAAAGAACCAGCTCCTGGTTTGGTTGATTTTTGTTTGTTTGTTTGTTTGTTTAGTTCTTTTTGTTTCAATTTGGTTGATTACAGACCTGAGTTTGATTATTTCCTGCTGTCTACTCCTCTTGGGTGAATTTGCTTCCTTTTGTTCTAGAGCTTTCAGGTGTGCTGTCAAGCTGCTAGTGTGTGCTCTCTCCAGTTTCTTTTTGGAGGCACTCAGAGCTATGAGTTTTCCTCTTACCACTGCTTTCATTGTGTCCCATAAGTTTGGGTATGTTGTAGCTTCATTTTCATTAAATTCTAAAAAGTCTTTAATTTCTTTATTTCTTCCTTGACCAAGTTATTGAGTAGGGTGTTTGTTGTTCAGCTTCCATATGTATGTGGGCTTTCTGTTGTTTTTGTTGTTATAAAGACTAGCCTTAGTCTATGGTGATCTGATAGGATGCATGCGATTATTTCAATCTTCTGGTATCTGTTGAGGCCTGATTTGTGACCAGTAATATGGTAAATTTTGGAGAAAGTAGCATGAGGTGCTGAAAAGAAGGTATATTCTTTTGCTTTAGGATGAAATGTTCTATAAATATCTGTTAGATCCATTTGGTTCATAACATCTGTTAGTTTCACTGTGTCTCTGTTTAGTTTGTGTTTCCATGATCTGTCCATTGCTGAGAGTAGGGTGTTGAACTCTCCCACTATTATTGTGTGTGGTGCAAGGCGTGCTTTGAGCTTTAGTAAAGTTTCTTTTATGAATGTGGGTACCCTTGCATTTGGAGTATAGATGTTCAGAATTGAGAATGCTTCTTGGTAGATTTTTTCCTTTGATGAGTAAGAAGTATCCTTTCTTATCCTATTTTTTGATAACCTTTGGTTGAAAGTTGATTTTATTGATACTAGAATGAATGGCTACTCCAGCTTGTTTCTTGGGACCATTTGCTTGGAAAATTGTTTTCAAGCCCTTTACTTTGAGGTAGTAGTGTCTGTCTTTGACACTGAGGTACATTTCCTGTATGCAGCAAAGTGCTGGGTCCTACTTACATATCCAGTCTGTTAGACCATGCCTTTTTATTAGAGAATTGAGTCCTTTGATGTTAAGAGATATTAAGGAAAAGTGATTGTTTGTTCCTATTATTTTTGTTGTTAGAGGTGGAATTATATTTGTGTGGCTACCTTCTTTTGGGTTTGTTGAAAGATTACTTTCTTGCTTTTTCTAGGGTGTAGTTTCCCTTCTTGTGTTGGAGTTTTTTGTCTGTTATCCTTTGTAGGGCTGGATTTATGAAAAGATATTGTGTAAATTTGGTTTTGTCATGGAATATCTTGTTTTCTCTATCTATGGTAATTGAGAGTTTTGCTGGGTATAGTAGCCTGGGCTGGTATTTGTGTTCTCTTAGGGTCTGTATGACATCTGCCTAGGATCTTCTAGCTTTCATAGTCTCTTAGGAGAAGTCTGGTTTAATTCTGAGAGGTCTGCCTTTATATGTTACTTGACCTTTTCCCCTTACTGCTTTTAATATCCTTTCTTTGTTTTGTGCATTTGGTGTTTTGATTATTATGTGATGGGAGGAATTTCTTTTCTGGTCCAGTCTATTTGGAGTTCTGTAGGCTTCTTGTATGTTCATGGGCATCTCTTTCTTTAGGTTAGGGAAGCTTTCTTCTATAATTTTGTTGAAGATATTTACTGACCCTTTAAGTTGGTAATCTTTTATACCCTATTATCCTTAGATTTGGTCTTCTCATTGTGTCCTGGATTTCCAGGATGTTTTGAGTTAGGAGCTTTTTGCATTTTGTGTTTTCTTTGACTGTTCTGTTGATGTTTTCTATGGTATTTTCTGCACCTGAGATTCTCTCTTCTAACTCTTGTATTCTGTTGGTGATGCTTGTGTTTATGACTCCTGATCTCTTTCCTAGGTTTTCATGTCCCGGGTAGTCTCCCTTTGTGATTCTTTATTGATTCTATTTTCATTGTTAGATCTTGGATGGTTTTGTTCAATTCCTTCACCTGTTTGGCTGTGTTTTCCTGTATTTCTTTAAGGGAGCTATTTATGTCCTTCTTAAAGTCCTCTATCATCATCATCACATGTGACTTTAAATCAGAGTCTTGTTTTTCTGGTGTGTCGGGGTATCCAGGGCCCGCTGTGGTGGAAGAACTGGGTTATGATGATGCCAAATAGCCTTGGTTTCTGTTGCTTATGTTTTCCCCCTTGCCTCTGGCCATCTGGTTATCTCTGGTGTTAGCTGGTGTTGCTGTCTCTGACTTTGGCTTGTGCCTCCTGCAAGCCTGTGTGTACTCAGTACTCCTGGGTGATCAGTTCTCTCCTAGAGGTTATTTGGGCATGGAGTGCTGTGGCACAGGATCAGCTCCCTTGTATTGCCTTTTTATTATTGTTTACTGCTCAGTATTCCTTGCACAATGATGATATTTGCTTATTTTTCAAATCATTTTTTGTCACTCATATCTTATCTGGGTTTTATTTCTAAGATGATATTTTTTGGATTCACATGATTCTTATTTCAGTGATTTCTACAATGTAGTTTTCTGTGATGGTCTCCTTTTGCTCTAAAGAAGAGCTTTGATGATGAGTGGTAATCACACTTATCTGTGGGTAAGAGTACTATTTAGAATGTAGTTAGAAATTTACTGGTCTAGCAAAGTAGTGATAGTAGATTATTTTATAAGGTCTATGACTTTACTAGCTTTGGGAAGTTTGGTTGATTTCTAGTACCCAGCAATGAGTCCTGAAAAGCAGGTAATAAATGAGGGGAGCCTATGCTTGCTCTAGCTACTGTACTATATTGTACTTAATATGTCTATGAAGAAGCTTTTTGACTCTGAGGAATAACCACCCCAAAGGAATTTAGGGAATAATATAAAATCTTTAGATCATATAGTCTAAGATTAGAACCTTAGCCCGCCAGTCAGAATAGAAAACTGTAATTACCAAGTATCTGGTAGAGCATCTCTGTCATTTTTGTGTATTCCTAGTTCAGTTGAGTCTTTTCTTCTCTGTATCTTTACTAATATATCTACTCTCTCTTTTGGCTTCTAGAAGATTATGAATATATGTATAATAACTTTAGTGTCTTAGTTTTCTAATTCTATCTACTATCAATTCTAGGTTGGTATTGATTGATTTTCTATCATTTAGGGAGAAAATTGGACTTTCATTAGGTTTTAGAAATTGTCTTCATAATTTAAAAAATTGCTTAGTAATCAACTGTGGTTTAGTAAGCATTAAAAAAGAGATTATAAACTTTATTTTGTTGGGTGTTATGTAATTTCTTCTTCTCTTTTTGTTTTTTGTTTTTTTTTTTTTTTGGTGACAGGGTTTCTCTGTGTAGCCCTGGCTGACCTGGAACTCACTCTGTAGACCAGCCTGGCCCCGAACTCAGAAATCTGCCTTCCTCTGCCTCCCAAGTGCTGGGATTAAAGGTGTGTGCCACCACTGCCTGGCATAATTTCTTTCTTTTCTTTTCTTTCTTTTCTTTTCTTTTTTTTTCTTTTCTTTTCTTTTTTTTTTTTTTGAGACAGGGTTTCTCTGTATAGCCCTGGCTGTCCTGGAACTCACTTTGTAGACCAGGCTGGCCTCGAACTCAGAAATCCGCCTGCCTCTGACTCCCGAGTGCTGGGATTAAAGGTGTGCACCACCACGCCCGCTCTGGCATAATTTCTTATTCCTATAAATACTTGTGAGTTTTTCTGGGATGTTGTCAGATTTTGGAGTTTTCTGTCTCATGTACAGCTTTTAGTCTTTCTTTAGAAGGTCATACAAGCTAAGACTGGCTCCACTGCTGGGTCACGATTTTGTTGAACTCTTTACCATATGGCCACGAGTTTGAGATCTTTCCTTTTGGTTGGTGGTTATAGGTATTAGATTGAGGATTAGGATTACCCCCAAGGCTCCTGTCTGCTGGGATTATTATAGAACAGTCTTTATTTGTGGGCCAGTCAACATATAATGAAAGCCTCTGTCTTTGCTTGTTAGAGCTCTCATTCACTAACACCAATCCTGAGAGTTTTAACCCCTTGATTTATGGACACAAGCCTAAGTGTATGGATTACTACTAAGTTTGAGATGCAAGTAAATCGCAGTGTAGATACGTAGCTTTTGTCTGTCTGGACAGCTCCTTATTTTTCAGAATGTATTCTAGTAACTCTTGCCACTTCCACTGTAGTGAACTTGTATCTCTGGTTCTTAAGAGCACAGCTCTTGTGTTCTGTTTGAATAGGTCTTTAGTGGTTCGTAGAACATATCTCAACATAAAGCAAGATGCTTATAGAGACTGGTTGTTTCAATTTTTCAAGAACTATAGATCACACTAATTTTTTGTTCAAGATCTGGAAAGGGGCAAATATATATAAGTTTGTAGCTTTTTATCATCAGTAGTTAAATATGGTACTAGTTACTACACAGTGGCAATAGGTGTAAGACCTACATGATTCAATTATTGTGGAAAGTTGGCAATAACTTTTAGGTAAAGTTTTAGGAAAGAATTATAGTGAACCTAGGGAGATTTTAGATTTCATATTTATGAATAAATTGTAAATTTATGTTTTTTCAGAGTGTTTGTCCTCTTCTTGATCTACTAGATGAGATAATGTAAATAACAGTGTGATGTACAAAAAAATTTTGTGTTTAGGACAATTTATTGAATGTTCTTATAGTTTCCCTTAGAATCTTGAATTTTACTTTTGGAAATTAAAGTAAAAATAATTGGTATCTTGATTGCACAGTTCTAATAGCCAAAAATTGGTTTCAGTGAGGAAAAAAATTATAGTTAATAATGTCAATCCTACTTCTCACAATTAATGTCATTTAAAGAATAATCATGTTATAGCATAATAGTTGGGCAACTGAGAGAAAGATATTGTCACAAATTGTAGTGTTGCTGTTTTTTTGTACTCAGTGACTTATACATATATATGCAGTGAATATTTAATATGTGAATAGTTATTAAAATTATTTTACTTGTTTATGAGTCATACTGATTCCTTACCATATGTCAAACGTAATAATGATGAAGAGCCAGCAGCAAAGAAGTAGTAAATAGATCCCCTAATTAGAAGATTATATAAGCTTATATATGTAATACATATGTGAAGTAAGCATATGAATATGGCGGCAAATAGTCTAGGAAAGATTAATGGGGGGTTGGGGATTTGGCTCAGTCGTAGAGCACTTGCCTAGCAAGTGCAAGGCCCTGGGTTCAGTCCTCAGCTCTAAAAAAAAAAAAAAAAAAAAAAAAAAGATTAATGGAATACAGAATTCTGAAGTCAGTTTTAAGAAAGCTGACTTACATAGTTTAATTGACAATAAGTAAAAAAAAAAAATGTAGGTGTTCATCAGGTATGGCTCAGCAGTGGAGCAAACCTTAGCTCATATATAGAGGGTCACCTCTGTATAGAAAGACTAAAAGCAGTACCTGAGAGAGAAAATTCCAAATAATGTGAACACTTCCCAGAAGAATTCAGCATTAATATGTGTATGAAGTTATTTAACACTCGACAAAGTAAAATTTACAATGTCTTCTTTTATACATCAAGAATGCTCACAGAGTGGTGACAGCTGGGATAATAAAATTGTTCTGTGTCAAGCAAGCAGATTAAATTAGTTGGAATGGAAGTCTGTGTAGAAGGAGGAAGAAACAAAGATGTAGAACTAACTTGTTGGGTTGTTCCGGATATAGATTTTGAGGTCTGAACTGGAAAGGAATGTTTGTGACTGGGAAGGGACCATTGGGGCTGATTGTTTTGGGATGGAATATGAAGCAAATTAAGACAGTGAGTGCAACTGAGTTTGGGTGTAGTTTGCAAAATGAAAGTCCATTCCTTCTTGGCATTTGTAAAATTATGGCTGCAGAATACAGGCATTTACTTATTATGACTTCCACATGAAAGTAAATAAAAAACTAAGAAGTATAATGATATTAAGTGAAATCTTGAGGAGGGTGAACTAATTTACTTTCCTTTGTTTCAGGTTGCTGTTCTGGCTGAGGCCATCTATGGCCCTGGTAGTGTTTTCATTCAAGACAAAGTTCATTCCATCTTTATTTATTAGCTGAGCAAATTCAGGTCAGTACATTTTTGTCTTCATTTGAATATTTTGAGATGATTTTGTTTTTTAAAGCTATGTGTCTGTGTACCAATGGAGTACAGTACCAATTGTTCACATTAGTCCAAACTATAAATTGTGCATTAATTGGGAAATATTTTCTGTCTGCCTACCGAGTATAATCTTTTCTTCATAAAGTCATAGCATATTACTTCTTTTTTTTTTTTTTTTTTGAGACAGGGTTTCTCTGTGTAGCCCTGGCTGTCCTGGCACTCACTTTGTAGACCAGGCTGGCCTCGAACTCAGAAATCCGCCTGCCTCTGCCTCCCGAGTGCTGGGACTAAAGGCGTGCGCCACCACGCCCGGCCGCATATTACTTCTTAATGGCTTTGATTTTCAAGTTTTGAATTTGATAGAACAAGTTGTGACCACATTTTTTATGTTGAGCTGGTTGTGTGGCATAGTTGGTAACGAGAATAAACTCACTTTAGAAACTTCTGATGTTTTAGTAGCTCTTCTAAGACTTGTCCACACATGAACATTAAATCATATATTAACATCTCTACTATTAATATTAATTCTAAGAGGATTGGCATACATATTTATCACTTCAATTAAAACAGTTCTACAGGCTTTTTACTTTTAGTTAAGGCTGCCCCCCTTCACCACGACCGGTAGCAATGTGCATCTGTTTTCTGCTAACGTGGTTTACCTTTCATAGTATGCTGCTTAAATGGAATTATCTAGTATTCGGCTTTTGGAATCTGCTTCTGTTACTTACTATAATGCATTTGTGTGGTATTCATGTTTCTGTGTGTATCAGTATTTGCTTTTCAGTTGTATAGTAGACTCCAAGTGTGTGGGATTACTGCAGTCAGTTTATGGACATTTGGATTGTTTCAAGTTTGGGGTGATAATAAAGCTTCTACAGTTTTGCATTAAAAAATATCATGGCTTAATATTCTTTATTAAAATAACTTTTTTTTTGTTAAAAGAGATTGTATTGATTTAATTAACCATCACTGTTTTGGGGGCTAGGGTTGCATTTCTTTTAAAAACTGTTCCATGCTCTCTCCAGTTCTAGGTATTGGAATTAGTAGCTTGTACATTCAAGGAAAGGTCTCGGCTTAGCCCTTTTTTGGTTTGTTTTTGAGACAGGGATTTGCTGTACAATTAGACTGTCCTGAACTCATGGGTTTCCTGCCTCCACCTTCTGATTGCTAGGATCAGTAGCATGTGTACCACCATGTCCACCACTACAGGCTTTCAGTGTTATTAAAAAGAAATCAGAAAAAAATTAATAATATAGAGTAGAGGGAGAGTCCTTTAACTTACTGTCATGTGTATGTTTATTAAGAGAATCCATATCCAGTTGTTAAAAGTAGATGGTAGCAGAACTTGCAGTGTTTCTTGAGTGCAGTGTTAGATCAGGCATGTATAGGAAGAACAAGCCTAAAGTTTCCAGTTTATAAAAGTCAAATAAATTACAAGTATTTTTCCTGATCTTAAAATTTTAGTTAAAGAGGACAGAAATTTAGTATGGAAAGCTTAAATAGAATTTTTCTGAATGAACATTTGAAGTGAAAGTGAATGAAACAGTCCTATTTGTGAAAATTAATGGTGTCAAAAATAGCTTGAAAAGCTCCTTGGATATTTGTAAGAAAGTTGTTCTTTATTTGCTATAGATATAAAAAGATCTTGAGAAAATGTAATGCTCTGTGTCAGAGAATGCTCACGTTGCTTGGTAGAGATTCCTGCTGTTACTCTGGGCACTCTTAAGTGCTGCTGAACCTTTACACTGTTGTCATTCCTAAATATTTTTAGATGAATTTTGTAACTTTCATAGAACCTCTGTACACACATGCTATTAGTTATATTGTGTTATCATAGAATGTTTCTTCTTTGAGAGAGTGAGAGAGTTTGTGTATGCATGTGTATATTTATGCCATTTGTGGCATAGTAGGAGTGTAGAGGTCAAAGGCCACCTTGAGGTGCTCTTATTTTACTGTGTAGGTCCTGGGGATTTAA
The DNA here is from genome assembly GCF_978045245.1 of Mus caroli. Taxonomy (NCBI): domain Eukaryota; kingdom Metazoa; phylum Chordata; class Mammalia; order Rodentia; family Muridae; genus Mus; species Mus caroli. Next base: position 75,769,498 of record NW_028227269.1, read on the forward strand.
CACAGGTTATCAGGTTTGGCAGCAGGCCCCTTTGCCCACTCAGCCATCTTGTTTTAAATAGGTAAAGTGACTTAGTGCAGTCAGAGCAATTTAGACATTCTTTGTTTGTTTGTTTGTTTGTTTTTCTTTTTTTTTTAAATATTTTTTTTATTACATATTTTCCTCAATTACATTTCCAATGATATCCCAAAAGTGTTTGTTTGTTTTTCGAGACAGGGTTTCTCTGTATAGCCCTGGCTGTCCTAGAACTCACTTTGTAAACCAGGCTGGCCTCAAACGAAGAAATCCACCTGCCTCTGTCTCCCAAGTGCTGGGATTAAAGGCGTGTGCCACCACTGCCAGGCCACTTTAGACATTCTTTTGACATAGAATACAGGTTCATTATCCTTCACATTAGAATCTGAGATTCAGTATACCAAGATCTGAAACCAGCATGACAACATGAGTGAAAAAAATTCCACAACTTCATGTGACGGGTCAAACAAAAACAGACGTATTAAAAATACCAATCACAAAAGAACTCGCACAATATGTACTCACTGATAAGTGGATATTAGCCCAGAAATTCAGAATACCCAAGATATAAGATACAATTTGCTAAATGCATGAAACTCAAGAAGAACGAAGACCAAAGTGTGGACACTTTGCCCCTTCTTAGAATTGGGAACAAAACACCCATGGAAGAAGTTACAGAGACAAAGTTTGGAGCTGAGACGAAAGGATGGACCATCTAGAGACTGCCATGTCCAGGGATCCATCCCATAATCAGCTTCCAAACGCTGAAACCATTGCATACACTAGCAAGATTTTGCTGAAAGGACCCAGATATGGCTGTCTCTTGTGAGACGATGCCGGGGCCTAGCAAACACAGGAGTGGATGCTCACAGTCATCTATTGGATGGATCACAGGGCTCCCAATGGAGAAGCTAGAGAAAGTACCCAAGGAGCTAAAGGGATCTGCAACCCTATAGGTGGAACAACATGATGAACTAACCAGTACCCCAGAGCTCTTAACTCTAGCTGCATATGTATCGAAAGATGGCCTAGTCGGCCATCACTGGAAAGAGAGGCCCATTGGTTGTGCAAACTTTTTTGTGGGTTGAGAGGCTCAAACTCAGTTGCCTGGCCTACTCAGAAAGTGCCTTTGCCTTCTGAGCAGTCTCATTGGTCCTTATGTAACTTTTGAATATAACACTAAAGCTAGTACTAGAAAGGATGAAAAGTAGTGTGTGGAAATATAGATGTTAGCCAAAAAGTATGTTATAATTATGACAAATACATACTCTCTGAAATGTATTTTGAGTTCTCATCTGTGTGATTGCACTTCTTGAACCTTATTTTGAATTTTCATACTTTGTAAAGGTGGTATTGTATATCAAGCATTACTACCTATCCCTCTATCATTGGGTTACTTGGACCTTATTAAAGCACTTTTATTTGTGGACTCACTAAGATGCTCAGGGCAAGAAGTAGAAATTAATTTTTTCCAAGAGCACGTGGAAACAGTATTAAACATCTGTAAAAGCTGGTTCTTCTCATAGCATTTTATGTAGAGAGAGACCTTACTGCTCTTTTTGTACGTAGAAGGCTGGAGATATAAGTAGATGAGGTGATGTGTTTTTAATTGTGCAGCTGTCTGGAAACAGTATCATGCTCACTACCTCTCCTCTGGAATCACTGCCTGACTTGGGGTTGGAGGAAGTTAAACTACTTGTTTAATGTTTCTAAAACTCAGTTTTAATTTATTTTCTTTCCAGTTGATTTTAAGATAAAACATCTTTTAAAAATAATTTGAGATGTGATCTTACTCTGTAAACAGATCAAAACACTGACATCGGAATATACAGCTAGAAAAATGCAGCAATAATATTTTATAATCTCAAGACATTTCTTATGTAATTTATTTAAAGTTTAGATTTTAAGTAAAATGCCTTTTACAAGTATATTAGGAAACATACTTTAAAAAAACTAGAACTCGTTTTAAAAAGTACCTTAAGGTGATGTTATTTTTGATTTTAAGAATTTAATTTATAAAAATATAGATCGATAATAATTGGTAGAATTCAGAATTAACCAGTTTCTTTTATTTGGTGAGTACTATCAAGCTTAGACAATCAAAAGATAAATCTTGTTTGAAATACTATTTGAGAAGTACAAATTGCTTTGCAGTTTCATGAGGTCTCATTTGTCAATTCTCGATCTTACTGCGCAAGCCATTGCTGTTCTATTAGGAATTTTTCCCCTGTGCCCATATCTTAAAGGCTTTTCCCCCACTTTCTCCTCTATAAGTTTCAGTGTCTCTGGTTTTATGTGAAGTTCCTTGATCCACTTAGATTTGGCCTTAGTACAAGGAGATAGGAATGGATCGATTCGCATTCTTCTACATGTTAACAACCAGTTGTGCCAGCACCATTTGTTGAAATTGCTGTCTTTCTTCCACTGGATGGTTTTAGCTCCCTTGTTGAAGATAAAGTGACTATATTTGTGAGTTTCATTCACTGGACTCACTCATCTGTTGGAAGTTTTGGTGACCATTGATAATCAGGTATCTTTGCACCAGTGTCAAGTACTCCTGCATCTTTTGACCAATCCCACTCAATGACCATCTGTGACTTACTATCTCTTACATTTCCCTGAACCTCCCAAAGTAGCACAATCAATCAGGGACTAGATAGTCAATACACATACTTGTGGGAGATAGTCGGTCTTTAAACCTTAACAGGGGTGTTGGGGTAGAGGCCTTAGAAAATCTCTGAGTAAGGTCATCTGAGGGAGTTGTCAAAAACAGAGGAAGTCTGCCCTCCCTTCTTTCTGGCTACCTATCTGGCTATGCGATTCCTCCCTTTCACAGCAACTCTGCCTGTTACAGGGTTCTTACCAGAGTTGATTCTATGCTGTGTGAACCCTTAGGATTCAAAACTAAGCTAAACACACTTCCTTTCTTCATAAACACCTAACCTTATGTATTTCATCATGATATAAAAGATATATTACTCTAATGATGATATCAGCGTAACGTGATGTTAATGTATACAAAAGTGTGTGTGTGTTGGATTTCTAGGATATAGTTGTAACAAACTACTATAAACTGGATGGCTTAAGACAATAGAAATGTATTTTCTCACAGTTCTTTAAGTTGGACATCTGAAATCAGAATGTTGGGAGAGCCATGCTTCTCTGAAGACTCTAGAGAAGACTCTTGCTTTCCTCCCTCTTCGCTATGACCAGTAGTTATTAGAAATCGTTGATGTTTCTCAGCTTGTCACTGCATAATTCTGACTACTTCAGAATTCACATAGCAGTCCATGCATGTAAGTCCAAATTTCCTTTTCATAATGACCACAGACCTGCCCTAACATAATATAATGTTCTAGTAACTTGGTCATGTCTGTAAAGTCTATTTCCAAATAAGGCTCTGTGGACAAGTACCTCTCTCTCTCTCTCTCTCTCTCTCTCTCTCTCTCTCTCTCTCTCTCACTTTAATATATTACAGAGGACATATAATTTTAGATCTCATTATTTAAGCTTTGTGTAGGGTAGATGGTTTTGTTCCTCAGCATTCATGAAACTGTAGAAGGCTGGTTTTGTTAGCATCTATGTAGTATAAAAATCTCATGCTATTTAAAATTCCCATAACAGCATGTTTTAATTAAAAACAAACTAATTTGGATGTCAAGAGACCTTGGTTCTAGTTTCCATTCTGAATTAACTATTTTGTTGTATAACTTTTCCTGGCAAGATGTGAGCAAATGACTGTTCAGCCCAGATAGGGCACTACTCACAGACCAAAGTAACAGCTATATTGAATTTTATTTTAGTGAAGTAGTGAATTTACTTGTATTATTTAAAGGAGGATAAATGGCTGAAAGGCAGGTGCACCATCCACTGTAGCATGGTGAAAACTAATTATAGCTGCCTCTCTAGAGCTCCCTGCACAACTTGTAGACAGCTCAGTTGATGAGAGGGTCTCTTCTCCCTGCCAGTTGTTATAGCTTATGTAGCCTAAAGGCTAGGGCCTTGTAGACCTTACAAATTTAAGGAACTTCCTGGAATTTTTGAATTGTTAACTTTTAAGCTTTGCTTATTTTTGGAGTCTTGATGAACTTTCCAGGATGAAATGTTTCAGTTAGGAAATTGTTATTTACAACCATGTCCAGTTAATTATTTTCCTCCTGGATAGTAAGTGGGAGGCCTGGAGGAAGAGAAGCATGGAAGAAATGACTTTTCTGCCTCTCAGATTCTACAGTTATGTAATTGTGGAGTAACTTCTTTCTGTGTGCCATATTTAGAGTTTTGTTGGCATCACAAAAGAAAAAGTAAAACGAGAATGTCCCAAATACCCATTGGATCAGCCCTGGCTTGTGAACGTAGCACCTACAGATTAATTTGTTTGGTTTACTTCAGTGAATCACTGATGAAGATCACTAATTTGCTGTTAGCCCTGCTTTTCCTAAGTGATCATAATTTTTTAAAATCTCTATAGCGTATCAGAAAATGGACCGCTCTTACCGCTAGTTAATTCACTTAAGACTGAAAATGTGCCACTGCTTTGCTTTCTTGCTGAGTTCATAAAACGAAATGAGTGTAAGGAGTGTAGTCTCTCCTCTGCGCTCAGTTCTCTTGTTACATCTTTCTTGTTATCAAGGGATCTTAGAACAACCCTTACTAGCGAATGCTAATTAGCCTGGGAGGTGGAGCATGATGTAAAAGTTACAGCTGTGGTTCATGACTGCTGGATTTTCCTTGTGTTTTGAATAGGTCGTTGAAGTATTTTGTTTGAAATCTTTCTTTCAATCATGAGGTGAGTCATGGTAATTACTTCTTAGAGATACTGTGAGCATTGGGAAGGAAATTGGTAATACTGAAATGCTTAACCGATTACAGTATGTAGATGTATGTATATGCTCACATTAATAATATTTGTTTATTGGTATCAGAATAGGTAGAGTCAATGTCTGGATATGAGGAAGTTATGAGGAAAATTAAGTATTTTTTACTTCATACAGTAAAAATTTAAAACTATATTCTGAGGATAGAGATTCTGTTTGAGTATAGAATTTAATGTAATCTTGTAGGAATACTTGGAATAAAATGTTAAAAAGGATAGAATATAGAGACTAAATATGTACTGTAGGTATGGTAGAGTCATAGTTTTTATTTATATTTTCATTTTTCAGTGAAAAGGGTAGGAGGATCAGAGTTCAAAACTGCCTTGCTACTCTACCAGAGATAGGTTTAAAATGTTAGGCTGGAGAAATGGCAATAGAAAGAGCACTTCCGGAGGGACCTAATTCTCAGCACTTACATGGTGGCTTACAGTCGTCTGTAACTCCTCTTCTAGGACGGGGTATGACATCTTTCTCTGGCTTCCCTCTGCACCAGGTGCACATGTGCCAAGTTTTTGACATAAAGTTTTGCTTTTCACTAAAGAACTTGCAAACATTTTCTCATAAGTCTATTAGATTTTTATTTTTCTCAACTGTTGCTTATTTGAGAAAGTCTTTATTACTTCTTTACTTTTGAAGTATAATACTGCACTTCTGACTTGGATTTGTTCTCTTTTTAATAGTTGAAATATTTCATTTTGTTCTTTTCTTGCTATGTGGTTTCTGAAGTGGGGCACTTGAGGTAATCCTGACCCCCTTCCTCTGTAGGTAAGGTGGCCTTCTGGTTTTTATTATCCTCTTGCTTCTCTCTGTCTGATTTTTGGCAGTCTTACTGTAATATGCCTACATTTAAGTATGTTGGTGTTTATCCTGCTTTCTGTTCTCTGGACCCTGAACTGTCACCACAACAGTTCTTATCTGTTGCCAAGTGTGGATTTGTGGCACTTCCTTTTTATTTCCTGTCTCCTGCTAACCATGTCCACCTGCTTTTCTGGTATTTGCTTCTCCTATCAGCATTCTTAGCATACGGAGTTCACATTTCTGGTAGTATTTCTAATACCCCAGTCTGTTTGGCAGGTAGGCAGCACTTTACTGCCTATCCGTGCTCCCTTTCTTTCTATTATTTTGTGAGTTTTGCCCTAAAAATACCTTTTACTTATTTTGTTCATAGATAGACATAATGTATTAGGTAAAGGAAGCTGAGGTCAGAGTTCACATGGAGAGAACTTCTGTGTTTATCTACTTAAGAGGCAGGCTGTATTGTGCAGCTTTCATGTTTGAGGCTAAACTTTGTATTTAGATTTTTTTCCCTGAGAGAATCTTTAAATCTGAGGTTTACACTTCTTTTAGCTGCACCCCTTGGCTGTTGCATAGGAGTCATGTTAATGTGGGAAAAGGGGAGAAGGTCATGAGGGGAAGAGGTTGTCTGGTCCTTTTGAAAGATCAGTCTCTTGTGAATTTGACTTGGGTATCTTTTCCCTACGTCAGAAGATAAAAGGGGCTGGAGTGGGTATTTCCCTTCTGGATTGCTCAGATACTGTAAAAACCTAGTCACAGGCTAGGTAAAACCCCAGTTACTTAAGTTTTATAAAATACTTTCATTTTTGGAGGGAAGGCCTTTTAAGAGTTCAGAGCATTGGACACATTTCAGAAAGGTTATGTTTCTTCTTTTGTCTGCTGTAAGTATAAGGGTCTTTTCTCAGATTTTTACTTTAACAATCTGATAGAGTTCCTGAAGATAAAACTCAAGAAAATATTGGGACTTTGATAAGATTGGGTCCTCTAGCAGGTTTAAAATTTTTATTTATTAAATAATTTCTTTTATTCTAATATACTTAAATCATTTCCCTTTTCATTTCCTCCCTCCAAACCCTTCCATATAGCCTTCCTTGTTTTCTTTCAAATCCATGCCCTCTTTTTTTCATTAATTTTTGTTACACATGCAATCCTGAATATATAAATACAACCTCCTTGCTCTGTATAATGTTGCTTATATGTATGTTTTCAGGACTGATCATTTGGTATTAGAAAAAATGGATGTGCCTTTCCTGGGGAAGACTATTTCTCCTGTTCTTAGTATTCCTTACTTACCTGTAGTATTGGGTTGAAGATTCCTGGGTTTCTCTCACAGGTTTGAACTGTTTCAGCAATTTAATTATATATATATGTAGTACATATTTTAAGGATTTATTTGTTTTATATGTATAGTACTTTTCTATATGTATAAATGTGTGAACCACCCTCAGAGATCAGAAGGAGGTGTCATATCTCTCAGGACTTAAGTTATTAAATAAATAACATGTGGTGCAGGGAACGGAACCCAGGTCCTCTGGAAGATAAGTGCTCCTAACTACTGAGCCATCTCTCCAGGTCTGCTCCTGCAATGTTTTAACTGCACTAAAGTCTCCGCACTGATGCTGCTTCCCAGTGAGAGCTTCTGGTCCCCACATGTGACTTCTCTGCCTTGCTGTCCATGGTCCAGAGTGGCAGTCCATCTTCTGACCTCAGTTTCATAATAGATTCAGCAAAGTATTGATTTTCAGCCTGTTTTCTTGTTATGGGGGTGAAAGTAATGAATCCTAGGTTCACTACATTTTAAAAATTCAATTAAAGTTATTATTTTTATTGTATTTGGTAGTATGATAAAGACTTTGTTATTAATGTCTTTTGATTTGGCAATACTAACTAGAAATTTTATTTTCTAATATTGTGCTTATATATTTTGGGGTAACATTCTAATTTGCAAGGAAGCTTTTTCATAGGAAATTGATCCATAATACTGATTTTTTTGAAACTTTTATTTTTATTTATTTTGTTTCTTATTTCTATTAAAACGACTCAGTATATTTACTATCTAGCTTGCAAACACAGTTTGAGACAATAGCCATCTTTGTTTCCTGTGTTGTGAGGTCATGATTTCTTTTTTGTATTCATAAGCTGAGTGTCAGTTTGTGGCAAGCTTCACCAATTGTACTTTGGATACAGATGATGTTCAGAGTATTGATAGTTTGGATTTGTGAAACCAGTTAATTATATGAACCATTTACATTGGGTTTTTACTTTAACACTTTTTATTTATTTTATGTGAATTAGTGTTTTGTCGGCATGTGTATATATGCACTTTGTGTGTGCTTGGTGCTGGCGGAGGTCAGAAGAGGATGACAGAGCCACTGGAGCTGGGTTGTGAGCAGGGGACTGAACTCTGGGTCCTCTACAAGAACAGTGGGTGCTCCTAACTGCTTGACCATCTCTTCAGCCTAACGTTGGATTTCTTAATTAGTAGATTGAATAGAGCATAATAGGCTAAGTCCTTGTACTTCTTTGATTTAGACAGAAAAAAAAGCTCATGCAAATATGTTGGAGACAAATTTGTGTAAATTAAAAAAATATAAAATATGGTTTAAAGATTTTGTTTTGAAAAATCTTCACATTAAAAAAAATTCACTATATTTTAGATTTTGATGTTCACTGAAGTGCTGAATTTGATGACTCAGACCCCACCGGGTTACCTGTAAAAGCTGTCAAAAGACAGCTGTTAAGTCTTCTGAGGCTCCGTGCATGCCTCCTTCCTGATGTCTAAGTTAGAGATTTTATACATAACTACATTTAGCCTCCTGTTTTTCCAAGATATTTGCTAAATATAAAAGAAACACGTCTTTCTGTAAAATTGATTAGGCTTTGATGAGCCCAAGATAAGAAGAAAGGGATTGCAAATCACTGGATTCATTTTATTGTAAAAGTAGCAAAATTCCTCAGTTGATTTTTTCTTTCTTTTTTTTGTGGCTTTGTTAAGAGAAGTATCACTTACCTGCTATGGGAAACCAAAGTCTTGTCTACTAGATGCGTATATATTTATTTACTTATATCCTCATTCCCCCTGAGTCTTGTGGTATATATTTTCTTCAAAACAAACACACACACACACACACACACACACACACACACACACCAAATCAATCCAAAAAAACCCAAACTTGGTTAATAACTACTGTGAGTTTGAAATATGAAGTGATAAGTGACTCTGGAGGAAGCTGATACATTTACTAGGTGAGTTAGGTCTATGCTAATGATTGCAGAACAAGATAATGTTTGCCAAATTGTGAAATTGTGCTTGAAAATAAAAAGAGTCTGCGTGTTTGTATGGAGAGTTATTCTGCAGGCTAAACTTTAGTAGGTTCTGAGGATTCAATGCATATCCTCATACCTGCATGGTAAACAATTTACCTACTGAAACATTTCTCCAATCCTTGAATGGCACTTCAAGGAGATCAAGATTATTATGACAGAGAAACTTTTTTGGATCATTTTATATAACAAATATATAGTTCTTTTATTTCAGTTCTCTATGTAACTGCATTGTACTCCCATTTAACAGGGGTGGTGCATTTTCTTATGTGCTTATGTTTATATTTGTTACTGTTTTCATAATAGAATTCAAATTCTCTGATATACTCTGATCTACAATACCAGGCACATAATAGGCAGTCAGGAATATTTGATGAATGGAGTGTTTTGATTTGTTTTTGGAGCAAAAGAGGTTCAGGTTTAAGTGGCATATAAATAGATTAAGGTAATTTAATTTTGTAAAGATCATGGGAGAAAGCAGCACTGTAATAAGAACTCATTAATTTCCAGGCTTGACAGTTTTCATTGTCATATTCTGCTAAATATGCATCACCATTAAGTTGGGGATTTAAGACAAAATTTGATTAGTAAAGTTAATTTTTTAATAAAAAGTCTAAAAAATTTTGAAGTATTACAAATTTTATTTCATTTTATTTTAGAAGTTCCATGAGATACTCTGAAAGCTCTAGAACTTAGGAAATGTCTGAAGTAAAATGTATCAAAGCAAAACTTTTTCAGAATTTATAGGAGAAAAAGAATGCATATTAAATTATAAGTAGGGTTGCTAGTGCCAGTGTGACCAAAGGGTAAATGCTAGCCAGTGTAAGTGGGCAGGTAGGATGGCTCAGTAGGTAAAGTTGTTTGCTACCAGTCCTGAGGACCTTCAGGACCTACACGGTGGAAGGAGAGGATCGGTTTTCAAAAGTTGTCCTCTGATGTCTACAAGGGATACACATACCACACACACACACACACACACACACACACACACACACACACACACACACACACAGACAGACACACACACAGACACACAAATGAACACTAACTTTTAAAAAAATGCTTTAAATCAGCTATTTGCTGAGAATCTCAGAAGTAATACCTGTAACTTAATGTTGAATTAAACTATATTAAATATAGTGTATAAAGTCTTCCTCAATGTTACACTGTCAGAAGAAAGTGATGACATTTAGTTTCAAGATCAAATTAACTTTTATTAATAAATTAAAAGAATCTGATTTTGCCTGGGGTAGACTGGACGGTAGACTGGATGGAGGCACATTGTCACTCAGCTGAGTTTCTGTTGTGCCTTTCACTGCTGTCTTCTCTTTAGCTGTGAGTGCTCGGGTAGCTCTTAAGTGCTAAATCTGTACCTACCTGTCAGGCTGTGGCTTAGGCGTTGAGATCACCTCAATCAACTTAGCCATGATTTTCCCTGAGTGTAGAAGAAAATGACATGGAAAGAGCAAGCCTTGTGAGTTTTGGAAGCTTTTATTGTCCCCATGGTAATCGCTCATTTGTTGTAATCACCATCAGTCAGTTTTCAGATTGTCCCTTGGCAGTGACTCAGAAGCTACCACAGACTGCAGAAGGTCACCTGGACTCTCTGCACAAACTGATCCCTGTTTAAAAGCCTGAAAGATCAGAAAGTCAGTGCAAAATAGTAAGACCTGGCAAGAATTTATTTAAAATCCCCAGGGCTTCATGATGAACAAAGGAGGGGACCCCAAAAGGCATCATCTTTTTTTTTTTTTTTTTTTTTGCAATTCCTCACGGGACCTCAGTTGTCAGAAAAATTTTCAAGTCCCTTTATGGTCACCAGAAGCCATCAAAGACAAAAGTTACAACAGGTTTTAAAGATCTGATGAGCATTTATGTGTGACTTTGGAGTTGGACACTTCATTTTATGAAGCAGAGTGACTGTTCTGGGATGAGCAGAGGAGGTCAGCTTTAAAGCACTAAAGGGCTCAAAAAGGCCAAAGCAACAGAAAGCGATGATTGTTACTTCCTGGATCAGAGCAGAAGGAACTTCTTTGTCTGAGTGATTCTGGTTGGCTGGACATTCCTGCGGATTTGGAAACTGGCCCTTCGAAGTTAGTTGGGTTACTTAGCATTTGTGACTTCATTCTAGACACATCTCATCTGCTGGGGCCCAGGGCAGGAGGCTAGTCCAAAAAACAATGACATTTCATGACCTTGTTTAACAGCAGTGACTTAAGTCTGTTTCGTTCTAACTCTGCCTGGCGCTTACTCTCTCTCTAGAACTTTTTTCCCCCTTCAAAATCAGAACCAAAACTGGGCATAGTGGTACACACCCTTAATCTTAATCCTCTGACGGTGGTGGCAGAGGACAGCCGTGACTACATAGTGACTTTGAGTCCAGTTTAACTCTGAGATCTTGTCTCAAAGCAACAAACAAGAAAACTGTAATCAAATTGCTCATTAGATAGCAAAACTTTGTGCTGACTTCATAACACATTTAGAGGGTGCCTTTTCCCAAATTGCTCTAAGTATTTAGCTATAGCTTCTTTAGTATAATTTTGTGAATATCTTTGAACTTTGTAGAGTTGAAGCATCAGAGTTTTTGCATATGGCCATAGTTTCTTAATTATTTGTGTGTTGATTTTATCTAATAGGTAAAAGTTTTTTCTTTTTTTGAGTTCTGTGTCTGAAAATTGAATCTCTAATTCCACTAGTAGTGTGTGTGTGTGTGTGAGAGAGAGAGAGAGAGAGAGAGAGAGAGAGCGAGCGAGCGAGCGTAAGTGAGCTGGGGTTGTATCTAGAGCTTTGTACATGCTAGGCAAATGCACTACTATTGAGTTATAACTATGATCCCTTATATTTTTATTGGGAACTTCAATTTTCTTGATAAGGGTATCTATAAAGATTCTTTACATAAAGTTATGGTAATTGAATTGAGATCAAGACTGAGTTATTAAAGACAGTGATTTCAAATCTATCTTGAGTTGATGGTAACAAAAACTTGCTGATTTGAAATCATTGCCTTACTCAACCACTACTTTTAACTTGATATTTTCTATTTTAAAATAATGAATATTATTCAGTTTTGGGGCCTGCTAACATTTTAGAAGAATAATAGGGAATTTTGAGTTGGTAGCTAAAAATTATCTTCACAATATTATTTTATTTATTTATTTATTTAATTTATTTATTTTTACCAGAATGACTTACTTGAGTTCTTTAGGTTCCTGTATAAGCAAACAACTTGTCTTTAAACCAGTAAACTAGTAGCTTTACCAATCACAAACTTTCAGCCAACTCTTATTCAGATCTTTTATATATATATATATATTCAGATCTAAAAGCTCAGGCCCAGGCTTTGGCAGTAAAGCTCGCTGGATCAGTTGTGTTTTCAAATATAGCCTGATTCTTGAGTTGTTCTTTGCTCATAAACTGGTAAATTTGTCTTAAAGATTCTCCTTTTTTCTAAACAATAAAGAGAACATGAATTCTGTCAACTGAATATAAGAATTTAGCAGTGAAAATTCTCTCTAAGGCTTTCACTATCATTTTGGACATGCAAGGTCTTTTAAAACACTATCTTTAGCTTTTAATATATTCTAGTTAAATTTGACAATATATTTGTTTGTAAAGTGTCAGGGTCACAAAAGTTGCTCAGTAGATTTTAGTTTCCTTAATATATGTTTTAATTCTTCAGGGTCATGGTCCACAAGTTGATTATTATACAAAGTCTGTTGAGCTTTTAAAAACCTGCAGGTACCTATGTATACATATATAACTATACAGGATTTTGTTTATATTTTCATTGCATTACCACTTTGAGATATAATTACTGCATTAAAAGATTTTATTATTTTTGAGATTTTTATATTCATAGATGTAGGTCACCTTTAGAAAGGATCGTGAATCCACAGACTTTCCTCACATTTTCTTTGTGAGGAAAATCACATTTTTTTGAACACTGGGTATTCTTGGACTTTTACTATTCTCATTTGACAGAAAACAGTTATTTGTATTTTTGTGGTGTGTGTGTGTGCGCGTGTGTGTGTGTAAAATAAAAACTGGATGGAGCATCCAAAGATACATTCAATTGTTTTTGTACATTTGTTGAAAAGGCTGTCTTTTGATTTATTAAAAGTCTTTTGATACTTGGCGTGGTTGCTGGCTCTGGTAAATCACAGCACTTGGGAGACCAGTGATCACAGTACTTCAGAGATAGAGGCAGGAGGATTACAAGTTTGAGGTAGTCTGGGTGCATATCATAAGTCTCTCTGGGTCTGTTGCAGGGTTTCTTCTGTTCCATTGACCTTTGCATATCTTGGTGCTTTTACCATACTGGTCCCTGTGGCTTTGGAAATAATGGAGTTAAGTCATGTTAATCTATCCAACTTGTTCTTCTTTTTCAGTATTATTTTGGCTATTGTGTGGCTATTGGTCTTTTGTTCCAAATGAAACTTTTTCCTTTGCTTAGTAAAAACAGATCTGACTCTTTAAATATGCTTCTTCTGCCATAGGACTCAATGTTAGCTTAGGCTAGAAAGAAGTGACACTACTGATAATTATTTTCCTCTTGTATCCTTTGTGCTGGCTTGCCTGTCTCTCCCCAATATTAATCCTCATGGCTTCTCCAGTAGTGTACAGCTTTTCTGCATAATGCTTTCAAGTGCAGAATCCTGCAGTGCTTAGAGGCAGATAGATGGTAGACAGAGACCTGATCTGGCTGTTTCTTTTTGTTTATAGCATAGAGTGTTGGTAGAACATCAACTCCATAAAGAATGGATTTCTGTCTGTTTCTAATGGTGGGTTTCTAGGAAGTTTAGGGGAGAGCTCTAGAGCAGCTTTTCAGACATTCAGTAGAGGGCACAGTGTTTTCTTCAGCCAGGATAGATCTCAGCCCTGGGGCAGTTAGTGGTTAGAAGAACCTCTTACGGCAGTGTTCTGGCTCAGGTCTAGTGGGTATTGGGTTCTCCTGCAGTACAGCCCTTTTTATTTCTCATTAGTTAGTTGGGTGGTTTCCCAACCCTATTATAGTTAATGATCTCTCATACTAAACTTTCCCTTTTCAAATCCCAGGGTGGCTTCTGTCTTTTAAGTTGACTTTGCATTTCCATATGACTTTTAGAAGCAGTTTGTAAAATGCCCACTGCGATTTTAATTGGAATTATATTGTATTTAGACAAATTTGGAGAGAGTTGACACCATAACAGTACTGAGCCTTCTGACCCTTCGATAAGATATTTCCATTTAGATAATTAGTTTCTATCAGTAGTGTTTTAGATTTTCAATATACTGATTTCTCCCCTGTTTTGTCAGATTAATCCTTTTTAGTATTTTGGTTTCTTTTTTTTGATGATTTTTTTAAATGATATTTAAAAATAAATTTCTAATTGTTCATTGCTCATATGCAGTTCTTCAATTTTTTTGTATATTGCCATAACTTTGATAATTACTATTTTGGTAGATTAATATTACATTGGATCTTCAACTTAGACACTTTAAAAATGCATTTTGTGACTAAAGAAAGTTCTTTTCCCACTAATCTGGATGCCTTGTCTTTTTTCTTGCCTCACTTCAGTAGCTAGTACTTTTAATGCCTGTATAACGCTGAGTAATTAGGCATCTTGATCTTGTTTCTAATGTTACAGGGAAACATCTCTGACAATTAAGATGAAAATTGTGTATTTCTCAGATCTTTGAAATACCCTTTGTTGCACTGAGAAAATATTGTCATATTCCTAGTTTGTAGAAATTAAAAAGAAAAGGAGATAGATGCAGTGTTTGCCATAGGCTTTTTTCATGTTTATTGAGATAACCCATGGTGGTTTGTCTTTTTTTAATTAGTGTGGTGGCTGCTTTACTTAAATGATAAACCATTGCTATACTCCTGACATAAACCAGTTGTTTATGATGTATATTTGGCTGCTTAGTTTTGTCCTGTGTTCACTGATGGGCTTTTTGCTTCTTTGGTATTATATTTGGTATCTTTTCTCTGCCTGTTTTATTTGTATATGCAACTTGTGTGTGTGGCTTTTTTTTTGCCACCAGGTTCACTAATTTTCCCTTTACTGTCTTATCTGTTAATTCAGTGTAGTATATTTTCATTTTAGATACAGTTTTCATCTCTATAGTTTTAGGTATTTTTAATATCCTCTATGTTTCTACTTGAAGTTTTGAATACATAAATATATTTAAAATAGTTTTTAATATTCCTGTCCCAAATTCTAACATCTGTTTTAGTAAATTGTTTTCTTCATTATGACTCATGCTTTTAGCCTCTTTTTTGTGCCTGGTACTTCCCCAGACTACCTTTACCCCCCCCCCCCACCCCCCCAGTCAAGCCTCAATCTCCTAGGCCAAGATGATTTTTCTGTCTCAGTCTCCTAAGGCTGGCACTATAGGCATGTATCATTGTGCCCAGCTCTGGTAATATTGATTGGATGATACTGGAAATTTTACATATATATATATATACATTTTTTTTTTTTTTTCTCTTTTCGAGACAGGGTTTCTCTGTGTAGCCCTGGCTGTCCTAGAGCTCACTCTGTAGACCAGGCTGGCCTAGAATTATATTTTGTATTAGGAATATTTTTTAATCATTTGGGTTTTAGTTGTTTGGAGACAGATTGTGATGTGTTTTCCAGTTTATCAGGTAGCTTAGAGCACCTAGGACTAATTACTTCTCAATACTGAGACAACACCCTCCTGAACACTACCCTCTGAAAGTCCCTTGTTAGTTTGGCTGGTAGGAACAGGCAGTGTTTCTAGTCAGACACTAATCTGTAATTCTTTCAGGTTGTTTCTTTCTTAGCTTCCAGTAGTTCAGTAGTTGACTTACTGTGCTGAATATTTGAGATTTTATAAATGGTATATATATATATATATATATATATATATATATATATATATATATATGTGTGTGTGTGTGTGTGTGTGTGTGTGTGTGTGTATGTGTGTGTGTATGTGTATATATATACATATATATGTATGTATGTATGTATATTAGCAAACTTTTTTTTGTTACTTTGTATCTTTGTTACTTTCTTTCCATATTGATGCCTGGTCTTCATGGACTTTTAGGTTTGTTTCACTACCTTCTTCAGCTGAGTTCATCAACCCACCTTAGTCAGTGTTGAGTCTCCACTGGTAGAGTTTCTAAAGCTGGGGCAGTGGTATGATTTGGTGTGCGCTATTTCCTATCCCTCCACAACAGTGTTCTTTACCCTTGGGTCATGACTCTATTTGGGGAGTCAAAGGACCCTTTCACAGGAGTTGCCTAAGACCATCTGAAAACACAGATATTTGTATTATGGTTCATAACAGTAACCAAATTACAGTTATGAAGCAGCAACGGTAAGGAACAGTATTGCTCTGGACCCCTAAGACCAATTTCTCAGCAAAATGATTTATTTGCCTCAGAGGGACATAGGGCAGGGAATAAAAGACAGAGACAGGAGATAGAGGGTGAGGGGGAAGGGAAGGGAATAAGAAGAGGTAGGGATATTTATCCTGGAGAGGAATAAAGGATTGCCTCTGGAGAGAGAGGAGACAGATGTGGACCTTAGGGAAACCCAATGTTAGGATGAGGTATTCAGTTTTAATTGGGCATGTTAACTAGGTAAGCCAAAGGTGGCTTTTTGATTGCTGGACCTTGGTAGTCAGCCTCAGGAAGAGGAAGTAGCCAAATAAGAGAATAGATCTTGGTGGCTAGATTTAGGAATGTAATCTAATGGTTTTCTTTTTTAGCAAGACGGGAATGGAGGAGAAAGGCAAGGCCTGCCAGAGCCCTTCAGCAAGGAAAGTAATTTTTGGCTGGGGGATGGGGCGTTACCACAACATCAAGAACTCTACTAAAGTTACAGCATCAGGATGGTTGAAAACCACTGCTCTAGAATCACTGTTCTTTGATGGGCAATGCCCGGTTTCTTGGGAACAGTTGTTTCCTATAAATTGTCTGGCTGTTTTTTGTTTGTTTGTTTGTTTCAAGTGAGAAGACACATCTGTTTCCTATTTGTACATCTTCTGTGTTTTTATTTTAAAATCTGAGTAGTTTTGGTGGTTAAAATAATTCTGGTTGAGAGTTATCATTTCTTTATGGTTCATCCCTAACCAATTCAATCTTAAAAAATATTGTACACAAATTTGTAATAGCAACTTTTTAAAAAATAAAAATGCATCTCTTTCATGAGGCCATTATCCTGCTGGTATACAGACAAAATTTAGTCTTTTTATTTAATGCCAAAGTTATTTTCAATACCATTTCTCAATTGTAAAATAAAAAAGACATTGTATATTAATGGAATATAATTATTGAACTGTGATGTAAAGAATAGTCAACTGGGAACTGTCTAGGGAACAAACCCTTATTAAACCTGTTGTTTGACTGTGACGTTAGATTCATCATGACTACATGAGAGGTATCAATAGGATATTTAATTCTCATTTGTCAGTATATAGGGAAAGGTAGAATCAGAACAAATTATATGATGAATATATTTACAGCTTAGTGACCTAATTTTTTTGTTCTTTTTTTTTTTTTTTTATTAAAGCAGAATCAAACTTGGTAGCCTACTGGCCTGGAACTCAACTCAACATTTTGCCCAGGCAATCCTTCTGCCTTTCTCTCCTAACTATTGGAATTAAAGGCATGAGCCAGCAGACTTACTGAAAGATTAAAACAAAAAAAAGCAAAGGAAAATGGATGCTCTAAAGAATGCAGTTGTTTCTTGTAGACCAGTTGTCTGACCTACACTAATGTAGTTTATCCTTTCGTTGCAAATCAAGAATTAACCTAGGATAATTGAGTTTAAGTATTGTATTTGCCACTTCCTAAGTAGGTGCATTTGTTAAACTGCCTTTCTGATTTCTCATCTGTAGACTGAGCGTGAGACTATCTCAGGAAACAGCGAGGATGAGAAAACACTGATGCAGTAGAGTTCAAGGCTTGAGAAATGTTTGTCTTTTCCTTTTTATCCAGTGGCCAATGGAAGCTTTACTTTCTTTCTATTACATGTTCCCTAGTGTTTATATGCACACAGAAGCAGTGGTATAGTTACTCTGGACCCTGTCAGGAAAACCAACATGAAGCACAGCACTGCTGTGTTGGCCTGGAACTTTTTGAAAGGAAATCAATATCATCATATAGTATAGGACTACATTAGGAAATGGTGGCGGGAGCCAGGTCTGAGGGAGAAAGATGGTCGAATCTGTTATAGTGTTCCTCAGAATGTTGAGGTCATGGACTAGCCTCACAGAAGCATTTTCCCTGTTTTGTTTCTTTAGTTAGCCTCACTGCAGTCCCTGAGTCCTAGGTCTCTGATAGAAGTGCTCATTATGTTGGTCATGATTTTAAATTCTTCCTAGCTCTTGATTTGAGAAGGTAGGGTCTATGTAATACTTTAAAGAATAGAGAATTACTTAGTTTAATTTTTTGAGTGGCATTTAAGTTCTTTGTCTTTGTGCTCTGCCTTCTTTGGTCTGATCCTTCAGCAGAAGAAATGACACTGTGTAATAATGAAAAGGTGCTGTTGAATAGACACATGGCTGGAAGCGAGAGCTATCTGAATGGGGTTTTGTAGCAGCGATTTTAGTTGACTCATCTTCAACTTGAAGTGCAATTGACTTTTTGAGAGTTTTCTCAACCTTCTGTGATGGAAGTCTGGTGGAAGTCAAGTGAAATCAGTGTTTGATAGTTGGTGCTCAAGCTTGGTGTATGCATCTAGCCTTTCAAAATCTTTCTAGGTACTCAGCTTGTGACGGAAAAGACTAGGCATTTCCTTTTTAATTTTGCTTTTGTCATTGCTATTTCTGCCTCACTATATAGCCTAAACTGACCTCGAACTTGCCATTTTACTACCTGGAGATTACATGAGCCTGGCTTCTCTTATACTTGTATTTAATGCTCTACTAATTCTAACTGCTGCTTCACAGCATTCATCCCCATTTTCTTGCTTTTGCTTTCTCGCTTCCTTCCTTTTCTTCTTCTCTCCCTCCCTCCCCCACCTCTTTTTAAAAATTAGGTATTGTCTTGTTATTTATGACAAGCTGGCCTCAAACTTGTGATTTATAGTTGTGTGAGTCCCTTGTCCATGTGTCCATCTCCCTCACTCTCTTTCAATAAGGCCTTGCTGTGTAGCCTTGACTAGCCTGGAACTAGCTAGAGTCACAGAGATGCACCTTACTCTGCCTTCTGTGTGCTAGAATAAAAGCCACTTGCCATGACTTCTGGTGTAACATTCTCTCTCTCTCTCTCTCTCTCTCTCTCTCTCTCTCTCTCTCTCTCTCTCTCTCTCTCTCTGTGTGTGTGTGTGTATGTGTGTGTGTGTGTGTTCGTCCCTATCCCTGTCCAAGAAAGCTTGAGGAAGTAAATGCTTTCTTTCCATCATGTCAGATCTGGGGATTAAACTCAAGTTGCGTCAGATCTGGTGGCAAGAATCTTTACCTACTGAGCCATCTTGCTGGGTCTATTCTGTTGATTCTGAATTTGGTGAATTGTTTGTTGCCCGTGCCATTACATTGCCCCTTGCTTGTGGTTTTCTGTGTTCCTCTTACATTTCAGTGGCGTGCTATGCGGTCAGCATTTATGGAAGACCTAGAGTTATTCAGATGCTCTCAAAGTATTGACTACTTCGTTACCATGTTTAGGACTCTTGGGATATTCTTCTACCTTTTCAAAGTATAGGAAAAGAAGTGTTTCTTATTTTTTTCCAATGAAGCTAATGATAAACCTTGCACATTTAAAACAAGATTCAACAGGAAAAAATGTAGTGAATAATATATCTACCATTTCTGCATAGATACACTGGTAATGAAAAATATATTTGATTTACTATAAGACTTTCAGGGTATATATGTTGGCAGTAAAAATGTATTATTGTGAATTATTTTTCTAATAAGTAAGGACAAACATATATAATTTTTCATTGACAAAATTCACAAAAAATTCAGCAATGTTGCTTTCTCCTTTTATGTTTATATATATTTTCTCTCTCTTGTACACATTTGGGGTGTGTGTGTGTGTGTGTATGTGTGCATTCACCATGATACATACATGTCAGAGGATAACTTGCAAACTTTTGTTCTCTACTTTGACTATGTGGTTTCTAGGTCTCCAACGTGGGTTGCTGGCTTGTCAGTAAGCACCTTTATCCACTAAGCCATGTGCCTGGCCTGTTTTCTTGTTTGGAAGTTAAACAGACTTACTTAAGACTAAATAAATCACTGGAGAGAATCTTTTCCTTTTAAAATTTTTTAAAAACATTATCTTTAATCTTTTTTTAAGATTAAAAATTATTCTTAATCTAGTCATTATCCCCCTCCAGGTCTACCCTCTGACAGTTTGTCATCCCATTCTTTCTGCCCCACCCCTGTCTGCAAGAGGATGTTCCCCCATTCCCACCCCCAGCCTCTCTGGGGCTTCAAGTCTCTTGAGGGTTGGGTGCATCATCTCTCATTGAGGCCAGACCAGGCAGTCATCTGCTGTATATGTGTTGGGGGTCTCAGACCAGCTCCTGTGTGTTGTCTGGTTGGTAGCTCAGTGTCTGAGAGATCTCAGGGGTCCAGGTTAGTTGAGACTGCTGGTCTTCCCATGGGGTCACCCTCCTCCACAGCTTCTTCCAGCCTTTCCCTAATTCAGCCACTCCCTGCTTCTCTCCATTGGTTGGGTGTAAGTATCTGCCTCTGTCTCATTCAGCTGCTTGTTGGGCCTCTCGGAGGGCAGTCATGCTAGGCTCCTGTCTGTTACCCTTCATGCAGCAGAACTCCTGGGAGACCTTCACACTGTGGGGTCTTTAGAGGAGCAGTCAAGCTGATGATCTGCCCCTGTGGAAAACTCAGCCAGGAGGGTGAGAGTCTTTTCTTTGTAAAATACTGTTTTGTCCCTTAAACTTTATTCTCTTTATTTGTAATTTTTGTAATCCTTTAAGCAGATGTTCAGTATCCTAACTTTATTGGTATTTTTGTTTTTGTGGGGGGCGGTATCCTGTTTTTAGTTTTATCCATGATGTCTTGAAGAACTTGAAGAGCTTCTTTCCTCTCTCCCTCTCTCTCTCCCTCTCTCTCTCCCTCTCTCTCTCCCCCCCCCCCTTTTGTGGTGTTTTGAGACCAGTTCTCTCCATGTAGCCTTGGGTGGCCTGGAACTTGCTCTGCCCTCTTACGGAGATCCACCTGCTTCTGCCTCCTGAGATCAACAGTGTGTGCCCACCACACTCGCCATTTTGTGTTTTTTTCCAAAGAAAATATGTCTGTTTTTATTACTTTTGGTTGAATAGAAACATACAGTTGAAAAGTCTTATGCCATTACAGGTGCTTTTAAGATTAGCTGGAAGAGCAGAGAGTGGTGGTGTGTGCATGCTTGTGACCTCAGCACTGGGGAGGTGAAGGTAGGAGAGTACAAGTTAGAAGCCAGTCTTGGCTATGTGATGAGACTATGTGTTTTTAAAAAAAGTTAATAAATCAATTATTTTAAAAATTCCATAAATGTATGATATTTCCAAAAAAATTGTCTTTTGCATAGCTAGGAATGAATTGAACTTTTGATTTCATTTAAATATAATACAAAATGTATTTTAAAATGTATGCGATGTCCCTTTTGTTTTATGATACTGTTTTTATGAGCAATTAAAATATATTAGAAGGTGCACTTGGGATGATTTAAAAGGATTCTGTGTGTTTATTGGTGTCATACATACATGTTATTTGGGTCATAGATTGTTTTGTAGGTTTCTGCTTTTTTCAAAAAACAGTGAAACTCAAGCAAGCTGACCAAGCTTCTTGCATTTACATAACAATTTATACTCAGCGATGGGAACTCCTCAAAATATTAATCATACAGTAAAAAGTAGCTTTTAACAATTTAAATGTTCCCTTTTATAAAAATCTTTAGTTCTTTAAGGCTACTAGTTATTGTTATCACTTTAAAGAGTACTCAGGTGGTTGGTTCTAAGAAAAACTTCAGAACAGCTGTAGTAACAGCTGCAGATTTAGTCAAAATAGGTGTTTTAAAGGCTTCTTATTGCCCTTTCACATCTCTTTCCCTTACCCCAAATAACCCAAATGTTTTCTAAAAGTTTTGGTGAAATTGGGGTTCAGAGACCTGGATTACCATATGCTTGCTGAGCGCAGACTTGGCGGCTGCCTGTAAATTTTTGCTAAGGTTTTCTAGTTAGCTTGTGTCTGCATCGGCTTTATAGATGTACATGGCTTTTACACAGGCCAGTGTCTTTGATCAAGAGTCATCTACTATAACTAACTACTCATAGAACTAATAATTTCAGCTTAAATTTAAGCAGATGTTGCTAGTATTGCATTTTGACTAGAAGTAAAGGTAGAAATGCATATTTTTTAAAGTGTTTCTTCAAATTTTTACTTTAATAAGAAATTGCCTTTAGTCTTATAAAAAACCCAAATTGGGCAAATCTAAGTTTTTGAGGGAAATCTATTATAATGAATTGAAAGCTCAGTACGTACCCTTGTTAGATACCCTCCCCTCCTTACAGCTTTATGATCTAGCGACGAGATGGTTTTCGAGGCAGCTTTTAAGTCTTATCAGGCAGGAATGGCTGTTAAGGGTTATGTTAAGGTTATGGCTAAGGCAGTGCTTGGTACTCGTTTCCATCACCCAGTTACAGTCTCTGTTTGCAGATGCAAATCATACTGACCATTGATCATAAGATATAACAGTATAACCTGGCTGTTATCCCGGTTGTACAGAGTTATCTGCTTAGAATCTGGTTAAAAATTGTAGTAACAATGCTGTATCATACATGGGGGAATTTAAAATTTCCTGCTAAACAGTTATATACTTTCTGTTAGACCATGTGTAACATGCCCCTAAGCAAGTAACACTGTGCTCAAGGTGATATTTAGGACAAGGTTCCTACCTTTAAGTACAAGTAAATAAACAAAGTACACTCACATGCATTAAAATAACCACCTGTGAAAGGATAAATACGTATTTAAATAGTTAGACTCAGGAACTCTATATCTTAAAGGAATTCTAAAGGTTTGATAAACTCTGTTATTTCGTGTGAAGAAACAATGAAGGGTAATGAATTGGCTTAAGTCGTGTATTAAATAGGGGCTTTACAGGACTTTCTAAATACAAACTCTGGAGTGATAGTGAGCAGCAATCTTTTATCATCTTACCTTTAAGACTTTAAAAAGATAAGAAAAACGATGTGATCTTGGATTTAGCTCATTATCAAAAATTCTTTTGACCATCTTTTATCTTGTCTCTTCCTTTTAGACTTCTGAACCTCAGCTACTTAGTAAAATAAAAATTATGTCTTTGTGTCTAATTTTATGATTATTGGGACTATTGAATCATTTTAAGAATTGAAGTAATAGGCAAATATTTTTTCTTGTTAAAATAATAGATTCAGTCCAGCACAACAAATTTTGAGCATATGATTTATTAGGTATAGCATAGATTTTAGCATTCAGGAAGATACTGTTTTTCCTTTTAAGAGAAAAGAAATAAAATATAATGCATATTTCTGCATTATATGGCACAATATGAGAAGTGATGAGAAGTTTAGATTTCCTGTATTTTGGCTTAAGTTAAAGAGTTACTACTTGAATGCTTGAATCCGCTCTAAGAGTATAAGACTCAATTTACCACAATGACAAAGTACATATTTGTAGCAGTTGATAAGGATGTTTTTGATACTTTGAACTAGTGAGAATGTGTTCAGATTTTTACTTGAGATTGGCATGTGGTCAAAGTGTGAACTTATATTTTCCAGTAGCTACTAAATGGGAGCTTGTTAAAAATTTTAGGAATACAGAAAGTAATTAATAACCACGTCAGATGTCATAAAGCGTGACAATCTTAGACATGATGAATATTGCTAATGGGACAGGTTTCAGAATTTACCGTCTGAGTTGGCTACGGAGGATTAGAAGTGACTTCAGAGATACTTACCTCCTAAAGACAATTGTTACCGGGATTCAGACATGGATTGGCTGCTTTGTGTTGTGAGGAAGCTTTTGAATTATCTGATGTGAACCATTCTTGTATCTGGTGGTTGGAGGTCTTTGTTGTAGCAACCCCAAATGACTTCTTTTGTCACCTGTTATTCTGTATTCTCCATATGTTACTGGATGTGCTACAGTGTTGACTGAGGTGACTTGACAGGACAGCCAGGAATAGAAAGGGGAGTGGTTGGTTCAGGAAGTGAGACAGAAAGGAGGGGTTGATGATTAGAAGAGTCTTAGGTACTTTTCTAATGCTTGTATGATCTCACCACGCACAGATGTGATATTTTAATAGAGAGCATTATTTAAATAAAATGCTAATTTACTATTCAGTAGTCTGTACAAATCAGGAAACTACTTCAACAGTTTTCACAGTGAGAATAAGCAGGGTTCATATTTGGCTATTTGATTCTTTTTTTTTTTTGATTTTTAATATTTTTATTACATATTTTCCTCAATTACATTTCCAATGCTATCCCAAAAGTCCCCCATAGCGCCCCCCACTTCCCTACCCACCCATTCCCATTCTTTTGGCCCTGGCATTCCCCTATATTGGGGCACAGACAAAACTCTTAAGATTGCCATAGTATTGACTTTTAAGATAACCTGAAGTTCCCCTTTGGAAATTTTTTTCTTTCCCTTTCTCTAAATATGACAGTTGCTAGAAAAGATTAATATTTCTAGGTCAGTAATTTGTGTAGCACTTGGGAAGGGGTGGAGGAGGTAAAATATTAAAGAGTTTACTTAGGATCTGAAAGCTAGGTGAAGATAATGCAAAAGAAGGAACCTATACTTTTCTTTGCATTTCAGGAGAAATGGAGTTTTTAATCTGACTATTTTAATCACTAGATTTCTTGATGTTCTATGACTATGAAAGCATGATGGTTGGCACTGTTCATTAGAAATTTAGTATAATCCGTATATTTTAATTTTATCCTGACCACATTAGAAGAAATGAAAACTAGTATACTATCAATGAGATACTTTACATTTTTAAGTCCATACTAAATTTTTGAAGTCTATATATATTTTATATTTACAACATAATTCAGTTCAGACTAGCCATAAATCATATGCTTGATGGCCATATTTGGCTACTTTAGTAGGCAGTGTATTCAAGATACTGTCACAAGGGAAACGCTTGATTGCACTTGTTAAGTTCATAAAATGTTTCAAAAAGCCATGGGCTGGTGAGATGGCTCAGTGGTTAAGAGTGCCGATTGCTCTTCCAAAGGTCCCAAGTTCAAGTCCCAGCAACCACATTTTGGCTCACAACCATCGGTAACGAAGTCTGATGCCCTCTTCTGGAGTGTCTGAAGACAGCTACAGTGTACTTACATATATAAATATATATAAATAAATCTTTAAAAAAAGTTCATAAAAATTTTTAATTCTGGGTAGATGGCTTAATTTTTCTCTATATAGGGGAGGGGCATTTAGTGCTTAAAGGCACCATAATTCAGTCGTGCCGGCTTTGCTCAGGAAAGGGGCATTCTTTATACTCAGTAAGAAGGAAGTAAGGCAAGATTTACCAACTTAGTTTTTTAGGCTTCCTGCCATCTGAGGGTATAAGTGTTAATTTAGTTAGAGGGATTGCTAAGGGTTCCAGGAAGTAGTTGCTATTGGAGAAACTGAGTCTTTCCTCTTTCTTCCTAGCGCTAGGGATGGAACCCATCACTACTTACTTTTGGCTATACCTGTGACTATGGGCACGTTTTTGTTTTTTAGTTTAATTCTTATTGTATACAATAGTGTATGTGGAAGTTCATGACTATTAGTAATATATGTATAATAACTGTTTGCTGCTAGTTTTTCTATTTTAGCTCCAAGAATGTAGCTTATTCAGAATTTGAGGCTAACAAGAGAGTTAGAAGTAAGCATTCAGACCTATAACACAAATTGGAAATGTAGGGTTTTTGTTGTTGTTGTTTATTTTTTAAATTGTATTCAAGACTAATTTGCATGGCAGTCACTCTGAAATCTTGTTAAGATGTAGCTTATGGTCTGTGCTCAGGAGCTCAGAGTAGTCTCTCTGGCTCTAGAGTCAGGTACCAGGTTGTCTTAGTCAGTGGTCTGTTGCTGTGAAGAGACACTGTGACCACAGCAACTCTTTTAAAAGAAACATTTAATTGGGACTGGTTTACTGTTTTAGTCTATTATCATCGTGGCAGGAAGCATGGCAGCACATAGGCAGGCTTGGTGCTGGACAAGTAGTTGAGAGTTCTACATCTGGAGAGCCACTGGCCTGGCTTGGGCTTTTGGAAACCTGAAAGCCCACCTCCTAATCCTTTCAAATAGTGACACTTCCTGGTGACCAAACAGTCAAATCTATGAGCCTATGGGGACCATTCACATTTAAATTACCATACATGTGTATGCAATCTGTGGCCTGCAGGCCATTTGCAGCCAAAAATAGTCCTGAATGAAGCCAATGCTGTTCTGGAACATGAACTTTATAGATGAAAATACTGTTATAATGTCAAGAGTCTGGACACACCTGTTAGGCTCTACAGTATTGAAGTTCACTCATTCCAGTCACTGTGGCATTTGAGCATTCTCTTTATACTCTTTCTGGTGGTTAAAAATGATTCTAGGCTGTGAGTGTAGCTCCTTCTTAATGTGCTTGGTTACCACATGCAAGGACCTGGATTCAGTTCCCAGAATTACTAACAAGCTTGCAAACGAAAAATATTCTAAGGATATTTAAGTAGTTATTTTTCTTTAATGTGTTAAGTTTTACATTTTGTTCATGATGGAGGTGGGACAATTTTTCCTATTTAAACATTAATATATCACGGGCTCTAAAGGGATAACTCAGCTTTAAAGAGTGTGTATTGTTCTAGCAGAGGACCCAATTTCAGTTCCTAGCACCCATAGCAGGTGGCTCAGAATGATCTGACACCCCTGGCCAGTCTGGATACCTGTACACCTGCATATACAAGTAAAAATAATAAAAATAAAATGTTAAACTTTTACATTGACATGATAAATATCTAAGGAAAAGAAGGATTATAACTATTCAACTAGTATTTAGTACACATCACTTAGGAAATATTAATATTTAATAAATGATTAGTAAATATTACTTATTTAGAGTATATTTTTATGGTTTTATAAATGCATTTAAGTCATTTATTCAAGTATAGTCTCAAATTGATATCAGAGTGGGATATCCTTTTTAGGATATTGAGTTGCATCTGCTTGGTACCTCACATAGACCTTATATATTCTGGGCTTTTCAAGTAAATTCTTACTCAAATTGCTTTAAATCGTAACTTTAAAATTCCGTGTTTGCAAGAATACATTTCATTCTCAGCACTGGTATCTTTAGTCCTCAGATCTTTCTGGCTCCAGCATTTTTGGTTATTCCTATGGGTTAAGCCACTCTATTTTTAATACCCATAGTTCTGTTCATTCTCAAGCTAGGTCACCAGAGTTTTGTTGTTGTTAATGAAAAAGTCATTGTTGATATCTCTTCTTTTTAGGAGCATGCTCAGACTGAATGAAGCTAAAATTTCTTAGGAATATTCTGCTTTACATACAAGATACAATTTTGCATAATTTAAATTCAACCTATTTGCTAGTACAATGATGTTATTTATATCTCAGGATTTCAAATGCATTGTTAAGACTTGAGAGGCTTTTACCAACACCCTCCATTTTACTTCTCCTTTCACCATTCTCAGTGTTTTCTGAAGAACCGCTGGGTCTTACCAGAGTTTGAGTTTTGCCTTTCATAATTACAAAATGAGAAGAAAAGGGACATTTTTAGAAGTTGGAAGCAATGCAAATACAGAGAAGAAAATTCACACTCATTTATGTTACCCCTCTTTTATTGAGAAAAATCTTGACTTAATGTACTTTACTTTGCTCAGGGATTGGTGGCAATGGTGATAAGTATTGTGATGGTCGAAGTAATTGTAGGAGTGCATTTAAAAGAGACTTAATTATTTAATTATAATATATAATATATAAAATATTTAATTTGGAGATAATCTTAAAATAGATATTTCAAAGTGGTGTATATTTTATAATGTATAGATTATTATATATCAAATGTTCATCAATAAAGCTGTTAGGGTAAAAAAGGAGAATGATATGGTGGGGGGACTGTGACCATTAGCATGGGATTTCAGTTACTCCCTAAATACAAGTAATAATATGGCTATTACAAGAACTTTTTTTGTAAGATAGTCCCATGTTCAATATTGCTCTGTGTGTGTGTGTGTGTGTGTGTGTGTGTGTGAGAGAGAGAGAGAGAGAGAGAGAGAGAGAGAGAGAGAGAGAGAGAGAGAGACATACAAAAAAATACTGGCAGTGCTGGACTTGGAGTTACCTTGTGGCTTACTGTCCTTTCTGTTTCATTCTTGTGCTGAGTGTGTGTTCAGACTTACAACAGTGCTGATGTAATCCTTTCACTATTATGACCATTTAATTATTTTAAACTGGAGAAAAGCATATTACTTTTTCCTTTATACTTAACAGTAGTTTTAGTCCTAAAAGCTATACATTTTTTTTCTTGGATGACTTAAGAATGTTTGGAATGATGTGGGAAGTAGTATTTTGGGGTTGGGTGTAGGCTTTTAAGAGATTATCTAAAATTAAATCTCAGTTGTTAACTCAGGTATGTGACTTAGGGCAAGGTATTTATTTAAGAGTTTGTCTTGCTTTGTGGATAAAATAAGAGTTATAAAACACCCACTTCATAGATATGTTGAGAGTTGAACCAATTTGTAAAGACAGAACAATCCCTATTACATGATAGGTCTGAATAATTAGTTATTACCATTAATTTTCTATTAACAGTATTCTCAGTAAACTCTAACAAATAAAAACGTTTTAAACTTTTTAGAAAATTTCCAAAAGTAATTTTCAGATTAGAGTTTAACTCCTTCCCTCTCTTCCCTTAAGCCGCTTCCAGAATGGAGTATTGTCTAGAGTTTTATTTGCTTGGGCTTACTTGGGAATGTGTAGTTAATAGCTTGCTAACAGTCCTGAGATAACAAGCCATCTCACTGGTGTGACTTTGCTGGTCCGGAGACCATGCCTTGAGGAACAGTTATGTGTTTGTGATGGCTTCTCAGCCTCTGTGAGCTGACCTGGGGAGCTAGCTCAGTTTCAGGTCTCTAGTTACTTGTCGATTTCCTTTGTCAAGCTGAAGGACAACTAGTCAGAACTAGTTAGGCTAAATGGCAGATAATATGAAGTTTTCTTTTTACTATACCCTTCTAAAAAGTTTCACTGTATGTATGAACTTTCCTTCAGGGTCCCCATTTCTGTCTCTTTTCCTCATTTATGCAATCTTCTTTGGATTCTTCCTAATTTCTCAGCATCTTCCTTAATGTATAACAACCCAAGTTTGACTTTTGACCAACCTGTCTCAGTAAAAGAGGATAATGATTGAGGCAGAAGAATATAGTACCTTCCATTTCTAAAATTCTATGATTTTTTTAAAATTTAATTTTATTTGTAATTCATTTTTTTAACATTCCATATTCCATTCCTGGCCCCTCCCCATCCACCCTCCAACTGCTCCGCATCCCACACCTCCTACCCACCCCACCCCATCTCCACGTGGATGTCCCCATCCCCCACCCCATCTGACCTCTAAACTCCCTGGGGCTTCCAGTCTCTTGAGGGTTAGGTGCTTCATCTCTGAATGAACACGGACCTGTGAAGTCCTCTACTGTATGTGCGTTAGGTGCCTCATATCAGCTGGTGTATGCTGTCTGTTTGGTGGCCCAGTGTTTGAAAGATCTCGGGGGTCCATATTAACCAAGACCGCTGATCCTCCTACAGAATCATCCTTCTCCTCAGCTTCTTTCAGCCTTCCCCAACTCAACAACAGGGGTCAGCTGCTTCTGTCCATTGGTTGGATGCAAATAACTGCATCTGACTCTTTCAGCTGCTTGTTGGGTCCCTCGGAGGGCAGTCGTGATAGATCCCTTTTTGTGAGCATTCCATAACCTCAGTAATAGTGTCAGGCCCTGGGACCTCCCCGTTAGCTGGATTCCACTTTGGGCTTGTCGCTGGACCATCTTCTCCTCAGGCTCCCCTCCATTTCCATCCCTGTAATTCTTTCAGACAGAAAAAATTATGGGTCAGGGTGTGACTGTGGGATGGCAACCCCACAAATGTCCTGTCTTCCCACTGGAGGTGGGCTCTACAAGTTCTCTCTCCCCACTGTTAGGCACCTCATCAAATGTTAATATTTTCTTAACTATTCTCATTTATTTTATTTTAATTAATTTTTTAAAAATTTGTTTTCTAAAGTAATCAAGATCTTGTTGACTTTATTCCATGTAGGCTTAGTGGATCAGTTAGGATTCTGTCAGGAAAACAATCCACACTGGCTACTTCAGGCAAGAAAGTTTAACATAGGGAATGTGTTGCACATGTGTTAGGAGGCATAAAAACCAGAGTGTTGGTGGTGGGTGCAGGGATACTAGAGTAACAAGGATAATAATTGCAGGAGTCCCTTTTCTCATAGATGCGAGAGAATACAAAGCTTAGACTAGGGGACACAGAAGTGAGATTCAGAATGTGTAGAGTGCTGCTGTCTGGCAGCAGCTGCTGTTTTTGAGGGGTTGTCTGTGGCTTCCACTAACTGCTGCCACTGGGGTGAAGGCCTGTGTTGGGGTATTGCTTACTGGATAAAACAAATACTCTCCCTTTAGTGCTTTTATTGACAATATTAGGAAGCTACGCAATGAAGGCTGAGAAAGTAGTTTCAAGTGCTTTCTTTTCAACAGAAAGGATTATTGAAGGATGGATTTGGAGCTAAGAATATAGCTGAATAATCCATATGCTTTATCTCCCTCATCTTTGGTTTACAATATGTCATATGCCTTCTGTTTCTTGGACTCTTTCCTAAACAACAGTCTTCTAAATCTTAATAGTGCTTGAGGGTCTAGAAGAAAAAGAATTGCCAGTGTTCTAACCATGGCCATACATTGCCTAGAAATAAGAATTGTTCTCATAGCTGCATTAATGGATTATAGTCATTGTTTGAAAACATAGACTATATCAAAGTGACTATGGGTTTGCTAGGCAATATAGTCTTACAAGACTACCACTGTATGAATGGAACATCAATGATATAAATGTCATTATGACTGATTTATCTAGTTGATGTGATTTGGGAGTATGAGATAGCACCCATTATTCTAAGAAAAACCTAGTACAGCTCTTTTTTTTTAAATCTGATATTAATTATTAGATCCACATTGGATGGGTTTTCTGTTGTTCAAGAGCCTGTGTAAATTGTGATAGCATTAAAAATTGGCTGCCTGTTGGCAAACAGTTCCTGCTGTAGCCAACTAGTTTTTATTTATTTTTAAAAAGTTTTTCCTTTTTTCTTTTTTTATTAGATATTTTCTTTATTTACATTTCAAATGCTATCCTGAAAGTCCCCTATACCACCCCCCCTAAAACCCTGCTCCCAAATCTACCCACTCCTGTTTCCTGGTCCTAGCATTCCCCTGTACTGGGGCATATAATCTTCCCAAGACCAAGAGCCTCTCCTCCCATTGATGGCCAACTAGGCCATCCTCTGCTATATATGCAACCAGAGACACAAGCTTTGGGGGGGTACTGGTTAGTTCATATTGTTGTTCCTTCTATAGGGTTACAGACCCCTTCAGCTCGTTGGGTATATTCTCTAGCTCCTTCATTAGGGGCCCTGTGTTCCATCCAATAGATGACTGTTAGCATCCACTTCTGTATTTGCCAGGCACTGGCATAGCCTCACAGGGTCCTGTCAGCAAAATCTTGCTGGCAAATGCAATAGTGTCTGAGTTTGGTGGTTGTTTATGGGATGGATCCCCAGGTGGGGCAGTCCCTGGATGGTCCTTCCTTCTGTCCCAGCTCCAAACTTTGTCTCTGTAACTCCTTCCGTGGGTATTTTGTTCCCCATTGTAAGAAGGTGCGAAGTATCCACACTTTGGTCTTCCTTCTTGAGTTTCATGTGTTTTGCAAATTGATTTTGGGTATTCTAAGTTTCTGGGCTAATATCCACTTATCAGTGAGTGCATATCATGTGTGTTCTTTTGTGATTGGGTTACCTCACTCAGGATGATATCCTCCACATCCATCCATTTGCCTAAGAATTTCATGGAATTCATTGTTTTTAATAGCTGAGTAGTACTCCATTGTGTAAATGTACCACATTTTCTGTATCCATTCCTCTGTTGAGGGACATCTGGGTTCTTTCCAGCTTCTGGCTATTATAAATAAGGCTACTATGAACATAGTGGAACATATGTCCTTATTACAAGTTGGAACATCTTCTAGGCATATGCCCAGGAGAGGTATTGCTGGATCTTCCTGTAGTACTATGTCCAGTTTTCTGAGGAGCCACCAGAGTGATTTCCAGAGTGGTTGTACCAGCTTGCAATCCCACCAGTAATGGAGGAGGATTCCTCTTTCTCCACATCCTTGCTAGCATCTGCTGTCACCTGAATTTTTGATCTTAGCCATTCTGACTGGTGTGAGGTGGAATCCCAGAGTTGTTTTGATTTTCATTTCCCTGATGTTTAAGGATGTTGAACATTTTTTCAGGTGCTTCTCAGCCATTTGGTATTCCTCAGTTGAGAATTCTTTGTTTAGCTCTGTACCCCATTTTTAATGGGGTTATTTGATTTTCTGGAGCCCAGCTTCATGAGTTCTTTATATATAGTGGATATTAGTCCCCTATCAGATTTAGGATTGGTAAAGATCCTTTCCCAATTTGTTGATGGCCTTTTTGTCTTATTGACCATGTCTTGCCTTACAGAAGCTTTGCAATTTTATGAGGTCCCATTTGTTTCTTGATCTTAAAGCACAAGCAATTGCTGTTCTGTTCAGGAATCTTTCCCCTGTGCTCATGTCTTTGAGTCTTTCCCCCGCTTTCTCCTCTATATGTTTCAGTGTCTCTGGTTTTATGTGGAGTTCCTTGATCCACTTAGACTTGAGCTTTGTACAAGGAGATAAGAATGGATCAATTTACATTCTTTTACATGATAACTGCCAGTTGAGCCAGCACCATTTGTTGAAAATGCTGTCTTTTTTCCACTGGATGGTTTTAACTCCTTTGCCAAAGATCAAGTGACCATAGGTGTGTGGGTTCATTTCTGGGTCTTCAATTCTATTCCATTGATCTACCTGTCTTTGGCTGTACCAGTTCCATGCAGGTTTGTTTGTTTGTTTGTTTGGTGTTTTTGTTTTTTGTTTTGTTTTGTTTTTTATCACAATGCTCTGTAGTACAGCTTGAGGTCAGGGATGTTGATTCCACCAGAGGTTCTTTTATCCTTGAGAAGAGTTTTTGCTATCCTAGGTTTTGTGTTATTCCAGATGAATTTGCAAATTGCCCTTTCTAACTCAGTGAAGAATTGATTTGGAATTTTGATGGGGATTGCATTGAATCTGTAGATTGCTATTTTTACTATATTAATCCTGCCAATCCATGAGCATGGGAGATCTTTCCATCTTCTGAGATCTTCAATTTCTTTCTTCAGAGACTTGAAGTTCTTATCGTACAAATCTTTCACTTCCTTAGAGTCACACCAAGGTATTTTATATTATTTGTGACTATTGTGAAGGGTGTTGTTTCCCTAATTTCTTTCTCAGCCTGTTTATCCTTTGTGTAGAGAAGGGCCACTGATTTGTTTGAGTTAATTTTATATCTAGCTATGCACTAAAGCTGATTATCAGGTTTAGGAGTTCTCTGGTGGAATTTTTAGGGTCACTTATATATAATATCATATCATCTGCAAATAGTGATATTTTGACTTTTTCCTTTCCAATTTGTATCCCTTTGATCTCCTTTTTTTGTCTAATTGATCTGGCTAGGACTTTGAGTACTATACTGAATAGGTAGGGAGAAAGTGGGCAACCTTGTCTCGTCCTTGATTTTAGTGGGATTGCTTCTAGCTTCTCTCCATTTACTTTGATGTTGTCTACTGGTTTGCTGTAGATTGCTTTTATTATGTTTAGGTATGGGCCTTGAATTCCTGATCTTTAAAAGACTTTTATCACGAAGACGTGTTGGATTTTGTCAAATGCTTTCTCAGCATCTAGTGAGATAATCATGTGTTTTTTGTCTTTGAGATTGTTTATATAGTGGAACACTTTGATGGATTTCCGTATAGTAAACTATCCCTGCATCCCTGGAATGAAGCCTACTTGGTCATGATGGATGATCGTTTTGATGTGTTCTTGGATTCTGTTTTCGAGAATTTTATTGAGTATTTTTGCATCGATATTCATAAGGGAAAATGGTCTGAAGTTCTCTTTCTTTGTGGGGTCTTTATGTGGTTTAGGTATTAGAGTAATTGTGGCTTCATAGAATGAACTGGGTAGAGTACCTTCTGTTTCTGTTTTGTGGAATAGTTTCAGGAGATTTGGCTAGGCGCTAGGGCGCCTGCAGCGTGGTGAGTCCTCTGGGGACAGTGGGACCGTCCCCTGAGTTCGCGCCCACCTTTGCCCAGGGATGGCACTGACCAGCGCAACTAATTCTTTTTTTTTTTTTTTGCTTTTGGTCAGGATGTTTTTTTTTTTTTTTTTTATTACATATTTTCCTCAATTACATTTCCAATGCTATCCCAAAAGTCCCCCATACCGCCCCCCACTTCCCTACCCTCCCATTCCCATTCTTTTGGCCCTGGCATTCCCCTATATTGGGGCATATAAAGTTTGCAAGTCCAATGGGCCTCTCTTTCCAGTGATGGCCGACTAGGCCATCTTTCGATACATATGCAGCTAGAGACAAGAGCTCCGGGGTACTGGTTAGTTCATCATGTTGTTCCAACTATAGGGTTGCAGATCCCTTTAGCTCCTTGGGTACTTTCTCTAGCTTCTCCATTGGGAGCCCTGTGATACATCCAATAGCTGACTGTGAGCATCCACTCCTGTGTTTGCTAGGCCCCGGCATCCTCTCACAAGAGACAGCTATCTTTGGGTCCTTTCAGCAAAATCTTGCTAGTGTATGCAATGGTGTCAGCGTTTAGAAGCTGATTATGGGATGGATCCCTGGATACGGCAGTCTCTAGATGGTCCATCCTTTCATCACAGCTCCGAACTTTGTCTCTGTAACTCCTTCCCTGGGTGTTTTGTTCCCAATTCTAAGAAGGGGCACAGTGTCCACATTTTGGTCTTCATTCTTCTTGAGTTTCATGCGCAACTAGTTCTTAAACTGAAGATTCTTCTTTCCCCACGAGGTTCTTGTATTTTAGCCTGTATATGGAGATCTTGTTAAAATGCCTTTCCTATGTCATTAGGGGGTCTTGGATTCTGCATTATAACAAGTTCTCAGAGGAGGCTGAAGCTACTGGTCCCCAAGCCAAACCCCTTCCTGGTTTGAAAATCACTGGTTTGGCTCTGGGCTTGAGTTGTATGTGTGTTTGTATGGTTGAATGGGGAAGGAGTGGTTTTGGTGTAAGAACTTCTTACAGGTTTGTCTAACCAGGAGTATTTTGAGCAATTTGCCACAGGGGTGAAGTTAAGTTTTCTTCAATAGTTTGATGCTGTCCTGGAGCAGAGACATGTCTGTTGTGTACAGCTTTCCCAGAATTTCTTAAGGCTTTTCAGTAATTCTGTTTGTTTAAGGGAAACTGACTAACCAGGTATAGGGTCATAAAGCACATTAATGCATCAGATACTGTGTGTTTACAGTAGCCGCTGTTCTCTTTACCACTAATCGTTCTTGATGATAGGGCCAACTATAGATTTTAAAAATGCATATTTCGTTTGAATTTCATACTGATGACGCATACTGATGACGTTTCCTGTCAGTAACCGTTGCAGGGATTTTAACCTTGAGAACATAAAGGCTTGACTTATTTTTAAAAAATATGCATTTTTTAAAAAAAAACAACCTTAGGAACAGGGGAGATGGTCCAGTTGATAAATTGCTTGTTTGTTGCCTAGCAGAATTGGTGAGTTTTAGGTTCAGTTAGAGACTATGTTTCAGAAAATGGGGAAGAAAGTAATTGAGGAAGACACATCATTCTGCCCCTGATACCTCATTAGTACACCTGGCACACACACACACACACACACACACACACACAATCACACACACGTATATACAAATAAAAAAGAAGAAAATTAAGAAAATTGAATAAAATACAAATTTATGAAATTCTTGATTATTTATTAGATTTTTTGTTGTTGTTGTTGTTAACAAAGTATTACCAAAGCATACCAAACTAATTACTTGAATGAACCATTCCTCTTATTTCATTTCTGGCCTGCAAGGCTCTTATGCCTTTCCTATAGCTTTCCCTGTGCTTTTACAAACCTAGATTTTCAAAGGTTCTGGATATTTTCCGTTTGACTGTTGATGTGCATTTGTGTGATCTTAAAAATCTTAATTTGAGCTATGGAGTGATAATTTATTTACTTTGAGTGGGAATTAACATAGGGAGTTGAGGATTCAAGGGGAATCCTATACAATGGGAGTTCAGTTTTAGGATTCTAAACAAAACATTTTGATTGGCATGTGGAGACCCTTATGTTCACACAGACATCCATATTTAAATATTTA
This sequence comes from Mus caroli, assembly GCF_978045245.1. Classification (NCBI taxonomy): domain Eukaryota; kingdom Metazoa; phylum Chordata; class Mammalia; order Rodentia; family Muridae; genus Mus; species Mus caroli. The sequence continues at coordinate 75,805,987 of NW_028227269.1, forward strand.
TAGAATATAATATGTTAAAATTACTGTTATTTTAATTTGCTTAGTTTGGCTGATTACTGCAGCTTGATGGTAGTTGAATTCTAGATGAAGAGCTCTAAATACATTCTGGAGTGCAATATGCTTTGTCCTTGAAGCTGCATGGGTTTTCCTCCCACCTCTAAATTGTGGGGTCTTTTTGACAAACTGTTGATAAACCTTCATACTCCTTTTAGGGAAAAAAAATGAAAAAATAAAACCTGTAAAGGTTTGACTTCTTTCTTCTAAATCTAGTAACATTTAGTGATTTGGAATTATATATATATATATATTTTTTTTTGGTTTTTCGAGACAGGGTTTCTCTGTGTAGCCCTGGCTGTCCTAGAACTCACTTTGTAGACCAGGCTGGCCTCGAACTCAGAAATCCACCTGCCTCTGCCTCCCGAGTGCTGGGATTAAAGGCGTGCGCCACCACGCCCGGCTGAATTATATGTTTTAAACTATTTCTGTAGACTTTGCTTTCAAAGAAGATGTCCCTTAATAGACTAATTTTACATGAGATATGCTTCATGTTAATAGCAAAAACATGTTTCTAGATAATTAGTATTTATTTATTTTATCTCATTTGAACAGCTAATAATTTTCAAGACCCAGATTCAAGCAATAATACATTTCTCTGCAATACCATGTGGTTTTCTTCAACATCATAATTCTATGGGGAGGAAGGTAAGCATCATTTTTCAGTTAATATTGAAGTAACTTTTAATATTTTTTCAATTTGAATCAGGAACTCTGACTCAGAAAACACCTTTCTGTTGACAGGGTGCCACTGTTGCTTGGGGCATTATCACCACTGTTACCCATCTTTTTTTATGACTATCTCCAAATATTTTCTTACCTAACTTTATTCAAATTTTCTTTATCTTCTTAGGCAGCTGAGATGTCCAATTGCATATCTGCTGGCTGAATTTAAGGAATCATAATTCCTTAAATTATTATCATTAATTGTTATCATAATTCTTAATTTTAAAATGTTTTATTATCTACTAGTGTTTGATGAGTTCAGAGATATTTGTTACACATAGTGCATTATGGATGTAGAAATAGAATAACGCTATACACACCTGAAATGAGGTAACTCTTGATAGGGGCACTTGGGTTTAGGCTTTCTGACCTTCTTGCTAAGTCTGGAAGCTTATTTTACAGCATTTTTTCAGGTTTTGAATAAGGTATTATGTTCACTTTAAGTGAACCAATATGCTGTTTTGTTAAGTAGATTAAAACTCAAATACAATTTAAGGAAGTATTATAAAATAAATTATTTGGCAAAAAAGTGGTTGGTATTTCCTACTAATAAGAGGAAAAGAGTTAGAATTTCTCGGGTAAATTAATTTTGGTAAAGACTAATTCCATGATGATAGCTTAGAATTCACCCATTTGTCCTAACCACCACCACCACCACCAGCATCACCACCATCAGTACCACCACCACCATCAGTACCACCACAACAGATAACCACCACTACCACTAACACAACAAAAAACTCAAACATTTAGAAATAGTTTTGTTAAGTTAGACAAAGAAGGTCACAGGCAAACTGTTGCCTCCAAAATTGGAAACAGACAAATAAAGAGAATTGTAACTCAGTAGTAGAAACTGAAGGTGAAGGTCTTCTCAGGAACCATAATTTTTATTTTTGGCTTAAGAAACAGTGCAACAAAACTAAACTATAAGATTACTAGAAGACTGATGTGGACAAGTTGGAGAGGCAGAAACTTCAGAGGGGGCTCCTAAACTTTTGGTCCTTTTCCTCCAAGAGTTCAACCAGTTTCTTTTAGTGATTATCAGCCTGGAGGAAAAAAAAAAAAACCCAGATTCTTACAGCGTGAGAGGAGAAAAGTAATCGTTTTTGAAATATCCCAAAGAATTCTGTTTTTTTTTTTTGTTTTTTTTCAAACAAACAAAAATATTTATTTACTTACTATTCATTATTTTTTTTTAATTTTTAATATTTTTTATTACATATTTTCCTCAATTACATTTCCAATGCTATCCCAAAAGTCCCCCATAGCGCCCCCCACTTCCCTACCCACCCATTCCCATTCTTTTGGCCCTGGCATTCCCCTATATTGGGGCATATAAAGTTTGCAAGTCCAATGGGCCTCTCTTTCCATTGATGGCCGACTAGGCCATCTTTCGATACATATGCAGCTAGAGACAAGAGCTCCGGGGTTCTGGTTAGTACATCATGTTGTTCCAACAATAGGGTTGCAGATCCCTTTAGCTCCTTGGGTACTTTCTCTAGCTTCTCCATTGGGAGCCCTGTGATACATCCAATAGCTGACTGTGAGCATCCACTCCTGTGTTTGCTAGGCCCCGGCATCCTCTCACAAGAGACAGCTATCTTTGGGTCCTTTCAGCAAAATCTTGCTAGTGTATGCAATGGTGTCAGCGTTTAGAAGCTGATTATGGGATGGATCCCTGGATATGGCAGTCTCTAGATGGTCCATCCTTTCATCACAGCTCCAAACTTTGTCTCTGTAACTCCTTCCATGGGTGTTTTGTTCCCAATTCTAAGAAGGGGCACAGTGTCCACACTTTGGTCTTCATTCTTCTTGAGTTTCATGCGTTTAGCAAATTGTATCTTATATCTTGGGTATCCTAAGTTTTGGGCTAATATCCACTTATCAGTGAATACATATTGTGTGAGTTCCTTTGTGATTGTGTTACCTCACTCAAGATGATGCCCTCCAGGTCCATCTATTTGGCTAGGAATTTCATAAATTCATTCTTTTTAATAGCTGAGTAGTACTCCATTGTGTAAATGTACCATAATTTCTGTATCCATTCCTCTGTTGAGGGACATCTGGGTTCTTTCCAGCTTCTGGCTATTATAAATAGGGCTGCTATGAACATAGTGGAGCATGTGTCCTTCTTACCGGTTGGGACATCTTCTGGATATATGCCCAGGAGAGGTATTGCTGGATCCTCCGGTAGTACTATGTCCAATTTTCTGAGGAACCGCCAGACTGATTTCCAGAGTGGTTGTACAAGCTTGCAATCCCACCAACAATGGAGGAGTGTTCCTCTTTCTCCACATCCTCGCCAGCATCTGCTGTCACCTGAATTTTTGATCTTAGCTATTTTGACTGGTGTGAGGTGGAATCTCAGGGTTGTTTTGATTTGCATTTCCCTGATGATTAAGGATGTTGAACATTTTTTCAGGTGCTTCTCTGCCATTCAGTATTCCTCAGGTGAGAATTCTTTGTTCAGTTCTGAGCCCCATTTTTTAATGGGGTTATTTGACTTTCTGGAGTCCACCTTCTTGAGTTCTTTATATATATTGGATATTAGTCCCTTATCTGATTTAGGATAGGTAAAGATCCTTTCCCAATCTGTTGGTTGTTTTTTTGTCTTATTGATGGTGTCTTTTGCCTTGCAGAAGCTTTGCAGTTTCATGAGGTCCCACTTGTCAATTCTCGATCTTACAGCACAAGATATTGCTGTTCTATTCAAGAATTTTTCCCCTGTGCCCATATCTTCAAGGCTTTTCCCCACTTTCTCCTCTATAAGTTTCAGTGTCTCTGGTTTTATGTGAAGTTCCTTGATCCACTTAGACTTGACCTTAGTACAAGGAGATAGGAATGGATCGATTCGCATTCTTCTACATGTTAACAACCAGTTGTGCCAGCACCATTTGTTGAAAATGCTGTCTTTCTTCCACTGGATGTTTTTAGCTCCTTTGTTGAAGATCAAGTGACCGTAGGTGTGTGGGTTCATTTCTGGGTCTTCAATTCTACTCCATTGGTCTCTTTGTCTGTCACTATACCAGTACCACGCAGTTTTTTTTTTTATCACAATTACTCTGTAGTAAAGCTTTAGGTCCGGCATGGTGATTCCACCAGAGGTTCTTTTATCCTTGAGAAGAGTTTTTGCTATCCTAGGTTTTTTGTTATTCCAGATGAATTTGCAGATTGCACTTTCTAATTTGTTGAAGAATTGCGTTGGAATTTTGATGGGGATTGCATTGAATCTGTAGATTGCTTTTGGCAAGATAGCCATTTTTACAATGTTGATCCTGCCAATCCATGAGCATGGGAGATCTTTCCATCTTCTGAAATCTTCTATAATTTCTTTCTTCAGAGACTTGAAGTTTTTATTATACAGATCTTTCACTTCCTTAGTTAGAGTCACGCCAAGATATTTTATATTATTTGTGACTATTGAGAAGGGTGTTGTTTCCCTAATTTCTTTCTCAGCCTGTTTATTCTTTGTGTAGAGAAAGGCCATTGATTTGTTTGAGTTAATTTTATATCCAGCTACTTCACTGAAGCTGTTTATCAGGTTTAGGAGTTCTCTGGTGGAATTTTTAGGGTCACTTATGTATACTATCATATCATCTGCAAAAAGTGATATTTTGACTTCATCTTTTCCAATTTGTATCCCTTTGATCTCCTTTTGTTGTTGAATTGCTCCGGCTAGGACTTCAAGTACAATGTTGAATAGGTATGGAGAAAGTGGACAGCCTTGTCTAGTCCCTGATTTTAGAGGGATTGCTTCAAGCTTCTCACCATTTACTTTGATGTTGGCTACTGGTTTGCTGTAGATTGCTTTTATCATGTTTAGGTATGGGCCTTGAATTCCTGATCTTTCCAAGACTTTTATCATGAATGGGTTTTGGATCTTGTCAAATGCTTTTTCCGCATCTAACGAGATGACCATGTGGTTTTTGTCTTTGAGTTTGTTTATATACTGGATTACGTTGATGGATTTCCGTATATTGAACCATCCCTGCATCCCTGGGATGAAACCTACTTGGTCAGGATGGATGATTGTTTTGATGTGTTCTTGGATTCGGTTAGCAAGAACTTTATTGAGGATTTTTGCATCAATATTCATAAGGGATATTGGTCTGAAGTTTTCTATCTTTGTTGGGTCTTTTTGTGGTTTAGGTATCAGAGTAAATTGTGGCTTCATAGAATGAGTTGGGTAGAGTACCTTCTGTTTCTATTTTGTGGAATAGTTTGTGAAGAACTGGGATTAGATCTTCTTTGAAGGTCTGATAGAACTCTGCACTAAACCCATCTGGTCCTGGGCTTTTTTTTTGGTTGGGAGACTGTTAATGACTGCTTCTATTTCTTTGGGGGATATAGGGCTGTTTAGATCTTTAACCTGATCTTGATTCAACTTTGGTACCTGGTATCTGTCTAGGAACTTCTCCATTTCATCCAGGTTCTCCAGTTTTGTTGAGTATAGCCTTTGGTAGAAGGATCTGATGGTGTTTTGGATGTCTTCAGGATCTGTTGTTATGTCTCCTTTTTCGTTTCTGATTTTGTTAATTAGGATGCTTTCCCTGTGCCCTCTAGTGAGTCTGGCTAAGGGTTTATCTATCTTGTTGATTTTCTCAAAGAACCAGATCCTTGATTGGTTGATTCTTTGAATAGTTTTTCTTGTTTCCACTTGGTTGATTTCACCCCTGAGTTTGATTATTTCCTGCCGTCTACTCCTCTTGGGTGAATTTGCTTCCTTTTGTTCTAGTGCTTTTAGGTATGTTGTCAAGCTGCTAATGTGTGCTCTCTCTAGTTTCCTTTTGGAGGCACTCAGAGCTATGAGTTTTCCTCTTAGAAATGCTTTCATTGCGTCCCATAAGTTTGGGTATGTTGTGGCTTCATTTTTATTGAACTCTAAAAAGTCCTTAATTTCTTTCTTTATTCCTTCCTTGACCAAGGTACCATTGAGAAGAGTGTTGTTCAGTTTCCACGTGAAGGTTGGCTTTCTATTATTTATTTTGTTATTGAAGATCAGCCTTAGTCCATGGTGATCTGATAGGATGCATGGGACAATTTCAATATTTTTGTATCTGTTGAGGCCTGTTTTGTGACCAATTATGTGGTCAATTTTGGAGAAGGTACCATGAGGTGCTGAGAAGAAGGTATATCCTTTTGTTTTAGGATAGAATGTTCTGTAGATATCTGCCAGATCCATTTGATTCATAACTTCTGTTAGTTTCACTGTGTCCCTGTTTAGTTTCTGTTTCCATGATCTGTCCATTGGTGAAAGTGGTGTGTTGAAGTCTCCCACTATTATTGTATGAGGTGCAATGTGTGCTTTGAGATTTACTAAAGTTTCTTTAATGAATGTGGCTGCCTTTGTATTTGGAGCATAGATATTCAGGATTGATAGTTCCTCTTGGAGGATTTTACCTTTGATGAGTATGAAGTGTCCCTCCCTGTCTTTTTTAATGACTTTGGGTTGGAAGTCAATCTTATCAGATATTAGAATGGCTACTCCGGCTTGTTTCTTCATACCATTTGCTTGGAAAATTTTTTTCCAGCCTTTCATTCTGAGGTAGTGTCTATCTTTTTCTCTGAGATGAGTTTCCTGTAAGCAGCAAAATGTTGGGTCTTGTTTGTGTAGCCAGTTTGTTAGTCTATGTCTTTTTATCGGGGAGTTGAGTCCATTGATATTAAGAGATATTAAGGAAAAGTAATTGTTGTTTCCTGTTATTTTTGTTGTTAAAGTTGGCATTCTGTTCTTGTGGCTGTCTTCTTTTAGGTTTGTTGAGGGATTACCTTCTTGTTGTTTCTAGGGCGTGGTTCCTGTCCTTGTATTGTTTTTTTTCTGTTATTATCCTTTGAAGGGCTGGATTCGTGGAGAGATAATGTGTGAATTTGGTTTTGTTGTGGAATACTTTGGTTTCTCCATCTATGTTAATTGAGAGTTTGGCTGGGTATAGTAGCCTGGGCTGGAATTTGTGTTCTTTTAGTGTCTGTATAACATCCATCCAGGATCTTCTGGCTTTCATAGTCTCTGGTGAAAAATCTGGTGTAATTCTGATAGGCTTGCCTTTATATGTTACTTGGCCTTTTTCTCTTACTGCTTTTAGTATTCTATCTTTATTTATTGCATTTGTTGTTCTGATTATTATGTGTCGGGAGGTATTTCTTTTCTGGTCCAGTCTATTTTGAGTTCTGTAGGCTTCTTGTATGTTCATGGGCATCTCTTTCTTTAGATTTGGGAAGTTTTCTTCTATAATTTTGTTGAAGATGTTTGCTGGTCCTTTGAGTTGAAAATCTTCATTCTCATCCACTCCTATTATCCGTAGGTTTGGTCTTCTCATTGTGTCCTGTATTTCTTGGATGTTTTGAGTTAGGATCTTTTTGCATTTTACATTTTCCTTGATTGTTGTGCCGATGTTCTCTATGGAATCTTCTGCACCTGAGATTCTCTCTTCCATCTCTTGTATTCTGTTGCTGATGCTGGTATCTATGGTTCCAGATTTCTTTCCTAGGGTTTCTATCTCCAGTGTTGCCTCATTTTGGGTTTTCTTTATTGTGTCTCCTTCCCTTTTTAGGTCTAGTATGTTTTTGTTCATTTCCATCATCTGTTTGGATGTGTTTTCCTGTTTTTCTTTAAGGACTTCTACCTGTTTGATTGTGTTATCATGCTTTTCTTTAAGGACTTCTACCAGTTTGATTGTGTTATCCTGTTTTTCTTTAAGGACTTGTAACTCTTTAGCCATGTTCTCCTGTAATTCTTTAAGTGAGTTATTAAAGTCCTTCTTGATGTCCTCTACCATCATCATGAGTTATGCTTTTAGATCCGTGTCTAGGTTTTCCGGTGTGTTGGGGTGCCCTGGACTGGGCGAAGTGGGAGTGCTGGGTTCTGATGATGGTGAGTGGTCTTGGTTTCTGTTAGTAAGATTCTTACGTTTTCCTTTCGCCATCTGGTAATCTCTGGGGTTAGTTGTTATCGTTGTCACTGTTTAAAGATTGGAGCAGACTCTGTGTTCCACTCACCAGAAATCTCAAAATCCTGTGGCGGGTGTTGTGGGTAGCTGGCGGGTGTCAGCCGACCCTGGGCTCTAGCTACCCAGGTGCTGGTCCGGCCGGAAGAGGCCTGTGGCCCTACTTAGGCCGGTTTTCTGCTTCCCTAACTAATGCAGTCTCAGGTCCCGCGCGCAATTGGATTGGAACAGAAGCTGTGTTCCACTCACCAGAAGTCTTAAGATCCTGTGGCGGGTGTTGTGGGTAGCTGGCGAGTGTCAGCTGACCCTGCGCCCTAGCTACCCCGGTGCTGTTCTGACCGGAAGAGGCTTGTGGCCCTACTCAGGCCGGATTTCTGCCTCCCCAACCAAAGCAGTCTCTGGTCCCGCGTGATTGGACTGGAGCAGAAGCTGCGTTCCACTCACCAGAAGTCTCAAAATCCTGTGGCGGGGGTCGTGGGTAGCTGGAGGGTGTCAGCCGACCCTGTGCTCTAGCTACCCCGGTGCTGTTCAGGCCGGAAGAGGCCTGTGGCCCTACTCAGGCCGGTTTTCTGCTTCCCTAAGCAGTCTCAGGTCCCACGCGCAATTGGATTGGAGCAGAAGCTGTGTTCCACTCACCAGAAGTCTTAAGATCCTGTGGTGGGTGTTGTGGGTAGTTGGCGAGTGTCAGCCGATCCTGCGCCCTAGTTACCCCGGTGCTGTTCTGACCGGAAGAGGCTTGTGGCCCAACTCCGAGAATTCTGTTCTTAACAAGGTCTTTCTTCAAGGGGGAAAAAATTGGGGGCTGGAGAAATGGCTCCACTCTTAAAAGCACTGACTGCTCTTTCAGAGGTCCTGAGTTCAAATCCCAGCAAGCACAACCATCTGTAATGGATCTGATGTCCTCTTCTGGTGTGTCTGAAGACAGCTACAGTGAACTCATATGTCTGTCTTTCTTTTCTCTTCTCTTCTCTTCTCTTCTCTTCTCTTCTCTTCTCTTCTCTTCTCTTCTCTTCTCTTCTCTTCTCTTCTCTTCTCTTCTCTTCTCTTCTCTTCTCTTCTCTTCTCCTCTCCTCTCCTCTCCTCTCCCCTCCCCTCCCCTCCCCTCCCCTCCCCTCCCCTCCCCTCCCCTCCCCTCCCCTCCCCTCCCCTCCCCTCCCCTCCCCTCCCCTCCCCTCCCCTCCCCTCCCCTCCCCTCCCCTCCCCTCCCCTTCTTTTCTAACTATAACCCCATTGACCTTGGAGAAGGGAAACTCCAAGTTCTCTTCCAGCCACTGTTTTCCCAGGAGACAGAAGGAAGCTGAGTTAAACCAGCTGAGCTCATTTGGGCACAGATTCAGTAGGAGCCCGAAGCCTGATGATAGGATCTGGCCCCTCCTTCTACACTTTGAGAGGGAACTGGAGGTCTCTTTGTTACAGTTTCTTCTACACAGTAGATCCCGAAGTACTTTGGCTCAAAATTATACAATGCTAAAATGTATGTTGCTCTCCTCAACCCACAGTTTAATAAAGAAAGAGGAAATGTCAGAACCACTCTCAGCAGTGATGTCAGGACCACACTGAATTTAAAACAAATATGACTACTGTGTCAAGGGCTCCAATGGGAAAAGTAAACATACAAACAGTGGATCATGCTTAGGAGAGAGATGCACAGTCTTAAAACGAACCAAAGAGAAACGGTAGAGATTAAGAACATTGTAAGAAGCTGTGTGTGTCAAGATGTAGCCTTGTGAGGACTGATTGACCACATGGGTGTTATGCAGCTGAGACCTTTAGAGTCATACATGGTGTCAGCATGTCTCCTCTACTCCATCCTCCCTTTGTGTGTATGTTGTAATGTTTTCAAGGTTTGCTAGAGGAGCTCCACTCTTGTCGGTTATTCGTCTCATTGGAGAGCTGTATCTCTACTGCATGCTTCAAAGGATTCATGGATGAGACTCTTTCTTGTGAGAACTTAAATGATTCCTGGTCCTTTGAGAACACAGGAATTTTTAACCATTAGTACTAGATTATTTTTCTTCCTTAAATTATTCTTCTAGGTTTTATTTTAAGGGTCTTTAGTTTTGTGAACATGTGGACTTGATTTCAGGTAATTAAATTGCTTCTTTGAAAACACAGATCTTCACATCCCTTTCACTCTAAAGTGAGACATTTCCCAACATTTGTTTCCTTGGTTTTCATGAATTCTGATCTGTCCTTGTAACTCAGTAACACTAGTGGCTTCTACTTGGGTTTCCTCTTCTACATATTTCAGTGCTCCAAACAATGAAACAATCCGAGGCTATTCTGGGGCTCACTTGTTTTGTCTTCTTTTTTTAGAGATCACTTTTCAGTTGTCTTTTCAATGTCACATGCATAATAGCTTACATCTGGAAAGTACTCTTTCTTATTTCTTTGTTTCTTCTGAGATACAGTCTCACTATGTAGTCCTGGCTGGCCTGGAATTTACTGGATAGACAAGGTTAGTCACAGAAATTCACCAGCTTCTGCGTCCTGAGTGGTGGAATTAAAGGCATATGCCACTATCCCTGGATAGTGGAAAGTAATTCTTGACCATTCTTATTTACTTATAGATAAGAAGTATAAGTCTCCAAACTTTTTTTTTTTTTAAAGTAGGAGAATGATGTTCTTAGCAAATGATGGATCTGGCCTATTATGAATTGATTACAAATGCCACATAAAAGAATTAATTTTAAAATGCTCCCTAAATTAAATTTATTTTAATAATATTTCCACTATTTTTCTACATGTAACTGTTAATTGTTTTAGCTGCTTTTGACCTAATAGTAATTATTAGTCATCTGATTCAGTAAATTAAGGTCCATGTAACTCTAATGATTTACAATGGCTGATCTTGTTTAGGTTGTTCTGTGCCTCACGAAGAGTACTGCCTGTGAATTGGTTTGATTCCTTTCTTCCCTTTCGCTCTTTTTTCCTTCTTGAATTTAATATAACAGAACCATAACTTTTACTTACTATGGGACTTTTTTATTTATGTAAGTTGCTGAAATTGTGTGTATTTGAAATAATTGTAAACACCTGATGAATAAGAATTGACACAATTATGGTAGTATGCTGCATGACTTTCTTTTTATATTTATTCTGGCTCTTGAGATGCTGTGAAGTGGAATACATTCATTATTACTATTTGGTCATCCGTCTCTTCCATGAATCATAAAGCAGTGGCAATATAAGTTGGGTTGAAATAGTTGAGAATGTATCACTAAATATGAAATTAGGCAGAAGAGAATGTGTTTGGGCTAAGCCAAACAGCAATGTCCTTCAGTCCTGGGAAGGTGTGTAAGTGCCAGTAAATCAAATTAGTATTAGTCAGTGAGAGAGAAAATTGACAGAAAAGAGAAAATAATAGTCACACAGAGATACAGCCTGGGGAAAAGAAAGATTTACCTGTGTACATTATAAGGACCTTTTATAGTAGTAAATAATACTTAAAAAGTTGAAAACAATTTAAGAGAAAGTTTAAACTGACTGCCCTCCCCCCACTTTGTTAATTGAATTTTGTTAATATTGAAAATGATATTAATGAAAATTGACAAATTTATTAAATGCCTGAATTATGTGATTTTATTACATTTTTATTATCTTACAGAGAATTAGTTCTATTATTGCATTTTTTAGCAAAATTAGTTTTTGTTGTTTCTTAATTGCATTTTGTGTTTAAAGGACAGATGTTTTCCACTGTATCATCTTAGTTTCCCCCTTCCCTGTTCTCTGTCTCCATTCTTCTCCCCACTGAGTTGGCTTATTTGTTTTGAGACAGTCTTGTATCACTGGCTGGCTTTATATTTACCATGTAGTTGAGCATAACCTTTAGCTCTAGATCCTTCTGGCTCCATCTCCCCATGCAGGGGCTCCAGTAAGACAGGATCTGGCCATGTAACCTAGGGTGGCCTCTAGGTTGTGACCCTCCTCTCCCAGCCTCCCAGCGTTGGAATGGAAGCATGTGCCATACTGATCACTCTTTTAATGGAAAGAATTTATTATGCAATTAATTTCTATTTAATCACTAATGTAAAAGTATTTTTTTACACATTTCAGATACAATGGAGTCAACTCAAATAACTAGTGCTTTAAATAGCAAATAACAACTGCCCAACTTTGCTTTTATCTTAACCTTTTTTTCAGACAGATGGAGTGATTATAAATATTCATATCACAATTTTTTGAATTAAAACAAACTAGAATGCTTTCTTAGTTAATTCCATGTGACAAGCTGGGTTGAAAATTTCAAATGAAAAAAAAATCATTAGTTCAATGATTAGTTTAATGGAAGTTAAGTTTCCAAGGTTAACAGAAAGAGGTTCAGTTAGACTGTTTTAATGATATGCTTAACTATGTTTCTTAGTTAAGAAACACTAGGGAGGATAAATGCTTCTGTTTTAATAAACTGAAGTGAAATGTGTACATTGACAATTTTTCCAATTGAGTTTTATGTGTACATATACACTTGTATGCATATATATTTAATTGGTAACATAAATGTAGTACGAAGAGCAAACTTATCAAATCTGTCATGGGTTATAAAACATATGGACAGTGCTGGAGAGATGACTCAGCAGTTAAGAGCACTGACTGCTCTTCTGGATGGAGGTCCTGAGTTCAAATCCCAGCAACCACATGGTGGCTCACAACCATCTGTGACAAGATCCTGATTCACTCTACTGGTGTCTAAAGACAGCTACAGTGTACCTACATATAATAAATACAGTAAATCTTTAAAAAAATTAAGTAAAAAATAAAACATATGGACAGCTTACCCAACTAAAAAATTGGAATGATATTCTATAGACTCAAGTAATTGTGAACATTATGTGATAATATGAATAAAAGTTTTTCAAACACTGTGAAGCATTTTATAAAGTCTAGTAAATATTATCTTTCCTTTGCTCATTAAAAATCCAATATATTAGCTTACTTTTAAGTTATTGAGTACCTCTTCTTTGCTGAGCAGTACATGCTTTACACATGATTAACCTCATTTAGGCCTTGTAACAGTTCTGCTTAAACTCTTGATCTTATTGATATTGCACTCTAGCTCCCAGATTTAGGAAAATGCTTAGTAAAAAAATTACTTGTATTTTTATTGTTCAAAAACAAAAATAAAAATAACCTAGTTTTCTTAGTAGCAGAAGAAATAAATGATTTACAAACCTTTATCCCTTTAAAACTCAGTATTATTAATAAAATTCATTGGCGGAGGGAAGCTTGCCGCATTTTATTTATTTAACATTTTATACAAGAAGAATATTATAGGATTCTAAATAGAAGTAAGATCATAAATGAAAAGAAAACAACCCACTTTGAGAAAATTTTGTCAAGGTTTTGCACATTTATCATAAGTCTTGTCTCAGTTACTTTGAAGAGACACACAGTGATTTTATTTTTGATCCCTTTTGCTTATAATGGTGCTCTATGCTTTCAGATTTGCTGTGTAAAGTTTGATACAAATGTAGTTGTAGCTGGAGTGTTCAGTTTCTTTGTATATCATGTGAGGGCCTGCCCTGCACTTACTTGTTCAGAAGTTTGCATTCGTGGTTACTAAGTGCCATGTACTGCTGGAAGGATAGGCTTGGGAGACAACAGTGAATAAAGTGACCAAGTTTATGGAGTTTATATTTTGACTGTTCTGGTTTAAACGTGACAAGGAAACAACTAGTCTTTCACTGCGGTTAGCAGATGGGGGGAGTTCAATACATATGCCTTTAAACCATGATGAGAGAAATTACATAGGAAACTACTCATTTTTTTAACTTGGTTTGCTTTTGTTGATTTCATTTAAAAATACTTGTTAAGAACTCTAGAATTCTAGAAACAACCTCTCAAAAACAGAGTTAGGATAATATTAACAATTAAGAATATGCTCATGTTTTACTTTTGTAATAATTTATTGTTTTATAGCTTATAATCTGTCTTGTTACAAGTATAGTAATTGGATATTTTAAATACTGGTTTATCAAATTTAATGCAGTTTGTACAAAAATTATGTTTCTGTACTTCACTGTTAAAATCATATCTTTGGATAATTGTGATAATTTACATTATGATTGCAAGTAAAATGTTTCACCTATTTTGTTATCCCTTGTTACTTAAATTATTTCTTTTTAGAAGTTTTGTTCTTTTTGTCTATCATAGTAGTCTAGGTTTCTTTGAGTATGGAGGATAACAAAGTTGTAATTTTTTTGTCTATGAATTTACCTCTTTGTCTATCTAATCTCCTAATATCTTGGAAATAACTTCAGCTCGTGGTCCGATGGATTTTTTTCAGTGCTCTGTAAGTTTTCATAGCAAACTATTACTCAGATATCCATTCTTCAATTTTAATTATTTATTAAATTGAATCCATTGCTTAGGCTCCCAGACTTGAGTTTAATTTTAATCAGGAAGCCTTGAGTGTCTGCAGTTTCTTTATATTTGGAACAGTAAACCTTAGTAGCTGATCCTTCACCTGTGTCAGAACGCTGTCCACAAATGGAATCCTACAAGGGGAATTTTGAGCACTTGTAAGAAAAGTCCAAGAAAACATGATTTTGTGTGTGTGTGTGTGTGTCAATCCCAGATCTAGTGAATAGCAACGAGTCTACTCCAGATTATTCATTATAACTGGCTATTGTTATTTGTCTATATTCCTCTGTGGGAAAGCACTTTTGCCATGTGCTGATTGTTTTGTGAGTGTATACTTTTCTCAAATGACTCTTCTTAACCCTCAGAGTATAAATTGTCTGATGCTCTGAATAAAGTTGGCTATTGCATGAGTCCTTAGCCCATCTCATTTATCAGCTCCGTTCGCCCAGATCCCACCACCTCTAGAGTGGTAAACAATCTGAACCATTACATAGATTTAAGACTTAGAGGTTCAGGGTTTTGAGAAAGGGAAAATAAAGAGTTCAACAACAACACAAAGTATTCTTGGTAGACTTAAAAGAATTTATTACAGTAGTAGTAAAACATTAGAATAGTAATTGGGATTCATGGTTTTTGAGTTATGCTTTCCAACATTAGTCAGTGAATATAGCTCCTTCACTCATTCTATATTTTAGCTGAAATCAGATAAATGGTGTTTCTCGGATATTCTTTTGAGGTAATTTTTTCTCTTTGAGTTTTTGGTTTTTTAAAATGAGTAAAGAATTGAGGTTCAGAAGAAGATAAATAAATAAATAGCTTTATACTTTGAGTTTTGGTATCCCAGTTCTTCAACTTTCTATTTAGTTTTCCAATGACAATTTAATTGATGGTCATGTGTTTTATGTATATATTCTTGTATATATGAACTTTTTTTACCCGCCCTTACAGGAACTATACAGTTTTGTTCCTAAATATATGATTTTTTTCTTCTGTAGCTTTAGAGTTGCCTAATCACTTTCAGTGATTTTTCATATAGGTTTTTTAGGGGAGAGTAATTTTATTTCTAAGAGAATTCTAAGCATAGTGGTTAAGAAATGACAAACAAAACACATAATTAAAGCTGATAAAAATGAATATTTGGAGTTTAAAATACACACTCAAAAAATGCACACTCGCCTAAGGATCTAACTGTTGTTATTAGCCTTCTTTTGAAATTTAGGAATTTCTTTATTAGGTCATATTAATAGAAAAATGGGTTTCATTATGACATTTTTATATATGTATATAATATACTTATACTCATTCCTATAATTATTAATATTTTAAAATATATTTGAAAAAAATAATGGTTTATCCTGATCCATTTGAATCTTTGCTTTTGATGTTTTATATGGTTGCCAACTAACTGATGGTTATGATAACCTTTGTTTCACTAAGATTCAAGTCAGCTTGAGAATTTAATCCTAAAAATGACAATTTGCAAGTTGAATAGTGAAATGACAGCAGAGTATTGAGATGAAAGGATATGAGGGTTTGTAGCACTGGATTCACTCATACTGAGAACTTGGGTTTGTTTTGGATGATGAACACATTAGTTTGAAATACATAGTTGAATTGATTTTGGTTGATTATTCAGATATGTAATATTTCAACCTATACAAGAGTTATTACAGAACATTTCAATGAAGAAGAGTTTTAATGGTACTTAGAATTCCAGGTTTAGGGTGGACTAATTTGCTATCAGGTAGAATCCTAATGTGTGGTTGACTTAATATACACTTAAAACTTTCACAAAATTGTCTTTCAGCTTCGTAACCAATCAATACCATAAGGTTTTTTGGAACTCCATGAATGTCAATTTTTTGTTGTTTTATATATCTTTAAAAACTCAAGTACATTTTTTTACTCTTTCCACAGCATGTAGAATCCATGAAGCACAGGACATTAAAGCTTCTTGCCTGCATCACCAGGAAGATCTTTTTGTAAGAATAACCACAGGATTACCAGAGAGATTAACCTGTCTGAAGCATTATGTGTTGAAACAACAGAAACAAACCTATTTTCTTGTGTGGCTAACTAGAACCAGAGTACAATGTTTCCAGTTCTTTGAGCTCCAGGAAGATAGAGGACAGAGTTGAAACTCTGAAAATGCGGGCATGGACTGGTTCCTGGCGTTGGATTATGCTCATTCTTTTTGCCTGGGGGACCTTGTTATTTTATATAGGTGGTCATTTGGTTCGAGATAATGACCACCCTGATCACTCCAGCAGAGAACTCTCCAAGATTCTTGCAAAGCTTGAACGCTTAAAACAGCAAAATGAAGACTTGAGGCGAATGGCTGAGTCTCTCCGGTAGGTTTGAAATACTGAAGGATTTGATGAAATACTGGGCTTGGCTTTTAGGTATACGAACTTATTCCATAGTTGAAAAATTCTTAAAATTTCTACAAACTGTCTGCAAAAATCTAACTGTTTTAGCAGTCCTTTAAAAAGTCTCATGATACATCTACATAGTCAATCTAGATAGGGTCTACATAGTTGTAAATCATATTTTGCATATGAATTAATATATAAAAACTGTGGTATTTATATGCTTATATTTTATTTACAAATTATGTTTAG
This sequence comes from Mus caroli, assembly GCF_978045245.1. Lineage (NCBI taxonomy): Eukaryota > Metazoa > Chordata > Mammalia > Rodentia > Muridae > Mus > Mus caroli. The sequence continues at coordinate 75,822,692 of NW_028227269.1, forward strand.
ACTATATTGAACACAAACGTTATAGGATTTGAATTAGTGCACATTAACATTTTATATTCTATAGACTACAAAGACATAATTTCTTAGTTAAATTCTTAAGATGAAAAGCAAAAGTTCATTGTTAAATAGAACAGTGCTTCAGTTGTTTGGAAAACCAAAGTCTCTTATATAAGTGGAAAACATAAAGTGAAACACACACACACACACACACACACACACACACACACACACACCTGTAACTCAACAGTTACTGAGATGACAAGCTGTCTGACAACTCTAATTCTCTCCACATCTGAGAATGATCACGTGTATAGTGCTTGTTGTCACTTAAAAGCTGCAGGGCTAAAAACAAAGATGGGAAACTTTTGCATTAGAGATGGTAATTGGCACTACTAGCAAGTGGTACAGAGGAAAATGCTGAAAAAAATTACAGTACTTTTAGAGAATCATAATGAGGCATTGCTGATAATAGCTATCATTTGTTAGGAATTTGTCAAATGCCAGGTACTGTGCTAAAGACAGATTGTTTCACTGAATTTCAAGATATGCTCATGAGATTCTAGTACTGTTTTCAGTCATTTTACAGAAGAATAATCATAAGGATGTTAAGTAATTTAGTTTGCCCAAGATTATGCTTTTCATAAACATTGGAACCGTCTTTGAATTCTGGTAGTATAGTTCCACAGCCTAAACTCTTACTGTCCTAAGCTGAAGACAGAAAAAGCAGTGACTCAGAAAATCTTAATTAAAAGTCTCAGTAGAGACTTTCCTTCTAGAGATTTTTTTTCTTTTTCTTTTATAATTTAGGCTACTGAATAATCATTGAATTTTCTCCTCATTCCATCTTTAGTACTAGTGTTTCTTTTTTTAGGGGGGGTGGTGGTGGTGGTGGTGGTGGTTCAAGACAGGGTTTCTCTGTGTAGCCCTTGCTGTCTTGGAACTCAATCTGTAGACCAGGCTGGCCTCAAACTCAGAAATCCACCTGCCTCTGCCTCCCAAGTGCTGGGATTAAAGGCGTGTGCTATCACTGCCCGGCAGTACTAGTATTTCTATTTTCTTTTTCTTACTATGAAGTACCTTGTTTTTGTTGTATGAAGGAAAACTTACTATTAATATGGGTTGCTCTTCAGAAAAATAACCAGTCTTTTAATACTAATTTTTTATTATTTTAAAATTATGTGAGCATGTGAGAATCTATGTGTGGGTTTACACTCATGAGTACCAGTGCCCATGGAATGTAGAAGAGGGCATCAGATTCTCTTGAGCTGTACAGGCTTGAGGTGAACCCTCTGATGTCTTTGCTGGGAACTAAACTCAGAGGCAAGATGAGTACCTGTTCTTAAGTGCTAAGCCATCTCTCATGTCCCTCATAAGATCTCTTAAGCCACTTTTTAAAAATCCTTTGGGCGGTAGTGGCGCACGCCTTTAATCCCAGCACTTGGGAGGCAGAGGCAGGCGGATTTCTGAGTTCGAGGCCAGCCTGGACTACAGAGTGAGTTCCAGGACAGCCAGGGCTACACAGGGAAACCCTGTCTCAAAAAACAAAAACAAAAACAAAATCCTTTGTACATCTAAATTAAATTTCTAACAACTACATAAGAGCTGACATACTTAATAAATGTAAATGCAATCTAGAAACAGACTAAACAAATGAGGCCATTTTTATAAATAGGCACATAACACAGTAAAATAAATACATGGTTATTTTCCCTCATTAGAGAAGTCTCCTGGGCTTTTCTGTTGACTTTACTAGTAGGGCTGTAGACACACCATCCATGGGGATTTCATTTTAATGCCAGGACACGAATGATAGCGGGTACCTGTTAGTACTGAGACTTTTTTTTTAATCAGCTATTTTGTAATTTTGTACTCAGTTGGATGTCCATATTTTTATAATAAGACATATTCATAAGCCAAAAGATAGAGTATTAATTCAGATAAATTTAAAATTAGGTAATTCCTTTAGGAATTCTTTATAATTTCTACAAAGGCATATAAATTGGAGTTTGAAAACAAATCAAAAGCCTGAGATGACAGTTTTTAGGATTCAAGACAATAATTTTAAAAACAGTTAATTTAATTACAATTTGCAGTTTTTTATAGTGACAAATTTAGAAGACAATTATAAACCATATCTCTGAAGGATATGAATGTACAAGCACAGTGTATAGGTGTGGTAGTGTCAGGGATACATGAATATGTACAATTATTTGACTCATTAATGAATAGTTTCCTTACAGTAAAATTTATTACTTTTAGTATTCAGGTGAGTGTGTTTTGGCAATTTGTTACCAATTATGCAATCATCACTATCAAGTTATAGCAGAACTCTACCTCTTTCCAGAATTCTGTTGCCTCTTTTAGTTAAATCTGTTCCTGCTTCCTGATTATGAATCCTGTTTATTTGTTGTCTGTCCACTATGTTTTGCTTTTTTAGAGTGTCATAAATGAAATCATGCAATATACAGCCTTTGGGGTCTTGGATCTTCCATTTGGCTTAATATATATATCTGAGATTCATCAGTATTTTTTAAAAAGATTTATTTTTATGTATGTGAGTACACTGTAGCTGTACAGATGGTTGTGAGCCTTCATGTGGTTGTTGACAGTTGAATTTTTAGGACCTCTGCTCAGTCCAGTCAGCCCTGCTTGCTCCAGTCAACCCCACTCAACTCAGGCCCAAAGATTTATTTATTATTATACATAAGTATACTGTAGTTGACTTCTGATGCACCAGAAGAGGGAGCCAGATCTCATTACGGGTGGCTGTGAGTTACCATGTGGTTGCTGGGATTTGAACTCAGGACCTTTGGAAGAGCAGTCAGTGCTCTTACCTGCTGAGCCATCTCACCAGCTCTCATCAGTATTTTTATGCATAGTAATTTTATGTTTTTATATTGCCAAGTAAATATTTTTATTCTCTTTTAGTGGTGAGTTGTTACATGTATAACAGGTTAGGGTTTTATTTATTTATTTATTTATTCTTTTTTAATCTATTGGGGTCATTAGATATTAGATAGTTACTACTTTTTTTTTAAACAATTGCAAGCAAAGTCAATATTAATCTTTGACCAATAAGTTTCTGTGTGGGCATAGGTTTTTTTTTTTTTTTCCCTTAGTTAATTACTTGGGCTTGGAATTGCTATACTATATGTTAAGTGCATATTTAACTTAATAAGGAGCTGTTGGATGGTGGGGCTGGGAAAGTTACTGTATCACAAGTATGTGGACTTGAGTTTAGGTCCCCATGTAAAGGTGGCTACAGCAGTATGTATCCAGAACTGAGGATGGGTTGAGGTTAGGGCATAGAGACAGGTAGATTTCTGGAGTTTATTGGCCAGCCAGCCTAGTTGAATTTATGAATGTCAAGGATTAACAACATCAGCTTGGAGAGGGATTCTGAAGAAGGGGTGTCTATCTGGGAGTTGTGGAAAGAATCAAAGTCAAATTGTGGGTCCAAGTTGACAGCTTGTGTTCTGCTCAAGATGGCTTTCCAGATTGTTCTCTCTATATTCTGCTAGAGACAGTTTTCTCTTCCTAGTCTAAAAACTCTCTGGATAGCTCATTTCTTACAATCAAAAGCCCAGTCATCTATTTACATATCAGTTCAGTTACCACAGGTTCCCTTTTGATTATCCCATCATTCAGCATCCCAGGACCCCAGCCTTTTGATTCTTAGAAAGAGTCAACAATCACAAGCACAGAGAATAAGATAGCTGGGTGGTACCCCACCCTGAAATTACCATTCCTACCATGCCTGGGCCTGGACCTAAACTCCATCTGTCCAGGCTGACCTTGAACTCAGGAATCTGCCTGCATTTGTAAGCACAAACAAATTACCTTAGTAAGAGCTTGTAAGAGATAACCGTTCCCTCAATCTCTTTGTCTCCTTAATATCTTTCTGACAAGCTGGGTCATAGTGCAGCTGCCTCTGTTCCCTTAGCTCTGTGAAGCTCATTACACAATTCATATTGAATCCTCATATTTCACATAGTTGAGAAATGATATATCTTTGAACTCATGTTTTCAGAGTTCTTTCCCACAGTTCTTATGGACTGTCATGACAGTCATACAGCATTTACCATTTTGCTGAGACTCACCTCTGGGACTTGCTGTTTCTGATTATCATGGAGTCATTTACCACACTGACACACTGATGCCTACTTTCAAGCAAGCATTTATAGAGGCAAGTAAACAAGCAAGGGAGTATCCAGCTTGCCACACATCTGATTGGAGGGCTATTATAGAATTTTTTGCCCTTAAAAAGGATTGGTTGGCACTGGGAGCCAAACCATAAACTTTTGTAAGTAAATATCTTTAGGCACAACTGTAACTTCTGCTTTCTTCCTGATTGGTGGTTGTTGTGGAGTGACCTGGAGACCAGTGTTAGGTACAAGTTGTTTAACTCAAGTTTAACCTTAGGTCAGGTTCTCTAAGATGTAGGCTAAATTCAATTTGGTTTGGTTTGGTCTCTCACAGCAACAATCAACACTCGAGGCCCACACTCTGCTGGCTATTCCAGAGGCAGGAACCATGTCATTCTGTCCCTTACATGGCCAGGCCAGACTCAGCATATGAGCCTCAGGTTCAGTGAGAGACTGTTTCATTAAGGTTAGAGAGTGATGGGAGAAGGCATCTGATATTGACCTCTGACCTCTGCAGACATGCACACCCCCCCATATGTACATGTATATTTACATTTTGTATTGAAAGATCTCTGAAACAGGGGAACCCTCACTCAAGTCCCAGGATGATGTGACACCCAGGAACTCACGAGAGACCAATCTTGGTGCAAACAGCAAGAGGCTTAATCAGGAAAGGCCAGTGCACTGGGGACGACTCGTATCCCACTCAGGGGTAGAGGAGTCGACCCTGAGCTCAAGGGGTAAGGGGGTTATAAAGGCAGAAACCGCACATACCTGGCATGGGGCTATAGCATTTGGCAAGCATAACAGGTCAAGTAACAGAGTATTCTGTACAAATATTTCCTGAAACAATGGAGCAAGTTCAACTTCTTTGTGGTTAGTGCATCCTGGAACAATGGGAGAGTTAAACTTTTACTCCCTGCCATTAGTGAGGTCTATTTTGGACACAAGTCTAGGGGCTTCCATAATTTTTCACTCTCTCTCAGGATCTTTTGGTATCTCTCTGACTCATTAAACAGCACTATCTAATTTCTGTCATACTAGTGCTTGCTACTGGTAGTAATTTTCATGTCATCCTTTAAAACTGGTACGTAGTATCATCTCATTGAAGTTTCAGTGTTCACTTCTGTAGTTAAGAGTGTTGAAGATTTTTTTCATGTATTTACTTGCTAAGTTTTGATAGAGTATTTGAGTCTGGTTCCAGTTTTCTTTCTGGTGTATGTGTGTTGGTGGGGTTGGTGGGTTGGGGGAGGGAGGTGCATGTGTATGTTGTGTACCTATCATCTTCGCTATCTTCAGGGCATGTTCCTGTGGAGATTTGTGGAGGCTAGAGGAGGATCTTTTCCCTAGGGACAGAGCATTGACCATGGAACCCAGGCTAGTGACTAACAAGCCCCGGTGATTTTTCTGTGTATACCATTGGACTACAGGCTGGTGTGGGCCCACACCTAGCCTGGCTTCTTTTGTGTGTCCTGGGTTCTGAGATCAGCTTTTCCTGAGCCATCTATCCAACCTCATTGCTGGCTTTTAAATAGTTATTTATTATTATTTTTGCTTAAAAATTGGGGTTTTAAGTGTATAAATATATATAAGTAAAATTATATGTGTGTATATAATATATAATGTAGTATAATGGAGCATAGTAAAACAAAGTAATATTACCGCTTAAAACAACCACTCATGATTTTTAAAATTTAGGATGGCCTCAGGCTTTTTCTGTTGTTATGTATACGTTTTTGACTGCAAACATCTCTGACTCTGGCTAGGCAATCCAAGATGATTTAGTTACATGTTTAGTCAAAATCTTGTTTCAGTCTGTGTTTCTTCTCTATCTGGGTAGCACAGATTTTTAGTGTTAGAAGACTTTCAGCTGTATGTTTTTATGTTCTACGCTTTTTTCTCTGTTATATATTTGCTTTCTGCTTTATTGATTTCTACTCTTAGTTTGATAATTTCCTTTCTTATACTTTCTTTGGGATTTATTTTTCTGTTCTAAGCTTTCTTAGGAAGCTTATAATCACTGATTTTAAGAGTTGCTTCTTTTCTAATATAGATTGAATATCCTTTATTCACAATGCCTGGGACTAGAACATATTTTAGATTTTGGACTATTTTTATTTGGGAATATTTTCATCAACTTTACTGGCAGAATCTGAAATGCTTTGAAATCGGAAACTTTTAGAGTTCTGATAAAGCTTTTAAAAAAGTTTTAAATTCTGATTTAATTTGAATTTTGCATTTTGGATCAGGGATGTTCAACCTGTATATACCTGAGCAGCTTCACTTTAAATTAATCTGTGTCTTACAGTTTCTGACAATGTTGCCTTTCCATTGTCATCTAATAAAAATAGTTTCAAATATTCATTGTGATCTGTTAGCACCATATCATAGTTACCTAGTATTTTACTTAATTAGTACATTGGGCTGTGTTATTTATCATTTTGTTTTTTTGTATTTTTCAACCAAATAAAGTTATAATTCTGCATTATTTTAGTTCAAGTTTTACTTGTTGGTGAATGTTTAAGAAAAACATATAATCTGCTGCTATTGGCTCTAATTTTCTATAGTGTATTGTTTGTTAGGTTAGTTGATTGTGGTGATCAGATTTTCTGAGTTCATGCATGATGTAAAATATTTAAATGCTTGTTTTGCTAATTTAAAGATATGGTTGTTCCTATCTCCTTTCCGTTCTAATTTTTCTTTTCATCTGCTGTTTAATTTGTTGAGTTCTAACTCAGTACTATCTTGTTTTCTGTGATTTAACCCCGTATCACAGATTTCTTATTTTAAGCAAAACCTTTTTGTGTATAAAGTTAATTTACTTAATATTAATACTGTTAGGTTTCTTTTTGTTTGTTTGCTTTTGGTGTTTTGGTTTTGGCTAGTGTTTGCATGTGTTTGGTTAGTGTTTTAAACCTTAACTGATGTGTGCCTTTACGTTTAGACAGAAATTTAAGTATTCAAAGTGCTTATTTTTAATAGGATAGTGTTTCATCTTTTTTCCTCCAAGTCTGAGAGCCTCATCTTACTGAACTGTCTTAGCCTTTTGTATTGAATTTTATTTCTGGGTTTACATCTTTTTACCCTGCTAAATTTCTTCCCCATTTATCTCATCTCCTGTTTTTGTCTTTTGAATCCCAATCTTTTATTATTCTGTCTTTTACCATAAGGTATATCAACTTTGTAAAATATATCATTTTATTTGTATGGGTGTTCTGACTACATGTGTGTCTGTACACAATGTGTGAGCCTGGTCTTGGCCAGAGGTATCATATCCTTCGTACCTGGCATTATGGATGTTGGTGAGCTGCCGTAAGATGCTGGGAATCAAATCCTACAGCCTCTGGAAAAGCAGCCTCCACTCTGAACTACCGAGTCATCTCTCCAGCTTCATTATACCAACTTTGAATGGGTATCTTAGCGTTTATAAAATATCCCCTTTGGGGGCTGGAGAGATGGCTCAGTGTGTTAGAATGCTTGCTGTGAAGCATAAGAACCTGACTTTGAATCTCCTGCTGCATGTGTGGACTTTTTGCGTGGCTGTATGTATGGCTTGTCACTTCAGAATTGTGTGACAGAGAAAGGAGGCTCCCAGGAGTTCTCTGAGGAACCAGCTTAGCCAAAACAGAGAGACCCCGTCCCAAGGGAATCATAGACACCTGATGTCCACTGCATACATACACCTGCTGTATATGCATTGTACACATATACAACACACATATAGTAAAATTAAATTCCTCCTTGTTATAATTTATCCTTAATATTTTTGCATTGCTCTGGAATTTCTAAAAAGTCTTGTAATTTTCAAAAATTTAAAGCCTCTTCCATTTGGATGCCTTTGTTGTGGTGTTTTATAGACTGTTATTGTTTCATTACTTTTAAAAACAAACTATATCAAAATATATGCATATGTGAAATTCTCAAACAATTAAAACCTTCTCTCCCATCGTTCTGTCAATGTAAACCTGGAGCCTAAAACCTTAATTAATTGTTTGCAAAAATGAAATGTCAGAAAAATAGCTGCTTTGAATTTTTTTTATGCTGGTATTGTGATCTGTTGTCTAGATGCTATAAATAAGGATGATTTAGAAGAAAATCATTGTCAAATAGAAACAAACATGTCCAAAGTGAGAATTTTTTTTCTTCATAATGTTCTTTGCTAGTTAACATTGATGCTACTGCTTAGAATTTATGATAACAGAAGTTAGGGAGAGACTTGGGTTTTTTGTTTGTTTGTTTTTGTTTTCATTTTCTTCAAAATGAAATTGTTGCTTCCCAACAACAATTGGGATCCTTTAGGGATCCTGAATATTAATAGAAGCACAGATTTGAAGGGAAGCATCTGTTATTTAAGCTTTTGAAAGTCTTGTATGTTTTCCCTTCAGTGTTGACGCCAGCATAGACTGTCTTGTCTGTTTCTCATGGCCCCCACCCCAGACATGTGAATAGGAATCATTGGTATGTCCTTTAAACCCTGTCCTACTCAGTATTTATGAGTGATTTCAGTGGGCATCCAGTCACAAGTCACAAAACTGTGATGTCTGGTGTTTATCACATAAAGTTGGTTCTTCCCCCTTTGGGGTGTGGTAAAAAAGAAGAAAGTCTAAGAAGTTATGTTCTATAAATTCAGTGTTAACATAGTTTTCAAACATTCAAAAGTGAATTAAAGTAGAAAAACCTAGTCTTAGGCTTGACTACATTTTATCCCTTTTATGTTTACTGTTGTTTTCTTCCTATAGTTTAGTTTTGGAATATTCCCCTAGCTTCAGGCATATCTTATCTTCTAGTAATTTTTATTTATGATGCTTGTTTTCAGGGCAATAGATTATTTCAGATTTTTTCCATTTTTTAAAGTTTTATTTTTTGGACATTATTTTTTAAGCAAAAGTACAGAATTTGGCAATATTTTAAATATCATTCTATGTATATCATACTTATAAAATACTGTTGTTATTCCTTTTGCTACTAGAATGTCTTATTTTTTCTAAGAGAAAAGACCTCTTTGCCTGAGAACATTTTTGTGGGTTTATTTCAGTCCAGATTTCTAAGCATCATTACACTCTTTTGAGAATTCTTCAGTTATCATAGTAAACCTTTCTCTTTGGCTGCATTTATGTTTTTCTTTTTGTCCTAGATATTAATCAGTTGAGTGTGATGTGCCTAGGTACACCTTGATTTTCTTTTACCCAGTTTGTAGTTTTCTGAACTTCTTAAATATGGGAGTTGATGTCTTTAAAGATCAATTTCAGAAATTCAAATATGGCTCCTGACTTAGTCTTTCTCATTTCTCCTTCTAGAACTAAAAGTGCATGTATTATTAAACCTCCTTTTACAGTGTTACATGCTTTTATTGCAGCTTTGCTAATCTAATGACTCTCTGTTATTTTATTTTGTGTATTTTCTACTCAGCCCATCTTCCAGCTTATCTCTTGTTAGAAAATGTGATATATTTGATATTTTGATTATACAATATCAAGTTTATTTATTTGAACATTTCAAATTTCTTTAGATATTCTCATTTTTAAAAGTTTGTTTTTAGGGCTGGAGAGATGGCTTAGTGGGTAAGAGGATTGTCTGTTCTTCCAGAGAGTCTCGGTATAATTCTCAGAACCTATATGGTAGCTCACAGCCTTTTAAAACTCCAGTTGCAGGGAATCCCATGCTCTCTCCTTGCCTCTCTGGACAAGGGGCGCATATATAGGGATACATGCACAAAATAATAATTAATAAAAACTGTCAATGATTTCTAAATTTCTTTCAATATTTATCGTAGTGTAACCATGACTTTCTGCTCATTTCAATTTCTAGATCACCTTTTGATTTACTTCTGCTGACTTTTCTTTTGATTAGTAAATACCTTAGCATTTTGCACATCTGTATTAGTTATATGACAAGCATTGCATATAAAAGTACTGTAGAAAATACAGACTCTTTCCTTTGTTAGAAATGTGTCATTCCTGGGCTTTTTTTTTTGCCTTTGCCTTCTAAAAGTAATGATTTTTACATGGGTTTAAAAAAATTCTTTAATTTTTAATTTAATTGTTTTGAATAATTTTGTACATGTATGCCATATATGCTGATCCTAGTCCCCATCCCCATACCTCACCTTTCCGTGAATCTCTACCCTCACACATTGCCACCCACTCTATAAGAGTAAGTAACCAGGACCATCTGTGTGGCCATGGGGTAAAGTGGTGATTACATTGACAATGTTGAGTCTAGAGAATGTATCGTACAGCCCTTCAGAACTTTTCTTGATTTAGCTTTTACATGCTTCCTGGCCCTTCTTTTGCACTGTTACCTGAGCCTCAGAGGGGGCGATACAAGTGACATGTTTAGGGCTGAGCATACAACTTTTGCTTATTCTCTTCATCTTGAGCAGAATCTCTTCATTTATCAGCACAAAGGAGAGACTTCTCTGATTAAGGCTTCGAGCTGCTTTTGTCTGTGGGTGTATACATAATTATTTAGAAGGCAGTTTGCTGCCTACTGGAACACACGTCCCAGATTTCCATTAGAAATACTCTCCACAGGTCGATGGTCTCTTCAAACCTGGGTTGTTAGCCAGGTTATCGTTCATTCTTTGTCACCTCCTCTCATGGGACTTAAATCTAGTTAGAGGGCAGTTGATTATCACTTATATAGTCAAGCTCCTATCACATGTATGGGCATGTCTTACTTTCCATATGGTCATTTTATATGACCATTATACTTCCTTTATCCTGATTAATCCTCCCTGTTCTGATACCCTGTCTTGCCACCCACTCCCGTCTGTCTAAGCCTTTCCACCCCTGAACTCTTCCCCTTACTTTCTGCTTGCCTGTGTCTTACTCCTCCTCCAGTCCCTTCCTTGTTTCCCGGCTTTATGAAAATTATGTTTTATTTTTGTGCACATATATGTGTATGCATGTGGGCATGGCTCTGCCAGTGCTTTTATGTGAGTGTCAGAGGACAGTTTGTGGGAATTGGTTCTCTCTCCTCACCATGAGCTCAGGCCATTGGACTTGGTAACAAATACTTGTATTCTAGGAAGCATGTCTGTAGAAGTTTTGAGTGTTGATTATTAGTCTCTTGTCACAAGTAGATTTGACATTAGGTCTAACATAGACATGAATAGACTCACTTTTTTGAGAAGGAGCAAGCTTAAATTAATTTGGATGTAAAATACAATAATTTTACAAAAGCTTATAAATATTTTATAATGCTAAGTCTACCAATACATAGACGTAGTAAAATGATTATAATTCTTTTCAGAGTAGAGCCACAGCTGCTGTTAATTTTGTGGAGCCGTTCTCATTTTGTTATATTTCATCTCCTGGGTGCTGAGTTACAGTAGGAAATGATGTAAGAACTGGTGTTAGGTTTTCTTTTTATTCCTGCATCTTTATTTTTTTAACATTTGTTATAGTAGAAATGGCAAGACAGAACAGTATATCACAAAAAAATGTCCCAACACTCCTCCAGCACCTGTTGTTCTTTGTAAGAATCTAGTAGGCCAGATCATATGTGATAATGAACTTACATTCTGTATCAGACTCCTTGACTCCTTATTTATCAATAAACAAATTTAACAGAGGTGAACTAACATTGCAAAAATGGTAAAGGAATACTTATTAAAACGTACTGAGCCTTAACTTGTGTGTCCCTGACAACAGTGTCTGGTACACAAGGCAAAGAGAAGTAGATAAGGCTGTTATAATAACTAAAAACTTCATTGCCCCTGTTAGAGTAATAGGTCAGGCAAACAAAATTAGTTAAACAAATATATCCACATTTGACATGGGCAGATTACCAGCGAACCTGACCTAGTTAACATGTAAGAGTATTCTATCTCACAATAACAAATATAACAAATAACAAATATACTTTGCCATGAATACACTCTTACTCTGATGTGTAGCCTCTGTCATTTGGATTAGAAAATATTTTAAAGGCTCCTTTAGATGGTCTTGCTATAATTAGTTGGGAAGTCTATATATGGAGTTGTACATTGTGTAGTGTGGGCTCCAGAAATTTTCACTTATTTATAGAATCAGCTGGAATTCTTTTGTGCAGAGAAAATTTTTCCCTCTTCTTTTCCACACTCTGTTCACTTCTTACCCCAACAAAGATGATTCAAATAGAAGTCAGCTAGATGGATGACTATGTCCAAGGCTGCAATCTTATGAGGAGGTAAGAAGTTGCTTATTTAAAAACTATTTATGCTTGCTCTGTTGTCTGATGTGTGCTCTTATTCTTTCATTTTTCCATGTGAATGTGAATGTTCAAGAGCAGCTTGATAAAACTTTAAATTTGAACTTGCCTTTACTTTTGTTTATTTTATATTCTGTTTTTTAATATAATCTTTACCTATCTATTTATCATCTATCTATCTAACTATCTATCTATCTCTAGTTTTTAAATATGGGTTTCTAATTTAATAAAGATGAGTGCAGAAAGCTTAGGTTATGAATAGCCTCTTTGTTTATGAAGTGACAGATGGATTATTGATATTGACTTGGAAGCATGTATTTTGTTGAATGCTTGATAATTTCATTCAAAATACAGATAAACATGCAAGTAGAATTTCCAACAATAAATAAAGCTTTCATGGGAGTAATTAATTTTGGTTTCCTTCTCCCTAGGGATCCTTGTAGTAACTGTCTTGCTAAAGATAGATTCCCCCCCCCCCCCTTAATCTTGCTTGGTTTTAAAAGTTGGCAAACTGGCCAGTGGAACAAATCCAGTTCCTCTATCCATTTTTGTTTTTGATGACTTCCAGGCTAAGAATGCTTTTTTGCTTTTTGGTTGTTTGAGTGGGGAGTGTGTGTGTGTGTGTGTGTGTGTGTGTGTATGTTGTTGGGACAGGGGGACAAATTCAGAGGATAATATTAGGTTATATAGCAATGAAACTTAAGCTCTTTTTTATCTGGACATTTATAGAAAAAAATGTTATCTCAAAACTTGTGTGAATCAGTTGTTCTCATTATTAGCTCTTGTCTCCTTCAGTGTTTGAATTATTATGCATATTACATGTGGGTAAAGACAGGCTCTGAAATGAAAATCCAGTCACCGATACTATTCTCAGATCCTTGCTGACTTTACTTTCTAAGTCTTAATGGGCTTACTCCATATCTCAGATTTCTTTTGCTTTTTAATTTGTTCAAATATTTGTGTTTTCTCTCCCAGTCTCCTTTAGATAGCTTTGTGTTTGGAGCTGAATGGTACCTACAGAAAGGAGATATGGTAGACTGACAAAGAAACCATCCGATATACAGCTTTAGAGATAGTGGATCTAGGTAGATGCATTTTTATATCTGAATTATGTATATGCATATAGAAACAGATATAGGGACAGAAGCACACAGGCTTTTTTCCCTCATAACTTGGCTCTTTGAACTCAACTCTATGACTTTAACCTTTTTTAAGTTGATGCTTTTACATATGTGAAAATTTTATTTGTCCACCCTTAGCTTTATTTAGAATACAGTGATTGCAGTTATTGTCACTACCCAGGAAGGCCCCTAGTGAAAAGACACCAGTTTTGCAGAAAGATTTCACATGCAACATCTCAATGTTCAGACTTCTTCCCTTAAACAAATGCCACTTAGATAAAGTGTGTTTGTGTTAAATTAAAAAATGTGTGAAGATTTAGCTTAGGGGCTTAAGTAAACATTTTTCAAATTTAATGTATGTGAGTATTTCCCCTGCATGTATGATTTGTGTACTTGGTTGCCTGGTACCCTCGAAGGTCAGATGAATGCTTTTGATCTTTCGGAATTGGAGTTACAGATATTTGTGAGCTACCATATAGGTACTGGAAACCGCACCTGGGTCCTCTGCAAGAGCAACAAGTATTCTTAACTGTTGAGCCATCTCTCTCCAGCGCCCCCATGGTTTTCTTTCATCTTCTTTCTTTTCTGAGATGGGTCTCGCCATGTAGCTTTGGCTGGCTAGGTACTCCTGATGTAGGCCCAGAGATTAAATTCCAGGCAGTTGGGCCATTGCTTTTGTGCCTCTGGTGAAGGAGATCATGATGGAAACACATGGCAGAAGTGGTTGCTCATGCCATAGGGACAGGGAAGTTAAATAGAGAGAGAAAAGGTAGAGTTCCTATAGTTCCTTATTCTTCCAATGCCTTACCTTTTAAAGTTCCCACAGTCTCCCAGTGGTACCACAGAATGACAGCTCTGTGTTTAACATATGCTCTTTTTTTCAGGGAAGGGGGCACTTATCCAAACCATAGCAATCTTCAGAGGGAAATTAAAATCTGCCTAAGGATGCAGTATGCCTTTGGAACACGTATCTTTTTACTCTTCCTAATGTGCCTGCAATATTTCTAGGTATTTCACAAATGTTAGATGAAATTTACCAAGGAAATAGTATTTAGTCTATTTACCTAATAACAGAACCAGTTTAGAATAAAATTAAGCTGACTTGAGTAACTGGATTTGGTATATAAGCTTTTGATTGCAGTTGTTACTTTGAAGTGTTTATTCCCAGCATTTAGCCCTTCTAGAATATATGCTTAGAACACATGTACCAGTGAACAAGAACATCATATATACTATATATTAAAAGCATTTTAAAGTATCCTATATAGTAGCATAGTAGTATAGAAACTTTGGTTAATTGATTATTGATAATCATCTAAGGGAGGTTATATCTGTTACTCCTTTTACTTTTGTTTCCCAACACATTTGAATGCACAGAACCACTGCTTTGAGATGTTACACCTTTGCCTGATTTTTTTCTTACTGAAATCCAAACAAACACGATTCATAGAAATTGCAATTTAGGTTCATGCTTCTTTAACTGCTCACTTACCCCAAGTGCAGAGTGACCATCTGGAAGCTGGTCATAGTATCTGCAGTCTGTTACAAAGTCTTAAATTAGAAGAGCAATTAGCTGCTTCTTTATGCATCAGCCTACATTTCCTATACCAGACATGGGTTTATTAATCCTCAGAGATACAGTAGACTTGATTTAAGTGTTTTATTTTTAAAATTTCTTATATTTAGAGACTCAAGCAATTTAACATGTGTCTTGCATTTGTGCATTTATAAATGTGCATACATTGACATTCCTATCTCCTTCTCTATGCTCTTTCTCCATCTACTGAAGGTCTGCCATGTCTTCAAGGACTATGTCAAATAAACTCAGAGCCTTTCCCCGGTCTTCTTTCATAAAGTTATTCTCCTATGATCTCTGTTAGGACTTGTTTTAGAGTCTTTAGGATGTCAATGTACTGGACATGTATTAATCCCAACACCCAGGAGGCAGAGGCAGGTGGATTTCTGAGTTCGAGGCCAGCCAGGTCTACAAAGTGAGTTCCAGGACAGCCAGGGCTATACAGAGAAACCCTGTCTCCAAAAACCAAAAACCAAAAACCAAAACCAAACCAAACCAAACCAAACCAAACCAAACCAAACCAAACCAAACCAAACCAAACCAAAAAAAGAGCTTATATAGGCCTGTTGGTCTTTCTGTTCTAATTTCTTGGAAGCAATGTGTCACAAAGATTAAGTTGTGAAATATTTTAAATCTTTTTATTGAAAAAAGTATTGATGTTTCTCTGATATGTGTGTGCAGGGGTATACATGCCACGGCCCTCATTTGGAAGTCAAAGGGCAGCTTTGTGGAGTCATTAGCCTCCTCCTACCTGTAGTGGCCTCCAGGGATCAAACTCCTGTAGTCAGGATTGGGTGACAGGATCTTTGACCCTCTGAGCTATATTGCTGTCCCTGTCATTTTTTAAAGGAATACAGTTATTTATACTTCTAATACAAACTTCAAGAGAAATTAAAGACAAGTGCTCCCTTCCCTTTCTTTCCTCTTCCTTCTTTTATCTTGACTGATTTTTGTTGGGGACATTTATTTATTTAGCCAAATGTAAAACTCTTTAAGAGGAAAATTTGTAACACTATTTAGTTTTGCAAATATCTTGATATTTTTTGGTTAAACTTTTAGAAAAAATGGGTGCTTTTTTTTTACATCAAAGCATGAACATTAGGAAGACTTGTGGTAACTATAGGAGGGTAAATATGCAGGTAGTAAGCCTCATGTTTCTTCTCCACTGAATCCCACCTTCCTCTCTCCAAGTACCAATATTTAGGAAAGAAGTAGGGCAGGAAACCTACTTTATCCCAACCTTAATTATTAAGATTATCATTGATGCTTAAACTTTGTAAAATCATAGTTTGTTCTTCCAGGTGATGGATGTTTTTGAAACTTTAAAAAAGAGAAACTGGGTATTTTATATGTTATGTTGAAATAAAGGAAACGTTAAAACAAATTGCTTATTTTCTCTGTCAGATACATTTCTTTCCTATAAGGACAAAAGAGTGGTGCTAGAATGGCTTAGAATTAGACTTATGTTGTCATGGAAGCTGCTGAAGCAATTCTCAGTGTCTGTCAGCAATAGTTTACCATTACCTTGAAACTCCTTAGAATCTAGATTCTTGGCTTACACTCTAAGACATACTAAATAACAAATCTGGGGATGGAACTCAGAACTCATTTTTAAAACATACACTTTACACACAAATATAAAATGTGTGTATATATAATGTACACACACACAATGGGTGTATGCAACGTATCTTGATCATATCCACTCCAGACTCCTGATGCATCACCCTTCTCATCTTTGTTTTCTTGTTTTTAAGACTCACTGAGTCTAATTAGTTCTGCATACATATGGATATGGGCCTATCCATGGAAAACCTACAAAAGACCGCATTCCCTGAGGAAAAGAAATTCCTCAACTTCTTGAAGCTTCCAGTAGCTTCTCAGCTAAGGGTGGGGCCTTATGGGCATTCCACCTCTATTCTATACATGCTACAGTGGTGAGTCATTTGCTCTTGTGTTGGGAACCATAGTTGTAGTGAGTTCATGAGTGCAATAGCTAGATCATGTCACAGGGGACAGCATTTCACAACTTTCCTTCTCGAATTCTTTTTTTTTTCTATCCCCTCTCTGAGATGTACCATGAGTATTAGCATTGGGGTGGGTACATATGCAATCCATACTTCAGGAAGCCTTCAGTATGGATCATATGCACATGAATACTTTGAGAATCATTTTTCTAAAGCATAGTATTTTGATATTCATATTACTGTGATCAAAAGTTCTTAACAAAAAAAAGAAAACTGTTACTAGTGGTGAGTCATCTTAGCAATTTACTGTAGGTTGTTACAGGCATCTGTAGGACACCAGTGAAGTTAAGTATTTATATATCATCTCCTGCTTAAATGTAGAACATCATATGTTGTGGAGAAATGAGAGTTCATGTGGGTCGAAGTATGAAAGGTAGTTAATAGAGTACATTCCTAGCATGGAGAAGACCTTGGACCAGAAGAAAACAAGACATAAATACAAAGTATTTATTTGGCATTCTGTATTGTACTAATTTTAAGAGATTGTTGGTTTTGTGATATTTACCTTAACTATTCAGCCATAGTTTTTTTTTAATAGCATGAACTATTGAAAGAAAAGTGTAGAATGTTGTTGTTGATATTTGTGTCAATGAATACAAGACAACTTTTAAAATTTAAATTTTTAATTTTAATTTTTTTTCATCCTAGCCTTGCTTTCTTTTCATTTCTTTTTTTCTTTTCTTTCTTCTGGTTCTTCCCTCCCTCCCTCCCTCCCTCCCTCCCTCCCTCCCTCCCTCCCTCCCTCCCTTATCCCTCCCTCCCTCCCTCCCTCCCTCCCTTCCCCCTCCGTCCCCCTTCCCTTCCTTCCTTCCCTTCATGTTTTCAAGCTAGGGTTTCTCTGTGTAGCCCCAGCTGTCCTGGAACTCTGTAGAAATCCACCTGCTTTTGCCTTCCAAGTGCTGGGATTAAAATGTGCCATACTGCCCAGTTTTTTTTTTTGTTTGTTTTTTTAGCCTTTCTGTCTAATTAAAATCTCATCTAATCTGTTTTCAAAGATCTTTAGTATATAATATGTGATATTTGATTATTACTAGAGATCAATTGTGTGTACACACACACACACACACACACACACACACATATATATATATATATATATATATTATTTTTCAAGAAAGGTTTTTCTCTTATAGCCCTGGCTGTCCTGGAACTCACTTTGTAGACCAGGCTGGCCTTGAACTCAGAAATCTGCCTGCCTCTGCCTCCCGAGTGCTGGGATTAAAGGCATGTGCCACTATGCCCGGCTTATTCTATCAATATATTGACAGCTTAACAGACTTTTATTTTCTTAGTTCGGGTAGAATACAACTTGTTTTGTCTACTATATCTTCCTGAAACTACTAGAATATTGTTGCCTAACTGTAAGTTGTAGTTTTGAGTTTTCATTGAGGGTAAAGAAAAACAGGACAGTGTTCTCAACTATACTGTCACATGAAGATTCAACTGGAAAGGAACATAAATGTTAGCATGATAAGTTAGACCAGCATTTTTTTTTCTCCCACCCAACTAAAACCATATATAAGGTCCTGAATTTCCAATTGTAGTTGTATATATGTTTTATTTTACGGTAATGCCATATTACCATGATAAACATATATGAATTTTTCACTTAAAGTTTATGTGGCTCTGGGAATGGAGTTGTCTTGGAACAATACTTACCTAGTGTGTGGATGCCCTCAATTCAATCTCCAGCACTGCATAAACTAGGCACAGTGGCACATACCTGTAATACCAACCAACACTTTGGAGGTAGAAACAGGAGGATCAGGAGCTCAAGGCTATTTAAGACCCTAAAGGAAGTCATCCGATTTTCAAGTAGAAATTGTATATTATTGTGAAACATTTTGATAAAAATATGTTTAATTATTTTAGGTAGGTCTATAATATTAACATTTCGTGGTATTGTTTGCTTCACTAACATTTATTCTCAGTATTTTATAATTTGCATCCTAAGTTTCAGCCTTTAGGTTGAGTAACCTTCAGTTCTCCAAAATCCGTATGCTTTGCGTCTGTGTATTCCTGTATACTTTCCCTGTTATGCTGATTTAGCCCTGTACTCAGCTTCCCTAAGCGCTTTCAGAACATGCATTTCCGTATGCATAGGTGCATGTGGAGACCTGAAGTTGCTAATGAGAATCTTCTTGGTTTTTCTTTTTCTTCTTTGAAGCAGGGTCTCTCAGTTGTCCCAGAACTCGTGGGACAACTAATGTAGGTAACCAGCTTGCTCTCGGAATCTCCTGTCTCTTTGCCTTTTGATTTCTGGAATATGGGCCATCAAGTTTACCTAGTATTTATGTGGGCAAATGGAATCCGAACTCCCATCCTTACACTTAAATAGCAAGCACTTTATCCACTGAGACGTCTCCATAGCTCTTTCCTGAAGTATTTTTCATGAGTACTGATTCTTTAACATTCTAACTTTCTCTGAGAGTTCTTTCTTGGTCCTTTTTATCCCCATAAGGTACCATTTCCATGTATTCTCTCAGCACTTAATCATTTATTCTTGCCATTATACACATTTATCACAGAGTGTTAATTTTATTTTTACATTTGTCTATTGAATTGAATCTTAAGTCAGTGTGCTGAAGGAGCAGATATCTTACTAATTGTATTGTAGTATCCAGAACTTGATATCTTTAATAAAATCCATCGAGTGATGAAACTTGAATGAATTTTATTCAACCCTCAGTTTATATGGGGATTATTTGTTTCTGATTATAAATTATTCACACATGTCCACTTGGTGCCTTTTATGTCTTAGTTTTTACACATTACTTAACTCAGAAATTTAATTATTGCACAGATAAATTGGAATTTAGGACTATATTTTGCATTGGTCTTAGGAAGCATCTGTACCTCTAGATTTGTCACTGTGTTATTAAAATCTAACATCCCTAGATGCCATCCTTTTGTTGTTCTGAATTTAAGGATTTGTTGCTCTGTCTCTCTCCTCTCAGTCAAAGTACACAAAAGGCTTTCAGAGAGTATTTTTAGGATGTGAAAGAAAAAGAATATATTTGCTCTGAGATATTAAGAAATAAACAGCAAATGGTGATTTCTTTAGTAAGATGGCAAATTGAAAAGAGATTTTATTTGCATTTGTGAAAATGATACACCACTGTTAAGAATGATAAAATGCTTTTCAAGCAATCCTGTAGCACATCTATAGTGATAAGACTGCTGAACAAGGGGAATCGTTCCATTAGCTTGTGTATTGTTGCTGATTATATGTGCTTGATGCTAAGGGAAACTTGTAGGAAGAAGTGTGACTGATTTTGGAAGTAATAAAGTCTTACTTCAAGGCAGGCTTTCTATGGAAGAACTCTCATTTTACACAAACCCTCAAGTGTTCTAAAGGTCAGTGTAAAGAAAAAAATCAAAGTGTTAAGTGTGATCAGTAAGAATGTTTTAGATCAGTTAAAAATCATACTTGTTCATTATCCTGTGTTTACATGTAAAGTCTGAGGCAATTGTCAATGGATTATTAGACAAAGATCTGTTAGGGTTTTTATTTTATTTGTTTGTTTTTGCATTCCTTGGAATATTATGTATCTTTAAAATAGTCTTAGACTGGCACATAAATTATGGCCTTATTAAAGCTTATTAATGAAATTAATATCAGTTGTCAAAATTAGATATTTCTAAATTAAGTATTTATATTTAGGCAAATTATTATGAAATGAACTTTTGTTTATTAAGAAACATGCCATGACTCTTACAAGATTAAAAAAAAGTTAGGCCAGGAACATGACCTAGGGCAAATCTTTATTTT
The DNA here is from genome assembly GCF_978045245.1 of Mus caroli. Classification (NCBI taxonomy): domain Eukaryota; kingdom Metazoa; phylum Chordata; class Mammalia; order Rodentia; family Muridae; genus Mus; species Mus caroli. Next base: position 75,843,526 of record NW_028227269.1, read on the forward strand.
GTAGCCATGTCAGAAAGCTCAGTCTTGTGAGTCTTTAGTCCCTGTCCCTCCACCTGCTATACCGGTAATAGTGGAAAGTGTTCATGTGTTCATGGGGTGTGAGTATCATAGGCTTTCAAACTGCTAACTTTTGTTTTGTTTTGTTCTTTCATTTTAAATATTTTTCTCTCCATCACATACAAACTCTTCATCCTTTTTTAGGGTGGCTCATATTTTGCTGCCCTTCTTGAGTACCTTACTACCAATGACATTATGTATGCCTAGTGAGAGTGAGGAAGCAAGTGAAGAAGCTAGGCCATGTTCACCTCTAGCCTTCACAAATCATGCACACATGTACATGCACACAGAGTATGAAAAACGTTGCTTCCAAGTCTTTTGAATTGGACATGTCTTTGCAACAAGTATATTTTTAGCTTTAACATACTCAGTACATTTGTAATACAGGATACAGACAAATCCACAGGAAATGGGAAGGGTGTAGGTGTTTGCTGAAGTTGAAGTATCTTGACTTAGCATATATAATTATTTTTATATGTAAATCTAAAGGATTAGGACCAGTGTGTGGGGGTGGGGGAAATCCCTTCTTTCTCTTCTACTCCAAAGTTTACCAAACTATGGGAAATGCTAAAAATGTGTGTTATCCCTCAGCCACACAGCAACAACACACAAGGAAAACCAACCTTTCTGTAACAGTTAACCTTTAGGTGAAAATGTTCACCTCACAAGGGTTGTTGTTGTTGTTGTTTTTTAAATAACTTAATATTGGCAAACTTGCCTGATAGTGCTGGGGGAAGAGAGATGAAGCTGCCTAAGGTTAAGTGGTATTATTACAATTGTAATGTGGCAGCAGGTGGAGAAGCTGAAGAGGTCTTGACCTCTGAGGTACCACAGATTGCAGCTAGAATGCTTCATGACTACTACCTCATCTTTAATGTCTTATTTGGGAAGTGGTTGTGCTGCCTCCTAAAGAATTCTGCATGAAAACCTAGAGAAGTTTGTGCATTAAAGCAGGTTTGTGTGTGCCAGTGTATTTTATATAATCCAGCAGCTTCAGGTTTTACCGATAAGATCAGTGGTTCAGGCAAAACACAGATTATTTGTATCAAATCTTTGTGTGAGCTGGTCGTAACCACAAAGGTATAAACTGTATTGCATGATAACAGTTTTTAAAACTAGCAGTAAGCAAAAGGACATTGATTGCATCTAGATCTTACAGCCTACCTCTTTGGGATGTTTCCACTTGCTTATAACCAAGGCATTAATTTCAAAGGCTTTTCTGTAATTTTTTGTTTTTGTACACGCACGAGCATGCGTCTCTCTGTCTTTCTCTGTCTCTCTGTCTCTCTGTCTGTCTGTCTGTCTGTCTGTCTGTCTCTGTGTGTGTGTGTGTGTGTGTGTGTGTGTATGTATGTGTGTGTGTCTGTATATGCACACTCCAGCTTCATTTTTTAAAACAAGTGCAAATCTCTGTGGACATGTATTAGTATTTCTGTGTCTGTCTGTCTCTGTCTGACTGTCTACCTGTCAGGGCTTTCACTATGGTTGTGAGCTGTAGTTGCTCCTTTGCTGGAAAGTAGTTCAGGAATATGTGACTATTTGTCTGTGAAATAAATAACTTCTGGATTAAAGAATGGCCCACAATTTACTTTCCCCTTACTAAATAAGGGAAGTTTTCTTTTCTGGAAGAATAAATATGTGATTTGTGAAGTTGTCTTTTATTATCAAGGGCTTTTTGAAGTTTCAACTTTAGTTGGAAAGGGAAAAAGTAACAACTGCACACAGAAGATGGACTTTGTGAACTAAAGGTCCCCCAGAAGCAGCTCAGCTGTCCAGCAGAGCTCTGACTGTGGGCTTGTAGTTGAGGACTGCCATTCTTCCCTGTAAACAGCTTTTGTCTGTTTCATTTTGGAATCTGGTAATTTATACTCTACTGCAAGCTTTGAGACCCATTCAGCCACATTTTTTTTTTTAACTTAAAATAACTCCTAGAAGGAAACATTTAGAAGAACTCTGGGTTAGATAGATGATTAATAATAACCCTATTGATGTGACTTGGTGAAAGAAGACAGAATATAAGTGGAGTGCTATAAATTATAGTAGCTATTACTATATTGTTTTAAACACTGGCAATAAAACAAACAAAAAGTGAATTAAGGAAATGTTTCAAGTATTTGCTTTGAAAGTTAGGCAGTTTGTTGTGGTAAGTATTCAGCTGGGCTAATGTGCTCTGACTTTACATTAAAAGGACTCTAGTCATTGAGATCTGTATAAATGTACACGTTGAAGTTTTTATGTACATCTCTGTATATACATTTATATATACTTTTGATTTGTGAGAAAAGAATATATAAAGGTATTTGCTTAAATCTGGACTAATTTATTTAGCTTTGGTTAGTTTTGTTGTGGTGGTGGTGATTGTGTTTGTGGCGGTATGGTAGTAGTGGTGGTGGTGGTGGTGGTGGTGGTGGTGGTGATGATGATGGTGTGTGGGGCAGTTTGATTGAATTCAGGTCCTCATCGATACGAGGCAAGCTAGTTACCAGTAAACTATTCTCCCAATCTCCCTCCACACAGTGATCATTTTTCCTTTTTTATCTTCTCCCTAGACTTGTTTATTCTCTTGTGGAGAAAATAATGTTTTGTTTCCATAGTCAAATAATGAAGATGAATTTATAAATGTCTTAGTGGTTTTGAGATAAGCTTTTGAACATAAAACTTGTTTTGTCTGAGCCCAGTTTCCAACCTTACAAACAACAAGAAAGCAAAAAGATTCAGTTATCAGTGCTATCGCAGTAGTAAAAGAAAATGGTATGGCTATCTCGCTGAAAGCAATCTACAGATTCAATGAAATCCCCATCAAAATTCCAACTCAATTCTTCACTGCGTTAGAAAGGGCAATTTGCAAATTTATCTGGAGTAACAAAAAACCTAGGATAGCAAAAACTCTTCTCAACAATAAAAGAACCTCTGGTGGAATCACCATGCCTGACCTCAAGCTGTACTACAGAGCAATTGTGATAAAAACTGCATGGTACTGGTACAGCGACAGACAGATAGATGAATGGAATAGAATTGAAGACTCAGAAATGAACCCACGCACCTATGGTCACTTGATCTTTGACAAGGGAGCTAAAACCATCCAGTGGAAAAAAGACAGCATTTTCAACAAATGGTGCTGGCACAACTGGCATTATCATGTAGAAGAATGCGAATTGATCCATTCTTATCTTCTTGTACAAAGCTTGAGTCTAAGTGGATCAAAGAACTCCACATAAGACCAGAAACACTGAAATTTATAGAGAAGAAAGTGGAGAAAAGCCTTGAAGATATGGGCACAGGGGAAAAATTCCTGAACAGAACAACAATGGCTTGTGCTATAAGATCAAGAATCAACAAATGGGACCTCATAAAATTGCAAAACTTCTACAAGCGAAAAGACACTGTCAATAAGATAAAAAGGCCACCAACAGATTGGGAAAGGATTTTTACCAATCCTAAATCTGATAGGGGACTAATATCCAATATATACAAAGAACTCAAGAAGCTAGACTCCAGAAATTTAAATATTCCCATTAAAAATGTGGTACAGAGCTAAACAAAGAATTCTCAACTGAGGAATATTGAATGGCGGAGAAGCACCTGAAAAAATGTTCAACATCCTTAATCACCAGGGAAATGCAATTCAAAACAACCCTGAGATTCTACCTCACACCAGTCAGAATGGATAAGATAAAAAATTAAGGTGACAGCAGATGCTGGCAAGGATGTGGAGAAAAAGGAACACTCCTCCATTGCTGGTAGGATTGCAAGCTTGTACAACCACTCTGGAAATCAGTCTGGCAGTTCCTCAGAAAACTGCACACAGTACTACAAGAAGATACAGCAATACCTTTCCTGGGCATGTACCCAGAAGATGTTCCAACTTGTAATGAGGACACATGCTCCACTATGTTCATAGTAGCCTTATTTATAATAGCCAGAAGCTGTAAAGAACCGAGATGTCCCTCAACAGTAGAATGGATACATGTGGTACATTTACATAATAGAGTACTACTCAGCAATTAAAAACAATTAATTCATGAAATTCTTAGACAAATGGATGTATCTGGAGGATATCATCCTGAGTGAGGTAACCCAACCACAAAAGAACACACATGATATGCACTCACTGATAAGTGGATATTAGCCCAGAAACTTAGAATACCCAAGATACAATTTGCAAAACACATGAAACTCAAGAAGAAGGAAGACCAAAGTGTGGATACTTCATTCCTCCTTAGAATAGGGAACAAAATATCCATGGAAGGAGTTACAGAGACAAAGTTTGGAACTGAGATGGAAGGAAGGACCATCCAGAGACTGCCCCACCTGGGATTCCATCCCATAATCAGCAACCAAATGCAGACACTATTGCATATGTGAGCAAGATTTTGCCGCCAGGACCCTGATTAAGCTATCTCTTGTGAGGCTAAGCCTGGGCCTAGCAAACACAGAAGTGGATGCTCACAGTCAGCTATTGGATGGATCACAGGGCCCCCAATGGAGGAGCTAGAGAAAGTACCCAAGGAGCTGAAGGGGTCTGCAATCCTATACATGGAACAACAATATGAACTAATCAGTACCCCCCAGAGCTCGTGTCTCTAACTGCATATGTAGCAGAAGCTTGCCTAGCCAGCCATCAGTGGAAAGAGAGGCCCCTTGGTCTAGCAAATTTTATATGCCTCAGTACAGGGAACCACCAAGGTCAAGAAGTTGGAGTGGGTGGGTTGGGGAGCAGGGCGGGGGGAGGGTATAGGGGACTTCGGGATAGCATTTGAAATGTAAATGAAGAATATATCTAATAAAAATTGTAATAAAAATAAAATTAAATTAAAAAAAAAAAGAAAATGGTGTTAGGATATGGTGTCCACTCTAGGAACAGTCCAGATAATGTAATGCACTGCAGAAGGTGAGGAAAGAGGAATTCATCCCAAACTCACCAGCATTCCTGTGTTTCAAACCTTCTTTCCCCATTTGCACTGTTCATCATGGCTCTTTACCTTTATCTTAAAGCATGTCTGCAAGATCAGTGTTCTCTAATGAAACGAAAGTTCCTTTTTTAGGAAGTGTTTCTTGATTTGGTTATGAGAATTTTGGAAAATATTATTAAATCCTTACTCATGGTGTGAGCTTGTGTTATGCAGATGACTTACAAGTTGTGCTGCAGGAGGCCTATATTTGGAGGTGTAGGAATTATTTTGGCCACATATCCAAAGATACTCTTTCAAGATTTCTGAGTCTCCTTTCAATATTTTATTCCAAATATGTTACTTCTCAATAACAGTTTATCATGTTGTCATCATTATTCTTTAAAAAATTTGCAATGGAGCAAAAATGGCTGACAAGCAAGGTAATTACATTTCTTTTTTTTTTTTTTTGGTTTATTTTTTATTAGGTATTTTCTTCATTTACATTTCCAATGCTATCCCAAAAGTCCCCCATACCCTCCCCCCCACTCCCCTACCCACCCACTCCCACTTCTTGGCCCTGGCGTTCCCCTGTAGCTGCATATATAGCAGAAGATATAGGCCATCTTCTGCTATATATGCAGCTACAGACACACGCTCCGGGGGTTACTGGTTAGTTCATATTGTTGTTCCACCTATAGGGTTGCAGACCCCTTTAGCTCCTTGGGTACTTTCTCTAGCTCCTCCATTGGGGGCCCTGTGATCCATCCAATAGCTGACTGTGAGCATCCACTTCTGTGTTTGCCAGCACAGATTCTCATGTTATCTGTAAGTAGCATGACTTTGTGTCTTCCCCTTCTGTTTACTTATATTGAATGGAAAATTGAGAGAAGTAATTTTTTTCCAGTCTTGGGGAATGAATCTATATATTTAGCAATAGAATTTTCATGGATGAATATTGCCCAGTAGAGAACATCCCTACACTGTCCTAGTTTACTGATACTTTTCATAAGGAAAGGATGCTGCTATTGCCTCAGTTCCTTACTCTGTTGTGATGGCATTAAATGTTTTGCAAAGTTTTCTTAAAACAATTTGATTAATTTTTAAAGTAAGCCAATCTTTCATTTCAAAGATAAAACCAGTTTGATTGTGATTTACTATTCTTATATATATATATTTCATTTGCTAAAAAAATTTGTAAGAATGCCTGTTCTTGAGGGATTTTGGTACTTTTCTTGTAATATCTTTCCATGCTCTTGATATTGGGGCAATATTGGCTTTATACATTGAATTGAGAGTTTCCCTGTTTCTTGATTAGTCTATCCAGAGTAGGTGTGGTCAAACAAAACCCTCAGACTCCAATTCTACCAGCCATATCTTTCTGATAAGCCACAATAGGAACAGTTTTATATTTTTAAATAGTTATGGTTTAAATGTTAGATATGTACCTGTATATAGCCTTGTCTTCATGTGTAGCCTTGGAAAATTGTAAGTATTTACACTGGGGCCCTTTTGAGAAAAAATTATCCATCTATTGATTTTTCTGATGAACCATTTCTCTCTTAGAGTCATGGATTTTTCCCTATTGATTTTTTTTTTTACAATTTCTATTTTATTGATTTCTTCTCTGATTTTTGTTAATTCTCTATTTCTAATTAGGATTTCATTTGTCCTAGTTTGTGTTCCTTAAGTTATAAGGAACAGATAATCTTCAATACATTCTAGTCATTGTTTTTCTCTTTGACTGTTCTCATCACTGTAAATTCAACTATGGTCTTTGTTGTATTTTTTAATATGTTTTTAATACTGTCTCTTTAGTGAGTATTTTGTTTGTATGTATGTCTGTGCATCATATATGTGCCTGGTGGCTTTAGAGATTAGAAGAGGGTGTTAGATCCTCTGGACTTGGAATTGTGCACTGTTGTGAACTGCCACATGAGTGCTAGGAACCAAACGTATGTCCTGTGCAAGAGCTGTAATGCTCTTAACCACTGAGCCATTGCTCTGGTCCCTATATTGTCCCTTTAAATTTTTCTTTTATGTGTTTGATGTGTGTGTGTGTGTGTGTGTGTGTGTGTGTGTTTCAGTTATGGGACTCAAACTTGAGCTTGAAAAATGCTACTGACATAGGCTTCCAGCCTCAAGTGACTGCTATTTATATGCTAAGTATGTTTTAATTAACTGGTTTTTCTCATTTTTTCATTATGGGTTGTCTTACAAGTATTTTTTTTTCCAGTTTTCTCTCCTCCTTTTTATGGTACTGGGGACTGAACTGAGGATCTTGTATGTGCTGCCAATGTTTTACCACTTAAGTAGACTCAACCCTCTACTCATTCATTCATTCATTCACTTGTCTGTTCATTCATTCATTCATTCATTCATTTTTGAGGTGAAGGGTTACTCTGAATAGACCAGGCTGTCCTTTAATTTGAAGTTCTCTTGTCTCAACCTCCCTTGTAGTGGGATTACAGACTCAGGCTGCCAGGATCAGTTCAAGTATTCTTAAGCTTTCTCCTGGGATTTAGTTACTTGAAAATAGTTGGATATTTTGATATTGCCTATAAAAATAACTTAGTCTCAAGCTACTTTCCCCACTGTGTATCCCAAATCCTTCTGAGCTTTATCTTTCATGGCCCATATAACTGTGAATGTCAGGCACTTCCATTGATCTTTCTGAGGAATTTCCTTCCTAGTCGAGTAATTTCCCTACTCAGCACTTTCTTCCATGTGTTATTGGTACTACGTTGATTCTCAAGTATTGCTTCTGCAGGTCTCTGGGTATCTTTGTGGTTAGCTGTCTATGAATTCTATCTACCATTTGAACTCTGTGTGTCTTAGTTTTATACTCTAGTTCCATTTCTTCATCTTAGGGAACACACCAGGGTCCACCAGCCTGTCCCTTTCTCTGCATTCTGGTGTGGAAATTCTTTTTCGATGTAAGTTGGGGCAGTTGCAGGGCTCTCCTCATGTTTTTCATCTCTGGAAACTAGTGCCTTTTATTGTTTGTTATAGTGTGTGAGCTCATGTGTGTATGTGTACATGCACGTATGCAATATATGTGTGTGTGTGTGTGTGTGTGTGTGTATAATATACCATATATTATAAGACATATATCATGATACATTTTTTATATGTGTGTACACATACAGTTTTGGCTTTGTTTAATTTCATACAGGATAGTAAATTTGGTTTCTTGTAATGTTTTCATGGTAGGAAGTAGAAGTCCTAAGTATCTTTTGTATAGTGAATGTGATAGGAGAACATTCCACTCTCAAGCTTAAATAAAAGGGACTGCTCACACAGATAGACGTTTCTAGATAGTGTATTGGAAGAATAGTCCTTTTGCTTTCTTTTTTTCTTTTTCTTTATCATGTATTCACAGTTGGATTATATAATTATATGTAATAATGTAATATAAATCACTACTTCCATTCCAAATTATTACAATTAGATTGGATTTAGTACTTGATGAAAATCTGCTGAAAAGAGTGCATGTTATTTTTTATGTCTATTTTGTCCCTGATATTATCCAGCAGTATAGGAAGAAATGAGATAAGGAGAGCCTGGAGATAATCGTTTTGTTGTTTGAATTTTTTTTAATCTTTGTTATGTTTTGGTCGAGAAGTCACTGTAAATGGCACAGTGCCTCCACAATAGGTCCCAAAATGTAAAAGGATTTTTGTTCTTTTCATTTTACATGATTTCCAAGAAACGATCCATCTAATTTTGAAAGAAGAGGGATCAGCTATTAAAAATTACATATCAGTAATGCCTTGTTTATGTATATGCATATTTAAATACTCATATATTAGTCAAGATACATGTATGGAAGATGATCATTTTAATGCTTCTATTTGATCTTAATACATACAGTTTCATGTTCTCAGTACTAAATACAATTATACTATATGTAAAACAATAATTGCAACACTAAACACATTCTGAAGTGCAGTAGAGGTAATTAATAGTTAATTTGGCTTCATCAGTTCTGTAATATGTTTAAAAAGCTGCTTCTTATTAAAAAACAAAATATCTATCTAACCACATTAGTACCAAAGGATTGTATTATTGTCTTGGTTTAGGTTCCACCACATATAACTTAGAAACCAAGTTCCTGCAACGGTCAGTGGTGTTAAGAATAGAGAATTTTTCTTTTAATAATTATACTTTTGAAGAAGAATCAACCCATTATTTAATATTTACAATTTTGCAAAAGAATATGTTTCTCTCTGTGTGTATTTCCTCTGGGAGTTGAGATAAATACCAGAAGGTTGCTATCTTTAAACAACAGGCTTTTTTTTTTCTTACCTGTGATTGTTTTGGAAGCTAGAAGTCAGAAATGACTTTCTCTGAGCTAGATCCAAGGTGTCTAGAGGCAGTATTTAATAGGGAAGCTCCAGGAGTCAAAGCTCTCTTTCCTTTTCCAGTTTCCAAAAAAGATGCATTTCTCACTTATAGGTCTTTCCTGCATCTTAAAAGTGAGCACCCATGTACACTTCTCTATTCTCTTTCCTGTGGATTCTCATGATCACATTTACCACCCACCTACATCACACTAGGCAGCCTCCCAGGCTCAGGATCCTTAATCACATATTCCAAGTTGTTTTTTTTTCCCATATAAAGTAATATTTATAAATCCCAGAAATTAAAATGCAAATATTTTTGGAACATTTCTGTCTAGCCTACCAAAGCATTATCTATATATTTATAACAAAATGGAGTATAAAGTACTGATGAAAGTCATCTAAAAGCAAGGATGCTAGAAGTTAGCCAGGTCTAGAAAGAAGTAGGACAGATAGGTTGATGATAGAAGCAAAGGCTCCTAGAGTTCCTATATTTTTTTCAACAAGTATTACTGAATGATTTGTTTGTTTCCGACAAATAGAAAAAGCCAATTCAATTTTTTAAAATGTATTTTTCTTCCTCTCTTATCTTTCCCTCCCCTATAAAACCATTGCTAGCTATGGATTCACCAATTGAAACAGTCATATAACCTGATTCTGAGATTAATATAGAATTGCTTTGTCTTTGCTATTTGACGACTCTGCAGAGACCCTTTCAGTTACATCCTTACTCCCTTTAAGTCACTTCACCTTCTCCTACACTTTTGATATTTATAGCACCACTATGAAATTGACCATTTTGCCACCAAAGGTGACACCCCAAATAAGGAGAAAGTTTTTAGAATATGGCTCTAAAGATTTCTTAACTCCCAGGAGAACTTAAATATCAACTACACAATTCATTTCTGGTCTTGTTCTTTCTCATGCCAGTCCTTATGATGAATCCTCTACAGTTGGAAAGTCAGTTTGTAACTCTTTTTGGGTATGCTTAATGACCTTTAGCGACACTAATAAATATGGTTTAGCAAAGTATACATATGTTTTGTTATACAGTATAAATATTCATATCTTCCTCTTTGAATACAGAATACCAGAAGGCCCCATTGACCAGGGGACAGCTACAGGAAGAGTCCGTGTTTTAGAAGAACAACTTGTTAAGGCCAAAGAACAGATTGAAAATTACAAGAAACAAGCTAGAAATGGTATGTGATTATACACATTGTTTTCCATCTTAATATGTTGACTTTAGAACAAATAATTGAAAAATCTTCTTACCAAAATGTTAGAAACACTTATGCTTTCTATTCTTTGCAGGTCTGGGGAAGGATCATGAAATCTTAAGACGGAGGATTGAAAATGGAGCTAAAGAGCTCTGGTTTTTTCTACAAAGCGAACTGAAGAAATTAAAGCATTTAGAAGGAAATGAACTCCAAAGACATGCAGATGAAATTCTTTTGGATTTAGGACACCATGAAAGGTAGTATGCCCCTACATGCTTCATCTGGGCTTCCATGAAGATATAATTTATAAATGAGACATTGAGACTTTTTTCTAATTTCAGTGCAGATTGGCAAGTAGTACTATTTAAGAGTGGTAGATTATCTGATATCTCAAAAGATAATTAATTGCCAATTGCAGTTGATCAGCCAATCTATACGACAGTAAGATATTATTCAAAGAGTATTGCTAAGAATCATAACATATAAATTGTGGCAGTTAATATATGAAAGTGTCTTACTGTCAGAGTTTTTGTAACAACTGATATTTGAAGTAGAGCATGTGGGTTCACATTAAAGTGCATTGGAATTCAAACCAAGGCTGCAGTTAATGTTTCTAATTTCCAGACGTTACAGACTTAAAAATAGCACCTTTAAAGAGTTTCTAGTGAAAGGCTAACAGGTTTTGGATAAAGGGTAGTATTCTGTTCATTTTTGTTTATTTCTAGAGGGTGCACCTAATATCTGCTGCCTGCCTAAATTTGTTTCTCCGATTTACACATTTCTAGCAATTTAACACCCATAGAAAAGAAAACATTTTGGTGTTAGTGGTCATGTAGATAAAACGTACATGAAAATTATTCTAAATAAAGTGAAACATCCTTTGGCTTATTATATTTAAAGCCTGTGTTCTCAGTAAGATTCTCATGGGAATTACTGTCCTATTAGTGAACAATGAAAGAAAAATGATTGTGTTAGTACTACCTACTGCTGTGAAGAGAAATTAATTATGCCATACAAACAAGAGAGTCACATATATTAACATCATCAGCAATATTACAGTGATTTTGAAAGATTTCTCTCCCGTTTTAAGCAAAATTACATATAAAGTCTCTGTGTATTAGAACTATTTTAGCAGTACTGGTTTATAGAAATATGATGGTATAGATTTAAATAGTTGTAGAATTATTATGCTCCAAACTAGGCAGTCCTAGTGCTTATCCTAGCTGGCGGTAAGCACATAGTTAGACAGTTAGACCAAATCTTTAGTAGGCTTCTACCTTAAAGCTGATTCTCTGCTCGAAGCTTCTGTTAAACAGGCCTTTGTGTTTGTGTGGTTTGCTTATTACAGTTTTATAGAAAAATATAGTCCAGATTTGATATAAGTAGATTATGTGGTATAAAAACAAAATTTGAATATTGACTTCTGATGAAATTTTTGCTCAAATGTTGTGGTTAAATTACTTGTTGAAGAATTAAATCTGAGATTTTTCTAAATACAATCATTTTAAATTATTTTGTAAATATAATTTGTGCTTATGCTTTTCTAATTACATGTATAAAGTAAAAGTGAGTACAGTAAATAAGCCCATGATAAATGTCTGTAAGTCGTCATTACAGTTTTGGGTAGTTGAACTTTTGAAAAAATTATACTAAGTTCTAGGATTGCCATTTAGTATATATTAAATGGTATTTCTCTGAAAACAAAATGCGAAGTATAAGTACACAAGTCCATTTCTTATATTGTCTTAACTGGAGAATGTAATGACTCTAGGAGAAAACACAGGGTACTAATTTAATTCCTGGAAGTAAGATTAGAATCTAGTAATACAAATAATTAGCAAACACAGTAACACATTAGAGAAATAACCTTCAAAGTAGTAAATATACAAATAGGAAGGATTTGTATCCTATGGGAAATATTCTCACACTGGCCATATTTAAATTCTTAAATCTAAGAACTAAAATGGACTTTAGTGTATAATTCTACTTGGCTTTTTATACCACAAAAGTCTCCATTTTTATTTTTCATAGACTTTTTTAATAGCATTAGATTCACAGAATATTAGAATATTCATAGAATACCACCAAGAGTTTTTATATATAATAAATCTGATTTCCTCTTTTATTAATATTTTAATTTATGCTATACTTATTGTTTTATTTTTACAGTAGTCCAAAGTATGGTATGTAAGTTGTTTCCAAACTAGTAACAGACCTGTCGTTTCTGAAAAATCAGTGTTTATATGTCAGTTTCTCATTTACATTTCTCTGTGCACCTCTCTTACTCTTTTAGTGATAGTCAGTGTTAAGGGAAATGCACTTAGGTGTTTTACTGAGGTATAATTTTCTGATAAATGATGGTTGTGGCCATAGCTCAGTGCTGGGCCTTGGATCTGACTGCCAAAACCCAGAGTGGGAATCTATAAGTTGTACACTTTTTATAATTTGTGTACTATGCATACATAGAGTGTAATTGTTACAACAGTTAAGTGAGTGGACATATTCTTTGCCGCACGGTTCACATGTATGTGTGTGAATGTGTGTTTGTTGAAAGCATGTACTGTCTTAGAAGTATCAAGCAAACAATCAAGCATTACTACATTATGTCCGTCTATTAGATACAGAACTCATTTCATCTCACAGCTGAATGTTCGTACCAATTGACAGTGCCTCTGCATTTCTCCTGCTTTCTAACCCTAGGCACATGCTTATGTGAGGTTGAAGTTTTTAGATTCTGTCTCTAAGTAAGCACATTACAGTATTTGTTTTTCTCTTGCTGGCTCATTTCACATAGAATAATACACTACAGATTTATCCATGATGCCAGAAATGGCAAGATTTCTTTTCTTTGAAAAATTCCTTGACAGTTTCATATAAATCTATATAATGTAGTGATTGTATCTGTCCCCCATGTCTCATCTCCATCCCCCTACCCTCTCTCCCTGATTCCCCTAAGAGATTCTGCTCCCAACTTCATGTCTCCTTTAACTTTCCTTTTTATGGATTTACTGTCGTGTGTGTGTGTGTGTGTGTGTGTGTGTGTGTGTGTGTGTGTATACACTCACGTGCATGTCTGTGTGTTTAGTCATCGGTTAAGGGACACTTAGATTGTTGCTATAGATTAGCTAGTGTGATCCGAGATACTGATTTCATTTCATTTGAATATTTACTAATAAATGAGATTGGATATTGTTTGGTAGCTGTATTTTTAAGTGTTTTCACTAATTTATATCCCAAAACTATTACCATGGTTCCCCTTTCTCTCTGATCTCTCCAGAACTTATTTTCTCCTCTTTTCTAACCTTTCCCTCCCTCTCTGTCCTCTCTTCTGCTTTCCCCCTCTGTTCTTGTTTGTTTGCTTGTTTGTTCTGTTTACAACAGGGCTTCTCTAAGGACCTCAGGTTGACCTCTCTTACCTTTTTATATTAACTATCCTAACAAGTGTGAGAAAATATATCATAATTTTAATTTGCATTTCTCTGATGGGTAGTGATTTAAGGACCTTTTCAGGTATCTGCTGGCCATTTAATTTTTGTTTGGAAAACTGTCTATTTAATTCCTTTTTCTATTTTCAGTCAAGTTGTTTATTTTGCTGTGAGTACCTTATATATTTTAATTATTATCCTTTATTGGATATATAATTAGAAAATTATTAAAAGTAGAAAATAATTATATTTACAAGCAGGTACCATACTGTTATGTTTATTATAGATCCATAGTTTGGGGTCAGGAAATGTGATATCTTTAGGTTTGTTCTTTTTTCCCAAGATAATTTCATATGATAGCACTCTTAAGTTCTAAAAATAATTTTAAGAGTGCTTTACCTGGTTCTTTAAACAGTGACATAGGAATTTTTATAGAGACAACATTGAATCTGTGGATTGCTTTGTGCAGTATGAACCTTAAAGCAATATTAATTTTTCCATTCCATACACATAGGGTATCTTTTCATTTGCATCATATGTATTTTTTAAATTGGTGTCTTATAGTTTTATAGAACAGTGCACAAGTTTTTATCTCCCCAAAGTTATTCCCATTTTTGATGCCATTGTAAATGTGGTTTAATTTCTTTAAGGGATCATTTGCTAGTATATAAAAATGTAATCTTTTTATGTTGGCTTTGTGTCCTTCAGCTTTATCAAATATTTTTATTAGTACCATCAAATTTTTGGTGATGCCTTTAGAGTTTTTGTATGTATGATCATATCAGATCCAAGCAAACAGAAACACTCTTAACTTCTGATTTAGATTTGTTATTTCTTTTTCTTGACTAATTTGTCAGGCTGTGGTTACCAAAATCATATTCATAAAAGTATAGGATGTGAGCATCTTCCGTCTTATTCCTGATTTACCTCTGTAGACCCATTTGGTTCTTTTAAAGTGAATTTGGTTTGCTCATATTTAGTGAAGGCTATTAGTGTATATAAATGAAGCAGAGGTGCTGTTTTTTAACCTTTTCTTGTAGTATTCTTACTTGGTTTGGTATGGCGGTAATACTGACCTTTTCAAATGTGTTTGGAAAATTCTCATTTCTTTAGTTTTATGAAAGATTCACATTGCTTTTTCTTTAAGTGCATATAGAATTTACCTGCAAATATATTTGGTTCAGGGCTTTCATATATTTTGTTTACTAATTTAATCTCTTTACTTACTATTGGTTTCCTGAGAATTTCTTTATAATTTACTTTTGGGTTTATCTCTGGCCTCAGTGGTTACACAGGCTGCCTTGAGGAAGTGGAGAGCATCAGCAGTCATGCAATGGTATTGTACTGCCCCAGCTGCACACAAAACAACACAGTACAGATTGGCTGTTGGCTTCTTTTTTTAATTGGGTTCTTATAGCAAATACTCTTCCAACCGTGATTCCACCCCAATCCCTTCCAACCCCCTAGCACTAGGTAGGAGAGAAAGAAGGTTAGAGAGAAAGGGGACATAAAACTCTTTAGATTACGTCCAGTACCTATAGACAGTTCCAGTCTTAATTGTCAAAATATCTAACAATCCAGCAATAGCAAACCAGCAGTCCAGCAAATGTACAGCAAGCACAGTAGCAGGGGTTAGCAAGGACCAGCAGGAACCAGCAGCAGGGGAGTAACGGCTGCCACAAGCCCCCTTGGACCTCTCCAGAGTCCCAAAATTAAACTATCTGCAGCTGGCAAAAATCATGCCCCTAATAGTGCACAAGGCAAATCATAATCACCTGTGGTGAGGCAGCCTCTTCTTCCACACCTGGGATTGAAACCAAAGACATATTCACATAACTGGATTTTAAAGAAACCAAAATTCTCAATACAATTGACTTTCTTCAGGTTCCTATAGGACCCAACTAGCTGTCAAAAGTAGATAGAGAATTGTAAGACATTTAGATAATAAATCATCTGATCAATGAAATAATTACTGACAATTGTATGCCAGATATTGCAAAACCTCTTTGACCTATATAACTGGGCTTTGTTGGCAGTTCTTCAAGATAATGCAGTATTGACAGTGTTTGATCTTATTATTCATTGGAATAAGCCAAGTAGTAGACACAGAAAATTTATAATGGCAAGATGGCTTAGCTAGTAAAATATTTGCTGCTAAGCCATACAGCCTGAGTTCGATACCTGAGACCCACCTGGTGGAAGGAGATAACCAGTTCCTACAAGCTGTCTTCTGACTACCACATGTACACTGTGTTATGCTGCACCAAATAAATAAGCATAATAAAAAGAAAATGAATAAAAGGATTGAGTGAAGTTGAAGTCAGGGCAATGAATCAGAACACAATTGATGAGATTTCTGAACAAGATCAAAATGTAAACAGCAGTGCTCAGAGCTGAATTGCAAAAGAAGGGCATGTTCATCAGGGTGAAGACATCCAACTTGGAAGAGAAGGAGAATAGACTTAATATCTTTACCTGAACATTTGATTCTTATGGCAAAAGATATCCTATGTCTGGAAGGGCATGAGCCTGACAATCCCTGAAGGTCTCTGGTACTCTTGAAGCACTGCTAGGGTGGATAAATTCTAAGATGGCCTAGAAAGGGGCCTCGAGAACACATTGACCTCACGCTGTTCCAAAACACTCAAACCTCCTAGAGAATTGTGAGTGCCTCATTATGAAGCAGTCCTCAGGGAGGCGAAGCTAGCTCTTGTTTTTCTGTTATCATGAACAAAGTAGTGGACTTTTAGCAGGGAAGGAGCATCTACAAGTGCTGCTGAGGCTGGCCAGTGCAACTCATGATCTGAAAAAGGAATTTGTAAGCTTCCTGTTTTATGAGGCCAGTGTAAACCTCGGGATATGAATATATTGCACCATGATAACTGTGAAGTGGGAATTAAGTGTGGAGTATTGTTATTACCAGGCTTAAAATATGTCCAGCAAATTTATTCCCTAAATGAAATTTGTGGCTTTTAGATTTATTTTACGACTGCATTCTTTTATTATTATTATTATTATTAAATTATTTATTTACATTCTGAAAGTTGCCCCCCTTCCTGGTCCCTCCTCCCCTAGTTCTTCACTTATACACCCTGCCTCTGAGAGGGTGTTCCCCCATCCATCCATCTATCTCCATGACACCCTCGCCAGCATCCTTCTTCCCCGGGGCATAAAGTTTCCACAGGATTAAGTGCATCCTCTTACACTGAGCCCATATAAGGCAGTGCACTGCTACACCTGTTCCTGGGGCCATGAACCAGCCCATGTATGCTCCTTGGCTTTTGGCTTAGTCTTTGGGAGCTCTGAGGGGTCTGAGTTAATTGACATTGTTGTTCTTCCTATGGGGTTATAATCCCCTTCAACTCATTCAGTCCTTCCTCTAACTCTTCCATATTGGTTCCTGATCTCAATCCAATGGTTGGCTTTCAGTATCTGCATTTGTCTCAGTCAGTTGCTGGTAGAGCCTCTCAGAGGACAGCCATGCCAGGCTTCTTTCTGCACACACAACATGGCCTCAGCAATAGTGTCATATAATCACTGAATATCTTCCCTTGAATTTTCTCCCTAGCTGTTGGTAGTCTACATATTTTGTACTGCACCTTAGTTTGTACATCATCTAGTTCCTTAAGCTTTGAGTTGAGATGTTTGAGATATTTCTTTTTAAATGTAGGTATTTACAACTGTTGCTAGCTCTTAGCACTCTTGCATCCAAGTGTGAGCTTGTTGTGTCTACACTTTGTCTTGGGATAATATCTTGATTTACCTCTTACTTCTACATCTTTGCCAAAAGGCCGAGAAGCGATTACCTATTTCTTTGACTGTGTATTATTTAGGAAAAAATTTCTTTGTTTTTTGTTTGTTTGTTTGTTTGTTTGTTTTTGTTGTTTACAGTCAGTAATTGTACCCAATATGAGGCTGGGGGATAGATAGTACATTGGAAAAGCATTTGTTTAATATATGCAAGACCCTGGGTTAGAGCTCCAGTTCAGGAAAAAAAGGGGGGTAACGGAAGGCTGAATGATATCTCCTTAATATGGTTTTAATTATTATATTTGTTAAGCCTTATTTGAAGCATAACATATCATGTACATTGTAAAATGTTTCATGTGTGCTCAGAAGAGCATGACTTTGACTATTAGAATGTTCTCTTTGGCCTGTGAGTTAAAGTCTACTGTTCCTCCATTGATTTCATGTCAGGATGATCTGTGCATTGCTAGAAATGAGGTGTCAAGTCTCCCACTGTTACTAGTTCTGTTGCTGCAGGAGTTTCCTTTTAGTTCTTTTAACATTTGCTTTGTCTATATGCCATTGTGTTGGGTATGTCTACACTTGTTACAGTCTCATAATAAAGCTATCCCTTTGTTATAATAAGTGAGCTTGTTTGACCTGTGTGAGCAGTTTTGACTAAGAGTCCATTTTGTCTGACATGGCATTGCCATCCCTTCTCTTCGATCCCAACTTCACTTCCCTCTTTCCCATCCCTCACGTTCAGCCGCTCTGTATCCTTATACTAAACTGAGCCTCTTGCATGCATCTTCTTGTTGGAGCTTACTTTTTCTTAGCTAGTTTGTGTCCTTTCCTTGAATAATCTCAAGTAATTGTAGATTGTAATAGACTCTCGGGTGAGCAGAGCTCATCATACTGCAGCTGACAGGACTTTCTATTTATCGCATCGCATAGTTGTTGGATCTGCTGTAGGTGTAAGATCTGCAGGTGTGCATCTGAGAGCACAGACCCAGTTTAGACAGGACTGCTCTAAAGCCAGATTTGAGAAGGGCTGGGGCCTACTTCCAAGATTTTTTTCATAACAGAGATTAAGGTTGATGGTAAGAAAGGTAGGGAAGAAGTTCTTTTATTATTATCTACGTGATAACTGTTCTGCAACATGACTATCATAGTTTGTTACTCTAAATTCCAGGATTATTTAGGGAAAAAATCCTTTGTTTTTTTTTTTTTATAATCAGTAATAGTGCCCAATATGAGACTAGATCATAGCCTAGAAGCTAAATATCATGCTTATATCTAGGTTTTAGCTCACCTGATAATTTTAGCAAAACAGTATTTATTTGATTAACCTGTTATGTATGATTAAATAACTGCTGAGGTCCTGTTGTTTACTACCAATGTGGGTAATCACCTGGTAGTAATTAGTAATAGTTTATAAGGAATGTAGGGGGCTTTAGAAGAGGCTCTGAGGTTAATGGCACTTGTTGCTCTCACAGAGGAATTGAGTTTGATTCCTAGCACTCACTCACATGGCAGCTCACAACCATCTATAACTACAGTCCCAAGGGATTCTATGCAGTTTTCTGACCTCTCTGGATACCAGGCACACATTCAGTACACCTTTATACATGCAGAAAAAACACCCACATATCAAATAATAAAATAAATAAATCTTAAATAGAAATGAAGAACTTAGAGGGGTATGCTGCCTAGTCGCATATTCCCTGCTGCACAGATCTCAAGCCATAGCACCGCTGGGTCTCCAGTGAAGTTCCTTCATTGCTAGCTAATGTGTTTCACAGTAATGCAGCCAAGTAGTTTCTCTTGTTTTGTTTTTATTTTGCTGTTTTTATCATTAATCATGACTGGACTCAGCCCCTTTCTTTGAAATGGTGAGATGGAAGTAAATATTTTGGGATGATTGTTTTTGCCATTGTGGTTTTATTATCTGTATGGTACTATGGTTTTAGTGCTTAAATTTGTCCCTTGACCTCTGAGTCTACTGTGGGTTTTTTGTATTATCACCCTTTAGATTGCTGCAGAGCTGTATTCCACTTAATTACTACTACTTTGATTCTTTTGCCTTCTTCATCCTGCCAGATACCAGTTTATGAAATAATTGCTGGGGCTTCTTCTTTCTGCTTTTAAATGATAACAGTTATTGAACTTCAAATTGAAGGACAGGAAGGCTCACAGAGCCAAATAGCCAGTAATCTATTTCTCAATTATGTTGACTAAAGCTCTTGAAAAAGCCGTCTGGGAAGCAACACTCTGGTCTTCCTTGCTGAGTCTGTATATCTCATTATCAGTAATATGTAATGGCAGCATTGTTAATAGGAAATAATAAATGATACTTATGGCTGAGTGTCCTGATTAGAGATTGGCTGATACACAAAAGGCCATTATGGAGGCTGGAAAAGGACTTTAGAGATACGGGATATAGTTATCTGTCTAATGATAGGGAAAGATTGATAGGCTAATGGCTTGTACAATGTAAGATTTTTTTTTTTTTAATCATAGCTGTTGTGGCCTAGTAACTTTGTTTTGTTTCCACTCACTTTGGAAGGTTTAAGAATTAGTGTTTCCACTCTTAAAATGTTGAGTTTTAAGAGTTCTTCAGATCAGATTTTTGTGGTTTTTTTCTCTTTCTCTTTCTCCCTCCTCTCTCTCTCTCTCTCTCTCTCTCTCTCTCTCTCTCTCACTCACACACACATTACATGGAAAGAGGAGGAACAATCTTAATTTCTTTCAGATTCTTATTCTTATTCTTAATGTTTATAACTTTTCTCAACTTTTAGAATTCTTTGACTAAAATGTTTTCTGTAGACATCCAGGTATATTTTCAAATGATAATAAACATAATTCCTAGTGCTTATGAGCACAGGCAGGTATTTTTATGGAAAGTTATTCTCATTCTCTTTACTAATTAGTCTATCTACCAGATACTAATTCTTCATTTTCTTCAGGGAATGTCCCCTTTGCCCTTAAATTGTAGTTTTAAGGATCTAGGTGAAAAAGTATACTGCACCTGGTACCCATTGTTCTGTTTTGTCTGCCTATATAATAATTTGGGGGGAGGTGTCCAAACTGAAGAAAGATTTACATATTGAAACTAATGATTTACTAAAGATTGTGTATATGCTAATCGTACTAATGATAAAGTGTCTTCATTATCAATATAACCACCTTACTAGTTCAATAACCCTCTGAAGTAAGCAGAATTCCAGTAGTACCCCCTTATCCATTGTTTGCTTTCTAGTCTGTTAGCTATTGTCAACCACAGTTCAAAAATACTAAATGGAAAATTCCAGAAATAAACAGTTCACAAGTTTTAAATTGCATATCATTCTAAGTGGCATAGTTGAGATCTCATACCATCTTGCCAGGATGTGAATAATCTCTTTGCATATTCAATCCATACTGCACATGCTAACCAACACTCACTTAGTAGCTATCTTTGTTACCAGATGGACTATGGCAGTGCTGTAGTGCTTGCTTTCATGAAGCCCTTGCTTTGCTTCTTAATACCACAAAGTACAGAGGTAGACATATTGATTTCTTGCTACATATAATCTATAAATAAACATTACTATGGGTTTGTATGTATTGGGAAAATTGGTACTGCAAATTTCAAGCATCTACTGGATGGGGGTTTCCAAATGCATCTCTGATGTATAAGGAGGAATTACTCTAAACCTATTTTTAGCTGTTCTTAGACATGGAGAAATGAGGTCAATGTTTCAGTTACTTTCCTTGCTACTGTGATCAACTACCTGACAAGAAACAACTTAAAGCCCAAAAGTTATTTTGATGCTCAGTTTGAGAGTACAGTCTACTATTGCAGGAAACTCAAGTTGGCAGGGGTGTTAGGCTGCAGGTCACTTGTTTGCAGTCAGGAGGCAGAGGAATGCAGGTGCTCCACTTGCTTATTCCTTTTATTCAGTCTGGGACACCAACACAGAGAGAGAAAGGCGATGGGTGCCTACTGTTGTTTGAGTCTGCAGTCAAGCCTTTTTGAAAATACCCTCATTCACTTGATGCTTCTAACTCCAGTGAAACTGGCAATGAAAATGACCTACCAGCACAGCAAGTTTAGACGAATTTCAAGTAATTTTTCTTGTCTGTGAACCAGATTTACCTAGGGACTAGACTTTGCAGCAATCTCTTATTCCAGTTTATCTTGGATGTTGAATCTTCACCTTCAGATTATTCTTGTATGAATTATAACTGTACTGGCCCTTGAGGGAAGTTTTTATGTTTTAGCATTTTGAATCAGAAATAAATAAAAACCTTCTGTGTTATAGTTTCCCTGATGACAAATTTAAGACAGACTAGACACCCTCTCTTTACACATAAAAGTTTTATGATTATGAAAATAGAATAATCACTCTGGGAAGTGCAATAGCACAAACATAGACATCATTTGCTCATAGCTGGCTGACTCTAAAGTCTGTTCTAATGTACCCATTGTCATCAGGCATCTGTACCCTCATTTTGCTGCTATCTAATCGTGCCTAGCCTTATATATGCTGGGCCTTGATGTGGCTTTATATGAAGCCACCATAATCACTACTGAACTATGAAATTTCTTGATACTTCCATGATAAAAGCAAAAGACAGCAAAATTTCCAGCTTTGGGCATCTTATTGGAGCATGGCTCAGGTGTAGAATCCCTGAAAAACCAAGGTTTTCTGCAGAATGCTTTTTTAATGACTATAATTCTCAGTAATAGGCTACAACTTTCTGATTTGATTTTATTTAACACAGAAAACTACATTTTGTAGCAATGCAACTTCTAGACATCATTGAGTTCATGAAGAAATAATAAAAATTTAACATTTTTTCCTGTCATAACTTACTTATGTGGTGTCTGATTGTGAGAGGGGTTTGTGTTTTAAAAATTAAACAGTAATGTGATGGATTGGTATTCTGACTGATTGCTGTGCCTTATTTACTTTTATGCTAACATGTTGGTTTTGGGTATTAGTGCAATTCATGTGTTGCTTCAATATGTGTACATTCTGCAGTGGTTGAATCTAGCCCCCTTTATATACCCTACCCCCATTTTCTCAACATCTAGCTAGCACTATTTTATATTAAAGTTGACTTTTAAAAAACTTTTATATATGGAAGAGAAATGTGCTACTTACCTTTCTGTTTCTGTCATATTTCACTCAACACAGTGTACCATGCATCTTGGTGAAAATGACACGATTTTACTGTTCTTTGTAGATAAAAATACTCAGTTGAAACTTCATCTTAAAATTTAGCTACATTTGTGGTCTTTGTATTTTCTCTTGTTATTTTTCTATTTCTTTTTCTTTCTGTTATTTATTTACATTTCAAAAGTTGCTCCCATTCTCAGTACTCCTTACTTAGTTTTTCACCGCCCCCACCTCTGATCGGCTGCTCCCCCACCTGCTAACCCACCCCTACTTCACCTCCACCAGCATTCGTCTTCACTGGGGCATAAAGTTTCCACAGGATTAAGTGCATCCTCTTACACTGAGGCTATATAAGGCAGTGCATTGCTACACCTGTTCCTGGGGCCATGAACCAGCCCATGTATGCTCCTTGGTCTTGGCTTAGTCTTTGGGGGAACTCTGAAGGGTCTGAGTTAATTGACATTGTTATTCTTTCTATGGGGTTATAATCCCCTTTAACTCTTTCAGTCCTTCCTCTAACTCTTCCATATTGGTTCCTGATCTCAATCCAATGGTTGGCTGTAAGTATCTGCATTTGTCTCAGTCAGTTGCTGATAGAGCATCTCAGAGGACAGCCATGCCAGGCTTCTTTCTGCACACACAACATGGCCTCAGCAATAGTGTCAGGATTTGGTGTGTGTGTATGAGATGGATCCCAAGTTGGGCTGGTCACTGGGTGACCTTTCTTTCAGTCTCTGCTCCATTTTTGTCCCTGCATTTCCTTTAGACAGGAACAATTCTGGGTTAAAAATTGTGAAGATGGGTTGGTGGTCCCCTGCCTCACCTGGGGACCATATCTATTTACTGGAGGTTGTCTCTTCTAGTTCCATCTCCCCACTGTTGGACATTTTGGCTAATGTCAATTCCATTGAGTCCTGGTAGCCTCTCACATCCCAGGTCTATATGTTCCCCTGCCCCCTATCCCCCACTGTACATTTTGATTCATTCTTCTGGCTCTCTTGTGAGACCTCGACTTAGAGTGTTTCTCCCTAGAAGGTAAAGCCCCTGCACGTTCCCCAAGCTTGTTTTCCCTGATCTCTAAAAATATAGCCAGAAAGAAGCTCTTTGTTCTCTATAGCCAGCAAAAAGCCTTTTTGTTTTTGTGCCTTACAGCCAGAGATGCAATAATTGTAGGAAGACCTACAAGGACATAGAAATAGACACTGGAAAAGAGGCTGCAGCTCACTCTCCCCCACCCCCTCGCCAGAAAGGAGCTGTAGCCAACTCTCCTCCCAACAGCTCCCAACTCCCCTCTCAACTCCTCCCAATCCTCAGCTAGTTGTTAAAAGCCCCCTACTATTATCGCTCGGGCTACAAGGCAAAAGGAATTCGTCCTCAGCTAGCTGATAATAAAACCTCTTGGAGTTTGAGTCAGGTGTGGTTTTCTCTTGAGTCATTGGGGTGCTAGCCAGCTCATCCTGGGACTTGAACAGAGGTCCAGCTTCAGGGATCTTATATGTGGGGGCTCGTCCGGGATTTGTGGCCTACCCCAGTTCTCAGAGACCCCACTTAGAGGTAGGATCCTATCTTTGTCTATGTCTTTATCTGCAGGCTGTGTTTGAATTCGGTATTCTCAGTTTGCAGTTGTCCACGCTTGTGAGAGCAACGAACTCCCTGTCAGGGATAGAGGGGAGGGTTACTGACAGATGTGTCAGGAGTAACCTGCTGCTCCTATCTCTTCCCTCCTAAAACAATTTTGTGTGTGTGAATTTGGTTGTGGGGGAAGGGGTTGTCTAGTCTGTTTCTTTTCCTTTTTTAAATTTTATTTTATTGTTAATTTTTACACTCCATATTCCATTCCCCGCTGCCCCGCATCCACCCTCAGTCAGCTTCATATCCCATACCTCCTCCCCACCCCACCCCATCTCCATTTCAATTATGTCATCAATGAAAAAATAAGGAAGGGTTTTTATTTGGTTCTGATTCACAATATCTTATTGTGCTGGCTAGTTTTATGACAGCTTCACACAAGCTAGAGTCATCTGACAGAAGGGAATCTTAACTAAGATAATGACTCCATAAGATCGGGCTGTAGTTTTTAATCACAATTGCTCTGTAGTACATCTTGAGGTCAGGCATGGACAGACAAGTAGACCAGTGGAATAGAATTGAAGACCCAGAAATGAACCCATACACCTATGGTCACTTGATCTTTGACAGGGGAGCTAAAACCATCCAGTAGAAAAGAGACAGCATTTTCAAAAATGGTGCTGGCACAACTGACAGTTATCATGTAGAAGAGTGCAAATTGATCCACTCTTATCTCCTTGTACTAAGGTCAAGTCTAAGTGGATCAAGAAACTCCACATAAAACCTGAGACACTGAAACTTATAGAGGAGAAAGTGGGGGAAAACCTCGAAGATATGGGCACAGGGGAAAGATTCCTGAACAGAATAGCAATGGCTTGTGTTGTAAGATCAAGAATTGACAAATAGGATCTCATAAAATCGCAAAGCTTCTGTAAGGCAAAAGACACCGTCAATAAGACAAAAAGGCCACCAACAGATTGGGAAAGGATCTTTACCAATCCTAAATCAGGTAGGGGACTAATATCCAACATATGTAAAGAACTCAAGAAGATGGACTCCAGAAAATCAAAGAACCCTATTAAAAAATGTGGTACAGAGCTAAACAAAGAATTCTCAACTGAGGAATACCTAATGGCTGAGAAGCACCTGAAAAAAATGTTCAACATCTTTAATCATCAGGGAAATGCAAATCAAAACAACCCTGAGATTCCACCTCACACTAGTCAGAATGGCTAAGATCAAAAATTCAGGTGACAGCAGATGCTGGCGAGGATGTGGAGAAAGAGGAACACTCCTCCATTGTTGGTGGGATTGCAAGCTTGTACAACCACTCTGTTAATCAGTCTGGCTGTTCCTCAGAAAATTGGACATAGTACTACCGGAGGATCCTGCAATACCTCTCCTGGGCATATATATATCCAGAAGATGTTCCAACCGGTAAGAAGGACACATGCTTCACTATGTTCATAGCAGCCTTATTTATAATAGCCAAAAGCTGGAAAGAACCCAGATGCCCCTCAACAGAGGAATGGATACAGAAAATGTGGTACATTTACACAATGGAGTACTTCTCAGCAATTAAAAACAATGAATTCATGAAATTCTTAGGCAAATGGATGGATCTGGAGGATATCATTCTGAGTGAGGTAACCCAACCACAAAGAACTCACATGATATGAACTCACTGATAAGTGGATATTAACCCAGAAACTTAGACACCCAAGATACAATTTGCAGAACACATGAAACTCAAGAAGAAGGAAGACCAAAGAGTGGATACTTCGTTCCTTCTTAGAATGGGGAACAAAATATCCATGGAAGGAGTCACAGAGACAAAGTTAGAAGCTGAGACAGAAGTTAGGACCATCCACAGACTGCCCCACCCGGGGATCCATCCCATATACAACCACCAAACCCAGACACTATTGCGTATGCCAGAAAGATTTTGCTGACAGGACCCTGACATAGCTCTCTCTTGTGAGACTATGCCAGTGCCTGGCAAATACAGTGAGATAACTGGATCATATAATTGAACTAATCTATATTCCTACCAAGTGTCTGAGAGTTCCTTTCTCTCTTTCTCTCTCCCTCTCCCCCCACCTCTCTTTCCTCTCCTTCTCTCTCTCCCTCCATCTCTCTCTCTCTCTCTTTGTACGTGCGCCAGCATCATATTAATTGGACTTGAAATGACTGCTACATTTTAGTTTTATTTGCATTTTACTATGTCAAACGCTATTGAGCACTTTTCTTATATTTAGTCATCTAGTTGTTTGATCATTCTGAATTCCACACAGGTTGGGATAAAATGAATTGGCAAGACTTAGTATGTATTTAAGTTCAGAACTCTGCTTTAATTTTGGTGATACAGAACTGCTGATTTCTAAGACCAGAAACCATATCTAGGTGTAGATCCTAACATTCTAGAGAGTGATGCAAAGAAGTCACAAGTTTGAAGCCAGACTGGACTACATTGCCAGAGCCTGTGTTAGGGAAAAAATACATAAATAAAAAGGAGCGAGCCTAAGCCACAACAGTTTTTATAGACTTTCTTCCAAATTAGGCTTAGTGTGTTTTTCCCCCCACTATGAACTAAATATCAATAAAACTTACCACTTTTTCCCTGTGCACGTGCATATGCATACATGTTCATTTTAATTTTAAAGCTAATCATAGCATATTGGGTTTCCTTCTTTCCTCCTACAAGTATTTGCTAATAGATTGGGTTTTTATTCTACTGTGCTTTATCTTCAGCAGTAACACTGTTATTTAACACTGAGTTTGCAATAGGTTTCATGACCATTACTCCTTGATGAGTAGTGGGAGGAGATGAGTTGATGTTGTAAAACCTATGGTATATATAGCACTATGAGTGTGTTGTGACTGAGGTTTATAAAACTGAGAAAAGATTGTAAATTTCCAACTGAGCTGTAAAGTACAATACTAGTTAAAGACTTCTGTGCTTCTCAGTTCAAATCATAATTCCGTGAGGTCAGTATGTTAAGCAGATTTGCATTACCATAGTGAAATGTCTGGAAACAGCCAATTTTATAAAGATAAGAGACTTGTTTTTAGGCTTGGTACTGTCTGGCTCAGTTCCAGCAGAAGTCCTCACAGCAGTATGATAGAGACACGTGTGGAAGAGCTTACATGGCCAAGCAGGTAGTCTGAGAGAGAGGCAGAGAGGGGGGAGGGGAGGGAGGGAGGGAGGGAGGAGGCAGATAGAGGGAGGGAGGGCGACCAAGACAAACTATGAATATAAATGTTGTCACATAGCTTCTTTTGAGGGTGCTCCTCACCCAGGAACCTTAGGACCTCCTTTAAGATAACCTGTTCCCATTCTGTCACCACCCAGTGTGCCCTACTCTGAAGATTTAATACTTTAATCACAATGGGCCCTTGGGGAAATTCAGAACATATGTAAGCCATGGAAAGTAGTAACTTTCAGTAACACCAAAAACAACAACAGAAAAAGAGTATTGTGGGCTATATAATATTTCAGAGGAAGCTCAGTTTAATAATATGAAAAATTATATTTAAAACTGTTCTCAGTGTGTAACCTAGCATATTTGTTAAAGAAGCAGTTAAAAGTTTCTTCTATATAAAAATTATTTTTAATGTTAAATAAGAATGACAAATATAAAAATTCATAAAACACTACATTTTAGACATGATGTTCAAAAGGGTGAAGAAAATGGTAATGGCTAAGCTTCAGAGTGTCCTGTAGTAAGTAATATTGATACCAATAAATATCTAAAATGCTTTGAAAATGACCCTTTGTTTCAAAGCATGTTTAAAGTGTTCTTCTACTAACCTAGGCTGAATAGTCTAAACTGTATTTAAGATTTTACTTGTCATTTTCAAGTCAATAATAAATGTTTTCTTTTTTTCAAATGTGTTATCACATATTTGCTGTATGATCATTCATAGTCCAAACGGTTTTCTGTGAGTTGAATGGAAGGAGGGAATGGAGAGGGAGCAAAGTAGGTTAATCTAGGAAAGCCTTATGGAGAAAGTGACATTTGAAAAAATATTTGGTTGGTACTGTGACTGAAATATAAAATAAACAATGAAGCCATTTGGAAAGGATCAGATGAAATGATGGACTATGGTGGGGGGGTCATATAAGTCAAAATAATAACTTTGGCCTTGACTCTTGAGTGATTTGAAGGGTCAACTTAGTGTTAAGTACAAAGCAGAAGTGTTATTTGATTATTAATTTGGCCACTATGAATAAAGTACAATAGGCAAGGCTAGAAGCTGGAAGAATTGTTAGAAAGCTATTATAATAATCCCGGTGTGAGAAGATGGTAGTTTAGTCAATAGCATTAATGATAGAGATTCCTAGGAAGTCACTGGTTATATATTTATTTGTTGATGATTATTGGGGCTTGTTAGAGAGAGATGGATGCTTTTTTAACTTTCTTTACTACTAAGTGAAAGCCATTGCTTTTATTTAATGCAATATAGATAAAGCTGTGTCTACCAGTTCTAAAGTATCTCTTTATAGTTTACAGAGTATTTTAATTTATTGCAAGGAAATCTAACATGTTATGATTGAAATTATTAAAATAATTACTGATGGCTCTAGAGTGAGAAAGAATCTTAATCATTACATTAGTTTTGATGAGAGAACAGCAAATTATAGCCCGGGGGCAAAATGTGCCTATTTTCCTACTTTAGTTAATAAAGTTTTATTGGAAGAGAGCCACGCCTATTCAGTTACTTATTGCTTCAGGCAACTTTACTGCTACACAGATAACAAAGGATGTTCCCTGTGGCAGTGGGCATACTAAAACTGGAATGATACAGAAATTAGCATGGCCTCTGCACAAGGGTGATGTGAAATTTATGAAAACATTACATACTTTCAAAAACAAAAGCAACAGAGGTTCACACAACCTAAAATCTTAGTATCTGCTCCTTTAAAGAAAGAACTCATTAATGCTTTATTCTTTAGGACACTGTATAAGATTTATGTCATGTTTTTCCTCTAATCTTTTCCCAGTTACTCAGAGTGAAGTGTTAGAGGGGTTGTGAAGTGATGAGCGAGGATACAGTGGTGTTACTCAAATACCAGTGCCATGTCTGCTGAATTGCACTTTTTATACTTTGGTTTGTTTGTTTCTTTTTATTGCTGTAGCTGATTGGCTTGTGGGAAAAAGTTGTTTGTCCTTTTTGGTCAAAAAATTTTTTTTGCTATAGGGATGAATTGTATGGTAAAGACTTAAATTTTAAGTTTTAGAGTCTTGATGGAAAATAAAGACCAGATACCTTCATCTACTTGAGCATTAGTCTTTCTGAATAGTTTGGCTCCTTTATGGTTTTGTGTAATGCAGTGAAACGGTACAAATAAGTGGACCTCAATTGTTGCTTACTTTCACAGGTCTATCATGACAGATCTATACTACCTCAGTCAAACAGATGGAGCAGGGGATTGGCGTGAAAAAGAGGCCAAAGATCTGACAGAGCTGGTCCAGCGGAGAATAACATATCTCCAGGTAAGGTTAGGTTAAGAAATAAATCTTGAGTGGAAAAAAATCATAATAAAATAAAAAATTAAAATAACTTTTGCTTTTTAAAAGCTTTTCTAGTGCGTTTTTGAAAAATTACTCACATATTTCTTCAAAGAAACAGTGTTTTATAACTTATAAATAAAGCAGCAGTTCAAAGTGTCTAAAACTGCCCCAAAAGGAGCTACTTCTTTGCATATACACAAACTACACAGTTGTGAGCATGCTGTATTTTGTAGGAAATGCTTATTGGCATTTTGACAAAGGAGCTATCAAGGGAAGTTTATGGAAGCTGCAGTGTCTGACCCTAACTGTGAAGGTGGTCAAGGCTGATTTCACAACAAGAGTGAAGGCAGAGGATATAGTAGATGAAGTGTGTATTGAGAACAGTGGCCCATAGCAGGAAAAAGTAAGACAGGATCTCAGATGTGAGCTGAACTCTCTAGTTTGTCTGGAGTTTTAGGTATGAAAAAGGTATGGAAATCTGCAAAGAGGTTCGGAAGCTTGAGTATTGAGGGTAAACTATATGGCATATGAACATTAAATGATTCTTGAAAGATAATTGTTTTATGGATGTCATTTTGACAAGAAATAAAGACTGGTCAAGCTGTTAAGGGCCTTTTATGTCTTTTGTGTGTGTTCTTTTAAAATTCTTATTGATATGCATATATAGTCTTAGATATTTGTAAGGAAAACCTTGGAATTTTATTTTATTGTTGGTACTCTATAGACAATTTCTGATTTTGGTTTCACAACATCCTGGTGTTCTTTGTTCTGACCCCCCAGTGCTAGGGTTTAAACCCAGGGCCCTGAGCCACAGTAAGCTAGTGACAACCTAGTTTTAAAACAGTTTTTGTACATAAAAGGTACAACAAATGACAGAACCTAAAAGTAGTGTTTTGGTTGAACTATAGTAGTATTTGAAGAGACTAGAAGCAGAGAAAGCATGGAGGACAAGGAGTTTGTATTACAGGCAGGTCGAATTGAGAGGTGATGAGAGTTTGCAAGTGGAAACAAACTTAGAGAGACTAGAGAAATATAATCAGTAGACCTTTCTAAGTAGTTGAAGGAGCTGAAATACTGGGAATGGAAGCATCTTCAACTGTCAATAAGTTGAGAGAAAATTGTTTTGAGGAAAAAACAGTGAATTAATGGACATTTAAAACTGAATGAGAGATGTTTTAAGTTGAAATAAACATCTCCACTCAATCCTTTTGTAATTCTATGATAGCATAGTTTCCGTGTACAAGAACTCTTTAAGATTAGAAGTGGGACCTGGAGAGATAGATGGCTTAGCAATTAAAAGCATTGGCTGTTCTTCCAAAGGTCTTGGGTTCAATTCCCAGAAACCACATGGCAGCTCACAACTGTCTGCAACTCTAATTTTATGGAATCTGATACCCTCAAAAACCAATGCTCATAAAATAAAAATAATTAGATTATTTTTTTAAAAAAAAAGATTAGAAGCAAAGGGAGGATAGTCCTTGACATGTGTCTGTATATTTTAGCATCTGTTTTCATACAGGTAAATGGGGGGTAATCAAGTGTTAGGGGGGTCACTAAAAATACACTTGATTTTGGCGTGTTCTCTTAGTCTCATCCTCCCAATGCCATTCATTAGAGGAGGCTGCAGAATGAGAAGCCGTTCACCTCCGCAGGGGAGAGGTAATTATTTTCTATCAACTAGATCTTCATTCAGTGAACTTTGGACAGATGATGGCACAGAGCCATCCGCTCCTTTATTTTGTAAAATAGAAATAACAGTGGTTTGTGAGCTGCCACATATTCATTAAACTTTCAGCCACTGTGTTTAAACTATGGTCAGGTTGTCATCAGCTCAGCACAGTGTAATAAGTACCTGCCACTTGCTTTATTTTTTCTCTCTCTTTTAAAAAATATACTCTTTTGGTTACATTGTATATATCAATCTTTTATTACTTTTAAATATGAGTCATACTACATTTGTGCATGCACCATTATTTTGCCTTTTTTCTTTTAAGATTTGCTTATTTATTTTATGTATAGGAGAACACTGTCACTTTCTTCATATGAACCAGAAGAGGGCATCAGATCCCATTATAGGTGGTTGTGAGCCACCATGTAGTTGCTGGGAATTGAACTCAGGACCGCTGCAAGAACAGTCAGTGCTCTTAAACACTAAGCCATCTCTCCAACCCCTTATTTTGCCTTTTGTAAGATATTTAGTTATCTCCAGTTTGGGGCTATTATGAATAAACTCTTTTGAACATCCATCCACAAATGTTTACATGGGCTTATGCTTTCACTCTCTCTCTCTCTCTCTCTCTCTCTTTCTCTCCCTCTCTTTTTTAAGTACCTACGAGTAGAATTATGTTTATTTTCTTTTTAAGTTGAAGAAAGTTTATCAAATTTCACTCATTCTTCCTTTTGCCTTGCATCCCAAACTGACAATTACAGAGGTGGACACATTCACTATACTTTTGCTTTCTATAAAAGTTGCTTTCTGTAATAATTCAGATGCTCAGAAATTTAATATTTTCAACAATTTATAGATTAAAAAAATCAGATAGTCATAGTTTTAGTTTCATTGAAAATGTAATTTATTTTATCTCCTTTGATTCTCAATGGGAATGATGTGATACAGGAAATACTTAGATACCTAGTCAGCACAATTCTCAGAATCCTAACTATTCTAGATTATCTAACTATTCTAGAACAATTATACCAGTACTTAAAATATTGTATGTAATATGTTTTTCTTCTTTTTAAATTGAAAATAGATTGTTTTTCATATAATGTATTCTGATTATGGTTTCCCCTCCATCTGGTCCTCCCAGTTCCTCCCCACCTCCCCTCCCATCTATATCTACCCTCTTTCTATCTTACTAGATAACAGGCATCTGAGGGTCATGATAAAAACAAAACAAAACAAAACAAAACCAAACAGAAGGAAACGAGCCCCCTAAAGGTGTAAGGAACGGGTATAGATACAGAGACCCACTCATCGGCACACTTAAGGAATCCCATAAAAACACAAACCTGAAGCCATAGTATATGTGTAAAAGAAAGAATAAAAAATGAATAAAATGAAACATAAAGGAAAGGAAGAGTCCTGACATGACACTGTGAAGTAAGGAACCTCCAAAGATGCCTTTGAGTTGGTTTTTGCCAGCCATCTATTAGTAGATGTGAATGTGAGGTCAGAGGACAGCTTGCTAGAACTGGTTCTCTCCTTCTATCAAGAAAAGCAGTTACAGGCAGTGGTCAGTCACCATGTAGACTGGTGGAAGAGCACCCACTTGAATTTAGAGCTTTATGCATGCATTCTGAAATGGAAACTTTGCCTCTCCCATTCTAGCTTATAATTGAGCTG
Organism: Mus caroli; assembly: GCF_978045245.1. NCBI lineage: Eukaryota > Metazoa > Chordata > Mammalia > Rodentia > Muridae > Mus > Mus caroli. The sequence goes on from NW_028227269.1 coordinate 75,876,782, forward strand.
TTATATTTAGGTCTGCAATATATGTGGAGTAAAATATGAAGCAAGAATTCAGGTTCATTTTCTTGCTTATTTGAGCCATTTGTTCAAAGAGTTGCTTCCCACCCCTCCCCCTATTATGTTAATGTTTGTGTCGAAAATCAGGTAGTATAGTCCCGATAATAACATACCATTTAAGTTACCATAAGTTTGCAGTAAGTATTAAAACTGGATAATATGATTTCTCTAACCTTGTTCTTCTTTTCAAAATATTGTCATAAATTCTTCATACTTTATTTATATTCTACAATAAGCATATCTTAGTTTTACAAGTATGTAAAAATAAAGTTTAATTTTGTATGTTGATTTTATGTCTTGCAATTTTGCCAGAATCAGTTACTAGGTTAAGTAAATTTTTTGAAGACTTTATCGAATTTTCTACATACATTACTATGTCATTTGCTTTTATTTCTTCATTTTTAAATTTGGTGGCATTTGGCAATAAATTATTACTTTTGAGTAGTATGTTTACTTTAGGCATGGTTTACAGTAAACTGTAAATTTAAGTTCTCCATTCAAAGCTCTTCCCAAAGTGGTTGCACAGTTTCACCATTTTTGACAAGAAAATGAATATTTCTTGACATGTTTAATGGGTTTCTGAATTTGTGACATGTGCTTACTATAGCTCACTACATATTATTATTTTAAGTTTATTTCTTATATGATCACATCTACTTAGTTATCAATAATAAAAAGGTTTTCTGTAATTTACTATTAAATTGCAGAATTGCATATGAAGCAGTTAACATCTGTGGTTCTAGAAATGAAATAGCTGGTAATACTGCAGTTGTCACTTCCTACCCAGTTCATCTCAAAGAGTATGCCAACATACCTAACAAATAAATGTCTTGAATGTAAGATGAACTGCAATTGGAATTCTTCAGCCTTTGGTGTATTCAAAATCTTTTTTTTTAATATTTTTTATTACGTATTTTCCTCAATTACATTTCCAATGCTATCCCAAAAGTCCCCCATAACCCCCCCCCAACTTCCCTACACATCCATTCCCATTCTTTTGGCCCTGGCATTCCCCTGTATTGGGGCATATAAAGTTTGCAAGTTCAATGGACCTCTCTTTCCAGTGATGGCCGACTAGGCCATCTTTTGATACATATGCAGCTAGAGACAAGAGCTCCAGAGTACTGGTTAGTTCATCATGTTGTTCCCCCTATAAGGTTGCAGATCCCTTTAACTCCTTGGGTACTTTCTCTAGCTTCTCCATTGGGAGCCCTGTGATCCATCCAATAGCTGACTGTGAGCATCCACTTCTGTGTTTGCTAGGCCCCGGCATAGTCTCACAAGAGACAGCTATATCTGGGTCCTTTCAGCAAAATCTTGCTAGTGTATGCAATGGTGTCAGCGTTTGGAAGCTGATTATGGGATGGATCCCTGGATATGGCAGTCTATAGATGGTCCATCCTTTCATCACAGCTCCAAACTTTGTCTCTGTAACTCCTTCCATGGGTGTTTTGTTCCCAATTCTAAGAAGGGGCACAGTGTCCCCACTTTGGTCTTCATTCTTCCTGAGTTTCATGCATTTAGCAAATTGTATCTTATATCTTGGGTATCCTAAGCTTTGGGCTAATATCCACTTATCAGTGAGTACATATTGTGTGAGTTCCTTTGTGATTGAGTTACCTCACTCAGGATGATGCCCTCCAGATCCATCCATTTGCCTAGGAATTTCATAAATTCATTCTTTTTAATAGATGAGTAGTACTCCATTGTGTAAATGTACCATAATTTCTGTATCCATTTCTCTGTTGAGGGGCATCTGGGTTCTTTCCAGCTTCTGGCTATTATAAATAAGGCTGATATGAACATAGTGGAGCATGTGTCCTTCTTACCGGTTGGGACATCTTCTGGATATATGCCCAGGAGAGGTATTGCTAGATCCTCCAGTAGTACTATGTCCAATTTTCTGAGGAACCGCCAGACTGATTTCCAGAGTGGTTGTACAAGCTTGCAATCCCACCAACAATGGAAGAGTGTTCCTCTTTCTCCACGTCCTCGCCAGCATCTGCTGTCACCTGAATTTTTGATCTTAGCCATTCTGACTGGTGTGAGGTGGAATCTCAGGGTTGTTTTGATTTGCATTTCCCTGGTGATTAAGGATGTTGAACATTTTTTCAGGTGCTTCTCTGCCATTCGGTATTCCTCAGGTGAGAATTCTTTGTTCAGTTCTGAGCCCCATTTTTTAATGGGGTTATTTGATTTTCTGGAGTCCACCTTCTTGAGTTCTTTATATATATTGGATATTAGTCCCTTATCTGATTTAGGATAGGTAAAGATCCTTTCCCAATCTGTTGGTGGTTTTTTTGTCTTATTGATGGTGTTTTTTGCCTTGCAGAAGTTTTGCAGTTTCATGAGGTCCCACTTGTCCATTCTCGATCTTACAGCACAAGCCATTGCTGTTCTATTCAGGAATTTTTCCCCTGTGCCCATATCTTCAAGGCTTTTCCCCACTTTCTCCTCTATAAGTTTCAGTGTCTCTGGTTTTATGTGAAGTTCCTTGATCCACTTAGACTTGACCTTAGTACAAGGAGATAGGAATGGATCCATTCGCATTCTTCTACATGATAACAACCAGTTGTGCCAGCACCATTTGTTGAAAATGCTGTCTTTCTTCCACTGGATAGTTTTAGCTCCCTTGTCAAAGATCAAGTGAGCATAGGTGTGTGGTTTCATTTCTGGGTGTTCAATTCTATTCCATTGGTCTACTTGTCTGTCACTATACCAGTACCACCCAGTTTTTATATCAATTGCTCTGTAGTAAAGCTTTAGGTCCAGCATGGTGATTCCACCACAGGTTCTTTTATCCTTGAGAAGAGTTTTTGCTATCCTAGGTTTTTTGTTATTCCAGATGAATTTGCAGATTGCACTTTCTAATTCGTTGAAGAATTGATTTGGAATTGTGATGGGGATTGCATTGAATCTGTAGATTGCTTTTGGCAAGATAGCCATTTTTACAATGTTGATCCTGCCTATCCATGAGCATGGGAGATCTTTCCATCTTCTGAGATCTTCTATAATTTCTTTCTTCAGAGACTTGAAGTTTTTATTATACAGATCTTTCACTTCCTTAGTTAGAGTCATGCCAAGATATTTTATATTATTTGTGACTATTGAGAAGGGTGTTGTTTCCCTAATTTCTTTCTCAGCCTGTTTATTCTTTCTGTAGAGAAAGGCCATTGATTTGTTTGAGTTAATTTTATATCCAGCTATTTCACCAATGCTGTTTATCAGGTTTAGGAATTCTCTGGTGGAATTTTTAGGGTCACTGATATATACTATCATATCATCTGCAAAAAGTGATATTTTGACTTCATCTTTTCCAATTTGTATCCCTTTGATCTCCTTTTGTTGTCGAATTGCTCTGGATAGGACTTCAAGTACAATGTTGAATAGGTATGGAGAAAGTGGACAGCCTTGTCTAGTCCCTGATTTTAGAGGGATTGCTTCAAGCTTCTCACCATTTACTTTGATGTTGGCTACTGGTTTGTTGTAGATTGCTTTTATCATGTTTAGGTATGGGCCTTGAATTCCTGATCTTTCCAAGACTTTTATCATGAATGGGTGTTGGATCTTGTCAAATGCTTTTTCCCCATCTAACGAGATGACCATGCGGTTTTTGTCTTTGAGTTTGTTTATATACTGGATTATGTTGATGGATTTCCGTATATTGAACCATCCCTGCATCCCTGGGATGAAACCTACTTGGTCAGGATGGATGATTGTTTTGATGTGTTCTTGGATTCGGTTAGCAAGAACTTTATTGAGGATTTTTGCATCAATATTCATAAGGGATATTGGTCTGAAGTTTTCTATCTTTGTTGGGTCTTTTGTGGTTTAGGTATCAGAGTAATTGTGGCTTCAAGGAATGAGTTGGGTAGAGTAACTTCTGTTTCTATTTTGTGAAATACTTTGTGAAGAACTGGGATTATATCTTCTTTGAAGGTCTGATAGAACTCTGCACTAAACCCATCTGGTCCTGGGCTTTATTTGGTTGGGAGACTATTAATGACTGCTTCTATTTCTTTGGGGGATATAGGGCTGTTTAGATCATTAACCTGATCTTGGTTCAACTTTGGTACCTGGTACCTGTCTAGGAACTTCTCCATTTCATCCAGGTTCTCCAGTTTTGTTGAGTATAGCCTTTGGTAGAAGGATCTGATGGTGTTTTGGATGTCTTCAGGATCTGTTGTTATGTCTCCTTTTTCATTTCTGATTTTGTTAATTAGAATGCTTTCCCTGTGCCCTCTAGTGAGTCTGGCTAAGGGTTTATCTATCTTGTTGATTTTCTCAAAGAACCAGCTCCTTGATTGGTTGATTCTTTGAATAGTTCTTCTTGTTTCCACTTGGTTGATTTCGCCCCTGAGTTTGACTATTTCCTGCAGTCTATTCCTCTTGGGTGAATTTGCTTACTTTTGTTCTAGTGCTTTTAGGTGTGTTGTCAAGCTGCTAATGTGTGCTCTCTCTAGTTTCTTTTTGGAGGCACTCAGAGCCATGAGTTTTCCTCTTAGAAATGCTTTCATTGTGTCCCATAAGTTTGGGTATGTTGTGGCTTCATTTTCATTGAACTCTAAAAAGTCCTTAATTTCTTTCTTTATTCCTTCCTTGACCAAGGTATCATTGAGAAGAGTGTTGTTCAGTTTCCACGAGAATGTTGGCTTTCTATTATTTATTTTGTTATTGAAGATCAGCCTTAGTCCATGGTGATCTGATAGGATGCATGGGACAATTTCAATATTTTTGTATCTGTTGAGGCCTGTTTTGTGACCAATTATGTGGTCAATTTTGGAGAAGGTACCATGAGGTGCTGAGAAGAAGGTATATCCTTTTGTTTTAGGATAGAATGTTCTGTAGATATCTGCCAGATCCATTTGATTCATAACTTCTGTTAGTTTCACTGTGTCCCTGTTTAGTTTCTGTTTCCATGATCTGTCCATTGGTGAAAGTGGTGTGTTGAAGTCTCCCACTATTATTGTGTGAGGTGCAATGTGAGCTTTGAGCTTTACTTAAGTGTCTTTAATGAATGTGGCTGCCTTTGTATTTGGAGCATAGATATTCAGAATTGATAGTTCCTCTTGGAGGACTTTACCTTTGATGATTATGAAGTGCCCCTCCCTGTCTTGTTTGATGACTTTGGGTTGGAAGTCAATCTTATCAGATATTAGAATGGCTGCTCCAGCTTGTTTCTTCATACCATTTGCTTGGAAAATTGTTTTCCAGCCTTTCATTCTGAGGTAGTGTCTATCTTTTTCTCTGAGATGAGTTTCCTGTAAGCAGCAAAATGTTGGGTCTTGTTTGTGTAGCCAGTTTGTTAGTCTATGTCTTTTTATCAGGGAGTTGAGTCCATTGATATTAAGAGATATTAAGGAAAAGTAATTGTTGTTTCCTGTTATTTTTGTTGTTAAAGTTGGCATTCTGTTCTTGTGGCTGTCTTCTTTTAGGTTTGTTGAGGGATTACCTTCTTGTTGTTTCTAGGGCGTGGTTCCTGTCCTTGTATAGTTTTTTTTTCTGTTATTATCCTTTGAAGGGCTGGATTCCTGGAAAGATAATGTGTGAATTTGGTTTTGTCGTGGAATACTTTGGTTTCTCCGTCTACGTTAATTGAGAGTTTGGCTGGGTATAGTAGCCTGGGCTGGAATTTGTGTTCTTTTAGTGTTTGTATAACATCTGTCCAGGATCTTCTGGCTTTCATAGTCTCTGGTGAAAAATCTGGTGTAATTCTGATAGGCTTGCCTTTATATGTTACTTGGCCTTTTTCTCTTACTGCTTTTAGTATTCTATCTTTATTTAGTGCATTTGTTGTTCTGATTATTATGTGTCGGGAGGTATTTCTTTTCTGGTCCAGTCTATTTGGAGTTCTGTAGGCTTCTTGTATGTTCATGGGCATCTCTTTCTTTAGATTTGGGAAGTTTTCTTCTATAATTTTGTTGAAGATGTTTGCTGGTCCTTTGAGTTGAAAATCTTCATTCTCATCCACTCCTATTATCCGTAGGTTTGGTCTTCTCATTGTGTCCTGGATTTCCTGGATGTTTTGAGTTAAGATCTTTTTGCATTTTCCATTTTCTTTGATTGTTGTGCTGATGTTCTCTATGGAATCTTCTGCACCTGAGATTCTCTCTTCCATCTCTTGTATTCTGTTCTGATGCTCGCATCTATGGTTCCAGATTTCTTTCCTAGGGTTTCTATCTCCCGTGTTGCCTCATTTTGGGTTTTCTTTATTGTGTCTCCTTCCCTTTTTAGGTCTAGTATGGCTTTGTTCATTTCCATCACCTGTTTGGATGTGTTTTCCTGTTTTTCTTTAAGGACTTCTACCTGTTTGGTTGTCTTTTCCTGTTTTTCTTTAAAGACTTGTAACTCTTTAGCAATGTTCTCCTGTAATTCTTTAAGTGAGTTATTAAAGTCCTTCTTGATGTCCTCTACCATCATCATGAGATATGCTTTTAAATCCAGGTCTAGGTTTTCGGGTGTGTTGGGGTGCCCTGGACTGGGCGAATTGGGAGTGCTGTGTTCTGATGATGGTGAGTGGTCTTGGTTTCTGTTAGTAAGATTCTTACGTTTACCTTTCGCCATCTGGTAATCTCTGGAGTTAGTTGTTATAGTTGTCTCTGTTTAGAGATTGTTCTTCTGGTGATTCTGATTACCGTCTATCAGCAGACCTGGGAGACAGGCTCTCTCATCTGAGTTTCAGTGGTTAGAGCACTCTCTGCTAGCAAGCTCTCCTCTTACAGGGAAGGTGCACAGATATCTGGTGTTTGGACCTCCTCCTGGCCGAAGAAGAAGGCCGAAAACAGGACCTTTCCCAGATGCTGTGTTGCTTTGGCAGGTCACAGAAGCTGTCAGCTTCTGTGGTGCACACTCTCACCTGTGCAGACTAAGTTTTTAAGTTTGGTGGAGTCCCGGAACCAAGATGGCGCTCCCTGCTCCTGAGGCAGAGGGCTCCCGTGCAGGGCGGACCACTGTCCTCCGGCTGGGAGGGTGCAGGATGTCTGCGGCCCGAAAAGGGTGCTGCCTCAGTGGCTCCTAGGCTCCCACCTGTCCCAGAAGCTGTCTGCCTCTGTGGTGCACACTCTCACCTGTGCAGACTAAGTTCTTAAGTTCGGAGGAGTACCGGAACCAAGATGGCACTCCCTGCTCCTGAGGCAGAGGGCTCCCGTGCAGGGAGGACCACTGTCCTCCGTCTGGGAGTGTCCCGGACGTCTGCGGCCCCAAAAGGGTGCTGCCTCAGCGGCTCTGTGGCTCCCGCCTGTCCCAGAAGCTGTCTGCCTCTGTGGTGCACACTCTCACCTGTGCAGACTAAGTTCCTAAGTTCGGCGGAGTCCTGGAACCAACTGTATTCAACATCTTATTGTAAAAGTTCCCCAGAAGTTAGAAGTGATACTACAATTCTTAAACTGATTATGTCATACATATGGTTTAGTGAAAAATCTTAAAATCATACTCTCACATGCCCTGTGATCAGTTAAAGCAGAATGATCTCACTACAATGCTGAAAAGATTTTAACAGTTAAATTGACATTTGAACCAAGACCCTTAAAGAAATCGCAAAAAACATTAATTGTGAATCCAAACAATGTGACTACTTCATAAAATAGAAAATACAAGTAGAAAGTAGAGTCTCATCATACCAAGAACCAGGAAAAAAATCTCAATTTAAATGATGAATGATAATCAGCAGACACCACAAGAAGACAGCACAGGTGGTGGAATTGTCTTACAAAGATTTTACAAAAACTGTAATACTACAAACTCTCCAGTAGCAATTAGAGGCTTTAAAGAAGTGAAAAAATATAGAAAGCCCCAGCAAAGAAATAGATGATAGTAGAAAAAACTGAGTGGAAATGTTAATAGTGAAAACACAGTGACTTCCAGTGCTCTGTACTGTAGCTGTTGCCGAGAAGAGAATTGGTGCAATGGAGGCTAAGGCAATAAAGTTCAGCCACTTGAGCCACAGTGAGTTAAGACTGAAGGGGTTAGCAGACACCTAGGGGCATTTGGAACAGGAACAAAACATCTTTTTATTTTCTTCCTTGAAAGCCCAGAAGAGAAATTGGGATGAAAGATTAAGGAAAATATTTAAAATCCTATTTAATATCAATACTAAAATTTTTTGATCTACAAATTATTACCCTGTTAAAGAGAATGAGAAGTCACAGAGAAGAAAATCTTTACAATTCACATATCAAAGAAAGTCTTGTATGTAGCATGTATTGCAACCTCTCATTCCAATTGTAAGAATCAATCTCATTGGGAAATGGGCACAAATTTTAACAGACAACTTAATATGAGATATATTGATTAGAAGTAAGCACAGGAAAAAATGTTCAGTAGTTGTTAAGGGAACACAGCTTAAAGACACGAAGAGATTGCACCTGTCAGGACGGATAAAAAGGAAACAAAACAAACCTAAAATACCAGGTATGTGAAGTAACTAGCTCTCATTGATGACTCATGAGAGTGTAAAATAGCACAGCTATCCTAGGAAAGTGTGCCAGTTCCTATACTAGTTATATATAACCCTGCCATATAACCCAGCAAACACATTCTTGGTTTTCTTTTTCATAGAAAAATTAATACTCATATCTACACAGAAACCTATATACTCATGCTCATGGTAACTTAATTTTTAATAGCTTCAAACAAAACAACCCAAGTGTCACCCATCCAAAAGACCAATAAGCTACTGTATAGTGGGAGCAACACAACTCATTAGCAAAGTGAAATGAAGCAATTCCACTTGCGTGGATCTCAAAAGCTTTCATACTTACTGGTGAAAAACTATCTTCAAAAGCCAAGTACCGTTATTACTTTTGTATAGAGAATATGTCAGCGCTTTCCAGAGATTAATGGCTGGAGAATGATTCTGCAGGATTAACAGGATCTGGAGAGATGGCTCATCAGCTAGGAATACTCACTGCTTTTACCAAGGACCCAGGTTCATTTCCAAGCGCCCACATGGCAACTTACAAACATCTGTAACTTCAGTTCTAGAGGATCTAACATCCTCTTCTGGCCTCTGTAAGCACCAGGAATGAATGCACACACACACACACACACACACACACACACACACACACACACACAAAATAAGTCAGAAGGGATGGCACAAGGTTCTCCTTTTGTTTGTGTTTGTTTGAGTGGAGCAGTTAGTATCTTGATTATGGTAATGGTTTCACAGGTCAGCGCACGCTTACTATCAGTGTACATGTAAAAACTGTTAAAATAGGGGACCATTGAGACGGCTCAGTAGGTAAAGAGGCTGCCATCAACCCTGATGACCGGAGTTCAGTACCTGGGGTCCACATAGTGGAAGGACAGGACTGACTCCATAGGTTGCCTTCTGACCTCCACATGTGCATTGTGGCAAAGAGAATCCATTGCTACTTGAGAATAAGTTTCTCTGGACTCACTCAAATACTGTTTTTTTAAAGGCATTTATGAGCACTTTGTTTTCTCAAACTACCTTCACATAATTAACAGTGCTCTATCTAACTAATTCATTTTACTTTTTTTACTGTTCAAAATTCTTTAACATCATGTTTAAACAATTTAACACACAATAAATTGAAATGTTACTGTGTACCTTCTACAAAGTTTCCTACAAGGAGAACTTATTGTTCAACTACAGTACATTTTCAAAACAAGAAAAGATATAACAATATGATTAACTGAATTCCAGGCTTTGTGTATATTTTCACTTTTAAAAATTTTTTATTTTTTATTTATACCTTTAAAAAACTTTCTTTTATTACTTATGGGAGAGGAGGGAGAGAGGGAGGGAGGGAGGGGGGAAAAGAGAGGGAGAGGATGAGGGAGAGAGAGGGGGGGGGGAGGGGGAGAGGGAGGGGGAGAGGGAGAGGGAGAGAATATGAATGAGAGGGTAAAATGGTAGGAGTCCTTGGGCAGGAACACAGTATCAGGCAGTTTCTTGTGCTATTGCTTTTCATCCTCCCTAAGGCTAACTAATAGCCTTGCCTTCATTTCTACCCTGCCACTCCTTTTCTTTCTTGTTTTCCTGCCTCCCCCACCCACACAGACCCAGAATCTTCCACATTGTTTTTGTAGTCTTGGTTTTGAGGTAAGAAAGTTTAATGAAGTGCCTTAAGGAAAATGATAGAGGACCTTCCTGAAGTTTTATCTTAATTTTCTAAGCACTTTTTCTTTACCACTTCAACTAAGAATTGGGTTGTAAACTTGCAGAGAGAAGTTAAAGTATTTAAAGAATTAATCTGCACATTTTTATAAAAGATGAGCAGGAGTTGATGTAATGTTTCTTCTGCTTTTGGAAGGAGTTTTGTTTACATCATATTCTAGAGTGGGACCTTAGGCTAGATATGCCTCACTAATCTCTGGCTGTTCTTGTGGCCCTTATGGGAGTAAATTATCACCAAAACTGCTTTGTGTAGATGCAGTGCTCTTGTAGAAGTTACATGGAATAGCTAGAAATGGTATAACTCTTTTCTAGATCAACAGCAAAAGAAATGTTTCTCACTTGTTTGCCACTTTATATTAGATATTTAGGATTTTTTTTTTTTTTTTTTTTTTTTTAGAAATTGGTTTAAAATGTTTGATAGAGATACGTAGGCAAAGAGCTGAAGTCTTTTTAAAAAATACATGTAAAATAAGGTAATTGCTGCTTTACTTAACAAGATAAGCTTTTTTTCTCTTATAATAAACAGTAACTGTCTACCTTTGATGCAGAGAGCCAGTTTGTAAACTACACATTTTGATATCTTTTCAACTGTTTATCTTCATATCTTTTCTTCATTACGTTGCCACACTTAAATTTTACAAAATACCATAGGGAAATTGATTTCGGGAAGCACTTGGTAGCCTGCTTGGGCCTGAGCTATTGCAGTGCACTGACTCCTTGGAACAGATTGTTCTTTCCTGCAAGGGTGAAAGGTCCTCCAGACCATCTCAACCCTGCCAGGAAAAGATTCTTGTTTAATATGTCTAAAGCCAGTGATTTCCAATCTTGTCTTCCTTCACTTTGACTTTGATGGCTATTGACTATGCCCAGAGTCTTCATTGTATTTACCAGCACGCAGCACTTCAGTTCTCTTAGCTGCTTCATTACATTTTCTACATTAGTTTTGAAAATAATTTTAGAGAAATGAAATTAGCTTGTTTCCAATACAATGAAATGCTTTTGCCACAGTATTAATGAATCTTTTCTTCATTATCAACACCAAACTAGATATTACAAATCTTTTTAATCAAACAAATTTAATTTGTTTATAGTCGTGTGATTAGAGAATACAAACAGCACAATAAAATTTAACTTACCTTGTTTCTTTTTACCAAGCTTTCTTTGTTAGAAAGAGAAGTTGTCTGTATCTTAATGCCTCCCAATGTAAGGAATGTTTTTAAGAGGGAGGTGGAAGGTTCCTCCTGGATTACAAATCTTTTTTTTTCAATGTTTTATTAGATATTTTCTTCATTTACATTTCAAATGCTATCCCGAAAGTCCCCTATACCCTTCCCCCCACCCTGCTCCCCTACCCACCCGCTCCTACTTCTTGGCCCTGGCATTCCCCTGTGCTGGGGCATATAAAGTTTGCATGACCAATGGGCCTCTCTTTCCATTGATGGCCGACTAGGCCATCTTCTGCTACATATGCAGCTAGAGACACAAGCTCTGGGGGTACTGGTTAATACATCATGTTGTTCCACCTATAGGGTTGCAGACCCCTTCAGCTCCTTGGGTGCTTTCTCTAGCTGCTCCATTGGGGGCCCTGTGTTCCATCCAATAGATGACTATGAGCAGTGGATTATGATTCTTAATTAGTAGCCTATAAAAGTAGCCAACTTTGTGCTCCGAGCCTTCATTTCTTGCTGCCTCCTATATTGAAGACATCTTGGAGAAGTTAGATTGAAATTCATAATTCTGCCTTGCCACCTGTAAATTTAGTTTTGTGAGTGTGAACATCTCTTTTGTCTTGCAAACAGATTCAGTTGAGCTAATAGTTACTGAGTGTTTCTTCTTTAAGACATGTGGGGATATTATATTCTGTTTATATTGACTACATATTTTTATTTGTTCTTCAGTCATTTTTATAGTATTTTGGTCAATTATAAAAATGTGAGAAATTTCATTGTGAGTGAAATTTGTACCTCAAAGAGGCTTTTATTTAATTGTGTATGGGGAAAATCTTAAATAGCAAAAAATCTGTGATTTGGGTATAATTGTAGCTTAGTGGTAAAAGAATATGCTCAGCATGCACAGGCTCTGGGCTCAGTGCCAGCGTATCCACACTGCACTCTCAAAGAGTGTCTCTCAGATTGTATGAGTACGTAATACGTAAAGTAGTTCTGAGGACATGCTGTCTCATTTAGCTTCATAAATGAGTATCCCTGTAGTGAAAAATTGACTGACAGGGAGAGATTTAGAATTTAGATAATTTTTGTCTCATTTTAAATTGCTGAATTGAAACAAAACCATGCACTTGAGTTAATGGCAAAGCCTTCACTGGAACAACAACAACAAAAATCTCTGAACCCTCTTCTTTCAAAGATCTTTCATTAGGGTAATTGTCTTGATTTTTTTTTTATTTAAGTTAATCGTGCCATTCTAAATTTACAGTTATTTTTATTGTACAGAACTGAAGCTTGCATGTCTATTGATGAATCATTAAGAAAATCTTATACAGCCAACCTTGGTGGTGAAGGCCAGGAATCTTAGAATCTCAGCTACTTGGGAAGTTGAAGCTACAGGTCTACCTGGAAGGCCAGACTACTCAAATTATTAGTGCGACTTCGTCTCAAAATGAAAGAATAAGTAGGAGGCAATGACAGGAGGGTTGGCACAAGTTTGAAATTATCCTGATATACAGAGTAAATTCTAGACCAGCCAGAGCTACATGGTGAGATTCTGTCTTCAACAGCCAGAATCAAAAACCAAAACAAACAAAAGACAAGAAAAACAAACCACAAACTACTAAGTCGATGTAAATAGAAAGAAGGCTGAGGATATAAGTAGTGGAGTGCTTTTCTAGCACTCAAGAGATCCTAGGTTCATTCCTCAGTCTCTCTCTCTCTCTCTCTCTCTCTCTCTCCTCTCTCTCTCTCTCTCTCTCTTTCACACACACACACACACACACTAGCAGAGTAGAACGATGGGTCTTTATGTGGAAATGCTATGATTTATAGATCATATTTTAACTTTGTTTTTACAGTAATTCTCCAACATTTACTAATTTTTTTTTTTTAAAGATTTATTTATTTATTATATGTAAGTACACTGTAGCTGTCTTTGTCTTCAGACGCACCAGAAGAGGGCATCAGATCTCATTACGGGTGGTTGTGAGCCACCATGTGGTTGCTGGGATTTGAACTTCGGACCTTTGGAAGAGCAGTCGGGTGCTCTTACCCACTGAGCCATCTCACCAGCCCCCACATTGACTAATTTTAAGTGTATTTTCTATAGTTTCTTTCTATCAAGATAAATTCCTGTCAATCTAATTTATAATTTATAACTTGCTCTTAAAAGAAAAATTCCTTTCCATTTGCCTTTGCATTTCATATGCTTGTTTCTGGAAACTGCTTGGACCAAATCTTGTAGAGTTTTTTACAAAGCATTCTTAGATTCACTGATGCTTCAACTCAAGGTTCTTGGTGATGTCAGTTCATCTTTAATGTAAAGATGACTAGCTTGCTTAACACTTGTGCCTGTAAAAGGTGCTGCTAAGGTGATAGACACTATTACATTTTCTTCTCGTGGGTTTCCTTCAGAATCATTTTACAGCCTCACTATCTTGGCTTTCTAAGCAGGGCTTTAACAGAGGCTTGCTGGCAGTGTTAGTCAAGATGTATAGAAACTGTTTCTTGATATGTGAGGGACTAGGATTCTATTTCTAAAAGTATTCATATTCTTTTCCCTTTCAGAGGGAAAAAACAGCTTGGAAACTCCAGCTAAGGGTCTTAACCAAGACCAATCATTATGACAGAATAAGATGGCTAGGAATATTTAGTATCAGCTCATCAACATTAGAGCAAAATTGAAATCCTACAATGGAAAAGAAGAAATTTTCATACTAGATAAACACTTGCTGTTTGTGGGGAAATATTAAAATATTAAATAGGCCTCTTAATTAAAAAAAAAGTCAGATCACATTTTCAGGATAGCCACAATACAAGTGTTATACATTCAGTTATGAAGTTTTCTGGTTTGGTATAAAGAAGTCCGATGACTGATATTGTGTAAATGTTGGATTTTGAGCTTCTCTTGTGTGTGTGTGTGTGTGCTCGCATACGCATAGTTTCTCCCCATTTGAGTCCCAGGGTTTGAACTCTAGTCTGACAGGGGCTCTCCCTTACTTATCATCACACCTGCTCCTCTGCACCCTCAGTTTCTTGATGAAAATGTAGTTTTGTTTGTAGCATTCAGAACTGTGGGAATGAATTGATAAATTACAGCTCTTCCTTTAAGCTGATTGGAATTTTGTCGTAGAATGTAAGCTATGAGTGCTGAAGAAATGATGGAACCACTCTTTCCGTCATGACCTCTGAGTGATAGAAGAGGAACAGACTTTCTAATTTAGCTGCCTAATTTCAAAATTTGTTTAGTGTTATTTCCAAAGTCATTCTTTTTCTCTGCCATCTTCCGGCACATCAAAATTTTACTGAGTTTTGTTATTGGATACTATCTATGAGGCTTAATTCTTTATTTAAATAAGAAATATGCTGAACCAGTTCTGGCTTAATGTATGATTTTTAATATCTGTGACCAAAATGGGAAATTGACGTCTTCTATCTTTATCTTCTTTGTTTCACTGGCAGAATCCTAAGGACTGCAGCAAAGCCAGGAAGCTGGTGTGTAACATCAATAAAGGCTGTGGCTATGGTTGTCAACTCCATCACGTGGTCTACTGTTTCATGATTGCTTATGGCACCCAGCGAACACTCATCTTGGAATCTCAGAATTGGCGCTATGCTACTGGTGGATGGGAGACTGTGTTTAGACCTGTAAGTGAGACATGTACAGACAGATCTGGCCTCTCCACTGGACACTGGTCAGGTAAGGAGCTTGTGCACCATAACAGATATCTAGTAAGGTCAGATTAGCAGATTTATAGGTATAGTTGTATAGACTATCATCACTTGTTTTCTTTTTGATGCAAATGTAGAATAGTATTTTATTTTTAATACAAAAATAAAGCTAGGTATTGTATACCTAGCTGCAGTGGCACATACCTATAATTCCAGTGCTTGGGAGTCTGAGATGGGAGGATTATGAGTTTGTGGCCAAAATCTCTATCTAAAATAAGTAAATAAAATAACTTAATATTTTATTCAATGTATATTTTTATCTTGATTTAACAAATTCAGTTTTCTTTTTACGGAGGAGTACAATTTAATATTTTAATAAAGGTGATGTAATTTTCACTTTTAAGATGATATTACTGAATTCATTTAATCTTCATAATTATTGCAGAAAGTTGACCAACTATCTCAAACTATCTCAAACATAAGAGTTTCAAACAGTAGCATGCTGTTTGAAATGAAGGATTGACTTGTTAGAATGTAGGATTCTGATGTAGGCTGTCAGGAGTGGGCCTAAGAATTTCATTTCTGAGAAATTTCTCTATCTTAAGACCACAGTATGAGAACCATTGAGATAGTCTCTGCTGGCAACTTTGTCTCCATTTTACAGTTGAGGACAATGAAACCTTGTTTGCTTATATATTTTAGTTTTAATCAAGAAACATTTGGTGATAGATAGGGTAAACTGCAGTCTGGTCCAGGCTTTCCGAAGTGATTTATAAAAAAGAAAAAAGATAACAGAAACTTTCCCTTCTCATTACCGAAGTGGTATTAAAAAGACTAGACTATAAACAAAAGTCACAGTGGTAATTCAGTGCTTTTGTTTTATGCTCAAGACTTTAAACAGATCTACCATATTAAATCTTGTATCATATTGCTATCTTGTAATCTTGGGTAAGTTCCAGAACCCAAGATGGAAGTTTCTTCACCTGCAAAATGAGAGTGATAATTTGCCCCATTGAATTGTTTGTAACACTAAATGAAGTCATATATTGAGATGCATTTATTGTATTACCTCATATAAGGACTGACTTAAATGCAAACTACTATTGTTACCTTAAGAAATGCATGGGTACCTTGAATTTTGCAGACAAATATTTGTCATAAAAGATAAGTATTGCTGAACATGGTTCCAGCACTCATGAGGTGGAGACAGGTAGATTTCTGAGTTGGAGGCCAGTGTTGTCTACATAGCAAGTTCTAGGCAACCAGGGCTGCATAGAGAGACCCTACTTAAAAACAATAAAATAAAAAATTTAAAAAGGTATGTTTGAGATCAAAATTTTTTTGTTCTTATGAAATGTATTGATGTCATCAATCTTTATTTATATAAATTATTAATTGTATATAAGATATGTATATATACATATATATATATATATATATTAGAAAAGTAGAACATTTTAAAATAAAGGAGCCAGCATAAATTCTAATAAGCTCCTTGATATTAATCCTTTGATTATAAAAATATCTGTTGTTGTGATTTATACAAAGAATCCTGGATTCCTTTGTCACCACTTCCATGAATTTGTTACTGTTCAGAGACATTTTACATGACATGCCTGTGGCTGGAATTTAATGATACCTGTTTATGTGCATCACTAGTGCAGGAATTAGTGCATACATCTGAACAAGCTACATCCTACCTTAAATGTTGACTTATGTTGCTCCTGCATTAACTGTATAGTGTAAGTTCGTATCCTGGACTGAGAGGATGGTTTAGTGTGTAAGAGCACTTGCTGTCTGAGCATGAGGACTTGAGTTCAAGTTCTAGAACCCGTGTAAAAAGCTAGGCATGACTGTGCATCTGTAACCCTAGTGCTATGGGGTGGAGATTCGAGGATCACTGGGGCCTCTGGCCACTAGCCTAGTTCCATGATTAGTGAAAGACCCTGTTTTGTAGGACACCCGATATTTTCTTTTGGCCTTCATGCACACGAGTACTTGCACCCATTCACATACATTTTACAGACACACATACACACACACACAATCTTCTATAATGAGTAATTTGTTAGGTGAAGGGAGATAGATAATAAAGAATATGCATCTAATTAAAAATCACTGAACCCCTCGCATCATCTGTACACATTATGTCTATTAATAGTTGTATGTTTAAAGTGGCAGAGAATAATGTCAATTTATTTTCTTTACTATGAGATAGCTCCTAAACTTAAAGTAACTACATGCCGTAGACCTTCAGATTCTTCCACATAGATCTATCTCCTCAGGAAGTTACAATAAGAATCTTGCTTACTTAATGTTTTAAAATACCTTTCAACAATTACTGATTTGTTTTTTAAATATAGCATTCTATATAGGTTATAAAAGATAAGTACCTTCTAAAGTCTTTTTGTAGTTAGCATAAATACCCTTGAATAAATGATGTAGTGATATGAATTCCAATAAGTTAAATATTATCTGGGATTTTTTTCCTTTAAAAATTTCCTTATTACTGAGATTATTATTTAAACTATTTTGGATCTAGGTCTTTCACATTGCCTTAATGAAAAGAACTAAAATCTTAATTTAATAAATTGAATTAGAACCAGTTTGGAAGTGAAAATATTAAATAACAAGAAAGAATTTGATGACTTTGCAGTTTAAGTACACGTGTAGGTAGATGGCCATTTTCTTTGTTAATGTAAATGGTATGTTTTAATTTTCTCTATGCTTCATTTCAAAAGGGTTTTGGTCAGAGAGTTTTTATTTGCCACTCCTGTGGCTTATATAGGCGCATCCTTAAAATAAAAATACTCATTTGGATCTGACACCCGTGCTATAGTAGTTTTGTGTGAAGAAGACAGACATAGTCTGTCCCTTGTCATGGGCAGACTAGGGGTAAAGACAGGAGGCTGAATGAAGAAGTGAAATGCACTGTGTACTCTTTTGGTGTGGGAAAGTTCAAACTACAGCACAAAATTATAAATAGCTCCTTTTGGAAGAAATTATTTTAAACAGACCTAAAATATGGGTGAGTAGGAGGCAGCCAGGTAGGGACACCTGAGATTTTTCAGTTGTTTATTTTCTCTTAAAGGCTCAAAATAAGGCACAAGGACAACAGATTCCTGAGTTATTTGTCAAGGACTTGACCGGAGCACTTTAGAGTTGTTTATTTTTAGGTCTTATGTATAAGACTTTTTTTATGCATGTGTACCGTGTGCATTCCTGGTGCCTACGGAAGTCGGAATTGGTCATTGGATACCTTGGAACTGGAACCGGGATGTTTGTGAACCATTATGTTGCTGCTGGGAGTGAAAGCTGGCTCCTCTGCAGAAACAGTAAATGCAATAAAATAACAAAACCACCTCCCCCATCTTTTTTTCAGACTCCAAAACAGTTCTTGTCAAGCTGTTTTAGACACATATAATACTATTGCCTTTGTTGTGGTGGTGGTAGTGTTGATGATGAAGTCTGTTGTTAAGAATGAAGAGCATGCAGGAGCTAGACATAGCTCCACCACACATTTGTAGCAGATAGGCAGCTTAGTCTTCATGTGGGTCCCCTAACAATCATAGTATGAACTGTCTTTGACTTTGTTGCCTGCCATTGGATCCCCTTCCCTGAGCTAGACTGCCCAGACAGGCCTCAGTGGGATAGGCACTTATTACTGCTGTGACTTGATGACCCTAGGAGGGGTATTACCCACGAGGTGGACTCCTCTCCTCTAAGGAGACAGGCAAGAAGGTAATAGGAGGAGGGATTTTTGAGGATGGGACTGGGAGGAGAGATGGGAGAGGGGGCTGTGACTGGGATGTAAAAGGAATAAGTAAATTATTTTTAAAAAAAGAAAAGAAAAGAACGAATCTTAGTAATATGAGGGAGTGATTGAAGATGGACTACATAATTAGCGTCAAAGTCTCTATGGCCCGAAAACAATTTCATTAATAAAGTTTCTTAAAAATCTCTTCAAGTCTATTTTGGACCTACCCAAGGGTGCTAATAGAGTTTAGTTGTTCTGACTTCCTGTGAACTATCTCAGTAACATTTTCAGAAATATGAGTGTTTTTGTAAAGACCTACCAAGCCTTGTATGTTAATAGATATGTTCCTTAAATATTTGATATAAATTACATTTTATAAAACAAGTTATGTTTTAAATATTCAGATGTAGCTGTGTAACTACATTGGATATTAGAAAGAATTAGTGTTGAGTCTTCCACCTCTTCCTAAAAAGATGTGCCTTGTAATTCAATTAAAGTTTAAGTATCTTTAAGCTTAATATTGTTTGTAGTTTCTACAGAAATTGCACATAGCTGTGTCTGAAGACAGCTACAGTGTACTCATATATAAAATAAATAAATTTTAAAAAGAAATTGCAAATAGCAATAATATAAGTCAAATTTGATTTTCCTCAAAAAATAACAGTATTGTCACAGTTATTATTCAAGATATTAATGCACAACTTCATTTTTAAGTAATTCACCAAAAACATACTATATAGGTGTCCATAATGAGCATATTTGTATTTGTGATTTTTAATAAAAGTTTATTACTATCATAAACAAGGAAAGTCCAGGAGTTATCCAGTTTAAAAGAAAAATAAAATGTTTGTTGGCACCATAGGATGTGTAAAGACAACAAAACCTAATCCCTGCTCTTCAGAAACTTGCCATGACTGTATAAGACAGGAATCTGTAAATGTTCAGTGTACAACACAAAGCCCACTGCAGGCCTAGTCTCTACCTACCTGTCACCATGCTTCCTGTCATGGTGAACATGTCTAATCCTCTAAAACTGAAAGCAAGCCCCCAATTAGATGGTTTATTTTATGAGTTTTCTTGGCCCTGGCCTCTTCACAGCAATAAAACAGTAACTAAGATAGGCAGTATCTGTAGCCTCCGTGTTCATTGTATTTCACAAGGTTGTTATAAAGATTTACCATGAAAACTTATTTGGCAGTAATTCATACATTTTAAATCACTCATATGCTGTGATTACCATTTTAGTTTTTTAGGAACAAAATAATAATAATTTCATAGTTGAATATAAGGTATTTCAGCAAGATATCTTTTGAAAAACGATTAACAAACAACATTACCAAAATTCAGAATTGTTTCAAGGATATTTTTTAAAAAAAAAGGAAATTATATACTTACCTGGCAAGGGAGATACAATGATTACCAAGTGTTTTTCCCAGGGTGAGGCTCATTCACTGACTGCATGCTGGATGTGCCAATCCCTGTGATTCTCCATGTGTGGGCAGCTTGACTGCATCATTTCTGATAGGTAGGGGACTGAGTTCCCATGCAGAAGAAGAGCATGAAAGTGAAGATAACCATTCTCCTTGCTTCAAACAAAACAAGTTTTGACTCTTGAGGTTCTCTCATGCCACACAAGGATCACTCTCCACTATGATATAGAGTGATCCATCTAGTAATCAGAAATGTCTAGCATTTAAGACCTAGATTGGATTTAGAACCCGATATGTACATTTTTCAAGTAACATACTATTCTTTCAGAGAAATATTACTGTTTTATAGCCTACCATGAATCTTAGAAGAACCTGTTGTGAATGAATTAAAAGTGGAATTTAATTCATTCTTCTGTTTGATTGTACTGTACTAGTATTAGCTTGTGTATTGCCTCTATGGTGGACATTTACACTATCACAAGCTTTTGCTATTATAAACAATAATTAATAGTTATTTTCATGTATGACCCCTACATATATATAATTAATATATTAGTTTACCTAGGCTAGTGTTTATTAAACTTGTTCATATCATATGAAATATATTTTATTGTCTATATTTTCCCTTTAGTAGAGTGCCATATGGTAAAGTCACAGATCTTTATGGCACTTTGTTACATATAAAATCTTATGCTCTGAAAATTAGGTTGACTTCAGTCCTCAAATCAATCAAAGCCCCCATATTTGTCTTTTAAAATAAAGTTTTATTACAGCACATTGACTATTTGTTAATACTACCTATGGTTGCTTTCCCACTTCTCTGGCAAGGTAAGAGACCCACACAGGGTCTCTCCAGTTAGAAGGAAACTAAAGGTGTATGTATGTGTTTAGAGTGATTTATTAGAAGGTAAGCTGGTTCTTTGAGAAAATCAACAAGATAGATAAACCCTTAGCCAGACTAAACCAGAGGGCACAGAGACAGTATCCTAATTAACAAAATCAGAAGTGAAAAGGGAGACAGAACAACAGAAACTAAAGAAATTTTAAAAATTATCATATCAAACTACAAAAGCCTGTACTCAACAAAACTGGAAAATCTAGATGGAATGGATGATTTTCTAGACATATACCAGGTACCAAAGTTAAATCAGGATCAGATGGTTATCTAAGCAGTTCCATAACCCCTAAAGAAATAAAAGCCATCATTACAAGTCTCCTAACCAAAAAAAAAAAAAAAAAAAAAAAAAAAGAGCCCAGGACCAGATAGGTTTAGTGCAGAATTCTATCAGACCTTCAAAGAAGACCTAACACCAATACTCTTCAAACTATTCCACAAAATAGAAACAGAAGGAGCACTACCCAATTCATTCAATGAAGCCACAGTTGTGCTAATAGCTAAACCACACAAAGACTTAAAAAAGAGAACTTCAGACCAATTCCCCTTATAAATATTGGTGCAAAAATACTTAATACAATTCTCACAAACTGAATCCAAGAGCACATCAAAATGATCATTTATCATGATCAAGTAGAGTTCATTCAGGGATTCAGGGATGATTCAATATACAGAAACCCATCAATATAATACACTATATAAACAAATGCAAAGAAAAAAAACGCATAATCATCTCATTAGATGCTGAAAAAGCATTTGACAAAATACAACACCCTTCATGAAAGAAGTCTTGAAAAGATCAGGAATTCAAGGCCCTTACCTAAACATATTAAAAGCAATATACAGCAAACCAGTAGCCAGCATCAAACTAAATGGAGAGAAACTTGAAGCAATCCCACTAAAATCAGGGACTATACAAGGCTGCCCACTCTCTCACTATCTATTCAATATAGTACTTAAAGTTCTAGCTAGAGCAATTAGACAACAAAAGGAGGTCAAATGGATACAAATTGGAAAGGAAGAAGTCAAGATATCACTATTTGCAGATGACATGATAGTATACTTAAGTGACCCCAAAAATTCTACCAGAGAACTCCTACATCTGATTAACAACTTCAGCAAGGTGGCTGGATATAAAATTAACTCAAACCAATCAGTAGCCTTCCTCTTCTCAAAGGATAAACAGTCCCTCCCTCTCCCTACACCTCCCCTGATTATTTTGTTCCCCCTTCTAAGAAGGAATGAAACGTCCATATGTTGAGCTTCCTTCTTCCTGAGCTTCATATGGTCTGTGAGTTGTATCATGAGTATTCTGAGCTTTTTTCCTAATATCCATTTATCAGTGAGTACATACAGTGTGTGTTCTTTTGTGACTGGGTTACCTCACTCAGGATGACATTTTCTAGTTCCATCCATTTGCCTGCAAATTTCATGAAGTCATTGTTTTTAATAGCTGAATAGTACTCCATTTGTATTTTTCTTAACTTATCTTCAGTTATGTAAGTCTCTTTGAGAGTCTTCAATTTATTTTTTTCATTTTCAAGTAAGTTTAATGTACTCAACATCAAATGAGCATTTGTAGGATTACAGATTACTTACTTAGTGATAATAGGTGAAATTCATTGTGTGTGGCACAAAAGAAAATTGCCAAAGCTTGCTTAAAAAGAAACAGATAACTTTCACCAGAGAAATTGAATTTAGGTTCAGACCAATAGCTCAGTGCCTCATATACACAATCCACTGGACCCATCACCAGCATTTTAAAGAAAACCGAACAATTCTACAACACAAATGCCAAGTGTGACACTGGGATGAGCTGTGCAGAAGGATTTAGAATCATGTGTTCTAGGGTAGCCTCGGCAGCACAGATAGACCCTGGGGGATGGAGAGAAGGAGGGAAATAAGTTTAATTTATAGTTTAAACCCTTCCCATAAAGATCTCAGGTCTAGATGCCTTCACCAGAAAACTGAACCTTCCAATATACTTACTTTCCAGTTCACTGTATGAGGGAAGTTCACCCTTAAAATCAGATTGGGCTTCCTACAGGAAGGAAGTCACCAGATGAACAGATTGATGACAGGCTTCTTTGGGTGCCTGGGACATCCAAGGGCAAGGCTCCGAGGTAGTTGGTTATATGAGAAGGCCGACAGATGCTGCATCTAAGGTCATTGTTCATTTAATTTTCCCTTATCTTTACCTAATCTCTTAATCATCCCGGCTTTTCTTTCCAGTTGGTTTTTTTGAGAGGCTGAGGCAGGAGAACTATGAAGTCAAGGCCTGCTTGGGCAGTCTAACAAACGCCAACCCAAAATAATGTAAATATCTTCAACTTTGTAAACACTGGTGTGTGCTTAGATGCTCCTCCGCTTGTGTGCTGTAGAGATCTGTGTATCAGTAATTAGCTCTCATGAGCCTTGCTAGCTAGATTGCCAAGAACTCTGCATATTCCATCCCATTTAATGCCCATGATAATCTGGACTGCTCACATTTCATATAAGTGACTTGCCAGAAGTGCTGCAGCTATTAAGATACAGAAGCCCAGTACACCTTTGAAACCTGATCCTTTATTTTTCATTTTGTATTTTAAAACAAATTATTTATTTATTTATTTATTTATTTACTTTACATCCTGACCAATTTCCTTTCTCTGCTCTCCTCCCAGTCCCCCCACCCCCACCCCCGCATTTACTCTTCCTTCCTTTCCTTCCTTTCTCTTCAGAAAAAGATGTGTGTGTGTGTTTGGGGGTGGGGAGGTTCTATGGATGTCAGCCAGCCTTGACATATCAAGTTACATTGGGGTTAGGCTTATCTTTTCCTGTTGAGGCTAGATAGAGCAGTCCAGTAGGAGGAAGGGTCCCAGAGGCAGGCAACACAGTCAGTGACAGCCTTTGCTTCTGCTATTGGGAGTCTTATATGAGGACCAAGCTGCACAATTGTAACTTATGTGCAGAGGACCTAGGTCAGTCCCAAGTATATTCCCTGGTTATCAGGTCTGACTCTTGGAGCCCTTATGGGCCCAGGTTAGTTTATTCTGTAGGTTTTCTTGTGGTGTCCTTTGAAACCTGATATTTAATAAACCCAAAATCAGCAAGTGATGTTTTTCCTAGGTCTCCAGACTGCTCCATTTAAAAAAAAAAAAAAAAAAAAAAAAAAAAAAAAAAAAAGATTTATATTTAAGTACACTGTAGCTGTCTATAGACATACCAGAAGAGGGCGTCAGATATCATTACAGATGCTTGTGAGCCACCATGTGGTTGCTGGGATTTGAACTCAGGACCTTCAGAAGAACAGTCTGTGCTCTTAACCGCTGAGCCATCTCACCATGTCTCCCCCTCCCCTTGTTTTAAACAGGAGCAGAAGGGACATACACAGTCTATAGGCATCAAATATTTGCTACTTTTCCTTTTGCAGAAAAAATTATTGATGATTGAAATTCCTATACATGGAAAACTCCCAGTCTAAACAGGAAATAAGCTCAAACATTTAAAAAGTCTTATCTCATGAGGCCAGTGTTGTCAATGGCTTATAAAGTCAAAAGCAAAACTCCAAAGGATGGGGGAGAGTATACCCATTCTAGACATAAAAGTCAGAAAGAATTGGCATTTTAAAACTATTTTTGGCAGAGTTGTTTAAATGGCCAGAAATCTTATGGGTGGAATCCTACATATTTGGAGTGCCTGACAGATAATGATAAAATGGCCAGGTGCCTGTCACATCTTGCTTAGAAGAGTGTTCCAAAATATCAGAACTGGGAATTATTTTTTTCTTCAGCTTCTAATTTGCTGAATTACATAGAAGAGAGATGTAAACCATCTGCTTCTCAGTTAGCCTTTAGTCAGATGTGAGTGAAAACTCAGATCTGGTAGCTAATTTTATTGTACTTTGCAAGTAAACCAAAAACCCTGATGGGGGATACTTGGATTTAAATAATTTTTTCTCTAAAAATTTTTCATGCAATATGTTTTGATCATATTCTTTCCTATCTCCCAACTTTTCTCTGATCCTTCCTAACTTTTACTCACCTAACTCCATGTTCTAGTCCTCTATTTTAAAAGAAAAAGAAAAAAAGAAAAAAAGAAAAACAAATATTTTTAAAAATCAGTAAGATTAAAAACTAACAAATAAAACAAAACTAAATCATGCACATTAAACCACCAACAAAAGTGTACACATGGAAGGATCCATGGCTCCAACTGCATATGTAGCACAGGATGGCCTTGTATGGTATCAATGGGAGGAGAGGCCCTTGGTCCTGTGGAGGTTTGATGTTCCAGTGTTGGGGAATGCCAGGTTGAGGAGGTGGGAGTGAGTGGGTTGGGGGGGAGCACCCTCATAGAAGCAGAAGGAGGGGAATGGGATAGGGGATTTGCAGAGGGGAAACAAAGATAGGGGATAACATTTGAAATGTAAATAAATAAAATAGCCAATAAAAACATAATAGTATAATATTAATAGTAAAAGTACTATATTATTGGTTTTATGCATATATATTTTATGTATTTAAGTGTAGACAAAATACAAATAATACAGTATAGAAATATTGAAATATTAGATTATTTCTTTATATTTCAAGTATTACATTTTACTTACATATTTAAAAATGTTAACTTTAGCTACTTCTTTCCTTCTAAAGTGCTATTTGACTAAAGTGTTTTCAATGCAGTAAATTCTAAGGTTCTCAAAAAAAAAAAAAAAAAAAAAACCAACCCTATGGAATCCATTTAGTGTTGGCCAGCTACTTCTGGGCATGTCCAGAATATGCTTGATAAACCCATGATACTCTATTGAAGAAAACTGACTTTCCCTTTCCCAGCATGGGTCAGTTTCAAATAGCTTCTTGGTTAGAGGTAGGACCTTATGTCCCACATTCTCTTCTCAGTGCTGGAGTTTTAATCTCATTTGAACCTATGTGGGTCTTACATGTGCTGTCATAGGCTCTGTGAACTCCTGCTTCTGTCCTCTTGTTGGGAAGGTGTCATTTCCTTAGAGTTATCCACCACCTCTGGCTCTTTATAATCTTTCTCCCTTCTCTTCTATGTAGATCCCTGAGCCTTGAGGGCAGGAGTTTGATAAAGACATCCCACGTAGGGTTAGGTGCTCTACAGTCTCTCAATCTCTGCACATTGTTCAGTTGTGAGTCTGTTAATTTTCACCTACTTCAAGAAGAAGCTTCTCTGATACCAGTTGAGGAATGTACTGATCTGTGGGTACAGCATTTCCTTCCTTCCTTCCTTCCTTCCTTCCTTCCTTCCTTCCTTCCTTCCTTCCTTCCTTCCTTCCTTCCTTCCTTCCTTTCTTTTTGATTTTCCGAGACAGGGTTTCTCTGTATAGCCCTGGCTGTCCTGGAACTCACTCTGTAGACCAGGTTGGCCTCAAGCTCAGAAATCCGCCTGCCTCTGCCTCCCGAGTGCTGGGATTAAAGGCGTGCGCCACCACGCCCGGTCAGCATTTTCATTAGGCGTCATTTTATCGCTGTTCTTTAGTAGAATAATAGTAGTAGGTAGTCTGCTTGTTTCATAACATATTTAGTCTCAGATGCAAGGCCACGTTAGCAGTGCCATATTTGGTTTCCATCTCGTGGAAAGGGCCTTAAATTCAATCAAACTGTTGGTTACTCCTATAACATTTGTACCAATCTCAATGCAAGTATTTTTAAGGTGTACTCATGTGATGTTTTGTTAGATAAACTGAATTTTGTATTCATTTTTACTGACATATACACTATTATATATAATTTTGTGTTCTTATTACTGGTTATTCAGTATGTGCAGTAACTGTGGCTAACAGTGCAGGCCTGCTTCTGGGAGATATTGGCAAAAGGGGTCAAGTTCATGCAGCACTGCTTCTTAGGGATTCTTTTTCCACTGAATTGAGGAAATAACACAGGATTGGCACTTGTATTTCTCACGCCCTGTTTATAAGCATTGCCTTAGGTATAATGAATGTCAACTCAAAAAGCTTCTACTTCCCAAAATTAGCACATAGGTCAGTATTACATTACATTAGAAGGAACTGGAGGTGTATAGGTCTGTGGCAGAGTGTATCCCTCTTTGACTTATGCAAGACTCTAGTTCAGTCCCCAGAAATACAGAAACCAGTTACATTACTAGATATCTTTCTTTTATGCAGTTTATAATATGATAGTTAATAGTTAATCAAGTATTTGTATTTTGAAGTATTATTTTATTCTCAAAGTGATTAAAGGATAAATTATCCTACATTAGCTAGAAAATATTCCAAACATCAAAAATAAAAGTAGACAGGGATAACGATTACCTAATCTTGTAGTTTGTTCAGACTGACATCTATTGTATGAGTTATAAATGTTATGTCTATGTTTATAACATTTTTAAAAGCCTGGTAATAGCTGTAAGCTGTTTCATTTTCTGAATATTATTAATATTAATATGTAATTATTGAACTAATTAATGTATATGTGAGCAGATCACTCTTCCCTGTTCTCCTGGGGATATATATTTTAAATGTTTCTCATTAAGTGAAATCTATTCTTTGAACATTTTCTCATAGTCTGAATAGAATATGCATTAGTGATAAATTGCAAATTTTGTTTCTATGTTTTATGTTGGAGCAAATATTTTGTTTAAAATTGATTATATATTCAAATGTATATTTGATAGTGTTTTCAATTATGTTTTACAAAAATGAGTATGTTTAACTATAGAGATTGTAATATGCCCATGACTACTTATTTGTACTTATTCCTCTGTTTTAGAAGCCAAATTATATATATAAAGATATAGAAACAGTAGTAGCCACAGATCAATATAAATTATATATAAATTAATGCATTTGCCTTAGCATGTTTTAAAGACTGCGTTACTGTTCTGTGTTATTGAAATGCATTTTCCCCGTGTCTTGAGGACATGCTGAGATGATTAAAGAAATGCATGAAAAGAATCAGTCTAGGAATATTTGAATGCTGCCTTTGTGACTAAAATCCAGCCTGCAGCCCCTGTCTAGTCAGTCATGTTATTTCTCAAACACACTAGACAAAGAAGTGGTTTCATAGAGCTGTATTTTGATAAAAATTTCTGCTGTTGAGAATAAATTATCATTTTAAAGTTGATGGTTCTTTTCTTTTTTAATAGAATATAGTGTGCTGTTACCAAGTTATATATTTAATTAGTTCAACTTAATCAGTTATTATTAAGGTTCATGAGTAAAAGACACAGAAAAAGGCTGTTCAAGTCTTTTTCCAGACCATTGCTTTTACACCTATCATTGCTCCTTTCTGTAGTTGAGCTTCTACAGAAAGAAATAGAAGAGAACAGCTTGGGCAGTTTTTCTTAACTTGTCATTTTTTAGTCTCCTGTCAGTAGAATTGTGAGACAACATATTTTCACCGTCTGCCACAGAACATCCCAATTTAATTAAGAGATTTGGACAGTTTTCTCTGTCAGCACCAAGGGGGAGAATTTCCTTCTTCTCTGTAGTCATTACTTAGAACACTACAAACAATATAGTCAGATCTCTCCTGAATTAATTAAAAATAATAGAATTCTATATAATTTAAACTGGACAAATATTCAAAAAGTTACTTTTCTTTGTCTTGAGTGGTTCATTTATATGTTATCATTGCTTAACCCCAGGATACCACACTGGTGAGCAGAGGCCCCAGCCTACTATGTGGACAAAAGCACCTGAGAAATAGAGCCTTTTAGGTTTTGATGAGAGGTGCTCAACAGCTACAACAACAGTAAGCTTGCCCCTTTTTGGCAAATGCTTTATTTAGCATCTCAAGCTGCTACCTGCTGTTTGCCCTTGGTGACTGACAATGAGGACATGACCACTCCTAGGTGTGACTGAGGGGAAGAGTTTTATTGTAGATATGAGGTAGACTGTGAGGCATCTAGAAGGGTCCACACTAAACCAGGCCATGAGAGGAGAGGTGGGGGATGGGGAGAGAGAGAGAGGAATAGAGGAAAGAAGGGAACAAGTGACCACGAGAGAATCTGAGGTCCAAGAGAGCTTGTGGCAGGTTTATAGGGGAAAGAGAAGCTGTGGGGAAGAAAGGGAAGCCCATGCCTTGGGCTGGAGAAATTTAGGGTGGAGGTGGAGTGAGAAATGCTTCGAAGAGCCACAGGTACTGAGTGAGCTTTGTCCCAGGTTTTTTTAGGAATGTAACACTTGGTGCCTGTTTTGCTCTGTTTTGTTTTGGGATGGGGTACATTTTCAAATGCATTCATACCATCCTCTAGCACAGAGCTCACTTGTAAAATTTAAACTGTAGCCTGTAATACTGGTTCTTGATCTATCTTTTAAAAATAATGTGCTCAATATGAGTATAGTATTGGATAACAACAAAACCAAATGCATTATAATGGAATTGGTTGGGCCTACCAATATTTGAAATATTATAACATCAACTCCATTATTAGTAAAACAATGCTTTTAATAGTTGATTTTATTTTGCTTTGTTGAGGACAGTCTGAATAATACTTGATTTTTGCTGAATGAAAACATTATCAAATATAAGTAGAGGAGGTTGGTTATCAAATTTTTGTTTTTAATCCTAAAAATTCATTAGTTATCAAAGAGAAAGTAATGATGCACTAGGACAATTTAAGGTGTTTCTTTGTCACAAGAGGACTCTGACCAAGCTATATTTCACTTACATAACATTATACAGCCTTTATCTCAATACTGACTAGAAAATGCCTACTTACAAAATTAAAAACATCTACTTCAAAGGAGAAATTAAATTCATTCAAACAGAATAAATTTCTTCCCAGGTTGAGAAATCTCAGGTAACCTTTGTGTTTCTAATTTGAGATAAGTGTGGCTTTTATTAGTTAGGTAGAGTCCTTTCTCTCCTTAGCCTCATCTTAATCAAAGGGGGAAAAATCCCATCTTTGATAATATTTAATAGCTACTAGG
Organism: Mus caroli; assembly: GCF_978045245.1. Classification (NCBI taxonomy): domain Eukaryota; kingdom Metazoa; phylum Chordata; class Mammalia; order Rodentia; family Muridae; genus Mus; species Mus caroli. The sequence goes on from NW_028227269.1 coordinate 75,906,799, forward strand.
AAGTCTTTAAAGATCCCTTCCAAAATCGCCCCTAAGGAGAAGTGCATAGTTTTTAATTACTAGAGAACAGGAAAAGGGAGATTAGTGATGGTGTTGACTGAACAAAGTTGTTTGATCTCAGAGGCTGCCCTGGTAGGTGATAGCAACTCAGGTTCAAATAACTTTACCAACCTGCTAAACTCAGAGACACCTTCCCTGTCAACTCACACTCCTCTCCTTCTCTTGCAGGCCCAACAACCCTCCCCTCTAAAATCCATAAAGTAAGGAAATTCTTTTATTCTGGGGATCATTGTTGACTCTTCTAGCCCAGTTTCCCTTGCCTGTGAGCTGCTAGTGTAAAATCACACATTTCATTTAAAATCTGGCTCAGCTCATCTCAAACCTAGGATGAATATTATTTAAAACAACTGTAAGAGTCCAAAATTTCCTGGATTTAATGTCTTCTGCGTTAATGCTGTAGGTCTAGTCATATAAAATTTATTTATTTTATTTGACCATACTATTTTTAAATAAAAATGTAAAATTAAAAGCAATGAATGTTGATTGCTAAAAGCCAAGAAAGTACATAAAATATTAAAGAAAAAATAAAAATACTAGATATTTAAATAAGTATTCCTTTTAGTCGTTTTGGTGTGTTTTAAATTAGTAGACATTATTTCTTAGAGTAAGTACCTATAAAAACTGAACAGAAAGTAAATAGTAAATACCTTGGGCATCTTGCATAGCCAACTCTACCCTACTGCAAGTATTTGCATTGCTGTAATACATTTGTTAAGATGAGATAACTGGTTGGGCATGGTGGTACATGCCTCTAATCCCGGAATTCAGGATACAGAGGCAGGTAGATCTCTGAGTTTAAGGCCTTCATGGTTCTACACAGGGAAATTATGCCTAAATAAATAAATACATACATACATACAGCGAACTGAAATCCATTTATATTAGGATTCATGGTTTCTGTTCTATAATTCTGCTGTTGTCAACTGTGTAATTATATATTGTCACTATAAGTAATTTTGCAGAGTCTGTTTACTGCCCTAAAAGTGCCAGGCCTTCTCCCTATTCATCCTTCTCTTCCTTTCCTCAAGTCTTGTCAACCACTGTCTTAGTTAGCTTTAGCTGTCAAGTAGACCCATTTACCCAATTTAGAGTCACTTGAGGACAGAATCTCAACTGAGTAATTTTCTAAAGCAAATTTGTCTGTTGCCATGTGTATGAGGTATTGTCTTGATTGTTGATTGATGTAAGATGGTTCAGCCCACTGTGGGTGTCACTATCCCTATGCAGGTGGTTGGGCTATATAAATAAAACCTAGCTAAGCATGAGCCTGTGAGCACTAGAGATAGAGGTAGAAGCAGCATTGCCCTGTGGTTCCTGCCTTGAGCTCCTGTCCTGACTCCTCTCAATAAGGTAAAGTAGACTCCTCCCCTAAGCCACAGCCACTGAGGAAACTAGAGCAACCACCAGTTTGTTTGGTTTTTAGCCTCCATAATTTTCCCTTTCCTACAATGTCATCTAGTTGGAATATACATTACATGTTCTTTTATGCCTACTCACCTTTTTGTTAGAGTTCTTGAACATCTTTTTGTGACTTAACAGCATATTTCTTTTTATTATTGAGTTGTATTATATTGTATTCTACTTGTTTATCCAATTATCTATTGAAGAACATTTTAGTTGCTTCCAATTTTTTATAGTTTTGAATAAAGCAAGTATAAATATTTGTGTGCAGATCTTATATAGGCATCATTTTTACCTCATTGGGTAGGTACTCAGAAATAGGATTACGAGATCACATGCTAAGGCTGTATTCAGCTTTGTAAGAAGCTACTAGACTCTCTTCCAAAGTGGCTTTCTTTGTCAATATAACGTATAAGAAAATACTATGAACTATATGGTTTAACCAAGAGATGCTTCTGGAAGCTGGAAGGTGTGGGTGAAGATTATGGTGCCAACAGTTCCATTTCTTGGTGATGATCCTTTCCCCAGCTTGAGGTTGCATCCTTGCTTTCACAGTACCTTGCTCTGTTATAGAGAATGGGAGTTCTGATGTTTTTTCTTCTATAAAACCAGTAACCCATTATGAACTTGTATTAATGATGGTTCTCTGGAAGAAATAACCAATAGTGAGTTAGTGAGTGAGTGAGTGTGTGTGTGTGTGTGTTTAAAAATAGGATTTATTGGATTGACTTTCCATGGTAGTGACGGGATAATCTAATGATGGTAGTTTGTACTTTAAAAAGGCAGGGAACATGGTAACTGCTTAATTTAGAAAGTTGATTGTTTCAGCAGCCCCATGCCAAGGTTGAAGGCCTGGAAGCTCCCTAGAAATTCATTGAAAGGTCCAGAAAACTAGAATTTGGTGGCAGCAGGTTGTGCACACTTATCTGGCCTGCCAGCCTTGGAAGGTTCTACCCATGTTCAGGGCAGATCTTTTCTCACAGCCCCACACTCACTTTTCCTGATACGAGAAGCCCAATGTGGCCAGAGATAAATCCTCTCTCACAATTCAACATAATTGCTGTGTTTCCTGGTAGGAGCTATTTCTTCATGTAGAAGCACCCTATACCCTGATCTGGATCTAAAAATTACAGAACCCCAAAGTATATTGTCATGGAACAGAAAAAAGAAATTTGGTTAGGGGACCACTAAGGTTGATGGTGAGTGATACTGTTTCTATTGCCCTATAACAAAGCCCATGGTTTCTCTTTAATGGAGTTAATTTCCTTAACAGTTCCAGCCCTTTGTGCCATATCTGCCAGGTCCATGACAAAAATACTCACACTTCTTTCCTTGTCAAACTCAATGCTTCTTACCATCTTTCTGCTTCTAGTTTCTCCCCATCACACTCCCCACTATAAATCTGCTAAAAAACAATATAGCCAACTGGCCACTGGGTATTCAAACACATGAATTTGTGCAATTTCAGATCAAAACCATAACAGATCAAAACCATGAATTCACAGCCTTATCTAAACATCCAGGAAATCCAGGACACAATGAGAAGACCAAACCTAATAGGAGTGGATAATAGGAGTGGATGAGAATGAAGATTTTGAACTCAAAGGACCAGCAAACATCTTCAACAAAATTATAGAAGAAAACTTCCCAAATCTAAAGAAAGAGATGCCCATGAACATACAAGAAGCCTACAGAACTCCAAATAGACTGGACCAGAAAAGAAATACCTCCCGACACATAATAATCAGAACAACAAATGCACTAAATAAAGATAGAATACTAAAAGTAGTAAGAGAAAAAGGCCAAGTAACATATAAAGGCAAGCCTATCAGAATTACACCAGATTTTTCACCAGAGACTATGAAAGCCAGAAGATCCTGGACAGATGTTATACAGACACTAAAAGAACACAAATTCCAGCCCAGGCTATTGGTATACTTTAAACTAATGACACTTTAAAGTCATTATTGGCATATTTGGTCTTCTAAAACAGCTTAGTTTCAATATATGAGAACTAGCCACAGATATCATGAGACTGACGATAGAAGGAAGACAGATTCAAGATTGCAGGGTCACTTGTGAGTGTTCGCTGATTCGCCCGCGAATGAGGACACCACACACAATAGGGTTCTTCTGCAGTAAGCTTTATGCGTCTTGAGAGGGAGAGCATAAGCTTCACAACCGGAGACCCCAGGCAGTCCGAGCCCCTCCTTTTTATAGGAAATTCTCCCCGCCTCGGACGTGGCAAGCCATGATTGGCTCAACACTGATCACCCCATATGACGTTATCCCTGAGGCGGAGCTGCCCGGGGCGGGGATTTCCAGCGCAGGCGCAAACTAGATGTTTACTAGTTGGTACTGAGGAAATGACTCAGTACCGGAAGATAGCGGCGCCCCACATCTCCCCCTTTTTTGTCTAATAAAACCAACTGGACACCCAGTATGAGAGGACGGGAACATTGGCCGAATCCTCTTACTCAGAGATGTAAGAACTATGTCCGCAAGCAACAACTAGGCTTGAGTGGGACCCGAAGTTGCTCCGACCTGTCCCTCTGCCATTTTTTCGAGGAGGGGAAGACTAGGGCAGGAAACCCCCACTAGACGGCATATTCCCCAGGTGGGACGGGGGGACCACCTGTGCGATGCATTGCTCTACAATCCTCTAGGGCTGCTGAAGCTCACCCGCTAAGGCGTGGGCAGCCAGCGACCAGTGGTGCAAATCAATTTTGTTTAAGCGCCGCCAACCATACCTGTGCAGATTGCCCCTGCTCCAGGGCAGCAAGCTCCTGGGATATCATGATTTTGTCTCTATTATTTTTCTTATATAATTTGCAAATTAACCATAGGCTAAATACCGATCCGAAGCAAAGGAGAATTCCAAACAAACCCACCCCCACCCATTCCTTAAAATAAGAAACAGCAGAAGAAATCCATGACGAAAAGCCTTCGGTCAAGGAGAGGTCAAGTCTGGTGGAATTGATTTGGACGATGGCCAATCGAAGTTTCTGGAGGGTTTGGTCAAAATCAGACGTCCAATTATATAGCAGCTGTTGGGACAAACTCTTAGAAAGATTAGCGGCATATGTGAAATTATTATATTGTACTGATGTGATGCATAACCCTGGCATTCTAACTTCACATCCCAACTGCGCGAGTTGCCAGAGGATATCAATTTGTTCTTGAACCAAATCTATACGTTGATTAACCAGTAATAATCCTCCCCGGAGCTGGGTATAGGCAAGATGGCTATCTTCAATTGCTGCAGACACAGCGGCCGACAGTTGATTAATAGTATCTGCGGTCTGCACAGTCCCTGACAGGGCCAGAGCTGATGCAGTTACTGAGGCGGTTATGCCTACAGCAGCCACAATTCCTACGATCACTGCAGAGACACCAAAATCCCTCTTTTCCCTAAAAAGGGACAGGGAGCTGGGGGCCACCACCGGGACTGGAACAAAGCGGGGCAAACGGACAACCATGGCAAAGGAAAAAGCCTTGGCATCCCAGCATGTAGCATAAAAGCAGGAATAATTTTGACAATAAATGTCAGTCAAATTATTAGGCAAGGTAGAATTACTAACAAGCCAAAGAAAAGGGGGCCAAACACAAACAGGCGTAGGGGGATGTTGAAACTGTTGAGGCGATCCCACCCACCATGTGGAGGAGGAATTTAGGCTGAATCGCATAAAACCCCTTTGGGACCAGCCTCCCTCTATTAATGCCAGAGGCGTAATATCGGTGCAGCTTCCATTAATGCCACACAAAAGCCACAAATTGAAAGGATAGCCAATGGCCGAGGGATTATCTTCGCCATTGCGTCTTGCCACATTATATGAACCATTAATCAAGGGTGGGGATAATGTGAAATAATCATTAACTCGCCCCACTCGACGCGCTTGGCAGCCGGCCCAAGGCAGGGAGGAAAACAGCTCGTCCTTTGCTACACAAAAGGGGGCTAACCTTGGTTGCTGATACTCAGTATGATTAATAATTTTTGTTACCTTGGGCCAATCTCCAGACAAATCAACAAGATCTCCACCATAAAATGTATCATTCATTTGTGCATTGGGAATATGGACAACATACTGATAGGATAACCCAATGCACTCGGTCAAAGAACTATTGAGGGAGAAACATAAGCTCCCCCTCAAATTATGTTTTCTCTGTTCAGTGACCTTTTCAATCTGGGGATCCCACGGTAAATATGGAAGTCCATGACTTTCGTTGGTAGAAAAAAGGCGGGGAAATACCTGAGCATCATACATCACCGGCATGGGGAGTGGGAATGTTGACATTATTCCCCATCGAAGCCCTTTTTCCTGGGACATCACTTGCAGAGGCAGGATGATTCCCAATATCAGCAGGGCGATCTTCATCATCTTGGGGTATTGATCGTGTTAGTCTTTCTGGGACCCAGAATGGATTTTGTTCGTTCTGCGGGAAAACACAAACAGCTCCCCTGGATCTTATTAGAATAGGATCCGGGCCTCTCCATTTGTTGGTTAGGACATCTTTCCATTTTATTAATTCTTTGGGTCTAGTTGGTTCAGAACAATGTCGTTCCGCTGCAGTATGGCCATGTGCATCAAGATTTAAAAAATTGAGGGTGAATAGTGCCAATGACACAGACACCTTTGGCGTACGGGGTATAGCTTCATCAGCGCCCCCTTTTTGTTTAACAACATAAGATTTAAGGGTCCGATGTGCTCTCTCAACAATGCCTTGACCTTGTGGGTTATATGGGATACCAGTTAGATGCGTTACTCCCATTTGGCGACAAAAGCTTTGAAATTTTTGCGAAGTATAAGCTGGCCCGTTATCAGTTTTAATAAATTTAGGTTGTCCCCAAGCGCTCCAAGCCTCGAGGCAGTGTTGGATCGCATGTGTTGCCTTTTCTCCCACATGGGGAGATGCAAAAATAATGCCAGAGCAGGTATCAACGGACACATGAAGATATTGTAACTTGCCAAAGGAGGGAACATGTGTGACATCCATTTGCCATATTTGTAAAGGCTGAACGCCGCGGGGGTTGATCCCCACATGAGGGAGGGGCAGAAATTCACAGCAATTTTGGCAGCTAGTGACGATGTCACGAGCTTCTTTCCTAGTCAAGGAGAAGCGACGGCGCAACGTTTCTGCCGTTACGTGAAAGCGATTGTGGAATCCTTTTGCGGCTTCCACAGAGGATGACAGGGCTGTGGCTATTAATTTGGTGGCTTTGTCTGCCAAGTCATTACCCAGGGACATGGGGCCAGGTAGGCCTGAATGAGCCCTGATATGAGTGATGAAAACTGGGAATTTTCTTTGAAGCAACACCGATTGTATTTCTTGAAAAATTTGTGCTAAAGTGCTAGAGGGTTTGATTACTCCAGCCACCTCCAGCAAGTTTACTGCATTTACTACATAACTAGAATCTGACACAATATTGAGGGGTTCAGAGAAGGTTTTTAATACCTCCAGAACTACTAGACACTCTATTACTTGAGGTGATGCTTCTTTATATTGTTTGGAACATATTTTGCCATTGACCACAAAGGCCCCTACACCATTCTTGGAGCCATCGGTATACACCATGAGCCCTTCCTTAATTGGGTTTCTTACCGTTACATGCGGAAACACAATTGACTGGCTCTGGGCAAAGTGTAGGATCGGGTGTTTGGGATAGTGATTGTCTATGCTTCCAGGGAAAGTTGTAACTAGTATAGCCCAGTCATTAGATGCGGCGGCCAAGGTCTGAACTTGCACAGAGGTATAAGGCACCACCAAGAGGTGGGGGCTACGCCCGAAATGGGTGATGGCCGCTTTATAGCCTCTGAGTGCAAGCTGAGCTATGGCTTCAGGATACCAATGTATTATTTTTGCTGGGGATACATTTGGGTGAACCCATAGCAGGGGCCCATTCTGCCAAAGAACGGCAGTTGGCAAATGGGCAGTTTGTAAGACACACAGACTAAAGGGTTGTGATTCTTCGATACGGAGCAGCTGCACTTGTGTCAGGGCCATTTCCACCTTTTGTAGGGCCAGATCAGCAGCTGGAGTCAATGTTCGGGGGGACGTGATGTGCGAATCTCCTTCTAAGATATTGAACAAAGATCTTAATTCCGAAGTGGGGATTTTTAAAAAGGGTCTAAGCCAGTTAATGTCCCCCAACAATTTCTGAAAATCATTTAGGGTATGGAGGTGGTCCCTTCTTATCTCTAATTTTTGAGGTATGATGTTATTTGGTGTCACCATGGTACCCAGGAACTGTCCAGTATTTGAAATTTGGACCTTTTCTACAGCTATTTGAAGTCCCCATTGACTCAAAGTTTTAAGTAAAAGGGGGTAGGCCTTTTGAAGCAGGCCAAGGTCCTTATGGCACAGAAGGATGTCGTCCATATAATGAAGCATGACTAACGAGGGAAATTGATCCCTTACTGGAGAAAGGGCCTCCTGCACATAAAGTTGGCACATAGTAGGGCTGTTGGACATTCCTTGTGGTAGAACCTTCCATTGGTACCTTTTATCAGGTTCCATATGATTAACAGAGGGTATAGTAAAAGCAAATCTGGGCCTATCTATTGGACATAGAGGTATAGAAAAGAAACAGTCTTTAATATCTATTATAATCAAATTCCAACCCCTGGGCAGGGCGGAGAGCACAGGAAGGCCTCTTTGCACAGGGCCGAACAAATGCATTTGTTCATTAATGGCTCTAAGGTCATGGAGCAACCTCCATTTCCCTGATCTTTTCTTAATAACAAATATGGGAGTATTCCAGGGGGAGGTAGAAGGTTCTATATGATCCAATTTTAGTTGTTCATTTACTAATTGTATTGCGGCCTCCATTTTTTCAGAGGATAGGGGCCATTGAGGGACCCACACCGGGTCCTCTGTTTTCCACGGTATAGGCCGAACCGTCCCCATGGCCCCTAGGAAAAACCCAGTCCTTGTCGGGCTATATTTCCTACTGGTGAAATAGGCTCAATTCCTCCTTGCTCTGACCGTCCTAATCCTTTGCCTGTCCTGTAGCCCATCTTTAGCATCATGTTTTTTGCCTTGTTCAAGCCTTCCCCCAACACGATTTTTTCATTGGACAGGGTTAGGCCCAAATGTTGCATAATGTCTCTCCCCCAAAGGTTTACTGGGAGCGGGAGCACATAAGGTTCGAATTTACCCTTTTGTCCCTCAGGAGCCTTCCAGGTCAAACTCATCGAGCTTATGGCAGGGCATGAATGATATCCCAGGCCTTGTAGAGAGTGGGACGATTTTGTAGTGGGCCAAGCTTTTGGCCACCAGTGCGTGGATATAATGCTTTTGTCTGCCCCGGTATCAAGAATACCTTCAAACCTTTTTCCATTTACTTCGAGGCAGAGTTTGGGCCTTTCATTCAGGGATACAACAAGGTAGGCTGAATCAGTTCCTGACGACCCCATCGTTTTGGGACTGGGGCTTGGGGAGCCCTCCCAGAGGGTGTCGGGGAGGAGCAGCAATTGAGCTATCCTATCCCCTGCACTGATGGAAAACACGCCCCTGGGGCTGGAACATAAGACCTGTATTTCGGGGGAGTGTAGGTGGTCAACAACCCCAGGATGGACCACTAGGCCCCGTAAGGTGAGTGATCCTCGTCCGAGGATAAGGCCCATGGTCCCAGGGGGCAAAGGTGACATTGGCTCTATAGGTACTGGTTGGATACTCATTTGGGGCATTAGTAGGAGGTCGGAGGCGGCGCGCAGGTCCACCCTTGTGGGTCTTCCTGGGTCGCTTCTTTCGCCATCCCGGAGGTTCTGACAAACCGGTTCCCATATCTTTGAGGGCCCTGGGACCGTGGGCCCAATGACCCGTTTTTTGACACATTGGGAGCAGGAACATTTAATGGAGGCAAAAGCCTTCCCTGTATATCTCGCACTGAGCGACATTGATCTGCTCTGTGGTACCCTTTACCACACCTCGTGCAGAGGGTCAAGACCCCCCCCCCCTTCTTGTCTGGGGCTTTGCAATCTCTTTTGAAATGTCCAGGCTTACCACAATTAAAACAGGCCCGTTCACCGGTCTTCTTTTGTGGAGGATGCTTTTGTGCTAACATGATGGCGGCCGCGAGGCCAGTATTGCTAAGTGGACCTCCAAGCTCTCTACACACTCTTAGCCATTCTTGCAGCCCTTTTGATTTTCTAGGAGCAATGGCATTCCTGCATTCCTGGGTGGCTTGTTCAAAGATCAGTTGCTCAATAAAGGGTCCTATCCCCTCTGGGTCCCCAAAGATTTTTCCTGCCGCCTCCATCATGCGTGCGACGAAGTCGGCAAAGGGCTCCTGGGGCCCTTGAACAATTTTTGTAAGCTGATTGGTGGTTTCTCCCTTGCGATTAAGTGACTTCCAGGCCCGTATGGCTGTGCTGGAAATCTGGGCGTACGCCCCCCAATGGTAATTAATTTGATCTGCGGCCCACGGGCCTTGGCCTGTTAAAAGGTCAAATGTCCAATCCCGCTGCTCTTGCGTAAGGGCTATTGCGTTGGCCCTGGCCTGGGACTGGGCTGCCTCATGCCACAAGGCTTTCCATTCTATGTATTGTCCCATAGTAGGCAAGGCGGCCTTAACCACCATTTGCCAATCACTAGGTGTCATGGCAGTTTGTGCCATTCTTTCAAGAATCATAATAGTAAAATTAGCATTGGGACCATATTTTCTTACTGATTCTGCAAGATCTTTTATCTGACTATAGTCTACAGGAGCGTAGATTCTCCCCCCTTCCTGTTCATAAACAGGAAACGCTAAGTGTAGCTTGCGGAGGATCCTTTGGGGAAAAAAGGAAATTGTGGATGACCGGGCCTCATAAGGTGGGGGAGCGGAGGGAATGGCGGCAGCCAACAATCTCCTATCCTTAGAGGAGACACCGGACGCGGGCTTACTTGACTTAGGTCGCCCGCCTTCATCTGGGTGATACCTTTCTCCTTTATATCTAACTGCTTCTTCTTCTAACTCGCCCTCTTCCTCCGAGGTCAGTTTACTATCCTCGGTTTCGGAAGAATCCGAGGTATCTCTTAGGTGGAGGGCAGCCAGTTCTCGGGTCGGATATAACCCGGGCTTGCTGCTCCCCTTCTCTCCCCCGGGAGGTCCTTTTTCACTTCCCTTTTTTGCCTTTTTTACGGTTTTTGTGCGCACACCCATCCTCTCACTACGCTCGGATTCTGACATACCTTCCTGCATAGCTTCTAAAACCTTTTGCCCTTTCTTTCGCTCCTCCTCACAGGCCTCATCTTCAAGACAACTCTTAACTAGTTTCCATATGGCCTTAACTCCCAACCTGAGGTCTGAACAGGTTTCTAGATCGTTACCTAGCTTACTCCATGACAGCAGCGTCAGAGATCCTGACACCGCATACCAGGGAGCTACTCGATCAACTTCCTCGACAAAGCGGCGAAGAACTCTGTCCCCAAGCTTCAGGTCCCTTCTTTTGAGAAGTTCTTTTAATGAAGTTTGTACTGATTGAGAAGCCCCCATGATACTCTAAAGGAGACTGCAGTTTATGTCTCCGGGATCGTATAGGCGCGTTCCGCTCTTTGCTCTTTTATTTACGAGAGACTGACGCGCGCTAGGGTTGTAAGAACTTCAATTTAACACAACCTTCTATGTTCACAAAGGAAGAGGGCTAGGAACCATACAACCAAGGCCACGAGGACGATAATTAAAGCCTCGGGCAATCCCTCCCACGGCCCGGTTAGTTGAAGGGAGTGCAAAAGGGTCAGGTAAAATTCAGGCATACCTTTCCGAGACGTAGTTCCTGCAGTTCTGGACCCTCCCCGTCACCGAGGGATCTCCGACGGTGCTCGCGATGTTCTTCGTATCCCGGGTTTCCGACACCAGATGTGAGTGTTCGCTGATTCGCCCGCGAATGAGGACACCACACACAATAGGGTTCTTCTGCAGTAAGCTTTATGCGTCTTGAGAGGGAGAGCATAAGCTTCACAACCGGAGACCCCAGGCAGTCCGAGCCCCTCCTTTTTATAGGAAATTCTCCCCGCCTCGGACGTGGCAAGCCATGATTGGCTCAACACTGATCACCCCATATGACGTTATCCCTGAGGCGGAGCTGCCCGGGGCGGGGATTTCCAGCGCAGGCGCAAACTAGATGTTTACTAGTTGGTACTGAGGAAATGACTCAGTACCGGAAGATAGCGGCGCCCCACAGTCACTTATTGGGAACTGACAGAAGCATCGCCCTGAATGGTAGCATGATTACATGTATTTTCGTGATTTTAGCCAGAAAAATAAGGGCGTGACTTCATCCAAGCCAGAACATACCTGCTTTATCTCAAGCTAATATCAGAGACAAGCACCTTTCTGGTTCTAGGGTCTAACCAGGGTCCTCATTCTGATATGGTTTTGTCTTTGGCCAATGTGATAAGAAGTTGTGCATAGACTATCGATCAGAACCTCTCAAGGGCAACCATAGCAGTTGTAAGTAAAGATGGCTACAGTTATGGCAAGCAAAATCTATAAAGTTGAATGAGGGAGTCTATACTATGTTTTTATTTGTTGCCTTGTTTTTTTGTTTGCTGTTAAATTTACCTGTTTTCCTACCTTATTGTATAAAGATTACATTTTTTCTCTTGCCTTAGCATATCAATTATAACCCTTCCTAGCAATTGCTCTGGAGTTTGTAATATATGTTTATAACGAATCTATGTCTACTTTTAAATATACATTCTTTCATAGATATTGCTACCACCTTATAATCAAAGTATTCTGAGTTCTTTTCTCCCAGCTTTTGTAACATTATTATCATCCATTGTACTTTCAGACAAATTAATTGGAAAGAATTGGGGTGTATAGTTCAGCAAGTAGCATGCTTACCTAGCATTCGCAAAGCCCTGAATTTGATCCTTGACATTGTAAAACCCTGCCATGGTGGCACATATTTGTAATCCCAGAGAGGAAGGAACACAGAAACAGGAGGAGGATTAGAAATTCAAGGTCATCTGTAGTTTTCATTACATGTTATTCACTATTTGTAATTATTCCACATCCTTGGGCAGGTTTTACATATATATATATATATATATATATATATATATATATATATATATACACACACACACACACACACACACACACACACATATATATTCATGGTCCTCCTGTCAAGCTCCCAAGAGCTGGGGTAACAGGTATGTGTTATGATGCCAAGATTATCTCCTGAAATCCCATTGCATCCTTTTCATTCCGTGTTATAAGTACATCGTCATGTCTTTAAGCTTACTGACACTTTTGCTGGGTCATGTCTAATCCTGTGTGATCTGACGAGGCCATTCAGAGTTTCTTCCATTTCAATTAGAATGCTTTTGTTTGCTAGCATTTCATCTTCATCTTTTCAGGGTTTTATCCACACCTATCCTACTCATTTGCTCTTACTTGTACACTTTTCCATTTCTTAAGATATTAATCATAGTCATTTTAAAATTTCTAAACTGATTACTCCAAAACTCTCTGCTGTATCTGAATTAGACTCTGATAGTGTCTTTGTCCCTCAACTGTATTATGTTTATATCTTTGAGCATGAGGTTTTGCTGAAAGCCAGGTATCATGAAAAAAAATGGTCTTTTAGCATAAGGCTTTATGTTTATTTGACTGGAAGACAAGCTGTGTTTAATGTTCAGTCTAGCTGTGGATTCAGATGCATTAGATTCCTTTAGTGATGTGTTGTCCTAGACCTTCCTTGAGACTTCTTAAAGGGGCAGGTCTTTCAGCTCTAGTTCTTAGTTATGCCTCAGTCCTGCTGACATGGTTGTATGGGAGGAAGGGTGTTTTAAGGCACTGTGCTTATTTCTCAGACGTTAGTGATCCTTAGTTGTACTTTTCATTTCCACCATGTAGGTGAGCCTTGGTGAGACCCCAGTAGGCAGACACTGTTGAAGAGAACAGAGGACTCTGTGAAGTACAAATTAAGTTATCACAATATGTGAAAAATTTCTGAAACTGAACAAAGTATAGTAAGTTTTATTATAATGATATAATGATCACAAATAGTAATAAAAGGAATATGAAAATAAGTTCTAAATGAAATGCTTCATTTATTTTTATGTTTTCTGTTACGCTACATAGAAATATTCAATGTAAGATTCTTCTAAGTGAATTTCATTATAGTCTTCAAGTTAAAAACCCAGTGTGAAACCCACAAAATTCTGAATGATGGGCAGATAATTTTCTAGCAATAATACATGAATAGAGTAATTTCTTCTGGCTCTGTGCTTCATGTAAAAATTAATTATAGTATCTGACACCATTTGATAATTAAATTATATTTTCTACAGTATTTATCACTCTCAAAGATGATTTTTTTTTCTGAAAAAAAGTACCCAGCTCCCTAGAAAGTGTACAGTGACAACAAAAGTGACTAAAACAATAATAGTATTTCTCTTCCTGACTGTGCTATGTAGGTAGCATGTATTAATGAAATGCTCCGTGGATCTAAGGCAGGACTCATATTTTCTGAAGTAATGAGTGGCAAGAAGACTTAGAGATATCTAGGTAACTTTTTCTAAGTACTTATCTTACGCTTTTCTAGGTATTCAAGGTGTAAATTGTTACCTAGCAAACTGGTAAATGTATAAAGGCAGGACCTGAATAGTATTGACTGTTTGCATCTTGAAAATTGGTAAAGCTGGTAAGTAGTGTTGACAACCCTCAACATTTACTGTAACACTGAGATTGAACTGCTGATGGTAGGCTCACTTACAACCAAGTGATTCTTTCCTACATCAGACTGTGGGGTCTCTATTAAGTACAATACTAATATATGATTAGAAATTCATTTGTTCAATTAAGCATCTATCTTGTCCTTATTATGAACCTGAGATAGTAGTAGTTGCTGAGACAACAAAGAAGGAATTGTTACTGAGAAGGAACAAAGCATTTGGAGAAAGCTAGCTTTGAGCTCTCATCCCTGCTGTTCTCTTTATACTTGAGATAAAGATAGAAATATGGTTCCAGCCCTTCCTGTTGGCGCCAGCACCAGGGCACCTTGGGCGCGGAGTTTGTGAACACCCCCAAGGTCCCCACAGGACTCTCCACGGGATCTCAGGACCTCTGGTGAATGGAACACAACTTCTGCCAGGAAGCAGGTTCGAATGCCAGATATCTGGGCACCTTCCCTGCAAGAGGAGAGCTTGCCTGCAGAGAGTACTCTGACCACTGAAACTCAGGAGAGAGCTAGTCTTCCAGGTCTGCTGATAGAGGCTAACATAATCACCTGAGGAACAAGCTCTAACCAGAGACAACTATAACAACTAACTCCAGAGATTACCAGATGGCAAAAGGCAAACGTAAGAATCTTACTAACAGAAACCAAGACCACTCACCATCATCAGAACACAGCACTCCCACCCCACCCAGTCCTGGGCACCCCAACACACCCGAAAAGCTAGACCCAGATTTAAAGGCATATCTCATGATGATGGTAGAGGACATCAAGAAGGACTTTAATAACTCACTTAAAAAACAAATACAGGAGAACACTGCTAAACAGGTAGAAGACCTTAAAGAGGAAGCACAAAAATCCCTTAAAGAATTGCAGGAAAACATGACCAAACAGGTGATGGAATTGAATAAAACCATCCAAGAACTAAAAAGGGAAGAAAACACAATAAAGAAAACCCAAAGTGAGGCAACGCTGGAGATAGAAACCCTAGGAAAGAAATCTGGAACCATAGATGCGAGCATCAGCAACAGAATACAAGAGACGGAAGAGAGAATCTCAAGCGCAGAAGATTCCATAGAGAACATAGGCACAACAATCAAAGAAAATACAAAATGCAAAAAGATCCTAATTCAAAACATCCAGGAAATCCAGGACACAATGAGAAGACCAAACCTATGGATAATAGGAGTAGATGAGAATGAAGATTTTCAACTTAAAGGCCCAGCAAATATCTTCAACAAAATTATACAAGAAAAAGCTTCCCAAACCTAAAGAAAGAGATGCCCATGAACATACAAGAAGCCTACAGAACTCCAAATAGACTGGACCAGAAAAGAAATTCCTCCCGACACATAATAATCAGAACAACAAATGCACTAAATAAAGACAGAATATTAAAAGCAGTAAGGGGAAAAGGTCAAGTAACATATAAAGACAGGCCTATCAGAAATACACCAGACTTTTCACCAGAGACTATGAAAGCCAGAAGATCCTGCAAAGATGTTATACAGACACTAAGAGAACACAAATGCCAGCCCAGGCTACTATACCCAGCCAAACTCTCAATTACCATAGATGGAGAAACCAAAGTATTCCACAACAAAACCAAATTCACACATTGTCTTTCCACGAATCCAGCCCTTCAAAGGATAATAACAGAAAAAAAACAATACAAGGACGGAAACCACACCCTAGAAAAAGCAAGAAAGTAATCCCTCAACAAACCAAAAAGAAGACAGCCACAAGAACAGAATCCCAACTTTAACAACAAAAATAACAGGAAGCAACAACTACTTTTCCTTAATAACTCTTAATATCAATGGACTCAATTCCCAAATAAAAAGACATAGACTAACAGACTGGCTACATAAACAGGACCCAGCTTTTTGCTGCTTACAGGAAACCCACCTCAGGGAAAAAGACAGACACTACCTCAGAGTGAAAAGCTGGAAAACAATTTTCCAAGCAAATGGTCTGAAGAAACAAGCTGGAGTAGCCATTCTAATATCGAATAAAATCGACTTTCAACCCAAAGTTATCAAAAAAGACAAGGAGAGACACTTCATACTCATCAAAGGTAAAATCCTCCAAGAGGAACTCTCAGTTCTGAATATCTATGCTCCAAAAGCAAGGGCAGCCACATTCATTAAAGACACTTTAGTAAAGCTCAAAGTACACATCACACCTCACACAATAATAGTGGGAGACTTCAACACACCACTTTCATCAATGGACAGATCATGGAAACAGAAACAAAACAGGGACACAGTGAAACTAACAGAAGTTATGAAACAAATGGGTTTAACAGATATCTACAGAATATTTTATCCTAAAATGAAAGGATATACCTTCTTCTCAGCACCTCATGGTACCTTCTCCAAAATTGACCATATAATTTGTCACAAAACAGGCCTCAACAGATACAAAAATATTGAAATTGTCCCATGCATCCTATCAGACCACAATGGACTAAGGCTGATGTTCAATAACAGCATAAATAATAGAAAGCCGACGTTCACGTGGAAACTGAACAACACTCTTCTCAATGATACCTTGGTCAAGGAAGGAATAAAGAAAGAAATTAAAGACTTTTTAGAGTTTAATGAAAATGAAGCCTCAACATACCCAAACCTATGGGACACAATGAAAGCATTTCTAAGAGGGAAACTCATAGTTCTGAGTGCCTCCAAAAAGAAACTGGAGAGAGCACACACTAGCAGCCTGACAAAACATCTAAAAGCCCTAGAAAAAAAGGAAGAAAATTCACCCAAGAGGAGTAGACGGCAGGAAATAATCAAACTCAGGGGTGAAATCAACCAAGTGGAAACAAGAAGAACTATTCAAAGAATTAACCAAACTCGGAGTTGGTTCTTTGAAAAAATCAACAAGATAGATAAACCCTTAGCCAGACTCACTAGATCGCACAGGGATAGCATCCTAATTTACAAAATCAGAAATGAAAAGGGAGACATAACAACAGATCCTGAAGAAATCCAAAACACCATCAGATCCTTCTACAAAAGGCTATACTCAACAAAAACTGGAAAACCTGGAGGAAATGGACAAATTTCTAGACAGATACCAGGTACCAAAGTTAAATCAGGATCAAGTTAACGATCTAAACAGTCCCATATCCACTAAAGAAATAGAAGCAGTCATTAATAGTCTCCCAGCCAAAAAAAGCCCAGGACCAGATGGGTTTAGTGCAGAGTTCTACCAGACCTTCAAAGAAGATCTAATTCCAGTTCTGCACAAACTATTCCACAAAATTGAAGTAGAAGGAACTCTACCCAACTCATTCTATGAAGCCACAGTTACTCTGATACCTAAACCACAGAAAGATCCAACAAAGATAGAAACTTCAGACCAATTTCCCTTATGAATATAGATGCAAAAATCCTCAATAAAATTCTCGCTAACCGAATCCAAGAACACATTAAAGCAATCATCCATCCTGACCAAGTAGGTTTCATTCCAGGGATGCAGGGATGGTTTAATATATGGAAATCCATCAACGTAATCCATTATATAAACAAACTCAAAGACAAAAACCACATGATCATCTCATTGGATGAGGAAAAAGCATTCGACAAGATCCAACACCCATTCATGATAAAAGTCTTGGAAAGATCAGGAATTCAAGGCCCATACCTAAACATGATAAAAGCAATCTACAGCAAACCAGTAGCCAACATCAAAGTAAATGGTCAGAAGCTTGAAGCAATCTCACTAAAATCAGGGACTAGACAAGGCTGTCCACTCTCTCCATACCTATTCAACATTGTACTTGAAGTCCTAGCCAGAGCAATTTGACAACAAAAGGAGATCAAGGGGATACAAATTGGAAAAGATGAAGTCAAAATATCACTCTTTGCAGATGACATGATAGTATACATAAGTGACCCTAAAAATTCCACCAGAGAACTCCTAAACCTGATAAACAGCTTCAGTGAAGTACGTGGATATAAAATTAACTCAAACAAGTCAGTGGCCTTTCTCTACACAAAGAATAAACAGGCTGAGAAAGAAATTAGGGAAACAACACCCTTCTCAATAGTCACAAATAATATAAAATATCTTGGCATGACTCTAACTAAGGAAGTGAAAGATCTGTATGATAAAAACTTTAAGTATCTGAAGAAAGAAATTAAAGAAGATCTCAGAAGATGGACAGATCTCCTATGCTCATGGATTGGCAGGATTAACATTGTAAAAATGGCTATCTTGCCAAAAGCAATCTACAGATTCAATGCAATCCCCATCAAAATTCCAACTCAATTCTTCAACGAATTAGAAAGAGCAATCTGCAAATTCATCTGGAATAACAAAAAACCTAGGATAGCAAAAACTCTTCTCAAGGATAAAAGAACCTCTAGTGGAATCACCATGCCTGACCTAAAGCTTTACTACAGAGCAATTGTAATAAAAATTGCATGGTACTGGTATAGTGACAGACAAGTAGACCAATGGAATAGAATTGAAGACCCAGAAATGAACCCACACACTTATGGTCACTTGATCTTCGACAAGGGAGCTAAAACCATCCAGTGGAAGAAAGACAGCATTTTCAACAAATGGTGCTGGCACAACTGGTTATTATCATGTAGAAGATTGCGAATTGATCCATTCCTATCTCCTTGTACTAAGATCAAATCTAAGTGGATCAAGGAACTTCACATAAAACCAGAGACACTGAAACTTATAGAGGAGAAAGTGGGGAAAAGCCTTGAAGATATGGGCACAGGGGGAAAATTCCTGAATAGAACAGCAATGGCTTGCACAGTAAGATCGAGAATTGACAAGTGGGACCTCATGAAACTGCAAAGCTTCTGCAAGGCAAAAGACACCGTCAATAAGACAAAAAAACCACCAACAGATTGGGAAAGGATCTTTACCTATCCTAAATCAGATAGGGGACTAATATCCAATATATATAAAGAACTCAAGAAGGTGGACTCCAGAAAATCAAATAACCCCATTAAAAAATGGGGCTCAGAACTGAACAAAGAATTCTCACCTGAGAAATACCAAATGGCAGAGAAGCACCTGAAAAAATGTTCAACATCTTTAATCATCAGGGAAATGCAACTCAAAATAACCCTGAGATTCCATCTCACACCAGTCAGAATGGCTAAGATCAAAAATTCAGGTGACAGCAGATGCTGGCGAGGATGTGGAGAAAGAGGAACATTGACATAGTACTACTGGAGGATCCAGCAATACCTCTCCTGGGCATATATCCAGAAGATGTCCCAACAGGTAAGAAGGACACATGCTCCACTATGTTCATAGAAGCCTTATTTATAATAGCCAAAAGCTGGAAAGAACCCAGATGCCCCTCAACAGAGGAATGGACACAGAAAATGTGGTACACATTGTGGTACACATTTACACAATGGAGTACTACTCAGCTATTAAATAGAATGAATTTATGAAATTCCTAGGCAAATGGATGGACCTGGAGGGCATCATCCTGAGTGAGGTAACTCAATCACAAAGGAACTCACACAATATGTACTCACTGATAAGTGGATATTAGCCCAAAACTTAGGATACCCAAGATATAAGATACAATTTGCTAAATGCATGAAACTCAGGAAGAATGAAGACCAAAGTGGGGACACTGTGCCCCTTCTTAGAATTGGGAACAAAACACCCATGGAAGGAGTTACAGAGACAAAGTTTGGAGCAGAGAGAAAAAGATGGACCATCTAGAGACTGCCATATCCTGGGATTCATCCCATAATCAGCTTCCAAACGCTGACACCATTGCATACACTAGCAAGATTATGCTGACAGGTCCCAGATATAGCTGTCTCTTGTGAGACTATGCCGGGGCCTAGCAAACACAGAAGTGGATGCTCATAGTCAGCTATTGGATGGATCACAGGGCCCCCAATGGAGGAGCTAGAGAAAATGCCCAAGGAGCTAAATTGATCTGCAACCCTATAGGTGGAACAACAATATGAACTAACCAGTACCCCGGAGCTCTTGTCTCTAGCATATGTATCAAAAGATGGCCTAGTAGGCCATCAGTGGAAAGGGAGGCCCATTGGTCGTGCAAACTTTATATGCCTCAGTACAGGGGAACGCCAGGGCCAAAAAGTGGGAGTGGTTGGGTAGGGGAGTGGGAGGGAGGGTATGGGGGACTTTTTGGATAGCATTGGAAATGTAAATGAGGAAGATACCTTATAAAAATATAAAAAAAGAAAAAAAGGAAATATGGTTCCAAAGCTCTGAGATGAGCCAGCCAAGGCTTTGTAGCCTGTTGATAGTTCAGCATCTCCAGGTTGAGCAGTGAGCTTTAAAGAGTGAGAAGTAGTGGTCATAGAATGGAAGGAGTTTCTTGCCCAGGTTTTAAAATAAGTTGAGCTGCCAGAGCCCCATTTTCCAGCCTAATTGAAAATTTCATGAGGAATATAATTATCAAGTTATATAATTGCACTTATCCTATGAAATTTAAACCAATGTCAAACCTGCCTTCCAAAGTACCAGACATGTCCTGCTTGCCTTATTTGCTACATTTATTTTCTTCCATTTTTAATCTCTTGTCAGTTAAGGTTTTGCACATTTTGCTTAATAGCACCTTTTATTCTTGTGTAGATATGATATCCCTGTGGTTCCCTGCTAAACAAATGGTGCTAATTTCCAGAGTAACATCTTTACAGAATGTGTTCATCTGTGGCACTGTACTGATTGTAACATGTTAGCTCTCTTTCTAGAGATGTTATTTAACTCAGGGAAAGTCAGATGGTTTATATCATGTCAGTAACAGCAGTGGTAATAGCATTGTCATAGGTACATGATGCCATGCCCAGCATCTCAGCCTGTTCCCACAGTGGAAACTGAGGCAGCTGAGCTGGGAAAACAGATGTTCTACAGACTAAGACGACACAAGAGTCTACCATGATGGTGATGACTGGAGAGACTTACGCTTCTAGAGGATTTTCTGCTCTAATCTTTGTTTCTAGGCCAAGATGCATGACTGTTTTATCAGCACTTTGTAAGCCACTAGAGTACAATTTGATGCTAAGTTATCCTCTGGTCTGTGCCACAGAATCCTTGCCTAGATTTGTTGTTATTTCCTTCCTCAACATATATTTTATTTCACTCTCTTATAATGTACTTAGAATTTCTAATTAAAATTCTGTGTCTGTGTGTGCATGCATATGCGCACACAGGTACATGCAGAAGTCAGAACAGAACCAATCTCAGATATTCCTCAGGTGCCATCCACTTTTGGAGGAAGTGGGAGAAAAGGGTCTGTGACTAGATTGATACTGATGTAGTAAATTAGGCTGGCAGGCCAACAAACCCAATAATATGCCTGTTTCTCTTTCCCTAGCACTAGGATTACAAGACTAAACTCATATCTTTTTGTTTGCAAGACATGCATTTACCAGTGGAATTATCTTCAGCCAGCCACTCTAGTTATGATTGCTTGGATCTTAGGATGTTAGAGTTGGCCTTTACCCTATCTTTAGGACTGAATTTTAACATGATTCAATATAATCAGGAGATAATTCAGCACAAAAAATATAAATGACTTAAATCCATCATGACACATCTCACTGCTAATGCTTCAAGTGTGATAATCATGGAAGAAGCTATAAAAGTCCCACTAAGCAAAAGG
This sequence comes from Mus caroli, assembly GCF_978045245.1. NCBI lineage: Eukaryota > Metazoa > Chordata > Mammalia > Rodentia > Muridae > Mus > Mus caroli. The sequence goes on from NW_028227269.1 coordinate 75,928,567, forward strand.
AACTTCAGCTTTTCAAACAACAGTGAAATTCTGATGGTATGCCTGCTTACTCTAGTCACCTTTTCCGATGTTTTTTCAAAGAATAAGTCAGTTACCTTTGGGTCCTTTCCTGTGGCTACGCACTGCCAAGAGATATGACAGATAGTAAAGCAGTAAATTGTGACTTTGTATAAGGAAAGGAAAGTTAGAATTTGATTCTGGTACATTTAATGAAGACATTCCTGTCTTCCCAGGTACCTGTTCCTTTTTTCTTGTGCTGCCACCCAGAGATGCTGCTTTATGGTCTCTGGGATCCTTGGGGCTGGAAAGATCAAATTAGGAGAAAAGTACTAACTTACTAAAAAACCACCAACCAAAATGTTGCCTAAATTTCTAAGAACTTACAGAAACTTGCAAGCCCTGAGAGACTGATGTCTAGTGTAATACACCACACCCTCATTGTGCTTGCACCATGACTTGAGTGGGGAGGTCAGAAGACAGCATGAGGAAGGCAGTCCCCGCTTCTGTGATGGGAGTCCTGGAAATAAACTCAAATCATCAGACAGACTTGGCGGCATGTACCTTTATCCACTGAATCTATATCTTTCTCTAGGTATCTATGGGATTAATAAATTTATTTCAGAAATTCAGAATTACTTCAGGGATCCTGCTATTTAATGTCATGGTCAGACAGACCTTGGTCTTTGTCTTTTGACATTGTCCTGTCCACCTGATTCTGTAACACACCCCCCACCACACACACACACACACACACACACACACACACACACACACACGCACGCGCGACATGTTGTCTGTAAGCTGCTCTTTTAGTCTCCAGTCCAGAATAATGCTGAGGTCTGGAGTCCACTTGCCTTTACAAGGTTTTCTGTTGCTAGGAAAGGTATGCAGCTCAGTCACTCTCAGGGAGTGCTATGCCATCTTTAAAGTGTCAATGTCACTGGAGCTGCACTGCGTTTCATGGGATTGAACTTAGAACTTTTCCCTCAGTTGGATGAAGCCTTCATACTGGCAATGATAATAGTCTTTTATGTTGTTGACAAAGTAGACCAGAGATAGAATTCATATAGCAGATGACAGTCTCATTTTTGTTCAAGAAGTGATTTCTATTCTGCTGAAGTGGGTAGAAAACAAAAGAGAAGTAGCTCAGGTGTTGACTTGTTAATAGCTTATCTTCTTTATTTTAGATTAGAATGGATCTCTGTTATTAAACAAGGATATAAATATTTATGCTGTTATAATGCCAAAAATAGACTTTGTACTTTTGGGGGGGGTGTTTGTTTTTTGTAAATGGTCATATTTGTATTCAAGTCAAAAATGTTTAAAGGGTTCCTCATACATTAGAGATCTCATAGCTTGTTAGACTTCAGGCTTGATCTCTTTTTATTCTTGGCTTCTCTGTCAAGGCTCAATTTAGTAAGAACTTAATTTAATTTGTTGTATATTGACATATACTCTTGAAGAAAATATAAATCCCAGAAACTTAGTCTTTATAAACATAAGTTTATAAAGTTAAAAAAAATCCTTACTGAAATATGAACAGAATATATTATTGGCTTAGACAGCGAGCTGTTTCTGAACAGAACAGAGTTTGGTCAAGTTGGGGAATAACATCAAATTTCCTAATATTTAAATAGCCAAAAGTCCCTACCCTTTAGCTTTATGATTTGTTGAAATGTTTGAAAAAGATAAAAGCTGCATACTGTGTTATTGCCTTAGTAAACGGCGTGAGTAAGACATGCCTTGGGTATGAAGCAGTCTCTGGAGTGAGAGCACTGCCATGTATTTCTCAGAGGCTGTATCTTGGCAGGTCGTCTCTTCTGGACCAAACTGTAGTTGTTTCTTGAGAGTTTTCAGCAGAACTGATTCCAAAATAAATAATGTTTTAAGAATGACTGCATTTGGCATTGTGTTTAGCTTTCTTGTATGTGTGTGTGTGGAGGAGCATGTGTATGTGTGTACACCTGCATGTACCACCTAGAGGTAAATATCAGGTCTTCTTTGATTCATCTCAGTCTTCTTTTTTCGTGTGTGTGTGTGTGTGTGTGTGTGTGTGTGTGCTTGCTTGCTTTTGTTTGTGTTAGACAGTCTTTGATTGAACTTAGAGCTAGCAGATTCATCTAGACTAGCTGGCCAACAAGTTTCAGAGATCCTTATGTTTTTGCCTCCCCAGTTCAATAGACCTGTGCTGGGAAGAGGGCTTTTTTTTTTTTTTAACCTCAGTGCTGGGGATCCTAACTTAGGTCCTCATATTTGCACACCAAGCACTTTACTTACTAAACAGTCTCTCCTGCCCCTAATGTTTATTAGCTTGCTATGCGCAGCATCTCATTTCATATTTAAAATACCTCTATAATAATTGATAATAATAACTATTACTGTCCTAACTTACAGATGAATGGGATAATGCTACTAATATTATATTCCAAATGAAGAAACTAGATTGAAGTTAAATATGTATCGTTTGAGGTAACACAACTATTACATGATAAAGATTAAACATCAGTGTTTGTGATTGCAAAGTTCTTACTCTTGATCACTGTGTGTTAGAATCAAAGTACCATGTACACTGATATTTACCCCAATACATTTTTCTTGACTTCTGTCCCTATTCTAGACATCAAAATGCAGGGAGTCTGTGATGGCATCTCACAGCAATTTCATTCAAAGTACTCCTAGTAAGGAAACTGGGGGAACATTGATGTGCCATGAAGAGGAAAAGATGTCCCTCAACCCCAGAATCTGTTTTAGGTTTCTTACTGACTAAGCATTAAGAACTTTTACACAGCTGGGTGGGGCATGAAGAAAATCACCAAGAAGAGTGTCTTTATAAAGACTCATTTTTCTTAGAGATCTCAACAGTGTTAAAACAGCAAGTGAACCATGACCTACCTAAGGCCTGAGTATATGTGACTTTTGTGTTTAACCTTATCATTATCAGCACATTTTTTTCATCTTTAAACTGAACAGTGTGCCTCATTATAGAGGAGGTTCTTTAAGATCAGAAAATAAAGTAAACAAGATTTTATGTTTCTGCTTAATTTTCAAACTTTTCTTTATCTTGGAACTTAGCTGTAAATTAATGTAACTTCATAAGCTGTATATATTCTTTGTAGAGTCTCTCTCTTTCCTCCCTCCCTCTCTCCCTTTTCCCTTTCTCCCAGTTCTTCCCTCTCTCCCTCCTTTCTTCTTCCTCCCCCTACACTTAGAAGTATGTATTATCACTTATCTTTTCTTCCCCTTTGTGTAAAAGAAATTTATTTATTTACTACTTATCTTCAATCCCTTTTTACAGTCATTGTCCCCCTCCTGGTCTACCCACCCACAGTTCCTCATCCCATTCCTCCTCCTACCCACCCCACAACTTCACCCCACTCCAGCCCTGGCTCCAAGAGGACTTCCCCACCCCACCTCCACCCTACCCCTCCAGCTCCAGGCCTGCCCACTCCCTGGGGCCTCAAGTCTCTCTAGGGTTAGGCGCTTCTTCTCTCACTGAAGTCAGACTAGGCAGTCCTCTGCTGTATGCGTGTCAAGGGCCTAGTATCAACCTAGTGCATGCTGCCTGGTTGGTGGCTCAGCATCTGAGAGATCTCGGGGGGGGGGGGGGGTCCAGGTAAGTTGAGACTGCTGGTCTTTCTATGAAGTTGCCTCCCTCCTCAGTTTCTTCCAGCCTTTCCCTAATTCAGCCACACAGATCCCCAACTTCAGTCTAATGGTTGTGTGTAAGTATCTGCATCTATCTCAGTCAGTTGCTTGTTGGAACACTTAGAGGACCGCCATGCTAGGCTTCTGTCTGTGAGCATACCATAGCATCAGTAATAGTGTAGGCCTTGGAGGCTCCCCTTGAGATGGGTCCCAGTTTGGGCCGGTCACTGGACCTCCTTTCCCTCAGTTTCTTCTCCGTTTTTGTCCCTGCAGTTCTTTTAGACTGGATCAATTTAGGGTCAGAGTTTTTGACTGTGGCATGACAACCCCATCCGTTTGATGCCCTGTGTTTCTACTGGAGGTAAACTCTACAAGTTTGCTCTCTACTTTTGGACATTATATTTAAGGTCCCTCCCTTTGAGTCCTAAGAGTCTCTCATGTCCTAGGTCTCTGGTACATTCTAGAGGGTGCCCCCACCTCCTATCTCCCAAGGTTGTGTGTTTCCATTCTTTCTGCTGGTCTTCAGGACTTCACTCTTGTCCACTCCTCCCCACCCCCAATACCTGATCATGTTCTCCTTTGTTCCTCCCTGTCCCCTCTCCCACCCTGATCCCTCCCTTCCTCAAAACTCCCCACCCCCACCCCCAGTGATTGCTTTCTTCTTCCTCCCAAGTGGGATTGAAGCATCCTCACTTGGGCTCTTCAGTTTGTTGACCTTCTTGAGTTCTGTGGATTGTATCCTGTGGGTATTCTGTGCCTTTTTTTTTTTTTTGGCTAATATCCACTTATTAATGAGTACATACTAGTAATGCATGGCCTTTTGGGTCTGATTTACCTCATTCAAGATGATATTTTTTAGTTCCATCCATTTGCCTGCAAAACTCAGGATGTCCTTGTTCTTAATAGCTGAATAGTATTTCATTGTATAAATGAACCACATTTTCTGTATCCATTCCTCTGTTGTGGGACACCTGGGTTGTTTCCAGCTTCTGGCTCTTACAAATAAGGCTGCTATGAGCATTGTGGAGCATGTGTCCCTGTGGCAAGGTAGAGTATCTTTTGTGTATATGCGCAAGAGTTGTATAGCTGGGTTTTCAAGTAGATCTATCTCCAATTTTCTGAGGAACCTCCAGATTGATTTTTAGAGTGGTTGTACCAGTTTGCAATCCCACCAGCAATGGAAGAGTGTTCCTCTTTCTCTATTTTCCCTAGTATGTGTTGTCACCTGAGTTTTTGATCTTAGCCATTAGCTCATTTGAAATGCTTTTCTGCTGTATAAGATCTGAACTTCAAGACCTGATGGAGACCCTTGAGGGAGAATTCAGGGGTTACAGCCATTAGCATTAGGCTGCATCTTCCACTGCTGATAACAGAAAGAGAATATGAAAACCTCACTGCCTTTTTGCCTATAAGTTAGAGAAAGAAACCTATTTTACAGTCTTAATCCTAGAAAGCAGACAGCTTTCAAATGCTAAAAAGATGCTGATAATCTCTTCCCTTCTGGGCATGGTGGCACACGCCTTTAATCCCAGCACTCGGGAGGCAGAGGCAGGCAGATTTCTGAGTTCGAGGCCAGCCTGGTCTACAAAGTGAGTTCCAGGACAGCCAGGGCTATACAGAGAAACCCTGTCTCGAAAAACCATAAATAAATAAATAAATAAATAAATAAATAAATAAATAACCTCTTCCCTTCAAGAAAAATATATATCCCATAGTTTTCTCAAGTGATTTGAAGACTTGTCTTGGCCATTCTCAGTTTTCTGAGTCATGCATGACTTCAGAATGACCGCTCCTGAGGAGTGAGGGTGGGGGGAATTAGCAGTAAGGACGTTTGAAAAAGTCACGTGGAAACCTATTCTATACATTTACTACATAAGTATATATAGAAAAAGATTGTAAGAGCCAGAGGTCTGGGAAGAGCAGGCAAAAACAATGTTTTTTGTTTTTTGTTTTTTTGGATATTACGGGACCACTGTACTCAAGAACTCATAACAGCTGTGGTTGCCTGTATATGATTAAGACAATCAGCATTCTAGTAATGATGGTTGTCAGTTCAAGGTGAACTGAGCAGTCTGTCGTATAAAGCATAGACTAGTTGGTGCTGATTTTTACAAATATGCAGTATTGTCAACTTCTGTATGATTTACCATACAAAACATTCTTTTTCTGGAAGGTTAGTTCTATATACTTTCTTCAAAGTAGTAAAGTTTCAAAAAATCATTCCGAGGCTGTGTTCTCAGATGATTTCTGTTTTAAATATTGCTTCCAAATGGTCACTGATTTACATCCCACTAGGCACAATTGTTCCTTCTCCACAACTTTGATAATGTATATTAATCATCCTCTGTATTTCTGCTGACAACCATCCTAATGTGATTTTGATTTGGACTTTAGTGTTGATTAGAGATATCAACATTTTTCCTTATTCTTGTCCATTTATACTTCTTTTCAGAAATGTCTGCTTATATCCTTTGCCTATTACTTTTTTTAAAAATCAGACTAACTTTTTCCATACTTTTCTGTGTTTGAATTCTGTGTATTCATTTGCAACTTAATGTTCAGGTTGTCTCTTCACCAAGTTGCTTGCTTGGCTGTGCAGAAGCATTTTAGTCTGACACCATCCCTCTCTTTTTGTTTTAGTTGCCTGTGGCTTGAGAGGCTCATTCATGAAATCATTGCCTCAGCCAGTGTTGTGGAGCCTTTCCTGTTTTGGGGGGTTTTTTGTTGCATTTTGTTTGTATGTTTGGGGGATTTTTGGTTTTCTTACAGCTTTATTGTTTCTGATCTTGTACTTGTCTTTATGCATTTTGAGTCCATTTGTGTATATGGTATGAGAGTCCATTTTCATTTTCCTGCATGTTAATACCTATTTTTCTTATTATCATCTACAGAAGAGACACCTTTGTATGTACTTGGTACATTGACTTAGATCAGCTGTTGTGAGCCCTTGACTTTCTTTGGTCGCTGTGTCTGTTTTCCTGCCAGCACTGTTGTGCTTTGATTGCAAAAGCTTTGTGATACATTGTAAAACCCAAGTGTAATGTCTCTAGCTCCTGCCCCTTCCTTTTGAAGATTGCTTTGGCTGTTTAGGTTATTTGTATAGTTGCATATCAATTGTGTTTTTCTATTTCTTTGAAAAATGACTTTAGAATTGAGATATGGAATACATTGCTATAAATCACTTTGGATACTATGAATATTTTAATATTAATTTTTCTAGCCTGTGTACATGGGCCATTTCCATTTATTTGTGTCCTCAGTTTCTTTTATTATTTTATCATTTTCACTATTTAGATATTTCATCACATTATTGAAATGCAACCTTGTTTGGGCTCAGTGAGAGAGAGGATGTGCCTAAGTCCAGCAGTGACTGACATGGGGGAGGTGAGGGGCTGGGGCTGGGAGGGGTGGTAAGGGAGGCTCCCCCTTCTCAGAGGAGAAGGGAATGGGGAAGGAGCTAGGAGAAGGGAGACTGGGAGGAGAGAAGAAACTGATACTGGGATGTAAAGTAAATAAAATAATTTTAAAAATTTACTCTTGAATTGAAGATTTTTATGCTGTTGCAAATATGATTATTTTTTAAATTTTTTTTCAAATGGTTTGTTGATAATATAAAGCTGTTACTAATTTGTATAAGTTTATTGAGTTTATTAATTCATACGTTGAAATAATCCAGAAATAGAAAAGATACATATGATCTCATGTATGTGTAGTATCTACAAAAAAACTGATCTCATAGAGACAACAGAAAGTGGTGTCTAGGAGCTGAGGGAAGAAGGAAGGGCAGCTGTTATAAAAGAGGACAAAGTTTCACTTATATTGGAAGAAAACGTTTCAGTGATATATTGCTGTGTGACCACGGTTGATGATATGTACAGTCCCCTTGGCTACAGAAGATAGCAAAGTCTTCATATCCAAGCATGTTTGAGCCTCTTGTGTTCAATCATGTAACACTTACATGCAACTTATACTTAGCGAGATGCAGAGATACAATGCAACGCAGACAAGCAATTCTGATGCTTGAAAACCTAATTCATAAATTAATAAACCGTGTCTGATGATCACCCTGTAACAGAAATTGACCAGCTGGGGTCAGAACTACCAGTCAGCAACATCACCCACATGAAATTTAGTGGCATGGCTTGAATTTCAGTGGATCCATCATTACGACTAACATCTATAAAATACATTCACTTAGTATTTCTCTCTCTCTCTCTCTCTCTCTCTCTCTCTCTCTCTCTCTCTCTCTCTCTCTCTCTCTGTGTATATGTGTGTGTGTGTGTGTGAAATGACTGAAGAAACTAAAGTTTAATCCTTGCTAGTGGTAAATAGAAATATTTTTTTTCTTTTTGAGGCTGACCTTTTGCTAGACAGTTTTTAAAAGCACATTTGCTAGTGGTGATGTTTTATTTCTCTTGCCCTGTAAACAGCACAATCTAAGTGAGGTTTTGCAGTGGAAATCATGTAGATTTTGCTTGGTGAAGCATGTCATTTTATATTGTGGCTATTATGGAATTCCTCAAACATTTCAATATAATTCAGCAAATATTTAAACAAGTTAATGAGTTAATGAAGGTAAGAACAAAAAAATCAATGAAACTACACTTCTTTAGCTGGAAGATGTTTTCATTGCATTCTGAAGGTTGTCACTATTGCTAATGATAAAGAAATTGAGGACTTGGTGTCAACAGAGAATAACATGTTATTAGTGACATTTGAGCTGTGTAGACTGAACATTTAGAATAGCCTTGTTAGGAAGAAGTAACAGTGGACAGCACTGTCAGCTCTGCTTTTGTGTAGGTAGATATGTTTATAGGTATTACGAGAGCATTTGCTGCTGCCTTCTCTATTTCCTATTTTCTCCCTTTCTTCCACTGAGACCAATGGTAATGCCTTTTAAAGACGTCTTATTTTGTAGTGCATGCTGGCTTTGAATCCAGGATCCTCTGTTCTAACTTTCTAAGTGCTGAGATTATAAGAATGCACCCTGCCCAACTCCAGGAATACCTCGCTCTCGCTCTCGCTCTCTCGCTCTCTCGCTCTCGCTCTCTCTCTCTCTCTCTCTCGCTCGCTCTCTCGCTCTCGCTCTCTCTCTCTCTCTCTCTCTCTCTCTCTCTCTCTCTCTCGCTCGCTCGCTCTCGCTCTCTCTCTCTCTCTCTCTCTCGCTCTCTCCCTCCCCCTCCCCCCCTCCCTCCCCCTCCCCCTCCCCCTCCCTCCCTCCCTCCCTCTCATTAAAAATAACCATCTTTCCCTTCCTCTTTCATTCTCCATTCTCTCTTTTATTTGGGTCTTGCTTCTGATCATTTCCATATCTGGCAAAGCACCACTGTTCTCCTTGCCTTAAGGGAAACTGGTGCAGCTTAATTTAAAATGCATCTCATTCTTCTCCCTCACACTCTTACTTGCAGTTCCTCCTCTGAAAAAGGTGCCAGTGCTGTCTTAGCTGAAGCACTAGATGAACTGCAGTGCTGATGTTAAATTACCATTCATTCATTTATTCATTCATACTACAAATGTCATGTGTTAGGCACTTTGTTCTTAAAATCGTGAAATGGTTTTGCATAGCAGAGAAATAGAATATTACCAAAATTTTAAAGTCTTAACTGTACTAAACTGATTTTAAAAGACCTATGCAGTTAGCCTTACTAGCTGTGTTCCATATGTGTGTGTGTGTGTTTGTATGAATGTATGTATTATACACACACAGAGAGAGAGAGAGAGAGAGAGAGAGAGAGAGAGAGAAATAAGCTATTTCATACTAGTGGATACACTTTTTATAGGCTTATTTTTTTTAATTAGGTATTTTCTTCATTTACATTTTCAATGCTATCCCAAAAGTTCCCCATACCCCCCCTCCCCTACCCACCTACTCCCACTCTTTAGCCCTGGCATTCCCCAGTACTGAGGCATATAAAGTTTGCAAGACCAAGGGCTTATTCTTTAGAAGTATATTGTTTCCTTAATTATCTTGTGATAATGACATCTTAACTGGGATTATTTTGTATACTTATGCTTATATTTCTGTTATTAAAATTGTAACTCAGTACAGTTTTTTGTGTAGTATTTTAATCTTCTACTTACTACTGGGCAACCTGTAGTGTGTAAAATCTGGGTGTACTGTCCATGTGGGGTTATTTATTTATTTATTTATTTTGGTTTCTCCAGACAGGGTTTCTCTGTGTAGCCCTGGCTGTCCTGGAAATCACTTTGTAGACCAGGCTGGCTTCGAACTCAGAAATCCACCTGCCTCTGCCTTCCCAGTGCTGGGATTAAAGGTGTGCACCACCACCAACCTGCTCACTGTGGGGTTTTTTAATCACTGAATTATACACTTAGTAGTACAGAAATAGCAATGATGAATTTTGAAGGCAGTCATAAATGATTACTTAATCTCTGAACTTTACTATTGAGATAAGTAAGGAGCAAGTTTCTGTTATTATAATTGAATATATACTAAGTCTAACTTAGCCAAGAAAAATATTTTAGTTGTCTATTTTTTTCTACAAAAAAATACAGATGACTTGATTTATAATTGTAATTCTTTGTTATTTTAGTGTCTGTTACAATAGAAATGCAAGGACCATTAACGATAATAACATGCTAGAAATTCCAGGATATTTAGTATATAATAACCAAAGAAAGAAACAGAAAACATGAACTTGGTAGCGTCATATCTCTCAACCATGTGGCTGATAAATACTTTGGATGCTGGTTACTGTCCTAACTTGAAGTATAAAGTGATAATGTGACTGGGCGGTAGGAGTTGTTAGAAAGGTCTCACACTTGAGAGGCATGCTTAGCTCTGTCAATCTTGCTCTGGTACTGTAGGAAAAAAAAAAAAAAAAAAAGACTTCCACTATAAAGTAAAAAACATATTTCCTTAGAGTTGCTATGAAGGTAACAGTACTCCAAGTGAGTTTGGTTGTATGGTAAATGTGTGAGAAGTGTAATGTAGTCACACTGTGTTTTGGTGTTCCCTTAGGTGAAGTAAATGACAAAAACATTCAAGTGGTGGAGCTCCCCATCGTAGACAGCCTCCATCCTCGGCCTCCTTACTTACCGCTGGCTGTTCCAGAAGACCTTGCAGACCGACTCCTAAGAGTCCATGGTGACCCTGCAGTGTGGTGGGTGTCCCAGTTTGTCAAATACTTGATTCGTCCACAACCTTGGCTGGAAAAGGAAATAGAAGAAGCCACCAAGAAGCTTGGCTTCAAACATCCAGTTATTGGGTAAGAGTGTATTTTCCCCTCTCAAACAATAATATATAGCAGTAGTTGTACCTGTTTGCCTTTTACTGTAAATTTTATATAATTTAATAGTCATGGTTCCACTAAATAACAAAGGTTCTAGACCCTAGAGGCTGTTCTTCCTTGCGCACATAGGGCAACAGAGCAGACTGGCTTCGATGCTCCTCTTCCTTCGTCTCTCCCTCTTGTTTTTAATGAAGCTCTTTGTTTTACTTTCATATTTCCTACTCCACATCTTTCTTCATATCTTAATCTCTCTATGTAATTACTGACCCCTATTCTAAATGTTAGAGCTAAAGGAAGTACATATTGAAATCAGAATATTAAATAGTGTTCATTCCCTGAAACTTCATTGAAATTCAGAGTAGTGAATTCTCGCTGCCCCACTTCATTTATACAGAGCACATGAAACAGGTCCAATCTCCTGAGAGAAACAGTGATTAAGAAGAATGTAGGAAAGAAAAGATGACAGAATAGATGTTCCTCTGATCAAATCCACATCTGGACTATAGTCTGGATGCAAAGAAAACAACAGCCCGAAGATGACAGCTACCCCAGTGTACTCCCGCCCTCACTCAGATCCAAGACACAGCCCTGGCCTTAAGCAAAACTGAGATGCAGGGAGAATGCTGGCAGTCAGTGACTTGGGAGAATGCTGGCAGTCAGTGACTTGCCATTGTAGGACAGTATAAGGCTGTGTCATTTAACAACACCAATTTAATAACATTGTGGGTTTTTTCCTCAATGCAACAAATGAGATCTGTTTCTGTTTGCATTTGATAGAGAACACCAAGCTGTAATGGCTATAGCCAATATCTTTTAAAGGCTTGCTTGTTTTAACTGTAGTGAAAGTTCATATGAGTCTGTGTTTCCTTACATGACTTTAAATTCGATGAACTGAAGTTGCAACTGTACAGGGTAAAATGAAAAAAAAAAAGATAGATAGATACGCCTTGGCATCAGAATGTTACAGGCAGTATCTTTAAGCTGTGAATCTGGTTATGATTTTAGTCTCAAGAATCTTAAAACTTAAATGTGTTTTAAAACTTAAATCTATTTTTTTAATGGAGAGTTGGAGAGTATCTTGCTTCCAGGCTCCCATATATTCTTGATATGCCAATTGCTTTTTCTGTGGGAAGGTATTTCTCAAGACCTTTACTTGCCTTTCATATTGTCCTGTACTATTCAGCATGCAAACTATATTAAAGTATTTGTGAAATGTTTCAAAATGATTTTATTTTTCTAATGGTAAGAATAAATGAAAAATTGGTCTAATATGCCCCTAGTGCCACGTGATAAGGTACTAGTTGAGTACCAGTACCTTATCAGCATGCTCTCCACCTCTCCGCAGAGTCCATGTCAGACGCACAGACAAAGTGGGAACAGAAGCAGCCTTCCATCCCATCGAGGAGTACATGGTACATGTTGAAGAACATTTTCAGCTTCTCGCACGCAGAATGCAAGTGGATAAAAAAAGAGTATATCTGGCTACTGATGACCCTACTTTGTTAAAGGAGGCAAAGACAAAGTAAGTTAGACCAACTTGTGGCTCTCTAGTGGGATAATTTCTTTTAATTGAAAAGAATCCTTAATCTAGGAACTTGTGATTCTTCTTATTGCTAAGTAATGGGTTCCAAAATTAAAAGACTACATAATTGTACAAGTCTTAATCTAAACAAGCCATACCTTTTTGCCATACCTGATGTAATAAGAAATCAAAAAGAAATTAGACTGCCAATTTGTATAGCATCACCAGCAGTCATCATCAAACACATTACCATCCTTCTTGATACCAAATTCTTTTGTAGCACACTGGAGTTGCCATAAACAAGATTTCATAGACTGGGGCTTACTGAACAGTTTATGTCTCACAGTTCTGAAGATTGGGGCGTTCCAGATTGAAATGCTGGTGAGGTCCGTTTTACTCCGGAGCTTCTTCCTTACACAGAGTCACCATATGACCACGGTACACTCTGTGGTTAAGGAATTCCCATCCTAGGGATGGAAGAGACAGCGAGAATATGGTGTGAATAGTACTGCTGTACGGTCTGCGGAATATTAAGAAACACACAGACAAAGCCTTGATCCAAATTGTAAATTTCTTCTCAGATGATCTGGGTCAATAAGTAAAAGGTACATTAAGTATATATGAAAGTAAAGAAAGAGAGAAAAACAGTTTTAGCTTTGCTCAGATACCCTTCCAGAAATCATCTCTAAGCCTTGAGTAGGATGTATCTCTCCTCTGCATGTTCTTGTGATGTGGTTGAACACCTGTGCACCCGTCTCCTGCAGTACATATGCTTTTAATGCAATACCTAACTCTGGTATAGATAGGCCCAGTAAATGCTGAATTATTTATCTAAATGCCATCCATTTGAAAACATTCTGTCAACAGTTAATTGTTTAAACTATTTTCCTATTTAATATACTCCTTGGTCGGTCTCTCTCTCTCTTTCCCCCTCCCCAACCCCATTAGTTGTGAGCAGGAAAAAAAAAAAACATTTAGAATAAGGCCTAAAATGCAGCAGTTTCCTCTAGTGGTTGAGTATACATAGCCAAGAAACTAGTCAACTGAATATAAAACTAAGTCAATATAAGAACCATATATTAAGTGACCCCTGAGCAAAACCTCTAAAGCAGTTTTCAATTGATATACAGTGCTCATTAATTTTAAAACACTAGACACAGTGTGTAAGTTGATTAAAGAAAGGATATTATTTTTGTCTACTCTTTGACGTATTATTGAATGCATCACAACTTTTTTCTTCCCTTGATTGGCAAAGTAATTTGTGTTCATTAGAAGATATAGAAGTTTATAAATAGGATAATAAAGGAAAAGTACTACCCGCAGTCACATTACCCCGTGACAGCCATTGTTTAAATAATGGCATTTTCCTCTCAGAAATTTGTGTAGTCACATTTTGGCTCTGATTTTTTAAATGGAGTCTCATGTGGCCCAGGCTGACCTCAAACTCACAATGGTAACTGAGGATGACTTTGAACTTCTTCTTTTTTTTTAATAAAAATAAGTTTAATTGATTACATATAATTTTAACTATACTAACATATATTATAAACCTTTAAGAATTAGTATTAAATGACTGTATATATTTTCCCAAGAATAATCTAAGTCAGTTTTGGTACCATGTTTGTTGAAAATTAGAAAGTCAAGCCAGGCAGTGGTGGCACTCGCCTTTAATCCCAGCACTTGGGAGGCAGAGGCAGGTGGATTTCTGAGTTCGAGGCCAGCCTGGTATACAGAGTGAGTTCCAGGACAGCCAGGGCTACACAGAGAAACCCTGTCTCGAAAAACCAAAAAAAAAAAAAAAAAAAAAAAATAGAAAGTCAAATTCTCCCTAGTCATTATACATCTATTGGGAGGGAACCAGGAAGTTCTCTCCACGCTCACACCCCAGACCTGGACTTCATTATGCAGAAACACCCTATTTCCTTTTCCAGCAGGCTTACCCCTTTTGTTATACAGACCCCTGTCCAATGATCTGTCACGTACGAACTCTACCTTCTTATCCACCAATGCTGTCTCTGGTCCCCCCTGGAACTAGAAAGGCATACGCAGCAGTGAACAGCTGTTCTGGACTCTCTATTTTGGGTTATTTTTCATTTTGGCTGGAAACCCCAATTGACAACAAAAATACCCAGGTACCTGGGTAAATGTTTAACACAAGATGGAAAGTGGCATGTCACTTGAGCAGGACTTTTGGCAGGTGACAGAACGAGCTGCTGCTGCTGTGAGGAACAAGCATCCGCGGTCCTGCTCCAGCTGAGGAGCCGGGCGGTGTCATTTAAACTTCTCATCTCCTTCCTCCACGTCCTTCAGACTGAGCACTTCCAGAGAACCCTTGCCTTTCGTTTCCTTTTTTATTAGCTCATCAGTGCTCTAAGGCAGCCTGAGTCGATGAGGCACACGATCTCCAGCTGCTGGCTGTAGTCCTCACTCTCCACCACCTTCATCAGTGGCTTCAGCTTTTCCTTCAGCTTCTTCCCTTTGTTCACTGGCAGGATAAAGCGCAATTGCATGTGTGCCTGCTCCATCTTCATCTTCTCTTTCAGCTGCTTTATCACTTCCAAGGCCTGCTGCTTTGTGCTCTTGTTGTGTGTGACGGAGTAGTAGTGGGTGCCCTTCATGGCTCCCTCCATGAGGATAATGGTGTAAGGTCTCTTTGTTTCTGGGATCACACACTTGCCTGCCACAATGGTGGCAATATCCGTAAACATCTGCTCCAGCTGTGTGTGCCATTCTTTATCTGACACTTGAACTTCTCCTTTAGTCAAAATCTGCTTGCAGATTTCAGTCTGGTCGTCTGTCCCAAATGCACTGTTAAGGTCTTCCTTCTTGGCAACCTGACCTTTGGAAACATTTACAAACACTGAATGGGTCTGCAGATCTTCGTCAAGGTCTTTTTCCACACCACTCTGCCAGCCGATAACCTTGTTTTTATAGCAGGCAATTTCAAAGTACTTCCCTCCCCGCTTCGCACGGCCACATTGGTCAGTCGGATCTGGTTGGTGGGGGTGAAGATTGACATGGTGGCTGCTCACAGATCTCCCTCGAGGAGACTCCAAGTGCTCAACTGAACGACCCTGTGTTGCTCAAACCCTTAATGCCCAATGAGTGTGCGACTCTTCCGACTTTGAACTTATGATTCTTATAATTCTTTCCCCCACCCAGTACTAGAATTATAAGCCCCTGCTACCACATCCAGTTTCTCTGTTGCTAGAAATTAGATCCAGGACTTCTTGGCAAGCACGATACCAACTGATGACCTCCTAGCCCTTAGTCACATTTTTTAAAAATAGTTAGGATTCAGTGTAATTTGAACTTGTTTTTCACTTAGTATAACATTTAATTTATCTTCTTAGGTCATTTAAGTCTATTTGCTTATTTATTTCTAACAACTCTGTATGTTTGTGGGATACAGTGTTGTAGAAAGAGTCAAGCTAATTAACACCTATCACTTTATAAACATATTGTGTGTATGTTTGTGTGTGTGTGTGTGAGAGAGAGAGAGAGAGATTGAGATTGATTGTCCTTGGTGGGCATCTAAGGAGCTTCCATATCTTGGCCCCTGAAGTGAAGATGGAGAGTAGAGAGAGATTTCTTTGATGCTGACTTCAGCTACTTTGTATATATGGCCACTAATAGAATCATGGATGGATCATGTGGTAATTCTGTTCTTTTAGTTTTGAGCCAGTTCCATCCTTTAAGGTAATACTTGTTTATCCTGTCCCCACAGTGTATCAAGGATTCCTTTGTACCACAGCTTGAGTGACACTTACTACTCTCTGTCTTTTTGTTAACAGCCATTCTGAAGGGTGCAAGATGATAACTCATTATGGTTTTAATTTGCATTTTCCTGGTGCTCAGAAATGATGAACACCTTTCATATTCTTTTCCATACATAGTTTAGAAATTAACCCTTATCAGATGCATGGCATGACACATGTCCCCAATATGTGGTTGCCTCTACAGTGCATTTGCAGCAACATTTTAGTTTGAAGAAGTCCTACTTGCTGTTTTTTCTTTTGTTACCTATGGTTTTAGAGTCTTGCCTACTATATCATTACGTAAACCAGTTTCACAGAGCTTTCTCTGAGTGTCATTGAAATAGTTTGCAGTCTCCAGGCTACACTGAAACCTTTTATCCATTTTGAGTTAGTTTTTTGTTTTCAACTTGGTGTAAGACAGGGGTCTATTTTCATGTTTCTGTCTGTGGATATCCAATATTCCTAATACTATATTTATTAGACAGACTGTCCTTTCTCTGTTAGATGTTCTAGGAAATCAGACCTTAGATCCTTTGTTTATTTTGCAGCTTTCCATTTCCCTAATCATTATATCTGTTTTCATGCCAGAACTACATTATTCTGATTACAGCAGATGTGTAACACACAGTTTTGAAATCATGGAATGTGAGACTTCCAGGTTAGTGAATTTTGCTCAAGATTGCTTTTAGAAATTTAGACCTTTTCTGATTCTATATAGGTTGTAGGTAGGCTGCTTCTCTACTGTGGAAAATGAAATTGGAATTTTATTAGGAATTGCATTGAATCTGCTGGTCACGTTGAATAAAGAAACTTTTAACAGTTTATTGCATTTTGTACTTCTTTAAGTCTTTAGGTTTGTTCATTAGTACTTCATACTTGTTAACATGCAGATCTTCCACCTACTTGGCTAAATTCACTCTCACGTATTTTATTTGGTTCTATTACAGATGGGATTGGCTTCTTAATTTCATTTTGGGTTAGTTTGTTAGCATATAGAAATACTACTGGTTTGTTTGGGGTATTTGGTATGTTTATTTTTTAACCTGTAGCTTTACTAGATTTATCAATCAGTTTTAAAATTTTAATGGGCTCTTGGATTTTTCTAACTATTAGGCCATACCATCAGCAAACAGATATTTCATACATTCCTTTCACGTTTGAGTACCTTTTGTGGCAGACTGCCAGTCGTAACCCAGCCTGAAATTTGTAATCCTCCTGTCTTCGCCTATTTTTTTTTTATTGCCAACCTTCTACTGTTTAGTATGATGTCATTTGTGAGCTTGTCATCTATGGTCTATATTATGCTGACATATATTCTTATACTTATTTTTTGAAAGCTTTACCATGAATGAACAGGTGTTGAATCTTGTCAAATATTTTGTCTCTATCAATTGAGATAGTCATGTAAGGTTTTTATTGCTGTTCTTCCTTCAGTTATTGCAATGTGTCATGTTTACTGACTGTTGTGGGATGGGCCACCCTTGTTTCCTTAGAACAAATCTCATCTGATCATATTTTTTAAATGTGCCGTGGAATTTAATTTGCTAGTATTTTATAGAAGTTGTATCTCTGTTTATCAGGAATATTGCTGTATGAATTTCTTATAATGGTTTTAGTGGCTTTGCTATTAGAATATTGCTGACCTCATTAAACATTTAGGAGAATACCCAGCTATGGCACTCAAAAGTTAAGTGTGTTCCTGGCCATCCTGTGCTGTGTAACGATTCCCTGTCTTGAAACAAACAAACAAAATATTTGGAAAGTTGGAATTCTGTCTTTAAATATTGGTAGAACTTAGCAGTGAAACTTTGATTTTTATTATTGATTCAATGTCCTTACTTGATATTGTTCTTTTTAGTATTCTCTGTATTTCTTTATTTAGTCTTGATGAGTTAATATTTTTTAAATCATCCTTATCTTGTAGATTACCCAATTTGTTCATAGTGGTTTCAAGGTTTGTTGTTTTGTTTTGTATTTCTATGCTACTAGTATTAATGGTGACAGATTATTATTATTGGTATTGGTGGTGGTGGCGGCAGCAGCAGTACTAGTAGTAGAAGTAGTAGCAGTAATAGTAGTAGTAGTAGTATACTAACATGTGTGTGTTGTAGCACACCCACCACAGCTTCCACATGGAGGTCAAAGACAGTTTCCAACTTGCACATTTACTTGGCGTCCCGAGATCTGACTCAGGTCATCAGGCTTATGTGTCAGCTCCTTTACTCACTGAGGAGTCTCACTGGGTAGGTTTATGTTTCCCCTCCCTTCCTGAATTTGTTTGGATTTTCTTTTGTTACTTCATAAGTCAAAAACTCAAACTTTAATATTTATGGTCCTTTCAATATTTTTTTAAAACCTCTGTTTTTTTATCTCTTAGTTGTTTATGTTCTCGTTTCCTTCTTCCTAATTTACCTTGGATTGTTCTTCTTCTCATTTTTTGAGCTACAATGTGAGTTTGTCTGTTTGAGAGCTTTTCTCTCTGTTGGTGTTGTTTATTGCTGTGAGCCTCCCTCTCAGGACTGCTTCTGGTCATTTTGCCCTACTGTGTTCCCATATTTGCTTCAAGGTATTTTGACTTCTTTTACCCTTTGTTTCAAGAATATTTTGTTTAGTTTGTATGCATCTGTGAGTTCTTCAAGACTTCTGTAACTCCTATCTATTAAATACCATTGTGTTCAGAAAAAAAAAAAAACTACTTGTTTTATGTCCAACTTTTCAGAAGAATGTTTCGTATGCATTTGAGAACATCTATTCTGTGGAACAAAAGGCACTATAAATATGTTAGATAGGTTTGGTCTGAAGCATAGTCCAAGTCCATGTTTTGTTTTTAAGATGTGTGTGTGTGTGCACAACATATGTGTGGGTTCCCACAGAGTCCTTGTAGCTGAAGTTACAGGCTGTTGTGTGTCACCCAGTGTAGGTATAGGCACTGCATTCAGGTCCTGTGAAGGAGCAGCAAATGCTTTCACAGCAGGGTTGTCTTCCAGTCCTTCTGTTCTCAACTGATTCTTCTGTCTAGAACTTTTCAGTGTTGAATGAGGGGTATAAAGTTTCCAGAAATTATATAACTATCTCTGCCTCTGATCGTTGATACTTACTTTGTGTATTTCACTGATTTAACATTTATAGTTGATAATAATAATTACTTAGCTGAGTTCTGATGAGAGTTGGCTGTGTAGCCCGGACTGTCCTTGAGTTCACATTGTAGGTACATGCCAGCTTTATAACTGTTGTAACCTCTTAAGAACAGTTTTAGCTGAGAGGAGTATAGGTGCTGCTGCTTTGTTTAGGTCTCCTTTGGCTTAGACCACACCTTTATTCAGTGTCCAATGATGATGTATAAACACCATGTTTAATGACTCAACTGTATACCCACTGTGTGAATCTGCTGTTGATGGCTTGAGCTAGCATTTTTCTAATACTGGATTGTTAGGTTATTTTCAGTGTTTTACTACTATAAATAGTAATACAAAGTATGTCTAAAAATTCCTATATTATTTCCTCAAGCTGGGTTTCCAGACTTTGAACTATTTACATAAAAGGATATAAACATTTTATAGCATTGATCCAGTCCCACCATGACATTTTTATGCTGAGCAACCACTATAGTACAGGTAGCAATATCTCCTTTACTGTGAAAATAGTAAAACCTGAATTTTCTTTTTCCTCAGCACCTCTAACCCCTCCGTATAGTGGTCCAGGAAGCAGTTTTCTCTGTGTTCTACTATAAAACCAGTGGTAGCACTTTATGTATATTTTACCTCTTTGGAAATCCTTTCAGTTTAGTTTCCCAAGCTATTGCTAATATATTAACCAGGAATTTAACTGCCATCTCTCTTCATTCTTTTACTTAAATATTTTCCATTCTGAATTAACTCTCTTTAGACCTCTTGTGATGGGTTTTGCTATGTAAGCAAATTATAAAACCTTTACTATTCTTTTTTATAAGCAACCAAAAGCATTCATTTACCCTGCAACAGTTATATCATTTTCAAGGTAATATCGTAAGAATGTTCTACTTTAAGAAGAGTTAAATGAAATTTTAAATTTAAATGATGCACAGACTTCGCTCAAGAAAGAAGGGAAGCCTTTTTCTAGGTAGTTTATCTGAAGAGGATGTCAAGATGAGCATTACCTGTCTAGCTCTATGTGCAGGTGTGCAGTTAATCCTCTCTCACTTGGCATGACTCTTCATGTTTCTTTAGATGGAGACGGAGCTCATCTATGAGATCTTAGCACTGGCTTCCCAGGAACTGTAGCAGCCATTGCTGAGATACCATCGGTGCCTCTCTTAAGTAATTTACAGTAGAGAATTTAAAATCACAGAGTCACTGGCAATCAGAGAGCTAAGAACTACCAAACTTGTCCATTGGCTGCTGTTTTCTAAGTCAGGAAACACTCGGGCAAAGGATGAAATGTGAAGATAAAGCTCCCAAGAGTTAGGATATTGGAGTACTTGAAAGGCTGAGGCAGGGAGGTCATTATTTGAGGCCAGCATAAACTATATAATGAGTTCACACCAAGCCTGGATAATATGGTGAGACAATTCAAAAAAGTCCCAGATAATATATTTACATATTTAGGTTTTTTATTACTAAGCATTCTAAATCAGCTTATCCTAACATTAGGTTCTTTGCAATTAGTAGAGAGAAGACATTTTATATAGTGTAGCTCTTCTGTGAAATGAAAATCAGCAATGAGTGTTTTTTATTTTTTACCTGTTTTTTTTTATTATTTTATTTATTTACATTTTAACTGTTGCCCCCCACTTTCGGTCCCCCATCCTACAGTTCTTCATCCCATTCCTTCTCCCCCTGCCCCTGAGAGGGTGCCCTCCCCACCAGGCATCTCCCTTCCCTGAGGCATTGTCTCTCGAGGATTAGGTGCATCTTCTCCCAAGGAAGCCAAGCCAGGCAGTCCTCTGCTACATGTGCTTGAAGCCTTGGGCCAGCCTGTGTGTGCTGCCTGGTTGGTCGCTCAGTCTCTGGGGGCTCTGAGGGGTCTGGGTTAGCTGAGACTGTTGGTCTTCCTATGGAGTCTCCCTCCCCTTCAGCTTCTTCAATCCTTCCCCTAATTCAACCATAGGGATCCCATTGGTTGGATGTAAGTATCTGCATCTGTCTCAGTCAGCTCCTGGTAGGACCTCTCAGGGGACAGCCATGCTAGGCTCCCGTCAATAGCCACATTATAGCATCAGTAATAGTGTCAGGCCTTGGTGTGCACCCATGAAATGGATTCCAAGTTGCGCTAGTCACTGGACTACCTTTCCTTCAGTCCCTTCTCCATTTTTGTCCCTGAAGTTCTTTTAGAGGGGAACAATTCTGGGTCAGAAATGTTGACTATGAGTTTGTAATCCCATCCACTTGAGACCTTGTCTATCTACTGGAGGTGAACTCTTTGAGTTCCCTCTCCCCAGTATTGGACATTTTGGCTAAGGTCACCCCCATTGAATCCTGAGAGTCTCTCTCCCAGATCTCTAGTACTTCCTAGAGGGTACCCCATGTCCCACCCCTAGAGGCTGCGTATTTCCATTTGTTCTTCTGGGCTTCTCTCCTTCACCCCCAACCCCAGCCACACACACACACACAAACACATGATCCTGTTTCCTTTCCCCCTCCCTCTCTCATCTCCCACTTAGGTCCCTTCCTCCTCTGCCTCCAGTGATTATTCTGTTCCCCTTTGTAAGTGGGTTTGAAGTATCCTCACTTGGGCCTTCCTTCTTGTTAAACTTCAGTATTAGTTTACAGCTGCAATCCAGTTAGTCTTTTATGGATGGTATAAAGATAAGTTTTTTTATAAGATAGTAAAAGAAAAATACTACCATTATCCGTCTCTGAAATTTTAGTGTAAAAGTAAGTTCACTGCTTACACAGCTGGAGGCAAAACCCAAGAAGTCTGTTTGTATAGAAGCTTCCACTCTTTATTTTTGTTTTGTTTTGTTTTTTCCCCACTCCCAGTCTCTTTCATGAAACTGTCTTTCACATATGTAGAAAGGCATGAGGATCATCCATTCCTGTTGGTCTATTCTATAGCAGGGCCTTTTAGTTAGGAGAACCCTGACTGTTGGTGTCCATTCTTTGTAAAAGGGCCACTCCTTTGTTAGTTTCATGGAGTTTCCATTTGTGCTAGTGAGATTAGCCTTACTCAAGGGTGAAACCCACAGCAGCTTTGCTGTTTCCTGTTCTCTGCTACCCTTTTGTTTTGTTTTGTTTTGTTTTGTTTTGTTTTGTTTTGTTTTGTTTTGTTTTGAGACAGGGTTTCTTTGTGTAGCCCTGTCTGTCCTGGAACTCATTCTGTAGACCAGGCTGGCCTTGAACTCAGAAATCCACCTGCCTCTGCCTCCCAAGTGCTAGGATTAAAGGCGTGCTCCACCACCACCTGGCACTCTCTGCTACTCTTAAGCATTTGCAGATACATTTGCTGCTGTTTGTAGCTTGGATATGTAGCTTGATCATACATACTACAAATATTTCAGGTTTTCTTTTTAGAACAAATGTGACATTTTCTTCACCTTACTGATGTTGAGCTGAGTAAGGCAAAATGCTAAAATCAATCAATCAATCAATCATAGGGTCTAGTAGGCATGAGCACTACATGCAGCAGTACAAAGCGTGCTATGAGTTTTTGCCTGTACTGCCATTTTATCAGAGGCAATCAAGGAAGCTCCTTAGTGGCCATGAAATGATAAGAAATTTGGAGCAGCTATTCGGGGATTGGAATAAAGTCCTAGACAAAGGTAGCACTCATTCAGGCATGCATTTAGTCATAGCATTGTGTGGACAGCTAGGTCCTATCATGTGAGGAAAACAGACATGAGCCTAACCTTGGAGATACTGTTTAGAGGCAGAATATAAACTAACTTTTAATGTTTTCAGCGTTTGTAAGTAAGAAGCATTATCTCAGGATAATATTCATTTATCCTTTTACTGTGTTCCTGATTCCCTTGTAGGTATTGAGAGTGCTCAAGTGAACCCTGCAGACGAGTGCTTATGTTGAGTAGAGCTTAGGTTCCAGTTAGGGATAATGGAAGCAGGAGAGGGATGCAAGCAGTAAACAAAGAGTGAATATATACCACATGACAAAAAAGAATGCAGGCAGAAGGATTAGGAATTTCACATTCAAACTTCAAATCAGGTGACTCTGAGTATAGATTTAGAGAGCTATAAAGATTAAAATTAGACATAGATGCTTAAGACAGCTAATATTTGTTGAGTGTTTCCTGTTTGTCAGGTACACTTGTAAGCACTCTATGTGTTAATTCTTAATGAAATTATATAAAGGAAAAATGAATGTTACTCCCTTTTCAGTAAGGTGCCCGAGATGTCTTTTTCTTTTTTTTCCTTAGATATTTTCTTTATTTACATTTCAAATGCTATCCTGAAAGTTCCCTGTACCCTCCCCCCCCCCCCACCCTGCTCCCTACACACCCACTCCCACTTCTTGGCCCTGGTGTTGCCCTGTACTGGGGCATATAAAGTTTGCAATACCAAGGGGCCTCTCTTCCCAATGATAGCCGAATAGACCATCTTCTGCTACATATGCAGCTAGAGAGATGAGCTCTGGGGGTACTGGTAAGTTCATATTGTTGTTCCACCTATAGGATTGCAGACCCCTTCAGCTCCTTGGGTATTTCTCTAGCTCTTCTATTGGGGGCCCTGTGTTCCATCCAATAGATGACTGTGAGCATCCACTTCTGTGTTTGCCAGGCACTGGCATAGCCTCACAAGAGATAGCTATATCAGGGTCCTTTCAGCAAAATCTTGCTAGCATATGCAATAGTGTCTGGGTTTAGTGGCTGATTATGGGATGGATCCCCGGGTGGGGTAGTCTCTGGATAGTCTATCCTTTCGTCTTAGCTCCAAACTTTGTCTCTGTAACTCCTTCTATAGGTATTTTGTTCCCTATTCTAAGGAGGAATGAAGTATCCACATGTTGGTCTTCCTTCTTCTTGATTTTCTTGTGTTTTGCAAATTGTATCTTGGGTAGTCTTAAGTTTCTGGGCTAATATCCACTTATCAGTGAGTGCATATCATGTGTGTTCTTTTGTGATTGAGTTGAGATGATATCCTCCAGATACATCCATTTGCCCAAGAATTTCATAAAGCCATTGTTTTTAATAGCTGAGTAGTACTCCATTATATAAATGTACCACATTTTCTGTATCCATTCCTCTGTTGAGGGGCATCTGGGTTCTTTCCAGCTTCTGGCTATTATAAATAAGGCTGCTATGAACATAGTGGAGCATGTGTCCTTTTTACCAGTTGGGGCATCTTCTGGGTATATGCCAGGAGAGGTATTGCTGGATCTTCCGGTAGTACTATGTCCAATTTTCTGAGGAGCTACCAGCCTGACTTCCAGAGTGGTTGTATAAGCTTGCAATCCCACCAGCAATGGAGGAGGGTTCCTCTTTCTCCACATCCTTGCCAGCATCTGCTGTCACCTGAATTTTTGATCTTAGCCATTCTGACTGGTGTGAGGTGGAATCTCAGGTTTTTTTTTTTTTTTTTTTGATTTGCATTTCCCTGATGATTAAGGATGTTAAACATTTTTTCAGGGGTGCCCGAGATTTCAATCTTAGTCTAAAGATTTACGCACCAAGTCAGTGAGTTTTAATTCAGAGCAGAATGATTTGAACAGGTGTAGACTTTTTCAAGACAACCAGTTTTGATATTTTTAAGAACATATCTTATATAAGACTACCAACATATTATTTGGCAGACATCCATCCACAGTAGCTTGCTTCCATAAATCCAGTAGAATGACTTTTCTATTACTGTTATGACTAAGAATAATAGATGGATCTTTTAAAAGGATGGAAATTGAAGACTGTAGGTTGTCACAAAGGTTTTGACTATTCATTTTTAAATTTATTTACATTAATAATTTGTAAAATTAATGAAGACATTTATATGTTTACATTTACTCACATCTGATCTGTCACAATTATAAACTAAAACTTTAAATGAAAGTCTGTCATAGTGTATGTCTAAAACAGCCCCATTTAAATATGAAAAAGCTCGGATAAACTCTTTGAAGGGTGATCATTACCAAGAGAATAAGAAGCCTAATGCTCTGTCATGAGTTACTAAAGCTCATAGTGATATATGTGTGTGTTTAAGATAATATTCCATAATGTGTGTTTTGAAACATGGTTCCACTACGTGTAGCCAGGTGAGCCTTGAACTCAGACCTCCTGCCTCAGCCAGCTAAATATTTGTGTTATAGGAATACACCACCGTACCTTGCAGGATATTCTGAATTAGTTTCTTTTTCATTGTTCACTTGAAAGCTGCTTCAACTACTCTATTAAATATTATCAAGTTCTCACTGTTAAAGAGGAAGTTTTTGATTAAAGAAGTGATCTCCTCAGAGACAGACACCCACAATGAAACCGTAGATAGAGCTTGGGGACTCTTACGGAAGAGTTGAGGGGAGGATTGCAGCCCCCAAAAGAGATGGAACTCCACAGGAAGACCAACAGAGTCAACTAACCTGGACCTTTGGGGTTCTCAGAGCTTGAACCACCAACCAAAGAGCACAGACGGGCTGGACCTAGGCCTCCCCAGCTTGGTCTTCATGTGGGTCCTGAACAACTGGAGCATGTTTTTCTAGCTGGGCTGCCTTGTCTGACCTCAGTGGGAGAGATGCACCTAGTCTTGTAGAGACTTGAAGTGCCAGAGTTGGGGGATACTCAGGGGGACCCTCACCCGCTTAAAGGAGAATGGGAAGGGGATGGGGGAAAGGCTTGTGAGGGGCCAAAGAAGTGGTAAATGAGATGTAAAGTGAATAAATAAATTTTTTAAAAAAGAAAAAAGAACTGGGCTATAGAATACTCAGTTTAGTCATTCAATCTCTTTCGTTTTCAGGTACTCCAATTATGAATTCATTAGTGATAACTCTATTTCCTGGTCAGCTGGACTACACAATCGGTACACAGAAAACTCACTTCGGGGCGTGATCCTGGATATACACTTCCTCTCACAGGCTGACTTCCTAGTGTGTACTTTCTCATCCCAGGTAAGCGGTAGTATGTTTTAGTGGACAGTACTCACTATTGAACTGAGCAGGAAAATTATTTGTGAGTCTGTGTTTTAAGTGTTAGCATGACATAACTCAGGATAATTTCCCTTTATGCTTGGTAGTAATTTGTTTTGTAAAATAGTAAAGAGATCCCATAGAAAAGTTGTTTGAGTACATTGAATATTTAGTTGTTTGCAGCAATGGTTGAATACATCTCCACTATTGTCAGTTAGTAAAGTACTTTAAAGTATTTGGTTATTAATAGCATCTAACAGAAACAGCAAGTAAAGTAATCGAGTTTCCTTTGTACATTCTGATTCTGCAAACAGCTAATATGTAACCAGACTCCATCCATTTCAGCTCATCACTGATACTGTGAGACTTAACTTCCCAGCCGGTTTGCCTCACTTGCTGGCTTTATAGTAATGACAATAAATGCAAGTCTTTTACAAGTTCTGATACATTTTTGTGAAGTAAAATGGTCTATGCTAAATTTAAATAATTGAAGTTTAAAAGTGTAAATACTACACTATCACGATAGCTCCTGGAGCTTGATCATTGCACATAGGCTGTGGGTTGGTGTGCATGTGTGTTTATGAGTATCTAATCAGTCTTCAGTGCCCTATGGAGTACTGGTACTACAGTATCTACTGTGAATGCTATTCTTTCCCCATTTGCCCTCTTATCACTGGTTAGCTTATTTAACCAGCCATTGAGTGACTATGCCCAAAGTAATATTGTATGCTAAGAGGACTTAAAGGGAGTTTGAAGATATAGGTTTGGCTCTTATTCAGAATCAAAATACAACTAGAGGACAATTACCAAAATATACAAATAGGTAGAAAATAAGTCTGCTTAAATGCTGAGACCATTATAGTCAAGAAAATATATAAAAGAAAACAGTTTGCATGGAAGTACATTTCAGAAAGAATAAAGAAATGGATCTGTTTTTTGTTTTTTGTTTTTACAATATGGTCATCAGTATACCTTATCCCAGTAGGATGTTGGTAAGATTTTCAAAAGGTGCTTATCCATGCAAAGGCTATAGTTTTCTTCATCATGAAATAAGAATATAACTCACTATATAAAAACAGCTACACAAATCAGGAGTAACACAGAAGGGATTCTAATCTCAACATAAAATCTCCTTAGCCTTCAAATTTCCATGAAGGCATCTAATGGTGATATTTCACTGGAATGAGGGCCCTGTCTTCAAAAACTATGTTTTCCTTTCTCGTTGCAGGGGGTCAGATGTATATCTACTTGACCCTACTCCTATTTTTGAGAACCTAGCTACCTGATAATACAGACTAAGTAGGTTATACTAGGAATACACACACACACACACACACACACACACACACACACACGTGCGCGCATATGTATGTGACAAAAATTAATGAAAAAGAGGCTGTGACTTTGAAATAGAGCAAGGAGAAGGGCATGTGGGAGAACTAGGAAGAGGAAAGGGAAGAAAGAAATGATGTAATTATATTATAATCTCAAAAATAAAAGGAAAAAAATTTTAAAGAGCCATTTTCAGACCAGTAAGATAGCTCAGTAGATAAATGTACTTGCCACCAAACCTGATGACTTGAGTTCAGAGTTCAGTCTCAGGATATGCATGCATGTATTCATTCATAAATATAATATATTTTTTAAAGTCACTTTTCCTGTGTCACTGCCTGCCCTTATTGACCTAAATTTTAGACCTGCTCCTCTAGCCCAGTGGTTTTTTTAATCTAGGCACTGCTGGCAGATATTTGTTATGAAGAACTATACTATGTATTTAGGGTATTAGCAGCATTCTTAGTCAAGAGTACTGTCAACACAAGTTGTAAAAACGAAAAATGTCCCTCGGCATTGCCAAATGCCCCTAGCAAAGCTGTCTCAATTGAGAAGCATTGTTCTAATTATAAGTTCTAAAATTAAATAAAAATATACACATCTCACTTATAGGGATGTGTCCAGTGTGTTTGTTTTCTTCTAGCCCTTCTTAAGAATCCTTTTATGCCATTCAGGGATGGAAAGTAATCATTTTTCTTTTTCCTTTTAAATATGTGCTTCATAATTTTTGAACAGCCAAGATTTTCTAAAGATGGCCTGGTCCAGATCACAAATGATCCTAAATTCAAGGCTGCGGGTGGCAGAGTTGGGATAGTTAGCCATCTCATGAATAATACTGTGGATGGCAGCCAGCGATAGCATAGGCTGTGATTCCCTACCAGATAAAAGTATATTCTCCTCCTTCCTTAGCTTGTGTTAGTAATGCTACTTTATTTGTACAAGTATTGTACAAATACTCAGCTTTTGAGATAAATAAAATAAGGCTGCAGAGATGGCTCAGCAGTTAAGAGCATTTGCTGCTCTCGCAGAGGACTTAAGTTTGTTCCCAGCACTCACATGGTGGTTCACAACCTTTTGTAACTCTAGCTCCAAGGATCCATCACCCTCTCCTGACAGACACCAGGCACACACATGGTGCACTTACATACATGCAAACAAAACAGTCATAAACATCAAATGATAAATATTTCTAATTTTAAAATTACTGTATTTTCCAGTGAGAAATTTATACCTAAAATAAAAAGAACTGGTCTTATGACTCTAATTTTGATCTAGAAATCATTACCACCATCACTCCATGATAATAGAATTTTGTCTAGGACAAAGAAAAAGGACACAGTGCTTTGCTTTTGTTTTGTGTGTGATATCAATCAGTGGAGTGAATTCAGACCTTGGATCCAGAGAAGCAGAGAGATCGGTTGTGAGATTTTTTCTTTAATCTCCAAGTCATTCCTAAAAACTGTTGATAAAATTCACCCAAAGTAAATTTGTTTGCTTTCAAGACAGGGTTTCTCTGTGTAGCCCTGGTTGTCCTGGTCCTATGTAGACCAGGCTGGCTTTGGACTTAGAGGTCTGCCTGCTTCTGCCTCCCAAGTGCTAAGATTTGTGTCGCACACAAAGTGACTTTTAGCTATCTATATCAAAGAAAATCTCAAACAATGTTTTATAACCCAAAGTAGACTTGAATAACTCAAATATTTTATATTAGAGTTCAGAATAGAAGTTTTTTAAAAGTAACCTTTTTTTTTTTTTTTTTTTTTGCCTGATGTAACTGTGGTCTCCAAGCTAATTGAGTGTGTGCTAACCTCGGCCTAGTCCTGGAAGCTTCTAGCCTCCACAAAAATTTCCTAGACCTAGAATGTTTTCAGGCTCTGACCTGCTGCTGAATAAGCTCACCTTTCTTGTTCTTTCTGATCTCCGGCTGGATGATTCAACTCAGCTGTCCTCACTGGAACTCCTCTCCAAGCTGACTGATTCAATCTTCTTTCTCAGCTTCTCCTGAATTTCTCTTTTTGGTCTCATACTAACTTTGGCAATATATTCTAATCTTCTAGCTCCTGTTCATTCTCTGGTTCATTCTGTCTTTACCTGCATCTAGTTTGTTCTCTCTCTGCAACTGTCTCTATAGCTGTCCTTGTAAAACTGCCTCCTTCCCCTCTTTTCTCTCTGCTTTGTTCTCTCTTCAGTAGCCTCTTTTTTTTTCTTCTTTTCTGTTCTTGTGAGAGTTGACTATATCCTATTTTGTCAAATCTTTCTCTGATTTGTCACTTTGTCTGCCATTCAGTTAGACCTCACTTTCAAACATGTTGCCTAGTGCGTAGTTTTTGTGAGAACTAAATACGTGTTTCATGTGGAACAACAGTAGTACTCAGCAACAGTAATGTGTTAAACACGTTAGCTGCTGATAGGCAAATAGTTATCTGAACATCATTGCCTCTTCTAGAGAATTTTCAGTGTTGGTTTTAGCAGCTATTTTTCACATAGCTACATTTCAAACTATATAACCTCAGATTTTAAAAGGAACATGAAACATGTGATTTATGAAGTCCATTATCTCTGCTTGTGGTCATGGGAGATGCTTAGTTAGGACCTACAGAGTCACCGTGGGGACAGGCACAACAGTTCTTCACAGGGATAAATAATTAGTAACTTCAGCATATTAATACCAGTGAACCACATGGCTTCCATTTTATTTAGCTTATTGAAAAATATATTGTCTTATAATGTGATTGTCTAAGTTAAATTTTCTGTTGCTGTGATTAAACACTATGGCCAAAAAACAACTTGGGAAAGAAAGGATTTATGTCACTTCCAAGTCACATGCCATCCCTGAGAGAATTCATGGCAGGAACCTGGACGCAGAAACTTAAGCCAAAGCCATGGAGAAGCTCTGCTCCCTTCTGTGCTCCCTGTGGCTTGTTCCCCTGCTTTCTTATGCCATTCACTTGCATAGGGGTAGCAATGCCCTGGTGGGCTGGATAATGCCCTGCAGACTTGCCTACAGGCCAATCTTAAGGGGCAGTTAATCTTAGTTAAGATTTCTTCTTCCTAGACATATCTAGGTTTATATCAAGAAGACAAAACCCACCCAGGCTCGTGACCTCTCAGACATAAGTTCTTCATTTTAGAAGAACGAGTGCTCAGGAGTGGTCCTGAGGTCAGTGCAAGTAAATCCTAGGCACACTGACTCATGAGTGTCCTGGCAGCCTTTTGGGTTACTTGTGTTCTGGTTTGACGTGCTAGGGGTTGAACCCAGGGCCTCAGGCATGATGGTAAACAAACACTCCACCTCTAAGCTATTTTACCAGCCTATGACATGGCATCATCATCCATATTCTTCTAAGGTTTTAGATATATTTTCTACCCCTCTGAAACATCAGTTTCTGGTGTTTCTAGATTTTATATTGGGTTAAAAAAAAGATTTGGGGAATTATCTCATTATTTCTCTTTTAAATAAAAAGTTTTTCAAACCAGAAATAGAAAACTCTTCCCTATTTCTGTTACAGTGTACGCTTACTTTTCCATATGCTTTCTTCAGAACTGTTTCACAAAGCCAAGTGTGCCCTAAATTGTTCAAATAGTAAGAAGAGTATTCGATAGTTATTATGAAAGAGTCAATATTAGCATTTTCCAAGATTATCAAGTGAGTTAGCAAAAGCTGTCAATCACATTCTAAACAGTTCCACCAAACAGTCATCCTATTATTTGTCAGTAGAGAACACCGTTCACAAACCATCCACCTCAGCACTTACATTCGTATTTGCAAATAATAATTAGCAAATTACTTATGGAAGCAAATGCATTTTTTTTCTAAATATTTTCTTTATTTACATTTCAAATGTTATCCCCTTTCCTGGTTTCCCCTCTGAAAACCCCCTATTCCCTCCCCCCTCCTCCTGCTCACCAACCCACCCACTCCTGCTTCCTGGTCCTGGCATTCCTCTATACTGGGACATAGAACCTTCACAGGACCAAGAGCCTCTCCTCCCATTGATGACGGACTAGACCATCCTCTGCTACATATGCAGCTAGAGCCATGAGTTCCACTATGTGGTTTTTTTTGGTTGGTGGTTTAGTCCCAGGGAGTTCTAGGGGTACTGGTTAGTTCATATTGTTGTTCCTCCTATGGGGCTGCAAACCCCTTCAGCTCCTTGCTTGAGTCCTTTCTCTAGCTCCTTCATTGGGGATCCTGTGCTCTATCCAATGGGTGGCTCTTAGCATCCGCTTCTGTATTTGTCAGGCACTGGTAGAGCCTCTCAGGAGACAGCTATATCAGGCTCCTGTCAGCAAGCTCTTGTTGGCATCCATAACATGATATGCACTCACTGATAAGTGGATATTAGCCCAGAAGCTCAGAATACCCAAAATACAATTCACAAAACACATGAAACTCAAGAAGAAGGAAGACCAAAGTGTGGATACTTCGATCCTTCTTAGAATGGGGAACAATATACCCATGGAAGTAGTTAGAGAGACAAAGTGTGGAGCAGAGACTGAAGGAATGACCATCCAGAGACTGCCCCACCTAGGGATCCATCCCATATACAACCAGCAAATAAATTAAATCGAAGAAATGAGAGTAGCTCATTGGTAGATAAAATATCAAAAAGAATTTCTGAAAAATCTTATTTATTGAGTTGTATAATCAGTTTTTACTACTCTGGCCTACCAAAGCAATTGTAGATGCATAAAGACCTTTAGGATTTTAACATTAGGACTGGAGAGATGACTCAGCAGTTAGGAGCCCTTTCTGTTCTTCCAGAGGACTCAAGTTTCATTCCCAGCACCCACATAGTGGCTTACAAACATCTGTAACTCCAGTTCCAGGGGATCTAGTGCCTTCCTCTGGCCCCCACAACACCAAGCACACAGGTGGTGCACAGATATACATGCAGGCAAACACCCAAACACATAAAATATAATGCTCCTTTGTAAGAAATCTTTTGTGATTTTAAAAATAAACTTAGTAAATCTTAAGAATAAAAAAGACCTATTGCTGTTGAAGTTTACTTTGTTTAGTGAGCAGCATTTCTCAATAATTTGAGTAGTTTTTCCCCTGTGGTACCTCCCTTTGTAACATTTATTAAAAACAGTCTCATGACATTCTATTAATTCCAAATCTACACAAAACATAACTGGCTACATTATACACTTTCAGTCCGATTTTGGAAAGCCCAGAGGACAAAATTAAAAATAACATTAACTTTCTGAGTAAGAATTTCCATTGAGATGTAGTTTGTGAAGCAGTAGTGGGTGCCTCCTGAGAGTAGCAAAGAGGAAAACACAGGATAAAAGATGGGACCCCTGTATCTACTTGCCTGCATAGAGGACAAGAAGTCTGTCTTGAGTCAGCCTGGATACCACTCACCTTTGGTGCTGGATGCTGCACTGTGCAACTTGTGTTGCCTTTGTTTGGACATTCATACAGTGCAGCCAAAACTGGTTCTATTCTCTCATGGTATAGAAAAACTAAGTAATGTAAAGGGAAAGTGCATAGATCTCCCAGCATCACTCACTAAACTGAGAAGAGCTTTCAAATCCTCATACTAGGAGGGCCTCTGACTAACTTTAA
Source organism: Mus caroli (assembly GCF_978045245.1). Classification (NCBI taxonomy): domain Eukaryota; kingdom Metazoa; phylum Chordata; class Mammalia; order Rodentia; family Muridae; genus Mus; species Mus caroli. Next base: position 75,961,684 of record NW_028227269.1, read on the forward strand.
AATATGACAGAAACAAGGACCTATCTGCTGTGAGAAAGGTTGACGCCCATCTACTCAGAGTGATATTTCTAAGGGTTATATTCTAACTAACGGATGCTTACTTAAAACCATCATACCTATGTTATATCTCTTAGCAGGAACTTTTGCTCTTAATCATCACTGTATGCTTAATAATATGCTAGAAAGTGATGAAGTATTCTCACAGAATGAAATAAAATGTACTGTATACAGCTATACTGTTTGCAAACCATACACTCCCCCTCTCAGTCATACATGGGAACCAACTCTGAGTTGAATATTGTCATCAGCTGCAAGCCTTTATTACCTACTACATGATTTGAATTTGTAAAGTCCAGAGGAGGCCTAATGTAATTGAATGCAAACATCAACACTATAATGAGCCTCCTAGCCCTTAGCTGTAAATTGCTCCAGGATGAAGATAAACAACCATTATTTATTCAAAATGTTGTGTATAGACCTTAACTTTTAAATATTACTCACGGGCTTGAACATCCATTACTGGAGCACCACTTATTCAACATATAATTACTGAACACCTACTATGTGGCACCTGTAGTTCCAGTTGCTTATGTGCTCTGAAGCACATCCTCTAGAACCAGAAAGAATGCTAACTGTGGCTGTAGTATTTGCTATCTGCTTTTGTGTTTTAAAAATAAAGCTACAAAATCTTCCGGTGTTTTAAAAATAAAGCTACAAAATCTTCCGGTGGCTTAGTTTCTTCATCTGGAAAAGCTCGGCTGCTGCCGTTATGGCCATTACTGTAAAGCGCCACACCAGGTGACTGGAGGTACCAAACTCATATTTGTTCAGAAATCTGTCTCATATTGGCCTAACTTGATATCTGAAATTTATCATTATTTATTCCTTTGGTTTAAGAAAATACAGATGTACTCACAAAGGCTAACAAATCATAACTACTATACCAATACATAAACGAATATTTTCACAAAAAGAAAGCAAGGCCTATATTCCAGTGTTATTCTCATGAGAGCAGAGCTTTAAAAGGTGAAGAGAGAGAACCATATTGTAGTCGTCCTGACAATAACCCAAGTCTTGTGTTTCTGGCTAAAAAATGCTGGAAAGTGGGAGGAGGAGTCTTGAAGAGAAGACTCGGGGGGTTTCCCCTGGACTGCCTTAGCTCTTAGGTTGTGTCTTTCTGATACAACAGAATGAATATACAGTATAAAATTTGTAAGATATGTTATGTCAAAAGAATATGTATGATAGTCGCAAGTATATGTGGGATGCCTGGGCTCAAACTCGAGTCTACCAGTTACTGATAGTGTAACAGGGGCAAGTGCTTTTGGTTCCCTTTGGTGTCTGTAAGATGAATGATGGAATAGTATGGGGATACTGAGAAGATTATCTCAAATAATGCCTCACATCAGTATTTGACAATAAAAGCTCAGCAAATATTAGCTTCTTCCATGTTACTTAGTTTGCTGTTAGTGGAGCTTTGCTATTCAACACTGAGGATACATTCTGAGAAGTGTGTCATTAGAGACTTTTGTCATTGTCAGAATGTGACATGAGCTAAGATGTTTACAGAGTTTTGAGGATGTCATCTTATGAGACCACCACTGTGTATTTGGTCTGTCATTGATAATTCTTGTTTTTTTCCAGAATTCCAAGTTAATTTTGAGTCTGTGTATACTTTTGGCTGAATTTGAAGTTTAAAAGTTCTAAATTGTTTTTATTCTTATTTCATTACAATTTTTGTTTCTACCATTGATCCTATATCATGGCAGCCCCAAGATTAACTTAGTTTGTTGACGGTGTTAACTTGAAAACAAGCTGAGATGGTAGCACATGCCTAATTCCAGCATTACAAGTAGAAATAGGGCTAGGAGGTGGTGGTGCTTACCTTTAATCCCAGCATGTGGGAGGCAGAAGCAGGTGGCTCTCTGGGAGGTTGGTCTACAGAAGGAGTTATAGGACAGCCAGAGCTACACAGAGGAACCCTGTCTCAAAAAAAAAAAAAAAGGAAAGGAAGAAGGAAGGAAGGAAGGAAGGAAGGAAGGAAGGAAGGAAGGAAGGAAGGAAGGGGCAGGGAGATGCATCCAAGATCATCCTTAGCTACGTAAAGAGTTTGAGGCCAGCCTGAGCTACACAAGCCCTATCTCAAGAAGAAAGGAAGGAAGGAAGGAAGGAAGGAAGGAAGGAAGGAAGGAAGGGGCAGGGAGATGCATCCAAGAGAAAAAAGAAAGAAAAAAAGAAAAAATCACTGTCTTGAATTGTTTTGGCAGTAGTTGGAATAATCACTTTGTTTTTTAATTCCTGTGGGGGCGGGGGCAGTCAGAATGAGCTCAGAGTAGAGGGCTTGCCTTTGCATAAGGCCCTGGATTCAGTGCCCAGCATCACTGAGAGAGAAAAAGAACATCTTCATTCAGTTCTTGATCTCCACAGATGTCTCGGTTTAGAAACATCTGCTGAGCCATTCTAAAGTACCATTAGCAGATTAACAGCTATTAATAGTAGTTTCATTTTTAAGTAGATGCAAAATGTTGGCATAAGGACAATGAAAATTCATTAAATGAGATAACCAAACTAGAGCTGTGGAGAAATTTGGCCTGCATTGAGCTCTCAGTCAGAATATAAAGAAGAAAAGTGTTCAGGGCACAATGCTGACTCTCTCCTGTTGTCACCTAACTCGGGAAGCGCCCTGAAACCCGCTTTGCTTCCGAGTAAACCTGTTAGTTGCCAGAGTGTTTGTAGCTTAGCTCAGCTTCATCACCAAGCCTATTAAATTCAGGGAGTGGAGTTCAGGGGATGGGGTTTTACCTGCTAGAGAGGGTATTCTCTAACAGAAGAATCTTTTAAGTCTTCTTAAAACAACGCTAATTGGGTAGATACATCTTCCTTAAAGACCTGCCGAGCTTGTATCAGTACAAGCGTGCTGTTATGTACACTGCACACTTTAGAGCTCCTTGGGAATAGCTGATACATTTAAACTTGCTCATTGATCATCAGTAAATATATAAATCTCTACTAAGAAGAGTTCTAAGAAAACACTATGGTTAAAAGTGGATAAAGAACTGGAGAGGTGGCTCAGCTGTTTAGCACTTCCTGTGCTTGTAGAGGACCAGAGTTCACTCCCATGTGTGGCAGCTCACAACCTCCTATCTAACTCCAACTCCAGGGAATCCGACAGCATTCTGGCCTCCATAAGCATCTGCACATGCACATAAATAGAAATAACAATTAAGTCTTTTCACATTAATTAGTTTATTCACTTTACATCCAGATCACTTCCCCCCATCTCCCCATCATACTGTCCTCCTCTGAGAGGGTGGAGCCTCCCCCTGGGTATCCTCCCTACCCTGGCACATCAAGTGTCTGCAGGATTAGGCACATCCTCTCCCACTGAATCTAGTCAAGGCAGCCCAGTTAAGAGGATGAGATCCACAGGCACACAATAGATTTCGGGATGGACCCTGCTCCAATTGTTCAAACACACACATGAAAGACCAAGCTGCATATCTGCTTCATACGTGCAGGGGCCCTAAGTCCTATCCATCTATGCTTTTTGGTTAGTGGTTCAGTTTCTGAGAGGAGCCCCCAAGGGACCACAATAGTTAACTCTGTTGGTCTTCCTATGGTGTTCCTGTCCATTCAAGGTCCCTCAGTCCTTCCCTCAACTCTTTCCTAAGACTTCTGGGGTCCGTACCTGTATCTGGGGTCGTGGGTCTCTGTTTCAGTCAGCTGCTGGGTGGAGCCTCTCGGAAGACAGGACACATTTTGAGTCAAAAGTTTTGTGGATTGGGTGGGTTAGCATCCTTATCCTTCTTCTGGGGGCCATTTCAGGTTCTATATCACCACTGCTAGGGAAATGCCTCCATGAGATCCAGCTGTAAGGCATTTTCTCAATTAGTGATCAAGGGGGAAAGGCCCCTTGTGGGTGGGACCATCTCTGGGCTGGTAGTCTTGGTTCTATAAGAGAGCAGGCTGAGCAAGCCAGGGGAGGCAAGCCAGTAAGGAACATCCCTCCATGGCCTCTGCATCAGCTCCTGCTTCCTGACCTACTTGAGTTCCAGTCCTGACTTCCTTTGGTGATGAACAGCAGTGTGGAAATGTAAGCTGAATAAACCCTTTCCTCCCCAACTTGCTTCTTGGTCATGATGTTTTGTGCAGGAATAGAAACCCTGACTAAGACATACTATATATTTATATAACACCCCTCCTCCCCCCCCCCTCTCTCTCTGTCTCACTCTGTGTGTGTGTGTGTGTGTGTGTGTGTGTGTGTGTATCCAGAAATGAAAAATAACTATCTTCTCAGCCCTCTCAGCCCTGGAACCCATCATTGGTTAAAGATTGCCATGCAGTGGGGTGTTTACACTGTGTACCAACATACTTGTTTTCTCCTCTTTTCCAAGGTCTGTCGGGTTGCTTATGAAATCATGCAAACCCTGCATCCTGATGCCTCTGCGAACTTCCATTCTTTAGATGACATCTACTATTTTGGAGGCCAAAATGCCCACAATCAGATTGCTGTTTATCCTCACAAACCTCGAACTGAAGAGGAAATTCCAATGGAACCTGGAGATATCATTGGTGTGGCTGGAAACCATTGGGATGGTTATTCTAAAGGTATCAACAGAAAACTTGGAAAAACAGGCTTATATCCCTCCTACAAAGTCCGAGAGAAGATAGAAACAGTCAAGTATCCCACATATCCTGAAGCTGAAAAATAGAGATGGAGTAGAAGAGATTAACAACAGAACTCAGTTCAGACCATCTCGGCCAAGCAGAAGCCGCAGACTAACACATGGCTCATTGATAGACACGCTCCACACCAAGAGCAAGCGGGAACCCTCAGATGCTGCACTGGTGGAACGCCTCTTTATGAAGGGCTGTGGTGCCCTCAAGCCCATACACAGTACAATAATGTACTCACACATAACATGCAAATGGATTATTTTCTACTTTGCCCCTTTAAATATTATGTCCCCATTGAACAAACACTGCCACATTGTGTAATTTAAGTGACACAGACATTTTGTGTGAGACTTAAAACATGGTGCCTATATCTGAGAGACCTCTGTGACTTACCGAGAAGATGTGAACAGCTCCCTTCTCTGGGGAAGCTGGTGGTGGTGTGGCCACTGAATTCACTCCAGTCAACAGATTCAAAATGAGAATGGATGTTTTTCCTTTATATGGTTGTCTGGATTTTTTTTAAGTAATTTCATCAGTTCAGTTTATCCACCTCATCATTAATAAATGAAGGATACATCAATAAAATAAAATGAAATATTCACTCTCCATTAGGAAGTTTTGTAAAACAATGCCATGAACAAATTCTTTAGTACTCAATGTTTCTGGACATTCTCTTTGATAACAAAAAAATAAATTTCAAAAAGGAATTTTGTGAAGTTTCTGGAATTTTGTATCACTGATTATATAGTTACAAGCTTTATAGTAGAAATATGGTAAAAATGGGTTTATAGTTTTTAAAATTTGTTTTCTACTTTTGTTCTACTTTTTTCAGCTTCTGATAGAGTAATCATATTTTAACTAAGAGAAGAATCGGTCCCTCTAATACTAGTAACTGGCTTCAGTTGGTACATAACTTGAAGTTGCTAAGAACATGCTTTGGTGGTGTTTATTATCTTACTTTGTATATTGTTGCTTTGTTTTAATTGAATGAAGTAGTTATTTTCTTGCTTCCAGAGAAACTAGTGCTTGCTCTCATCTATAAAGCTAACCAGAGCAGGTTTGTGTGGTGGCATCTCTTAACTGTGGCATCTGTCACTTTTTGTCATTTTTTTTTTTGTGTTGTTCCATCCAGGTACATGTCCTGTTTTTGAGGACACAAGGAATTGGAGGGGTTAGAAGCTGATTGTGTTTTGAAGTATATATCTCATAGAATTTATGAACAGAGGTGATGGGGAACCAGAATGAGATCCAAAATAAGCCTAGAATTCCCTCTCCTAAGCTTCCTTCTAGGAATCCATGTTGGAATCACTGCAGAAGAGTCTCTTCTCTCTAAGCTTTGTTTCTGTCCTTTCACAGGAAAAGCCCCCATTTGCATGGAGCCTGCCTTCTACGGGAGCATTTCAATTAATACATTTTTTTAAAAACACAAGGTCTCCAGCAATAGCCTAGCTGGTGTGGAACTTGCTATGTAGACCAAGCTGGCTTTGAACTCACAGGGATCTACTTGCCTCTGGAGTGCTACGACTAAAGGTGTGCACACCACACACAGCAAAGGTGTACACAACACACACAACTTGCCTCTTAAATGAAAGATTTGATCCATGTAACCAGTAACAGGCATTGTTTTAAGTACTAGGAATCCAGAAAGAAAGGCTAAGTGAACTCTGGTCTTTACAGTCTCAGGAAATGAAATCTTCCCACCAAATGTCCCTAAATCTTGACTTCCTCTGGAAGTCTGCCCTTCTGAAAGAGCAAAACTCTAGGGGCCATCAAATTTTCATTTAGTTTAAGCACAAATAAAAATCAGGTGAACTGAAATCTCCAGCTGAGCAGACTGCGCACGAGTCACCTGCCTGCCCCCATCTGACTTGTCCTCAGAGCCTCGGTAACCAGATCTGATTTGTACCTTTGTAGACCGAAACATAAATCAGCGTCTTTTCATCCAGAACTGACCCAGTTCCAGAGGTCAAGAGAGAAAAAGAACCAAGTGTGAAGAAAATTACTGTTCTCAAATGGATGCAAAGACATAATCTTGGGTCTTTTTTTTTTTTTTAATCTTTGGCCTGTAGTTCAGTTTCTTTCTAGTTTATACTCTCTGTTGGGGTTTCTTTCTAGTTCATACTCTCTGTTGGGATTTCCTTTTTGTTCACCAAAAGAATATTTTTTTTCCTTTACTAAAGTTACAAAAATTACTTTAAGAATTCTTTTCTGCAGGCTGGGGATTTAGTTCAGTATAGAGCACTGCATACTTTGAGTAGTATTAGATTGGGTCCTAAGTATTAGAAAGATGTTTGTATTAGTGTTTGGGGATTTTTTTTTCTTTTCTTTTTTTTTTTTTTTTAAGACAGAGTGTCACTGGGTTGCCCAGGTTGGCCTCAAACTCCCAATCCTACCTTATCCTGCCAAGTGCTAGGATTACAGATATGTACTGTGTCTGGCTTTATAGGTGTTTTGTGTTATAGGTTCTGTTACATTCTGAAGAGTGCTGCTGCTGCTGCTGTTAACAAGAACATAGCTTTTAACTTCATTAAGCTCCACTTATAAACTATTTTGGATAGCAGCTCAAATCTTAATTTAACCTTTACCAGAGTTTGTCCTGCATATATTTCAGGGCTTAGTTAAAAACAAACAACAAAAGCCTGGGTGGAAATTCCACCCGGAATTTGAGGCACTGCTTCTTTTGCGTAGAACACTTTGTTTTGAGACTTCCCTGTCACTTCCCAAGCAGCTGTAGTTGCTGACTCCATAGTGTCCCAGAAAGACTACGGTTTAGATATTTCACCTTGTGCTCTTTCCCTTTTTCAGGTCTCAGCCTGCCTCCAGAAGTTTCTGTTCTGTGCATTTGAATATTCTTTTGTATAGTGTTGAGATCTTATAGTCGATCCATTAGATTAGTTATTCATAAGAGGCGTACTCCACCATACACAGGAGATAGAACTCTGATAGACTAAAATGAGAAAGCATGACAGGAAAGAGAGAATGGCTTAGTCATGTGACCACCCCCACTTAAACCTGTAGGTATAAGGGGCTAAGCAATACAGATGACCATACCCTCTGAAGCTCTCGTGCATGATGGTGATTCCCTTTATACACAGTGCCTTCTTAGAAACGCTGACATTTCTTCACCTGGCACTTGTCTATGAGCCTGGTTCTTACTTAGAACCCCTGTAGCATGGTTAGATTAGGAGGATACGGATCTTCTCCTTGTTAGATGACAGATTTTCAAAGAGTTTACCTAGAACCACATTACTACCCCAGGACTATTAAAAGTGAGTAACAGATTCTATATATCAGTGGCAAAGCAGTTAAAAGAGGTTGTATCCGGGCTTTCCTGATCCTTCACTCAAGTCTAATATGTTGACTTAGGTAGTGAAAAAGTTCTGGCCTATAGTGGAAAGGCTACAAACCCTAATCTAGGGTTTTCTAGGATCCAAATGAGTAAGGCCATTTGCTTCTCTCTGTGGAAGTTTTCCCATTTCTGTTTAATCAAGTCCGTTTTCAAGATCACCATTAAATAAAGATCAATAACAGCTCTAGTGAGGGAGTAGAAGGTTAAGGAACAAAAAAAAAGGGGGGGGACCCCAAAAAGGAACCTAGAGTCATTGCATTATTATTTAGAGAATACAATCTCTGTACAGTGAGTGAGTAGGAAAATATAGGGCCCAAATGGTGTGTCTTAAAGAAGAAATACATCTGCCCTCTTTTGCCATAGTCCACTGCCTGATACATTCCTTGTGTTGCCAGGAGACTACACAGTAGATTCAGTAGGTTTTTGCAGAATAGATGTGATGCTTAGATATTTGTGAATTTGCAAACTTGGTTATGATACCTTAATTTATGCTCGATACAAGCTCTAGGGGGTTTAAAATGAAAAGTTATTCTTCCTGGTTCCTGACAGCATTTTCCCTTATAGAAATGTGGAGGAGCTCTTCCAAGGCAGAAAAGAAATAGGGTTTAGAAGTTGTCTTGCTTTCAGCTGTCACCAGTGCTATCCATGCCGAAGGACCTGTTCTTTGACTACATTTGCTTGTTCTTTGTACAAATTGCAATCTCTGACTATTGGTCAGCTGAGCTATTCAAAGTACTACTTCCAATCCAGTTCAGTGGTCACTTGCCCGCTCTTCTTTTTGTCCTCAAGACTATCTTGATTTTATATTTCTGCCATCTTTATGGAGGAGAATTCATCCCTTGTACCAGTCTAGTCCTCATGTCATTCATGTGCCTATTTACTTACACAGACCACAGTTTCAGTGCTGGCATCTTTAAGCTATAAATGCAATTAAGTAACTCCTTTGGGAGTTATGGATAAGGTAACTTGAGGATCTGAGACACAGTGAAGCTGGTCCCTCTGTATTCATGTCCATTTAAACTCAACAATCCCAAGAGTTTAACAAGTCAATATCACTACAATTGAGGGGAACATTTTATGTAAAACTATGTCAATCTAGACAGACCCTGTACCTTTTAAAAATCAACCTATTGAAGACTCTGGCCATGGATCACTTGATGTTTTAGGAACACTTCAATCCTCCTGTTGACCTGCTGCCATGAGGAACTTTGTCATCAGTAACTGTTCTCAGTAACCACTCCTCCCACCTTACTGTCCTTTACAGACTGTTGTTTCCTAACTGCCTGTGTGGGTAGAGAAAAAGCCATTTACAAAAGCTTGTTGATTCATAACCCAGCTGGGTGTGAGAGCATCTTTGGAGGCGGGAATGTACATCACTCTGTGCCCCAGAGCACAAATATTTAAGACTGTGGGTGGGGTCAGCAACTTGAGGAATGGTGAAGAGGCTTTGTGTTCCTGGCAAGTATTCCCTAGAGGATGACAGCCACTAGGAATTTCTGGCCAAGTAAAGGAAGTGGGACAAAGGCAAAAGACCAGTGGCAGTGTTTCCTATGCAGAGCATCTGTAAGTGCATGCCACGTCGTTGAGCCTCGGATCTCTAAGAGAAAGCCTACAGTGCTCATCATTGTCCCTAAATGGGGCTTCTGGTTTTAAATGTGAGTGTGCAAAACTCCTTCAGAATTTCATTTTCTTCATTTATAGAATACTTTAGTCCTATTCAGTGTTTGCAAATTTTTCAGTTGGATTCCACCTGTCTAAATGAAGCAGCGTCAGCTGATTGTTGTCCCAAGGGTCATGATATTGCCACATCTTTGTCTTCCTAGGCAAACCAGATATGTTTATTGTGTATGATCTTCAGATTTTTAATCTGCAACAGATGATTTTTAAAATACATGAGATATATAAAACAGTAAAAAGACTGAGTAAAATGTGGCAGTTGGGACTTTTTATAACCCCTGAGCTAGACTGAGAAGGTTCTTCCCTTCTGGTCTTTTCACTGTTTCCTTAGTTAGAGCCACAAACATTGGAAATTATTTGCAAATGTACCTCAGAACTGGTGGTGGCAAGTTAACAAGGCCAAGAGTAAGAGTGTCTTTTGTTCAGGGTAAAGAATGTGTGGTTCAAAATAAGATTGCTCTAGCTTCAGGTTTGGCTTCATATCCATTGCATTAACAGGTTCAATCTAGGCTGTTCCTTTTCAGGAAATCCTTGTGTGAAATCATCAGAATTCCGTAAGTCAGTAATTGGCAAGCTATGCCCACCTCTTGAACACAGTGTGTGCATTCAGTTATGCAATGTCTTCACCTCCTTTCCAACTGAAACAGCACAGTTGAGTAGTTGTGACAAAGATTGCCTATATCGGCCATGAAACTTAAAATATTTACTGTCAACCTCTTTAAAGTAAAAGGTCACTGGCCCTTGCTATAAGTAGTTATATTATTTAGATTAGAATCCATAACTCAAAGGGGTTTAGAATCCCAAATTACTGAGTCATCAAAAAAATAGTAGTGTATTGGGGCCTCCGTAGATCAGTGGCATGCCTTTGGGGAAGGTGCCTCTCAACATAAATTTTGTAATAGAAAAAAGCCTTGCTACCAACTACTAGGAAACTACTTAACAAGCATAGATCTGTAGTGTCTACGACACCTATTGAACTTCCCCCATTTGCAACAGCTCCATTGTAGTATGTCTGGTGAAATGAGGCTGGACTTGAACTCTGTACTACTGATACCTTGGCAAGTCTCACACTCTTTCTGGGTTTTAGTTTTCTTGCTTTTCTGATGAAGGGAACTCAAAGTTTTTGTGGGTTTTTGTTTGTTTGTTTTGTTTTTGTTTTTGTTTTACCGTAGTTTTTATTTTGAGACGATCTTGGGTATCCTGGGCTGACCTTGATCTTTGTATGTACCCAGAACTGGCCATCACCTTCTGCTCCTCCTCCTTCCATCTTCCTAGTGCTGGAATTACAGGGTGTCATGCATGCTAGCCAAACACTCCATCAGCTGAGCTCCATCCCAGACTGCAAGTTGTTTTGATAAATTAGACATAGAATTGCTTAGTAAAGGCTAACAGCCAGCTCAGCAAAATCAGTTACCACTCGGGTTTTGGGCAGTTCTATAGTTCTAGTAGTACAGTAGTCCAGAAGAGAAGAAAAGAAGTTAAAGAGCTTTCAGAAGGGTTCTGTTTACAAAGATGCACACAAAAGAACTGCCCTGAAAAGGTAAGATGAACTACACAGGCTATGCGCTTTGGAGCTCACTGGAGCACTGATGATTCTTGCTTGAGCACATTGCTGAAACACCGATGATTCTCCCTGATCTCCTGCTGTGTGCCAGACATGCTTAGCATGCATTATCTCACTTGGCCTCATCTTCAGTCAGCTCTGTCAGTGGGTATTACTATCCCCAGCTGATATATAAGACAAAAGGAGTTGGTTTTTATTACTCATTCACTATGTTCATATTTATTTTAAAGTACTCTATAAAGTATATTTATTCTAATTTTTCCCATGACATTTCCTCACAGAAATTAAGTATTTTTCACATGACAAAATATTCTAATATCTGTCATTATTGGGTGTAAGATGGGATTTGGGGTATGTAGATGGGATCATGAGATTATAAGTATCTCTCTATTGTGAACTTGATTAGAGTGATCAGGAAGGGTAAATGTGGTAAGTCACCACAAGGCTGCACCCACAATGGATACTAGGTGTAAAAGCATTGTGTAACAAATAGCAAATACTCTATTCAGAAGTCTCTAGGAGAGTCATATGCTATTCAAAAAACATTTCAGTCTTATGGAATATTGAATTATAAAATTGCTTTAACTATCATAAAAAATATACAGCCAAAAACTCTTAATAACCCACTCTCAAGCTATTCATGACTAGGAAGCTCTGGGATAAATTATATGCAAGACAAGTGCTTAATAGTTGCTAAGTGGGATCAAGGCTTGCGTCGAGCCTGCCTGATTCTGAAGTTTGTTCTTGCAGCTTTGAAACAGCCTGGCCTTCCTTATCCATCAAAGAGCCAAATTTTTGCAGCCAGATTCCATTTCTTTGAGATATTTAATCACTGGAAGTTTGATCACCCAGACTCACTCTGTCGGTGAACATCTTTTAAACCATGCTTTTAAATTATTTCACCTCCTACCCCATTGTTCAAAAATTGTGGAACAGCTTCTTACCCTTCTCCCTATTTACCTTAACCATCATTGTAACAGAAACCAGATAGGCAGGAAGAAAAAGTAAAGATTCTGAGATGATAGGCTTAGGAAATGTGCCTGGGCTCACCAGTCTTGGTCTCTGCTTGCTTACATCATCGTCTTCCAGTATCCACTGGAAGCTATGCCTCACAGGGTCAACTCCCAGCTCAGTATGTGCACTACATAGAGATGCCAGATTATTAGGGATATATTATTAGAAGCTGCTTCTTATCCAGTTCCTTAATAAAGAAAGAACTCCAGATATGATTCCATTCTCCTTAACAAGCTAGATCCCAGAACAGAAACAGTTTCCCGTCATGTGCTTCAGAGACTGTAATCTCTGGTACAGGAATGATATATGTACATGGGGCACACTCTCCCCATATGAGGTTTCAGTTTTACCTAGTGATTGCTTGTCTCATGCCTATGCCCACACTCCAGACTTTATGGTGAAGAGACTGAAAGGGTGGAAGATGCAGACCATGATTTATCCTGTCTTTATCCTGTCTACCAGCTTTGATGGTAATGATATATGACATGACATCTTGGGCAAGTTTAGTGACCCATTAAGCTGTCCTGAGCTACACTTAGAGAAAACTTGGAGCCAGCAGAGCTGTCAACACCTGGTTTCTTTTTTTTATTAAGATTCTGCCTCTTAACCCTTAGAGACCACTTATCATTCTCACTTCCAAAAACAGACAGGGTTAAACCTGAGGTCATTGCTTAGTGGATACTCTTAGAGCTATCTGAGCCAGGAAGGGCCTCTTGGCCTCTCTCAGCAGCCATTTCATTATCACGTTTCTCCACTGACAGGCGAGCCCATGTGCCACAGTGCACAGAGCTCTTGAGCTAACATAGTTCTCAAAGCAGCCGTGCAAAGTCAAGATACTCAAACGTCTGGTAAGATAGGGAGGTCGGGAAAGATGAAGCCACCAGTTATTATCACCAGCTTTTTTGGGGGGTGATTTTTTATTATTATTAAATTGTATTTATTCAGGGAAGGTGAGCATGCCATCATACACGTGGAGGTAAAAGACAACCTGTATGAACTGGTTTCCACACCATGAACTTAGCACCTTTACCCCACTGAGCGATCTCATTGCTCCAATGATGATTTGTTTAACCCATACTGGAAACCAAGATATTATCTGACCAACTAAGAAGAGAATGGTGCTTTCTATTCTCATCATGATTTGGCCTTAATAAACTACTTTGTAAGCCACTCACTTGGCTGCAGCTTAAAGACAAACAATATATATTATTGTACAGGGATTGGCACAACAGAAATCTATTGTGCTGAAATAACTGAAAATTTAGAAATACTGAAAGAGTGGGACAAATCCAGCTAAGCAGCATCCTTTTCCTAAGCGCATAGCTACGTTGTGTTTTATAGCCAGACCATGTGTCTTAAGTTCTATGGAGAGTCGTAGGACCCTCCAGCATGCCTGACCTTAGAAGATTCTCTCTGCCATTTCTCCTTACTGCCTGGAGAAAATATATAGAAAAAAAATATAGGCTGGACGGAGAAAATATAGTAAGGATCTCCAAGCTCTTACATAGTTCTGGAGCCGAAGTGAATGAGCTGGGACCTCAGAATTCCTTCAAGGCACAGAACCACCTCCTCCCCTCTACTGACAGATGCATAGTAGATGATGGCATGACCGAGAGATGAGCATTTAATGGCATAGCTGTTATTAAGTACAAGGTTGATTGCCTGTAATCTGTGATCCAGATTTTAAGCATATGTGCTTCAGAACCAGGAGACCCTGGGTGATTGGCTTTTTAGGGTCTCCAAAGCTTTAAGTGCCCCTGAGGATTGCAATGTGATGGTAATAGAAAGAGCGCCTCTTGAGTGGCCATTATAAGTGAGGTGCTATTCTAAGTGCTTTGCCTGTGTTAGTTCATTCCAGCCTCACAAACCAATGAGGTAGAAACTCCTCTTGTTCTAGTGTTGAAGAAGAGGAAACTGAGAAATTAAGTGGCTTGCCTAAGTTCAACTGTTACCAGCAACGGAGCCCTAATTGAAATCCAAGCCTCCTGTCTCCCAAGCTGTCTCTTCTCCAGCCTCCAATACTGGCTCAGTGTATCTGACTTCACCAGGAGGGCTGAGCACTGCAAGGCACAGCAGGAGCCCTGGCCCTCACCACTCTATGGAGGACTGCACTGGATAGGAAAAGCTTCAAAGTCTGTGTCCCTTGCACACACGAAGCACTATCTAGAGAGCAGAGTTAATAGTGGGGCCCTTGGTCATTGGAGCTTCATTGACTAAATAACTCCTCTCATATTTCTTTCTCTTACTACTCAGCCTTGGTCTGTCCTGCACTTGGCACAATAGAAAATATTTATCATAACTCCATCTGCACCTCCCATCCCTACACCTATAGTCAGTCTGTCCTTCCTGATCCCTCTCCCTGACTCCAGCTCAAAGCCTGAGTGTCTTAGGACAGGGAGTCACATTCTTCAAATGTTTTCTGGCTTTCTGACCCTACTTGACTGCTGTAGGTACCCCCTGCTCTCAACAGCCAGGGGCACTAAAGGGAGATTTTTGCCAGTTCTCTACCTAGGTCAGGGCTTTCAAGCTGCACTCGTAGAGATGTTTTAAGAACTATCTGAGAAGATGGGTAGGTGGGGGATAAAGAGAACATTGGTTGTATGGGACTCTAAACCCCTAACCATACTTCTATGATAAATCCTACTTTATCTCTTCTGTATAAGATGTCATGTAGAGAACTCTTGCAACCCTGAGAAAGGGGGAGAGATCTTTGGGGCTACTTTATTTTGTGAACTTCTGAACCCCCACCATTCCTGTCTATTAGGACCAGAGATAGTTTTAAAAAGAAGAAGGAGGAGAAGGAAGAAGAGGAGGAAGAGGGAAAGGAGGAAGAGGGGAAGGAAGAAGAAGAGGAGGAGGGGAAGGAGGGGGAGAAGGAGAAGAAGAAAAGAAGAAGAAAAAGAAGAAGGCCAGCAGACTCTCCTAGCTTCCTCCATCCCACTCTCCAGGCTTCAAAGTCAAAGACATTTCCTAGCAAAACAGCTCGTGGGTGGAGTAAGGGGCTGTGTTCATTGTTTCCTGCACAGGTCCTGTGGTTCTGACTCTTACAGAATCTTATATAAAGTAGACGATAAAGGAAAGCTCTGTGGCTGGATGACGGATGTCTATCAGTCTGGGGGAGGAGGCTGTCCACAGTATTCATTCTTTAAGATTCAGAGAGAAATTGGGGATTAAGAACAAATAGTCTCCCATCCTGGCATCACTGGGAGGGGAGTCCCTTAGTCCTGTGGAGGCTTGATGTCCCAGGATAGGCCGCTGAGGCAGGAGTGGGTGGGCGGGTGGGGAAGCACCCTCATAGAGACAGGGGAGAGGGAGGAGAGGGTAGGGGACTTGTGGAAGGGAACCTGGGAAGGAGGATAATATTTGAAATGTAAATAAATGAAATAACCAATTAAAAAAAAAGAAAAAGGATAAAAAAATCAGCTTAAAAAAAAAGGACAAAGACTCTAGACTGGAACTCTAGTTCTTCCACTTCAAACCATGTGACCTCATCCTTAAATCTGAATATCCAGTACCATGAGCTATTTCCTCACAGGTTTTCTGTGAGGACTGGATGAGTTAATATTTGCAAAATAATCAAAACCTGACATCCAGTGCTCAGTAAATGTGACTTTCTTGTCACCGTTGTTACTCTGGTCAGGTACCTCCCCCAGCACGTCTCAGCAGAATTCTTATTCTTCTCTGTATTTTGCCAGCATTTTCTTTAGGCCTCTGACAAAACTATACCATACCACCCCCAGCCAAATTAGTTACTGGAGAACAGTAAAGTAGTCTTTGAAGTCAGGATAGATTCCCTACATTAAGCTCACCCAGTCCACCGCTGTAGATTCCCTACATTAAGCTCTCCCAGTCCACCGCTGTAGATTCCCTACATTAAGCTCATCCCAGTTCACCGCTGTAGATTCCCTACATTAAGCTCATCCCAGTCCACCGCTGTAGATTCCCTACATTAAGCTCTCCCAGTCCACCGCTGTAGATTCCCTACATTAAGCTCATCCCAGTTCACCACTGTAGATTCCCTACATTAAGCTCTCCCAGTCCACCGCTGTAGATTCCCTACATTAAGCTCTCCCAGTCCACCGCTGTAGATTCCCTACATTAAGCTCACCCAGTCCACCGCTGTAGATTCCCTACATTAAGCTCTCCCAGTCCACCGCTGTAGATTCCCTACATTAAGCTCTCCCAGTCCACCGCTGTAGATTCCCTACATTAAGCTCACCCAGTTCACCGCTGTAGATTCCCTACATTAAGCTCTCCCAGTTCACCGCTGTAGATTCCCTACATTAAGCTCATCCCAGTCCACCGCTGTAGATTCCCTACATTAAGCTCTCCCAGTTCACCGCTGTAGATTCCCTACATTAAGCTCATCCCAGTCCACCGCTGTAGATTCCCTACATTAAGCTCTCCCAGTCCACCGCTGTAGATTCCCTACATTAAGCTCATCCCAGTCCACCGCTGTAGATTCCCTACATTAAGCTCATCCCAGTCCACCGCTGTAGATTCCCTACATTAAGCTCATCCCAGTCCACCGCTGTAGATTCCCTACATTAAGCTCACCCAGTCCACCGCTGTAGATTCCCTACATTAAGCTCTCCCAGTTCACCGCTGTAGATTCCCTACATTAAGCTCATCCCAGTCCACCGCTGTAGATTCCCTACATTAAGCTCATCCCAGTCCACCGCTGTAGATTCCCTACATTAAGCTCACCCAGTTCACCGCTGTAGATTCCCTACATTAAGCTCATCCCAGTCCACCGCTGTAGATTCCCTACATTAAGCTCACCCAGTTCACCGCTGTAGATTCCCTACATTAAGCTCACCCAGTCCACCGCTGTAGATTCCCTACATTAAGCTCATCCCAGTCCACCGCTGTAGATTCCCTACATTAAGCTCTCCCAGTCCACCGCTGTAGATTCCCTACATTAAGCTCTCCCAGTCCACCGCTGTAGATTCCCTACATTAAGCTCTCCCAGTCCACCGCTGTAGATTCCCTACATTAAGCTCATCCCAGTCCACCGCTGTAGATTCCCTACATTAAGCTCTCCCAGTTCACCGCTGTAGATTCCCTACATTAAGCTCTCCCAGTCCACCGCTGTAGATTCCCTACATTAAGCTCTCCCAGTCCACCACTGTAGATTCCCTACATTAAGCTCTCCCAGTTCACCGCTGTAGATTCCCTACATTAAGCTCATCCCAGTCCACCGCTGTAGATTCCCTACATTAAGCTCATCCCAATCCACCGCTGTAGATTCCCTACATTAAGCTCACCCAGTCCACCGCTGTAGATTCCCTACATTAAGCTCTCCCAGTTCACCGCTATAGATTCCCTACATTAAGCTCATCCCAGTCCACCGCTGTAGATTCCCTACATTAAGCTCTCCCAGTCCACCGCTGTAGATTCCCTACATTAAGCTCATCCCAGTCCACCGCTGTAGATTCCCTACATTAAGCTCATCCCAGTCCACCGCTGTAGATTCCCTACATTAAGCTCTCCCAGTCCACCGCTGTAGATTCCCTACATTAAGCTCTCCCAGTTCACCGCTGTAGATTCCCTACATTAAGCTCACCCAGTCCACCGCTGTAGATTCCCTACATTAAGCTCATCCCAGTCCACCGCTGTAGATTCCCTACATTAAGCTCATCCCAGTCCACTGCTGTAGATTCCCTACATTAAGCTCATCCCAGTCCACCGCTGTAGATTCCCTACATTAAGCTCATCCCAGTCCACCGCTGTAGATTCCCTACATTAAGCTCTCCCAGTTCACCGCTGTAGATTCCCTACATTAAGCTCTCCCAGTCCACCGCTGTAGATTCCCTACATTAAGCTCTCCCAGTTCACCGCTGTAGATTCCCTACATTAAGCTCACCCCAGTTCACCGCTGTAGATTCCCTACATTAAGCTCATCCCAGTTCACCGCTGTAGATTCCCTACATTAAGCTCATCCCAGTCCACCGCTGTGATGGTGGTAGTTGCAGGTGCCTCTCCTCTCGACTTCAGGCTCCAATGTTCATCTTTTTCTCCCATGGGTCTGGTCTATCACAGGTGTTCCCTGCAGTTATTAGCATCGTCCCTTTTTTTCCCTTAAGATGAGGATGAGGCTGAGTTTAGGCTAGGACCAGAGCATCTCTGACAGTCATGACTGTGAGGCTCTGGGAATTCAAAGCATAAAGAAAGTGGCATTTGCGGAGCTCCTGCTGTGAGCGGACTAGTCCTGGCTCTTCACAGCATCTCCCACAGCTATTTGATGGTGGTACCTTCTTGTTTGTTGTTCACATTTTCACCACACGGAAGCCAGGTGTGAACCACTTTCCTGTATCTGAGACAGGCTTTGAACCTAGGACTGCCTCCTAAGCTTGTGTTCTTTCCACTGTTCAGGGGAGTGAAGGAAGCTGAGACTTAAACACGCCCTATCCCCCCACTCTTTTCCACACTGCCTCTCTTGTCTATCTTGCTATCTGTTTTTTTTTTTCATCAGCCTCTCTAGTCCCATCTTCCTCCTGAGTTGACTTATTATCACCTGCCCATTTTTCTTTACTAATGCAACGACATGATGTAAGTGCCACTTCCTGCTGCTGTGATAGAATACCCTAGCAAGAGTTTATTGCAGCTCATAGTTCCAGGATACAGTCCATCACTGTAAAGGAAGCACAGTGGCTGTATAGCTTGTGCACTGAACCACATCTACAATCAGGAACAGAGAGGAATGAATACATGTATGTATACATGCTAGTGCTCAGCTTGCTCTCAGAACTCATAAAGTTCAGCATCCCTGCCTAGCAAATGATGTCACCCACAAGGGGCAGGTCTTTCAACCTCAATTAATATAATCTAGATAATCACCATAGGCCAACCTGATTAGACAATCCCTCACTAAGATTCTGTGCTGACTAGTTTTATGTCAATTTGGCACATTAGAGCCATCATCAAGGACAGAGCCTCAAGTGAGAAAATGCATCTATAAGATCCAACTGTAAGGCATTTTTTTTAAATTAGTGATTGATAGGGAAAGGCCTATGGGTGGTACCATCTATGGGCTGGTGGTCTGGGGTTCTATAAGAAAGCAGGCTAAGCAAGCCATGAGGAGTAGCTAGTAAGCAACATCCTCCATGACCTCTGCATTAGCTCCTACATCCGGGTTCCTACCCTGCTTAGCTTCTTGTCCTGACTTCTTGCATGGTGAACTGAGATGTGGAAGCATAAGCTGAGTAAACGATTTCCTCCCCACGTTGCTTTGGTTGTGACGTTTCATTATAGCAAGAGTACCCTTAACTAAGGTGGGCTCCTTTCCCAGGTGATGATGGACTGTGTCAAGTTGACAATTAAAACTACCCACCACACTAAGCATTTATACATCCCCACTGTCTTGTTTGCCGGCATGGGACTGAACGCTTCTGGGGTTGGCAATGACATTGAACTCAAAAGGGGCCATAACATCTGCACCATCAGCTGCTCGCATTGTAAAACAAGTGTCACGAGATGGGCCAAGCTGGGCAGTATGTAGAATATGTGTGATGAAAAGGGCAGGGTGAAGAGGCCACCAGTCACCTCGCTTGGTACTCAGCCTTACTCAAAATGACCTGCGTTTTGCCTGAAGGCCATGGACTTCAGGAATTCCCTGCCACCTGCCCCCTTCAATCTTACTGCAGTGACTGCAATAGCAGCAGCTGCCACCACCGTTCACCTATTGGATAACTATCATGTGATTCACACATATTTAATCTCAGTCTGCACAATAATCCTGTCATCTAGGCACTAACATACTCTGATTTATAGATGGGGAGAAGAACCTCAGAATAAATGGAGCTCGAGTAACTAGCAAGTGATAGGTCACGGAGAAGGGGCAGGAAAACCTGAAAACACAGGAAGAAGGGGTTGGGGAAAGAGGCATCTGACATCAGGGTTGGCCTCTCAGAGGTTGGCTGCCACTTCTTAGACACCTTCCCCCCCAGCAAGCTGGCAGAACCTGGGAGCAAATGAATGCTCCTATCAGCTCTCTTCATGGCCCACCTGGGAAAGAAGGTTCTCCAGCCCCTGAAAGATGATACTTGAATTCCTTCCTACTTTTCTAAGGAATTCACTATGTGGTTAGATTGGCCTTGAACTCATGGATCGCCTGCCTGCCTCCATTTCCTGAGTGCTGGGATTACAGGACCGCTCTACCGTACTCTGACTGCTCATTACTGTGAGTTTCACCCAACTCTCATTTCTTTCATTCCACACTCCAATCTATGGCTCTCTTTATCCTGAGTCCTTTAAATCCATTTGAAGCTCTTCGAACAGGTATCCCAAGATGGTTCCTTTGAATTGTGACAAAAACCTAATTCTTAGAATAAAAACAGCTATCTGAGGGTATTACCCCCTATCCTGTAGTTGGCCCCTTCTCCTAGAGCAGTGCTTCTCAGCCTGTGTGTTGTGACCCTTTGGGAAGTCAAACAACTCTTTCACAGGGGTCACCCAAGACCATTAGAGAACAGATATTTACATTATAACTCATTACAATAACAAAATTACAGTTATGAAGTAGCAACAAAAATAATTTTAGGGTTGAGGTCAACTCAACAGGAGGGACTGTTTTAAAGGGTCTCAGCAATAGGAAGGTTGAGAACAAACTCTCTAGAGACCTTCTGGAACTAAGTATCCCATCTATCCCACAGATTCTGTGGTGTTCAGGGCTGTCTATTCTAAGCACCCTGTGGTAGCAACCACCAACAAATAGCCGTTGACAGAACAATTGGGCTTTTAAAACAATTTCAAAACTATAATGTGTGGTTAATAATGATAAGTACTAATAAGGCAGGTCAGAGCACCTCTAGTTGAGATGGGCTGTGTCTAGTAGCTCAGTGCACCCCACTCCTCACCCTACCTTCCTTCTTCTCTCCCATCCTTGCTTCCCTTTCTTCATAAGGGGGTAGTACCTGGCAGATCTTGCTGCCTGTAGTTTGCCCAGTTACAAAGTAGCTCTCACTGTACTTTCTGAGATATTCCTAGGAATAGCAAGAAAACCAACACATAATTTTTGAGCAAGTACCAGATATACCAGACACAGGCGGATGCCAAGCTCAAAAGAAAGGGAAAAAATCCTATCCTCATGGAACTTACGGTCAAGGTGATAATAAATAAATACATGGAGTGTGAGCAAATGCCTGCCACAAGAGTCTGCACTGTGCAGAGTTCGAGAAGACAAACTACATCCCATGCAGAACAAGAACACATGCAAAGGATCTGAGGCCGAGGAACGCCTGGGCTGTGGAAGAGCAAAGAGGCCACTCTGGCTGGAAAGGCGAGCAGCTAATAAAGAGAAGAAAGAAACTGTGACAGTTTGGATGGTGCCTGACCTTGCACGCCAGCGTATGAGTGTACCGTAAAGGCAACGGGATAGTTTGAGGGGTTGTGAGCAGTTAAATGCATGATCTAACTCAAGCAGTAAGAGTACTTATATAGGCATGGTTGCTGGGAGATAACTAGTGGGTCAAGAGCATCCCTTGCAGACCCAAAGACCTGATTTGAACTCCTAGCACTCATGTAAAGGCTGAACATGGTAGTACACATCTGTAAGCCCAGTACTGAGGTGTGGGCCAGTGACGGGGGGTTCCTGGGGGCTAACTGGCTAGATGATCCAGGTTCAGTGAGAGATTCCATCTAGATTGGGTAACACATACATGCGTGCGTGCACACACACACACACACACACACACACACACACACAGAGAGAGAGAGAGAGACCTTGTACTA
The DNA here is from genome assembly GCF_978045245.1 of Mus caroli. NCBI lineage: Eukaryota > Metazoa > Chordata > Mammalia > Rodentia > Muridae > Mus > Mus caroli. Next base: position 75,983,697 of record NW_028227269.1, read on the forward strand.
TGGACAAAAGTTGAAATGGGGAGACTCCTTAGGGGATACTGAACTCGTCTGCAAATGGGCATAGAGATGAAGGATTAAGGGCAGAGTTTATGCCCAGAATTAGAAAACAGATTCTGAGCAAGAGATGATGGTTTGTCAGCTCAGAGGGATGGTGGTGAGTTACAAAGCCAGATATGCTGACAAAATACATATGGGATGAAAAGAGAGGGGGTGAAGCTCACATCACAGACAAGGAAACAAGCAAACGATGCTATCAAAGTTTTGAGCAACTTTGAAAACAATAATTGCAGCTAAACAGATGAACAGTTATAAGAGTGGAAAGAATAAGATTACTCATGGCCAAACATATTAAAAAATCGTATGTAATTAACTTTTCATTTTATCTGCCTCCTCTAATCCATGTATATATTTAAATCTGCTTATATTTTGATGTTTTATTGGGCATATAAATAACTAATAAAATTTTGAGTATGTGGCCTTAGGCAAATGACATAATTTCTCTATGTCTCTGTTTCCTCCTCTATGCGGATGGGAAGATGGCCATACTCAAAACTACTTAGGTTTCATTAATGTCTAGACGTAAAGTAGACAGTGCCTGGACACACATACACATTGTAAAATAATTACTGCAATTGAATAATATTATTTCTGTTATCTTCTCACCTTATAGAAATCACTTACCTTAGTTTGTTTTGTGTGCCAAAAATATGTAAGGTTGACTATCTTTGGAAATTGCAGTTATTATTAGCTACAGTTACTGTGCTACAGTTTAGATGCCCTAAACTTTTTCATCTTATCATTATTTCTTAGTAAAACCCCATTTATTTAGCCCCCTTGGCACCTTCAGAAAATGCTATTCTCTGTTCCTATGAAGTTCTGCTGATAAGAGAGATCATGCAGTCTGTCTCTCCTTGGCTTCTTTCAGTTAGCATAATGGCATAGGCTCACCCATGCTGTCAATGTGGCAGGATTCCATATCTTGGCTGTTAGAAAAAGCCTGCAATGAGTTTTTGCACAGCAAGAGAAAAAGTCAACAAATTGAAAAGGCTGCCTGCAGAAGGAAAGAAAATATTTGCAAACTAGAGATATGATAGGGTCATGGTATCTAAGTATACCATAGAGAATATAACAAATCAAAAATTAAAAGGAGCAACTGGCATCTTCCAAAGAAGACATAGGAGGGGTCAACAGATGCATAAGCATGTTTCCAGCATCGCTAAGTGTTAGAGAAATATAAATCAGGGTCATAATGAGATGTTGCCCCAGACCTTTTAAGATAACTACTATAAAAAATGCAAAGACTAGTGTTGATGGGAATGCAGAGAAAATGGAACCTCTGTGCACACTAAGCGAGCTTACAAACTGGTCCTTCAACTATAGAAAACTAGGAAGGATCCTCCCACCCTCCAAAAAATTAAAAGCAGAATTACTGTAAGATCCAGCAATTCTAATTCTGGGCATATCTCCAAAAACATGAAATTAGTATCTCAAAGAAATATATGCACTCCTGCGATCATTGCAGCATTACTCACAATAGCAGGTGTGATCCTTAAATAATTAGAACTGCAACCGCACAATTTCACATTCTATAAAAGAGAAGTATGTGGCACTTCATGACCCTAGCCAGGGCTCATTGGCTAAATGTTAAGGAAATTAATGTGCACGATACAATTTACCCTCCAGGATATAAACAGAACTCAGAGTTCCCATTTTAAGTTGGAAAAGAAAAAAAAGAAAGAAAGAAAGAAAAGAAATACAATCCTGAAATCAGCCACTAAAAACAAGAGCCTTGGGGAACATAAAATCATTCATTTCATTTACTCACTAGCAAACTTGGATTAAGTGAGCCCTACGTAAGCACTTCCATAACAGATTAGTAAGTAGGACCCACCTTACTTTGAGGAAATCAAGGTACTGGGGGGCTGCTCAAGTTGCTGTAATTGTTTTTTATGTCTAAGAGCTGTAGTGTGATAAGCGCACTTCTTACCATGGAAGCACTGTGGAGGGCTAGCTCAGAGAGGTAGGGAGATGTCTGGGGTGGGTGGGGAGGGGGGGCGCGGTGATCTTCTTTCCACGCACTTTAGGTGAGGCACAGAAGAGACTTAGCTCTGTTGGCTCATAGTGCACTATTCAGGTTGCCTTTAGGAAGGGGACAGAGGGTGACAGGAGTAGTCAATGTATGTTTAGATAACAGGAGACAGCTATCCAGTATGGTCCAGAATAGACAGCTAAGACTGAAGATTAGTGGATCTCTGAGTCAAGAAAATGAAAAAAAAACAAAACAAACAAAAACAAAAAACAAAAAAAAACTTACATTGGATGTTCGGGGAACCCAAAAGTAAACAGCGATGTGACCAAGTATTTAACTCCTCCTGGCAGAATGAATGCCACCTTTGTGTGACTATGAATAAATATGGCCTTGAGGTCAGAGGTGGAAAACCTTCACCAGCCCATCTGTGTGAATCTACCTATATGCTTATGTGCCTACTTCCGTATGGCCTGTGTGCTGGCCTCAGTGTGTGTACCTGTGTGTGGCTTATGGACAGTCATCTGCCTGGATGCCTGCTGGCGTCTACCTGCCTAGCAGCCTGTGTGTCGGTGAATGAAGTATGTATGAAGTACGTCTTACCTGCCGGTGCCTCCTGTGTTCACTTTAATCCCTAGCTTCCTGGGGTCCTCCTCCACTCTTGGCTTTGGGGCTTGGATCTCTCTCGTGCTTACTGACTACACTGTGGTATCTGTGATTCTCAGCATCATCCAGGCACCTCCTTCAAAGCCTATTGGATGAGTGCAATGTAAACAGAAAATGACTCAAAAAGAAACAGCCGAAGACATCGAACTGGCATCCTGGCCATGTCAACCTTTTGTTAGGGTAGAAGTGGAGATGATATTATTTTTTCTGATACTTAGCAAGTTCTTCATTTGAGTCCTGAGAGTGGAAGGTTAGGGGATGGAAGATGTTCTTGGTCTTCCAAAGAGAAAATTTTCAATAGAGAATTAGAGATTAGCAAAAACATTGGCTGAGCTGGTGGAGTGACGGTCTAACAAGTTGCTGCTAGAGGTTACAAAATGCAAACACGCTGAGATCCCCACTGTCTTGGTTTCTTTTCCCCTTAGTGTGATTAAGTACTCCGACAAAATCTACTTAAGGGTTTATCCTGGCTCAAGGTTTAAGGACACAGGCCACCATGGCAGGAGAGTCAGAGTGACAGGAGCCGGCCACATTGTATCCCCAGCCAGGAAACAGGAGTCAGTTTGGCAGGAGCTGGCTACATTGTATCCACAGCCAGGAAACAGCTATGAAGGCAGGCTCCCCTCACTTCTATTTTTTACAGCCCCGGACCCAGGGAAGGTCAGCTCCTCAATTAAGACAAGTTTCCCCACTTCAGTTAGCGAACTCAAGCTAATCCTCTCGGGGCACTCTGAGACCTAGATCCTGTCAAGTTGACAGCGCTCACCATCATGCACCTAGGGAACTTCTTCCAGGCTTGGCTGTGCGAACAGCTAAAGTAGTTCACTTTCCGAAGCTCATCCAGAAGCCCGCGAAAACCTTGGTTGCTGTCTGTCTGTGTATTTGTTTCATTTATCTCTAGTGTGGGGGACGCCTTTCTGCTTCCGATCTTGAGGAAGTGCTAACACAACTCTGCAGCACAGAGGGAGGGAGAGCCTCAGAAATGTGGTCCCAGCTTCTTGCCTTCCACTGAGAGGCTGCTTCCGGGCAGGTGGAGAGCTCAGATGAGGGACTTGCACACGCCAGTGATACTAAAGCTTTCCCATCTCCACCTCCAGGACATTGTTGTGATTGGTCTGATATCTTCATGCTTGAGCAGTTCAAAACACTGATACCATCGACTTAACTACCCCGTGAGAGCCTGCTTTATAGTGAACTACAAGGGTGGGAAGAGGGGAATGGACTCTGATTTTAGAAGCAGACTTACTGAGAGTTAACAGCTATTTGGTGTGTTATGCATGTGAGCTAGAGTAAGATTTAATCGCCCTACACACACACACACACACACACACACATGCACAGACTTGGTAGAGCTTCACTCCACCAGCTTAGCCAATGTTTGTCCAAGTCTCTAATTCTTTATTTTGAAATCTTTCTCTTTGGAATACCAGGAATATTTTCTATCTCCTGACCATCCATTCTAGGACTTTAGATAAGAACTTGGTAAATATCAGGGAAAAAAATGTTTGTATATATGTATGTATGTATATTTGAGCTTATAGGTGACAATATTTTTGCACATCTGCATTTCTCAGACTTTTTATACTATATTTTAAGTAAAAAATTATGTAAACATATATATATATATATGTATATACACATATTTAAAATAGCAACTTCACTTAAAAGTTGTAGCGCATCCATACAGTACTATGCAATCCGTTAAAATTATTTCTCCGAGGAACAGTGTAGGCATGAGAAAATGTTCATGGTATGATGAGAAGTGAGAAAAACAAGTTAGGAAGCAGCAGGAACAGCGCAGCACTATTTTTATAAAACAGCCATCTACATGAAAGACTTTACACCAAAGTTTTAACTGTCGCTTTCTTTGAAAGTAGTTGAGATTATAGGTGACAGAATTTTTTTTTTGCACATTTGTGTTTCTCGGGCTTTTTATATCATGTTTTTAAGTTAAAAAAAAACTATGTAAAACTAAAAATAATATGCAAAGTGTCTGATACAATTTCAATAAATGATAGCTCCCTCCCACGTTCACTTAAAGTGATTTGATCTCATTTTATGTTTTGAATAGAGAAGTTACATTCAACATCTTATAAATACTAAAGTGAAAATTCTCCCTCCAGCTTCAGCCTTCCAGCCATCTGCCTACTTCTCATGGGTAGCCAGTGTTAACCATTTCTTTTGTTTGAGATGGGGTTTCTCTTTATAGCCCTGGTTGTTCTGGAGCTCACTCTGTAAACCAGGCTGGTCTCGAACTCATAGATATCTACCTGCATCTGGCTACCCATGAGTGCTTCTGTAAGCACACACATAAAGCTGTGAGTGCTTGTGTAACCACACACATAATGCTGCAATCATTTTACTACTTGCGGAGACACCACCTTCCATTCCTTTTATTATTTTTCTTTCACACTCCATGTCATTTTTGCTCTTGATCAGACCCTAAATGTCCTCCAAAAGTCCATGTGGTAAAGGCTGGGTCCCTGTCCAGGGCTGTGGAAGCACAGTGGAGACAGTAGGGGGTAAGGCCCAGTGGGAGGTCTTTAAGTCCTTAGGAGTGTGCACCCAGGGGTTGTGGGGCTGTGTTGTGTCTTCCTTCTCACTCTCCAATCCTGAAGCAAGCTCTTCTGTTGTGCCAGGTGCCTTCACTGTGGGGTGCAGCCTCGCCACAAACTTAAAGACAAGGCCACCCAGCCCTGAGCTGGAACCTCTAAGCCAAAGTAAACCTTTTCTCTTTATAAGTTGTCTAGAGTATTTGCTCTAGCAGTGTGAAGGGTAATTGCATCCTTGTATAGAGATATTAGAAAAATATTTTAAGTTACCAGCATTGACTTAAACAGTCTCTTATTGGTTAAGAGCTAGAAAGAAGGCAGCTACAGAGGCAAGGACCATCCGCCCATTTCTGGTCTCCTCTGGGCGTAAACCCAGCACCCCCTTTACAGGCTCCAGTCAGATTTATGCCTCAGCATCTGAAGTTGAGAACTCATACCCACGCTGAAGCTATTGTGGTCTAGACCCTAAAACTTGTAAGCTATGTGTTTTACAGTCTGCTTCTATGAGTCCCTCTGTCTGTTTTGCTGTTTATTTTATCTCTGTCTCTCACCCTGATTCTTCTCTGGAGAAATTCATACCTTATGTATTGCTTAAAACTATTTTTTCGACATCCCATTTTTCATCTTGGAGGACCTGAGAGTCTGAGGATTGTTACTCAGTCTCACACCTGGCTGAAAAATAAGATCCAGTGCGTGACAACCAGGGACCAGGTCAGAGGTCTGTGTGCTAGTTAGTTTTTGTCAATTTGACACCAACTACAGTCACCCAGGAAGAGGGAATCTCAGATGGAATTGCCTTCTTCCCATTGGCCCTTGGGCATGTCTATGGGGGAATTTTCTCAATTGTTGATAGGTGTGAAAGAGCTCAGCCCCTGTGAGTAGTGGTATCTCTGGGCTCCTGGTCCTGGGTTGTATAGGAAGCAAGGTGAGCAAGACATAAGCATCACTCTGTCATAGTTCTGCCTCAGCTCCTGCCTCCAGGTTCCTGCCTTGAACTCCTGCCTTTAATTCTCTCAGTGTTACCTGTTTGTAAATATCCTCCCTTTCCCCCAGGTTGTTTTTGATCATGGTGTTTATTACATCAACATAAATCTATCACCAACAGTCTTGGAACCCTGGTAGATGCTTGGGAATATGGCTGTGTGGGGCTGGTTGAGGAGAGCTTACCTGACAGTAGGTCTTTGGGATAGAAGTCTTTGCTGGTAGCTAGGAGAAGGTAGTTGAGACCTAAACCAATAAGAGCAGTTTAATCTTGTCCTCATACGGGGCCTGAAAGAGAGATTCATTGGGTAGTGGGTGAAGTTCTTAAATGAAACTGGTGCAGAGTGAATGCTTACTAACATGAAGCATTCAACTAGCGTCTGCAGTCTCTTCGGTTATATTTATAGTGGTTCTGCCTCTGTTGCTAGGATCACTGTGTCATGTGGAACTTCTCATCTCTGTCACCTGTGGTGTTTTGTTTTGTTTTGTTTTGTTTTGTTTTGTTTTGTTTTGTTTTGTTTTGTTTTCCCTCCCAGTACTCAGCCTATAAACTAGAGGGCAAATCATTGAAACTCAACAGTTTAAACTGGGGTATTCACAGATGCAGGTGTCTGGTTAGAGTGACACACAAGAAAGGGTTCAGTCAATGTTGTCTAAACTGAACTGATCTGGGTCGATGAAAGCCCTCTGCAGAACCACAGGGGAAGCCGAGTGCCCTCCCTCACTGGAGATAATGGCCTTGGGAACAATTATTAGCCTAATTTCTTTTTACATCAATGCAGATTTAATGCTTGGTAATATATGTGTTGTACCTTTAATGGCCTTTTAATGATGAAGGGGATCAAAAGCGTTTTAGATCTGAACCTGCACCATTAGTCTCCATTCCAGAAATTCCCTGTAATTACTGCAGCTGCTTCTCGGAGCCCCGCAAGAGTGACCAGCTTTGTGAATGTATCTGCTCAGTTAATCACAGTCAGCCCAGAGCCCAGGCTGACATAGGTTCCAGAAGGTGCTTACTGAAGGTGGAGGAAGACAGAATAGGATGATAGATGGACTGACAATAGGAAAAGGGGAAGGGCTGAGCCATTCTGGGCCCAGAGTGTCAGGATCCCTTAGCCATTTTCCTCTCATCTTTCCTATAAAGCATTCTGGACTTTGCATGGCTCATGGGTTGATACAGAACCTTTTGGATTCTATATTGGAGATAGAAAGGGTTTGTGATGATTTGCATTCTATCCCATTACATCATGAGTGTCCATTGGGTCAGGTGAGGTTATGAGACATGTGGCTGACACTGACCTCTCTCTAGGACCAATAGGTTCATGTAGATTGGTAGAGCTCAGGGTGCAGCTCACACAAGGCAAATGTCAAAGGAGAATGACATTTCCTGGAAGTGGAGGTACTCAGGTGTTTGGATTGTGTGCTGTTTGATCTCCTGACCTTTGCCTCTGGGATCCACTGACTGCCCTTCCTGTACCTGAGAGGCTGATCACTGTATCAACCTCCCAGGCTCTTGTGTCTTGGCATCCAGTTGGCTTTAGTCATAGGGAGAATAGGCAGCAGATTCAAGGCATGAGAGAGATGAGAGGATTTCTTCTCCAACCCCCTCCACCCTCTGATATGGGAACTCTGGCAGTAGATGAATCCCCTGTCACAATAGGTCCTATCAGGAGGCACAGTCCTGTCTCCAGCTCCGCCTAGGTTCTGTTATCATGGTTTCTTTGTCCCAGGAGTAGGGGTGGGTGGTATGAGAGTCTGTTATTGCTGATCCCTGGATTCCTCCATGTCCTTATTGAGGAATAAGACAATTCTAATGTAATCCTTGTCAAATTCCAACCCCACCCCCCACTCGATGTGCCTCCTTCAGGAGCCCAAGAGACTGATGAATTTCATCCATCTGTTTCTTTTTCCTATACACACAAGAAAACTCATCATTTGAATAGCAAATATTACTCCCAAGATGCGTGTTGAAGACTCTGGTTCCAGCTTCTATTCCAGAAGCTCATGGGAATTTAGAGATAAGAGCTAGAGGAGGTAGCCCAATAGGAGCTTGCCTTTGACGTATGTCCATGTCTCCTTCCTGTTTCTCTCTGCTGCTAGGCTACAAGATGAGAGTTACTGAGAGTTATATCCCTGAAATTCTAAGGGTAGTATGTTAAGTCAACTATGGTTAAATACCCTGACTCTTGTGCAGTAAAGGTATTGAATGAAAGACCTCCTAGACCAGTCGTTCTCAATCTTTCTGATGCTGTGATCTTGCAGCACAGTTCTTCATGTTGTAGTGACCTCCAACCATAAGATTATTTCCTTGCTTTGTCATACCTGTAATTTTGCTATTGTTATAAATCATAATGTAAATATCTGATATGCAGACTATCTGATAGGTGACCCTAAAGGGGGCAGGACACACAGGTTAAAAACCACTGTCCTAGAATGAGGAATTCCTCAAGAAATAAATACAAGGAAGCGTGTAATCTTCTAATGAGAGTTCACCAAGAGTGTAGCATCACTTGATTGTGAACAGAACAAGGATCTAAATGTCAGAGCTCTAGAGTTTAAATTCCCTACTTCTTACTATGTGGTCTTGGAGACATTACTTTCTCGTTCTAAGTCCTCATTTGTAAAACAGAGAAGGGTCTTCAGTGTGCGGATGATTTGCATCAGAGAGAGTTCCTTCTTTTTTCCTCTCAGCTCTGAGTTCTAATCCTAGCTCCTCGAGCAACTGGTAGATAATTTCACTGTAGGCAGGTTTCAAATTTGTAATGGCCTCTCTAAACTCCCACTGCCGAACACTTGAACACTTTCCCCATCACTCTGGTTTCCTGGCAGGGAAGAGATTGTCTCAGGGTTCAGGCTTTCTTTACTCTTCACTTCTCTGCCAGCAGAGACTGCCTAGAGCCTTGTCATCTGACCAAGACCCATAGAGTGGAGCACAGAAAGGCCTTGGCGTTTTCCAGGAACCAGTGTTGTATCCTAGAAAAGTTTAGCCAGGAGACCTCCAGCTTCTGCGTGAGTCAGAGGCCGCAGAAAACAATGAAGAAGGGCTTGTTAGAAACCCTCCAAACATGGAACTCAGCAAAGCCGGTGGCAATGGGGTAAGGACAGTGCTGGGGAGAGTCAATCAATGGCATGTACTATATTCTTTTCTCTACTCTTCAGCATCTCATTGTAGGGCATGGAATCTCTTAAGCAAGGCACTCGTTTCCTTTATTGTCCCATCCCCCTTGAGATGGCTCCTTGCTGAGCACCTCCAGCCTCCCTGCCAAATCCACTTTAGTGTCTTTCCAAGCCAGTCTAAGAAGGGTTGGGAGGGACAGAGAGAAATCAGATCCTGAGAAGCAGGCTTTGCCAGGGTGTCCTATCCGGGCTAGCCTGTGGGAATTAAACTCTACTCTACGTGCCTTTGCTCTGACCTCAATTTTTCAGTCCCAATCCTGCCCAGGGCCTTTCTGCACCTCCTGGGGAGTCTACGCAGGGAGGTCATCTCTCATTGTAGAGGGTATCTTCCCGTCACCCGAGTTAGGAACCCGGTGACATACTTCCCTTTCCTCCTAAAGGTCAAACCAATTTACTCCGTGTGAGGGAGTCCAGTGTGCTTGTCACAAATGGCAGTTGGGCCCTGATGGATGTCAGGCATTTCAGTCACTCCCAGGCAGAGTCCCATCCCTTTTAGGTAAGGGTATTCAGTGGCTTCAGGCTGAAAGAGTGAGTCAGAGAGAAGGGTCAGAGGTCTGTAGTAATAACTGACTCCCATCAACCCTCCTGATTATGGTATGTGGCAACTCTATCCTTCAAGCCTCAGTTCTCCGCTCAAACCCCAGTCACCTGGGAGCAACCCTGCTTTGTTAGCAGCAATTTCTGGGCATCTGGCGCTGGCACTGCCCTTGGAGTTTTCTGGCCGATGATAGCGGCCATCATTTCCAGTGTCATGACCACAGGGCTTGTTGGCATCTTTCCTGCCACCAGAGCAGGCTGCAAGAGAAACTTGGGTCTCCTTCTGTGGTATTTTTTTTCTCATGTTATATATATATATATATATATATATATATATATATATATAAAACAAGATATGTATATTTCTTACAAGATATATGTATATATAATATTTCATATATATATATATATATATATATATATCAAGATCTGAAAGCAATGCTAATATTAAAGTAACAGTACCCCCTTCTATGCTAAGGATTTTTCCTCATTTCTTCATTTCTCCTTATGGAAAGGCCCACAGCCATCAAATGACTATTCCAGAAAGGACCACAGGGATCTTTTGTTGGTTGATCACTAGAAAACATGGCTTTGGATGAGCCCTGGTCCTTCCCTGTGGCCAAGAGACAGTTTGATGATTGTCACTTTCTTGTTTTAGGGATCTGGCTCTGTCATCAGAACCAACAGATGATCTGGGTGTGGTGGTGTATGCACACAGTCTCCGCATTCAGGGTGCTGAGGCAGGAGGATTGTGAGCTTGAGGCCAGTCTGAGTCTTACACACACAACCAGCAGCAGCAGCAGCAGTAACAACAACAACAACAACAACAAAACAACTAAGATGACATTTTAAAAAAATAATATTTCCACTGTAAAATTACATTAAAGAAAGCTTTTTCTCTATTCTTATGTGACACACACCCTCCCCACTATGTCCCCAACTTTTGGGCATCCATTTCAGTATGTCCTTGATCTCACTGTCTGTGTGAGCACAGATGGCATTGCTTCCCTCCTACAAAGCCCTCAATCACAGCTGATAGCAGCTGAAAGGAGGCCTCTGACCCTTATGCTCGCACTCATAGGCTGGCCACCACCAATGGCATGGCTTGGTTCCAAACACTGAACAGAGGGATACAGAAGTTGTGCTGGCCCTGAAAGGCCACACAGATCTAGGGGCCACAGTGGCTGTGTTGGGACGTAAGGAGGAAGAACAAGCAGAAAAGGGTAGGGTTTGAAGGAGCAGGACAGTGGACCCAGACAGAGAGACCTGGGCTTGTGCAGTCACATTCCCAGAAGGAAAGAGGAGCCATGTGCTGTGCAGGTTCTGGTACCCAAGGCTTTGCCTGGCCTCTGTCCTCCCCTGGGCAGCTGTGCCTTTTTGGCTTCTTCTGTCTGTCTTGTTTGCACTGACCTTCGTCCTGTAGGCTAACAACTTCTTGTTCAAAACTTTATCTAAAACTGGCCACATGCCTGAGCCTTGTTTTCAAACTAGGAACAAACTCTCAAAGGTCAGAGATTAACGTCCGAGTCCTTTGGAAAATCTTTCTAGGAAACTCGCGCAGATGATAGCCACTGAAATGCTGCGCTCAAAGGCCAAATGTAAGCCTTTTTACTTATCAGCTGGCCCTTTTTGAGTCTTTCAATATAAAGCTATTCAGGGAAATTAATTCCCAGACCTCTTCAGCTGGCAGGTGGAGATGGGATCATGGGGATTGCAATAACACCAGTGTCACTGGCCCATGTCTGACCTTTGTCAACCTGGTGACCATCACTTTAACCCAGGAACTTGGCTTTCTGTCTCTGGAGTTCATCTTCTTTAGTGATAGCATTAGTTTTTCCTAGAACTGTGACTGTTTTGTCCAGCTGGAATCTGGGGTAGCCATGGACACTGTTACTCCTCCCACAACTTCCTGATAGCTTTTAGGAGTTCAGAGAACTGGGAGAGGGCTGAGCTGTCAGATCTCAGTAGTAACCAATGAAAGCAGGATGCCAACAACGGACGTGGTGAGCTTTTGATCAGTTGTTGCTGTGGTACAAGCAGGAATTGCCTGACCCCATTTTCCCACACATAGCACAAGTTCTCTGGGCCAAGGCAGTCAGCACAGATAGACATGAGATGGGATGTCTCCCTGAAGTGCAGGCCTAGATGAAGGCTCTGGAGGTTTCACGGGCCTTGGAAACAAGGGTGAGCGCCAGGAGAAAAAACGTAGCTGGAACAGAGCTTGCTCCCAAGGTGTGTGTGTGTGTGTGTGTGTGTGTGTTCAGGGTTTGGGTGGGAAGTGGTGCTTCCTCCCCTTCCTCTACCACAGACCCAGATGAGCAAAGCCTTTATAATTGCCCATTGTCAAGCCTGACACATAGGTTTTTAAGGAAACCAAAACATGTCATCCCAAATAGGTCTCCTTAACACAAGAATTATTCTGTGCTTGAGGCAATTAAGGAAGAGCAAACTGCAAAAGCTTTTGCCTGCCCCCAATTTGCCCAAAATACTGGACATAATTTACACAAGTGTCCCAGCTTTCCTCTCTGTGGGGAAGGACAAGAGTTACCACTGGAGGCAGAGCCATGTTTAACTCCGAGGTGGGATCATGAAATCCGCACACCTGGCTGTACTCACCAGCCCTGCCTGCTGCCTTCCATTAGTGTCCTGCGTGTTTACCTCACATGGCTTATCACCCTTGGAAACTAAAATCACTTTCCATTTTCTATTCGTTTCTCTATAGATTTCATGTTCTTTGATAAATATGTACCTGGTTCTAAGCCACCTCTTTGAGTCCCTCATGTCTGCATACTCCCTACTCCCATGTGATACATGCATAAAACATGTGTCTATAAATGTGTTTGTTTTTATTTTCTTAATCCATCTTTTATCCAGACACGAGCTTACGGTGGATGAAGAAGAAAGCATCTCTCATATCCCTCCTATTTTTGGCCTCACACTCCCATCCCCTTTAAGCAGACCCACTCTTCTCAGCGATATCTGTTAATTATGTTGCCTAGCAAACAACCTCTAAATGTAATGTGATAAACATTTATCACCTGGCAGTTTTGGGGGTGGGGGTCAGGAATGAAGGAACTGAATAACCAGGTGCCTTTAAATAAGGTCTATGATATGTTTGGAAGATGTCGGGCAGGGCTGCAGCCTCATGTCCATCAGCAAGGCTACAAGCTCACTCTAGATCACTCTAGCTGGTAGTATTCAGTGTTCAGCTTCATTCTACCTATGATCAAGGGACCTCCCCACCATGTGAACCATTCCACAGGGTACCACCCCACATGGCAACTGGCTTCCGGAGAGCTGTGAATGAAAAAGGGAAGGCACCCAAGAGAGAATGTCCATGAAGGAAGACCCCATCATTCCCTAGCCTATGAAGGAAGTGGTATCCTGTGGCTTCCTATAATTCTGTTTATTAGAGAAAAGTCATTAAGTCTAGGCTGCATGGAAAGGGTGAGGATACCGAAGAGTGGAGTCCCTGGGAGCCAGCTGAGAGGACACATGCTAGATAAGTTGAGCCAACATTTGACCCGTTCCTCACAATAACCTCAGCATGCTGCAGAATCTGTCTCACAGCTGGGTTGTTTCATTCAGCCCCACTACTTACAATTGTCTTAGTGTACTGCTTCTTTGAGGTTTCTCTCCCAAAGCCATCCAACCTCCTATACATAAAACCTACCAGGCTTATCTTCCACATCTGTCTCCACTGCAGTCATCTCAAACTTGAGTCACAATGAGCATTTGCTGATTATAATCAACATCATCTTATTTAAGCAATTTCCCATTCAAGTACAGCTTCTGGGGCTCTGGGATTTCCATGGGAACCTCGCTGCTGAGAAACAGTCCTTGTCTGGGTTGGTTGTCCTTGGATGAGGTCACTTTTATTGTATAGCCTTCAGCATTGATGTTGAGAGCTTGGAGAACCAAGAGAGATTTGAAGTCCTTCTGTAAGAGGAGAAAGGAAGATGGTGTTTTTCACATGGTGCATCTCACGTAACCCTCCATCAAACAGAGTTGCTCCTACCTCACAGAAACAAATCTCGGGAACCAAAAATTAGCCATTAAGCAAGCAAGCCAGAGCCTGAGCTCAGTGTCTCTCTGACCCCACTGAATGTATCTAGGTGTGGCTCTTTTGACTTACTGTGAATTAGGTCCTTGCTAGCAAAGCTCTTGATGCCTGTGATTTTTGTAGTGCATTAATGTGTCCTGAGAGGAGGTAGATTCCTGATGAGTGAATGTATTCTCCACCTTGTGGAGGCCAGGGACCTTCTATGGAGCCAGGATATCAATTATACTCTTAAGCATGCACTTGGTTCTTTGGAGCATGCAAGGAAAGAGGGCAGCAAGAGAAGCTGGGGCAGGCATGGTGCAGCAAGGAAATCTTTTTTTTTTTTTGAATTAATTTTTTTTATTAGGTATTTTCCTCATTTACATTTCCAATGCTACCAAAAAGTCCCCAATACACTCCCCCCCCACTCCCCTACCCACCCACTCCCACATTTTGGCCCTGGCATTCCCCTGTACTGGGGCATATGAAGTTTGCAAGTCCTATGGGCCTCTCTTTCCAGTGATGGCCGACTAGGCCATCTTTTGATACATATGCAGCTAGAGTCAAGAGCTCTGGGGTACTGGTTAGTTCATAATGTTGTTCCACCTATAGGGTTGCAGTTCTCTTTAGCTCCTTGGGTACTTTCTCTAGCTCCTCCATTGGGGGCCCTGTGATCCATTCAATAGCTGACTGTGAGCATCCACTTCTGTGTTTGCTAGGCCCCGGCATTGTCTCACAAGAGACAGCTATATCTGGGTCCTTTCAGCAAAATCTTGCTAGTGTATGCAATGGTGTCAGCGTTTGGAAGCTGATTATGGGATGGATCCCTGGATATGGCAGTCTTTAGATGGTCCATCCTTTCATCACAGCTCCAAACTTTATCTCTGTAACTCTTTCCATGGGTGTTTTGTTCCCAATTCTAAGAAGGGGCACAGTGTCCACACTTTGGTCTTCGTTCTTCTTGAGTTTCATGCATTTAACAAATTGTATCTTATATCTTGGGTATCCTAAGTTTTTGGGCTAATATCCACTTATCAGTGAGTACATATTGTGTGAGTTCCTTTGTGATTGTGTTACCTCACTCCAGGTCCATCCATTTGCCTAGGAATTTCATAAATTCATTCCTTTTAATAGCTGAGTAGTACTCCATTGTGTAAATGTACCACATTTTCTGTATCCATTCCTCTGTTGAGGGGCATCTGGGTTCTTTCCAGCTTCTGGCTATTATAAATAAGGCCAGCAAGGAAATCTTGAAGGAGGTCTAATCCCCAAGTTGAGAATGTGATTTGGAGTGAACAGGTCAGTGACTTTACCACACAAATCTGTTTCCCTTTTTCTGAGGGTTTTGTGGTGGTTACTCTTCACTGACAGCTCGACACACTTGTCTATGTTTGAGTGTAGTTCTAGAGAGCTTTTACTGAGGATGCAAGGCTTATCCTCAGTGAGGGTCTGGAGCCCCATGGTGGGCTGGGGGAGGAGAGTTCCAGACATAGCATAGAAAAACAAGCAAGGCAGTGGAGTTCTAGTGGTTTCTCTCTTGATTTGACCAGATGTGAGCTCTAAGGTGCTTCCACTAGGAAGCCTTCCCCACCATGATGGAAACTGCAAACTAAAATAAGTTGAGCAAAGTAACTAATACAGGGCTGCCACCCCTGTGGGAGTCATTGGCAGAAAGTTTCGGGGAACACTGAACAGACCCAGATGAGCAGGAAGAGCCTAACCAGGAAGGAGGCTGTTCCTGGAGGGGCCTCTTTATAGGGCTGTCCACTGGCTGGCACCCAGGGACTTGGGTTTCCATCACCCTGACTGATAAGTGACTCGCAGTGCCTGTGGGTTTGAGCAACTGTTCCCCTTTTGGGATCCTGGCATTTGGGTAGGTGCTAGGCAGAGGGTGCTTATTTGAGCAGCCCCAGGAGAAGCCTGGGCAACAAGTCCCTAGCAAGTTCCCCTGAAGGCAACGTATCATATACAAGCTCAGGACTTGTTACTGAGGAACGGAGTAAGTCCTGAGGGAGAGGACTCAGGAAATGGCTGCCCAGTTTCCCTCTGCAGATCTTTTAAATCCCTTCACTATAATGGACTTTAGGCAGGGATACATTCTCAGATGGTCTTGGAGACCCAGGTCGCATTAGGGAAGGAGAGTGGAGGGTGAATTTGGGTTGGACTTTGTTCACCAGCTGTCTGGAAATACTCTTGCCTTGATGGCTATCCACACTTCCTTCTCCCTTCCTTTCATGATCTCCCCATCCCACACCCTCTCCAATCATTTTCTTCCTTCTCTCCACTGGTCTCGCTGCTCAAAACAGATGCATGTGAGCACCACTCTGTGATCAAACTGGTTAGAAGTCTGATATGAGAGAAGCACCGAGGGTGTATTAATAGGAAGAAAGCACGTGTTCACCAACTACTAAGTAAGGTGCTATTAGAGTACAGCCACACCACTTACAGCTCTCGTCTAGTTTTCCTACACTATGAGAAGCGTCTTTCTTCTTGGAGATGGTGGTCAGATGTTCAGTTCGTGATTTCCAGGTTGACCCTGTGGGGTATCACAGAGTGAGAGAAATGTTACTTGGCAGGCAGTAGTCATACCATTGATGAGATTAATGTCATGAGGACTTGAGTCTCAAGGCCCAGCAGCTCACTGAAAGAGAGCTCTGTAGGTGTTGAGAATGTGAATGGTGTGAGGTTTTCTTCTAAAGTCTGGAAGGAGATAGTCTTAGTGTTTTATGGAAGTGAAGAGACACCATGATCATGGCAACTCTTTTAAAGGAAACATTTAATATGGGCTGGCTTACAGTTTCAGAGATTCAGTCCATTATCATCACGGTAGGACGCATGACATCATGCAGGCAGATATGGTGCTAGAAGAACCAAGAGTTCTACATATTGATCTGAAGGCAACCAAGAGGAGAATGTCTTCCACACGCGGCCAAGAGGAGGCGCTCATTCACACTGGGCAGAGCCTGAGCATAGGAGGAGACCTCAAAACCCACCCCCACAGTGACACACTTCCTTCAACAAGGCCACACCTATTCCCAACAAGACCAAATCTCCCAATTAGCACCACTCCCTATGGATCAACTATTCAAACACATGAATCTATGGGGGCCAAATCTATTCAAACCACCACAGAGACAAATGTGGGTGCAGGACTCAATCCCATAGCTGTGGGACCTTTTAAGAACTTTGTGTAGGTGCAGAGAGCTGAGAGCCCTAGGAGGACATTTACCCCAGGACTGAGAACTTGAATATAGAATTCAAAACTGTATCTAGCACCCAAATGTCTCCAACCATTCCTGGAGATGTGAGGGCCACTCTGGTGACATTGGTGATGCGATTTCATAGAGCACAGTGCCATTATCTATCGATGGCACTGCCCAGCCGTGCACATCAGCAACCTTCCCTGGCTCCACGCACATCTTGGTTCTTTTTCCTCCCCACCCCTTAAGAAATAGAGATCCAATCTGTGGTGAAAAGCAGGAGTGTTGCTTTCTTCTCTGCGATGTTGCCATTCAAATCAAGCCACTTAGTGAATGGGCCTACGAGTCCCATGTAGGAATAAGACAGAACTCTCCTCCTTGACTGTCTTTACGCTGAGACTTGGATGAGCCTCCATCATCTCCCCTGATATTCAGGCCTCCAGATGTGACTGGACCTACACAGTGGGTCTCCTGGGCCACTTGCCTAATGATGACCACAGTTGCATAATGGCATGAATTACTTCTCTCTGGGGAAATTGCTCTGTCTCTCTGTCTCTGTCTGTCTGTCTGTCTGTCTGTCTGTCTGTCTGTCTGTCTCTGTCTCTCTCTGTGTGTGTCTCCCTGTCTCTCTTTCTCTCTCCCTCTCTTTTCCTTCCTCTCCTCTTCTGACTGTGTAGCCTGAGACCGACATCGTTGATACAAATATTGCACCATATAATCATTCTCCTCCTCCGTGCTCGTCCTCTCCATGCCTTGCCCCGGGATCTGGCTAAGAGTACATCCCTTCCCCTTGACTAAATGAAAATATAACCAGGAACTGAGAGAGGAAAAGCATGAAGGAGTAGAAAATTATAAGAAGAAACAAAACCTGAGCTTTTCTCTGATTAAACACAAGTAAGACTGAGCATCTATGTAGGTGACTCTCCCTTGGGCATGCAGGCTGCATGGAGTTAAGCAGAAAGTGGCTCTAAATGGTTGTTGTAAATCTGAGTGTTCAGCATGTAAGTGCCATGATACCAAATATGCAAATAAAATGTGTAAGCTAAAACATTAGACAAGACACCCCTCCCATTTCCCCTCCCTCCCCATCCTCCCCAGTCTCTGCATCTTTCCTGCTACATACACAAGCATGGCTTTCCCAGTCTAGCATCTTCATTAACGTAACTTAACTGCTCCAGACGACTCGTGTTCAGGAAGATAAAACCACAGAAAACTTTACTGAGCAAGTGATGGCTAATTTTCTGTGTCAGTGTGGCCAGGTTACGGTACCCAGCTGTTTGATCAAGCACCAGTCTGAGCGTCCCTACGAAGCTATATTTTGGAATGTATGGAAGAGTCGCCAACACCACTGTGAGCACCAATTAAATGAAGATACTTGGCAGGCTCAGCGACTTGAATCCCCCATCGTCCTGTCTGAGATGGACTTTTTCTTGCGCCATCTTCAATTTCCTTCACCAGGGGAGATGACTCAAAGTGACAGCAGATTGAGTTGTTAGGACAGAGGCTTGCCCTTTGAAAGGGGAAAAGGAAATCAGGGTACCATTTCTCTCTTCATTATTGTGCTCCCATTTGAGCCATTTAGGAACTTTGCTTATTAAAGAGGCCTTTCATCTCTATCTTCAGAAAATGATAGGGCTAAGTAGTTTTAGCATTCTCCACTGCAGATTTCTTTGCTCTTTTCCCGTTCACAGTGATTTAGCAAAAGGAACCGGGGCTCTTGTTTCCACTTGTCTCAGCCTCCAGCAGAATGTCTGAAGCTCTAAGAACATCCCACTTGAGTCAGACAAGGTGGCACACGTCTGTAATCCCAGGTCCCAGGAAGCTAAGGCAAGGCAAATCTAAATTCCACCTAACCTATCATAAGGAGTTTCAGGTCTTGCGCTGCTGAGAGAGAGGGGCTTTCTCTTAAGCAACAGCCACAATAATAAGCCCAAACCAAGAGAAAATAAAAACAATAGCAGAAAAGAAAACTCCGACCTGGCCAGCTATTACAGCCATCAGAGATGATGTGGGAATGACTACTGAACTCTAGAAAATGGCTTGAATTAGGTAATTAGAATAAAACGCTTTCAAATAGCTGTTCTTGTCAAATTTGGTGTCTGCTCCCTCTTAGATGTTCACATCTTGAGCGTCAGAACATGAGAGGACTTTAGCCAGTGAAGGACGCTGCGTTAGTTTGAGTCTCAAATATGAATGTGCTACATAGGCTTGGTCACCAGCCTGTGGTACTATTAGAACTTCCAGAGGTGGGGTTTAGAAGGAGGGAGTTAGATCATTGTGGGGGTAGCATCGTTCAGTGAGATACTGCGAGCTGCCCTCTTCCCCATCTCTCTTTTCTTCTCAGCTACCAGGAAGAGAATGGTCTCTTCCACCATACACTCTCTCCTGATGTGACATCACCATACAGTCCAAAAGCCCAAAGATAAGCAAGCAATCATGGCCTGATGCCTCTGAAATCAGGAGCCAAAACAAACCTCTCTTCAAGATGCTTATCGTAAGTGGTTGTTGCAGCAATAGAAGCTTACTAATACACGTGCAGTGAACTTCCAATATGAGAAAATTTGAACCACAATAATTAAAATAATGAGATTGTTTTTCCTAAACAAAGGGTCTCAAATTGGACCATTGATAATGTCTATTCAGTGGAGCTAGGGTGAGGTTCAAGCTTACCCTAGGCATTTTTCTCCTGGTTGACATATGGCTGCTGTAGCAGAAGCCATGATGTCTTTTTTTTTTCTTTTATTTAGAGGCCGGTCTTATGTAGAGCCCAAGCTAGTCATTGTCTTCCTGCTCAGGCCCTTGAGTGCTGGGATTAAAAGCATGAGCCGCTATGCCTTGCTTACTATAAGCATCCTTTCAAGGAAGGGTATAGACAGAAAGAACACAATCTCTTGTTTTTAAAATTAGGGGGACCCAAAATTTTCAGGAGGGCCTGTAGATAGTTTGCTGGAGGCACTGTGGGCTAGAATGGTATTTCATGGCTGTTTCTATAAACAAGGGCAGTTGAAAAACAAGAATTGAGCCTTTTCATCGTTGTAGGAGAACCTGTCAGAAGAATGGAGCAGGGAATGGGTATTAATTCCACCAATCTTTGGTTCTATACTGGGGGCTCTACACCCTGGGGCTGGGGACATTCTTTTCCGCTTTTGGCACACTCTTCTACCTGCCTTGTCTCTTCGTTGAGTTAGCACAAACTGGTTAGTTTTTACATCCTGTGAATTTTCTCTAATGGACCTAGCAAACCTCTTACAAAATGAGAAAAGTGTATAGCTGCGATGGGGACAGAGGTGTACAAGGAAGGCTGGGCCAGAATCGGCTTTAGACGGGACACCATAGAGTGCATTTAGACTTTGAACTCCATCAGCCTAAAAGGCCTGATTGTCACTCTCCAAATAGCTAAAAGCCAGTCCGGGAGTGAAGCAGGCTCTGAAGCTTCGGGCTTTGGGCGCACAGTAGGAAAAACAGTCCCCCAGGAATCTATCAGAGGAGAAATTGGGCTCCACTCAGAATCAGCAGAGCTCAGAGCTCTCGGAGTGAATTGCTCGCTCCTTCAGAGCGCCCTTGTGCGACCCATTAGAGTATAATGGAAAAGAACTCCCCCCAGGGCATGCTGGGGGTTGCTGAGGAGGGCCAGCATCTTTCATTCGAGTTCGGAGTGGCTGACTTCCCATCAGAAGGCTTTGTGGGTGTGTGGAGTGTGGGGCAGTCATTTTCTCAGGCCAGGAGGCCCTCTGGGGCTCTCTCCACACCCATCCATCCTCAACTTTGTAACTCAATGACTCTGTAACACAGTGGCTCCTTGCACCCTGATGGTCAGAATTGTCCATCACCATAGCAACCCCAAGAATGGCTTCAAATGAGATATTTTTTGATCCTGGAGGATGCAGGTGTGAAGTTTCTTTCTTTCTTTCTTTTTTTCTTTCTACTTTCACCCCATGAGGTGGGGAAGAGCAGGGGTGGGGGCGGGGGATAATAAAAGATAGGGCTGAAATAAGCTACTGAAGCCGCCACGCCACCAGAAGTGGCACATGCCCAGAGGCAGAAGGTGGACAGATGGCATGCAACTTGCACTGTCAGCCTCCTGGAGCATCTGCCCTCGGACCCTCAGGTCTTCCGACAAGGAAAAGGGCATTTGGATCATGGCAACAAGAAAGGAGAGAAATGGGATTGCTCTCCGAGGTAGAATCTCAACACTGAAATGTGATAAGCAGGAGGATTCCCTCTGTTACCTCACTCAGTCGGGTGGTTTTGTTTTGTTTTGTTTTGGTTTTGGTTTTGGTTTTTTGTTTTTCCCTCAGAAGCTTCGTGGTTTATGTGAAAAGATTCAGCAATTCAATAAATTCAGCAAAATGTTATGTAGCGTCTTGTCTTTATTTTTATTTTATTGTTTATATCCCACCTCTTCGAACAGGAATTCCAGTCAGCTTACAAGTAGTGACATAAAAAAGAAGAGCAATAATGCAGAGAATCAGACCAGGGAAAGAAAAAAAGAATGTATCTTGGCATGGGAGCCAACACTACAGGAAGCAACATTTACTGGCAAATCCTGGTTACAGGGATTTTTTTTTTCTTCTTTTAAATTCTGTAAACATTTTTTTAAAAAGTACCTTTGTTTACTTATTGCGTATGTGTGAGGATGCATACACATCATGGCTGGTTTGTGGAGATCAGAGGACAGTTTCTGAAGGTTCTCTCTCTCCTTCTACTGTGTAGGTCCTGGAAACCACACTCAGGTCCCAAGGTTCGGTGGATACCACCTGGACTCCCTGAACCATTTTGTTACTCTCTATCCGATTAAATTCTAAAACATGACTCTTTTGAGGAATTTGGATTTAGTTGAGCGATATCTCTTCCTCTTCCTCATCACACTCTGATACCAAGTGTCATTTATGCATAACAGGTTTATAGTATGTATAAAATATGATCTCACTTAGTCTAGACTTACATGAGGTATGGCTGCCAGTATCCCCAGTGGATAGAGAGGAAAACCAAGGCTGGGGTAGAGCCTTCTAGATCTTGGGCACAATAAACTTGGTATCTTGGCTACCATTGTTGTTTCTAAGAAGCCATGCTCAACTGCTGTGCTGAACACTTTAAATGGTAGCTTGACAGACCAGGATCAATTTGTAACTGCGGTCTTTTAGGCTATCACACACCCTAGGAAACCACATGCTTCCAAAACAGGGGATTTTGCATCAGTGAGATGACCTTGATCCCTGGCTTGACTGCCAAGTAGACCACCACCTTCTTTAGCTGGTTTTTGATTTCCTTAAGCAAGTTATCTGTCTTTACCAATCTGGGCCTTGGAGACAGTGAGTAAGGTTAAAAACAAAAACAAAAACAAAAACAAAAAAGAACCTCATACTGTTTCTTCTCCTTTCACACCCATACATCTACCTATACCTATACCTATACCTATACCTATACCTATACCTATACCTATACCTATACCTATACCTATACCTATACCTATACCTATACATCCCTTGCTACTCTTTCAAATTCATGACCTATTTTTTCATTCTTATCACCTGCATATATGTATATATACATATGCATGTATATATACACGCATACATACACACATATACATAAAAACATACACACATATATATACATACATACATACATACATACATACATACATACATATATACATACATCTAACTACAGCCTGCTCAGTCTGTATCATGTTACTTATGTGCAAGTTCTCAGGACTGACCACTTGCTGTGATCAATAACCAAGTATGTGCTCTTCGCTGAGGAAGACTATTTCTCCTGCTCCCAGCATTCTTTGGTTGCCTGTAGCTCTTTGTGTGGGTTGAGGCCTCATGGGCCTCTCCCCTTCCAGTTTGGCATGCCCGTTGGTGTCATCCTTGCTCAGCTTACATTTGGGTGCTCATGTTGGTGAGATTTTATGGGTGTCGGTTCTTGTAATAGGAGACACAGTCTTCCCAGATGAACCTCTGGTCTCTGGCTCTTACAGTCGTTCTGCCCTGTCTTCTACGATGTTCCTTAGCCTTAGGCACAGGAGTGTTCTGTAGATATATTCATAGGGATTGTTCTCTGTAACTCTGCATTTTGATTAGTCATAGTTTTCTGTCTGTTGCAAAGAGACTCTTTGATGAGGGTGAGGACTGCACGTATCTGTGGGTATAAGGACAAGCGTTTAGATTGTTGTTGGGGATTCTGCTGCCTTAGCAGAGTAGGTATAGGTTCTCCTCCAAGAACCATGGCTTTCAGAGTACTGAGCAGTTAGCCTGGGTACCATCCAGTACCAGACATGGTTTCCCTCTTGTTGAGTAAGAGTTTAACTTTTGAAAACAACTGGTGAGCTCATGGGCTAAGATCTATCTAGTCAAGATACTCCTATAATACTCTTATACCCCCTATAGCCCCTCGAATTGACTTAAGCTCAGACCTTAAACTCCAATATAAGCAAGGATATGCAAGCAGTTTGGAACTCAATTGCCCTAGGATCAAAGATCTTCAATTAAAACTATCTCTCAGTCTTCATCTTGGAAAACCCACTTAGTGAAAGGAAGGTGGGTGCTAGCTTCTCATTCTTAAACTTAAAAATTCTCCCAAAGACCCATATTCTGAGGCTTGCATGGCAGCCTGTGGTACTCTTGAGGGCTGGTGGTGCCTGGAACCTTTAGTAGGTGAAAGCTAGTAGAAGAGAATTAGGTCATTGTGGGGGTGTTCTTGAGAGACATCAGACCTCAATTTCTTCTTCATACCTTTCCTCTTTGCATCCCAGGCCCTGGATATCTCGTCTACCCTGTGTGTTCCCTATAAAAGCTCTGCTTCACTGTAGGCCCAGAGACAATGAGGCCAGACACATGGCTGAAACACTTGTAATTGTGAGGCAAAATGAACCTGTAGTCCTTTGAATTGTCCATCGCTGATGTCTCCACAATGCTGGGAATCAGACTGATCCTCAGGGCAGTGCAAGAACTATTGTTGACAGGGTTTCTCTGTGTAGCCCTAGCTAGTCTGGAACTTGCTCTGTGGACCAGGCTAGCCTCAAAATCACAGAGATCTACCGCCTTCTGCCTCCTGAGTGCTGAGATTAAAGTCATACATCACCACACCAGACCGAGAGCTGTTTTTTTCTCAAGACGTTCAGAATACATAGCCTAGACTACTGAAAAATTGGAGCCCAGACTCTTTTTAGGAGGAGAATATAAATATTCTTAAAAACTATGGATTTATCATGAAAATCAATTTTCTTTCCTCTTTTGTAAATTTACATATTACTTAAAAGTTTTAGTTCCTTTTCCTTATTCTAATTCTTTGTAGGTCTTTCTGCTTTCCTTTCAAGGCCTTGACATCTCCATTTATAGTTCTTCAGGTAGCTTCACTCCTCATCCTGTCTCAAAGTCTATATCTAAATTAGCCAAAAGCTGGGAACAGTGTGTGTGTGTGTGTGTGTTTAGAGAGAAAGGGGAGAGGATTTGGAGCTGCAACTATGAAAATAAGGGAAATTGGATTTCCATTGGGAATTAATTTTAGGTGAGTGCATAATAGAATATCATGAGTTTTTTTTTTAAGTCCATAAGCTCCAAGGTCCACAAGACTCAATGACTGTGGGATTAGAACTATTAACTTAGCTAGACAGTGAGGGCTGTTGAGGTCATCGAGCACAGAGAAGAGGCAGGCATGTGGGAGTAAAGTCAACATAGGCATCATCCCAGGGTAGAGAGTCATAACTGGTGAACGTCTGGTGCTCTGCTCCCACTGTTTAAACGGTTCCTGTCGTGGCAAAGGAGCAGGAGGTTGATTCTAGCCATGGTCTGTTGTTTCTATATTGGAGCTTTGATGTATATGGTCCTACCACATAGATACTCGGCATCCATGACCTACTCACACCAGAGAAGTGACCTTCTCTAAGCACTTTGGTTTCTCTGTGGCACATTGTCTTGACTCACGTGTAGACTAGGAAAGATAGAGAGCCACCCCAGAAGATCTTCTGCATGAAGACCTATCAGACACCCAGCTCTAAGTAAACCTGATGTGATCATCTGATGTAGCCATCTCCTGTTGCCCCGGGAGGAGAACTATTCACAAGTATCGTTTTGAACAAAATACTATGGGGCTTATTCAAAACACCACATACAAAGCTCAGGGATGCTCTGTAGCCTCTAGTGGGCAGGGCGTGTTCTAGAACAGAAATACTCAGCACAGTTGTTGGCTGGGATGACCCGAGCACATACGCATGCTTTCTTTCTTTCTCTCGCTTTTACACAATAACAGATCTAGTTGTGTTGTCCAAGAGTTTGTCTGCATGCTTTTCTCGACCCATTGAATGGCTCTTTCTATAAAGTCGGTGGTCAATACCCACCATTCTCTTATATTGTTCAGACTTCCAGGTAAAATGTGCCTCCTCCAACAGCCGAGGGTGGCTACTGACCTTTCGCTTTCGGCCTCCAGCTACTCCAGTGCCCACCCACTATCAACCACGGGGACATATTTGAAATTTGTCCCATTCTTCTTCATAATAACAGAGTTGTTTCTCAAGTGCTTATTATGTAGTGCCCGTGGAGCTAAGAGGTTTGCATAAGTAAACCCATTTATACCTCCTCCTTATAGAGAAGAGGGGAGATTGTTGCTGCATTAATTATGAAAGAAAAAACAAAAACTCAAGGTTCAGAAAAGTTCTATTGCTTCCCCGGGCCCCATCACTAATAAGTGTCTGGCTTGGGATTTGATCCCAGAAGGCTGATTCCAGAGGCTGGATTCACAACACTGCACTGAGCCACCTTTATCTCCCACCATGCATTGCAAAACTGCAATGCCAAGCTTCAACAAAGGGGCCGCAGAAATGATTTGTCACATACTGCTCCATACTGCTTACACACACCAAAAGGGCAATAAAAAAATCAACAGTTAACTTTATTTTTATTATAAATATTAGGATGTATTTATATATGCTGCCTCTTAACTGTTTGTGAATGAATAGCTACTCCAAAAAATACATTTCTTAGGATTCAACGTAAAAAAAAATCCTTATTAAATATTTTATTAAAAAATCATTTGGTATTGCTGCCAAAGTAGCAGAAAATAATTGAATTCTTTTCCATTTTATGATATAATTTACACAGACAGCCATGTTCTTCCTATCTGTAAATGTCAAGTGTCCTACTGTTGGCTCTCTGTAGTAGTGTATCGCTGTAATTATGAGTGTGGTGTTATGAGCCAAGGCTAGATAGTCTAGGAACTGGCAGTATAGATCTGGACCTAGAAAAGGTGCCATTAGTCCTAAGTGCCCCGAGAAACTGCAACTCCTAGAACATTCTGAGACTGGTTCTCATCAGCTGCCCACCCCTGCATACTCTACAGTGGCTGCTCATGACATAGTGTCACTAGTGGCCCCAACAACACAATTCTGGGAAGGTTAAAGTCTATGTCTCATCCTCCTGGTCACTCTCAAGTCTGGCCGTGGGTGCTTTAATGTCTAGTAGTAATTTGGCTTTTCCAGGTTATTTCCCACTCTCTCCTCACATATTAGTATGAGACAGTTTTCTAAGAGCCACTGCATTCTCTAGAATTAGGGCAGGCTCCAAATGAAAACCACCTCA
The DNA here is from genome assembly GCF_978045245.1 of Mus caroli. Classification (NCBI taxonomy): domain Eukaryota; kingdom Metazoa; phylum Chordata; class Mammalia; order Rodentia; family Muridae; genus Mus; species Mus caroli. The sequence continues at coordinate 76,010,459 of NW_028227269.1, forward strand.
GATCTTCTCTTTGACATTAGACCGCGGAATGCTGGCGACCTTTGTTTCGGTCTGCTTCTCTGTGCTCTGATTGGGTGTAGGGGGTGGTGAAGTGATGGGAGGGAACCACCTCCATATGGTCCAAAGACAGGGCGAATAGGGCTCTTCTGTTTCTTCTTTTAGTGCATTTAATGAGGCAAAAGGGTCCGACTTTGGAGTAAGAGGACTCTGGGTCAGCCATGCAGATCTGCAAATAGGTATGGCCTTCATCAGTGGTGTCAAAGTTGATCATATAAATCAGGACCTCATAGGCATGTAGTGGTAGCTGGATTTTTTTAAAAAAATGTTCCAAGAATGTTGTGCTCCAGCTGGTGGTAGTTTAGATGCTATGGTCACAGGTCACCACTGACACAAAATCTAATAGCAGATTGCTTGTTGTGGTTTAACTAGTGCTCTGCTGGGAGACCAGGGCAGTGACTGAGAGATTCTTAAATCAGATGAAAGGGAATTTTATGGTTTGGAAAAAAGACAACACAACCACTGTAAAGCTGCTGCTTTCTATTAGGAGGCAGCCGACGGGAGCTCAGGAGCCACGGGAAAACTCTGGTACCAATGACCGTGGACAGAAGAGTTCAGCAGGGAAGGAAACAATTTCAGCATCCCCAGCCCCAGGAGGGATGGAGAAAAAGGAGACTAAAGGAAACTTTAAAAGTAGGAGGAAATTGGAAAAAAGAAAGCTCCCTGGGCGATTCATTAAAGAGGAGAATTAATTTCAGGTCAGCCGTAAAGCAGCTGCAGTCTTCTCTGATGAAATGAGGTGGCTGCGCAGGGCACCTATCCATTTCCGCCTTCGATTCAGGGATGTGACTCCATTCTGATGAGGTCACAGGGATGCCAAGCTGCCTGGGCTCAGAGCCTCATTGTCATGCCCTCAGCCATAGAGAGTAGCAGGGGCTGGAGAGGCATTCGCAGGAAGAGAACAGCTTCTGATTGCATACTAAGGGAGCCGGAGGAAGGTTCCACCACCTCCGTGATACGCTGGGGAGCCAGAGTCTGTGTTGCACAGAGTGCGATCCGGTCTCAGCCCAGTTCTGAGTTTGTGACTGAGCGCTCAGAATGCATGGACTCCAAGGAGGACGCAGCCAACAACGAGCTCCATGATCTCCAGGCTCGACTAAGAAGACCCGAACTCCTTAAACTGCTGGCCTTTCCAGCAATGTGTTCTATTCTGTGGGTTCTGATGGAATATGTGGGCTGGGGTGGTAGTAGAAGGAAATAGACCATATTTTCTGAAATTCCTTACATTGGCCGCTTTTTCTACATTCCACGAGGACCAGAGGCTAATTCATGCCTGTATCACGAGAGTTAGTGAAATCCTATTTGAGGTCTTTTTGGAACCTGGGCATTTGATGCCATGACGCTGCTGGGAAGTTATTTGCGAATGGAGGCCTATCAAATCTCTCTTTTCTTTCTCTTGAGGGGTTCTGGGACAAACTCACCATGCAGAGGTAATCAGCACCTGGGCACTTCAAAGCCTGGGTGATGTGTCAGGTTATGGGGAAAATACACTTGGTTTTAGTTTTTCTTCCCAGGAGAGCAATCCATGGTACTTTCTTAGTGCATAAACAAGTTGACTTGGTTTCAATGGTTTACAATATATTAAAGCACACATGAAGATGCTTAAAAACACATCAGTATATCTCAGTGTATCCTAAGATCATGTGACATAAAACACAACTGAAATGTCTAATAAGATGAGGCAATTGAAAAAGAGTGGCCATTACAGAAAGGATAAAGGGATACTTGAATAATTGGGCCTATGCAAACAAATGTATCACCTTACATCTTTAGATGGCAATAAACTAGACAACCTCTGGCAGAGTTAGAGAATTTCTGTGGTGGCACAGGACATGCAGAGGGGAAAGCTAACAGCTTTGATCTTCAGTCAATACTGTTGGTGAGGATTAAGACTGTAACTGAGGAACCTCACTGTATACAGTATACAGTGATCCAAAGTAGAGTCGATGACAGCTGTTATGAAACCAAGACACTAGACAGAGCAGGATGGGGGTGGGGAGCAGGGGATAGGGGCAAGGGGCAGGGGCAGGGAAGGGCAGAGGCAGAGGACAGGGGGCAGGGGCAGGGGCCAGGGGGAAGGGGCAGGAGAGGGGTAGGGGCAGAGGGCAAGGGGCAGGGAGCAGGAGCAGGGGACAGGAGCAGAGGGCAAGGTTAGGGGATGGAGGCAGGAGACAGGGGAAGGGCAAGGGCAGGGGCAGGGGATGGAGGCAGGGGACAGGGCTAGGGGACAGGGGGCAGGGGCAGAGGCCAGGGGGCAGGGCAGAGGCCAGGGGGAAGGGGCAGGAGTGGGGCAGGGGCAGAGGGCAAGGGGCGGGGGGTAGGAGCAGGGACAGGGGCAGGGGAAGAGGGCAAGGTTAAGGGATGGAGGCAGGGGACAGGGAAAGGGCAGGGGCAGAGGGCAAGGGGCAGGGGACAGGGAGCAGGGGCAGAGGGCAAGGTTAGGGGATGGAGGCAGGGGACAGGGGGAGGGGACAGGGGGCAGGGGGAGGGCAGGGGATGGAGGCAGGGGACAGGGCTAGGGGACAGGGGGCAGGGGTAGAGGACAGGGGACAGGGGGTAGGGGTAGGGTGTGGGAGCAGGGTAGGGTATGGGAGCAAGGAACAGGGTGTTAGGGGGGCAGGGGAAGGGCAGGGGTGGGGCAGGGGAAGCTGATAAGGAAGGCAAGAAAATGCATCTTTTCACCTGAGATCCAAGCATCACTTGAAAATCCTGAGGACACTTGAGGCAGAAGGAATGACACATGCTAAAGTATTAGGTGGGCTTAAGAAACAGAAAGACCAGTGTGGCTGCCAAGGCTGAGGTATCTGGGAACAGTGCAGGAAGGTGGCTGCAGCTAGATCTGGAAGGGCCTTGTACACAGGACTGACAGAAATGAAGCCCACCGTGGTTGAGACGGGACCAGTGACAGTTGGGAGGCATGCGCTAAGGCTGAGGTAGAGGGTGTAAGCAGCAGGCTTACTTAACCCTGGTGTGTAGCGAGAATTTTGGTTTCTTAAAAAACCCAGTTATGTTATGTGAATGGTTTTGTTTTAGTCCCAGTTGTGGGATATGGGGCCACTTCAGTTTGTCCACAGCTGTTAACTATGATTGCCTCATGCTTTAGGAGGGGCATGATCTTTGCCAGCTGCAGATAAGTTTCATTCTGGGGACTCAGTGGGTATAAACGCCAGAACCCCGAGAGAGGCAGAGGGTGCTCCAAAGATGAAAAGGTCCCCGCTGCTCCATCCCCTGCTGCTCCTGGCTGCTGTTTGGGGTTGATGAGAAGTTGGATATACCCTGACAGTGAAGATGGGGCTGGCCCTGGGGAACTCCAGGCCTCTAAGCAGCAGGAAGCAGTCTAAAGAGGTCTATGCCTCCTTTCCCCTCTTCCTCTCCTAGTGTTGTGTGGTAGGAAGGGAGTAGGGTGTAATAAAGGTTGGAAGGGAGGTAGAGGCACAAGAACCCAGTGAAATAGCTAAACAATCAGGCGAAGACCGGTGCTGGTGGGGTAGAGGGCCCTGTGTATGGAAAGGGAGTAAAGTGGATGGAAACAGAATGAAGCACATGTCACAAGCTCCTCTTAACTAACTCCTCTGTAGGGCTGCAAGGGAAGGTTAGACCCAGAATGGCCAAAGGGGTATCTCTAGCAACTGCGAGCTGCCAAGAAGAGATTCCCTCACAGACTGATCTTGCACGGAGGCTTTAGACACGTGGAGGAGTCCGGCAGCTATGTTTCCATCTGATGGGCAGGAAACGGGGGAGGGGAGGCAAGCAGAGACTAAACCTGGTCACTGACACTCCGAGGCCCCGTGTTCTTCTGTGCCCTCCTGAACACTTCATCTACCTTCTCATACCCCTCACAGACATCGGCTCATCTCCACTTACAGGAAGGACAAAGAAGTGCAGAGAAATGAGGTAACTCAGAACCACAGGACTCCTACAGGGGAGCAGGGGAAGGGAGTAGGTGTAGAGACAAGGCAAAGCAGGCCTTGCTGGGTCCCCTAGCATGGGGACTATGCATTTTCAGCGACAGTCTCAGGAGACAGACACCCTTCTTCCTTGGCCTGCCTCTCTTGGTGTTCTCAGGCCTGAGGATTGGATACAGAATTTACAAGTCTAAGACTCACATGCAGACAGATGGGATCTGCCGAGGGTCTGCGTTCTGGATCACAGGGAGGCTTTTGTGTCCTCACGTGCGGAGAAAGAAGGAAGCAAGCTTTCTCCAGAATCCCTTCCTGATTTGTTTGTTTTTGAGATTGAATCTTGCTATGTAGCTCAGGCTAGTCTTGAACTTGTGATCTTCCTGCCCCAGCCTGAGTACAACTGGAAGTGTTTGCCAACACACTTGGCCTTCCAGGATCCCTTTCCTAAGGCCATTAATCCCATTCATAAAGGCTTCACTCTCAGCACTTAATTACCCCCACCCCCACCCCATGGCTCTCCTCCAAATGCCATCGCCCTGGGAGTTAAGGTTCAACACAGGAATTTTCAGGGAACATCAATATTTGATCTATGGCTCTGACTTTCCGTTTTACAGTGTTGGCTCAAACCTATTTCTCTTCCATGCAACCAAAGATTCTATCTACTGCATATTTAAACATCTAGTCACTTTGCACCTATATGAAACAGAGTTTATCAGTAGTGTCTCCAAAACACAGACAGTGTGATATTCTACAAGCCAAGGAACCCATAAGTGCCTGGAAGAAGCCTGGGGCAAAGTTTTCCTCGGAGTCCTGGGAACACATTGGTTCCATGGCTCCTCCTGACTTTGAGATCTTCTGTCATGTGTGCTATCTTGTAAGGACGGTAGATTAAGCAGTTTGGCCACGGTAGCATGGCAGTTAGTGGTAGAGAGGAGATGTCCCAGAAGGGCTGACTGCCTTCAGCCTCCTTGATGTCAGGGCTAACGTCTTTGGTTCTCTCTACTGCTTCATTTCACAAGAGAGGTTGAGGATCCACAGCCAATTCAGGCAGAACAATCTAGATAGACAGCACTGTTGGAAACCTTCAGCACACTGGGGAAGGAGCTCCTGCCACAGAGTCACAGACAGATGGTCACCCAGTGCCTGCCTCAGTCCCTGCCAGGAACAGTGTTATTCCCAGTGTGGGCAAGGGCCTGAGAGCTGGACTTGAAATCCTGACTTTGCTTCTCAGAGCTGAATACCCTTGGCCAGGGAGCCTGATTTCCCCATATCTCAGTTTCCCTGTGAATAAAACAATTACAAATCCTACTTTCTAATGTCATTATGGCAAACAGGACCACACCTAGGAGGAAGTAGGACCTTAAAGACAAGAGGCGACTGACTGTTCACCTACGCTCTCTCAGCCCCCATAACAAGGGCCACGGGTGAGAGCCACAGGCCCTCCTTCCCTCCCTCCCCATGGCTCTGTCTAAACCCAGCCAACTGTGGAACCTCCAGCTTGGCTCTTAGTATGCAGAGCCCTTCCTTAAGCTTCCAAGTGGGAAAATCAACATGAAAAATTAATCTTGCATTTTTCCTCTTTTTCTTTTTCTTTTTTTTCAAGTGGAGAAATTATTTAGGGCTTTGGGGAAGAGGGCCAGCTACTTGCTATGCGGCAGCTCATCTCTTTGCCACCACCCCTGCCATGTTCAGCAAATGAGTCTTCTATTCTCTTCCTGGCAGGTGGTCTTACAGCTACATGTGTTCCTGCATCCAACGGGGTGCCGAGGGTGGGGGTGGGGGAACACAGTGTGGTGATGACTGCTCTTTCTAATTACTGCCATATCAGGAGGCAAAGGGACAAGCCGCCGTCAGCTTGCGGGCCACTGTGGAAACACCAAGGACCCTGGTTGTCAGGTTCCTGTGGCTGGTGGGACTCGGCTGCCTGACGGGTCACCTGGAAGTGAGTACTTCCTTTTCCCCAAACAAGCGCTATAGCTGTCATGCTGAGAGGGACACGGCAAGTCATGCCTTTGTGCAGGGTGCTCCAGAGCCGAGGATGGGAGATACAAGTAGCAATCTAACACAGCTGCATCCTTCTGGAAGAGAAGAGGGAGCTCCATTCATCCGTGCAATGAAGCTTACTGAGACCTACCCTGGTGGAGTGTATGGTCTAACGGGAAAGAGAGATATTAATCAAATACTGTCACAGATATGTAGTTACAACCCATGGCCAATGCTATAACAAGAAAACACAGGAGTTCTTGGAATGTACACAGGGACCTGGCTTGCTCTGAGGTCAGAGTAGTCTCGATGAAAGCTATAAGCACAGATCCTGTAAATGAAAGAAGGCGGTTGACTCTAGGAAGAGTTTGGAAAGAACTAACAAGCTGTGTGCACAGATGGAGGGTGACGAAGATGGATGCTGCTTCCAACTTAAGTTTCTAACCGGAGTAACTGGAAGTTGAGAACAGTTGGGATGGAGAATCAGCTGAGCAGGACAGTCGGCTTGGGGCTTGCCGACTCCACTTGGTGGTGGTGGTGGTGGTGGTGGTGGTGGTGGTGGTGGGGTGTGTGTGTGTGTGTGTGGTGATGGTAGGGTGTGTGTAGGTGATATGTATGTATGTGTGGTGTGAATATGAAGCATGTGTACATTGTGTGTATGGTGCATGTGTGAAATATGTCATGTACTATGTGTATGTATGTGTCTGATGTATATGTGTACATGTGTGTGCATATATATATATATACACACATATAATGTATATATATTATCCATGTGTGTCTATGATATATGTGTATATATGTATATATATATATACACACACATATATATATATATATTATCTACCTATCTATATCAGTGTGTGTGTGTGTGTGTGTGTGTGTGTATGTATGTATGTATGAATGTGTGGTGTGGTATATGTGCCTCTGTTTGTGTGATATGTTGTCATATCCCAAGGCAGGAAGCAGATGGTCTACTCGGGACTTGACTGTGGCAGTCATGAAAGGTAGTTCCTTCTTTACTCTCAGACATGCGGCCTCTCATCTTTGCTTCTCTGTGTTGACTGTACCCTCATGCCTTTCCCTGCCGAGTGCTGTTGCTTTCATAGACACACTAGTGGCTTTAAATTCAAGACTTCAACATTGTGCACCCAAAGAGTCTGTACCAGGTTGGTCTGAACAATCCACTACAAGAGGCATTCAATGTACATGTGTTAAATACCTACTGTGTGTTGAGGGTATTTTAAACATTGGAGGTGCAGCAGGTTTCAGAGTAGAGTCCCCACTCCTATAGGCTGATGTCCTTATTAGGGAGACAACTGGGCAACGTGCAAAGATCTAACACTTCAGGTGACAAATGCAGATCAGAGACGGTGGGGCAGGTTGGTGCTGTCTGTCCTTGTGACAGTTGACCTGAAGACCTTTCTGTGCCCAGGAGCTTCAAAGCAAAACTGAAAGCAAGTGAGCAATAGTCCAGAAGGCCCTGAGACATGTGCCCTCAGCCTGCAGGAGTGCAGCAAGGTGAGGGAGCCATGGAGGTGTGTTCTATGAGGCAGGCAGGCTCATAGAATGTGAGCCTTGAGCAGAGCAAATGTTCCTGTCGTGTAGCAGATGTGCTCTGGAAGCAGGAGGAGGCCAGGTGTGGAAGCACGGAGTCCAGGGAGGCAGTTAGGAAGTTAACGCAGTGATCTCCATGAGAGATGATGGATGTGAACCAGCCAGAACCCGAGGAGGTGAGGAGCCAAGGTCAGAATTTGGAAAGATTTGAAAGTTGAACTAAGATAATTAACAGCTGTTTGTTCCAAGTGGACCTTTTAGTTCAACTGTGAATAGGGAAATAGTATGGACCCAGTATAGCCTATAGATGGACTGGTGAGAAGGATGAGGGGAGATCAAGTGGAACAAAGCAGCCCCTCAGGCAAGTGGGGAACAGATTCTTCAAGAGGAGGCCTGGACACTTGTGTGATTGGCATGCTCTAGCGGCTCATTCAGTAATGCTCAGAGTGTCATATGAGGAACCTGCTCTAATTCACTTTTCTATATGAGACCACCTCAGTGAGGATGAGGGACCTGTTGAAGGCCACACAATGGGGAAAAGAAGAAATGTGGGTTTGACTCTGACTCCCAGAGTGCATCTGCCGTGTGAGCAAGTGGCCAATGGTGCCCAGGCTAAGGACAAGTCACCAAGGTGGGACGTGGGAGGCCATTTTCAGCTAGAGTGAAGTGCCACAGTCAGGTAAGATGCAGGGATAGCAAGGGAGCAAGGGGCCATGCTGGGAGACAGCATTGGTGGAGCCTGCAGCTCCCCCCCCCCTCAGTGGACCACACTGCCATCTGCTGGCAACATAGCCTTGGGCAATTGCCCCCTCAGAACCTCCAGGTACCTTTTTATAATACACAGACTAGCCTCAAACTCGGCGAATGACCTTAAGCTTCTTTCTTGTCTCTTTCCTCTGTGTGCTGGTTAGTCTTATGTCAATTTGACATAAGCTAGAATTATCTGAAAGGAAGGGACCTCAAGAGAGAACATGTCTCCATAGGATCCAGATGTAAGGCATTTTTCTAATAAGGGATCGATAGGGGAGAGCCCAGCCCATTGTGGGTGGTGTTATCCCCAGCTGGTGGTCCTAGCTTCCATAAGAAAGCAGGCTAAGCAAGCTATGGGGAGCAAGCCAGTAGGCAGCACCCCTCCAAAGCCTCTGAATCAGCTCATACCTCCAGATTTCTGCCCTGTTTGGGTTCCTGTCCTGGCTTCTTTCAATGATGGAAGTGTAAGCCTTCTCAGCTTGCTTTTTGATCATAGTGTTTCATTGCAACAATAGAAACCCTAGCTAAGACACACTGTCTCCCAAGTGCTGAGATTGCAAACATAAGCTACCTTGCCCAGTTTGTGTAGTGCTAGGGATAGAACCCAGGACTTTGCTTATGTTAGGCAAGCCCTCTCTCTACCAATGAGCCACAGCCCCACCCCAGTAAGTACATCACTCATGTTCCGTGTTTGCCATGAATCTATTGCATGTCTGGTATATCATGCTATCTTGCATGCTAGCCCTGGTTGACAGGGTAGCTCGTCCCTGTCTGGTCCCTTGCTGTTTAGAGGTAAGGAATGGGGATTATTGAGGACTTGGGGAAGGACAGTACATGTTCAAGTAACAAAGACATTTCCTTAGACCTGCCTCTAAGAGATTAGAGGTATTCATGTTGGCTATAAGAGCTCAAAATGGACAACAAAAGTCCTGGAGAGATGACTTTGCAGGTAAGAGAACTGGTTGCTCTTCACGAGGAGCTGGGTGGACCTGGGTTCAGTCTTCAGCACCCACATGGTGGCCCACAACCACCTGTAACTCAAGTTCCCAGGTATCCTACCCTTGCTTCTAGCTTGAATGGGTACTGCACTCATGTGGTACACAGGCATAGATGCAGGTAAAAGAATCATCGCATAAAATAAAAATAAGTATTTAAACAGAAGAACAGTGGACAGAAATGTTAACAGGCTTCTGCCCTGTGAGACAATTGAGTGGTTGCACCTGTGCCAGGCTGCTGGCATGGTCACTGAGTACTGTGAGACAGAAGAAACAGAGGCTCTCGGGGCTCACGTCTTCCTTAACCCGAGCCCCCAGACTGTGGCAAGCTCGAGTTCCCCTCTGTTTCCTTCCTGCCAGAAGCTTTCTGACTCGCAGTATCTGTTCCTCCACCTTGAGGGCCACATCTTGCCTTCTGGTTCAGCTCCTTCATCCTCCAGGGGCTCCTCCTCCTGCAAAGCTGCTTTGGTTTTACTTGTACGACAAGTTGAATGCAAACCGTTGGGAATTACAACTTTGGGTGGAGGCCTCCAGCTTCCCCTGGTTGCCCCGAGTCTAAAGCTGTAGTCTTTGCTCTCTTGTGGGAATTTATGGGAGAAGCACCATCACCTTGGGGCAGGAAGACAGTAACAGAATTACATTCTGGCAGAGATACGTCCTGGTGGTTCTGACAGCTCGAGTATTGCACAGTTTAAGGTAGTCTACAAGAACAAACTCATCACTCACCCACCAAATTGTATTTGTTAAGAATGCCTGTACTTAACGTGGCTGAGGAGACGGTGGAGAGTAGTCAGGCAAAGGCGCATGTCAGGTTAGTGCCTGCAGGCCAGGGATGGACATATACAGTCAGAGAATGTAAAATAGGGATAGGAAACAGCAGAGACAAGGGTAAGTGCCTTTACAGGCATCCAGAGGGAGAAGAGCATGTGTTTGGCCATAAGACTTGAGAACCTTGGAGAAACTGCCTGGTGGAGTTGGTATTTGATATGAGCATTGAAGGAGAGAATTTAGTTGGCGGAAACTAGAGCAGTAGGCAGAGAGAACATTGTATATCAAGGTAGAGGTGTGTGGCAAACTAGAGGGTCTGGTGCTGCATTTGGCTGTCTGGGACATAGCCAAGCTTCAGCTACTAAAAGGGGGCTTTCCACTTTGGGGTTTTTGGTGTTGACTCTGAGCGTCTTTAGAAGGGAAGTTGGCTCAGACCTGGGTGTCCACTTTAACAAATACCCTGCCTGGGTAAGCGTGATCCTTGAACAGGTGTTTCAGAAGCAGGACGACGGGGCTGTGTAGGACAGCAGAGCCAAGCAGCGGGCACATTGGGCATAACTTTGGACCTGCAGCCAAGTGGTTTGGTTTTTAAAGTGGGAGATGGCTGAAAAGTGATATAATCCTGAGCTAGGCCATGCAGGATCAGGCTGGTCCCCAGTGATAAGCTTTGTGGCTAACAAGCTGAAGGCACGGAGACTAATTACTAAATAGTTAATTGTCACACAAGGGTACAGTGCTAGTGGGTGAGCCTGAGTATGCCACCAGGGCAAAGTTAGCAGGACCTGGTCCATCAGTGAGCAGGGAGGAGAGCTCGGCAGGTGAACACCCAGGCAGTGCCCTCTCAGGAGCCTACCTAAAGCTGGGCCAGCCAGGCACAGGGCTCTCAAAGGCAATTAAGTTTCTGCTTCACAGGGGGAGGTGAGAGAAATGTGGTTGCCTGAAGCCTGACTTCTTTTTTTTTTTTTTTTTTTTTTTTTGGTTTTTTCGAGACAGGGTTTCTCTGTATAGCCCTGGCTGTCCTGGAACTCACTTTGTAGACCAGGCTGGCCTCGAACTCAGAAATCCGCCTGCCTCTGCCTCCCGGGTGCTGGGATTAAAGGCGTGCGCCACCACGCCCGGCTTGAAGTCTGACTTCTTAGGATACCATGTCTTCCATGAATCTTTTCTCCGTGGAAGTCATTTTCTAAGTGTCTTGGAAACTCAAAACAGCGTTCCACACATCTGGAGGGTTGTTTAGTTGACAGAGTAAGCAAGGAAGTTGGATGGAGAAATACTGACATCAGGACCAAGACTGAAGACAGACCTGCTCAGGAAGTGCCTTGTTTCGGCTCAGAAACAGAAATTTCAGCCAAACCACAACAAGGTCAACAATGCAAACTGTAACAGCTCCAGGGTACTTTCTGCAGTGAGCCCACATGTCACAACTTCACTCACAACTGTGATTCCTGTAGTGAGCCCACATGTCACAGCTTCACCCACATCCATGATGGTTCATGCCTGGATGCCTTCGGAGTACCACTTAACAGATGCAGATATGGAAACATAGATGTAGTCATTGGCTCATTCTCACCTTTCCTGGATGGCAGGACCGACCTTCTGTTTAAAGATAATGGGTGACTTGGTCTGGGGTGGGGCAGGATTTGAGAAGGATATGAGTACCAGGTAGCAAGGAGAGGGTCTACTCTGTCACTTCCAGTCATTCAAAACAAAGTTATATAAAGTCTACAGTCTCTCTTGGCCTTCCTGTCTAAGAAGGTGGTTTGGGAGCTCAAATAGGGTGCAGAGACAGTGCTGGCAATACAAAGTGTCTGTCTTAGGGTTTCCATTGCTGTGAAGAGGCACCATGACCAAGGCAACTTGTATAAAGGACAACATTTAATTGGGGCTGGCTTACTGTTCAGAGGTTTAGTCCACTATAGTCATGGTGGGAAGCCTGACAGCATGCAGACAGACATGGTGCTGGAGAAGGAGCTGAGAGTTCTACATCTTGATCTTCAGGCAGCAGAAGGAGATTAGGCTCCACACTGGGCATAGCTTAAGTCATATCAGACCTCAAAGCCTGCCCCCCATAGTGACACATTTCTTCTAACAAGGCCACACCTCCTAATAGTGCCTTTCCCTAAGGGCCAAGCATTCAAACATGTGAGTCTATGGTGCCAACCACAGTGTCCCAAAACACTACAGTGTCCTTCCACAGAGAGCACCCATAATGTTGTCATTTGTTCATTTAAAAAGCAAAGTCTCAACAGAAAGGACTTTGCCTGTCTGTCATGTTTGGCACACATAAGGTTGCATGTTTGCTTGTGCATGTGACATGACAGCAGTGCTGGTAGTGTGAGTGTTATTGCCTTGTCACTTGCTTACCCAGCATCTAGTGGGCTCATTGCATGAGCCAGGCACTATTCTAGAAGCTACTTGTGTGAGAATAATTAAAAGGCAGAGGGAGGATGATGACACAAATTCTGAAAGCCAGCTTCCTGTCTGGGGGCATCACAAAGTTGTTGGTGATTGGTCCTCATCTGGAGAGGAAGCAGATGTGTTTAACACGTGACTGTCAGTGCTTGCTTCTACCTGCAGTGAAATAATAGCAGTGACCAACAATACAAGATCCTCTCCTACAAACTCAAGACCCAGACATGGCTGGGTCAATAGACTGTCAGTTTGAAAACAAGGAAAGGACGGGAATGTCATGATACTCAGCAGGGTGTATGGATTTACTAGAGACAAACCATACAAGATGGAAACAAAGGTGCTGGCTTTGACCAGGGGCCACAGACGTATTCTTGGAAGGATACTGTGGGTCAATGGGAAGTGAGTCTTACTTTAGCTTCTTTCCCCTGAATTCTAACTTAGAAAACTAGCAAGATGTGTTAGCTCTCCTCAAATTAGAAAGGAGAGGGAAAGCACTACCCGCTGGAGCTTGTTCCTCTCCAGAGAATGGTTGAGTTGCCTCCAATGCTAAGATCCTTGCATTTGAGGTGAGCGTGTCCTGGGGCTCCCAAGCCGTGGAGGAAGCATGTTTATTGATTGAGTCGTGCATTTTACAAGGGGAGAAATAGATCGTCCTAACCCTGTTTTATGGTGTGACTGTTCAGTACAGCAGAGAATACTGTTTTGAAGCACCAGCTTCAGGCAGCCTGCAGGTCTTCGGTCACTTCAGGTGAGCAGCAGGCATTTTGATTTTCTAGACGTGACAGCACAAATGATGTGCAGCCCCCATCTTCTCTAACTCCTCGCTTCCGGCCCATCCCTGATCCAGGATGGGACCAGAAGACCATTCCATTTCTGGAGGGGAAACTCTCTTGCCTGCGTTCCTAGCCTGACCTTGCCTGTTCTTGTTGGTGTCTGCCAGGCTGATTGATTACTCTTGCATTATTTGCCTGTACAACCAGAAATATCTAAGAGGTAGAGCTCTTCTGTCCTCACCAATAGCTACCAGAAAGCCTCTGGGTGCCACGAAGTGGGCAAAGCCACCACAAGTCTGCACAATCGCCTGTGCACTTGGTATGTCCATGGCTATTTATGGTTTGTATATGTGTCCTGTAACTCCCTTGGCCATCCCACACCTACTGGGCACTAACCATATGCCAGGCACTGTGCTAGAAACTGCTGGTAGGAAAATGGCTGAAAGGCACCCCAGTCTTAAAGCCCAGTGTGAAAAGGAAGACAGAGCCATAAACACACAGTAGCAGTGCAGTGTGATAAGGGCAAGAGGAGGAGGGGGTATGGCCGAAGACAATTAAATATTGTTCTGCCTCAAAGGGTATACCTGGAAAGGAATGGTAGTTTATTGGGTCTCATAGGACTCTAGAGGTGCTCTTTGGTTGTTAAGCCCTTAGAGCTCAGTCCTGGCCATGGGACTCAGCAGTGATTTTTCCGGGGGGCCGGGGGGGCACTTACTTAAATTTGCCCTAGCAAACAACTTGCCAGAGAAGCTGCACTATCCAAGTCCAGCTTGGTGAACTGATAGGTTAACTGGGGTTACTTATAAGACCATGAGACAAGGGGTTACGTGTAGGAGCATGGGTGATTATTACGAAAACTCTGTCCTTGGAATTCTCCGAACAACTTAGAGGCAGTCACACCACTGAGAAGGCTCTCTTCCCCAAACAGTTACCTCTTTTTTTTTTTTTTTCATTTTCTTACATTCATCTCATTTACTTTATTTTTTTTAATTTTTAATATTTTTATTACATATTTTCCTCAATTACATTTCCAATGCTATCCCAAAAGTCCCCCATAGCGCCCCCCACTTCCCTACCCACCCATTCCCATTCTTTTGGCCCTGGCATTCCCCTATATTGGGGCATATAAAGTTTGCAAGTCCAATGGGCCTCTCTTTCCAGTGATGGCCGACTAGGCCATCTTTCGATACATATGCAGCTAGAGACAAGAGCTCCGGGGTTCTGTTTAGTACATCCTGTTGTTCCAACAATAGGGTTGCAGATCCCTTTAGCTCCTTGGGTACTTTCTCTAGCTTCTCCATTGGGAGCCCTGTGATACATCCAATAGCTGACTGTGAACATCCACTCCTGTGTTTGCTAGGCCCCGGCATCGTCTCACAAGAGACAGCTATATTTGGGTCCTTTCAGCAAAATCTTGCTAGTGTATGCAATGGTGTCAGCGTTTAGAAGCTGCTTATGGGATGGATCCCTGGATACGGCAGTCTCTAAATGGTCCATCCTTTCATCACAGCTACGAACTTTGTCTCTGTAACTCCTTCCCTGGGTGTTTTGTTCCCAATTCTAAGAAGGGGCACAGTGTCCACACTTTGGTCTTCATTCTTCTTGAGTTTCATGTGTTTAGCAAATTGTATCTCATATCTTGGGTATCCTAAGTTTTGGGCTAATATCCACTTATCAGTGAATACATATTGTGTGAGTTCTTTTGTGATTGTGTTACTTCACTCAAGATGATGCCCTCCAGGTCCATCCATTTGGCTAGGAATTTCATAAATTCATTCTTTTTAATAGCTGAGTAGTACTCCATTGTGTAAATGTACCATAATTTCTGTATCCATTCCTCTGTTGAGGGACATCTGGGTTCTTTCCAGCTTCTGGCTATTATAAATAGGGCTGCTATGAACATAGTGGAGCATGTGTCCTTCTTACCGGTTGGGACATCTTCTGGATATATGCCTAGAAGAGGTATTGCTGGATCCTCCGGTAGTACTATGTCCAATTTTCTAAGGAACCGCCAGACTGATTTCCAGAGTGGTTGTACAAGCTTGCAATCCCACCAACAATGGAGGAGTGTTCCTCTTTCTCCACATCCTCGCCAGCATCTGCTGTCACCTGAATTTTTGATCTTAGCCATTCTGACTGGTGTGAGGTGGAATCTCAGGGTTGTTTTGATTTGCATTTCCCTGATGATTAAGGATGTTGAACATTTTTTCAGGTGCTTCTCTGCCATTCGGTATTCCTCAGGTGAGAATTCTTTGTTCAGTTCTGAGCCCCATTTTTTAATGGGGTTATTTGACTTTCTGGAGTCCACCTTCTTGAGTTCTTTATATATATTGGATATTAGTCCCTTATCTGATTTAGGATAGGTGAAGATCCTTTCCCAATCTGTTGGTGGTTTTTTTGTCTTATTGATGGTGTCTTTAGCCTTGCAGAAGCTTTGCAGTTTCATGAGGTCCCACTTGTCAATTCTCGATCTTACAGCACAAGCCATTACTGTTCTATTCAAGAATTTTTCCCCTGTGCCCATATCTTCAAGGCTTTTCCCCACTTTCTCCTCTATAAGTTTCAGTGTCTCTGGTTTTATGTGAAGTTCCTTGATCCACTTAGACTTGACCTTAGTACAAGGAGATAGGAATGGATCGATTCGCATTCTTCTACATGTTAACAACCAGTTGTGCCAGCACCATTTGTTGAAAATGCTGTCTTTCTTCCACTGGATGGTTTTAGCTCCCTTGTCGAAGATCAAGTGACCGTAGGTGTGTGGTTTCATTTCTGGGTCTTCAATTCTATTCCATTGGTCTATTTGTCTGTCACTATACCAGTACCATGCAGTTTTTATCACAATTGCTCTGTAGTAAAGCTTTAGGTCCGGCATGGTGATTCCACCAGAGGTTCTTTTATCCTTGAGAAGAGTTTTTGCTATCCTAGGTTTTTTGTTATTCCAGATGAATTTGCAGATTGCACTTTCTAATTCGTTGAAGAATTGAGTTGGTTTCTGTTAGTAAGATTATTACGTTTACCGTTCGCCATCTGGTAATCTCTGGGGTTAGTTGTTGTCGTTGTCACTGTTTAAAGATTGGAGCAGAAGCTGTGTTCCACTCACCAGCAGTCTCAAAATCCTGTGGCGGGGGTCGTGGGTAGCTGGTGGGTGTCAGCCGACCCTGCGCTCTAGCTACCCCGGTGCTGGTCTGGCCGGAAGAGGCCTGTGGTCCTACTCAGGCCGGTTTTCTGCTTCCCTCACTAATGCAGTCTCAGGTCCCGCACGCAATTGGATTGGAGCAGAAGCTGTGTTCCACTCACCAGAAGTCTTAAGATCCTGTGGCGGGTGTTGTGGGTAGCTGGCGAGTGTCAGCCGACCCTGGGCCCTAGCTATCCCTGCGCTTTTCTGACCGGAGAGGCTTGTGGCCCTATTCAGGCCAGATTTCTGCCTCCCCAACCAAAGCAGTCTCAGGTCCCGCGTGATTGGACTGGAGCAGAAGCTGTGTTCCACTCACCAGCAGTCTCAAAATCCTGTGGCGGGGGTCGTGGGTAGCTGGCGGGTGTCAGCCGACCCTGCGCTCTAGCTACCCTGGTGCTGGTCCGGCCGGAAGAGCAACAGTTACCTCTTATTCAACATCAAAGAAAGGGCCTTTTGTGAACCCTGTTTTGTTCTGTGAGCTGAGTCTTGCAAATTTCTTGAGCCTTCTGGCCTCTCCCCATCCATCCATAAAGGAACAATTCAATCCCAGTGACGAGGGAGGAGCAGCAAAGGGCAGTATGTGCCAGGCGAGCAGGAACAAATGACAGCAAGGTCCCTTTGCCTAGAGTTCCGAGGCAGGTCTGAGGTTCTTGGGCTGGAAACCTGGACCACAGAGTCCTCCGTTCTTCATAGGAAGTGATGAACCACAATCAACAACTGTAGCTGTCAACAGACTTAGCCTGCAAAGCGGCTAAGGAGTTGACTGTCATGTCTGACCAACTTTGTCCCCTCTCTAGTTCCTTGTTTACGCTCAAGGACACCAAGTACTTTCTATCTGTGGAGGTCCTTCCTGTCTTTCTGTAGGGGGTACCTCTCCCTGGAGGCCTTACTTGGTCTACAGTCCTGATGAGTTCCAGACAAATAGGGCTGCACCTTGATTCATACCACTTAGAGCTAAAACATCTTCCAACAAATGGGAATTGCTGCTGTAGGGAGCTTGAGACAATGTTCTTTTCATTAATTAAAATGACAGGGAGCTATTCAGCCCTCAGCTCAGAACTGTCTCTAAAAGATGATTAGGTATTCAGGGTTGTCACACGATATGCCTCAAGGCACTCTGGGAAGGGGGGGAAGCTGGGAGTGAAGCAGAGCCTGTAAGCACTAAGAGATAACACTTTTAGAAGCTGGCATGGGCCAAGGTCAGATGCAATGTCATGGTGCTTAGTTGGTTCCTCTTAGGACACCCTTCCTATTGTTACTTGGCCAAAGGAAAGGGACAGTGACTAAGTGGAAAGTAAACCAGACCAGAAATTGGGAAGTTAGAAGTCTAGATTCAGCTCTGCTCTGTGCCGAAGGAATCACTCGCCTGGGTAAAGCCAATGCTGTACGTTAGTTTCCTTGCCTGTGAAATGGGTTGGCCCACACTTACAAGCTAAGAGGGCCGCCCAGGATATTATGTGTCTGAGAATCATTTCTTGGCTCACCTGTAAATGAGAATACATCCAATCTCTAAGCCATTTCCAGCCCCACAATCAACAAGCTATTGAAAGATGAAAATATTATGACCCCCGAATACTTGGTATTAGTATTACGCTTTTATTATTCTCCATGGTAACCTAAGTATTTTTATAAAATGCTTAATAATTTGCTGTCTTCCACTGACTGGTGCTTAGCAAAAAGGAGCAAAGCAACCCAAAACTTGTGGCTGGTCAGAATGCCTTCTCTAGGGATCCATGTCATGGCCACCTGCTTGAAAAGGAAGACTCTGTGGCCAAGTAAATCCCAAAGGACATTGCCATCATGTCCCTCTATCCAGTGACGAACGCTTGTTCAACTTCAAGATGACTATTTTACCTCAGGGTTAGATGTTACAGGGAAGAAAAGCAATGGTGCTTTAAGTCAGATCAAAATTTTAAAACCCTCTGTTTGTGGATGGTACAAAAGAGAGGTAAGACATGGTCCCTTACATTCACGCCAACTAGGCAGGGCCCATGAACTCCTAGGAAGTACCCACCAGGGATGGGTTAGACGAGTGCCTAATAGAAGCACATAAGATCTTAGGGGTACTCTGTAGTTGGGTGTTAGAACAATGGCAACAAGTAGCCTGTGATGTGGGAAAGAGATGTTGGGGGTCAGATGTATGATTTGACTCTCTGGGAAAACCTGTATTGAAGTTTAATCTCCACTGCAAGAGGCTAAGAGAGCAAACTTACCCCAGCCAGAGTATTTTGAAATAGAATCCTTGGAAGGTGACTAAGATTTTAAATGAGGCCAGTAGTGTAGGAGCCTACCCCAAAGGAACAGTGGCTTTACAAGTAAAGGAAAGTCCTGGGCTTGGATGTTGTATCTTCATGCCCCATATCACCTTGGGAGTTTGCAGGAGAGTCCCTACCAGCAAGAATGACTGACTACATGTGGCTGCCTAGTCTTGAACTTTCCAGACTTCCTTCAATGCTTTGAATTACATTTTACATTTATTTTTTTTACACTATGAGTGTGTGTATGGAGTTTCAGAACACACAGTGAGCAGCCACGATGGCATCCTGCTGGATTGTGTGTAAACTGATAAACTGGGAGGCAGATAGGGAATGTGAGCGCATAGCACTTCTGACATCTCCAGACCAGAAGGCTTGGGCCTTCATTAAACAGAGCAATCATGGCCGCCGCATTGATGCCCACTGGAATTTCTACTTCACAAAGTTCACCCAGAAACATGGCTCACCCAAGAGGCCTTAGGTTTAGGAGATTTTTTGTCAATGACAGAAATGAACGTCGGAGGCTGTCTGTCCTCTCAGGCTTCCTCCTGGGGTGTAGGCCAATATATATATTGAACTCAGGTGACCCAAACTTTAGCAAGTCAAGTTAACTCCGAGGGTCTGCTAAGATAGGCTGGTTCTCACTGTCAGTGTGTCTACGAATCAGTGGGGAATATTCCAGGCAGGAGAGTATTGTGAACTCCCAGGTTGCCACGCAAAGCTGAAAATGTGGTTTTTGCCTGGACTGCATGTTTCTAGGTTCTTGGTGTCTTGTTCAAAGGATTGGGGAAAAAAATCACACATACAAAAAGCAGAGCAGCATAGGATCTGTGCAGAAGCAAAGCTGAAGTGCACAGTGGTGAGTAAGATGGCGGGGATGCAACAGGCCCTGACGGGCAAACATGACACTCAGGAGTGTGAGGTCATTTCTTGGGTTTTTCTTGTAGGGGCCAGGGAGGAAGACGTGTTGGTTGCTAGAAGCAGACTGTGGGTGGTTTTCTGTTTTGATTGACAGTCTTGGGTTATGTAAGCCTTTTCTCCCTGTGGGTGTTTTCTTTTTTCCCCTAATGCATCTGGTTTTGATCATAGGCATTACTAATCATGCATAGCATAAAATGGAAACTGGCTTAAGGTGGGGTTCCCTAGTCACTCAGAAACTGCAGCTTGCTACTATACTGTGCATGCACCGGAAGCTAGTCTGGTCTGAACTGGCCCCAGCTGTCCCTAGTTTCAGGCTGTTTAGTCTTTGAAGGAGGATTCTAAGGGTTGCCATGGTACTATAGGTCAAAATGACCAATAGTTCTGCTCACAGAAAGGTGTAGATGGAGCTTGATGTAGGTGGAATACCAGCTTGCTCCGCACATTGCCAGAAAAGGGGTGTGGGTGTAACTTAAGCCGAATGAGGTTCTGGGTTGCTATGCTCTCCTCACTCGGCCCTGCTCACTGTGGCTTGTACACGTGTGCTGCTCCTTGTCAGTTAAGTGGATGTGGTTTATACCAACACCCATCACACAGGGTCACTTTGAACATGAAATGAGGTCTTGTGTAGAGTGTTTCTTTATGGCGTTCAGGACACAGGGAGTCCTTGTTTGTGCCTTTTCTTTGTCCAGTGGTTCAGCTAAGGTATAATGCATGCTCACAAGGAAACTCCGAAGGCTTGCTAACAAATGCTTCCATTTCACCACCCCAGTGACTGTCTCCTCCGGAAGGATCTAAGAATGAAAGCAACCCTAGGCCGCCTGTTCAACCCAGCTTGTTCCAAGTAAATACACAGCTTTACTGACTCAGCTCCACTGCTGAAACAAACAGCGGGACATATATAACCCACCCTGATCTTCCCTTCCTTTCTGGGACTCTGATGAAAGCCAATGAACAGCAGGTAATAAAAACTCTGAGGCTAGCAAAGGCTCCTCCAGGCTCTGCCTTTGTTAGTGGCTCTGCCTTTGTTAGTGGCTCTGCCTGCTGTCCAAGCCATGCAGCTCCCCTCTGCAGCCAAGCAGATGCATCAGAGAAGAGGAGGGGAGTGAGAGCTTCTACCAGTCCAGAGTTCCATGATGGATGAACAACTGAGCGCCATGAGGTCTTGTTGAGCAGGCAGTAAATCTCTGTTAGATTCACCTGTCTGGGGAAGGGGGGGGGGGTTCGTGTTTTGCATTGGCTCAGGAACCCTGAATTATCTAACATAGAAGTCCAGTTTGTGTTTGGGGACTCTTGTTTAGAGCCTTTAGGATTTGGCTTTTTTGATTCCTATTTCCCTATTGTTCAGCTAGGTGGGTTGTGCTGTGTTCTACCCATGATCCTTTTCCTCCTCACGTTGGAGGTTTACAGTGAATCTCAGTGTCTGCTTTGGACTCTATCATCTCCTATTAAAGTATCCCAGGAGGAACGATGGTCTGTCCCTCCCCTAACTCCTGCGACAGCATCTCTCCTCCATTAAAGATCAGTGCTGACATCTTTTCTCATTGCAGGGCTCATTGGTTTGGAGGGGGAAAGTTGCCTAATGTATCTCTTCATCGATCATTCTCACAGCCACGGGAACACTGTTGTTAGATGTCAGATCTGTTCACACCTTGGTACTGTTCTTTTGACTCCCTGCCAGTTACACAATGTCCAAACTCTCCAGGGTGCCTGTCACATTTTGACCTTAATTTCCTACCTGTACCACACAGGTTTCTTTTTGTCCAAAACATAGCAGAGGTGCCATGTTTTACTTGCCCTTGCTGAGGAAGGTGGGGGAACTTCCTAGGTGACATTTCAGATTCTAGGTTGGAGACAGGGCCTTGTCAGCATCCTATGTCCTGGCTCCTGAGCCCACTCGGCTGCTCAGGCTTGGCTGTCATCTTGCTAGTTTCCTTATTTCCCTGCTCCATTCTAGACTGCAGTTCTAGGCTTCAGCCATATGTTGTCTTGGGTTGGGATTTCCTCTCGTCTTCCCTGCTGGTGGCCAGATCTGGGGACTACACTGAGATCTACTTACTATAAAGCCAGGAGCTCTCCTGAAAGCCAAGCTGGAGCAAACCCCATCCTAACTTCTCTTCAGAAAACAGAGCCCATGACCTAAAAGAGGGTGACAACAAAGGTGAGAGAAGCAGCCCGGGGTGACTGCCTAGGGGAAGCACACACCCAGCAGCCTTGCCATTGATTCATCACAGCCTTCCACGCATCATCAGTTACCTAACAGGCAAAGGAGGAAGGGAGACACCATGTCTCACAACAGCCCGTGGGAGGATGAGTGAGGGAATTTGTCTGCCTGACTCTCTGACTGTCCTTTCTCCACGTGGTACCCCCTCTGTAGTTCGTGGCTCAGTACTGGCCCCTTAGTAGGCATCTGAGCAGCTGGGTTTTATGCTTTGTAGGGTGGATTTCATCTATGTCTGTGAGTGGACAAAGGACTCAGGTGAGTAGGGCTCAGTGGGGGTCAGAGATGCATAACATGTATTAAAATTCTTGAAATTCAATTTGTGTTGGTGGGTAAGTAAAATCTCACTGAAATGAATGCAAAGGCCATATTCAAAACTAAAGTAGAATCTAAGACATTAAAGAAAATGAGCCTACAGGGGTTGCCTATGACTACGCCCCAGCTGTGTACTGGGATCAAATGCATTCTATCCACAAAGAACCCAAGATACTAGGGGTGAGTTCAGAGTTAGAGTGTCATCTATAGGAGAGAGAACGAAGATCTCTAGAGCCCTGAGTCTTACCTGTAACTGACAAATGTCAGTTGAGGCTGGTCAGCCAGAGCCCTGGAGAAGGAATTCTCTCTCTCTACCCTGGCCAAGAGGGAGTTCTGGCCTCTAGGAATCCAGAATTTCCATTGAAGGCATGCATACATCGGTCTAGAAGGTATAAGCAGCAAGCTGTAGTTCTCATGGTAGTGACAAGAACATACCCTAATAAAATTGTGCCAAATATTTAAAAAATTTCTTCTTCGTAACTTTTCATTTTCTTCAACAAACACTTGAGAGTCACCCTCCCTTGTGCTATGGCCACACATTTTAGGTCTGGTCCCTCTCCCAGTCTAAGCAGTCTAAGTCTGAGCGGAGGCCAATCCTTCCTCTGACTATAGCAGGAATATCATGAACTATTAGAAAATAAACCATGTCCCTGCCTAGTTTTGTGAGTGTTAATGGAAGGCTGGTGCTGCTGCAGCTGCCTTTTTACCATGTAGTGAGAACTTACTAAACATACCGCTATCCAAGGGAGTTGGGAATAAGATTATAGAGAAGCCAGATCCCTTTGAACTCTGTACTAAGTCAGTAATAGGGAAAACTGTACTTGCAGCCCTTTTTAGTTCTAGGTACTCCTTTAGTCTAAACCAATTGAGTGGGATCTTCTGCCTTTTGCAACCATAAGAATTTTGATGCCCACTTGCTCCAGAGACCAGTTAAACTTGCTGACAGTCACCCTTTGTTCTCTCCACTTTCTTCGATCCTGGTTCATCATTACCAATGCCTTTTAATTAGTGGGGCAGTGACTGTCCCCAGGACACTTTCATGAGCTTTTCCCACCATAGCAATAGTGGGTTTATTTTATTTTTATTTCCTTTTTATTAGATGGGTGTCTTAGGGTTTCCATTGCTGTGAAGAGACACCATGACTAAGGCACTTCATAAGGACACCACTTACGTGGGCCTGGCTTACAGGTTCAGAGGTTCAGTGCATTATCATCAGTGTGGGAAGCAGGGCAGTGCCCATGCAGACTTAGTGCTGGAGAAGGAGCTACCACTGGAAGTATCCACTGGAAGTATCTTGACTGGAAGGCATCCAGGAGAAGACTATCTTCAGGAGGCTAGAAGGAGGGTCTCAAAGCCCACCTCCACAGTGACACACTTCCTTCAACAAGGCCACACCTATTCCAACTAGGTCACATCTCCTAATAGTGTCATTCCCTGCGAGCCAAGGATATTCAAACATCCCATTGGATTTTCTGACTTGATCTGGTCACTGTGAACCTGATTCCTCAGAGAGGTTATGAACTTGGTTTTTGGCTTAGAGATAGTGGGTCAGATTCTGAATTGTGGAAAATTAGCTTTTTCCCTTGAAGGATGATCTGGGGTCAGTGTGCAGCAATGTGACCATGAGACATTTTAGTCCTTTGTGGCCTTCTGAATTGTCTCCTTGATCTCCTCTCACATTCAGTGGCTATATTATTCAATTATTTACCAGACACTGGGTACACATAGTGGAAAACCTCTTACCATGTTGCTCTTATAGTCTAGGGAGAAAACACAGGCAATAACAAGGTAGTATGTAATGTAGATGATAGCCATCGTGTGAGGAGACTGAGACATTTAGCAGAATGATGAGGGCTTTGGTTCCTGAGCACATAATGAGGGTAACTTGTGCTTCCCTCATCTACCCTCACCATAGCTAGTCCTGAGCATGCTTCCCTCATCTACCCTCATCATAGCTAGTGCTGAGTATTCATCTATCTAAGAGGAACACCATGCAGAAGAGCAGCTGGCACCAAGGCCCTGGACAGGAGTGGGTCTGGAAGGCTAGAGGAAACTGTAGGAGGCCAGTGTGACTCACAAATGGTGACAGTGAACAACTGGAGATGTGGACAAACCCAGAAGACCCAGGGCAAATGGACATGTGGGGTTCAAATGAGGACAGACATGTGAGATCCAAGGGAGGGTATGGAGTGTGGGCACTGGACAGCTCTGAGCTTAGGAATGCCTAGACCTGACTCACATTTGGACATGACTGTTCTGGCTACCATACTGATGTTTTACAGCAGTTACAGGAAGAGCTGAGTGGGAGGTAATGGTGGCTTGGACAAGAATAGAGGATGAGAAGACAGGATTCACTGACAGTCTAACGGGCAGTACCAAGATTTTGTTTTGTTTATGTCTAACATCCAATGCATCAACTTAGTTTACTCTAGACATAGTAACATGACCCTGTTACATTGCTTAGTAATGTGGCCACTTGTCTAGATATCCTCTTCTTCTACTGAACACTGAGGTCCTTTATCCTACCGTCCTTTTATCTATACATCTTTATCTCCCCAGAAGGGACACTTCTAAAGAAAAGATTATATAACAAAGCTGAAAGAACTATGTCACCTGGAACATAAGCAGCATGAGGAGGGCAGGTAGTGTGCCCACACTAGCTGGAGTCATGGGCATAACATAGAAGAAGAGCTCAGATTTAGTGCTTGTTAGACCAGATCCTGAGGAATTTGGAGGTCAAAGGAGATCAGGGATATGGGCTGAGCTGACCAAGCATTGCATTGGAGCATTGCTGATCTGGGACCATGGCACGGCACCTGAAGGAGCTCAGAGCACAGCAGAGGTTAGCCACCTGAAGACAGTTGGCTGCAACTGCTGAGAAAAGCATGCAGGTGGGCAGCCTTGGAGAATGAGCAGCACTAGGTAAGTACCATCTATGAGTGGCTGTCAATGGAGTGGCGCCAGGGACAGAGCTTGGGGCATGGACAGAGATTCCGGAAATGGAAATTCCCCTCTTTAACTTTGCAGATCCTTCATAAAAGGGCAGAGAACTGTGATTCTGAGACTTGGATAGTGAAGAAAATCACTGGAGGTCACATTCAAAGTAGTGAAGTGACTGGAGGAGGGCTTTGGGAGATATTTGGTTTCTAATTGTCTCTCTAGAGAAGCTCTCTGGAGTATTGCTGGTGCTATGATGCTTGCCTTTTGGGCCTTAACCTCTTATTTATCTTCTCTTGTCACACTTAAAGCAGTGTTGTTTGCTAATGTCCCAAACTGGCCCATGTCCCTTGCTGGTCAACCCAAAGTCATCGCTTCCTTTCTTCAAAGTTTGTGAATGGGCCATTGTGTTAGCCTCTCTGTCCTCAACTCTTTGCAAAGATTAGTTAGTTACAAAATAACTTAATGTTAAATATAGAAGGCGATTGATTTTTCTGGAGCATTTGGGGAGGAAGGCAATCTTCATTTACTATGAATGCTATCTGGGCAGTTTGGGGGCTGCTGGGTGGGCAGTGCTGCCGAATGTAGAAGCATCCTCAGCAGCCTGGCTGGAGAGAGGACTTCCCCGGCTGAGACTCCGAATGCTGCAGGGACAGCTCTTTCTTACTGTATAGACATCGCTCTACCTTTTAAACATGTCCAACAGTGACAGTTGGAATTAAATGGTTCTTGCTCACTAGAAAGCACAGCCTTGAGGGGCTTTGTTGAGAACACGCGTGCTCTCCCCTTGGCTAGATAGGTATGGTTGGAACTTGGAACTCCTTGATGTAAAAATCTGCAGTTTGTTCTTGCACTGGTTTTACAAGGTTCACTGTAGGTTTCTGAGTACTCCCGGTGGTACGCTTACAATCATTGCCTCAGAGTGGGAAATATTAGGTAGTTAATAAAACCTATTGCATGCTGCATATCCTCTGATACCTAGTCCTTCTCTCAAAATCATTATGTTTTATGGGTAATATACAGGAGAATTACCCATTCCCATAAATGCTAGGGGAAGGAATAATGTTTGTGGCCCATCCATCTATCACCAGAGACTCATGCTCTTTATTAAATCTTCTGCAAGGCTTGTCTTCTTGGTATTCTGGTCAGACAGATGGAGAAAGTAGACCTCTGGGAGGTTAAAGACTTGTCCAAGAGTTTAGAAGCTGTTTCACTGAAGTTAAGACCAGAGAAATCTCAACTTGAGTAAAACAAGTTAAATTGTTAAATTGTAGAGACCAAAGGTGCTTCGTCTCTGTCCAGACTGGTTTTTATAGCCCTTTCTCTATCTGACTTCTCTTAGAAAACAAACAAACCAAAACTCCCAGCCAACCAGTTGCCCAGGCATTGACATCCTACCAAGCTCAGGTTTGAACATTGTCAGGAGAATGTCATGAAAACCCACCAGCAACTGAGACGGAAGGAAGGACCATCCAGAGACTGCCCCACCCAGGGATCCATCCCATATACGACCACCAAACCCAGACACTACTGCATATGCCAGATTTTGCTGACAGGACCCTGATATAGCTGTCTCTTGTGAGGCTATGACAGTGCCTGGCAAATACAGAAGTGGATGCTCACAGTCATCTATTGGATGGGACACAGGGCCTCTAATGAAGGAGCTAGAGAAAGTACCCAAGGAGCTAAAGGGGTCTGCAACCCTATAGGAAGAACAACAATATGAACTAACCAGTACCCCCCATGCTGTGTCTCTAGTTGCATATGTAGCAGAGGATGGCCTAGTCGGCCATCAGTGGGATGAGAGGCCTCTGGTCTTGTGAAGATCAAATGTCCCAGTACAGGGGAATGCCAGGGCCAGGAAGCAGGAGTGAGTGGGTTGGGGAGCAGGGCAGGGGGAAGGTATAGGGGACTTTGGGGATAGCATTTGAAATGTAAATGAAGAAAATATCTAATAAAAAATAATAAAAGAAAAAGCAAAAAGAAAACCCACCAGCTTGGCTGATGGGGGTGACAGCGTGGTAATGGACTTCAGAGAGTGTACATTTGAATTAGGCACTTTGCATTTCCTTTGCTGCAAAAACATCAATTAGGATTGAGTAATCCATGGGTTTCCCCTCCTCCCCATTTTCAGTCAGAAGAAAATCAGCACAAATTGTCTGGAGTCTCTCCTCCCCCAGCTTTGGTCATTCGTCCTCTTTAGCCCTTCCCTATGGGCTCCTCTCACTAAGCCATACTCCCAGGCCTGCTACTCTGTGTGCATTTACCAGGTCATTTGTCCAGTCTCCTGTATAATGAAGATATGCATTGTGTTTTCAAGGCTGGACCCATTGAGAAGGTGCCCATCTGTTTTGCTTAAGGCACGAGAAGGGCTTATTCAGAGTCCTTTTACAGGTTGGTCAATTGGCTTTGACCTCACAGCTTGGTCCCTGGCCAGTGCTGCCCTGGTGTTTTAGCCAAACAGATGTGTCTCTGCCAGCCCACCATCTGATACAAGCCAGAGAAAGGCTCATTTGTCTTTGCCAGCTCCCCCTGAACCCAGACTCTTTTGTTGAAATGGTCCTGGAAATGCTATGTTCCAAGAATAGGTCTCAGTAAGGACCCTTCCATCATCCAGGAGCCTGGTGTTCGTTCCAGTGGCATGGGTGGTTCGTGGCCAGCCTGACAGGAACCAGGCTGCCTGTGGTGAAGAGGTCTCTCAGAAGGCCATTTAGCTCTACCCTTGCTTCTTGGCTCCGGTACTCCCAAAGCTTAAAGAACAATTTCTTTTCCTATGGTGGCAGATTATCAAAATGGATCACAAACTCTGCCTGG
The DNA here is from genome assembly GCF_978045245.1 of Mus caroli. Taxonomy (NCBI): domain Eukaryota; kingdom Metazoa; phylum Chordata; class Mammalia; order Rodentia; family Muridae; genus Mus; species Mus caroli. Next base: position 76,038,291 of record NW_028227269.1, read on the forward strand.
TGAAGTGACAGTGAAGTGATGAGGCAGCTGCTATGCCAATGATTTTATTCAGGCAATGGGGTTCAGCCTATAAGACATTATCTGCCCCATTTTCCAGATGAAGAAGTTGAGGCACAGAGATGTTTAACGTGGTCATCCTGGTTGATAGAATCAAAGTTTCTACCCAGGTCTGAATGGTTCCAAGGACTGCTCTTTCTTTATTTTATTTTTTTTATGATGTAATACCTTGTAATATTTTAATTACACAAAGAAACATCTCGCTCCATATATATTTTATATATAATCAAACCTTTCCTTCAATTTATCCTATCTTTCCTAAGATGTGCTATTCTGATGGCTGCACACATCACCCCACATGTGATGTCATTTTCATGTCATGTAAGTGTAACTGTGAATACATGATTCCACTGTTCTGCATTTAAATTTCCTATTTAATTGCCATCTGCTTGCAGATTTTCTTCTTTCCTTCTGTGGATTGTTTTTGACTCAGTGTGGATGTCTCAGTTATCATACCTGTTGATAGTGTACTTCTATTTCATTTAGGGCTGCTGGATGTTCTTCTATTATTTGAGAAGCCCAATTTCTTCATCCATTCTCTGGTTGATGTGTATTCTGGTCATTTCCAATTTTCCAGCATTACAAATAGTGATGCTCTGACATTCGTTATTTTGTCTCTGTGTAAATGCTTGGAGTTTCTTCTTCAGGAGTGGGGCTTCTGGGTCGTTGAGCATGGTCCTCTTCAAGTCTGGTTATTTCTGAATTGTGTAGCAAAAGAGCTGGGAGTTTGTCTTCCCTCAGCCTGCTCATTGGTGCCTGGTATGTTTAGACTTTTACATTTTTTTTTCAGAACTCATGATGTAAAATGGTTTATAATTGTTGTTTTCTCTAATCCATTTCTCATTTTAATAACCAATTCAGGAAAAGACAAATAAAGGTCAAGTGGGACTCTTGCTTGGCTCTGATTTGCTTTCTTAGGAGTAAGAAAATGAGCATTAGGCATAGGCTGGGTTGCCCAGATATTTGGATCTTTATTCTGTATCTTGGATGTTTAAGATGCACAGTACCCATAACTGACAGCTAATCTTCCTATGCTTGAAAACACCCTCATGGTATGTATACTGCCCACCTAGGTAGACATCAGAAACCTGGAAGCCAGGACTTGGGCAGTGTTTATGATCTAACAGGCAGATGTACCCACAAACAACATGTGTGTGATTTAATGGATGAGGGCTATGTAGGTTCTAGGCTGATAAATAGGTGGAGAGGTGCCCTGCTTTTGCAGTCTACAGTGGTGGCTCTGCCTAGTATGTTGTCCTCAGCCATACTCAGTTGTGATCCTGTCTTCCCTGCAGAAGTTCATCAGGAGGTACAGTTGTGCATAGGTTGGATAGCAGAATTTATGATTTGATGCTGTGAGGACTAGCAGAGTTGATTTCTGGTGTCTACCTAGCTGGACAGGGGGGATTTTCAAGCATAGGAAGTTGTTTGACAACATTAGGTACTGTGCATCTCAGATAGTGCAAGGTGTAGTGGGAAACGCTCCACTATTCGGGAATGGAATCTCAGAGCTATCCCTACCTCCCTGGAGTAAATCCTGTTGTCTGTGATCAAGAATGCCTTCATTGCTCTTAATTTCTATTTGCTGATGCTTTGTGTAACTATCTTGAACCCTCTCTCAAGCACTCTGCAGTACTGGACATTACTACCAGTCCAGCTTTAGAGATGAGAACACCCAGACACCAAAGATCAATTCACCCAAGGACTTGGCAAGAGGTGCTGGCACCCCAGCATTAGCCTGCCACAGAGCCTATTAGGTGAGACCTACCTTCTTCCACCTCTGGATGCTCACCTGTCCATCATCAGACATCTGCCTGTCTACCTGTCTATCCATCCATCTATCCATTTTTCCTTCTTCCTTCCACTATCTATCTATCTATCTATCTATCTATCTATCTATCTATCTATCTATCTATCTTTAGCACTTTTGACATTTTGAAGTTGTCTGTTTATTTACTTCCTGTTGTTCACAAGAAGTGCATCCATTACATAGAAAGCAAGGGCATTCCTCATTCTCCATTGCATCTCTAGTGCCAAGCAGAGCTGACACACTGAGAGGACATGCGAGTGAACAGGATTCTATATCATGGCTTTTATAGGGGGAGATAACCAGACTAGACTCCAACCTGCTTGACAATGTTTCTCATGCACTTTTTATTCAGTAGTCGCACACTATGACATCTCAGGCCTCAGGAGCTGAAGCTCTATCCAATGCATACTTTTCTGAAATTCCTTGAAAATTTAAAATCTTTCCAATACCGAATCAAGTATGCTTCAACATCTATGCCCTGGGTCCACATAACCATGGAAGTTCCAGGGGGTCTCTAGGTAAATGATGAGCCCCTGTCAGAGGCAGTCAGGAACCAAGTGAAGAGATGCACCCCCACCACTCACTGCCCGTCTTCTGCAGTATGGCTTTGTTACTGGAACCTGATAGCCTCAGATCTTCACTGATGAGAGGGCCAATTGCCTTTGTGAAGTACCTGGAAGGTGTCTGTCACTCAGCAGCTATTCTATTTCTATCTATTCTTTTCAGCTTAGATCTCCCCCCTTACATCCTTTCCCTTAGATCCTCCCTTCTGTGTTCTCTCTACTCTTTCATGATTGCTGTGGTTATTAAAAAAAAAAAATCAACACCAAACCTAATGGCCTTTGTACTTCTTTGGCTTTTTCTTCTTTGTGTGGAGTGTTTATGCGTGCATATGTGTGTGCTCACATCCTTGTAGCTATGTTTATGTACATATCATCTACATATATGTGCATATATAGAGAGACCAATGTAAATGTTGGGAGTCTTTCTTAGTCACTCTCCACCTTGTTCATTAAAGCAGGGTCTCTCAGTTGAATCAAGAGTTTACCCATAATTCTAGTCTACAGCTTGCTCTGAGGATTGCCTATCTCCACTTTTCAAGTGCTGGAGTTACAGGCAGGCCTCCATGCTTTCTGCAGCAGTTGCTAGGGCGCTGGGGATCTGAACTCCAGTCACCATGCCTACGCAGCAAGCACTTTAGCTGCTGAGCCATCTCCCCAGCTCCAAGGATAGCTGTTGATTTCCAGAACTAGCAGGATTGTAAAACCCACTCTGACCCCTTCCTCCACTCACATGGTTAAATCTGGATGCTGGAACAAATGTAATGGATGGAGAGAACTTTAAAGAAGAGGTGCCACAAAAGGCAAAGAAATTCCGACTGCATCTGTGGGTGCTTTAGTTTCTCTCAGACTCTTCCATGTATACAGTTGTCTCCCATATCTATGTTTTTGTGTGGGTACATTGGACAAGGGGACAGTCAACGTTCTGCATAGGGCAAAGCTGGCCAGGCTTTCTAGAGCTTTCTCTGAGGTGCTCACAGCTATACAATTTCAACTCATGGATCACTATTTCTTTATTCCTATTGTTTGATATTTTCAGCCTACAGATCACCAGTCAAGGAATGCAAGATCTCAGGTAGGGGTTGCTACATGAGTTCCTGGTGTGAGTGAAGAAGCAAGAGTGTGTGGAATTAGCCAGACAGTCATAAATCCAATTCTACTCCTTCTACTAGCTCTGGCCTTAGGAAAATTGCTAAGTTTAACCTCTTTAACAACCATTTTCCTCATTTGTAAACAACCCTATGGGGTATTGTACAGTTTAGAGATAATGTATGTAAATCACTCACAGAGCATATACTTACTGTTCTTACCATGGCCAGGTCAGGGCCTAGCTCCGCTGTGCTCCCCATTTCTGGTTCACTTCTCTAACACACACACACACACACACACACACACACACACACACACACACACACACACAAACATTTGAACACAAATATAGATCTAAATGCCCATATATATCACACATATAAATAACGCACTACTCATACACAGATCATATGCAGCACATATGACACAGCACACACACATGTGCATACAGACATGCAATTTTGCAGCACTCCATGCAAACATGAACCCTATATATGTCCTGCACACACAGGCACATGTACACACAGCATTCATAGCACAATACTCCATACCCATTGTAGGCTCCTTTCCCATCCACTCATCTGGCTTGCTGAGATAAGAATCTCTTCTGTGATTTGAACATATTGAAGGCCCATTTGATTTCACTGAGAGAAAAAAGGGATGCAATTTGGCCATTCTACCTGACAGCAAAGGAGAAAAAGAACAATGCTTGGTTCAGAAAACAGTATAAGAAGAGAATAACAGCATCTACTGAATTTGTTTAGTTTTGGCTCATGCACACACTCTTAGGGAGCCCTAAGAGTTGGGGTTTGGGGTGCTTCATCTCTTCTTTGCAGAGAACAGGGCTGGCTCTTTGTCTTACGTAGGCATAATACCAGAGGCGATGAGAGTGTAAATAGCACCATCACCTTAAAATAGTATCAGTTGCTTCTGTCCTTCCTGGAGTGTGTGATTGTGGAACATTTCTTGGGACATGTCAAAACCAACATCCAGCTGCTCTCATGAGCATTAGCAACATATCGACTTGTTTAGGCTCACATTGGATTATGTGTTCAGACCCCATTCACTAATTAGGCAACAAGAACAATACATCTAAAGGTCTATTGCATGTCACATAGGACACTCCTTTGGCAGGATGACCTGGAACATGCTCTTTTCTGAGGAGTAAATTTGATTTTGTAAGCACTCACTGCTGGCCTTCATATCTTTGCTCACCAACTCACAGGAGTTAGGTGTTGCTGTCCTTCCCATTTCACAGATGACAAAACTGAGCCAAGAAACCTGTTTAGGGGAATGCTGGCGAGTAGCAGTCGGGTTTCAAAGCCAGGCAGCTCAGTCTCCCACATACTAAGCTAAATGGGATGTCTTCCAGAACATCAAGAAGAAGGTCAAAGGCACAATATTAGGAGCAATAAGCCTTCCCTGTGGGAGAATGGGCCATGTTTCCATAAATAAAGTTATGAACAGTTAGTGCTGATGTGGGATAGATGTGCTTGCACCTTGGATGAAGCAGCGAGAGAACCAGTGGTGGACATGATCTGGGTTGGGTCTTGTGATGGTTTGGCCTCCATAAAGTCATGTGTTTGAATGCCTGCCCCACAGGGAATGGCACTATTAGGAGGTATGGCCTTGTTGGAATAGGTGTGACCTTGTTAGAGTGGGTGTGTCATTATGGGGGTGGGCTTGTCTGCTCCTATGTTTAAGCTTGACCCAGTGTAGAATTCCTGGCTGCCTTTGGATCAAGATGTAGAATTCTCAGCTCCTCCAGCACCAAGTCTGCCTGCACGCTGCCATGCTTTCTACCATGATGATAATGAACTAATCCTCTGAAACTGTAAGCCAGAACCAATTAAATCTTTGCCTCTATAAGAGTTGTCTTGGTCAGTTGTCTCTTTGTGACAATAAAACTCTATGACAGGCCTTATCTCTGCTCTCATTTCCAGCACCGTATACTTGGAATGGAGATGGAGTAAGACCACTCCTGCCATATTAGATGTTTAACCTTGACCCTTGAACACTCAGTGCCAAAGTGTGCCTCAGTCACTGTGGCTGTCTCCTGGACCTCATCACCTGAACATCTTTCCGCTCTGCTTGAGAACTAAGACAAAGAGTCTTGTAGAAGCCTGGAATGCTAGAGTTTGAAGGGTGTGGGATGGTTTTGAAGGGGCTGAATCCTTTAGGAGATGGGGGAGGTTTCCATTGTTAAGAGGATGACAATCAAAGGAGGAGAAGGAGGGATGCACTGAGGACCAGGAGGAAGGTGGTGTACATCAGGGGGTGGGGCTTGAGAAACTCCATCCTGGGGAGCCTCTGCTGAGTAGGCCATCCTCTAGCGAGCTTCTGCTTCCTGATACTGCTCTGCCCTGGATCTGACCTGTATGAGGTGGACTGGGGAGACGTCTTTCACCTTATGGTAGGGGCCCCCTCTTCAGCTCTGTGGCTCTTTCATGGTCTAAATACCCCCTTGAAAAACACGGACACCATAGCTATGGATGTAATATTGACATAAGATTTTTGGAGGATAGTCCATTCAGTGATAAACTTGGTAGGTGTCACACTTTCCCATAGCCTACAGCTCTGGGTTAGTAGAACAGCTATTATTGGTAAAAATGTCCTAGAGGGAGAGGGGGAGGGGGAGGGGGAGGGGAGGGGGAGGGGGAGGGGGAGGGAGGGGGAGGGGGGGAGGGGGAGGGAGAGAGAGAACACAAGTAAAGGAGGGAGGGAAGGAGGGAGGGAAGTGCAGAATTAGTTGTAGCCTCACTGTCTGTGTTAGTTCTATATCTCTATGACAAAAAGCCTGAGATCTCAATTTATAAATAGAAGAGGTTTACTTGGGCCACAGTTCTGGATATCTCAGTGCACGACATGCTAGCTCTGCCCTTTGGGCTTGTGGAAGGTGTCACGCAGTGTGGCACATGTAGACTCAGGTGACCGGAGCACTTGCTTCTTCCCTGATGTTGTCCCTGGTTCTGTCTTTTGTTCTCTGCAGTCTAATCTCACCATGGCTGTCAGAGGAGTCCTCTCAAAATTTGATTCAGATCATGCCTCTTATACTTAAGCTCTCAGCTCAAAACCCTCCGGTGGTTTCTCACTTTGTTCATAGCAACAGCTAATATCTTCATAATGGCATGGCACATCCTGTACTTTCTGCTGTGACTACTTTTTTGACCTCACATTCTGTTCTATCCTCCTCGGCCATTTCTGCCCCTGTCACTGTCCCGGCTCTCAAATCCTTGGCTGTCTCCTGCTCCCGTTCCTGTTTTCAACATGCCCTCTCCTGCTGCTCGGCTCTCTCCCTCCCCTTAAAAAAGCCTTTGCCATGATCATCTCAGTAATGAGACTCTCCCTGGCCACTTTCAAATAGCAAACAGTGCTTCTCTGATCCCAATGCCACTTAACCGTCTCATGTCCCCTTTTGATCACAGCGGTTGCTACTACGCCTAACAAACTAGATCACATACTTACCCAGTGATATTTTTCTTCTTCAAGGACTGAATCTCCATGGCAGCAGTGGAGATTTTTGTCTGATGTGTTCACAGGTGTATTCTTGCTGCTTAGAACAGCGCTAGTAAGAGCTGTGTAAGCATTTCACTCACAACCGCAACAAACTTACCCAGATTGCCTGTGGGTCAGTGCTTCTCTACCTTCCTAATGCTGGGACCTTTTAATACAGTTCCTCGTGTTGTGCTGACCCCCAACCATGAAATTATTTCACTGCTACTTTGTAACTGTACTTTTGCTATGGCTAGGATTCATAATGTAAATATCTGATAGGCTGGATATCTGATAGGAGACCCCTGTGAAAGAGTTGGTTGGCCCACAAAGGGGTCTCAACCCACAGGTTGAGAAACACTGCCATAGGGCATTTTTCTTGATTCATGATTGGAATGAAGGACCCAGCTCTCTGTGGGTGGTGCCACCTTTGGGCAGGTGAGTAACATTGTTGCCTTGAGTGGAGAGGGATGACCTGAGATCTAACTGACATGCTTTCTAAGGATTCTTGTGTTTTGTTTGGGAGTCTTTAAGTGTGGAATCCCTTGTATAGTCCCGATCCACCAACCTGAGTTTCAGCAGTTAGCAGGAGAATCCCCTAAGATAGCCTGAGCTCCTGGGATATCTCAGGTCTTTTGCTCAAGCTCTGACCAGATTGGTCCAGAAAACCATAACATTCCATCCCTCAGTGGACCTCTGGTGTGTAGGCCTCATTTCCCTAGAGTCTGTCTCTGATCTTATTATTTTCTTGAGCCTAATTTTGAGGCCAGAGTGGGAGGAGATTTGGAAGAAGAGGGAGTGAGCACCTTTGAGGATGCCTAGACAAAATTTGGTGGGGGAGCCACAAGATTTCTTCGAAGCTAGGGATGAAAATTGTTTTCGGCTAGTTTAAAGGAATTGATGCAGAGGAGCCAGTGGAGAGACAAGAGATGACCCACAAATGCTAAAAGTTAGAATCTCTCAGTAGGTTAGGGATTCTTTAAAATTATAACAAGCTTTCAGCACTTATTCTGTTTGCTGGCCTCAAAGGAACACAGAAAGCAAAGAGCAAGAATAGGCTCCAAGGCAGGTCATGAAGTCTAATGCAGCTGTCGCCTGGGCTGTGTTCAGCTTCCATCTGATTCTGAGACTCTGCTCAACACAGGAGGTCGCCTTTGGGCTTTCAACACTGTGGGGGATGATTTAAATCTAAATAATAATAAAAAGCTACTGCTTTTTATTGGACTTTTATTTTGTAAGTGGATGGAAACATTTCATATCCACATTAGGTTTTGAAACCCAATCTAGGGACTTGCTGAGTCCCAGAGGGGTCGTTTCGCTGCCTGGGAGTTCCCTGATATTTGAATCTTTCCTCCAAGGCAGAAAGGGAAAATGCTTTCAGTGAAGCCATGATAACATTTTTTATTTGAAAGAATTCACACTCCAAGAGAGGCACACACGTTCACAGGTACATGTGCACACACAGTCTTTTATACTAGATATACTGTAAAATTGCAGAGTTTTAGATTGGAAGGGGCCCCGGAGATTATCTAGTCTAATGCTGGATGCTTCAGATGAAGACCCTTCTGCTACACGAGTTAAGTACCTTAGCCAAGGTCACAGGCATCTGGTGGGAGAGAGCTGGCTACAATTCAGCTTCCTCAACTCAGGTCTAATTTTCTTTCTGCTACACCACATTGCCTTCCAAATAAGATAATGTATATGAAATCACTTTGAAAACTAGAATGCATTACACAAGTATCGGGCATGGTGAGAGAGAGAGAGAGAAAAAAATGATAATGAGCTAGTTTTCTTCTGAGGCAAGTGTGACCTGCTCGGGTCTCTTTCTGAATAAAGAATATTCATGTTTCATGAACCCTATTTCTAATTATGTTTCTGCATATGGCCTCCAGAAAATGAGCATCAGAGGTGCCAAACCAAAATACATTCTTCATTCAAGTACATCGGTGAACAGTTGACCCTCCATTTTTGAAGGCTTTGCATCCATGCAACCAACCATGAACTGAAAATATTAAAAAAAGAAATTTAACCCATATTGAATATGGATAGGTTTTCCCCTGTCATTATTTCTTAACCAATGCAATAAAGGTTTACATTATGGTAGGTATTATAAGTAATCTAGTGGTGATTGAAAATATACAGGAAGCTGTGTGGAGCAAATCCTGTAACATTTTATTATCAGGGACTTGACACCCACAGATTTGGGTATTTATAGAGAGACCCAGAGCCAAACTCCCCCATACCCAGAGAATGGACTCTCCCCCTCTGTCCACCTCTCTCTAGTGTCTGCTGTTAGTTATTGCATATAAACCAACAGGCCACAGCATCCCAGATGCATACAGTCATACTATGTCATATGTCTAAATGAGCTGGTCTAGTTCTTGATATCAGCTCCTGTTATCAAGGTCAATTAATATGTTTTCCACACCAAGAATAACTGACTAATAGAAAGGATATTGTTTTAATATCCTTTAATATAGTTTTGTGATGCGAATGGTAATGTTCAAAGTTTGGTTATTAAATTGGTTTTTGTAGATTTGAAGCACATAAAATTGCTTAAAACTAATTGAAATGTTTTAATTACAAAAAGATATACTCTCTTAGAGGTAGAAGGGCTATTCATTTAATTAACAAATGATTCATCAAAAGAATAAATTGCTACTTAAGATACTGCCAATTATTAAATATTATTGCAAATTACTTGAGGAATTAAAATTTTATTTTTGCACTATTAATAGACTAATTTACTAAATCAAATATTAATTATGAATAATTTAAAAGTAGTTCTATGTTGCTTTCTCTGGTGAGTGTGTGTGTGTGTATTAGTCCTTATCCATTGTAATGTCTGTGTTTTCTTGAAGGAACATGACAGACTTTCACTGTTCCAGTCTATGGTTATGACAACATGTGAAATATTGGTGAGAAAACCCATGCCTCAGAGTCTGGAGGCTCTCTGGTAATCCTGGCTAAGTGCTCTGGATGGATTAAAATGGGCTGTGATGAGTCTGTGGGCACTAGATTTTATTTCTTATTCATTCACATGTTAGCAAGTGGGAGCCTCCTTGTTCCCAGTCCTCTCTGTGACAAGTCAGCTCTCTCCTCCCTACTTGACCCTTCACCTATCCTCCACAGTCCTCATTGTCTAGACACATCTACCCAACACACATACACAGACACACACACAGACACACACACACATACACACACAGACACACACACACATACACACACAGAGACACATACACACACAAAGACACACACATACAAACACACACACACACAAAGACACAGACACACAGACACAGAGACACACACAGAGACACACACAGGCACACACACACATACACACACACACATACACACACACACACACAGCCTCAGCCTCACAGCCATCCTGGAGGTCTTGGAGAAGGGGACATACACTAGGGCTGGCTGCATTTGCTGCTTCATTGTGTGGCTCAGCAGGACAGACTTTCCTGTAGGCTGTGTCCTTTGCAGATAACTCTTTTTAAAAAGAAACTATCAAATAACAGAGGAGTGGAAATCCAGTTGCAAATAAATCTGTTTGCAGTTTTAAGTGTAAAGCAAATGCTATTTTAACACTTTGACATGGTGTGCTGTGCTGCTAGGAGAAATGAGCAGGTTCATGACCTCAAGGGTAGACCAGTACTAGTCTTATGCTGGAGATCTGGGTGGCCTTCACTTCATTGCCTTCCTGTTCCCTGCATCGTCTTCTAATGGCAGACCTCTTCCCTGCCAATGTAATGGACCTATGGCCCAGAAGAGACCATCTCAACTTCTTAGATCTAGTTCCAAGAGGAGTTCGGAGACAGACACAGCATAGCAAACAGAACTTCTCTGAAGTGGTCTCCTTCGTGAGCTGTAAGGGGAAAGGACTCTGGCAGTCAAGGAAGCAGCCTAGCAGGCTGTGAAAGCTGAGGGGCAAGCCCACCTGAGACAGATACAGGGATGCAGGACTAAGGATTCCCTGATGCTCTTTCCTGGAGGCCACTCACCTCTCATTCTTTTCAGCAGCTTAGGATTTTCTCTCTGGTATAAGTTAACCAGAACTATTACTTGCAACTCTAAGAACCTCAGATAACAGAAATGACTCTCGGGGTTTGGGTGGGAAGATGCCTTACTGAAACAGTGGTTACAAGGACAGAAATTCTATCTTTAATTAGCTTCAGCACAAAGCCAAGTGCTGGCTCCCAGAACAACGTGAAGAGCCTTTCCCATAGACTCCCCTAGACTCAGACATGCAGATAGCATCTTTAGAATCCCATTTCCCTCTGACCCACTGCTTTGCTTTGCAGAATTAATCTGGTTCTCCAGTGGCGTTCTGTTCACGTGGCAAATATCTGCTGTTGACTGCTCCATCCACTCAGGGAGCTTCAGGCTTGCTTTTTAGTTTTCACAATGTAGAAAGATCCCTCCCATCATCATCATCATCAAAATGCCCCCCCACACACACACATACACACACACTCACCACCTCCTGAAATTGGGTGACCGATTTAGGTTCAGGCACTTCCCTTGGTGACACGGAAGACTGAGCTATGTTCAAAGCATAGCATTGTTACCATGGATCTGGAAGGAGACCCCTTTCTGGATGACACAGAAGATGGAGTGCTACGGCTGTTACAGATGAAGTGTGGGGCACAGAAATGGGAAATGCAGATGAAGAAGCAGATGTGCCCAGAAGGGACTTCAGGTACTCCCAGCAGGAAGCCTCATGGTCTCATCTGGGAAGGCTGGATTCAGGCGTCTGACCCACTCCTGTGCAAACACCAGGGCAATGGCCAACTAAACAGTTGGGGGTAGTGGTGATGTCTTAGAAGGAATAGGTACAGGCAGCCTGTATGCTGTACCACACAGGGCAGGACTAGCAAAGGGGACAGCAGGAGAACCACCCTGCATGTACTGAGCACACATGAAATCCTCCCTCAGACCAGCTGTTTCTCTTTTCTGTTTACTGAACTGGGCTGCTCTCTCCCTTGGCTTGACCATCATGAGAAGGGAGGGAAAGAGGGATGAATTGTGGACACTTTGCCAGGATTCTCTTTACATGGCACTGGTGTGACTGCTACCAGGTGTCACCTGGGCCTCAGACTGGTCAGGTGTGGAAAACAGGGCTGTTAACAAATGCTAATGGCTTCAGCCTGTGCAGCTAACTGGAGTGTGTTCGTTCATTCTGGGAACTCTCTGGGATTTCTCTCTGTCACTCTCTGTCCTGGGACGACAGTGCTGGAAGTGTCAGGACGACATCTTCGGGGAACCGGCTATCATTTTTGCACTAGCTCCCTCCCTTCACACAGAAATGGTTAGCAAGAAATTCCAGGCTTAGAAATGGGTTAGAAGGTAAGGGGATGCCTGGCTTCGGAAAAGTTTGTGGTTTGGGGAGACTGTGTACATAACTTCACCCTCCTTCACTAGGGGCTTGCTGATCCTAGGGCCCTAAAGCAAAAAGGGATTCAGAGGCAGGTCTAGTTAGCTGTGGAAGTCCTTGGCAAGGCCATAAATCCATCTCAGCTGAGAAAACTGTTTACTTACAGAGCCAAACCAAGCAAGTCGGCCCTTAATAGACTAGAGCTGGCTGGCTGCTCCCATTCCTGAATTTGGTCCTATCCTCAAAATACTGATTTAAGGCTCTTTTGATTTCCCACAGTCCTCTCAAACTGGATGAGGAGGAGGCTTAACCTTGACTTTATGTGGGAAAATCCAGAGGGGGTGGGAAGAGGGCAGGTCTTGGTGGCATGGTACTGGCTCCATATACCATCTTCCTGTAGAGCAGTGGTTCTCAACCTTCCGAATGCTGCCACCCTTAATATGGTTCCCCAGGTTGACCCCAACCATAAGGCTATTTTCATTGCTACTTCACAACTGTAATTTTGTTACTGTTATGAATCATAAGGTAAATCTCTATGTTTTCCAGTGGTCTTAGGTGACTCTGGTGAAAGGGATATTTGACCCCCTCCAAAGGGTTCGCCACCCACAGGTTGAGAACCAATGGCATAAAGAATCTAGGGTGCAGGATGTGGCCCTGGGACTTAGAGATGAAGAGCTGGTATCTTCTGCAGGTATGACAGTGTGCAAGGCCCATTGGTGTGCTCTGGGGACACACAATGACAGCATACAGCAAAAGTTGCCAAGACATGTAGAACGTCTCTCCTCCCTGGGATAGGAGCACCCAGCTCAGGACTTGGGGCTAAGAATTATGGCTAGAGTTTAGAAGATGCTGCTCCCAGGCTAGTCCTCAGCAGAGCTGGAGGGGAGCTCAACTTCCATTTTCAGGATGGAAAGAGAAAAATTGCCTAATAAATCACTCAGCACCCACTGACAGCCTGCTGGGAGGGGCACGAAGGAAGGACTTGAGAGAGACGCTGGAGCTGAAATGTGTCCACTAATTCTTTTAGACCACGAATTCTTTAGACACCTCTGCCCAGACCCAGCTAGGGCCCACCCAAGTAGGCAGAGGAGGGAGCGAGGGGAGAAGGGCAGGATGGAGGCTGGCAGGGAGCAAGAGAGTGGGATTTCACTGGATGTGCAGGGCAGGATTCGGAATACTGTGAGCCCCGGGCATTGTTTGTGTTGCCCTGTATACTCGGGTCTGGGACCCCGAATCCACTGAATAGCACATGCAGAAAGAACCAGCACACTTTGACATGGTTCTAACAACAACTTAATCTGCCTTTAAACTCCCGCTTTCCAGTGGCAAGAAGTCAGAACAGGTTGAGAGTTGGCTCCCCTTGCCCCATCTTGGGAACTTGGGGAAATGAGAAGCATGAGTGCCTGTTACTGTGTCTTTAAGGCCACCGTGGAGGGAACGTGTGGTCACTGCTTCTGTTACACGTCAGGTCTTGGCTGAAGCCACATGTTGCCCAGGCACGCTGTCTGTTCCTAACAGTCTGCAGGTGGTATTGTGGTCGAGAAGCCACTGACCCCTGGGTGCTCTGTGTGTGAAGGAGGCACGAGTCCTCCTCGCCACTCACAGGTATCGTCGCTGGCTCCTCCTCCCTGGTCTTAAGACTCCCATCGCTTTTTGACTTCTCTGGGTGTCCTACTCTTCCAGGCGGGGCGTGTTTCTGGGCAAGTGGACATATGTGCTCCTGCATGGGCACTTGCAACCTCTGGCTGTAGCTCCAAACTACAGTGCCAGGAAAACTCTCCTGAGGTGAAGGATCCCAGATATCCCAAACAAAGACCTCTTGGGATAGGAAAGGGGCATGCACCTCTCAATTTCTCAGTCCCCTGAAGCCAAACTGAGGCAAATTATTTTCCCAGTCAGCATTTCAGGTTTGGTAGAGGTGGCTCCTTTTGTATCTACATAGTTCTGTAGAAGCAAAGAAGCCCAGAGACGAGAGGTCAATGGCTTGAGCACCTTTGCTGCTCTCGTACCCTTTACTTCATCATCATCATCATCATCACTAATGCATGAACATGCATACACTAATGCATGTACACACACACACACACACACACACAGTGAGGAAGGGGAGGGATACTCCCCAGTATAGAACCATTGAGCTTTGTGTTGACCTGCTAAGCTGGTAGCAATAATTTATTTAGAAAATAACTAAATCTTCCCTGCAAATCCATGTTGTCTGTACTTGTTCCTGCTCCTGTCACCACTATTATCAGAACTGCCAATCACATCAGAAAGCAGGGAGGGACGTGCCAATTTAGGTCATTGCCCGCCTCTCCCTGGAGGACCATGTGAGTCCTCTCCATCTTTGCTAGGACTGGTCTCTAGAGGTCCCTGACACGAAGTCCTGTCACTCCCTGGGGAGGATGGCTAGATCTCATCACGAGGACAAGCTTTCCTTTATTATCCTTCTCCAACTTTCTTTTCTAAATGTCACCCTAGCAATCATTAATCACAGTGAATAAGAAGTTATAATTAATAGAGGCCCGGATCGTTCAAGTGGAAGATTATTCTTTTGAATTCTTGTATTTTTCTTGGAAGATGTCCTCGAGTTAATTATTTAGTATTTGGATTTTATTTTATTTTTTCGAGCTCCAGTCTCGTATCTGAAATGAACAAATTGATCACAGCCATGTGTGGGGTGAGGGGATGATGTCTAAATGTTTGCAGGAGGCTGGTGTGAGGAATCTAAGCAGGGCTGGGAGCTCTGCTGCTCCCTCTGCTGGTGTTAAAGATTGGAAACAAACAAGCCACCAGCCTCAGAGCTATCCAAGCCCTAGGAAAGCTCTGGGGTGCTCAGGGCACACCCAACAGAGACCAGAGCCTGCGGGTCAGATTTCAGGATGACTGGCTGAGAGTGGAGGACCCCCGGTGAGCAAATTAGCAAGGAGAAGAGGTAGCACAGGGCTGGATTTGGTGGCTGCAGGGACCCTAAGACTTGTCACCATTTCTTTCACATGAAGCCATCTTATGTTTCCATGCACATTGGAAACACAGACCATTTCAAGTTCTGCACTGAGCTAGAGGAAGACATTGTTCAAATGTGAGATGCAGAAGAGTGCAGATTTGAGACCATGCAGAGTCCTCGGATGGAAAGTTAAACGGGAAGAGTGAGTGGGAGTGACTCCAGAGGCACTGGCCTTGCCTGTATCACGCAGACTGCCTCTCTCTTGCTGGTATGAGGATCATATTCCCAAGTACAGTTCATATTTATACCCTGATTCCCTTGTTGCACTCACTGGTATCAGTTGTTTTTAAAGAGGACACCACTGTGTATTTTTCCCCTGGCTCAGCAACTTCCGGAGGAGTTCTGTTATGCCACCGTTCTCTGTGTGGTTCCGTTCATATCTTTTGGGCATTAGGTTACAATGCCTGGACCACATTCCTGCTGACCTCAGTTCACTGGTCTTGGGGATGCCCTGCGTCGACATCCGAAACGGCAGCAGGGCTCTATGAAGGGGAGGCTGGGCAGCTCCAGGGGAAGTCCCGAGCTATACAGGGATGAGGATGAAGTGGCAATGCTGAAATCCATGTCTGGGGGCCTGAAAGTCATTCATTTATTCACTACCCCACCAGACAATAACAGTTGTTTATCTGCCCCTGTAGGAGCAATACACTACAAGATGAGCCTATGCCTTTTAAGGACAAATATTTCATAGTTAGAGGTCTTCTTACATTGCGGTCAATTGCTGGCTAAAGTGGACTCGATTCTCTTCCTGTATCCAATTTTATTTTTATATTGTCTTTGCAGTTTCCTCCCCTTAGAGGTGACTCTGCCCTTGAATGTCCGATGTTCTTCTGACCAGTAACAATGGCAGGAATAATGACATGCAGTTTGGCCATCAGTAACTGAGCACTTCAGGACCCAGCAGAAAGTCACCCTCTGTCAGAAGAACAAAGGTTACTTGGAGAAGTAGCCAACCTTCCCTGATGGTTACCTTACTACCTGCTGTGCTCCAGTCAATGTAAGCTCACCTACCCCCTCGTCCCCTGCTGACCGAAGAGACACCAGTGAGGCCAGGTGAGAACAATTGTCTTAGTGACTCGTGGACATACCCCACAACTGTACTCTTACAAGTCACTGTTTTAGGATAATTTCTAATATGGCAATCTCTCTCTCTCTCTCTCTCTCTCTCTCTCTCTCTCTCTCACACACACACACACACACACACACACACACACACACCAATCGGGGAGGAAAAGCATGGCTATAACAAGGACACCTTTACTGTATTTACCTCGTGCTTATGGTAGTGAGCACTTGGTGATGTTGGTCAGAGCAAGCAGAGGGAGGAGAATGGGGAGGCATTCCTGGTGTTGCCTAAAATGGAGCCCAGTCTTGACTAGCTGGTTGGACACAGTGTTAAAGGAAATGAGAGGATGCTAAGAAGACATACCCTTCTCAGGGATTTAGAGGAAAGAGAGACTACGTTGGGTGGCAATAAGGAAGGGGAGGCCTGCCGGGCGTGGTGGCACACGCCTTTAATCCCAGCACTTGGGAGGCAGAGGCAGGCGGATCTCTGAATTCGAGGCCAGCCTGGTCTACAGAGTGAGTTCCAGGACAGCCAGGGCTACACAGAGAAACCCTGTCTTGAAAAAAACCAAAAAAAAAAAAAAAAAAAAAAAAAGGAAGGGGAGGCCTCATAACAACAGGAGCTCCACTCTGGGCTCCAGGAAGGGAGGAGTCTGAGTGTTTACCCCTCACAGCCTTGTCCTTACCTCCTGTAATGTGAGAGGAACTTTTGCTACTGGGTCCTCTGTCCTGTGGGCAAGGGGGCAAGGTGATTCATACTTATATGATTTATTAGGCCATCAAGCCTGCTGTGTGCCCTGGGTGTCAAGGAGCCAGGACATCACAGCCATTTCTTTTTTTTTTTTTTTTTTTTTTTTTTGGTTTTTCGAGACAGGGTTTCTCTGTATAGCCCTGGCTGTCCTGGAACTCACTCTGTAGACCAGGCTGGCCTCGAACTCAGAAATCCGCCTGCCTCTGCCTCCCAAGTGCTGGGATTAAAGGCGTGCGCCACCACGCCCGGCTCACAGCCATTTCTATTGATCATGACTGGTTGGCTGTTCTGTGTACTGAAGGAGTAGGAGGGAACTCTCAAGGAACATCTGTATAGGCTCATACTACTGATATAGGCTACCTCTAAACTGGACTTGGATTCTAGTCTATAAAGAGTGGTCTTCAGGGGCACCTCTGTCGGTTTCAAATGGAGGGCTTGCTAGACAAGTGGAGTCCTTGGTCCCCCGAGCCTCCCATTTAAGGATTAGGGGAATAAAAATCTGCCAATTTCGCAATCTCTCCTGATGGTGCTTCAAGGACTGGAAAACCCTTTTTTGAAGTATCCTGTCCTATGCCTGCAGGACCAGTAGGGGGCCTCATGTAGAGGCAGGCTCCATGGCCAGGGAGCAGGTCCAGGGCTCCCTTAGTTCTTGACAGGACTGGTTTTCCATACTATATTCCTTTCCCTGTGGCTTCCCCAAATATTTCCAAACCAGAATTGCCAGAACAGACTTTTCTAAAATGCATGCTTCAAGGTTCCATCTGAAACGCAGTAAGTCCAAATCTCATGGGCTAGGGCCCAGGAATAAACATTTAATTCTAAGAAAGAAAGAAAGAAAGAAAGAAAGAAAGAAAGAAAGAAAGAAAGAAAGAAAGGAAGGAAGGAAGGAAGGAAGGAAGGAAGGAAGGAAGGAAGGAAGAAAGAAAGAAAGAAAGAAAGAAAGAAAGAAAGAAAGAAAGAAAGAAAGAAAGAAAGAAAGAAAGGTGATCATAAGCCCCAAACAAAAGTCTCCAGTGGTCTTTGTGCTCAGTCAGTTATGGGGTGCTCCTACTCTGCATCATATATAGGTGACGCTCAGCAGTGACCCATTCTTAAATCAATACTCAAGAATCAAAATCCATAGCCAGCTTTTTGGTATATTTACTTGGGCCCTTGTGCTTGTTTTCCCCTTTTATTTTGGGGGCGCTCTGAGTCAACTAATTTTTGAGTCTTGGGAAAGCAGAGAAGAACAATAACCATGAGCTTGTGGGAGGCAAACTGAGACAACATACCATCTGCAGCGAAGTCGGCATAAATCCCCCAAATGGCACCGAGCTGCCAAGATGACTCTCTAAGGCTTCCTGTCTGCCTCAGTGGAGTGCGGGCCCTGGAGAGGTTCAATTATCCTCCACACATGTGCTTTTAGGGAGCCCAGCAAGAGAAGGATCTGGAATGCTCAGTAATGAGGTTCCCAGGGTTTCAGAATAAAGGGAAGGGCAGGTAAATGAGAACTCGACTCGCGATTCTATTGTGGCTGTGATTGCTAATCATTACCCAATGTTTCGGTTGTGATACTTGCATTATTGACCTAATTGAAAAAATAACTGGTGGAGAGTGTCCGTATTAGAGACACATAGTATAATTCAATATGCATTCACTCCTCCACAATCATCTGTTTACCATGTGCGGAACGCCGGGCAACTCAGATGACTTCTGTTTCTTTGCTGCTTATGGGGAGATGGGAGGCAAAGAAAGATGCTAAGGAGTTGAAGGGGATACTCAGTTTCAGAAAAGTCAGGAGCTGTTTAGGGAGCATATGGAATTTGACATGGGCCTTGAGAAGGTAACTTTGGAGAGGGAAGCTAACACAAGCCATGAACAAGACAGGTGACTATAGGATAGGTTTGGGAAGACCTCAGGTTTTGTTGTATATTTTTATTTTTGTTGTTAGGAGACTAGAGAACTTTAAGGTTAAGAAGATGCTGATGGCAGCCCTGGATGCCTGAGGTCCCTGGAGCACTGGGTATCTTTCTACCATTTACCAATACCCAGGAAAGATGCCACCAACAGATTCTGGCAACATTTCACTAATTCCACACAACTCAAGAGTCCGTTCTTACCCTGTGCTCTACAGAGCCACTAATCACATAGAGTTGGCTGATGAAGAAAGACTCCTTCTAGGCTCCCTCCCTTCCTCCCCTACCCCTTTGGTGAGCAAAGGAATTAACATCTCTAGAGACAATGTCTGGGGGAGAAGGTCTTTTGTTTCCACTTGAAGCTGTATATAATCAAACATGAACCGTTGGATGATTAATCTGTAAACAGACTCTGTGATGGAACAGGCAAGGATGGGGAGTGAATTAATTTGGCAGGTAAACTAGGAATCTATTGCAGTGATTCAGCTGGGAGCGACCAAGCCCATAATTAGGGCAGTGGTGATGGACACAACATGGAAGAGAGAGAGAGGGGCAGAAGACTTTTTGAGGGTACAGTTGCAAGGTCTGGAAGCTCACAGAATATCTGGGGCTGGGAAGTGGGAGAGGTCAGATGTTGGGAAGTATGTGTTTTAGAGTATTTGATGTCCCAACAAAGTTGGGGGACTCAGAAGGACAGTGGCCTTCTAAGGGGCATGTGGTGAACTTAGTTCTGGAAAACTGGGCTGGAGATGCAACACAGTGGTGGTGGTGGTGTGTTTGTTGCTGGCTAGGGTGGCATGTGTAAAATTTGAAAGTATATAATCAAGATCAAGGAAAAAGAGGAACTTGAAATGTGCCTTTGGGAATTGCGTCCCTCATCTTCATGAGGGTGAGGGAAGCAAAATCACCAAGAAAAGAGTGCAGAGAAAACAGGAGGAGGGCGAGAAGGGAAGGAGGCAGAAGCTCAGAGCAGCCTTTGTGTTGAGTCTTTTATAGGACAGACTGCATGCATTTATCTTCTTGGATCTAATTGTTTCCGGCTCATTTGAAAATATCCATTTTCATGCACTAACAGTCTCTGGTGATTATAGTATACTCTGACCCGATGCTCCATCCCCTAATTAATCAGGTTCAGGACAAGACCTGAAACTCAGTCACCAGTTGACAAAAATCAGTTGTCGATCCCCAAGGACACTGGGGTTTTGTCGGTATGCAGAGTCAGGCACAGAGGCATGGCCCTGCAAGTGCACGGGGGGGGGGGGTGCCCCTCCCGAATCCAGGAGCTCAACGTGTTTTTTCTTTTAATGTTCCAAAGTTGGCCTTCATCCTAGACAATAGAAAAAGAAAGAGATTTCCAGAGCTTGCCTTGTTCCTGACAGATGACCAGGCAGTGCCACTAAAGTAAAAACGAGTTTCTTTGACCTCTTCCTACAGTAGTTCTTTGGGTTGATGGTTGAAAATGAATGACCCACCCAGGCTGACCCTCAAACCTGAATGTTCTCAGAGCCACAGACATGCAAAATGTCTTAGGTCCTGCCTGCATGTCTTACTGAACTGACCAGCCCCCGTTCAGTATTTAAGTTAAGCTACCTTGATGGATTCCAAAGCAGGCTATTCAAACAGGCATCTAGAAAAACTGTAGGAATCTGTGCTGTAAATATTTCAGCAAAGTAACTCTAAAGCACCATGACCCATGTCAGCTGCCTAAATGTTTTTGAGATCATTTTCTTAGAAGCCTATGGTGGGCCCTTTACTCTCTGGCCTTTTCCTTGGCTCTTGTCAGGTAGAAACTTTTGTTCCTCCAGCCTTTCTCTGCAGCTCCCTCCTCACTGCTGGCCTCCTGCAAATGCCATCCCATGACTCCTTTCAGATCCCCAAGGTCTGCCTCAGCCTCCTGCTGTTCTTCACCTCAACTGCTGTCTGTTTCATAGGACGTTTTTTTCCATGTACTGCATGGTTGGGCTCTCCTTTTCTAGGCAAGTGACAAGCCTGTCTTGCTATGGAAGTCAGGGCTGACTTCTGACCAGAGGAGGTATTAACCCCACTTAATCAGGATTAATGAGAACATGGTCTTCATCTTTGAGTCATCCACATATTTCACCATTCACTTGATCCTAAGAGAGCAAGAATAAGTCTGGGTGGGTGAGCCAGGAGACTATGGCAACACTTCATCTGTGGATCCAGTATGGAGACAGGAGTAGCAAAATCCCAACCACTGTGGCTGCAGGGAAGGCTCTGCAGTTACTTGCTACTCTCACAGACGACCTGAATTCTGTTCCCAGCATCCACACCAGATCACAACCACTCCACATAACTACTGTCCAAGGGGATCCAGCACCCTCTTCTGTCTTCTACAGACACAAGGGACTCATGGCACACATATGTCCATGCAGGCAAAATGAGCATACATAAGATAAAAATAAATAAATAAATAAATAAATAAATAAATAAATAAATAAATAATAAAGAAAAGAACCTGACCGCAGATCACCCTAAAATCTTCAACAGGGGATTATGTCTTATAATAACTATAAAGTCAAAGTAGGCACAGTTAACTATCTTCCTTCACAGATGGGAAAACTGAGAGACAGGCTCACAGTGCACATAAATCCCTGAGCACTAGACAGTTAGGAGCTCTGTCGTTTCAAGAGTCTGTTTGTCTCCACTTGGCTGTGACCTTGGGAGACACCTGGTTTCTCTGAGCCCTGCTTCCTCACCTGGGTACTGTGCAGCGCCTGCAGCCTTCCTTCCTGCATTCTTCTCATCTCACCACTGATTTTCTGCAGAAAGAGGCTTATTTTCTCAGACATTTCCTCCTCTCCAGCTTTCCTGGGCTTTGCAAAGCAATAATTGCTTTACTACTCTGGAAGCATCAAGAAAGCATCTTGAAAAAGTACCCAGGAGGCATTTTGCTGGCTCCTCTTTCTATCAGAGGCCTGTGGAGTCCAAGCTGCTGCAGCTGTCTCCAGGAGCTTTCATTAAACCAGTATTTTGATGCTAAATCAATGTTTCCCACCCCAGGTTCCCTCTGGGAAAAGTGAAGGAAGAGACTTAGGTCATGACATCCTCAATCATATTTCTTTCCTTAGATCTTATCTCTGCTGCGTTAAGATGAGTCCCAACCATCGTGGGACTTGGCCAGAACAGAGGTTAGAATCCAGGGCTCCCCTTGGCCATCAAACGATTTCCTTTTCCTGGAATATCTAGTGATAGGCAGTATGTTGGTTTTGCTTCTTGATCTGTGGCCATTTATAGGCGATTGAAGTTCTGAGCTCCCGGTACCCTAGAGAGACAAACAGACCCACAGGTTGGTCATAGGGGCCAAATACCACAGAGCTGGCAGGATGTCCTCTGATCCTGTTCTATAATGTGTAGTCAAACAACCTCACCGGGACTCTGGTGGGCTCTGGCCATGGTGCTGAAGGACAGAGTTGAAAGGAAGTTGTCTTTGACTTTTCTGCAAAGCACAACATAGCAGCCTTGCCAGAGCAGCGTGGTGAAAGCCTGCTGGGTATTAATAGCAACAGCTAACATTTATGGAGCATTTACAGTTTGCCGGATACTATGCTAAGCACAGTTAAATCCTCACTCTGACCCTTGGAATGAGGTATTATCACTGCAATCCTTTGTAGCTGCGGACCCTAAGATTAAGATAGTTGAGCTACTTGCCTGAGTCACACAACTCGGACTTGGCTCCCAACACCAGATCTCACATCCTTACCCACTGGATTCTGTGAATGCCTCTCCATGTCTATTTGCTAAGGATCCCCAGTGCAGATCAGGTGACCTGAGGACACAGTTAAGAGGCTGCTTTGGCTCTGCCAGTTTATGGGTCTATATTTCTGAGACCTTCAATCTCAGGTCATGGTCTTAGTACTACGAACCCTGAAGCTCTGTGATAAGTCTGTCTAGGAAATATGGCGCTTGGGAGTGATTTCTATTGTTCTCACATGAGCATTCAGGGCAGACATTAGCATGCTTGGCAATCCACTCCTCTGCCTGCAGGGTGATTTCTCTTGGCAGGTAGTCTTTTCAGGAGGTGACTGAGGACACAGAGAAATGATACAAGGGAGGTCCCCACCAATGAATAACTCAACTCTCCTCTGCCTACCTCCCTTCTCTTCTCCTCTCTCCTCCCTTCTCTCTTCTCCTATCCAGATCTTTCTCCTTGATTAATTTGGAATTCAAAAAAAAAAAAAAAAAACCTTAAAATCTTTATTGGAGAGGTTCAAGTACATTCTTCTCCAAATTTTATTTCTCAATCTTCCCCTTTAGGCCCCCAATCTATAGCCATCACAGTACTTGTAAGCTCACGACCTGTCACCCTCAGGACACAAACCTGTTTCACCAGCTGAGAGAAGGATGTTTCTCCTTCAGCTTGGATGCCAAGTCTCAGTCCCTGGTGCCCAGCACCCCTGAGATGCTGAGGAAGGAACTGCTTCATCCTGAGGCAGTCAAGGGGATAGATGGTGGAAACATCTGCTCTGGAAACACATTTCTCACAGCAAATAACATTTGCATGCTTGTGCCTGCAAATATCACTGAGGCATTTGCAAAGTTAAACACTGCCTTTGCTTCTCTGGCCTTCCCCTTGGCCAGCTCTTGAGCGCTCTGTGGATCAAGGAGTTCAGTTCAGGGAGTGCCCCTCCCTCCCTTCCTCTCTGTCCTCTGAGGCTAAGATGTTTCCTTCAGAACCTCACAAACAAACCCAGGTTTTAAGCTGATTAGAACCCAGTGACCTCTTCAGTTTTCTGCTTCTCATGAGCTCACACACACTAAGATGGGCCTTTCTGTGTATCTTCTCTGTATGAATATAGTGCCTTCTGTATAAGCCCTCCTCTTGTCTTGATATTTCTGTAAATATGTATTGTCTCCCCCAGAAGACATACTCCTGGCAGAGGACTGAATACTTCAACACAGCGAATCATCTGTGCACTTGTGTTTAAAAGCACACATGGCAAGGAATGCTAAAGCATTGTCTGTATAAGATTATGAGCATAAGGAAACACACTTGTTGGCATATATTAGATTGTTAAGTGTAGTATGTAAATGGAGAGGGTGCCTCATGGACATGTAAATAGACTAGGAAGGTGTTTAAGCTAAGGAAAGGAACACAGGCACATGTAGGAGTCTTCCTGATTTGTGACTTGCTTTTTCCTCCCACAAACTCTCATGCCCTTCCTTTCCAAATTAGGTCTAGCAGAAGTGTCTGTGGCAGAGAGAAGCAAGTAGTATAACGGCTGTTCTGAGAACGCACTTTTCACAGTCACAAGAACATCTGCAGAGTAGTCGTCAAGAAGCCCACCCCTCAGAGACTCAAAGAAATCTAGAAGTTTCTCATGGAGGAGATGGGGAGTCCAGAGGTACACCTTGATTCCAGGCTCAACAGAGCCATCTGGGCCAAAAGAATAAGGAATGTCTCATATGACATCCGTGTACATTGATCCTGAAACCACAGTGAGGATAAAGACTCACCATATCAGTTCTCTGTCCCTGTTACCATGTTAAAAAAATAATCTAGATAATATGGCTGAAAACAAATTGCTTTGTGTCAGCTGAAGCTATAAATCTGAAAAAGAAAAAGGAAATCTCTTCTCCTGAGAAATGTTCATGGTATATGATAGTTTGAGAAAAGGAAGGAAGAGAGAGAGAGAGAGAGAGAGAGAGAGAGAGAGAGAGAGAGAGAGAGAGAGAGAGAGAGAGAGAGAGAGAGAAAGAGGGGGCAGAAAGGAAGAAGGAGGAGGAGAAGGAAAAGGAGAAGAAGAAGAAGAAGAAGAAGAAGAAGAAGAAGAAGAAGAAGAAGAAGAAGGAGGAGGAGGAGGAGGAGGAGGAGGAGGAGGAAGAGGAGGAGGAGGAGGAAGAGGAAGAAGAATTCAGTTATTTATGATTTTTTAAACAAAATTCTGTGACTGTGTACTGTAAAGAAATTAATACCAAACATAGTTAAAGACAAGCAGAGTAGTGTATATCATAGACACTGGGAAACATTTGATGAATAGATACATGCTGAATGGTGTTCCATGTGTGATACGTTCATAGATTTGGATATTCAAGAAGCTATTTGTTAGCCTACGACAGTGCCAGTAGTGTGTTCCTGTGCTCACACTTACCAGTGCTCTTTGGCTTGGGATGATCTGCTTAAAAGGCTTCATACACTTCAGTTATCCTGTTCATTGACCAGAACAACTAGAGTGATGCTCAGTATGAAAATGATAGACAGCCACCCCTATTCACCAACTTAGCATGGTGTGTGTGTGTGTGTGTGTGTGTGTGTGTGTGTGTGTGTGTGTGTGTAGCTGGGAATCCGTATTTTCACAAGCACTCCAGGGGATTTTTTATGCCCATTAAGGTTTCAGATCTATCGCTCTAGGCACCCTTAGACTGCCACAGTGCTGTCTCTCACGATTAATTCCACCCAAGCAAAACAAATGAAGGTTTTTATTATTTATAATATGTAAAAACAAAACGGAACAAAACAAACCCCATTGTCTGACCTTCCTTTGCTTCAATGCCAGCATCTAGAAAACCTAATTCATGTGAACTTTCTAATGTATGGCTAGAACTTCCCATGAATCCATTGAACTTGGCAGGAACTAAGTCAAACGACCCATATCTCTTGCATGGCAGCTTTGTGTACCATTGACCTGCCCAGGGGCAAGAATTTCAAGTCTTTTCTCATCCTTAAACAAATTTCAAAGAAACAAAGCCAATAAATATATCAAACACGAACAAGCATGGAGGATAATATAACAGCCACCAAGCTCTTACTGCACGGCTTTGACCAGTCTTAACATGTTGCTACCCATTCTTCAACTATATTTCTTCATAAATAAAGCATTATAGGAAAATTTATGTAGACATCTCCAACCCATTCTTCTTTTCTCCTTCCCCAAAGAAACCGCTGTGCTGAATTCAGCCATTTTATTCCCAAACATATTTATATTTATTGTATGATATGTGCATACACAATTTGCTTAGATGTGATTTTAGGCTTATAGAAATGGTATTGTACGCATTTCTCGCTCCTTTTTCCCATTCTACCATCTTTTTTATACTGCCATGAAACCACTTTTTTTATTATGTTATTTCTTTACATTCCAATTGTAGCTTCCCTTTTCTTCCCCCTACCCCACTGAGCCCTTCTCCCCTTTTGATCAGAAAAGGGGAGGCCTCCCATGGATGCCAAACAGCCTTTGCATATCATGTTGCAGGAAGATTAGGCCTATCTTCTATTGAGGCTGGATGAGGCAGCTTAGTTAGGGGAAAGGGATCCAAAGGCAGGCAGTGTAGTCAAAGACAGCTCCTGCCTGTGCTTTAGGAGTCCCACATGAAGATCCAGCTGCATAACTGTCACATTGTGCAGAGGACCTAGGTCTATCCCATGATGCTCTCTGGTTAGCAGCTCAGTCTTTTTGCGTCCCCAGGAGCCTAGGTTAGTTGATTCTTCAGGTTTTCTTGGGATGTCCTGGGACCCTTTTGGCTCCTTGAATCCTTCCTTTTCTTCTTTCACAGGATTCTTCAAGCTTCCCTTAATGTTTGGCTGAGGGTCTATGCATCAGGTTCCATCAGATGCAGGATGAAGCCTCTCTGATGACTGTTCTGCTAGGTGCCTGTCTGCAAGTACAGCAGAGAAGCATTAGTAGTATCAGGGGGTGGGCTCTCTCTCATGGCATGAGTCTCAAGCTGGGCCAGTCACTGGTTGGCCCTTCCCACAAATTCTGCTCCATCTTTCATCCCAGAACATATTATAGGCAGGTCAAAATTTGAGTCTAAGGTTTTATGGGTGGGTTGGTGTCACAATCCCTCCATTGGAAGTCTTGCCTGGTTGGTTATAGGAAATGGCAGGTTCAGAATCCATATTTCCCAGAGCTAGAAATCTTAGCTAGGATTACCCTCATAGATTCCTGGGAGTTTCCATTGGCCTAGGTTTCTAGCTCCTCCCAGAGATGTTCTCCTCCAATCTAATTGTCTCCCTCTGTCTTCCCTTCACCTCATCCTTCCTGTTCTCACCCAGAACCCTCCTCCCATCCAGTCCCCTTCCTCTGTTCACCCTCAATGTTTAATCTATTTCCCCTTCTTAGTGAGAATCAGGCATCCCCCAACTTGGGTGCTCCTTGTTACTTAGCTTCTCTGAGTCTGTGGTTTGTAGCATAGTTATGACTTTGTGACTAATATCCACTTATAAGCGAGTACATACCACGTTAGTCTTTTTGGATCTGGGTTACCTCACTCAGGATGACTTTTTTTCTAGTTTCATCCATTTGCTTGCAAATATCATGATGCCATTGTTTTTAATGGCTGAGTAATACTCCATTGTATCAATGTACCACATTTCTTTTTCCATTCTTTGGTTGAGAAATATCTAGGTTATTGCGAGCTTTTGCGTCCCCCCTGGTAAGAACACGCTCAGGGCAACCTGAATCTTCTGCAGCACAAGCTTTATTGCTTACCCCATCAGGAGCCAGTGGCGAAGAGAGCCAGAGAGGGAGCCAGAGAGAGAGAGATGGCCAGAGAGAGAGAGAGATTGATAGAGAGATCCCCTGAATGGCGAAAACCCGTCCCTTTTATGGAGGACTGTCCTCCGCCTCGGACGTGTCGCTCCCTGATTGGCTGCAGCCCATCGGCCGGAGTTGTCGTCACGGGAAAGGCAGAGCACATGGGGTGGGAAACTACCCCAGCGCATGTGCAGATGGTTTGTTTACACAGGTGCCAGTGCCATCAGCGCCATCTTGTAATGGCCAATGTGAGGGCGGCTCCTTACACTAGGTTGTTTCTAATTTCTGGCTATTATGAACAAAGCAGCTATGCACATAGTTGAGCACGTGTCCTTCTTGTATTGTGGAACATCTTTTGGGAATATGCTCAGAAGTAGTATAGCTGGGTCTTGCAGTAGATATATTCCCATTTGACTGAGAAACTGACCAATTTGTACTACAAGGTGGTTGTCCAAGTCCCACCAGCAATGGAGAAATGCTTCATTGCTTCACATCCCTACCACCATGAACTGTCTCTGAGTTTCTGATCTTAGCCATTCTGATGGGTGTAAGATGGAATCTTAGTCATTTGTGATTTGCATTTCCCCAATGACAAAGGATGTTGAACATTTCTTTGTGTGCTTCTTGGCCATTAGAGACTCCTCTGTTGAGAATTTTGTTTAGATCTGTGTCCCATTTTTTTTAATTGAATTATTTGGTTTGTTGATGTGTGGTTTCTTGATTTCATTATATATTTTGAATATCAGCTCTCTGTTGGATATAGGGTTGGTGAAAATCTTTTCCATCCTGTCAGCTGATGTTTTGTCCTTATGACACTGTCCTTCACCTTACAGAAGCTTTCCAGTTTCCTGAGATGCCATTTATTAATTGTTCATCTTAGTGCCCGAGCTGTTGGTTTTCTGTTTAAGAAGTTGTCTCCTGTGGCAATGCATTCAAGGCTATTCCCTACTTCTCTTTAAACAGATTTAGTATATATAGTTTCATGTTGAAGTCTTTGATCCACTTGGACTTAAGTTATATTCAGGGTGATACATATGGATTTATTTGCATTCTTCTACATGGAGAAATCCAGTAAGACCGGCAACATTTGTTGAAGATGAAGGGGTGTTGGATTTTGTTAAAGGCTTTTTCAGCATCTAATGAGATTATAGTGTGTGTGTGTGTGTGTGTGTATTTCAGATAGTTTATATGACAGAATACATTGATGGATTTTCATATGTTGGGATGAAGCCTACTTGATTGTGGTGAATAAAATTGTTGTTGATGTATTCTTGGGTTTGGTTTATGAGCATTTAATTGAGTATTTTTGCAGCAATGGCCTGAAATTCTCTTTCTTGATTGAGTCTTTGTGTGGCTTAAGTGTCAGGGTGACTGTGGCCTCATAAAATGAATTTGACAATGTTCCTTCTGTTTCTAGTTTGTGGAATGATTTGTAAAATGTTGGTATTAGCTCTTCTTTGTAGTTCTGGTAGAATTCTGCACTAAAACCATCTGGCCCTGGGCTTTTTTCATTGGGAGACTTTTGATGACTGCTCCTATTACCTAAGAGGTTATAGGTCTACTTAAGTTGTTTATTTGATCCTGATTTAACTTTGGCAAGTGACATCTACTGAGAAAATTGTCCTTTTCATCTAGGTTTTCCAGTCTTGTGGAGAACAGTTTTTTGAGATAAGACTTAGTGATTCCTTGGATTTCTTCAGTGTCTTTTGTTTTTGTTGTTTTGTTTTGTTTTTTGTTTTTTTCGAGACAGGGTTTCTCTGTGTAGTCCTGGCTGTCCTCAAACTCAGAAATCCACCTGCTTCTGCCTCCTAAGTGCTGGAATTACAGGCATGTGCCACCACTGCCTGGCCTTTAGTGTCTGTTGTTATGTCCCTCTTTTCATTTCTGATTTTGTTAATTTGGATATTCTCTCTCTGCCTTTTATTTAGTTTGGTGAAGGATTTGTCTATCTTGTTTATTTTCTCAAAGAACCAACTCTTTGTTTCATTGATTCTTTGTATTGTTCTCTTTGCTTCTAATTTATTGATTTCAGCTCAGAGTTTGATTATTTCCTGATATTTATTCCTCTTGGGTGTGTTTGCTTCTTTTTGTTCTAGAGTTTTCAGATGTGCTGTTAAGTTGTTAGTATGAGATCTCACTAATTTCCTTATGAAGTCACTTAACGCTATGAACTTTTCTCTTAGCACTGCTTTCATTTTTGTCTCTTAAGTTTGGGCATGTTGTGTCTTCATTTCCATTGAATTCTAGAAAATCTTTAATTTCTTTATTTCTTCCTTGACCCAGTGTCATTGATTAGAGGGTTGTTTAGTTTCCTTGTGTTTGTAGACTTTCTATTGTTTCTGTTGTTGTTGAAGTTCAGCTTTAATCCATGGTGATTTGATAAGATATAGGGAGTTATTTAAATTTTCTTGTATCTGTCCAGACTTGCTCTGTGGCCAAATATGTGGTCAATTTTGGGGAAGGTTCTGTGATGTGCTGAGGAGAAGGTCTATTCTTTTGTGTTTGGCTGAAATGATCTGTACATATCTATTAAGTCCATTTAAGTCATAATGTCTGTTATTTTCATTATTTCTCTGTTTAGTTTCTGTTTGGATGACCTGTCTATTGGTGAAAGTGAGGTGTTGAAGTCTCAGACTATTAGTATATGGTTCAATATGTGATTTACACTTAATGATGTTATTTTACAAATGTTGGTGCCCTTCATATGGGGCATAGATATTCAGAATTGAGATGTCATCTTGGTGAATTTTTCCTTTGATGAATATGAAATGTCCTTCTCTATCTCTTTTGGCTAATTTTGGTTGGAAGTCTATTTTATTAGATTTTAAAATAGCTACTCCAGCTTGCTTCTTGGG
Source organism: Mus caroli (assembly GCF_978045245.1). NCBI lineage: Eukaryota > Metazoa > Chordata > Mammalia > Rodentia > Muridae > Mus > Mus caroli. Next base: position 76,068,753 of record NW_028227269.1, read on the forward strand.
TCTGTTTGCTTGGAAACTCTTTTTCTAGCCCTTTACTCCGAGGTAATGTTTATCTTTGATGTTGAGGCGTGTTTCTTGTATGCAGCAGAATGATAGACCCATTTTTTTTTCATCCATGCTGATAGCCTGTGTCTTTTTATTAGAAAATTGAGTTCATTGATATTGAGAGATATTAAAGACCAATGATTGTTAAATCCTGTTATTTTGTTGGGGTGTGTGTGTGTGTGTGTGTGTGTATGTGTCTGTATGTGTATGTTTTCTTTTTTTTCTGGTGTGAAATTATTTCTTGTGTTTTCTTGGGTGTAGTTAGACTCCTTGGGTTGGAGGTTTTATTTCTAGTATCTTCTGTAGGTCTGGATGTATGGATAGATCTTGTTTAAATTAATTTTTGTTATGGTATATCTTGTTTTTTTCCATCTATGGTGATTGAATGTTTTGCTGGTTATTATAGTCCAGACTGGCATCTATGGTTTCTTAGAGACTGTAAGACATTTATCTGCCCAGGCACTTCTGACTTTTAGAGTCTATTGAAAAGTCAGGTGTAATTCTGATAGGTCTGCCTTTATGTATACTTGCAACTTGGAACCTTCTTTTGTTGTTGCTGCTACCATTCTATACATTTAGTGTTTTGATTATTATGTAGTTAGAAGATTTTTTTCTTCTGGTCCAATCTATTTGGTGTTCTGTAAACTTATACATTTATAACCATCTTTTTCTTTAGGTTAGGGACATTTTCTTCTATGATGTTGTTGAAAATATTTTCTGTGTCTTCAATCTGGACATTTTCTCATTTTTCTACTCCTCTTATTCTTAGGTTAGGTGGTTTCATAGTGTCCCAAATTTCTCAAATGGTTTGTGCCAGAAGCATTTTAGATTTAACATTCTATAGTTTCTGTTCTCTAACTTAGGTTTTTCATCTCCAGGATTACCTCAGATTGTATTTTCTTTATTGCTTCTATTTCCATTTTTAGGTCTTGAACAGTTTTATTCATTTTCTTGACATGTTTGATTATATTTTCCTGTATTTCTTTAAGAGAGTTATTCATTTCCTCTTTTAAGGACTCCATCATCTTCATACGATTGAATTTAAGGTAATTTTTTTACACTTTGGGTGCTAGGGTATCCATGGCTTCCTGTCGTAGGATAGTTGGGCCCTGATGGTTCTATATTTCCCTGGTTCTTGTTGATTGTGTTCTTACTCTGGCCTTTATCCATCTGGGTTTTATGGCTATTATAGGTTTAGATGCTGATTTCTGAGTTTATCTTTGTTGGATGGATATTTTTTCCCCATGCTTTCCCCCTATGTTTTCTGTTTCCTCTTTGTCTTCTGGCCTGAGTGGCCTAAAGTTCTGGTCACTAGGGGTTTTTGTTGTTGTTTGGTTGTTTGGTTTGGTTTGGTTTGGTTTGGTTTGTGTAGCCTCTGGGATTTTAAGTGCTAACTTGCCCCTGGGGTCTCTAATACCAACATGACCTGGTTTCTGGTGCCAACAGGCCTCTGGGAAAGCAGGCCTAGTTGTGGGCAGGAAAATAGAGAGCAGGGGGCAGTAGTTTACCACTTTTAGGTTTTTGGGGAGACTTGACAGACAAAAGCTTGAGGTAGAGATCTTATGTGGCATTCACTAATTTGGGCAGGCCTCCAGAGGCAGAGTTGTGGGCTTAAAATGGATCTCAGAAAACAAGAGGCAGTTTACTGCTCTTGGGAGTGTTTTAGGAGGGCTTGATATGCAAGGGATTGGGGTCAGGTCTTACCTGGTTGTCCCTGGTGCCAGCAGGCCTCTGGGAAAGCAGGCAGAGTTATGGGCAGGAAAATAGAGTGCAGGGGACAGGGTGAAGTTTACCAGTGTTGGGTATAAGAAAGAAACAGTACTACGAATTCATTTAATTACTAGTGGCACATGCTCTGACTGTTCTTTGTCCAATCTAGAATCATGTTTTGAATGTGACCACCTTCTTTCAAACACAAGTTTGAAAACACAAGTTTGCTGGTGGTATATGGCTTCCCTTGCCTAGGGCAGATGCTCCTATTGTAAGCCCCACTCTTGGGGACCCGTGGCTGCCAGACTCCATGCCTAGACCATTTTGACAGTAAGGCTTGACCCCTTGAGGTGCACAGAGTGGCCAGGTCCCACTCCTGAAGAACTTCAATGGCCAGGCTGCCACCCTACCCTCTCAAGGCCAGAGAGTGCCCAGACCCCACCCTACAGGAAAAAAAAAAAAAAAAAGAGTTCCAGATCAGGCTACAAAATCACACCAGTCCCTGAGTTTGTCCCAAGATCAGGCCACATGGTCCCTTCAATCCCAGGCCATCCTGGAACGCAACCCTGATCCCACCAGAGAAACCCTATATAAACCCTGTTGTCTGCTCAGTCCTCTGCTGCTTCTTGCCCTCCTGGATTTTTTCCCTCCTAACAAATCTCTTGTGTGAGGTTTGTTGTGTGGTGTGACTTTTTTTTTGTGGTGTTCCTTAGCTTCTGACTGCCAGGATCCCTTCCCTTTCAGAGCTGTAACACAAGCACGGGGAAGCTTTCCCCCACCAGAACAGAGCCATAACACATTGGGGAAACCTTCCCTTGTCAGAGAAGAGTTGTAACGTTTCTATCTGGTAAGCCTTTCTACCCAAGAGCTGTAACACTTACAACTGATGTACGTGGGTGAAGTCCCGATGACCAGGCATCGGGAAATAGAGATTCCAACACCATCTGTGTTGATTGCTTAAAAACTGAGTGGGAAATTTATATGTAAAATATAAATAAAAGTTAATTACTTAAGTAACAGTTTAACTGTGTGAGAGAAACGATATCCCTGGATAGTACAGATTTGTTACTAAATAAATTATACCTACATTAATTCTATAAGAGTTCAGAAGATGGAGAGGTCGAGGTTTACGCGACTCAGATTCTAATTTGCCACAGAATGGTTTCCTAGCAACCATCACTAGATGAGAATCAGCTAACTCTGCTGTTTTGAACCAGACATAACTGTGTTAGAAATATGAGTCAAATAAATGCCTGCTTAAGGTTGCATTTTACCCCCTAAAGCTGTATTTGAGATATGCGACTACTGAACAAAGGGCTAAAGAGGTTTCCTTTTCCAGAACCTAACACAGCTGATAGGTAGAATTGAAAATGGCACTAGATTTAGGAATGTAGATGCTTATATTTCCTCAGAAATTGGACTTGAGCTGTGCTGAGTGAAGAGGTGAAAGACAGGGGAAATGGGAGGAACATGGAAATGCATGCTGGGAGTATGGAATCCAGCAAATCCTTAGCCATACCCAACCTGAGATTGATGGGACCAGTATCAGCACAAGACACTGCAAGACCAAGTTCTCAGCACAAAGGAGATTCATTTGCCCCAGAGGGACAAAGGGCAGGGACAAAGACAGGAGCAAAAGGATATGGGAGAAAGGAGAAAGGAACAAGGGAGAGGGGGAAAAGATATTTGTCCCCCACCACACATACCCCAGGGCTATCTCTGGATAGAGAGAGGAGACAGATGTGGCTCATAGGCAAATGGCAGTTTATAAAGGTAAAGAGGGAAATCCCATGTTAGGATGAAGTGTTTAATTTTAATTGTGCATGCTAACTAGGTGAGCCAAAGGAACTTGTAACTGCTGAACTCCAATACTTTGGTAGCTGGACCTTGGTAGTCAGCCTCAAAAGGAGGAAGCGGCCAAATAGGGAATAGACTTTGATGGCTAGCTTCAAGAATGTAATCTAATGGTGTTTAGCAAGGGAGAGCCAATGGGGAGAAGGACAAAGCATGCCAGAGCCATGTTTTCCAGTCCTGGGCTGGCTTGAGTCCCTTCAAAGATGTTTCACATCTTTGCCACACTTGAGCAGCATCCCTGGGCACTTGCTCATCACTGGCTTGTCACAGGAAGTGGGCTCCAAAGGCTGGACCATGCTTCCAGCAGATAAACAGCATTATAATGTCAGCTTATTTCTATTTGTCTCATCTTTTGTGACCATCTCATGGTGACTGTGTGGCTTGAAAGGGGAGGACACTGTAGATATTCAGGCAGTACCAGGATGAAGGTCCATGAGAAGCTTGCTTGTATACTTTTGAACTTTGACATATCTATCACTGAACTCTTGGCTTTAACATAGAAAACAGTCATCAGGGAACAAAAGGCTTTCCAACACACATCCTTCAGCCAGTGCCATAAAAAGAACATATTTCCATTTCTAAGTGCCTCATTTAGAAATGTGACTCTCGGGCTTCTAGAGCTAGAAGAGACCTTCTGCAGATTAAATGTGTCCACTGAAAAGAGGGGGACAATTCTGCCTTGTTGACAATTTGTGCCCGACTTCTCTGGGAGAGGAAATTGCCTCTTTACCTTTTATCTTTTGTACAAAAGCAGATTTATCCTCAGATACTGTCAGGGACATCTACAAGAAAACACATTTTACAAAAAATTAGGCTTAGCCAGTAAAACTGAGAATAAAATACAAGATGAGAAATCCTGCAAAGATTTCATATTATTCTTGAAGTTTTTCAATGTTATAAGTTTAGTTGAAATTCAAGTTAAAAATCACAATTCACTTTAGTGCAGTTTTCCAGGCAAGCTCCTACTCCACACCAAGAGTCATTAGATACCAACGTCAACACATTTATCAACTAATATTTTGCTTCCACTCATGCACTAAACTGTGAGCCCTTTAGATGCCCCTCATTTGATATAGCAACTTTCATTAAAGGTAATTAAATTCTTTGAATCCAGCCACAGCATCAGATATACAATAAGCATCTTGGTTTACAAAATTCGCCAAAGCTTGGTGGGATTCCTAAGTTTTTCCATCACCTGATTCAGCCCGTGTGTTGGTAGATACAGTGGGGTGGTGGAGCTGGCTCATTCTAGCCTGGAGAGGCATGGTATGACACTTTTGTTTCCCAAAGTAAACCCTATAGACTCTCATTTAAGTGAATTATGTTCAAATCCAATGTAAGAAATACTCCAGACACATCCCTTCCTACCTATTTGGCTAGGTGCTGCTAGTACCTGTGGGGGTTTGTGCCTATTGAGTCTGTCTGGACATTCTATGTAAGAGCTGCTCTTCTTAGCTTAAGCTCAGGGACATCATGATGGATATTATTAAAAGTGGCAAGCCCCACAAATCAAGACTTTTATTGGACAGCTGGTTGTTGGACACTTACCAGCAAACTCCTGGGATAGGTGTCATGTCTGCCTGACATCACGGTGCACTCTAAATCCTCAGGTGACAGCCATTGTTGTCATCCCATGGGGCACCGGGACTCTGGTTCAAAGCTTAACTTGTAACTTCCTCCGTGGTAATAAACTCGTCTTCTCCAGTTTCATCCACAATAACCAACAGCCAGAAGAAAGAAAACCAGGAGCACGTAATGGTCTGCACACCGCCACTGGAGCCTTGTCTCCCCATGAGCACAGCTTGTATGTGCCCTTGAAGTAAAATACAGCCAGAAAGGAACTCTATAACCACTTTTAGACCCCACAGCAATTTGCATCCATAAATGGCTTTTAGGAATACCATTTTGTTTAGCAATATCTATCCCCATAGAAAACAGAAACCTCTTGGTAAAGCCAACTCTTCTTGAATACTCCTTATTTGTCTCTTCCCCAGCACAATAGCTCTCCCACCTGTTGGGGAGTCCCCTCTCCTCCTGCAGCTTTGATGCAACACCCTTTGCAGAGCCCCAGAGGAGCAGAGCTAGAGTGCCTTTGGTTTGCCATGCCTATTAGCTGATTAGCTCCTTGAGTGGGAAGCATACTCCCTCATGCTGGTAAAATCCCTTGTTTTTTACTCTTGGTTGCACTAAGATAATCTCTAAGTATTCATCACACAGGGCAGCACACTAGGGCTGCTGTCTGGCAAGCAAAAAAGTAGCTTTCTTTCACTAAAGCTCAGGGCCAATCCAGCACCATAGAGATTGAATGAGCAGTTGGGATGAGCCCAGAATGCAGGTATGTGGAGTGAGATCTGTCCCTGGTCTATGCAAACTGAGGCAAGGCCATGTGCCACACCCTGTACTCTTGGTACATTTCTCATGATGCTAATGTACTCTTAAAGAATAAAACAAAAAGTCAGCAGTGAAAAATATACCACCACTTGGGTTGGGGATTAAATTCTTTTAGGTAAAATAGATGTGTATCAATCCATCTTTCTATCGGACTACCCACCCACCTATCCACCCTATGATCATTTATTAGATAAAACAGAAATCCTGGAGCAAGTATATCCCGATCCCTGAGGGTTCTTGTGCTCATGGATAGACAAGGCTCTGGTGGCAGAGTGGGCAGAGCATCTGGCTTACTTCCTTCTGGTTATTGTTCCTTGTGGATGACAAGGAAGAACATGAGTTTGTTACCATAGAGGAACTTACAATTTAAATTTTAAACCAGGTGGCAGTTGGCCACCGTGTCATCTGCAGTGTTAGGGTGAAGATAGTTTGTGTTCCCTGTGTATTCCGCTCCTTTTAGCTTCTAAACAAGGTCATTTAAAAACAAAACAAAACAAAACAGTGTACGAAAGGTGCCATTGATATTAGTGTGTAAGCTCTTCTAAGCCCTGACCTCCTTTCCAAACTCTTTTGCTTCTCTCAGAGATGTGTGTGTGGCCGGGGGGGGGGGGGGGGGGGGGGCTGGTGTTGAAACCTGATCTCCAGCATAGCCAGAGGTTTGCTTGCTCCCCACCTGATGTCTGTCAGTCATGTTTTGGGGTCACAATATACCCCAATCTCTGTTCTGCTGTGGTGTCGCTTCCCACTAGTTGAGTCTTATGCTGTGTTGGTCCCACAGACGCAATTAGTTACCCAACAACAACAACAAAAGCCTGTTCTGTTGTTGGCAGGTATCATGGCACATTACCCACAGAACAGATGGCTTCTGGTTCCACAAATGAGATTTCCAGATGATGGCATAATAGTGTGTCAACAGCCACTCCTGCCTTGCCCTTCCAGCCTCTCAGACACATTGGAACTAGTCTAGATAAGTTCATGACCTCCTACCAATCAACCGTTCCTGTGGGTGGGAACAGAAATGAGTCTGAGAGAAGGCCGGAGAAAGTGCTCTTTGAAGACAGTTGATTCATCTGCAATGTGCATCTCCTCTTGTCCTTTCCTCTAACTTTCATTTTGGGTTTCTTAAATTATCCATGTGCTGAGCAAAAGGCACTTGCTTTCTCTTCAGTCTGCCTTGATGACCACGTGGGACAGTCTCCTTGCAACAGCCCTCTCCTTCCTTCCTGTTCAGATTGATATAATGCCAGCAAGAGTCTTGCTGCATTTCTGAGAAGTGAGCTGACAGAAGCTGGCCACAGGATTGCCTGTCCATATTCTCCTGACCCTTCTTTCGTGTGGAGGACTTATGTTACCCTAACAAGCTAGAGGTAGGTCTTTTGTCACACAGTCTCCTTCCTACTCCACTTGCCATTGACCAAGGAAGAGTTATTTTTAAAATTTTTATTTTATTAATTTTAAAAAAATTATTGGATATTTTATTTATTTACATTTCAAATGTTATCCCCTTTCCTGTTTTTTTACCTCCAAAAAACACCCTCCCCTATCCCCTTTCCCCTCCCCCTGATCAACAACTTACCCACTCCTGCTTCCTGGCCCTGGCATCCCCTCACACTGGGGCATAGAGCCTTCATAGGACAAAGGGCCTCTCCTCCCATTGATGTCCGAGACTAGGCCATCCTCTGCTGCATATGCAGCTAGAGCTATGAGTCCCATGCCCATGTGTGCTCTTTGGTTGGTGGTTTAGTCCCAGGGAGCTCTGAGGGGTACTGGATAGTTCATATTGTTGTTCCTCCTATGGGGCTGCAAAGCCCTTCAGCTCCTTGGGTCTTTTCTCTAGCTCCTTCATTGAGGATTCTATGCTCAGACCAATGGATGGCTATGAGCATCCACCTCTGTATTTGTGAAGCCAGATGTAACTCAATAGAGGAGTAGATACAGAAAATGTGGTACATTTACACTGTGGAGTAAGACTCAGCTATTAAAAGCAATGAATTTATGAAATTTACTTACTGATTAGTGGATATTAGCCCAGAAACCCAGAAGCTCGGAATACCCAAGATACAATTCACAAACCACATGAAACTCAAGAAGAAGGAAGACCAAAGTGTGGATATTTCTATCCATCTTGGGGGAGCAGGGAAAGACAAAACACCCATGAAAGGAGATAGAGACAAAGTGTGGAGTAGAGACTGAAGAAATGACCATCTAGAGACTGACTCACCTGGGATCCATCCCATTTACAGTCACCAAACCCAGACATTGTTGTGGATGCTAACAAGTGCTTGCTGACAGGAACCTGATAAGAGCTCTATTTTTTTTCTTTTTTAATATTTTTATTAGGTATTTTACTCATTTACATTTCCAATGCTATCCCAAAAGTCCCCCATACCCTCCCCCCAACTCCCCTACCTACCCACTCCCACTTTTTGGCCCTGGCATTCCCCTGTACTGGGGCATATAAAGTTTGCATGACCAATGGGCCTCTCTTTCCAGTGATGGCCGACTAGGCCATCTTTTGATACATATGCAGCTAGAGACAAGAGCTCCGGGGGGTACTGGTTAGTTCATAATGTTGTTCCACCTATAGGGTTGCAGTTCCCTTTAGCTCCTTGGGTACTTTCTCTAGCTCTTCCATTGGGGGCCCTGTGATCCATCCAATAGCTGACTGTAAGCATCCACTTCTGTGTTTGCTAGGCCAAGGCATACTCTCATGAGAGACAGCTATATCAGGGTCCTTTCAGCAAAATCTTGCTAGTGTATGCAATGGTGTCAGTGTTTGGAGGCTGATTATGGGATGGATCCCTGGATATGGCAGTCTCTAGATGGTCCATCCTTTTGTCTCAGCTCCAAACTTTGTAACTCCTTCCATGGGTGTTTTGTTCCCAATTCTAAGAAGGGGCAAAGTGTTCACACTTTGGTCTTCGTTCTTCTTGAGTTTCATGTGTTTCGCAAATTCTATCTTATATCTTGGATATTCTAAGTTTCTGGGCTAATATCCACTTACCAGTGAGAACATATCATTTGAGTTCTTTTGTGATTGGGTTACCTCACTCAGGATGATGCCCTCCAGGTCCAACCATTTGCCTAGGAATTTCATAAATTCATTCTTTTTAATAGCTGAGTAGTACTCCATTGTGTAACTGTACCACATTTTTTTGTATCCATTCCTCTGTTGAGGGGCATCTGGGTTCTTTCCAGCTTCTGGCTATTATAAATAAGGCTTCTATGAACATAGTGGAGCATGTGTCTTTCTTACCAGTTGGAACATCTTCTGGATATATGCCCAGGAGAGGCATTGCGGGATCCTCTGGTAGTACTATGTCCAATTTTCTGAGGAACTGCCAGACTGATTTCCAGAGTGGTTGTACAAGCTTGCAATCCCACCAACAATGGAGGAGTGTTCCTCTTTCTCCACATCCTCTCCAGCATCTGCTGTCACCTGAATTTTTGATCTTAGCCATTCTGACTGGTGTGAGGTGAAATCTCAGGGTTGTTTTGATTTGCATTTCCCTGATGATTAAGGATGCTGAACATTTTTTCAGGTGCTTCTCAGCCATTTGGTATTCCTCAGGTGAGAATTCTTTGTTTAGCTCTGAGCCCCATTTTTTAATGGGGTTATTTGATTTTCTGGAGTCCACCTTCTTGAGTTCTTTATATATATTGGATATTAGTCCCCTATCTGATTTAGGATAGGTAAAGATCCTTTCCCAATCTGTTGGTGGCCTTTTTGTCTTATTGATGGTGTCTTTTGCCTTACAGAAGCTTTGCAGTTTTATGAGGTCCCATTTGTCAATTCTCTATCTTATAATACAAGCCATTGCTGTTCTATTCAGGAAAATTTCCCCTGTGCCCATATCTTCGAGGCTTTTCCCCACTTTCTCCTCTATAAGTTTCAGTGTCTCTGGTTTTATGTGGAGTTTCTTGATCCACTTAGATTTGACCTTAGTACAAGGAGATAGGAATGGATCAATTCACATATCTTCTACATGATAACCACCAGTTGTGCCAGCACCATTTGTTGAAAATGCTGTCTTTCTTCCACCGGATGGTTTTAGCTCCCTTGTCAAAGATCAAGTGACCATAGGTGTGTGGGTTCATTTCTGGGAGTTCAATTCTATTCCATTGGGTAAAAATGGCTATCTTGCCAAAAGCAATCTACAGATTCAATGCAATCCCCATCAAAATTCCAACTCAATTCTTCAATGAATTAGAAAGAGCAATCTGCAAATTCATCTGGAATAACAAAAAACCTAGTATAGCAAAAACTCTTCTCAAGGATAAAAGAACCTCTGGTGGAATCACCATGCCTGACCTAAAGCTGTACTACAGAGCAATTGTGCTAAAAACTGAATGGTACTGGTATAAGAGCTCATTTTTAACTGGTCATAAGGCAATCAGATTTCCTGTCTTGGGATACAAAAATGGAGGTGTCAGGAAGCAGAGCATTGTAACTGGCAGACAGCAGAAGAAAGATGTGCAAGTTGTTGGTTGCCAACTTGCCACAAAACCAGACATATCTGAGTAGAAGGAATCTTAATGGCAAAGATGTCTTCATAAGTCTAGGAAGTCATCGTAAGTTTCTTCTTGATTAATGATTGATGTTGGAAGGTCCAGCTCACTTAGGATGGTGCCATTAATGGAAAGTTGTCCTGAGTTGTATAAGAAAGCAGGCAGAGCAAGCCATGGACAGCAAGCTAGTAAGTAATGTTCCTCCATAGCTTCTGCCTTGATTCCTGCCTCCAGATTCCTGCTTTGTGTTCTTGCCTTGCCTTTCCTAAGGGATGGAGTGTGACATTAGCTATAAGATGAAATAAGTCCTTTCCTCCTTGGGTTTTGGCCATAGGAATAGAAACTCCGAGTAAGACAGAAGAGGTCTAAGGTCTGGGCTTAGTTCAGAGGTCCTACTTGTCTGTTTTCTCCCTTTTCATCCAGATCTTTAGGATAAATTTCAGTTTGTTTGAATGGTTTCTGTCTAGTCAAGGTGATTCCTGTGTGGCATCTCTTCTTACTCTGCTCTATTTTCTAAAGAAAAATAATAGCAGCCACGACAAAACTATCTCAAATTCTGAACGTCAAATGTCTATGGCTATATGAGCAAGGCATTCTTGAATAGAAACCATGGTCAAGTTCAATTACTGATGAAATATGACCTTATCTGAGTGTCTGCACCTGTGGCCTACAGCTAGTGCAGCTCACATGCCTGTATGTCTCCAGGACAACATGCCAATGCTCTTTCCCCTGTTGCCAAAGGACCTCACTAAAGGAGCTTTGCCAAATCAATGTTTCTAGTTCATTATACCAGTTGTGTTGGGTATCCTTATTCTAATCACTTTCTTATTTGTGTTGAGAGGTGGTTTGTAGTATAGGAGAGCAGTGTCTCTCATGACAAAGGGAACTTGGGTTGTGCACAGTTCATCAGCAAGGACTACAGCTGTGCTCAGGCTCAGGTGAAGGCCAGGTCCTCGAAGCAGGGACAGAAAGAAAACCATTTGGTCAGACTTGGTTTTTACTTGGTTTGATTATTTTTTTTATTTTTTTTCCTGTAATTTTAAACAAATGTATACATCAAGATGTTCTGGGAACCCCTTGACTCAGTCTCTTAACTGAGTTCATTTAACTGGTTCATTCTGCATCTGAGGACGCCCCCTTCCAAATCACTGTGTGGGAGAGCAGAGGCACTGCCCTTGACCCTCGTTTAGGTCCCTTCTAGATTTGGGATCTTAGAGGCCAAGTCCTGTCCAACTCAACCAGGACTATTAATCCTTTAGGGACAGTCCTGATATGAGCCACTAGAGAATGACTAGCCAGCAGTAAAGGAGACTCAGGATGAGACAGTGTCTCCATTGTCATATTACATGGAGGTTAGGTGTTGAGCCTCACTCCCTCTCTAACATGTTCCTTTGATATATTTTTGCCTGTTTGTAAGATACTTGCTGACTCCTGTCTGACATTAAAGTCAGTGTGAGTGATGTGCTAGGCTGGCTAGATCATCCTCTTTGGCTAGGAATGTGTGACTTTGTAGCTTATACAAAGCAGGACGGTGAGATCAGTTGGGTCTAGTTTTAGCACAGAGCCAGCTGCTTTGTGCAATAAGGCTAGTGGCCCATGACAAGGGTTAGCCGAGATTTCAGCAAAAATTGGTGCTCTTCCCATGGTCTCTAATCTCTTATCTTCTCTACCTGCATGCTGGCCTGGCATTTTCTCTTAATTCCCTAAGAGCTTATAACCATGTAACTGTAAAATATATTTACACATTTGTGAAATGGGGGAAAATAAGACAGACTTATCTCATAGCCATATTACAGGCTGCCACAGTTTTCTGAACCTCACATGGTAGACCATCCCTGGGGACAAGTGGCTTTCCGTGCTCTGAGTCCTGGGTGAGAAACTGTTCTTGACCTTTCTTGAGTACACGTGTCTTTTGGCCTCTAGCCAAAATGTGTCTTTGTGACTCCTTGGGATGGGGGCAATTTTGAAATGGATAGATCTTGAACTCACCACCCGGAAGAGTAACGACACCCCAATAGCATGATTAAAATGTATTCATATGTGACACATAAATACCATAAGCTATACCTTAATAGACACAAACATGATATATACTACATAATATTGTCAGAGCAAAAATATATCAAAAGGCAAGCTATAGGGTCATCAGTGAGCGCTGCAGTGGTTTTACAGGAAAGTTTCCAACCTCAGCCCCTCTCTCTTCATGTTCTCTTCACAGAGCACCATGCAATGCAAGATTGATATCATGCCGATACCTTTGAGGTTACACCAAGCCTGTCAGGCGATGTCTATTAGGTGTTTGTTTTATGAAAGGTCTGGGATTAAGGGCTAAGCGAAGAAAGAGAGAAAAAGAGATCTGTATCTTACGATCGCATTGGAAGGTATCCTGTGGGTCAAACAATTTAAAGGTAGTTCTCTGAAAGCATAAGCTACCATACAGCACCAGTGGCATAAGGGGGACCACAGAGGAAAGGTTGAGATGCTGAAAAAAAATCCATCCATCTTATCTGGGACACATTTTGGATGGAGACACATTTAATATGTTCTGGATCTAGCCATGTGCGTGAAAGTATCATGAGGGTCTTTGATTGGCTTGTTTCTTGAATGTCAAGGATGTTTGGGTAGATGTCCATCAGCCATCAGAGCTCCAAGTTTGTTAACCACTGACTTCTTATATCTTGGCAGTCCTATGAGGTAAGACTTTATTCCTTGCCTTGTCCCACATAGCAACCAGTCTATGTCATCCCTTCACTGCTAATACATGTAAAATTAGTGTCTGTGCTGGGTAAGAAAGGCAAACGTATGGCCACGAATGCACAGGAGAATCTATATGGGTATAGAGAAGAGTGCATATGTGATGAATTCCAGTGTGCTTTCAGTATGCACAGGTGAATGGCCACAATAAAGTGTGAGCGTTTTTATTTCCACCACTAGTTCTCATAAGGCTGCTTATTCTGTCCTGTGCTCTTGGCTAGGATTCAAGGGGGTGGGCACCATATTGGGCATCAACTCAAGACGCTTCAGTTCATTTAACCAAAGGGAACAACATATGTTGCCCTCCTTCCCCCCAAAGCACCCTTTTATTAAAACAGTTAACCACATGCATTTCCTAAAACATGACTACTGACTTTTAAAATGACCTGGATGTACCTGATAAATCTTGGCACATTATAAAGACAACCAGAGAAATCCAAATGGTGTAGGGGGTGTGCTATATCCTACACTGGCCAAAGATGAGGCTAACAAAGTTTTAGATTCATTCTTGGGTTGATGATCAATGCGGCAGACATTGAGGAAAGCGAAGAGAGTGTGCACATGACTGTAATTTAAATGAGAAATGGTGGTCTCTGTACTTTGCACCTTGGCAAAACACTCCTTGGGGCTAAGTTGGGAAGAGAACAGTGGGCCCATCTCTTTCGGCCTAGGAGCCCAATGCGTGTGGCCTGACAGCAGCTCTCCTCATTAAGGTGATGTGTGATATTATGGATGACCTTGTCTAAGACAATTAAGAACTAAGAATAAACGGGATGGCTCTGGCCCAGCGGACTGCCAGTTCAATAAAGACCTGCCAAGCTTGGGTAACTGCAGCTGCATTAGGAGGAGCCTAGGGACTAGGCTGAGACCAGAGATGGTCTCCCTGCATCTCTCCATGAACTGATCACTTCTTCCATGGTCTGATCCACAGATGCAATGCCAGGTGTGGCTGATGTGCCAACTTTGAGAGATAATGACCAGGCATGCATGCACACTCTTGACTTGCTCCAGTTCTCAAAGAGGGTTCATTTAGTGTCTCATGAATTTTACAATAAACCCATAGTTTAGCAGATAAGAAAACTGGGCCTTAGAGAAGCTGCTAGGCTGGCTTCAAGGCAGAAGCCCCAGGATGTAAGCAAGCGCCTTGGCTCCATATCGGATGTTATTTCTACTATACCACACGCACTTTTACTGCCTGCTATAAACTCACAGGCAGGTGGTCAAGGAAGCTTCCGGAAGCCGCATCCTGGAGGGAGCCTTGGAGAAACTGGAGAAGAGATGTTTCAGAGAGTCCCTCATAACAGTTGTCACATACTCAAACCTGTCATAAGGGGAGGAAAGAGAATTCTCTGTATGAGAATTGGCACTAATTGGTCGGAGTCATGTGCAAAGCCAGAGGGTGGAAGTGAGGTACTGGAGCTTCTAAACTGTGTCCGCACTGACCACTGAAGCAAGGCCCTGAGAGCTGCCGGGGAGCCCAGGGAGCCCGGGAGGGTGAAGGCCAGCTTGCTGTGCCGGCGGCAGAGCAGAAGGGCCGCCAGCATGAACGTCTGCCACTGGATGGCCGCTGCTCTTTGTGGGTGGACTGAATCTGCCTTCGCTTGGTCCCTGATCAAGTGTTTTGTTTGGTTGATTGGTTTTGGTTTGTTGGTACTCTATTTTGTTTTTTGAACAGGGTCTCACACTGTTCCAGGCTGGCTTGACATCGCCATGTAGCTTACGTAGGTATGTAGGCTGGCTTTGAACATGTGATCCTTCTCAAGGGCAGGGATTGCAGAGGTGTGCCACCACATCTGGCTAGCTGTTTGGTTTAGGCTCACCCAGCAGCATTTTTTTTTCTTTTTGGAGAGACTTCCTGGAGAGGAGTTGGTTTCAAAATTCATAGTTCGGTACCCACCACTGATCCTTTGTCTAACCCTACTGGTTTGGGCAGGGTTGGCCCAGTTGCAGTCACGGCTCTCAGCAGGCCTACAGCGCCTGCCATCTGTTAGCTCTTGTGGGTTCTGCCACACTAGGTCGATAGCAGCCCCTGGGATGCCCCTAGCTCTGCCATGGCTGCCAACAACACCCAGGGGTTCCAGTTGTCCTTCTTGGAATTTGGGGCTGTGGAAATACTTCGTCCACTGTTGGTTTGTTTTGTTTTTTGTTTTCATAAATGTGTATGGCTTGCGTTTTCTTTTTGTTTTCTGACTCATAGCTCCTTCCACTTTAGGTGGGAATTTAGGAAACTTGAAAACCAATGCTAGCCTCCCACCCCACCCCCACCCCCATCTTGCCAGATCTACTTTTCTGGACCTCTTGCTGTAGGTCACCTCAAGTTATTTTTTCAGCTCTGTGGCTAGTCCTAAAAGTCTCCATATTTTTATTGAATCCAATTAACTCTTAGGAGCAATCATTACCCTCTAATAAAACAGACATCTTTTTGAAAAAGAGCCTGGAGTTACAAAATAAACTTTTTTTTGGGGGGGGGGACACAGCTTTAAAAAGAAAACAGGAGATTGGGAGACAGATATAAAAGATGTTGTTTTTCACCATGAGTTATGGCCCCAGCCCCATGAGACATGCACAGATCCACATTTTCATTCTCTACCCCAATGGAGAGCAGCTCTCACAGTTGGGTGTTCGGCTCAGTTCTCGGTTGTTTTTTCCTGACTAAAGTCACATCATTGATTGATGGCAAATCTTGGTCAATTAAAGGTTCATTTTTCTTTTGGCCCTTGGCAAATGCAACATTGATTATGGGTTATTAGCATCCACCCTCTCAGATTCCGAATATGCAGAGAGCATTTGTCTGCATACCAACGGCAGCAATGGCAACCAGGGCTCTGAACCACCTTTCTATTCTGGGCCCAAGGACACCTGCCAGCCTGTCTGACAGCAGGCAGGAGATTTGCTCATTCAGGTCCTTCCTAGCAAGATTAAAAGGAACTTCCCCCAGCCTATATTTAACTCCCTGCCCCCTACTCCAAGTCAAGACAAATGGGGATATTTTGTGATGATATTTGGAATCTCTTTACTTGTCTATTCACATATTCATCTGTTCATTGATTTGTTCATTTAATAAGTATGATTGAGTGCTGACTTCTAGGGGAAATAAAAAAGGTACAGAGACTATGGAGAGACGAGACAGGTCTTCTAAGCTGTCTAAGAAGTGTATGTCTTTTTGACACAAACTTCTCAGAAGCCTACTGAAGCCACAGCCAGGATTGCTGCCCCAACTTCCCACAATACCCTTCCTCTGAGGCATTTTGAGGAGAGAAAAGCCCCCTTTTTAAAATGGCATTCATTCTCATTGTCCTGTCCTATATTTTGGGATGTCACTATGGCATAGTCCCTACCTCCTCCAGGAGCTGTGTAGAGCCTCCAGTGAGCCTGAGATTTCACAGGAATGGCCAGTAGCTGCTCTTCTCTGCATGTTGAGGACCTTCCTCTGGGAGCCCTCTGGTGGGACGGGACGGGATGGGATGGGATGGGATGGGATGGGATGGGATGGGATAGGATGAGGTGCCTATCTCAGGTGCATCCTGGCCCATCTCCCTGTGCTTCTGACTAGCCTCAAAGGCCTCTGCCATTCCTCTGTGTGCTTGTGTGCTTGTTCTGGTTTAAATGAATGTGACTTAATTATCCTACAGCTCAGAAATTCAGAATCCTTCCTACTGTGACCTCTGGGTCTTGGCAGGACTAAGTTCCTTCTAGAGACCATAGGAAAAGATCCAAGTCCACCTTTCCCTGCTTCCAGGGGCTGCTTACATTCTTTAGCTCCTCCCCCAAGCCCTAGCATGGAGGCCGGCAGCACAGCAGCACAACCTCTGCTTCATGACCTCAGCTTTGCTGCCTCATCTGAAAATTTTGATGCTTTTGGCTGCTTTTTTTTTTTTTTTTTTTTTGTGAAGACCCTGTAATTATATTGGATCATACGACAGCAAAGTCCTCTCCCACACCCAGGGTGTTAGGGATTGAACCAGGGCCCTGCTCATGCTAGCCAAATACCCTACTTACCCCACACTGTGTCTTAAACCTGGCTATGGAAAACAACATTCCCCAGGTTCTGGAATGTGGCCATGTGTGGGGGGGGGGGGGGCAGTAGGGCATTATTCTGTCTGCCTTCCCAGCTTCCCTGTGCTGAGCAAAGGAAAGCTCTCCAGCTCAGCTCAGCTCCAACAAGCCTGGGATCTGTCAAACTGACAGTAATGAGAGCTAACACTTAATGAGTGCTTGTCACAAGAATCACACACCATATAAAAGCTTTAGATACATTTTCTCATTGAATTCCTCCCCAAGATCTAAGGTAGTCGAGGAAACAGAGGCATGTGAGGTTAAATAGCTCACTCAAGATAATCAAACCAGAAAGCCCTAGAAGCTGGGAGGTTCACTCAGATGCACACTGTTCCCCAGGAAAAGAAGGCCGGCCAGGAAGGTCAGGGGCAGACGGATGAAGAGCTGTTCCCGAGTGTGGCCTACTGCAGCATGTAAAAGGCAGAGCATCAAACTTGGCAAACGCCTCTCTGGCCAGTGTCAATTAAACACCATCACTCAAGGAGCCTGTTAGTCAGAAACTTAAGCGGGGGGTGGGGGTGGGGGGGTGGGGGGGGGGAATGATGCTGAAGTAAGCATGCCTTCTCAGCCAGTTACAGCACCTCTGCCAAACTTGTTAGGGGTGATGCCCCACATGTTTCCTGTATGGTTCGCAGATGAATCGGCCGAGAAAGTGCCCTGGGTGCGTGTGCATGTGAATGTGCACGGGCGTGACATGCACGTATACACAAAGTGTATATCTGTGTATGTACATGGGCTATTTGCCATTGCATGAGCATACAAAGAATGGAAGAAGACACTGGTATCCTCATGTGTCATTCTCTACCTTACTTATTGAGTCAGGGTTTCTTACTGAACCTGAAACTTCTGCTAGACTGGCTAGCCAGCAAGTCCCAGGGATCTGTCTGTCTACCCTCTGGAGGTTACACAATGCTGTTTTTTTTTTTTTTTTTTTTTTTGTTTTATTATATGAGTGCTAGGTTAATGAAAAATTAATAAATAAATAGAAGAAAAGGAAAACATGACTGTTCCTAGCTATGGTGGAGGAGATGGTTCATTGTAGATAAAATGGAGAGTGTAATTAGAGGGAGGGACATCTGGGAGAGCCCAGAGTAGACTTGACTGGATTGAGCTGGATTATATGGGGAAACAGGGGAGGGGAGAAGGGAGAGAGGGGAACCAGGTACAGCAGCCATGATGCCTACAGGTACAAAAAGAGCAAACAATTGAAACAGATTGTATAGGGAAGAACAGTCCAGCCTCCTGGGCTGAGTGTTTAGGGTTGGGTTTGGGTGGGGTATGCCAGCCAGGAAGGCCCTGTAACGGTTAAGGACTTAGGGATGTTGGGAAAATCTAGTGACCAGGGTCCACTTTGTTAGTTAAATAGGCATCTCAGGCATTTGTTTTAGATCTGAAACCTAGCATCCCAGTCTTTTGTTAATAATAAATATATAAGAAGCAATGTGTAACTGTCTCTATGATTACTTCCTGCTGACACAGGGGCATCCTTGTTTGGGGTGGGGTATGGAAAAGCTGTAATTCTGGCCAAGCCACAGGAAGAGCAGGCTGTTTCACTGGCTGTGGGACCATCTGGGACCAGGGAGTGCAGGTTGTTTTGGAGCAGTTTGTGAGGCTGGACCACCTGGGACTAGATGCTTTGAAGCTGTCCAGGACTCAGCTTCTAAGGGAATGCCTGGAGCTGGCGCTGGACCAGTCTGTAGTTCATTTAAAATCTGCTGGGACAGATAGACTAGGGAGAGAAGGTGGAATTAGAGAATTCAGAGGAAAATTTTATCCATGGTGTACATTTGAAACCTTTAGGCCCCAATTTTTTTTCTTTTGGTTTATAAAAAGAGGCCAAAATTTTA
This sequence comes from Mus caroli, assembly GCF_978045245.1. Taxonomy (NCBI): domain Eukaryota; kingdom Metazoa; phylum Chordata; class Mammalia; order Rodentia; family Muridae; genus Mus; species Mus caroli. Next base: position 76,087,919 of record NW_028227269.1, read on the forward strand.
AATATGTTAGCATTACCACTGTTTGCAATCTGTATTGAAATCTACATTGTACAAAGAACAGGAGACTCATGGCTTTATGTCATAGTAAAAACTTGGGGACCCAAAAAATGAGTTTAGGTTAAAAGCATTAACCATCTTTCCTCCAGAAGACTGGGCATATGTGGATTGGACAACCGTTTTCAGCTTACACCTAACACTAGGGAACTCAGGTGCATAACAATCAATTTACCCACTGGGCTATCTCCCCAGGCTCCTTGAGGGTTCTTTAACCCCAGTTCCCATCTCATGGCCTGTGATCAGTGGTGCCATTTCTGTGGGTGGCTGCGGCTTTGTTTTCTTTCTGGATGAGGACTAGCAGATCTTCATAGGACTCTGCTTTTATCATCTGTCTAACTGACATGTGACACAACAGAAAGGTCTCACAGTACTTGCCCTAAAAAATAGGAGTCTGCAGAGAATCCAGGAAATAAAAGTAAATTATCCAGTCGCATGTAAGGCAATGGGACAAATGTTGTTTGCAGTTAGGATTGGAGAATGTCCTTAAACCTGAGCTCTCGGGCTAACATCTCTATTGAACGGTGGTTGACTTTGGATCAGAATCTTCGAGATCCTTGGACTGACATTCAGGGTTTGGTAAATGTTTGTCTTTGTTAGGTGGCATTTGTCTCTTTACATACCTTATTTAAGACATAAATGTCAGGCTCGCTCTCTCTCTCTCTCTCTCTCTTTCTTTCTCTCTCTCTCATCATTCTGTGTATGTGTGTGTGTGTATGAACTACTAGGAAATATACATACACATCATTATTGTGCAAACTGCCCTAAGAACCGTGACATTACGGATAAAGACTGAAATCTTCAAGGTCTAATATCCCGATTGGGTTTAACTCCAAGGAAAAGCACTCCAGCATCAGCAACAGATGAGCCACCAGTGCATAGTCTACCCAAGCAGAAGCAACTTCTGTTCTGACACGTTTTAAAATAGGTAGGGAAGGCAAAGACTAGAATACAAAGATTAGATTTTTTTTTCAAAGATGAAGTTACAGAGTTAATACCAAACATCTGTTTGGAGAGGCAAAGAAAGCAGCGATGACTGGGGAAGATATTAAAAATCTCCATAAATGATCCACCACAAGGAAGAAAAGAAAGATTCAAAAGAAAAAAAGAACTTTAGACTGTGTGGGTGCTAGGTAAGGATTGAAGGGATGAAGAATGACCGTCAATGGGATGAAGTGTAGCTCCAAGAGCAGAAAGCATCCCTGGGAAAGGCAGACAGTTCCATTACTGTATTCACCACGAGCATGTGACCTATGGGGGAAGGGGGCTGATGTAGTGTGTCTGCACACGAGCTTATAGAAATAGAAGGGAAATTGTTTCCGTGGCCTTTGGGGACATCTCTTGGGCTCAGAAAGGAGGTGTGGTGAGACATAGCAAGAGACTTAGAATGTTCCCTTACTGCTGGGAACAGTCACCCCTTCCTTGGTGGACGAGGTCCCAAGTGGCTCAGGGGTGCTAGTGGGGTATATTTTATTTCCACAGTGAGTGCATTCCATAGCAAAGCTTGGCAAATGGTTCTACTGGTTAAATAGTTAGATGGTTAGTGTTCATTGAAACCAGGAGCCAACAGTCTTGCAGTGTTATAAATACCTACCATGCAACACATGCCATCAAACCATTTCCCAGCCACCATAGCTCAGAAGTTAGTCATGATTCCTTCTGGACAGACAGGAATCTGGGATCAGGGACTTGCCAACTACTCAAAGTCACATAGCAAAATGTCAGAGCCAGGCAGGACATGTATGGTTTGGCTTTGTGGTTCTGTGTCCCCACTCCTTGCTCTGGCCCTTTGTCCAATCAGAGTATCTCACCACTGCTATCAATGAAGCAGAAGAAAAGCCACATTTTGAGCAGACTCTGGACTGAACAGAGGACCTGGGTGTCTCTGAGATTCTCTCATGAGAACACTTCTTTGGGCTTGACATCACTCTGGCCTTTCTCCCTCAGTCCTGTTCTCCCTCAGTCTCCACACATCTGGGCTGTGACATGGTGACATCATTGGTGGTATGTGGTGAAAGCTACTCATTGGATAACACTGATGTAGAGTTCCTTCATGCCAGGTACCAGGAATCCAATGGCACCCTGCCTCTGATCTGAGTCAGGCCCATCATTTGAAATGAACAAGCATATAGCCAGATAATTAATATTATTTAACAATAATTTGATATTAAATGCTATCAGAAGGAACTATAATTCCTCTTGGGAGGAGAACCTGGAAGGAAAGGGTACTATGTCAAGCAGCATGCATCAAAGAGAGCCAGATGAGTGGGCAGGGCAGAAGGCAGAAGGGAGAAATCCCCTCTCTGCCTGCCAGCCAGCTATTTCTGCCTCTTCTTCAGCTGGCCCTAACCCTCACACAGCAGCCTGGGTTCTCTCACCCTCCCCCTGTTAGGTTAATGAGAGATCTGTGGGTAAAGACAGACAGAGGCAGAGGTCCCTTGCTGCACTGCGGCCTAGCAGCTTGTGCTCCTGTCCTGGAGGCCATAGCTGCTGTCAGGAGACCTTCAGTCACAGCTCCTTTGCCCTTTTGCCTCTGCAGACAAAAGGGTGGCAGCAGTTTGCAGCCCTGGGTGCTTCATAAGCCCTGTCTCTTAGCTTTATCTCTGCCCCTTACCCTGTAACTATGCCCTTCACTCAACTTCCTTCACTCATCCACTTGGAATGGTCTGGCCATTTCTGAGTGGTACCCTGACCAATAACCTTTCACAACTTCCAGTGGAGCCTCTACACAGAGTGAGGTGGCCCCTGGAATTGGACATTATGGTGGCCCTTTAGGGGCCAGACTGCTAGACTGCAACAATGTGGATCTTGATAGTCTTTTCTTCCTTCCTTTCTTCCCTCCCTCCCTTCCTTCCTGTGCTCCTTCTTCCATCCTTCCTCCCTCCCTCCCTCCTTCCTTCCTTTTCTCTTCTCTAACCCCATACACACACACACATATATATACACATACATATATATACATACACACATATATACACATACATATACATACATATATATACATATACATACATACATATACATACATATATACACATACACACACATATACATACATATATACACATACACACACATATACATACATACATATATATGGGCTCCTTTTTTAGACAGGGTCTCTCACTGAACCTGGAGGTCTCCAAATAAACTAGGTGGGTGCCTATCAACCTCTGGAGGTCCTCCTGTTTCTGTCTTTCCAGAGCTGGAGTTATAGATGGTTTTTGTTGTTGTTGTTGTTTTAACAAGTATTAGGTATCATAGAAAAATATTTATAAACAAAATACACAGTAGTACTTGGCGGGTTAGATAGGGTACAAAAGAGAGACTGTGGATAGCATCAGAAAAATTCTTATCATTGTCACTTGTTAGATAACAATGCCACTCCTGAGCTGGGAGCAGCAGGCCAGGGCCACTTTAGGGGCAAGGCTGAGATCAGTCACAGGGGAGAATCTCTGGACGTCTTTAAAGAATGATATGCTACCAACAATCTACCTGGGAGGTGATGGAAGCTCTCTACTGGATAAAGCACCTTGGAGAAGACTCAGTCACTGTGGGGTTGTTTCCATGGGACAAATAGCCAGGCTGGAGTGGGTTGAGATCTAGGTCCAAGGTGAGAAATGTAGCCAAGGGGGCTCAGGTGAGGCTGCTGAGAAGATGGTGCCTAAGGGAGAAGACAGGCGGGTGCTGCATGGAGAAAGGCATGTGATGAACAGGAGCAGTTTGCTTTGTGTTGTGTTTAGCTGAGCAATCATTGGGGGAAAACAGTGTGGGTATAGAGGGTACATGGACAGAGGGATCATTGCGAGCAAAGATGCCTGAGGAAGAAATAGGTGAAGAAAGTCTCCTTAGTGTACTTCACATTGAATGTCTGTCCCATAATAGAAGGGCAGGAAGAAAGGAGGCATATACAGATGTGAGTGGGTGAGCTTTTTGAATATGTGGTTCAAATGCACTCTCCAGATGATGGGTCCTTTGTACAAAGTAGGAAATGGCACCCAGGAGTCATCTGCTCACAGTGTGGGTAGGTGTGAGTGTATGAGCATGTGTGTGCAGGCATAGCATGTGTGCTGGCACGTGAGAGCACACATGCTCATGAGTGGTTCTATCAAGACTTGAAATTTTGATCGCCCAACACTGAACAGAAAGCTCGAACTGATAGGACAGAAGGAGCCAGACCTAATCTGGTTAGCAGAGGAGGCCGGGACTCCCCAAGTGTGGTTTACAGCTTCCCCCAAGACTCGCCACCTGTCCTGAGGAGCAGCATATGAGGAGAGAAAACCTGAAGACGTGTTTCAAATGTTACCGTGACATTTATAGGATTACCGATGAAAATAGAACGTCTGTAGGCATGGCTTGCGTGTGAGAAGAGAAATTGCTCATTCAGGAATCTGCCCTTCTCTGTTCTGTGGGGACTTCCTAAGATGTGAGCACCCAGGTGGTGTGAGATGCCAGGTTTATATTTATGTGGCTGTAGGGGGATTCTGCTGGTCTGTGTCAGATGCTGGCGGGAAGTTTCTAGGAACCATTAGTAGGCTGAACCTGATTCCCTTGTCTCCAAGTATCTGAAATGGAATGCTAACTCTGCTCTCCTGCCAGAAACAGCCTCGGGGTGACACATCTTCTCCCTGTTGACTCTAGGTAAAATGTTAAGGTGTCCATTTAGTTGGTTGTAAATGAGTGCTTCTGAGTTAGTATTAATTATCTAATACTTATCTAATTAGCCTATCTAATTAGCTCAGCTCATGGAAGAAAATGTTGGGGTGACTTATTGCTCCTTGAACCAACCCAGCCTCCATTTAAGGGCTTCTTTGTACCAGTACCAGGCCAGGGTTTTTACACTTTCTCATTCTGTTGTGTGGGTGATTTTAATCTATGTTTATTAACACCTACCCCATTTACTCCTTACAACAACCTATGGAACCTTATTAGCTTTAATATATAGATGAAGAAACTGAGGCTCAGAGACGTGGCATGAGATCAACTCTGCTAGTAGTGACAGCCCTGGGCTGGAGCCCAGTGCCTCCTTAATGACACACAAAGCCAAGGCTGCTATTGCTTCTCTCTCCTCCTACACAGCAGCTGTCAGGGGTACCTTTCCAGGACCAAGCCATAAAGGCAGGCGTGGGTATGGGGTGTGTCTGGAAAACCTCATCAGATACTGTGATTAAAATTAGACTTTTGTTGTTCATGCCTGAACAGTGTGTTTCCACCCCACCCCTACTCTCTTCCAAGTTTATCTGGACGGTCACAGCTACACTTTGAATCTGAGGTGTCTGTTACAGATTTGTTTGTTTTTGACCTCACTGTTTAGCTAGTGGTGTTATTTGAGGAGACTATAGAACTTCTAAGAGGTGGGGCCCACTTCCCAACTTTTAGAAGGAGGTAGGTCACTGCGGGTAGCCCCTGGGAGGTAGACTTTCTCTGGGTTTTGTTCCAGTCTGTGGTGTTTCCTGCTCCAGCTTCTGCCTGAATAGCTCTGCCACACATCCCTGCTGCCACACACCCCTGCTGTCACACATCCCTGCTTCCACACACTCCTGCTGCCATACACTCCTGCTGCCACACACCCCTGCTTCCACGGAGCCATACCCTCTCACACCTTGCCTGCTGTGACAGTTGGCACCCTCTGAAACTGTGAGCCACAATTAATAGTCCTTCTTTTATGTTGACTCTGTAGGGAATTTTGTCACAGCAATGGAAAACAAAACAAAACAAAACAAAACAAAACAAAACAAACCTTAAACCAGTCAGGCATATGCCTTTAATCCCAGCACTTGTGAGGTAGAGGCAGGTGGATTTCTGAGTTAGAGGCCAGCCTGGTCTACAGAGTGAATTCCAGGACAGCCAGGGCTACACAGAGAAACCCTGTCTTGAAAACCAAACCAAACCAAACCAAAACATCCTTAATATAATCACAAGCTCTATTTGTTTATTTCGTTTTAAGCTAGGGGGATCTCCGTCTGTAGCGTAGGCTGGGCCTGAACTCTCAGTCCTCTCTCCTCAACCTCCAGAATGCCAGGATTGCAGTCATATGTTACCATGGTATGTCTCTACCATAAAGTCTTATAAAAGGCATCTGTTGAGTAGGAGAAGGCCAGTGTAACTGTGACAGTGCAGGTTTAAACCAGCTCACTCAGAAGTGTATTAATGACCCTGGCTGCTGTTTATTCTGTTCCACTCTAGTCTAATCTGTCCCCCTTGGGAAGTCAGCATGTACCAGAGGGACCCATGAAAGTATCTGAAGACACAATGGCTGTGTTACCAGAGTTTAAGTCAAAAGTCCTGGCTCCAGGAATCCCAACATAGCAGTGTGGCCACCTCTCCTCAGATACCAATTGAACGGTACAAGGTGGAGAAAAGGGATTTAAGTAACATGGTGACATTGGAAAGAGAAACAGATGATAGGTTTCAGTGATCACAAGTCCTTCTTCAGGCACTGATATGAGGCTTAAATAGAGGAACGATTGGACAAGGGGCAAGAAGTTTGAGTACCTGCCGGGCTGGTCAAGTTTTCTGTGGCTGACTATTATCTTAGTTTATTCTACAAAGTGGATAATTGTCCCAGGGCTCTAGTCCTCAAGGATGCCTGATGCTTGGGGATAGTATTGGTCCCTGTCTTAATTATTTTTCTGTTGCTGTGAAGAGACACCATGACCAAGGCACCTTATAAATGAAAGCATTTAACTGGAGGCTTGCTTACAGTTTCTGGGGGTGCATTCATGATCATAATGACAGGAAGCACGGTAGCAGACAGGCAGGCTCGGTGCTGAAGCAGTAGCCAAGAACTTACATTTTATCCATAGGCAGAGGTTGGGGGGATGGGTGGTCAAGGAAAGACTGGGCCAGCATGAGCTTTGAAACCTCAAAGCCTGCTCTTAGTGATACACGTCCTCCAACAAGGCCATACTTAATCTTACCCAAAACAGTTCTACTAACTAGAGACCAAGGATTCAAACGTATGAGCCTTGGGGGTTATATCTCATTCAAACCACCATAGTTCCTTTTGGAGATATTATCTGTCAGTCTTGTAACTTCCGGAACCCAAGGTGATGGAAGACAAAGGTCTCTAGAGCCATGGCTAGCAACCTGTAGGTCCCAACCCCTTTGGCAAAATTCCACTTCCAAAAATATTTACATTATGATCCATAACAGTAGCACAGCTGTAAAGTAGCAACGAAAATAATCTGTGATTGGAGGTCACCACAGCGTGAGGAACTGTATTAAAGGGTTGAAGAATTAGGAAGGTTGAGAAGCGCTGCTCTAGAAGAAAACATGAGAGCAGAGAGAGACAGCACCGATCAGTAAGGCCCATGGCTGGTGTCTTCCTTCAGCTGTTTTTGCTGATCTGAATTGCAGGATTTTGTGTACATTGGGGGTAGATGTTTTCCCTACCCCCACAAAGCTCTTCACATATTTTATTCCATTTGCTGGCAAACTATTTTTTTTTTTTTTAAGGGCAGAGTTCCAGACCCAGGTTCGAGTTTTTGGCTTAGCTCCATCTCTACTCCTTCATCTGCCCAATTATTCACTGGGGTGCCTTGGAGGAGGAGGACTCAGACACTGTGTGTCAAGAATGCAGGCAGATGTAAAGCCTGCTTGGCTCAGGGCCACTGAGATGTGGACCCATAAAGCCTTCACTTCTGATCTGTTCTGCAATCTCCCCTTTAACTTTCTGATTTCAATCTAGTTAGATTGTCATTAGATCGTACCAGCCCCACTATAGACCCTAAAAGTGTTTTCTTCTTTATTTTTCTTTGTGGAGGTGGGGCCTCATGTAGCCCAGGCTAGACTTGAACTCAGTGTTTCAGAGAATTAGCTAGAACTCCTCCTGTTCCTTCTGTCTCTACCTCCCAACGGTAGGCATTGCAGCCTGAGCCACCACGCCCAGTTGAGTTGTCTGTAACTCACGGCTTCCTGGCACCATTTGCTCTTTCCTATGTGATCCTTGTTGCTCCCAGATATCCTGAGCCTTTGGAGGGACCATGGAGAAAAGGAAATCTGGAAGCAAGCATGGCGTGGCTCCAGCTACAGAAAGTTTATCATGTTCATTATCTCAGTTTCTTTCCCAACACTCTTAGGGGTAGATGTTAGAATATTCTTATTTTAATCGGTAAAGGAATATGCCCAGGGGCTCTTGCTTCCAGCTGGGCAGGGCTTATCTTCAGTGTCAAGACTTAGATAACATGGTTGGGGTCACTGTTTCTGGTGTTACCTGAGGGCAGCAAGGATACAGGAGTTGGAGGGTAGATGTACAAAAAGGGAAAGATTGACTCCTGTAAGAGTACTTCCTGGAGAAGAGATATAAAACCCACTGATATTGGAGTGTTCAGACTCCTCACCTATCAAAAGGGAATAATGATAATAATCACGATTATGACCAAACTCCCCACTTAACTTATTTCTCCTGTTGTCTCCCTTATTTCCAGGATATGTATGAGTACGTAGTGCCTGAGAGGTGCCACCAAATAGCTTCTCTTGTAGTTCATACATTTATTTAGTGAATATATGTTGAGTGACTACTTAGTTATTTTATTGATTCCTACTCCCCCCACCCCTTAGGCACAGTTCCTAGGGCTTAAGAGCTTGTCAAATGCCTACAACAACACTATTTGAGACCTACAATTAAATTATTAACTCCAAGACAGAAAGCATCATTTCATAAATGCCTAATTGAGTGTCTACTAAGCTAACATCATGCCAACCAGCCAACTGCTAACAATTTAACACTTTTATAATTGTATGTAAGGAATGTATATAACGGGCTTTACACCTCAAGAAGAAGTAAGGATTTTAACACATGAATGGCTAACGTTTTTTAAAAAGACAAAGCCATGACTGTCGTCTAAGTACATAATGTGAACATGCAACAGATATTTTATTAATCAGTCAGGAAATCATAAGATGTTACAACCAACTCAAAGACTGGAGGTAAGTAGGTCATGAAATGAACTTGCAAATAAATGCAAAACTCTTTCTAAAATGGGGGTAGAAATCAGGTTTCTATCAGACAGAATTAGTTTGCATGCTTAGAGACAAGAGTAATTTGCATTGCTATCATTTCAATGTTTGTAACACAGAGTTAGAGAGTCTGCACGGAGATCAGGCAAACCTTAGTATGTGTAGGATGCATGTAGACAATACCCTATTTTCAAGTGAAAATAGCCAGTAATCATTTAGGGACATTTTAAGGCCTTTTACACTTCTTGTCAAAGAAAAGTAATGCTTGATTACCAACATAATAGGCTTGATTCCAGCTAGGTGTGGCCTGATTGCTTATAGAGATGGAACAAGGATGGCCTTTAACACATTGTCCTCCTTAAGCTTGAAAATTTTAACAACTCTTGAGCCATAAATACTGAATAACTAACCACACCACATTAATTTCTATCTTGGGGCTCTCACAAGGGATCTCAGATGGACTCTAGCACCACGTCTTCTATTTATTCTCTGAAGACAGCTTTGTGAATTGAACGAGAATGGTCCCCATAGGCTCATACATTTGAGTGCTTGATCTTCAGTTGCTAAGACAGTTTAGGAAGGATTAGGAGGCGTGGCCTTGATGAAGGAGGTGTATGTCACTGGATGTGGGCTTTGGGGTTTCAAAAGCCCATGCCATTCCCAGTTAGCTCTCTCTTCCTCCTGGCTATTGTCCCAAGAAATGAGCTCTCCATATCTTAAGGCAGGCTTACTGCTCGGGCACCATGCCTGCCTGCTGCCATGCTTCCTACCATAAAGCTCATGGACTCTAACCTGCTGTAAGCCTCTCAATAAACTAAATAAAATAAGCTGCCTCTGCCATAGTGTCTTATCAAATCTCTGTCAAACTCTATCAAACTCCACCTGTAGGATCTACAAATTTGGGTGAATTCCTCTTTATTTAAAGGCCCTAAAATTCCCAGTCTACTTTGAAATGACTGATGAGAACACTCGATGTCTATTTTCCAAAGCAGACCCTTATCTAATTCTGAAATATGACCTGTTAGACAAGACTTGGATTGCCCAGTTTATCTAATGATATTTTGGTGAAAAGAGGACCAGTTCCTACCAACATTATAGAAATAATCACATTACAATAGAAGGTATAGAAAGCCTTTTAAAAATTCCTGATATTTGAGTATTCTTCAAAAATATGGTATTTTTAAATGTTTCATTTGAATTTAAAAAACAAACAAACACATAGTTCACTAAATTGTTGCTGGTTCTCTTAATAGATCCAGAAAATAAAACACTGAAGATCACAATATTCTGGAAAAGCGTGGTAAATATACCTCATCTGTTGATCCAGTGATATAATGAACTCTTGGTTCTTTTGGAGCTCAACAGCCTCCACTAAGGGGAATTTTGGCAGTGGTTTGCTGCACAAGTTGTGTATCCTTGGTCCCAGACCAGAGGTGTTTCAGATTGTACTGTTTTTTATCTTTCTGATTTTAAGAGATTTGCTTGTGGATAGTGAGATTGCTCAAAGATGAGCCACAGGTCTAAACAGGCAATCACTTCTATTTAATGGGCACTTTATATATGTGCTGTAAAGACGCATTATATTATACTTTCAGTGTACCTGTGGTTTTGTTGTGGCTTCAGAGACTAGATGAGATGTGGAATATTCTGCCCATGACATTAAATCAGTACTTCAAAAGTTTTAGATTTTGAAGGATTTTAGATTCGGGGTTTGGGGACCAGAGATGCTCAGCTAGTGCCTGGCTCAGTTCTTTTCTAAGGTAGTGACTGTGTTTCTTTACTTAAAGACTAACTTCTGGGTGACACCTAATTAGCATTGCCCCAGGAATACAAAAGCAGTCATAGATAGCAAGCTGTGGTTACTTTATTGCTGGTAATTTTGACTTGTGAAAGGTCTGATAACACATAAAATAACATACTAAAGCCATTCACAAAGTGTAGTCATGGGCTATGAATTCAGGTCAGTGATAGAATGACAGAATATTCAAGTCCTGAGTTCAGTTCTTTCTTTTTCCTTCCCCCCTCTCCCTCCCTCCCTCCCTCCCTCCCTCCCTCCCTCCCTCCCTCCCTCCCTCCCTCCCTCCCTTAATCTCCCCCTCATTCCCTCCCTCTCTCCCTCCCTCCCCCCTCCCTCCCTCATTCCTTCCTCTCTCCTCTCCAAATCTCCCCCCTCTCCCTCCCTCCTTTTCTCCCTCCCTCCCTCATTCCTTCCACTCACCTCTCCTTATCTCCCTCTTTCCCTCCCCTTCCCTGTCCTCTTCCGGTGCATATACCACAATGATGTCAATAGGTAATATATTTGAATTCTAAAAACATCTAAATGTATTCCATAAGGCAAAAAATCTTGAGACATAACATAATAATCTCCAGTCATAGTATTCGCATTATGCCAAGAACATTAGGTTAAAAATAAGCCTGGATCTTACTTTACATTTTAAAACAATTCCGGGAGTAAGTCTAGTGACTTAGGACATTGAGACATGGGGTAAGACATTGCGAAGCCATGTCATAGAAGCTCCATACTTTAAATAAAAGAGGTAAGGTCTTGTTTAAGTAAGCATTTCAAATAATACTTGAGCTGATAACTGATAGCTCACACTGATGCTGCTAATAGCTTCAGGCAAAACATTTCCTGGACAACAGAGAGCTCGGGAGCACTTGAAAGGAACTGTGGCTCCTCGGTGGCTTGCGAGTTCTGATCTGTGCTTTCCCCAAGGTGAGAACCCTCCTAGAAGGTAGGCACACTGACAAATCCCCAGGGATTTCTCCAAAAGCATACAATTTCTACAGTGTTTATCTCACGTAGACAAATTTCACTCAGGGCAGGCTGCCTCTTCCAACAGTGCTTCGCATATTAGTCCCAGATCAAACAGACAGAATTATTTCTAATACTTGTATTTTCATAGCATAAAAGAAAAACAACTCCATGATTTCCCCCAGGTGCTTTTCAGGAAATGAAATATCTCAAAAATGTTGGATTTATCCTTTCTTGCCTTTCCTTTCCTTTCCCTTTCTTTCTTTCTTTTGTTCTTTCTTCTTTTCTTTCCTCCCTTCCTCCCTCCCCTCCCTCCTTTCCTCCTTTCTTTCTTTCTCTCTCCCTCCCCCCTCCTTCCCTCCCTCCTCCCCCTTCATATTTAGAATCCTATTTGAAAAACTCACTATAAAAAACAATCGGTGTAACAAACTAGCTAAAAGCCCAAAACACTCGCTCTATATACCACTCCCCCCTAAGGTTCAGGGCCATGTCATCTCAGGAGAGGGATGGAAAAAAAGATTGTTAGAGCCAAGGATCCCAAGAGATTCTCAAGATGAAAGAAAATCCTTATAATTCTAAGATATTATTTAAATGAAACTATAATTTGTTTATCACTGCACTTTTCAAATTAAACAAAAAGTTGATATTTTAAAAACTTCTCGGTAGCTCATCTTGTAAGAAGGCTGAGTTAAGATGAACACTATGAGTTTAAGACCAACCTGATCTACATAGTGAGTTATAGGCTAGCCTGGGTCTAGAATAAGACCCTATCTCTGTTGCACCTCACTACAAAGGTTGTAGACTGCCATGTCACACTTGTCTGGACAGCTCTCCTGAGCTCTGTGCAAAGTGGAGGGTGCAATGGGAATTTTTCTTAGCAGGGCTTCCTCTTCTCCTCCTGATCTGGGAGCCCAACCTCCAATCTTCTGTCTGAGGAATGTTGCATAATCCTTGGAGAAATTTTGGGTTCAATTTCCTAGAATGCCTCTCTATGCAAATGAGGTATCCCTGGAAACTTAAACCTTAGCCAATGAAACATTGCTCTAAGAAGAACCCCTCCCCACTCTCCAAGGTTCATTTATATTGCCCTCCACTCACCCCAAATAAAGCATAGGCACAGAAGCTCTTTCATTGAATGTTGCCTAAAAGAGCTATAACACTGAAATCTTCAGAGAAGACCTCCTCCCCTGGCATTTACTGCTGGACTGGGATCCTACTGACCTACCTGTTATTGACTTCACTTCATTCTTCCCTGCCTGGTGTGCAACGGTGTACAGATACCCCAAGGGAAAAAGGGAAAAAATGGAACCACACGTTTCAACCAAACCACAAAAGCACCAATAGTAAGCTACAACTCCTGTGTTTAATTTCTTTCTTTCTTTCTTTCTTTCTTTCTTTCTTTCTTTCTTTCTTTCTTTCTTTCTTTCTTTCTTTCTCTCTCTCTCTCTTTCTTTTTCTTTCTGCCTCCCTCCCTCCCCCTTTCTTTCTTTCTTTCTTTCTTTCTTTCTTTCTTTCTTTCTTTCTTTCTTTCTTTCTTTCTTTCTTTCTTTCTTTCTTTCTTTCTTTCTCTCTCTCTCTCTCTCTCTCTCTCTTTCTTTCTTTCTTTCTTTCTTTCTTTCTTGCGTGTGTGTGTGTGTGTGTGCTTGTGTTTGAGACAGGGTTTCTCTGTGTAGCCCTGGCTGTCCTGGAACTCACTTTGTAGACCAGGCTGGCCTCAAACTCAGAAATCCGCCTGCCTCTGCCTCCCAAGTGCTGGGATTAAGGGCACGTACCACCACTGCCTGGCTATGTGTTCTAATTTCTAATGATATTGACACCTGTCTCTCCTTAAATTTCTTCCCCGGTCCTTGACAAATCTCAAAGGTAGAAGGAAATCATATTAAAACCAAACATTTGACAACTACTGCTTTCAGATAAAACCACTATTTTCTCTCAAAAATTCAAGACTCTTATGCACTTGGATTTCTTTGGCATCACTTCTCGGAAGAGTAGCTGTCACTGCACATATTAATTATAACTTTTAGCCAAAGTAACTAACTTGTCAGTCAGAGAGAAAGGTGGAAGGGATGGGGGAATTGGATAAATTGAGAACTTTACGCTATCTACTAGATTTACGGTAGATTAGAAAAAGCTCGCAAATTTGTTCCTACAGTAATGTACTTTACATGTTTTAAAATGGCAAGATTAAACACATCTATTACCTCCACCAATAGGTATAGAACTTCTCAAGCATGCAATTAATTATTCATGGCATTCTGACTTAGAATTTGATCTAGGCCATCAATGACTATCTTTTAACTCAAGATAAGTTCAGTTTTAAGCTACTTAGGGATCCAACCCCAAGCCTTATCGCCTGCATGCTAGGCGTGTGCTCTACCATTGGGCCACAGTCTCAGCTCCCATTTAAGGGTTCTGGAAATTATCTTCAAGTTGACATGCTATGAACACATACTTATGCTTGTGCAAGGGGTGTGTCTCAGAGGTAGAATTCCTGTCTAACATGCACAAAGCCCTACGTTCTACCCTCAACACTGAAAAGATTTGAAATAAAGTTATGAAAATCACGATTCAATTTCACTAAACATGCATTTATATCATGCAAGATTAATGCCGTTTTATTTGATCAGCAACCTGATAATTATAGAAAAAACTCAAGTAGAATAAATGTATGCTTTGATTATATTCAGCACAGACAAATCAAAGAAGACATAATAATGTTTTAATAAGCTGAATATTAAACTAGTTTTATTTGGTGAAAGTTTATCTTGATTATGTGAATATGGATTTTTAAATGTGTTTCTGAGTTAATTTCCATAGGAATTTTCTTTTTTTTTTTTTTTTTTTGGTGGTACATTTAAAGTACTAGAAACCCTTTATTTATAAAAGTGTAAGAATGACCAATGTAAGCGCTAGCCACTCTAGTGGATCACTGCAGGGACTCTTGGACATATGTCTTTATTTACTGTGCTCTTGATGGAAAGCTCTTCACTTTCACAGAGGTAAGGGCCAGGCACAACGCCACCCAGGAGAGCTTAGAGCTTCAAGGCTGCAAGCTTAGCTTCAGGTACCTAAACACAAAATTCTCTCTGGTCACAACACCAAAAACTGATGCACCTCCCTCCCTATGGGGGAAAAACTCTGAGCTCAAAATAGGCAAACAGACAAGTAAGAGGAGCTGGCCAGATTCTCCCGGTATCGTCTTGTTACTTAACAGAAAACAGATTCCTGTACTCTCAAATGATCAGACCATAAACCAAATTCCTAATATGCCGCTACCATATCTGAGTGACTGCTCAGTCAATACACAAAGAACAGACAAGCCAATGAAACAACACAGAACCAGCGGGGGTGAGGAGGTGACCAGAGAACTGTTAATCAAGCCCTTGGGCTACCTAAAATTCATTTCTCTTAAAAACGCATGCCTGTTTTCCCACCCCATATCCTGCTTTTTGTTTTGAGTTAAGAATTTACAGCTTGGAGCTCAGCTGTCAGGGCAAATATTGTCAGGTGACTTCATTAGGCACAATGGTGGAAGACTTCTTGAGCCCTTCAAGAATAATTTTCCAAAGAAGGAAACATGAACTGTAACACAGATATAAAGTGAACGAACATTCATAATCTAATTTAACTTAATAAAAAGCTGGTAGGATGTTTTAAGTGTTAAGAAGAGGGTAGAAAGACAGAGACAGGCATTTAGGCATATATAGGGGGATTTAAAAGAAAAATTTTGCATACTCCTAGTGTCATTAACTGGGTCTCTGTGACAAGAGACAGATTAACAGGGGAAAAAGTAAGTACTTTTATTTTGTTGGGGAATGTGTGCTGGTTTACTTTACATACAGAATCCATCACTAAGAAATGAATGAAAAACACAGCGGAACCTGAGTGCCTTTAAAAAAAAAAAAAAGACAGGGTTTCTCTGTGTATCCCTGACTGTCTTGGAGCTCACTCTGTAGACCAGGCTGTAGATATAGTTATTACCCATATGATAATATGAGCACACTCACATTCTTCCACATGTAAATTTTACCCGAGAGAGTAGCCCCTTCCTTCTTCCCGAAGGTGACTACAGAGACTACTCGGAATTACAGAGATCTCCCTACCTCTGCCTCCTGAATGCTGGGCTTAATACCTGGCTGTCTTAATGAAAGGCTGAATGAAGACTGGGGGTTTGTCGAACAAATGACAGAGAGCAGGGAGACCAGTGAGGACTTGGCAGCATCTGTTCAGGTTTCCCTATGTGTTTTTCATCTTCAAAAAGAAGGATGCTCATCTGGGGACTCTCACATGAGCTTTATGCCCCATGTCAGGGCAAAGGTCAGAGAGACGTGGACACACTTTTGTTCAGATCCCTTCAGTCCTAAGTGTCTGACATGCCGTGGTGCCATACTTTGGAGTGACATGTTCTAGACCCTGTCACTTACATGAGTTTACAAATAAATATAAAATCTGCTTCCTTCGTAGAGTGAGTGGAAGGGGAAGTAAATTGTCTATCCACCCAACGGGATGGGGATGAAGTTTCCTGTTTATAAGCTGGAATGATTTGCATTGCTATCTGCTATCCACAATTTACAGAGTTGTAAAACAACTCAAAGACAGTAAAAGGTGCAGACCTCATAGATCAGCATTCCTGAAGGGCACGCTTTAGACAGAATATAAATTTCCATTGTAGATATATTATAATCTCTCTTCTTATTCTGGCTCATTTCAGTCTTTCCCATACAAAGCTCAAAAAAATGAAAATGAAAAAAAATATCGCACAAATTATTTTAGAGTTTTTATAGTGGGCTGCCAGTGTGCCTTATGAAGTTTGATTTGATGCTGAATAGGCATGTGTCTCCTGAAGTGGGTGCCTAGGATCTATGAAGGTTGCTCTGATGTCTGGCAGGTGCCACTGTTCTGTTAAGACATATGTTAAGGGTAGGGTTCACTGAGAAGAGAACCAAAATCCAAATGAATAAATAAAATAAAATTATTAACATGCCATCAAGAAAGTGAATTGAGTCAAATAGAAGAGCAGGATGCCAAGGGAATGTGTGTAAATGAGAATATCAGAGGCACTGCTGGTTAGGGAATGTGTGAAAATGAGAGTATCAGTGGCACTGTTGGTTAGGGAATGTGTGTAAATGAGAGTATCAGTGGCCATGTTGGTTAGGGAATGTGTGAAAATGAGAGTATCAGTGGCACTGTTGGTTAGGGAATGTGTGTAAATGAGAGTATCAGTGGCCATGTTGGTTAGGGAATGTGTGTAAATGAGAATATCAGAGGCACTGTTGGTTAGGGAATGTGTGTAAATGAGAGCATCAGTGGCACTGTTGGTTAGGGAATGTGTGTAAATGAGAGTATCAGTGGCACTGTTGGTTAGGGAATATGTGTAAATGAGAGTATCAGTGGCACTGTTGGTTAGGGAATGTGTGTAAATGAGAGTATCAGTGGCACTGTTGGTTAGGGAATATGTGTAAAGGAGAATATCAGAGGCACTGTTGGTTAGGGAATGTGTGTAAATGAGAGTATCAGAGGCACTGTTGGTTAGGGAATGTGTGTAAATGAGAGTATCAGTGGCACTGTTGGTTAGGGAATGTGTGTAAATGAGAGTATCAGTGGCACTGTTGGTCAGGGAATGTCTGTAAATGAGAATATCAGAGGCACTGTTGTTTAGGGAATGTGTGTAAATGAGAGATTATCAGTGGCACTGTTGGTTGCTGACTCCGTAGTCTCAGCCCTGCTTGGTTGAGATCAGCTACCTAGTTTTTGAGTTTTAGTTAATGGAGATGCCCAAGACATGTAGGAAAAGTAGACTCCTCTTCTAGCCTATGGTCCAAGCTCACAATGGCAGTTCCTTTCTTCATGCCTTTCTGTAGTTATCATAGAAATTGGGGCTTTGTTGTTGTTTTGGGGTTTTGTTTGGTATTGTTTCTCTTTTTGGTTATTGTGTACTTCTGGTATTGCCAACCTCCAGTAATTTTTTCAAGTAACTTGTTTTCAGTTATGAAAATACCCATGTAATGAAAAGCATAGAAGACAAAAGTAAGGAATAGCTTTTAATAAAACAAGTAGATATAGTTATTACCCATATGATAATATGAGCACGCTCACATTCTTCCACATGTAAATTCTACCTGAGAGTAGCCCCTTCCTTATTCCCGAAGGTGACTACAGTGTGACATATAATGCCACTGAGTCCCCCTCCTTTACCTGGTTATGAGCTTCTGTTTCATGAAATGTTGTGCTTTTGAGATTCATTCATTTCATGCTGCAAAACAAAACCCCATAATTTACTAACTTTCATTAATAAATGGCAGGACTCTCAAAACTTTTTTACAGACCTTTACACCATCAAAAATGATTGCAAACCACAAATCAATTTAGAAACTAAAATGACAATTTAAAAAATAATTTAACATGCTAGAAAGAATAGTAATAACCCAAAGTTATGTTAACTAGAATTACAGTTCTATTCCTATGTATATATACAAAGAATTAAGATCAGAAACTCAGGGGCTGGAGAGATGGCTCAGTGGTTAAGAGCACCAACTGGTCTTCCGAAGGTTCTGAGTTCAAATCCCAGCCACCACATGGTGGCTCACAACCATCCGTAATGAGATCTGATGCTCTCTTCTGGTGCATTTGAAGACAGCTACAGTGTACTTACATATAATAATAAATAAATGTTTAAAAAAAAAGATCAGAAACTCAAACAGGTCCTGAATAAGCCATTTTTTTTCACAGCAAACAAAAGATGACAACAATCCAAATGTCCATGAACCCAGTTCCAAATATCATAAAAATATGAAACATGCCCACTGTGTATTGTTATTCAGCTGCACAAAGGAATGCACCTCTGACACATCTTACAACGTGAGTGAACCTGGAAAACATGCTGTGCACAATATGCCAGGCTAAGGGGGTAACTGTTATATAATTGTACTACATGAAATGTCTAGAATTGGAAAATTCATAAAGATCTGTCGTTCTCAGGAGCCAGGGAAGGGCAGGGAGCTATTGCTGGAAGGGTTTGTGGCAATTATTTATGATGCTATAGCTAATTCTGTTGAATCATATACTTAAATATTGTTTGGATGGAAAGTTTTCTTTTCTGTTAATTTTAGCAAAATCAAATCCATATACAAAAAGACCATAAATATGCTCAAACCAATATATGCTAATGCAGTGGTTCTCAACCTTCCTAATACTGTGACCCTTCAATACAGTTTCTCATGTTGTGGTGACCCCTAACCATAAAATTATTTTTGATACTATTTTATAGCTGTAATTTTTCTACTGTTTTGAATTATAATGTAAATATCTCCTATTTCTGATGGACTTAGGCAACGCTTACGAAAGGGGTCATTTGGGGGTCATTTGACCCCCAAAGGGTCTTAACCCACAGGTTGAAAGCCCCTGTGCTAATGTAAGCTTTGTGGTCAGCATGTGTATCTCTCCCATTATTTCCTATGTTGAAGTCTTGACCTCCAAAGTGAGGCTGGGCCTTTGGTAGGTGGCTAGATCACAGGTATATTATTTGTTACTTTTCTGTTGCTGGGCTAAAACATGTGGCCCAGGTAACCTATAGCCGTGGAACCTATCTAGATACATATAGAGTTCTATATAGAAACCACACGACCTTCTACGCTGACTATAGGGTCCCAAGAATCTAGTCTCACTTTAAGAAGAATTCATACATGTAGCCAAGGCTCTTGCTTCAGTGCTACCAACTGCATTTCTCCTGGTTGCTGCTAGCAACATGGCTGAGCGTCTACTGCATGGGGATGAGTGCAGGCAGGTTTAGCTAACAACTGTAGAAGTGTGCAGTTATAGATCTACGCCTGGACAAACAGAAGACAGGAGAACCGAGGGTTTCACAAACATACTAGGAAGCGGTCTGCACAACCTCAAGAGTGCTTTTTCAGCTGAGGACCCCACAATGCTGTGTGGAAGAAGCTGCCTCACTATCACTGTGCAGCTGAAAACATCAGCAGGAAACTGTCCTCGCTGAGAACTTGAACTCCAGGTTTTGGGGGTTGATCTCTGGTGACCTTCAAGACCAAACTTAAGTGTTTGCACGTGTTAAGTGGGTTTTCCTCCCTTTCTCAAGCTTCAACTGAATGTGTACTATACACCAAGCACCACGGGCTTTGATCTATCCGTGCTCAGGGAGGAACGGTACAGAAAGCATATCTAGGGGAAGAGTTTTATAACCTCAGCTTCTCAGCTGCAGGCAATCTAATAAATAGACACGGGTGATACGGCAGCAAGACAAGTAGGCGTCCCAGAATTGTCACTTCCATTTCTTTTCCAGCATGGGTTGCTGTAAAACAGGGGTTGGCAAACTACAGCCCGTGGCCAGAGCTTGACTCAAACAAATCCAGCTCCCGGCCAGTTTCAGTTCACTGTCTTTTTATTTAATAAATAAAGTTGTTTTGTAAATGCAGCTACACTTATTTGTTTGTATATGATCTATGATTGTTTGCATCCTAGCATCCTGGGTTTTGCATATCTGGGTTCAGCAGAGTTGAATAACTGAACAGCAACTATATGGCTTTCAAACTTTAAAATATTTAGTTTCTGGCTCTTCATGGGAAATTTTCACCAACTCATGGGATGAACTCACATCCAAGGACAAAAGATTCCAGTGTGCTGCCTGGAAAGTCCTGGAAGAAAACCTTTGCGAGTAGGGATGGTTAGGCAGGAGATACTGGGGCCGTCAAAGAGTGGTTGTTTGCAGTCTGAACCTTGGAAAGCTCTCATGTGCACTGCTGTTAGGGTGGCTCAGGCTCTCCAGCTGCACACACAAGGAGGATACATACTGGCAAAGAGCAAAGGCAAAGCTGGTTCAGTCTGCATCTGACTTCCCTGACTACTGGGCTGAGTATGGAAATGGTGAGTAAATATCATGGGTCTGTTCCCCCAGATGCACCAGGTAGACATATTTCATTTGATGGACAACTACCTACACGAATGGATTATATAACAAAGTGTTGAATGAAAAAGTCAGAGGCAGAATGAGATCTATGATGCTGAACTGTTTTGTGAATTAAAATTTATGCATTAAATCACTTACTTGTATTTTACTACAGTACTCAGAAGCAAGAAGATATATAGTCAGTTCTTCATATCTGGGTTTTGCAACCATAGATTCAACCTATTATATTATGGCTGTATGTGCTGTACATGTATAGCCATTTTTGTTACTCTCCAGCAATACAACAGCTATTTACATGGCTTTTACATTGTATTAAGCAATCTAGAAATGATTTAACTTTACAGGAAGATATGCGTATGCTATCTGACAAATACTTGCCATTTAATAGAAAAGGCTCAAACATTTGTCAATTTTACACCCAAAGAATTTCATAGAATCAATCCCTCATGGATACCAAAGGGTGACTGTGCATTAATCACAATGTGATTGCCTTGTGAGGGACAAAACAAACAAACAAACAAACAAACAAACAAAAAGTGGCTTTGAGAAATAAGAATGGACCAACCAATCGATCGATAAGACAGTGCAGAGGCTTATGTGGACAGATGGTCATGTGCTATGAGCTGAGGCGTTTAACTGACTTAGCCCTCAGCATCTGAAGTCAAGGACCACAAAGTAACAGCTGAAAGGAGAGGAAGGAAGGAAGGAAGGAAGGAAGGAAGGAAGGAAGGAAGGAAGGAAGGAAGAAAGGAGGGAGGGAGGGAGGGAAGGAAGGGAGGGAGGGGAGGGAGGGAGGGAGGGAGGAAGGGAGGGAGGAAGGGAGGGAGGATACCAGAGGGACCCTGCTTCTGTTATGGCTTTCAGAGTTAAATAGGTTTATGACCAGGTGATGACCTTCAGGGAATCAGGTTCCAAATAACCTATTGTATTAGTGGAGACAGCGGTAGTGTTTTCCTCTGTGTGTGTGTGTGTGTGTGTGTGTGTGTGTGTGTGTGTACTGTGTATGAAAGAGATAGAGACAGAGATACACACAGAAAGACAGAGAGAGATGGAGTGTCTGTGTGTGAGAGAGACAGAGACAGAGAGGCAGAAACACACACACACAGACAGTGACTCTGTGTGTATGTGTGTGTGTGTGTGTGTGTGTGTGTATGTGTGTGAGTCTAAGTCAAATAAAATATAGTCCTGTCCGGGGCTAGGTAGAATGTGACAGGCAGAAGAGTTGAAGTTGACACCCTTGTTGGGATCCACAGCTCTGTCACGGAGCTGCTTTCTTTGGCAATAGGCATAGCATATGTTATTGGGAAGAGGAGAGCTTCCACTCTTGGGACACCATGAGTCTCAAACATACTGGGACTTGAATTGAGTCTAGCCATTCTTGAGAGTGGCAGCAGATTCCCACACTCAGTTCTGACCTGTCCAAGGACTTCGCAGAAGCCTTGGGCAACAACTGATTAAAGGATTTCAGAGCCAACATTGGATTCTTTGGACAAGTGTCCCCCACCCTCCATCTTATACTTGATTTCCATAACTTGGGATGCTACTTGTCCTGACTGGGGATTGGGTGGGGAGCAAATGAGGCTCGTATCTGAAAGAACCCTGCAGGTAAAATACCATGTGCCTCAGTCATTTCCACATCTTAGCAGTTCCTAGAAAACAATTTCTCCTTTCAATTTACTCCATTAGCTCAGTTTGGGCAGAAAGCAAAAAGGAAGCTGGTAAAGAAACCTCAAATAGCCAAATTATTCCAAAAGACCTGAGAGGACACAGTAGCTTTTATGTTATTTTACTTGTTTTCTTCAAAAGGAATACCTATTATTACACATAATTACATCCTTCAATCTTGAACATTAAATAAAAATTAAATCAGTCTTTTCCTATGGTTTTTAAACATACCTCTCAGGCAGCCCGATTTACAGCAGAGTTCTATCAGGCGGTTCCAGCTGCCAACACTGGCCCTTCATCTCTCCCTAAAATTTCAGCCTCAGATCCTAAGAAAAACTGAGCCATTTTAAAAGATCACAAGTTAGTGGAGTTTTTGTTATCAGAAACAAAAGGCATGGAAAGCCATACTGGGAGAATTGTTCCTGTTCTCCATGTTGCTATAGCCATAGATCAGCGCATCGCCCAGCCTTCTTTAGAGGGGCTGCTTCTTGCAGTAGGTCCTTGGCACTAGGACAAGGACCCATGTATGTGCAATGCACAGAGTGAGAGACTTTGGCACATTCATCCCTACATGGGACATCTTTATTAAAACCTCCCCTCAAGGCCTAGGGGTCTACAAAGAAGAGGGCATGGAAATACTGTCTGAGCCAAAAGTGATGGATGCCTCCAAGGATATAGTGTATTTCAGATAAAACAGAACTGACAGACACAGGAATTCATAGAAACTGTGACTGTAAACACAAGGCCTACACAGACTCAAACCAGAAAATAATCCCAGCACTGAGAAGGGGAAGCAGACAGACAAATCCTACCTCTAACCAAGAAGCTATTTGCAATTGATAGTTCCTAGGAAAGGGAAAGTCAGCTTTCTCCAGTGGAGTGTCACTGGGTATATCAACTGCAATCCAGGGCAGGCCCCACGGCCAGAAGTAGCTGGACAACTGCCTTAGTTATGGTTACTATTTCTGTGATAAAACACAGCTGGGCCCCCTTGGCCCTGGTTTGGGCCTTGAGGACAAACCAGAGCCTGGCTTGAGTTTTGAGACCTGTCTCTGTCACTTCTGTATTGGGGTGACTTAGCAAGACCTGATGCCATAAAGTTGAGTTCCTGCTTCGACAAGACTCCTGACTCCGTGTGTCTCTTTTGGGCCATCGACATTTGCCATCCCGCTCAGCCCCAGACAGACCCCGATGGGACCAGCATCTTTCTCCTCTCACCTGGACCTGCCAGCAAGAAGCCAGCAAAACACCATGACCAAAAGCAAGTTGTGGAAGAAAGGGTTTATTGGCTTTTTTCCACATTACTGTTCATCACCGGAGGACTTCATGACAGGAGCTCAAACAGGGTAGAGACTTGGAAGCAGGAGATGGTGCAGAGGTCATGGAAGTGTGCTACTTATTAGCCTTTTTTTTTAAATAGAAATGAGCTGCTTTATTACAAAGAGTTTCACAAGATGAAAATATCTCAAAAAGGAAGCTAGGCTATCAACCTCCACCTACAGAATTGGGGAAAGACAGGGCAATGTAAGTTTTTTTGTTTGCCCAAGATGGGTGGGAAGGTATAAACAGAACCAATCTAAAAATGGCTGCTATTACCCAAGCCTGAAAAGGGGTCCTAGGAGACCCAGATCCCTTCTAAAAAGTTTAACTGGGGCATCTTAGCAGAGCTCCTAAGCAGGCACTTGGCAGTTCAGGATTTTCTTTTCTGGTTGTTTTCTTTCCATGCAAACTGGGGGGTGGGGAGGCAGGATGGACAAGGTTGCTCTGGGAAGAGCCCTCCTAGCACCACTGCCCTGTGCTCTGGTCCCTGGGGACGTTATAGTTAATATATTTTATATAAATACACAGAGGAATAGAAAATATAAAATCTGAGAAGTTGAGGGAAAGTGAGGAGCTTGGGGAGAAGATGGGGCTGCAGACCTTGCTCAGGCCAACTTGTCCTCTTCTTTAACCCCTTTGGCTTCTGGCTTCTCCTCCTTGGTTTTCTCCTCTTCTGTGACTTCTTTTTTCTCTTCAGGATCTTTCTCTTTCTCATGCTCTGTTTTAACTCTTTTGGCTTTTTTGAAGTTAGAAGAGTTCTTGCGACCACCTTGTCCCTCCTCATGTGAGTCTGAGAATTCTTCCTCACAGGTGATGCGTTTGTCAGAGGAGCAGATGGAGATTTGTTTGTCAGGGTCTTCCCCATCCTTGTCACCACTCTCTTCTGGGATGGCATCCTCCGCTATGGCCTGCATCTGGACTCCAGAGGCATGGGGGAAGCATCCTCAAGTTCTCAAAGAGACGCTGCTTGATCTTTTCCAGGTACTTGTTAGTGTTCTGGTTAGTCATATTGGAAGGACTAATGTGAAGCTTGAAATGTGGTCCAAAGTATTCAAAGTAGTCGTCGTAGGGCAGCTCATTAGGGATCTCTGTGTCCAGGGCCACCGCTGTTTCTTAAGTCCAGCACCGAGCAACATTTCGGATGGTGTAGCCACCTCCTCCCAGCATCAGCATGGGCAAGTTGAAACTCTTCACCAACTCCACACACTTGGCATGTCCTTTGATGGTCAGATTGAAGCAACCTAACCGATCCCCAGACAGGGAATCTGAGCCACACTGTAGGATCAGTGCACTAGGCTGGAACATCTCCATTACTTTGGACATGACTGGCTTGAAGATGGCTTCATAGAACTCGTTGTCAATGCCGTCTCGCAGTGGGTAGTTCACAGCATAGTACTTGCCTTTGCCAGCCCCAATGTCCCG
This sequence comes from Mus caroli, assembly GCF_978045245.1. Lineage (NCBI taxonomy): Eukaryota > Metazoa > Chordata > Mammalia > Rodentia > Muridae > Mus > Mus caroli. The sequence continues at coordinate 76,113,019 of NW_028227269.1, forward strand.
TAGGTCCCCAGTTCCTGGGAAGTACTCTCCGTATTTATGAAGGGACACAGTCATGACCCGGTCTGTAGTATAGAAGGCCTCTTCCACGCCATCGCCATGGTGATTATCAATGTCAATATACAGCACCCTCTGGTGATACTTTAGCAGTTCCAGGATGGCCAAGATGACATCATTGATGTAACAGAAGCCAGATGCTTCGGACTTCTTTGCATGGTGCAGGCCCCCAGCCCAGTTCACAGCGATGTCCGTCTGCTGCTTATTAAGCTTCACAGCACTTGCAACAGAGCCTCCCGTGAACAACTGACAGAACTCAAACAAGCCATCAAATACCGGACAGTCCTCACCAACGTTGAATCTCTGCATCTTTTTGCTGTATTCAGACATATTATCTGGGCGAATAGAACACAGGAATTTAATGTAGTTATCACTGTGGTACTTGGACATCTCCTCAGCATTGGCTTTGTGAGGACGGTAGATTTCCATTTTTCAGTAGAGACCATAGTTGAGCAGCAAATTGTGAGTCATGCGGATTCGGTGAGGCTTCATGGGGTGCCCTTGTCCATAATAGTAGTTTCCAACGTCCCGGTCGTAGTAGTAACAGACTTTCCTCTTGGTGCCCTGAGTCTGCGCCGCCATCTTGCTCGCCGCCCGGCCCTCCTGTCAGTCTCTACTTATTAGCTTTGTTAGCATGGTTTGCTCAGCCTGCTTTCATAAAGAACTCAGGGCCTCTAGTCCAGGGATGCACCACACACAATGGGCTGGGAACTTCCCCATCAATCACTGATTAAGAAAATACTCTTAAACCGGGCATGGTGGCGCACGCCTTTAATCCCAGCACTCAGGAGGCAGAGGCAGGCAGATCTCTGAGTTCGAGGCCAGCCTGGTCTACAAAGTGAGTTCCAGGACAGCCAGGGCTACACAGAGAAACCCTGTCTCGAAAAACCAAAAAAAAAAAAAAAAAAAAGAAAGAAAGAAAAGAAAGAAGGAAGGAAAGAAAGAAAGAAAATACTCTACAGGCTTGCCTACAGCCCGGTCTTATAAAGGCATTTTCTCAGTTGAGATTCTGAGATTCTCATCTCTCAAATGGCTCTAGATTTTGTCCAGTTGACAGAAAACTAACCAGCCAACACACCAAACACAAAATGGACTTCATGCTTTTTTGTTTCTTTGTGTGTGTGTGTGTGTGTGTGTGTGTGTGTGTGTGTGTGTATGTGTGTGTATGTATGCACATGCATGGATGCTTTTTGTTTTGGTATTTTTGTTTTGTTTTAAAAATCTATTTGTTTTTCATTTTTGTTTTTGTTGTTTGTTGTCTTATAGTTTTTGAGAGGGAGAGGGAAGTAGGGAGGCAGGGAGAATCTGGTAGGAGTTTGGAGGAGGGGGAAGATGATAACAAAAATATATTGTATGAAAAATTTTAAATAAAAAGTATGTTAATTCCAAAAAGATTTTGTTTTGTTAATCCAACTAAGATTGTATTTGAGAGAACACAAGAAATGTGCCAGTGTAATGTCTCTTATCAAATATATATGATCTAAAATAACCCTTTATATAACAGTAATGATAAAATTATAATTAAGGTCTACCAAGAACATAAAATTCATCTCTGTACATATTCCCATGAATGTTGGCTCCATTATAGTCGCTTTTTTTTTTTTTTCAGCATCAGGTTCAAAGAGCACACAGTTCTGTGTTCTGCTGTTTCCACACTTCTGCTTGGGTTTGGAGATGACAGTTTAGTCTGCTGCCTGAGCTAGTCTTGAACTCTTGGCTTAAGGAGGTTCACCTGCTCCAGTATTCTGAGTATTTAAGGCAATAGGCACATGCCATGCCCTGTCTTAAACAGAGGCAAGGGCAATTCTTAACAAATAATTAAATGTAGTATGACATCACTGGTACATTTTCATGTTGATAAAATTTCCTCAGCAATCAGATTTTAAAGTATCAAGTAAGATTCTGTCATGGGAATGCATCAAGACCTATTTATATTACATTTTTAATTTCATTTACTTGAAATACCTGCTATTATAGGCCACATTTTCATAAGTATTCTTTCATGTAAGTCTTTGGTAACATTGGTAATTGTTTCCTGGGATAGAGTCATGAACCTGCAATTACTTGAACACAGCAGATTCACCCTTCAAAACCTTTTGATATGTAGGTCCATGCTACCGTTTAGAACCGTTGGAACACAGAGCAGTCAGTAACTCAAGAGAGCAGTCAGTAAGAGAGTCCCATCTTAAGATACTCCCCCACAGGATTGAGTCTCATCTTAAAATCCAATCCAGGTCTATTTGAGAAGTGTAACTAACAAACTGCTTCCTTTCTTTCCAGCATCCTTTTGGGGAACATCCTTTTCTCCCATTGCCTAATCATTTATACCAGATCCAGAAACACTCAGTGAGAACATGTGTACTATATGCTGCCATTTGATAATTCCACAAATTTTATTGCTTAAATTATCTTTGTGTTTGTTTAAAAAAAAAGAAAAAGAAAAAAGAAAAACACTCCCACAAATGCTGCTATCTCAGACAATGTCAATGCAAATGACAAACAAATGACTGGTCTATATGGTCCAGGTTCTGTGAGACTGGGGCTTCCCGTTCAGTGATGGGGAGCTGCACAAGATACAGTCTCTTTTTGGACTTTGACTCTACAAATGTCACTTTACAAGTGATGCTGTTCAGAGCCCAGCTATAGCACCCTGTGGAAGGGAGGAGGCATGTATTAACAGGCCAGCCAGCTAGTACGGTGACAAGGGAAAAGGGCAGCATTGTATGACTTTACCAAAACACATGGAGTCAGCAATGAAAAGAACACATAGAATGGAACTAAGGACTAGAGGTAGCAGCAGGAGGGCTGTTTCCCAGGCTTGAGACACAGTCTGCCTTTAAAAAAGTGCGGGTTCTTCATCTAGAGACTGCCATATCCGGGGATCCATCCAATAATCAGCCTCCAAACGCTGACACCATTGCATACACTAGCAAGATTTTGCTGAAAGGACCCTGATATAGCTGTCTCTTGTGAGACTATGCCGGGGCCTAGCAAATATAGAAGTGGATGCTCACAGTTAGCTATTGGATGGATCACAGGGCCCCCAATGGAGGAGCTAGAGAAAGTACCCAAGGAGCTGAAGGGGTCTGCAACCCTATAGGTGGAACAACAGTATGAACTAACCAGTACCCCCCGGAGCTCATGTCTCTAGCTGCATATGTATCAGAAGATGGCCTAGTCAGCCATCAGTGGAAAGAGAGGCCCATTGGTCGTGCAAACTTTACATGCCTCAGTATAGGGGAACGCCAGGGCCAAGAAGTGGGAGTGGGTGGGTAGGGGAGTGGGTGGGGGAGGATATGGGGGACTTTTGGGATAGCACTGGAAATGTAAATGAAGAAAATACCTAATTAAAAACAAAAACCAAACCAAACCAAAACAAAACAAAAAAAACAAGTGCTGGTTCTTATAGGAGAAACCCAGAAATATGTCCATCTGTCCTTCCTTCCTTCCTTCCTTCCTTCCTTCCTTCCTTCCTTCCTTCCTTCCCTCCCTCCCTCCTTCCCTTTTCTCTCTCTCTTTCCTTCTCTCTCTCTCTCTTTCTTTCCTTTGGTTTCTTTCTTTCTCTCTTTCTTTCTTTCTTTCTTTCTTTCTTTCTTTCTTTCTTTCTTTCTTTCTTTCTTTCTCTCTTTCTTTCTTTCTTTCTTTCTTTCTTTCTTTCTTTCTCTCTCTCTTTCTCTCTCTCTCTCTCTTTCTTTCTTTCTTTCTGAAAGCTTCTTCTGTAGTCCAGGCTGTCCTAGAATTTGATATTTAGCCAAGGATACCCTTGGGTTCCTGAACCTTTGCTTCTGCTTCTTGAGTGCAAGGATTTTATAAGGAGGTGCTCACCACCACGCCCAGATGCTAAACAAATAAACAAGGAAACAAACAAGACAAGAGCACAGAAAGCTAGTGCAGAGCAGCACAGAATGCTGGGCTTGATTCAGGTTCAGTTTCAGACACCACGTACCGATGTCTCTTCTGGATGAGCATAGGTATCATTGGGAGGTACCGCCTCAGACACAGCTTTGTTCTAAGAATCATCTGCAGTAGAGTCAAATAGTACTTTTCATCATCAGTGAGTCCAGGAGTTAAAGACCCAGAGCGGTTGTTTAACTAAAGTGTTATGATGTTCAGGAGCCAAACTATACCAACTTGGTGGTGAGTGCTTAAATCTTCCAGCCATTTCTGACAAGAGCTTATTTATCACTGAGTTGCATGGCTTCTCTTTGGCAGTTCCCAGAACTGCTTAAGAACGCCTAGAATTGTCTGGCTGGAAGAAGTCAGTCTCTGGTTTATGTGGTAAACACAGAATAGTTGCTTCTGAGTCACAGCAGGGAAGGAATGCTGAAGGAAGAAAAAAATGGCAAAGCAATTACAGGCTAAGGGAACTACTCTAATTAATTTCTTGTTTTTGCAAAAGCAGAGATTCCCCCATAAGCCACCATAATGAACTGCCCTACTTACTTAGCTATTGTCTCTCCTCAAAAACCCCACCCTTCTATCCAGCCATCCTGAAACTGCAGGTGGGACACTGCCAAGCACATTGGGTTTCCCCTGATCATACCCTATTAGGCTCTCCTGAAGGGTGTGCCACATGGAGACTATGAAGCCCAGGGGATAGAAAGGACTTGCTCCTTATTGTGTTTTCCCGTTGATTTCTTTTTCCCTGAGTTATCCCAGCCAGTGAGGCCCCTGGGCTTCTGGGGCTGTATCTGGGCATTGCCTGTATGTAGGTGGTGAACTACAATGGCACCTTTTATGACACCACAGGATTTTCAACCCTTTAGTTGGCGAGATAACTTTAAAAAGCAGTGAACAATTCTGGGGCCTGGAAAGTGACTCCGTGGTTAGGAGTGCATATTGCTTCTGCAGAAGACCCAAGTTCTGTTCTGTCAACTATCAGACAGGGGACTGGGAAAGACAAAAGAACATTGCTCTTTTTTTTTTTTTTTTTTTTGAAGGGTGTTTTGGTAAATAATGATCTATTCGGTGCTAGATCACATGCTGTGTGCCCAGCAGAGCTAGACAGTGAGGAGGTGGTGGAAACCTAGAATCCTTGCCTTCCTGGAGCTCTGCTCAGTAGCTGATGAAAGACAATGCTGCCTCCCTTAATCTCTGTGTTCACACACTAGTTTATAAAGAGAAGAACTTATTTTTTAATGTTCCATAGGATAGGAAGGCCAAGAATGAGATGCCAAAGTTCTCTGACTCTGATTCCAAGATGGTGCCTTATGGTGGTGTCTCTGGAGCCTAATATGGCAGAAGAACAGGAAAGATAGTCCACTCCTACAGGCCTCTTGATGGCAGAAGTAGCTCATTCATTAGAGTGGAACGCTATGACCTAAAAGCATCTCATTAGGCCAGTCCTAGTGCACTGAGGATTGGCTTTTCAATCCATGAATTGGAGTAACCCAGTCACCTACAACAAAGCTCGTGGCAGGAAGTACAGGCAGAGTGGCAGGCTCAGCGTGGTGAGATTCTATTTTCCACCTTTTAATTATAGAGTTAAAAGCCTTGCTTCCCTCTGGATAGAATTAATGTACGCTGAAAGCAGCAGACTGTGGGATCAGTTTGTCAAGACACATGACTCTATCCCTCACTAGCTGTGGATCTAAGGACATGTTGCTCTCCTAAGCCCTGGTTTTGTCTTCTATAAAATGGGAATAATTAACTTCTACCTCTTAAATTGTGAGGACTGTGTGGCAGAATGGATGGCAAGTACTTTCTACCCACTAAGTGAGTGCTTCCCAACCTTCCTAATGCTGTGACCCTTTAATACAGTTCCTCATATTGTGACTAGCGCCCCCCCCCAGTCATAAAGCTATAAGCCCACAAAACCATATTTTCGTTGCTACTTCATAACTATAATTTTGTTACTGCTATGAATTATAATGCAAACATCTGTATTTTCTGGTGGTCTTACACAAAAAGGTCATTTGACTCCAACTGGGTCATGACTCACAGGTTGAGAACCTGTCGTGCTGTCAAAGCTGAGAGGTCCTCCTAGACCTTGCTTGTCTACCTTTTCCTCCCAGGTTAAGAGGTAGTTTGATGCAAGTATGTGTGCTGGCAAGTTTTAACTGTCGACTTGACCCAATGTAGAGTTCCCTAGGAAGAGGGTCTTAGCCAGGAATTTTCAAGATCAGGCTGGTCTGTGGGCATGTTCATGTTTGGTTACCTTGTTTGTGAAGTGAGGAGTGAAATAGGTGGCACCAATTCAAGGGACAGGTCCCAGACTGCATACAATTAGAGAAAGCTATACACAGCTAAAGGTTCCTATGATCTCTCTTTGATCTAGAATGAGGATTGGCCTTGCCACACCTTTCCCAAAATGATGCACCATGGCCTGGAATTTTAAGGCAGATAAATGCTTGTTCTCTTAAGCTACTTATCATCTAAATCTTCAGCAACTGAAAGGAAACGAAAGCAGAGTGATGGCAAGGAAAAGTGAAGTTTTATGACTTGGTTCTCAGAAATGATGACAGCATTGCCACCAATAACCAAAACAAGCAAACAAAAACAAACAAACAAACAAAAAAGGCACTGTCTACTAGCCAATACTAGTCAAGAGAAGCTGGCTTACAGCACAGAGAATAGAGAACCAGGTAGACTTGGGTGGGAACCAGATTGTGAAATGCCATACTACAGACACTGGTGATAGAAGATTGGGGCTGTGCACATGAGAAATTAGAGCTGGATGTGCTTGTTGTCCATGACAGACTCAAAAGAGCTATCTATGATTAGGATCCTTGTGGTGGGACCAGCAGGCAGTGGGGAAGAACAGACAGTCCCATAAAAGCAAGAGCAGACCATCTCAGCCCATCACCAGAAAGCATAGAAACCTTCAAAGGATGTTGAACATACATTCTTCTAAAGCTTCGGGGTGGATTCAGGCACGTCCTGTCCCCAGACAGCTACACATCTCAGTCTCTACACCTCACCTATTTGTGAAAAGGACGCTGTGAGTCCAGTTGCTTACTTCATGTGCATTCTTTCATCAGGTTTCCTTCAAATCTAGAGCGTTGCCATTCCCAGTGACACTGTACTCTCTAGAACACTGGGAGAACTCTTTATGGTCAATCTCATGGCTTCCAGTGTTGTTGAGTCCCCATCATTTCTCAAATAGCAAATGGAGGCTAAGTGATCTCTTTCAGAGTTGTGCTCGAGAAATGTCAGTCTCCTGAAGTGCTTCAGCCCTGAGTTCTCTGAGGGTCACCGGCACAGGTGGACATCAAGAAGAGTTCCTAGAGTCCCATCCATGTGGAATAGGACATGCATGAGAGAGGAGGTGGCTAAACAACAAAAGGTAAGGAGCAGAAACAAAACCTTACTCTGGCATTTAACACATGACATCTGAGAAGGACAGGTGCACTCAGCGTGGCCTCCACACCAGCAACACATGCACACTTCTGGATTCCATTTCAGATTTAGTGATGCAGAGACTATAGAAGGGCTCAGAAACATGTTTGAACCAGCCTTTCAGGGGAGTCTGGCTCATGCTCAAGTCTAAGGATCATGGGCTAGTGCAGGCATAGCTTTTATAACCCCCTCCTCTATGTATGTATGTTTGTGTGTGTGTATGTATGATGTATGTATGTTTGTATGAATGTATTATGTATGTATGTAGATGGGATATGTAAGATCTCTTTGATGACTTGGTGTTGAAGATGAGATGGTCAGATAATATCAGAGGTGTAAGACTTCAAAGGATATATAGGAGTTTCCCAGGAGACACAGAGAGGAACCTTGCAGAAAGTATGTATGAATAATGCTGTACCGCACAGCTGAAAAACTGGCAGATGGAAACCTTGGGGGAGGCTGGGGCGAGAGGGGGTTGGGTTTGAGCACTTGCTGTCTGTTTCTGTCCCAACAGTCTGATTCTTTTTTTCTCTCCAGCGACTGCTTCCCCCTCTTTCCCAGTTCCAACCAACCTCCCTTTCCAGCTCTCTGAGCTCCAGCACCAGCCAGCCATGCTTCTTCCTTCCATTCTGTCTTCCAGTCCTTCTCCGCCATGAGAGTCTCACCCGTAGTTCTGCCCGTTATCTCGCAGATCTTGTAATAGTAACACCTTTGTAATAGTCTTTCCCACTGTTCAGTCATTTTGCAAAACCCATCTTAGCTCTTCACCTTGACCCATTAGCCTTCTCAACTTTTTTTTAACAGCTAAAAATCCAGAGTTCAGCATTATGCTAAATTCTGCTTTTCTGCACTTGAGCAAGGACAAGTACCCATTAGTATTCAAAAATGATTTATTCTTGTATTTTCCTCCTAATGCTTCCTTCTAATCAAGAGGACAGAGCAAGGGGGTCCTATGATGGGGGCATCCATTAGACATGACTATCATCTTGTGGTTCCTGGAATCTCCCAGGGTCAAGTGCCTTTTGCTTGGATACCAGATTTATCAAGTGAATAATGTGGTCCTTCTGGCCGGAGCTCTTTTTAGATTCTAGCCACAGGAGCACTGCTACTTCATCATCTTAGACACAGGAAACCACATGCCTTGGCTTTGGAATTCTAAAACAAACACGTCAAGCCCTGATGCTCTCTCTCTCTCTCTGCCCAGGTGTAATTAGAAGATTTTGTGGCATTAGAAAGGGGAAGGGGAAGTAACAACGGTCAGAAAATGGAAAAGTAGAAGTCCATGATGATCTGGGGAAAAAAGCATATATCCATTGCGGATAGATTATGCTAAGAGGAAGATGGAATTTACTATCATTTTTAATGCTCTGGTCTTTGCTAGTCATAGAAATTCTTGGAATAAGAATAGGACGAATGAGATAATGTCTGTTGGAGACAGTGCTGGGTGGGCTATCTGCATCATGTCTGCTGCCATCATGGTAAACAAGTCCAAAGACTAGAAGCCAGTTTTGCTTAACATGAACAGCCTGGATGCCCACTGCAGGATGGAGAGTGGGAAGCTGCTAGACTCATTGGAGGACCACATCACTGGGCTCCCTGAAAAAGCATCACCCAGGAATCTGAGGTTACTAGCTCCCTGGCATTTCATTTTAATAAACATTCACACCGTCATTATTAAAAAATTGGTCCTAGAAACAAAGTTAGGGTTCCAAGATGCTTTATAGCATCATAAAGATTCATTTTTAAAAATGTGTCTTGAGAGAGTTGGGGAAATGGCTGCGTGGGTGAGAACACTTGATATACAAGCACGAGGACCTGAATTCAGATTCCTGCTCTGTGACTAGAGCTGAGCGTGGCAGCAGGAAAATGTGTGACCTCAATACTGTACATGTGAAGATGGGAGGGGGGCTTCTTGTGACTTGTAGGCTGCCAGGCTAGCTCAGGTCCATCGAGAGACTCAGTGATAAAGGACATCTAATATCCTACTCTGACAATCTCACCTACCCACAGGTATGTTCACTCCCTACTCCCAACTTACGTGTTCACCAGGCACACATACATGAATGAATGAACAAGAGAGTAAATGAGTGGGTGGGTCGCTAGTCCTACCATGAGAGAAGGTTGGGCTTTTGTGAGTTGACTGACTCAACCTTATTCCTTTCCAGCTCACTCACTGTTCTTCAGGGTCTACTCTTGTTGTTGCTGCTGCCTGATTCCTTTTTGCCCCTATAAAAAAAAAAGATAACATAACTTCTCGCACCCATGGGCTGGCTGGGTTTGTGTGCCCCAAATTCAGAGTCTAAGCCAATGGGAAGGTGTGTTTTTTCCCTGTCTTACTTTTTAGTTTCTTTCTTACTCTCCTCCTCATGCTACCCTCAGCCTTTCCTCAGCTCAAGAATTAAAAACAACTTACCCTGCCCAGTGACCTCAAAGGATACCTAATATAGGGGCTATCCAAAGAGCAGGTCTGAGCGCCAGATTCATTCAGCAGAGAGTCTCACCATAACCATCTCTGATTCGACTTTGCAGCACCTTAGCCAAGAGATAAATCACCAGTGATATGCCTGAGTGTGCCCGCGACTAGACCCTGCAAACAGTCATTTCTCTTGCTGCCAGATGGGAGAAAGCCTTCTGAAATCCCCGAGCATCTGAAGGCCTTGCCACTTCCCAGGGAGTTGTTGACATACGGGTTTTTCAATTACTGCAGCCCAGTGTGGTCCAAAGGGAGAGTGAAAATCTTCCTTCTGAATTTCTAATGAATGTTCCTTTCTCACCTTCTAGGGCCTCCTCTGGGAGGCTGGGTGGGTTCTGGATAGAGCACAGCTGGCCTCTCTGTGTGAGCACTGCCTGGGAACGGTGTGATCCCAGGCCTGACTTTGGTGCAGCTCTGTAATGAGCTGAATAATTCGAAGTGTTGAATTATTCACAACGCTGCCTCTGCTCACCTGCAGAAGGCACCAAGAGGCTACTGAGAGCCCTTGCAAAGAAACACAGACAACCTGGGCTGGGGGTCTTTTACCTAAGTCTCCCTCCTGCTTCCAGGAGCTCTGGATGGGTCTGTGAGAAAACTTCCTACTCTGCCATTGCTCTGTTCACTGGATACTAATGGTTCGAACCAAACACACACACACACACACACACACACATTTTTCTTACTGAGGCAGGACAACCTAGAGCTGACTATGGCCTTGACTCCTGGCAGTCTTTCTGTCCTTCCTTCTTGAAAGCTGAGACCACAGGCCTGAGCCACCCTTCCCATCTTTCCTGGACCTCTCTTCTCTGAACTCTGTGAACTTGAGATTCCCCAGGCCTGATAGCAAATCCTTGCTTGGGAGGAGCTTAGGTTAAACGTGAGCAATTAAAGCGTTCCCAGCTTTAAAATTCTCTTTGTTGACATTTTAGCTTTCACTGGACTTTCTTCTTGCCCCATCTTAGCCAATAGCTGCTGGCCTGCTAATTAAGGTCAAAGTTTACCATTGTCCAGATAGCCTTCTAGGCTTGGTGCAAAATGCAAGACTCCTTTCACTGACTTTGTATAGGGAGTTCAAAAACCCTCACATCCCTCTACCAACAGAGTGTCGCAGGTAAGAGCCCTTTCAGCTAGCACTGAGATTCCCGGAATGGCTCCCCATGCTAATGAGGCATCTCTGTACCTTAAGCCTTTAGTCAATGGCATTTGCCCATCCTGGATATTCCTACCCCTGTCCCCAAAACTATACAATCCTTGAATCACCGCAAATAAAGCTGATCTGCATCTCCTCACAGGGTTTCCTAATTTCCCCCACCCCCTGCCATCAGGGTCTCTGCTCCCTTTGCCCTTGTGGACCTATATAGGCCAACAAAAGGATCCCTGGGGGCAGGGAGGGTCACAAACAACATGTGGGAATTCTGTGGAGATGTGTGTGCATGGTAGTGGTGGCGAGATATAGATAGAGACAGGGAGGGTATGTAAGGTCAGAGAAGTTGGAAGGCTCTGGCTTCCCTTGTATTATGGCATGGAGGCAATTTGAAGTACTTTATAAGGAGCTAGTGAGAGACAAGGGGACCTATAGTGCCCTGGTTTCCCTCTGAGCCAGATGTTAACCTTGCTTTGGGGTAACAAGCAGATTTGCCCTGCCTAGATGTGGTCTTGATGCCTAGCTGACTCCTGTCAGCATCCTCAGCTCTGCAGGATGAGGACTGGAGGCTTTTATCTTAGCCCCTGATGCTGTTTTCCAAAGTCCAAGGCAGTGCTTAATAGACATACCAAGATCCACAGCCGGGGAGTGTAAAGCCATTTCCTATAACTTTTGTAATGGAATTTGCTGACTACTTAAAAAAAAAAAAAAAACCACAAAACAATTCATAGCATCATAGCTTAGATCTTAAATACCACCCTCAAGATCCTATAGACTGAAGGCTTCCTTGTCTGTCTGTGTCACTATCAGGAGGTTGTGGAACCTTTAGGAGTGAGGCCTGGTGATAGAAAGATACAATTCATTAGGGGCATGCCCTTGAAGAGGATCCTGGGACTGGTACCTGTTCCTTCTTTCTGTCCTTCCCACCTTGGTGAAGTGAGCAGCTTTGCTCTATCATGTGCACCAGGCCATAGCCACAGCCCCAGCCACAGCCCCAAAGTGATGGGAGCCAAGTGACCAGGGACTGAAACCTTAGAAACAATGAGACAAATAAACTTTTCTTTCTTTTAAGTTGATATATATATATATATATATATATATATATATATATATATATATCAGTTCAGTTCAGTTCAGGTCAGTAAAAAGGCTGACCAATCCATGTTATCCCTAGAATAGTGTTCCTGTATTCGGATATGCTTTCCAGCATAGGAAAGGGAGTTGAGTTATGATGGCTGGACTAATTATGTGAATATCACTCCTTACAGAGTGAGTTCTGTTGATACAAGGCATTAATTTACAATTTACCACATGAGATACCATAAGGGAGAAAAAAAAAAACAGCACAAACAGAAGATGCAACCGAAGAGCAACAGCTAGAGATAATAATGGGATTTTCTCATACCAGTTTTGATGAGATGCAGAGGCTGTGTGTGGTGGGATCCTGTGTAAGAGAGCTGTGACCTTACTGTACAGGATACAGTGCAGGATGTTCTTCTCACAGATGGCCTTCTAGAAATAATTGCATAAACCACACACTTGAAAGCAAGGGCATGAAGGGAATACCCTGGCATGTCCACATTATCTCTGTGGGAAACACAAAGGCCTGTGAGGAATAGTCTTGGCTTTCCCACATGACCAAAGATGCTAAGACATAGCATCAGCTGGTCCTCCTTCCCGGTACTTGTATTTGCTCAAGCTAACTGTAAACCTCACCTCCTGTTTTACTTGCTTTAATAATAAAAATGAGAAGTACTTTGTTTGCACTACTCTTGCGCTCAGAAGCCTGGAGTCACCTGATTTTTCCCCACTCAGATCTTTAGAATATATCCTTCAATCCTTTTGACTTAGCCTCATTCACCAAGGGATAGATAAATTGGCAGTGTATAAAGTTGCTTTTCTGGGCTGAGGCTGAGTTAAGTGAACAAGAATGCTACAATCTATTAGTGATGCCTGTTGTGGATAAAGGTGGGAAAGTTCCACAGCCTTTGATATCAGTGATCTATAGAATAGAACGCTACCTGAAATTCTCTAGGCTGGATCCAGACAAGATCTATCGCTGATGTCTGCTAGAGATGAGGGTAGGTGAGCTTGTCAGGGATTTGTATGCAAACTGGATGTATGACTGTTGTGACCAACTCGATTTTCCATGGTTTTGTTTCTTTTCTCAGACTTCTGACCCAGGGGAAGGACATATATCTATTTTCAAGCCCACAAGGACGGATTCCCCCAGACTTTCCCCGTTGTGCTCTATGGTAAGTATAAGACCCTGGCAGGAGACTAGGTGAGCACTTGGTGTTCTCCCATTGAGCCCCCTGATCTTCTGGATGTGTGGAACTTGCTTTTGTTATAATAAAGCATGGGGGTAGGCATATCTCCCACTGAATTCTAAAATTCTGTAATTCCATCACAGGGTAATCCTGAGGACCTTTCAGTAGTGACACACTGACATTTGTAGCAGGCTTGGAAAAGACATTTTGGTTTCTATTTCTATCACACACAAAATGGTCTGTTCCTTTGTTAGCTCTAGACCTTCTTTGCTAAATGCCCAGAGAGAGAGAGAGAAACAAAAGGACAGGGAGGGAAAGATTGCCTCAGACACTCAAGAATCTTCAAATCCCTCACTAGATGAAAAGCAAATTAAGGATCCTTGACAGGTTAAAATCAAGTACCTGGGGTGTCTCTACTGGAGCAAATGAATTTTCAGTTTAATAACTTCCTTACAATTCCCCTGATCACTCTCTTCTGTGATCCTTTCGATGGCATAAGCTTATTTCTGGTTTGTGTCATGAGTTTTAAATATGCCAGTGGCTTTTAATTAAATCCTTGTTTATTATGCAGTTAATGGGCTAAGACTAATGACCAAAGGAAAAAAAACAAGCTTTCAGTCATATGATACTTGAGAAAAATAATAAAGTGGTTTATTCAAGGATGAGCCAGCATAAATGCCATTTCTCCTATTTGTTCTCCTACATGAGTTCTGGAATGATTTGGAACAGTCAGTCACTCTGCCTGGGTGCATCAAGAAATTACTATAAATCTATCTGCAGGAGCTGGGAGATCCAACATCTCCCTCTAGCCAAGAGCTACTGCGAAGTCTGGGCACTCTGCCATCTGTAACTCCATCCTTGATATTTGAGATGACAGATCTTCAGGGTCACCTTCCTCCCTTTTCAGTGTGGAAACAGAAGTCAAGTGTTCACTCTGGGAGCTCAGCATGCACTCGCTCAGCGCATTCCCAGCCTTACTGCTCCTGCTCCTGACGTCTCCACCCTTCCCCCTGCCCAGATTCCTAACAGTGAATTGGACTTAAAGACTTGTGTCTCCAGTGCTCAGATCTGCAGTAATGCTGGGTGACCGTAGGATCATTCCCTCAGTTGGTCTGCACTGCATTTTTAAAACCTGTCTACATACAAAACAGGAATAATAATAGCATGTCTGAGTCTACTTAAGGGAGCTGTTCATTCAATCAGTTATAGAAGCAAGGGTTCAAAATGGAAAGAAGAGGATTTTGCCTACCCAACGATGTAGTTTCTTTGGCCCTGGGAAAGAAGGTGACATAGGCTGAGAACTGGATGGTTGGGATCCCATAAGGAGTATAGACAACAGTGACCCTGGGGCATAGTGGTGAAAGTAGAGGTTGACTTCCAAGTTGACCATCAGAATGTTTCTCATTCTGCTTACTTAACCCAGGACAGTGACCTCAGACTTCCTTATTGGTCATGAAGGAGGAAGGACACATAAGACTTGGTTCTGATGATGATTTTGCAGTCCCAACTCTCAGAGGCCCTAAGCCCATGGTCCTGAAGATTCTATGGAAGGAATTAAATGGTTCTGTAAGATGGAAAACCAAACATCTTATTTTCGCAAACCTCTCACTGAAATTAAGTTATTTTCTTCAATTATAACGTGAGCCAAACAACAATAGTTTTAGCAGAACAGGTCTCTCTCTCTCTCAACACCAGAAACAGAAGATGTTTTCATGTGGCATTGTGATTGTTTCTCATTCTTTAAAACCTCATTCATTCTGATTGCTGCTTTGAAATTGCAAAAGTTATTAGGCCAGCTGCCGGAGCTGGCTGAGTTAATAAAGGAGCACATACATAACATTATATCATGCATTTTATTAAAATATTTTTTTCTACTTCAGTATAATTGGTTTCCTTTGAGATTCTGGGTATGTATCTAAAATCACTCTATAAGGGATGGCCAGACGCCACAGCCTAAGAAGGTTCATTCTGCCTATCTATCTATCTATCTATCTATCTATCTATCATGGCCTCCTAGGGCTGCTGAAGGCCTGGATGTGAGTCCTGGGCTCAATGTGACCAGGCGTCACCTCAGTGCTCTGAGCTTCCATTTATGACTACAAAGACCAGAGGCTAAGTACCCATATGGTTGATGAGGACATCAAATAAAATAACAAATGTCACGATGCTTTGTAAACTATAAAGCTCTATGCAAATCCCCAGCAATGACAGCCATTCTAGGCATTTCTTGTTTAATGTGTCTAGGGTCAAGACAGTGATGAGAGGCGAGCTGAAAGTAAACTGTCTAGAGGCCAGGTGCTTTGTGTGCAAAAGCGGGAGAAGAAAAGGCACATGGAGCCAGAATTACGGGACATTTCTGTGCTTGCTTAAGGATATGAAGGAAGCAGATAGATGGGGTAAAAATCCCTGTTTGTTTCGACTCTGAGCTGAGGGTCACAGTAAATTTGTAAAATTCTATAAATTTCAGTGTGCTGCTCTGGATAATGGGGACAATAGGAAGTAGTAGCTATCCAACTAATAAGTAGAGAGACTTGTGAATTAAAATTAAATCATACTTAACCCTGGACTAGCATGTAGAGTTTTAGCATGTAGAATTGTACCATCGAGTGTTTAAGAGCTGTAGTTAGACACTTTTCTGAACACAGTATTCTTTTTAAAAAGTGTGTGTGACTCATGTGTTTGCTCAAGTATTTGTGAGTGTGCAAGTTCCACAGCATACATTTTGGGGTGAGAGTACCACAGGTGACAGTCCGCACCTTCCACCTTGTTTGAGATAGGATTTCTTCTTCACCACTGTGTCTACCAGTCTAGCTGGCCCAGGGCCTTCTGGGGATTCTCCTATCTCTGCCTCCATTGTGACCTAGAACACTCTACTATATAGATTCTGAGGCTCCAAACCCAGGTCTATCATACTTGCAGAGCAAGCACTTTCCTCATTAAGCCATGTCCCCAGCCCCACATTGCCCTTTCCATGTCCCCAGTCCCACACTATTCCTTAATCACTCGATACAGAACAAATGAGAGAGAAGAAGACTCGCAGTGGGGCATCTACACGCTAGCCTCCACAGCTGCAGGCCCAGAGATTTGTTTTCTAGCACCTTGTCTTAGCGGACCGTTCTGAACAGTATCTACAGAACCTACAGCTGGCCCTCACCTCTCATCAGCTGAACTGTGAAGGGCACCGGCCTCCACAGTGCCACGGAGAACCTCACTACACTCGAATCCTCTTGGCTGCAGTGGTCAATTTTGTGTATGGGGACTTTAATCTTAAATTAATTAAAATAAATACAAATCAAGGAAAAATAAAAACACTATTCCATACTTGCCCAAGTCTCATTTCCATTGCTCAGGAGCCTGATGTGCTTTGTGCTACCACAGGGTTCTAGAACATGCCATCGTGTGCAAATGTTACAGGGCAGGGCTGCGGTGCTGACCACCGGTGTGTCCAACCTTCCCACATTACCATACAGCTTTGTCATCTACAGAGTTCACACTCCAGAACCTCACACTTGAAGTACAAAAGTAATCTTTAAAAAAAAAATCTCATTAATCTTTTAAGTAAGGTTCTGATTTTGTGTTACACGGATACATGAGTTGCAGGTTAGAAACCCTGGATAGTTTATGTTAAACAACAACAACAACAACACTCCTCACACCCCAGCCCCAGCCCATCTAAATCTTAGCAAGCTCAACCCACTGGCATGTGTAGGGATTTCAGGAGCAACAGAACTGTGGAATGGTTATATACTAAAAGTGGGGAGGTTGTTAGATTGTCTTACAGGATATGGGATATGTTTTATGTAGTTCAACAATGGCTGCCTTCACATTGGAGAAGTTGAGAACCAGTAGTTGCTCAGATCTGTGAGGCTGGATCCCTCAGCAGTCCCAGTCTGGCTCTGAAGGCCTGGAGCATTTCTGGAGAGCCCACGGTCTTCAGTCACATTGCAAAGCCAAAGGGGTGGGGTTTGAATGTCAGTGAACAACACAGCAGCAGTGGTGGTGGCAGGAGCATGATGCCACAGGGTAGATGAACTTGCCAGCACAACATGAAGGTGGCAGGCAAAGAGCAAAAGTGTTTCCTTCTTAGACCTCCTTTTCATCTGAGCTGCCCTGCAGGGTCTGTCCACATTAGGGACTTCCCACTTCAATTAAACAGATCAGGAAAATCCCTCCCAGCTGTTCTTAACAGCTGGCCTGTTAGTTGATTCAAGATCCCATCAAGTTGAAAACCAAGGTTAACCATTACAACATGGAAGACCCATTTACATAGAGCATCAAGCTCTCTGGTGTCCTGCACAGTCTCTAGACGTCATGAGAATGGTCTGTGCAGGAATGAGTAGAGGCCACTGCATACTGGGGCATCATAAAGATGAGGCTTATAAATTTACTCTTTCCGCCTAAGAGAGTCTCTTTCAAATTCTTTTATTTGGAGATTTTCTATTATAGCACTTCAAATCTCTGTCTCTGTCTCTGTCTCTGTCTCTGTCTCTGTCTCTGTCTCTGTCTCTGTCTCTCTCTCTCTCTCTCACACACACACACACACACACACAAATTCCTCATTTGCCAGCATATTATTGACCATCAGTCATGTTATTGATTGGTAACTTACTGAAATTCATATCTCAGATGGTACTTAGGAGAGAAATGGCTGCAAGGGACCTCTAGCATCCCCCTTCCCTGCCTCTCATCACATACCACTACTTTGTGCTTCACAGAGAACTTTCTGTAAGAAGTTTTGCAGACCTTCTCTACTGTCTCTGCCTGCTGAGTCTAAAGTCAGCTGGAGGCATGGATGAGAAGACGTTCCAAAGCTTGGAGGGAGGGCACAGCTCTTCTTCTCTGCCAGATGCCTCTCTACAGCCTGTTTTCCCACAGGAACTTTTGGCCTTGGGCTGGAACATAAGCCTTGGGCTGGCTTTTATCCCAGCATTTCTCTTTTGGTAGCACTAAGGCCGGAAGCCCTCACAAAGCTGCCACAACCTGATTCGGCAGCTTATTTAGACTAGAACTCCAAGGCTTAGCCAGATAAAGTGGATAAGATCCCTCCCAGTGCCCAGCTGTTGTGACTCTTATCACAGGGGTGCCAAGGGCATCTTACTCCTGGGCACTCACAGAACTAATATACCAAATTTCCATTTTTTTTTGCCTCACTGTTCATCAGTATGCCCTTTAAAATCTTGGGGGGGGGTCCCTTTCTCAACAAACCACAGTAAGGGCCCTGAAATCTGAAAGTGTTCTTCATTGTCATTGGTGAATACCATTGCCAAGACTGTGGGAATGGAACAACGGGTGACTCCCAGATCTTCCAGGCCAATATCCATAAAGACATCCTCCTGTAGGACCATTCCCCAATGTTTGCTATCTCACTTGCCTTCCTCCCCACTAACTCCCTCCAGATCTCTTGACAGCTATGTAAAGCCATGTTAGCCCAGGCAAGGCAGACTAATTTTAAGCCAAGAGCAAGTAAAAATATAATTAAGAAGGCAATCTGTTTCCCCCCAAAGTATACAGTTCTCTGTTGATTTGTGCGTTTTTTAAGTGTCAGTAAAGACAAAAGACAAGCATTTGTCAATAAAGATACAACTGCTCATTTGTTTGTGGAGCTTGCAATTAAATACAATAGCTTGATGGGTTTTTTTTTTATTATTATTATTTCTTCTTGTTTGAGACAGAGTTTTTCTGTGTAGCCCTGGCTGTCCTGGAACTCACTCTGTAGATGAGGCTGGCCTTGAACTCACAGATCCACCTGCCTCTGCCTCCTAAGTGCTGGGATTAAAGGCATGTACCACTATGCCTATATTTAAAGATCTATCTATCTATCTATCTATCTAATGTATATGGGTGTTGTGTGTGCATACATATCTGCACACCAGAAAAGGGCGCACGTAGGATCCCATGGAACCATAGTTATAGAAGATTGTAAACCATCATGTGTGGGCATTGGGAATGGAGCCCATTACCGCTGAAAAAGCAGCCAGTGCTCTTCTCTTAACCAGAGAGTTAGCTCTCTAACCCCAGCTTGTTTTAGAAAAAGAAAGAGAAAAGAAAAGAAACAGATTCTGCTGCCCCATACCATCTATTTTGAAGGACAAGAGCAAAATGAAATCTTTGCCGGATGCAGTGAGCAGAGGAAAATAAAATCTTGTATGGATTCTGAGTTCTCTTTGATATGAAGAAGGAACCAGCATCTAAATTGCCCACAGGGGCAGGGTGGAGGCTGCTTTTGCTTACTGTTAGCTCAGCACTTTCCTGTTGCCCAGAAGAAGCCAAGAGAGTAAGCTTTCCCTGTCCCGCCTCTCTTTCCAGAGGGTCCTCAATTCCTCTGTTTGCGCAGGTGAGGCAAGCAGGGCTATATCCTCAGAGCTCAGGGGCCTTGCTGCCTAGGTCCCTCTTCCAGAAGCTTGTTAGTATGCCTGCTCAGCTAGCAATCTGAAGAAGGTCGCCCTGTTCCCAAGAAGCCATTCAGTCATAATAGATATGGTTAGAATGATGGGCCAGAGGCTGTGGGTTAGGAAAACACATTAGAGAAGGCCCGAGACCGCAGTAATTAAGTGACACGAAGGAATGGGAGTTAATGAAATCTCAATTCCACCGAATGTGGCTCCACCACTCTCCCCTCTGCCTCCCTGCACAGCAGTCTCAGGAAGTGACAGGGAGGACTCTGGGGCTTGGGGAGCTGGTGTGTGCTCCTCAGGGAAAGGAAGGGATACCCCCATCCCATTCAGCTCTCCAAAGAAAGAAGGTATACTGGCTGATTTTGTGTGTCAACTTGACACAAGCTGGGGTTATCACAGAGAAAGGAGTGTCAGCTGAGGAAATGCCTCCATGAGATCCAGCTGTAAGGCATTTTCTCAATTAGTGATCAAGGGGGAAAGGCCCCTTGTGGGTGGGATCATCCCTGGGCTGGTAGTCTTTGGTTCTATAAGAAAGCAAGCTGAGCAAGCCAGGGGAGGCAAGCCAGGAAGAAACATCCCTCCACGGCCTCTGCATCAGTTCCTGCTTCCTGACCTGCTTGAGTTCCAGTCCTGACCAATTTTGGTGATGAACAACAATGTGGAAGTGTAAGCTGAATAAACCCTTTCCTCCCCAGCTTGCATCTTGGTTATGATGTTTGTGCAGGAATAGAAACCCTGACTAAAACAGATGGGGAGGCAGGTACACTAAGAGTCCCCGTTGCTGGCTTTCCCATATTCTTTGGGATCTTGAGGTATAAGTATGGACTTGTCTTTCTAGGCTTGTTTCAGAGTTTACAAGTCAAGAATCCTATTCCTAGGCTATTTCAAAGAATACAATTCTTTTTTAATTTTTCATTTTTCATTTTCCATTTATTTTTTTATTCTGTGAAAGTTTCATATCCCTATATAAAGAGTTTTAGACATTTGGATCATTGTCCTGTCTCACCCCATCCCTTCTCTTATTGAAACCCTACATCTGACTAGTTCCCTCTTCTCCTTTTATGATGTGTGTTTGTGTGCCTGTGTGCATGTATATGTGCCTGTATGTATGAAGGGGTCTGTGTGCATGCATGTGTGTGTGTTCCTGTGTGTATTGGGGGTCTCTCTCTCTCTGTGTTTGTGTGTATGTATTGGGGGAGGATCTATGTATGTGTTTCTCTGTGAGTGTGTGTGCATCTGTGTATGTGTCTATACCTGTTCTGGGAGGTATGAGAATGTAAAATACTAAGGTTACACTCAACCCCAGTAGGCTAAAACAAGGCCTCTAGAAGAAGCCTGACTGGATTCCTCATCACCCGAGCAGGAGGAAAATGAGGCCTGTGTCAGAGAGAACATACTTTGATGATTGAAAGAATAAATGTTCTTCTGGCTAGAATGTAGGTACCTGAAAAGAAATACTGAGAGTCTGAGAGAGAGCTTCTAGCAGAGATGACAAATAATGACACCCTATACTTCCTCCAGAGGCCTTAGGGTACATTGGGGTTGAATAGGCTAAGACACATGTTATAACTAGGATGAGCCCCAGAGGGCCTGTAGAGGGCTGAATCGTAGAGTGCTCAGGGCATAGGCAGAGGAGGTGGGGGTGGGGGGTGGAGTTGGGGGGGTATAGGGAGAGGGTTGAGGGGAGGGCTTGGAGGAGTGAGTAGGGATCGGGCCATCAAGCCAGTAGGAAATTAGATGGCATTCTAAGGACATAATCAGATTTCTCATTGAGAAGAACACTCTGGCTTCAGGCATAAATAAAAGAGGACCCGGCAGTAAGGAGACCACAGGAGTTGGGGTCAATAATGGATACCTTAGTAGTAGGGAGGCAAAGGGGTTAAGAGATAAGAGGGAAGTGGCATAGGACAGGTAAGGTGATCTAAAGTGATTTTTTTTTTTTTTTGAGGACCCTGTAGACTACAGAGAAGAGTCAGGCAGGACCTCAGAGGCCTACTGCTGCCCCTCCCAGGTTACTTTAGAGCACAGCGTTGCTGCAGAGGGATGACTGCAAATAGTTTCCCCAGCCCTCACTTTTCCAGTGTATCCACACTCACTGCACATCTTCACTCCAGGATAATGGTAGGTTGGTTTATGTCTATGTAACTCTGCCATCACAGTGGAGGTCACAACTGAAGTGACATTTACCCTGGTACATACCCAGGGGCCTGCTTGGGGCTCAGTCAACCTGGCTCAGCTGTAGAGGGGATGCTCCTGGGCCTTTTCTGATGTCAAGCTCTGTAGTTTGTTGGCTTCTGATTCACCTGGCAGGGGTTCCTTCGGGATCATGGCTGGACTTTCTAGCCAACCTGAAATTGTACGTTGAGGGTTATTTTTGTGCATAGGAGCCTTCTCTGGGTAGTTTATTTATAGCTATCCCATTCTTCTGAGGAGTTTATGGTCCCCAAAAGCTCATGGCCCATTGGATTAGACTCTGATTTTCAAGGGTGAAATCTTCCTGGCCAATTCCCACTCTCATTATCACCACAATCTCCTGATGCTAATGGCCCATCCTGTCACATCGACAGAAGGAATTCAAATAAGCATTTCTCTGTTGAGCCTGTCCCCCTAGAAAACCTGTACTATTCTCTATATCATATTTTACAATGTCCAGCCTACAAGTTATTATTTAACTGGAGGAAACAGCTCATTATCTGAGAAATCCCTGTCACTTTATGATGCTGAAGCCTACTAGACATTTGTCTGACTTCAGGCCTTCTGACCTGACAACCCCTTTTTAATGACAGACAGCTGCTGACTTTGGTTGGGTGCTTATCATAAATCAGACTCTTTGTTAAGGGCTTACATTATCATCTTTAAACCTCTTAGCAATGCTATGTCTACACCAGTGTTGTCTCAAGTTTTAAAAAAGGAGAGTTGGTATGGAGCTCAGAAAGTAACAAGGGAAGCAGCATCGTGACATTAGTCAGGATTTTAGAGCCCCCATCCTTACTTCCAGTAAACCTCTGTGTCCATCGACTCCGCTTCCCTGGTCCTCCAGGGAGGTCACTGCTCCAGTTTTCCAGTTCGTTTCGCATCAGTAGCTTCTCACTACGTCCCTTCTGAAAACAATAAGCAGGACAGGTCCAGGGGAATAGGACTAAAACCACCATCTTTCACAAAATGGTACTTTGGAAGAACAAAGCCAATTCTCCTTCTACCCCTCCCCAAATCTGCATCTAGTTCTAGTTCTAATGTCTGAAGCTCCAGCATTAGAGATTAATTGCTTAGTAAGGGTGTCCTTTTCAAAGTAGGAATCGTCTAGGGACCTTAGCCAGGAATGCCAAGAGTATCCATAGTAACAGCCCCGAAAGATTGAGTAGCCCAGGGAGTCCCAGACAGTGTCTGTGGATACTCACAGGAGGAATTGCCAAAGACCAGCCAGCCACCTGGCTGCTGAAAGGAGTTTGGAGATGAGACTTATCCCTAAATATTCGGCTGCTAGACTCTCTGGATTGGTACTACCTCCACTGGGGGAGACACAGCCAGTGCAGTGCTAACCAATGCCAGTGGGACTTGTTTGCAGTTTCCCAAAGTAAGGTTAGGAAATGTCTTCTTTGGAGAGTACCCTGATCTTGAAAGGGTTGACTTTGGCCTCTGGAAAAGGTGACTCATTTGCTAACACATAGGGGCATGCAAGCAGTTAATGGAGAGCTTGAGGTCAGAACACTAGGCCACCTCCCCTAGGTACCAGGGACCAGCTACTGGCTTCTCCACAGCCCTGAGGACTATTGTTGGGTTTTTGTCTGGAGAAGACTCTGTTATGAGCTGAATCACATCTTCCCAGAGTTCTGTGCTGAAGTTCTAGTTCCCAGTGCCTCAGAATGTGACCGTACTTGGAGACGAGGTCTGTTTTAATGAGTGACCTTATAGGTGAAGGCAATTTGGACACAGAGACCTCATGCTACAGAAGAGGGTGACCATCGGATGAGTCAGCCAGGAGTCAGACACTTGCAAGCCAAGCAGAGGGGACACAGAGGAAACCAAACCCTGGTGCTTTGATCTTGGACATCAAGCCTCAGCAAATATTCGAGAACAGATTCCTTGGTCTAAGCCTGTCAGCCTGTGGTAGATTGTTTTAGAAGTCCAAGCAAACTAGTATAGACTCCCGTTTAAAGCCAGAACAATAGTCTCTAAAATGGAATGAGTCTAGGTGGTTCCTTGAGATGAAGGAGGAGAATATGGCAATATTCATACCTACAGATTTTCATCTAGTTTTAATTTATTTGTCTTATTCACTTTACATCCTGCTCACTGCCCAGTCTCCCCCTCCCACAATCCTTACTCCCATCCCTCCCTCCCCTTCTCCTCTGAGTGAGTGTGGGGGAGCCCTCCTGGGTATCCCCCACCCTGGTACATCAAGTCTCTGTGAGACTAGGCACATCCTTTCCCAGTGATGCCAGACAAGGCAGCTCAAGTAGAGGAGTATATCCCATGTACAGGCAAGAACTTTTGGGATAGCTCCTGCTCTAGTCATTCGGGACCCACATGAAGACCAAGCTGCATCAGGAGAGATGGCTGTGAGAATGAATTGAAATCTGCAACTGATGGGGGTAGGCAGGTGGGGGCGGGCATCTCCAGGATGAAACAGAGACCTAGCATAAGAGTCAATGGGGATGACCACAGCTTTGGGGATAAGAGACATCAACTCATCCATGAAACTTTTGACTCAAAATTGGTCCTCTCTACAAAAAAATGCAGGGACAGGGGATGGAGCAGAGACCAAGAGGATGGCCAACCAATAACTGGCCCAACTTGAGACCCACCCCATGGGAAAACAGCAGTCCTTGACACTATTAATGATACTCTGTTACACTTGCAGATGGGAGTAATCTAGTTCTTTTAATTTTGATTTCTCACATATACTCTAAAATGCAGGTAATGGAAGGCTATGGGAAGATATGCAAAAAAATATGAATATGTACTTACAAAGTAAGCAGTGAAGGAGCCTGGAGGCTGAGGCAGGAGGTCAGTTATTGGAACAGTTCTAAATCTCAAAGACAAATAAGCATAACTTCTCTTTTCATAATTTAAGTGCCCTAAAGAGTTTATCATCCATTTATACTCTTTCCCAGCATAAAAAGAAAGGAAAAGAAGAAAAAAAAAGAGAGAAAAGTTTGGGGAGCCAGCTATTCTTTGCCTCTATCAGGGAGATTTATGTTGTCATTACTATAATTGTTATCTATGAGTGTTTGTGAGTAATGGTTGGTAGAAATGTCTTCTATCGAACGGACGAGAGACAACAGAAAATCAATCCATTAAAATCTATGCTTTTCTTACGCTTCTCAATTTAGCTCCCCCTCCTGTTTTTTTGTTTGTTTGTTTGTTTGGGGTTTTTGTGTGTGTGTTTTGTTTCAGCTCTTGAATAAGGGATCTCATACTTCAGATACCAGAATCTACCAAAATATTAAACCCTAATACTATTAGAGGCAGACACCAGGCAGGCCTCTGCAACTTTCCCACACAGTCTCATCCATACCAAATTCTAGTTGTAGAGCTGATTTTGAAGAGCCTGGCCACACCACGGGAGGTGGACCTCCTTAAGTTCTGTCTCCAACCTGATTTATGACTCCTCCAAAACTTGTCAATGAAGCAGTTACAGCCTTCAGTGGTGGTACACACTTGCTCAGGAGGGTGAGGCCGTTGGGTTTTGAATTGCACGGTAACCTGAGTGTATCTCTAATCAGAGACCTCTATTAGAAACTGCACCTGACCTTCAGCTAAGATACATCACACGGGTGCCCTTGGGGAGATAGGCTTTAGGACCGTAGTTAGGAACTTAGAGTGTGAACCTTGCATGATGACCCTCATCATCATATAAAATACAACTTCTGTTATACTAATTGTACATTCTACCTTCTTGTTCAGGACACTGAACGACAAAGAAAGTTCTAGAAAAACCTGGGCTACTATCAAGACCCTGTTTCAAAGAAAGAAGGGGATGTGAAGGAAGACGAAGAAGTTATTTCTGTTACCTCATTTTGACTAAAATTTTTAAAAAGCTCTTATGGACTTGAGACCCTAGAACTCAAAAAGAAAGCCTGGCAGGCTCCTAATTCTCTGGAGGTCATGGCTCTCAGGCCTGACAGCATCCTCGCCAAGCTTACTCCTAGCTTTTAGACAAGAACCATTTATCTCCATTAAAGGAGGAAGATCCCTCCTGGGATGGCAAAGTTGCTTGCTTGACCTGGCTCAGCTGAGCTCAGACCCACTCACCATGAGGATCTCTGTGTGTGTGTGTGTGTGTGTGTGTGTGTGTGTGTGTGTGTGTGTGTGTGTGAAGTTCTTGAGAGTAACTACTCCTAGAAGATACTCCTGAAGTGAGAAAGACAGTTTCTGGTCTACTTGGTAGCTCTGCATTGAGCTTTGTCAATAGAATGTTAGAAGTGGAGAAAGTCGATGCTATGTTGGCAGTGTCCAAAGCTTCCCTTTGCTGCCAGTTAATCTCCTTCCATTGTTTAAATGTGTCCACAGGGACCAAGAGAGCAACAAATCTGCAAGAAGGGAACATGGGTCTGAGAATTAGCTGGAAGCCACTCACTTTCTGATTACCTATTGGGAGGCTGGCAGCGTGAATATTGAGGATGCTGTTTAGGACTTGGGCGTCACCTTGATCGATGTCCTACAGTGTCCCTGGGACAGAAGCATAGACAAAAACCTGTCCTCTAGGGGCAAGGCCTTTCTAGACTAATGAGGACATCTCTAGTCTGGTGTCCCCACAGCAATATGGGACACAGTCAATGCCAGGACAATGCTGGTCACACTCACAGTCACACAAATGGTCTTCTAGGTTTGCTCAGACAACACATGATAAGATTTGCTTCTCAGCTTCCTGAAATAAATGAAGTGTGGCCTTACAGGAAAGAGAGAATCAGCTCTGGTGTTAGATGCCAACTCTCCTATGTTCTGCGTGTGAGGTTGTGGTTTGGCTCTTGGCTTTCTCATTTAAAATGGGAACAGTAAGGTGTACGCTGTGGGCATTATCATGGTAGGGTAAAATGACCATAATGTGTGTGAATTAAGAATCTCTCACTTCTGTGAGCCCTGCACATTTCTGTCCCAGGAGGGCAGGAAGCTAAAATAACTATCTACTATGTTGTCCCTGTTGACAGCTGCCAGCCTTTGTAGTGTTCTTTGGCTGTAGCTGAGCACTACCAAGGCCTTTTCTGGGTTTCTTGTGCTCGGTAGTATTGAATATGTGTTTTTCTGGTGCTATGCAGCATCGGCAATAAGAATCAAGCATGTTTTGTAATTTTCCCTGCAGGGCTTCGGTCAAGGTGGCAAGAGGATGCATGTCAGAGGAGGTGATGCTTGAGGAGGACCTGAAGAAAGTGTGCAAATATGGTCACTGCATTAGTCAGGGTGCCCTAGAGAAATGGAACTGATAGAGCATATGTAAAACCAGCCCCTAATTATGCCTAACAAGATATAACTATCCACCTACAACCTCACACACACTATATGTTTTAGAATATGTGAGAAAGTTCCTTGGAAGACATTCTTTTTTATTATCAAAAAACTTTAATAGCTAACCACTAATATTGTCTCAATTGATATTATATTTACATGATACAAAAATCAAGGAAAGAAAACACAAATATATAAAATATATTTTATATTACATGTAAATTAAATATTATATAGCATAATCATATACATATATAAATGATATATTTATATATAATTCAATACATATTTATCATTTATATATTTATCAAATATATCATTTATACATTTAATATAATATATTAATTTATGTATTTATATATAGAGATAATCACTTATATAATTTATGTGTATGTATATATATGATTTATGTACATGTATGTTATGTGTGGGATTTATTAGAGTGGCTTAAAGGTTATGGTCTGACTATTCCAACAATGATAGAAAATTCAAGAATTTAATAATTGTTCAGTTTACAATGCTGGCCTTCACTGTATACCAGAATCCTGAAGAAGCAAGTTCTAACACAGTGAAGTAATGAACTTGCCAGTGAAAGCAAGGACAAACAGGCAAAGAGCAACAGCTTGCTTGCTTTCTTTTCTTTTTTAATGACTTTGATATGGGCTGCCACAGGAAGGTGTGGCCTGGTTTAAAGGTGGATCTCCCCATCTCAAAAGCTCTGTATTAAAGGTGGGTCTTCCTGTACTCTTCAGGCTACCAAACAAAAACAAAAAAACAAAGCAAAACAAAAAAACAAAACACCAATCCAGCCACAAAACCTTTGACCTATAATTTGTTCTGCCTGCAAAATACAACAGTATTTGGGCAACAGTGGCACAAAGCTTATGGTAGTAACCAACCAATATTTGATTTGACTTGAAGCTCACTCCATGAGACAAAACCATATCCAACACTACTTGGGTGACCAAGAACTAGAGACTAGATAACCCAGAGATGTAGGGTAAAACTAAATACTATTGGTCTAAAAGTAAAAAAGTCACAATAAAACGATCCCTAATAATATTCTACTATACTCATAGATCAGTGTGTTAGTCAGCCATCATCAGAGAAGCTACCTCCTGCAGTAGATGGGAACAAATACAGATACCTACAGCTAGACATTACATACACACACACACATATTACATACACACACATACATGTACAGAGGGTGGGGCAGCTCTAGATGGGATGTCTCCATCAAACCCCTCTCCCCAGAACTCATCGAACCCCATGGAAGAGTGAAAAAGCCAGAGAAGATGGAGGACACTAGGAGAAGAAAGCCTTCTAAACCAGCTGAGCTAGGTTCATATGAGTTCACAGAGACAGAAGCAGCAAGAATAGAGCCTAGACTGGTCTGTACAAGGTCCTCTGCACATATAGCTTCCAGTTTAGTATTTTTATGGGACTATGTGTGTGTGAACAAGTAGGTCTCTGGTTAGTGTGCCTTCTCTTGTGGCTCTTTTCAAACTGTTGGCTTGGCTTGTCAACTTCGATGTGTGTGTGTGTGTTTTAATTTTGTTATATTTTGTTATGTTTTTTGTTATCTTTTGGAAGCTTATTCTTTCCTAATGTGAGACAGAAAGGAAATGGATTAGAATGAGAGGGGAAGTGGAAGGAACTGGAAAGTATACAGGGAGGGGAGACTGTAATCAGGATATATTGTATGAGAAAAGAATCTATCTTCAATAAAAAAAGGGTGGGGTGGATCTTCCTACTTCAAATGACTCAATTAAGAAAAGTCCTTCCTAGCTGTATCCAACCGACTAGGTTTTAGTTAATTCCAGGCATAGTCAAGTTGGCATTGAAGAAGAGCTATCACAAGTGTACCCCTGTCAACTTGTCACACAATTATGTCTCCTTGTGCCATGTTTAATTTCCAAATGAAAACAATAGCCAGGCCACAATCACTGGCTCAAGGACAACCTCAAACAGTATTTATTTTAGAATGTGTAACAATGTTCCTTGAGGATCATTCTTTTCTTATCTCAAAACTTTAATATGATAAACACTAATATTCTCTTAATTGATGTTAAATTACATGACAAAGAAATCAAAGGTGGTGGCTGTGCATGCCTTTAATTCCAGCACTCAGAAAGCAGAGGCAGGCAGATCTCTGTGAGTTCAAGGCCAATCTGGTCTACAGAGCAAGTTCCAGGACAGCTAGGGCTCCATAGAGAAAGCCTGTCTTGAAAAAACAAAGAAAAGTAAAGAAAAAGAAAGAAAACAAGAAAATAAAGAAAGGAATCTAGTGAGGGAAATACAAATATCTGCACAGGCACATTCTTTTTTTTTCATATAAAACTTTTTTTATTACATCTTTTCCTCAATTACATTTCCAATGCTATCCCAAAAGTCCCCCATACCCTCCCCCCTACTTCCCTACCCACCCTTTCCCATTTTTTGGCCCTGGCGTTCCCCTGTACTGGGGCATATAAAGTTTGCATGTCCAATGGGCCTCTCTTTCCAGTGATGGCCGACTAGGCCATCTTTTGATACATATGCAGCTAGAGTCAAGAGCTCCGGGGTACTGGTTAGTTCGTAATGTTGTTTCACCCATAGGGTTGCAGATCCCTTCAGCTCCTTCGGTACTTTCTCCAGCTCCTCCATTGGGGGCCCTGTGATCCATTCACTAGCTGACTGTGAGCATCCACTTCTGTGTTTGCCAGGCCCCGGCATAGTCTCACAAGAGACAGCTATATCTGGGTCCTTTCAGCAAAATCTTGCTAGTGAATGCAATGGTGTCAGCGTTTGGATGCTGATCATGGGATGGATCTCCGGATATGGCAGTCTCTAGATGGTCCATCCTTTCGTCACAGCTCCAAACTTTGTCTCCATAACTCCTTCCATGGGTGTTCTGTTCCCAATTCTAAGGAGGGGCATAGTGTCCACACTTCAGTCTTCATTCTTCTTGAGTTTCATGTGTTTAGCAAACTGTATCTTATATCTTGGGTATCCTAAGTTTTGGGCTAATATCCACTTATCAGTGAGTACATATTGTGTGAGTTCCTTTGTGATTGTGTTACCTCACTCAGGATGATGCCCTCCAGGTCCATCCATTTGGCTAGGAATTTCATAAATTCATTCTTTTTAATAGCTGAGTAGTACTCCATTGTGTAAATGTACCATAATTTCTGTATCCATTCCTCTGTTGAGGGACATCTGGGTTCTTTCCAGCTTCTGGCTATTATAAATAAGGCTGCTATGAACATAGTGGAGCATGTGTCCTTCTTACCGGTTGGAACATCTTCTGGATATATGCCCAGGAGAGGTATTGCTGGATCCTCCGGTAGTACTATGTCCAATTTTCTAAGGAACCGCCAGACTGAATTCCAGAGTGGTTGTACAAGCTTGCAATCCCACCAACAATGGAGGAGTGTTCCTCTTTCTCCACATCCTCACCAGCATCTGCTGTCACCTGAATTTTTGATCTTAGCCATTCTGACTGGTGTGAGGTGGAATCTCAGGGTTGTTTTGATTTGCATTTCCCTGATGATTAAGGATGCTGAACATTTTTTCAGGTGCTTCCCTGCCATTCGGTTTTCCTCACGTGAGAAGCACAGGCACATTCTTAACAAAACACAACAGAAACGTCAAGTATAGTTCTCCTTTCTGCAACTAGTCATGTGACCTTCGCTGGTATTTATAACTTCCTTACTTTACTATCTATTCTGTATGTCTTCCATCCTCAGCAAACATCTCTGCAGGTCTTGGCTCTTTTCCTGGAGGAATGACCCATTTCTTCCTCCTCCTGAAGGGTGTGTGCCCTTTGTCATCTTGCCTGGGTTAGGCTGTTGTAGTTTCTCATTGACTATAATCACAGGACAAGGTAGCACCAAGAGCCTCCCTAAAGGATCTCCTGTACTCCAGAATCTTTCTTACTTCCATTGTGGATAACAATCAATTTTCTCCATCAATCACCACTCCTTACACAGTTATTCATTTATTAGCCTGTTGGCTTAAGGGTATCAGAAGCCAAAAGAGGCCAGAGGGTAGTCTAAGCTTCTAGTTCCACGCAGTGTTTATTGTGGCTCCTGGCATTTCCCTTTCTGGAACCAAAACTTCCAGGCCAGCAGAATTTAAGGTCGGGGAACAGGAAACAAAAAAATCTTCCTACTGGGTCTGGGGTGATAGTGAGTGGAACTATTCCCTTTTTCATGTTTTGATTCCTGAACCCATGGATCCTCACTGTGGGAGAAACTGTACCATATAATGGACACTGATATATACTGCCTTCTAGAGGTCGCTGCCCAAGCCCTCCAGGCTGCTGCCATCTAATCAGTGCTATAACTGTGTCTTCAAAAGGCCATTCTATCCTTCTATCAAGCCAGAGCTATTTCAGGATGGTGGGGAACATGGTAAGACTCATGGGTTCCATGAGTATTGGCCAACTTTTACACTTCTCTGACTATGAAGTGAGTTACTTGGCAAGAAGGAATGGTATAGAATTCTGTGTTAGTGGATAAAGCATTCTGTAAGACCATGGATGGTGGTTTTAGCAGAAGCATTACAAGTAGGAAAGGCAAATCTTTAACCAGAGTATCTGTTGCAATAAGAACAAATTCCTGGTATCAAAACCTGTATTAATGAGAGTTTTTTTCAAGAAACAAATACACACACACACACACACACACGATTTATTAGAACAGCTTACAGGTTATGGTTTGACTAATCCAACAATGGCTGTCTCTAGATAAAAAGTCCAAAAATTCAGTAGTTGTTCAGTCCAGAAGGCTGGATGTTTCAGCTAGTCTTCACTATATGCTGGAATCCTGAAGAAGTAGGCTCTAATGCCAGCGAATGAATTTGCCAGTAAAATTGAAGGCAAGCAGGCTATGAGCACAACTTCCTTCTTCCATGTCCTTTATATAGGCTGCCACTAGAAGGTGTGGCCAGATTAAAGGTGGACCTCCCCATCTCAAAACAAAACAAAACAAAACAAAACAAACGAAACTTGTATTAAAGGCGGGTCCACTTCAAATGATTTAATTAAGACAATTTCCTCACAGGTGTCCCTCTTGGGTTTATTTAATTCCACGTGTGGTCAAGTTGACAACTAAAAATAGCCACTGCTGTCATGTTCTCTGCTTCTGGTGACTTCTTAGTCAGTGTCTGTACAGCGTCTGTACGATGGCTGCAGGCTGTCTGTATGCTGGCTGTACAGGAGGACAGAAGGCTTATCAGGCTGACAGCAAGCCATTGCCTTTATTGTTTCCATTCTCTCACCAGTGAGCATCTTCATCCGCAACCTCAACTTTGAGGTGGACCAGAAAGTGAGACTCAGCAGAGCACAGAATTTCACAGTGCTTTTGTAGCATACATCAAAGCCTTAAGATTTTATGTATTGCTTGACTCAGAAGCTCCACTCTGGCAATTCATATGGAGGGATGCAGAACATATTTATATAAAGACTCAACTATATGGACTCTAGTGCTCAAATTCGCATGAGCGCAGACTGAAACAATCTTCATCCGTCAAAGAAATGCAACTAAATCCTATAAATATATTCAGGTAAATAATATACAGCCATATAAAACGACATTGTACAAGATATATATATGAACTTAGAAAGATGTTAATGGTATATATTAAGTTTAAAAATGAAGTTATAAAATAGTACATGCAACATAATGTTTATGGTATTTCTTAGAAAAGCTTAAAAAGAATGTAAAGCTATTATTAGTAATTATATTTGGCTTTTAAAGTTAAGAACAAGTTTTATTGTTACTGTGGTGTGGATGTGGTTTGAATATGTACCCCTAAGAGTTTCTGCATCGGGAGCTTGGTCCTCCTTATGGTGGCATTGGAAGGTGGTAGACCTTCAAGATGAAGCACCTAGTGGGAAGCAATTAGGTAATTGAAGGGGCTATCCTCAGTACTCCTTGTGTTGTGCTGAGTTGGTCCTTCTGAGAGCAAGTCAGTATGAAAGAGAAAGCCTGGCCTCTGTTCTTTGGTTTCCTGTCTGGTCCTGGGATCTCTTCATCTCCCACACCCTCCAACTGTGATGTCATTTACCAGGAGACCCTGCACGATGCTGTTTGAACTTTAGGTTTCAATACTCAGTATTGGAGCTCAATGCTCATTGAACTCAATAAATCTCTTTAAAAAGTACCCAGCTGTAGATATTTTATTGTAACAATGGAAAGTAGATGAATTCAATTGACCTATTTTTTTTTTTTACTTTTTCTCATTAATATACTCTGCTTAAAGAAAACTCATGCACATACACACAAACACTAAACACAGACACCTATGTCACTATTGGACATGAATGTTTGTAGCAGCCTTGCTCACAGTAGCCAAAATGTGAACATAATACAACTGTTCATAAACTAGTGATAGACAGAAAAAGTGTTTATCTATACAAAGGAGTATTGTGCACACATTAAAGGGGTGGCGTACTGATATGTAAAACAGCATGGAGGTAGCAGGACTGCATCCAGAGCTGACCAATCCCCAGAGACAACAAACAGATACCCTAAGAGTCTGTCTTCAATATGCAAACCAACCAAAAGAAAACCCACACCCCAACCTTCTTATTCATTGGTCTTTTGGATTCAGTGTTAGCTCCCTATCCTATGAGGGGACCAAACAACTAAGGACTTGAGTACCTCAAAGCCTGACCTGCCAAAAATATTCAAATTAGGTCATCCCAAACCTATTTCCCTGGCCCTGTACGTTCCTGTCATCAGAACCTGCTAGCGCACATCCACATTTCCATCACACCCTTTATCTTCCTGCACTGCAGCCTCTGCCTCCCACACCTCCTGGGACCTGTGATTGAACCCATGCTATTCCTTCAACACAGTCATCTGTGCCTGTGTGTCTTGCCAACTATGATGAAAACACTGCATGGGTGCCTTTAAAGCAGGTACTCCTGGAAGCTCCTCAAACCCTGACTGGATGCACTGTAAGAAGTCAAGTGACAGCACAGAAATCAGCAGGAACTAAGGGCAGCTTTTGAAACCACCAGACGCTTCCTCACAGGACAGTTAGGAAACACAGCTATCAGACATTTCTGCTCCATGGTGGGTTTCCATGGAGAGCGGGGTTCTGAAGCTCTGTATTGCATCTGCTTAGACACATACGAGTCTATGCACTTTACCTCCTTTTTGTCTCTTTGGTCAAGGGCATCTCAAGAAGTAAGAATGGGGTGTTTGGTTTTGTACTGTATAACAGCGTGCAACCCGGCAGAATCACAACAATACATGTTCATCCTCTCAGCCTTGAATTCTGACAAGGCACCTCAAACATAAAACAGGACCCACTGTGGAGGACTGAGTAACAACACGTAGCTCTGGTGCTGATCATTCAAACACACAGCACACAGCTCACAGGAGAATGCCAGCCCTGCCTGGCTAACACTTTAGACCTGCTTTTGTTTTGTTTTGTTTTGTTTTTGTTTTTAATATGGTTTTGTGTGTGTGTGTGTGTGTGTGTGTGTGTATGTGTGTGTGTATGTGTGTGTGTATGTGTGTGTGTATGTGTGTGTGTATGTGTGTGTATGTGTGTGTGTATGTGTGTGTATGTGTGTGTATGTGTGTGTATGTGGTGTTCTGGTGTGTGTGTGATGTGTGTATGTATATGTGTGGTGTGTGTGTGTGTGTGTGTGTGTGTGTGTGTGTGTGTGGTGTGTGTATATATGGTGTATGTGTGTGTGGTATGATTGTAGTTTACCTATGTGGGGTAGCATATGAGTGTATGTGGTATATGTATGTATTGTGTACACACAGGTGTGTATGGAGAGACACATGTCCATGCATGAGTGCAAAGACCAGACATCAGGTATCTTCCTGATGCAAAGACATCAGGTATCTTCCTGTATCACTCTCTGCTTATTCCTTCAAGATAGGCCTCTTGCTGCACATAGAGCTAAGCTGGCAGCCAGCAAGCTCCATCAGTCGTCTTGTCTCTACCCATTACACTATTGGGGTTATGGGCATGTGTCACATTCTCAGCATTTGCCATGGGTGCTGAGGATTTGAACTCATTTCCTCATGGTTGCTCAGTGAACATTCTTAGCCACTAAGCCATCTCTCCAGTTTCAAGACTGCCATTTTTAGTGACCGTTCTTAACACCAATGATAAACAAACAGTTGAGTTTGCCGACCACAAAAGTCGTCAAATCGTCTCCAAGGGTTTGTTTGATTTGGTGAAGATTGTACCCACACAAGAGAGAGGGGAGAGAAGCCTAGACGGTCTGCAGACAAACCCAGTGCTATAGGAGGCAGCCCTTCTAGGAAGTGCTTCTTATCTCATGGCACCAGATGCAAGAGTGCCGTGAGCATCTTGCCAATACAGAGAATCAGCCATGTCTGACTAGGTCTAGTGAGCAGGGATCAAACCAAACTGCACACCACCCCAAAGCAGCCAGGTCTACACTATTCTTGCTCAGAACTCTGGGCCCTCATCCCTCCTAAAAGGATTTTAATCAACAGGAAACCATAACCCTGAGTTCCCATGGTGCCTTCTGTCAGTCTACAGGTTCAGAGCCTTGCATTCCTTAACTCTGCAATAGGGGTGATGGTGATCATCACTAAACAGAAATGCTGGGACTATTAACATGCTAAGGCATGTACCACCTTCACATGCACCGATGGAAGAAAAGACAATACTCCAAGCTCCTTGGTCCTTGTTAGGCAACTGAGATCCTATTTTATCTTCCTTAAACAAATGAACAAAGGAAGAGGAGGCTGCAAACTATTTCAGAGGGTGAGTCTCTTTCTTTCTAAATAACATTTCTCCTCTGGCTGCATTTTGGATCACCTCTAATGTACATTTGTTTCCAATTTCCCTGCAGCCACTCTCCAGAACCGCAATGTTGGTTCTTTGTCTTACGGATATTTCATTTCCTCAATCACGTTAAATCAAACAAGCCTCCCATACCAGCAAACAGAACAGAGCAGCTCTGGGCCTCTGAACTAATTTGCACTGGTAAAAACTGATCAGGCCTTCCTCCAGTGTCTTAATTAGGAGTCTTAATCCCTTTGATTTAAAAGCAGAAGAAATAGAAGATATAGCTGGAAACCTATCATATTTATTTAATACAGACAAATAGGGTTTCCAAAGTCCATTTAATATACAACGTCAACAGAAATATATGTCCCTCTCTTTCTAATAAGTCTTCCAGGATAAAGCATGGTTCACGCTTAGATCGGAATCATTCGTTTTCATGTTCTCTTTCATTTAAAGAGACAGTTATTTCCAGCCCACTCTGTATTTCCAGAGGTTTTTTGACAGTCTTGCTTTCAATTCTCCTGGACCATAAGGAAAGAGTGGCACAGAGAATATATGCAATATTGCTCATTGAATTGTTTAAACTGTGATGAATTGGTGGTGGCGGATGGAGGCTGGAAACAGAGTAATCATGATTGTGCACTGTCTGCCCTGGGTGGGCCTTTGGGTACAGACACTGGCATGCATTCTGTGTAATGAGAATTGCTGTTGAACTCCAGCTAAGACAGCTCAGTTCTTGGGGAAACCAAAGGATGAGGTGGAGTTGCTTGATACAGCACTTCTGTGAGGGTGGTGATGTGTGCGTGCTATGTACTTCATGGCCACCTGCCCACGTCCATACTCACTGATGTCACCCAACCAGATAATCAGGGAAAGATTCTGGGTGGCTTGCTCGCTACAGGACTTCACGCGTGTAGGCATTGATTGAAAAGACAGACGAGGGTGCTGGTAACCAGGTGAACCCCAGGCTCTTCCCAAAGGATTTCATGTAGGAGGACAGGGGCCATGTGGACCCAATGCTCTACCCAGCCAAGTAGGCCACTTTTCTCTTACAGAAAAATACAGCTGCATCCCCAGAAATGAACTGCATCATCTTTAGAGGCACACCTCTGCTTTCCGAGGCTTCTCAGCAGTGAGCTAGCTCCATGGGTGCTTACTTCTGACATTCATGCCTTGGATGGTTCCAAAGCCAGCCCCAATACCAAAATGAGTATAGTTTCAAATGGTACTCACTCTGCCAGGCTTCAAGGGCTCAGATTCACAGAACAGGCAGCATCTTGCCCTTTTTCATGTAAAAGAAGGCAGCCTCTTCAGAGATGATTGGTCCTGAATGGGCCGTAGTTGACCTCTCTGTGCTGGTGAGACTTAAAAGAATTAGTTTGGTTAACTTTCAGTGATGTAGCTAGGAAACCTAAGTGGGAAAAATGTAATCTGGCTTTTTGTGTTTCCTTTTGTTTGTTCACGGTGCTAGAGATGGGTCTCAGGGGTTTGCCTATACCTGGAAGGGCTTGCCCACTGAGCTGTGTTCCCAGCCCTTTATAACACACTCTAGCATACATAGGCATACCAGTTTCCATGTCTGGACATCACTATCCTATCTCTGCCTTCACATACTCCTACAGCACTTCTGTAAGGCCACGCTCCTACTTTATAGAAAAAGCGAACCCAAATAAAACTGCCTAAGAAAGCAAGCTGTGCACACCGCTGGGAAAAGCGCTGCACCAGGGTTAGGCTGGGGCTCTCAGCTCTCAGACTCGAAAAGGATTTGGAGGAAACGCACTGGTTCTTTGTGTATAACTGGGAGCTTTCTAAAGGGCAAGGATGACAGATGACATTGGAAAAGCTAATCCTCAGAAATATCTGCTGCCCAAGCCCCTGCCGTTTTGTTAACAATATTGAATGGCATTGTCCCTTAGGGGATGCTCTGCTTGAGAGAAGATGAACTGCAAAAATCCACACCCTATCCAAGTGATCAGTAATTCCAAATGCCTTGAAATCTAAAGCTAACAAGATTTCATTGTTTACTACATCTTGGCACACACAACCATTACACACGCATAAAGCCTGGTGTTACACAATTATCTTATAAACTGGGCTTCCTCCTGTCCCTAAAGTGTTGCTCAGCTCTGCATCAGGTGGCAAATGCAGGAAAATACAACAACAACAATAACAACAACAACAAAAAAGCCTGGGGTAATTGTAGTTACTGCCTTGCCCTGGAGAACCAAGTAGGACTGGGGGTGTTTGGACAAAGGCAAGCCTCGTTTTCCCCAAAGATATTTCTGGTCTTCTGTAGCCCCATCCTGGGAAGAGAAGAGCCTCATAAACCTGTGAAGCAATCACAGATTGCCACGCCCAGCTGGCTATCAGCACAGAGTACTGTAATCCCTGAAGAATAATCTTGGTTTGAGCTACTGTTGGGCCCAAGGAAGTTTTACCCAAGTGTTTTTAATTGGCCAGACTGAGGGAAATTTGCTGCAGAGAGCTTGCTCCCACTAAGGGCATGTCTCTCTCACCTGTTTTGTTTGATGGGGTAATTGGGACTGTTTTAATAGATACCAAACAAAATAAATGGCCATTTGACAGGTGCTGAGTGAGAGATCAAATGGGTTTAAAGCAAGTGGCTGGACACGGGTTTGCTACTGTAGGAGCCCAGTGTGATCAAGAACCCAGGTTGCATAGGTCAGAGGGTACAGACCATGCTTGTAGAGACAATGGCTTGAGGGCTGACCTAATGCCAGAGCAGAGCCAGGACTGCCTGAGGCTGGGGCACATCCTTGATCTCACTGTGACCTCCTTGGCTTCAGTTCTGCAGCCTTGATAGAAGGTGACATAATTAACCAGCTGAAACTGGCAAGCGATTAAAGAAAGCCATTATTGTTTACCTAAGCTCTTGGTTTCCTTAGGTCTCCTTAACTTTGAACTCACTTCCCTTTTCTATTCCAGTATCTGACCAGGGTACCACATTCAGTCCTTAGGTCTCCTTAGGCTCCTATGTATAGTGATGGTGTCTAGGCTTGCCTTGCTCTGAGGAATATTGGTCAGGTATGTTGAATGCTACTGGGATATTTCTGATGTTTTTCTTATGATTACACAAAAAAGGATAACTTAGTGCTGGCATAATTAAGCCAAGGAGGCAAGATTAACCATGTGTAACAAATATTTGTAATAATTCTCTCTTCTCCAAACATACCAACACACACACACACATACACACATATACATACACATGCACACACATATACACACACATGCACACACATACACATATACACATATACATATGTACACATACATATGCACACACACATACACACAGTGCTCACACATTCAAACAGAGTTGGTCTTGAACATAATAATCTAATTGATATGTAGGTGAACAGAGATACAGGGACAAGTTTTATGTCACCTGCCACCATCTCTGCTGTCTTCGTGTAACTCTGGGTTACAATCACTTTAAATCTTTCAGGAGCTATTAGTCACTTTTTAAAATCACAAGACTTTGAAATTTACATTGACAAGTGTGAGTCTTTACTTTTTTAAAGCGACTCACATATCACCTACAGAAGAGAAGCGTATGGACTATCTAATTATAACTATGTAGGCTTGTGGAAGATTGGAAGGAGTCATCTGGGCTTGAGTTCCAGTTGGGGTTCTAGTGCAGACTAGCCAGTATAGCCCTAGGCAAGGTCTTGACCTCTCTGGACTTCATGCTTAGCTGGCAGGGCTATGGTAGGTTTGTATATGTAAAATCCCCAGTACAATTCCTGGCATGGACTGAGACCTGTACTGAGATTCAGCACAAGGTAGTTCCTGCCAAACTTACTGTGTGAGCAGAGCTACTAGGAAAGGGATACACACCAGTTGATGTTTCTATGACTCTTCATCGTTTGAAAGGCGCTTACTCACAGTTTAGGGTGATAAATAGTATCCTAGCTCCTCCAAGTACAAATAAAAGAAAATGGGATTTATGTCAAGCAAGGGTGACTTCAGTTGTTGACCATGGAAATAAAAAATTAGACTCAGAACACATTTTCTGGAGGCTGAGGGCTAAGTTCCCAGGGCAGCCATAGTTTTGGCGTCACCATCTATAGCATAAGCTCTCAGCAGGCAGGAGTAATTCTTAGCGCTAGGATGCTCAGGCTGCAGCTTCTAAACCCACATCCGGCTCCTGGGCATCCTCCTGCACTCTGCCCCCTGGGCCAACCCTTTTCCAATCCAACCCTTAGTTACCGGGAACTGCTCCTGTTTCAGGGCTGCACCAGGGTTCTAGAGCCTCACTTGGTTTCAAAGCACTGGGGAGCTCTTGGGCCTGTTGAGAGCGACAGGCTCAGTGGGTTACATTCACGGTATTAACTACCAGCCTTGTGGTGGGCTGTGCAGGTGTCTCCCTCCTTATCTAAGAAGCCATGTTTTCTACCATGCTGTCCCTACAATAGGTGCACTGGTAAGCATGTAGCAGGGATATAAAGAACAAACAAATTCCATTTGATGATTATCTACCCCGACTGTAAGCCCACTAAGGGAAGGGGTTGTGTTTTTTTGTTTGTTTGTTTTTTAACCTCTATTCCAGTACCACGGTCCTTATTGTAAATTCCTTGTTCAACAGTGATTTTATATTACATCATAAAATAAAATATATTATGCCTGGAGGGGATTTGCCTACATGCTGAGTTCTGATGGCAGGGCTCTGTCACCATCTTGGTGATAGGGACTATCCAACTTGTTCCTGCATCTGTTTTCTGCTTTAAAGGTGTCTTAGTCAGGGTTTCTATTCCTGCACAAACATCATGACCAAGAAGCAAGTTGGGGAGGAAAGGATTTATTCGGCTTACACTTCCACACTGCTGTTCATCAACAAAGGAAGTCAGGACTGGAACTCAAACAGGTCAGAAAGCAGGAGATGATGCAGAAGCCATGGAGGGATGTTCTTTACTGGCTTGCCTCCCCTGGCTTGCTCAGCCTGCTCTCTTATAGAACCCAAGACTACCAGCCCAGGGATGGTACCTCCCACAAGGGGTCTTTCCCCCTTGATCACTAATTGAGAAAATGCCTTACAGTTGGATCTCATGGAGGCATTTCCTCAACTGAAGCTCCTTTCTCTGTGATAACTCCAGCTGGGTCAAGTTGACACAAAACTAGCCAGTACAAAAGGGTACCTGAATTTTACTTGGGCATATGGCTGCCCCAGATTGGTCTTGCACTGGCCCAGGGAATGGCAGCCACACGTGAAAGGTAGCCTCCAGGAACTCTGTTCTTTCCATTCTTCCTCCAGCTGACTAGACTACAGATGTAGTGGCAATCTGTCTTTCTGAACACA
This sequence comes from Mus caroli, assembly GCF_978045245.1. Taxonomy (NCBI): domain Eukaryota; kingdom Metazoa; phylum Chordata; class Mammalia; order Rodentia; family Muridae; genus Mus; species Mus caroli. The sequence continues at coordinate 76,154,234 of NW_028227269.1, forward strand.
GGGGAGGGGAAACGACTTGGGCATAGTGAAGCAACAAGAGAGAGCCGGGTCTCCAACACTGGGGATTGCATGCAGGTTCAGACTTTGAGGGTGTCAGAGAAGTAACTCCATCTTCCTGAAGTCCCTGTACTTAGTGTCTCTGTGAGCACCGGCAACCCTCTATCCCCAGTGACAGCCTCATCTGATGCCGCTATCAACATAGCCCAGGGCCTGGCAGGCCATCTTCCGTCCATCTTCATATTTTCATCCCACCTCACAGAGCCTCTGGGGAAACCACTCAGCAGCCAGGAGGCAGCCACCCTACCCAAGCTCCAGCCTGAGTCAGCAGCAGTTTGCAGTTTAATGAGATGACACTAATGATTGTGCCTCCCTGAGGTAAGTAGGCTGCTCTTCCCTGGGGACCGATGGAAGAAGGTCACAGCATTTCTGTGGTTGCTGGGTTTGGAGGTCAAGGGGAAGGGAGGACTCCCAGAAAGGGGCAGAGAGGCCATTGACCTACAGACCGTGCATTTGCCACCCCAGAACCAACTTGAACTTCAGTTCATCTGAAGGGGGAAAGAACAGCTCCTGGTCCTGCTTTGTCCTGGCAGGTGCCCTTGTAAATGCTGCTTCTGCCTCCCCAGAGCTTGCCAGGACCTGCTGTCCAGGGTTTTGTCAGGTATGTAGTGGTCCTGAACCTCCTAGAGATTTACAGTCCTGAGTGACAGAGTGGGTCCTGTTGTAATCTGTATTGCTCCGGGTTTTCTCTGGAGGTCACAGACCTGCCTCTTGGACCACTGCCCTCTCCACCTCTACTCACAACCTCGGCCCAATCAACACTTCTCACCCCTTAGGCCCCACCCATCCCTGGGCCATATGCCTTCAGTGGTTTGTTTCTGATCCCAGCTGCCCAGAACAGGGAAACAGATACTATTGTAACTGTTTCTACTTTGGATTTGGGGGGCATGGATGCCAAGTATCCATTTCTAACTCACAAAGAGCACTGGGCCCTTGAGGAATTGTGTTCTTGTTTTATTTTATTTGCATGTACATGCATTCCTGGGATGCTTATGTGTGGATGAGGTCAGAGGGAATGTCATTCTTAGGCATTGCCTTCTCCCCTCTCCCTCTCCCTCTCTCCCTCTCCCTCCCTCCCTCCCTCCCTCTTTCTTTCTTTCTTTCTTTCTTTCTTTCTTTCTTTCTTTCTCTCTCTCTCTCTCTCTCTCTCTCTCTCTCTCTCTCTCTCTCTCTTTCTGAGATCAGGTCTCTCAATGAATGCCCTGGAACTCACCAAATAGGCAAGGCTGGTTGACCAGTGAGCCTGGAGAAGCTCTATGCCTCTACCTTTCCTGCTCTGGGATTATATACTTATGCTACCATACCCATCAATTTTTTTACATGATTTCTGGGGATTCAGTTCATGTCCTCAAATTGCAAGGTAAGCACTTCATTGACAAGCATTCTCTCCAGCCTCTACTCTTCCTCTATTCTCCCTCCTCCTCCCTCCCTTCCTCCTCCTCATTCTTCTTCCTCTTCTCCTCCTCCTCTTCCTCCTCTCTCTCTTCCTCCTCCTCATTCTTCTTCCTCTTCTCCTCCTCCTCTTCCTCCTCTCTCTCTTCCTCCTCCTCCTCCTTATCCTCCGCCTTATGTGCTTATAAGTTAAGCCCTTGATTAAGCACCTATCCTGTAAATGAGTACAGTGAATTACCTTCATCAGGTCTGTGTTGTTAGGATTCCCATTTTACAAAAGAAGCCTGAAGGCTCAGGAAGAGCCAGTAACTCGCCAGTCATGAGCATCCAGCTTCCAGCAAGTGAACTCCAAAACTGGGTCTTGTACACAGGGGTCTGGCACAGATGCTCCTCTTTCTGAATGCTCAGGTGAGTTACAGCACCCTGAAACATGGCATCTAGGATATAAGTGCAGATAATCTTTGACAAGAGGAACAAAGGCCAACCCTAGGTGAGAAGCATGAACTCTGATGGGTCTGAGGTCAGCATCCAGGGTGAACAGGAGCCAGGAGGCAAAGCTAGAGTCACAAAGATGGAGAAGGATGCAGCTGAGGGTAAAGACTATCAGGAGCTCACATTGGCCACTTAGATCAACATGAAGACACTGGAGGCAGGGAGATGCCTTGTGGCTTTGCAGGCACAGCTGGGGCCCTGGCAAGGAGAAGCACTAGGGAGCCTGTGAGCATGAGTATCTAGTGCCACTCTCTGTGCAGCCATTTTCCTCCAGGTTCTAGAAATAACAGAAGGACTCTAGGTGGGCTAGGCAGCATCACCAGACAAGTAAGAGGCCCTCCAGACCAAGACCTTGCCTCTCCAGATTTGCCTATCAGGTGTATCTCTTCCAGCTGATCAGGAGGTCTGAGGGTACACACACACACACACACACACACACAGAGAGAGAGAGAGAGAGAGAGAGAGAGAGAGAGAGAGAGAGAGAAAGACACACATACATAGACATACAGACGCACACATGTACAGACACACATACATACATATAGATGCAAACACACACATACACACACACAGACACAGATACACACATACACACACACATACACACAAACACACAGACACATACACACACAGTCACACACAGAGACATACATAGACACACAGACATAGATGCACACACAGACATACACGTACACACACATATAGACACACACACAAATGCACACACAGTCACACACAAACATGTATACACAGTCACACGCGCGCTCGCACGCGCACACACACACACACACACACACACACACACACACACACACACGGATCTCTTGTCTCCAGTCTCGACTTCCTGTAAGCTTCCCCCCAGTTTCAACGCTTGCCAAATCAGCTTTCCTCTGCCACAGCCCCACTCCATTTATTTTCAGATTTTAGCTTTAAAATAGCCTTGCTGATAGGTGCCAAAACCCAACAGACCTGAAAACTGCTTACCAGGATGAAAAGCTGAAGGACACTGGCTTTCCAGATATGACTCAGGAAAGCCTCATCCCACACTGCTCACCTTCTCCATCTGTAGACAGGGTGACAAGCCCCCAACCCCAACCTTCCCCAGGCTTTCTTGCTTGGCACACATTTCTGTGAAAAGTGTGTAAGAAGCTAACAAGAAGAATAGCTCCTAAAGGCTGCATGGTAGGCCGGTATGAAAAAAAATAATCCATTTCCATGTGACAGAGAACTGAGGCAGGCACTCCAGTCAGACTCGGAGTGGACTGAACAACAGTTCCCACAATGCCTAGGGTAAGAAGAAAAAGTAGGACTGAGGCAGGGCAGTAGGCAGCAGTGAGTGTCCTTGGTCTCTCTGTCTCTTTCCTTCCCATCCTTGGTCCTTCTGAAGCTTCAGGTGTCCACGAGGAGTTGCCCTGGGAGTTATGCCAGGTATATCTCAGCCATACAGCCTGGGCTGGCTATTTCAATTATTCAGCTTGGTCAACAAACTGTAGAGAGGCCTCCAGCACTGTGCTATCTGTCCTTGGGAATCAGAGCTATATAAAGTAAATGCAAAACACATTCTCTGCCTTCTAGGAGAGCCCAGAAAGCACACAGTATTATAAGTGTCACACCACAGGCCACCTACCGGCTTTGGAGGTTAAAGAGGACTCTTTTGTGTGTGTGGTGGTGGTGGGTGACCTTTAGGCAGAGACCAGGAAGATGGATAGGAATTGACAGTCAAGTGGCAGGGAAGGTAAGCAGGGGAAAGGTGGCACTTGCAGAGGGACCAGCCTGTGCAAGGGGGATGGGGGTGAGAAAGAGCAGACTGTGTCCTGGAGATAAGGGGCTCAGTGTGGACAGAGAATGCTGGGATCAGGGGAATTAGAGGCATAAATGACCTGGAAAACCAGGAGAGCTACCCAAGGATCCTGGAGACCTCGTGTATTGGTTACCTTTGATGATGTGGCAGAACAACGGACAGGAAGCAACTGAGGGAGAAAGGGCTGATGTCGGCTCGTGGTTGGGGGGTATAGTCAGTCCATCACAACAGGGACGGTTCCACAGTGGGAGCAGAAGCTCTGGCTATAACAGCAAGGCCATGTGCCTGCTTGCTCACATCCAGATGGGTGGGGAAGCAGAAATGGGGAATGCAGGAAATGTTTACTTAGTCTTTTGTTTTTTAGCCCAAAGGACAGTGCTACCTACATTCAAGGTGGGTCTTCTCTCTCCCATTTGCCTTTCAAATGCCCTCATAGCTATACCCAGACCTGAGCCACACTAATCCTGCAGGAATTTTTTAAATTCAATTAAGGGGATGAAGTTGACGTCATACCTCAGGAGCAGCTTGAAGAGTTTGGATTTCTTGGAGCAGATTTTGCTTCATTGCCCTTAGCTTCACAGGATGCTTGATGGGTATCACCTCCCAGTGAGAGGAGAGTGAGTGTTGCAAGGCTTTACGGAGATAATACCTGCTGGGTTCTGAATCTTAGAATCCTCGCACTCAGGCTTCAATATAAAGACTTGGCTTTGAGGACAACAGGACTGGAGGCTAAAGACAGGGAAATGACAGAAGCTCAAGGCACAGATGGCCATGCAGGGAGACAAGTCGACAATAGGATCTGCTGAGTTGGTGGCTCTCTGAGGGACGGCAGGAGGGATGAAGAGCCTTGTGTCAGTCAGCTATCTGTCACAGTAGCTTCTTGCTTGAGATGATCCCTTTAAAAGGAGGAAGAGGGGCTAGAGGTAAGGGGGTACATGCTGTACAAGCATGCAGACCTGAGTCTGAATCCCCACCTCCCATGTAAAAAGCTGGCCATGGATGCCCTGTGCCTGTGGGATCCTAAGTGCCTAATGCCCTGACAACGTGGCCAAAATGACACGTTTTTGATTCAGTGAGAGACCCTGTCTCAAGGCAGTAAGGTGGATAGAGATAACAGAAGATACCCAACATCATCTGCGGGCCTCTATGTGAATATGCACAGGTACAGGTACCTGCATCCTCACATGCACTGCCCCCACATGCACAATAATAAATAAATAAATAAATAAATAAATAAATAAATACGTAAATGGAGGAAGGATTCATTTCTGCTTATCTTCTCAGTCCATGGCTACTTGGGCCCATGCTTTGTGCTTATGAGATGACACAGTAAATCACGGCAGATGCAGTAGGCATGTGGTAGAGGTGGTCTTTCAATTTATGGTAGCCAGAAACCGAGGTGGGATGTGTCCTTTTGAAGGTCAATGACCTAATTCCTTTCCATTAGATATCATCATCTCTCAGTAGTACCTCACGTTAGCAATCACGTCATCAACACATGGCCTTTGAGGGACAGACAATGTAAAATTCAAGTCACAAGAAGCACTGGCTGTAACTTCTGCGACCTCTGAGAGAGTTCAATGCTTAGCCTCGCCTCCAGCCTTGCTGGCTGGCAGTCCAGTCTCAAAACAGCTTCTGTAGCCCAGGCTGCAGTTTAGACTTTGCTCAGCAGCTGTAAGGGGCCACTGAGGATCTTGGTAAGAGACTAATTAAACAGTACTGCCCTCAGGTCTGCTAGCCAGGCAGCAGGGCTCTACAGTGAAGCCTTCATGGCTCTTTAGCAGCATAGCTGGCTCCTATGGGGAGACTAGAAAGACTCTCTGCTGCATCCAAAGCTCAGCTCAAAGGCATTCACATATCCTGGGTAGCTCCTCATCATGTGGCCTCTTCCTCTTCCTTCATCCAGAGTGCCCCAGTGACAGATGAAACAGAACAAGACCACAGGGTCTGTGATCTAGACCTCGTATGCACAGTACTCTCTTATCGTCAATATCCATCTCGACTTTGCCCTTTATTGCATAACATAATGCTTATTTTCATTTAAAATCACATTAACTGCTTCCAATGAGGTGATTTTACCCAAATCTTTAATCGAAGTAGCAAGCCAGGATGTTGGACTACCCTTAAGCCCGGCCTCCTGTGTGTTGTGACCCCAACAGCAGCAGAATGCCAAGCTGTAGATATCTAACTGAGAGCACCCTATAGAACCTCAGTTGGACTTTTTGCTTGCTTCTTCCCACTTGGATGCTCTTCTCCTCTTGAGTTAGCAAGCTCCTTATACTCCAAGACCCAGATGTTTTCTCTCAATTGAAAATTACCCAGCTTATTAATTCAACAGAGAACCCAGGAGAGCCCCCTTCCTGCTGGCCTCCCCAGCCTCACTCCTTACACAGAGACTAGCTCAGCTTTTCTTTGAGTAGCACTTATGCAGATCAAACAGTCAAGTGATGACACAGCATTTTGCCGCTTCTCTCTCAAAGACGCGTATTGAACAATTATGTGCGTGGGAGAGGCGCCAATAACGGAGCACCTATTCGCCTGCCAAGCTTCATAGCTGTTGTCCCCTATTCAGCTTCCTGAGAGACCCACAGACTTGAGTTTGTGAAATGATTTGCCTAAAGCCATACAGGTACTTTGTAATAGAATCCCCCCTCGTAGTTCTGTTGAGGTAAAAAAGCACACTCTTACCTTAAAGGAAACAGGGGCAGTTTATTCTGGAGCTATTTTGAGGGGCCATGAGAACACAGATTTAGGTTAGCTCCAAATTCCATGTCCTAACGTGGAAGCGGTTTCATGAAGTTTTTATAGTTTAACTGAACAAAGAAAGTGGGTATAACCAGAGAGGTGATTGGTGACTCGCTTTTCTGTAGGGTTGAGATGTTCTCTGATGGCATCGGTAGCTTTTGGGTTGGTGGAAGCTAATGGTTTGCTAAGTTAGTAGATTCCAAAAGATTTTTAATCTATTAACCGAAAGATGCGAGTTCTGACACAATAAAAGGGCAAGGAATGACGGATCCAGAGGGCTAGAACTAGCCTCAGAGAAGGTAATTAGCCTCCCCACCCCCCACCCCCAACGTGACCTGTCATACTGCAGTCTTTGTACAGTACCGAAATTCTAACCAGTCAGCCAGTCTCTGCAGACACAGCTTCTTTTCAGGAGTTTCCATTCTCAGTTCTTATCCCATTGTTATGGAACCCGACTTTGGTGTGTATGCATGTGGTGTGCAGAGGACGATGTCAGGTGTCTGACTTTTACTCCCTTGAGATAGGGCCTCTCACTGAATCTGGAATTAGGTGTGGCAGCCAGTAAACCCCACTGATCGCTGGTCTCTGTTCCCTATAGCACTGGGGTTACATGTGACAATACAACCTCTCCTGGCTTTTTACCTGGGTTCTGGGGATTCAAACTCGGGTTCTCCTGCTTGTGCAGTAAGCGCTATGACCGGTTAATCCACCCCACCCACCCCACCAGCCCTGGAATTTGATTTTGAAGCCTATTTTTGTCCCTCTGGCTATGTGAAGGTGCCAGTGGCTCCTCGTCATCTTGTGAATTGGAGCTCACCACAACACTCTGTCCACGGGGCTGAGAGTAACCACTGAGGGTCTCTGATGGCGACAGCAACCTAACAGCCTCCAGGATAGCTCGAGGCGGGTCTACTCTTCTTTTCTCCAGTCCTTTCACATCACTCTGCCAACAAGAGCCAGAATAAAGGATGCTTTTAAACTACTTAAAGAGTTGAGAAGAGGCTTGGGACTCTCACCAGCCTTTACAAAGAGAGTAGGAGGGACCAGTTCAGCTTTCTGTACTCGCAGGTCTAAGTCTCCAAGCTGCTCACATGCGCCCTCTGCAGGTCTCTGACAGCCTTGCAGAAGGAAGCCCGGCTGTGGGCCGCAGTGCTTCAAGAGCCCCCTCAGAGGATTTGTACCCCAGTCTGGCTCCTTGGTCTCTTTTCTCTCAGGAATTTCCCAGGTCTTGGCTCTCCAGACGCTGAAACTCCTGGTCTCCTAGGCTGGAGGAGGTCTGCTAACAGGAGTGAGATGCTCTCATACCTTCGAGGTCCTGTGTTTTGACCTTGACAGGGTTTACTGACTTGGATAATCAAAAATTAGATGTCCAAAGTTCAGAGTACCCAGTGCCTTTTTTTCTGTGCATGATGCCACTGTCTCTGTTTGTACAATTTGAGCTCCAGATTGTGATGGTTATAAACTGTGGGAAAGGTAAGTCTTCTCTCTTTGCTTTCTCTTCCTGTCTGCAGCGCATGAATCCCAAAACCTCTTCTTACACACACACACACACACACACACACACACACACACACACACACATACACACACACACAAAGAGTTGTTTTAGACAGCAGCACAACTCCAGGAATTTCCTCCAGAAAGGAGGAGATAAATCAATGTTTGCTTAAGGAGTTAAAAAAAAAAAAAAAAAACCTCCCCCTGGAAAAAACAAAATGTGATTTTTAAATTATCAAAGCAGGCTTTAGGAATCACAGAGGAAACTAAACCCTGGAAGCTGGTGAGTGGTGCTGGGTACCATCAGACTCCCTGAGCTGTGATTAATCACCAGGTGCCTTCTCTCTCTAACTGGCTCCCACTTCTCTGCTATCCCTGGTCGGTCACCTCCATCTTCTTCTGTCCCTGTGGGATCCCTGATCAGCCCACAGAGAAACAATTAAGGCCTAATGTTAAGATAAGATAACCCACTCCCCGCCACGTACACACACACACACACACACACACACACACGTTCTAATTTTAATTTTAATTTTGACTTCAGCTCCTCATCATTGCTGTTTCTGTCTAAGATGTGACTGTGTCCCTGCTGTGCTGGCAACAATAAGCATCAACATCCCAAGAGACTTCTGGGATTTAACACTGCTTTGTTTTGTTTTTGTGTCTATAGACAATGTCTCACTATGTAGCCCAGGCTGGCCTGGATCTCAATATCGCGTACTGTATCCATTTCATCAGTGCTGGGATTAAAGGTGCATTCAACAGCATCCGGCTTTAAGCACAGCTTCTTGCTATTGCAATCTAATTTTTAAAATGTCACGAGAGCCAGCAGCCTTCCTACGTAGACCTGGGCTTCCAACATGGTGTCAGTCTTGAAGCTTCCCTCTGATCAGACCTTCTAAGAGCAAAGAGCTAAATTTAGAAGTAAATAAAATAGAAGAGAAAAGAGGAAAAAAATATCTTCCCAAACAGGACATGTAACAGGAGGTGATTTAAAAGAGAGAGAGAGAGAGAGAAACCTTCTTCCACCGAGAAAACTTCCCAAATTGCATATTTTATAGGACAATAGCAGAAGCAGGCTCAGAATTAGGAATTCTTATTGAAATTTTAAAATGAATACATATAAACAAATATATATATGAAGAAATTTTAAAATGAGTATATATAAACAAATGTATATATGAATTTCATATATGATTGAAGCATAAACACATTCTAAAACATAAATATAGACTCAAAGAATACTCATAAACAAAACACACTCTCATAGCCATCACTCAAACCAGGAAACAGAATGTAAGTGACACAGGACACACCAGGTGTCCTTTAACCACGGCAGCCATTGTTCTTATTGACCAAGTTTGAGCTTTGTGGGAGAATAATCCCATAGCATGGACTCCTTTGTGTCTGCCTTCTTTTGTTTAACACTATATTGGTAAAAGCAAGTATGGTTTATTCATTTTTCGTTATTGTGCAGTATTCAACTGCCTGACTATATCATTGTGTAGCTAGTCTACCACTGATGGACTTTTGGGCAACTTCTAGTCTGGTTCTTGTGAATAATGGTATTCTCAACAATGTAGTTTAGTCTTTGAATTCACATGGAGACAGATCTAGCAGTGCTGTTATAGGGTCATGGAAACACACACACACACACACACCCCACACATACTGCTTGAGGTACTGACAAATAGTGACCTAAATAAATGAATTGAGACTTCTGGTAACCCCACACCCAGTAGTATCAACAGTCTGTGATCAGATAGGGGTAGGACACTTCGTGTTTGTCATTTAATCATCATTTCTCTGATATGCCAACATTAAATACTTATGTTTAAACGTATATACTGTTTAAATAGTCTGTCATGGGATGTGCTTGTTCAAGCATTTTGCCTGTCTTTCTGTGATTCTCTTATTGACTTTGGGGCTTATGTGTCTGTAGAAGGGCATCTAGTTGGTCTGTTCTTAATGTTATTTGCATGGTTACAATTGCTGCATTGGGACTCCTAGAGGAGTATAGCCCAGAGCTTACTGTGCCTCAAGTCTGACCTGTCACTGAAGAGTTTGACATCTTATTCTTCAGTCCCTCTTTATGTTACCATCCTATACCACAGCCTGGCGTGGTGGGGCAGGATCTAGTGGAATTTCAGTCCTCATTCCTTGATAGATTTCCATAAATGAGCCTGAGAGAGCCGACCGAGCTATTTGACAAAGTGCAATTGCCTCTGTCCGGCTCTGCAGATCCTGTAGGGGACTGTACTGCAGCACAGCCTGGCTGTGCTCTCTCCCCCCACCACCCATGGTAACAAGCAGCAACAAATTGATATTGATGTCGCCTCCTTCCCTGCCTTACAGTAATAGCCAGGCCTCCGTTTATGTCAGAAAATGTGAGCTTTCCACCCCACACCTGTTCTGGGATTCTGCGGCTGCCATCGTAACTGATAGCTTCTGTTTAAGAGGAGAAAGAGAGTGGGGCTCAAGCATTTGTCTCTCTCTGCTTCTGGACTGTGGATGCGATGTGACTACAAGGCTGTCTCCTGCTCCTGCCATTGTGCCTCTGCCACCATGCCTTCTCCCACTGCCAGGGACTGTGTCCTTTTTAAAACCAAATCCCTCACTAAGCTGCCTTTGTCAGGTAAATGAGAAAAAGCTTGGATCGGGCTCCAAGCAGCTGTGACCTGATTCCTAAAGGATGAGAAACTTGCTTTGAGTTGGCCTTCATCTCTAGGGTCCCAGTGCCTACGTGCTGACTGCGACGTGAAGTTCAGTGTAGAATGTTCCGTCCATCGGGCCAAATCGGGGCTCACCCAGTTTCAGACTAGGGGACTAGTTCGGATCTCATATTTGAGGACTCTGGCTGCTCATCTTCTGCTCAATGTGAGATTTAGCTACAGCATAGTAATACCAAGCTGATTTTTCTTAAACCATCAGCTTCCATCTAACCTATATTACTGAGTTTTAGTGACCCGTGGCCTGGAATTCTTTATGCAAAAGGTATCTCTATGGTCTAGATAAACTCTTGTGCTCTGGCATTTCCCCGCTTTCCTGCTGTTTCCTCCGTAACCTTTTACTTCCTTTGTTCCTTCCCAGGTCTAGCAGACCTTTGTCACCTGGACCGGATCTGCTTAGACAGCTTCCAGACCACATCAAGAGATTTTAATTTCCTCCCAGCTTTGTTAGCATTTCACATTGTTACAGGTCAAAACACAGGGGTATTGACGAGGAACTAAGAAATGTCACTAATGTGGATCCGGAGCACTGTGATTTCCCTCCCAGTACTTAGAGCAGTGTGCTGTGCCCCTCGTCCTGGGGAGCTTAGCCCAGGACTGACCCCCTTCAACTTCTTTCTGCCACTGCTGTAGGAGAGCTGTCACCCTAGGCTGGGACATGCCAGTGCATGTTAGATTTGGTGAGGGGACTGCACTAGTGGCTGCTACGAGTCAAAGAAAATTCTCAAAGACTTAAACTCTATTTCCTAGTGATGAGAATTTACTCATTCAGAAGGCATCCATTCTTTTGTAGCCCTGGCTCCTCTGTTTGATTTTTTTACTCTTTCAGGGGCAAGTATGAAGATAGTAATAGGAGTGGCAGGATGGAGCTGTTGACAGGTGTCTTCTCATTCTCTAGCATCATAAATGTAACGAGGATAGAACAAGGGCAGGCAGCGATGAGCAGGGGCCTCATGAGTTCTCAGGGCACAGGATGCAGTTGGTTGTCATTAGAAATGGTACTTTGGGAACGTCCTCTTATTTGGGCTCCTGGGCACTGCCCTGAATTGAGTTTCTCTTTTGTTCTTCTCAAATACTTGCATGCTTTCAGGATCAGCCCCAAACCCCTTTCTAAGTTCACTAAGAAGGTCTCCGCCATTCTCCCAGCTATAAATGCCACCACAAGCCTCCATTCCAGCCCTGGTTTCTCTTCAGAGCTATAGAAAGTGTATCCATTCACTCCTTGATCTGTTCACTTGGCAGTTGCATTGGTTAGTGTCTCATTACTGATGCAAAAATGTCTAAAGTGCTCAGTTTAGAAATAGGAAATGTGTCGGACATTGAGCACTCTGGAGGCAGAGGCAAGCTGATCTCTGAGAGTTCAGGACCAGCCTGGTCTACAAAGCAAGTTCCAAGACAGCCAAGACTACATAGAGAAACCTTGGCTCAAAAAAAAAAAAACAAAAAAAACAAAACACCAGACAGACAGACAGACAGACAGACAAAAAGAGGAAATGTTTACTTTGTGTATGGCATATATATGTACATGTTCATATGTGTGTACACACATGTGTGTGTAGTTACATATGTGTGCAGAGGCCAGAGGGAGATGTCTTATTTTCTTAATTGATCTCCACATTACTCTTTGAGACAGGGTCTCTCACTGAACCCAGAGCTCACTATTGGCTAGACCAGCTGACACCAGGCTCCAGGGATCTGCCTCTTCTGAATATCATCACATCAGCACTGGGGTTCCTGGTGTGGGGATCTGAACTTAGGTCCTCACGCACAGCAAGCGCGTTACCCACTGAGCCATCTCTCCAGACCCCAGAAAGGTTTCATTCACAACTTTGGAGGTTTCAGGCCATGATCAGTAGGTTCCATTGCTTTGGAGCCTATGGCCAAATTGCAGACCATGACCAGCCTGTACAGAGGAGCCTTCTCCTATTATGGTGGTTGGAAGCAAAGAAAGAGGAAGAGCAGAGCTGGGGTCTGTAAATGTCTCTGAGGGCATCTCCCATCACCTAGAGTCCTCCCTTAGGCCCCACCTTTTAAAGGGCCAAGCACATCTTACTAGCACTATGAACTGGGGAACAAGCTTATGACATGAGCCTGTGGGGTATGCTGAGGGTCCGAAAGTGATGTTAGAAGCCAAGACCAAGTATGTGATCTTCACAACAAGCCTGTCTCCTCCACCTCCACTGAGTCCAGGAGGCATCTGAGGCCTTTCTCTCTGTGCCCTCTGCCCTTCTCACTCAGCACCTGTAAGCAGCTTCTCCACAGGGAGACATACTCCGACATCATTTCCCGCCAGAACTCCTGCAGCGGCTCTTCACCAAGTCTCCTCTCACCCGCTCTTCCTTTGATTCCATCTGCTCTGCAGGAGAAATCAGCAAGTGAGAGCTTTAAAATGAGAACCGGATTACACTCCCTCCCCGCTTAGAGCCTGCAGGGGCCTCCTGCCGCATTTATAAACTTTTTAATTGACACATAATATTGGTTTCTGGAGTACAGTATGCTAATTTGATCCATGTATACAATGTGCAGTGGTTAGCATTTCTGCCTCCTTAAACACTGACCACTTCCATATGTTAGGAAACTCCATATTTTTGGCAAACTGCTCACAGACTGACCATCACACCAGCCCATAGTTCTCACCCCTGTGCCTCCTTTGCTCCTTCCCCTGCTCACCTTTGGCCTCTCTTTGGTTCAGTCTCTAGGTCTTCACTCGGGAAGTTCCCCTTGCCTGGAATCCTTTCCTCTTAGGCTTCACCTAGCACTTGTCACAGCTGCGTCCTACCTCAGGGCAAGCCTCAGCATGGGTGCCTTCCGGTTATTGTGTATTCCCTGACGCTGTTCATGTCTTCAGAGCCATTCCAAATGCCCTTAGACCTGGGAAGGCACGGCTTTGCCTTTATACCTGAGCTTTGGACACCTGGCTCCAACCTTCTTCTGGCTTTGGCTCGCCTAGTGGGGTGAAGCATCCACAGGGCCCACAGCTTCCATCCTAGTGGACAGATTTAGCAAATAAAAATATAGATGCATAGTCCAATTGGAATGTCAGAGAAGCAATCACTCATTTCTTAAGTATGCCCTCCCCCATTCAATATTTGAGAGAGATTTATATCCAAGCACTTTGGGTCATTTGGAATTCAGGTTGAGCCTGGTGTTCTGGATGCTATTTGGCAGGTCCAGATCCGTTTTCCAGAAAAGATGCCAGCAGACTATAGACTGGAGTCTAAGGCTAACTTATCTTTGTGCAGAAGGGTGTACTGAGATGTAGTCACACTCATGTCTGGATTGTCATCAGCTGCTTTTATGCCTCAGTGGAAAAGGTAAATAGTTGTGGCCAGAGACTGTATGTATCCTACACACGGTGGTTACTATCTGACCCTTTACCACAAGATCAGATTACACACTGGGTCTCCAGAGCTTTGAGTCCCTGTATCAACAGTCCAGAGTGTCCAGACATCCTAGGGGCTCTTTGACCTGTTAAGGTATCCCAAGGAAAAGGGTGTCCCTGAACATTAGGCTCTCACAGCAAGAAAAGGGCTGGGTTGAGCCTGTAGGCTGGACCCTACCCTTTCTGTTCTCCCCACAAGAATCTGAATATCTAAACTTGGGTCTGTCTTTTCCTTTCACTAGGAAGACCTGTTTTTCAAGGGAATGTATCCTTCTGACCGTGGGTGTTAGATTTGATTTAACTGTTCAACAATTAATTATATGTTAGACTAGGCCCCTTCCTGGACTCTTGACTTCCCGCCTCAAATGTCACATCAGCTTTAATCAAGACAAAGAAATGTCATCGGTGGTGCCACCTGGTGGTGAGTTCTGCTATCACCATCCCTAGCAGCCTAGCTCCCCAGGGATGTGCTCAGGGGCTGAACTCCCATCAGGACTGTTAAGAAGTCAAGTTCTAATTGTGTGAAACATTAAGGCTTTTGTGAAACATTAAGGGAATACGGAATAATATTCTGCATAGTTATCTTCACAAATTCGTCATTTATGGGTGTCCCATCCAAATACTTCCTGGTGTTGTCACTGTGCTTTCCCTTCTGTAAAATGGGTCTGTAGGTATCACAATGTGGCTTCCACTGACAATGGGCCTCTTCTAGCATCACCCTGCAGCCTGCCCAGCAAGCCAGAGCTCTTGTCCTGTTAGAGCTGTCCTGCTCTATTAACCAAAACAGAAGTAAGCAAGAAGCCATTTCCCTCAGCATGAAGAGAACAGAGGTTACATTTCAGCAGACTAGACCCTTGATGCTGGCCTTCTCTTGGTACCCAGACCAAAATAAAGGAGAAGAGGTTTCTGAAGGGTTGCTGTAATCTCTCCTTCAATTCCTGAGACCTGTGACTATGTCTTGCCAGCCTCAACAGAGAGAACACTTAACCACAGAGTTGACTCTGATATTTCTGTTATTCCTCCACAGCCCTTGAAGCCTGATCCTCAGTCAGCTCATCAGGCAGAGTCCACAGGAGGTATCAACAACCATAGCAGAAGAGTCAGGGTTCATTGGGGTTAACCTCCACAGATGCCTGAGCTGGAGATCAGTCGGGGGTGGGGGGGGGGTGCTAAGCTGTTTGTCAGAGCCAACATCTTGTGACAACAGCTGTCTCCCAGCAAGCCTGTGGGTGAGCTGGGAGCTCCCTACAATCTGCTGACACACCATTGAACTTCACATTACAGTTGGAAATACTTGGAGGGAGCAAGGAATAAGGCAAGAGACTGGAAGCAGCACGCTTGTTACATTATACTTTCCTTAAAGATCAATAGATGCTTCAAAAAGAGTCCTCTGATGGCGGGTTGCATGTGGCTTGGATGAGAAACAGTTTTATGCTTCTGGCCTTGGGGACAGCCAATCTCACCACCCAAGAGACACCCTTCCAACTCTTTGTTTGTGTGTGATCAGATTTGTGGGAAAACAAGTTTACCTTGCCTTTCACTGCAGACTTCTGGAATAGGCAGTGAACCAGGAGGGGGAGGGGTAGATTTATCAGATCTGGGCTGGCCTGCTGAGTTCTAGGTACATTTTTTAAAAAATGCATATATTTAGCAAATATTAGGAGCCCTATCTATGTCTATGTCTCAGAAGCTGCACTTAGAATAAACAGATCTGACTTGACATTGGCTATGACGTATACTGCCAGGGACCTGGAAAGGCTTTGGACAGGTAAGTACTTTAGCTGTGCTTTGGCCAGCACCATGTAATGAGACAGATGATGGCAAAGGAAAGGGATAGGTTAGCACCAAGGCCCAGGAAGTTCACCGAGAGAGGTTCAGCTCCAGAGGCCCCACTTCCCTGAGATACTCAGACTCAAGAAAGGGCACCCAGGCCTACTGAGTCTGTGAGTTATGGAGACTGGGAGGCAACCTCAGGAGAATGCAGTATTTCCTGCCCATGGTGGCCAATAGGAAGCAGTTCTGTGCTTTTTCTGGGGAGTTGGTAGAATGCACTCTCGGTGGGAAGGTTCATAATGGTAAAATTCCTCCCCAGGTAGACTGTTACCCTTTGATATGTTACTGCACATTTCTTTACTTTCTATTCATTATCCTCTTTCCCTCTCCAGGGCATATGCATCATAATCACTGATCTTGCCTGTCTTGTCTCTGCTATATCCAAAGCACGCATATACACTAGTGCTGGATGTACCAGTCTCTCCTCTCTTCTCTCTCTCTCTCTCTCTCTCTCTCTCTCTCTCTCTCCTCTACCCCTTCTCTCCCTCCCTCCCCCTCCCTCCTTCTCTGTGTGTCTCTCTCCCTGTTCCCTGCCCCACCCCACCCCTCTCTGTGTGTATAAACAAAGATGGACATTACCTTTCTCTTCTAAAAGTGCATCTGGTTTGATCTAGTCTATTCTACTCTTTTCCACAGGCAGTCAGCAGCATGGACAACCACAGGATAGTTACTTCGTTGGTAGACACTTTGGTGTCGTCTGGGTGAAGTCCTCCTGAGTCCAACTTAAGCTGTGAATGCGGGAAACCAAGGCAATGACAGTGAGGAGGGAGGAGTGGGTCAAACCCTGGGCCATTGAGTAGCCATAAGCATTAGAAGGCACAGTGGTGACATGAGAGACCCACTCCAGCGAGGCCAGTGCTGACACCCCAAGCTGCAGTCTAAGGCTTCAAGCAGACTTGAAGTGTGAAGGTCCAGCAGTTCCACCCATGCCTGGGACACACAGGACAACCTACTGGGCCAGTGGCTGCCTGTGAGATCTAGAAGGCCACACACTCACTTGCAGGTGATCGCAGGGGAAGGTTTCTGCTTCTGCTGTCTACAGCTATTTTATTATTTGTTTTTAGCACCAGCCTTATGCCCATGTCCCGGCTTTCCTAGAGGAATTGCTTTGTTACTTAGAGTTTTAAACAATCTAGGAAAAGAAAAGCTAAGTAGATATGTCTTTTTTTAAAAAAATCCATGCAACTCTATAGCGCATGCTGGGAAGTAGATATGTTATGCTCTTGGTGTCTGTGGCTTTTCAATGAGATTTCAGAGAAATGTAGGAGCCCCAGATGATAGCCTTCAAGGGGTACCCAGTCCGGCCTGTGTCTGTGCATGCTTCCTAGGGCCAGTGCTACAGGATCAAAGGTCTCAGTTTCAAATTAGAACTGATTTGGCTTTAGTGTGATACCAGAGTGATCTTCAGGCTCTTCTCATCCTCTCTACATGATATGATTAAATCCCGCTCATGTCTACCAGCTGTCCCATTTTGCCCAGGACAAAGAAGGTTCCAGAACATAATCCTTTCAGCTTCAAAACTTGGAAAGTCCTGGGCAAACCTGCACGAATTCATTATGCTGTTGCCGGTGTTGCCAGCCAGTTTGTCTTGGCCATATCACATCAAGTTTTTGCGATTTCTTTCTGCCCTGCCATCTCCTCTTCCCCCTCTTCTCTTGCTTTCAATTTTCCTGCCTGATCACCAGTCTCAGACACCACCCTTTGACACCATCTGGATTGAGGGTTGCTGAATGAAGAGCATCTCTGGACAGCTTGGTCACTGCTTGAGGATCTTGCAACTAAATTACTTTGGGACCCATCAAAACCACTGCCAGCTCCGATGCGCCCTGAAAAGTGAGGCAGGGGCAGGGAACAGTGTCTCTGTTTGTGGTACTTAAGCCTGGGCCATCATTCACGCTGTCAGGGCTCTGGAGAAACAGACTGTTAACTGATGCATAAGCATGGCCAGGCAAAGGAGGCCCCACAGAGGATACTTAGCTTCTGCCTGTAACTGATGGCCTAGCAGGAACCATGTGCTGACTAAGCAAATTAGTGAAACAACAGCAGGCATGTCTGTCCAGATAAATCTCCTCGCTGAGATTTGAGCACAAGCAAGCACTTAGCAAACCATTCAAGATGAGAGCCGCCAGAGAACACTGTTATCTTCTTCCTTGAAGGCCATACCCTGGAGGGCCTGAAACCTCTTTAACCTTACATCCTACCTTTCACGTAAGACAGAGTAAATTGTCTGTCACCTAATTACATCTGACATTACTGTTGATGAACAAGAGAAGAAATGTGTGGTAAGGTCCCGTGATCTGCAGGACTGCAAGCCTCTCTGGCAAGTCTAGGTTTAGCAGAGGCCGTTCCAATCATGGCCCTGCTGTGACTCTTTGAGAAGAGGAAGAAATGGGACTGAGACAGGTTGGGAGCAAAGGTTTTCATTAATAAATTACTCACACTGAGAATACCCCATGGTCGCAATCATGCCTGATGCCACAGGTCACCTTGGAAGGCCTTTTCTCTCTCATTCCTGGCCTTTATTCATGAATGAAAAGGAAAGTATCTTTTATTTTATTAATTCTGGACTCGTAGCTCCTGGTTGAATCTACTCCTTTTCATGCACATGTATTAGTCAGTTTTGTATCTCTGTAGCAGATGCTTTAGATAAGAAAATTAGCTACTTTTCTATGCTATGATAAAACTCCATGACCAAAGGAAACTCAGGAAAGAAAGATTTTAGCTTGGCTTATGGTTCCGAGAGAGAGTCTATAATGGTAGCGGAGGCAGAGCAGCAGGTGGAACAAGAAGCTGAGAGATCACATCTTCAGCCACAAGTAGGAAGTAGAGCAGGGGCAAAGGGGAAGTGGGACAAGGCTCTAAGTTCTCAAAGCTGCTTGCAGTGAGGTGCTTCCTCCATTGAGGGTGCATCTCCTACAAGTTCCAAAACTTCCCTAAACAGTGGTACCAATCAGGATCAAGTATTCACATTCAAGTATGCCTTTGGAGGACATTTCTCTTTCAAACCACCATAGCAGGTTACTTTATAAAGAAAACAGGTTTATTTAGCATATAGTCTAGATGTTCAAAACCCAAGATCAGGCGGTTCCCATCAGTTTAGCCTCTGTCAAAGACCTAACTTTATATGTCCCAGTGGTGGGAACATGTATGGAAGGGATAGAGCTTAACACAGGAGACTAGAGAAGCTAGGGTCTCACAGTCTACTTCTAGGATCCCTCCCAATGATCTGAGCACCTATCACTAGTCTCACTCAGTCCACCAAACCAAGGACCTAATTTATAATTTATGAACCCTAGGAGAACAAACTACGTTGAATCCATAGCTATGTATTTATATCTAAATCCATGATATTCTCTCTCTCTCTCTCTCTCTCTCTCTCTCTCTCTCTCTCTCTCTCATTATTTTCTATCCATTTATTTACCAGCACAGTATTATGATAGTTTATATAAGTAGAAATAGAAATGAGATAGGTTTGAAATGAGATAGGTTCTGTCTTAGTTAGTCTGAAGAGACACCATAACCACAGCAATTCTTATAAAAGAAAGCATTTTACTGGGGCTGGCTCATAGTTTCAGAAGCTTATCCCATTACCATCATGCCAGGGAGCATGACAGCACACAGGTAGACATGGTCCTGGAGAAGTATCCATGAGTTTTACATCTAGACCCTCAGGCATCAGGAAAAGAAATACATGGGGCCTGGCTTAGTCTTTGTAATTTCAGTGCCCACCTCCAGTGACACACTTCCTCCATCAAGGGCAAACCTCCTAATCCTTCTAATCTTTTCAAACAGTCTAACTCCCTAATGACTGATCATTCAAATATGTGCGCCTATTCTTATTCAAACCATCATAGGGCCTTTTCTCAAATAACAGAAAAGTATTTATAAGATATTAAAGAAACATTTGCTCTCTGAGTCTACCCTATATCTTCCTAATGTTCTAGAAATACTGTTCCAGTCATCTTACCTGACTTCCTCTGCTTCAGAAGTGGTCTGACTCTGTCATTCAGATGGTCCAAGGGTAAGCTCCTGATTTAAGCAGAGCCAATCAGAATCCAGTTATGGATGCAAGTGAGGATGATCCCTGCCTCTTTCTGAGACTGCTAGGGTTTTCTGAAATTATCACTTCCACTTAGAGGAAGGCTCACTGAAATAAGGCAAGAAGCAAATGGGTTAAGAGATTAAACTGGGATGGATGGTGATGGTCAGAAAAATCCATGGTCATTTGGAACCTCAGAATGCATCCTTAGCTGTAAACAGAATTACTGCAGATGTGATTTGTTATATGAAGTCACACTGGACTAGAGGAGGCCCTAATCCAATGAAGGAATGCAGGCTGATGCACTAAGGAAGGATGTCAGCAGAGGACAGAAGCTGTGCCTGGGATGCTGACAAGAAAAGATCCTACTCTGAGTCTCAGTGGAGACAAAGACTCTATTGATGCCTTGATTTTAAATTTGCACAACTCCGAGAGGGTGAGTATCTGGGTTTGTTGTTTTATTTTTAATATTTTGATAAAATAAACACAAGATGAAATTTTCCCTTTTAACTGTACATTCAGACTGATATACAGAATATTTCATTGTTTCAAGCTACCAGGTCTTTACTTTGCTATTACTTTGTAATAGTAGCCCCAAGAAATTGATTTAGAGTTGTAGAAACAGGGTAAGTCATAAAGATACTTTTTAAGTCCAGCCATGCCTGAATTCCACTGGGCTCTCTGATATGAGGCAATAAACGTCATTGATTTATTTCCATTATTTTAGTAGTTTTATTATTTATTTTTTTTTTGCTTCTTCTCCATAAAAGAATCTCAACTAACACAAATGGAGCAGGTAGATAGAAATGCTCTTATTATTTTTCCATAAATAGAGGTCCCTACACTCTAACATGAACTGTTTGGTTCAGAGCTGTATAGCTCTCTATTCTACTCTGGACCAAAAATTATCCCATTAGTTCATCCTCTCATAATATTAGTATGCTCAGGAGGACATTAACAAAATATTCTATTTGATAAGCACTTTAAAGGCAGGAGTTATAGAATACTCTGGAAAGTTTTAGGCCAATTAGAAGGAGCTTCATTTACTAAAATGCCAGGTAGGTGGATATGGAAGAGAGATGAGAATCAGAGAGGTGAAGGAATAGGGTGAGTCTGGAATACCTCCCCAGAAAGCTCCTGTATGCGCATAGCTCTTCCAAGGCAACTCTCGGTCTCATTTCCAGGGGATGCAACTGATGATGTGTAACAAACAATTAATTTCTGTCAAATACCAGCTAGTTAATAAAAAAAAATGTTCGAGTCCAAGACAACGCCACGAAGAATGTACTTACAAATAAATGGCATTGACATTTAGCCAACCAACCATGTCTGTTGCAATGTTTGATTTTCACAGGACTTGTTGTTTTAAATTAATTAGTTACACATTGATTGGTACCTCTGTTTGGTGAGATTTCATCCAGGTGATCATTATCTAATAATGAGAGAGCTATAAAATTTGTGTCATGATTCGTCTAAGAGCCAAGTAATACCAAGTTCAAAATGAACCCTTATGCTAAAGTTCAGCCTTATGACATAAGGAAAATAAGATTTGGATATATGTGGAGGAAAGTTGAGGGTCACCACTTGCACCTGCACTACAGATGAGTGGCAAGTGGCCAGAATGAGCTACACTGTTGCATATAGTTTTATGCTATCATCTTTAGCTCTGGGAAGTGACCATATTATCAGCCCCCTCCTGACTTCCCTTGAATCCTTGGACAAAAGACACACAGAGACAGTTTGTTCCTTTTCAACTTGCCTTAGGACACAATTGCTGAGCGCTACTATCTCTCACCTGGAAAAGTGTGTCCTTAATAATATTTTTATTTCTATTCCTCCCACCTGCCTTCAGTGGCTAGTCCCACCTAGTCCCTGTCAAACATCCCTGGCTACCTGCCTGTAGTAGTGGTCACAGGTCTCAGTTCCCCCAAAGACCTTACATGGTTGCTGCATTCTTTTCCCTTCAAAGCAAGGCAAAAACTCTCCCTCTCCTTCCTTGCTTCTAGCTTTTTTCTCCAGGTACCTAGAAGTCCTGTCTTTCCCTTCAGCCCAGCAAGCCCCCCCCCCACTCCAGCTTTCTTTATTGACAGATCAACAACCAATTGGGAAACAGGACCCCAGTATCAGAACCACCCCCTATCCTATACTTTGCCCTTAAGACTGCTATGAACTTCTAGATCTGGGTAGGTAAACATCAGAAATGGCACTGGCTACTTAGCTTGTCACTCTGCAAGACTGTCATTCAGTCTGTAAACCTGCATGGATAGTTCTGGCTTTCCATCTGGCTAGCTTGACCAGAAAAGGGTGTGAATACAATTGTTGTATTTCCTGGGGGATGTGAACAGATATATCTCTTCAGCCCAAATAGAGTACCAATAACAGACTATCTCTAACTTGGTTAACTGGCAAGTTTATCAGGATTGCTTATGCATGCCTGGGTTTGAGCTACTTACAAAAGTATGGGTGACTCAAAAACATTGCAGAAAAGCCCACCCCAGGACAGGTGACAGCTCAATGAAGTTTGCATTCCTGGAGCTCCCTGTACTTCTAGGCAGTCCCACTGAAAAGTCCACTCTTCCTCAGAAATCACTGCCTGCTCCTGTCACCTTTAGGAAGGCCTCATGAGTCTCATAACTTCCTAAGTTTCCTGACTCTTGTTTTATAAGTTTCCTGAATCTCTTAAGTTCCCTTAGCATCCTGAGCTCACAAAACTTTCTGTTCTGTTTATCTACATAGCAACTACCAAGACCTGAGGTTCTGCATGGAGGAAGCAGTGGGATCCACCAGCTAACCCCTGGTTATTAGGTAGAGACTAACTAACCATGGGCTTTAATAGATTGGGCATTCTAAGGGGTGGCAAATGCCTATGAACTCTAAACCCCAAACTTGTTCATAAGTTCTGAGGGGACTGCTGTGAGTCACGGGCACACTTGGTTGGTTCTGCTCTTACAGATGTTGCAGAAGCTGGTTTAAGATGCCATTAGAGTAAAAATCCATATAGCTGGCTCAATGGCAACTTTATGAAATTTATCAAAGCTACCTCAGCTGAGTGAGTCTCCTATAGACATGGGCCCTTTTTCATTACCAACCTGTCTTTGTCTGCATGGTTTCTGTCTGTCCTCCTCTGGATTCAGACCAGTTCAGTTTGGGTTTAATCTATTCTGGCCCAGACGTTGGGTCTCTGGCTCTTTCTTCAGAATGGATGACACACAGCCCAGTTTTACTCTGACCGTTGGACAAGGAACAAGTCTGATGCCCAGTTTCTGACTGATAACCCAGAAGATCTCTGGGCTCTGCCAAGTTCCACCTAGAAGATCGACAGACAAGAAGAATATATAGAAAATTGGGTCTGAATCCCTCTCTACTGCTGGAGGTTGGCTGTCTATCTTTCACTGGCTGTGGACTCAGGAGCTTTGCATCATCTGACACACATGCAAAGTAGATCTCATGCATAACAACATCCCAAAAAACCATCAAAGGAGGAGTTGGTGGGAACAGGAACAGGTGGGAGAGAATTGGGGGAATCGGTAAGAGGCCCTTGAATGCTGGGGAGCAACATGGCTACCTACATTTCCAGAACTTTAGAGGGACTGAGAAACTAACCCACATTTCCTGACCCACATTCTGTGCTGGAGAGAATCTGTTCACTTGCTGAAGAAAGGCTAGGAAAAGGCATCCATTTTGTGCAGTTGTCTTCAGTGGAACATTCTCAGCCTCTCCCTTGAGGTTTCACTTACAGAAGAGATAATGTCCCTCGAGGTCTTGTCTCCTGCTGACTGGCTGGGACTCTGTGCCTCCACTCCTGGTGAACTGTGAATTTCCACTCACTAAACACTTCCAGTGCCTAGTCATAGCCACTATTTCACTTACTTTTAATATTACAGATTTCTTAAGTGCCATAAAGCCGAAGCCCAGCCAAAGCTAGGTTTACATCAACACTTGTTTAGAATGGATCTTTGGAAAATGTCCCTTGGGTGTCTGAATGACATCTTGCCAAGCAGCTGCAGACCCCTTTGTTCAATGCTGGGCAGTTTGCTGCAAATGAGTGCAGTATGATCCCTGCGTTCAGATAATTATCTATCTGTTTTCTGTCCATATTCCCTTGTGCATTTTAAGATTCCATACAAGGAGGAGATCACATTTTACATGAACAACCTATGAGATTAGAATTGCACAAGGCCATTTTCAAGGCATGCTTCACCTGCTTTTACTGCATCCCAGAGATGAAACAAATAGTGGGTGCAGTCTTTAAAAATATTCTCAAGATTTACAAACTTCTGACCAAACTAAAAGGGATAGAAGACTCAAATTCATAAAGTTAGAGATATTAAGAGACCACTTACAAAAGATTCCAGTGAAATACAGATGATTAAGGCAGGACATGTGTTTCATTGGCTCCATGTCTTAGTTAGGGTTTCCATTGCTGTGAAGAGATACCATGACCAAGGCAACTCTTATAAGGACAACATTTCATTGGGCCTGGCTTGCAGGTTCAGAGGTTCAGTCTGTTGTCATCAAGGTGGGAGTTTGGCAATGTCCAGGCAGGCATGGTGCAGGAAGAGCTGAGAGTTTTACATCTTGTTCCTAAGGCCAACAGAAGACTTGCTCAATGACACACATCCTCCACACAAAGACACACCCACTCTAACAAGGCCACACCTCCTAATCGTGCCACTCCCTGGACCAAAAATATTCAAATCATCACACCTCATTTTATTGAGACATCACTGAGGCTTTAAAAAGGCTCAACAGTTTATCTCTTGTTACAGAAGGAAGCCCAGAGCCATATCTGTTTGACTTGAGGGACAGTTTTCTTCTTATTACATCTTTGGTTTGCACTTTGATGCCTAAAACACATTCCTACTCAACAAGTAAGAGTTAAAAGAATAAACAAGAAAGACTTTAGACACCCGCACTGTCCATCAAACGGTGAACTCCATTCATACAACTTAAGTTGCTAGCACTGCAGGGGGTTCAAGGTCATCACACTTACTCTCATCCCATAGAGCAGCTAGGAAGAGAGTGTTTATTTATGTATAAAGAAAAATCTGGGAAGACAGGGGTGGGCAGGTGCCAACTCAATAAACAGATAAGTGATGTAAAGTGAGAAGGATAGACAAACGGAGCGGTGCAGCTGCTGAGGGTCATGAGTTAGTCAGTGGTCCTGATGCAGCCAGGGGCCACGTCCATGTCTGTGTCTAATGTGACCACTGAAGGCCATGTGGATGTTCATACTCTGGGCTATGTTAATATTCAGGGATGTGGGAGAACTGGCCCTGCCCTCATGAGAGAATTGGTCATGGTGAGGCAGACAATGGGATGGGCGTGGGAATGGGAGTGCTGCCCCCAACCCCACACCAATGTAACACCAGCTTCAGTTGATGGATTCTGGAGCAGATGCAGGCAGAGAAAGACTATTCCTTCCTGGGGGGTAGGGGGATGGCCACCAGGAATTTGACTATGTTCCAGTGAGTATAAATGAAGGACACTATTGGATTTGCTTT
This sequence comes from Mus caroli, assembly GCF_978045245.1. Taxonomy (NCBI): domain Eukaryota; kingdom Metazoa; phylum Chordata; class Mammalia; order Rodentia; family Muridae; genus Mus; species Mus caroli. The sequence goes on from NW_028227269.1 coordinate 76,179,705, forward strand.
TTTCCTTTATTGGGTGTGGGGAGGTCACCAGGGAGAGGGTTAGACATGAGAAGACTAGGAGGTGAGTGTGATTCGGGTACATGATGTGAGATTCCCAAACAGTCAATTATAGATAGATAGATAGATAGATAGATAGATAGATAGATAGATGATAGATAGATAGGAAAATCAGACTTCTGGAGATTGCTAGACAAGCATGAATGAATCTAGAAACTTCATATAAAGAACTTAAGCATAAAAAAAAACCCAACAACAACTTTACATGTTTGTCTCTATTGTTTTCTATCTTACTATTTGAAACAGATTCTCACTGAACCTCAAGCTCACCCATTTCAGTTAAACTGGTTGGTCAGTGGCCTCTGGGATGCTCCAATCCCTTCACCCCACCTCCCACTGGATGCATAGACCCATAGTGCCACACCCAGTTTTATGTGACTGCTATTACTCTAGGGTCCTCGTTTCTCATAGGTATTCTACCCATTGGGATATCTCTCTAGTCCTTTGTCTAAAGTTTAGTCCACATTGGCCTTGAACTTCTGACCCTTCTATTTCCACCTCCTGAGTATATCCTAACAGCATGTGCCAACTGGCTGAATTTAAGTCCACATCTTAATCAGTGTTCTATTGCTGTGAAGAGACAGCATGACCAAGGCAATTATTATAAGGGAAAGAATTTAATAGGGGATGACTTACAGTTCCAGAGTTTTGTTCATTATCATCATGGCAGGAAGCACGGTGGCACAAATGGTGTTGGAACAGTAGGCGAGAGCTCCATCCTGGTCTGCAGGCTGAGAAAGAGACTCTAGGAGTGCATGGGCTTCTGAAACTTCAAATCCCATCCCCAGTGGAGTGACATACTTTTTCCAACAAGGCCATCAAACAGAACCCCTCTCTAGTGACTATTCAACTGATTGTGTTATTTAAACCACCACAGCCCATGCACAGGTAGCAGAAATGATTGAGAATGAGGACCAAGCTCAAGCTAATCTCATGCTGTGATTTTATACCCCAGCATCGGCTAGATTAGAATTGTTAATGGTTTAACTGGAATCTGTGTATACATGCCTACAGAGAACAAGATGTTCACATGATAATGACCCTCCTTCTGAAAGAACATATATGTAAGCCATGTGTATGACAAGAAATCTATTTTCATTCATCTTTATTGGTTTAGACACAACACTGGACACTACACTACAGGCTGGGTGGGAGGGTAATGGGTAGATATACAAGGTGTAGTAGTACATGGTCTGTAATAGTTTAGCATTCTTGCCAGATAAGACTCAGACAGGGGGTCAACATTACTTAATTCCCTACACGTGCACATAAACAGACTAAAGCCTACAGCTTCTGCCCACTCTTTGGTTGACTATAGGGTATAGATATGGAGGAAAAGACAACTGGAACAGCCAGGAAAGGGTTAGGGAGGCTTGGATGACCTCGGTTCCAGCCTTTCACTGGCTCACCAGTGCAGTACCTTCTGACCAGCTTTTGTCTCTACTGTCAGGAGCTTCAACCTATGTTCTCTGGGTTGCAGCCTGACTAGTCATCTGCCAAGGTGCACACCTTCACACACACACCTTCACACACACACCTTCACACACACACCTTCACACACACACCTTCACACACACACCTTCACACACACACCTCCCTGTCTACAGAGGATAAAGTGAAAGCCCTTTAGTATCTTAAAGGCTTGAGATCCCTCCCTCCCTCGCTTCCCAGCAGCTCACCCCACCCCTTCTTCTCAGGCACTTGCTATGCTTGCTATCCAGACTCTAACCTGAGTAAACTCTAATTTTACCTTTTAAAATACTGCACGGCTTTGCCTAAGCTCTTATGCTACAATCGTTCGTCTGCTCCCCCTGACTGTGAATTAATTAATTGTTATACAAGTTCTTGATATGTAGCCCAGGATGGCTTCAAAGCAGTGATCTTCCTTTCTGACTCTGCCAAGTTCTATGGGCCACCAGACTCAGGAACTGTCACCTTCTGAAGGACAGGGCCTGGCCACTGCTGCACTTCCAGGGCCTCCCCTGGGGACAGCAGCCTGTCTGCCACACTGAACATGAGGCTTAAAAAACAGCTCTGTGAGCTAGCTCAGCAGCTTCTGGTTTGTAGCTTTTTTTCTTCTTCTTCTTCTTTTCTGTGAATAGAAAATTCCTGTGAACTTTTAGAACTCATTTAAAACTTATAAAGCAATTCATGAAAATATATGTAAAAGACAGATCAAGACCTCGAAACCAGAAGAATGACAAATTACTGTGGCCACAGGTTCTCAGAATCAGCTTTGTGAGGCAATGGGACAGAATTCGTTTACAATTTCTTGAATACCTATTGTGTACTGGGCTTTATGCCGCACACCTTACGTGAATAAAAGATGGTTCTTAAAGATGCCACAGTCAGGCAGAGCAAAGAGATGATAAGTAGATATGTAGTTAAAATGCAGTGTGGTGGGTGACCTAATATTTGACACAGAAAAACCATTGAGATTACAGAGTCCTATTCTCTGCTTGGGGCAGACTCAACCTATTTTACTACACTTTCTTTCCCTTGCTGTCTTAGCATCACGTGGTGTAATTTGAGCCTCCAGAGGCCTCCCATTAACTAGGGTCACTATTCTTGCTTAGCACAGACATGCAAGATCTTGGGGATTTTGACATTTGTCTCATCTGTGAGTGCTGAAATGAAGAGGAATAGCCTTGGTGTTGGGGTTTCTGGCAGTACCTCAGATACCCCTGGGCTCTCAGGGGCAGGGACAGAAGCCAGGAAGGCTCCAGGGGCTCACCTGCAGAAGGCAGAATGAGAAGAAAGCCACCGATCACACCTGTTTCTTGGGCACCATCCCACGACCTGCTCCAGCCTCTTGCAGCAAAATTAACTGCCCTGACTCCACTTCCCTTACCTACTTGCAAAAATGCTTTCAAGTTTTAAGACTCAACCTTAAAGTATTTAAACTAAATCTTGTCAGCGATGAGAGTTCTTTTATTTTTATTTTAATTTTTTATTTGTATTTTTTTAATATATAGCAAGGATCTGAGGATGTGGAAATGGCTTCCTGGGAAAGGAAATTTCCAGATGGAAGAAGTTTTAAGAGTATAAGTACTAAGTGGCGAGAAACTTAACTAAAAGAACATTACAGGTAGACATGGTGCCATTTCTGCCTTGTTCCATACTGAGAATGGTGTGTAACAGCCATCCTTTGGGTCTTGAATGAGTAAGATTATTCAGCAAGCAAACACAAGAGGACCAATTGCAAGCAGAGACAGATAGATAGACTGGTGGAGGTGGCAAGCAGAACATCATCAGACTGGCTGGTTACAACATCCAGCAGAGACCTCCGGAAGAGCTGGATTGAGAGCAAGCAACAGTAATATCATCAAACCAGAGGCTTGCAAACACCCATTAAAAGGAACCACAGAAGCCCTACTGAAACAGTCTTGCTGCTGTTCCTGATTGAGTCTCAGGCAGATCACAGCATTCAGTCCATGAATGAACTTCCAGCTTCCTGTTCCTGCAGCAGCAGGAATTTTTATACCAGGGAATAAACAATAAAATTTCATTGGAAATCGCTTACCTACTAGCCATTCCTAAGGGCACATGTTTGTAATGTCCTTAGCTCAGAGATTCTCAATATTCCTAACACTGTGACCCTTTAATACAGTTCTTCATGTTATGGTGACCCCAAGCCATAAAATTATTTTTGTTGCTACCTCATAACTGTAATTTTGTTACCGTTATGAATCATAATATAAATATCTGATATGCAAGACATATGTTCCATACCCTCACCCTTCAAGGAGTCACGACTCACAGGTGAGAGCCACTGGCTTAGTTGTTTGTTATTCTCTGTTTTCCTTGTTATAGGACCAAGGGGGCCAGGTTGACCCAGGACAGGGAACTTCAGAGGACACTTGAAATAAACACTTTCCATGTCTAGGACAAGGGAGCCTTCTCACTCCCAGAGTATGTTTTTCACAAGTGCAAACAAGCAGACAATGACCAAGATCATTTATATCCTATGGTTCTTGTAAAAGCCTTGACTAGTGACTTCTGGACACCTTTTGGGACACTTTTCATTAAACCTGGCTCTCTGCTCATCCCATTATAACTGCTCATGGTTTTTTGTTTCCACCCTAGAACCTAAGTGTCCTAAGGCCAGGCTCTGGTCTGTCTGATTTATGGCTACCTCTCCAGAGCTTCACCCTGTCTGACTACACATCAGTGATAAGAGTCCTAGAAGATGTCTTATCTACAGATCATTTCTGAACTGAGAGAGGGACCACACTTCAGAGAGCGCCTCAGGCAGTGTGCTGCCCTTCGCTCTCAGCGAGCTCGGAGTCAGCCCTCATTAAACCAAAGCAAAGAACAAGTCCCGCCAATCTGACTTGCGCTCTTTTAATTTTCTCTTCAGTGGTTTTAGCCTCTCTATCATTTGTAGATCACAAAATTTGATAACTCATCCGCCTGCCAGGCTGAGATGTTAATTATATCCTTATTCCTAATGACGTTATGGTCACCGTGAAGACAAAGGGGGTGGCATCCTGGCAAAGGGTCAAAGGTGCAAGCTGGCAATCAGTGTGATAATCCTAATGTGTCCTGTCCAGACTCAGAAACCGCCGGCTTCCCGAATGGACAAAACCTTCTAGCTATGAAAAAGGAAAGGAAAAGAAAGAAGGCATTGCATCCACATGGGGGTCACTTCCCTCCTCGTCTGTCCTTTTTACTGCAGCTGGGGATTTACTTTCTCTTAAAATCTCTCTGTCTCTCTGTCTCTGTCTCTCTCTGTCTGTCTGTCTCTCTCTCTGCATATTTGTATGTATGATTCAGGTATGACTTGTCTTCGCATGTATGTGATGGTCAGGGGACACACAGGTGCCAGTCCTTACCTTCCATCTTGTTAGTAGAGTCTCTGTTGTGTACCACCATGAACCTGCAATCAGCAGTCTTTGAGCTCCAGGAGTTCCCCTGTCTTTGCATCTCACAGTGGGCATCCCAGCATTACAGATCCCTACATGCTATTGCATCTCACATTTCGTGGGTTCTGAGGAAGGATTCAGCCTGAGGTCCTTTTACATGTGTGGCCAGTGTTTATCATCAGAGCTATTTTCTTACTCCCTGCACACATTTTCAATATTGGCTTTATTAATTAATATTTCTTAAAATTGGCTGGTTTTTGGCTGTGGAAGCAAATGTCCAAAGGAATCAGGTACTGATAATAATTGATTGGTTACTGGTTCTTTACTAAATACATGTTGCTGTTCAAACATCATTTGGACAATCAAAGTGACATTGGGTGATGGATACCATTATTCCCATTTTATGGGTACAAAAACCAAGTGTTGATCAGGTGTATTAACCTGCCCTTGATGAGCCATTTTGTGCACAGTGCCTGGGGTTTTGATTTAGGCAGTTCTGCCTTCCCTCATATCTGGGACTCTCCCTAAGGCTTCATATTAATTGACAAAACTATGAGAACTTTTCTGCCTGAAGTTCATTTATACATAACTGTGAGAAACACTTGCCATAAGTGCTTTCCAGTTTGGTATACACATAGAAGAATAAAGGCTTTCACAGATCTCATGACTATGGTGGTTTGGCACCTTCTGATGGGGGGCAGGAGCACCCCAAAGGGAAGGCTTATGAGTATGTGCTTTTATAAAACCCCTAACTTAATTGGCCTCTAGGTTTCAAAAATTAGGACTTTAGTTGTTAAGGTCTCTTTAATTTATTGAGCGGTTTGCTTATCCCATAGATTTGACTGTCCTACACAAAGCCTCCAGGAGATCCCTGAAGCCTCATAAAATGCCCATATTGTTCCTTTACAATTATTTTATATGAAGTATGACACACTGGAAATTCCACAAGACATACATGTTCTAGTTGTAGAATAATTCCAGAGCAACAGCATCTGTGTCATGACCTCCCAGGGCCAGCATCAGCACTGCACCTAGGCAATGGATCTCAGCATCCTGTCCCTCAGAGCGAGAAACACCCCTGATGGAAGTTCTCAGCTCCACCCTCAAAGGTCCCCCAGAAACCAGGGGCTCTGGGCTCGAGGTGAAACTATCAATTTATATAAAATACGAGAAGCAGAGGAACACTTTTAGTGTTCCAGATATGCAACCAGGAAAGGCCATTCTTGGGGGGAACTTACAGGACAAATGATATCACTGCTTCAAAACTAATGGGTTGCAAGGAACACGGGAAGGAGAGAACAGCTTGGGAGACCTAACAGCCACTGTGCATCTTGGTTTGAGGAAAGGCAATATGAGAAGTATTTATGAGACAGTTCAGTACTGACTGGATATTTGGTGATGAGAAATAAATTGTCTGAGATGTAATAATTGTATTGTGATTATATTAAAATCATCTTCTTTTCTTAGTGACACACTAAAGTATTTTCCTATAAATGGTACACTTTCTGGGGTTTCAATGGAAATGATCCCATGGTGGGGTTAGCCATAGGGGGATTGGGTGAGGCTTTCAATGAAGACAGAATTATCTTGCATTGAGGCTTAAGAGCTGCTGAGTGATACATACATGGGGATCCATTAAAGTATTCTCCATTCTTTTGGATATATTTCTTTTTTCCAACATAATATATTTTATTATTTGGTAGTTTCACATAATGCAGCCTGATCACATTTGCTTCCCAGTCTTCCTAGGTCCACACCCCCTTGTGACTTCCCCCAAAAATGAAGAAGAAAGAGGTAGAGAAAAAAGAGAAAGAAGAAGAGGAGGAGGAGGAGGAGAAGGAGGCAGGGAAAGCGAAGTTGAATTTGTGTTGCCCATATACTCACTGAGCATGATCAAACTCCCATTGGCCAGCACCTTAAAGATAACTGAGAGTGATGCTCCCTACCCCCTCTGCCACCCCTCTTTGGCCTAGTTATTTAGGTGTCTCTGACCTCTTATCCTCCCCTCCCTCTTCTCCAAATCTGGGTCAAGAACTTTGACCTCGTATACCGCTCTGGCACCTAGCAAAGTGCATGATGGCTGGCAGGCATTCAGTAAACACTGAACTATGGCAGGAGACTATGGAAGGCATCCACAGTGTCTTTATCAAAACCAAAGCCAGCTGCCACTGGAAGAGGAATAGCTACTGAGAATGGCATGGTCTCTTTTTCACATATGAGGCCTGGGCCAGCTAAGAGTCTTGGCCATGAGTTTCTAATTCTGTCACCTGCAGCACATTAAAGAAGCCCATTGCACTGAGAAGCTGTAGTGGGGATGACCTCCATGCTACAGAGTTCTGGCTTTAATTAAACAGCAAAGGCTTTCAATTAGGGTTCCACTCACTTTTCCTTCCATGCCTTTTCCTTCCAGTCTGAGACAAGCAAAGAAGTTCTAGGTTTAAATTATAGTGGAGTTGTTCATAACTCCCAATAAGCATATCTTTTTCTTTATCACAGATGCATTCAAATAGCAGTAAACATCAATACTCCTGGAGAGTAGAAACAACCAGGACTAGTTAGACTGTCACAGCATAAGACTAAATGCCATGTGGTTTCTTATCTATAATTCACTCTAGCTATGGAACTGGGGCTGACAAGTCTCTGAAGTCTTCCGTATGTTCTAAGGATGCCAGCACTGTTCCCTTTAGTACCATCAACATTTCCTGTTTGACTGTGATCTTCATTGTTATCACTGTTGACAATGTTTCAGTATCAATCTGGACCATGCAAATAAACTGAGAACAATACATGAAACAATACGTGGAGGAAATGATCTGAGGCTCACTGAACCAGCAGCCAAATTAAGTCAGAAGTTACAGAATCTAAAAGCAGACATGAAATGGACAGGGGCTAGGAAAGGGAAAATTACACTATGGGAGGTGCGTGTCAGTGATGGCACTTAATCTCAGGCCACTGCATTTGAAAAAGGAGGCATAGCAACTGAAATGGAGACCAGATTAGCAGGGTGGTTTCTCATCATAACATTACACAGGGCATTTTCCTGGAGAAGGCACAGACCTTATTCGGAAGGCTGTTAAATAAAAAAAGCAATGCAAAAGGATGAGAAAGGGGATCGGAACTCGGTTTCTAACTATAGCTGGAGCCTCTCCATCAACTCAAAAGATTAAAGAAGAGGAAGAAATGGGCCTCATCAAGAAAGTTCAATTAGAAGAAAGCTGTGCCTATGATCACCCGCCAGAATAGGCTCTCGAAAGAGGTAATTGAGCCTCCATTGGCTCGTATCATTGAAAATAGAATAATTCTCCATTTCTCAGACATGATCTAAGAACAGGTGCACTCAGGGACATTTGGCTGAATGAGGAGAATTCCAGCTTTCACTTTCTCCACCAGTAAATGCTGGCTCTTGCCTGGAGCACATCACACCAAGTGGTGCTTTTAGCTTCCCTCCCTTCCCCCAACAGACACACACAGGGAGTTATTTTTATAGGAGCAGGTGTGATTTAGTAGTTACTCACTGGCTTCTTGGATAATGAGTTCAAATCTGGACTGCTGTCTGCTGGCCCCAGCCCTGTGACCAGGTACTTGGCTCACACACATCATTGCTCTTTCGTCTTCAAAATCATGATGGACAAATGCCACTTTTCATTCTCCAGATGCCATGAAATCCAAAGCTACTGAAATGTTTTTGCATTAAAAATTCCCATACAAATCTGTGTCTGGCCCTTGTGTTTGCATATGGACAAAGCCTGGGAATTGGCCACCCAAGGCCACATCATGACAGGCTCCTACTGCTACTGCAGGTAGTCTACCCTCTCCTGCAAAATCAGTCAAAGAGCAGGGCAATGAAAGAGAAGCTCTTGGAGAGACTGCTGAGCAGTTAAACTCCAGTCATAAGTTTTATAGAGCCGCAGGCTCTTAGCTTTACACAAACTGGCTGGATTAAAAGCAAAAACTTAAATCACCTTAGTTGAGTAAAGGTCAGAGTTCTGAACTTCTGGCAAACCACACCTCCTTTCTCATTGATTGGACAGCTTTAATCTCTGAAACAGAGCATCTGATAGAAACAACCCAAGGGAGGGAGGGTCACTTTCACTCCGGATTTCAGAGAGCTCAGCCCTGGACTCTGTTGCTCTGTGACTGAGGCAAGGTAGGAACATTATGGAGAAAGAACAAGGAAAAGAAAAACAGCTCTCTTCATGGGATCCATGAAGAGGCTGGGAACCAGAGGCAAGAGACACCACAGGCATGCCCCTAGAGATCTAATTCCTTTAACTGGTCTTTGCCTCTGAGTACCCTATTCAGTACCAACCTACTCATTGGTAGATTAATCTTCTAATGAATTAAGCACCCTAATAATCCAGTCAATTCTCAATTGTGTCACCAGCTGGGAATTAAGCCTGCTGGATGAGTCTCTTGGACCAGCACTTTGAAACACATCACATAGATGGGCCAAATTGATAAAGAACTAAGATTATAACCACCTCATTCCCACACTTTAACTTCCTCACATAACGAAATGTAGAAGGACCTCACTAGGTCCTGGGCACAGTGATGATTACTTCAATAAACTCCAAGACAAATAAGCCTTTTCTTCAGGAACATTTCAGACAATTGGGACATGCTGCTGTCTGATGCTAGCACACAGACATATAGAGGTTTAGGATATCAGAAAAATCCCAGTTTTATCCCTTAGAACTTGGGCAAGATTGAGGAAGTTGAACACAACCTGTTTCAAATCTTGGATAGCACATCTCCTCTAACTTTTTAAAATTTTAGTTTTGGGACAGATCTCACTGTGTATCCCTGGTTGGCCTAGAACTCCCTGTGTAGATCTGGATTGCCTCAAACTCTCAGAGATTTAGGTTCAAGAGCTAGTGCTGAAAGTGCCCTGGCTTTGCCTACCAAGTGCTTGGCTTAAAGGCAAGTGCCACCCTGTCTGACTAAGATATATTTTACTTTCAATTATGAATACATGTCTACATGCAGGTATTTGCATGTGAGTACAGGTGCCTACAGCAGCCAAAAAAGGGCATTGGATCCCCTGAAGCTGGAGTTACAGATAATTGTGAGCCACCTGATGTGAATGCTAGGAACTGGACTTGGTCATATGTAAGATCAATACATAGTTGTAATCCCTGAGCCATCTTTCTAGCTCCTCTAACTTGTATTACTCCTTTTCCTCATCCTCCTCAGAATTCCAATGCTTCCTTGATGCTCAAGGAATGAATTGCAGCAATCATCTAGGGTCTCTGTCTTCATTTCATGCTGGAATAAGATGGAGAAGGTACTCAACAAATGTCCCATGTCAAAGCAGGGCCTGGACTAAAACACATGTGCTCCCCACTCCCCCACCCCCCGTGGTGAGCACCAACTACCTCTCTGCACAGAACACCATCTGAGCTGCTTCTCTGCCAGTCCTACCTGGATCAATGTTAGGAGTCAAGAACCAGGTCAAAGCTGGTTTTTAAAGCAGAGACCTGCTAAAACCGGACACTGAATTATTCATGTTTGGGGTCATAAATAATGCATTGAGTGATAGTATCAGATTTCGACATGCATTCATAATCTGTAGCGTGATTAGTCACTGTTGTATGCGGCCTGGAGGGAAGAGATTAGCTGATCCTGGTGCCCTTGATGAGTTACTGTCCTTGGAGATAGGTCGCCAGCCAAGTGTGGTGCCCTTCCTATCTCTCTTTGTGTGATACTGAATTGCAGGTATCTAGGCTAAGTACTAGTACACAGAATCCCAGGGTCCTTTCAGCACTGGCTCTCAGATCCTAACTGCCACCCTTGTTCAGCACTGACTTGTGTGAGGAGGAGTTGCATGAGGCCTCCAAAGTATGACAGGCAGAAGCAACTGCTTAACACCAAGACTAGTTATCTGTGCAAGACTAGTTATCTGTGGCAGTGCCTCCTGGGTCCTCAGCCCCCAAGTGACCTCATTTTAGATGAAAGTACCCCCCCATCCTCCCTTTAGTGTCCATTTCACTGTCCTGCATAGAACATCAAAGAAGCATCAGGTTATTGAGTGACAGTCAGGCATTGACTCTCAAAGGACAGTGGCTTAGGGGGGTGGGGGTGGGGGGTGGAAGCTGCTATGATTTGGATATGAAGCATCTCCCTAACAGTCATGTATAGAAGGCTTAGTTCCTAACACAATGTTTAGAGGTGGGGCTTTTGAGTTGTGTTTGGATCGGGGAGGATTCCCTGAGTTAATCTGACCATGGGTTCATGGTTAAAGGGGCTACTGGGAGGTGGGCCTGATTAGAGGAATGGTTTATTAGGGTTTGGTTTAAAGGCTCTGTCTTGCTCCTGGATTCTTCTCTTTCTGTTTCCTAGCTACAAACTGAGTAGTCATCATGATCTTCTGTCTTGCCACAAGCCCTTTACAATGGAGCCAAAAAAAATCATGGACTGAACCCTGTCAAAACATGAGCTAAAATAAAAGTCTCGTGTGTGTGTGTGTGTGTGTGTGTGTGTGTGTGTGTACACATTATATATATTCACAATGATGAAAAAGTTGGGCAACATGGTAGTCCCTAAAAATTATCCCAGGAGTAATGTTGTTCTAGTGGGGAAGAGCCAGAAGGGATCGTCACTTCTTTACCCACAGGAATCCAACTCCTGAGGCAGAGATGTGTAGGGAATGAAGCCAAGGGACAAGTGCATTCAACAGTTTGAGTGGTGGTCCAAGTTTCTTGCTGATTCCTGCAGCCAAGACCAAGCATAGTGCAAGAGTTCTTTTGTTTTATCTTTACCCTAGGCACAAAGTGCATTCTAGATTCTGTCTTGTGTCTAGGGACCCGAGGCCTTCTCTAGAAAGTGACTGAAGAACTCTTTGAGCTCTCCCTAAGAGCCAGAATGATCCTCAACTGTGTAGATGGAGCCTGGGCTTGTTCTCCTGCTTGTCTAGCCACCTAACCCATGACCCCAAAGATGGACAAAGGGGGAGATCTAATGTCCTAGTGATTGATCATGGGGACAAGAGCACCCACACTAGTCTGGAGGTCCACTCCTGGCACCAGAAAGGGTCTGTGCAGTGCAGAATGGTTTCTGCAAATAAGCATATCACTGTGTGATGCCCAGGGTCCAGGGAGGACTGGGCCAGTGAGCTGGGATGTGTGCATGGCAGCTTCTGTGGCACTGGCTCCCAACAGTGGTCTGAAAACAATAACATTATTGCATCACTGCAAGGTGGGGGGCACTGACATGCTGATGAGGGTGCTCATTTCTGACAAGGCTGAGGAAATGAAACGGCTCAGAAGGGAATGGGAACGTGCCCAGAGAGTAATAACTGTTAGGCTGTTGAAGAGCTTCAACAATGGATAACTCTGCTGTGATTTCATCAGCCAAAAACCAATTAACCCCCGTGGAGCGATCTAACACTCTGAGGCTGGGAAGAGGGGAAGGCCTCCAGCAAACTCTTACACCCTTCACCAGCTAAGCCTTAGCACTGGGTTGGCTTCAAGGGAAGAGATGTCTACACTGTGCATTTCATGGGTGCTGCAGAATGTGATACGGAAAGTCCCTGCAGCAATCTAATACTCACTCTGATGTCCCCTGAGAGGACCTGCGTGGGCTGGGGAGTCAGCCAGACTGCATGACAGCATCTAGCAGAGGCAAAACAGAAGGAAGTGCGAGCATTTTAAGCAGACTGATTCCAGGACATCTTGAGGAAATCACCCCTTCCAAGCTGCTGCAGTGTAGGCTGAGGATGAGGCTGGATAAAGCTATGGTGGAGCAGAGACAGGAGAGCACATGGCAGAAACACAGTTGGGGGATAGCAATGGGATTCAGGAGGTGGAGGATTCAGGTGGCCCTGGGAAGACGTGAAGACAGCAAAGACAGTGGTGGCTCCCTGGTCTCGTATCCCCTGGATCCTGTCAGCTCTCACAGATACATCCTGCTTCCTTCCCCATGAATTTTTGCAGTGACCACCTCCACTACACCTTTTCTCGCAGCAATGTGAATGACATCTAAAATATCTCTGTGAGAAAATGTGATCGGGGAGAAAAGCATGATGTAACAAAGTCAGAAAGAAACACGTTGAAGCACCAAGATAAAAAGCCCTGCTCACAAGCATGGAGAAGAAGAACAGGTTTCAGAAAAGGCAAAGTGGTGGGGTGGGGTCCTGAGACAGAACTTCTCAAACAATCTGTGGTGAAGGTTCATTTTCAGCCCTTCCAATTCATTAAACACTGGGTTTTCTAATTACTAAAATGCAAGTGGCAAGGTGGAATTGCTATAACATGTCCAGTCGCTTAGGACTCTCAAGGCAGACCAGTCACATGTCATATAGGCTGGACCTGTCTGCAGGCCACGCATCGGGTAACATTAATCTAGGAAGTAGTCATATTGGAGTACATCATTACCATTCATAGAGACAAAAAGCTGAAAATAAAAGCAAAATTTCTTCACAAGAGAGATAGCTCAGCAGTTCAGAGCACTTCCAGACGTCCTGAGTTCAATTCCTAGCAACCACATGGTGGCTCACAATCATCTGTAATGGGATCTGATACCCTCTTCTGGTGTGTCTGAGACAGTATACTCATACATTAAACAAATAAATAAATAAATCTTTAACAACAACAGCAACAACAACCAAAAAGCCAGAGAGTCCTTTACACTATAAAATTTACAAAAAGTATTACTCAACAAAATAACATGGTATGTACATGTCTACCCAGATTTGGATTCCACACAGGAGGCCCATGACTACAAGACACAGTGACTCCCCACTTCAACTGCTAGAAAAGAACCCCAACCCTCTCTCAGCAGTATGACTCCCTTTCTAGAAACTTGATTGCTTATTTCTTGCAGTATATTCCAATAAATCCCGTCTTTATCTGTTTGGGTCCTGCTAAGTTGGTTTACTGCCTGCTTTACTGGTCTTCTGTATGTTATTTCTGTCTTGTTAGAGTTGATACAAAGTGGTAGCTCTCTCAAACGTGGCAAGGGAATGCCCCTTGCCTCCTTCCAGAGATATGCATACTTGTCTGGCCACAGTGCTTGAAGCAACCCTGTTGGAAAACACTGGCTTGAAACGTTAAGACTAGGGAGAGACCATCTGCAGGAGTCCCTTCAGCATCCTATAAGCATTTACATAATTTGAAAATGCTTGGATGTTCTACCCCAAGAACCATGAGATCACTGGGCATGCAACAGGACAGACCAAAGAATGTTGACAATGAGTGTTGGGCTTGGAGCCAAGGGGAGCCCAAGGGCCCAGGGCCAGTGAGATAACATAACCTTTGACAAACAGCAATGGCTTAAGAGTTGTAAGTTCAGACAGAGCTGCCTACATCCATTTAATTAGATTTTAATTTCTCTTTACACATTTGATTTTCTAAGATTCTAAGAGGCAATTATTTTCAGTATCAATTGACTAGAAGGCACAATCCTCAACTTAGAATAAGCAGCTTAAGGAGCCTCATCTCAGCCTTGTTCAAATAGTCTTCCGGAGGCAGCTTAGCTGAATCATGCATCATGGTCCCACTGGGGAGCTGGCAGAGACAGACACCTGGTGTAGACAGGGGTGGAGGAGGGGTGAAAAAGCTGTGACAGTGGCAGAAAGCTCTGTAGAGTCTAACAAAAGAAGCCAAAGAGTCTCAAAGGGGTCTCACAAGGGCATGACACTGTGCTGGGGCTGTCCTGTGTAAGCATGTAAGTAATGATGTGTCCCTTGTCATTTAGTGATTTAATGTCATTTAGTCTAAGGGGTCTAAGCATGGATGAAAGCAGATTCCCCCACATCCCCTCAGAGTCCCCTCTGAAAGAGTCAGTCCCCTTACAATGGCATCCTTTACGTGGTGTTCTGGGGTAGCAGACACATCCTCGGCGTCATTGTGTTGAAACCAGAATGTGGGAGAAACCGCCCAGAACAACAGGATAAACCACATGGGTAGCATCGGAAACAGAAACAAGAGGGAAAGAAAACCAATGCAATTTTAATCACTAGTGCTTAGTGTGCGACTGCATATGTGTGGCTGCTGTTATAACTAAGCCACGTTTAAGATCCCTAAAAGCAGCACTATAACAAGAGGTTATAGGTTGTAAAACTCAAGAACATGACTGTTAGCAATCAGGGATTTCTGTGGACTTGCCCTCAGGGACCTAGTGGCAGCTTGTGTTATCATCATCTGCCACTACTGGGTGCTCCAGATCTCTCTCTCTCTCTCTCTCTCTCTCTCTCTCTCTCTCTCTCTCTCTCTCTCTCTCTCTCCCATTCTGTCTCTTCCTTGTTCTCTGTAATGTTCATCCCCTCTGTCTCTATCTCTCTGTCCCGTGTCAGTGGTATGGCTGACATGTACCAGAAACTTATGCAGATGACACTCCATGGGGCTTCAGGGATGTGAAGACATGAATCATAGATGCTCTATGTGTGAGAAGTTTGGATGAAATTGTGTGAAATATGAAAATGAGAAAAGCAGAGTTTCTAAATTAAATTACCACCCTGCAGGGGTGCATTGTGGTTTTAAACAAATATGTCTAACTTGTTTAATAAGTCAGTGTTCTGATACATTATCTGTATTTCTTAGAGCGCTCGTGTTCAGGTTGACAGATTCTGTTGTAGGGCTTCTCCTGGGGAGATGAGCAAACATCTGTTTATGGCAGCTAGGCACTGAGGACAGATTGAAGAACTGATTCCATCTATGTCCAGGTTTACTGGGTGATTGAAAGGAGTGAGGGTGAGAGGGTTACTCTCAGGAGCCCAGGAGATTCTTCATTACAATGTTCACAAGCTGAGAATGGAGCTCCAAAGATACAGCTTTTATGAGTTATCACCCTCTTAATGCCAGTGTTTCAAGTGAGTTGACTTGAGTTACCCATAGTCCTGAAATAGACCCAATAAACTCATCAGTTCACCAAGGTAGACTTGGGTAGAATTGTTGTCTGTCACCGGTATCCTAGCTATGATGAGCTAGATGCTTGTTCATGCCTCTACAGGAAGAATCACAAAATAGACTCTTTTTCAGCCACGGTTTGGAGATAATCTTGCACAATGGCTCATAAGGCCTGTGGAGTCTGGGTGGATGCAAGAAGGAACAAATGCATTTTATACCAATGCTTAAATCTAAAACATTAGCAGCCATGGCAGAGTCGGGGACTGTAAAATACTGACATCCAATAATGCTTTGGACTAAGGGAATCAAACTTCCTAGGGGTGATGATTGACCACTGGTATCTTGAAAGTCCTTTCACTGATTCTAACATGCAATTAGGGTTAAGAGTCACTAACCTAAATTGTTTTACTGTTACCACATCCTTGATGGAGCATCTAGTATGGAGTGGTGCTTAAGAGCATGGACTCTGGATGTAATACTGGCTGTTCCATTGCCTGGCTGTATAATCTTGTAAAGGTCACTGCATCTTTCTGTGTCTCAGGTTTCTCATGTGTGTCTATGGGAGGGATTGTAGAGACAGAGAGAGAGAGAGTTTACTAACTCTACTGAGACTGGTACATTATTACATTTAAAAGTTCTTACAGCCAGTGCCTGCCATAAAATGGGAGGTTGTATGATTCATGGAGATGAATATAGCAAGGCTTCTACTCATGGCATATGTATACCCTGTCCTGCCATAGTTTATCTTCTCACAAGAGACTGAAAGAAAAGCAGATGATGAACCGGGATCTGAAGAGGAGAGAGGGATTGGAGAGAAGCAGGTATCTGGCTTGAGAATGATGCTCCAGTCCATATTAAGTCATTCCCTCATGCAGGGAGTAAAAAGACACAAGGTGTCTAGGAGAAATAGAGCCTGCTCAGGCAGCCACCCACTGTAAATTCAAACTTGGGGGATGTTTCTTCAGAGCACTTAAGCCATATACCCTATTGTGTCCATTCTCTGGTTAGAGCTCTTGGTCCATACTTGGGGAGACCCCTATGAAACCTCACATGGATGGTCCCTCCAATGCTACAGGATCTGAAAAAGGCTCTAAGAAAACTATGGAGACATTGTTTTGCTTGTTACAAGGAGTTCTTGGACAAAAGCATGCATATTGAAGGGTGGCGTATGTCCTGGGTGTTCAACACAGTTCTGGGAGAGGAGACTCCTTGTTTGTATGCAATGGGTAAAGCTGGATATGCAGTGGTTGGGAACATGGGCTATGAAACAGGTATGCATATATTTGCCCATGCACTGATTGTCTATAATCTTTGGCAAGATGCTTTGATAAGGTCTTTTGTGCTTATAGATTCCTTACCAACTATAGTGTGAGTTTTTAGCTACACAGCTTTATGATCTCGGTTGGAGCTCCTCAAGCCACCTGCCCAGCAGCTCCCTGGATCCTCAAATGAAAGACACCACACACACACACACACACACACACACACACACACACACACACACACAAGCTTATTTTTAATATACCATCTAGCTCAATGGCTGGGCAGTTCTAATCCTCCAGCTGCTACTCCAGGCCCAATCAGGGAAGTGGCCTGTGGCCACTTACCCAAATTTTTACATGGCTTGTTGGCTCTCTCTCCTGCAGCTCTAACTCTGGTCCATCTCCCACTGCATCACGGTGATCCTCTTCTCCTCCCCTCTGCATCCTTTCCCATGCAACTCTAAGGGTCCCACCCTATCTCTCTTTGCCCAGCCATTGGCTGCTGGCATCTTTATCAAAAACCAATTGGGGACAAGGACCTTTAGCGTTTGGACATTCAGATTCCTGATTGAATTAAAACTTTAGAGTCAAACTCCAACAACCAGCAAAGGGATTTAGTGAGGATTAGAGGAAATGATACAGGTGAAACATCTGGCTGTTATTTTTATAGTTTCATTTTGTAAGAAAAACTCTTTAAAAAAATTATTTTCCTTTCCACTTAGATTCCACTAAATCTTAAAGTGATAGGTCATTATGACATCTTGGATTCATGCCAGACCTCTCTTCTGTGTTTTAACATAGAGCTTTTAAGAAAATCATTATAGTCTCCAGTGTTGCCACTTCTAGAATGTCAGCAGTTCCATGACCTGAGCTCTCTGTCATGATGAATCCATCATGGGCAACTATGAAGACAAGAGTGCAAATGAGACAGGTGCAATCAAACTCAAAAGAGGTACAAACCATGGGTGATGGGAGGTCAGAGAGGGTAGACAGGCATCCCACTTGGAGGGAGAACCATGTGAAGGGAAGGAAGGTTCACGTTGGCCATTAAAAAATGATGGGTAGGATTTCATCATGTGGAACTAGAGGAACTGGAAAAAGTAGAATGTGGAGCAGAACCATGACAATGAAGACACACCTGGGGTCACCCAGTGTGATTGATGTGCAAGGTGTGAGGGAAGAGTTGGGAAGGGGTAACGTAGAAAAGTGCTCTGTCATAAAAGACCTTAAATGCTGGGGTGAGCAATTTATATTTAATTTGTCAGTCAGTGGGGAGCCATTGGAGGTTTGGTAAAGGAATATCTAGTCACAGCTGTGCTTAGGGAAGAGTAATTACTCTCATCGGGTGATGAGCAGAGAGTGATATGGGAGATAGAGAAAGGTGCCAGAATATTTCAGATGAGGATTTATGTGGGTTTAAACAATGATAATCATGGAAGGATAGTGGCAGAATCTAAGGGACACAATAATTGATTGATTGTTAGGGGGTAAGGAACACTCAAAGATGAATCCAAGGTCAGCAGCCTGGGGGAGTAGAAGAGTGATGGAGTAATAAACCAAAGAGTAAAACACTTGGGACAGAGTTAGGGAGGCTGGAGAACCAAGGCAGAAATACCAGACAGAGCTGCAGGCAATACAGAGCTGGGCACAAGAAGCTGAGACAAATTTTGTATTTGTCCGGTAGCTGTATTCTTCTGACCACGTCTATTCCATTTAGCTAACTCTAGGCTTAACACATAGAAGATGCTCGGAAATTGTTTCTCATTTTGCTTCAAAACACTTCTTCCAGTGAAACAGAACTATCTGTCTCTTCACAGAGCTGTTTCTCATTAGGCTCCTTCTTCTCTGAGGCCTAAGTGGGACAAAATAATCCTTCTCACTTGATCTCATTTTCAAGTAGAGAAAGAATTCTGTGATAACAATGCAGTGGAGATGAAGATAATAACACGACAAACAACACAGCACAGGCTACGTGATTAGTCAGGGGACTCTGCTGATACCTAACTCATTCAAATCTCACAAAATTTCATGTATCCCACAATCACACGTGTAACAAGAGCTTCAGCCACACATTGAGAGTGATGTGAGGAAGCCTGTCTCCACAGGCCAGTGCTCGGGAAACTCCAGAAACTGCTCAAAAGCACCCAACCTTTGGGTGATCTTTCATTGTAAGCTTGAGATACTATTGAGAGCTCACTGCTATATTGGGGCAGGAGAGAATGCTTGGCTGTTAAAAGCAAGTACTGCTCTTGCCAAGGACTTGAGGACTTGACTCATGTAGAACAAGGTTGTAATTGTTTGTAATTCCAAACTCCAGCTCCAGGAGGTCTGATGCCTTCTTCTGGCCTTATTGGGCAACTTCATTCATGTTTACATGCTTACACCAGATACAAACTTAAACATTAGAATTATATATGTGTACATATATATGCACGTGTGTGTGTGTGTGTGCACATACTGTTGTGAGCCACACTTTGAGAACTCTATCTCTAGGAACAGGCAGATGCGACTTAGTAATTCCTTCCAGGCCCATGGAGCATCTGTACAAGTTACTTTTTTTTTTGTTGTTGCTGTAGTGACAAAAGCAATTAGTGGAGAGCTCATTTTGGCTTATAGCTCCTGTATTAGTTAGAGTTTTATTGATGTGAAGAGACAGTATGACCATGGCACACACACGAAAAAAAGGGGGTAAAGAATTAATGGTGTCATCATAGGGATAATAACTTGCTTTGATGGGTGTTTGCCCTAGATGCCTGTTCAGGACCTCAGACCCTGTAAGGGGTCCCATGTGCTTTGGAAGGTAGGGAGCAGATATGTTTCTCATATGCTTCTCAACATGTCTGCTTCTGCAAGGTCCAACATGCCTGCTGTATTTGGACAACACTATGGCTTTCAAGATCTTCCTTTTTCTATTTCCTCATTTAGGAACTCAAGGGTCCCAGTGCACTGTTGGGAAGTTGAGAACAAAATCTTGCTTCCTTTCGGTGTTATATTCTGTATTATAATTTGCAATATATAAAATAATGGAAAGGGCTTTGGTCTCTGAACAAGACAGAGGTGGATTGTAATCTATTGATGAGGCATCTGAGATCAAAGGGGTTTACTTAAGCATTTTGGCTGAGATCACTGATAATTTGTAAATGAACCAAACCTGGGGAGAATGATTTCCCAGTCATGTTCCCCACCATTCTATCCCTCTCTCTTCTGTGCTGAACCCTAAAGGCACCATCTACCTTTAGATATCTATGCTTTGTCTGAGAAATCACTATAACAAGTAGTAAGACAGTGTCCCCAGAGTTTCCCCCAAACCTGTTTTATGCCACATAGTACTTGAGTTCTCCTGCACCTCTTCCTGTGTGGGAGAACTCCTTGTGATTGCCAACCCGGCCTGGAGTTCAGGCCAGTTAAATCCAGAAGATAAGGCTCTTCATCCTTGGAAGTCTTAACTTGTTCTGAGGATTAAGTCAGATAAAGAACTTAAAAACACTTGGTGTAGTGACTAGTGACAGACACATAATTGTTTAGGGAAAGATTAACTATATTACTTGGTGGGAAACAAAATCAAACAGGCAACTCTAAAATAAATCCAGAGCCTTCTCTGATCACCAAGGGTTTCTTGTTTTCATGTTTTATTTTGTTTTGTTTTGTTTGTTCTGTTTTGTTTTAGAATGCATCTAGCTGTTCTCCAGTCTTTCTTTGCCCAGAATGAATGACCTCCTAGCGTACTGAATTGCTTTCTGACAAATCTACATTGGGAGTTAAGGGAACAGGGCTCACCTCCAGCTGGCTGTCCCCACCTTAGATGTGCTTCAATTGATGGAGGATCCTCCAAAGAGTATGAATAAGAATAGGGCAGGTGTAGAAGACCTAGGAACCTACAGTCTTAGCAAATGCACTCAGTAGTCTCACATTTGGGATTTTCTCCTACTTTGCAAGTGTTCTTTCTCAGAAAACCACAGGTGAAGTCATCTAGACAAGTTGTGTGTTACCTGGGGAGACTTATTTTTCTAGATGGGGATTCAGTAAAGCCAAAGGGAGTTTACCCCTTGAAAACATTCTCCAGTGGATATTTTGAAAGATGAAGAGATGGATGAAGTCCAACCTCAAAGATCACTCCATTTTTCTTCCTTTCTCCCTCACATCTTCTGGACTCTTTAATACCTTGTGAAATTAAATTTACTCTTATTATGAAGTTAACATCCAGTGAAATATATTCCAAGGCTTGGAAGGAAGACTCCTGCATTTTCTATTGTTACAGGAAATCCACCAGAGATGACCATTCAGACATAGTTTAAAACCAGCTGAAAGTCCTTACTCCAGCAGGATGGGAGTACACCCAGATATTCAGGGACCTAGGTATAGCCCCTAGTGTCCCGAGCACTGGTTTTTTAAAGGCAGAAACCATGTTCTGGCATCTTGCTCAGCAGCTGCAAAAGGAGCTTTGTGTAAGCAAGCAACTTAACAGAAGCTAGGTAGGTGGTTAGCTGGAGGGGGTTCCACATAAACATCCAGTTTAACAGAAGCTAAAATAAGTTAGCTATGGCATCTTGACCTTGGGTTTCTAGAATTGAGTTGGGTAATTTCTATGAGATTCTCCATTAAGGAGATCAATTTTCAGTACATCCTGAAATAGCTTAAGCAAGAAAACAAGGGCACTGTTTTGCCCTGTCAGACTATGATGCCATGTGGCAGAACCCCAAGGGGCTCTTTACCTTCTCCTATAAAGGAAATCATTTTGCAAAGTGGGACTCCCATACTCCAAATTCATCAAGGCTTCATAAGATCTGTGGGAAGACAATCAATATGCTTGAGGCCGGTGGGGACTCTAGGGGAACTGTGCCCTGATTCCCGAATTTGAGTGAGCCAACTATCATCTAACCAGGGAACACATTACTGGGCTCAAAGATCTTCCCTGTCTCCTGTGTGGTTAGTTTGAATCTGGATATGTCTTGTTGAATAAAAACGAACTCTTTAAGCAACTTGCTTTTATGAACTTTGTCCCAGTGCACGGCTCAAAAGTAGACTATAAGACTCGAGACACATTTTCAGTTACTATATGGCCATGAGCTCCATATATAAGGCTTTTTCTGTGCTCCACTTGCAGTAAGTTCCAAACAGATGCCCTGGACTTTCCCCCCTATTAGACCTTGTGGTCAGGTTGCGTTTTCTTAGTGGTTATTTGCTGGGAGTCATTCCCTTTCTAGTATGTTTGTTAGCCATTTCTGCAACATGGCAGCTCGTTCTTGGAGGTAATGCCTGTAGTTACGGAAAAATCTCTGTTATTCTCAGCTGGCCAGACATTATGTGAGCATATGACTTTGGTCTAAGGTCCTGAGTGCCCCACCCTTTTGCTGTTAGGCAGTACTAACTGTCGGGAGGCTGTGGGTAGAAATAATGCATGTCACATCCGGGATAGAGCATTTCCAAATGAATGCTTGAACCTTAAATCTCTCTTTCGTTTGTTGCAAAGACCTTGAGGCCATGTCTTCTAGTGGGAATAGCTATAAAAGGAGGGAGGTCCCTGTCAGACTGAATGTAGAAGAGAATCCACAACAGTGGCTTTTATGAGTGAGAAATAAACTTTAAGCCCTAAACCATTGAAATTCACAGTTTGCTACTGCAACTCAGTTTAGATATCCTGTCTAGGAGATTCACTATAAATGTTATGTTGGAAGAACACTGGAGTCTGGTGTAAACTCACCAATATATAGATGACACCTATAGAAATGGAGGGCGGGGGAGAGGGATCGAGAGAGAGAAAGAGAGAGAGAGGCCAAGCTTGACCTGGAAACCCCATTTTACTCTCTCTGCTCTTACACCAGCTTATTTTGATCTGGTTTATGATATATACATAAAACCTCACTTTTTCAACCTCACTTCTCAGTTCACAACAAATTCTTAATTAACTATCAAACAGGCACATTGTGGGGCCAAGTATTCTTCTTTTGCTTTTTGAAAAACAAAAACAAACAAACAACATCAACAAAAACCCCCAAAATATCTCCATTCTTCCATCAATGGTTTCCTGCCTTTAATTTAGGGACAAGATAGATGGTGTTGGGACCGGGCAGTGGTGGCACATGCCTTTAATCCCAGCACTTAGAAGGCAGAGGCAGGTGGATTTCTGAGTTCGAGGCCAGCCTGGGCTATAGAGTGAGTTCCAGGACAGCAGCCAGGGCTACACAGAGAGACCCTGTCTCTATAAACCAAAAGAAAAAAGAAAAAGAAAAAAGATAGATGGTGTTGGAAGACTTTTGATAAAAACTTTCTTATACTGTATAGCTTACTTGAGGTGAGAGTGGGGAAGTTATCAGGGAAATATGAGTTGTTGAGATTTATCAAGATTTCTCTATTTTGAGTATCTATCTATAATCTATCTATCTATCTATCTATCTATCTATCTATCTATCTATCTATCTATCTATTTCATACTCAATTACCTTTGGTGTATGTGTGTGTGTCTGTGTTTATAGAAGTATTACTCAGTAAGAGCCTTGATGTGCAGAGGCAAAAACAAATATCAAATTCTAGATGAAATGATAGGAAATGCCAGCTCAAGTCAGACTATCATATCCAAGGCAAGTCATTAAACCGTGAGCACAAAACTAAAACTGGAAGCACAGAGAGAAGCAGGTATAAACTGAAGACACTGGGAGAGCTGAAGCCGGTCAGAGTAGGTGAAGCCATCAGAGGTTTGAAAGAGCCCTAGAACCATTGTCAAAGCTCCCAGCTCATGGCTCATATGTAGATGAGTTTTGTAGAGTCCAGTCTGTGGGAGAGTCTTAGTTTGGGTTTCTATTGTTGTGAAGAGATTCCACGATAACAGCAACTCTTATAAAGGAAAACATTTAATTGGTCAAGCTTACAAGTTCAGAGGTTTAGTCCATTATCTTCATGCCGGGAAGCGTGGCAGTACACAGGCAGACATGGTGCTGGAGAAGGAGCTGAGAGTTCTAGATCCATATCTGCAGACCGCAGGAGGGAGTCACAGGGCCTTGCTTGAGCTTCTGAAATCTCAAATCCCACCCTGCAGTAGCATACTTCTTTCAACTAGGTCATACCTACTTGAACAAGACCACATGTCCTAATCCTTTCAAATAATGCTGCATCCTAGGAGCCCATGAGGGTCATTTTTATTCAAACCACCACAGGGAGCAACCTAAATGACACACCCTGAACAATAAGCTCAGGGTAGAAATGTCTCAGTCCTTCCATCTTCATGAGCCGTTAGCTACAGCAGCCTCAAACCTTGCTTCTTCCTTGACAACATGGTCCAGCCTTTCCCCAAGTGTGCCTTTCCACTCACTCTATTACTATCTAGATATCCCCCTGAATGTTATAAGTACTCTGGTAATTCTATGCCTGCTCTTCCTTTGTTACCAGCAAGAGTACATACATGCCTACCAAATTTGGTCCAGGGGCCAGAAAGCACCTGATTGATCTCAGTTTGATTCCTGGAACCCAAATGGTTGAAGGTGAGAACTGATACCCTCAGGCTGTTCTCTGACTTCTACAGGTACACACACACACACACACACACACACACAGAGAGAGAGAGAGAGAGAGGTATTTTTTCTTTTAAAAAAATTGGTTTTGATATTGATTTGATGATCTCACTAAAAACTACAATAAAAGAAGTTTAGGTTATATAATTTCAGCCCTTCAGCAAGTCTGAAATGGCTTGTGAGACTAGTGAAAGGAGATTGTCTCTGTGTGTATCTTGTGGAACAGGGATGGGGCCAGCTTAAGAGTCCCCAGCAAACCTGGCCCCTGAACCAACTCTTCCTCACCAAAGGAGAGAGTACCCAGACTTTATTATCAGCATTTCCACATGCTGACATAAGGCTGACATGTGGGAGAACAGGGACAGGTGTCTTGATAGCCCTCAACAAATATCAGAAAACAAGGTTGGTTCTTTATTTCTGGCTCGTTGTCATTACAATGATTGCTTCACTGGAATGAGATGGCTGTCTTCCCTTCTCTCCCAGCGTGCACTGCAGACAGCACCTAAAGCATTCAGGTCTTCTCCTTCCAAGCTGAACTCTGATGTTATTTTTTCCACTTTCCAGTCCTCTACCACAGCTCTGCCCTGCCTCCACTCCTGCTGGGGCATCTACAAGGCTCTCTGTATGCTGAGCTCATTTTAGAGATAGCCCTCCTTGTTAATATTAAAATACAAATGACTAAGAGGAAGTAAAAAGATTCTATTTTTCAAGTAGTTAGGAAAACAAGAAAAGAAACATACAAAAAGAGAAATGCAGAGACCTAGATAAACAGCTCAATAAATGGCGACAGATTGAGGCTGTGACCACTTATGATGGCTCTGGGTCATCAAAGATTGTTGCTAGTTTAGGAGAAGCCTGCTTGGATTGGGCTGCTGTCTGGCACCATCATGACTGAATCCTGATAGTAGAGGAGAGTCACAGGATGCTAAATTCTGCCCTCTTATACTATGACTCAAGACTATTCCCCATCTAAGGGAAGTTGGTTTGACGGCCAAGCTTTTATATTTCTGAGAAGCAAGCTCACAAAACTCTCCCCCAGTGAGAACTTTAATTGGCCTTCTGGTGTGTGTATGTGTGTGTGTGTGTGTGTGTGTGTGTGTGTGTACACATCCTTCTGCCTTCTTCCCAGTTACATTTTCTTTCTCTCCCGAGTAGAGAGATGGCCTCAAGCTTTGTAATGGATTTTGCATGCAGAGAGAAGAAAGAAAATAGCTTTCTAAGACTGTTACTTTGTAACAGAAAGAAACATTTTCCTCACCAAACCAAAAGTGGTTACTTCGCCAGAATACGGGGTGGTGAGACTGAAAGGTTGAAGAAGCCTCCAAGTTCACTCTCTCTTGTTCCAGACTTTGACTTCACACTTGACCTTTCCCCATCACTTCTGCTTCCTGTACTTTTGTTCTGCCCCCTTTAAGTCTTTAATGGCTGAGCCACACTGGGATGTTTTTGTATCTTTTGTTCCCATTAGGAACTTTCAGAGAACAATCCCTCTATGGGCATAATTAGAGTGCTTAGAAAGACACAAGTGCAATTCTTTATTCAAGACTCTACTGGGGCTGAAAATATCACTATCAATTGATAGTTACAGAGACAGCAAGCATGAGACAGGAAGTGTTAGAAATCACAGAGATCTAGTGTTGAAGTGGTGTTTGTTACAGATAAAGACTTGGCCAGAGGACCTAGGAATGCTTGAAACTGCAATAGTTACTTATCCTTGTGAGTGAACGCTCCAAAGGATAAAGGAGCCAGGCAATGCTGACCTAAGCAATCAGATGTCATGACACCTGGGGTGTTTGCTCATCAAGGGCAGACTTGGAGTGGGCTGCATTGGGTCCTAGAATATCTTGCTTTATCTAAGTTAGAATATTACGCCCTTAAACTATACCCACCCACACTGTCAAGAATGGAACCAGAGAAACAAGAAGGTTCTGGTCAGTTGTGAACCTGTGTTCTTTAGGGATTAAGGAAGTCTCTAAAGTAGGGAGGGACTAACGAGAAAGAACGGAAGTGGCTTCAAGTGCCTTCTCATGGAGACCAGAAAAGAAGCACCTCAAAAACATGGTGGCCAAGGAAACAAGTATTTTAGTCCGTCAAAGATGGCTGCCATTTCTCATACCCCTTTTGTCCTCCTCTGTCCTCCTCTACTTTAATTCCAAACTTGGGCTTTAGACCTCATATCTCTGAGGATAACTCACTAGTTGCTTCCACACCTACCTGCATTCTCTTTTCAGATTGTTCTGCTACTACCTCCCTTCATTTCAAAGAGGACATTTTCTATATACCTCCCACCCCCAAATTCTTACCAACGGCCTTCTGACTCTCATTCTCTTTCCCTTATATAGATAAAACTTGGGGCTTTGATCTACTTTTAAGGCTGGTGACATCCGTGCTGTGCCATCCCTCATGTAGCTAGGGCTGACTGATGATGCTGTCTTCCTCTGTTCTGTGACCTTCGTTCCATTGTTTAAGTACTGGCCAACTTTCACCAGGCTATACCATGGCAACCAGTCGGTGCTCCTTTCTTACTTCCTCACAAGTGTGTTAGGTTTTTTGTTGTTGTGACAAAAGTGGCTTAAGGGGAGGACATTTATTGCATATGGTTGTTAGTGTATAGGCAATTCCACTGGCCTGCTTTCAGGGACCTGAGCTTATATCATTACCTGCTTGGAACAACTGCAGTCAGGCCAGATGATCCAGGAGTGTATAAAAAGGACCTCCAGCCACCCCAGCTCTCTTATCTCTTCTCTGGCTTCGCCCCTTTCCTCTTCCTCTCTGCCCTCTCTCTTCTCTCATGGCTCTTTCACTGTTCCCTGTCTGTATGTGTGTCTACATAACCATGTGTCTGCCTCTATCCCTCTTCCAATAAACCTTTTTTTTTGAACTTTGCATGGTGTGATTTCTTACGAGTACACCTTGGCGTGAAGAGACTCCTTTACCACATTACATTCATAATACATGGTTTCAATGATTTCTGGCCATCATGACAGAGCACTTTATCTCATGGAAATCATGATATCTAGAGGGGAGAAGGGAGGGAACAGGATGACAGGGAAGAGGAAAAGAAATGGAGGGAGAACATTATGTCTTTTCCTTTAAAAAACAAAAAACCAAAACAGAGTCTCATTCTGTATCCCAGGCTGTCCAGGAACTCACTATGTGTAGATCAAACTGGCCTCAAACTCACTGACTTCTGCTTACCTCGGCCTCCCAAGAGCTGGGATTAAAACTGTACAACCACTCCCCCAGATTTGGATGCTTTTTCTTATCTGCAACCTCCCCCAGCCTATGGGGTGTGTTGTCTGTGTTGAGGGTTGACTTTTCCATCTCAGTGAATCTCCTCTGAAAAATGGCATTACAGGCACACTTTTCTGCTTTTCCTGTCTCCTAGGACCTTCTCAAGTCAATCTAGGTGACAATTGTTATAAAAAAGCAAGAAAGAACCAGGATATGTTTGGTAGAGGCAAGGTATGGCAAGGTGGAAGCAGGTGCCTCTTTGGGCCCATGAGGAAACATAGTATGGAATAGAGTTTATTTAGGGCATGGGAAGGGGAGTTGAGGAGGGAGTAGAGACAGAGAAAGTTAGAGAGAGGGGGGGAGAGGAGGGGGATGGAGAGAGAAGGGAATGAAGAATAAGAGGGTAAGAGAGAGAGGTGGGGGCAAACAGCCCCTTTCATAGTGAATTAGGCATATCTGGCTGTTGCCAGGTAACTGTAGGGTGGAGCCTAGAAGGGATGTTAGCAATCACAAGGACGAATCACTCGTCAGATGTAAACTGCTTCTGCCTCTTTCATTTGGATAGCCAGGATGAGAAATCCACTCCTACTTGAGTCTGAGGAAAAGAACAACAAAAAAAGTCATGTGACAGCCCTCCCCTCTGGGACTTCTGCTTGGAAATGGCCTGTGGCATGCTGTACCCACTCAAACTATTGGTCGAAAACAAATCATCACTGCCTGTCCCAGTGTCAATGAAGTAAAAGGTGTGACTCTTTTATGCAGAAGGGAGGAGGGTGGATAGGGGAAACAATCGTGCTGTCTTGTCAGGTTTGGGGACTTGAAGAATCTTGTGTCTGAGTGATGAATGAAGAAGCACAGTAATTGGCATAAACAGGGGTTGATTTTTTTTTCCTCTTACAGAAAGAGCTGCCTATAACTTATCTCTTACAATCAGAGATAAACTTTCTCATGAGTCCCCAAAATGTTTAATACTGCAATACTAATGTTTGATAAATGTCTGTGAATGTACAAGGGCATTCTGACTCTTAAGGTGAGAGTTTTAGGAGGTGGGCTGTGTGGGAGATGATCAGGTCATGGAAGGAGCCACTTCTGACATGGTATGCATACCCTTATGAAGGGAAGGTTAGGAAACATTGTCATCCTGTTCCCCTGTGAGTTATCAGTGAACTAGAAGGTCCTTGTCAGAGCCTGCCCACCCCTCTCTTATCTCAGCCTTCAGTGTTCAGAACCACCATAAATATGCTTAGTGTTAATAAGCCACTCCATCTGCAGTACTTCCTTCTTGTAAACCAAACCGACGGAGAAAGATTATGCTGTGCAAGTATAATTTTCTCAGAGACTTGGGGTCATAACTTTGACCATTAACCCTGGCATTGTTGTGGTGTAGAGATATTCCTAGATGTTCCTAGAGGGCTACTCGCCTCTTTTTAAAAATAATCCCAGGGCCATTTTGCTTTTGGAGCTCAAGGCTTTATTTTATAATTTTTCTGTTCATTCCCCAAGTACCAGGCTCAGGGTTGTTTTATCTTGATAACCAGAGTGAGTCTTCTTTAGCCCTTACATCACCTAGAAGCTTATTAGAAATTCAGAATCTGGCCCCATCCCAGGCCTTCTCAATCAGGCTTTGCATTTTAATATGTCTCCTAGGTGTTAAATATGCACATTAATGTTGGAGAAGCAGCCCAGAGTTTCCCCACCTGGAGGGCATATTGGTATCACCAGGGAAACATTACGAATTCTGAGGCTGGACCCAGAGCCCCTCCTCCAGAGCCTGGCCTAATTGGTCCGGGGTCTGCAGAGGGCACTGGAGGTTGAAGAGCTCCCTCTGTGATTCTAATGTGCATCCAGGGCTGAGAGACACAGCTGTCTGCTGGCTCTCTCTTGGCTGCATGGACTTGCAGGCTCAGTGATTAGGGAAGCAAGCTTATTTACAATTGTGCAATTGTGTTGCTGGCCATTAGCATCACTCCCAACAAGGCTGGGGGAGCCTGGAGTATTCAGAAGCAGCAATAGCCTAAGTTTCTAAAGAACTTCTATGGGATGAGAATATTATCCTTGATCTTTATATACTCTGTTATCGAAGTTTAAATGGAAGAGACTGAACTTCAAAAATGTTGACCTTTCCCAATGTCTAATTAGTAGAGCTAGGATTTTGTTCACTGTATGTTCCTCTTAGAACATACTCTTAATATGTCCTTTAGTTCTGCAAAAGGGTAAACTGGACCACTATGAAGACAAGTTCAGGATTCTACAGGTTGTATGGGGGAAAACTGAGCAATGCAAAGAAGCTACATAGCTTTGAAGGTGAGGGTGAAGTTATGTGCGGGTTGAAGCATGCCTTACAGTCAACTTCTTAAAAATAGGCAAGATGTTAGCTATAGAGGTAAACACACCAGGAGCATTGTCTCATTTAATCTTCACTACAATCTTGAATACAGTGTTAACTGTTCTCATTTTATGGTAGTGGGGATGGAGGCTGGGGTGTAAATTAGTGAATTAACAAAGAGTCTGGAAATCTAGCCTCAAAGCCTGTACTAGTTTATGACTTAATCTCTTAAAGAGTTGTCCCGCTAGCCCATCTGAGTAACTACTTGCTTCAAGTAAAGAAAGGTAAGATCAGATCTTCATCAACCTTCCATCTACCAGAGGCATGTTGGGGCCAGCACACCTCACCTGCTCATTTTACCTTCTCATAGGTTGAGAGTGGGGAATTTCTAATAGTCAGAAAGTCTGGGTTTGGGGTGGTGGTGTTTAGTTTTAGGAACTCAACCTTCCAGAATTTGAAAGCTTAACAGTTCTTAGAACATTCCAGAACCCCCTTCAGGGACAAGGAAATCACTAGTCCAACCCAGCAATAGTTGGTTCACTGGGCTATTTACAGGAAGAGGCCTGGGTATCTGTAAGAACACCTGAGAGTACAGACAGAAATACCTCTATGGGTTAGCAGCGATGAGGCAGTTGGGTGGACAGCACAGGGTAACTGGTTATGAAGAAAGGAAGGGAGAAAAGGACAGAGGGTTGAAGCATGGGGTTCTTCTGCCTCCTTTTTTTTTTTTTTTTTTTTAAGATTTATTTATTTATTATATGTAAGTACACTGTAGCTGTCTTCAGACAGTCCAGAAGAGGGCGCCAGATCTCGTTACGGATGGTTGTGAGCCACCATGTGGTTGCTGGGAGTTGAACTCTGGACCTTTGGAAGAGCAGTCGCGTGCTCTTACCCACTGAGCCATCTCACCAGCCCCACTGCCTCCTTATTCGAGGGAATTCCTGTTTCAACCATCCATCTTGCCTCCCTGGCAGAAGTCATGAGGAGTGGCTGCTGTAGGAACAAGCTGATCTCAGATTAGAGAGACTGGAGGAGGGACCACATTTGCTGGGTGCAGGAACTAAAGTGGAAAAATTCTTTAACAAGATCTCCAATTGATTTTCTCTCCCTCATAGAAACCTACAAATAAAAAGGTACTCATACTTTACTGTTGTGGGAAATATTAAAAATGATTATCAATATCCTGCTCTATGCCAGGCACTGGTAGGCCACATGGCACCAGCAGGGTGTTCTCATCTCAGCAGACTCTCTGGAAACATCTCCACCCGACTTGCTAAATTCCCTTGGTGGGCTGTTGCGACTCCAGCCCCATGCAAAGACAGCCCATCTCGAAATTAGCTGTCACAATGCCCAGTAACCTGGCGAAATCAAAACTCTGGAATTTGTAAGTCAGATTTATATCAGTAAATTCTCACCCTACAAAATGCTGACACAATGAACTCAGAGTCAGTCAACATTGATATAAATTGCCCACCTAGATGAGACAAATTATCCTAGTTATTCTATCCCTATATGGTATTCTAGCCACCCATGGCTATTTAAAGCCATGCAGAATCTGGATTATCTTCCTCTTGCTCCATCTTCTTCCCTTCTCCTTCAGCCACAGGGGATAGATGACTGAGAAGGAACTAGTGGCTCTGAGATAAGAGATCCAGAGCTGGGAAGATCAAGATCTGTCTCTGCTGGGGGTAGCCTAGAGGCAGAGGAGGCAAGACTGCCGCAGAGGCAGAAAGTAGCTGGGTATAGTGCTGGAATCTGCTGTTTCTTTTTTAATATCTCCTGCAAGGGGGAATGCTGCAGACAGACCTCAATTGGGTCCTCAATTTGCAGGGAAATGGGGTTCCAGTGGTTACAAGCAGGCAAGGAGTTGGCGAGAAATGGGGGTGACAAACAGACACGACACAAGGGAGTGTACTGTATCTGAATGTAATTTGTCAAGTTGAGCAGCAAACTTTTTATACAGAAGAAAATAGGGAAGTTAGGTGACACATCGGCAAGGTACAATGAGGTTACTGGATGCTTAATGACTCTAACACAAAACAGAGGAATGCAAACACAAAGACTGGCAGGAACTGGGTAATAAAACAACTGACACAAAATCAGCTCTATCTAAGGTCAGCTATATTCTTAGAAGCCAGGTGTGAGGTCTTTACACTCCTAGGGCAAGGGCTTTCACACCTAAGTCATGGTTCTAATGAGGGAGTTCCACTCTAGCTAACCTTCTCATGAATAATGCAATCCTCTAAAACCACAGCCCGATCTACTTCCTAAACCACTGTAAATTCCTGTATATGGGAACGACTTGGCTTTTATTCTAAGTGATAGTGTTGGGGGACTTTCTACTAATAAGTAATGTAGTCTGCCATACATAACTATAATAAGAATTCTAAACTTACATTGCTAAGCTTGCCCTGAGATTTCTAACTCTATGTAGTAGATAGTAGTGCCTGATTTCTTTCACTATCTCTCTTATAATACTAGAGGCAATTCTGAATGTCACTGAATAGGCAACATTCTTACTGAATTCCAAGCCCAGGGTCGGCTCAGGGACTACCTAGGGCATTGGTGAAGGCCAGGAAGCAAAGTTCGATTTTGCTTAGGTATTTGGCAAGTCATTGCCCGGAGGCACCTATAATAAAACAATACTGAAAGAAAGCACACAGATCCATTCTCAAGGACGAGTTTGGAGCATTTGTTATACGGGATGCCATGGTTCCAGGTTCTAGGAGGCTAAGTTTCCATGAACTTTTAGCCTTGGGACTGCTTCCAGGTTTCTAAACCTGTAAGCAAGTCACTACTGGAATGGATGTATCAGGGCACCACCTGTTTTGGGAATTCTTGAAAAAGTATATCAAGTTCCCGAGCTATACCCAGCTACTCTCTACCTCGGTGGTCTTACTGCCTCTGCCTGTAGGCTAGCCCCAGCAATGACAGATCAAGGTTCTCTCAAGGCAGATTCTGCTCACATTTCCAGCTATCCACACCCTGTGGTCAGTGGTCACAAATCCCCTTAACCCAGTAAATCAAAACTCTAGAAGCTTATAACTAATCAGTCAGATTTATATATCAATAAATTCTCAGTTCACAAGATGCCCGCACAATAAATTCAGAGCCAATTGATAATGATACAAGCTGCCCACCTAGATTAGACAAGTTATTTCACTTATTCTATCCTTTTAAGATATTCATAATTACCTATAGCTATTTAAAACCACGTGGAACCTGGGTCATCTTCCTCTCTCTCTATCTTCCTTTCTCCTCCTCCTCCTCCTCCTTTGTCACTTCCTGCCTCTGCAATCTTTGCTCCACCTCCATTTTCCCTATCTAATCACAGGCTTCTTGTATTAGTATTTAAAGTGATTGAAAAGGGAAAATTCTGCTACACTTTACTCCCATGGTTTCTTGAATTCCACCTTCGGGCTCAGAGAACTTTAATTTATTAATACAATTCTCATCCAAGATATGATCCTTATCTTATTTCCTAAAGCCTAGTTTTTTAAAACTTGAAATTCTGTAATAGTCCTTGGCTACTTTTGTTGTCATCTGTCCATTTCCTCTCCTCCTTTCTTGTTTCCTACTATTCTTTTTTTTTTTTTTTTTTTTTTTTTTTTTGGTTTTCTGAGACAGGGTTTCTCTGTGTAGCTCTGGCTGTCCTGGCACTCACTTTGTAGACCAGGCTGGCCTCGAACTCAGAAATCCGCCTGCCTCTGCCTCCCGAGTGCTGGGATTAAAGGCGTGTGCCACCACGCCTGGCTGGTTCCTACTATTCTATTTCTTGCAGTCCCTTGCATGACAGGAGATGGGAGAAAGATGACCCATTAATATTTCAAAAGTATTGTTAAATCATTTATAGGATTAAATTCACTTTTTCTTTGACCCCAGAAGCCAGCATTCGCTGCTTGCTTAGCATTAGTGGAGCTGGGGGGGCTTGTCCACTAAGTGACAAGATGCTGTCATTACTAATCAGCACACAGTCACGAACCCTGTTGAGGCTTCATCTTGGGGACAATGATGCTTCAGAAAGCTTGTAAGACTTCACTATACCTGTCTCCCCAGATACTAGGTGATTGAACGTTTTAAATAGAACGATCATTCACATTTGCCTAGTCTTCAGGTTGTTCTTGGATAGAAGCTGTAGGGAAATGGGACAGAAGTGAAAAGGGAACTTGGAATCATCCACCAAACTAGGAATACATTGTAACTCAGGAACTCCTGCACTGGCTTTGTGAGACTCACAGTTAAAGTTAACCTGTACTCCCCACCTGCCCAAGAACCAGGTAACTTTCCTGGGATGCTGGGAGTTGTAGTTCTTAGAAAACAACAAAGCCAGATGGGAAAATAGGTAGCCTAATGGTTTTGTCCTTAAAAGCCCCAACAACATGTGTCTTGGGGCCTCTCCCTGGGAATTCTGGAGAGTGGTCCTAATTTAAATCCATCCTGGTTAGGTTTTAATTAAAGCTTGCTTCAAATTTGGCTCAGAATTGTGGAACTGGTCTTTCTCTTGTGAAACTCAGAACAGCTTCTTGAAGATGGGGGTGAACTTAAAATTTTCTAACATTCCATTCCTCTTTATCTGCTCTAGATGATTCGTGGGACAAAGTGTCTAAGTACTAGAAGTCACAGCTTTGCACTTACCCTTCTCTCCTGACAACTCACATAACCATTCAAGCAATAAATCCTATTGATTCTAGATCCCCAACACAATCTAAAGTCTTATTTACTTTTATTTTATTTTATTACATATATGAGGGTTTTGTTTACCTGTACCACGTGCACAAAGAAGAGCACATGTGATCTCCTGCAACAGGAATTACAGACAGTTGTTAGCAGCTGTGAATCAAATCCAGGTTCTCTGGAAGAACATCCAGTGCTCTTAAGCTTGGACCCATCTCTCTAGCCTTCCCCATAAGGGAATTTTAAGGATGGGTTCTCTCCCTATCTTAGTTTAGGATGAGAATGTGCCTCAATGAATGGTAGTACATACTGTTTCCTGCCTTAAACCTCTCCAGTCTTCCAAGCCACACTGTTATAGATGTGTCTAGGACTCACCTTATTCATGGTCACCCCTCTCACTGTGAACATGCCATCCCCTGAAGACAGTCTCACCATTTCAAAGCAGTACACATGGCCTTTCCTACTTGAACTCCTATGGGCTCCCTTCTGCTTTCCGGTCTTCCACCAGTTCTGGCAGACTCAAGCCACACACTTCTCCTCACTGCAGCCTCCATGCTTTCCACATACCTGTTATTCATTTTTTTTTCACATTTTCCTAACGGTACAAACCTCATAGACCCAGTGCTAATGGCTTCCTGTTTGCCTCCTTGGTTGGTGCTGGGCTCCCAGAGCAGTCTGCACAAACTCTTTTCTCCTGCATCATTATTTTTTATGTGCTGTGTTCCTACTGAAAATATGCTCTTAAGGCCAAGGCTTACATTAGATACATAGTGGGCATTCAATTAAATATAAATGGTGGATCTGTATCATATTGCAATCCAACTTCTCAAGAAGCAAAAGGTACAGGGATTTTTTTTTTAATGTTTGATATGGGCAATGTGGTGGTTTGAATGAGAGGGTCTCCATTAGGTTCATCTATTAGAACACTTGGTGCCCAGTTGGTTCAGTAAATGCTTAGGAGTCCCCTATGCGTGGCTCCTCACATTTCTGTATTTGATCTTGCTACCTTTTGCTTTAACTATGAGTCACTTCCCACACACCTTACCCTGATTCTCTTGTTTCTCAGTGATAGAGACAACCCTCCCCCCCCCACACACACACAAATCAGCTTCCCCCCTCCTAGAGGGACTGTCAGGAAGACAAAGTAGGCCCACCCCAGAGGAGGAGACCTGCTGCTTAGAAAGTCTGCTCATTTGTAGCAAAACCTAAATATAAACCAGCTGTCAAGAGGAGGCTGGAACCCACTCAGGGGGAACCAGGTGGAGGCAGGACACACGTATTTAGAGAGAGGAGAAAGAGGTGGTTATCAAACCTGGAGGTGGCTTGGGGGAGGGCTGCACCTCATAGTTTCCATATAGGAAAAGAGAAAGTTTCCATTTGGAAAAAGAGAAGGTCACTGCATCACCTGCAGATACAGCTGAGAGGAGCTGGGTGGGACCAGGGGTAGAGGCAATATTCCTGACCAGGCACAAACTGTATAGTTCAGGTGATAGGCAAGCGATGCTTCTGGGCTGGGCTGGGCAACCAGCTATAGTGTGATGCTAAGACTTGTCTTGTAGAAGCTGTCCTTTCTGGGGGTTGCAGAGTCAGCTCACAATGAAATCCACTCTGTCTTAGGAGGGATTTATGAAGGAACAGAGATCTAGGGTATGGAGTTTTTGTCATACTGCTCCAGAAGGGACACGAATAGGCTCTCAGAACCAGAGGGCAAGTCCTGCCTTCACTGTCTACTGTCCTGTGTGATGGGAAGGTGGAAGTTTATCAGGACAGATGGGAGAAGTTAGCTGAAGGCTTTCCCCTCATTCTCAGAGGTGTTCTTCAGGAAGGTCATTGGCATCTCATGACCACCTTCCAAAAAAAACCATGGAATGAACTGGACTTCACCATGCATCTGGATTTCCAGGTTCTTCTCCAATATCCAGCACCACACGATCAGCTCTTTAGAACCTAGACTTCAACAGACTAATTATCAACCAGGGAAAAGATTTATGCCTTAGGCAGTTTGACACTGGTAATTACAGATCAACTAACTAAAGAGATAAGGCAATTCTAAGCATCAAGGGACAAAAGCAGGGGGCTTGATCCCCTAAAATGGTGAGTCCAGAGACTCTGCCTCTTTATTCTGAATGACCCAGGCCTGAGTCAAATCTGTGTAAGTTTTATAGGTGGATACATGTTTCTAAAAATATCACTTTCTAAAGCCTCAAACTCTCAATTCAATTCCCTCATTTCCCAGTCTCCCCAGAAGCCCCTATGGCCTAGCCAGGTTCCTACCTGGTCAATACTCTGCAGACAGGAAGGCAGGCAGCTTCTCCTAGCATGAGAATGGAGCCTTTGGAAGGCTGGGATGCTTCCTTAGGGTCCTATCACCACAAGGTTAGTTTCTAATCTCTGCCCACCTCCAGCTCTTCATTCATCAGCACCTGCCTCCTATTTAGTTTGTGGAGATGTTTCACAGATGTTCCTCAGCTCCTTTAAGATCCAGCTCTGCAACCCCTTTCTCTCCAGCATGCTCCTTCCTGACACCAGGGCCCTTGCTTCTGCCTGTCAGTGATCGAATTTCCTCAGACCTGTGCTGTGGTCCTATTCTCAGAGTCAAAGGGAATGGTGTACTACTGGGTATCTTAGTTAGGCTTTTATTGCTGTGATTAGATGGTAGAGGCATGAAAGATCTTATAAAGGAAAACATTTCATTGGAACTGGCTTACAGTTCAGAGTTTTAGCTCATTGTTGCCATGGTGGGAAGCATGGTAGCATGCAGGCAGCGATGGTACTGGAGAAGGAGCTGAGTGTTCTACATCTGGACCCACAGGCATCAGGAAGAGAGTGCCACAGTAGGCCTGGCTTGAGTATCTGGGACCTCAAAGCCTACCCCCGGAAGTGACACACTTCCTCCAACAAGGTCACACAAACTCCAACAAGGCCACAGCTCCTAATAGTGCCACTATGAACTAGACATGATGACGAGGAGAAGCCAAACACAGAGAGGATAAAGGAAGTCATATATAAATGGGCAATGTGTCTAAGGTGTTGTCAAGCAGAGCAGCACAGCTGGCCTGTTAGAGGATGTCTTAGGGTTTTGATTGCTGTGAAGAGACACCATGAGCACAGCGAGTCATAAAGGAAAAACTTTCCCTTACTTGGAAACTGTCTGGTAGGTGTCTGAAGTGGTTCAAATATGTCAAACCCACACCAAACATTTAAGGGTTGTTTTTGTCATTTACGTAGACTTCTTGATTTCAGCCAATCTGGTTAATGGGGAATGAAGTCTTATTGGGGTTTTCATTGTTATCCTGGTAGCTAAGGAGGTTGACTAGCTCTCGTGTTGTTTTGGGATAGTTTCCTCTGTGAAATATCTATTTGCAGCCACCACCACCCATTTTAAGGAAAACTGTGTTTGTTTTAAATTGTTAAGTTAGTTGTAGGCGTTCTTTATGTTTTTATTAAGTAACCTGGGCCTTTTTATCCAAACCCGTGCCTTGCATATATATATATATATATATATATATATATATATATATACATACATATACATATATATATATGTATAATAGGTATATAAATAGTATCTTATATGAATACTTTTATATATGTCAAATTTTATGGCTATTGGCTTTTGTGACTAAATATATACTTTTCTCAGGTCAAGAACATTGTCTCCTGGAAGCTTTGTGGCATGAGGTTTTCTATTTAGGTTTATGGCTCATTTGGAATGCATTTTTGGTATATAATGTGGTATAGAGAGCAAGATGCATTATCCTTTATTAAAGGTCACTGTTAGAGCATTGCTTGTTAAAGATACCCCCACTCCCCAACTGATTAGTTTTGACATCTTTGTTAAAGACAATTGCCTGTGTATGCAATTTCCTGCCTCTTTTTTGTGTTCCAAGGATATATTTACTTATCCTTATCCAAACCCCACATAATTGGATTACTGTTATAACTATATCCTGAAATATAAATATACGAAGTTCTCCAGCTTTGCTTTTGGAGATGAGTGTTCTACCCTGAATGCATTTCCGTCTGCATTTTGGAAGGAGCATATTAATTTCTAAACAAATAAGAAAAGTTTTGTGGAATTTTGGCAGGCATATCATAGAATGCCGAGTTCTGTTGGGGGAAGAGTGACATTGTAACGGCATCGTTTTCCAAATTCCAAGCTCTGTATTTCTCTCGTCAGTCTGGTCTTCTTTAATATAGATCTGAGAGATTCTGTATTAAATGTTACATGTATACAGCAGGCAGGCAGGATCAGTAACTGTTGCTCCATATGGCGGGAGTCAGAATCCAGTGGCTCATTCTCCAAGTTTGTGCTATGCTCTTTCAGAGCGCCAGCTGCCGCAGAAATGCCTTTGGTCTGCAGCAGGAATTTGGGTGAGTGAAGCACGGCTTTCCCAGGCCTTAGGAAACTTGTGTCTACTCAGAAGAGTCCAGCTCTATCAGCTCGTCTTTGCTATCGAGACACCACTTACTATGGGATTACATGTTCTCCTATGGTAAAACTCTCTGCTGATAGGGAACATTCTAGCCAGCCCCGGCTCTTCAGAAAAGTGTTTTGGTTAAATCCTGATATTTCTTGCCACCATTTATTTTCAATGCTTCACTGAGTACAGCCTGCCAAAGTGTTCTTTTAAAATGTAAATTATATCATATCACGTCTAGGATTAAAATTCTCCTGTGGTTTCTATTTCAGGAACCTACTGCTATGCAATGAAGCACCCTGAAATATAATGTCTTAAAATCATTGTAATTCTGAGGGTCACTGTTACAGGTGGTGGCTGGCAGTTCCTCCACTGGTCTTCCTTGTGTTCACACGTGTGGCCACGATCCTGAGGAATGCCTTGCAGTCTAACTTGTCCCAATCCCCCAGTTCACACATTCAGGGGTTCAGTACTTGGCCAGACCATTGGTTGGGGCTTGACCTCACAGCCAATTTCCATTTAGTAATCCACTCTGTGGTTTCTTACATGTTGCCCCAGTAGGATAGAGGTGAAACATTCCTCACCCTTGAGAGTGAGGCTTTGGAATAAATGCATCATTTTTGCCATGTTCTGAGGTCAAGTTCTAAAGTTAGCATAGATGACAGAGATGAAAAAAAAAAAGAGTCCTCAGTGGTAGGAGAGAATTGCAAAATTTTGTGCTTCTTGGTTTTTTTGTTTTTTATTATTCACAGTTTTCCATTGCACTTAGAATAAAGTTTAAATTAATCATTTATTAAAATCAAATTCTTATATTTAAAATAAAGTAAAAAAAAAAAACCCTGCATATTCTAGCACCCACTTCTCCCTCTGAATTAATCTGTCACCTATGTCTCCTTAGCTTGCTATAAATGGTTGCTCTCACTTTAGGGGTTGTGTGTTTGGTGTTCCCTCTATATGGAATGTCCTTTACTCAGTTCTGTGAGAAACAGAATTCTGTTTTCTCTTTTAGTACAAACACCAACCTCTGAAAGAGACATCCCTGAATGCTTCTTCCAGATACTCCACACCATCTTGTCCTGTTTTCACATGGCACTTAGGCATACCAGGTGAGTCTTTTACCTGGCTTCTCACCCGAGTCTGAGCACTGTGAAAGCACAGCCACTGACTGTTTTAGTCTGTGTTCTGCTGTTGTGATAAACTCCATGACCTCAAGGAACTCAGCCTAGACTTCCAGGTCACAGTCCATCATTGAGGGAAGCCAAGGCTGGATGTTGCTTATTGGCTCTCAAGCTCAGCTACCTCTCTTATACAGCTCAGAGCTACCTGCCTAGGGATGGTATCCCTCCCATGTCAATCATCAGTCAAGACAATCATTTACAGACACTGCTAACAGCCAACCTGATTCTTCAGTTGAGGTTCCTTCTTCCCACATTGCAAGGTACCATAAAGTTGATGCAGTCCAACTGCCTTCAGAGACAAGCATCATAGGTTTTTCAGGTTAGAGTCCATGGCTTCTGGAGCAAAATGTGTCTTCCAGATCCTGAGAGACCAACGCACTTCCTCAGGCAGTGACGAATTCAGGTCACTTCATGTTTCTCTGTATGTTCCCTTAGTAGTCAAGGAAGCATGGAAGCTTGACAGGATAATTGGTCTTAGACATTAATCTTGTGTACCCTGTATAGCCTGCAAACTTCATTGTAACCTGGCAACTACAACTGTATTGATCCTGGCAATTGCCATTATATTTTGTTTCTGATAAGGATATAAAAAAGTCTGATTGCTTTTAATAAAATTGCCACAGCTGTGACTCACCCAACTGGCTTAATTTAATTTCTCACAACTATATCCAGTGACCTTGGCTAGGTAAATACGCATGAATGCTTATGCCAGGTTACTCAAGGTTGGGTCAAGTTGACAGTAAAAATTAGCCAGAATACTGGTGAATTCATTCACATCCCTACCTCTCCTCTAGTAGTGCCCGTTACCAAGTAGATGCTCAGTAGTAATTAATTAAGTCACCAGTGCCGTTACCAAGTAGATGCTCAGTAGTAATTAATTAAGTCACCTTGAATTTTTAAAATCCCGCTCATTTCATGAAATTGGATAAAAGTGAACAAACAGATAAATCAATGGATTCATTTAAAAAAAAACCTGTATGATCTTTTTCCTGAAATTATTAAATATGACCACCTAGTGCCAGGGGATGCTGAATTGATTGTGTATGCTGTATTAGGTACAAGCGCCTTCCCTGAGATTCAAATTATGTCTTTTGGGCTAGAGATTAACCATATTGGGGCAGTATTTGAACAGCATGTACGAGGGGACCCTGGGATGGACCCCAGAACTGGAGGGGGTGGTGGTGGAAGTAATTTGCCAGAATCTATGCAAACAACTTTATAATTAATTATGCATTGTATAAAATATCCCAAATGTATCAACTTGAAAAGATGAGCCAAAAAGTTGTTTTTATTTGTTATTAATCATTACTTATAAATAATCCCCATTTATGATTATGGATTATGGATTCCACTTGAGTTCCCTGGGTTCATGGCTGGCACAATGAGGCAGACCTTCAGGCTAGACTCTTGAGAGTCTTGGGTAACTGCTCTTGGCTTTGAGCCCTGTCCTCCCTTAGAGACTGCTGATGACTTAGTTCCCCAACTGCCTAGGCATCCTCTCCACCGGAACCTACCCTTCTCCTTCCCTTACCTACAACACAATTACACAGAGAGAAAGGAATTCCCATCCCATTATCCTGAAAGCACGGTTCTGTGCCCGCTCCTCTCTAACAAAGAAAGTAATTTCGACTTCTCTTTAAGCAGTAGTCAAACGCCTCCGTTCTGTTTTCCCACGGGAAGTTCTTTAAAGCACTGATTATGTACAATAGGACTTAGCTTATCAGAGCCAATAGCAATGATTTGACAAGAGGCAATTTATAAAAACTGTTTTCGTGATAAGAATTTCCCCAGAAACTCTCTTCCAAGAGAAAGAGTTAGAGCCTCTCAGCACAGAAAGGTGATGACACTGCCAAGAACCTGCCTGGGCGATTGAGCTTTGGTGCACCGCAGCTCTGAGCACACCATTTCCAAAGGGCCACCAGCAGAGGTCCAGCCTCTAATCCTTAGTGAGGCAAGGTTACCAGGATCTTACCCTCCTGGACTCAAGAAAGGATGCTGTCCACGGACCATCCAAACCCAGGGCATACCACAGAACAGAAACTTCATCTAGCTCAGTGATGACTTTTCTTTCTGAGGACATGGCTAAGTTATGGTGTTTGTATATTGCCAACAAAATCTAATCACCATTAGGTTAAGTGTATTTTAGAGTATATATGTTAGCAGTACTCATTAAAACTGTATTTGTGTATTATGAGTATTCATTGAATGAAAGAAAATGACCATTTAGAGTTTATAGTCTATAAATGTGTTAATTCACATTAGGCCTCTGCTCTTAGCAGATTGTACAATGTATTAAAAAATAAACAACTCTTAGCCAGGGGTGGTGGATTATGCCTTTGATCCCTGCACTTGGGAGGCAGAGGCAGCTGGATCTCTGAGTTCAGAGACAGCCTGGTCTCCAGAGTTCCAGGAAAGCCAGGGCTACACAGAGAAACTGTGTCTCAAGAAAATAAAAGACAAACCCACAACACCTTAATTTATGTATGTATTTATTTCTATAAGATATTTAAATATACCAGTTATGCTTTATACACATGAAATATACCCAAAATATAAATTAAAATGGGTAAGATGATGTTTTTTAGTAATTATATCACTATTGATGAAATTTTAATTTTTACTAAAATCGTTTGTACATTATTGATATTTCTAGGAAGAATAATGCCTCTGATTATGTATTTTCTTAAACTTGATTATTTTCTTCAAGTCGGCCTTGTTTCCATAGATCACTTGCAAGATACATTATTGTCCACCCTGGTATCCATTATTTGATCTTTTGTTAAAAAAATATTTTTTACATTATTGAATCTCACTTATCAAAGGATTTTATGGGAGTCAGTATTATATTCTCAGACAGCAGCCTAACTTTTTTTAATGAATAAAAGAAAAGTGGTTATTTTTTCTATATTTTTAGCAAATATGCTCAAAATGTATCATATGAATGGTTATTATAT
This sequence comes from Mus caroli, assembly GCF_978045245.1. Lineage (NCBI taxonomy): Eukaryota > Metazoa > Chordata > Mammalia > Rodentia > Muridae > Mus > Mus caroli. The sequence goes on from NW_028227269.1 coordinate 76,223,025, forward strand.
TAAAAAATTTCCTTTTTAGGAAAATGGATGGAGCTGGACATTAATATGTTACGTGAAATAATCCAGACTCAGAGAAAACAAATGTCACATAGTTTCTTTCAGATGTAGAATCTAAATTAAATAAATATATATGAAGTAGAAAGGACACCACTTATGGTAAAGAAAGGGGTGAAAGAGAGGAAAGACAGGGAGTGGGGAAGACCATGAGCTATAGGCTGTGATGTGCGCAGACACAAAGGTCAAAACAAAATCTATTATTCTATAGTATAAGAATAAAAGATATGTACAAGATAATTCAGTTTCTAAGTTTCTTGGAGTAAAGTTACAGAAGTTTTCCAGGTGACACAGTGTCAGGTCAACAGCGGGTCAAGATGAATATCTCTTTTTGCGCTCTCTCCACAGCATAGTTACTGCCTCATTCAACGGTCAGGTCCCACCTTGAGCTTAGCAAGTAGATTATATATAATTACCTGTTTTCTGCTGATGAAATTCTAATAATAACTATTTGTTACTATCTAAAAGGGCAGAAGTCAAAGAATATTTTAATATATATGTATAGTAAAGCCACCTTATATTCCCATATGACAACTTTATTTTTCAGTGATTGGGATCTGAGCCAAGGGCCTTGAGCCACACCCCAGCTTCACATATGACAGCTCTTAAGGAGGTTGCCACACATAGGCCACATACCTGTCCCTGGTACACATCATTTACATGATCCATCCTTAATAATCAAAGCTTATTCACCTGATTCTCCATGATCTGATCTTGCAAAATGGACCCTACCCTAACTATATGTATATAATCTATATTCTGTATTAGATTTATTTATCCTCATTTCTATGTATATGGATGTTTTGTTTGTATGTATGTACCATGCAGGCAATGGCCAAGGAGGGCAGAGAGAAAAATGAATCCCATAAAAGTGAAGTTACAGATTGCTGGGAGCCTCCATGTTGATGCTGGGAATCAAACCTGGTCGTCTGGAAAAGCACCCAGCACCCTCAATAGCTGAGCCATTGCCTCAGCGCCCCCTTCTGTATATTTCTTTATTGCCTTTAATACTCAAGATGTGGTTCGTTTACCAGGGGCTTGGGTCTCACTTGGAAGTGTACAGAATTATAGACTCTAGGGATGAGCCAGCCCTTCTAAATGTATATTTTAATAAGATCTCCAGGTGAGCCATGCACACACTCAGGTTTGACAGTTCGCCATAGGAAATTCTGACTTCTGCAACTTGTTATAGGAAAACAAAAGGAGGCTCATGAACTTCACACAAGGGACAACTATAGCCCGATTTCAAATTCTTTATTTTTCTTCAAATCAAACCACTTGCTTCCCTGGTCGTAACACTTGACTTTATAAAAAGTCACTTTCTGGGCAGTCTTTGTCTTCTTTGGTGCCTCTTTCACAGGTGACACAGAATCGCTTCTTTCTACACTTCTTGTTGAAACAGAAGCTAGCAATACCACTAACGGTCGGTCTGTATGTTCTGCGGAGTCTAGCCAGCCTGTCATCCCGTGTAATGTATTTCTCCTAACCTTCTGCATTTCTTCTAACTGTCACCAGTGTTATGCACCTTTCAATATTATTTGGTGACAAAAGAATGCATTTTAGTTTGCAATCATAATATTTTCCACATCTGATTTCAACCACTTTTACCACATGAGAAAGAACAGAGAGAATGCATAGGTCCTTGTAGGTATGTAGAGAGAATGCATAGGTCCTTGTAGGTATGTAGAGAGAATGCATAGGTCCTTGTAGGTATGTAGAGAGAATGCATAGGTCCTTGTAGGTATGTAGAGAGAATGCATAGGTCCTTGTAGGTATGTAGAGAGAATGCATAGGTCCTTGTAGGTATGTAGAGAGAATGCATAGGTCCTTGTAGGTATGTAGAGAGAATGCATAGGTCCTTGTAGGTATGTAGAGAGAATGCATAGGTCCTTGTAGGTATGTAGGCAAAGCCCACACTTCACTTTTAAGACACATATGCTCACATTCTCCTTAATGTGCATGTGCCAATGTATACATGTGGATTTATTTTTTTGCTGTGTTTTCCTTTTGATGGGAAACATTTTAAAAAATACTGGATCTTGACTCAAAGACGTAGAATATTGCTGAGTTAAATGAAGGCATGTGTGTCTTCATTTGGATTTTTTCATGCAATCTGTGTATATGGTGTCTGTGTATGTGGGTTTACATGTGTATGGGTGCACATGAGCACGTGTGTAGACCTAAGGTTGATGTTGGGGTGTCACTCTCAATTATTCTTCAACCTATATATTGAGACGACGTCTCTCACGTGAACTGAAACCTCACTGACTTAGCTGGTCTGGCTGAAGCCAGCTTGCTCCAATGGACCCCCTGTTTCTGCCTGAGTGTTGGGATTAGATAGACCACCATACCAAGCTGGCTTCACTCTCTGAATTATTAAGATTTGGCTGAACAACTTTCTGGTCTTACCTTGTTGCTCATGTAAATATGACATTAGACATGACGTGCATAGCAGTAACAGCCACAGTAGATGTAAATATGTACTTTGAATAGTCATCTTTGTTATCAACTTTTCCCCTTTGTCTGACTTGTCATCCAGCTTTCTTATAGCTTAGTTGGAATTAGACATCGATGGAGCTCAGCGTCTTAGTTGGGGCATTCATCACAGGATTTCTGAACTCACAGTGACCTGCCGTCATTCTCTTCCCGAAGCAGAGGAAGAACAGAATAATTCTGCCTGACAACACAGAGGAGTTCAGAGATGGGTAATGACCAGTTTAGGGGTGTTGGAAGCAGAGAGAAAGAGGGCACACACTGCCACCGAATCACTTCTCAGCCCCTTTGTTTGATCCTGGGGGTCCCCACTTCTCTGAGACGGGAGCTCATTTCATGCCTTTCTAGGTGTGATATGAATGAAACCCACAGTTCACTGGCATCGACATTCTTACTTCCCCCAGACACACAGACATACATGCACACACGCACTGACTCTAAATTAAACTCTTTCCCAGGCCACCCCTCTTAGTCAGCTTGGGGAGGATATTTTCCTCTTGCCCTGGAGCATGTTGTCTTCTGAGGAGTGGGCTAAGGCCTTTTCTTCCTTTCTACCAAAATGTCAAAGTTGGCTTTTCTGTCATTGAGTTTCATACAGCAATGCTGGCCCCACCATAACCTGTTCTCATCACTGATTTGCGTATTAACCGTGGACTTCCAGGCGTGATGAGCACCACAGCCCCCAGCTTGAGCAGAACAGAGCCAGCACCCCAGGCCTCAGTTTGTCTTTTGCCTCTGATCCTTACCAACTGTTTTTGTTTCTTGTGTTTGACAAAATGTCAAAACTTTATTTCTTTTATGTTTGTTTGTTTGTTTATTTATTTTTAAAAGTGTCATAGGCAGGGGAGGACACCCAGAGAGGTCCATCAGTGCCCATACCCTGTGGTGGAGTGAGAAAAGGAAGCCCAGAGGCCTGCTTGACATGTGGCCCACCCTCAGTAGAAGCCACAGCTATGTGCAGTTTGAGCATTGGAGAGTGGATACGAAGGGACAGAGAGATGAGTGGGATTGTGGTGCATGATGGGAAACTCCCAAAGAATCAATAAAAGGTTTTTAAAACATCATTTTTCCTGACCTGAACTTGTGCTCTCTGATATTAGTTGTGCAGTATGGTGACCAGACACTGGGCTTAGTCACATGACATGTTTCCGCCCATGAGAGATTAGCAGTCATAACCAGAGAGGAATCTGTAATATGTTCCATCATTGGACCATTGGAGTTTGCTCTCCTGCAACTCAGCAACCCTCAGAAGAAAGTCAATTCTGGGCAAACCCACTGGTCTCAGGCTGAAGTCCCCTAAAGCAGATATGATATACTCACTTCAGCTTACTGTTGGGGAGCCTCTCAAAGTTATCAGAATAGAAACGAAATGACCTTTATCAGCCCTAACCAATAAAGAATGCTTAGAGGTCTCAAACAACGTATGCTGATATAATTATGCAAGAAACACTCTGCTAGCACATACAAAGGCTGTACCTTACACAGAAATGCTTCTGTGAAGACCTGTCTTAAACTGCATTTGACCAACGCCATCCTAGCAGTCAAGGATTTTTTTTTCTCAGATAGCTTACATAATTCTTACTTGTGCCTTTATTACCTCCTCATTACCTCAGCCTCTTTAAATATACCTACCATTGACTATAGTATACACATTGCCATTACAAAACTCTACCATTCCCAAAGAGATCTCATTTTCCTTGTAGAAGTTCCCACTGGCTGCTGTTTAAGGTGACCAGTCTCAGACAAGTAAGTCTAGCCAAAATCAGGGAAGCCACACGACTGAGCTCTGACTGACTCAGGAGTCAAAGGCATTAGCAGTGCCATCACACTGAATGTTCATCTGCATTTATTGGTGGAGGCTCTTGGTGTTTTGTACTTGTTAATGAGTTCCCCACTCAGGCAAGCACCTCACTGCACACACACACACACACACACACACACATACACACACACACCACCACCACCACCACCACCACCACCACCACCACCGCCCCATCATCACCTCCTCTGCCTCCCATCTCAGGGAACACTCCTTCCCTATCTCCGATTATCATCAGCATTCGAATCAGCTCTACTTTCCTCTAGTGCTGGCTCCTAAATAATTGCCTTCTATCCCAAGTCATTTTCCTTTTAGTACTGTTTCACTCTCTCTGTGTGAGAGATTTTCCTATCCACAAATGCTACTTTTTACCACCAGCTCCTACCCAGCCCCCACCCTCCTGGCCCATCATCAACTCTGGGACTGAAGACAGCTTTGTCTTCCCCTCTAACACGCCACTGGACCTGCTCATTCTGGGCTAATCATGGTTTCTGAGTTGTTGACAATAGTGAAGAAAACCTTGACTTTCTTTTCTTGTGCTTCATGCACACTGTCTTTGCAGGTTTTGACATTTTTGACAATCCACTCATTCCCAAAGCCTCTTTTCCTTCCCTTTGACATGATCCACACTTTGGTCTCCCCTGCTGATCCTCACGCTGCCTCCTGGGCATTCTCATGTTTTCTCTGAGGTATTACTTTGTTTCCTGGGAGTATTCTTCTCTTATTCCTGTACATAGAGTAAACTCATCCCTACCTCATTACCTTGTTCACAAGAATAGGGCAAAGAGTAAAGGCTCATAATCTCTGAGTCTCATCTGTCCCCTCCCCTGTGCTCCAGACACATGGAGTCTATTGGATATGCCACAAACAAAAAGAGAGGCCTAAAATATAACTCACCATTTGCCTCTTTTGAATGGCCTTCCTTCTTGATTCATCTTCTCACTGAACAACACCATCTCCTTCCAATGGCTGAAGCCAGAGTCCTCCTAGATTCTCTCCTGTCTCCTTTTCTATTCCAACCTGGTTCCACATCTTGTTAGTATCTGCCTCCTAAACTATCTTCAGCCTTTTTACATCTCTCCATCCCATGCCCGTTGATTGAGTCCAGGCTACTGCAATCATTCCCTTGATCATTACATCACCAGACTCCCAACTTGTTTCCTGTCCATACCTCTGCTGCCTCCACCCATATTACATTTCCCATACTGCAGCCAACAAACACCATTTGTCTTATTAGGGTCTCATTGCTGTGATAATAGACTATGGCCAAAAGCAATCTGGGGAAGAAAGGGTTTATTTGAACTCACAGTTCCACATTACAGACCATCACTGAGAAAAGCCAGAGAGGGAACTCAAGGCAAGAGGCTAGAATGGAAGCAGAGGCTTTGGAGGACTGTTTGCTGTTTATTGGCTTGTTTCTCATGGCTAGCCCAGGCTACCTTCTTATACCACCCAGAAACACCTGCCCAGAGGTGATACCCTCTCACCCCCACATCCTTGTGAGCTTGGCTTTCTCACATCAGTTATTAATCAAGATAATACCCCCAAACATTTGCCTACAGGCTAGTCTTATGAAGGAATTTCCTCAATTAAGCTTCCCTTTTCCGAAATGACTCTTTCTTGGGTCAAGTTGACAAAACAAACAAACAAACAAACAAACACATACACAAACCAGGACACCGTCTTTCAAAATGGAAATATGATTGATTGCTTTTGTCTGCTGCTTGGTGTTCCATTGGCTGGAATCACATAAGGCTTTTTGTGATCTCGACCCTAGCTTGTTTCTTCAGCGTTCCCTCCTGTTGGCTCCTTCTTTGAGTTAGTAGAAATGTAAAGAACTTCTTGGAAGTTTCTCAAAGAGACCTTATTTATTTATTTATTTATTTATTTATTTATTTATTTATTGTTCTTGAATCTTTCATACCTCAGCCCTAGTCTGAAACAAAAATATCCAAGTCTTGTCCTGGCAGGTCAGGGAGGCCTTCCTGTTTTCTCCGAACCCCTCTTCTTACTTCCTACTTACTCTTACATCCAATGGCCTTGCTCCTACTCCAAAGTCTGTGATGATATTCCTACAGGCAGGGATGACACCCTGTTAGTTACTGTATTATCAGAAGTCACCACATTTGGGAACTAATAATTGCTCAGTAAACAGTAAACTCAGTAAACTGAGTGTTCAAGATCAACTTTTTCTCTGCCTTGTATCCTGCCAAGCTAGGGTCTTTCAGCTCCTCACACGTCTCTTCTTCTTGCCTATCATGCACAAATTGATTTTTTTCTCCTTTTATTGGAACAGTCTTTAGGTCCTATAAAAATGTCCTCTATTCTCTTTACTACCTATGTCAGAGCAACGAGCATTTCAAGTTTTCTGTCTATAATGACTGTCATGTGAGGGCATGATACACAAATGCTCACTTCAATAAGCCAAAGTTATTGTTAAAACAAACTCATCTACCTCCAGATCTCCTCCCAGTTTAAAGGGCCCACTAAAATTGATTGTGTGAAATAGGCTTTTTAAAAAATGTCTCCCTTGAGGAGAAAATATAGACAGGGAGGGCTGATACCTCAGAAAACACAGTCTATTTGGAGACCCAGCATGTCTCACTTGACTGAATAGGAGGTAATAGTGCCCATTGGCACAGTGTGATCAGAGTCTGTGTCTGTCGTCGCTAATGGGCTCAGGGTTCTGAAAGATTTGAAGGACAAATGACTCTGGCTTTAGCATTACATGTCTTTGGGAGTGACTCGGGTATGACGGGGACAATTCGTGCTTTTGTGTGATACGGGCAGCAGAGCATACAGCATTGTAGCAAAAAAGATGTCTTGTTTGTGGGTATCATGTGTTCTTAGAACTGGTAAATTGAAGCTTTGCAGTTCCATACCTAAAAACTTGTCACTGTGTGAGGTTTGATCTTGCTATCACCAGGATTATACCAATGTATACACACACACACACACACACACACACACACACACACTTCATTCTGGGACTTCTATTTACTGTCCTCTAAGATCTCAAATAGAAAACAGCTATAGACTGAACATTTTTCTAATTTCCACTTGAGGTTCTACATTTCAGTGTTAGAAGTGAGGGTCCTCTGGTTATAATAAAGAAAGAATAACCAAGCTGGAGTTATGTTTCAAAATGGGGAAGAAAGCTCTGAATTCTATTTGCAGACTTCTTGTGTGTTCATGAAGTCAGTTGGTTTTCCTTCTATTTTTATTTATTTTATGTGCATGTGTGCCTACATGAGTCTATTTAGACTGCACGTATGGAAGTATTCACAGAGCTCAGAGGGGATCAGGTTTCCTGAAACTGGAATTAAAGGGGATGTGGGCTTCCGTGTGAGTTCTGGGAACTGAACCCAGGTCTTCTGCAAGAACAGTAATGTTGAGCATCTCTCCAGCTTCAGCGAGCTAGTTCTCTTGATCTCTGGCCTTTGTGTTCAGTACCAGAACAAAATGTCTTCTCAGAAGTTTAAACACATAATCTGGACAGGCACAGAGAGGAAAATGACTACAGACAGCTGACTAGAAACTCAGGCAAGATTCCCAGAGGTCAGATAACCGAGGGAAGCTCCTGTTGGGGTGACAGGGAGCCATGAGCTGTCAGTTGTTTTTGCAGGTTCTGATGTTTTTCACAGCAGTCAGATTGTTTTTCTTTAAACATAGAAACTATGCTATTGCCATGTCAATAGGGTGAATCAAAAAAGTATGAAGAAGCATATTACACAGTAGAGAGAAATGCTGAGATGAGGAAGTGCCGGCTGCAGTGGAGAAATGAAATGAGTCTTAGAGAAAGGGTAAGTGTGATGGAGGGTCAGCCAGCCTGCCAACATCTGGCCTGGCAAGAGCACTGCTGGCCCACCTCCACCCTGGGGTGCAGAACCTGCTTTCATAACCCTGCCAGACCTTTGGTTTTCATTGGAAGAAATAGAGTTTAATATGTATACTGTTCTGGATATTCTCTTTCCAACTGTTGAAAAAAAAATCAAAAGAAGCAATGCACTTCCAATGGCTTTGCAAGGCATTACATAACTCTATGTATATATGCATGCATGAATATATTATGTGTATATATACTTATTAATAATTTAGACACATTGCAGACATGTACTTCACATGTACAACATACATATGAAGCGTATATAAAAACAGAAGCTTAAGTGATAGGAGACAGATAATCAAACACTGTTTTCTTTTGATAAGACTCCCCATTGCCTGCTAGGTTTGCCGTTATGGAGGTGAGTCATAAGCAAGAAGAGAAACTTCTTTAAAGACATATGTGTAGGTATACTGAGCAGAGGAAAGGTCAGAAGCTAGAAAATGGTTAGGAGAGGAAATTTACTTGGACTTCTTGTTTCTAGCAATCTCCTTCCTTTCCAAACCAAACAAGAAATAACCTTTAAAGATGGAATAAAATGTTCTTAAAAACTCATAAACCTGAGACAGTACAGAAGGGCTTTGAAAAATAACACCGCCACGGAAGCCTGCAGCTGCTCTCCTTTCTAGAGCCTTGGGTTTCCATGGCCATGTTGGGGCAGGTGTGTACAGGCACTAGGTCCCCACAGAGTAAGGAGATGGAATGACAGGCGTCTCTACATGCACTACCTACCCTCATCGAAGGGATGAACCAGGGGAGACTGCACAAACAAGGTGGATGAAGGTTTGTGGCTAAGGTCTGAGTCCCAGGGAAGTTTGGGATTTGATTTTACACACTTGTATGTACGCTTAAAGCAAGAGGACTAATTAGTGAGCAGTCAGTTAAGCAGCCCAGCATGGAAAGCAGAGGCCAATGAGAACCATCTCTGAAGAAATAGGTGTTCTCTCTCTCTCTCTCTCTCTCTCTCTCTCTCTCTCTCTCTCTCTCTCTCTCTCCAAGGATTCCCACAGATAAAGTACTGAGAAAGATACAGAGAAACCAGATAAGAGTCTAAATACAGTTCCAGAGAAGACAACAGAGAAAACAAACAGATAGGAGAGATATCCCATGAGAAGAATATATACTGAGAAGTTTCTGGATTTGCAACTGTAACAAATTCCACGCAGGATAATAAATAGAAATCCATACTTTGTCACATTGTGGTGAACCGTCTTTAACACTGGAACACCAAAAGCAAAGAGAAGATCTCCAAAGTAGCTGGAGGAGAGATTCAGATCTTTGCCACAGTCATGGACTGAGATCACCTCCTCTGCAGCTACAGGGGAAGCCAGCAACAAGAGACCCTGTCTCTAAAGGGCTGGGAGAAACTAAGGTCCCTGAAGCATAATCTATCTGTGAAACCATGTTTTGGGGAAACAGAAAAGGGAAAGGTATCTTTCAAAGAAATGTCAGGAGAGCTTGCTGCCAGTAGAACTTCCTAAATAATCTCTCCTGTGAACCCTCCTTCTCCCCAGAGAATAGAGCTCAGGCAGGACACTGGCCATCAGGTGCACCAAATGGAATTTCTCCATAAATGGACAGCCTTCTCTCTCCAACACTCCCAGCTCTTCTGTATTTGTTAGTTCTGGGTTCTCAGGGTTCCCTGGACCAGTGTGCTGTCCCCTCTCTTCTACCTCATGTAGAGGCTGCATTGAGAAGCTATGGAGGAGTTCTCTGTACTTTTAGAGTAGGCTGTCCTCACCCGATGTGAAAAAATAGACTCTATTCCTACACAAATGACTCCCAGATAGGATGGCTCTCTCTTCCTGGGCTCCCAAGGAGGCAGGGCCTGTTCACTTGACACAGGAACGAGATTAATGTCCTTTGTTTTCCAACCGGCCTAATAATTCATCCCCACTTACAGTAGTTCAATTTACTTGTTACCATTTGGTATTTGGAAGCCACTAATAGCACTGTCAGGTAAAGTGAAAGAAAAGCAATGGGGAAAACACCAGGAGGCATAATTAAAATGAAGTGCTAATAACTCTGCCCATCAAAAAGCCCCTTTCATTGTGGCTTCAGCACAGTTCATTAAGCAGACCCGCCAGCTGGAAAGGAGCAGGCAGAGTGTATGCCAGAGTGGGCCTGTCCTCCAGGCCTGGAACACAGTCATTCTTTCTTCCCTTCCTGGTGGCCCTGGGGGACCAGTTTGTCAAGTGTCTCAGTGAAGCCAAGAGCTCCGGGGAGTCCTCAGCACCCCCTTCCCACATAGGAGTGCCAGCCCTGCAGTGAATGTTCCAGAAGGAAATCTTTGTAGCATCATGTGGGCTATGGAGGTTGGATTGGCTTTTCTTCAGGGTCTTGACCATCTGTCCTGGCTGGTTCTGTGTCAACTTCACACGAGCTGGGGTTATCACAGAGAAAGGAGCCTCCCTTGAGGAAATGTTTCCCTGAGATCCAGCTGTAAGGCATTTTCTCAATTAGTGATCAAGGTTCGAGGGCCCCTTGTGGGTGGTGCCATCTCTGGGCTGGTAGTCCTGGGTTCTACAAGAAAGCAAGCTGAGCAAGCCAGGGGAAGCAAGCCAGTAAAGAACATCCCACCATGGCCTCTGCATCAGCTCCTGTTTCCTGACCTGCTTGAGTTCCAGTCCTGACTTCCTGTGGTGATGAACAGTAATGCTTCTTGGTCATGTTTGCTCAGGAATAGAAACCCTGACTACGACACCATCTATGATGGTAAACTTTTATCTCAGGATGGAGGAAGAGTTTTGACAGAGGTTCAAATATGAGCAAGCATACAGGCAACCCTAAGCTGTATAATTCATAATTTTTAAATGATATAACCCTTCCACTGTCCATCACAGAGAATGAAAGTTCATGCATGGAGCCAGACTCATTTGTTACATAGAATATACTTGATAAAGTGGACACTGTCAGCATCCCCATTCTACAGATGGAGACATGGAGGGGAACAATCAAGCAACAGGAGTCCCATGACCCCAAGGCTCAGGTTTCTAGTCCTTTTTCAATCAAAGACAACCTGAGAGGCAACCCAGGAAAATGTAGGATAACATTGGTTCAGACCTGCTAAACTCTCCTTGTGAGCCAGGGGATGGTACTCAAGGGGTTCCCACTTGTTTGCACATCCAACCCTCACAGAAGCCCTAGTGAATGGGTGTCATCTTATTCTCATTCTACAGATTGGAAACTAGCACTTTGACAGAGATAGTTTCTTGTCCCAGATCATACATCTAACGGAGCTGTTGCCCTTAATCTCTTTTGTATTTTCTTTTGTCCTTTCTTGTCTCCTCCATGCCTGTCACCTCTCCTTTCCTCCTTCCCCCTCCTCTCTAAACAAGGGCCTGGGAGGTTCTAAAATACAGGCAAATATTTTCAGTGGTAAATAATGCTTCCTTGATCCCCAGTGCATGCATATAGTGGGTTCATAGTCTAGGTTGGGTCTTTCTGGCCTGCTTTTTTAGGAAGGAAGATTTTGATTAAAGCATTTGTTCTTGAAGCTAATGACAAGAGACACAGCAGGCATGCTATGGATGACAGGAAACCTGGCAGTGTGAGTTAGGGCTTAGGAATTATGGAATTAATGAGCCATCACTTCATCTTTGTGACCCAACTCTGGAGATACATCTAGGGCTGTCCAAAGCCTGACATCTCTAAATACATCCAGGTGCAAAGGTTTGGGCTTCCTTGTCCACAGTCTGGAAAGTTCCATAATGGAAGTGTCTGTCCAGAAGTTTCTATATCACACCTCCCACAAAATCAGGTGTGCATGTTGGCCTGCCAGCTACTGAGATGACTATGTCACAGGGTCACACGAGAGGTTTATTAAACTTGGGAGCACAGAGCTCTGTTTGTGACTGGCCAGACTCCAAGTCTATCTCTGTCATTAGTGTCACCCACTATGCTCACGGTCACAGCGTTACTAGGATGTGTAATACCCTGCAATTGTTCTTGGTTTGGGTCCATTGACTAGACAGTATGTCTTGGCCAATAGGTCTATCATATATGATTGAACTCTCCTTTGAGTTGTTACAAACGCTCCCAGCCATTCACAGGCAAGAAAGATGTCAATGTAGACAGACACAGAGCAAAGGACAAGTTGGGATTTGTAGGTTGCACTATTTTGAGGGCCCTTCATAAAAAACAAAACAAAACAATAAAAAGTGGTGAAAGTGACATTTCTAGGCACTCATTAGAGTTTCTGTGAATAAGGGAGGAGATGCTGGAAACCAACTTCGTGTCACTTGCACTTGGTGACAGGCGTGGAAGGAGAATGTCCCAGATATAGATGCCATTTTGTTACAGATGACCATTCAGGCATAGGTGATAGCCTTTATTCCAGCTGCTGGGACCACACCCAGGTATTCAGGGACTAGGGCGTAGCTCTTACTGTCCAGAAAACAGATTTATTTTTTTTTAAGGCAAAACCACATCCTGGTATCTCACTGCAGTGGGGGTAGGGGGGGTGCATCACACAGCAGGCAGCTTAACAGAAGCTAAGTCAGCTAAGATATCCTGATCTTGAGTTCTGAGAGCAGAGTTTGGTATTTTTCCATGAGATTCATCGTCAAGGAGATCAAATTCTAGTTGAATCAAAAATGGCCTCAGCAAGAATACAAGATGGAGGACCCTTGCTCTGTCTTGCCCTGTCACAGTTTGAGCAGGTAGACCTCTGCCAGGGTTCATTCGGAAGATCATTCATGGAAACTTTTATTCCTTTTTAGCATTTGGAGGAGGAGGAGAAGACGGGAGGAGTCATGAGATGGAGCTGCCAGTTGGGCAGGCATGGGAGGTGAGGCATCTGTTGACTGCTCTGGACAACGAACCACCCACAAAGGAGAAGAGGATGAGAAAAATGAGCTTTCAGGGTGACACTGGGTCCTGCTCTCTACATTTCACCAAGAAAGGAATCTCTTCGGCCATTTGGAGGTCAGCAAAGGGCTGACCAGGCTTATGATGTTCGTAGGTGGGGCCATCTCTCTGTTAAGTCTGTATGTTTCCTTCCCTTCACACTGCTTCCACTCATCCTCTAACCTCCACTAAATAATCACACACACACCCAAAGCAGCCTCCTGGAGGTGGCACCAAGACCCCTTTGCTCTCTGGTCTATAGTTGTTTTGTACGAATGGGAAGTACTATCAGAGATCAGAAAACAGAAGAAAGAGCAGGGGGTTGAAGAAACAAACCCAGGAATCAGGGGGTCCTTGCTTCAGCGCCATCTGTCTGGCAGGGGCTGAATGACCCTGCCTCATGAATATAGATGATGCTGGGCAGGGTCAGGGGTGGAAATGGCTTTGCACAGTTAGTAGTTTCTGGGCACCAACTCAAGGCTTATGAAAGGGAAGGGTGAGGAAAGTAGGGGAGAAAGGCTTTCTCATGGAGAAGCAGGAAGACAGAGGCAAAGTGCAGGAAAGGGAAGGAGAGAAATGACTGTAGTGATTGAATGAGAGCTCTTGCCCTTTGCTAAGTACAGGCTGCTCACTTCTTAGTCCCTTAATTCCTCTTTCAGAAATAAATATTTATTTATCATAAATAATCCAGTGACTAAAGTGCTACTAACAAAACAAATGTTAGTAATTTTTACTTCAGAATAATTTGTCAGGCTTTTAAAAATAACATTCTGTGTTGCAGAAATTGTTTAATCCCAATCTGTTTTTCTTTTTAACTCTGTCTTTAACCATTTAGTTTCTGAATAAAAGACACATACAATAATAAGCCTTTATAATAAGCCTTAATCAGTACAAGAGCTGGGCATATATCTATCCTTTCTGCTATTATGTCTATTTCCCAGCCAATAATCCCGTTATATGTTTTGTTTAGACTGCTCTTAACTCTAATTAGCCTACACACATGGGCATTAGTTCATGGTTCACTGAACCCATGGTGGCTTCCTCCTCTGTTCACTTTCTCCCTCCTCCTGGTTCTCCCCAAATCCTAGGCCATGGAACCCTAAACCCCCTACTATGTCTCTTCTGCCCAGCTAATAGCTGTTGGCATCTTTATTCACCAATAGAAATAACTTGGGGGCACAGTCACATAGCAACACTTGGGGCTCTACTGTGGACTTTGTCTCTAGGGCAACCAGTTCTTGGGGGTCTGCACTTAGCATTTCAATACATAGCAACAGAGCAAATTTCAACAATTCTGGCTCTTCAAAGAATAGAAACACATTTAAAGAATTATCTCTTACATCTTTTCACTACATCCAATTTAAACATCTGACTAGCTCAGTAACTATGTCTGAAGAGATGCCCTAGCCACAGCTTTCCCAATCACCAATAGCTCTAGGCTTTGGCGGTGCATCTGCCCACTGACCACTGTTCAAGGTCTATTCCCTTCTGAGAGTATCTGACTTAAGAAAGAGGACTCCATAGTTGCACTTTGACTAAACCCTGTCTCATTGGCTATGGGGTCTTTGTGGTCTGCTTGACCACAAGGATCTACTGACTTTTATAATAAGGAATTGATTCTTAAGAACTGCATGAAAAAACAGCAAATAAAAACCCTTACTATTGATTACCTTCTCTCATAGGGCAAGGCTGATAGACATTAAAATATTAGAAGTAAAATAACTGGATATTCTTTGCTCTGGGTCATTCCTTTTTTCCATCTCACTTAAATCTTCATAACACACACACACACACACACACACTATCAAGCTGTATAAAAGCAAGCTGAGGTGGAGAAGCTAAACACATCCATTCGTTACAACTCTATTGGCCAGGCATGGTAGCACAGGCCTTTAAGCCCAGCACTTGGGAGGCAGAGGCAAAGGCAGGCAGATTTCTGAGTTCGAGGCCAGCCTGGTCTACAAAGTGAGTTCCAGGACAGCCAGGGCTACACAGAGAAACCCTGTCTCAAAAAAACAAAAACAAAAAACAAAACAAAACAAAAAACCAAAAACCAAAAACAATAAAACAAACAAAAAAAACCAACTCTATTGGTCAGTGTGCTCCTTGACAAAGAGCCTTTCTTCAGGTTAGAAGTCTACACCTGCTGAGAAATTGAGTGATGGAAACTGAAGGGAAAAGAATTGGGCTAGTACTCTATTTAAATTACAAACTCCCAGAGAAGAGCTACTTTAGCCTAACGTAATGTTAAATAACAACAACAACAACAACCCCTCAAAATCCTATTATTTAGCATCTTTTCTTTCATTCTTTATCGCAAATTGCCTCCCAAAGTAAATTCATTTGTGATTTGGACAATGTATGTTTCAAGGAGAGATGAAGCTAGACATTTTTAGTTGAGATTTGGAAAAAACAAAAAGCAAGCAAAGAAACAAACAAACCTAGAAATCCAGTGAGGTCTCCCTGTGTAAGAGAATCTAAAGTCCCCCTCTTCCTCTGCCGCAGGGGCTCCTGCATTGAGCACTCCCACCTGGACTAATCAGTGGCCGTCTCATCTGCTGTGGCACCTCTGGCTCATGCTCCAGTCTGGCTTGATCTCCCAGTCTCCCAGTTCAAGACATTCAGATTCAATGAAATTCTCATCCCACTCCCTACTAATCTCCAGCTCAGGGAACAGGAAGTAGACTGGACGGCTTGAGGAGAGCACTGAAGGTTAGAGCAGATATGTCAGAGCCAAAAAGAAAGGTCAAGGGTTAAAGGTTGATATCTCTAACTTGATAAGACTGCACTGTGGTGTTTTCACGGTCATACTCATTCATACGACCCAAGACAGAGGATACTTGGATCCACTTGTACTCTGGATGGCCAGTGTGTGATGTCAGTGAAGGTCAGCTCAGAGGGCAGAGAAGAGCAGTGGAAAGGGTGTCACTGGAACGAGTAGCTATGACGAATACACAGTAGGAGTGGAGAGATGGTTCAGTGGTTAGGTACACTCATGGCTCTTGCAGAGAACCTGAGTTCAGTTTGCAGCACCTCCATGGTGGCTCACAACCATCTGTAAGTTTAGTTCCAGAGGATCTGATGCCATCTATCCGTGAGCTGGAAAGGTCACAGATCCCAGCAGTTAGGTAATGCAACCTTCTTTCTCTACCTTCTGACTAGAGAGGGTGCCCATAAAGAAAGAGCCATTATTTGTTTAACTCAAACTAACCTTTCTGTGTGGGTTTTCTCTTGTCTGCCCTCTTTTACTCTGTGAAAATCAACTTTCTGTTTCTCTACTGTGCTGTTCCCAACAAGCATGGGCTCCAAATCACAGCCTGACGGATGTAAACTGTCCAAATCACACCAGGAAGGCACTTTTTAGAATCTACTTGTATTGCTAGTTTTTCTCTTAACACAGGGGGATTATATATATATATATATATATATATATATATATATATATACATACATATGTATATGTATATATATATATATATGTAATTCTGAAAATCAAATTGAGATAATTGAAATAATGTTCCTTTTAAAAAATTAAAGTTTTCTAAATTAGCTACTGAACAATAAGGTACAAGGAGGAGGGGACTTCTATGAGTCAGGCAGCCACACTAGTTTAGTTTGTTAAGAAATGACAAACAAACAAAAACCAACAACAACAACAAAAAACAAACAAAACAAAACAAAACAAACCCTGAAAACCAACAACAACCAAAAAATCCCGGGATTTCATTCTGCTCTTTCTCAGAGACACTGACAGAAACTCTGCGCCTGAGCTGCCCCCATTCATCTCATTTTTCTTTTTCTGATTTTCATTTCATCTCACATCTCAGCAGCAAGCTTATCTCCACTCCATTTCCAACATCTTCCACATTATCCTCGTAGTGTCTTTGTGACTATTCACTGCATTGAAGTTTAGAATGCAGTTTTCTTGAAAGATAACAGCAGAAGCAAAATTCTTATAAAGGGCTGTCACTGGGGTTTGAAGAGCAGGGCCGAGGTGGTGGGTGAGATAAGACCCTCCCTTCACGTTAGAACCAAAGAAACCTGAACTCCTTAAGAAGGCTAATTATGAACTGCATACTTCATGGGCAATGCCAAATAGATATATTATACTTTACAGTAAAGAAAAATCACCTCCTGTAGAAAAGCCAGGACAAAAATTCCACTCAATCATCATTTACACACGAACTTGCCGGCTGGTATGACTTATCCCTTATCGCTTCAAGCATTACGTCATTTATTCCCAGCTCAGCTCAATTCCCTTGTGTTGAATGGCTTCCTTTACTGAAATTGATCTTTGTTAATACCAGGCATAATGTGTTCTCCATCTTTTAAAGGAAACCGATGGACTCTTGCCATGACAGGACATAACTGGAAATCTATGTACTCCGGACACCAATTCCCCATCAATATGCTGAAATGTCTTTTCTTTAAAAATAACAACCTTGCATGAATTTGATCACTTTCCCAAATTAGTGTAATTGATGCACCCTGAAGCCTTAATGATTCAGAAAGTGCAGACTCGGTGGATATTTAAATAGCTATTTGCAGAGAGGTAAAATATGGGCCAATTCACTGCAGACACATTTCCCCTATTTTTGGTAATGCTCAGAGCTTGGCTGAAGGAAGGCCAATGTCAGGAAGGTTTCTCTTAAATGACAAAGAGGGCAGATGGCTTACCACTAGCATGGTCCCCTTCTTCTCAATGCCTTTAGTAAAAGATCCAAAAGTCCACACTTGCAATGATAATAGGAATTACTTCACTCATTGCTTCCAAAATTCAGATGAAACTCGATTTCCTTGCCTATAAGAGCTTAGCTGACAGTTTCTTCTTTAGAGGACTACTCATTGATGTCGAATCTACATGAAGTACAAAGAAGTCTGGAAAAGAGCTCTGGGTCCTTAGAACTTTGTCCCACAGGAAAGCCTTACTTCCAGCGCAGCAGTGATAAAGGGTGCATGGTATGCCAGGGTTATTCGATGAAGGAATACATCAACGAATAAACTCAAACTCAAGCACCTTATAGGCACGCCCCCAGATGCCTATTAACTAGAAGAAACTGGATGGACTGCCTCAAGATAAAAAGATAGTGTGTCTTCGCTCATCATTCCTGGACCCTTGGCAGACATGAATAATCAATCACAGCATTTGTCTATAGCATGACCTTCAAAATATCTCATAAGGCAATGTTCCAGGCAGCCACTATCAATTGTTTAGCATTTACACCAGGCATAAAGCCCTCAAGGGTTTCTAAATAATTGTTAAGGCATAAATGCTCCCTTGGGCTGATGTTTAAGGCATGAAGGCATGATAGCCGCGCTACCTTGGATTGTTAGGGCTACCCTTCCCCTAGTACTACCCACCTAAACAGGAGTAGGAGAACAGTCTAAAACCAAGGTCTCTTTAAAGTCAGGTCATGCTGTCTCTACACTGAATGGTGCTGCAGAGGGTTTTATTTCTCTCTTTTCTGTCTGGTATTCTTCATCCTCATTGTTGTTCTTCTCAGATGACAATGCCTATTCTTACTGTAGTCTATGTACTTCCTTGACTTGCCTTAGACATGTGTTAAAATCTCTCCACCTTGCTTCTGACTTCAGTTGGCTTTCCTCCACCTGGGTCTTACTGTCCTAGTTAGGGTTTCATTGCTATGAAGAGATACTATGACCAAAGCAACTCTTATAAAGGAAAACACTTAACTGAGGCTTGCTTACAGTTTCAGAGGTTCAATCCATTATTTTTGTGGCAGGAAGCATGGTGGCCTGCAGGCAGACATGGTGCTGGAGGAGCCAAGGGTTGTACATCTTGATCTGAGGGTAGCCAGGAGGAGACAGTTTTCTTCAGGCAGCCAGAAGGATCCTTTCTTCCTCAGTGTGGAGCCTTACCACAGGAGGCCTCAAAGCCCACTTACATAGTGATGCACTTTCTCTAACAAGATCACACCTACTTCAACCAGGCCACACGTTCTGATAGCACCATTTCCTATGGGCCAAGCATATTCAAAACACCACATTCCATTCCCTGTCCCCCAAAGGTTTGTTCAAACACATGAGTCTATGGGGCCCAAATACTACCACATTCTCTTAGACACTTGCTAAGTCCACATCCCCTCCCCTCCTCCAGTGTCTGTTTGCCGGTCTCTAACTACTTGCCTGTAGTTCCAATGACTGATGGCAAGTCAGGTGCATTGTGCTAGATGTCTCTCAAGGTTGTCAGCCTTTGTCTGGGAAAGATCCAGCATATATTTGGTGCTGTGTATATGTTTGTCTACTTCTTTAAATCTATTACCTAATTTAGTTTTCAAAACAAACTCAGGTTGAAAGTGCATCATTATCAATATGGGGAAGAAGAGAACTTCAGAGTTGTTAAATGATGTACCCAAGAACAGGGTCACAGAGTTGGTAGATGTCAGGAATGAGGGGACAAGGTCTGACTCCAGACTCTGGACCCTTTCCACTCACCAGCCCCCTGGACAGGTGCTTGCATTTAGGGTTCCATAAGACATGGCAGGTATCTTGACCTGATCTCTCTTTCCCACCACCTCTGGTCCAGCCCTTCTCCTTCAACATGGCTCTCAGGCTCCTGTGGCCCATGTGAGGGGGAGGGGGAAACAACAGCAGCTTTCTTTGTGTCTGAGAAGCTCAGTGCAGTGATTTGCAGCATGGGGTCTTATAATTAACTAAATAGGATCTTTCACAAGGAGACCATCTCACTTGTTTTTATTACCACATTAAAATGTGAATCTTAAGCAAAACAAGAATATAAATCTTACTGGAGGAAGTTAGAGATTAAAAACAATATATACCTAATTCAGTTATCAGTAGAAAAGCCTTTCAGTAGAAAAGCCTTACTGAAGGCTACAGGCCTTTATTTGCCTATTTATTTATTTATTTATTTATTCTTTCATTTATTTATTTATTTTCCTTTGTTGTCTCCAGTAAGGGTGCTATGGAAAGAGCATGAAACTAAGTGAGGTTTGGGGATGTGATGAATGAATGGGCTGCTTGTCTGGGTCCCAGCAGGATTCTGGAGAAATAGTCAATAAGGTACCCAAAAGCAAGAGTCTTCAGACTGAAGTTGTTTAATGTTTTCTCCCTTGGCTGCTTCTAGCATTTGAATGGTCTTCGTTTTAGAGAACTGAATCGGGCACCACAGGACATTTACTTCCCTGGAAACAAACCCCTCTTTTTCCAAGTATCCTAGACATTGCTCCCCTCCTGCCTGGTATGTGTCTCTAGAACTGGAGCCAGGAATCTAGGGGTGATTCCACTTTCCTGTTTCCCCATGTACACAGCAGAGGATGCCCTCTGTGCTGCCTTCCCTTCAGGTTTTATGTTTGATCAAAGCAAGGGGATAGGCAGAAGAGGGAGCGGAGAAAAATAGAGGGGATGGCCAGTAAAGCCACTGAAGGAGATTTCTCGTAAAATGGAACATCTCAACTTTTACACAAAGAGAAAATGTATGTATGTGCTTAGTAATGAGGAGACCGGTAAGACACTACTAGTTCAAAGGAAGGTTTTTATTAATGCATGTATACAGATCATAAGAATGCTGATATATATATATATATATATATATATATATATATATACACATACATACACACACACACACACACACACACACACACACACACATATATATATATGCAGGTATACATAAATATAAAAGTGGTTGACTCTAGTCAACTATCAACTTTCTTTTCCTAAGCAGGGTTTGAGATTCTATGGGTAAGAGTCACTTGACTGAGACCTTGAATTCTATATCTCGACAGTGTTGTAAATAGTTTGGTAGCTCATTATGATGATCTAGAAGGGTTTTCTTACTAGGATGCCCACTAGTTGACCTTCTCCTTCCCTAAGTCTTTCACAGGCTTTCTGGACCAGACATAAAATTATAATGTGCCCCTAAGGGAGGACTTTTCATTCTGCCCTATCCCCAGCTAAACACAAAGGTGGGCAAGATAAAAACACCAGAGGGTTTGGGGACTGGAACGACAGACAACAGTTGGGACAATCCTCCTCGGGGTAGAAGCATAGACCATAAGCAGATGCAGAGGTGGGGAGGGATGTCTTCTTAGGATCTTGGCATATGAATCAGCCAGGAGGAAGATCCTGATTGACCTGGCTGTGCCCCAGCAGCTTGGCCACACTCCCTTCTTTACACTACCCTAGTAGTCTCCTTCCAACGCAGGCAGTAGGCCACACTCATCCCTGTCTCAAGCCCAGAACCTCTGTCTCTTCCCCTTATAAATCTGTTTCTCTAGATTTTTTTTGCATGACTGCTTCCTAATCTTTCTGTCTCAACGACATCACTGTGCCTTTAGAAAGACCCTTCTCTTGCTCTGGTTCCCCTCCCAGCAGCCTACATCACCTTCTACATTTGCTTGGTTTTGTATCTATGACTTGGGTTTTTCTCCAGAATATAAACCCATAGGGCAGATAGTCTTAATTCTCAAACTTCCCAGAGCCTGGAACTTAGTGGTGCTTCTTAAAAATCTTCAAATCTCCTAATGGCTCAGGCAGCTAAGCCAAGGCAGCTCAAGTGTGGCTCAAATATGCCGATATTGTATTTGGATTTGGTCTCTTAACTGAAGAAAGAAGATAGTGTTCATTGGAACTTATACAAACTACAATCTCTGAAGAGTTAATATCTTTCAAAAGAAAGACATTAATGTCTTCCAAAGGAAAAGACAAGTCGGTACTTTGGTCAGCCCCCTCTGTTCCAGAATCTAGATCAACAGCACCATGTTAGCCCAGTTAGGCAAGGCCCCAGGCTGGGCAAGGAAGGAAAAAATAACCTTAAGTGCATCAGTTGACCCCAGCTGTTCCCTGACCCCATGAAAATGAAACAGAAGAAAGTCAGCAGTGGTGGCACATGCTTGTAATCCTAGCAAGCTGGAGGGAGAGGCAACAGGATCAGGGGTTCAAGACTAGTTGCAACTACATAAATTTAAAAAAGAAGAAGAACGGGACACAAGATATTTAGAGAACCTATAAAACATATTTTTTAGATGGAAACCCCTGTTGCCTCCTCTATGTTGTTTGCTTTGCCAGTACAGTGAGTGTCAGGCCAGGGTTCAGAGGATGGAGCAGGGGGCATATCCTTAATTTGCATCATCACCCTAGGAACTCTATGGCTTTCCACACTTGCCGACAATCGCTTGAATGCTTGCACTGTCAGGTCTAATTTAGTGACCGGGAAACGATACAGAACAGTTCTGCCCTTGAGAGTCTTCAAATTGGCCAGAGGATAACAATCCAAGAAAATAATATAGCAAAAAGTGAATCTCGTTGCGTTTGGAGGGGATGTGTGTGAAGGAAAACACAGAGAGGGGTCAGGATGCAGAGGCCCAGGGATGTGGCAAAGGGCAGAGCAGGGTGAGGATCTGTGTGGTGAAGAGAGACCTCATGCAAGGTTCCAAGCCAGGACCAAGGAAGGGAGGGAGGGACCTGAGTATCAGGTTGAAGGAACAATTAGATCAAAGGCAGTGTCAGAGGCAGAGGTCAAGGTTTGTGTGGGAGCAGAAACAGGCCAAGGCCAAGGTATCCCAAGGTGGGGGTGGGGGTGGGGGGTGTCGAGAAAAGGATGTAGTCAGGGACTTAACAGGGCTGGGTCATGTTGAGTTTACAGACTCTGAATGATTGTGAGCAAAGTGTTAGTTTCCTCCTGTTGCTGTAACAAATTACAAATTAACAAATGTGATGGCTCAACACAGCAAGATGTATTCTTTCACAATTGTAGGCTAAAGTCAGTTTAACTGGGCTGAAATGAAGGTATGAATGAGACCAATGCTTAAGAGGCTCTGGGGGTTGGGGGTGGGAGAAATCTGTTCCTGCTTTTTCAGAGTCTGGTAGCTTAGGGCATGCCACTCTAGTTTCTGCCTCCATGGTCCCACTGTCTTCTCTTCTTCCTCTACTGAGTAAATGTCTATCCACTCCCTTTTATGTGTATATCTGTGATCACACTTAGGGGCTATCTGAGACAAGCTTCCCACATCAGGATTCTGAATTATCTCCACCAAGACACAAAAGTCAAGATAGGTGCCTAGGCTTAGAACCTGGATCTCCTCCCTCGGACTTTTTTCAGCCTTTCAGGGCCACCCCCTGGTAGAGACCCTTTGCTTCTGAGCAAACCTGACCGCTTACCTTTACAAACGATACAAGGATCTTTTCAATAACAAGGAAAAAAATACAGCAGAATAAGGTTCCAGTGGGAAGGCTGTGCTAATGACCCCTGTGAGAGACCATCTTAACTCAGGTGAGTGAGCAATTGGTGGCACTGGTGAGACAGGGTCAGTTCTGAGTATTTCTGAGAATGGAAATAATATCCCCGTTAAAAGATTTGGTAAGGAAGTTGAGGGACAAGAGTGCAGTTCCTCAAAAGCTTGGGACTTGAATAACTAGACAAAGGTAGTCACTTTTTCTGAGAAGAGCAGAGCTGTGGTGACAAAACCAGATAGTTTGGGACAGGTATGAGGTGCAGTTAGGTCTTGCTCTAGATCAGTATTTCTCACACTGTGGGTCAGGACCCCTTTTGAGGGTGGAATAACTCTTTCACTGGGATCACCTGAGACCATTGGAAAAAACAGATATTTACATTATTATGATTCATAACAATATGAAAATCACAGTTACGAAGTATCAATGAAATAATTTTATGGTTGGGGGTCACCACAATGTGAGGAATCATATTAAAGGGTCAGGAAGCCTGAGAAACACTACTCTATACTCTGACTGCTGATGTCATCCCAAAATTTGGAGTTAATATCTTTCAAAAATATGATGAAGGATGCTGCCTCCCCCTAGTCTGTCAAATAAGGACACAGCTCCGAAGCAGGGACCAGCATTGATCAGTAGGAGATATGGAAAGTGAAGACTGTGGATGATCCTTTTTGATGTTAGAAGATTTATGAGAGACGAGGAGGATATGAATTGGAGGCAACCAGTGCCCATCTCTTCCAAGCAGTTCTGCTGCAAACTGGAGCAAAGAAATGGGAACAGTGAAAAAAAGCAGAGTTGATTTTTCTTTTTCCATTTTTTTTCCTTAAAGACTATTGGATTGTTTTTTTTTTACTTTAAATTTTTTTTAGATGAGATAAATAACTTCTTGTGTGTATACTCATTGGAATGACTCAGTTGAGAGAAAGTTGGTGATGTAGGAGAGAGAAAGATAAACTGCTGGAAGGGTGTCCTTGAAAAACACAAAGGAGAATGGATATTCATCGCGACTAATATCCTCGCAGGCAGAGGGTATGGATCCGGTGGGAGGCAGCTGTGGCAGCGGGAAACTGCAGAAGATGTCTGATTGCTTCAGTTTTCTCAAGTCTTAGAAGTAAGATCAGCTGCGTAGAGCAAGGATGGGGGAGGAGGCATTGTGGGCTTGAGAACCCTGTAGAGGCTATGCCAGTGTGTGAGGTTCCTCCTGGGTGCTCTGTCTAGACTTCTGCTGTTGGGCATGGTGTCTGGAGAAGCCTAAAACGACAGGAAATGCTTCAACCACACTTGGGATGCGAGGCCATGAGGTTGTGGTTTAGAGTTTGGAAGAGTCAAGTCCTCTTCACACGCAGGCTTCAGGACCTGTGTAAAGGTGGGGAAGAAAAGCTTGGGGCTGGGATGGTTTCAAGAGACTTCCACACGGTTTTTAGAAGTGGGTGTATGGTCAAGGGGAAAGAGCAGCCCTGAGGAGAAATGAGGCTGTTGGTGGATTCCCTGTCACAATTCAGTATGTGCTCAGACCTTTATGAAAGTGGGCACAGGACAGGATGGCTTCTTGGGACCCTATGCCTTTCCACACAGCGTCTGGGAGCTCTGTGCTAATTTACTTAACATGAAGAACCATGAGCTGAAAGGGACATGTAGCAGCTGGAGATTCAAAAGGACAGGGACTGTTTAATGGCAGAGACAAATATGCAGCACCATCCGTCTCCCTTGGAGAGGAGAAAAAAAGGAAAGTGGTAGGGGAGAGGACTAATGGCTGTTAGTTACAAGCTGGCCCCAGAATGGGGCTCATAATAAGCCTTTCGATCAGATGGCCCTAGGAAGGAATCAGTCCACCAGATTCCTTCTTGCAACCTGCTCTGTAGAGAACAGAGGGCCTCATCAGCCCAGGCAGATGCTCTGACAAGTGGCCTAGCCTCATACGAGTTGGCCAGGTCTATTTGGGAGTTAGTCTAATCCTTCTGGGTCCCAAAAGGAAATGGGAGAGACTTTGAGGTTGTGGATTAAGCGCTTCCAGCTGCAGACACATGGCTGACAGCAGCAGATAAGAACGGATGAGAGGTAGGAGCTGAATCTAAGCGACAGGACGGCTTGCCTTGGCTGCTTTCAGATGGTCTGTGTTCTGAGCACTTGAGCATGTTAGTTCAGACCCATCGATCGGCCTTGTCTGGGAAGCCTTCTTTCCGAGTTTGCAACCTGTGTGCAGAGGCTGCAGAGCAGCAGAGCAAGCTGATGATGGTTCACACCTGCCAGCTTCACTGCACACTGCCACATCTGGGCACGGGCACACAGGCCCTGAATTCATACCCTCTGCCTCCCCACAAACGTCACAGACTAAAAGGGCCCCAACTTTTAGAGATCCAGATCACTCTCTGACCACCCGAAGGCAAGGCATGCTTGTTAACTCCTGCAGCTCCCAAATGAGGGAAGTCCGGCATGCTCTAGGGACATGTCACATGGCAGTTAGAGCTTAAAATTTCAATAGATGTATTGATGCCTATGGAAAGGAAGAGCCTGCACTACAGGACAGCCAGGGAACGAGCCCATTGACTGTCAGGTCATGTGAATTCTCTAAGACACACAAAGCACGCCTCTCTTGCCTTGGAACATTCATTGGTTCCTGGACCCGAGACTTTACCCAGCATTTCCCCCTGTGTAATTCTTAGCAACCCACCATCACACACCTTAAGTGTTATACATTTAATTGTCGAGTTTTAGGCTAACATCTGCCTCTCAATAAGAATTTAGAGGGAGAAGAGGAGAAGCCTATCTGTTGTTAAATACTCTATCTGC
Source organism: Mus caroli (assembly GCF_978045245.1). Taxonomy (NCBI): domain Eukaryota; kingdom Metazoa; phylum Chordata; class Mammalia; order Rodentia; family Muridae; genus Mus; species Mus caroli. The sequence goes on from NW_028227269.1 coordinate 76,249,130, forward strand.
CAGTATTTCAGATCATTCGGTGGGTAGGTGTTTAGTTCATATTGTCGGATAACTATCTAATCCTTTCCCATTTTCTATAAAAGTTAATGCTGACCTCTTTCCAGAGGCCCAAATAGCTACAGTCTCCTTCCAGAAATGCCCAGGAAGAATGAGAGACTTAGTGTCTTCCAAACACGAACCAATGACTCAAATCTATGGCTCAGAGAAGCAACAGAGACTTGTCTGTAGATAGAAAAGTACCAAAGTGCATCAGAAAGATAAATGTCCCGGAAAGGAAGAGGAAGCCTCACAGAGCTAGAGCCCTGCTTGTTTATCATCTACCTGGTTGTGTGGGAACGAGTCCTGAAATGTAGGGGAGACTTAAGTTCTTGTCTCAGTTTTTTGTCTACTGTGTTATCTGAAACAAATTTTCTTTTCGCATCAGCCCTTCTCAAAAAGCAATATAAACTGGCAAAAATGTTCAAAGATATGGTTCAGCAGGACTCCTGCCTGCAGTTTGTGAAACCACTGACCATGACCTAGAAGATCTTGAGTGGGAGGGAGCTGTCAGCAGGCTGTCCTTAGCTCGCTCAGTGTGCACACTGGAGTATACAGTCTCTAAGATGTCATCCATTTTGAAAATGCAACTGATTATTTTCTGTCCTTAGTTACCTAGGAGTTTGTTCTCAATCACAAAAGACCTGAAAATGGCCAATAAATTTGGTGGGACTTTTGGACAACACAATTATAGAACCATTCAGCTCTGCAGTCATTCTTTGGGGGCCTTGGAAACCTTTGGAAATGTTTCCTTCCATTATGGCCACAGCAATCATTACTTGGTAGAGACATTTACCCCAGTGTTGATCTGTGAACATAAGGAATTATGTACCAGGATAAAAAGACATAAAAATAAAGTCTATTAGCTTATTGACAACAAAAGCAGAAGTTGAATTTTCATGAATGTGAACCACCAAAAGCTTCTCTCCACACTGGAGGAGCTGAGAAAATCAAGCTCGACTGGAATCCTCTGAACTCCACTGGCTTTCCTGGTTCTGAGCACACAGGAGTCTCTTGGAATTGCCTAACATGACTTGGTCCCTGATTCCCAGGTGATTGAAGCATCCTGAGAGCTCTGGGTCTCACTGTTATCTTGACCTTAATATTCTGGCCTTTTATCCTTGGATTTATTAGTATTTCTTGAGTGAATGAAAGTCCAGGAGACAGATATTTTGGAGCTGCACAAAATAAACGGGGACCCACACAAACAGGACATCCCATTAGCATGGGCCGAGGAGGATGGGACACCTACATTGCAAAACTGTCACAAAACTCAGAGACAGATAACATTCAGAAACAACCTGTGTTTTTGCAAATGTCTAAGACTGAGAAAAAACAGTCAGTTCTAGTCAGAGAATAGTTTCTGACATATAATATATTTTCAAGAAATGATTTTTAAGTGAATTAGCATTATATGATTTGTATACATGGTAAGGTGTACACAATTTTGTCCTATTTTGCTTATGTCTAACTTCTTTTCTCAGTTTGAATGTGGACACTGGGTTTGGCTGCTCAAAGGTGCATGTCATCATTTGTCTCTAGAGGTCCTGACACTTCACCAATCTCATTGACTGAAGCTGGACTGGGGGGCGGGGGGGGGGGGGCAAGTTAATGTGGTCATAGAAGAACAGCACTTTGCCTAGTGCTAGCCAAGGCACCTAAATATTATTCATTTTTCCTGCCACTTGGATGAGTGGGTAGGTAGATAAATAAGCTTACACATTTGTGCACGAGCGTGCGTGCACACACACATATGCATGCATATGTGTGCATAAATACACATGCACAACACATATGAATACACACACATATTTAAACTTTGCTTTCTCAAGAAAGCACAGTAAAGACCCAGCTTTGCTGTTATGAAGCAGTGCCTTCCTTTACCTTCCAGAGTTCCTCACTTTCATTAAATTGCCAGATCACTGGCCTTCATTAGCCTGCTGCCGCCCCTCATTTGATTTCCATTGCAGCCTTCCCATCTAGGTAATGATTCTAATTTTGAAAGCTCTGGAGGTCACTGCAAAGAAGTTAGCCCACGAAAAAAGATACAGCCACCGTGATGTGTGTGCTGCTGGCCTGCCTGCCCTGTGATTCATTCTCCAGGGAAACAGCAGGCTGGAAACATGGAGACCCAAGTCTTGGTTTATACTTGTTTCTTTGCAATAAGCTGATATCTATAGTTTCTATAGAAAGCTTGCAAAGGAAACTTAAAATATTAGGTCAAAACAGCCAAAGCCTTCTATGAGACACTAGCTTTCTCCATGCCCTGTTCCCCCTAGCCCACCTGCCTGCTCCATTGACTTGCCTCTGTTCTCATCCTTTCTATTCTCCAGAGGCTGCCTGCAGTCCTCAGTGTCTGCTTGGTATCTCTTCAAAGATGTCCACATTCTACCTCTGGCAATCCTTTCAGACACATATCCCTTACCAATAAGATTATAGATATAGATATAGACATAGATATAGATATAGATATGGATAGATAGATAGACAGACAGACAGATATAGATATATCTTATTGGTGCTTAGTGGGTGTCCAGTGAAGTCAGAGGTGTTGGATCCCATGCATCTAGAGTTACAGGTGATTGTGAGCCAGTCATGTTGCTAGAAACTTTGTAAGAGCAGTACACATCATGGCTGAGCCCTCTCTCCAGCTCCAACCATTTTCACCTCTAGGGACTTTAGACTATGCTAGCACACCCAGACCCTTCTTCTTGAAGACCTTCAATCACTCACATAGCAAAGCCTCTGCCAGTTTTTAGGGAACGGACCAGAAACCATGGGGGATATTATTTTCACTCCCACTCTGTATCTAAATTCTTCCCAAGACATATCTCAAAAATCAGGTGATTAGGAGGTCTAGTTCCACTTCTACCGTTTTCTCTGAAGAGTTAGGGAATGTAGAGGGGAGTGGGGATTAGAACACAGATTAAAAGCAAGTGGCAGACCCTCAGCCCTCGGAGTTCTACTCTCCATTATATCAGCCATGACAGTCAATAAATCCAGCTCTGAAAACATTTCAGGTCCCAGAGAAGATGACATTAAATAACAGATTGCAGTGGTGTGGTTTGTGATATTTGTTAATGAGAAATTTGGGATATTGAGAGGTAAACTTCAATGCTGTTTGTATCCGGAATTATTTCAGCTACAAAGAACAAAGGTAACCACATAACAGTGGCTCATGTAACAAAGACATTTAATCATTTCTTGTAACAAAGCTCAGAAGCAAGTGGGGTCAGGAGTGGGGCAGCAACTCCAGGAACAGTAAAGATCCCAGCTTTTTTTGTCTCTCTTCACTATTTCTCAGCCGGTCAGTGTCCCCTTCAAATTAGTAAAAATGAATGCTGTAGTTATAGGAATTCTTAACAAACATCTTCCACAAAGAAGGTCATGAGGAAAAGGCTCCTTTCTCATCTGAGTTTTACCATATGCCTGGCTTATTAGCGGGTGCTAAGAATTGTTTCTGGCCCTTGACCAGCTGAGCTATCTCTCCAGCTCTCATGATTATTTTCGATGTTTTAATGCATGAATAGAGTTCCATTGAGAAAGCAAAGTTAATTCCCAAATCCGAGATGTTCCTCTGGTTGAATGATGACAGTATGGGTGGTCAAGCATATCGGGGAGTCAGGAATGAGGGGACACCTCTCAGGAGGGCAAATATCCTCACCTTGGGGTCAGGAGGAGTTTAGGGGAAGAAGAAATACTTGAAGAGAGAGCTGAGGGGGGAAGAGAAGCATGTAGATAATCCGCAGGATGGGAACTAGTGAGGGGTTGGGAAGAAGAAGTGTGTGCTACAGGCAAGGGGACCAGCTTTGTAAAATCTGGAAGAAAAGTTCAAGCAAATTGTCAAAGTAAATTGATTTCCGTATAGCATGGGTAGCATGTGACTATTGGTGTGAAAGGTCAGAGGTCAGGACAATGTCTCAGGGTAAAATGATTCATCTGATGTGGGGATCCAGGCATTATTGGTCTTCCTGTCCCTGGCAGCCATACTCTTGCCCTGGCTCCATAGTCAGACAAGTGTGCTTCTCTATCTCTTGACTCTGGGCCAGGCCACACTGTTTGTTTTGGTCATTGGCGAGTATGTAGAAGTAACCATGTGCCACCCGAAGCCCAGCTTAAGAGATTTTGAGTATTTCCATTTGTTCCCTGCACCTCTGCATTTGCCATGAGAACAACAGGCCTCAGCCAACATGCTGAGCACAGTAGGAAGATTGGAAACAAATGGAACAGAGCCACCCCAGCTGTGCAGCCTGAAGCAGAGCTGGCCCAGCTGCTCCCAAAACTATAAGGGAGAATGAGATGTTTTGGTTTGGATGCCTCTGTGATGTTGAGTTCTGCAACATCTACATGTTATTGTAGCCATGGCTAACTGAAGAGACAGCCACCCTAGAAAGAGAATGAGCAGGAGATTGCTGTGATTGACAGAGATCCAGAACTCAGAAGTATCAGGACACCGAAGCTTGCTAAGAGGTTAAGAATGCCTGTGGGTGTCTTAATTGGATACCTCTTCACTGAAATGGGGAACATGAGGAAAAGATGTACTGTTGTGTTGGGTCTGAGGCCTTCAAGACATCCAAATAGACATGTCTAGTAGACATGGGCTAGGAAGGGCAGGCATGGTTGGAGTCATGCATGGACACACACGTAGACCATGAAGCAATAGATTTGGATAGAGAGATGCAGAAAGACAGTATAAAGCCAGAAATATGTGAGAAGCCCCTAAAGAAGCCAGCATTAAACAACAAAATAACTGCTGAGAGAAGAGTGGAGGCCCAGGAAGCATAGTGACTGACAGCAAAAGAGAGTCCTGGAAGGTGAACTATGTTCAACTCTTCAGGGAGCTTAGAAAGAAGGAGGCAAAGAATTTACAGTCCAATGAAGGAAAAGAGAAGGACCTGGAAACAATCCCCATTAGGCACAAACTCAGGCACTGATGTGTGTTGAGATGTCCAAAACCGAATAAAAGCAAATTTCTGGACATCTTTGAACACTATCCTGTCCCGATTCTGTCCTACAGCAAATCCATGTCCTCTTGGCCCCTCTGCTCTGAGGCTGGCCCCCTGCTGATTCCATAGGAAGCAGCACCCATCAGGGACCCAGAGGACTGTAGTTTTGACTCATTTCTTACTGGTCTGAGTAAACTCTTCGAATGCTCTGGTGGCCTCTGCTCCATCCCACCTGGCTCTCTATGGTTAGGATCACTGTGGTGCCTGTTTTCTACAGAATGGAGGGTTCCCTGTGTTTTGGAGTCTGAGTTCTGATGATAAGCTATGGCTGTTCTACCTGCACCCCTTCCCAACTGGGCAGGGAGCACACTGGAGGACAGGTAGAACAGGAGCTGTTGCATGCAAGGCTTGCTACAGCATGCACACTGACACAGAGTCCTCAAAGGCAAACACAGGAGCTCTCAAACAACTGTCACATTTGTCACCTCAGAGGCTGCCCAAGTTGAGGAATGCCAGGGACTCAGAAGTTTGCTTTCCTCTTCAATTGGAACTGACATTTCCCCACGATTGGATTACTTTGAAATCAAGAAATTGCAGCTCAGATAGTTCATAAATTTATTTCTGTTCCACCTTACAGCATTTATTACAAAGATTGATCAGCTAAAGAATACGGGTTTTCTACTCTTTATTTCCTGTTTTACTGCAGTCACCTTTACAGATAGAGGGGGAGAGGTAGTTGGCAGAGTGGAACAGTTCCTGGGCACCAGCAAGCCACGCAGCTCAGTGGAGACGAGGATAGGTATCTGTGTTCACATGGATTCTGCTCTGGTGCTTCACCAGTCTCTTAGAGAAAGGATTCAAGAGAAAGGTATCAAGGGCACCTGGGGAGAAAGGTACAGAAGGCAGTGATTAGAGAAACAACAGAAACTCCATGCCATGTCAGAGATGAACCCTGAAGAATCAGATGGAAACAGCTACCCTCTGCCACCTCTTTATAGAAGAGGCTCTTGGTGAGGGGGATGAGGTCATAGACCCAAGAGTTCAGGAAATGCATTCTGGGACTCTGGAGAGGAGAGCCTTTGTGATTCAGCCTTTGTGAGTATGTATTACGTATTCCTAGGGAGATATGAACAAGTATCCACTTACTGTAAAGAGGACATCAATGACAGACCAAAGTAGGATTCCATCAAAGCCCGTCTTGGCGAACAGTGTGTTAACTGATCTTCATATAGAGCATGGGGGGAGGCATAACTTACAGGAGCACTGGGGGAGGCCAAAGCAGCCACCAGCATGGATGACAATTTCTCTATAGATGTATGGATGAAGTTCCCTTCTGTTAATATTCTACTGTCTATATACGTAAGCACTTGCTGAGATCATGAGGCCACCTGTCAGATCTTAGATGAGGTTCTGACATTCTTTTCCACTTTTCCACTTCTTCCATGAGGGAATATCTATAATCCCAATAGTGAAGATCTCTTGGGAGTCATCACAGCTGTTCTGATGGGGATGGTAATGTCTGTCACGCTTGGAGAACTTTGTTCTTCAATAGTTTGTATGTGAGAAAGAGACTTATTTGTTGCACAAATATTTACCTAGAATGGGATTAAGGGACCTAATAATGAATTGTCTCTGGGTTCCAGAAGATTTCAGTCCTGTGGGGGTCACTGAGGATAGAATGAGCCTGGGGCTCTCTGAGCATCCTGTTGAAGGCTTCCTAGGATGTGGAGTCTGGGCTTGCTTCTGTAGAAGGCCCCTTGGGTATGAGACAACTGTCTTCCAGCTTTTTAAGCCCAGATTAAAAGACAAACAAGGATGCAGATGCTTAGGGTCAAAGAGTGACAGGTGTATATTTGGCAGTTTAATAGTGTGTTTAACAATCTAGACGGCTCATCAGTCAAGAGCTCACACCTGGGGGGGGGGCTCTTTGGGAGGACATGCGTTCAATTCCCGGTATGCACATCAGGCAACTCACAGCTGCCTGCCACTCCAGTTCCAGGGGGAAAACACCTCTGGTCTCTGAAGTGGCACCTGCACTCATCTGCACATAGCCCCACACAGGCCGGCCGCGTATTCACATAATCAAAAATTAAAATGAACCATCAACACAGAATCTCCTGGATTGATACACTGGCTGTATCATTCCTTGGCTCATTAACCCTTAACTTTCTAGATGTCCATTTCTTTAGTTTTCAAAAAGACAAAGAGGGTGTGGTACACCCGGGGCTTGTACTGCCATTCCCGGGCCCTGTTCATAATCAGCCCAAGAATTAACAGAGAATTTAATTTCATAAGAGAAAAATAGAGCACAAGTTTTTCTTTTATCATCTCGCCTATTTAGGGAAGTGAAAGCCACTGCAGCCCATGTGTATTGGTTTGTGAAATGTCTCAAGTTAATTAAATGACTTGTCTCAAATCCCATATTGAAGACTAGAACCTAAACGGGGGCTCAGGCGTCCTAATAAATTACCTTACCTCACTCCTGTCAGGCACTACCCAGCAACCTGCCTCCCACCTCCATAAGCTGGTTGTACAAGGCAGAATAATTTCATTGGAGCAAGCCATGCATAGAAACAGAAAATGTCGCTTCAGGCATTTTCTTGGGTGTTTGAATTTAATATTAAGGTTAGTTCTACCCATAATGGGCAAATACGAAATGATCGATTCTCTCAGGTTTCCCTGACAGCAGAGAACAGAGGCTGGGAGCAGCTAGCTCTGAAGAGACAACAGAAGAGAAAGGGATTCCGGGAACCCTTTTACTGATGTTGGTGGGAATGGGACTTAGAATTGTAAACTTCCCTGACTTTTCATCCAGAGGAAGATTGTGTCTGAAATTATTAATAATAGCAAGAGAAGCTGTTAGTACAGCAAGTAATTTGTGGCAGTGCTTTATAATTGATAGTCATTTCTATTATTTAAATACTAATTAATTTGTGTATTAAGCAAGATATTGACTTTTCTTAGGGTGTTATGGCAGCCCTCCTCGCTTAAAATTGTTCCTCCTTGTGTTCTTTAGGTAATTGAGACACACCGTTTACTTGTTCCATTGTGTCTGTTTGGAGGATTGCATCCTCTGAGATCACAGCAGGCAATTTATGCAAAAGCAGCCACATGCTAGCTCTGGTACATGCAACCTGATTCTTTTTTTTTTTTTTTTTACATTTTTCTTTTTTGCTGTGGTGTGCATGCATGTGTGTGTGTGTGCGTGTATGCATGTTGTATGTGTGCAAGTGTGTTTGAGGGATCATATGTCCATGTATGCATGTGTGGGAGGTCAGGGGTTGATGCCTTCTTCCTCGTTTCAATTCCACATTATCTTTTGCAACAGGGTCTCTCACTGAACCCAGCTCATTAGGATTGGCTAGGAGCCCCTGGGATCATCTTGTATCCACCTCCCAGCACAAATCACAGCCACACCCCGCGGCCACTACCACATTCTGCTTTGTTTTCATGTGAGTGCTGGCAAACTGTTCTCATCCTTGCACAGTATGCACACACTTCAGCCACTGAGCTGTCTCCCTGGCCTTAACACCTTTCCTACTAGTAGACTTCTAGAATACCCTTTGTAATTTGAGGAGACAGTCTCCCTGTACTTGACTTCATTTGACTCATCTGTAAAATAAGAAGTTTGTGAAGTCTGTTGCACACAACTGCCGATTTATAGCAATGACCTGGAAGGTTCTGATTTTTTTTTCTGCAGACAAGCTTGCTGAGAGAGTCCTTTCACCCCTCCAAACTGGAGCCTTTGGTCTACACATGCAGCAAGGCAGATAGAAGTAATCATTCTGAAGTCCTCATTACTCTAAATTGCAATGCAGTGAATGTGTTTGCTTAAAGGAGTTTTGCAGGTCCTGACTACTGAAGAGGAAAAGAAAAAGAAGGAGAAGAGGAAGGGGAGGGACTAGAGGAGGAGGAGGAAGAGGAGGAGGAGGAGGAACAAGGAAAGATGAATGGGCCAGTTTCCCTGGAGGGTTCACTGCCAACAGACACAAGCTGACTGCTTCCGTTTAGTGTCTCTGCATCTTCCTGAAGGCTGGGTTTTACTCTTTCACTTCTATCCCCATATAACAGGCTGTACATAAAATAAAACCTGTTGACTATCAAATGAGGCTGACCATTTACGAGGTATTCCGGATTATTTTCTAAGTTCATTTATAAGATGGGTGTATTTCTGTCCCGCTTATTGGGCATGTTAGTTGATTTTGGTTTTGTCTTGGAAGGGCTAGACAAGGTCAGGGCAGAAAGCAGTTGGAAGATAAACAATTCAGGATGTGGATGTATTATGTTGCTACCACCAATTTAGAACTGTGAGTGCAGTTGGCTTCAGAAACCTTGAGAGATCAAGACTGTGGATTTGTAATCCATGCAATCCTATTAGTTCTGTCCCATGGCCTGATGTCACAGCTGCAGTGCCAAGCAGCCAGCCAGCAGTGCATAATACAGTAGAAGTTGTAGAAAGCACTTACATTAGCATAAATCTGGAGTCTGTAGGCCTGGATGATGGCAGTTCCAGTCTTCAAAGGCAACAGAATGGGAACGGTTGAGCTCAAGAAGAGAAATAGCATTGACCCCATTCCTATAACGCTTTAGTTAGATTTGAGTAGACCCTCAATAAATCGAATGGATGACACACATCTTAAGAAATTGGTTGGGTGTGGTTCACTTTCTTCTGTTGGGCATCCACACTAAACTCAAGAGTGTCATGATCATTTGCAGACAAGCTTGCTGAGAGAGTCCTTTCACCCCTCCAAGACTGGAGCCTCCGATGTAGACATGCAGCAAGGAGAACAGAAGTGGTCATCTTGAAGTCCTCAGTGCTCTAAACTGTAATGCACTAATGGACTCATGAGTGTGTTTGCTTACAGGAGTTCTGGGTCCTGGGTCACATTTTGAAAGATGGAGTCTTTTGAAGCATGCATTTGGCAGATAACCCATTCCATCAGAATCCCGTGTCTGATTTACCATCCAGGCTTCTCCCTCAGTAAATTTCTGCTGCTTTCACCTCTGCTCTTCAAACCTCACCTGCCAGTAAACTCTGGAAATTGAACTAATGTTTAAAGTCACCCAACTAGTCACCCTGCAGTTTTAAAGGTGCCATTTCTGCAGGATTTGGCCATTTCTGTTGAAGGCTTTATAAGTAGTCTGAGTTTTCCCTTTGGCTTTGAAATAAAAAATTACTGTTTCTCCCCATTCCCCTTATGTGGCTTGACTTGACTGGATCCAATTTTTTGCACACACCTAGTCTTTCTCCTGTACAGAATCCTGTGCATAGCCAAATGGACACTTTGTGTTACGCTCCACTCACACCCTAATATGTCGGTTGTGTTTAAACAAATTGGGACTTTGGAAATCTGCACTATAACAGAACAGGCTGTGTTCAGACTCTTCTTCCTCCTTGGCTGTGTGTTTCCAACAGAAAGCAGTCACTAAGCTCACAGCAGAGGAGCAACACACATCAATGGCAGTAAACAGAGTTCCTGAAAGACAAGAGCCCAGCAATAGACAAGAAGTCTCCATGGCTACTTTCAGGGGTAGAAGATGAGCCTGGCTTGTTTTGTTATTCCAGGTAGCAGGGAATCTTATCATGGATTGCTGGGATCAAAAGATGCTCCCAGTACTAAAAATGGGATCAACATTGCTGTGCCCTTTCATGGCTCCAGGACACAGACCTGAAAGGGACAATGAAGGAACGAAGAAAAAACAGAAACACTGAACTGGGTCAGGTGGTCTGGGCTCTCTGTGGGAGAACCTGCAGCATCCCAGAAATGCAGTGTGTTTATTATATAGAACAGAGTGGCAGAGTCATTGCATCCCACTGGACAAGGAGTCATCTTACTACATATCCAAGCAAGGTTTATGGTATACAGCTGGATCAAGGAGACAAGTTTAACCAATCTTGGTAGGAGCAGTCTGTGTAGGGGAGCAGTCTCCAGGCTGTAAATATCCAGGGGGAGACAGAGCTATGGTAGGCATCTTCTACACACACTGTCAACACTTAGACTCAGTGCCCTCAGTAAAGCTTTGCCACGCCTCTGAACCTCACCCCAGGAGGGCAGCTCTGCCATCTCTCCACAGGTCTGGAGCTCTGAAGTGCACAGCATGGCCATGCCTATGTCATCGACATGCATTCATTCACATACACACACTCCACACACTTGGGGCTTCCTCCACCTCCCCCCCAAAATTCTATAACTGCATTTAAGCACTTTAAATCTGTCCATGCTGGGCTTGGTAGTACAGGCCTGTAATCCCAGGAAGCTGAGGCAGGAGAACTGAATGTTTAAGTCCTGTCTGCATCACAGAGTGAGTCGAAGACCACTGGAGGAGATTTAGTGAGACCCTATCCCAAAATACAAAGTACAAAGGTGCAAGGGATATAGCTTAGTGGTAGAGCTTGTCTAGTATGTGTGGTGCCCTAGGTACAATCCCTAGAAGAGGCAAAAGAAAATCTACGTTCAAATGTATTTAAATCCACAGGTTCCCAGTGATAGTTGGTGGAAAAAAACCAACTGGCCACTTTTCGAGGATGAAAAGCTCTTATTCGTTATTTTGAAAATTGGTAAAGTCATTTGCAGTGCCTTCCCCCTGATAACAGAGCCATAGCTGAGTGACAGCTCTTTATGGAAGGGCTCCCACTAATACAATGAAATGGCTGAGGCAGTGTCACCATCTCTCAACACCCTCGGTGAATTACTGAATACGGGCATCCAACATTAACAGCTGCTAATGTCACCAAAAGGGAGACGAGCAGGCAAGAATTGCCTCCTAACAAAAACACCACACCATTTACAATCTTGCTAAAGGGACCAGATTTAAACCTAAGCAAGCCCGTGAATCTAGCTCTCTATCCGCAGAGGCACAGGCTCCAAGGAAAGTATCGGACTGTTCTTAAAAACGCAATCAGCAAAATCTAGACTGTAGGAAACTTCACGAGTCAAGAGCCTCTGTTCTTCAAAGAGAAAACTAACAGGAGGCAATCCAGGTGGATCTTGTAGATTAGAAAAGTTTAAAGATATTTTTAAAAGATCAAGGCTAAATCATAGTGTCTTAGGGACCCTTCTTTTATTAAATCTACAAACAAACAAACAAACAAATGTCTGGTTTAGGAATCACGCCACTCAAGAATAATTTTAAATAAATGAGAATAACAAAAACTATACTTCCTGTGCAGTTGTGCATGTGGATTGAGGACATGTTCATCACATGAGTTTATAGCAATGCTTTTTCTTTGTTTTAGTTGTGTGTGTGTGTGTGTGTGTGTGTGTGTGTGTGGAGCTGCACATGTAGTCGCCAAATGTAACCTCCGGAGTTATTTCTCAGGAGATGTCTGCCTTGTTTTTTGAGACAGGGTCTCTCAGTAGAACCTGCAGCCTATTGCTTAGCTAAGTGGAGTGACCAGTGAGTCCCACTGATCCTGTTTCTGCCTCCTCAGTGCTGGGGTTATAAGTGCCTGCTACCGTGGTCCAATTTTTCTATGGCTGGTGGGGATCGAACTCAAGTCCTCACGCTTGCAGGGAGAGCAGTTTACTAAACCCATAGTGGTGCTTTATCTAATCTGCTTTATTTGGAATTATGCGTAGGCTTGCTTCCTAGCCAGTTTAACATCCGTAGAACTGAATGGCTTTCTTCTAACCTGCTGAGGTGACCTGAGCAGCCAGCTACTCTCCAGTTCAGGGGCAAACTCAATGCTTGCTTCTCCCTCCTCTGTCCGTTCAAACAAAAGCACAGGGACAAAGCTGGTGCCTACTGGAGATGTTTCCTCACCATCCCTGCAAGAGCCCTGGAGTCCTATCTGGCTGTTTCAAGACAATCCAATTAGATAAAGATTGTTAATCAGAGTAACGAAGGGACCAGAGGAAAGTAGGGAGCGAGCGGGGAGCAGGGATGTAGCAGAGGCGGCAATGGGAGGCAGTGAGGACCCCTCCCACTCTGCTCTGATGTTTTATTCAGGCTATTTGCAAATGAGCCAGCAGAAACAGCATTAACAATAAATGAGATGCATTAGACTGAGGAGCAGATTGGGCGGGAGACAGGAGTCTTGTTCTTTTTCAGCCAAGCTCACAGGCTCCCTGTCTGGTCAGCCAAGATGAGTCCAACTCAGGAGGCCTTACCTGGGCTCCATCCGGACTCAGCTTTCTGATGAGGCTTACATCCCATTTGTCAAATAATAATTAAAATCCCAGAGACTTTTTTTTTTTTTTTTTTAGCAGACAAAGGGCCAGGCTGTAAGGGCCCATGATTTGCAGAAGAGTGACACCCTGGACTCAAATGATATGCAAGTGCAAAGAGTATTTTATTCTGCAGAAGTCCAGCCTGTTGGGGTCTCCCATTACCAAGATAGAAAGACCCCGAAATGAGCTCACAGGCCCTATTTAAAGCACCTTAGGAGATGCCCGGGGTAGGTGGGCTTTGTCTTACTCTATCTCTAAGGAAATTCCATTACCTAGGTGGGAAGCTGGCTGGAAATGGCTGGCCCATTGCTCTTGCTTCAGGCCAGGTGGTGGTGCAGTTTTCCACTGGCTGCCTGAAGCCTGGGTTTTTAGGCCTTATCTCCTCAACTGCCAATCTGAAGCCTGGCATGAAGTCAGCCTGTCTCATCAAGGCTACAAGGTAAATGCAACGTATAACCCAAGAATTTTCATTCTCAGGTTCCTCACTGACGTTGACATAGTCCAACCAATCACCAGGCGACCATTCAACTTCGTTAAAAAGAACATTGATCTATGTAATACAGTTGACCGTGTATTGCACATATAGGCCGACACACGCCGAACATTTCCATAGAGAATAGTAGCTGCCAATTTAATAAACGAAGCAAGCAAAATTACACAGCCTATGAGAGTCTCGTATTTAAGAAGTCAGCTGTCCCACAAGTCCTTTCCTGTGGAATATTTCCATAAACTCATATGTCCCTCATTTGCCAGCCCTCTTGGGCTTCCGCAGACACAACTTACAAGCCGTGCTTGTCTCTGTGAGCTAAGGGACACTGAAAGCTCAATGTTGAAATTTTAATAATATTTTCTAGTTTATCAAGATAGCAACTTTATTTTCACGTGAATTCTGATTCTACCATAACTAGTAACTTCCTCCTTTAAACAAATGACAACTGGTGTCATTCACTAAATTCTCACTGGCACAGTCTGGTGACAAACTGTCTCTACACTTTCACCTGAGGCTTGAAATTCTCATTTCTTAATCCCAGACTTTATTCTTTCAAACCATACGCTACAGCCAAGCGGCTCTTTAATAAGGTGGCGGGGGTAGGTACTGTAAAGATATAAAATGGCCAGTTCACAGAGTCCCTTCCTGCAGCATCCATGAGGCTGGGCACCCAGTAGAGACACTGCATCTCTGCGATTGTCCCAGTGGAGCCGAGCCATCTCTGAATTTCTGCTTCACACTCCTTAGCCTCCTGGGCCAAGGGCTCCCCAGCAAAGAAGAAAAACGGAAAGAAGTCTCCTGTTGTAGCTCAGATGAAAGCCTCCACCGGGAGTTAGGGATGTAGTGCAATTACTGAGGTGCTTGTCTGATACACAAAGCCCTAGGTTTGGTCCCTAGGACCACATAAACTGGACATGGTAGCATGTGCCTATAGCGCCAGCATTTGAGAGGGGGAGGCAAGAGAATCAGAAGTTCAAGATTATTCTTGGCTACATAGAAAGTTTGGAGCCAGCTTAGGCTACGTGAGACCCTGTATTGAGAAGAAAGAAAAAAAAAAAGACAAAACAAGAAAAGAGACTTTGCTAGCTTGCTGGCTTCCTATTGGGCAAGCAGTAAGATTCTGGAACGCATATATTTGATTAACATTCCCAGTGACTCACCTCTTTCATAGATTTTTCCAAAATATCTGACCTCCTAGGAAGGCAGAAAGAAAAGACATAAAGAGGGCAAAGGAAAGCAAGTCTCACATACCGTGCCTGATTGGCCACCCTGCTTCCCAGCCTTCAGCTTGCCCCATCACCAGAGAACTGCGCATGTGCAACTCCAGCTCCACTCCAACACGCTTCATCAGAACCCTTACTAACAAGATCCCCGGGGGAAGAAAATATGCATTAGAAAACTGAGGTGCTCTGAACTAGAGGGCCTCAAAGATGCCTCCCAGAGACCAGCAGCATCTGGGAACTTGATAGGAATAAGAAACCCAGGGATGAGGGAGGACACCTGTGCTGAAGAATCGCTATGGCGATCTGCATCCTGGGAAGGCTGGGAAAGCCTCGTGTAGATCCTTAACCTCCCTCGGTAGGCCCTGGCTCCACAGCCCCTAAGCTGTGAGCTGCAGTCTTGGCCAGCACTTGATAGAGTGGAAGCAAGACCCGTGTGGTTGGCTTTCTCTTTTCCATTTGATTTCCTATAGAATGGTTCTTAAAACTCAAGCTTCTGAACGAAATCTCTTCTTCTCTGTAATTTAATGCTTCATTTGCATTGCCAATAATTAACAGCGAAAAAGACATCCCGGGAGACTGCTAGCATTCAAGTTCTGTGGCTGCATCTGGCCGGAGGCACAGTTGGGAACAGAAGCCAGGATATCCCAGCTTATTGCCCCAAGAGTCAACAGGGCAAAGCCTAGAGAAAGAGGTGTTCTTCCAGGTCAAAGGTCGGGTTGGGAATAAAGATGTATACACCACTGGCGCAAGATAGAACTAGAAGAGGATCGCAGAGCCTCTGCCTGTCACTGTCTACTCTGAACAGTACAAGGCTCCTTCTCTCCAGGCCAAGAGCATCGATTTCTTTACTCTGTGGTGGCACCATCAGTGTCCATGAATCAGGACAGGAAGAGCATGGCAGTGTTCATTTAGTCACAAACCTTGGTTGAGGTTGTCATATATGGCAGGCTCAGTGCCTGGCCCACAAAAGCAGACACTACTCCCAACCCCACACAGTATATAGTCCGTGGGTTCTTGGTTGAGTGTATAATTACAACCTGTAGTCACATTAGGAGAGTATGTAATGGGATACATAGCCTAGTCTCAGATAAGGAATGGGGCCCTATGAAGAAAGAGTTAGTTTTTGTTGGAGTCTGAAGAAATACATTGGAATTATTCGGGTACAAGTAGTTATTCCAGTTTAAGAGAATTTCATAGGCAAAAGAAAGAGGTGGATGGAGATAGAAGATGGTGGATTAAGACTGGTACTGGTGGGTCATGGTCCCTAGAAGATGGTGGATTTAAGGACTGGCACTGATGGGTAATGATCCCTTTTGGGGTTGAACAACCCTTTCACCGGGGTCACCCAAGACCACCAGAAAACATAGATATTCACATTATGATTCATAACAGTAGCAAAATGACAGTTATGAAGTAGCAATGAAAATAATTTTGTGATTAGGGTCATCACAACACGAGGAATGGTATTAAGGGTCACAGCACTGGAAGGCTTGAGAGCCTCTGGGTTACACGGAGAAAGCAAGAAACCCAAACAGCATACGGGGGCATGGCGTCAGAGGACACAGAAGTGGTGGGAGGATTGGGCCACACCGGTTTGCAGGCCACACTGATGGCAGGGGTGTCAGCACATTGTAAAGGTACTGTGGTGGCCCAGGGGACTCAAAGCAAGGGGACAGAGGTGGCAACAGAATGCAAACACAGAGATTTTTAACAGTCCTAAAATGTAGATGATCAAGGTGTCAGTGCATAAGGGCTGAAAATGAGATGGAAAGTGGCCTGGGCAAGAGTCCACAGATGAAGAGGAACAGCCAGGAAGGAGAGGTGACAAAATCTAGGGGAGTCTGTGGGACAAGGCTCAGTAGTTGGACACGGTGGCACAGGGCTATACCCTCAGCCAGTAGAGAGACTGGGGCAGGAAGGTTTCAAGTTTGAGGGCAGCTTGGGTTATATAATGTGACCTTGTATCAAAATAAAATTTAAAAAGAGCAATGGATATAGCCCAGCGGTAGCACATGCAGGGGCTAGGTTCAATCCTCGTAGCGCAAGGAAAAGAAAGGGGGCCACCAAACAAGCTCAGGGTTTAATTAAAGCAGGTGTCTAAAAGCTCTCTGTTATTGGGGTTACCCTATATATAGACTGGGGTCTCTCTCCTTCTGTCACCATTTCTGGGTTTTGTTGCTTTGTTTAGGCTTGCAGCTTGCAGGTGGAAGGTGAGGAGAAGGGGGCTGGTGGAGCACCTCACTTCGTCATGTATGTCTGCCGGAGAGATGAAGACTAAATGGCTTTACCTACTTAGAGTGGCAGTTTATTGCCTGTTTAGCTTACAAGACAGCAATCCCCTCCCTGAAGGGGAGGGCAGCATATAAATGCAATTTACATCTCTGGCAACTATCTACAACCTTCCCTTAATGAATCAGTCAGACTATCATGGGCCTCCAAATTGGGTCCTCTGATCCTTTCAGCTTCCAGGTTCTTGCTTTCAAAGTTTATGACTGAATTGGAGAATATTTACAGCAAAGGAGACATTTCTGTGAGCCTGGGGGAAGGGGCTCTGATAAACCAATGGTAGAGAATGGCAGAAGATGAATCTAAATGGCAGATGGGTTTTTGGGGCGTGGGGATGGGGGTCGAGAGCAATGCCAGGGATCAAACATACTGGACACGAGCTCTCCCAGTCCAGCTATATACCCTGTCCCTCCCCAGCAGGGTTTTTAAAGGCATATTTACAGTGTCTTGATCTGTGTCTGGGAAAGGCATGGAGACAGCAGCCACTATTGGACTTAACAAATAATTTGTGTCAACGACGGAGTCCAAACCTACAGTAAACATTGACTGTACATTTGACCTGTTTTAAGCACGAGGAATTAAGATGGATCTAGGTTTCTGTGTTAGTCAAGGTTGGGGCAGAGATCAAAGAGTATGCTGAAAAGAAATGGCTGAAGATAATCAATGCAGGGGCTGTTTCTAAGCAGTGTTAATGGAAGCCAAAAGGGGTTATGGAAACCCTCGCCCATCTGAAAATCTCTAACACTCCCAGGCATCTGTGGGGAAAAGGACTGTGTACCTAGTGGCCCAGTGCTTCCCTGATTCTGCAAGACAAAGGAGCCACACTCTCTCACCAAGCCTTCCTGAGCCAGCCACACAGCTAGGTGCAGAGGAAGGCTCAAAGTTTCTGAGCGGCAAGCAGGAAAAACCCACCTGTGAACACAGAGGCTTGTTCAGAATCGTACATTCATTTGGATCAATATATTTATGCTGATCTATGGGCTTCATTGTCAATGCTCCTCTGGTTCCAGTTGAGCCCACATCAACAATACTAAACAAGCCAACGAAACCAGCCCTGTTAGCTCAGTACACGGCCCTGGCGAGGCTGGAAGGGAGCTGTACTGGAGTGAGCTGTTTGGTAATTCCTGGACTTCCCTTCTGAAGTCAGCTGTGCCTCTGGCCACTGGCCTCTTTTTGCCCCACCCCTCATGCACAAGGAGCCAGGATTTTGAATTATTGATGAAATCAGACTAAATTTGGGGATTACATGTCTCCATCCCGCCTGTTGTTTGTCCAGTAAATAGCATTTCCTCTGTAAAACTGGAGCTTTCATCTCAGGAGTGTGGACCAGACTTAAACAGACATGGACGCTTCCCTTGGAGAAAACCTTCTGTGATGCTGGAGCGCTTTGATCTGCGCGCTCTCGGCTGCCATGAAAACACAGAGGCCGCCAGGACACTTTCCCCTTGGCCCGATTCACTTCCCACTGTGGAGTACACAGAGAAACAGACTTTGCTCCTGGTCTTTTTCCTGGCTCAGCTACAGCCTCTCTCACTGGAATTTACTAATTTCTGAGCAGTTAAAATGTTCTCTTTGGTGAGACACAGAACCCTTCCGGGCCCTAGTGGAGTCTGGCAGACCTGCTCAGACAGCGCCCTCTGCTGGACACTGCTGGGATCGCGCGTGCCTGGAGGGCTGGGCCAGTTCTGACCTGTCAAGGTGGCAGTCCCAGCTGGGTTGTTGAGACACCTGGAATGTGTGCGACCTTTTTCCTTTTTTTTTTTTTTTCCCTAGAACACCTCAGTCCTTAATAACCAAGATGCACAAAGAAACCATAGAGTTGAGGAAGACCCCCCCCCATTTGTCATAATAGAGATTTCTAAACAATGTGCAAAAATCCCTAGGGTATATAAGACTAATAAATTGGACTATGTTAACACCAAGAACATCTTTATGGCTGAAAAAAAAAACATAAAAACTTAAGAGATAAAGGGGCAAAATGCTTTCAATATAGGATCAGTATCTAGAATATATAAAGAATCTCTTTAATAATAAAAAGAAATGAAAAAATCTAATAGGAAAATATTGCAAAGATGCAAAATGCCAGTTCACAGACAAAGGAGTACAAATATCCCATAAATACACAGCAAACATACTCAGTTTCATGGTCAAGCAGGAAAATGGACTCTCAAACCCTAGAAAACATCTACAAAATCTAAGCCAGCATATTTCCATATTCTGCTGTCAGGGATACAAGCTTTGTAGAGTGACTTGACAGCAGCTACTAAAATGTGAAGTGACTTACATGGCCGCCCAAATGGAGCTAGCTAAATACATCGGCTCATCCAAAAACTCACATACAGAGCAACGTCTTTGTTTGCTTAGTGCAGTGCAGAGCGTGAAACCAGGGGCTCACACCACCACCGTGCCACTGAGGTATGCTCCCAGACCACTTAAGGTAGATTTTTAAAAAATGTATTATGTGTACTGACAGGGAAAGAACTCAGAAACTACTACTGACTGAGCAAAGACGATGAAGCCACGGAGTGACACATGCTATCATGACATATGTAAAAAGCCTAACCATACAACACAGTGTGTTTCTTTACAGGTAAGATAACATACGTGTTTAATGCATTGTAAGATGCATGAGGCACATTTAACTGATAGGGAGAGCTACCTCTGGAATAAAAATGAGAATAGAAATGACAGATGTATGTCTTATCTGTAATGTTTTTTTAAGAGGATGTCTTCATAGATTACTTGAAATGACTAAAAGCTACTTTTTTTTTTTTTTTTTTGGTTTTTCGAGACAGGGTTTCTCTGTATAGCCCTGGCTGTCCTGGAACTCACTTTGTAGACCAGGCTGGCCTCGAACTCAGAAATCCGCCTGCCTCTGCCTCCCAAGTGCTGGGATTAAAGGCGTGCGCCACCACCGCCGGGCAAAAGCTACTTTTAAAAGAAGAAACTTTTTTGTTTATCTTATTAATGCACTCAGAATGGTCAGAGGGTGTTGCAGCTAAAAAGTAAAATAGGGCCTTAGGTGATCCATGGGAGGGGGAGGGGAGTGTGAAGTAAAACACACCATGGTTGTCATGGAGATGGCTTCTTTCACTAGCAATCACCCTGAACTTCTAGCTACACATAATCTCCAATTACTAATTATCTCCCATTCAATATCTTATTTGTAAGACTTGGTTCATAGACCCTATGGCAATAATCCTATTTAAGGTGGTTGGTGTACATGGACTATCTCATTTAAAAGTCCTTTGTGTCTCTCTCTTTTGCCTCCTCCTGTCCATACGAGGCCATTTAGGTTTAGAGATATTAAATAACTTTCCCAAAGACAATTAGCTGATATGTGGGCTGGGTTTTTTCTAACCAGAGAGCTTTCACATTAATACACTTAAACTATGTCACATAACTGTGAACAGTTCTGTCGTCTTTTTAATGTCCAAATATTCACTTCCTGTCAGACACTCTCCTGGTTTCTCTGACTCTCGTGCTGCATTCCTCCCCATCACAATTGTAGCTGATTCATTTGTGAGCGGAATCAACCACAGGACCAGGTGCTGTGCCAACTTCAAGACAAGCAAGAAGCCCGTTTCCAAGCGACAGCCACAAGGTAACTTCAAACAAATTTTGGGGTCCAAGCAATTGACTACAACCCAGTAGTAACAGTTGTCTTTAATTCTGTCGTCGAATTCAAGTTGGTCCATGTTCCACATCTGAAAATGTCCCATCACAATGTGGAATGCATCCCGTGGATACAGCCTAATGTCATTGATGACCATTCCTGCCAGGCAGAGAAAATATGTCTAGCCTCAGAGACTGTAAGATGTGCCCCAGTGAGACTCTTGAGTTCCCTTTGGAGAAGAGGTGGGCCCTTTTGTTCTAGAAAGGTTTTCCAGTGATGTTTCTGGAATAACGTGTGAGTAAACAGGGCATTGGGCTTACAAGTCAGTTCTAACATTACCTATCCATCTTTAAACCCACCCCGCACGTTAAAATAACTTGACTTTTTTTCTAAACTCAAGAACAGGAATGTCTATGAATAATTCATAGCCTGGCAGTTGACACACAGGTCTGAAGGCCCAGATGCCTGCAAGTAAATGGGGCCCAAAGTGTGAAGATCACACAGTGGATTTTAAGTAGTATCACGTAGCAAGCTCGAGAGAGCACAAAAAAACGCTCTGCAAATAATAAACGCATCTCAGCCGCTGGCTATGTACACAAACACAGCACCTCTCAGATAATAGTAATTGAAAGTCACTAGCTTCCAGAATAGGAAGGGAGAGATAAATCGGGAAAAGCAATCTGCAAAAAGGATTAAAACATTAGGGTTTTAATGAACTATGTGTCCGGGCAGAGAAGGGCATTTATATCTCTTTCCTGGGTTGGAAGTGCTCATTCTTACTCTCAAAGGGGGTGGTGGCGGGGGTGGGTGGAGGGCAGAGGCTGTAGATGGCCTAGATCCATTCAGGGGTTTTATCCCTTGGCTTCCCAACAGCTTAACTCTGACAGAATCTACCCACTGAGGCCAAGAAAACATGCTATCTCCATTTCAAGCATGAGATAATACCATAGCACCAGTCTAACTAGGGGGACAGAACATCAGCCAAAGCCTTGTGCTGTAGGATGGCCAAATGGCAGGGCCTCAGCCTAGAGATTTTTGAGGGAAATGGGAAGACTATGAAACATGTGTTCCAGCTCAGCCTCAAGAGCACACAAAGGACATCATTTCTTCAACTGTGTTCTTCTTAGACCTGTATTGTTTCAAGAAAGAAAGGAAACATACAGATCATGTTCCAGGAAAGTCCTGAGATCTCATAGCTCTATTGTGTGTATACAACACACACACACACATACGTATACACACACATACATGCACACATGCATATATATACACATATGCATACATATACACACACATATATATACACACACACATATATATTCACACACATATTTATATACACATACATGCACACATGCACATATGTATACACATATGCATACATATACACATTTACATATACACATATATATTCACACACATATACACATATACACACATAAACACACACATACACATATATACACACATAAACACAACACATACACACACACACACCACATATAGTACATTCCTATCAGCTCTGCTGAACAGAAAGTGCTATTGAGGAAGGATTTAGATTTTTATCTTTTCTAGCTTCCTTCAGGTATTGTCTGGAAACGAGACAGGAATGAGTTCCTTTAGCCTTGTCTCATTTGGAAAGATGCACAGCGAAATATTACTCCCCACCCCACCCCCAGCCAGAGCAAAGTGGCTCGTGTTTAGGAGCAGAAGCTGTTTGGAGCTGTGGCAGGAAGGACATTAATATGTGAGTGGAAAACAGAGCCTTTAGAAGTCTGCCCACATCGCAGAACTGGAAATGAATGCACTTCTTTCCCATTACAGCAACGACACCACTAGGCAGGATTTGTTTGTACAATAACAAATTGGCAAACCTGCTGGGTCTGGAAGATGGTTCTGCCTGATGCTGCACCTTAGCAGAGCCAGAGGAAGACAAACCCAAGGCTCATGGAAGCCAGAACATGGGGCTGCACGGAAGCCCCTGTCCAGAACCCACAGTTTTCTCCTCATGATTTGCCTTACAGATGGAACCAACTCTCCAGGCATTTGTGGCTGGAACTAGGTTGGCGTAGCTGGTGGGTGGTGGTGCTGAGCAGGGATAAACGGAGCAGATTGCCATCCACAAGCCAACTTTGAAGTCTTTACTGCTCACTGTAGCCTCTGACAAACTGCCGTAAGAAGGGTGTAAGAACACTCACTTCATCTGGCAACTCTAAGAATTCAGTAGATCAATTGCTCAATAAATGCTAGTCAGTATGACTACACTTAAGATTCCCTAACAAAAGCCTCCGTGCATGAGTGTAAGCATAGTCCTTAAAACACGAACTGACATGAACAGCCTAATGCTACATCCTTAGATCATGTCTTATGTATGTAGGTCAACCAGTATGTGTTAATGCTTTCTTCCTTAGAGAACCGAGCAGCGTCAACCTTGTTATAACAACAGGAATCTGTGAATTAATGCTCTTTCCACAGATCCAATGTTATCCACGTGGCATTGCCTAAAACACAGCCACATCTCAACATACATAATCTTTTCCAAGTTCATTCCATCCTTTTATTTATTCAACCAATATTAGCCATAGACACAAAGGCGTCTCTCCTAAAAGGATTTAGAGACAATGACTATAGGGAATTAACTGGAATTAAATGAGGGTGGGGCCCTGATTCATTAAGACTGTAGGGTTAATCTGTCTGTCTGTCTGTTCATTTATCTACTTTTTGTTGACTATTTGGGATTCTCACATCACATATTTAATCACACCTATCTCCTAGTCCACCCATGTCTGTCCTGCCTCTCCTGAGATCTCCCTGCCAATAAAAGAAGGAGGGGATGGGAGTCCATTTTGCGTTGTCTATATCCTCACTGAAGCATTCCTAGTCTTAGGAGGAAGACTTAGGAAAAAACCATCAACTGAGGAAAGGCTTGCAGCTGCTGGCAGTGGGTGGGGCCAGCTCTCCGGTGAGGGGTGAGCACAACTCTCCCACTCCCAGTGACGTCACCATGGTGGAAGCTCAGACCACGGACATCTGTCTGGGCTTCAGTGGTAACACAGGCCACAGACATCAACACAGCCTTTGGCTTCCTCATCAGAACTTCTGACCCACTCACGGCTCTCAGCAGATGAACAGACCACCAGCCTCAACATGGTCTCAGGTGACTACATGAGCCACTCGTATCAGTATGCCCCGACCTGTCCCCAGATAGGTGGACCAAGGAGTGACCAAAGCAGCAGTCAGCAGCACAGACGGCGTATGTCCACATGGGTCTCAGGCTCCATGGCAGCCCTGGGGAGCCGTGTGGAACACAGACAACAGCATGACCTCTGGTGGCATTCAAGACCATGGTCCAATCCAGAAAGTGAACCTTTCCTCATTTCCAGGGGGATCCCAGTGCTGGGTCTCATGTTGGGGTCGGGGGTGAGGGTGGGGGTCCTGAGTCTGAACCCACATGAGCTCTGGAATGTTGTACACCTTCCCACACCTTCCCACAGACCCTGCTGGACTTCTTTCTCACTTGTCACCACTATCACATCTCCAGTTCCACCTTTCTCCCTTGTGTAGGAACTGTTCTGGTTTTGTTTGTTTGTTTGTTTCGTTTTGTTTTGTTTTATCTTTCCCACCTCTCCATCACATATTTATCCACTGTAGCGATACCCACCACCCACACACTCCGAGGTCAGAGCAGCCTGGGTACCTTCCACCACCCCAAGCCACTAAGTAAGGTAGGGTTGATATTTTGATTAAAAAGATGAGGAGATTCTACTATTCTCAGTGGAAAGTATGAAGACACAGGAAATGGCCATCTATGAGCCAAGAAAATAAGGCTTTCATCTGGGGCTTCTGGCCCATAGAATTGTAAGGAAATCAAAGTGTGCTATTTAAGAAGCCAGCCCATGGGACTTTATCATGGCACCCAAAGCTTACTAAACAGTGAATTGAAGTTCCAACCTAGCCAAGATGGTGACTACATTCCTTATATTAAGAAATGATCCAGCTTGGATCACCAAAGACACAGAATTTCACGTAGGAAGTGTCAGTTCGAGAAATCTGCTGAGCATCATGATGACTGAGAACAATATACTGTATCATTAAAATTGGTTGAGAGTGTTAAGTACTCTTACCACACACAGAAGGAAGTATGTAAAGAAATGCATCCAAAAGCTTGATCTAGTCTTCCCACGAAACACACACACACACACACACACACACACACACTGTATTTATCAGGCGAATCCAGAGACATATAAAGGAATGATCTAATCTACTTTTGAATGTGTCTGGCACAGTACAATGGCGGCAGAGGTAACTAATTCCACCTGAAAGGAAAGACTTGTGAAATTTTACCTACTGCTACACAGCAGAAAGCTTAGTAACTATTATGAATGGTGCCTCCTCAAAGAGTTGAAAGTAGTTAGAGCCTTCCACATGCCTAACTATGTGGGACCATGAAAGGCAGCCTGTTTTGGTTGACTGAGGCTTGCTCTGGAGACCCGGTAGAAAACTCTACAAGGGATGGAACAGTGAGCCATGTTCCCAGACACAGGGGCCTGATACCACAGAGGCCCTACTCCATAGTTCTGTGACTATCAGGCACACAGACAAAGCCCCAAGCTCCTGGCATTCTAGCTAGACTCCACCCCCACAGTTACCAGACAATAGCCATGTATGCTCCTCCCACAGTTACCTAGCAACAGTAAGATAGCCCAGCCCACTATAAAAGGGGCTGCTTGCCCCTTCCTCTCTCTCTTAAGCTCTCACCTTTCTTACTCTCATCTCTAGCTTTCCTTTTCTCTTCCCCCCCCCCTTCTCTCCATTTGGCCATGGCTGGCCTCTCTCTTTCTTCTTACCTTCTCTCTTTCTCTTTGCCTTTTTACAATAAAGCTCTAAAACCATAGACTGTCTGCTCATCAAGGCCCACTGTGCTTAAATGAAGGACTCTTGCCCGTGTGGGAACCACCCAGTGGCTCCTCTCCCCCTGCCTCCTCCATTCGGCCCTGAGGCTGGCCGTGCTGTCCATGGGGGCCCCCACTTTGTTTTCAGCTCTTCCTCGACATACAGTGGTATCTGGGGTGTCCAAGATTAAGAACCTGTTATCACTGGCCTCCATGAGGCCCAGAGACCTCAGATTGCCCCCTGTCCACTACCCCCCCACCCCACCCCAGAGGACTGGGTCCTTCACACAGCCAGACACCCACTTGGGGGTCCGAGTGGAGAGTGCGCGGCAGTCCTCTGCACCCTCCCTCCCACCCAGAGCACCGGAACTCTGGCGGGATGCAGGTTCTCTTCCACCCCTTTTATTCCCCCACGCCCACTGCCTGACACAACTACTTCTGACTCCCAACATAAACATACAAGTTCAAGCATAGCCTGCAGAATTTTCATTAGAGCTAAACCTATACTATGCAAAGGACTTCCAGGAACCCTGTGATGTATCTATGTTGTCCAGTATAGTAATTACCTATCACATATAGCTCGGAGTAATTGAAATGCAGTTAATATGGGCAAGTGAACACTTAACAAATTAAATTTAATTTATTAAAATCTAAATGTAAACAGCCACCTGTGCCCAGTGGCTCCTATATTGGCCACCACAGTTCTGATCACCTCGTACCCTGACATTGTATTTACTAATTTTTTTTGCCATGTTTGTAAATTACATTTTGGAATTTTTTCCTTTGAGTGTTTTGAATAGACAAGTAATTATTATTTTTTTTTTAATTATCAACTCAGTTATTTCTCCCATTCTGGAATGGACCAATGGTGAGAGGTAAATAGACCCCTCAGTTGATCAGTTCTTACATTTTCACAATACCCTATCCTCTGTGAGGAAGGTGAGGATCTGCTAGGGGGCAGGGAAACTCGGATGTAGAGAGCCTTGGCCTCAGTCTTCAACAGAGCCTGGAACAAAATGCTGCCATCAGCTTTCTATCAATGGTGCAAAATGCTGGAGACAAAGCAGCAGAAGGAGAGACTTACTGTAGCTCACAGTTTCAGGGAGTTCATAGTCAGTTGGCTCTGTCACATTGGGGGTATGGCTGTATCATAAGTACATCACAGCAGGAGACCCTAGTAGAGGCCTTTTTTGGCTGAAGAAGGGGTTAAAGCCCCACTGTCTTCTTCAAAGGCTCACCTACAATAACCTAACTTCATTCACTAAGGTCTACCTCAGTATGGTTCCGTCATCTCCCAGTAGCACCATAGGCTGGCAACCAAGCCTTTCACATATAGGCTGTTGGACAACACTTAAGATCCAAACCATCATAAGACAAGGCAGAGAAACCAGAAAGCAAAAACACTGCACTGTGGTTTTAAAGTGAATGCTGTGAGCCTGGTGTGGTTACTGGAAGGAAATAAGCCTGAGCTATGCTTTGAAAGGTCGACAGAATGGAGACAATGGAGTCCCCAAAGGCACACACACCACACTTCCTACCATGTCATCTGATCTTAAGCTAGAGGAATGAGCCTGGGTTCTCAAATGGGCCCAATCTGATCACATCATGCTGTAGTTTCATTGTGCTCCATTCTCCAGTCCCATGTGTGGAAACTTAACCTCCCTCCCCCACCCCCCTTGCAGCCATGTAGAGAGGTGCGATCTTTACAGTTGACTAGATCCCAAGGGCTCTCTTTTCATGAATGAATTAATGTTGACATTCAGGGACTGGGTTTATCAGGAGTATGGGCTTGTTTCAAAAGTGAGTTTGACTTTCTCATAGTGGGGGTCACACTTGCATGGCTTCTTGTCATGTGATGCCTTCAACCAGGCTGTGATCAGCAAGAAAGCCTTCATTAGCTGTGGATCCTTGACCTTGGACTTCCCAGTCTCCAAAGACTGAGCCAAATAAATTTATGCTCATTATAAATCAGCACCCAGCCAGAAGGTACTCTGCTACCATAACACAAAACAGAGGAAGAAATGCAGACCTTTCAAAAACCAGACAACGGAGGTAGGAGGGGAGGCCTGAGCCACACTAGATGAGATGGCCTTGACCTTCTAGAGCTGGCTTAATGATGAAAAGGGGCTCAGAGCCAAGGGACAAGGGCGGCTTCTAGCTTAGAAAAAGGAAAAAACAAAAACAAAAACGAAAAAAAAAAGACATTCCTCACACAGAACCTTCAAGAAGAACACATCCTCCCAGAACCTGAATTTTAACCCAGGAAAACCTGTGCCACACTTCTAATTTCAAAATTGAGAATATCAATTGATAATTTCAAAATAGATAATAGATATAATAGATAATAAATAGATCTGTATTGTCTTAGCCTGCACATGCAGCAATTTGCTACAGCACTGTAGAAACTGGTACAGGTGGGGAGTTTTTAAGCCAGCAAGGAGGGCAGCCTCCCCTAGGGAGGGATCCTGCAAAGCCAGCACTCAGCACACAGAAGCAGTCTGTGGAGAGGAGCTTTGAGCAGGCTTGGGGGGAGGGACGCAGCAGCGCTGCAGAGCCTGTAACAGAGGTGGTGCTGTGCAGGAGGCAGGGCTTCTACTTGCTTCCTGCTGTTGGGCGTCACTTTTTAACACCTGTCTCCTGACATTTCTCTAGGCTCTCCTGTACTCATTTAGCGCTGCCAGAGGCATGCCACCCGGTCACACAGACCTTTAATAGCGAGCGAAACAGTAGCAGGTGTCAGAGCTGAAAGAGGAAAAATTCTCAATCCCCACTGGAGGACGAAAATCATTTTATTCATTTCCGTTTAAAGGGAGAGTTGAAAAGCATGAAATCCCACGCCATCGGGGAGAGAGAGCTTAAACCAGAATAACCTTGACAGGGGCAGGCATCAGCAGCTTCCGGGTCATGGCTCCCAAAGCCGAAGTCCTGATGAGAAACCGGATGTGTTCACATGTGTAGACTTCTGCCCCCCAGCTCAGCCACGAGCCATAGTGGTATGCTCCCCTCTTCCCCCCAGACCTGACACGAATTCATATCTCACCCAGCCCCAAACTCACCCTGACTTCTTTCTTCCAGAGCCCATTCTCTTCTCACAGAATGATCCTTGCCCAAGCAAGAAGGCAGAGCTGCTCTCTCTTCTCATCTCTCTCTGCCCCTCTTTACTCTCTTTACAATGTCTCTGTCTGTGCGCTCCATTTCCATCACTCGGACCATCACCCAGTTCCCATCTCCGTCTCTTGCACGGACTGTCTTAGAATCCCTGGACCCTCTCCACCTCTCACCCAGGCTCTTTCCCTCACAAACCTGCTGGTGGAAGGACATCCCACCCCTCGCTTTGCTTATAACCTTTAAGGGTTTTCTCTCCACTATCAAAATAGCTTCCAAACTCAGGCTGGCAGAGAAGGCATTCCGTATCTTGTCCCTAGTTAGTTATCTAATGATGCCTTGCTATCTAGTGGTCATTCCTATCCTGCCCCATTCCTAAAACCTTCTCTGAAGTTCCAGGCCATTTTCCACACCCTTGGCTTTCAAAGATCTCTTTTCTTTGTCTTATGAGAAGTTCTAATCCGTTTCAGACTCGGGTCCTGTGTCTCCCTTGGACTTTCTACTAACTGTCAATTGTCACGCTCACATTGCGTCTTTGTACTTTTTTTTTTCTGCCTTTTCCACTGGCTTTTGGAGACCACTGACTGTGTCTTGTTCAACCCTGAATCCTTAGACAGCCTAGGACAGTGCCTGGCAGAAAACCCTAAATCAATGACCTTGGAATGTGTGAACCTGTGGGCCCTCATGTCAGGCTGTAATGGGAACCTGCAAATATCTAGGGAGTATGGGACTTGGGGACATGGTGACGTGAAGGGCGAGTGATGCTTCTCCTCAGGGCCCTGCAGTATCTGCCCAGATTAGTCCCAGGCCTCTAGATCAAGGGGACAAGCTGAAGGCCAACAATGAAATCCATCAGAATAACAAATGGACTATAAAAATGTACATCTCAGTCTCTGTGGTGTCACGGGACAGAAGTTACTGCCTGTTTCGGGACTGGAGAGCAGCCAGCATTGCGTTTTTGCCCTTCTCTGGAGAGAGGCCAGCCTTGGACTCAGGCCACCGGGCCTCAGGAGCTGTGAGAGTCAGGGGACGAGGACATCGGAAGCATCACCGCTGCTCCAGGCTCTAATGCGTAGGAAGTTGAAAGCTGATCTCACTTTAGTTTTTAAAAATTTATTATTATTGAGGTAATAATCATCTAAAATCTGCAGGTTTAGAAGAGCTGAGTGTGTTTTATTGTGCGATTATCACCAGTTTCTATTCCAGAGCTTACTGTACCAAAAGGACATCTGTGTTGATTAAGTAGACACTTCCCACTTCCCTCTTCTTCCGGCTGGTTCCCAGAGCTGCAGATCTACTTCCTATTTCTATCTATTGCCCTGTTCCGGCTATTTCTTTATATAGATGGACTTATATAATCTCTGACCTTTGGGGCCCAGCTTCCTTCACTTAAAGTCTTGAGGCTCACCTGTAGTATACAACATGTACCAGCTTATATTCCTTATATTTCATGGTTGATTGATAACATCCACTGTGAGGATGCAGTGCATTTGTTTATCAGCCACCAACTAATGGACATGGAGATTGGTTTCACTTTGCAGCTATGAACATT
This sequence comes from Mus caroli, assembly GCF_978045245.1. Lineage (NCBI taxonomy): Eukaryota > Metazoa > Chordata > Mammalia > Rodentia > Muridae > Mus > Mus caroli. The sequence continues at coordinate 76,279,450 of NW_028227269.1, forward strand.
TGGAGACAAGTTTTTGTGTGAACGCTTTTTCATTTCTCTTGAGTACATAACTAAGGTTTGAAATGATCAGATGTTTATCTAGTTTTTCTGAGGAACCCCATTTTCACCATACCCCCCCCCACTTTTGAGGTGCCCATTGCTTTGGAAATCTTGCTAAGACCTCAGACTTAGACTCTGAACCCATGAACCAGACCTTACAGCAAGGCAGCTACCAACTCCTAGAGCATTAGACACTGCCTGACAAGATTGCTTCTGTCCTGGCCTTGCTCACCATTCAGCAGGGGAGACAGAAGATGACGTCATCCTGTTGCTACAGGGCAAGGGTCCGAAAGGAGAAGCACGTTAGAGGCTGTCGGTGAAGCTTGATGGAGGTATAATGCTTGAAACTGGACCTGGAGAATATTTCAGTCTGTGGAAACAGCAAGTGTTAATGGTGGAAAGATACAAGAAGTGAAGGAACTACAGGCACTTAGGCTTAGAGGTCTAAGTCAAGGTGTTCTTTTTCTATTGCTGGCATTTCCCTTGAGGAAAAGGAAAGAAAGGCTGTGAAGCTGGACCAGCAGGCAGAGGAGAGAATGCAAAGGCCCCCTGTGTTTGCCCCTTGGGCCTGCCAAGATCTTGTTTTGCTCTTGTCTGTTCTTTGTCAGCTTCTGGCTTCCCAGCCCTATGCTCTGAGGCTGTGCTGTATGCATCTCCTGAAAGTCACATAACTCGCTGGGAGGTGGTGCACGCCTTTAATCCCAGCACTCGGGAGGCAGAGACAGGCTGATCTCTGAGTGACAGGCTGATCTCTGAGTGACAGGCTGATCTCTGAGCTGGAGGTCAGTCTTCAGAACAAGTTTCAGAACAGCCAGGGCTACATGGAGAAACCCTCTCTCGAAAACTGACTGGACACAACTAGCCTGTTGACACTCAGCCTTCCTATGCTCTATGGTCTCCTCTACCCAACCCAGGGGAATCAATCTCTAGTCCTGTTGGCTCCTGGAGAGAAAAATAAACAACCAATGTCTGGTGACAAGGAACCTGACCTGTGTCCTCTCCTTCTTGCCCATGGGATTTGGACTCGCCATTTCTCCTCACTGAGCTTGTAAGTGATGGGGAGCAGTGACGTCATAGGCCAGCATGCTCATCGGCTAGATCTGGAAGATGTTCATGTGAAGAGCCTGTGAACCTGAGCCACACAGCCCTTGCCCCACACGGAGGCTGCTGGCAGCACAGCGGTGGACATTAGCAGTCAGACCATTTTCCCATTCGGGTCTGTTGCCAGCTAATGAGATGAGTTTGTACAAAGCCTACAGGAAAGGTCTGGACATTAGGAATCAGATGTTTAAGATCTTCAGGAAATGAGTGACCTGGACTCCTCTTCACTGAGGTAGAAGTGGGAGTGCAGGGGTGGTGTGGACAGGGAGGTCTGGCCTTGTGGAAAACATTACAGAGCCCAAAGGAGGGAACCATCCACAGGCCACCAGCTGATGCCACAGGAGTGCATTATCCAGCCTGTGGCCAGTCCCAGCTGTTTCGGGTGGTGATCTAAAATAGGAGAATGGAGTTCACATTTTCTAAAAGTTTTTAAAAAACAAACGATAGGTGAAAATTATGCAAAATTCAAGTTTAGACTTCATAAAGTATTAATTTTTATGATAAAAATTTTTATAGAATTTTCTTTCCCTCTTGTTACATAATTATGTTCATTATGTCTTTAAATTTTTGTCTTTGTGCCAAAGGCTTTTAGTATCTATTATGTGGCCTTTCACAGAAGCACATTGCGAACTCTGCAAACAACCTCAGGATGATGTAGGTAGTTTTCCCATCCCACCCTAGCCACCGGTTCCCTACCCCAGGACCGAGCTCCCCAACACAATCCCCCATGTCCCACTCTAGCAACCCACTCAAGGCTGCACAGGCCACATTCCTTAGCTGCTGTGATAACCTCTCAGCCCCTTGGACTCAATACTCTCAGCCTCCAACCCCTCCACGCCCCCCACATCTCCCCATGTCTCATATCCTGCCGTTAAGCATCTCCAGGAAAAGACAGTGTAACTCTGACTCACAAAAACTTGACAGTGCTTCCTGAGACCAAGGGTAAAGGAGGGACAGTTCCCAACGGTCCCATCTACTAGGCACCATGCTAAAGAAATGTCGCAAATCCTCAGACTCCTCCTCAAAGTTTCCACCGGAGTTCTCTTCACAAACATGGCATCGCTCCGCTAGTATTTATTTACTTCTCTCTTTGCAGAGTCAAAAGGGAACCATTAGCATAGCATCAAGGTTATACAAATGGCATCGCACCTTCATGAGCAAGGCACTATTTGCAGTCAGAACCTCTTGACTTTGGTGGATACTTGAAGCTAGAGAATTCTTCGTGATGGGGTTGTGCTAAAGCATCCCTGAGGTCTAGCTACTGTGAAGAAGCCAAAGGCACTCCCTCTACACATGGTAACCACAGCTATCTCCAGACATTAGCAAATGTCTCCTGGGTAGAGGAGGTGATGAAGACATTCCCTCCAGCCAAGAATCACTCTCCTAAACATTTTACATAGAAACTCACCAAATTCTATGGCGTGCGTCACTGTGTTAGTTCCTTTCTAAGGATGAACCACATTTGTCCTTGCTGGACTCACTTCTCTAAGATCACACACACAGCTGGCTACTCGCACAGTGGCTGGGAACCATGTGGTTTGACTCCTGCATGTTTTTACTATTGTCAGTTTTAGCAAATCTCAGAAGCTACTGAGCAATGTCCACACTGACAGTTTTGGGGATTTCTTCTTGCACCCTTGGAGGATAGAATAAAAATGGAGAGTCTCTTTGACTTTGACCATAGGGAACATTGACAAGATAATGCAGGAGACTGAGAGAAAGAAAAAGGCTAGTGAGGGAGCAGAGATAAGACTATAGAATCCATTCAAGGCTGACTGTGTGTGTAGGTGATGGGAAACCATGGTCCTCTGGACCCTGCATGCCCATGGGTGGCTCCTAGCCATTTCTTCCTTCCTCTTCCTTCACTCTCCCTTCCCTGCTTTCTCTTCTTTCTCTTCTTGTTTCTAATGTCCTACATTTTTACCTGTTCAGATGCAGTGAGGAAGAAAAGGAGAAATGTGAATGGTAAAATAAAATGAAGCAACAATAAGACCACACACACACACACACACACACACACACACACACCCTGAAGAACCTTCAAGGACAGTGAGATTTTCTTTCAGTAACAACAGCTACTGGCTGTAGATAACAGAAAGCAGACTCAGAATGAATTAACTTCTCTTCCTCTGAAAGGTTCAGGTCAGCAGTATAGGACTGAGTGGTTTTCCATACATGTGACTTTCATCTTCTGGTTCACAAGAAGGGTTCCACACCTCCAGGCATCGTGACCACAATTAGGCAGGAGGAGGAAGTGGTGCAGAAGTGTGGATGTCACCTGATTCTGTCCCTTTGGGTACATCTCACAGGCCAGAACCATGTCACATGCCCATCCTGGCTACAAAGAAATCTGAGGTAGGTTCTCCTTTTCAAATGAACATTACAAAAGAAAGAGAAGGAAGAATTGGCCATTGGGAAGGCATCAGCAGTGTCTGCTATGAGTTTCAAAGGAATCTGCCTCCAGAGACCCAGTGCAGCAGGATGGAGTGAGGCGAAGTGGGGTGGAACAAGACGGATAGAATCAGGTAAGACGGGGTGGGGTGAAGTAACATGAAGTGGGGCAGGGTGGATAGAGAGGAAGGGAGTAGGATGGGATGTGCGGAGTAGGCTACAGTGAACAGAATAGTGGGGTGGAGGAGGGGAGGGAATTGGCCAGTGGGTGGAGTGGGATGGAGGTTGGCATGCATTTAAGCCCTGGCGACATGCTCAGTCTTGACCTTTCTCCTTATTATCCTTAGTTGTCCAGTTGTTTTCCCTTTGTTCCTGAGTTCCCTCGCCTGTACCCAGTTGACAGTACTACTACACATACAATGAATTAGCACATTTAAAACACTCAACAACTTGTCGAGGTTTAAGAAAGTATCAGCTACTTAAGACTGTTGCTATTTATTGAGTATCTCCCATGAGCTACTGTTCTACTATCTCCTTTAACCCTTACAACAAATGCATGAGGAGTGAGCACTCCCCCTGCCCCAGGGAAGCGTTTCAGAGGCTCCGAGGCCCAAGGCCAGCTGTTCAGCTGCTTTATTGTAGCTTCCTGGCCTTAAATTTAGAAGGTGTCAGTGCCTTAGCAGCTGCCCAGCAGCTAAGACTCGGGGAGAGCTTATGGAAATCAGTACAACAGGGCGCAAATGCGCAGCCTCTGTCTCCCACTTCCCAGCAGTCTTGCACTGGCTTCTCCTCCAAGTTCTGAGCGAAGATATAATCTCATTTCCACTCTTCTGTCTTGATCGGCAAACTGGCTCACCCATCCTAGATCCTTCAGGAAATGTGTTAATGGAGTGTTGGAGGTAGAGCAGAGGCCGAGGTGCACAGAGCATTCAGTGGTCAATTAGGTCAGGATTGGATTGACCCAGAAATCCATAGGGAGAGGAGCTTGGGAAGAAAATACTAGGTTACAGAAGACTAGAACAGTTGTCCCTGAACAAGGTCAGACCATGTCAAAGAGTAATGAAGTACAATGACACAGAGCCAGTCACTGGGGAGATCTAGGAGCTGATGGTGACACTATGGAAAGCATCAACCCTGTGGTTCCACAGCCCCTCTGACAGCCGCTCTCTACATGACACCAAGACAGAACCACTCAACCCCCACTCAGCGCACCTCCAGATCAACCGTCAGATTTTAACTTGGAAGTCCAAGCTAAATGAAATGCTAAATCCTGGGCATGTTCTAAAGTAAATAAATAAATAAATAAAGGCAGGCTCTTAGCTCCACAAGATAAATCCTATTTCTAGGACTGTTTCCCACAGAGATCATGTGCAAAGGGTTTCCCACAGAGATCATTGTGGCATCATTTGTAATTGTGTCAACTGTGGGATCAACGAAAGCATTCATTATTAAGAGAATAGCTATAGCTATAGCATACACAGGTTTCAAAACCAAGATGCACATCATAATCTACTAACACAAAAAGATGCTCTAGTCTACAGTTTCATGGGGAAAAATGCATGGTATAAAGCAGGGAGACTATATATCATTTATGTGAAAATAAGGAAATATATACATAGATGTATGCATAATCATATGTACATACACATAAGCTTAGAAAAATATTGGCAGAAAGGCAAGAACATAGACACAAAGGCAGAGATGTCTGAAAAATTTATATCAAAATGTTAGCGCTGGCTTATCTACATATAAATTTCCCACAAAGGCAGATTTCTCCCTGTTGGAGTGGGAATTTACGGATAAGCAATGGGACAAGGCTATGATGAGCCATATGCTAAGAGGTTAGATTTGGAGTCATCAGTATGAACTCGTGTTTAGCTTATAGAGATGCAGATGGCTCCATATTGAAATATTTATAGATCCCTATATACTTGCAGATTGATATACACACATAAATGTGCTCTGTCAGCTGAAGGCCTGGAAGGCATGATATTCCCACAATAAGGTGTGACTCTAACACTCGGACTATTATGATATACTTTCTTTCTTCTTTCTTTTCTCTTTCTTTCTCTTCTTCCTTCCTTCCTTCCTTCCTTCCTTCCTTCCTTCCTTCCTTCCTTCCTTCCTTCCTCCCTCCCTCCCTCCCCTCTCTCTCTTTCTCTCTCTCTCTCTCTCTCTCTCTCTCTCTCTCTCTCTCTCTCTCTCTCCTTTGTTCTATTGGAGAGTACCTCTTTTTAAAACAAAACAACTTTTAATTATGTGTGTATATGCATGGGAGGGCTGTGTATATGAATGCTATAGATGTCAGGAGAGCGCATCAGATTCTCTGGAGCTATGGTTCTCCTTACAGGCATTTGTGTGCTGTCAACAGGGGTGCTTAGAGCTGAACTCTCTTCTCTGCATAAGCAAAATGCACTTTTAACCACTAAACCATCTCTCTAGCCTGGGAAATAATTTTTTAATGGATTACATGCAGAATGTATTATGCAGAAATTCTATTCCTACATATACACTCACTGAGACATACATGTATAGGAATAGTCACAGAGCCAGCACTGTTGTTGTATTAGTATTACAGTTCCATTGCAAACAACTCTGATGTCCACCAACAAGAGAATACATTGTGATGTATTTATGCAATAGTACAGTGCATGCAACAAAATGAAAGTACTAAATACTGTACATCTTTACTTCAGTCAGTGCTTTTCCCAGTGAAAGGAAGCTGGGATCCTTGGAGAAATGGCTGGTTCTAAGACGGAGGCAGAAAATCGTGTGATGCTAGAAAGAAAGGAAATAGAGTCATGTGCTACTAAATGACAGATACACATTTGTCGAGTGCCATTAGGGAATTTGTTGTTGTATAAACATTATAGAATGTACTTACATAAACTTAAATGCTATAGGCCAACTACTTTAAGTGACCGTTTAATGTAGTTGAGAGATGTAGAAAACACCAAAAGATTGACTCTGTTGTCGGTATAACATGGCATACTGTTTTACAGTAAACAATTATTGTGAGTTTGAAAGAATGTACTTAAATAATGACTAAAAAGTATGGTACAGTAAGCATGAAACTTGATAATAGCCACTTATCATTATCAAGTAACATACATTATATACAATTTGTCCTTTGATATGGCTGTAGTAATTTTGCTTAAATACTTCCTCACAAGCACATGGGCAATGCATTCTGTTTTAATAGAATGCCCACAGTATAATAATGAGGTAGGAATTTTCAGCTCCATTTTAGACTCATGGCCCACCATAATAGATGCTATCTATTGTTGACTAAAATGGCATTAATTAATGATAACTGCAGTTTTTAAAAATCCACTTGGGGTAGACTGCTCAGGGACCAGACATCTATATCACATTCCTTCCATGCCAAGCTCAGGGAAGACAGTGGAAGACAGTGCTAAGCACATCCCAGAGCATGGCTCCACACTTAGGAGGGCATACGAGGAACACAGATTAGAGCTGGTGAATTACTTACAGAAATACATGAGGTTCGGGTGGCATGGAGGTGGGAGTGCATCCGAGGGGAGCTGGAGTGAAATGATAAAGATTCATGGCATGGAATTCTAATAGAATTAACAAAAATACTTTCCAAGGCTTTTTAAAAGTCCACCTTGATGGGAGCGTGTCAAAGAAACCTAGGACCCAACGAACACAACAGAGACTGGTGCTGGAAAATTCGAATAATAAAACAAAGCTGTCCCAGATTACAAATATATCCGTGAGTCTGTAGTGATAAAAATGAATGGGTAAATTAATGTATGCAGGGGAGAAGAGAGATAAGTCTCTCACACAGAAGCATCCTAAATCATTTACTTGCCTTCTCTGCCCTCAAGGATCATAACGCCGCATTCCTTAAGTGCGGCTGTGCTTCCTGGCTGCCCTCCAAGGTGCAACAACGTGGGGATCCAGAAGAAAGAAGGAAGAGAGGCTTCACATGGCAGAAAACTGACAAGCACAGCTCAGTCTTGGCATCAGGCTCAACATCCAAACTGTAAGTCACGGTGCCGGGTAACCAGGATTTGATGCAATGGAATGAGACTTAGCCTCTGTGATCATCCACAGAATCCACACCCCTGTCTAATCCTAAAACATCAGACAAAGAACAGTGGAGGAGGGGCCTACCAACTACACTGCAAAAAAAGCCAGGGGCACCCACACAGGACATGTTTACAAACTGTCACCACCAGGAGAAGCCCAAGCAGTCATAGCTTTACTTATCCAAAAATCAATCTGAACTGTCTTACTCATTTTAGGGTGCTGGGACCCCTTTTGGTCTTGTCCACACTCAGAACATGGACGGAGATACTTCACCATCCTAAAGTTGCTTTGGTTTTTAAATCACCGAAGCAAAAAGAATCAAAGTGATTTTTTTTTTCTCTCTCTCCTAAACCTTTAACAATACACAGAGGTGGTAAAAGCTTTGAAAAGAAAGCTTTTCCTTAAAGCCTTTCCAATATTCTGCCCCATATTCTTACATAGAGTTTAAAGTCGGTGTTCTTGGTTTTTTTTGCCAGGGCAAAGACAGATTTTCCTAAAAACTATCAGAGGCAGACACAGCCCTGACTCAGGGTAGCAGAAGAAATGTACTTCTCCATCCTGGGCTCTCTGTTGCCCACACCTTAACCCAACTTTTCTGACGCTGCACAGTTGACTACTTCTATCAGGCCTTCATCCACCTCAGTGGTTAATCACAGACTCAAGGGAGCTTTGTGGTAAGGTCACAGAGTCTCCAGACAGAGGTCACAGACTGGGCAAACGCCAGATCAAATAGTCTGCCTTATTGCCTTGAGATAGAGTCTCCAATTAAACTAGAACTTCACCGTTGGCTCAGCTTGCTGGCCAGAGAGCTCCCAGGATCTGAGTGTCTCTTCCTGCCAGTGCTGGGGTCACAGACATGCACAGCTGATGCCTGCCTTTTGTGTGGGTGATGGGGATTAGAGTTTAGTTCTTTATGGTAGTACAGCAAACACTTTGACTCACTGAGCCATCTCTTTAGCCTCTAGTTCCTTTTGTCTTGAAGTCAACAAAGAGTCAAAATGATTTTTTTTTTCTTTTAATCCTTACTAATACACAGAAGCAGTAAAAAGCTTTGAAAATAACGCTTTTTTAGCCGGGCGGTGGGTGGTGCACGCCTTTAATTCCAGCACTTGGGAGGCGAGGCAGGCGGATTTCTGAGTTCCAGGCCAGCCTGCTCTACAAAGTGAGTTCCAGGACAGCCAGGGCTACACAGAGAAACCCTGTCTTAAAAAAAAAAAAAAACAAAAACAAAACAAACAGAAAAAAAAACACACATACACACAAAAAAACGCCTTCCTTAAAGATTCTCAACATTCTGCAACATATTCTTAGGTATGTTTAAGGTCAGTGTTCTTGGATTTTCTTCTGATCAAAGAAAGATTTTCCTAAAAATATCAGCGGTAAGCACAACTCTGGTCAGAGGAAGCAAGTCAGAATACTATGTAACACCGGCAGGTCCCCAACGCATGTTGATCCTTGAGCTTCGTTGGGGTTAGGATTGCAGGCATGTACCACCATGCCCAGTGGGAGACAAATCTAGAGAAGCTGCAGTCCCGTGAATCACATTGACAGGGGCACGGCATGGAATTGTTTTATAGCTTCTTATTGATTCTGGACGCATACAGCTCTCTTAAGTAGAATTATAACAAGCTGCTTCACCTATGACCTGGGAGATAGACTATAAGAAAAAAAATATTCTTCTCCATAGTCTGAAGTCCCTAAATTTAGTACTAGAATTTAGAAACAGGGTCAGGAAATGATGTCTTGGAAAACTAAAAATTGCAAAAAATCAGTATGCTCCAATACTCAGTTGTTCATCCACTCTAAGCCTTCCACCACAGCAAGCTGGAGTCTCCGGCAGCCCATAAGCAGTCCCAGATTCTTCTGTGTCTCCATGAAAACTCCTTATTTCAAACGAACTTTAGCTTAATGAGATAAGCTACAGTTCTGAATACTGTATATATATTTTAAATTCACTGTATATCTCAATCATGGCTTCCTGTCCCTCCTCTTCTCCCAGTCCCATCCTTACAAATCCCCCCCCCATTACCTCCTCCCCTTCTCTTTAGAGAAGGGGAAGCCCCTCTTGGGTGTCCCCACACACACACCCTGGAACATCCCATAATCATTGTCATGGGCTCAAGAGCATCCTTCCACTGAGCCCCAACTATGTAGCCCAGTTAGAGGAAGGGGATCCAAAAGTAGGCAACTGAGTCAAAGACACTCTCTGCTTTGATTGTTAGGGGATCCACATAAAGACCAAGCTGCACATCTGCCACAAATGTGTGGGGGCCTAGGTCCAGTTCTGCATGGTCTTTGGGTTAGTGGTTCAGTCTCTGTGAGCTCCCACGGTCCTGGGTTAGTTGACTCTGTGGGTCTTCTTGTGGTGTCCTTGACCCCTCCAGCTTGCTCAGGTTGTTTCCAGTTTCTAGCTATTATGAATAAAGCTGCTGTGAGCATAGTTGAGCAAGTGCCCCTGTGTAATAATGGGGGCATCTTTGGGTATATGCCCAGGAGTGGTATAGTTGGGTCTGGAGGTTGACCTATTCCCAATTTTCTGAGAAACCAACAAACTGATTTCCAAAGTGGATGTACAAGTTTGCACTCCCACCAGCAATGAAGTGTTCCCCTAGTTCCATCCTAGACAGCATGGGCTGTCACTTGAGGTGGTTTTGTTTGTTTGTTTGATTGTTTGTTTGTTTTTGTTTTTGTTTGTTTGGTTTTTATCTTAACCGTTCTGACAGCATAAGGTGGAATCTCAGAGTCTCAGAGTTGTTTTGATTTGCTTTCCCTAATGGCTAAGGATGGTGATTTTTTTAAGTGCTTCTTGGCCATTTGAGATAACTCTGCTGAGAACTCTCTGTTTGGCACTTGACCCCATTTTTAAGTTGCATTACTTTGTTTGCTGATGTCTAATATCTTGAATTATTTACATATTTCGGATATTGGTCCTCTGTGAGACAGAGGGCTGGCGGAAATCTTTTCCTGTTCTGTAGGCTGCCATTTTGTTTGTTGATGGTGTCCTCAGTCTTTTCAGTTTCAATAGGTCCCATTTATTAATTTTTGATCTTAGTGCCTTTTCTGTTCAGGAAATGGTCTCCTGTGTCAATTAGTTCAAGGCAACTCCCCACTTTCTCTTCTATTAGCTTTAATGTGTCCAGTTTTATGTTGAGGTTTTTTATCTACTTGGACTTAGGTTTTGTGCAGGGTAATAGATATGGGTCTACTTGCATTTTTCTACATACAGACATCCAGTTAGACCAGCACCATCTGTTGAAGATGCTTTCTTTCCTTTTTCTATTGTATAGTTTTGGCTTCTTTATCAAATATCAAGTGTCTATAGGTGTGTGTATTTATTTCTAGGTCTTCAGCTCTATTCAGTTGATCAATCTGTCTGTTTTTATGCCAATACCATGTAGTTTTCTTACTATTGCTCTGGAGTACAGTTTGAAATCAAGGATGGGCGGATCAGCGCCAGGGTAGCGGGAGCGCAGGGTTGCCTGACACCCGCCAGCTACCCACGACCCCCGCCGCAGGATTTTGGGACTGCTGGTGAGTGGAACACAGCTTCTGCTCCAATCCAATTGCGCGGGACCTGAGACTGCATTAGTTAGGGAAGCAGAAACCGGCCTGAGTAGGGCCTCAGGCCTCATCCTGCTGGATCAGCGCCAGGGTAGCGGGAGCGCAGGGTTGCCTGACACCCGCCAGCTACCCACGACCCCCGCCGCAGGATTTTGGGACTGCTGGTGAGTGGAACACAGCTTCTGCTCCAATCCAATTGCGCGGGACCTGAGACTGCATTAGTTAGGGAAGCAGAAACCGGCCTGAGTAGGGCCACAGGCCTCACCCGGCTGGATCAGCGCCTGGGTAGCGGGAGCGCAGGGTTGCCTGACACCGGCCAGCTACCCACGACCCCCGCCGCAGGATTTTGGGACTGCTGGTGAGTGGAACACAGCTTCTGCTCCAGTCCAATCACGCGGGACCTGAGACTGCTCTGGTTGGGGAGAGAGAAATCCGGCCTACATAGGGCCACAACCCTCTTCCGGTCAGAAAGGCACCAGGGCAGCTGGGGCGCAGGGTCTGCTGACACTCGCCAGCTACCCACAACACCCGCCACAGGATCTTAAGACTTCTGGTGAGTGGAGCACAGCTTCTGCTCCAATCCAATTGCGCGGGACCTGAGACTGCATTAATTAGGGAAGCAGAAACCGGCCTGCATAGGACCACAGGCCTCATCCGGCTGGATCAGCGCCGGGGTAGCGGGAGAGCAGGGTTGCCTGACACCCGCCAGCTACCCACGACCCCAGCCGCAGAATTTTGGGACTGCTGGTGAGTGGAACACAGCTTCTGCTCCAATCCAATTGCGCGGGACCTGAGACTGCATTAGTTAGGGAAGCAGAAACCGGCCTGAGTAGGGCCACAGGCCTCATCCGGCCGGATCAGCGCCGGAGTAGCAGGAGCGCAGGGTTGCCTGACACCCGCCAGCTACCCACGACCCCCGCCGCAGGATTTTGGGACTGCTGGTGAGTGGAACACAGCTTCTGCTCCAGTCCAATCACGCGGGACCTGAGACTGCTCTGGTTGGGGAGAGAGAAATCCAGCCTACATAGGGCCACAACCCTCTTCCGGTCAGAAAAGCACCGGGGCAGCTGGGGCGCAGGGTCGGCTGACACTCACCAGCTACCCACAACACCCACCACAGGATCTTAAGACTTCTGGAGAGTGGAACACAGCTTCTGCTCCAATCCAATTGCACGCGGGACCAGAGACTGCATTAGTTAGGGAAGCAGAAAAACGGCCTGAGTAGGACCACAAGCCTCTTCCGGCTGGACCAGCACCGGGGTACCGTCAGCTACCCACGACCCCCGCCGCAGGATTTAGAGACTGCTGGTGAGTGGAACACAACTTCTGCTCCAATCTTTAAACAGTGACAACGATAACAACTAACCCCAGAGATTACCAGATGGCGAAAGGTAAACGTAATAATCTTACTAACAGAAACCAAGACCACTCACCATCATCAGAACCCAGCACCCCCACTTCACCCAGTCCAGGGCACCCCAACACACCGGAAAAGCTAGACACGGATTTAAAAGCATATCTCCTGATGATGATAGAGGACTTCAAGAAGGATTTTAATAACACAATTAAAGAAATGCAGGAGAACACTGCTAAAAAGGCAGAAGACAATAAAGAGGAAGCACAAAAATCCCTTAAAGAAGCACAAAAATCCCTTAAAGAATTGCAGGAGAACACTGCTAAAGAGTTACAAATCCTTAAAGAAAAACAGGATAACATAATCAAACAGGTAGAAGTCCTTACAGAAAAACAGGAAAACACATCCAAACAGATGATGGAAATGAACAAAACCATACTAGACCTAAAAAGGGAAGTAGACACAATAAAGAAAACCCAAAATGAGGCAACACTGGAGATAGAAACCCTAGGAAAGAAATCTGGAACCATAGATACGAGCATCAGCAACAGAATACAAGAGATGGAAGAGAGAATCTCAGGTGCAGAAGATTCCATAGAGAACATCGGCACAACAATCAAGGAAAATGTAAAATGCAAAAAGATCCTAACTCAGAACATCCAAGAAATACAGGACACAATGAGAAGACCAAACCTACGGATAATAGGAGTGGATGAGAATGAAGATTTTCAACTCAAAGGACCAGCAAACATCTTCAACAAAATTATAGAAGAAAACTTCCCAAATCTAAAGAAAGAGATGCCCATGAACATACAAGAAGCCTACAGAACTCCAAATAGACTGGACCAGAAAAGAAATACCTCCCGACACATAATAATCAGAGCAACAAATGCTCTAAATAAAGATAGAATACTAAAAGCAGTAAGAGAAAAAGGCCAAGTAACATATAAAGGCAAGCCTATCAGAATTACACCAGACTTTTCACCAGAGACTATGAAAGCCAGAAGATCCTGGACGGATGTTATACAGACACTAAAAGAACACAAATTCCAGCCCAGGCTACTATACCCAGCCAAACTCTCAATTAACATAGATGGAGAAACCAAAGTATTCCACGACAAAACCAAATTCACACATTATCTCTCCACGAATCCAGCCCTTCAAAGGATAATAACAGAAAAAAACCAATACAAGGACAGGAACCACGCCCTAGAAACAACAAGAAGGTAATCCCTCAACAAACCTAAAAGAAGACAGCCACAAGAACAAAATGCCAACTTTAACATCAAAAATAACAGGAAACAACAATTACTTTTCCTTAATATCTCTTAATATCAATGGACTCAACTCCCCGATAAAAAGACATAGACTAACAAACTGGCTACACAAACAAGACCCAACATTTTGCTGCTTACAGGAAACTCATCTCAGAGAAAAGGATAGACACTACCTCAGAATGAAAGGCTGGAAAACAATTTTCCAAGCAAATGGCATGAAGAAACAAGCTGGAGTAGCCATTCTAATATCTGATAAGATTGACTTCCAACCCAAAGTCATTAAAAAAGACAGGGAGGGACACTTCATACTCATCAAAGGTAAAATCCTCCAAGAGGAACTATCAATCCTGAATATCTATGCTCCAAATACAAAGGCAGCCACATTCATTAAAGAAACCTTAGTAAAGCTCAAAGCACACATTGCACCTCATACAATAATAGTGGGAGACTTCAACACACCACTTTCACCAATGGACAGATCATGGAAACAGAAACTAAACAGGGACACAGTGAAACTAAGAGAAATTATGAATCAAATGGATCTGGCAGATATCTACAGAACATTCTATCCTAAAACAAAAGGATATACCTTCTTCTCAGCACCTCATGGTACCTTCTCCAAAATTGACCACATAATTGGTCACAAAACAGGCCTCAACAGATATAAAAATATTGAAATTGTCCCATGCATCCTATCAGATCACCATGGACTAAGGCTGATCTTCAATAACAAAATAAATAATAGAAAGTCAACCTTCACGTGGAAACTGAACAACACTCTTCTCAATGATACCTTGGTCAAGGAAGGAATAAAGAAAGAAATTAAGGACTTTTTAGAGTTCAATGAAAATGAAGCCACAACATACCCAAACTTATGGGACGCAATGAAAGCATTTTTAAGAGGAAAACTCATAGCTCTGAGTGCCTCCAAAAGGAAACTAGAGAGAGCACACATTAGCAGCTTGACAACACACCTAAAAGCACTAGAACAAAAGGAAGCAAATTCACCCAAGAGGAGTAGACAGCAGGAAATAATCAAACTCAGGGGTGAAATCAACCAAGTGGAAACAAGAAAAACTATTCAAAGAATCAACCAATCAAGGAGCTGGTTCTTTGAGAAAATCAACAAGATAGATAAACCCTTAGCCAGACTCACTAGAGGGCACAGGGAAAGCATCCTAATTAACAAAATCAGAAATGAAAAAGGAGACATAACAACAGATCCTGAAGACATCCAAAACACCATCAGATCTTTCTACCAAAGGCTATACTCAACAAAACTGGAGAACCTGGATGAAATGGAGAAGTTCCTAGACAGTTACCAGGTACCAAAGTTGAATCAAGATCAGGTTAATGATCTAAACAGCCCTATATCCCCCAAAGAAATAGAAGCAGTCATTAATAGTCTCCCAACTAAAAAAAGCCCAGGACCAGATGGGTTTAGTGCAGAGTTCTATCAGACCTTCAAAGAAGATCTAATCCCAGTTCTTCACAAACTATTCCACAAAATAGAAACAGAAGGTACTCTACCCAACTCATTCTATGAAGCCACAATTACTCTGATACCTAAACCACAAAAAGACCCAACAAAGATAGAAAACTTCAGACCAATATCCCTTATGAATATTGATGCAAAAATCCTCAATAAAGTTCTTGCTAACCGAATCCAAGAACACATCAAAACAATCATCCATCCTGACCAAGTAGGTTTCATCCCAGGGATGCAGGGATGGTTCAATATACGGAAATCCATCAACGTAATCCAGTATATAAACAAACTCAAAGACAAAAACCACATGGTCATCTCGTTAGATGCGGAAAAAGCATTTGACAAGATCCAACACCCATTCATGATAAAAGTCTTGGAAAGATCAGGAATTCAAGGCCCATACCTAAACATGATAAAAGCAATCTACAGCAAACCAGTAGCCAACATCAAAGTAAATGGTGAGAAGCTGGAAGCAATCCCTCTAAAATCAGGGACTAGACAAGGCTGTCCACTTTCTCCATACCTATTCAACATTGTACTTGAAGTCCTAGCCAGAGCAATTCGACAACAAAAGGAGATCAAAGGGATACAAATTGGAAAAGATGAAGTCAAAATATCACTTTTTGCAGATGATATGATAGTATATATAAGTGACCCTAAAAATTCCACCAGAGAACTCCTAAGCCTGATAAACAGCTTCGGTGAAGTAGCTGGATATAAAATTAACTCAAACAAATCAATGGCCTTTCTCTACACAAAGAATAAACAGGCTGAGAAAGAAATTAGGGAAACAACACCCTTCTCAATAGTCACAAATAATATAAAATATCTTGGCGTGACTCTAACTAAGGAAGTGAAAGATCTGTATAATAAAAACTTCAAGTCTCTGAAGAAAGAAATTCTAGAAGATCTCAGAAGATGGAAAGATCTCCCATGCTCATGGATTGGCAGGATCAACATTGTAAAAATGGCTATCTTGCCAAAAGCAATCTACAGATTCAATGCAATCCCCATCAAAATTCCAAATCAATTCTTCAACGAATTAGAAAGTGCAATCTGCAAATTCATCTGGAATAACAAAAAACCTAGGATAGCAAAAACTCTTCTCAAGGATAAAAGAACCTCTGGTGGAATCACCATGCTGGACCTAAAGCTCTACTACAGAGCAATTGTGATAAAAACTGCATGGTACTGGTATAGTGACAGACAAATAGACCAATGGAATAGAATTGAAGACCCAGAAATGAACCCACACACCTATGGTCACTTGATCTTCGACAAGGGAGCTAAAAACATCCAGTGGAAGAAAGACAGCATTTTCAACAAATGGTGCTGGCACAACTGGTTGTTAACATGTAGAAGAATGCGAATCGATCCATTCCTATCTCCTTGTACTAAGGTCAAGTCTAAGTGGATCAAGGAACTTCACATAAAACCAGAGACACTGAAACTTATAGAGGAGAAAGTGGGGAAAAGCCTTGAAGATATGGGCACAGGGGAAAAATTCCTGAATAGAACAGTAATGGCTTGTGCTGTAAGATCGAGAATTGACAAGTGGGACCTCATGAAACTACAAAGCTTCTGCAAGGCTAAAGACACCATCAATAAGACAAAAAAACCACCAACAGATTGGGAAAGGATCT
Source organism: Mus caroli (assembly GCF_978045245.1). Classification (NCBI taxonomy): domain Eukaryota; kingdom Metazoa; phylum Chordata; class Mammalia; order Rodentia; family Muridae; genus Mus; species Mus caroli. The sequence continues at coordinate 76,296,361 of NW_028227269.1, forward strand.
TCACCTATCCTAAATCAGATAAGGGACTAATATCCAATATATATAAAGAACTCAAGAAGGTGGACTCCAGAAAGTCAAATAACCCCATTAAAAAATGGGGCTCAGAACTGAACAAAGAATTCTCACCTGAGGAATACCGAATGGCAGAGAAGCACCTGAAAAAATGTTCAACATCCTTAATCATCAGGGAAATGCAAATCAAAACAACCCTGAGATTCCACCTCACACCAGTCAGAATGGCTAAGATCAAAAATTCAGGTGACAGCAGATGCTGGCGAGGATGTGGAGAAAGAGGAACACTCCTCCATTGTTGGTGGGATTGCAAGCTTGTACAACCACTCTGGAAATCAGTCTGGCGGTTCCTCAGAAAATTGGACATAGTACTACCGGAGGATCCAGCAATACCTCTCCTGGGCATATATCCAGAAGATGTCCCAACCGGTAAAAAGGACACATGCTCCACTATGTTCATAGCAGCCCTATTTATAATAGCCAGAAGCTGGAAAGAACCCAGATGTCCCTCAACAGAGGAATGGATACAGAAATTATGGTACATTTACACAATGGAGTACTACTCAGCTATTAAAAAGAATGAATTTATGAAATTCCTAGCCAAATGGATGGACCTGGAGGGCATCATCTTGAGTGAAGTAACACAATCACAAAAGAACTCACACAATATGTATTCATTGATAAGTGGATATTAGCCCAAAACTTTGGATACCCAAAATATAAGATACAATTTGATAAACGCATGAAACTCAAGAAGAATGAAGACCAAAGTGTGGACACTGTGCACCTTCTTAGAATTGGGAACAAAACACCCAGGGAAGGAGTTACAGAGACAAAGTTCGTAGCTGTGATGAAAGGATGGACCATTTAGAGACTGCGGTATCCAGGGATCCGTCCCATAATCAGCTTCTAAACGCTGACACCATTGCATACACTAGCAAGATCTTGCTGAAAGGACCCAAATATAGCTGTCTCTTGTGAGACGATGCCGGGGCCTAGCAAACACAGGAGTGGATGTTCACAGTCAGCTATTGGATGTATCACAGGGCTCCCAATGGAGAAGCTAGAGAAAGTACCCAAGGAGCTAAAGGGATCTGCAACCCTATTGTTGGAACAACATGATGTACTAACCAGAACCCCGGAGCTCTTGTCTCTAGCTGCATATGTATCGAAAGATGGCCTAGTCGGCCATCAATGGAAAGAGAGGCCCATTGGACTTGCAAACTTTATATGCCCCAATATAGGGGAATGCCAGGGCCAAAAGAATGGGAATGGGTGGGTAGGGAAGTGGGGGGCGCTATGGGGGACTCTTGGGATAGTATTGGAAATGTAATTGAGGAAAATATGTAATAAAAATATTAAAAAAAAAAAAAAAAAGAAATCAAGGATGGTGAAACCCCCAGAAGTTCTTTTATTCAGGATTGCTTTGGCTAATTTGGGTTTTTTGTTTTTCCACATGGAGTTGAGAGTTGCTCTTACAAGGTCTGTAAAGAATTGTTTTGGAATTTTTATGGGAATTGTGTTGAGTCTGTAAATTGCTTTTAGTAAGATGGCCATTTTTGTTATGTTAATCCTGCTGATCCATGAGCATGGAAGATCTTTCCATTTTCTGATATCTTCCTCAATTTCTTTCTTCAGTGACTTGAAGTTCTTGTCAAAAGTTCTTTCACCTGGTAGAGTTACACCAAGATATTTTTATATTATTTGGGGGTACTGCGAAGGGTGTTGTTTTCCTAATTTCTTTCTCAGCCCATTTATTGTTTGTATAATTGAGGACTACTGATTTTTTTAAGTTAATTTTGTATCTAGCCACATAGCTGAAGGTATTTATCACCTATTGAGTTCTCTGGTAGAATTTTAGGTGTCACTTATACTACATATCATCTGTGAATATAGATACTTTGAATTTTTCTGCTCTTCCTATTTGTACTCCTTGTACTTATTTGTACCCCTTGATCTCCTTAGCTGTCTTATTATTCTAGCTAGAACTTCAAGTACTGTATTGAACAGATAGGGAGAGAGTGAGCAGCCTTGTCTTGTCCCTGATTTTAGTGAAATTGCTTTAAGTTTCTCTCTATTTAATTTGATGTTGGCTATTGGCTTGTTGTATATTGCTTTGATTATGTTTAGGCATGTGCCTGTATCCCTGATCTCTCCAAGACTTCTACCATGAAGGGGTGTTGGATTTTGTCAAAGGCTTTTTTAGCATCTAATGAGATGATCATGTGATTTTTTTTCCAGTTTGTTTATATGGTAGATTACATTGCTGAATTTTTATATGTTGAACCATTCCTGCATCCCAGGGATGTAGCCTACTTGATTTTTTTTTTATTTTGTTAGCTTTATTAGTTTCCTCTTTAAAGGCTTCTACATGTTTGATAGTATTTTCCTGTATTTCTTTAGGAATTTATTCATTTTCTCTTTAAAGGCATCTATCGACTTTATAAGGATTTAAGGTCATTTTCTTGTGCTTCGGTTGTGTTAGACTATCCAGGGCTTGCTGCAGTGGAATACTAGCCATGCTCCTGAAGATTCCATATTTCCCAGGCTCTTGCTTGTGTTCTTACTCTGGCCTTTCACCATCTTGTTGTCCCTGGATATTCCTGGTGTGGCAGGTATCTAAAAGGTGGGCCTAATCAGAATGTTCCTCTTGCAGCAGGCCTCAGGTGGGCAGCCTTAGACTGGATGTTCCTTGTGAGGTAGGTGTGGCAGAGGCTATCAGAGCAGTTGCCAGACAAGGGAGTTCAGGGGGACAGCAAGCAGCTCTTACAAGGCATCTGGGAAACTGAGAGAAGGGATCTAATCTGGGTGTTCCTTGTTCTGTGGGTCTGTTGGAGGCTGAGAATGGTGGCCAGACAATGGACTTCAGGGGACAGCATGCAGCTAGCAGTGGTTCTAACCTTCCTAATATTGTGACGCTTTAATACATCCCATGTAGCAACCCCCAACCATAAAATGATTTTCATTACTTTACAACCATAATTTGGCTACTGTTATGAACTGTAATGTAACTGTCTGATATGCAAGGGTGTTAGGTGATCCCTGTAAAAGGGCTGTTTGATTCCCAAGGGGATCAAGAACAACAGGTTGAGAACCTCTGCTCTGCAAGGAGCCCAGAGACAGGAGACAGAGAACCCAAGCCAGGGTTTTATAAGTGTATCTAATTAGGAGGGTCCCTTTCAGTGGATCTGGGACAATTCTTCTGGCTTCTCACTGTATTCCCGGGAGACCAGACAATCCTCACTCTGACTGTAAGTTCACCAGGACCTCATGGTTTCCAGGGAAGACTGGGCGGGAAGGGATCCAAAGGGGTGGGCATGAGGCTCGGTCTGTTGCAACACAGGGTCTCTCAATACAAAAGTCCTTTGGAAATGTGTTTCTAAAGCAGTGTTTTATGAGTCTGGAGAATGTTTGTTCCTCCATGCTGTGGAGCCAGGTGCTGTTCTGCACACAAAGACAATCTCATGCGGAGCCACTCCGGGGGACCCTTCTTGGACCATCCACTGAGCATTTAAATGCTTCCTTGAAGCAATTCTAGCTGGATCTTATCTCTAAAAAATCACACATGACATGTTAAATTGTACAAGTTCCATCTATTTAACTCAAGATGCCCCTTAGACTCATGCCTTTTGGGGGGCTATACTCAATGCAATAATAGTGTTGGAGGTTTGCTCTTCCTTTATTTCTGAATGTCGTTAGTCTTTCGAGGTAGAGTCTCACTCTGTAACCGAGGCTGGCCCGAAACTCTCAGCAACCCTCCTGCTTCAGTCCTCTAAGGCCTGATGTCGTCACAGTCACAAACCAGCATATCCAGGCTGAATTCTTCTTCCATGCTGTCAGCTATTTGGTAGCCCTTACCCAGTGGTTTCCTGTAAGTGGAGGGACTGTGGTAAAGTTGCAGAGCTCAAAGCTTGAGATCAGGTCCTTCATTCACACTGCACACTGAGACTTACATGCCCATTTGCAACCAAAGAGACTACTATGGCTTGAAAGCAGCCCTGCAAAAATGTCAGCTGGAGCTAAAAAAGCACCACAAGAGGTATTTTTGGACCTGGCCCCTGCACATGCAAGTTCTGTTTGCTTTAGGTTTTATCCATAGGCTGAAGGGAAGAGCATGTACTATACAAGATTTGTGCATGCATAAAAATAATCTTATTACCCCAAATATGCTCTTAAAATAAGCTATTTGGACGCTTTCCTCTCCTAAGGCAACGTCTCTTTGCTCTCTGAAGCAATCACAAGGCTTCCGGTTATACTTAGCACCCTCCTTGGTTTCTGCAGTGTTCCTTGGTGAGCACGCACCCTGTTATAGTTGAAAGCAGTTGCCAGCTGTAAATGTCTTCTCCAATCCCCTCTATAAAAGAATATTAAAATCAAGGCGCTTGCTGTTATGAGTTTCTAAAACAATGGTCCTGGAGGTACCAGCTGCTCTTTCTTATCGTAACAAACTTTCTTGGCAATGCTGAGATACATCTTATAAAGTCCCTGGAGGGAACTACTGAAATCCAGCAGCGGAGGTTACAAAGCCTTGGCTTCTATCTGATCCAGAAGACTCCTGACAGGACCAGCTAACCTTGAAGGCTGGGGCTTGCTCCTTCTGTGGGTTGATAATCAGGAAGTGAAATAGAAAGATGGAGGGAGGAAGGGGGGAGAGGAGAAATGGTCAGAGAGAGGGGTGTAAAGAAAGAGTCCCTGAGGCTCTTCACATTTCTAGCTAGCTATTCAATAGTCCCACTTTGCAGCAGCTGCCCAGGCCAGACATACTGCTGGTTCCTGTAGGCACTGCTTCCCATCTGGAATACGAGGAAGGCCTTGAGCAAGGCATCCACATTTATGCCAAAGATGCTCCAAATGAACAGAGCAGGGACTGTTTGCTGTACAGACTCCAAAGAGCAGAAACAGACCTTCCAACAGGAGCCTCATCAGACTCTCTGGTCTGCTAAGGAAACATGACCACAGGGAGGAGCTCAGAGGGGCTTTGCCACAACAAAAGCTTACATGACTCAGACACCAAAGCCAACTCAAAGCATCTGGAGGGGTGCAGTTTTATGTGCAAGCTTTAGAGCTCAGTTCTAAAGGGCACGATTACCATAGCTCATCTTTCTGAATGCACACCAGACACTTTGCCTGTACTATTTGCTTCTGCCATCCATGGAAGAACCAGTAAGTAAAACATTTTATTAGGCCATAGTAATAAAAGTTAGACCATTTATGCTTTTAAATGTATATTATATTGTTTAATCTCCACAATGAACCAGTGGGGTATCACTGCATTCATTTAGTAGGTGAGTAACTTAAAGACATTAAGTGAATACCAATGCCTGCTCTTAACTCCCAGGCTTTACTACGAGTTCTCAAAATATTTGGGATCATTTCTCTAGCAGGTCCACATGATCCTCATGCAAAATGAACCAGAGTCTGCCACTGTAGCATTCAGAATTCAGAATGAAGGATATGCAGAGAGTAAATGCCCGAGGTGGGGTTTGAACCCAGATGGGAAAGCTCTGATGTGTATAGTTTTAGCCCTGTTATCTTCCCTCTTCAATTTTCCCTTTCTCTGACTTTCTGGAGTAGCAGCTGCATCTTCACCCTCAAACAAATGAGCCATGCCAAACGCCTAGGAAAAAAGAACCTACACAACACACCTTGAGGTCCAGGGCTTGAATGAATACTTTATGAGTACTGTGTGTTGAAATGAAACCTACATTGTTCTAAATCACACAAACAAATGGCCTTTCAAAGATCCAGGGTCTCAGGGTTGGAGGGTCTGAAGGAAGTACCTCATCTTCTGAAGGCTATTGTCAGACTCAGTCTATTTTGCATGCGGATCACATTGGGCCCACCCAGAGAAATGGTCTGAAGTATTTCTGAGAGCTTCTAATAATGTTTGGAAATTAAAAGAATGTGTTTGTGTTCACGTCCAGCTGGAGCTCTAAAATGAAATCACAGAAAGTATATGCACAAAGAAAGAAGGCTGTGGAAATCAGGATGAAGAAAAGTCACTGGAGGACAGACAACTCGGAGGAGAAAAATCAAAACTCAGCTGCCTGGAGAGGCATGACTAATGACAAACCGGGTGCTCTGTGCCATGCAGCTCTGAACATCTTTGGATTCTGAGGTAGCAGATCCCTCTGAATACTAGGGCAGGGAGTGAGGCTGGAAACAACAGGCTAGGTGAAGGCTTCATCTTGAGAATAATGATTGCTCAGGCCATCCTTTCTCCAGCCCCATGCTTCAGAGGGCCGACCTTCTTCTACCCATTACAGGGAAACTAGCCCAACATTTCAGGCTTAGAGACACACGTTTCAATGAAACGTAGATCATTGCATCCAAGTCTAAATACCGAGTAAAGAAAGCCCAAGCCCTTCCACCGTGCTCTCCCAGAAGAATGATGAGTTCTTAGGAGACAAAGACCACCAACAAAGAAAAAACCTATGTAAAGTGACCTTTCGGTGCCTTTCAGACCCTCAGCAGAAAAGCAGAGCTCTGACTCATTAGGTTTATTGGAAGTTTAACCTTTTTGTTCCAGAAGAATTTGACTTACCCAAACAAGGTGGCAGATCATATATATTTATATACAAAAATTATATAAACTGTATATTTACCATATATCCTCTACCCAGATTCCTCAAATGTAGCAAACCAATGAAATAGCACTGCCACAAAACTATTAATTTATAGTCCTCAGTCAAGCAACCGACTTTCCTTTCCTCATCCGGGATTAATCCAGGCTCATGAACTGCATTTATCTGTCACATCCTCTTAGCTTTCCTTTAGGACAGATTTTCATTATTACTTTGTATTGAATGACTCTGATACCGTAAAAAGACTATTAGTCAATTACGTTGGAGGCTGTTCCTTCCTATTGCACCACGCCAGGAAGCACAGCTTATCCATACGTCTTAGCACCGCTGAGGTTAACGTTGATCATTTAAGGAAAGGAATACCAGCCAGGCTTCCCCCCAACCCCCTCCACTCTAAGGTTGCATTTGATATGAACATCTATTATAGAAAGTAAAGTACAATATTTTCCACTCATGTTTGATTCATGAATTGTAGCCATCCACGGATGCATCTGATCTTATCACAGTTACTACCAGGGTAATCGCCAAACGGTGGTTGGTTTTCTCCACTACTCATTCCGAGTTTTAAATGCAGACTCTACAGTGAGAGTATACTTATTTTTTTATTCATATTAGTATGGACTCTTGGATCGATATTTTAGTTTATGGAATATACTCTATTGTATTTTTTTGTTGACTAATTTTATCCTAAATTTCACCAGAGAAGGCTTTTTAAAGTAAGTTCCCCCCTTTTGACATGTATTCCCAATTGTTTGAGGACTCTCTTACTTCCTGGTACCATAACCTATTTCAAGATCACACTGTAAGTTTTTAAAGCCATAGCCTTTAATAATCTGTTTCTGCAAGAAATCCTTTTTATAGTCTTTTAAACAAACAAACAAACACCTGAGGGATGATACTTAAAACCTACAAAGCAAACCCACAACAGATTAAAAAACAAACAAACAAACAAACTCAAAAACAAAATTAAAAAAAACATACCCAACTAAACAAGATTGGAATGTTATTTAAAACAAGCAGATGATAATAATAACGGGGTCTTGGGAATGGGAAATATAATGTATAGTTTTTAAAGTTTAACAAAACTGTTGGAAAGTCAAAGAGAGAAAGACTTCAGAAAGCAGCAAGAGAATTTCTTCTTTTTCTTTTACTGTACAATTCATTCTGGAAGCCATTAATGGGGTCTAAGAAAAGTTCCTCACTGTGTGGAGCTTAGAGGAGGGTCCTTGGTAGCTCAAAGCAGTAACTGAAGCTTGTGAGGAATAGAGGTTTGGGACTGTAAGGGTGCCCCCTGCAGGAGGGTTGCAGTATAGGAGAGTAGCACGCAAGACAGTAGGAGACTCTGAGCACAGGAGGAAGATACTTCCACAGCCAAATGATCAAAGTAATAATAGTAAAAAAGAAAATTAAAAAGATGTCCTATACCACACAGTGGGAGACAATATGAAGCCCATGGCGGCTCTCCTCTGATACTCTTTCTTTGAAAGATCGACGATCTGAAGCTAATTGAGAAGACATCAGAGGGAAAAAAATCTACAAAGTAACTAACTTGTACTGTCAAATCTTTCAAGGTCTTAAAGGAAAGACTACATTGAGGGAAACTGGGGAGAAGTTAAGACTATGACACAGCAATCGGAACTGTGTCTTTTTGCTTTGGAAGAAGTTATTAAAGAAAGTGGAAAAACTTGACAAGTTTAACACTTTGACCTGAGTGATACAGCAGTGTTAATCTGATTTTTATGGTTTTCTAGTGTTTTATGGGCAAAGGTACTCATTTGTAGAAAGTATACACCTCAGCGTTCAGATACCACAATTTATCGTGTTTACATTTGTTTGCAAATGGTCCCTAGAAACTTCTTTCTCTTACACCTATTTTTCTGTAAATCTTTGTTTTAAATTTTTAAAAATTGATTGACAAGGGGCTGGGAAGATGCTCAGTGGTTAACAGTCTGTGTTGTTTTGGGGGAGTTCCCAGCATCCCAGTTGGTGACTCTCACCCACCTGTAACCCCACTTCTAGGGGATCTAATGGGCACCTGCACTCATGCACACTCCCCCACACAGCCACATACACTTAATTAAAACACTTTTAAAATTAATCAGAAATAGATTAAGACAGTGAAATTATGAAGGAAAAGATCTTAAGTAAGTTAGAGGTTAGTCCAGGAAATCCAATGTCTAAAAATTATTATCTTTGAAATGTCAAAAGAGAGCCATGAAGGAGGCATGACCATCAAGGGGTCTCGATTACCATAGGACACGGTAAAGATGAAAAAGCCCACTAAAACACCCAGTGGAACACATGAAAGAGACCAAATGACAAGCACCAGACATAAAAGAAGACTTGGAGTGTCTGAAAAGGTTTTCTAAAAAGCCTTGTTCTCCTTACAAAAAAATTTTTTTTGGTTGACCACTCCTCTCTGCCAAGCCCTGACTCAATAATATTCCTTTTATCAGACGGTGACAGAAATGTTCAGAAAGAGGCACACATCAATCCAAAAGGGGTTTTCAATCAAACCTTGCCATTTTCTGCTCAAGATAATGTTAAATTGTAACCAGATCATGTCCAACTTAGTTTCCCAGAGCTTGTCCTCAATGGCCTTACTTCGTGAATGGTATCAGGAGTCAGGGCAGAGATTCCAGCCCCGCCCGCCATTTGTCTTGGGATGGCAGAAGGAAGGATGTTTTTGTAAAGATACGATCCATGGGCACCAGCTCACTGCCCAACCTCTCTTCAAGTAATAGTTTTGTTTGCACTCAAAGGTGTTTAACAGGGATGTCTGAAATGGAAACCTTCTCTCTGTTATGTGGGACCCCAGAAGTACATCTCCTCTAGTTTCTAATAGCATTGTGCAAGGGATGGATGATGTGAGGACACAGGTGAGTCCTACAGGAGAAAGCTCTGTGCATTCCCACTCCTGTTCAGATTGGCCTCCATTCTGTCGTCTACCTAGATGTTTCTTGATACTAATGTCTCCCAGTTTCCAAGACTGGTGGTCTCTAAGTCCACACGTTCCCATGTGATGGGAGCCATCTTAAATTCCCATTGCACATAAAGAGGAAGGAAAGGTAGCTATGATTCTGAACTCACAGCACAGAGGACACCTTGGAAAGGCCTGTACACTTCTGTCTGTCCTCGGAATGAGCTTTATAGAGTAGCTGTATATTACCTTCATGTAAGTTAGGAAGATGAGCCCTTGCCCTCCAAGCAGATGGCTCCAGGCCGACGGTGCCAATGCGGTCCTTCTTCTAGGCACAGTCAAAATGGTTAGATGAACATTAACAGCATCCATCTCCAATTTGTACTCTTTCCACCCAGTACCAGAGTGTCCTGAGTCAAAAAGTGTCTAACATTCACAATGACACTAAACATTGGGCCTACCCTAGTGCTCAGCTGGTGATGGAAGCCAGCCAGGTAGCTTCTTCCCTGGGCCCTCACATCCAGACTCTACACCACTACCAAAATGAGCCACACCCACTCTCAGATATCCTGGTGTTGTCCTGTGTTATGGAGCCTCTGCAGTTTTGGATCTGTAGGACTGCCCCTTCACACACTCCAGCAGTTCATCAATAGGGTGGATGTTGGGGTGGACCAACTCAAAGCCCTGGATCTGGGCCTGAGAGGTATCTGAGTTGGCCAAACTGCTAGCTCTCCCACTCTCACGCCCTTGGGGCTGGCTCACATGAAACACACCCCCACCCCAATCAGGGCCAGCCCTACCCTGCTGCCCAGGTGAGATGCAGGGCCCACTCTACCAAGTGTTGCAACTGATAAGGGATATGGCCAGTTTTTCCATTCTCATGACCCCAGGGCCAGCTCTCCTGCCTGCAGTAGATGGCAAGGGATGAGGGAGGGAAGGAAGGTATCTCTCTCTAATCCATGTCACCACAAAACAAAGGAGTGGAAGGCCCAGCTCCCTCCACCCCCGCCCTTCCTGAGTACTGCAGCTGGCCAGGGGTTAGTCAGCTTTCACACCCCCCAGGGCTAGCTCTCCCACAATGCCCAGGTGAACGGTGGAGTCAGTTATGCACAACCCTCAGACATCAATACACCCTCAGATGGCAGCACAGACCAGGGACATCTGCATGGCCTTTGGTGGTAACAGGTCCCTGTTGTTGAGGGGCCATGAACCTAGATGTGGGTCCGGGTGGCAGCACAAGCCAGGACCCCACCAAGGTCCCAGGTGGGGTCAATCAGCTACTCACATCAGGCTGTTCCTCACTGCCCTCGAGTCTCCAGTTCTGCCTCTCTCCATTGTGCACACATCCTTCTGATTTCTGTTTCTCTTCCATTTCTCCACCACTTACTTGCTCCTCTTAGTGGCACCAGGGGTCTCTGAGTGTCTGGGGTCCTCTGTTTCAGGCTTACTCCCATCTGGGGCCCAGAGGCCCATGCAGAGTTCTCCTAGTCTCTGGTTTGCGCCCCTGCTCTGGGAGAACTCTAGGGCTGGATGGCGTTGGACTGTTGGTCATCTCAGGCTTGCGTTTCTCAGGGAATGTTAGGCCATCGATCATTCAGATGTTCACAGGTCAGAACACTGAGCATAGACATGACCTCTTTCCTCTCTGCCACCTACTCATGTACATGTGACACTGCAGCCATATCTGCAATGCCTCTAGAAGCAAGATTAATTTTTCTAGTTTTTAATTATTTAAATTATTATTTACTTTACATCCAGATCTCAGCTTCCCCTCCCTCCTTTCCTCTCAGTCCCTCTCTCTCCTCTCCCCTCCCCAACACCCAGCCCTCCTCCCCTTCTCAGAAAAGAGGAGGCCCCCCTTGGATGTCAACCAGCCTTGGCATATCAAGTTGCAGGAAGACCAGGAGCATCTTCTATTGAGGCTAGAGATGAGGCAGCCCAGTTAGGGGGAAGAAATCCAAATACAACCAATATAGTCAGAGACAGACCCTGCTCCCACTTTAGGAGTCCCACATGAAGACCCAGCTGCACAACTGTTACATATGTCACCGTTCCCCTCTTCCACAGGATTCCCTAACGCTCCACTTAAGTTTGGCTGTGGATCTCTGCATCAGTTTCCATTAGATGCTAAGTAAAGCCTCTGATGACAGCTAGGCTAGGTGCCTGTCTGTAAGTATTGGAAGAATTCACTAACAGTGTCAGGACTGAGCTCCCTCTCAGGGCATAGGTGTCAAGCTGGGCCAGTCATTGGTTGGCCACTCCCTCAAATTCTACTCCATCTTTTACCCCCGCATATCTTGTACGCAGGACAAATTGTGGGTCTAAGGTTTGTGGCTGGGTTGATGCCCCAGTCCCTTCACTATAAGTCTTCCCTAGTTATAGGAGATGGCTGGTTCAGGGCCCATAATCCCCCATTGCTAGGAGTCTTAGCTAGAATCACCATCATAGATTCTTGGGAGTTTCCATTGTGTCTAAGTTTCTAGCTTATCCCAGAGATGTGCCCCTCCCCATAAGGTTGTCTCTCCCAGTACTTTCTCCCTCCATCCTTCCCCCAGTCATCCCTCCTGTTTTCATCCCCAAACTTCCCCCCCCATGGTCCCTCCCTTTTTTCACCCCCTATGTCCAATTTATTTCCCTTTCTGAGTGAGATTCAAGTGTGCCCAGCCCCCAACCCATCCCCTCAGTTTCTCCTTGTTACTTAGCTTCTTTAGGTCTGTGGTTTGCAGAATAGTTATTCTGTACTTTATGGCCAATATCCACTTATAAGTGAATACATAATACTATGTTTGTCTTTCTGGGTTGGGGTGACTGAAGTGGAAATTTAAGGGTTCTTTGGAAAGTCAGATGGTTGGATGGTATTTTGCTGAGGCAAATACATGAATAAGTGTTTTCCTGAAGAGGACAAAAGTGAAAGGATGCTTTGGTAAAGCAAGCATGTGAAAGGACACATGATGAAGAATTCTTTGCTAACAACATGCATGTATTGGTCCGCCTTACATGGTATAGTTGAGCTCCATTTGCAGGGACTCAAATAGAAAGAAACACACCAAAAATCTTCTGGTAGTATACTGCACCTTCTAACTGTTTCCTTGGACTCTGGTTGATTGGCAGAGTGACATCAGCTGAGACAGATCCTCGTGCTGAGGCAAGACAGTGGAGAAGCAAGACTCATGGACGACATGGGGAGTATAATAGCAGTCAATGGGTTGTGAGAGGGGCTTGCTGGTAGAGCTAGATCTACAATGCTTGTTCGTCTCAAGTCTTCACTGGTCTTCTCTTCTTTGAGAGAGGCATAGCTGAGAACTTTTCCTCACATTCCTGGTGATCTGAATCCCTCCTGCTGACTCATGCCAATCTGGCTGAGGCCTGGCTGTCTCTGCTAGGTTGTGCCACTGACGCTGCTATCCTGACACTATGGAACTGGACTGTTAGTATAATCATGAAGTGTTTGCAAGTGGAGCAAGCTGCCACTGCTGACCTGTGAACTGAACTGCTAGTTTCCTGACAATTCAGATGGATTTTGCTCCAAAACAACATTTCTAAACAGGTCCAATCCCCCATGTCCTTTCTCTTTTACTACCACTGGTGAGCGGTGGGCTAGAAGAGAGGTTGAACATTTAAGAACGATCATTAAAAATGGGGTTTGGGGGCTGGTGAGATGGCTCAGTGGGTAAGAGCACCCGACTGCTCTTCCGAAGGTCCGGAGTTCAAATCCCAGCAACCACATGGTGGCTCACAACCATCCGTAACGCAATCTGGCGCCCTCTTCTGGAGTGTCTGAAGACAGCTGCAGTGTACTTATATATAATAAATAAATAAATCTTTAAAAAAAAATAAAAATAAAAATGGGGTTTAAGAAAAATAAAACAACAGGTTACCTTACTCAGGATGATCTTTGAGTTCAATCCATTTGCCTACAAATTTCATGATGTCATTGCTTTTGATGGCTGAGTAATACTCCATTGTGTAAATGTACCACTTTTTTTTTTTTTATCCATTCTTTGGCTTAGGGACATCTAGTTTATTTCAAGTTTCTGGCTATTGTAAATAAAGCTGCTATGAACATAGTTGAATAAGTGTCCTTATGCTATGGTGGAGCATCTTTAGGGCATATGCCAGGAGTGGTATAGGTGTGTCTCGAGGTAGATTTATTCCCAGTTTCCTGAAAAAACACCAATTTGATTTCCAAAATGGTTGTACAAGTCTTCACTCCCAGTAGCAATGGAAAAGTGTGCCCCTTGTTCCACATCTTCACCAGCATGACCTGTCACTTGAGTTTTGTATCTTAGCCATTCTGATAGGTGTTAAGATGTGACCTCAGAGTCATTTGCATTTGCATTTCACTGATGACTAAGGACGTTGAGCATTTTATTAAGTATTTTTCAACCATTAGAGGTTTCTCTGTCAAGAAGTATCTGTTTAGAGCTGTGCCCCATTTTGAAATTGGGTTATTTGATTTTGTTGATGTCTAGTTTCTTGAGTTCTTTATATATTTTAGATATCAGAACTTTGCCAGATGTGGAGTTGGTGAAAATCTTTCCCCATTCTGTACGTTACTGTTTTGTCCCTTTGAGAGTGTCCTTTGTCTAATGGAAGCTTTTCAGTTTCATGAGGTCCCATCTATTAATTGTTGATCTTAGTGCCTGAGCTGTTGGTGTTCTGTTTAAGAACCATCATTAAAAATCGGGTTTGAAAAATAAAACAATGGGTTACCTTACTCAGGATGATCTGTGCCAATGTGCTTGTACTGGTTAGTTTTGTGTCAACTTGACACAGCTGGAGTTATCACAGAGAAAGGAGCTTCAGTTGAGGAAATGCCTCCATGAGATCCAACTGTAAGGCATTTTCTCAATTAGTGATCAAGGGGGAAAGACCCCTTGTGGGTGGGACCATCTCTGGGCTGGTAGTCTTGGTTCTATAAGAGAGCAGGCTGAGCAAGCCAGGGGAAGCAAGCCAGTAAAGAACATCCCTCCATGGCTTCTGCATCAGCTCCTGCTCCCTGACCTGCTTGAGTTCCAGTCCTGACTTCTTTCTGTGATGAACAGCAGTGTGGAAATGTGAGCGGAATAAATCCTTTCCTCCCCAACTTGCTTCTTGGTCATGATGTTTGTGCAGGAATAGAAACCCTGACTAAGACAGTGCTCAAGGTTATTCCCCACTTTCTTTTTAATTGGATATTTTATTTATTTACATTTCAAATGTAATCCCCTTTCCCAGCTTCCCCTCCGCAAACCTCCTATCCCCATTCTCTTGCTTCTTTGAGGGTGCTCCCCTACCGACCCACCCAATCTCATCTCACTGCCTACATTGGGGTATCAAGCCTTCACAGGACCAAGGGCCTCCCCTCTCATCGATGCCAGATAAGGCCATCCTCTGCTACATATGTAGCTAGAGCCATGGGTCCCTCCATGTGAACTCTTTGGTTGGTGGTTTAGTCCCTGGGAGCTCAGGGGGTTCTGGTTGGTTGATATTGTTGTTCTTCCTGTGGGTTGCAAACCCCTTCAGTGCCTTCAGTCCTTCCCCTAACTCCTCCTTCTGTCAGTCCCCATGCTCAGTCTGATGGTTGGTTTTGAGCATCCGCATCTTTATAGGTAAGGCTCTGGCAGAGCCTCTCAGGAGACAGCTGTATCAGGCTCCTGTCAGCAAGCACTTCTTGGTATCAGCAATAGTGTCTGAGTTTGGTGTCTGCAAATGGGATGGATCCCCAGGTGGGACAGTCTCTGCATGGCCTTTCCTTCAGTCTCTGCTCCACTCTTTGTCCCTGTATTTCCTTTAGACGGGAACAATTTTGGGTTAAAATTTGGAGATGTGTGGGTGGCCCCATCCCTCAACTGGGTCCATGCCTAGCCTCTCTACATGGTCTCTACAGGTTCTCTCTCCCCTTTGTTGGGTATTTCAGCTAATCTAATTCCCATTGGGTCCTGGGAGCCTCTTGCTTTCCTGGCTTCTGGGACTCTCTAGTGGCTACCCCCAGTTCCCCATCCCCCATTGCTACACACCTCTGTTCAATTTCCTGACCCCTGTCTCTTCCCATACCTGACCCTGCCCCCCTTTTCCCTCTCCTCTTCCTCTCTTCCTCCCAAGTCCCTCCCACCCTCTACCTCCCATGATTTTTTTGTTTCCCCTTCTAAGTAGGACTGAAGCACCCACACTTTGGTCTTTCTTCTTCTTGAGCTTCATATGGTCTGTGAATTGTATTGTGGGTATTCCAAGCTTTTCGCCGAATATCTACTTATCAGTGAGTACATACCATGTGTGTTCTTTTGTGACTGGATTACCTCACTCAAGATAACATTTCTAGTTCCATCCATTTGCCTGCAAATTTCATGAAGTCATTGTTTTTAATAGCTGAGTAGTACTCTATTGTGTATTTTTCTTAACTTATTTTCATTTATGTAAATCTCTTTAAGAATCTTCAATTTATTTTAGAATGGCTATTCCAGCTTTCTTCTTGAGTCTACTTGCTTGGAAACTCTTTTTCCAAGGCTTCACTCTGAGTTAATGTCTACCTTTGATGTTCAGGTATGTTTCTTGTATGCAGCCAAATGATGGATCCAGTTTTTGCAACCATTTTGATAACAGGCATCTTTTTATTAGGAGAATTGAATTCATTGATTTTGAGAGATAAAAAGATCAATAACTGTTAATTCTTGTTATTTTGATATTGGTGGTGATAGTGGTGTGTGTGTGTGTGTGTGTGTGTTACCCTTCTTTTGGTTTTGCTGGTGTGAATTCTTTTGCACTATTTGCACCATTGCAACCAGTTGGAATTATTGTAAATAAATAAATAATTTATTTCTTGTATTTTCTTGGGTGTAGTTAACAGCCTTGGGTTGGAGTTTTCCTTCTAATATCTTCTGTAAGGCTGGATTTGTAGATAGATATTGTTTACATTTGGTTTTGTTGTGAATTATCTTGTTTTCTCCATCTATGGTGATTTGAAAGCTTTATTGGGTATAATAGTCTGCTATGGTGTCTGTGGTCTCTTAGAAACTGCAAGACAGTCGACAGTGGTGTCATCTGTCTAGGTAGCAGCTTCACCACCAACGGCACGTCCATGGCTGGAGCGCTGGTGCGCAAAGCGGCGGACTATGTCCGGAGCAAGGACTTCTGGGACTACCTCATGAGTACACACTTCTGGGGCCCAGTTGCCAACTGGGGTCTCCCCATTGCTGCTATCAATGACATGAAGAAATATCCAGAGATTATCAGTGGGCAGATGACTTTGGCCCTCTGTTGCTATTCTCTGACATTCTTGAGATTTGCCTACAAGGTACAACTTGGAAACTGGCTTCTGTTTGCATGCCATGTAACAAACAAAGTAGCTCAGTTCATTCAGGGAGGATGACTTATCAACTACAAGATGAGTAAGCGGCCATCTGCGTAGCGGTACAAGGACCAGCTCTTGAAAGAGACAGTGCTCCAGCCACTGCTGCAGCCACAGATCATGTCAGCATGAATAGTCGTGCTGAGGGGAAACCCAGAATGCTATCTTTAATGACCATGCCAACATTATTGAATAGCTGAGAGTCCCTAAACCAACTCTCTGCTGCCTTATCAATGCTAAATTTTATGTCTTCATCAAGAGTAATTCAAAATAGCAACTAATTTAATAATTCTGAATGATGGTTTTATCTATAGCAATCTGTAGTAATATGCATATTATCTATTGGGATTTGTGTAATAAAAAATCCAAGGGAACAAAATTTTATAACTACAAGCGCTTAAGTACTCAAAATTCTTGACTTTTTCTTTAATGACAATAGTAAACCCTCAGTTGGTCACATGTCTACACATAATTTCCAGTGATAACAAGTATCAGTGTTATCCATATATAACTCGGATCTGTAACTTAATGGCAATAAATGGTTTAAATATTAAAAAAAAGAAAGAAACAAGAAAGAAAGAAAGAAAGAAAGAAAGAAAGAGAGAGAGAGAGAGAAAGAAAGAAAGAAAGAAAGAAAGAAAGAAAGAAAGAAAGAAAGAAAGAAAGAAAGAAAGAAAGAAAGAAAGAAAGAAATTGCAAGACAGCTGCCCAGGCCATTCTGGTTTTTTAGAGTCTCTGTTGAGAAGTCGGATATAATTCTAATAGGTGTACCTTTCCATGTTACTTGGACTTTTTCCCTTGTAACTTCCAATATTTCATTGTTGTTGTTTGTTGTGTCTGGCCAGCAGATCACAGCCTGGGTTCTAGCCTGGAAAGGCATTTTGGAAACCTGGAAAAGAAGAAGGGCTAGGCAGGCGAGAAAAGATGCAGCTAAGACAGGCATTCTGATCAAAGCTCAATTTTACTATTCCAATATGCAGTTATAAAGGAGGGGAAGGGTGGGGGGGATTCCCGCCAAATAGTCCTGGGGTCCAGTAGCAGCGTGACCATGTGTATGGCTCCAAACAGCAAAGCGGCAGGTTCTAGCAGTGGGCGTGGCAGAACGATTGAGTGGCAAGCTCCATCCAGGTGTAAACAGTGGAACCATTAAGGCTGGGGGAGGGGAGGCTACAGTTGTTCTTTACATTTAGAGTTTTGATTATTATGTGGCAGGAGGATTTTCTTTTTTGTTCCAATCTATTTGGTGTTCAAGTTCTTTCTTTAAGTTAGGGAAATTTTCTTCTATGATTTTGTTGAAAATATTTTCTGGGCCTTCAATCTCCTTCTATTCCTCTTATTCTTAGGTTTGCTGTTTTCATAGTGTCCCAAATTTGATGGATGGTTTATGTCAGAAACTTTTTAGTTTTAACATTTTCTTTGATGGAGGCACCACTTTCTTGTATTGTATCTTCTATGCCTGAGATTCTCTCTTCTATCTCTTGTATGCTGTTGGTGATGCCTGATCGCCGGGTCTGTAGTTTCTGTTCTCTTACCTTGATTTTCCATCTCCAGGACTCCCTCATTTTGTATGTAGCAGGGGCAGAGGTTGTTTGTTCGTTTACTTGCTTCTATTTCCATTTTCAGGTCTTGAACAGTTTTCTTCTTTTCCTTCACCTGTTCAGTTTTATTTTCCTGTATCTCTTTAAGGGATTTATGTATTTCCTCTTTAAAGGACTCTATCATCTTAATGATATTGAATTTAAAGTCCTTTTCTTGTGCTTCAGCTGGGTTAGAGTACCCAGGTCTTGCTGTAGTAGAATAGCTGTGTTCTGTTGATACTGTATTTTCCTGGCTCTTGTTGATTGTGTTCTTACGCTAGCCTTTAGCCATCTGGTTTTGCATATATTATAGGTTTAGATGCTGACTTCTGAGTTTAGCTTTGTTGGATGGTTGGTTTTGGGATGTGTTTCCTGTTGTTTCTGTTTCCTTTCTGTCTTCTGGTCTGGTGGCCTAGAATTCTGATGACTAGAATGTCTTCATGTTCAATAGAGTCTCTCCCCTGGGGATTTTGTTGCCTGAACAACCGCTGGGGTTTTTTGTGCTAACTTTGCCAGTGGAACCCTTAGTACCTCCATAGCCTGGGGTCCCTGGTGCCAGAGTGGCCTCCTGGAAGGCAGGTAGAGTTGTGGGTGGGACAGGGTGTGCATGGGACAGGGTGCAGTTTACAGCTGTTGGGTACACTGTAGGAGGGCTTGGCATGCCAGAATGAATTTTATGTTAGATTTTCATTTTAGAAAAATTATTATCTTCTCAGTTCAGATAAAATTCTTCCAATTAGGCCAATTAGGATTTTCCCCCCAACATTGAACTAACATTAGCTCAAGTCAACAGTTTCTCCCACGTAAGCATTCATGTATTGGAAGTCCACTCAACTTTAATTAGGCAGTTTAAGTTTTTTTTTCTTATTTTCTCTTTCAAGTATTCCAGTAGTTTTACCTGGGATTTCTTTAAGTTGGCTCACTCATGAGAACTTATTCTGGTGTGGTGACCAATGGTATCAATGGAAGAGATGGATTTTGAAAACCCCTTAACATTATCTGTTACCTTCTTAGCAATAATGGTGTGGAGAAATTCTATTCTCCAGCACTCTACCCCAACAGAGCTGTAAACCATTCTTCTCCTATGAGTTCACTCTGAGTTAAAACTTACTCTGAGATTTGGTGTCTTTTATTTCTTCCTTTACATGTGTGTATGTGGGGTGTGTGTGTGTGTGTGTTTGTGTGTGTGTGCATGGTGCACTCATACATGTGGAGTCCAGTGGACATCCTCAGCTTTTGTTCCTCAGGGTTGTTGTTGTTGTTGTTTTTTTTAAACAAAGCATCTTATTGACTGGAAATCACACGATATGATAAGCTGACTGACCAATGAGCCCCAGGGATGCACTTGTCTCTGCCTCCCTAGCACTTGGATTACCACCATGTGCCATCACATGCAGTATTTCTTTTTTTATAATTTACATAGGTTCTGGGGATAGAACTTGGGCCCTCATTCTTAAAAGGCAAGTCCTTTGGAAACGACTACTCCAGTTATTCCACCTTTACTCTTCAAGCTAAAAGACATTTGAACTAGTTCTCTAAGTGACTCGTTCAGTCAAATAAAGGGTTACTTCTGGAATCTTTAATTATTATACTAGCTTAATATTTTTTTCTAATAAATTTTCCCCCTCCAGGGAGACAGGAAGAAAGTTTTGTTTTATTTGTGCTTCTATTAATCTTTTACATGATGCCTGATACATATAAAATGCTTGATAAGTGTTCCTGGGTTATAGTAATGAAACAAATCAAATGAAGCAGTCAACACAGAGTCAAATTACAGCACTAAGCTTTAGTCCATGTATCATGGTTCACACACATCCGTAATGAAGAAAACTATCTCCCTGGGCTTTTTCTTAAGATATAAATCAGCCTCTACTTAATGCACATGGTTTCTTTGTGATACAGAATGTGAACATCACTGTTCAGGTTGAGTTCTCTGTCTTAGGAATTTACAAAGCTATGGCATGAGATGGGAAGCCAGACTATCTGTTCAGATCTTGACTCAGCTACTTATTAGACTTCACCTTGAGCAAACTTCCCTGTGCCTTTGTTTTCAAGTGTGTAAAATGGTAACAACCATGGCTGATGATCCAGATGGTTACATGATCGTTGTGCCAAGTGTTTAGCAACATTAGGCACTCAATACGAATTATAAAAGTATTATATAGCTTTAACGACATTTTTAGTGAAAGAAGTAATAATCTCAAAGTGCCATATAAGTAATTATATTATTTTTGAGAGACAATAAAAAAATCACAATACTTATATTTCTCCCCAAACATAGCAGTGTGGCTACTTGTGGGTAAGTTTCATCCATCAGCTACTATCTCAGCAGTGGGTGCCTTCCTGTGAAGCTTTGTGAAGTTTCTTGAGGTTAAAAGGTCGTTTGAAAGGCACACATTCTCAACTTCATTTGCAGCTGCATCCTGTACTCTGCTCCATCAGTGACATCAGCATTTGAGATTAGGCTCCAGGGAAACAAGCTCAGTGCAAGACCACAGAGAGAGGGAGAGAGGGGTGCTGGCTGCCTGATCAGGAAAGCACCAGCGTAGGGTGGGAAAGATCACTCTAGCTTTAGAAGACTCATCTGGGTCTGGACCCTGGGGCATCTTTTCTTAGGAAATCACTTCGAATGCAATCTACACTATGGAATGTTTTCATCTCTTGTAAAGAGACGTTTGGCATGGGGCAGTTTCCGACTGGGAGAAAGCTTCCTTGTGGCCTTAGTGCTCAGGCGTTTGGAAGTATATGACAAGAAGCTAAATTAGGGCTTGTTCTCAAGTTAAGGGTCATTTTCAGTTCAGTGGCTTGGGGTCAAGTTAGGGTTGGCAAAAGACCAAGCTAGGAAGGCATGAGGACAATCTATGGAAAGCAAGTCGGCTGTTTCTGCATGAGGTGGACTGGAAAGATTGGGAGTTCTCTTGCTAATACTAACATGGTTGTCATCTTGATCATCTTCATCCATCATGCATTTTGCAGACTCAACTCACACCAGAGGGTTAAACAGGGAAGAAATTAAGGAGTGAGGCATAGATGGGGAAGGACTGAGGATTAAAGAGTAAAATCTCTGCCTACAATTGACTGCAGCCCCGGCATTCCAAACTAGAACCCAGCTTGGAACCCAGGAAACACCTGATTTATCAACAAGAAAGCACTTGCAACACCCGCTCATTGACTTCTCTGGATCTTTGGTACGATAACAGAGGCTGAACTAGAAAGCAGACCCATTTCTCCATCTACACATTTCTCACTAGACAAGCACATTTCCAATGCCCATTACATTGCCTTGAGCTGGACAGTATCTCTCAGTAGGAAGTGAGATGCATCAAGTAGTCCTGGCTGCTTAGCTAGTGAGCCCCGGGCATCTGCTTGTTTCCACCTTGCCAGCACTGTGACCACAAGTACTTTTAAATGCCTGGCCTTTTTTTTAAGTGGGGACCTGGGGATCAAACCCAGGTCCTTGTGCTTGCATGGCAAACACTTTACCAGCTGAGCTATTTCCCAGCCCTGAGTCCTTTGTTTTGATGCAGCGCTTCCCAGAAAACTTCTAGTTATAATAGGACCACAATGGACCACACTGTCCTCTCCTCCTGGTGTTTCCGAGGACACTGGGAGAGAGGAGGCATAGGCTTCCACACTACATAGGGCAGTCATTAGGGCTCCTGCCTTTACTCAAGAGTCTCCGACAATCAGAACTGCTCTTCATTTCTTCTCTCAGCCAGTGGAACATGGGGTTAATGACTTTGTCCAACGAAACAAAATGAGAAACTCGAGTCCAATTAAAAAGATCTCAGAAACAAGTCAAGCATAAAGAGTGTTCTGGAAACTTTACAATTGAATTTTTTTCATTGACAGATGATCCTGCCATTGCTGTAGAGAGGGTAACATATCTAATTCCTATAATTCTATATCTTTAAGTGAAGTCTGCAGGCGACGCCTTGATGGAAAGGAAGATCAATGGGAGTGAAGAGAACACACTCCACTTGATTCCCCTCTCTGAATTTGGTTCCCTTTAGGCACTGTGATGATGCAACATCTCTTTTCCTCTACTGCCTGAAGCCAATTCTCTCCTACACAAATCCAAAGGGGGTCAGGGGAGGAGTCATGAAACTAGCAGCTTCACAAACAGCCAACTTCACCAGGACCTCAAACTTCTCCAAAAAGTATGAAGTTTGAGAGAGAGAGAGAAAAAAATCTTCTTTTCCTCCTGGGAATCTCACCTTTATGTTCTCTATCCTTCAAAGAAAGAGCATTAGGGCAAGGACCTGAAAGAGAGGAGGTGCAGAGAGGTCAGTGAGTTCACACACACCGGAGAATCTGATTCTGTATTAGAAAGTGCCGCATTTGAGGGCTGGAGAGATGGATCAGCAGTTAAGAGCACTGACTGCTCTTCCAGAGGTCCTGAGTTCAAATGCCAGCAACTACATGGTAGCTCACAAACATCTGTAATGAGATCTGATGCCCTCTTCTGGAGTGTCTGAAGATAGCTACAGTGTACTTATATATAATAAATAAATAGGCCAGAGAGAGTTGGGGGGTGCGGGGCAGGGGGGGTGGGGAGTGCCACATTTGCCTCATGCTTAAACCAGACACAATTTGGTTCCTCACAACCAACATCAATGTGGAAATTACTCCGCTGGTGGCATTATTTGAGGTTTGAGGCCTTCTATGTGATACGCACATCGATACACACCTAAGTAAGCCAGTGTAAAAAGAAGACAAGAGTCTTGGAATGCAAAGGTGTCCCCTGTGTCACCACGAACAAGTTAACCTCCCTGTGACTTCGCTTTCTCATCCATAAAATGGGGATAATGGACTCTGCCTCAAAACTGATAATTAGCTGAGAACCCGGAAGAAGAGGCTGCCCTCTTAGCCATGTCCTACTCCAGCCTCTCACTATCCAGTGAACATGTGTTCTCAGGCTTGGATTTCTATAAAAGCTGAGGGCAGAGCATAGAGCGGACCAGGTCAGTCCTGATCCCAAGTTCTTGATAAGGAGTCATCATCTACTCTTCCGGGGCAGCATCCACATTGTCCTCACTGCATCAAGCACCTCAAGGTGTGAAAGCCACCAATCTCTGAGATGACTTCAACCTTCCTCTCCAAGGAGACAGGACCGTTCCAGAGTATGGTTCTCCAGCGAAGGTTGGTTAAGATGTTGAACATACCACGATGAGTTTGACTTCCCATGGACAGGGAGAGGCCTCAGCACTGCAGGGAAGAACTGCACTGTGGGTCCTGTCTTGCTTTTCCCTGGCCTACTATGTTCTCCTGCTGTTGCTGTGCTACGCCAGCTTCACACAGGCATAAAGTAAGCGTCTTGCTCCAGGTATCAAACTACAGAGCTGATACTGCAGAACCCAGTGCGTTGTCACTCCTAATCCTACACCTTAGCCCCCCAGAGTCACTCTCTTTGAGTGATGATTAATTCATGTGGTCTCAATTTCGGGAATTCTTTTCTAGTCCCCCCTGCCCATTTGTTCCAATCCATTAACAGCTAAGCTGACTTGGATTTGAACAGCAGTATTTTTGACCAGCAAGTATATTGCTAGAACACCTTGAGAATTCTTTGTTACTAAAGCTCACACACACACACACACACACACACACACACACACACACACAACTCTGAAACATAAATTTATAGGATGTGAAGCTGCATCTTGTTTGCCATATAATAAAACACTTTAATGGTACTCTTAGCAAGAAGGCCTTTTTTTTTTTTTTCAGAAACACTTTTCTCTTTACTATGTAATGTAATTTTTTTTACCAACATTTTATCCATTTCTCAAAAATATTTGGCAAAACCTATTTTAACTGTTGTAAGACTAAACCTGATACCAAAAATTCCCCTGTCCCTCTGTATGTCACAAACAAGGATTTTTTTTTCATTTAGATTTATTTTATCATATATGCATGGGTGGTTTGCCTGTATGTATGTATGTGCACTACATGTGTGTCTGGTATCCACAGAGGTTAGAATAATGTGTCAGATCCCCTGGATCTGGAGTTATAGATGGTTTCGAATCAGCATGTAGGTGTTGGGACAGCTACCCTAGTTCTCTGCAAAAACATGAGCTCTTAATTTCTGAGCTCTCTTTCCAGCCACAGACAATTATTTTCTGGTTTCTTTGGGGATGCATGAATTTGTGGCTTGGAAATATAGTGTTACTCGATGCTAAAAGGTATTACACCTATAAAGATACCATCTGGACTAAACTTAAGCTGACACTGTGGAAGGTCTCACCTCAGAAGCCTCCACTGGCCGACTTGGGTCAGCATAACTATGAATGCAAAGAAAAGCAAGTCACACCCACGACTTGTTGTTGACACAACTGATGTACAACTCAAAGTGAGTCAAGAAAAAGAGGCAGGGGGGACTGGGGAGCAGGCTCCAACATGGTGAGTTTAAGAGCTCAGAAGGAGCGAGGCAGACGAGACAGTAATCACTGCCCCAAACCTCTTTGCTGATTTTCTTTAACTTCCAAGCAGCGACTTTTTTCTGGCCTTATGAACGTGGCAGATTTATCGATGTCCAGATTTCATGTCGCGTGAAGATAGCCCCAAAGAGTGCCTGTCACATGCAGAGAAATGTTGGTTTATGTATTATCCGAATGTATATGTGTGCACATGTGTGAAACAAACATGCGCACACGGAGCTGAGAGGACAACTCTGTATAGTCAGTTCTCTCCTTCCACCTTACGTGGTCGCCAAAGGGCAAACTCAGGTCATCTGAGCAAGTACCTCTACCTGTTGTACCATCTCCCTTGCCCCACCCAGAGAAATCTTTGTTTCCTAGGAGGGAATTATGTCCATGATAGAGGTCTAAAGAGAACATCCATTTTTCTAGGATTCCAGGGTGTTTGGAGCTCTATCAACATCAAAGTGAGAGTGCTACCCAAGGGCATGCTTG
The DNA here is from genome assembly GCF_978045245.1 of Mus caroli. Lineage (NCBI taxonomy): Eukaryota > Metazoa > Chordata > Mammalia > Rodentia > Muridae > Mus > Mus caroli. The sequence continues at coordinate 76,321,692 of NW_028227269.1, forward strand.
TCTCATGACCCCCAACATAGCCCACCTCCCTGGAACTGAGGTTCCTCATCACTAGTTTCCAGAATCAGCCACCGATGCCGGCTCCCTGGCTTCGTCCTCTTCCCAGGTTTCCACTAACGAAAATTTGGCGTGTCCTTCTGGAGGCTAAGCTGTAAATGTAACTTTTACTCATCAGATGTAATTGTCATCTAGGAGGCTTACTGCTGAATAGGCTCAACCTTTCTAATTCTTTCTGAATGGGTCTCATGACAGCTGGTTCAACTCAGCTGTTCTGGCTCAAAACTGTTCTCCAAGCTGACTGCTCCCTCAAACTGACTTCTCTTGGCTTCTCACTGAATTGCTCTGCTTCGAAACGTTGCCTCTGAATTTTACAAACTGACCTGCACTGACAGGAACTAAACGTAACTGAACGAGCTGCATGAGCTCAAGTGAACTGGACTGCATTTAACTGAGCTGCACCATAGTGCACTGAACTCAGCTCGACTGAACTGCCCTCCAGTCCTCACTCTCCTTACTTTGAAGACTTCATTTTACTATTTTTAAATTCAATACTTCTCTCTAAGACTGTATATATTCGTTTTCTTTCTTTTAGCATCTAGACATATTTCAAAACATTTTAATTTATTTTTCTTCCTCATTCCTTCATAGACTATTTTCTATGCACATTTATTTATTTCTCTTTTACCACCTCCAAACTTAATGTTTATTTTCATACCTAAGTTTCTATAAACTCTATCTTTTGGGGATTGCTAGTTCCAAGCATATTGTACTAGTTTTGAGGGTTTATTGTTTGCTTGTTTTGACTGGTTTGGTTTTGTTTTCAGCCACCATGGTAACCAGAGGGTCGCTATGAACTTCTCAGTCTGGACCTGCCTTCTGTTGTCTGCATGCCAGAAGAGGGCACAAGATCCCAGTATATATATGGTTGCTGGGAATTAAGCTCAGGACCTCTGGAAGAACAGACAGTGCTCTTAACCACTGAGCCATCTTTCTAGCACCATGGGAAACTACTTGCATTTTTATGACCTCCATGTTCTTCCTCTTACAATTAGATCAAAAACCTTTTCAACATACATTTTTTAGTTTGTTACTCTGCTTATGAGTAAGATGATCCATTCTAAAATATTTTTTTCTCTCTGTATAATAAGTTCAGTAGGCGAATGAGTAGAAAGTATGATAACTAAAATACAGTCAAGTTTGGGAAGAGTTTTGGGCCCGAACAACTGAGTTGAACCAGCCAACCAGAGTTCAGAAAGAACTAGAAAAGGTGAGCTTATCCAGCAGTAACCTCTGAGATGACATTCTCAGATTGCACCTGGTGAATAAAAGTCACATTTATATCTGGAACCCCACTTTGGGTACCAAGATTGGTGGGACTATCTTGGACACCCAGCAGTATAAATAATGGCATGGAGGCTTTTAAACATTTTTATGCTTAGGCCTTTTGCTTAGGCAGTATCCCATCTACTCTAAACTTAACCCAACTAACTAGTCTAGAATCCTGTTAAAATACAAGATCTTAAACATTTTAAAGAATCAATAGCAATTTATTGAATGTGCTCACCCTATGTGAGACAAATGTTAAATATCTGAGCTACCCAAAGCAGGATTATCCTCCAAGGCTGGAAAGATTTAACCGCAGCTGTGCTGGAAGCTAGTTCTCAATTGCAATGGCTGACATGGTGGTGAGAAGAAGCTGCAGTCATGGGAAATTGTAGTAGGTTGAAAGCTGTTAATGTCATGAAAAATCAATTGTTAGGTAAAGGATAATTTGCTGATTTATGACAGTAAATGCGATTTGATGACTCTATTATTATACAATGTACTTTATTAGTTAAATGCTGAGATAAAGTAGAAAAACAAGGAAAAGATCTATGTCATTCAAAAAGATTATGCAAATCCCCAAAGAGACTTTTCCTGACTCCCTGCATGGGCTAACATCTGCCATATACAGAGCTATATCAAATCCAGGTGTGAAGCAAGGACTAATTGAAAATTTAGCTTTCAAAAATGTAAATATGGCATATAGAAAAGTTCTTAGACCTTTAAAAGCTCAATCAGCACCCATGGATGAATGGATTAGAACTACTGCTGATATTAACCCTAATGACTATGTAATTGGACAAGCAATGATCAATAATTCTAGATATCAAAATGTCCATTGTTTTGACTGACAGAGGCGAGCAAACGGAGAAGACCAGAACAGAGAGGTAGAGGTAACCACATGGTAAGATGTAAGCTAGTTAGTTAACTTAAGTTTAGAGTAGATGAGAGACTGCCCAAGCTAAAGGCCTAAGTATAAAAATATTAAAAAGCCTCTGTATCATTATTTATATTGCTGAGGGCTCTAAGATAATCCTGCCCTACTAAGTTTAGTTACTGCTTCATCAAGCTATGGGAGCCATTTTTATAATCTGACTGAGAAAGTAAAATAGATCAAAACAAAACTAACCCCCTCCCTACCAATATAATTGCATGGTTCTGGTTCCCTCAATTCCCAAACCATCGTTTGATTTTTAAAAGTCTGCTCTTAATCCTTTTTCCTATTCTTACCTTCATCACCTCTTTTCAAAAATCTTCCTTCATAAGTGCCATGTTTTACATCTCTATCTTTTAGTTCATTTCTTGCATTTCAGACTCGGGGCTTCCCTTCCCCTGGGCTGCTCCCCTCACTTGGGTGGTTTTGGGATCACTGTTGATCCTTAAAGGAGCCTCCAGATACGAGGCTTGTTTCCTAGGCTCTCTGGTAGTCTGCTGTTGCCTTTCTTTTCTATTGTTCTTGTTTGGGGTGCCAGGGGTTAAACCCAGAGCCTTGCACGTGTAAACTATACCATCTACCATCTGCTTGCACTCCAAGATCTTACTATATTTTTCCATTTAAAAATTTATTTATTAATCCTACTTCATTTTTAACAAAAAAAGCAATTTCAGTTGTCTCCCACCCCTACACACAATAAAAACTAATACATATTCTGTATCTAAAGTGAGTACTACCTTTGGTACTTTTATGGGGATTCAAGATTGAAGAGAATTCTGAATGTGCCATGCAAAATATGAGCCTACTGTCACATACCAACAGAAGCAAATTTATGTGAATCTATGAATCTTAAAACAATGTATAATGTGTATGAGGATCTGATTCTAGAAGGGCTTCTGGTTTGAAATATGGAGATTTTGATGCCAGGTGTCCATAAACTACAGTCCTACTGAAAAATACATTTATTGAAAGTTTTATATAAAAAAAGACATGAACCATATTCTGAGGACATCTAATAACCCAAGTAAGTCCTTAGACATTGTATGTCCTATAATAGGGTGTTCTTGTGGTTAGAGTTCATGAATATGTAAACAACTTCTAGTATATTCCTTTCTTTTTATAAAATTGCTTGTAAGGTTGTTCATTTTATGAATGTAATAGAGGTTCACTTTTGAAACTGTCTACCAAGAGTTTCCTACTTGTTGAGCTCCTGTTCACAGTGGTTGCAGAAGTGTCCTTGTTGGTCGCCTTGCATTTACAGATAGTTTTTAAAATAAAATCATTCCAAAACATAATTTCTCTTTAGATTTTCCAGTGTCTTTACTTAAATGTATCACTAAGCACAATGTGGCTACTGGTCCCATCACCTACTGTCACCAAGGTTAGCAATACCATCTACTGACAGATGAAAACCTGTTGGGTCTCCTGGTACTCCACATCTCTGTGGTGTTGACACTGGGGAACATTTTCTGGTCTGTGAATAGTGTCTGTTGTTCTCATTTTCTCATTCACTGGCTACTCTGCTGTCAATGTTTTCATAGGCTTCTCTTCAGTTTTCCTATGAATCTTCCCAAAGCTGGACCATTTCACAGTCTTCTACATCTCTCCAACTAAGTATGCCTTTGCCTATGATTGACACACCTATCTCACTGGAAGCTATCACCTTACTACTGACTTCACATACCATTCCCTGTAAAAGCAGCCACTTCATTCACTGTTCCCATCTTAGAATACCATCACCTACTTCTACCTTACCTTGGGGAGTCTTGCAAGGTTCTTTCACTCTCATGAGATCAGGCACAGACCCATCCTGGTTCTGCCTTCAAGACGGTCTTTGTTGACTGTATCTCTCCTTGATGTTCCTTGTGCTCTCCTCACTGAGCTATCTGCTTTCTTCCTCCTTTTATTGTTTCTCCTCCCATGACTACTAAGACAACCAGAAAACTACACCATATCTCACTTTTTACCAGAACAATCCAATGCTTTACATGCCCTATAAGGTATACTGACCTGTGGGAAGCCAAATGTGCTGTTGGCAGTTGGCTACTGCTGGCCACCACGCATACATAGGCAGTAAAGGTTCTTTTGCCAAGATGAGATTTTGAGAATTAACCAAAATTAACCAATCAGATGAGAGAGAAGTTAACCAATCAGATGAGAGAGAAGTTAACCAATCAGATGTAGGCATGCAAATGAGGTCATAAGCACAACCCAAGCACAACCAATCCGGGTGTGAGACACGCCTCTCCTAAGCCTATATAAGCAGCAATAGTTCTGGGCTTGGGGTCTCTTCGCCTCTGCAATCAAGCTCTCCCAATACACGTGTGCAGAAGGATCCTGTTGCAGCGTCATTCTTGCTGGCGAGTCAGGCGCATACAAGACTGACCAGACCCTGTGATCTGTCCTTACTGATATACCCTATGCTCTCTCTTTCCTGCCTTTCATCAGACAGGAGTAATTAGAAACTATGCTTATTTGCATAAACACACAAGCCTTCCCAGGTCTCATCACTCTCATGTTTACTGTCTTCTTTTTCAGAGATGCCCTCAACCTGCCGGTCCCCCTCACAACCCCCTTCTCTTTAAATCTTAGTCATGTCCTGCCTCCTTAGAAACTGTCTCCATGGATCTCCTGCACAGTCTCAGGTCTTCTTCACCCATGTTTTCAGTGTAACTGATATATGATAATATATCATATTTTTTAAAAATATGATATATTTTTTTAAAAAATAGAAATTCAACAACGGATTGCTGATAGCTAAATGTCATTGCATGCCAGAAAGAGATTAAGAACTTTTCATTCTCAGCTTTGGCACCATGAACATTGTGTGTGTGTGTGTGTGTGTGTGTGTGTGCATGTGTGTGTGTGTATGTGCCTGAATGTTTTGTATACATCGTATGTATATCTGATGCCTGTGGAGGCCAGAAAAGAGTACTAGATTTCCTGAAACTGGAGTTATAGACAGTTGTGAGCCACCATCTGGGTGCTAAGAAACTGAACCCAGGGGATTCTTTCTATGAAAGAGCAGCAAGTGTCTGTAGCCACTGAGCCATCTCTCCAGCCACATCCTCCTCACTGTGAAGTTTTTGGCTTGATGACTCTTGCTGTGGTACCCTGTTTTTGGTTTTTGGTTTTGGGGTTTTGTTTTGTTTTGTTTTGTTTTGTTTTGTTTTGTTTTGTTTTGTTTTGTTTTGTTTTGTTTTGAGACAGGGTTTCTCTGTGTAGCCCTGGCTGTCCTGGAACTTATTCTGTAGACCAGGCTGGCCTTGAACTCAGAAATCCGCCTGCCTCTGCCTCCCAGGTGCTGGGATTACAGGTGTGCACCACCACGCCCGGCAATACCCTGCTTTTTTATACTCATCAGATGTTTAAAGGGTAAAGAGTCATCCAGGACCCACTAGGCACCATAAATATTTTACCCTACAACAGTGCTATCAAAATTATCTCTCTATGTTGCCAAATGTCCCCTGGTGGATAAAACCACCCCAGTGGAGAAACACTGGTTCTTCAAGATTTCAAGAAAAAACACTCAGTGGGTGCTCACAGCAACATACAATAAAAATATAACAAAACTTTGAGTATCCATGAGGCCTGGGACAAGATCTAATTTCACTGCTCTGTATAGAAAAGCTTGGTTCTGCCTTTTGTCCTTGCCCAAGCTGCCGTTCCATGTTATAGAACTGGAATGTTGTGGACAGCCTCCTAGGATTGTGGCAGGGACTGCTTCTGCTTCCGCTTCAGCTTCCACTTCTGCACCTATTCTAATAATCATTCCCATGTAAAGTATTGTTTTAAACTCCCAGAGACTATTCTTCTACTGGACTGTGCATGGACACATGAGTTCAGATCAAAACACTGCAATATCACTGAGTCTGAACTTTCAAATCTGGGCAATTCTGAATTATTCATTCCACAAATATTCACTAAGGGTCTTCCATGTGAGGCACCAAGACATACACCACAGAGACATAGAGACATAGGGATGGAACAGGGCCAGCTTTTATGACCAGGCAGATGTGCTCTGTGCTTCATCATCACACCAGCCAGCACCAGACAAAACAGCCCTGCATGTTCACAATATCCAAGAGAGCTAGAAATTGAGCTGTAGGATCCCATTTAGGTATATTATCTTGGGTGATTGCAATTTCTCAGTGAAAAGGACACAGACATTTATTTAGCCTGAACCATGTGCCAACTTCTCTTCCCAGTTTCATTTAAGACTGTGAAGAACATATTATTACTGCTTTTTTTTTTTTTTTTAAAACTGATGAGGACATTGAAACCCATAAAGAACACAATGTTCCAAATGTGACAGGGTAAGTGGAAAAACTGAATTTGAGTCCATGCTGGCTTCTTTCCTCAACTGTTGGCTGTCAGGATATGCAGATAAAGATGTATTTAGAAGTGACTGGAAGACAGTAGAGTTACAGCACATCTCAGTCCTTCCTTCTAGGCTGAGATAGGAGATGAAGAGATGCTAATCTCCTGTCTGAATCCTTCATCCAGGGAGCTGTCATATGGCTATCATGGTGACCTGTTCCTGCACTATGGTGGATTTCTAGGGCTAAACCAGTAGGATCCAGTTCTGGACTCAGTAGTAAAGCAGAATTCCTGCTCACACAATAAGGATGGTTGCTATGGTCTCCAGATAGTTGGAGCCCTGATCTTCCTTACCTTCTACATCCACCAAGAATACAGAATATCTGAGCAATTCAAGGGTAAACACCAAATAGCAGAAGCAGGCAGGTACCATTGAGTGCAATACGAATAGTGCCCAAGGCCAGATTAATACACACCTTGCCCATAGTCATCCCTGAGAAGTGTTATAGCATTGCAGTCCTATAATTTATGTTACACTATGTTAATATCTTTGGAATACAGAAAAGAGTGGATTGACAAGTTCACTTAGAGAAAATCAATTGAATTCCATTGACAGATTAGATTCGTGGTCCATTTGGAGCATGTGCATGGGGTGTTAAGGAGCACTGAACCCCTCCTATGGTGAGTTTTACAAGCCTCATCAATTTCTGTCCAACAAAACACTTTCATCTGTGTTATTAATTTAAAATTCCAGAATTTGATGAGTTAGATCATTTCTAAACTCTTGGACAACTTGGCCAGCACAACTTGGCCAGCACATCTTTAATTTAATTAATGTGAGTAAAGGAGGCTCAGTGAGCTGCCAAGATGGGCTGCTCAGTTATAATACTTGTGGGGGGGAGGCTTTTATGGGCATCAATTGGCAGCACCCACATCGGCAGTGTCCTGAAAAGAGGGTGATGTAAGTGGTCCTGACATCCTTGTGAAAGATCCTTATAACTATCTCAGCCCCATGCCATCACATACTTAATAAAACATTTCTTATTCAGATCCTATACACATTGAGTCCATAAGAGCTGGGAGGATTTAAGAAGACCAACCTGCATATCTATTTTTAGCCCTCATAATATAAAGTCTGAGAAGTCACTGAAATTAAAGTGTCCAGTCCTGGAGTTCACTTATAAAGAACATGCTGGTGAACTTAGTAGGTGATAGTATTTGGTGTATAGTAGAAAAAAGACATAGTATACAGAGGTCAATGCAGTGTCCTTGGGTCCTTCCTCCCCTTCTCTGCTCTCACAAGGCTGTAATTTTCAGTTAGTGAGTTTCTAGTGCCTACACATTCTAGTGTCCGAAGACAAATATCTTCTTGGGCTCTTTGTCTCATACCCATCATGCTCGAGTTTTATGAGGATTAGAGAGACCAATGAGAGAAAGCAAGCTTGAAAGAAGCAGTAACAGCTGTTGAGAGATGGTTCACTGCTCAGAATAAGGCTTGAGCCATGCTGAGCTACATCCAATGCCAAGGTCATCTGGAGTGGATGCACTTAGCTCTCACCACCATGTAGACACTCAGTCCTAAGGCATTGCTTTCTCTGCTCATACCTTGTTCATTTCCTTTTTCATTTTAGAACCACCCCCCCCCCACACACACACATACTAAATGTCCAAGTTCTAAGCCTTTCATTTCCCTAAATGTTTGCACTAGTAATTCTCTTTCTTCTTCATCATTGGCTTTTCTCTTGGATCATCCCCATGAGCATGCAAGTATTATTTCTCTCATCTTTTCACCTTTTAAGTATACAATGTCATTTGTACTTCACTCTCTCCCTCATTCTTGGTCCATTTTCTATCAAACTCTTAGAAAGTACTTTATGTAGGAGTCAATCTCTGCCCCCATTGACTTTTAACCTCTTCAAATCGAGTTCTTGCTCCCCAAATTGCTCTCACTGCTTTTCTTCATTACCTCTGTTCCTAAGGCCAATGATCAAATGTCAGGTCTGACCTAACTTCATCTCCCAGCAGCATTTGGTGAGACCAGTTGTACATTCCGCCCCCATTCACAATCCTCCATTGACTTTCAGGCTGGTCTGCTTTCTCTGTCTCCTCTTCTAAACTTTCTTTGTTCTTGACTACCCAGCCCCTTCATCTGTACTCATTCCCTTGATGATCTCATCCAGTATTGTGTCTGCAGCCCAGACCTCCCTCCCTGGCTGTAGATCCAGTTAGTTGTCCACTGCCTATTACAAACTGCCATCTAACATGTCCAAAACCTACTTCCTGATTCCCAGATGTTTCAAGGGCCTCCATTCCTAGCTCAGTTGATAACAACTTTATCTTTCCAGCTGCCCAAGTCAAAAACTTTGAATTCATTATTGACTCCAGTGTTTTTCTCACATTCCCTACACACCATATGTCTGGAAATTCTGTGTTTCAAAATATAACCATAATTTGTCTGCTCATTTTACTACCTTCACATTGGACTAAACTGCTGTTCTCTCTTCTCTCTCTCTCTCTCTCTCTCTCTCTCTCTCTCTCTCTCTCTCTCTCTCTCTCTCTCTCTCCTTCTTCTCTCTGTGGCCTCTCTAATTTATTTCCCAGAGAAACCTTTTTAAAAACATGACAAAATGATTTAATATCTGAAATTCTGTTAATGTAATGCATTACATTAGCAGAATAAAGATAAAGACCACATAATCTCAATGGATGATAAAACTCCATCCAATAAAAATTTTTTTTTAAAAACCAACAATACTTGGTTAAAAAAATTAAAACATTTTTAGTAAAATAAAAAAGAAGCATATTAAAACTATATTTGAAAGACATCAATGGGAGGGGAGGTCCTTGGTCCTATGGAGGCTTGATGCCCTAGGGTAGGGGGATGCTAGAGCAGTGAGATGGGAGTGTTTGAGTGGGTGGAGGAGCACCATCATAGAGGCAAAAGGTGGCAGGAGAGGGGGGATGGGATGGGGGCTTGTAGAGGGGTAACCAGGAAGGGGATATCATTTGAAATGTAAATGAATAAATGATTAATAAAAAAGGAAAAACACAGGTTATCTACAAAAGTGAAGAAACATAAAGAATACATAACATGATACTCAAATATACACTGCTGGATTCTTTCTCCCCTAGTTTAAGTCAGGAGCAAGATAATAACACTCATTATTATGCTTCTTTTGAATATGGTACTAGAGGTCCAACAAGATAACATGAAGGAGAAAGCTTAAAGATTAGTAAGAAATATGTAAAGCACTTCCACTCAAAAATTCTATAATAATATATGTTGAATTCTCACCCAAAGGATCTACAGACTATTAGAACAGGTTGACTGAGCAAGGACTCAGATACCATATGAATATAAAAAGTTATTTTTCTGTTTCTATACATTTACAGCAATCTCAAATTAAGGAACTACTAGTGTAAATTAGTTGATAGAGTGCTTATCATACACACAGCCCTGGTCTTGAGCTCCAATACCTTGTAATCTGGGGATGGTAGATTATGCCTATCATTCCCTCAGGGTGTGCTGCCAGGTGGATCAGAAATTCAAGGTCATCTTCACTTACACACTGAGTTCAAGGTCAGTCTAGGCTACTTGAGATCCCATCTTAAATAAGTTCAAGTTAAATGAAAAAGTTATGATTTACAATAATATAAAATCATCAAAAGTCTAATAAAATCTATGAATGTCTTCTACATGAAAATCTGTAAATTGCTGGAAAAGATTAAAGACCCAAATAAATGGGGAAATATGTACATTGATAGAAGGTCCAATGCTAAATGTTAATTTTTGCTAAATTGAACTATAAGTTCAGTTCTCTAATAAAAATCAAAGAAATAATTTTTCTAGCAATTGACAAAGTAGTTCTAAAATTTATAAATATATAAAGACTCTTGCATAATCAAAACAGCATTGAAGAAGAATAACCAACTTGGAGGACTTCATGTTACCAAATTTCAAGAAAATGTATAGCTGCTATGGCAGTTAGGGCAGTATGACGTGGGCACACCTGCAGACAAGTGGGTCAGTAAAGCAAAGCTGAGAGACCTGCACATGTGTGGAGGGAAGGCAGAGGGAGAGAAAGAGAGAAAACACAGAATTCGAGGATGAAAAAAAAATTTCAAGCCAGCAAGGCAGGCAACATGGCTCAGCAAGTGAAGGAACTTGTTGATAAGACTGATGACCAGCATTTAATCCCCAGAAGCTAAATGGTGCAAGGAAAGAACCAACTTCCAAACATCCTCTGATTTCTACATGCATACAATCACACACACAAACCACACACACACACACACACACACACACACACACACACACACACACACACACACTAAATAAGTAAATAGAATGCAATAAAGCTTTAAAAATGTATTCTTTTAAAAGGCTATAAATAAACCATAACTGCAAGAAATATCTACAACACAAACATTTTGCAAAGATTTAGTAGCTTAAAAATGCTTAAAGATTTCATTCAAAACAGACCAGATCAATAAACAATTTTAAACAAGAAAAAAATATTTATATAGGCATTTCACAAAAAAAAAAAAAAACAAAGAAAGAAAGAAAGAAAGAAAGAAAGAAAGAAAGAAAGAAAGAAAGAAAGAAAGAAAGACTAATTCAAATGGTCAGTAAAACCATGATGAAGCACAGAGGGCATACTTTCTGGTACTCATCAAAATGGCTGACGATGTAAAACTGTTGATACTAAGTGCGGATGATAACATGGAGTGATTGCAGCCTTCATGTATTGCAGGAGTGTGCAAAACCAGTGTGGGCACACTGTCATACAGACTGAGCCATGTGTACCGCCCCTTGCACTCTGATGAAATATGCCAAGTTCACCCTAGAGGAGTGCATGGGATGTCTACCAAAAGAATCTCACTGGGATGTTCACAGTAGACAGACTTTAGAAACAATTCAACTATAAGCAGGGGAATGGAGAGATGGTAGTGTATGCCCATGATAAAAGACTAAAATACAATAAGACAAGATTTCTCCCACATAACCACATTAATAAATCATACAAACAAATTATGAGCTGAAGTAGCCAGACACAGAAGCCCACACATTAATCCTTTTAGAATAACTTAAAGAACAGACAAAATTAATCAGTGATTCAATGCCAGAATAGTAGTTACTTTGGAAATTATTGCGAGGTTATAGATTGGGAAATGACAAGGTCAATGTTGAGGACAAGCAATAGCTCACATCTTCATCTGGATGATGGTCACAAGACAAATGCATATGAAAACAAACACAACCTGCCTGTTTGGTAATAAAAAAATGCACCCAAAATGCTTACTAATCAAATTATATTCTCTCTATAATTCAGGAAAGATTTGAAATAGACAGGATGCATAGTTATAAAAAATTAGTAGATAGATAATGAGAAAATCGGGTGATAGAACATGAGAATTTTTGTTGTTGTTGGGTTTCTGTTTGTTTCTTTAGTCTCAAATTACAGTAATACAAAGTTTAGAGTAAACAGAAACTAGTAAAAGTTTTTCAAATCCTTTCATGCTTTTGCTTGATTCTTGTCAGTGACACCTACCTCATCCCTTATGATGGCTATAGCCCCGGGGTCTCTCTATAGCTTCTGCTGTCTTCCTCACTCATCCATCCCAGTGCCCTTCTCACAGCTAGGGTTTTGCATAGGCTATTTTCTCTGCCCAAATGCACTACCATCTCCTCCAGTCTCTGCTCAGTCACCATCTCAATGAACCATGTTGCCGGTCTACTTAGATCTGTAACTCACCTTCCTGTCACTCTCAGCATCCTCTGTCCTCATGTATTTTCCCCTGAAAGAAGTGACCATGTTCTAACACAGTGAACAAATAACTTATTTTTAAAATCATTTGCTTCTGTTGTTCATTGCTTATTGTCAATTCTCTTCTAGCCTCTCCCCTAAAACCCAAGCCACTGAAAAATACTATCTTAGTTTCTTTTGCTTACAAAAGTATTCCAAACATCTAAACAGTACTAAGGTTTCCAAATTAGCTGGCATATGATATGTGCCAATAAAGACTAGATTAATGCATCAATAAAACAGTCAGTCAATCAAAAGCCTAGCTCAGCCTTCATCTTCCTTGCATTAGGTGTCAAGAAAGGAACATTTGGAAAGTACCAACAGAACTGCAGCTGGTCTATGTAGGATTTGTCTGTTGCTAAACTGCTCTGGCAGCCTTTTGTGATATAAGGAACATGTTTGCGATGTGCTTATTTATTTCCATACCTTACTGGAGAAAATCTTCAAAGACTTGGGAGAAAGAAATATAGACGCTTAATGAACCTTGTGTTCTTGGTTCCAGTTATGTTCACTGAATGAAACTTGGGACTTGAGGGTGGGGGGAACAAGACCTTGAGCAAGCAAATGACTGTTGACTGTCACTCTAGAATTTAGGTCACAAAACACTGAAACATTCATTGTGATGGGCACCTAACTGGAATAAGTTAGGTTGTACACAGGCAGAGCAAGACACACACAGAGGCCCAATAGGAATCCATAGCTTTTGAAGAGTAAGAGAACAATCTCTGTCCTGAGTCTTAATTACAAATTCAAGTCCCTAGATGTTCCCAGAGAGTCTCTTCCCTCAAAATACCACCCTCCCCCCATTCAAGTTTGAGGAACTCCCTGTTCATTGAATTTCCATCTTTAAACCAGGATATACCCAAGCCCTGCTATGCAGGACATTTATGGAACATTAGATGGAGACACACTAGTGCATTTCAGACACTGATCTAAATAATAAGTGTAGATAGATTCCAGAGCTGAATCCAGAAATAAGAGTAGGTGACTGGGGAGGTGTGCTTTTAACAGCTCCCTAGACTCTTATTTGCAAAGCAGTTTGGGAAATCACATAGACTACTATTTCAGAAGCAGTCCCTCAACTCATTTTAGAACTTAAATGGGGCTCTTTTTTATAATTTGGGGGAAAATTTGCATTGTAAGTACAAGGCATGTCTTGTTTGCATATAACTGTATCGTCTCCCTCCTCCATATAAAGTCTATCATGGGTGCAAAACATCTATCTCAAAAGCTCTCAGATTTCCTTGAGAAATGAGCTCCCTTCTTTGGAAGCATTGCCTTGGTCTGTGTGTGGAAAAAAAAAATAGAAAAAGAGCAAAGCTCCTCACATGGTAGGCAGTCAGCCTTGGGCCTGTTGTTCCATGAGGCCACCCAATCCTACACCAGGGTCACACTGACAAAACAGTGGACCACATGGGAGCTTAGTGCATTTTATGATTCATAATAACAGTCCAAGCGATGCAGCTGAGATAAAAGGGCTAATCAAATTTCACGCTCCAAGGTGTGAGCTGATTATTGCTGGCCCGAGAGGGGATTTATTCCCTGTGGTTCTGACAGGCACAGGGGATCAGGTGCACTCTGTGAGATTTGCACACCGTTGACCACTTCTAAGGGGGAAGCTCCAGGAGACAGAAGGCCCAAAGCCAAGAAGTTCAACTTCTGTTGTTTCTCAAATCAAGGACAGGGAAAAGCCACAAAAGACTGTCTACAGGGATGTAGCTTGCTGAGAATGATAGATCTAGATTAGACATCGTGTACTTGGAGAGAGCCTGAAGTACTTGTGTGCCAGATGCTTGTCTCAACCTGGAAAGGACAAAGAACCTTAAAGATCTCTGCTCCTTTTTTTTTTTTTTCTTTTTAGGCGGGGTCTTATAGCCCAGGCTGACCTTAAATTCACTATGTAATTCATGTTGACCTTGAACTCCTGATCCCCTTCTTGAGTTCTGGGAATACAGACAAACATCAACATGCTCAAAAGCCAAAGGTGTTTGTGGGCAATGCCAGGAATGCAGGGCCTCAAGCACACCAGGCAAACTTCTGCCACCTAAGTGGTACCTCTGCACCCCTTGTTATCAGTCTCAGCATTTGTGAAATCAGGATGACAATATTGCCTACTTCTTGAGGTATCTGATGAGTAACTTGATATTCTGAGGTGACCCAAACTCTTAATCTCACAACCTGGGAGGTCCCAAAGTCCAAGTCCTCGGGTGGGAACCAGCAATTTTTAGACTCAGAATAGTAGTGTGTAATTAACAGCTTTGACTGGACCAGCTGTGTACAAATGGACCCAAAGCCTAAAGAATTTTAAGGGAACTCCAAAACTCCTGAGACTACTACCAGCCTTTCGATTTCTAAGGCAATTCTCCAGACTTGCGTTATCAAAAAGTGAGCTGACAACAGTTTGACACCCCCAAATTTCTTTTCCCAGGCCACCTGGAATCAGTCCACAGCAAACAGGTAACTGATCCTTCCAGGAGCCAATGTGGACCCTGAAAAGTGACCAAACCCTGGCAATGACTTACAAGGTTTTCCTAGTTTCAGAATGTCCCCAGCCTCAGTTTAGCTGAGCTAAGACTAGGCTGTCTCTTGTAGAGTTTGCCTCAAGCTCACCAGAGGATGCTGGGACTGAAACCACTCGTCCTATGCATGAGCTGATTCCTCTTTCCTTTCCTGAGCAGCACCACTCACTTCTGGACCTTGCACTAAATCAGTTCACCTCTGCTCAACCTCTTCCCTCACACCACAGAACTCTCTCCATCTTCAGAATGCTTTTTTAAGTATTTTTTTAAACTAACCATCAATACTGTGCATGGAGATTATTTTCACCCTTGCTTAGATGATGAAAGACGATGCATTAGAAGAAAGAGATCTGGTTTGTGAGACAGTTACTGGTGTTACCACTGATACCAAATGGATTTTTGGAGGGTTCTGTTCCTTCTTTAATACTTGGAGTCCTTAACTATTAAAATCAGGAAATCAACTTTTATTGAACAATTTTGAAGATTTAAACACCTACAAGTCATTTAGCCCACAATGGGTATTTTATATGCTGCTATTTATATTTATTCTTATGTTTTTATTTTATGTATTTGAAGTCTAAGTTAAGAATAGAGTTTAGCCTCATGAATTTTTACATTTTTCACATATTAGTTGTATAAGTATCTATGAAATAATTCTAAGGATCAAGGTAACATTTGAAATAGGGTCATTTTGCTTAGTATTTCCAGATTATTAGCAAAAGGACAGTAAGCTTCTGTCTATGTCCATAGTAAGTGTCTTCCATTTAATACCAGATGACCAGTGGACCAGAAGGATCTAAAACCTAGACACCCAGATATTGAGAATTGACATGTGGACTCTGTATTACATGTTAAAAATACAGCAGAAAAAAAAGAGCTGTAACACGGACTAGGTTTGTTTGTTTGTTTGTTTGTTTGTTGTTTCTGTTTTTGTTTTCATTCCCAATGGAAAAGAGAAGAGTCTATGAGAGACCCCTAAAGGAAACAGGGCAATAGGCTCAGAGACCAGTAACAAGAATGTCTTTTAACAAGACCAGGTCTTCTGAGTCCACATCCAGGCATTTATGTGGACTCTATGGAGTTAGGCATCAACTGTCATCTGACTATCAGGGTAAGTAGGAATCCAGGCTAAGGTGTGTATCCTAAACTTCCTCCAGATAAATAGACGCATGTTCTTCTCTAAAAACTAAGTAAGCAAGGGGCTGGAGAGATAATGGCCCAGCACTTAAGAGCACACGTTACTCTTGCAGATGACCCAGTTCCTAGCACTCACGTGGTGGCTCACCACCACCCGTAATTCCAAAGCCCTCATAAGACCTCCTGAGGTACAAGGCAGGCATTATGACAAACACTCATACCCATAAAATAAAATTGATAAAAAGTTTAAAATTTTAGTCAAAACACCACAAAACCAAAAACTTAATTTTGGACTTCTCTAAGAATAGCCATATGATCTTTCTATACTACCCCCTCTCCTGAAGAAAAAAAAAAAAAAAAAAAAAAAAAGACAGGAGAGTACTGCATTTCCAGATCATAAATGTGGAGAGATAAGGCTACTCTTGTATTCTATCAATCATTCCACATTTGCATCTTTAAAAATATCCATACACCCACCAACCTGTAAGACCTTAGGCCATTTCCCTCTTGTTCTTGGTGGTTTAACAATTTCTCATGAAAACCTCTTGTATGTTTCAGGAGAAACAGGCCTTCTCAGGCCAAGCCCAGCCCTCCCATGTCCAGAGGGTGGGCTCTCTGATTTACCTTTGGGTTCTTGTATTTCTCCATCAGGCTTTGCATTGCCATCAGCCTTGGGATAGCCTCATAACTCAGCATGACAATATAGAGACCATTAAGCCTACATACTTCAGCAAAACTGCCTCACTGCTGTCTCTGCTCTGGGCTATAACGATTTCTCACAGTTCACACA
This sequence comes from Mus caroli, assembly GCF_978045245.1. Taxonomy (NCBI): domain Eukaryota; kingdom Metazoa; phylum Chordata; class Mammalia; order Rodentia; family Muridae; genus Mus; species Mus caroli. The sequence continues at coordinate 76,338,522 of NW_028227269.1, forward strand.
GGCCCCTCAAGCTGTGGACTTGACACCCTCAGAAGGCCACTTCCAAGACCAACGCCATTTTTTACTCAAGATCTCTATCTACAGGAGCCTCAAACTGCTGCACAGCAACTTTGACGGTGATGGCTCTGAGATATAACCCAAGCATGGCCCATCGCTTAGATCTCAAAACTAGTGATCAGATCCAGCGTAACAACCTCCAAACACAAACTCCCTCATCTCTATCCACTGAAACACAAATGCCCCCCTCCTTCCTCTGAATTAGAGAAAACCCACAGTCTACACTGCAAGAATCTGCTCACAAATTTATGATGGTTTAAATCAAGACTCTCAGGTCACATATAATTACCTTGAAAATTCTCATATAGAAAGATCATCTTTCAATTGACTTGCAGTCTATTGAAGTTATCAACTTTTGATTGTCTTTGGCCAGGACCTCTGAGACTCACACCCCAAGTTCCACCTCAAGGCAGACTAGAAGAAGTTGAAGGATAAGGTTGACACAGTCAAATGGGCATTAATATTTTAAAAGCAAGTGACACCATCAAGAGTAAACATACAAAACCTCTCAGGCTTATGTGACATTAGCCAGTACCATTTTCTGTGGTGATACAATCAGTAGCTATAGAGCAAGCCAATCCCAGTCTCATATTCCTCTCCAGTGCCTTATGGTGGGATATTAATTATGAAATTTTGTGAAGCCTGCACAGAGTGAATTGAGACTCCAGAGTGCTCAATTTGATATGCAGTGGCCTCTATTTTGAATTAGAGCTCTCCTTCATTATCATGTCCACCAGTTTAAATGTCTCATCCCATGTCCATATAAATTACCTCAGGCCCAAACAACCTTTGCAACATTGGCAATATTCTTTCCAATTACTTCCATTAGGTGAGACCAACCATGCATGGGCTGACCAACTTGGCTGCCATTTGGGTTCGGATCCAGCAAATTGAGTTGGTCCACCCCAATATCTATTCCATCTATAAGTTCCTGGAGAGGGTGGAGGATCCAGTGTTGCAGAACCAAATCCAGGAACAAGTCATCGCCATTGAGAATGAAAATCTGAAGCATGGCTGTGCTTGAAGCCAGTGCCCCGCCATCACAGAGCACCTCTAAGGAGCCTAAGAGACCCATGGAGGTTTCAAAGGGAGATGGCAGTAGATGAGTCTACAGAGCCCACAGTGTCCCCAGAAAAACCAGAGAAGGGCAGTTCCTCAGGAAGATACTTTTAAAAAGTGGACTCATGAAATTGGAAGGAAAGATGGCAGAACAGAGCCAGGTGAGTGGGGGTAGAATGGCAGAACTACAGAGAGAGATGCTGTGGTCCATGATGTATCCAGAAACCATGTAGAAAGGTCAAGGCAGCATCTTTTGCAGTGGTATTGATGACTGCAGACACAGTTGAGAATGAGAGACAGAAAGCTTCTGGTGACACCTTCAAAAAAAGAAATAGTCTAGATAGGAAGCCATTGAAAAGAACTCTTAAAAGTTGAGATAAGGATGCTGAAGCAACGCTTTTCACAGTGGGTGGCTTCAGGTACAGGGGAGCGGGGCAGCAGGGGATCAGGTAGGGAAAGGAATCAGTTATCTTTAAGGGGTTGGCCCCTGGGAGTCATGCTCCAGTGAGTCTATGGGCAACACAAATGGGACTTAGTGGGGTTTTGTGGGGGAGCGGTGCAGGGGTGGGAGAGTGGACCTGGGAGGATGGGAAAGTGAGTGTGATCAGGGGGGCATTGTAAGAAATTCCCAAGTAATTAATAAAAATATTATGTTGGGGGAATAAAAGGAAAGCCATCAACTACATACGGCTGTTCACCACGCAGCATGTGACAGAACATCTGAGCTACTAACTTGTGCTTGCTTTAAGTGTGAATTCTTCAGATTGGTGCTGCTGTCTGCTCTGGTCAGAGACGCTGCCTTTTGCAGTAAGAAACAGTTGCTGCAGAGGCTCATAACTGGCCAAAAGCTGAGAATAAGAAACTGTTGAATGCTCTGGCATAAATGGAGTATGAACACCACTCCCTCCATGGCTCAGGGAACGTAGAGGAAGAGGGAAGAGAAATGATACAAGAGTTGTGCAAAAGTGAGCCCACCAATGGTCTGTCATGGAGGGTGGAGAAACTGGAGGCCTCAGTCCTCCTTGTAGGTCTATAGGTAATTAGTAGTTATGGGGGGAGGGGACATTTTCAGTGGTGTAGCCACTGATAAGTTGCTCATGTTTCTTTAAATAACCCCTAACCCAGTCTACTGTAAAAAAAAAAAAAAAAAAAAAAAAATCAAACACACAAAAAACCAACTTAATACATTCATTTTAAAATAATCTCAAAAAGCAAAGACAAAAAAATTAAATTTATCCACAGAAGGTCAGCTGCTACCAGATTGGGTATCACAAATGCTAAGTGCTCACGATACAGGACAGCACTTGCTTTCCCGGCACTTAAAAAGTCCTAGGAGAATAACTCAGTCCCAGTGACAAATAGATGATGAAGAAGAAGCATTAAATTAGGCTCATATGCATAAAATACTAAAACATGTGAGAGACAGCCTCGATTAGGGGTTTTAAAAGAAAACAATCGATTGATATGATTCTTGCCATTTAGCCAGTGAGATTCAGGATTGTCAGGAAGTGGCTCTTTGGAAAAACTGTTTGTCACCACCTGATCTATCTCCAAGTTTGTTAGGAGGAAGGGTTTCTGAAGGCACAGGAGAAGAACCAGACCAAAATTGGTTAAATTCTACCTAAAAGTACAGGCAAGAGCAAGAAGTCACGTGCAGCATAAACTGGGGGAAGAGTGCACCCAGCAGTGTGCTGGGAAATGTTGGGCTGTAACACCATAACTCTCTAGAAAAAAGAAAACTTGAACACACACACACACACACACATCACAGGCACGTCATAAATATGATTTACCATTTATGTGTATATGCATGAACTAACTTTCTAAGTATAAATATTCCTACCATGAGTAATTTCCAGCTGCCAGTTTGAAGTCCCTGAATTTAGAGTTAGGAATTGATACAGGCCTAAACAGTTCTTTTTAGAAAGAAAGAAAGAAAGAAAGAAAGAAAGAAAGAAAGAAAGAAAGAAAGAAAGTGAAAGAAAGACTTATTTATTTTATTTATATGAATATACTGTAGCTGCCTTCAGACACACCAGAAGTGGGTATCAAATCCCATTACAGATGATTGTGAGCCACCATGTGGTTTCTGGGATTTGAACTCAGGACCTCTAGAAGAGCAGTCAGTGCTCTTAACTGCTGAGCCATCTCTCCAGCCCCTAAACAGTTCTTCTGTGCCAGATTTACCATAACTCATGGGCTAGGGCTACATAAGAAGTAGAAGACAGTGACATTGTGCCTGTGAGGTCTACAGATGAGTGTGGCTACTCATCACAACTACTCCAAGCAATAGTGTTCCCTTTTCCTGACTCCTGATCCTGCTCTCTGCTGCTTTAGCCTTTGTGGCATAGGAAAGGGCAGTTTGGGATCTGCTCACAGGATGAGTGGGCAAAAGAGCAGGATCTCAAAGGCAGGCAGTTGCCAATTCCTGGCTTTACAGCATCAATGTGGAAATATCAACTTTCTGAGTGGAGATTAAGGTACTGACTAGTCTCATGGATAGAGAGAGTCCAATCACAGAGTTGAAATTAGGTTGTTGGGACGTTAAGTGACTGTTTTCTATCTGGAAAGCTTTTCTGGAGATGCTGGAAAACTGAAGGATAGTGACTGTGCAAAAGGGTGGTTGCAGAGAAAGGGGCAGACAGATTGAAAAGTCAGAGGCAGTGGATAACTACTGCAAAACAGCATTTTCCTGACACAACACAGCAGTTGCACATGTGAACTCACAGTAGTTGACAACACACACAAGACCTAGACAAAGTCAAGCAGGCAAAAATCTGAGCATGGAGTGGGGAGGTGGTCAAAATGCCCCACCACTACCCGAAGAGCTTTGACAGCTGAAGGCTGCTGGCACAGGAGGAGATAGTTTTCCTCCAGGGTGTGATCCCTGGGAGGCCACCTACGTGCCAATAAGATGACCCTACACTCATACACATACTGGCTGGTCTGACTGGACAGTGAGCTTAAAGAAGAAGAACACATAGAACTAGGAGGGAATCATGATGAGGGGAAAGGGTCTGGTGAAGAGGAAATGAGAGGTGGACTTGGTTTGTGTTATTTATTGGTACTGTCTTTAAAATCTCTGAGTTTTGTTCAGTGTATTGGTCAAACAAGAGCCCAGCAGTTGGCCAAGGATATCTGGACTGCATGACCTGTTCCCTTCTACCACATGGAGGCTTTCTTTGAAACTGAAAAATGAACAACTGTTTTCTTTCTTTATTTTTGATCAAAGGTTTTTCTACTGTGGAAGTCATAACTGGAAAACTGAGCTTCCTCGAATTCTGTGTCTTTACTCAGCCTACATCACGCTGATCACGCTGATCATATATCAGCATGTATGAGATTCTCAATAAAAAATGGGCAAAAACTGATATTGTCAAAGTTATGCTGTTGCTACGTAATAGCCAGGTACTGGTCTATAAAATATCCCTTCCCCCACATTCATTCTCACAGTGTTTAAAAAAAAAATTATCACCAGAGTACCTGACATGTTGCTCTTCATTCATATATAGGCAAATCACATAATATAGAATCTCTTATATAAATAACAAGTCTACTTGGAGAATGAGGTTGAGATGATGGTAAAATCAAGAAGTTGGAAGTCAGAGTGGTCCTGGTGGAATATGAGCACTTATTCACTCCTCATTGAAAAACAGCTTTTGTGCTGGGATGTGTATTCAGTAATAGAACACTTGCCTGGCATTTGAGCTGCCCTGTGTTCAATACCAGCCCAACAAAAATAAATAACAGTAATTAGCTTCAAAAAAGTTGTAATGAAAAAAAGCTACTTATTTCAAAAAAAAAAAAGTATTTCAAAGCTCTCAAAACCAAGTAAGAACCAGGTATAATGGCACATGTCTGTGATCCCAGCACCCTGGAGACTGACTTCCACAATAGCAAAACCTTTGATCAAAAATAAATAAAGAGAATATTTGCTCATTTTCCAGTTTCAAAGAAAGCTCCCACATGGTAGAAGGTGACAGATCATGCAGTCCAGACACCCTTGGCTAAATCTGAACAACCTCAGAGTTTAAGACAATACCAATAAATCGCACAAGCCCGCCAGATGTAAAGAACCCCAAATACAAGGTTACACTGGACCTATATGAGCGTATTCTATACTGACACCCAGTTTATAGCTTTTTATATCTGCTGAATGCTATCTGCTATCCATTTCACCTCCATAAAAGCCAGGCAGTAAAGACAGGATCACTCAAGTTTCTCCTGATGGTTGAAGAGAGAGAGAGTTTATGATTCTTAAACAAAGTCAGGGGCTACTCATCCTGATAACCTCTTCCTCAAATTCCATGTCTTTACTCAGGAACTCTTCCTTCCAGCTCTTCTGTGTGAAGCCACTAAAGAAAAGAAAAGGGGTGTGTGGTTTCTACACTGCTGACCAGATACTTTGCTCCTTCCTGTCCAGGTGCCTGTCCTGTGGTGAGTGTGTGTGTGTGTGTGTGTGTGTGTGTGTGTGTGTGTCTCCTTAGAGATCACCTCCTGCCCTGGAAAGAGCCCATGCAAAAGGGGAACAGCGAGTTGATAATCGGAGAAGAAAGGATTTGCTAATGCTTGCTGAGCATCCAAAGTGCAACACTGGAGAGATGGCAGAGTGTGTGTTCCTCCGGCCTCAGAGGCAGAACACAGGATGCTCACAATGAATGCCATTGCTTCCCTTTCCATATCCATCATAGCTGTCACTCTGACTCCTCCACCATCTTCCTCTATCTCATCTCAATCCTTTGAGGATCTTGGAACATTTTGAGAATTGTAAAATACCAAAATCGTCAGAATGATATAAATACAAATACACGATTAGATAACTCTCCCTATCTTTAATGTATTTTTAAGGGGGCTCCTATCTCCAGCCACTAGAATCTGTAGACCAGGGTCTGTGGGTTCAAGGTTTAAAAACCCTGTTCCAGACAGGTCCTCCACTGCTAATACCTCTCAATAGCATGGGACAATTATTCCCTCTTCCCCTACTTCTTCCTGCCTTCCCCGACTAGCTGGCCTCAGTACATGACTGTGCCAGTTGACTTGACACCATGGACAGATCAGTAGTGGTTTTCTGGGTCTGCTGTAAACAGCTAAATTCCCTGAAGCAAACCCTTAGTTATTGATTTTCTCTACTTGAACATTTTCATAATCCCTGATTAAATCATAAACCACTGCATCCGCCATCTGCTGCTTCCATCTCTTGAGCCAAACCTCAATTTCTTTGGGGCCCTTGAACTCAGAGGCAGGAAGTTCTAGAGATATGCACTTCATTCTTTCACTCAGTTAAGCACCAATAGCCATTGAGCATCTAATGCCAGGCACTGTACTTAGTATCAGAAATGTAGAAACAATAAAACAGACCTTATCCTAAGTTGGAGGTCTATTTTCTCCTTTAAAACTATTATATAATTACTAAGGATAACTATATAAGTGAAAAGTCCAGCTCTAAATATGTTATATGTTTTGTCATTACATTTTAAGGAAACTCAGTGAGCTAAGCATTGATATTAGCCTCATTTTGCAAATAGGACCATTGGAAAATTCAAGGAATTTATTCAAACTAGAGAGAGGTAAAGACAGGATGTAACACTAGACAGTTTGATTAAAACACCTTTAGATTCAACATCTCTCCCTGGTTATAGTTACAAAGCAGAGTTAGAGTCTTTAGCACCACTGAAATGTGAACAGATGTCTCAGAAAAAAAATCAGTTCAGCAATGTGCATGTATTTAAGTAACCCCAGGGGTATCTGTGGTTGCCAAGAGACTGAAAGTCAGCAGGAATGTAATCAGAAGGTATTGACGGCTTTGTTAACCAGAGAGGGACTGAGGATCCTGGCAAGAGGATGATGTAGATGAATAGGAATGTGAGACTCTGGATTGCTAGAATCAAGCTGACAGTCGGGGAACAAAGGAGCCCCAAGTTATAAACACATGCTTTAAAATTATATACATACTTCTATTTATAACTTTGGTAGACACCGATTATTTTTGAGGTTAAAAAAAATGAAGAATGTAAAAAGTTGGCACTAAGACGCCTGACTAGTATGAAGAAAATATTTTTAAACTCTATTTCTCATATTGGCAACTTCCAAAAGCCTCTGTTCTACCAGAAACTCAGTAGAATACAGTACTGGGGGGCATTGAGAGGGGTGGTTCCTCCAAAAGGACAATTCAGCGTTTTACAAAGAAGTCTAAGGGTTATATAATTTGAGTGGCCTTCCTTAAAAAAATATTCCTATCAAAGTTAGATCTTGGGTATTAGAAAGGGCCAGAAGCAAAAGGGGTGTTAGCTTTGCAGCATAATTGACTCTGCCCAAGTGGGTGGTGGAGTCAGAATGGTGCTGCTAAGACATGTGGCTAATATCTGGCTGTAGTGACAGCTCTGACTGAGAGACCAACCTGGAGACCTTTGCAGAATAGAGAAACTACTGGAAGGCATTTTGATAAAAAAAAAGATGCAGAACAATGGTAGGGGCTGTTGTCAGGGAAGCTTTGAGCAATCTAAGTCTCTGAGAAAGACACCCAGAGTTAATCTGAACAAGAGACCAATATTTGCTTATTAGTCTGTCAGTGTTTAAAATTAAGCCAGCTAGTTTTTACATAGTACCCATGTACAAACTACAAGAAGACACATAGGCAGGCAAAACGGAAAGATGAATCCCATTTGGCTGTGTTGTTCCAACTCTCCAACCTAGGTGCCTACACTTGAGTACTAGGGTGTGACAGCCTGGTCAAGCATTGGGGCAAAGGAGAAAGAATTCCCATCTCTTTCTGGGAGATTTCACTTGCAGGGAGAAATACGAGCCAGGGAAATGAAAGGTGGATGGAAACCCCAATCCATCCTCCCAGTGAGGCATCTCTATGCAGTTTGCAATCCTCTCTGTCCAAGAGGCAAGCCCTGCACCTAGAAGCTTGGCTATTTTATAGCCTCCCTAAAAGAACCTACAAACTAGTTCTTTGACTCAGAAACTCCACTTCTTAGAATCTGCCTAATGAAAACCAGCAGTGGGAAAGATAACAATATAGGTAGAACAAAATCTGCCCATTGTATTTATAGTATAAACAGAAGAAAACAACAACAAAGCCATCTGTGTGTCTAATAATAGAAAACTAATTAATGGACTCATGGTTACACCTTGCAACAAAGTACTCTCTGTGGTCCTGCTAGTTGGAGGCTGAAAGAAAAGAAGGAGCTCAAGTTCAAGGGCTGCCCAGACTACTAAGTGACGTCAAGACTACCCCGAGGAGCTCAGAGACCCTGCCTCAAAACAAAATGAAAAGAAAGCTGGGTGGAGATCCAGGCTCCATATAGGTGCTTTTCTAGCAAGCTCGGGCCCAGGTTCAATCCTCAATATTAAAAAACAAAAACAAAAACAAAAAACCCAAAAAAAACGGCATTTAAAAAAATGAGCCCAGATGGTGGTATACATACCTGTAATTCCAGTGCTGAGGCTGAGGCAGAAGGACCAGGCTGGCAGAAGGCCTGGCTAGGCTACACAGAAAGGCCTCATTTCAAACAAAACAAGACCAACAAAAAGGCAGACTGTTAAGATGTATACCATGAAAGACCAGAAAATATAAAAATGTTGATAAGTAGTTATCTACATGGTGTAGAATTACAGGCAATTTGAATTTTGTTCTTTATGCTTCTCTATGTTAATTTTTATCCTTCATACGTGGCATATCATTAGCATTATTACAAACACTTTAGAACGGTATACAGACTTGAGAGGCAGAGGCCAGATGGGAGCTGAAAATGAACACGGTCTTGACCTCATGGGCATATTACTCTCACCTCATTGATTTCCACTCCTTTCAAGTCTGTGCCCTGGGTTGCTTGGGTAGGCTGTGCTTCGTTACCCTCCATCCCACAGTGATGGATGGCCGTCGAAGGAATTGCCTCTGGCTACCACTGCCTTTCAGAATAGCTCCACGTGCTGAACACTAAGGCAAAACAGCTTGGGGTCACTAAAGATCCGCCAGAGAAGGTAAAACTGCTACTACGAGCTGGACTGGAACAGCTAATTGACTTAGCTACTTGCTTCCAGATTTATGGAACGCCACTTCGGAGTAATTAAATTTACTGAACTATTTCCACGAGATATTAACTTTAAGTAATCCTCATGAAACATAAATTAAGAGCTGGGTTTGGGTTTTGTTTTTCTGTTTTTCATTTTGGGATCAGTAATTAAAGATTATTCAATTATGATAATGCGTTTCTTTTAGGCAATGGTTTTGTGGCTGAAGCCTGATGAACACTATGCAGCCTGGGTGATAATATTTCATTTTTTAAATTGTATGCTTTTTTGTGTGTGTGCTGGGGATCAAACCCAAGGCCTTGCATATGCTAGGAAAGTAGTTTACCAATGACGTATAGGTACCCCAATCCTAACAATAGTGGGGTGCTTAGCACTGTGGTACACACTTGAAATCTTAACACTTGAGAGCAAAGATGGGAGGATTAACTCATTCAAGGCCAGCCTATACTGAATGGAGAGAACCTATCTTAAACAAACAAACAAACACTCCTGTAAGGTCCAAATGAAGGAGTTATTGTACAGATACACCTTCTCAATGTATTTTCTCGCCATCATCTTTACATGCCCAGCTGTTTTTAATCCCTGGGCTCAGAGACAGGTATCTCGACACCATGTATGTAGAGACCTGGAGCCAAGTACATCCTGGACCTCTCTGGGGGAAATCAGAAAATACTTTGAGTTTAATCATCATAGTGGTGATGTACAGTAGCCAGAGGGGGATGTGAAGGCTTGGAACACTAGATCCCAAATCTTCTCCGGACATTGAGGAGAGAGGCCCTTCTGTGTCAAACGAACAGGATTGCATAGTCTGACTTGGCTGCTTCCCTCCCAAACCACTCTCGCCTCACGCCTCTCCCACAAAGTTTATGGAGTGCTAGATGTTGCTGCGCATAACATCCCTGGTGAGCATGTAATCAGCACTCCTTCTGGCGAGTACTTAGCAGCCACTGGAGCAGAAGGCAAATCCAGATACAAATTGACATGCAGGCGAATTACGGCTCCTGGCTTTGCAGAAGGCGCAGTGCTCTCTGCAGTCCAAGCTCTTGCTCATGGGATCCAGAAGGCCGTGAAAGCGGCGGCAGAGGAAATAGGCTTCTAAATGAAATGAGGTCTGATGTCTTCCTAATTTTGGTAACTTTGCTTTGTTAAGCCTTGGTTTCTTTATTTGTAAAACGGGGCTGTTAACTCCAGGATCCTCGGAGGGTACTGTGATATTGGCAAATGTTGTAACTGTCAGGAACAGGCACAGAGGTACCCATTGGATTCTCTCCTGCAGTGATCCAATGTCTCCTGCATTGCAGTCACCTGAAGCCCCACTGAATTAGGAGGCTATATTTCTAGGTTAACTCACACTGGGATGCTCAGACTGGGCCTCTCTGCTGGGTTACAGCAATGCATTTGGATCTTTCTGAAGCAGTTCACTCTGTCTCTTATGACCTAACTTTCAATCATATATTGTTCCTACCATCTTATTCCATCCATCAGGAGCAAGTCACTGTGACCATCTACACTTGTAGAAAGGACCGCTGGGGACCACCTTGAAGGCTGGTCTGCCCAGGTTTCAATTCCAGTAATTTCCATCTAGCCACCATAGGACCCAAGCATTTCATTTTGTCTGATTCCCCATTTTACATCTCTTTACGTAGCTCAGTGGCCAGCAAGTCTAAAATCCCACACTCTACACATTTCCCACTGTTACATTCTCTTCAGACCAGCTTGGTTCATGTGATCCTTCTCCTTATAGTGCACTCGATTGTCTTGTCACCTATGGATAAGTGTTCTCTGGTTCTACACAGTGATGCCAGAAGCAGAAGGCAGGGGGTTCCAGGGAGGCAAGATCATTCTTGAGTGCAGGATCAAAACAGCAGTGGGATTAGGTGCTAAGGAGTACACAGCACATGCTGTTAAGATCCTTGGATTCACACACACACACACACACACACACACACACACACACACACACACATGATTTTTAGAAACTTCAGCTGTGCTGTCAACTGTAAAAAAAATTATCCCAGTATATCATGCTGGGTTGGCATAGTACAGAAATTAACAGCCATATTGGTCTAGAAATATTAAACTTAAATTCTTCCATTTGTAAAGGGGTAATGAACTGTATTAAATGTGTGAAATCTTATCTATGTGCATCTGATTATAGAAATTAATAATGTATTCTCTAAATAATTGAGGGTGGAAAAGGATCCCTCAAAGGCCCTGGAGCAACTGGAGCAAGTAGCTCAGCCAGAGGCCAGGCAAAGTCAGGGACTAGACAAAGCTGGGAATGGGGGATGAGTGGGTAGCAGGCACAGGCTGCTAGCAACAAGGACAGCCTGGGAGGCAGAGCTACCTGTGGGCCACGTTCCAGCTGCTTGCATATTCTTCTGCCCTCGAGAGAGCCAACCCCCAAACACCACCCTAAAGCGCCAGCCAAGATCATCTTGGAGTGTGAGTGCTAAGCACAGACAGTCCTAGTTTCTTGGCAGAGACAGTTCCCCTAACACAAGCTGCCCTCAACCCCTTTTCCAGTAAGCAAGCTTTCCTGGCTCATTATAATGTTGGCATTGCCATCCACAAGATGAAAGTTGCCTACAACAAAAATAAACATAAAACGGTTATGATATACACATCTCTGAGGACCAAAGTGTCCATCATCACAGATGGCTTATTCATCTCTGTGTAATTAAATCAAGATCATAATTGTATATTTCCAGTCTGTTCACTCTCCCTGCTTGCTAAAGAGGGATCTGGCTTTGTCTGTCTGATCAGCTTCTGCCTGCTCTTGCCCTCTGCCCTTCTGTAGTTAGAATCAGGAGAAGAGCAAGAGAGATCCGAACATGATTGAAAGACAGATGAGCTTGGTGTTTGAATAGCTAAGAGTAGTGAGTGAGTATTTATATGTGAGAAAAATGAATGGAAGAGTAAAGGATTCTAAAAAGAGAAATGTTTTCTGAGACTACGATTCCTTTTAAAACTGACCAAGAATAGCAAGTTAAAAAAAATATGGTTATTTGGAAATTTCTTTTTAGTTGATGGACTTTTTTGAATCCTGTTTTGGTATTGGATCATTGGGGTCTCTGCTTTAGTGAGCATCATTAGTATCCACAGTGTCTAGAACAGGACACTGGGTAGTGTGGTCAAATAAATAGCACATACCCATGAAATTCCCAGGACACTCCCTGCAAAGCTGAAATATAGCAGCAATGAGATTAGACAATGCACAGAGCTATGTGAGGCCAAGGTCCCTGTGAGCAGTTAGCACTTGCTGCGCCTTCTGAATTCTTTGTGAAGCCACCCATGGCCTCTTCTCCTAGTCCAGACTCCCTATAATCTTCTTCCATTCCTCCTTCTTCCTCAAGTACCTGTGGTTCCCATCCTAATCAGAGATCTAGCAAACCACTGGGTACCACTTGTCTTACTGCCTAATGGTGCCTCTTTCTTTGTCTTCACATGCCACTATCTCAGACCAGGATCTTATCCAAAAGAAAAATAGTTTTAATTTTGAGGGAAATCAAATACAGTTCTGAGAACAACCAACATTGTTCTTATTTAAAACAACACTGAAGGCCTTTCTCTGTTACTTTATGCATCCTTCTCCTCATGCAGAACCAGGAATATTTTTCTGACTCAGGCAGGCATTGACACTGAAGGACACATGCATGCACAAACCCTTTCGTGTGAGCATGTGTGCTCATGCACACATGCACATGCATAGACCAGCATTCTGAGTGTGTCAAAAGGAAAACCTTTTGTTGGTAATATTTTGATCTTGAGTCTATATTATAAAGCAATCTGTTGTCATAAGAGAACTTTGGATATCATCATCAATCCTTTTTCTTCAAAATCCTAGAAACAGTGATGTCAAAATGCATGATCTTTTCTGGAACGAGGCAGGAGGTTCTCTATGGATTTGCATTGAGTTAGAAATCAGAACAACCCCAGCAAGCAGGCAGCTCACAGAGCTGCCAAACTAAGGCGTCATCAGTGAGACACAAAGTCCCAGTCCACGCTACTGCTTCACTGATGGTAACAAAGCAGGAAGCTCGTGGCTTCCTACGGCAAATTCCAGCAGGACAAAGTAATTCTAGGCCTGCATTTGGGCCCTCATAGCAGGATCCTTTGGAATATGAAACATTCAATGCACCTGTTACTTTTAATGTCATTTCACACAGGGAGGTAGAGAGATCCTTAAAGTAAGACTAGGACCTAATCTTGATAGTATTAAAACAATTATAGTTTAATTATTTTCAATAGAGTTCAAAACCATTGACTAAGCACCAAAGAGCCAATATGCTTTCTTATATATTGCCCCATATAGGGTTTTTGGTACATTTTAATTTTAGTGTCTTTACCAAAAATAGGAATCTGTTTGCTGAGAAAACAGAGGGGGTTTGAGATTACTCTTGTTCATTCCTCTTCTCTGGGAGACCTATAAGATGATATCTCACATATGTCCCCTGAGGTGGGCTTTTAGGAAAAAAAATGAAGCAAACTTTAATAATTGTTGAATCTGATTTAGATGCTATGTGACCTTTCCTTTTCCTATTTCCTCTAAGTTTGGAGGTTTTCAAAAGTTCCTATGAAACCATAAAACCATCTTTTCTTGGAACAGGCAGACTCTCAACCCCTCTCACAAGTTCTTTCTCTTCCCACGGAGCCATCAGGCCACTGTTAGTGAGGCCGCCATGGTAAGCCCTGGAAGCCCTGGAGCAACCACAGGACATTACACATTTCGTCTGAAGAGATCTCTCCCCAGGGTATGCATTCACTCCTGGCTCGGTCTGATTTGCCTGGGTGATGTATGCAGTTGTGATTCAGGCCATCTAGAGAGGCAATCCTTCTTCAGAGGACAGCCGAGGGCATGTGAGATGCAGCCTGTGACAGGTACAAGGACAGGAAGATTCATCTGCCAGATGGAGACATGTTTTGTAATGTTTTTCAGCTCCAGGACAGGATCCAGACTCAGCAACAAAGCTGCTCAAAGTCTGAGCCTGGAGCAGAGGGATTTGTCCACTCTCTGCAAACTGGCAGCCAGACCTGTAGGTTCAGCAGAGCCACAGGCTGAGGCCCAGCAAGGCATTCACCACTCTTGGGACAAGATCCTATAACAACAATGTGCAAATAGACATAAGAAAACATCAATGCTGCAAAATTGCTGAGGGAAATAAGCTGGACTTACAGTATTTTATAACATTTTAGATGTCAGATAGAGTGTTAGATTTATATTCTGATATCGAACAAAGCCACTGACAGTTTGTGACTATGGGTGATATTTAATAACCAGCCTGCTTCCTTTTGTCGCTGGGGAAAGATAGGTATAAACTTGTAGAAACACTATACAGAAATTACCAAGACAGACTTGGGAAACAGTTAGTTCTCAGTGCTCTAAGAGCCACCCACGGGAGAAAATACATGTGGGCTGTAGAGATTACAAAGGAAAAAAAAAAACTCTTTAAAATGGAGAAATTATAAAATTAGTTGGAAACTAATGAAAAGCTAAGAGAACTGTCTGGACAATGCTGGTTTCTCTTAGGTAGATGTTGATCTCTCTGAACTTGCCCCTCGTTTTACAAGACATTAAATTATTTAAGTCAAATCAAAGTCTCCTGAATATTCAACAATCTCATTTCACTAGTATGAAAGGCTCTTAGCAATGACACACACCACCCCTGCAGAGTTGGGGCAGAGGCAACTCCATGTAGACCTCAACCCCCACGCACATACAAAGAAGCAGAGAACACGGTGGCTTAAAGCGTTACTAAAAAACAAACCATTTCCCTAAATTATGCTTCTTCTGTTCCCTCAACTCTGTTAAAACATTACAGCTCATTAGCGTTGTGGGGTTTCAGGACCCCAAGTCTATAATTCTCGGTTAGTGCTGTCCCATATGCCATAGCAGGAAGACATGATTAAACCAATCCTACTTAAATCCGTGCCAGCTCAGAGACTTTGGGCCCAAACCAAAGATGCAGCTTCAACGTGGATGTTTAACATCTGCCTGATTTACTGCCTCCTTGCTTTATGAAGAGAGCTGGTGAAAGCTGTGGGGGAGCGTTTCGATGCCACTAACACTCATTTGCAGCAGTAAATTGTGACAGCATTGTAAGAGCAAATGTATCAGTTGGTCAGAACCTATTCTGACGCAAGGCCATCAGCAGGCTGGGAAAATCACTACATACACAGAATGCAAAAGGCTAGCTTCAAGTAGCGTTTAGGGCATATTTCTAAGTAGACAGAAAATTAGGAATATAGACATTAAGAGTCCCACAGCTATACTAATTGGGCCACATGATTATCTAACCATCAGGTTATATATGACTTAGACCAGGACTGGCGGGTGTCACAATTAGACTCCAAAGTCTATCAGCCATCTGTGGTGTGGAATTGTCAACCCTAATGGTCTGATTATACTTCCTGTTTGTGCTCTGACTTTTTTTTTTTCAGATTAAACATTTTCTCCTAACTTGTTAAATGATGTTAAAGTCAGTTGTGATCCCTCGCCTCCCCACCCCACCCCCGCTCTTTCCTCTAGTTACTTTCTTTAGGAATCCTCCCTTTAAAACAATTTTAATTACTCTTTGACAATTTTATACCTGTCTGTGATTTATTTTGATCATATCAACCCCTTCGTTACCCACTCTTCTCCCTCTCCAACCCCCTCTAGAACCCTTGTTTGTCCCAACAATTCATATTTTGCTTTTGTAAGCAATCTACTGGGATGGATCAGAGTTGGACCTAGGTGGAAGTTTATTTACTTAAGCCAGGGTGAGTTACCAGTGACAATACTACTGAAGAAAAATGACACTCCCTTCACCCGGAGCCAACCTATCAATAGCTCCTTACCTCAGGGTGGGCCCCTTAGATGAGCCCATCCCACTCACAACAAAACACTGAGGATCTCAGTCGCATGTCAGTCATAGAGCCTTTGGTTTTGACACCTCTCTGATAACTGATGGGCAGAGTGATCTTTCTAAATTATCATTGTCTGTATAACCACTGTGTAGAGGCCATTGGCAGATGTTTCTGCTTACTAAACACATCCACAGCACATCTGACGGCTACTCTGCTGCATGGTCTCCTGGAGAACTTTCAGGGCCCACCAGTTGTAACTGACTTGCTTTTTTTGTCCTCCTCACTTGGAATTACATTCTCCAGCAGCGGAGACAGTGCTGGGGCATAATATGTACACATTAAATATTTGCTGAATGACTGAATGAATGGACCTACCCTCCTGTGCTAGCTAACAATATGAACTATTTTGGAAGTTCATCTGGAAACTAATTCAGCAGTATCAATATTCATTAAAATACTCATAATCTTTGACCTTAAAATAATATTTCTGAGACTGTATTCTGGGGTGATCATTCAGTGGGGAAATGATATATATGAGGTATTACCTGTAATAATGAAATGTCAAGAGAGTTTAAAGTAATAATAAAAGAATAAAGTAAATACTTTCAAATGAATACTACCAAGTCAACAAAAATTATAAGGATTGGCCATTGGCACGGAACATTCTTATGACCTGTTTTACTATTCAAAAGTATTGAAAATTAAAGATAATACCTATTTTACATAGTAATGATAATTTTTAAAGTACTCAGTGTTGGGTGTGGTAGCATACACCAGTAATCTTAGCACGTGGGAATTCAAGGCCTGACTAAACTATGTGATGAGTTCTGTGTTCATCTGCCTATGGTGTGGGACCTTCTCTTAAAATATAAAAATACTCAGAAACGAAAGCTGTCATTGTGGGAACACATCCCTTTCTTTTCTTTTCCTGTGATATATCACAAACTCACAAAGAAGTGCTGGGATTAGAGGCATGAAACACCATATCTGGTCTTTGAATAACATATTTTGAAGATAATAACCAAAAGGATTTGCTTATGTGTTAGACATGGGATGCAGGAGAAAGTGAGATGGAGATGATGTGTAGGCAGCTGGAAGTACAAGTCTGGAGCTCATAGGGACGGAAAGCACTGCTGTGTTACCTAACACATACAATGGTAGATTTCCTATGGGATGAACAGAGGTGGGACTTTGCTCTGAAGCTAGTGATAGTTAGAGATCTGGAGGAGGCGGGGCCTAGGCAAAAACATCTGAAAAAAGAACCTAGAAGAGCAGTGTCCCAGAGGCCAAGGAAGAAAGGGCTGTAACAGGCCGGGAGTGAGTGAAGTGTCAAACCCTGTTAGGAGGTCAAATGAGAGGAGCTGGCTAAGGCTTAACATTGGGTCTCTGGTGATCTACAGAAGGCTGGAGTGGGAAGATAAAGGCCTGTTAGGGTGATCTCCAGAGGAAATGAAACAGAAGTCAGGACAGTGAGTATAGATTTTTTTTTTCCAGTAGTTGTATTGCAAAGAAAGGCAGGGAATAGAGGTTATAATGAAAAGGAAAATTGGGGTTAAGAGAGGGTAATATGTTTAAGCTGGGCACTGCTGTAGTTGTGCCTGATGTTGAGGGGGATCACCTAGCAGAGAATGAGAATTTCTTCTAGAGCAAAACATGGGAATAGGTTCAGAGGCATGGGGACCTGGGGCACGGAGGTGGGGTCAGAGTACATGATCATAAAGTTTAAGCAAGAAGATGCATCAGGAGAGGCAGCATATGTCCTATAGAGACAGTAGTGATAGTCAGTAACACATAGACATTTACAAAGACAGATACCTTCATCACCTCACTGATGTCTCAGAGTGGTACGGCTTACTTTGGTGAAGAAAAGAAAGGAGATAATACCTCAGAGGACAGTCTTGCCTTGGAACATCCATCAGGAGGGTCAGAGTTGGAGGTCAAGTCTCTGAGAATGGTTTCAGAGAAAAATGTTGATAATATGTGATGCTTGCTGAGAACATCTAGAGGTGACCAGAGTAAGCCAAACCTGCTAAGAAAAAAATCAGAACTAGAATGTGTTGCTTTGTATACAGCAGAGGCACAAGACAAGTGTATGAAGTGGGCTTGGGGTTCTCAGAAAGAATAGATAAAATTAGAAAGAAAATTCTGATATAGACAAGACTTTCTACCCAATCTTTTGAAACTACTTGTATTGTACTAGTGCCCAGAGAGTCCATGAACTAAGATAGACTATTGGTGGAGTGCAACATAGTGGCAGGGTGCTCCCTTTGGGACTCATGGGCCAATGTCTCCTGATGAGAGGGGTAGCTCTATAATTTAAATACTACTGGTGCAGACAATAGAGAAAAACAGGGTGGTTGTCTTCTAATCTAGATAATAAGCCAAAGAAGAGAAAACCAGGAGCCAAAAAGAACACATACCCCAAAGTCTAGAGTTACTCTGTTTCCTATGTAGAGGTCCAATTATAAATGAATGTGCTCAAGGCCAGGCTTTGATCCCCAGTGCAGCAATAGTTAGGTAGATAGGTAGATGATAGATAGATAATTAGAAAGATGATAGATGATTAGAAAGAGGATAGATAGATAGATAGATAGTCTATAGCATCATACTTCAAATATCACATGGACCATGTGACAATAATTCATTCCTAGTCTACCATCCTGGCTGAGATAATCAGTGATGCTTTATGATGGGATATGTGGGCTGTGGAGCATTTGACTCTTATCCCTACCTACCTGTAACTGCAACCAGGCCACATCCTCCCCATAGCTGATGCAGCTTATCTTCACCACAAGGGGCTCTTTCTGGGTCAAGATCTGATCATCCAGCCTGTCCTGCAGAGTGCTGGGAGCAGCATCCAGTACAGTCATGGAGAGTGTCTTAATGCCCAGTTGAGGACCTTCCATTATTGGAAACTAAGCACTCCCTGTAATGCTCAGAGCCTCAGTATTCATGAGTCTTCTGTGAGCCTCTGGCTGCACACCACACATCCCCATGGGCAATTTTATCCATTATGGGAGTTCGAGGCCAGTTCATAGAACAAGTCAAGGAAAGATGCTACACTCAGCCCATTGCCTCCCTCTTCTGCCTCTCACCACCTATTCCCAGACCCAATCCTTCTTTTATCCCCCATCTAAATCAAACCTGATGGAAACTGTGGAAGAAATGGGAATGTCTCTATGCAGCAGTGTGAGTCTCAAACTACTTCCAGTATCTCCTGTGTTAACCAAGGGAGAATAAACTGTAGACGTCGGCTTATAGTCAGGGAATAAAGGAAAACCATGGAGAAGAGCTACAGCTGGTGGAAAACAAGCCACAGTCACCTTTAAGACCTAAAAGGGGGTTTTAATCCCACTTTGTGCCTGATGTTAAAATGTTGAACAAAGACAAACAGGTTCTTACTTTTTTCTGATTCTTACAAGGGAAGGAAGGACTGGCTCTGACTTCATACTGCAGACTTCCAAGGTCAAGGATTGAGATTCTGCTTATCATGGCGCCATACAAAAACAAGCATGGACACTCAGCCATGCTGTGTGGAATCTGAAGGCAAGGAATGTGGTTGGTACTTTTCTCTCTGTTGACATAGGGATAGATGGGTTCATAGTTATCACATCTGTGGACTAGTTGTTCCGTGGAGAAGGAACTGGAAATCTGGTTTCCATTTTCAGCTCTGCTCTACAGCCCTGAATTAAGTCTTTCACTTCTCCGAGCCCGTTTGCCACACTTGTGAAATGAGAACCCAACCATTCTGTGAGGTGCTCTCTGTGTTCAGGTGAGATGTTGTGTAAGGAAGTCCTGGGTACCCTGAGCTTGAAGTGCTGAGTGAAGGAAGGAGACTTCTACCCTGTCTTCCCCCATCTTCCACAAAGGCCACTAAATGTATACATATGTGTATACATATATACATGGACATATATACATCATATACATTTATACAAAGCAAATGAAGTGTATCAAGTACAGTAGCAGCCCCCTGTGGCAAGTAGGGGTCTTAGAAATGAGTCAATCCTACACATCTGTTTTAGAAACTCTACAAACTCAGGAACCAAGATTTTCTGATGAGGTCTAAAATGTCAAGACTCTTGGCACCAGTAACAGAGAAAACCAGAAGAAAGAAAGGAGGACTGCTCTCAACTCCAGGTGACAGATAGGAGGGCCTGAAAGAGAAAGAATCCAAAATGAGATCGTACCCTAGCGCCTGGGGTTACTCTGTGCCTTTCGCAGAGTTTCAGTTAGACACAAAGCAGGCAGCAATTGAGTGCCATCAAGAGACATTAAGGAGACATTTGCAGGTTTTCACTTCCCCTGAAACCAGATCATTGAAGAGGAAAGGCCTTACCTAGGGTTTCCCTGAAGTCAATGGGTCTGAATGCACAGTTTGTTGACTCGATTTACAGAATTTATTTGATGTGTGTCTAATCTACATTGCTCCTCTTTGCTTTGAGATTCAAGCAAGGAAAATGGCAGAAATTCCACCAGATTATTTATACTCAACATGATGCTTTATGCTCCGTGTGCACTCCATCAATATCATTGCCCAATTCCAAGAAAGGAAGCATGGGCTTCGAGGCAGACTTAGTCCACAAGAGCATGCATGTGTGCATAGACCACACTCAAGTATAGATATACTGATATATATCTACACACACATTCATACATATATATGCATATATATCTTATAACTCCTATGCATAGCTAATCACTTCAAATATACCTATTTGAATAGCTATGGTGTCAAAAGTTTGATCTCAGATCCTTACTGAGGTATTCCCTTGCATTGGTTTCAACAATAGATGGCTTGCTTAAAGCCTGTATGATGGGAAATTCCATAATTTAAAGCAATTGGACTAGCAGAGGAGGTCTGATGTATACCTTACCAATCTCTAGACTGAACAGTGGCTTGTGATGTCACATGGCATTAATACTCTGCCAAACAAGTGTGCATTGTGAAACTTCCTTAGAAATCTGAATTTCAATTAGAGAGAGCAGGCAGATCAGTTTGAAGAACAGAAGTAGAACAGCACACAGTTACCATGATGTGAACAAGCCCACCTCAGGCCGACAACCAGAGTAGCACAGTGAGATCTCTTCTCTGCGCATCTCTTCTGATGTCTAGCCTTTAGTGGGCAGGGACATCGTCTTGGAAAGGAACAGTGACCCAAGAGTTTTCTTTTCCTTTTCTAGGCAAATTGGGCGATCTTTGAATTTTAACAAGGAGAGCCTTCCTCTGTAAAATTATTACAGACAATTGGAAGTTGAACAGAAAGCCCTTCATATGTGAGAAGCTGGTGAGTAGTGTGTGTGTGTGTGTGTGTGTGTGTGTGTGTGGCCAGCCCTAAAACATTTTTATAAAGCAACTCATTATTTTGTAAAAGGTTTCTTCTGTTTTAAAAAGGAAGGGAACTGTGGCTTTTCTACTTCTACATGGGAGGCATCTTGGAGCAGTGAAGAGGATTTGGACGTAGGGTAGAAGACAGAATAGCTAGTGCTAATTGCCAACATGACAGAATGTATAATGAGCTGGAAGATGGGCCTCTGAGCATGCCTCTGAGAAACTCCCTTGATTGCATGGGTTGATGTGGGAAGGCCCACCTTGATGATGTAGTGATGTCCTGGGCAGCTTAAGATGGAGAGAGTGAACGAACTCGAGGAAGCATCCATTGCTCTGTTTCTTTACTGAGGATGCGGTGTCGCCAGCTCCCTGAAGCTCCTGCCTTCATGACTTCCGGTACAGTCATGAAGGACTGTGAGCCAGAATAAACTCTCCCTTAAGTTGCTTTTATTGAGCTGTTTTATCTAAGCATCAGGAAGAGAAACTTAGACAGGGCCTCCCACTTAAGGATGGCAGGCAGGTCTGACAACTTCTCAAGGTCCACCAAAGAGCACAGCAGTATTCTCCTCGAATAGTTTCCTTTATAACAAGGGGCTCATGTTTCTAAGACAGTTCAGAAAAAAACTTGCCCAAGAAGAACAGTATTTGGCACTTGTCTAGTCTCACTGTCTTGGAGGTCAGAATGAAGAGCACATACATGGGTCAGTGATGTGTTGTGTAAGACATGTATAAGACAGGCTCCCCAGCAAGCAGCACAGGGAGACAGTCAGGCTGAAAGAGCAGTCTTTCAGCAGAGGCCTAGCCAATGCTTCTGTGCCTTCCTTCCCTTCAGAGGGGGACTGCTGCCTCCAGCCCATATCCACTTGAGCTAGGCAGAGGAGGCTCCTGTAATCAAACCAGCTGACAGAGCGAGCGCACTTGTACTCAGTGGTGTGTCTGGAAATTGGCCCTCTTCAGCTTTTAACGGGACATTTCTCCAGCCGTTTGATGATTACCAAAGATAATCAGGGCAGTTGGAAACCTGAAATGTTTGCACCCTTCACTCTGTTTGGGCCTCAAGCACTGAAAGCATTAAAGCCGGTGCCCATGGAAGGCTGTCCCCTTTAGAGTAAATGTTTAATAATTGAAAGGCATGCTATGTCTGTGCTCATTAATTTAAAAATATTCCCTAGTCAATATTCTTAGAAATGAGCGTGATTATTTATTGCTTAGTGATGAGCTGAATAAATGACAGCAGTCTTCTTCCAGTACCTTCTGTTTCCCATCAGGAATAAATAATAACACCCAGCTATTCACAGTACCGCAGCTGTCAGAGCAGTTTTAAATAATAGACATAAAGTGCTATTTTCATTTCATCAACATTTAACGTTTGTCTCTAACAACCATCTCCCATCAGAAGTTTGGGATCTTACTGTCCTCAGCTCCTTCGTGTCTTCATAATTCTGTACTTTGCTGGGAATACTGATATTTAATATCTACAATCTTACGCCTCTGACACATTCTAAGTTAAACCTAAATGCCTTTTGAATTAAACTGCTCTGTGGATACTGTTCATCAAACACCTAAATGATATCACGCAATGGCTTCCCCTTTCCTGAAGGTAAAATGCCATAACCCTCGGGTGGGACGTTTGGAGAAGAACATTACCAAGACCAAGCTCAGAGAGCTTCTGCATCTTTGTACCCCAACACTGCTCCAGTTTGTGCACAGGACACGACTCATCACCCACGACTTTGTGATGTTTGGTTTTCCAAGATATTTCCAACTGCTTTGAAATTTTTTAAGAGTTTATTTACTTTTATGTGAAACATGTATATGCCTGAGACCCTCACAGAGGCCAGAAGAAGACATTGGATTCCCCTGGATCTGGAGTTACAGACCACTGGATACTGGGAACTCAACCCAGGTCCTCTACAAGAGCAGATCTTAATTGCTGAGATATCTACTTAATCTCTGGCTTGGGGTGTGAAAGAAAAATTAATATACTGCAAAATAATCTCTGATATCTTTTGACCTCCTATTGAAAAAAAACTTGATGGAATCTCCATTTTGACTCAGAGGTGACCTCAAATCCCTCTTGTTCCCTGTAGACTAACTCTTCTCCTGGCAGGACATACCCACCACACTGGAGTCTTCCTTCGCCACTCATTGCCTAAGACACAATGTTCCTTTGCTGATGGCTTTTTTCCCTACCCACTTTGCTAAAATTATTTTCTTGTTCTCCCAGGCAAGTATTCTGAGTCCGTTTAGGGCTAAAAATATATTTTATCCTCCCACTAGATTGACAGTTTGTAAGGATACAGAATTCTAGGTCAACTGAAATCCAGGTCAATACAATTTCCCTTAGAACTTTACAGCAATGCTCCATAGCTTCTAGCATCCAGCAGTGCTGACGTCAGCTGGATATTTGTTAGACAGAATGCAGGCTACTTCACTTGCTAGTTTGTTTTACTATTGAAATTGTTAGTTTCTTCTGTTTATTTTGGCAACTCTGATGAAATTATTCTTAAGCATAGATCTTTTCACTTTTGTATGGTGCAGTATTTGACCAACCCCATCAAATAGAAGATCTGTGACTTTTATTGACTCTTGGAAATTTTATACACACACAATCTATATCATATAGCATAAATCTCTCATTGGTTGTATGTTGAGCACTACATTGGTCTTTTGCTACTTCAAAATTTATCATTTTCTCTATTTTGTTAGAGCGCCTTGATTTTGTACTAGATATTGATTTTTAAATTTTTAGCCAAACATTTTTTATTGCAAAAGATAATGATGCGATAATCCTTTATTATATCCATCCATCTCTTCACTCTCTCTATAGCTGAAGGGTTCTTACGTTCATCTTCTGTGTTCTTAACTATCTAGGCTTTTTCCTATAGAACTGTAAGCTCTGTGTGTCTGGATGGGATATATCTGATGACAGTTTTTGTTTGGGAAGGTCAATGAGGAACAGTCTAATGCTACAAGAAAACACGACATTCTCCGAGGCAACGATACATGCCAAGAACATGTTGCTCTCTAAGCATCTATCCCTTTCCTTAGGAAAGCACCTGTTGTTTTGTTGCTGTTGTGAGTTGGGCTTGGATTTTGGTCTAGCAGCAAACCCAGGCCATTAGTTATTCTGTAAGTGGAGGCAGGGAGAGGGGAGCACCCACTGAGCTGTGCAACTCCATTCCAGCAGCTCTTCCTTTTCCAGTACCATGCTGCTTCCACCTGCTAGACCCAGAGGCCCAGAGGCCAGAGCCTCTTAACTCTCCCAGAGAAGCTCACCTCCCTGCAGGCCCCACTCTGGTTCCCCTGCTTTGCTCATTCAACAGGTTTTAATTTACCTACTTCTGGGAATTTCTTGAAATGTTGTGTTCATCTCCCCTACCGAACTCTCTCCCCAGAGTATTTGCTGAAATCAGTTTATTCCTTTTCATCTTTGTCCCAGCGCTTCCTCTGGGTCTCATGAGGGGGGAGCCTATGGATGAACACAACTCTGGCATCTTTAGTCAGAAGCCTTCATTTATCTTGAGATATATGAATATGACCAATGTTGCTCTGCCTGCCCCTAGGGGACATCAGTGGAAGTTGCCTGAAGAAGATAGCTACACCAGCAGCTATATGGCAGCATGATAAATGGAAGAGTTAGGAGATCTGGGAGTCACTGCAGAAAGCTCATTAATAACTGCTGGAAGAGAGGGGGTTAATTTATAAAACCAAGCAACAGAAGCTCATCTCAACACACACAACAGATAAATAAAGAAATATAGTTTATGTTGTAGTTATAGTTCTTTAAAAATTGGTTTACATAGAAGTGCTAGTAAAGTTCAAATGGTTTAGCTAACTCTTCTCCTGGCAGGACATACCCACCACACTGATAAATAAAGAAATATAGTTTATGTTGTAGTTATAGTTCTTTAAAAATTGGTTTACATAGAAGTGCTAGTGAAGTTCAAATGGGAATCAGTCTTTAAGGCACAGGTCATTTTCAGGGACAAATCTGTGCTCACTACAAACATTTTACCTACTATTGAAAGCCTAGTCCCAGGTAGAGGCAGGAAGACACAGAAGTCACTAATATTTGTTAAGACTCTACTCCACCTTAGGAATTTTATGCATCTTATTTTGTTTAATCCTCACAAAAATTCTGCTGGGATCACCCATCCATCCATCCTTTCAATCAATTCCATGTAACTAACAGCTGGAGTATACCAGGGTCCATGTTAGGCAGACATTTGAAATGCATTATGCATCAAAAACACTCGCTGCACTTATTGCTTAGTGAAGGAGACAGACACTAAATAATAACACAAACGAACACAGAATGTTGAGTGTTGCTGAGTACTATATGATGTCACAAGAACAGCTGAACAGGAATGGAGTAAAAGCAAAGGAAGACATATCTCAGAAATGAAAGTCTGGTCTGATACCCAAAGAAAGACCAATAAGTAGCTATAAAGGAGAGAGGATTTAGTCCAAATATTTCAAAAGATAATAACATGCATAGGTCCTGAGGCAGAACAAGGGACGGCATTTTTAAGTTTATGAAAGGATCATCATTTGGAAGCTACTAGAATAATACTTTCCAAAGAATGATCTTTGGTCAAATTAAGCAAACTTTATTTTTTTGTCGAACAGGGCTATCTCCCTAAATCGGGGTTTGAGAAAATAGCATTAAACATGGGAAATAGTGGGGCTTATATAGCAAAAACAAACAAGCACACACAAACGCACATACACACGTGCACGCACATGCACACGTATGCGATTGTGTACACACACCACTACAAGGCTAGGCAGTTTGGTTCCCAAGGGGTTTTGGTTACATGGCAGAACATTTCAAAATTATTTGTCAGGATAAGTGTTCTGATTATCAAGGCAGAGGTCAGGGTATATAGGGTATGGAATATGTCAAATTCCAGAATATGGGTCAAGACCTGGTCAAACTGAAGTTTTACAGAAAACCAGAATAAAGTTATTTTGACCTTATAACAGATGACTTTTAATCTTAAGATGGAGTCAGACTGGTCCATCACAATCAGGTGGCTTTGAGAGCTCTGTGGGAGTTCACATAAGCTTGGGATGGATGGATGGATGGATGGATGGGGGATGGATGGATGGATGGATGGATGGATGGATGGATGGATGATGGGTGGGTAATGGGTGGAGGGGTGATGGATGGATGAATGAATGATGGATGGATGAATGATGGATGGATGGATGGATGGGAAACAGAATGGTAATGAGAGGGAAGGGAGAGATGGAAATGGACTCCCAGGATTGAGATTTAACTATTGGATAAAGAGACTCTCTGGTAGGAAATACTGAAAGAGAATCAAGGTTTGGAGAAGTGAAGAATTTGATTCTACATGTGTTTTAAGTTCTCCAGAGACCTCTGGGTTTAGCTGTTGAACAGGAAAGTGCACTGCAGACAGCAGGGGTGGGGTGGGGGTGGTGATGAGAGAGGGGCCTGGCTGAGCTCCTCTAGAGAGCAGAAGAGCAAGATCTGGAGAAAGCCTTGAAGACCCCTGTCCATCTATCTGCTCACTTTATACCTCCATGTGCTCCAAGAAGCCATCATTCTAAGAACCCATCTATTTTTGCTGCTTTTTAAAAACTTTATGTGAAAGCAGCCTGAAGAAATCAAAATGTACCAAGCAGGAGGTGACAGGAAACAAGAGATTTTCAGGTCTTCCTTTGTCTGGATGTCCAACAGGTGTTTATCAATTAAAAAAAAAAAAATTAAAACCATGCTTTTTTGTGATTATTTTATTTATTTACATTTTAAATGTTGTCCCCTTTCCCTGTCTCCCCTCTGCAACCCTCTATACCATCTCCTCCCCTTTGCCTCTAAGAGGGTGCTCCCTCACCTACCCACTCACCCACTCATCCCCTACCCCTCTAGCATCCCTCTACACTGGGGCATCAAAGACTCCACAGGACCAAGGGCCTCCCCTCCCACGGATGCTGCCAGATAAGGCAATTCTCTGCTCCATATGTATGTAGCTGGAGCCATAGACCCATCCACATATACTCTTTGGTTGGTGGTTTGGTCCCTGAGATCTCGGGGCATGGGGTGTGGGGTGGTCCAGTTAGTTGATATTGTTGTTCTTCCTATGGAATTGCAATCCCTTTACACTCTTTTAGTCCTTCCCCTTCCTCAGGATCAATCTGATGGTTAGCTGTATTCACATCTGCATCTGTACTAGTCTGGTGCTGGCAGAACCTCTCAGGTGACAGATATACAAGGCTCCTGTCAGGAAGCAATTCTTAGCATCAGCAATAGTGTCGGGGTTTGGTGTCTGCAGATAGGATGGATCCCTAGGAGGGGCCATCTCTAGATGGCCTTTCCTTCAGTCTCTACTCAATTTTTTGTCCCTGCCTTTCCTTTAGACAGGAACAATTCTGGGTTAAAAATTTTGAAATGGGTGCGTAGACCCATTTCTCAACTGGGGGCCATGCTTATCCACTGGAGGTGGTCTCTACAGGTTCTCTCTCCCCTTTGTTGGGTATTTTGGCTAATGTCATCCCCGTTGGGTCCTGTGAGCCTCTCGCTTCTCTGGAGTCTAGAACTTTCTAGTGGCTCCCCCAGTTCCACATCCCCCACTGCTACAAATTTCTATTCATTTTCCTAACCCTCTGGACTTCTTTCCTGTCTCTTCCCAAACCTAATCCTGCCCCCTCTTTTTTTCCCTTCCCCTCCTCTCTCCCTTTGTGGTCCTTCCCTCCCTCTACCTCTTGTGATTGTTTTGTTTCCCCTTCTAAGTAGGATTAGAGCATACACACTTTGGTCTTCCTTCTTGTTAAGCTTCATATGATCTGTGAGTTGTATCGTCGCAGGTATCATGAGCTTTGGACTAATATCCACTTATCAGTGAGTATCATCCTGGGTTAGCTCACTCAAGATGATATGTTTAGGACCATCTGCCTGCGAATTTCATGAAGCCATTGTTTTTAATAGCTGAATAGTACTATAGTGTGTAAATGTACCACATTTTCTTTATCCATTCTTCTCTTGAGAGACTTCTGGGTTGTTTCCAGCTTCTCGCTGTTATAAATAAGGTTGTTATGAACATAGCAGAGCATGTGACCTTGTTATATGTTGGAGCATCTTTTGTGTATATACCCAGTAGTGGTATAGTTGAGTTTTCAGGTAGAACTATTTCCCATTTTCTGAGAAATTGCTAGATTGTTTTCCAAAGTGGTTATACCAGCTTGCAATCCCACCAGCAATGGAGGAGTGTTCCTCTTTCTCCACATTCTTGTCACCATCTGCTGTCACCTGAACTTTTGATCTTAGCCATTCTGATTGGTGTGAGGTGGAATCTCAGGGTTCTTTTGATTTGTGTTTCCCTATTGACCAAGGAACATTTCTTTGGGTGCTTCTTAGCCATTTGAGATTCCTCAGTTGAGAATCCTTTGTTTAGCTCTGTGCCCCATTTTTAATAGGGTTATTTGGATCTCTGGAGTCTCAATTCTTCACAGAATTAGAAAGCAATTCTCAAATTCATCTGGAATAACAAAATACTCAGGGTAGTGAAAACTATTCTTAACAATAAAAGAACTTCTGGAGGAATCACTATCCCTGACCTCAAGCTGTATTACAGAGCAGTAATGATTAAAAACAAACAAACAAACAAAAAAAAAAACTGCATGGTATTGGTACAGAGACAGACAAGTAGATCAATGGAATAGAATTGAAGACCCAGAAATGAACACACACACCTATGGTCACTTGTTCTTTGACAAGAAGCCAAAACCATCCAATGTGTGTGTGTGTGGGGGGGGGGCTGGGAGGATGAACAGCATTTTCAACAAATGGTGCTGTTTCAACTGGCAGTCGGCATGTAGAAGAATGCAAATTGATCCATGTTTTTATCTCCTTGTACAAAGCTCAAGTCCAGTGGATCAAGAACTGCCACATAAAACTAGATATTCTGAATCTAATAGAGAAAGTGGGAAAGAGCCATGAACACATTGGCACAGGGGAAATTTTCCTGAACAGAACACCAATGACTCAGGCTTTAAGATCAGCAATTGACAAATGGGACCTCTTAAAATTGAAAAGCTTCTGTAGGGCAAAGGACACTGTCAAGAGGACAAATGGCAACCTACAAATTGGGAAAAGATCTTTACCAAACCTACATCCAATAGAGGGCTAACATCCAAAACATACAAAGAACTCAAGAAGTTAGACTCCATAAAACTGAGCTTTTTAAACACAGATTTCAAAGTCTTTCATCTCATAGCAAGGATGAGAAAGACACTCCTTTCTCACATAAACAAGCCTCATGGGGCTGCTTGGGAGAGTTAGAAAAATCCATCCCTCACTGGGAAAGTCATTGTGCAGTTGAGTTCTGTTGACTTGTTATTTTGTTTTTTTCCTTGAACTTTAATATTTGTCTCCTGTTAACATGTAAGATATGAAGAGAGAATTAAAGGCAGTGGTGGACAGCTTAGAGAACCTCGACCTAAAACTTCCGTAATCCTGCCTCCCTCCTCAGTCTATATCCTCCTCCCCGACCCATCCCCACCCCACTTCCCCCCTGCCATGGTTGCAGGAGTGAAGAATTTCCTGTGTTGGAGATTTCACCTGCGTGGCGATTTTCATTAGTCTTCTGTGAGTTACAGGAAACAAACTCACAGCTGGCCTCTGGGCATCCTGTAAAGCATCCTGTAATGACTTCTGGCTTATGAGGCCAGCTGCTGGTGAATCTCTGGGGTAGCATGGTGAGGTGCAAGAGGCCAGCTGCAGAGCCCAGCTAAAGAGGCATTTAGACTGACAAGCTAAACGCTCTGGGGGGGATGGTGATATGCGGTTCCTGGGTAACCCAGAAGTCTATCTGGCTTTAAGGGCAAATTTTTATACTTTATAAATACATGTATTTGGTCTTTTATTGTACATTACAAACAGTGTGTACTCCAACATGCATACTTTTGTATAGATCTGATCTCAGGTCTGGGAAATTTTCTGTAACTTCCCTATTATCTTTTGAGGAGCTGTTTATTTTTCAGACATCACTATACTTCTGGTCCCCAGCCATGTTAATTTGACCTTTTATTCAGCAGTAGCCTTGAGCTCTCTGGCTTTGGTGTTTAAGATTCCTCCATTAGATCTGAAAAATAAAAACTGGTAGTATAAATAGTGACTATTAATCTCATCTGTGATGGCTATTTTTGGTTGTCAACTTGACTACATCTGGAATCCACCTGTGAGATACACCTTGCTTGGTTTAAAGTGGGTGGATCCACTTCTAGTCCATACCTTGGAGGCAGAAAGACTCACACCTTTCATCTGGATCTTGAGGTGGGAAGACACACCTCTAATCTGGGCCACACCTTCTGCTGGAAGTCTGTGTAAGGACATGGAAAAGGGAAGACTTGCCTGCTTGCTCTCACCTTGCTAGCAAGTCTGTTCCTTCACCTGCATTAGAGCCTATTTATGTGGGATTCCAGTGTCTACTGAAGACTAGCTAAGACATCTAGTCTCTTGAATCAAGCAACTTCTGGATCCTTGGACATTTTATTCATAACCAGCCATTGTTTCATTAGTTGGACCATTAGCCTGTAAGTCGTTCTAATAAATTCCCTATATATGTATATATGAAACATAATTATATATAATTAGTCATATATGTGTGTGAAAACACACACACATAGATAGATAGATAGATAGATAGATAGATAGATAGATAGATAGATAGATAGATAGATAGATAGACAGAGAGAGAGAGAAAGAGAGAGAGAGAGAGAGAGAGAGAGAGAGAGAGAGAGATTCATTCTATAAGTTCTGCTACTCTAGAGAACCCTGACTAATACAACCCACAACCTCTCTGCTTAAGGAATTAACCTGAGTGTGGGTGGGAGTTAGCCTGTGTCCAAACCTCTCTTCTAAACATCCCTCCTCCCCTTACCACAGACCACAGACCACAGACCACAGACCACAGACACAACTGGATGATACACCTTGACAGCAAGTCAGAAAACAGCAATGATGAATATTCACTGAGCACTTAGTGCTAGGGACTATGTAGAGTCCTTCACACAGATTGCTTCATTGATTCTCACAACTCATGGAAGCAATCATCATTATTACCCCTGTCCCGCGTGCTAGGTAAATAGACTCAACAAGACTAAGTTTCAGCAGTAAGTGGCACCTGGCCAAGGACACAGAGGAAAACACAGCTCTAAATGAACCACCAAGGGGAGCCTCCCAAACACAATTTCCTCCAATTCCAGTAACAATCAAAGCAGCTTCATGATCAGTAATCAGCATTTGATAAACGCAGGCTCATAAAATAAAATTGAGCCTCTAAACTCATGGTGCGGGTGCTCCAGTAATGTGCTCCCCTGCCAGAACAGCTTTCTTCATAAATTATTTTAAGCATTTATAATACAATGTAGATCCCTGTGGTGATTATTCTGTATACAAGAATTCTCATGGACTTTTCCAGCATTTTTGTTGGAAATGTAATGCTCACACAACAGTTACACAAATCTCACAGGGTATGGCTCTGGATTTTCACAAAGGGGACACACTTGGATATTAACCCTAGGACACAGAAGTAGAAGCAGTCCTCTTTCTTATGGCTCTCTTCCCCAGTGTTAAGCTATTACCTCAAATAATATCACCATGAACTAGGTTTTTTTTTTTTTTTTTTTTGTATTTCTGAGTTTCATCTAAATAGATTTATATGTCATATACTCTTTTGCTTCTGGTTTCTTTTGCTCAACAGTACACTTGTGATTCTAAATTGCAGATCTTTCATTTTCATGGACCAGTGGGATTCTATCATACTTACATACCATTATATACCTATTCAGTCGACTCTACATGAACATAGCGGATGTTTCTAATTTGGAATATTAGAATGTTGCTACGACATTCAATATCCTCACTTGCCTATTTTGATGCACAATCTCCACATTTCTAGAGTGGAAATGATAAATGATAGGGTGTGCAAATCTTCAACTTCAGCAAGTGCTGCCAAACTATCTTCTTTTTTTTTTTTTTTTTTTATATATTTTTATTACATATTTTCCTCAATTACATTTCCAATACTATCCCAAAAGTCCCCCATAGCGCCCCCCACTTCCCTACCCACCCATTCCCATTCTTTTGGCCCTGGCATTCCCCTATATTGGGGCATATAAAGTTTGCAAGTCCAATGGGCCTCTCTTTCCATTGATGGCTGACTAGGCCATCTTTCGATACATATGCAGCTAGAGACAAGAGCTCCGGGGTTCTAGTTAGTACATCATGTTGTTCCAACAATAGGGTTGCAGATCCCTTTAGCTCCTTGGGTACTTACTCTAGCTTCTCCATTGGGAGCCCTGTGATACATCCAATAGCTGACTGTGAACATCCACTCCTGTGTTTGCTAGGCCCCAGCATCGTCTCACAAGAGACAGCTATATTTGGGTCCTTTCAGCAAAATCTTGCTAGTGTATGCAATGGTGTCAGCGTTTAGAAGTTGATTATGGGATGGATCCCTGGATACGGCAGTCTCTAAATGGTCCATCCTTTCATCACCGCTACGAACTTTGTCTCTGTAACTCCTTCCCTGGGTGTTTTGTTCCCAATTCTGAGAAGGTGCACAGTGTCCACACTTTGGTCTTCATTCTTCTTGAGTTTCATGCGTTTAGCAAATTGTATCTTAAATCTTGGGTATCCTAAGTTTTGGGCTAATATCCACTTATCAGTGAATACATATTGTGTGAGTTCTTTTGTGATTGTGTTACTTCACTCAAGATGATGCCCTCCAGGTCCATCCATTTGGCTAGGAATTTTATAAATTCATTCTTTTTAATAGCTGAGTAGTACTCCATTGTGTAAATGTACCATAATTTCTGTATCCATTCCTCTGTTGAGGGACATCTGGGTTCTTTCCAGCTTCTGGCTATTATAAATAGGGCTGCTATGAACATAGTGGAACATGTGTCCTTTTTACCGGTTGGGACATCTTCTGGATATATGCCCAGGAGAGGTATTGCTGGATCCTCCGGTAGTACTATGTCCAATTTTCTGAGGAACCGCCAGACTGATTTCCAGAGTGGTTGTACAAGCTTGCAATCCCACCAACAATGGAGGAGTGTTCCTCTTTCTCCACATCCTCGCCAGCAACTGCTGTCACCTGAATTTTTGATCTTAGCCATTCTGACTGGTGTGAGGTGGAATCTCAGGGTTGTTTTGATTTGCATTTCCCTGATGATTAAGGATGTTGAACATTTTTTCAGGTGTTTCTCTGCCATTCGGTATTCCTCAGGCGAGAATTCTTTGTTCAGTTCTGAGCCCCATTTTTTAATGGGGTTATTTGACTTTCTGGAGTCCACCTTCTTGAGTTCTTTATATATATTGGATATTAGTCCCTTATCTGATTTAGGATAGGTGAAGATCCTTTCCCAATCTGTTGGTGGTTTTTTTGTCTTATTGATGGTGTCTTTAGCCTTGCAGAAGCTTTGTAGTTTCATGAGGTCCCACTTGTCAATTCTCGATCTTACAGCACAAGCCATTACTGTTCTATTCAGGAATTTTTCCCCTGTGCCCATATCTTCAAGGCTTTTCCCCACTTTCTCCTCTATAAGTTTCAGTGTCTCTGGTTTTATGTGAAGTTCCTTGATCCACTTAGACTTGACCTTAGTACAAGGAGATAGGAATGGATCGATTTGCATTCTTCTACATGTTAACAACCAGTTGTGCCAGCACCATTTGTTGAAAATGCTGTCTTTCTTCCACTGGATGTTTTTAGCTCCCTTGTCGAAGATCAAGTGACCGTAGGTGTGTGGGTTCATTTCTGGGTCTTCAATTCTATTCCATTGGTCTATTTGTCTGTCACTATACCAGTACCATGCAGTTTTTATCACAATTGCTCTGTAGTAGAGCTTTAGGTCCGGCATGGTGATTCCACCAGAGGTTCTTTTATCCTTGAGAAGAGTTTTTGCTATCCTAGGTTTTTTGTTATTCCAGATGAATTTGCAGATTGCACTTTCTAATTCGTTGAAGAATTGATTTGGAATTTTGATGGGGATTGCATTGAATCTGTAGATTGCTTTTGGCAAGATAGCCATTTTTACAATGTTGATCCTGCCAATCCATGAGCATGGGAGATCTTTCCATCTTCTGAGATCTTCTATAATTTCTTTCTTCAGAGACTTGAAGTTTTTATTATACAGATCTTTCACTTCCTTAGTTAGAGTCACGCCAAGATATTTTATATTATTTGTGACTATTGAGAAGGGTGTTGTTTCCCTAATTTCTTTCTCAGCCTGTTTATTCTTTGTGTAGAGAAAGGCCATTGATTTGTTTGAGTTAATTTTATATCCAGCTACTTCACCGAAGCTGTTTATCAGGCTTAGGAGTTCTCTGGTGGAATTTTTAGGGTCACTTATATATACTATCATATCATCTGCAAAAAGTGATATTTTGACTTCATCTTTTCCAATTTGTATCCCTTTGATCTCCTTTTGTTGTCGAATTGCTCTGGCTAGGACTTCAAGTACAATGTTGAATAGGTATGGAGAAAGTGGACAGCCTTGTTTAGTCCCTGATTTTAGAGGGATTGCTTCAAGCTTCTGACCATTTACTTTGATGTTGGCTACTGGTTTGCTGTAGATTGCTTTTATCATGTTTAGGTATGGGCCTTGAATTCCTGATCTTTCCAAGACTTTTATCATGAATGGGTGTTGGATCTTGTCATATGCTTTTTCCGCATCTAACGAGATGACCATGTGGTTTTTGTCTTTGAGTTTGTTTATATACTGGATTACGTTGATGGATTTCCGTATATTGAACCATCCCTGCATCCCTGGGATGAAACCTACTTGGTCAGGATGGATGATTGTTTTGATGTGTTCTTGGATTCGGTTAGCAAGAATTTTATTGAGGATTTTTGCATCAATATTCATAAGGGATATTGGTCTGAAGTTTTCTATCTTTGTTGGGTCTTTTTGTGGTTTAGGTATCAGAGTAATTGTGGCTTCATAGAATGAGTTGGGTAGAGTACCTTCTGTTTCTATTTTGTGGAATAGTTTGTGAAGAACTGGGATTAGATCTTCTTTGAAGGTCTGATAGAACTCTGCACTAAACCCATCTGGCCCTGGGCTTTTTTTAGTTGGGAGACTATTAATGACTGCTTCTATTTCTTTGGGGGATATAGGGCTGTTTAGATCATTAACCTGATCTTGATTCAACTTTGGTACCTGGTATCTGTCTAGGAACTTCTCCATTTCATCCAGGTTCTCCAGTTTTGTTGAGTATAGCCTTTGGTAGAAGGATCTGATGGTGTTTTGGATGTCTTCAGGATCTGTTGTTATGTCTCCTTTTTCATTTCTGATTTTGTTAATTAGGATGCTTTCCCTGTGCCCTCTAGTGAGTCTGGCTAAGGGTTTATCTATCTTGTTGATTTTCTCAAAGAACCAGCTCCTTGATTGGTTGATTCTTTGAATGGTTTTTCTTGTTTCCACTTGGTTGATTTCACCCCTGAGTTTGATTATTTCCTGCCGTCTACTCCTCTTGGGTGAATTTGCTTCCTTTTGTTCTAGTGCTTTTAGGTGTGTTGTCAAGCTGCTAATGTGTGCTCTTTCTAGTTTCCTTTTGGAGGCACTCAGAGCTATGAGTTTTCCTCTTAGAAATGCTTTCATTGCGTCCCATAAGTTTGGGTATGTTGTGGCTTCATTTTCATTGAACTCTAAAAAGTCCTTAATTTCTTTCTTTATTCCTTCCTTGACCAAGGTATCATTGAGAAGAGTGTTGTTCAGTTTCCACGTGAAGGTTGGCTTTCTATTATTTATTTTGTTATTGAAGATCAGCCTTAGTCCATGGTGATCTGATAGGATGCATGGGACAATTTCAATGTTTTTGTATCTGTTGAGGCCTGTTTTGTGCCCAATTACGTGGTCAATTTTGGAGAAGGTACCATGAGGTGCTGAGAAGAAGGTGTATCCTTTTGTTTTAGGGTAAAATGTTCTGTAGATATCTGCCAGATCCATTTGATCCATAACTTCTGTTAGTTTCACTGTGTCCCTGTTTAGTTTCTGTTTCCATGATCTGTCCATTGGTGAAAGTGGTGTGTTGAAGTCTCCCACTATTATTGTATGAGGTGCAATGTGTGCTTTGAGATTTACTAAAGTTTCTTTAATGAATGAGGCTGCCTTTGTATTTGGAGCATAGATATTCAGGATTGATAGTTCCTCTTGGAGGATTTTACCTTTGATGAGTATGAAGTGCCCCTCCCTGTCTTTTTTGATGACTTTGGGTTGGAAGTCAATCTTATCTGATATTAGAATGGCTACTCCAGCTTGTTTCTTCCTACCATTTGCTTGGAAAATTGTTTTCCAGCCTTTCATTCTGAGGTAGTGTCTATCTTTTTCTCTGAGATGAGTTTCTTGTAAGCAGCAAAATGTTGGGTCTTGTTTGTGTAGCCAGTTTGTTAGTCTATGTCTTTTTATCGGGGAGTTGAGTCCATTGATATTAAGAGATATTAAGGAAAAGTAATTGTTGTTTCCTGTTATTTTTGTTTTTAAAGTTGGCATTCTGTTCTTGTGGCTGTCTTCTTTTAGGTTTGTTGAGGGATTACCTTCTTGTTGTTTCTAGGGCGTGGTTCCTGTCCTTGTATTGGTTTTTTTCTGTTATTATCCTTTGAAGGGCTGGATTCGTGGAGAGATAATGTGTGAATTTGGCTTTGTCGTGGAATACTTTGGTTTCTCCATCTATGTTAATTGAGAGTTTGGCTGGGTATAGTAGCTTGGGCTGGAATTTGTGTTCTTTTAGTGTCTGTATAACATCTGTCCAGGATCTTCTAGCTTTCATAGTCTCTGGTGAAAAATCTGGTGTAATTCTGATAGGCTTGCCTTTATATGTTACTTGGCCTTTTTCTCTTACTGCTTTTAGTATTCTATCTTTATTTAGTGCATTTGTTGTTCTGATTATTATGTGTCGGGAGGTATTTCTTTTCTGGTCCAGCCTATTTGGAGTTCTGTAGGCTTCTTGTATGTTCATGGGCATCTCTTTCTTTAGATTTGGGAAGTTTTCTTCTATAATTTTGTTGAAGATGTTTGCTGGTCCTTTGAGTTGAAAATCTTCATTCTCATCCACTCCTATTATCCGTAGGTTTGGTCTTCTCATTGTGTCCTGTATTTCTTGGATGTTTTGAGTTAGGATCTTTTTGCATTTTCCATTTTCCTTGATTGTTGTGCCCATGTTCTCTATGGAATCTTCTGCACCTGAGATTCTCTCTTCCATCTCTTGTATTCTGTTGCTGATGCTTGCATCTATGGTTCCAGATTTCTTTCCTAGGGTTTCTATCTCCAGTGTTGCCTCATTTTGGGTTTTCTTTATTGTGTCTACTTCCCTTTTTAGGTCTAGTATGGTTTTGTTCATTTCCATCATCTGATTGGATGTGTTTTCCTGTTTCTCTTTAAGGACTTCTACCAGTTTGGTTGTGTTTTCCTGTTTTTCTTTAAGGACTTGTAACTCTTTAGCCATGTTCTCCTGTAGTTCTTTAAAGTCCTTCTTGATGTCCTCTACCATCATCATGAGATATGCTTTTAAATCCAGGTCTAGTTTTTCAGGTGTGTTGGGGTGCCCTGGACTGGGCGAAGTGGGAGTGCTGGGTCCTGATGATGGTGAGTGGTCTTGGTTTCTGTTAGTAAGATTCTTACCTTTACCTCTCGCCATCTGGTAATCTCTGGAGTTGTTATAGTTGTCTCTGTTCAGAGGTTGTTCTTCTGGGGATTCTGAGTATCCTCTGTCAGCAGACCTGTACAGACTAAGTTCGGCGGAGTCCCGGAGCCAAGATGGCGCTCCCTGCAGGGCAGGTCACTGTTCTCCGGCTGGGAGGGTGTCGGATGTCTGCGGCCCCAAAAGGGTGCTGCCTCAGCGGTTCTGTGGCTCCCGCCTGTCCCAGAAGCCGTCTGCCCCCGTGGTCCCCACTCTGACCTGTAGAGACTAAGCTCGGCGGAGTCCCGGAGCCAAGATGGCGCTCCCTGCAGGGCAGGTCACTGTCCTCCGACTGGGAGGGTGCCGGATGTCTGCGGCCCCAAAAGGGTGCTGCCTCAGCGGCTCTGTGGCTCCCGCCTGTCCCAGAAGCTGTCTGCCTCTGTGGTCCTCACTCTAACCTGTAGACTAAGTTCGGTGGAGTCCCGGAGCCAAGATGGCACTCTCTGCAGGGCAGGTCTCTGTCCTCCGGCTGGGAGGGTGCCGGAAGTCTGCGGCCCCAAAAGGGTGCTGCCTCAGAGGCTCTGTGGCTCCTGCCTGTCCCAGAAGCCGTCTGCCCCCGTGGTCCCCACTCTGACCTGTAGAGACTAAGCTCGGTGGAGTCCCGGAGCCAAGATGGCGCTCCCTGCAGGGCAGGTCACTGTCCTCCGACTGGGAGGGTGCCGGATGTCTGCGGCCCCAAAAGGGTGCTGCCTCAGCGGCTCTGTGGCCCCCGCCTGTCCCAGAAGCTGTCTGCCTCTGTGGTCCTCACTCTAACCTGTAGAGTAAGTTCGGCGGAGTCCTGGAGCCAAGATGGCGCTCCCTGCAGGGCAGGTCACTGTCCTCCGACTGGGAGGGTGCTGGATGTCTGCGGCCCCTAACGGGTGCTGCCTCAGCAGCTCTGTGGCTCCCGCCTGTCCCAGAAGCCGTCTGCCCCCGTGGTCCCCACTCTGACCTGTAGGGACTAAGCTCGGCGGAGTCCCGGAGCCAAGATGGCGCTCCCTGCAGGGCAGGTCACTGTCCTCCGACTGGGAGGGTGCCGGATGTCTGCGGCCCCAAAAGGGTGCTGCCTCAGCGGCTCTGTGGCTCCCGCCTGTCCCAGAAGCTGTCTGCCTCTGTGGTCCTCACTCTAACCTGTAGAGTAAGTTCGGCGGAGTCCCGGAGCCAAGATGGCGCTCCCTGCAGGGCAGGTCACTGTCCTCCGACTGGGAGGGTGCTGGATGTCTGCGGCCCCTAAAGGGTGCTGCCTCAGCAGCTCTGTGGCTCCCGCCTGTCCCAGAAGCCGTCTGCCCCCGTGGTCCCCACTCTGACCTGTAGAGACTCCCAAACTATCTTCTAAAGCAAGTCTGTCAGTTTGCACACCCACCACCCAGACGGGCAGTGTGTTGGCATTGACACTGATGCACACTCTTACAGGCCTGGTATTCTTAGCCCTTCCCCCTCCCACTCTCTTGGGTACTTTGTGGGATCTCACTCTGTGAGTGGCTTGTTGTTGTTTGTGCATTTCTAATGAAGTTAAACTCTGTTTTAAGAACAGGTTGAATTTGTCTTAATCTAGAAACAAGAGGCGCACGTTATCAAACACTTTGACTATAAAAAATAGACACTAATGTTAATTTAAGTATCTTTTTGTATACTTATTAGAAACTTGGATTTTTTTTAATGGAGTATCCATTCAGTTGTCCCCATTTTTTATTTGATTTTCTGTCTCTGTTTACTGTTTTGCAGGAATTTGTCCTATATTTTATTTTATTTTATTTTTTACTTTCTGGGGAGCTAAAGATGGAATAGGGTCTTCTGCATATGTAACAAATGTGCTGCCCCTGAGCTGCAGCCCAGCTCTCTCTCCATATTTTAGATATGAATGCCATAAAAAAGTCCCATCCTTTAAATACTCTCTCACCCTTATTGAAGATTTGCAATGAACAGAGTTCTCCATTTTCTCTTCTCCGGTTTATCACCCTTCTTCATAGTTTAGCTTTTGATAAACACTTGTCTGCTTCAAGGTCATGGAAATGTTTACAAAGTTTCCTGTGTGTATTCTAAAGACCTTGTTGGTTTTTCCTTCATATTGAAAAGTATAATCCATCTTGACTCTTTTACATATAAGTACATTTGGAGCAAATATTCATCTTTTCCATGTGGATAATATAACAGTACCAGTATTGTTTATTGAAACATTCATTTTTCTGCATTTTTCTTATATAAATCAGGAAATCACTTGTCCGGGTTATTTACAGACCTGACCACATTTTGGTGCATTCGTCTTCCCCACTCTCCTCTGCTTCTGATATTGCCTCTCACTCATCTACTCTCACGAGTCTATCCCTGTCTTCATTAGGTTCCTTGTGATTACATTGGGATCCTCCATATAATATAAGATAGTCTTCTCATAACAAGATTATTAACTTGATCACAACTCTAAAATCCCTGCTATCATTTAACAGACTTACAACTTTCAGAGATTAATACAAGGACTTGGGAAAGTAGTATTGTGTCACCTGCCCCAGCACTAATTTGAATTAGTACCTTTCTCCTTACAAATGAGCTAAAAGTACCCAAAATAACTGGTTTCTAATTTGGCCGTTGGTTTAGATTTTATCTTTAAAACTATTGACTAAGCCGTAACTCTTAACAAATAGCACTTTAAACACGAGTCAGCTCCACATGAGGTTCTGAGCCTTCAGGACAAGAGGCAATCATCTCAGATAACCTTCAGTCCAATTACTCAGACTTCTCTTTTGACTGACAGTCAAAAGAATCTATACTGTCCTCTGATGCTGAAGAAAAGGATCATTTTGTCATTGCTAGCTTATTTTTTTCTAAAGGTGTTGGATCACATACTTCTACACACAGCTCCATGAAATTAAAAAATAAAGAGCAGATATCCTGTGGAGTACAGAGTTATCTGCTTCTCAGTGGACTGCCCCTGTCCTCCCACAAAGCATTCCTCATTGTACGAGGACGCTGACTTCTCCTCCTAGGGCTTTCTTAGTCTTTGCCCATTTGGGCCACACTTACATTAGCTTCCTACTCCAGGAAGATTATCTCCTACTGCTACCTGGAAACCTGAAGTATCTTCGTTAATAAGATAAATAAACTAGCTACAGCCATCTAATCATTGCGTAAGGATACCAGAATCGGAGTGGCTGAACATCCGATGCTCTATCTCTCCCTTATGTCTCAAGGTAGCTTGATGTGGTGCATGGTGGGAGACTCACGTTCCTCACAGCTGTCCAGGGTTCTTCCAGCCTTGAGGCTCTATGTTACTTTAGTTCTGTTTTCTCTTTGCAACCACTTGGAAAGAATGGAACAAAGTTTACATAGGACAGAACTTCAAAAATCAAGCCTAGAAGTGACAGGTAATGCTTCTGTTCATATGTGACCAAGAAGATTCCAGCCATTTGGCAATGCCTAGGGAATGCAAAGGAGTCCAGGATAAAGAAAACTAACTGTGAGCCTCAGCAAGAAAAAAAACATTTGGAGAACAGATAGCAGTTTACACAGCAGTGATAAACTTATGTTGTATAATATATAAGATACACCATATGAGTATACTAATGATATACATGTCATTACATGTCACTGACATGCCCAGACAGCCTTTCAGAACAGGAATTCCAGTGTTACTTTTTCTAAAACAGTTGCCCAATAAATATTTGATGAGTGAATCATAGTGTATCGAAGCTCAAAAAACACCCTTAGAGATCATCGAATGTAAACCTTTCAAACACGAAGAATCAGAAAGCCAGGGCTACTGAGCAGGGATGGGACCCATTTATCTCATATTCCAGATTCAGGGAGACAGTCTTTGAAAACTAACTTATCCCAATTTCCCAGTCCAATGAGACGCTTTTGAACCAGCTCATCAGAAGTTTCACATCTGAACAAGTGTTACTTGCCCCTGTGAGATCTCCTTGGAACTTTCTACACAAGTCAAATGCTGCTGCCATTAAAAAATTCATGGAGCTTTATTTGAGGGATTGCTCTCAGAGCCTGTGGCATTTTTCTCTAGCATTGCATGAGTGGTGGGCTGGTAAATATATTCATCCTTTGAAGATCATTTTGATTTTGAGAAATATTTTAAATGGAATGTAGATGACCCAGCTATGCAGTACCAGTGGGGATGGGGCGGAAATAAAAAAGC
This sequence comes from Mus caroli, assembly GCF_978045245.1. Taxonomy (NCBI): domain Eukaryota; kingdom Metazoa; phylum Chordata; class Mammalia; order Rodentia; family Muridae; genus Mus; species Mus caroli. Next base: position 76,380,690 of record NW_028227269.1, read on the forward strand.
CAAGTGAGACTGTGTGCTGTGTCATGACATACAATCAGAAAGACTGTTTCCTACATGATTTATCAACCAGCTTTGGGGACAATCTCAGAAGAGATGTGTGGGCATTTTGAATGTTGTCATCTTTGAACAATGCCATCACTGTCGGACTAAGTTCACGAAGTCCTAAGGCGACAAACTTGAAGAGAAATAGCAGTTTTTGAAATGTGTGTGTAGCTTATGTGACAGAAATGCTGATGTTGCAAAAGCCCAAGTCAACGTCTTCATCCTTAAAGTTCTACTAAAAAACTCAGAGGCGTTGTGTAGCTTCATAGTAACTCCTATCTGGAAACCAGAGGTGGCATGGAAGCAAGGATGCATTATTTTAAAAGGGAGATAAGACTTGCACATTTTTTTAAATGTATGCATCTGTGTCTGTTTGTGTGAGGGTTTGTGCACTTGAGAGCAGGTGCCCACAAAGGCCTTGAAACCTCTAGTGCTGAAGTTCGAGGTGTCTGTGAGCCATTTGTCATGGTGCTGACAACGGAAAGCCTAGTCTTTTGTAAGAATAAGCTCTCTTATCCACTGGGCCATCTCTCCAGCCCTGATAAAAGTTCTTGAAAAATAACAGTTGGTGATCTGATTAGTGGGCTATGCTTGTGCACCCACATTGTAGCTCAAAACCTGGGGAAACTCTGAAGGTGTCTGTGTACCTTGAGAGGATCCAGGAAGGAAGCTGCTGCTCTGTTCACTGACAAATCTCAGGTCAGAGGAGTCCTTTCTTCTGTAGTGACAAAAACCAAAAACAGCAGCTTCTGCAGTCAGTCACTGTCCTGGCTGGTTTTGTGTGTCAACAAGATACAAGCTGGAGTTATCACAGAAAAGGAGCCTCCCCTGAGGAAATGCCTCCATGAGATCTAGCTGTAAGGCATTTTCTCAATTAGTGATCAAGGCGGGGGCGGGGGTGGGGGCGGCAGCCCATTGTGGGTCGTGCGATCCTTGGGCTGGTGGTCCTGGGTTCTACATGAAAGCAAGTTGAACAAGCCAAGGAAAACAAGCCAGTATTCAGCACCTCTTTCTCCATGGCCTCTGCATCAGCTCCTGCCTCCAAGTTTCTGCCCTGTTCGTTTCTGTCCTGACATCCTTTGGTGATGAACAGCAATGTGGAAGTGTAAGCTGAATAAACCTTTTCCTCCTCAACTTGCTTCTTGGTCGTGGTGTTTTGTGTAGGAATAGAAACCCTGACTAAGACAGTAGTGTTGGGAAAATTAGACACACACATGCAAGAGAACAAAATTAGACCTGTGTCTTTCATCAAATACAAAAAATAACTGGAAGCATACAAAGGATTTAAATTTAAGGCTCAAACTACGAAACTACTAGAAGAAAATTAAAAATATAAAAAAGCATTCCTGTAGCATTGGTGTACACAAGTTTTTTGTTTGTTTGTTGTTGTTGTTGTTTTGCTGATGTTGTGGGTTTGTTTTGTTGTTGTTGTTTGCATTTTGTTTTTTTGATAAAACCTCAAAAGTACAGGTAACCAAACCAAATACAGACAAGTAAAAGTTCTCTACACAACAAAAGAAAGGACAAGACAGGATGGGGGATTCATGATCTAAGAAAAGCTACTGAAAGGAGAAAGTGTTTTTGTTCAACTTCAGAGTCTTCAGTTAATGATTCAAAGACTTGTTACTTTGGGCCTGGAGAAGGGGAGAAAGTCATGGCAGTGTGGGTGTTTGGATGAGGAGATTGTTCACCTCATGACAGCTAGAAAGTAAAGAAAGAGAGAGAGAGAGAGAGAGAGAGAGAGAGAGAGAGAGAGAGAGAGAGAGATGTCTAGGACAAGACCCACCCTTCAAACGTGCACCCTCATTGGTCTATTACTTCCTAACATCCACTCAACTGTGAGCTCACTGGTGGTGACATCACCACACTCAAAATCCAATCAGTTTTCAATAATAATAGCCATGAACCTTGTTGGTAAATATTTCACATTCAACCATAATACAAAATGCGATAAGAATTTAATATCCCAAAGACATAGGCACTCGAGCTCGATCATTTCAACATTTAAAAGCATGCTAAGTAGTTAAGATGGCTACTATCATCCAAAAAGTGAATTAATTGAAAGATAAAGCATTGGTGAGGATGTATTAAAAAATAAATCATGTATATGCTATTTATAGGAATGTAAGTTAAAACCATTATGGAAAACAGTATGAGAGTCTCTCAAAAAAATTAAAAAATAAAACTAAATATGACCCAGCTACCCCACTACTGGGGTATGCACAGTCGATATGCTGAAGGGATCGCTGTACTTCAGTATTTATTTTGACACTGTTGACAATAGTCAAGATATGAAGTCAACCTAAGAATCCACCAAAGGATGGATAAATAAAACATGCCTATGCACAGCGGAATGCTCTCCAGCCAAGAAAGGAATGAAATACTGTATTTGCAGCAATGCTGTTAAAATTGGAAATCATTATGGTAAGAAAAATAAGCTAAGTGCATAAAAACAAGCAGCAGACAGTCCCATTCACACATGAGCCCCAGCAGACAATCCCATTCGCACATGAGCCCCTGAAGAGTCTTGTCGTAGAAACGCAGAGTGAACAAATGTCCACCAGATTCTGGGAAAGAGAGAGGAAGGAAACGAGGAGCCACTGACCAATGGGTTCACCATTTACAGCCAGGAGGTTAACTTGAGACATACTTTCACATAGTAGGGCTACTAGAATCATCAGGGAGGTACTCTGCATCTCATAGTACAAAGAAGAGAGGTTTCTGAAGATTTGTGTCACAAATAAATGATGCATATTTAAGATAGGATTTGCTCTTTGGCCTTATTTGGTCATTAACCCATGTATTCATGTATCAAGCCTCATATTGAACTCAGAAGTGTGAATAATTCATCAGCCTATATATATATATATATATATATATATATATATATATATATATATATGTATATATATGTATATGTATATATATATATGCCTTTGAAGATGGTTTATAAATCAAAAGAGAGAAAACAACCCTGGAGCCCTGTAAGGATAAGTATCTGGGGCTGTGCCTTCAATTACACTGTTAAGCTGGGGAGGGAGGGAAGTCAGAGTTCAGAATTCTTGTTTTCATTTTATACCTCTGTATAAAAATGTAAATATCATTCTCATTACTCTATGCTCACACCTGGCCTATTTTGAGAGGTTCAACAGCATTTCCCTGATGATCCAATTTCAACACTTTTCAATGGCATAATTACACTCTTTTGGTAAATTACCATCTTGTGCAAGGGCACACACAGAAAGAACTGTGAGCATGTGGGCATGAACTCCCCAGGGAAGTGGTGTCCTGCTGAAATGGGTATCTTTTCGAATGTAAACATCCATTCTAGCAGTGGGAATGTGTATGAATATGTGATCACAGAACAATTATCAGAGGGTTCAACAAAGACCCCAATGTAAGAAGTGTTTGCTGGCCTCCTGTGCCCACAGCACTGCACAGAGGATAAAGCTCACTATGATTCCCCTGCATCTGTGATACCCTCTCCTCTTCCCAGCCCTTCAGGCTGGGCTAATGATGCTGCTTGGCTGTGGCATTTCCAAGAAAGTAGGAGATGCACAAAAACAATGGGTAGTAAACTATCTAGCCACACAACCACCAACCCTCTCTGCCCATATCTAGCAGTGGTTCTTCTGTGTGTGTGTGTGTGTGTTATACATGTGTATATGTTTCCATGTATGTGCATGTCTATATATATATGGACATGTGGGTGCATGAACACAACACATGTGCATAGAGGCCAGATGTGGCCATCAATTGTTTTTCTTAGTTGCCTTCCACCTTATTTATTGAAATGAGATCTCTCAGTGAACATGACACTCCCAGTTCAGCTAGGCTGTCTGGCCAACAAGCCCTCAGGACCCTCCTACCTCCATTTTCCCAGTACTGGAATTACAGACATTCATAGCCACACCCAGTTTTTTATGTGCTGCTGGGGCTAGAAAGTCAGTGTAGCCAGAGGGAGGGAGGGAGGAAGGGAGGGAGGGAGGGAGGGAGGGAGGGAGGGAGGGAGGGAGGGAGGAAGGGAGGGAGGAAGGGAGGGAGGAAGGAAGGAAGGAAGGAAGGAAGGAAGGAAGGAAGGAAGGAAGGAAGGAAGGAAGGAAGGAAGGAAGGAAGGAAATAAAAATAAAATAACTTAGAAATACATAAATAGATTCTCTTGAGACCAATATAACCCATACAGTATAACAATGCCAAGCCTGACGACTAAGATTTCATTTGTTTCTGCTTTTGAAAACCAAACCCCTAAGGGGTCTGAATCCAAGGTTCATTTATTCTTAATAAGCTCTGTTCTGGGGCCCTGTCAGCCTCTAGCTAATGACAACACTGCCAGCAGCTGGAGCAGCTGGAGTCCAAAGAAGAGTGAGGCTCTAATTGAGACACAAAGTGTTGACTCTTGTCACCATGTGTTAATGTCCAGAGCCCCACATCTTGTGTTTTAAAAGTTCTTTCAGGATTCTTCTTCAGCCTCCTAAGAGAAAACATTCACAGTGATAATCGGGATGTCACTGGGTAGAGTGGCAGTCACGGGCAGCCCCCTCCACCATCTCCAGATCTCTTGCCACAGTCCTCAGAGAAATGGTTTCTGGCCCACAGTACACAGAAGGAGCCCGCACATCTCATGCTCCCCGTTGACTGTCTCCTGATCACGATAGTCCTTATCTTTAAGACAAGTTAAGGACACACAGAGATGTGGGTGCTTCTTCCCCAAGTGAATCCAGAACTCCCGTATCCAAGACCTAACAAGGACCCAGAAGAGCAGCTTAGCTACAATTCTGGTCTGCTCCGATAAACCTTGTCCAGTTATCTTCCCTGGATTCCCAGACTCAGTGATTCAAGGGGACTAGCTGCTTTTGGTCATGGTATTTGTCAAACAGCAAACTAAAATCATCTTGCACTGGTGAATAAACAAGTGTTCACTGTCGCATGATAGACAAGATAGAATAATCAAAGTGAGCTCTCTGCCATTCACTGGTTCCCAGAAGGGCCCTGCCCGGCCTGTGCCGGGATTAGGCACTTTGCTTTGGCTCCTGAAATCTCCCTGTGGTAAGCATCAGTGCAATCGCCCCGAGACCTTTCCCAGGGTTCTCTTTCAGTTCTGTTGCCTTAAAGTCACATCATCACCAGAAGAAACTCGTTTCTTTTTAGATAGATAAACTATTCTTGTCCTGGTACAGCAAATTGTAAGACACATTTTGTGCATTTAAGGAACACTGACAACCTGGGGTTACACTTGTTGAATCAAAACAGCAGTAACAGAAGATAAACATTCACACACACACATACACACCTTTATCTGTCATTTTCCAAGACAAACATACTTCCTTAGACAAAAGAAATTCCCTCTATACACTTGACCTTGCTATTTAGTCAGTTATAACTACAAATTAATACATCACATGCTATGTGCCAGCATGCAGCAGAAGGGCAGGAGGGAGAAGAGATTGAGGGAACATAAAGGCAAGTGTCTGTCGACATAGAAATGAGCAGAAAGTGTGTGGTTAGGAGTAACATTCAGCTGTACATAACTATGAAGCTAAGGCAGCCTGAGTGAGTCCAGCCTTCCCAACACATCAGAAGGAAACCACACACTGCAGGAACTCACCCTCATCTGCATTCATCAGCCATATATTAATACACACATATAAATGTGCATAACCCGATATACACATGTTAGCACATGTACACACAACACAATTCCCTCTTACAATCTGTAGGAGCTCACAATGTTTCCTTAGAGCAGATTTATAAAAGTCTCTTCCTCTGGGGAACAAAGTACCAAAAATGTCCCTGATGTGAGCCAATGTTTGAGCCCAGAGCTTAGGCTGAGTATCAGCCTTGGTCAGGTCCCTTGACCTGCCCAGTATACATCACAGTATGAGATCAAGTGCTGCCAAGGATTTCCAGTAACTAAAGACCACCTACTTGCCCCACCTTCTCCTGCACACTGGACTGTTAGCATGTTGAGCTCTCTAGTGTCAGGATCTTTCATAGCCAGGAGCCAAATTTCTATACTAGGTAATCTATTCTTTCCTATGTAAAAGAGATGGGCTTTCCAATTTGGACAGCATCTGACTAGCATCCTATGCAATCCCTCCCAAAGCTTACCTAAAATATTTACACCTATAACTTCTAAACACTAACAAGAAAAAATATTATCAGAGCACAGGAGACATTTTTACCAACTACAGAGAGCTGACCTGAGAAAATGGCTGTATTTCTCACTTTGTTTATCTCTTCCTAACAACTAAGCTAGCAGCAGCAGCAGCAGCAGCTTACTACCATCACTGCCCTGCATTCTGATTCCAGGACACAGGTCTATGTCAACCAGAAACAGGAACAGCCATCCTTGCACGTTTCCTTTCCTCATCTTTCTCATCCAGAATCTTAATATTCTGACAAACCTTCAAGCAAGTATTTCATTTTTAATGATCAATTTAAATCAGTGTGTAGCATGCATGTGTGTATGCATATCTGCTGAAGTATATGCAAATGTATGCGCATGTGGAGGTCCCTCATATGGGTATGTGATATGCATGTTCATATATGTACATGTAGGTGCATATGCACGTGGAAGTCCAATGTTGACATTGGGGGTCTTCTTTGATAGTTGTCACTAGGCAAGGCCTCTCAATCTAACCCAGAGCTCACTGATTCCACTAATCTGGTTGCTCTGACTAGCCTGCCTCTTCCAGTGATTTCTTTGTTTCTGTCTTCTGAGTCCTGAAATTCCAACTAGGCTGCCACCCCCACCTAGCTTACGTGGGTTCTGAGGAAACAAACATGTCTTAAGTATTTGTTCGATGGTTGTTTAGGTGGAGAAGGATGAAACAAAATTGATATTCTTTAAAACTACATGTCTCGTTTTTAATAATCAAAGTAAGGAGCCTATTAGATACAATGCTGGGGCTTCAGGGCAAATGTCCTGGCTCTGGAAGTCCCATCAGGCTATTGTAACCCAGTCTCAGAGCTGAGTAAGAGGGAAAAACAGGGAAAGAGATTTGACCAGTGTCACCACCTTAAAAGAGGAACAGATAAAGGGTCTAGAGATCTCAAGTTCATCCTTGGGGCCATTGACATGACTTTAGCATTGAGTAGAGGAAACCTGGGACAGTGCAAGAAGAATGCTGTGAGCGCCCGACTCGCCAGCAAGAAAGACGTCATAACAGGATCCTTCTGCACACGTTTATTGGGAGAGCTTGATTGTAGAGGCAAAAAGACCCTGAGCCCCAGAACTGGCGCTGCTTATATAGGCCTAGGAGAGGCGTGTCTACACCCGATTGGTTATGCTTTCAGTACCTCATTTGCATGCCTCAGGCCAGTCAGTGACTCAGCAAAAAAACTCTACTGCACACGCACACATTGGTTGTTTACCCAAACTCATGGGTGGTGGCCAGTGGTAGCCAGGGCCATCTTGTAATGGCATATGTGGCTTCCCACAGAATGTGTGATTAAACCGTCTTGCTCCAGCTTGGTCTAGTTGGCCATTATTTCTGTTCCGGTTCTACAAGGGCGATCCCCAGAAACTGTTATTACTGTGATGGCTTGCAGGGTATAAGCTGGTTCTCAGAAGATGATTGCTCCTGCTTGGAAGAGGGTGGTCTGCAAAGTCTTACAGTTCCTGGGGCCCAAGGGGATTGAACGTTTATGGGTGGAGACTGTGTTGCCTTTTGAAGATCCAGAGTAGGATACTGTGAAAGCTGACAGGGAGGTGTCCCAGTTACTCTTCTCTTGGTGCCTTCAGCTTTAAAGGGATTTGAGAGATTGGACATCACTAGGTCCTAGATCAACAGTCCTTGAGTGACCAATGCACCTATAAGCAGAGTTAAGCAAGTAACAAACCCAAAGTAAAGCAGACAGACACAGAAGGAAGGCAGAGGTGCCAGGCTTTACCCTGCTTTTAGTTATCTTGTGGGCACAAGTGAGGAGGCCGTGGCTTCCTGTTTTGTTTTGTTTTTTAATCAAAAGCAATTTCTAAGTACCTGCTAGAGATGTCTTAAAGTAACATTTTTAACTTGCTGAAATGCCTTTAGAATCAAGGATTTTGATCCTTCCTAAGTGAGTCTGTTGTTCACCTTCATTAAGAAGAGATAAAAATGTCTCAGCTAAAGGATTTTTTTTTTGCATCCTTTTCCTCAGTTTTGTTCCAGAAAAAAAAAAAAAAAGGGTCTCACTAAAAATAGAGTTTTCTTCCTTAATTTTAACTTTTCAAACCAGAAAATGTCTTCTCCGGTGTCTTAATCTGTCCTGTGTTGCTGTAACACACCACCACAGTTCAAGTAAACCGTAAGCAGAGACGTGAGTTTGGCTCACAGTTCTGGAGGCAAGGAGGTCCATAGGCCTGGGAGGTCCATAGGCCTAACCACATGGGCACACAGCAGAAGAAAGCCTGTGGTGAGAGTGTGCCAATCACTTACCACACAGCAGAGGGAAGCCTGTGGTGAGAGAGTATGCCAATCACTGTGTGGTAACACAGCAGAGGGAAGCCTGTGGTGATAGAGTGTGCCAATCACTTACCACACAGCAGAGGGAAGCCTGTGGTGATAGAGTGTGCCAATCACTTACCACACAGCAGAGGGAAGCCTGTGGTGAGAGTGTGCCAATCACTTACCACACAGCAGAGGAAAGCCTGTGGTGATAGAGTGTGCCAATCACTTACCACACAGCAGAGGGAAGTCTGTGGTGAGAGAGTATGCCAATCACTGTGTGGTAACACAGCAGAGGGAAGCCTGTGGTGATAGAGTGTGCCAATCACTTACCACACAGCAGAGGGAAGCCTGTGGTGATAGAGTGTGCCAATCACTTACCACACAGCAGAGGGAAGCCTGTGGTGAGAGTGTGCCAATCACTTACCACACAGCAGAGGAAAGCCTGTGGTGATAGAGTGTGCCAATCACTTACCACACAGCAGAGGGAAGCCTGTGGTGAGAGTGTGCCAATCACTTACCACACAGCAGAGGGAAGCCTGTGGTGAGAGAGTATGCCAATCACTTACCACACAGCAGAGGGAAGTCTGTGGCGAGAGAGTGTACCAATCACTTGCCATACCTGCTTCACTTGCGGTTTTTGTTGTCTTGTTTTTATTTGTGTGACTGTTGGATTAGTATCTCACTCCTCCAGTCCACCCCAAGCACCACAGGATACATTTGTCGATCATTCAGTCTCTTGTACGATAAGGCGTAACTGCTATTCAAAAATGGTTGAAGAAATTTACCAAATTAAGGTGGCTCAATAAAACATTGCCTACAGCAGCTTCAAGAAACTTTCCAAGAGATTGTTTAGAGCTTTCATTTAATTGGCCATACTTCGCACCTTTTTATTTTAAAATTGTAAGACTGTATGTTAGTATTTAACCATATGTTAGTGTTTTGCAGAGTATTTGAAAACTGCCTACCCAACACCACACATGCTCAAAATATCCTCTTCACTAACAGAGATAGGAATACGGAAAAATTGGTAGGTATTTTTTCCAGAACTTCTTCTGTACCTTTACATACTTGCATATATACCTAGAAAAAATACTTAATACTAGTCTGGAAAAATTAGGACAAAGAGTCCTGGAGAATTTTTACTCAAGAAGGCAATATAAACTTTTCTTACATATCAAGTATGTATATGTATGTGTGCATACATAATTATATATATATATATATATATATATATATATGTGTGTGTGTGTGTGTGTGTGTGTATGGGTGTGTGTATCTGTATGCATATATGTATGTGTGTATTTATATGTGTGTATGTGTATGTATGAGTTTATATATGTGTATGTATGTGTATATGTGTGCATGTATTTTTATGTGTGTGTATGAATTTATGTACACATGTATGTATATATGCATGTATGTGCATATATACATATATATGTGTGTGTGGTGTGTCTGTATGTATATGTGATTATATATGTATGTGAATGCATATATATGTATTCATATGTGTTTATGAGTATATGTGTATATACATATATGTGTGTAGGCATGTATGTATATATGTGTATGGATGTATGCATGCATATATGTATAGAGTATATTATATATGTATATATGTATGTGTATTCATGTATGCATATGTATACATATGTGTGTGCATGTATGTATATATGTATGAATACGTGTATATATATGTGTGTGTGTACATGTATGTATATGCATATGTATTGCATTAAAGTCCACACAGTTCTACTTTTTAAGCACTAAAGAATAACAAAGTAGATGCTACTTATCATAGGGCCTTATTTTTTTTTAATCATTTTATCTGTACATTTCATGTATCCATGAAAAGTGTTTTAGAAAATTACTTCATCAAAGTAAGATTATTTTTTAAAATATAGGCAAAGAACCTGTGGGTGTCCCACTTCATTTAAAGTCTGGAGTTGTAGTTTATGTTTTCTTATGAATTCTGTGGTCAGAAATATCGCCTCTCAGCATTTCACACTATCTTCTATTTCCCATTTCTATACCTTTCAATATGCCAGGAAATTGGTGTCTTAAACCCTTGACAGCAATTATTAATTTTGATTAGTAACACCATCAGATAATAATGTTATTTTAGTCTTTACTGATAACATCAAATTCATATAGCAAGGATCCCAGCCTGGAAGAATTGCTAGAAAAATCTCTGCCTTTGTCCTCCAGAAAACCACAGCTGTAGGAAGAGCGCATTGTTCATCTCATTGTCAGGGAATTTAGATAAGATTGGCTGCTTTAAAATCCACAGTTTTACTTTTTAAGCATTAAAGAATGACTAAGTAAATGCTGCTTATCATGGGACTTTATTTTTTATTATTTTTATGAGTATCTGGAAAGTTATCTTATTATTAAAGTTTAAAATTTTAAAATAAATGAACTATGTTTTAAATAAATATACTAAACTACTCACAGTTACTGTGTCTCATTTTTTTATTGTATTAGTCCATTACATGTTGTTATGATAGACTACCTGAGACTGGATAATTTATTAAGAAAGGAGATTAATTTCATGTAGTCTTGGAAACTAGAAAGTCTAAGACCAGAGGCCCAAATCCATTGAGTGCTTTCATGCTATGTCAACCATGGCAGGAGTAGGAGAAAGGGAAGAAAGGGGAAAATTCATTCATTTATGGGAAGCGATTCTCATGATAATTAGCCCTTCTCAAGGTAACAGTTTTAGTCTCTTTTACCCCACAGCCCAGTCATCTCTGAAAAGACACAGTTCTCAATAATGTTGCCATGAGGATTAAGTTTCTAACATCCTAACTACCATGTTAACCCTAATACATGACAGGTACTAGGGACAGAACAAGCAAGGCAGACATTTTCTATATTATTCTGCATGATACAGTTGAAACTTTCTATAAGTTTGATCCTTTTTGGTGCTTTGTTTTCAATACTGTTGTGATCTGGCTCTTTTTATATAATTTTAAACTTGTCTGAGGCAGTTTTGCTCTGTTTCTTTCTTAATATTATTTGTAGCTTCCATCTTCGTCTTAACTCATCATGCTGCAGTTCTATGAACTCCTTGAGGCTTCTTGAAGAAAAAACTTTTAGCTTCATTGATCCATGTACTGTAACTTTCTTTTTGCCGGTGGTCTATTTTTTTTTTCTCCTTTGTCGATTGTTTTCTTTCTTTTATGTTTCAGGAAGCCTATTCTCTTTGTAAACTTTATAATTTATATGCTCACCTTGTGTTACAGACTTCTTTAATAGGAACATAACAGACTATACATTTTCTTCAAGTGTCACATACATTGAAGTCGATTAATTTCCCCTTCGCATATCGATAAATACCAAAAGGTTCATGATGATTCAAAACACAAAAGAATTCTGTAAGGAATACTTGTAATCTGTACATTGTAACAGTTATAATACACACAAGCTGTTACAGTCTATAGCTTATCTCAGTTTTCCAACAATTTCAGCACTAGAAGCCATGGAATACTAATTAGTGCCAATAATACTGTGTGTAGCCTGAGTGTGGACTCTGCTTTAAGATCTGAACACAAAGACAGTGGCCCAGCAGATTTCTCTGTTAAGGCAGCAGCTCCATGAATTTGGTAGACAACCTTATCTTATGCTTGGGAAATTAGTTTTCTGGGTCTACGCCATGCATATAAATGTACATATATTGATATACATCAATTTTTAATAAAAATGTGCCTATTCAGTTGCGATGTTTCTGATGGCATATGTGTAATAGCCATTATTTCTGACCTTTGAATTATTTAGGAATAATAAAATTCACCAATGTGCAGGGCATAATAGTACATGCTTTTAATTCCAGAACTCTGGAGGCATAAGCAGGCCAGTCTCTGAGTTCAAGGCCAGCCTGGTCTACAGAGTGAGTTCAGCCAGGCACAAAAAAACTCCATCTCAAAACACAAAACAAAAATTTTACAAACACATGTGTTTTCTTATGTTATTGTTTCAGTCCTTACTTTTAGTTTGTTAGCATTAAATTAATAGTGTATTCATAATAATCCTAAGCCTTTAGCATGTGTAGACTTGCTTGGTTGCTTAGCTTTGGGTTTTACATATTCTCCATGACAAATCTTCTTTATTCTTTTATGGGGTGAGGTTTTCTACTGCCCTAGTCAATTTGTAATTTCATTGTTAAAAGAAATACTACATTTTAGTCTACTTGATCTGTCAATTCTTGAAAGAGATATATGTTTTAAAACATTTGATTCAGCTTCCTCTGTTTCTCTCAAAGCTTCATCCTTTAAAATCTTTGAAGGTTTGGAGGCATGTTTAGCAAGTTCACAGCCACTTTGGCTACATGAAACTCTTCTTCAAAAATCCAACCAAAAAGCTGAGCGTGGTCGCCCATGCCTTTAATCCCAACACTGGGTGTCAAAGGCAAGCAGATCTTTGAGTTTAAGACATGTCTGGCCTACAAAGTAGGTCCTAGGCCAATCAGAGACCATGTTTCACACAATACAAAAGCTTGGCTCCCACCACATACCTGGAGATACAACCCATCCAGGATGACATTAATTTTCTACTTGCATTTTGTAGGCCAAGTAAGAGCATGAATCAAGCCCAAACGTTTTCAAGTACTGATGTTCTTTAACTCACTTAACTCCTTCAAACACACATACACATGCACAGGAACACACACACACACACATGCACAGGAACACACACATGCACAGGAACACACACACACATGCACAGGAACACACACACACATGCACAGGAACACACACACACACAAACACATGCACAGGAACACACACACACAAACACAGGAACACACACACACAAACACAGGAACACACACACATGCACAGGAACACACACACACATGCACAGGAACACACACACACATGCACAGGAACACACACACACATGCACAGGAACACACACAGACATGCACAGGAACACATACAGACATGCACAGGAACACACACACACATGCACAGGAACACACACACACATGCACAGGAACACACACACACATGCACAGGAACACACACACACATGCACAGGAACACACACAGACATGCACAGGAACACACACACACATGCACAGGAACACACACACACATGCACAGGAACACACACAGACATGCACAGGAACACACACACACATGCACAGGAACACACACAAACACATGCACAGGAACACACACACACAAACACAGGAACACACACACACAAACACAGGAACACACACACACATGCACAGGAACACACACACACATGCACAGGAACACACACACACATGCACAGGAACACACACACACATGCACAGGAACACACACACACATGCACAGGAACACACACACACATGCACAGGAACACACACACACATGCACAGGAACACACACACACATGCACAGGAACACACACACACAAACACAGGAACACACACACACATGCACAGGAACACACACAGACATGCACAGGAACACACACACACATGCACAGGAACACACACACACATGCACAGGAACACACACACACATGTGCTTGCTTAGGAGAAGCAATTATTTGGCCTTTGGATCAGGCGGCTGACCACTGAATCTTCACAGAGTCACCAGAGAGAAACCTACAGCATATTGTTAGCCCAAGAAAACTGAAAATTCAGAATGCATATTGCTCCATGCCATGTTAAAGGTAAAACTCAGAAGTGGAGCCATCATAGGTTAGAAACATCTATATATGTTTACAGCTAAGGAATGCTTAGGTAATATTTTTCTTTGTCTCCTAACATGGTTCAGCAATACAGCAGGTCTTTAGTTTTAGCCCATCTTCAGCATGCTGCCTTGCTAGAAACGTCACATTTAATGAGGAGAACTGTCCTTTGGCTTTTTATCCAGACTATAGTTCATATAGGGATTAGCAGATATTGCCAGTTCAAACACCAGGTCAGAACATGTGTCTTCCCAGCCTTAAGTCTGTTAATTTCCCCTCAGACATATGCCTGTTTCCTCTGATTTACCTGTACATCAAAAAAAAAATCTCTTTTTTCTAATATTTCAAATGTACTACTACTGTACTATGAGGTGTTTGTGAACAGTGAGTCTGCCATATTTCCAGAATCTGAATCTTCTTACATTTTCTGATTTCCACAGTTTATCCTAAGAACTTGCTTTATTTTTATACCTTTAAACCGATATCTACCTCCCCCCCCATAGGTATAGGGCTCATTTGAAAGGCATATGATCAATGATACACTAAATCAAACGTATCCAAAAGATTAGAAGGAATTATGTCCAAATGTATAAAGGTAGAGAATTAAAGAGATTTTTCTTTCTAGTTTTCTATAGTTTCCATCTTTGAAAAAAATTACATGTCCATTTTAGAGTATAAAAATAGCTCTTATGGAGAAGGAGAGGGATGGGGATGTAGTTCCGTGGCTGAGTACTCACCACTTGTGCAGCATGCACACGCCTCTGGATGTGATTGCCAAAACCACAAAGTAGTAGTACTAGTAGTACTAGTAGTAGTAGTAGTAGTAGTAGTAGTAGTACTAGTATTATTAGTAGTAACAACAGAAAGTCAGAAGATTTATATTATATTGAGAGATTATCCATGTGCTCACCTAGATAATTGTTGAGCCATCTTTTAGTTGTAAAGCCCAATTCCTTAGAATATTAACTGGCAAGGCTACTGTGTCCCGAGCCCTCACCTCAGCATATCTTACCACCATGTTCAGATCTTTCTGAAATCAGGAAGGTTCCCTCCTGGTGCATCAGTATTTGCGCATATTAAAACATCATAAGAGGACGGAAAACCTCATGTTATGTTTCCATAGTTCACACTAGGAGGACATCCGTCTCCTACACTGAAGATGCTCCAGCTCTGGAAATCATCAGCGTCTAAGTCGTGAAGGTTTGACCAGGCAGGGATCACACTGAGTCCCCAGATTTCTGTGAGTCACATTTCACTCCTCAGTTTAAACAGAGACGAGTGCTAGATGTCCTCGCTCTGCAATGCACAGGGTGCTGAGGAGTTGACTGGATTGCATACATGCACAACTGCACCTGGCCTCTTATATGGCTGCTGCTGGGATCTGAGCTCAGGTCCTTGTGCTTGCATAAGTTGCACATGGATTTAATTATGGCATTTTCATACATGTAAATTAATTTTTAAAGAAAGATAAACATAGCTTAGTTACTATGATCATTGCTCATATGCCATTCAAAATGAGCCCTATACCTATTTGGGGGGATAATACCAGTTTAAAGCTAGTATAAAAATAAAGCAAGTTTTTAGGATAAAATATGGAAATACAGAAAATTTAAAAAGATTCAGATCCTGGAAATATGGCAGACCAATGCTCACAAACACCTCACCAAGTGTCAACCTTAAACATGTGGAACACAAGAGGAGTTGAAGAGGGAAGGAGACATAAAAATGATGTAAATTCAAAAACATACAACTAGATAAATAAAAAATCTAATTCATGTAATGCCTTTATTAAAAATAAGATAAAGGAAGCAAGTAATCCTATTAAGTGCTCGTTTTTAAGTCTAACTAATTTTATCAATGCTACCTTACCTCTAACAAGTTAAACCATCTAATGAGTTAAACTAGGACACAGACAACTGATATAGACCTGTGAGCCTGAA
The DNA here is from genome assembly GCF_978045245.1 of Mus caroli. NCBI lineage: Eukaryota > Metazoa > Chordata > Mammalia > Rodentia > Muridae > Mus > Mus caroli. The sequence continues at coordinate 76,396,789 of NW_028227269.1, forward strand.
ATCAACTCATGCCCGAGGAATTCTTATAATCACGTTCCACTAGGTATCAGGAGGAGGTAGAATTACACCAGCTGAAGTCGAAAGGCAGGCAGGCAGGGGTAGAACCGTGTGGGCAGGGGGCTGCCTAGGAAGCTGCATGAGGTTCAAATAACACAAACTAAGTAGAAGGCTTGAATCTTTGGAGTTAATATTAGAGTTTATGAACTAAGTCTGTCATGGCATTCAATGTTCAGCATGGGACCAGCCCCATTCAGCACTGGATGGAACAAAAACGAGGACCCAGTGTGCCTTTGAGAGGCCTCAAACTCTACTTGTCTACACTGCCACCCTCCCGGATGTTAACGACCAAAAATAAGCTTCTTGTGTAGTTTGGATCCTGGGGGGAGATGAGGGCACACCCCACAAGTGCTCTCAGGGTCTTGAGTAGGGTCCTCTGTGCTAGCAAGCTTCTCTCAGAAATTGAGCATCAAACAGGTGAGTCTTCAGTAATCGACCCCTGACGCTTAACTACAGCAATCTGCTCTCCAGAATCAAGAGACCTGGCTTCTAAATGCTGAACAAGCATGCAGGATGGGGAGAGAACAGGAGGCCTAAAGTCTGCTTCAGGAGTAGAGAACAGTGTGTTTCCCCCTCCCCATCTCTGCAGTGCCCCTGCTCCCAACTCTTAGCTAATCATTTTCAGGCAAAGCCAATAGATGATTCTTTAGCATTCAATACTCGATCTCCATGAGTATGTGAGTTTAGTGCAAACTGAAATAGTAAGAGAAGCATCTATAATCATTCTTTTGATGACTCCCAGTTTGAGTTCAGAAACAGTGAGGGAAAGAACCAGGAGGAGAGATGGAAAGAGATATCAAACCTTACAAATAATTGGACTTTGCTCAGATATATGTGCTCAGGTTTCTTAAAGAGGAAGTTTAAACATAAGCTAGCTACTGACTTATTTGTAAAAGTCCCTTTCCTTTGTCTGTAAAAATTGCATCTGCATTGTTCTGGCCTTTTCTCAATGGAGCAGGGCAAATCATATATGTTTGGGTGGAAGAAGGGGCTACAAAACAATGTTACAAAACAGTTGTGTGGATATAAAAGATGGCAGACAGCTTGACAATAGTGAAGCCGTATAGCCTTCTTGTACAACCTTGTCCTTGCCCCTGCCACACATCTGTGTTCCTCTCTCACAGTGTTTCATCTGACCACAGAAAGCCCAGTGCCTCTCTGTGTGGCTCTCTAACCTTACCTTGTTCTCTCTGCTGCTGCTGCTGCTGTGGACTCTGGAACTAGATTCTGTCTCTGCTACTTACCATTGAGTGAACTGTGCGTTTCTGGATCTTTCAAGGCAATATTTCATAAGAGCTGCTTTAACTGGTTTGGAAATTATGATTAAAAGTATTTCAATTCTTCTTTGGAGACAGTTTGCTATTTCTCTTACCGAGTTCTAATACAACATACATTGCATGCGAGACTGATAGACGTCAAATATTTAAGAATGTGGTCCCTTCTCGTTTGAGCTTCCAGGATCATGGAAATATCCAACCTGGAAGAAGCCTAAAAACCCCAGCCAGGCTCACCCTGCTTGCTATTTGTAAGCTGCTTACTCTAGTTCCAGCTCACTGCTACCCTTCCCCTTGGGTGGCACCCTGTGTGGCAGCCTTCTCTCAACCAGAGCTGTAACAACATCCTGCTTGTCTTCTATCCAGGGGTCATTATTTTCTGTCCCATCATTGTGAAATCATCACAAGTGTTTAGACAATAAAACTGTCAATTTTGTCATCTATAAAATGACTATAATGATGAGCATAATTGGGTTTGCTAGACGGTTCAGTGATTAAAGACACTTGCAGAGAAAGCCTGATAGCTTGAGTTCTTCCCTAGATCCCACGGTGGAAGGAAAGAATCTACTTGCAACAGTTGTCCTCTGACCTCTACACACACCACACATATAATGATGAGGAAGATGTTGTTGAAAATAAAAATTAAAAATAATGAATATAATTAGTATCAGTGGTCATCACTGCCTGTGGTAATGATATGAGAATTAATTGGATGAGTATTTGTAAAGCCCTAAGAATCTACACTAGTGTTTATTAAGCAAATTGAAAACAGTGAATATCAGATCTAACTCTTAGGGGTCACCTGAACTTGTCATGCATATCCATCTTTACAATTTACTCCACTACTCGTTACTCTGGGTTTCCTGGCCTTTTCCTTCCCAAGTTTTTATTCTGTGCAAATTCTCCCTTTTCTTTGTGCCTCTGTTTATACACTATAACATTATGATCACTGAGCCCTTTCTCTTGCTTGGATCATCAGCTGCTTCCTACCCCTATCTTTTAAAGACATCTGGAGGCTCTCTGTGCCAGTGAGGATGAGGAACTCATGGGAACAGATGGAACATGCTTCTTCATTTAACTCTCAGAATATTCTTCTTGGTTGCATAGACGCATGGAGCCAATGGAACTAGAAGGTCTGCTGTATGGGGTGGGAGCTCTGCCTCACCTTCTCTATCACTTGTCCTTCACACCCTCTGCTCCAGATTACCACAGGAATCCAGCTCCGTCCTCACAGCCAATCATGATGGTCGTAAGACTCTCCAGGACATTGCCGGAGGTGCTCTAATGTTTCAAAAAGCCTAATGCAAGCTAGGCAGTGATGGCTCATGCCTTTATCTTTGAGTTCGAGGCCAGCCTGGTTTACAGTGCAAGTTCCAGGACAACCAGGGCTACACAGAGAATCCCTGTCTGAAAAGAAAGAAAGAAAGAAAGAAAGAAAGAAAGAAAGAAAGAAAGAAAGAAAGAGAGAGAGAGAGAGAGAGAGAGAGAGAGAGAGGGAGGGAGGGAGGGAGGGAGGGAGGGAGGGAGGGAGGGAGGGAGGGAGAGAGAAGAGAAGAGAAGAGAAGAGAAGAGAAGAGAAGAGAAGAGAAGAGAAGAGAAGAGAAGAGAAGAGAAGAGAAGAGAAGAGAAGAGAAGAGAAGAGAAGAGAAGAGAAGAGAAGAGAAGAGAAGAGCCCAATGTTTCCCTCTTGTTTATTTTTATTTAAGCCCTGATCTGACCTCCACACAATAAAATTCAGAACAGGAGTTTCAAAAAGGAAGCCTAAAGTGCCAGTCTATGTTTTGTGTGACCATTGTGGATTATGACTGAAAATCTGCCAGTTCCTCCAACTCTTTCCCTTCCTAGGTTCTAACACACCTAGATTACAGCATAGGAACCTAATAACTAGAAAAGTACTTGAAGATTGACCCTTGCCAAACCTTAATACATTTATTTTTATTTTTATTTTATTTTTTGGTTTTTCAAAAAAAGATAGGATTTCTCTGTGTAGCCCTGGCTGTCCTGGAACTCACTCTGTAGACCAGGCTGGCCTCGAACTCAGAAATCTGCCTGCCTCTGCCTCCCAAGTGCTGGGATTAAAGGACCTTAATACATTTTAATGCAACTTCAGTGTCTTAATTTTCTATGACTATAACAAAAGACCTGAGGAAAATAAGTCAAAAGAGGAAAGGTTTCCATAGTGCATGGTGTTGGAGTTTTCAGTCTGTGCATGGCTGCCTCCACTGCTCTGGGTTGGAAAAGCAGAGTGACATCATTGTGGGAAAGTCTGGCAGGGGAGGCTAATGATTTTTAAAATCGATAACTAATATTCAAACTTTGAGAAATTTCATGCAAGTTTGTGGATTCTTTTGAAAAATTGAAATGGATTCTTGTTGAACCTCCAGTATCAAGAGACAGTAAGCTTCGGAGGAAGACTGGCCATCCACACTCCTCATTCCTCCCGGGTATCTCCAGAGCTCTTCAACGGGCTTACATCACCCAGCTGCTCCTTCTGGATTTTCAAGAGTTTGAAACTCTTGATTCTGTGACTGGGTAGAACATACATTGACTTGCACACTCAGAGTCCAAACATAACCCAAGAACAAGTGTGAGAGGACCGCGCTTTGTCTTCCATCACTGCTGAAATGTTTCATTTCAAGATGGAGGAAACCACCAATCCTACAAATCAAGAGCCATGTTTTTTGATGGACCACTAACCAAGCAACCTAAGACACCTAAGTCACACCCAGCCAATCACACTAGACTTTTGGTCCCACTCTCTCTAGCCTCTCCTGTCAGAGCTATCTATAATCACAGAGTATTAGTGAACAAATAGGTCAGAGGTCAGATGTAAGTTGGATGGGAATTGTAATGAAATCCCATCTTTATGTTGTTTCCCATTTAGGTTACAATTTTTAAAAATTATAATGAATTTTCTGCTGTAGCTGGAAACACTTGCAGATTTAGCTTTCTGGAACAGATTCTAATTACATTAGAAATAAAGATGAGCATATAATTTGGAGATGGGGGCGGATTTGAATTCAATAAAAAAAAAAAAAAAAAACTTATTCACAAGCTTAAAATGGAGGTTTAAGACAGGATCCCTGCTAAAGCACTGACAGGTTTTCTCTGCTTGAAAAATGTGCCTGACCAAATCTCAGTACATTCCCACTCAGCCCAGTGCCTTAGCTTCCTTCCTACTGCTGTGACAAAATGCCCAAGAAAGAGGAATTAAAGAAGGAAAGGCCTGTTTTGGCAAGTGGTCTCATTGATCAGGGGCAAAGCAGAAATCACAGTATGTGGTATGGGAAGATGTCCACTTCATGGCAGCCAGGAGGCAAAGACACAGAGTAAGGAACCAGGGGCAGGATATATATATTATAACGGCATTGCCCTGGTGACATACTTCTTCAAATAGGTACCACCTACCTGAAGAGTTCCCACTGCCTCCCAATAATCCATTCAACTTTAACCCATCAATGGATAAAGCCATTGATTACATCAAAACCTCCTTATCAAACTGCTTCCCAAAAGCCCTAGCTATGAAAACTGGAGACCACCTTCAACACACTAGAGTTGGGGTGGAGAGTGGGGATAGACATTTCCGACCCAAACCACATCAGCCAGGATTCTAGAAAAGAGAGTTGGAAAGTGCTCACTTAGAGGTGATAAAGCACTGTGGAGGAATAGCCATTTATCTCTGTCCTTCATAGTTCTTAGCTCTGGTGGACTGTGGTAACAAGAGACAGCATAACAAGAAAAACAAATAGAATTTATTAATATTCATATTCCATGTACTCTTGAAAGATTCCCAAAGAATGGGTACTTTTCAGAGAAAGTGATTTACAATTGTTTCCCTGAGAAGTGAGAGCACAAAGGGAAGGGACTTTGATTCTCAGAGGGCAGCACACTGTGAGGATGAGTTAACAAAGAGCAAATCCTTAGGCTGATATGGCATATTTGGAGTGACAAGAGTTTGGTCTTCTACAGTAGCAAAGAAACTGACAAAGGCAGTTCTGTGTGAGGCTGTAGCTACCTGACAGGTATCACAGACAACAAAGCAAAATTCAACATGGAAAGTGCCATCTCCAGAGATGAATAAGGCACAGAATAACCTTGTGTGACACAGCACAACACTTTAACTGCATGCCTACAGATTCTATGCATGCAAATCATGACACTGATGCACTCACCTGGAGAACATGGGTAAATAACATGAGACATACTCTAGAGCTGTCATGAAGGTCGAATGCAGAAAGCAACCATACCTACCCAGCAGCACTAAAGCTTACACAGTAGTTACATTGCTACTGCTAGCTTTAACAGGAATTGAAACACTATTTGGGTCAAAGAAGACCAACTCTTTCACTACATTGTAGTTTAAAGACCAAATTTTCATCTACTCTCTTCTCTAACAAGCCCATAATCTTGACCTTTCCATCAATTGGCCTACAATGTGACACTCTGTGATCTTTGTTTCAGCCACGTGTCTGTTAGTTAGAGTCAAGCTTCGGGCATTTAATTTGAGGGTGGTAGATAAAAGACTAGTGATAAAGCCCCTGTGCTGTCTTTTATCCTTTGAAGTTTTTTTTTCTTTTTTTCTGAAGTTGTTTAAGCTCTTTGAATCCATTACTCCAAGGACGTGTGAGAAAGGATGTTCTAGTCTGACTTAATAATAAGAACCTTTGATGAGGCTAGCTCTCAAGTACTGCTGCTCAATGCCTGATCAGCTAAATGGATCTTGTGAGCACAAGTTTTCAAAGCCCGTCCTTGTGCTTCAGTTGGGTTTTATTGGTGTCACTGTAAAATATACAGACCCGAAACAGGGATTTAGGTTGGCCCCTATTCCATATCCAATGTGCTAACAGTTGCATGATGTTTTTTATCATAATGGATCAAAAAATAAATAAAATTCAGAACTCAGATACATCAGAGTATACATCACGAAGGTCACAGCAAAGCAGACAAATCTTTGTCATAGACCCCAGATGCTACCCAATCACCTTCTTAACTATAAAGTCTCTTTGCGTATCGCAAAGGATTTAACCCAGTAGTTACCAGGATGTTAGGTCATACAGAAAGGTGAGCAATAAATGGTCACTTAGGAAGCTAAGACAGCCTAAGATAATTTGGCTCTAGACCTACAACATTCCAACTCTCTACAACCATTGACTTTCTCATCAGCTATTTGTAGCATGTTCAGTGTAAGCCCAGCTTCTTTCTGGGAACTTCAGTCAACAGTTGTCACTGAGTCACTGAGAAGAAAAAACCTTTAGGACACGACATAATTATGTGTCTGGATCTGGGAACAATCTTGAATATTGAAAATGAAAAGTTGAGCTCAAAGGAGGTGGTAGAAAAATCAAACTCACATTGTAATCAGAGCCAGGGCGGAGACTAGAAGCAAATCTCTTCATCTGGGGTCAGATCTCCGACTACACGCAGAAGAGAAGGTTTGGGATTCCCTATACTTAACTGTGTTCTGGTCGAGTCTGTTCACAATAGCTGTGTTGGTAGAAGACTTTATTTTAGGCCTAACAGACAATTTACAAATGGCTTTTGTGGAAATGCACTGGCCCCTCACTTGGGCCTACAATGTAATTAAATGAAGGGCAAAGCCTAGCATCTCTGCCTCCATTTTGTATAGCCTTTACCATGCGTCTGCTGTAGATATGGGTATGCTAATTTCTCAAGAGGAGTCTCCATTTCAAAACTGGTAATGTTTAAACCATCTCATCCCCTCTTATATATATATATATATATATATATATATATATATATATATATATATATATATATATATTTAGAGAGAGAGAGAGAGAGAGAGAGAGAGAGAGATGCTGTTCTAAACCTCTAGTTATTTTAAATTTTTGAATTCCAGGAAGAGCAGCATCATAGAGCAGACCACTTCCCCAAATGAGTGCAATAAACTATAATGGTGTGGCTGCATGCCAGAGCAGAAACAATCGCCCAGTGGAACAGATTTCTCCCTCACACACTATGACCATGGTAACAATTTCTTCACATCAACCTTGCAGACCCAGGACTGAAATAAACATCAGCTAAAGCACTCTTTAATCAAAACTACCCAACATGCAAGCACCTCAGACCCCACCTCAGCCCCTCCTCCACTTAAACCTACCCTACAGAGGGACTTGGGAACCCCTTGAGGGATTCCTCTTCCCAGGGTGGGGTCTTTTAGGGAAGGAGAGTAAAGAGAACAATTAGGCTGAAATTAACATATGAAAAGGCTAGTTTGCAGAAAGATTAGAAACCCTCCCACACAGAGGCCAGCTAGTAACAGAAAGCAAGGGGTACTGAGCTGAAACAAACCTGCATATTGGGACGGAAATGTCCAAAACATCAGGATATAAAAGTCTTTATTTTTTTCTTTCTTTCACTAATCTCATGTGAGACTCAAAGACATGGAACACTCCACTGGAACTCACTGGACCCTGATATTGACCTGTAGCAATACTGATTAAATCTCCTTTCTCTAGTCCTCTCAACTTAATTAGATTGTAGGGATGAGAGTCAGGCTTAGTCTGTCGGGACTCCCAGAGTGAGGGCTTTTGTCCAACAACTCGGTTAACAAAACCAGCAGCACCTTCTCTATCAATTTCACTTTGGCACTGACAGGCTTCAGAGAGCCAAGTGTTCAGCTGCTATCTGTTGTTCACCAAAATATAAACGGAAGGAAAGAAAGTTACCTAGTTTTACTTCTAAAATAGCAGAAACGGGGAGTTTGTTTTTGGAGCAGACTGACTCCTGTTTTCCTTAAGAGAGGCTCTAGAGCCCCTCTCACTGCAGGCAAGAAAAGAGAAATGGAAAATGGGCACAAGATTCCTCTAAAGTTGATGATTTTGAGAACTGACAGATAGCAGAAAAATTCCTCAGGGAAACTTACATTTATAAAATAAATCTTTCTTCCTAAGGGTAATCCTCTCAATCCCTGGAGAGTCTTATTAATGTGAAAAAGTATCTTAAGTGTGCAAAACAAATCTTGCTAGCTGTACTCTCCCTGGTTACCTTCCCAACTTGGCTCCCCTCCCCCAGGAACCATAAAGCTCATTTTTCCTTTGTTTAAACTCAAGCCCAAGTTTTGACTACCCCATTTGTAAGGGTCTGTTGTTCACCAAAGAATGATATCCCAGACTCAAATATTATGCAAAAGCAAAGAGCATTTTATTCTGAAGAAGTCCAGCATGCTGGGGTCTCTCATTCCAAGATGGAGAGAACACCAAGTGAGCTCACAGGCCTGATTTAAAGCACATTAGGAGAGTCCAAGGTAGGTGATCGTTATCTTGCTCTATCTCTAGGGACATTCCTGAATCATTACTGGGTCCTGAGGGCTGGAAACTGTTGCTGGAGAGGTCTGGAAACTGTTGCTAACCCTCTGACCTTGTTTCAGGCCAGGTGGCTGGGCAGCTTCTGATGACAGGGCAGTTTCTGACTAACTGCCTGAAGCTTGGGTTTTGTTGTTGTTTTGGTTTCTTGTTGTTGTTGTTTTGTTGTTTGTTTGTTTTTTCTAGTAACTGACTTGCCTGGACTTACCCGGCTTTTAGGCCTAGTCTCCTGGACTACCGATTTGAAGCCTGTCATGGAGTCAGCCTGTATCATTTCCCCCCTTTCAATAATGGAGCATCTCAAATCCCCGAGATGTTTCTATGGGTTGGTATTGTTGTTTGAGAATCATCAGTTGAACAGTGGAAATGTATTCTTTTTTTTTTTTTTTTTTTTTTTTAGGTTTGCTATACAATTTATTTGACTCATGTGGCTATTTGAATATGTCCATAAGTGGAGCTGGAAATGCCTGTACAAACTTCCTCCAAGAAGCAGGTACATTTCACATTTGGGGGATTATTTTCCCTATGCATTAAGCTCTCTTACTTTCTTTTTTTTTTTTTTTTAATATTTTTATTACATATTTTCCTCAATTACATTTCCAATACTACCCCAAAAGTCCCCCATAGCGCCCCCCACTTCCCTACCCACCCATTCCCATTCTTTTGGCCCTGGCATTCCCCTATATTGGGGCATATAAAGTTTGCAAGTCCAATGGGCCTCTCTTTCCATTGATGGCCGACTAGGCCATCTTTCGATACATATGCAGCTAGAGACAAGAGCTCCAGGGTTCTGGTTAGTACATCATGTTGTTCCAACAATAGGGTTGCAGATCCCTTTAGCTCCTTGGGTACTTTCTCTAGCTTCTCCATTGGGAGCCCTGTGATACATCCAATAGCTGACTGTGAACATCCACTCCTGTGTTTGCTAGGCCCCAGCATTGTCTCACAAGAGACAGCTATATTTGGGTCCTTTCAGCAAAATCTTGCTAGTGTATGCAATGGTGTCAGCGTTTAGAAGCTGATTATGAGACGGATCCCTGGATACAGCAGTCTCTAAATGGTCCATCCTTTCATCACAGCTACGAACTTTGTCACTGTAACTCCTTCCCTGGGTGTTTTGTTCCCAATTCTAAGAAGGTGCACAGTGTCCACACTTTGGTCTTCATTCTTCTTGAGTTTCATGCGTTTATCAAATTGTATCTTATATCTTGGGTATCCTAAGTTTTGGGCTAATATCCACTTATCAATGAATACATATTGTGTGAGTTCTTTTGTGATTGTGTTACTTCACTCAAGATGATGCAGCAATACCTCTCCTGGGCATATATCCAGAAGATGTCCCAACCGGTAAAAAGGACACATGCTCCACTATGTTCATAGCAGCCCTATTTATAATAGCCAGAAGCTGGAAAGAACCCAGATGTCCCTCAACAGAGGAATGGATACAGAAATTATGGTACATTTACACAATGGAGTACTACTCAGCTATTAAAAAGAATGAATTTATGAAATTCTTGAGTTTCATGCGTTTATCAAATTGTATCTTATATCTTGGGTATCCTAAGTTTTGGGCTAATATCCACTTATCAATGAATACATATTGTGTGAGTTCTTTTGTGATTGTGTTACTTCACTCAAGATGATGCCCTCCAGGTCCATCCATTTGGCTAGGAATTTCATAAATTCATTCTTTTTAATAGCTGAGTATATGCCCAGGAGAGGTATTGCTGGATCCTCCGGTAGTACTATGTCCAATTTTCTGAGGAACCGCCAGACTGATTTCCAGAGTGGTTGTACAAGCTTGCAATCCCACCAACAATGGAGGAGTGTTCCTCTTTCTCCACATCCTCGCCAGCATCTGCTGTCACCTGAATTTTTGATCTTAGCCATTCTGACTGGTGTGAGGTGGAATCTCAGGGTTGTTTTGATTTGCATTTCCCTGATGATTAAGGATGTTGAACATTTTTTCAGGTGCTTCTCTGCCATTCGGTATTCCTCAGGTGAGAATTCTTTGTTCAGTTCTGAGCCCCATTTTTTAATGGGGTTATTTGACTTTCTGGAGTCCACCTTCTTGAGTTCTTTATATATATTGGATATTAGTCCCTTATCTGATTTAGGATAGGTGAAGATCCTTTCCCAATCTGTTGGTGGTTTTTTTGTCTTATTGATGGTGTCTTTAGCCTTGCAGAAGCTTTGTAGTTTCATGAGGTCCCACTTGTCAATTCTCGATCTTACAGCACAAGCCATTACTGTTCTATTCAGGAATTTTTCCCCTGTGCCCATATCTTCAAGGCTTTTCCCCACTTTCTCCTCTATAAGTTTCAGTGTTTCTGGTTTTATGTGAAGTTCCTTGATCCACTTAGACTTGACCTTAGTACAAGGAGATAGGAATGGATCGATTCGCATTCTTCTACATGTTAACAACCAGTTGTGCCAGCACCATTTGTTGAAAATGCTGTCTTTCTTCCACTGGATGTTTTTAGCTCCCTTGTCGAAGATCAAGTGACCATAGGTGTGTGGGTTCATTTCTGGGTCTTCAATTCTATTCCATTGGTCTATTTGTCTGTCACTATACCAGTACCATGCAGTTTTTATCACAATTGCTCTGTAGTAGAGCTTTAGGTCCGGCATGGTGATTCCACCAGAGGTTCTTTTATCCTTGAGAAGAGTTTTTGCTATCCTAGGTTTTTTGTTATTCCAGATGAATTTGCAGATTGCACTTTCTAATTCGTTGAAGAATTGATTTGGAATTTTGATGGGGATTGCATTGAATCTGTAGATTGCTTTTGGCAAGATAGCCATTTTTACAATGTTGATCCTGCCAATCCATGAGCATGGGAGATCTTTCCATCTTCTGAGATCTTCTAGAATTTCTTTCTTCAGAGACTTGAAGTTTTTATTATACAGATCTTTCACTTCCTTAGTTAGAGTCACGCCAAGATATTTTATATTATTTGTGACTATTGAGAAGGGTGTTGTTTCCCTAATTTCTTTCTCAGCCTGTTTATTCTTTGTGTAGAGAAAGGCCATTGATTTGTTTGAGTTAATTTTATATCCAGCTACTTCACCAAAGCTGTTTATCAGGCTTAGGAGTTCTCTGGTGGAATTTTTAGGGTCACTTATATATACTATCATATCATCTGCAAAAAGTGATATTTTGACTTCATCTTTTCCAATTTGTATCCCTTTGATCTCCTTTTGTTGTCGAATTGCTCTGGCTAGGACTTCAAGTACAATGTTGAATAGGTATGGAGAAAGTGGACAGCCTTGTCTAGTCCCTGATTTTAGAGGGATTGCTTCAAGCTTCTGACCATTTACTTTGATGTTGGCTACTGGTTTGCTGTAGATTGCTTTTATCATGTTTAGGTATGGGCCTTGAATTCCTGATCTTTCCAAGACTTTTATCATGAATGGGTGTTGGATCTTGTCAAATGCTTTTTCCGCATCTAACGAGATGACCATGTGGTTTTTGTCTTTGAGTTTGTTTATATACTGGATTACGTTGATGGATTTCCGTATATTGAACCATCCCTGCATCCCTGGGATGAAACCTACTTGGTCAGGATGGATGATTGTTTTGATGTGTTCTTGGATTTGGTTAGCAAGAACTTTATTGAGGATTTTTGCATCAATATTCATAAGGGATATTGGTCTGAAGTTTTCTATCTTTGTTGGGTCTTTTTGTGGTTTAGGTATCAGAGTAATTGTGGCTTCATAGAATGAGTTGGGTAGAGTACCTTCTGTTTCTATTTTGTGGAATAGTTTGTGAAGAACTGGGATTAGATCTTCTTTGAAGGTCTGATAGAACTCTGCACTAAACCCATCTGGTCCTGGGCTTTTTTTAGTTGGGAGACTATTAATGACTGCTTCTATTTCTTTGGGGGATATAGGGCTGTTTAGATCATTAACCTGATCTTGATTCAACTTTGGTACCTGGTATCTGTCTAGGAACTTCTCCATTTCATCCAGGTTCTCCAGTTTTGTTGAGTATAGCCTTTGGTAGAAGGATCTGATGGTGTTTTGGATGTCTTCAGGATCTGTTGTTATGTCTCCTTTTTCATTTCTGATTTTGTTAATTAGGATGCTTTCCCTGTGCCCTCTAGTGAGTCTGGCTAAGGGTTTATCTATCTTGTTGATTTTCTCAAAGAACCAGCTCCTTGATTGGTTGATTCTTTGAATAGTTTTTGTTGTTTCCACTTGGTTGATTTCACCCCTGAGTTTGATTATTTCCTGCCATCTACTCCTCTTGGGTGAATTTGCTTCCTTTTGTTCTAGTGCTTTTAGGTGTGTTGTCAGCTGCTAATGTGTGCTCTCTCTAGTTTCCTTTTGGAGGCACTCAGAGCTATGAGTTTTCCTCTTAGAAATGCTTTCATTGCGTCCCATAAGTTTGGGTATGTTGTGGCTTCATTTTCATTGAACTCTAAAAAGTCCTTAATTTCTTTCTTTATTCCTTCCTTGACCAAGGTATCATTGAGAAGAGTGTTGTTCAGTTTCCACGTGAAGGTTGGCTTTCTATTATTTATTTTGTTATTGAAGATCAGCCTTAGTCCATGGTGATCTGATAGGATGCATGGGACAATTTCAATATTTTTATATCTGTTGAGGCCTGCTTTGTGACCAATTATGTGGTCAATTTTGGAGAAGGTACCATGAGATGCTGAGAAGAAGGTATATCCTTTTGTTTTAGGATAGAATGTTCTGTAGATATCTGCCAGATCCATTTGATTCATAATTTCTCTAAGTTTCACTGTGTCCCTGTTTAGTTTCTGTTTCCATGATCTGTCCATTGGTGAAAGTGGTGTGTTGAAGTCTCCCACTATTATTGTATGAGGTGCAATGTGTGATTTGAGCTTTACTAAAGTTTCTTTAATGAATGTGGCTGCCTTTGTATTTGGAGCATAGATATTCAGGATTGATAGTTCCTCTTGGAGGATTTTACCTTTGATGAGTATGAAGTGTCCCTCCCTGTCTTTTTTAATGACTTTGGGTTGGAAGTCAATCTTATCAGATATTAGAATGGCTACTCCAGCTTGTTTCTTCATACCATTTGCTTGGAAAATTGTTTTCCAGCCTTTCATTCTGAGGTAGTGTCTATCCTTTTCTCTGAGATGAGTTTCCTGTAAGCAGCAAAATGTTGGGTCTTGTTTGTGTAGCCAGTTTGTTAGTCTATGTCTTTTTATCGGGGAGTTGAGTCCATTGATATTAAGAGATATTAAGGAAAAGTAATTGTTGTTTCCTGTTATTTTTGTTGTTAAAGTTGGCATTTTGTTCTTGTGGCTGTCTTCTTTTAGGTTTGTTGAGGGATTACCTTCTTGTTGTTTCTAGGGCGTGGTTCCTGTCCTTGTATTGGTTTTTTTCTGTTATTATCCTTTGAAGGGCTGGATTCGTGGAGAGATAATGTGTGAATTTGGTTTTGTCGTGGAATACTTTGGTTTCTCCATCTATGTTAATTCAGAGTTTGGCTGGGTATAGTAGCCTGGGCTGGAATTTGTGTTCTCTTAGTTTCTGTATAACATCCGTCCAGGATCTTCTGGCTTTCATAGTCTCTGGTGAAAAATCTGGTGTAATTCTGATAGGCTTGCCTTTATATGTTACTTGGCCTTTTTCTCTTACTGCTTTTAGTATTCTATCTTTATTTAGAGCATTTGTTGTTCTGATTATTATGTGTCGGGAGGTATTTCTTTTCTGGTCCAGTCTATTTGGAGTTCTGTAGGCTTCTTGTATGTTCATGGGCATCTCTTTCTTTAGATTTGGGAAGTTTTCTTCTATAATTTTGTTGAAGATGTTTGCTGGTCCTTTGAGTTGAAAATCTTCATTCTCATCCACTCCTATTATCCGTAGGTTTGGTCTTCTCATTGTGTCCTGTATTTCTTGGATGTTTTGAGTTAGGATCTTTTTGCATTTTACATTTTCCTTGATTGTTGTGCCGATGTTCTCTATGGAATCTTCTGCACCTGAGATTCTCTCTTCCATCTCTTGTATTCTGTTGCTGATGCTCGTATCTATGGTTCCAGATTTCTTTCCTAGGGTTTCTATCTCCAGTGTTGCCTCATTTTGGGTTTTCTTTATTGTGTCTACTTCCCTTTTTAGGTCTAGTATGGTTTTGTTCATTTCCATCATCTGTTTGGATGTGTTTTCCTGTTTTTCTGTAAGGACTTCTACCTGTTTGATTATGTTATCGTGTTTTTCTTTAAGGATTTGTAACTCTTTAGCAGTGTTCTCCTGCAATTCTTTAAGGGATTTTTGTGCTTCCTCTTTATTGTCTTCTGCCTGTTTAGCAGTGTTCTCCTGCATTTCTTTAAGTGTGTTATTAAAGTCCTTCTTGAAGTCCTCTACCATCATCAGGAGATATGCTTTTAGATCCGTGTCTAGCTTTTCCGGTATGTTGGGGTGCCCTGGACTGGGCGAAGTGGGAGTGCTGGGTTCTGATGATGGTGAGTGGTCTTGGTTTCTGTTAGTAAGATTATTACGTTTACCTTTCGCCATCTGGTAATCTCTGGGGTTAGTTGTTATCGTTGTCACTGTTTAAAGATTGGAGCAGAAGCTGTGTTCCACTCACCAGCAGTCCCAAAATCCTGCGGCGGGTTGTCGTGGGTAGCTGGCGGGTGTCAGGCAACCCTGCGCTCCCGCTACCCCGGCGCTGATCCGGCCGGATGAGGCCTGTGGCCCTACTCAGGCCGGTTTCTGCTTCCCTAACTAATGCAGTCTCAGGTCCCGCGCAATTGGATTGGAGCAGAAGCTGTGCTCCACTCACCAGAAGTCTTAAGATCCTGTGGCGGGTGTTGTGGGTAGCTGGTGAGTGTCAGCAGACCCTGCGCCCCAGGTGCCCCGGTGCTTTTCTGACCGGAAGAGGGTTGTGGCCCTATGTAGGCCGGATTTCTCTCTCCCCAACCAGAGCAGTCTCAGGTCCCGTGTGATTGGACTGGAGCAGAAGCTGTGTTCCACTCACCAGCAGTCCCAAAATCCTGCGGCGGGGGTCGTGGGTAGCTGGCGGGTGTCAGGCAACCCTGCACTCCGCTACCCCGGCGCTGATCCGGCAGGATGAGGCCTGTGGCCCTCGGAAATGTATTCTTTAACAAACTTAATTAAAGCATTGACCTCAAGTCGAGGCTAACATCAGTAGTATAAGAGGACCGGTCAGGGCACAGACAAGGGTTGTAAGCCAAGGAGACCAGTTGAAGGGGAATCATACCAACCCTGAGACTATTCTATTTCTATTCTTCTGTCTTGTCTTCTGTCTTTCTGAGTATGGCCAAGGATTCTTTGACCACCCCTGAGTGGTCCATATACACACAACATTCCTCACCTAAGGCTGTACAGAGTCCTCCTCCCTGCTGGAACAGCAGGTCTAGGCCTCTTCTGTTCTGTAAGACTTCTTCCAGGGAGGTTAGGGAATCCTGCAGGGCTGTGATGGGCTTTTCCATCTCCTGTGTATCTGTATCTATCACCCTTTGTAGGGCCTTGTAATTTTTATTTTGGAGTATTAGGGCTGAGATCTCTACACTAGCAGCTCCAGTCAGCCCTATGCTGTACTAGAACACAAAAATCTTCAGTCGTATTTACAACTAGACCATAAATGCATGGAGTAAGCCCCTAGGTACAAGCCCACTGAACACTCTCTGGGGACAGCATGTATCCTGCAATGGTAGGTGTTACAGTGCAGTTGCAGAGGTGGGAATAGGCTGAAGGTGCCTTATTTCCAATGTACAATCCCTGTCCTGTTATTGATTGCAGGGTTAGCTTGCCTCTATCTGGTTGCTGCCACTACATTGAGTGCCATCTGTAGTCTGTGAATAGTCTTCAGGGATAGCTATTCCTTCAGAGGGGGGGGGAGGGGAGGGCTGAGCATTTAAGCGTAACCAACAGTCCTGTGTTAAGTTCTGGCAGGATGAGTTAAGAGCCTGGAAAGTGACTTCTAATACTTGCAGGGGTCCTGACACAGGTGAGAACATTGGTAATGCAGGCAGTAGAACAGTTTTAGAGAGCAGTTGGCTACATGAAGTGAGACCTCACTGGAGCAAAAGAGTTGTAGGTCCTGATGATGGAGTGATGGTAGGCAGAGATAGAGGTTGGAGAGTGGTTGGTTCAGCCTTGATAATACCTTGTTGGGTCTAAGGAGACCATGGGTCTCACAAGGCTACATTAGAGCAATTGGACAGTAAATAGAAGTCCTGGATCACAGCCGGAGAGCTAAGTCTCTATGTCTTACCAGCAGTCCAATCTGCCTTCTTGCCAGCTGCCGTGAACTTGACTAGGCTGTTGTATATCCCCCCATTCCCAGGTGTACCCAGATAGGAAGGGGGCTCAAAACAAGGTTTCAAAACAAGGTTTGCAAGTCTCTCTCTCTCTCTCTCTCTCTCTCTCTCTCTCTCTCTCTCTCTCTCTCTCTCTCTCTCTCTCTCTCTCTGCAAGTCTCTCTCTCAGGAGGCTAGGTATCCTTTCTTATGCAGGACCCAGATAAGGATGTCTGTGTGTCTCCAAACCAGGTCACAGTGATGAGGTCATCTTTGATGGGGGGCTTCCAACTTATCTACCCTGTAGATTCTCCCCCCATGCCACACAGAAAAATGACTCTGGAACTCCCCATTTGGTTTGCTGCCTCCGATCCCAAGAGTGCCCCGGGCAGACATAAAAGGCCTGAGACCATGTGTTCCTTCAGGCCTCAGGTAAGTTCCAACTGTAACCATGAAAAGGCTATTTGTCCAAGGGGTCCCATTCCTCATCCACTAAGTCACAAAGGTCTACATGAAGATCAGGGAACAGGTGCCTGGGGGAACAGAGTGGGAGGTAGAGTTGGCAATCTTACTGGTCACAGCATTAACTTATCTGCCAGTTTAGATTCAGGGGATAGTGAGAGTGGACGGCTTCCAAGGATTTCAAAAACGTATGTTGGTCATATTCAGCTAAGATATCAGACTGGAGGTTAGGCAGCATGGAAGGGGACCTCCAATATAGGATCTCAAAGGGGGTGAGACCTAAAGTATAGAGGGTGTTCCTAGCCCTATATAAGGCATAAGGTAGGAGAGACATCACCATCAGTTTCAGGGGTTAATTCAGTAAAGTCCTCCTTCAGGGTCCCATTCATCCTCTCTACTTGCCCTGAACTCTGGAGTTTATATCACAATTAATTTCCAATTGGCCCCAAGAGCCTGTGCTAGAGATTGAGTTACCTGAGAGATGAATGCTGGTCCACTGTCAGACCCAAGCAGGGTAGGCAAGCCATATCTGGGTATAATGTCTTCCAGAACTTTCCTTGCCACTGCATTGGTAGTCTCCTTTGCAGGGGAGGCTTCTACCCATCCTGAAAAGGTATCTATAAAAACTAGCAAATACTTATATCCATATGTTCCTGGTTTTATTTCTGTATAGTATATTTCCCAATTAACCCCTGGCCGTTGACCACTGATTCTGGTTTCTGGAGTGGCTCCTTGATCAGGGTCTGAGGGGTTCACAGTCTGGCAAGTGTGAGATTATCTGATCAACCAAGTACCCTAAGTCAACTATTTTGGAACTTGCCCCTCAAAGAAATTCCTTCAGCTTTCAGTGACCCAGGTATGAAGCTTGATGAATCTGATGGCTTAGTTGCTTAGCAAATTCCTTAGGTAGATGGCACAGCCTAGAGCTCAGCAACCATCCATCTCTCTGCTGTAAATTCCTTGGCATTTGGCCTGATCTCATTTGTCTTCAGTGGAATATTCAAGGCTGGTTGGGAGCGCAGCGGGCAGCAAGTTATCAGGATGTTGGCAGTGGAAGCTTGGGCAGCCTCCCTTCCTGCATGTGCCAGCACTTAGCCTGCATGGGAGCATGCTTAGAAAAAGCTACACTTTAGGAACTTGAGAGAGGCTCGGTATATAAATGATCCGTGAGAGGTCACATAGCTTCTGCCCTTTCCTTTTGCCTCTTAAAACCTACAGCTGGGTCACAGGCAAAATCTAACACACCTCTAAGTTCCTCTGTCATTCTCCTTTAATTATCTTCTTTCCCATAACAGCCCATGTGTCTATGTACAATTTCTTATGATGTCTGTGAACTACATTAACAGAATAACATGGAATGATAACCCTATTGGTACAGTAATCGCATACTTATCTTGGTGGTAACCAACAGCTCTTAAATTGTATTTAAGATCTGCTCAATGTTGTGTAAACAGCCTTAGCTCATGAAGAATTGAGTCAAGCTGTACTGGGAAATAGCCCTTTGCTATAATAAATTGCTTGGCTCCAGCCTCACTCTTGTGCTGTGCCTTCAGAAGCAAAAGGCCCCAGTATGGAAAACAATCTACCTGTGATGGTTTAAATAGGTATGGGCCTTATAGAATTCTGTGTTTGAATACTTGGACCATAGAGAGTGGCACTATTAGGAGGTATGGCCTTTTAAGGAGAAGGTGTAGTCTTGTTAGAAGAAGTGTTTCCCTGTGGGGGCAGGCTCTGAGGTCTCCTATGTACAAGCTATGCCTAGTGTGGTACATAGTCTTCTGCCTGTGGATCAAGATATAGAACTCTCAGCTTCTTCTCCAGCACCATGTCTGCCTGGATACTGAAAAGCTGGGAGTAGAAGAGATTCTCTTTCCCAGAGAAGAATACACAGTTTCAAATTCCAGTGCCAAATGGTCAACCCTGAAAACATACATAAGTAACATTATATGAAATGTAACCAGTTACATTTAATAATGTATATGTATGTACAAACACATATATCCATGCAATAACAATTAGTTACAAAAAGATCCCATGAGTTTGAAGGAGAGTGGGAAGGGGCTTATGGGAGGATCTAGAGATACAAAAGAGAAGGGATAAATGTTATAATTAAAATACAATTAAGATAATAATAATATAATATAAATACAATTGAGAACCTACGGAATTCTAGTGACTGCCCTCCAGACTCATATCTTTCCTATAACAACACCATGGGTCACACCCAAACAAGGATAATCACTGGGAGTGGACATCTCATTCAAAAAACTACATTTGTGCTAAACACTCTACAAGGCTGATTGGCTGAGTAAAATTTCTGTGATTTTTGGAGAGCTGAAATGTCACAGGTTGGGAGCCAAATTATCTTAGGTTACTTTAGTCCTCATAATAGCCATTTTTTTTTACCTCATATCCTTATGACCATTAAAATGAAAACCTTTTTGCAATAAACAACTAGATTCCTAGCTTGCAGCTACCTGAAAGCTAAAAATGTTATCAGATAGCATCTACAGCCTACAATAGATTTCCTCACTGTAACCTACTACCTTCTTCATATTTTCATCAAAGTATTTTTAAGTTTATTTTGTGAGTGTATGTATACGTGCATGTGTTTGTATGCACATGTTTGCATATAGGTCTGCAAGCATATGTGTTTGTGTACACGTGGAAGCCAAAAGATAATCTTCTAGCACTATTCATCTTTAAACTAAGATAGAGACTCTCATTGTCCTACAATTCACCAGGGTTGACCAGCAGTCTCAGAGACTTGCCTGTCTCCACCTTTCCAGGCCTGGGATTAGAGTAGACACTGTCATGCCAAGCCTTTTCACCTGGGTTCTGGGGGCCAAGCTCAGGTCCCCACTAAGAATATGAGTACTTTATCAACTGAGCTATCTCTCCAGGCCCCACGGATACAATTTTAAAGAACCTTAGTGCATGATTTTCTTTGTTCTGTTACTCTAAAATTAAATGAAACTGCCACCACCTTGGAAAATGGTATTTGGGGAAACCCTGAAACTGTGTCCCTAGGCCACAGTACCTTATATTTGACCCCAGAATAAGCTATCTCTTATCCTCTTTGAAAGAACACTGTATTTTCTGCCTTGTATCAGTCCATCTGCATGTGCTCAGGGAAGTCTTGAGAAGTTTTTTCAACCATGGGAGGTTAGAATTGCTGCTGTAGACCAAAGTGTGGACACTGTGCCCCTTCTTAGAATTGGGAACAAAACACCCATGGAAAGAGTTACAGAGATAAAGTTTGGAGCTGTGACGAAAGGATGGACCATCTAAAGACTGCCATATCCAGGGATCCATCCCATAATCAGCTTCCAAACGCTGACACCATTGCATACACTAGCAAGATTTTACTGAAAGGACCCAGATATAGCTGTCTCTTGTGAGACAATGCCGGGGACTAGCAAACACAGAAGTGGATGCTCACAGTCAGCTATTGGATGGATCACAGGGCCCCCAATGGAGGAGCTAGAGAAAGTACCCAAGGAGCTAAAGGGAACTGCAACCCCATAGGTGGATCATTATTATGAACTAACCAGTACCCCAGAGCTCTTGACTCTAGCTGCATATGTATCAAAAGATGGCCTAGTCGGCCATCACTGGAAAGAGAGGGCCATTGGACTTGCAAACTTTATATGCCCCAGTACAGGGGAACGCCAGGGCCAAAAAGGGGGAGTGGGTGGGTAGGGGAGTTGGGGGGGGTGTGTATTGGGGACTTTTTGGATAGCATTGGAAATGTAAATGAGGAAAATACCTAATAAAAAAATTAATTCTAAAAAAAAAAAAAAAAAAAAAAAGAATTGCTGCGGTAGTTTTCTCCAATAGAGGGATAGTGGATATATCAACCACTCCAAAGCAGACCTCATGTTCCTGAGTAATCGACCAACTTCATTGGTTTTTGTTTGTTTATTTGGTTAGTTTGTGTGTTTATGTGCTTCTAGATACCCTTATTAAAAATACTCGATAAATCATAATCATAATAACTTCACAAGTGTTCATTTGAGACAGATTCCTGAGCTGTTCACTAGCCCTTACTGAAAGCTGTTCTGAGAGACTAGTTGTTTGAATTCTGACATGCTTATAGAGAGCAGAGATGGGAAACTGTAGGACAGAGATGTAAAAACAGAAGGTTGCAGCAGCAGCATGTATAGGTGAGATTGAGCCCTTCTGTTTCCAGATGTAGGGGAGGAGGGAACTACTCCAGATGGTAGGGAAGGCTTCTCTATGTGCCACCTAGGAACAAAGCTCACATGTCTGAGCCTGATTCTCTATCAAAAGGAATGGAAAATCTAAGAGAAAAAGCACAAGAGAATAACTCTCCTGGATCAAACACTTGAGATACTCCATGGGGTAAAACCTCCCTACATTCACTAATGCTGCTACCTGTCATATTTTCATGTTCAATTTTCACTCCCCTGCTCCCACAAAGGAAAAGAAAACAAAAAAGGAAAGAGAAAAAGAAGGAAGGCATTCCACTTGTCAACTCAACTTCCTGAACCTTTCTTGACAAACAACTCTGCACTGCATGCCAAAGCAAATTTCAGAACCCCGAGCTTTGGCTCCTAATCTCCCCAGTATCAATTGAATTTATTTTTAGATTTAGCCTTTTGTAGTCTGAACATTATGCATGTAATTAGTTACACATGTATACCTAATCTAAGTGTCTTTCAAGTAATAAAAGTCTATCTAGATTACAAAGAAACTCTTTCAAGTTCTCCTGTCTTAAAGGATTAGCTATACCCTGGTAGCTATAGATGGTCCTGGACTCCATATATCCCTCACTTCACCTTCTTTTCTGCTGCTACAGAACACAAGCATCCAAAACATCCCACTCTTTCTTGCAGCTATAGGTAGCACATGATTCATGATTCCTGGGAAGGTTTTCCCAAAACAGTAACAACAACAACAATAACAAACCTTTATTTTATTTTATTTTATTTTATTTTATTTTATTTTATTTGCTATTATTGTAGCTGAGGGAAGGGAAATACGTGTACACACACACACATATCACTAAAATAAACCTTATTATATTTACTGTTACTGGAAGTGCATGTCACATAAGAACATCCAAACCTTTGTTTTGTTTTGTTTTTTTTTTTTTTTTTTTTTTGGTTTTTCGAGACAGGGTTTCTCTGTGTAGCCCTGGCTGTCCTGGCACTCACTTTGTAGACCAGGCTGGCCTCGAACTCAGAAATCCGCCTGCCTCTGCCTCCCGAGTGCTGGGATTAAAGGCGTGCGCCACCACGCCCGGCTCCTTTGTTTTATTTATTATTGTAGAGGAAGGGTGGCTTGCGCTACCTTCTTCAGGATCAATTCTCTTCTTCTGCTCCTACATGGATTTCCACACTTCCTATTTCAGGCTCCCTGTAGACAGCAGCTGTGCACCCCCTGATAACAATGGCTCCTCCTTTGTGAACTGCCTTTGCACTTAGACCCAGTCCCTTTGCCTGGCATTCTGAAGAAAATCTGCACCCAAATAAAAGTATGTGGCACACCATAAATCTTTTTCTTTAGGACTATAGAACCTAGACTATCTGATACTCTCGAAGTATGTAATATGTAAGATGATGCTAAATTTCAGATAGATAAATAACATATTTGTCTAAAGAATTGCTTGGGTTAGTCCCAGAAAGTTCATGTCAGTAGCAATGTTCTGACCAAAGAGAAAAAGACACACACCTTGAACAAGGAGGACTCAACATGTAACCTTCTTGTCTATTGTCCCACTATTCCTACCCCTCTTTTCTTTCTTCATAAAAACCTTGCATACTTGGATCTCTAAACTGGCACCCTTCTTTTCAGGGTGCCAGCTCTTGAATAAATCCTACTCCCTATTTCCACTCCCAATTCTTGACTTTTGAGTATTGTCTTCCATGTGGTAAACAGATGAAACTGTAGAGTAACACTACAATTTCATCCAGTTCTGACATTGCCAACCTGTGAGTAGCATCAGTTCCCACAGGCTAAGAACTCAATCCCAGAAAATGTCTTCCACTTCACATGCTAATCACAAGCTTCAGTTGTAATCCATACTGGTCACATGACTGGTTCCCTTTTGTGGGGCATTGGGCTATACTCAGACAGTCTGGTTTCCAGTCCAGCTGAGGTCTGAACCCCGGAGTGGTGATAACTCACCTACATGGCAAGATAGGCGTTTCCTCATGCTCCTGGAACTCTGGCTCCTGTTGAAGTTACCAGCCCCCCTCACCCCCCACAAGAGAAGCATGGTTAGTAGTCACGTAGACACTGCCCCAAGCTTCAGACTTTCAGGATAAACTCCTCCCCAGTTACCTAGCAACAGTAAAGACAATAAGAGGGGCTGATTAGCCCCACCTCTTTCTCTTACTCCTCTCTCTCTCACTTCTCTCTTCTCTCTCTTCCTCTCTCTCCCTCTTCCTCTCTAGCCTTTCTTCTCTCTCTCCTCTTTCCCCTTTCCCTCCTCTTGGCCATGGCCAGTTTCCACCTTCTCTCTTCCCCCCTGCCTTTCTATAATAAAGTTCTAAAACCATAGACTATCTCCTGGACTCAAGGTCTGCTGGACAGACTCTTGCCTGTGTGGGAACCTCTCTCCCTAAGCCCTTTCTCCCACAACTCCAGGGTGACAGGGTGTTTTCCCCAGGGCTTGCCATGTTGAGGACTGCCCCTTGTCCACCCCCACTACCCTACCCCCCATCAAGTGGGTCAGAAACTTAGATGCCCACATGGGGCTGAGTGGAAAGTGTCTGGCAGCCCTCCAGCATCCCCCTTCCCAGAGCATAGGAGGAATTCTGGGCTATCTTCCCTTCCCCCTCTTCCCCTGCCCCCTTTTTAGTTCCCATACCCTTTCTTTAGCTCTGTGAGTCAAATACTAGAGGAGATCAAAATACTCAAGAAAATGTTACTTACACTTCCCTATTTATTACAAAAGGTATCACAAAGGATATGGGAGAATAGCTTAATGGAGTGGCATACAGTGTAAGACATATGAAGTGGGGCATAACTTTCATACTTCTCCAGACATGTTTCCCTCAAGGCACCTACATATACTCAATGGCCCAGAAACATATCTAAACCTTGCCTTTTAGGAATAGTAGGGAACTTTTATTATGTAGGCATTATTGATTAAATCATTGGCCATTAGTGATCAAGTCACACTTTAGTTCTTTTCCTCAGAAGTCAGAGGTCAGGGGTAGGAGGTCACATTGAATGTTATTTCTTTCTATCTAAGCTCATATTTGGTTCCTCTACCAGTAAGCCCCATCCTGAGCCTGCTCAGGAGCTCTGCCCTCCAGTCATTGGTTGACATAAAAACAACAACAAAAACAAACAAACAAACACCAAAAAAGCTACTTGTTGGAAATTACAAGGGTCCAGAAGCTGTGTGCAAGGAAGCTAGGAGAAAGATGATAGGTAGGTAGGTAGGTGGGTAGATAGGTAGGTAGATAGGATTAGGTAGATGGATAGATGGATGGATAGATAGATGATAGGTAGATAAGATTAGATAAATGAATAGATGATAGATAGATAGATAGATAGATAGATAGATAGATAGATAGATAGATAGATAGATAGATAGATGATAGGTAGATAAGATTAGATAGATGAATAGATGATAGATAGATAGATAGATAGATAGATAGATAGATAGATAGATAGATAGATAGATAATAATCTAGATAAATAGATCAATAGAGAGTTAGATCTTACTATAAGTCAGTGTCATCCTACCTGTCTTTAGAATTCTTTGTAGATGAGAAAAATAAATGACTGGCTTAAATAACTGTAGGTTAAAGTGAAATGGTTTTCAAAACTAAAATGATCAGTTATCTTCTATAGAACAGTAGATATTGTCAAGAATATTCCTTCATCCTCTTTGACCTTATGCTGCTCCTCTGCTTTTCAATGTGGTTGAGCTATTTTACGGTCCTGTAAATGATATGTAACGACTAGTAATACAAATCCACTCTTGTCCATAAACATGCAAATGAATTCTGTCTGGCAGAGGTGTGATGGAGCCCCCACAGCTCTGCTCTACTAAGCAAATTCATTTTCATATTCCTAATTACCTATATGTGTCTCTGCTCTCTGGATTGTCCTGTGAATTGATTATAATATCTCACTGGTTCCCTCTTCAATTAATAAGTTAAATAAAACTTTTGGCATAAGCTCATTCTATGTTTGTTTGAAAGTCATATATTAAAATGTTTCTTTTTAATTGGGGTTTTCTCTACCTGCAGCCTGATTAAAAATACAAAATATTAACTGATTCACACACTTAGTATGGCTCTATTTGATATACTATGGCTATATTCAAGTAAACTGACACAAAGGAAGAGGTGGGGTACTAGGGGTCAAGGAAATCAACTTTTTTCTTCAACAACTAGTGAGCAACAAAAACCAGCTTTTTAAGAGTCATGATGCAAAGAAAAAATGTTTTTCTTCTAAAATTCTCAATGTGAAAAACAGGGAAGAATGAAGACTCATTTTGTCCTCTTACCCTTAGACACTACAGAGAGCTAGGGAAGTGACAAGATAAGAACTCACTGTTTGTCATCTGTCTCAGACTTGTCTACAGTTTTTGGGATCAACACAGCCTCCAGACTTTTACAATCTCTTCATGGTCATCAGAAACCACGGGGAAGGAAAAAGTACACATCTTTTTCTCCTACTTTTCTAGACACTTAGCTGGAAACATGAGATAGATTACCAGAGAAATGTGTGCAGACAGATTTAAACTGGAGTGTGCTCATCCTGGGTTTGACAGATGGGAGAAGTCATAGAAATATGAGATTGGACAAGGGAATGTGAGCAGAGGGTAGCAGCATCAGGAAGCATAGAAAGGCCTGTCTTTCCAGATTCTTCTTGGCATCTGTCTGTCTTTGGAGAAATGGATTATTTTTGCTCCGTATGGAGAGAGCACCTCCCAGTAGTGCTCATGATTCCTGGGGGTGGGGGTGGGGAATGTATGGAGACCTTCTGCATTCATTACTTCACTACTTCTCAAATTCCTCACTTTAATCACTCATTATACCAAGGCATCATATTTGTGGGCTGTGTCCTACACTCCGTTACTGCTACCTCTCTGCAAGAGTTGAAGTCACCACCACAACAAAGCCCCCACAGGTGGAACGACTCATTGTAGAAGCCTCTGACTGAGCAGGTACTGATCCGTTCTTTTCTTGTTCATTGCTCCCCTCCAAGTAGCTGAGAGTGAGCAGGGCAGTTCCAAGAAGGGGCTTGGCTTTCTTTATAACCAAGTGTGAGATACTTGAGTGGAAGAAGAAATTGGCTACCACGAAGTCTTGACCCTACGTGACTTCCACTCACCTTGTAAATACTAAACATTGATTTGATTTCTGGGTGAGCTTGTGTACCCTAAAAGGACAGAAACACTCTTACTTTGTTTGTTCTGTTTCTCTGTTCACAGCAAGTAACTCATAAAGAGAAGGAAGGTTAAGCAGGGCTCAGTCTTTTGAGTCTCTGCTATAGGAAAAAAAGAGTTCAAGTGTCTCCCTTCCCTTTGTATTATCTGCCTGGCCCTCTGTGGCCACAGCATGCGTCATATTTCTTTTCTTGGTGGAAGTCCCTTAAGGGCTAGGGCATGCCTTTTGATGAGTCTCATAAAGCATCCAGCACACTGGGGGCATTCCATTTGAATTAAAGAGCATACTGGTAATTGGAATAAGAAATTAGCATTTTTTTTCTTTCTCCCAGGGATTTCTTTGTAATTGTCCCTGGAGATGGCCCAAGTTATACCCTAATAAGCACTGGGACAATTTTTGTGAGGTTATTAAAGCATGTCATATCCCACATCACCCCCATCTAATCTTCAGGAGGCTCTGTGGGACATGGAATTCCACTGTGAGTATCTGAAGATGCCCTCTCGTCTATTGGCATGTTAAAGGTTAGTATCAGCCCAGAAAGAACTTGCTAGAGCGTTGAGTAAACTACAGGTCCATGTTTGAAAGGACATATCATCATACTTGAGATAGAATATTTTAGCAAGAAGCCATCTAAACCTAGGCATACATATTTTATCTAAAAAGTAAAAAAACAAAACAAAACAAACAAACAAAATAAATAAATAAGACAACAACAACAGCAAAACCTATCCTGGCAGAAAGGTCTTTAAAAATAATAGTATTACAATCATGATTTTTTTTTTTTTTTATCTTGGTTGTCAGCTTGATGGGATCTGGCTTCAACTCATGTCTCTGTGTGGTTCTGTGAAGGTATTTCTCACAAGGGCTAACTGAAGTCGAACAATTCCCCCAAGATGTATGGTGCCTTCTGTCTGCAGCTCAAATGTAAGAAAGCCTGAGGCAAAAAGTCACTCTTTGCCTGCTTATCTTGGTCCCTTGCTGGTGGGTGTACCTACTCTATTGCTACCACTGAAGAAGCTGCTGTCATCTTCACTGACATCTGAACACAATATCTTTGACCTTCCATTATGAACTAAAGACTACTGGCTCTCCAGGAATCCTCTAGACCTCCAGCACCAGGTGAGGATGACTGAGGTCTCCAACCCTGTGGACTGAGCTCTTATCAGGTTCTCAGGTTCTCTAGTGACAACTATAGCTATTAGTGGACTACCCAGCCTGTATCCATAAGTCAATCAAATATATCCCCTCTTCTTTTTTTGTTTTTCTTTTTTGAGACAGGGTTTCTCTGTGTAGCCTTGTCTGTCCTGGAACTCACTCTGTAGACCAGGCTGGCCTCGAACTCAGAAATCCGCCTGCCTCTGCCTCCCAAGTGCTGGAATTAAAGGCGTGCGCCACCACACCCGGCGAATATATCCCCTCTTAATAAATATTAACTATATGAGTTCTGTTTCTCCAGAGAACCCTAACAGAGCCCTTTCAGCCCAAAGTGGTGGGTTCTGAAATAACCCTTTGTCAGCTGAGTCAAAGTTCTGAAATTAGAAAACAAATAAGTTAAGGTTTTAAGATTCTTTTAGCTAAAATGGTTGCAAAATGGTCCAGGACAGAGCCTTAGAATTTGACGAGGAATGTTGCGGTAAAGGAACAGAAGAACTGAAGACAAGAAAACATAGATACAGAATGCTCCCTGCCCTCCATTCGCCTAGAAGCAGAACTCAGATGTACAAAGACAGGAGCTATCCCAACCCACTTTCTACCAAGGAGAACAAAGGCAGCTGCAGCTTCTTACAGGCCCAGAGCTGGCACGAGGGAATCTACACGAATATACTTTGCTATCTTGCTCTTCCTCTGACTTTCATTTGCTTCCCCACAAGCTAAAGTCACAGTCCTTTGGTCTTATTGCTTCCTTAGAAATTGTTGTTCTTTTTGAAGACACCATACTAGCTAAAACTGAAAGCCACTACTGTTCTGGGAACTGCTCATTCCCTGGGTGTTACTTCCCATGTATACATAAAAACATATATAGTAAAACCTTTCCTTTTCCTTTCTCTTGTTAATCTGTCTTTTGTTACAGGATCTATTCCAACTAAGAACTTTTGGAGGCTAACGAGAACTGTTTTTCTTCGGCTACATTACCATATTAATTTAGGTTACGCGAGAGATGCTTGACGTGTGCCACCCAATAAAGGGACGTCTTGATGACCTCACCATTGAAGACTGGGAACCTGAAGACCAGGGAATTTATGAGAAGAAAAGGAATTCTCTGGGGGAAAAAAGATTTTATTTTAAGTTTTTTAAAATAAAATGCTACCCGTGTGGAACATTGTGCTTGTGTGTGTGCAGAGCCTGCAGAAGCCAGAAGAGGAAGTTGAATCCCCTGGAGCTGGAGTTACAAGCTGTTTTGAGCCACCTGCTGTGAGTGCTGAGAATCAGGAGGTCCTAAGGGGGAGCAGTGCATGCATAAGTGCCTAACTGCTAAGCCACCTCTTCATCCCGCAAAGGAGATCTTTTAAAAGGAGCTTAGCATGACAAGTGGTGGGCACACCAACTTAAAAGAAAACAAGTGCTATGATTTTGATTCACTCTTCCATTATTGTGTTTTATAAAAAGATCAAGATATGTTTTATAGAGCATGGTATGGTGAGGTGTTGGGGTGTGTGTGCCTATGCTGAGGCATCCCTTCCCCCTGAAGTACCAGAGTTTATTTAGGGCATGGGGGTGGGGAAGAAGAGGAGAGGGGATAAGAGGGGAGGAGAGGGGAAAGGAGGGGAGGAAAGGAGAGGGGAGAAAAGGGAAGGAAAGGAGAGAGGACAAGAGGGGAGGGGAGAGGAGGGGAAGAGAGGAGAGGGGGAGGGGGAGAGAGGGAGAAAGGGGTCAGGGAGAGAAGAGAGTCAGAGAGAGAGAAGGAACAAGAGAGCAAGGAGGGCCTTTTATAGCAAGCCAGGCCTACCTGACTGTTGCCAGGTAACTGTTGGGCGGAGCCTAGAAGGAATGCCAACATCTATGAAGAGGAAAGAAAAAAAACCATTTTGTTGTTACTTTTGTTTTCTTTTACAGAATTCCAAAGTTTCTTGTTAGGGCAGACTCCTGCAACAAGGGAGATTAAAAAGAAAAGCAAGCAAGTTTATTAACATAGCGATGCTCACTCAAGGCAGTAATTCAAGGCTACAGCTTCAGCATGAAGTCTTACCACATGAGCCAGAGGACCCCAGTTCAGTCCCCTGTTCCTGTGGTGTCAGGAGAGCAGATTCTCCCAAAGTTGTTCTCGTGAGCAACATGGCTCATTCACACACCGAGAGTAAATACTATTAAATTAAGATAAAAGATGCTGGGCGTGGTGGCGCACGCCTTTAATCCCAGCACTCGGGAGGCAGAGGCAGGCGGATTTCTGAGTTCGAGGCCAGCCTGGTCTACAAAGTGAGTTCCAGGACAGCCAGAGCTATACAGAGAAACCCTGTCTCGAAAAACCAAAAAAAAAAAAAAAAAAAAAAGATAAAAGAATCTGGCTTATAAAGCACAAAAACAAATTTTAGAGAGAAGCAACAAGATAAATAAAAGTGGTCCCAAACCAAAGGCAGGGATCATCACGGGAACAACTCCTTGGGTGCCGGAGCTGGGAAGGGTTACTAGGGATTTTACTGCTTTAAGAGGAAGAGGGAGGAAGAAGCATTTTCATCTGTGAAAAAGTTCTGTCTTGTTAAGCAAAAATAGATGGAAGGCAAAGATCTGCCTTGCATCTTAACGACTTTACCCTCAGCAATCATTCATAGTTGAGAGTGCCCATTCTGGCTTCCTGCAGTGTCTCCAGGGCCCCAACACTCCTGGCACATAGAAGTCACACCATAAATACTTGCTAAGTCAATGAAAAGCAGCAGGAGGGTCCATGTTTCTGAGAACTCAGGAGAAGGCTGCTTCCAAACACAGCGACAGCCCCTGGCTCACTTTTGGCTCCAGTGACTGGTCACCATCTGGCCACTTCTCTACATTCTCACTACTGAGCATGGCCCCTAGCCCCTTTCACTATTAACTGCTGAGCACCGTCTAACTCAAGGTCAGTGTGTGAAGTACCCAACCCTCTCCAGGGTCAAAGGACCTGAGCATTGTTCTAGGGACAGTCTCCTCCAGTACTGAACCTCTGGATCTCCTGCTATGGAGATGTTGTCCCTAACAAGTCTGTTCCAACCTCGGCTGTCCCGTTCATTGGGTGCTCGAGGCTGGTTCCTCATTCTCTTGTCTCTTGGAGTCCTGGCCATTTCCGGTCTTGATTTCAATGCTGACAGACTGGCGATGGCAGAAGCAGAACAGACAGTTTGTTTGCTGTCCCCTCTCTCCCTCTCTTTCAAACCATCCCGAATGAAAAATGCCATTAACTTGTCTCTTAATCAAAACAACTGTCTCCTTCTTCCCATTTGCCCAACTCTTTGGCTACACCAAGAATAGACAGAAGCCTTAAAACTATAAAATTTCATTCAGAGCTTCAGAGGACCCCTTGACAGACCTTGGGGAAAACCCCAAACAACCTTTTTGCATTCTGCCTCCAATAACTGCATGAGTAGAGTACTCTGGTGCATGCACTGTCCAGAACACTTCTAAAAGTTGTGCTTTCTTTGCCTTTTCCTCTGTACAAAGGATATGCTACATGTCTATACATGGTCCAGGACAGACCAATCTTGCTCAAGGCTTGAGAACTTTGCCTACTACATGAACACAGCTCTTCATTGTTGACAAAGAAGAGTTGGCAAGTAATGTAGGGGGAGTGTTGAAGGAAGGCAATTGTTGAACAACTGTTATGTGCACATTCACCTTTCCATCTCTTATACACACACACACACACACACACACATACTGCACCCTATTATATAACAAAGATGTGGAGTTCATTCTAATGCCATCATCCTTGAGAGTTTTATTAATGGTTACCTAGAAATAGACCTATCATAGTAGCCTCAATTTGGAACTGCCTACAATCTGTTTTAACATTAGACAATAGGAAAATGCAGAGGATCTGAAGCTAGAGAAAAAAAGAAAGGAAAGAGATGGAAAGAGGAGATCAGGGGCATTTGTTTGAAAGACTGAAGATCAATGTGGTCTGCACAAGGGAAGAGCAGATTCTGAGAGATGAAACAAGACTAGACTGCAGAGAGAAGCTGAGGGGATTCTGATTTCTAGAGGACACCTCTGGACTTTAACCTGATGATTTAACTCTGTCCCATGATCTCATCAGTATCTGTAACCAGGATGGTCAAGGATGTAGCCCTACCAAATCCATTCTAAGCAGGGACACGAGAAGGAGGCAGCCATTTCTGACCTTCTTGAGGTAGGGCATTGGGTGCTTTGAGGGTGTCTACTGTACTCACAACCATTTAAGCAGCAGGACAATAACTTTTCCCTTTAAGACAAAGGCAGATGATGTGAAGGGCCTGTTCCTGGCTATCTCATCCTCCCCTGAGAGCCAAGACCCTTCTGAACCCTTTGGTCTCAGGCAAAAATGTGAGCAGTCTAGTTTCCCTCTTCCCCTGAATGAAGGAAGACCCTGTACTCCCCTGAGTCTCTGTCATGTTCATAGTCTTTCTTTGTGGGAACAGAGGAGCCAGTTGGATTGGAGCTAGTTTGGAAGTTGAAAGTATGTCAGATTTTTTTCAAAGTACTATATGCCACTTAATATAAAGTTAAATAATATTGTGGAATACTTAAAACAAAACAGTATTTCCTAATACATCCATGTCACCTCCTCCCCATCCCTACCCTACTTCTGCTCAGAGGCACATTTTAAATTTGTATCATTGCTGAATTACCTTTCTTTCCTGGCCTGTACATTCACATTTCTGTATGATACTTATATTGCTATTTCTCAAACCATCCAATTTAGACATTATTAATTGACTTCTGTATCAGAGTCCATAAACCCATGCCAAATGATTTCATAGGGGAAGATTTTATATAAGATATCCAAAGATTTTAGAATTGCAGATGGCCAGAGACCACTGGCTCAAGTTCCTATGTCCCCAAGGACTCAGGAAAAGGAGAGAAGGAGGTACCTTTCAGATGGCCCAGAGTGAGGGGTACACTGCAGCTACTGAAGAATATGCAAATATTACTCAGTGTTTAATCAGTACTTCAACTATATTTTTCTCATAATACATTTTGCAAAAATAATATAGTACTTTTTGCAAAAAATAATGGCAATGATCTGTTTGGTTTACTGTAGAACCTATGGCAAGTCTCCCAAACATTCAATAGTCAGTAGCATCCTCCACTCAATCCAACATAGACAAGCATCAATTCCATGCATTGTTTCCCTGATAACTCTCATTCCTGCTCCCTCTCCTTGTTTCGGCCAGAACCCACTGTTCTCTGGACTTGCAGCAAGGCAAACCTCCTGCCTCTCCCTTCTCTCCTGCACACAGGCCTCCATGACTATCTCTTCACTTTACTCCTTTACTATGCAAACACACACTCTCTGCAGAAGACTACAAACTTCTGACAGTGCCTTTATTCTCCTCTCAGGCTCCATTTCAATTCCAGGTAGAAATTTAAGTTCTGTGCAGAATCTTGAAGGCTTCGCTCTCTACTTTGATACAGTCTCCACCATTGCTTTTGAGAATCTCAATCCCATTTTGACTTTTTATCTTTAGTGTATTTGTGTGTGTGTGTGTGTGTGTGTGTGTGACCTTTTGTCTATGGACTCTCATAATTCTCTCTTTATTCTTGATGTTCAGAAATGTCACAGTAATGTTCTTTGTTGGGAACTCTTTATATTCGTGGGATTGGCCAATGGAGGAATCTTGTCACTAATATAGAAGATAGTCAACACTTTCTATAAAGATTCAGATAATCAACATTTTAGACTGTGGAACCTGTAATACCTGTCTAGATGATTCAAGTGTAGAGCTATATAGCAAAGTACCCACTGACAATACAGAAAGAAATGAGTGTGATTGTGTTCCAGTAAAACCTTATTTCCAAAAAAAGGCCTGTGGGTAGTTTACCAGCCCCTGACCTAGGAACTACAATAGGCTTGTTCAAAATTTTACAGTTGCAAAACAACATTAACATGTTAAAAGTAATACTTGAGTTTTTAAAAAGTCAAACATAATAAAACATAATATTTTAAACAAGTTTCTACTTTTGTGACTTTTGTATCTAAGGAATCGTCACCTTTGGGATTAATTCTGTTGTTATTTTTTTGTTTGTTTTGTTTGTTTGTTTGTTTTTTTAACCACACCCTACTAAAGAAAGAGAAATGCCCACAGGAGCTGTTCTTTTGTGAGTTCTACTAACAGATTTATTTCTACATCGTGCTGGGGATATTTTTGTCTGTCTAGAAGTAGAGTAGGTATTTGGTTTTACATTATCAGAAAATAACCAACTTACAAATATTCTTGTGTTTCAGGAACTCTAGCTTCAAATCCCAAACTAACCAATGAAAAGGCTCAGTATCCATTCATATGCATGATTTTCTCCCCAAGCTAATATAAAGCCACAGAGAAATGGAATGCTCCTTCCTGCCAGCGGTTTCTTTTTTATAACTTTCTATGAATTTGGAATCTGTAATATGTCTTTTGAGGAGCCCTCTGAGATCTGAGTTTCTGGTCTTTGGGTTGTTTGGGTCTATGGGGCCCATGGTGCTCAGTTCATGATGCTGCCTCGGGTTGTCTATCAGGTTATTTCCTTAGTAATAGCCTCTCCTGCTTCTCTTCTCTATTTTCTCTTTCTAGCTTTTTTTTTTTTAAATCAATGTTGGCTCTTAAATCATTTTCTCCCATATTTTTGCTTTATTTAAAGTGGATTTCTTCCATTACTGAATAGTGGAAGAAAAAAAAGTAATTGAAAATAACTGTAAAATTGAATTTTGTAAGCATGTTTTAAAATTTCTTAGACATCCTCTATTCACCAAGTCTCTTTCCCTCTCTTTCCTCTCTCCCCATACCCCCTCACCCATCTTTTAAAAGCAGTATCCTGCTTTTATTTTGCAACTGAAGTAATTGTTGTCTTTTTATGGATATCCTCACAGAGGATTTTGCATCTGGCCCTACTCTTGCAGTATCCCCATTCATTTGAACCTCTCCCACTACACACACACACACATAACTTTCCCCATTTTTAAGTTTTGTATTATTTTTCTGTATTCTTCTACATTGGAGGCTCTGCAGACTTCTGTTAAACCCTAGATGATCATTTATATTTAATAAAAGATGAAGATGAAGAAAAGTAATGGGAGAATCAAAGCTAGCAAAACCAAAGAAGAAACCAGTTCTGATCAAAGCCTGTCAGACCAGCCTTCCCCCAGGGCTGCTATAATCCTGAGTGAAAAACTTAAAATGAATGAATGACTGAATTGAATGACTGAATGAATGAAATGGGTGAGTGAGTGAGTGAGTGAGTGAGTGAGTGAGTGAGTGAGTAAGTGAGTGAGTGAATAGCTTCCTACTAAGTGCTTTGGACATCTGGAGACCAGAGAATAAATGGCATTTGAAATTGCCGGCTCATTTCTCCTTCCCTCACCTTCTAGATTGAAAACAAGTCCCATTCAAGTACCAAGCAGGGAGTCAAAATTCTAATAGACACTCCAGCCCTATAGGCTCAGATTTCTCACAGTACTGAGCAAACATGAGAAGAACATCAAGTGTTTTTGTTCCACAAGGAAGTGTACCAGAAAAGTAGGTCTCTGTGTTCTGAAAATAAGTTCAATCTCATCCTTGGCTGCCCCTCAGAACTCGGTATGAACACAGCAGACTTTAAGCTGCTCAGCTGGAGAGAGTGAGCAAGAGAGAGACAGAGACAGAGAAACAGAAAGAGAGAGACAGGGACACAGAGAGAGGAAGAAGGAGGAAGAGGAAGGGAGGGGAGGGAGAGGGAGAAAGAGACAGACAGAAAAGAGAGAAGAGTTAAGGGTTCAGTTATTGTTCAACACAAGGAAGAATAGAGGTTTTACGTTTTCAGTTTGGGTTGAATTCAGACAAGTCAATAAATAGCTAATTTTTAAACATTAGAAGTTCAGAATGCCTGGGCATGCATGGCCCAATAGCCTAAGGTTCAAGGGAGTCCTCAAATATTAGGGTATGTGTGTGTGTGCACACACGCACACACATGCATACAGATGTCTTGTTCAGCTTTCCTATAGAAGCAGCCACCTGGCTAATTGTAGTCATTAGCATTAGAGGGGCAAGCTCACCCAATGCCCCACACTCAGAATTCCCATATTCAGTCTATATGTTACTGCCAATAGCTCCAGTATATGATGTCCCCCACTGTCTTAGTTAGGGTTTTACTGCTGTGAACAGACACCATGACCAAGGCAAGTCTTATAAAGAACAACATTTAACTGGGGCTGGCTTACAGGTTTAGAGGTCCAGTCCAGTATCATCAAGGTGGGAACATGGCAGCATCCAGGCAGATATGGTACAGGAGGAGCTGAGAGTTCTGCATCTTCATCCAAAGACTGTAAACACAATAATGGCTTCCAGGCAGCTAGGATGAGGGTCTTAAGCCCATGCCCACAATGACACACCTACTCCAACAGGGCCACATCCCATAATAGTGCCACTCCCTGAACCAGACCTTTACAAACCATCATACCCAAGGTGGTCTGAGCCTAGCTTCTTGTGATGTTTCGTTTCAGTTGCCAATTGGCATGCTCTAGAACAACTCTGAAAGAGAATCCCAATACAGAAGCATCTAGATTGCATTGGCTTGTGTGTGTGTGTGTGTGTGTGTGTGTGTGTGTGTGTGTGTGTGTATGGGATTGTCTTTATTCTGATGTGAGGAGGCCCAGACTACTTTGGGCAACATCACTCACTGGATTTGATTCCTGGACTACGAAAGAGTGAAAAGATGAGCTGAGTAGTGAGTAAGCAGGCATTCATTTCTCTCTGCTCTTTACTGCTGATGTCATGTGACTAGAGGTCCTGCCACCATGGCACTCTGCTACAGTTAGCTGGTACTGGAAACCGTGAAGTGAAACAAACCTTTCCCTCCTATGTTGCTTTCTGTTGGGGTGTGTTCTCACAGCGACAGAAACAGACCGTGTAACGCCTCTCCGGGGTCAATTTCTAAGAGACGACAGGGAACAGTTACTACTTCTACAGTAGTAAAGTTACATTCCAACCAACCTGGCCTGAGCAGATACATCAATCGCATGTCCTGAGCCTCAGGGACCATCAACTTGGTTTTTACCATTGTTCTCTGTGGGTAGGGAAGGTCTAGCTTTGCCCTTTGCTGCAGTTCATCAGCTCTCTGTACTTGGAACCATATTAACTATCTTCATTGCTTTGCCTGTTTCCTTCCTCCTACAGCTTTGTGGCATTTTGTTTCTTGGCATGTTCACACGTTTCAGGAGAGGGAAGGGAAAGATACATCATTAATTGAGTTCACTATTGGGCAGCACCATAGAGGGTTCTTAAACACACAACGTTAACAGGCAACACAATCAATGAGACCCCCATCATACAATGATCCATAACTGACCAAAACATTTTTCATGAGACACAATATCTACAGTTTTGGAGTACACCTGGCATCCCAAAACCAGACTGCACAGGAGGGGATATAGCAAGAGACCAGTGCCAGCAAGCAAACGCCTCAGCAAACAGCTGCCCTAGAAAGGCAGGTATGGATGAAGAGAGGTATAAAGAACTACCTTACAATGCCCAGAGCTGTCCTTTATTGCTGTTGGCTTAGAGTAAGCCAATGTTGAGGCAAACACAGAGGACCCCTTACCCCAGCTCCCAAACAGGCCACGTGATCACAATGACTGGGGTGCCCTAATGCTCTGCTTTCTTTTCCTGTCTCTCTATGATTAATTCTAAGACCTCTCTGAGGTGACAGCTGCCCCATACTGTTCTCTACTAGGCAGAGTGTCCTCCTGTTTCCACACTCCCTCTGAGGGAAGACAAAACAGCATTTTGCACAGAGCACCAGAGGCCACCCTACCTTGAATGCAAGTTTCCCTCCCAGTTATATGGCTAGATAGGGAAACTGGCAGCCTTCCTCCCTCCTATGTGTGTATGTAATCTTTGACTCTTTTCCCATATCAAGGATTTAAATAGAGTCAGACGTACCTTTCGTGTATTATAATGATACTGTGGTTCCCAGATACTCCTTTAAAAAGCTGTCTGGTTTCTAGGCTAAGATCTGAACCACAGTGCTACACAGACAGGCAATAAGTTCATCCAGAAGGGTCCCCCTAATTTGAGCCACTGGAGAACACACCTAATGCTCAGACCATTCCTGGATCAGACCCATCTAGAGTTTGCCTATTTGAGTTACCTCTCTGCTTCTTTAGGTATTCAATTGTTGAGTTTTTCTACAACTTGAGCAGACCAGCTGCAGGCAATCAATTGTATTGGATCAAGAGCTGCCTGCTTCCATCTGCAGGAAGGCTGCATTTCAGCAGTCAAATAAACCAATGCCTTCTGTAGTTACTTTGCATTGTCCCCCTGGAGTAACAAGGCAGCATCACCTGCCTGGATGAAGGAGCTTTGCCCAGCAGGCAGCTGGGAGGGGCATCAGCCCAAGGGCCCCAGGTGGGCTCTCTGAGTTGCTTTCTAAAAAAAATAGATGATTAAACTGGAGTGCAGACAAACACTGTGGGTGCTCTAGCCTCTGTGGCCACAACTCTGTGGCATGCTTTTCTGTGCTTGTCAACAAACCACTCCACCAGCTTTCTCCTTCCCCTCCAGGGACATCTCTCATTGCAGCTTTGTTCAGGAGTCCAAGAGAACCTTCCTCCCCTCAGTGGCCCTGTGTTCACTTCCCCTGACAATAAGCAGATGACCAGCCAGATCAAACAGACCAGCAGCTCTAGAAACTTCCAGACATTGGGAGGGAAAATTTCAGATCCAGTCAGCAGTACCCCTGAATCCCTGTCAAGAGATAGACAGGATAGAGGCTTTTATTCAACATAAAGAAAGTCTACCTCTCTCCCCTTTCTCCTCATCCCCTCTGCTATAGGCCACGCCTATCTGATCCAAGGAAAATGTTTTATTATTAATCCTTCATGGCAGGGGGTGTTGTCTCTCTGCTGATCCACATGTCTGGAAAACATCAACCTCACTTCAAAAAGAACCCCAGTTCCCAAGGAGCAAAGGGGCCATGCAGCGAAGGTGCAAAATGGGATTTATACCAGAGGAGAAGAGAAGTGTTCAGGGATGTGTTGCTCTTGGATTAGACCCAGGGTTCTGGCAACATTAGATTCCAAGTAAAAGATTCCTCAACGTGTCAAAAGGTTTTTCAAGTCAGGAGGCAACAGATTCTACAAACAAGAAACTTCCCTCCCCCTTCATCCATTTCTCCACTCTGTCAGCCTCCTCTCCATCTTCCTTCTAGTCCATCACCTTTCAGGAGACGACTCTTAAAGCAACTGACATAATTAGCACAGCGTCTTTTTAACTTTGGTGTAGCGTTTACTATTGGATAACATCTCTGCGTCCACACTTACACCACACACACCATAGTTATTAATATATGCCTAGCATACAGCAAGTTGAATGGATGGGAGAGCACAGCATAATGGTATTCAAATAGCATTCAGATGCCTGCTACCCCTGTATCCCAGATTCTTAAGCTCTTCCAAATCACCTTGAGTTTGAGCTATTCCCCTTTCACAAAGCTCCCGGGCTTCTGAACATTTCTGCAAGGGTTTTTGTCCTTGTGGTCACATCCCCCCATCTGGTGTTCTCTCCCCCAGTCAAACTCTCAAAAAGCTACAGCCCTTTTAGTCTCTTGCAGAATCTTCTCTGTAAGGAAGTGTCTCTTCATTTCTTGCAGTCCTGAACAGTCAAGAGTTTGGCCAACAGTTTCCCATTAGAATAAACTTCAGGGAATTATTCACATTTTTATTTAGGGCAAAGTTTTCCCTCATTGAATACTGCCTGATACAAATAGGCCACTGGGAATCACTGGGATGTGGAGATTTCATTATAGTGGCATTTGCTATATGGGATTGCACCCAAGTTTGAAATTTTCTATTGGCTTCAAATTGAATTCTTTTTCTCCAACCTTCCAGAAAGTGAGATGCAATTGCCCTAAAACATCATCACAATTTTTAATAATATGGAGCTATCTATGTCCTCCCCCAAGAGAAATAACCTCCCTCAGGGGTCCAGGGAAATTTAGCAAACAGAAATGCACCAGGTACATACATTAGGAAAATTTACTGACCTCAGGGTGCACATGGGCATCTCAGAAGGAGCTGACTCAATGTCTTAGGCTTATCTCAAACTAGTTAATATTATACCCAGATATATATGGACCAGGTTCTACATTCTCTCCATTTTTTTTAACCATACTACCAAGTTCAGTATTTCTCTAACATTCAAGACAATATTCTATAAAAGCCAGTACCCAAGTTACAAAAAGAGGGGGGGGAAAGACAGAAAAACAAGTCATCAAAGAAAGTTCATGCCAGATTCAAAAGTGCTTGCCTTCAGGCTTAGCTTCTAATGTTATCTGAGGTTCTCTTGGTCTCTTCAGAGAAATTTGCCCATAGTCTTGGTCTCTTAAGAAAATGTTTTGCTGTGGGAAAGCCTTCAGCAGGACAAGCATTCCCAGGTTTATGAATATACATGCTAACGCCTTCCCTACCACATACACAAACACCCTACTCCCATCAAATAAACCCTCAGTAACAAGGTTCAGTCAGTCTACCCAACCTTGTCCACAAATGGAGCTTATAGACTGTTGCCTAACAGGAATGTTGATGGTCTCTGGGTGGGGAAGAGAACCAGGGTAGGCGAATGAAATAAAAAGAAAAGTAGTTACAGGTCAAAGCATTATGCAATCTCTACTCACTGCTAGATGCACCGCTTACGCTTAGCACTTAGTGTCGCTTACCTCAATTAAGTTTCAGTACTTCACCTTTTAAGACTCCCAGACCCATGTCACCTAGATTTGAAATTGTCACTTATCCTTGGGCATAAGAATGCAGGTTGTGCTGGCTAACAGCATGAGATCAAGTGCTGGTGTGTGAGCAGTGTGCGTGGGGTGCCTTCAAATCCACTTCAATTGGGCAGCTGTTTATCAACACTTTTCCCCAGAAACCGATTTAGCCTAATGATTGTGAGCAGCAATGACTTCTGCTTAATTAGTACAGTAATCAGTGCAAATTCCCCCTTAATGGTAGAGACCCATTTGGCAGGTGCCAAGTGATGCTTAACCAGGTGCTAGATAGGTGTAGAAACTTCAGTTCTGGTCCTATCCAGCTAGTTGCCAACACACATAACAATGAAGTGGGGTCCTAGGTTTGCCTAGGTAGATACATTGTTTAAAACTCCAACTTCTGGTAAGATACATCACCCCCTTACCCTGATGAGTCCATGTGAAGACAGAGATTGCAAGAATGGAATGGCCTAGGTGAAAGGAATAGAGCAAAAACTCTTCTGGTTTCTGATCCTTCCTCTCTCCCCAGCTGTATGTTCTAATTTCACCTACTTAAAACTACAGCTTTTTTGTTTTGTTTTGCTTTATGCACTGAACGAGCAGAGCTCTACCATCTTAGATGGTGTACTGTCGATCAAAAGTGAGAGTGTGACCTTGGACCAGAGAGGAATCCAAGATAAATATTAAAGTGGTGGTGGTGTGTGTGTGTGGGGGGGTAACTTTCACTGGATGCTAGCTGTAGACTAGATAAGGCCCATGAGTTATACTATTTAGTCCTTCTCAGCACCCAGCATACCCCAATGCTGGGTCAACTCACACATGACATTCTTGTTGCTGCAAAACACTGGCCAGTGGGTATGCATGTATTCTAAGAAAGCCCAGACTGAAGGGAAGTGTATGTATTCATCTCTACAGAAGGAGATTCTAGTTATGAGGAAGAATTCATATTTCCCTGATGGCTGCTCATGACCTTCTTACAAAGCCCAGTAGACCCAGCCTGAAAACAGAGCTGAAGAAGCGGTAGAGCCAGGAAAGCTGGAGCCCTGTGTGTGTGTGTGTGTGTGTGTGTGTGTGTGTGTGGTGTATTCTATCTGGAGCTTCCTTTACCTCTGGGCTTCTCTCTTTGCTAGCAAAGAACTTTCCAGAATGTTTAAGTCATTTCTATAGTATTTGCTGCTGAGAACATTCTAATTAAAACTGCAACATTTTGGTGAAAGAATTGTGACATGTATTTCATGGCTCAAAGATCTTAAAGGTTAAATAACTCAGCCAAGGAACTTGCTATGTCAGGATTTAAACCCACGGCTGCCTACAGTCCTTGTCCAAAGTGTCCTTGAAGAGTAAAAGAGCCTGACTGCCTTCAAGGGTGGCCAGATTTCACCCTTTAACAGCTGTTTGGTTTTTTAAACAAGTTATTTGGAATCAAGTTGGAGAAATCAAGAGAGTGGTCAGGCTGAGAGGTAACATGTAAGGCTTAGATTTGGAGACCTCCTCCTTTGTGGCTACAGGCAGTCCTTCTGAATGAGGCCTCCAAATTTTCAACAATAGCATCCCGTCATGCCAAAAGCCCAGTCTCCCAGAGTAACCATTTCTTTAACATGTATTTGTTATGATCTCTCATTTAAAATCTTTAAACCATCCCAACCCCACTCTTTAAGTAATCTTTGATTCCACCAGGCCACGAAAACATTTTTATATAATAACCCTTTTCTCTATAGCAAGCATCAACCAGTTAACTTAGGTCTTTACAACGTCAGTATAAATTGTTTGCAGGCATACTTGCATAGACGCTACCCTAGGAGGCATGAAAATACTCTAAACCATTATCATTAGTATTCTTACAATTTGTTTAGGCCACACTGTTTTAAGATGATCATGTATCACCTAGCATATGTTAAAACTTTTCTCACACACACACACACACACACACACACACACACACAGAGAGAGAGAGAGAGAGAGAGAGAGAGAGAGAGAGAGAGAGAGAGGTGTTTTGGTCATAGAAAGACATTTTTGTTGGTAGAAAGAGATTTCTGCCAGAAGTTGATTAAAGTGTACACTCAAGAGAACTCATACCCACAGATGCCGCTTTGGGCGCACCCAATTCCAGCCTCAATGCCCCTGAAAACAGACAGATTGATTGGTGTCTGAGTGCAGTTTGGGATGTAGGACGCTCATGGTTGACAGCCTGGAACCTCTGATTGGTTCAATAGTTGCAGAACGGGCTTTTTCTCTTTAATGAACAATCAATAGGGAACAAAGTTGCAGAGTTTTCACTGCAGGGAAAGCACAGTGGGATAAATGAGTAAACAAAGGAGAAACACTGTAACAAAGGTGAAGTATCAGCTCCCGGACCAGGACTACAATCCTCCTCCTCATTCCTGTTATTTCTGATAATAATTAAATACTAGTTCTGTTTAAGGGCAAGAAACCATCTTTATGATTCAGAACTTTGTTCTGTTGCTCAAACCGGGCTTATCCAATAATTCTGATTCGAGCAAGAGCCTTTCTCTGTCATTGTGATGGTTCATACTGATGGGTGAAGCTTGGGTATGTCTATGAGGATGTAGAACCGTGGGGGCTCTCGTCTAACCACTGGTTAAATCCATTGATGGATTTAAATCTAAACAGCCTGGCAAAAGGCGGTGGGACTATAGAAGGTAGGACCTTGTGGGAAGACTTGAGTCCCTGAGGGCATGTATTTGAAGGACACAGCCTATCCTAGCCTTTTTCTATTATTTATTTTGGCTTTCTGGCTGCCATGAGAGGAGCAACTTTGCTCTGTCATGCTCCCAACATTGCCATATCCTGCCTCATCTCTACCCTCTGACAATGGAACT
The DNA here is from genome assembly GCF_978045245.1 of Mus caroli. Taxonomy (NCBI): domain Eukaryota; kingdom Metazoa; phylum Chordata; class Mammalia; order Rodentia; family Muridae; genus Mus; species Mus caroli. Next base: position 76,440,236 of record NW_028227269.1, read on the forward strand.
AGCTGGCTATCTGAGACAATGAGCCTGAATAAATCCATCCTTTTTAAAATTATTTCTCCCAGATGTTTGGTCACAGAAATGAAAACTCTGACTAACACAGCTAATGACTAGGGGGGAAAAAAACTTTGAAAAGTTTTGCTAATTAGCAACATTCCTATAGAGTCAGAACCTAAGAGCTTATGTATATGTGAATTGATGTCTCTGCGTGTGATAAATGGCCCAAATTTCTCTAGAAATATCTAGCCGGGAACCTCACCTCTGAGAGTGTCATTAACAAGCCGAATACACTCATTGTCTCCATCCTATCCGAGCCCCCACTGCAAGCCGGAATCTGTGATCTGGGACCAGCTGCTCTGCCAAGCACAGATTTTAATGAGGGACTCTGAGATGGAAAGTCATGGATGCCACCACTTCTCACATTACCACAGGCTGCTGATTGGCACCAAGGAGGCTCGCCAAGGTCTTAGGGTGTGTGCAAGGGAGCAGTGAGCTGCGTGTAGATAGCTTTCTCACATGTTGTTGACAGCTAGTAAGCACAGGCCATACAAATATCGCTCTAAGCCACATGAAGCGCACGAAATTAAACGTATCTCAGTAGAAAATGTGAAACCGGACTTAATTTCTTTCAGCTGCATTCCATTTCGTTTCAGACACACAGGAGTGGGGAAAATTGTTTTTTGTTTTGTTTTATTGTTAACGCAAATCTGTCTTCTCTGAAATCAAATATTTTTAAATACATATTTTGTACCTCACTCTGTCCAGTATACAGCTAGTACAGCAGTACTTTATAACTTTTATTATGGTTTATAAGCACATATTTTAATAATATTTTAATGTCTCGAAAGGCTCATACACTTATAGAGTGTTCATTGATCTTATCTATCACTCCTTCTAGCTCCCCCTAGTGCCTCTACCCCCTGAATTCGTGCTCCTTTTTGACTTTTTATCTTGTTATTAGAGCCCCAAGTCCAATTAGTACCACCCAATATGCATATCAGTTGTGAACCTCCACTGGGGCACGAGCAATCTACCAATGCAATGATCCTCTCTTCAAAGGAGAGTCCACAACTGTATATTTTATAAATTAATTCATTCAAGAGTTTTCTACTTATCCCCACTGTGTGATACAAAGTAGATAACATAATTAGTCAGTATTTTGTATAGTATTTGCCTACAATGCATGATACAAAGTGGATGCTTTCTAACTATTCATTGCCTAAGCACACATTTGTCATATTTGATGCAAGAAGATTCCACAGGAAGGATTAATTAACCAGTCATGATTTGGAACATGAAATTCTTGATCTAAACACCAACTGTGATTGGGCATGCCATGAGTTAGAGGGCAGCCTGGCCTACACAGTAAGCCACCATCTGAACAACAACAAAACTCCAACCCTGCCCCTTTCTTAGTAATATGGTTCTGAGCGTCTACGTTCCTACATCTACAAATGGGAATAATGAAATCAGAGTATTTTCATTTCATTTTCATGCGGTAGCTGTGAGAATTCTGTGAGATGACGTTATCTAGGATCTAGTTCCCTAGAACCAGAGCTGGAGAAAAAAAGTCATAAACAAGGAGCTCAACTTTAAGAAATGCTCCCACGGGGCTGGGCATGGTGGCACACGCCTTTAATCCCAGCATGTAGGAGGCAGAGGCAGGCGGTTTTCTGAGTTCGAGGCCAGCCTGGTCTATAAAGTGAGTTCCAGGACAGCCAGGGCTATACAGAGAAACCCTGTCTCAAAAACAAACAAACAAACAAAAGAAAGGAAGAAAGAAATGCTCCCAGGTTTAGCGCACACACAAGGCCCTGGCTTGACTCCAAGAAATGTTTCCAAGGGAAATAGACATAGAAGTGGAGACGGCAGGCTGGAGAAGCAAGAGAAACCAAATGAAGATAGAATTTTAGACAAAGTCAGCGCTTCAGAATCCCAAGGGGGATTCCTCAGTACACATTGTGCCTGAGTTTGTCCTGATCCCAGGCAGAGGGGCTGGCAACTCATGTTTTACATCTGTCAGTCATTGGTTAAGACTGGACTTACAATTAGAAACTCCCGGACATTGGCGACATGCGTTGCGTGTCTGCGCAGAGCACCTCCAGTGCTGGAGGCAGCGCGGCTGAGGAAGCCAATGGGCTGCAGGACTGGTAGAAACTGCATCGGAACCTCGTCTACTCACGGGCTTATGCAACACCGTATCTAAAATCCAGAGAATGTTCTGAACTATGGACCCTTCCCTAAACCTGAGGTTTTGATGCTCTCCAGAGAGATTTGAAGTTAGCCAGGCCGGGGCGAATGAGAAACCGATATGAGGTTAACATTAAAATAATGGTCAGGAAGTAATTTGGAGGAAGCGAACCTTTGGACATTCCTAGCAGAAGACAGGAAATGGTTTCCATCACCCTAATAGACAAAAGCCAGGAGCTGACACTTGGACACTTTTCTTGAATCCTGGAAAATGGATCTCTTTTAACATCTCTGCTCTAGAACCAGCTTTCAATATCTGCAATAGCAACCGATGTCTATCCCACTGCAAGCCAGGGGATCTGTTCAGAATAATCTTAAAACCAAAAAAAAAAAAAATGGTAAACTTCCAAAGCCAGGAGAGGTTTAGGAATAACTTTCAGTCTCTGAAATGAGGGTGCCTCATTTGGGAATTATGTGGGATGATAGACGTTTGACTCCTTTTGTGTGAAGAAATGATCCAAAGCCGTTCAGCTACATCTCGGGGAAGAGAAAGGCTTTATTCCTGAAGGAAAAAAAAAAAAAAAACTTGGCCACGAAGCTCCAAAAGTGGGCAAAGAGCCCCAAAACTCCATTTGTAATCCCACGTTTTAATTTGTTAATAAATATTCACTGACAAGCTGGGCTCTCTGCTGCCTGCCTGGCAAACAAAAACAAGTGGGGTGCCTATGCGTTCCTGGGAAGTCCCGCCCTGAGCGAAGAAGGCCTTTGGTTTGAGAACTGAATACTAAAAGCAAGGCAAAAAGGAACACTGATGGAAAAAAGTGGATTTGAGGGCCAGGTACCAGCCTGGTAGGTGATGGTGGGGTCAGGAACTCCATATGGATCATGGGCACGAGTAGATAGAACTCAGGAGGAAAGGACAGAGAGTGAGAGAGGAATCAGAAGCAGCAAAGCCCACTTGTGTAGGAGGAATGGCTCAGCCTATTCTGACTGGCAGCCCACAGTAGCCCACGCATGCTCAATAGTTGCTTCTGTGCATCTGCTAACCCTGAAACCTGCCTGATGCCAGAAGACAAGCGACTACAGAACATTTGACTACAATAACCAATCAGATGTTGCCAACTACATGGAACAGTTATGGACCAATGGGGCACACGGTGGAGGGTATAAAGGCGCACTCCAATCATGAAATAAATGAGACTGCTTCTGCTTCTCACCTGACTCCAGCCAGGAGTCAGTGTGGTTGATTCTGACCCTTATTCCCAAGGACCATCCCAAGGGACTGAGGGCTTGGGCAACATACCTGAAAGAAACTTCTTTCTCTCACGTCTTGTCTTAAACCTCCCAAACAAACATCTGCTTTTGGAGAAAGGGTAGAATTCTGCCCCTCATTCTCTCTCACGTCTCCTCAAGGCAGAGAACAAGTCATATCCATAGGGTGAAGTTACACTCCTAGAGAGCTCAGATCATACCTAAGGCCGTTGCCAGCTCCCATAATTCTGTCTCTATGACAGCGTATTGGGAGCTTACGTAGGTTGGCTCCTTGACCAACGAGTTGCCTGGAGATCATTATCTTCTGACTTTGTTCGCCTAGTCTGTCAATTTCTTCCCTTCCCACTAAGAAAACTCTAACTGGGGATAGCTTGAACCTCTAAGAAAAGACTTGAAACCTGATTAAATGTACAGAAAGATTTGAGAAGATAGGATGAAAGAAATTGGTCTTCAAGGAGCCTTAAAAAAAAATACAGACCAAGTTACTAGAAAGTACTGGCGTGCTGACATGGCTGTCCAGAAGATGTGTCTGTAACTGGAGTTGTTAGGGCAAGGGCCTGGATTTGAGCAGTCACTCAGGTGTCTCCCCACCTTGCAGTTAAAAAGACAAGTAATGGCTCAAAGCAGAGAAAGGTTTTTTAGATGTGGCCACACGGAGAAGAACAGCAGATAAAGGGCCCGGCCACCCTATGCCCATCTTCAGAATATTGACATGAGCTGTAGATTTAAGTAGAGAAAGACTTGGAGCAAAAGGCAGTGGTCATACATAATTGAGTACATATGATCAAGGCATGATCCAGTCATCATTGTCTCAGTTCAGGCTGGCAAGGTGGTGCTAAGAATCGTTTTTTCAGCTATCGTCCATCACTTGAAGGGATCCGTCTGGCTCCTGCCGGATGGTCAGATCTGTAACCTTGCTACCATGGATAATTAGCTCCCTGAGAGGGGACTCTGTCTTGTGAGGGTTTGATCATCCTGGACAATGATTTCTCTTTGTAACTTCACCTTGAAGGGGGGGGGGGCAAGAGAGACGACTAGAGAAGATACTTAACTCCTTGAAGTTCCAGCAGAAGTGAGCAGTGATCCAAAGTACAGGAGACAAATACAGAATAGAGGTGGAGATGCTAAGCTTTCATCCTTCTTCATGAGAAGGCGAGAAGTCAATGCTTTAACAGAAAATGTAGTCTCTGAGTTGCCTGTTGCGCACCCTTTGGGAAGCTTGTGCCTAATGTGCAACTTTTAAAGCTATAATATGTGGATTTAGTAATAGAGACAGAAAGCACCAACCAGCCATCTAAATGTTCACACATATACACATACAAGCAAGTTCCATGTGTGCATGGACACAAGTGCATGGACATGCACGTGGGAACACACACACACACACACACACACACACACACACTCCTCTATCCCAGGAATTATATTTTCCCATTAGAAATAAGAAACTTTGGCGGATTTCTGAGTTCGAGGCTAGCCTGGTCTACAAAGTGAGTTCCAGGACAGCCAGGGCTATACAGAGAAACCCTGTCTTGAAAAACCAAAAAAAAAGGAGAGAAAGAAGGAAAGAAGGAAAGAAGGAAAGGAAGGAAGGAGGGAAGGAAGGAAGGAAGGAAGGAAGGAAGGAAGGAAGGAAAGAAGGAAGGAAGGAAGGAAGGTAGGAAGGAAGGAAGGACAGAAGGAAGAAAGAAAGAAAGAAAGAAAGAAAGAAAGAAAGAAAGAAAGAAAGAAAGAAAGAAAGAAAGAAAGAAAGAGGAAGAAAGAAAAAGGAAGAAAAAGAAAAGAAAGTGCTTAGAAATAAGAAACTAGGATTTTTCCTCTTCTGTATCATGAGTTTGGCCAGGTGTGACATAGTTTCTTTGAGTCTGAGTATCCCAGAACAAAATCTCAAGTGTCTTAAGCCACAGAGCTTAAAGGTGATACCTGGTAAGCTGGGCCCAAGGTGCCAACAAAGCAGCCAACTCGCCTCTCCTTCCGGTAACACATGCTTATTCCTTCTCTGTCCCAACTACACAGGAACTCTGTATAGTTCCAGGTCTCAGAGTCACCCTGCCATCAGGAAGAGGACTGAACAATTCAAGGAGAATCCATGGTGAGACAAGAGTTTTGATCTCTCCTCTCCTGAAGTGGTCACCTTGGGACTGAGTATACTTAGCCTAATCCCCTTCATTCTGGAACTGCCTCCCCGGAGTACGGAGTGTGGTAGCTTTGCCATCCCAGATACTTTCTCTCTTCGAGGAGACAGAAGATAACTTCATTGGGACAACTTCTTATCCTTGCTAAGTCTCCCTTGTTCTCCACCCCAGGCTAGGCAGACATGGCTACCCCAACGCTCCTACCTATCATTCATTTCGCCCTGTTCACCCACGTCTCCAGGCCCAGCCTGAGCACCCGACTCCCTGCTACCTTCTGCATGGATTGGTCCCCCTGTAGTTCTCACTGATTCCCATACTGAATGTCTAAATATGCACACACCCCAACAGTGAGAGCTAAGCTAGAACAAGGAATGCACATGCAATCCCAGAGCCTGGAACCCATGACGCAGCCTAGCAGGAGCCGTGCTGCTAGCAGCCAGCCAACGCCATTTTAGACTTTTAGGTGTGCTGAAAAGTGATGCGTTCTGAAGGAAACAGAACTGCAATAACACCCTGGCACAGGATGCGGCTGGTGCAGAAAGCAGGCAGGAAATGCCTACTCGTTAGCATGCCTCTGCGCGGCTGCATCTTTCAAGCCTGATTAATACTTAATGTGACTGTCTTAAAATCTGTCACTATCTGGCAGCGCTCACACTACTGCCAGCGACAGAAGCACAAATATTTGTATTAGAGTGACGTTGTCTGGGAGGGTTGGATGACTAATAAGTTTTGCCTGGCCACCCACAGACATTTTGTTTTCTAATTTATCTGATAGAAATGCTAACTAAAAGCGCTACAACCAGAGTAGGAAGAGAGAAAAAAAGAAGGAAGGGCAAGTTTATAGTAGCTGAAGGAGTGGAGGTGGGGGTGGGGGTGGGGGAGGTGTTTCTTTAATTATTGAAAGGGTAGGCTATAGTTAAAGGGACTGATAAGTAAATTAAAAAGTTTTCTGAATCATGCCGGATCCAGGGCAGAAGCTCGTGAAACTTGGAATTCCAGCAAAAAAGCAGACATTGGTCTGAAAAAGAGTATCAGGAAATTAAAAAAACAACTTAAAATCTCAGAGAGTGAGTGGGAGGGACGGGACAGGGTGGCTTTGCTTCAGGCAGAACAATAGAAGTTTTTTTGTTTGTTTGTTTGTTTGTTTGTTTTAATTTCAGAGAAAATGCACACAAAGTCCCAGCTGCTGTAACTTCAGCAATTCACACAGAGCCACACTAAATGCTTCCAAGTGAGAAAGAACTTCCTGAAAGCCACTGTTTGGTGAGCAGCTGTGGAGCTCTGAGCAGTTGGCAAAGTCTCAGTCCACCTCGGGCAAATCTTAAGTCAGTTTGCCCCTAATCCCTCAGGCAGGCCTGCCATGGGGCCCTATGCTCTGGTATTTCTGATGTCTAGCTAGTAGCAGCATCAAATATTTTCCCAATGTGGTCAAGCTATTCACAGAAGTGCTACATCTTGGGTAGTGTGTTAGGGAAGGTTATGGGCCCAAAACATTGGGTTATTTTTTACCTTGTTTTGTTTTGAGACAAACCCAGCTACTTAGCCCAGGATGGCCTGGACCTCAGTATGTAACCCAAGATGTCCTCAAGACATCAGTTTTCCTTCTTCCATCGTCCCAAGTGCTAGAGTTACAACTGTGAGCCACCCACCCAGCTCACACCTTGAATTCAATCTCGTAATCTTGGGAAGTTACTTGAATTTTCTGGGCTCCAGTTTCCTCATCAATAAAATGACAGTATTCACCTCAGTGGTGGTTTCAAGCATGCCATGACTTAGTCAGTATGGGACCATCATTCTTAGAAACCTAAATCTTCCAAATTCTCATTCCTTTTTTTTTTTTAAATTATTCCTTTATTTTCCTTCTCATGGAACATTACTTTTCAACCACTCAACCCACATTAACCCCTTAGTACTGCCGCCTTACCTGGATATTCCTCTTCATGAGAATGATCCTCATAAGCTCATAGATTTGAATGTCACCAGGGAGTGGCAGTGTTTGAAAGGATTAGGAGGTATGGCCTTGTTGGAGGAAGTGTGCCACTACAGGTAGGCTTTTAGGTTCTCAAAAGCCCAAGCCAGGCCCAGTGGCTCTCTCTTCCCCTTGCCAGAACCGGATGTAGAACTCTCAGATCATTCCCCAGCACCATGTCTTGCCACCCTGATAATAATGGACTAAACCTCTGAAACTATGTACAAGCACCTTATTAAAAGCTTCCCTTTGTAAGAGTTGTCGGGGCATGGTGTCTCTTATAGCAATAGAACATGACTAAGACAATAGACATGTAATATGTCATGACCTCTAAATAATTAGTGTGGAAATTATACTAAATCTAAAAGCCAAAATCTTTATATCGTATCCCCAGCTTGTCAGTCAAATCTCTGCAGAGCAAGAACTAAAACATTTATAACTTCTTGACTCCTATGTGTGAATGGGGTCCTTGCACCCAGACATCCCTAAACAATGCAGAAACCCCATGAGTGTGAACATATGCTGTTCTCGAGCATCTAAATATTATTTTCTAGTTTATATTCACTTTTTTCTTCTTTTTTTAAATTTAATCTTTTATTTATTTATTTATTTATTTAACACTCCAGATTTTATCTCCCACATCCACCTGTCTACCCTCCAACTGTTCCACATCCCATACCTCCTCCCCAGCCTCCTGTCTCCATGAGAATGTTCCCACCACCACCCAACCAGACCTCTGAACTCCCTAGGGCCTCCATTCCCTTGAGGGTTAGGTGCATCTTCTCTAACTGAACCCAGACCCAGCAATCCTCTGCGGTATGTGTGTTGGGGGCCTCATATTATCTGGTGTGTGCTGCCTGGTCGGTGGTCCAGTGTTTGAGAGATCTCGGGGGTCCAGGTTAGTGGAGACTGCTGGTCCTCCAGTTGAACAGCTGGACCAGAAATCTCAAGCATCTAAATCTTCATCCATTCAGCCTTCGCAGTATCACTTAGCAGTGCTTCTCTACACTAGTGAGGTAACACAGAGGGAACAACTGTCTCCTGAGAGCAGAAACAGTTATAAACTGCTGAAGCCCAGGCTCATTTCCAAATCTTCCACTCATCCGTGGTCTCAGTGTCTCCTCTGGTTCTGCTGGAGACTCTTTTCATGCCATGTTCTCCCCACTGGCTTCACCCCTCCTAAAAAGGTGCTTGAGAGCACCCACATCTCTCTGAAGCCTTGGACTCCTTTGTAAGTTCCCAGGTCATTTATCTACCTGCTTCCTGAATTTCTTCCTGGAAATTCTCCGACAGAAATGTCCACACTGATATCATTATTTCCACTGTGCAAACCTGACCTTTTCCTTGGGTTTCTCCGTTCAGTAAACAGTGGCCCTGTCTACCGTTTTCCCAGCTGGAATCCAGGAGCTCAGGGCTAACATTTGTCACTCAGCAGTCACTCAGGACAAATAGCTCTCAAACTCCCCAACCTCTCCATACCTATGACCATTATCCACTGACTTTTTCAAAATATAGCTGTTATCTTCTCTTCCAACTCAACAATCTTTCTAAAATATAAATCTGTTTTATTCTTGTCAAATTTCTTTATTTATTGTAATGAAGTGTTTTGTCTGCATGTATCCTGTGTACCATGTATGTGCTTGATGCTCACAGCAGCCAGAAGAGGGTATCAGGTCATCTGTAACTGGGGTTTCAGGTGGTTGTAAGCTGCCATGTGGGTGCTGGGAATTGAACCTGGATACTCTGGACGAGCAGCCAATGCTCTTAAATCTCTAAGCCATCTGTCTCTTCATCCACTAACCACTCCATTCTTGTTTAAATCCTTTCTGATTCTCTGCCTTCGTATGACATCTAAGGGCTCACACAGCAGCTCGGGACCTGGCTCTGTCCATTTCTCTAGCTTCTCTTCCCTCCTCAAACTCTACATTCCAGCCTTGTTGGAAGCTTGTGTGCTGTTACATTTCAGTTTCTCCACTTAGAAGATCACGCCCACTACTCTTGGATACTTTCTACTTCTTTCAAAACATTTTTTTTTTTCTAGAAACTTTTTCTGTTCATTAAGGAAACTTATTTACCCTAAAGTGTGTTTCCAATTCACTCTTTGCCAGTTGAAAATGCATGGACTATATTGTGGCAACAACACACCCCTAAATCTTGGGGACTTCACACTACAACATTTTATTGTTTAACTTTTAATTTGGAAATAATTTCAAACTTATAAAAAGTTGCAAAACAAAAACTAGAATTAAAAACTCCTAAATATACCCTTAACAAACATCTCATTAAAATGTATCCTACTTACACCACTAATTGAGCTATCATCTCTACAGTGAATTATGCCTCTTTGCCTCTAAATCCTTTAGTACATCCATGCTAAGACTAGGAGGGTCGTTCATTAAGCACAGCATACATCTACTCTGCTCATGCAATACTCTTTAAAAATCTAACCTGACATCCATATTCCCATTTGCCAGCTGATCCAATTATGTCCTCTATAGCAAACCCTTGCAAAGCAGGATCCGGCATAGAGGACAATATTCCATTTAGCCACTGTGTCTCTTTAGTTTCCTTTAATCTGGACCATTGCCACAGTCTGTCTTTGTCTTTTATGATATTGACATTTAAAGCTTAGTTCTCAAATCATAGTCTAAAACAGAGTAGACAGTCTCCCTACCCCCATCAATTTCACAGCCATCGTCTCTAGAATATGTGGTCTCTCCCAGGCTAAGGTAAGGCCTGAGCAAGCATGAAGATATTTCTCTTGCCCTCATATAACATTAGTGAGAATTAATCACACATTCCTATTAAAAGCAATGGGCTGAGAGTTCTTTCTGTATGATTTCTTTTTTTTTAATTAATCATTCCATTTGTTTACATCTTCAATGATATCCCACTTCCCAGTTTCCCCTCCACAACCCCTCCCCCTTCCATCTCACATCTGCCTTCTCCTACCTCCCCTTTGCCTCTCCGAGGATGCTTCTACCCCCACCTGAAAAACAAATAGATAAGTACCAAGAGTCTATTAGACTTTCTATATGTCTTCCATGAAATTGATCATGCACTATTACATTAAGGAAACTTGTTTACCCCAAAGTGTGTTTCCAATTCACTCTCTGCTAGTTGAAAATGCATGGTCTATATTGTGGCAACAACACACCCCTAAATCTTGGTGACTTCACACTACAACATTTTATTTTTTAACATTTAATTTGGAAATAATTTCAAACTTATAAAAAGTTGCAAAAGTAAAAATAGAATTAAAAACTATGCACTATTCATGTATAGGTTCAATGATACCACAGCAGGGGACATGTTGGTCATTGGCATCCCTCTGGTCCCTGCGTTTTATCCCTTATATGTCTTTAGAACATAGTCAGGCTTCCTAACATTGATTGAGTGAATAATCTGGAATCCTGAGTCCTCATACTGTCTCCAATATCACACAATCTTCTATAATCATTAATTATTCTAGGCCTGGAATGTTCAAAATACAGTCTAGACATCGATTGCAGCCAAATGTCTTCCCTAATCTCTAGATAAATAATTCTAGAATAAAAAAGCAAACCTTAGCAACAGTCATAAATAATATAAACAACAACTACTTGATTATGGTTTGAATTTTTTCCTTTGATATCTATAAATTCTAAGATGGCTACTGTCTGCTTAGTAGGATACATGAATTAAAGACAAGCAAAGATAACATTTAATTTAAATAAACACGAGTCACACCTACAAAATTCTCCTTTAACAACATCTTGGAGATATTCTGTCTCTTCATAAACCCTTGCATAGCACTGAACACGTATGCAGAAGTTATTAAGAGTAACATACAAGCTCTAAGTCCCCAATGTCACAACTATAAAAACATCCTCATCAACAGACTGGCCACGCCAATGGTAGAGAGCTGAGACCTTAGGCTGCTTTGAGCATGCTCTCTCTTCCTTTCGCCTGCTCACCTGGCCAAGTCCCATTTCTATTGAGCTGCTGCCTGTTTAGCTGCTTGTATCTCACCATCCAAATTCATCTCTGAGATGTTTTATCCCCAGGCTCTGGCTTTGAAATCTCTCACTGCATTTGTAATTAGCCATTTCCGTGTCTGTTTCTCACCTCTAGCTCCAGGAGCTAAGTCCTTGTTTTTTTCACCTTCATCTTCCCCAAGTTGGCGGCATGTTAATTGGCCAAACTGGTTAGACATCTGATGGCATCAACTTCAAGGCTCTTCTGCAGCTATGTGGTCTGCTACTCAGAAACCCCAGCTTTGAACTACCCCTGAAATTGCGGATGTGATATGGTGAGCAAAGGCTAAGGAAATCTATGCGTCATCCCAGCTGCCCGGTAATGGTGGCTTTCATCGTATTTCTTCCCTTTAACACAGCACAGTTAGCTCTTTTGTAAAGGCTTTACCTTGAACATCCTTTACTAATTAAGACCATTTCTCCCTGCCAGTTTCTTTGTACTGCAAATGGGTTACATCCCTGGCTGCTGTGTGATTTGCAGCCACAAGAGTTAGAAAAGTACAGGGTGCCCAGAGAGCACCCTGAAAGTGGGAGAGAGGGAGAGAGGAGTGACAAATGGTTTATTTGTTCTAAGAATTACATATCTTCTCCCAGACTTTCTTACTAAGCACTGAATTACTTGACACTTCCTCCGAAATGCAGAAAACAGGAATTAGGCATTTGGAAAGCTGCTGTGAGGGATTAGTGCATTTGGCCAACATGAAATAATCTTTTCTCAGCCTTGCATTTTCTTAATAGCTAACACTCATATAATGGGTTATTTTATGTACGTTACTATTTTAAGTACTTAATATATAAGAACTTTAAATCCTCATACTAGCCCTGGAAAGCAGATATCACTGTGGTGCCTACTTTACAGAAGCTGAGGTACAAGGAGATAACTAGGTATTGCATTTCATTTCCTGTGGAGACATACAAAAACATCCATGCACTATGGAGCCCTGGGCACTTGCAAGCTGAAGAAAGGATTCCTTCCAAGTCCAGTTTAGGAACTGATGAGTTTATTGTGGTGACTTACAGGAACATGAGTGACTCAAAGGCAGATGGACCAGAATGCCAACTCCTGAAATCTGCATTGCTATAGTCCTCATCCCCAGTCAACCTTCTACCTCTTCAAGTATCTTTAGGACCATACCCACCAGAAGGACAAGGAGTGGAGACCTGAAGAGGGTCCCTGGAGGTGTCACAGCAAAGGGGGAAGTGAATCACAAAGACAAGAGAATGAAAACTCAGTTTGGATCAACTTTGTTCACCTGGATCAAACTTTGGAGAGTTTGATGCCAGGCAGTTTGTTGCCAGTATGTTCAAACACAATATAATTTGGAAAACAGCTTCCTGGTGTAATACAATCCACAGTGCACAAGGAAGTTTACATCAAAACTCAACTCAAGGTACATGCCATTTCTTCCAAGAAAATTGGTTCTGGAGATAAGCTACATGTATTAGCTTAAGGACCTAAGGAAGAATCAGGTCTAGTCTTGGTCATATAGTGTAGATACCATTTGGGATATTAGCCACCTCTGGCCCCAGGGGCTTGGGGGAGCCCCTGGCTATATAGATAATGTAAGGGTTATATAGATTACTAGCCACTTCTGGTCCTGATTGTAAGAGCTTGATATGTGGCTAGCCCAACAGATAACGCAGATCACCCTGCTATTAATCACCTCCAATTCTCAGTTTTCTAGATGGGAGAACATGTTTTACATCTTTTCCACTGAAAATATAATCTCAAGTGTTTAACATTCCTGGCTTCCCTGGTGATCTGTGGGCACAGAATCTTTGAGCACCCAACAATGACTGGAATCTCAGATGAGGATCTCATGCCTCTCTTCCTGCTCCTAACAGGGGATATTAATAAGCCTATTACCATTACCACAAATCTAACTGTAACTGTGTTTGTTGTTTTATTTTTTTGGTTGCCACGTCTGTAGACCAAGTTGGCATTTGTAGACCTTTGCAGTAATTCTGCTTCGTGATGGCCAAGGACATGTTAGCCTAGGCAGCAGGCCTATTATAATGCTAGGGCTTAAAACATTATGTGATAAACCTGTATAGCCAGGGCCTCCCCCAAGCTCCTACAACCAGGACCAGAGCTAGCTAATATCCCAAATGATACCTACACTATTTATATGACCAAGACTAGGCTAGATCCTTAGGCCCTTAAGCTAATATAGATACCCTATCTCCAGAATCTATCTTCTTGAAAGAAATGGCACATACCCTGAGTTGAATTTCAATTTAATTGAACTTCCTTGTGCATTGGGGATTGTATTGCTTTGGGAAATTTTTTCCCCAAATTTGATTGTTGTTTGAATATAATTTGTTTACTTGAACTCAGCAGTTTGACTTTAGAGCCAATACACTTTACCACAACAACCAATCCTCATGAGAGAGAGAGAGAGAGAGAGAGAGAGAGAGAGAGAGAGAGAGAGGCAAAAGAAAGAGAGAAAAGAAGAAGAAAAAGCAAGAGAAAGAGAGAGAAAGAGAAAGAGAGAAAAGACACTAAATTTCCTTCCTTAGTATTTATACTAAGAAAGTATAGAATCTCAGTCTCCTCTTTTGGAAGCTAAGGTAAGCTGCTTTGTGGATGGACAGAACATTTGTGGAAATGTCCATAACATGCTTACTAAGGAAACTGATAGCATGCATAAACTCCAGAATTGTAGTTAGTGTTGCTATCTTTGCCATACTTTTTTATTAAAAGATATTCCACAACAGCTTTATATGTAACTATAATTACCAGGCAAAGATGGATTCCTTTAAGCCCCAAGCTCTGAGTTATCATATGAACATTAACATGTACTGTTGCAATATTGAAAAACTAAACTTAAGTAGCAAACATCATGAAGCAACTGAAAAGCTTCCTGAAAGCCCCACCTGCCTCTCCTCACAGCACGTGGGGCTTTGTCTCAGAGCGAACCCTGCCCTGCAGAGCCACTGGGTAGCTGAGTTGTAGTAAGCCGGCCGGCCCGCAGCCTCCATGAACCCGGTACTCCTGGAAGGCAGGCTGGGGCTGAAAGAGAGACTAGATGGCAAGAGAAATAATGAAGCCAAGACAAATTTTCTCTGATTAAGGCCCGCAAGTTTACTAAGAGACTGTGCTTAAAAGGGGGAAGGCCCATTCCCCCCCCCCCCCCCCGCCCCCACGCCAGTCCATCCTTGGTGCTTTGTCACCATGCTGTCAGCACTTGGTCGCCAGGCTGTTGCTTATTCAGGAATGTCTCAGGAAGACAGGTTCAGCAGGTAGCAGCATCTCAGAGAAGAGCAGGGCAGTTGTCACTTCAAAAGGAGCCAGCCAAGTCGGAAAGCTGCAAGGCAGGTGGCCCCACCTCAGTGGTGACAAGATCTGCACCAGCCTGTTTCAGGCTGGGGGAGGCTACACTGAGTCAATTCCAAGTTCTTTGGGCCCATTCAGTGTGGGCTTGAAATATTGGTGAATGGCCTCACTGGAGTCTATTCCATTCTAGAACTCAGCCCCCAAACCCTGTGGCTTCCTGAGCACTCTCTAGATTGAGTGTCCGGAACCCCAGAGATACTCTGAAGGAAAGAACTCCCCTGAGGAGAAGTGGAGAAAAATGAAGGAAATAAAACATCAACTCTCGAGACTGAATCTCATGGGCCTAGCTGAACCTTAAAACAATCCTAGGACAGTTGAGCTTAAATATACGAGCCCTCACGGAAACTTCTTTCATGGGTAAAAAAGAATCACGAGCCCCTCAGCCCCTGAAAGGATCTCATGACCATAATAGCAAGCTCTTAGATGGAGCATGGATGCCCTCATGAAACACAGGTGGAAAGAAGGGGACTTCAAAGATGGCGGTACCTTGGAAGCTTAGCTACACAGGGTCTATCACAGAAAAATGGGCAAGAATGATTAGAGAGAGCTGACTGTCTGGGGTCTTCTGAGGCAAAAAAACTGAGCCTCAGAAGTTTCTGATGGCCCTGTTCTTTGAGCAAGGGGCATCGATAAGTGGCACCAAAGCTGGCGCTTTAAGAAGGAACTTGAAAGGGAGAATCCTGATGTGTGGTTTTGTCAGGAATTGTGTGTGAAAGGGCACCAGCCTTTCTCGGCTACCTAAGAGAGCGAGAAGAGAAGTAAGGATCTGCTTGGCTGCTGAACTTTTTTTCTTAAAAACAAAAAACAAACATACAAAAAAAAAAAAAACAATGAAAAATCTCCAAGTACAGAGAACTAACTGTGTCTCTGCACAGGGCAGGATGTGCACTCAAATTAACACTTCAACTTGAAGAAATTGTTGTTACAATCTCCAGACATGAAATTAATATAATTAGGTAAGAGCCCCTGAACTCCAGTCTCTCTGCAAATTGAGAGGGAGAGAAAGCAGCTAGACTGGACTTCATTAAAATGAAATGCATAAATCCAACCTCCAGAGAACGCCAGGAAGGGGAAAACCTTGCAAATGCAAACTTGGACAAGACCAATGAGCAGTAATGGGGCACAAAAGGCTCAGAGTTGGGCGTCCAGAAGCCTGGGATCACAGCTGGCCAGCAGATACACAGTTCTAGACAAATGGCTCAACCTCGTGTGTCTCAAACTGTAGCATGATCCACCATCCCTGAATCACAGGCTTCTAGATCCCACAGCCAGTGTTTGAGATTCTGTGCAAGTCTAAGGAACCCTCAAAGAGAGTCGATACTGCTAGACAAAGTCCATGCCTGGGAAATCAATAGGTCTACCTGGACTTCAGTTTCTGAGCCAACAAATAACCTGGACATCAGTCAGTCTCGGTCGGAGCTCTCACCCTGTTCTAACAGTCCATGAAATGAACAACCTGGAGAAAAGCAGGGATCAGGTCAAACATCATACTCCTCCACAGCTTGGACAGTTTGGACAGTGCTTATACTTTCAGGGGGTAATGGTGTACATGGATAGCCAACAAGGAGCGTACTCAAATAATCCAACTGATATACTGGAGACCCGAAAGCAGAAAAGGACTATGAGCATCCTTGAAGGCCGTAAGTAGCCATGCTGGCCAGAAATGAGTGCTTTCTCCACCCCTGTTATAAAATGCTCATTGTGGGACCAGCACTCTTGTGAGGAAGGGACAACAAATGATGAGAAGAAAGACTCCATTTTATGATTCTAGAAAGGGGAGAGCTGTCTTCAAAGATAGACATTATTATATTAAAAGATGACATGTTAGGCCAGCAAGATGGCTCCATGTAAAGCTATTTGTCCTGCAAGCCTGATGACCAGAATTAGATTCCAGAACTCATGCATAGGTTGTAAGAGAGAGCCAATGGTTTTTCTCTAACCTTTACAGGCATACTTCAGCATGTGCACCCATAACACACTTATACACAGTGATGATGATGATGATGGTGATGGTGATGATGATGATGATGATGATTTTAAGTGATTAAACACAAAGTTGCTGGTTAATTTTATCATCCTTGTCCATGTTCATGTATATAACCATATATGCATGTATATAAACCATATAAACATGTTTGCTATACTTGACTTCTCAGTAGGAAAAGAAAAACTTAAAAAGAAAACGTTAGAAATTCCACAGCCACCTGCAGACCATCAAGCCAAGTTGGGAAGGCAGGGAAAGACTCCCATAGACCTGCCCTCTGCTGCACTGCTCTGACCAGGAGGCTGTAGACACACAGAGACCTGCCTGCTGCCACTCCACCTGGTATGGGAGGGGAAAGATATTCATAGACCAGTCTGCTACGTGCCATACTGATGGGCTGTAAACACCTAGAGGCCTCCTTGCCACAATGTCACACAGCACGGACAGAGGAGATCACCCAGAGGCCCAACAGCCATATGGCCTGCCTACATCGGGAACCACTACAACATGCAAATATGTGGTAGACAGATGGGGAAGAGAAGTGGAACAGTTTGAGCACCGAGAAGAGAGACGACACTGGAGACGCAAGGGTGGAGAGGAGTAGCCTGTTGGGAGTAGCCAGCCTGGCTACCTGAGGCCAAGGCAAATTCCTACCCCATGATGCTGGTAAAGGGTAATGTCATTGTCTGTAGCTAGGCAGCCGCAGGGATAAGTGTCATGGTCCATGGCTCATAGGGACTTCCTTGGTCTGAGCAGCCACTTGGGACCACGTGGATATCCAGGAGCTGTGCAGAACTGACTGTCCCTCACTGGCTACTGTACTCTGGAGAGCTGACCCCCCACCTCTCACCAGCAGCAGCACTCAGGAGAACAGGTCCTGTACCTTGCCCAGGCAGCACAATAGAGCTGGCACTAGTGGCAGGGGTACAGTACAGGTGAGCTGGCCCAGTGGGTGTGAGGGTGGGAGAGATGGTCCCACTACTCACCTGCCATGAGGTAGAGAGTGGGTACGTGTGTGTTGGGGGTCAGGGATGGGGGTAGATGTTGATGCTCTGCCGTGCCCCCTACCTGCAGTAGTTGGGAGAGCTGGCTCTGAGGCATAAGAGCAGGAAAGCTAGTTGTGACCCTCACTAGCCAAAAGCACTCAGGAGAGTGAGCCTGCATCTCATCTGGGCAATACAGTGGAGCTGGCCCTGATGGTGAAGGCAGGGGTGAGCCAGCCCCGAGGGTGTGAGAGACAGAGAACAGACCCTGACCCTCCTTGGCTGCGGCACTTGGAAGACTGGATTCTGCACATTGACTGGGCAGCATAGTGGGGCTGGCTCTGGAGGTATGGGTGTGGATGAGCCCAGCCAAAGTGCATGAGAGCTGGAAAGCTGGCCCTGAATCCTGCCAATGGCGGCATTGGGTGATTGGGTGGCCTAGCTGGAGCAGTGCTGGTGGTGAAGCAGAGAAGTGAGAGTCTGGTGGGCTGTCCATGCCCATGTCCAGGACATTGAGTTGGCCCACCCCCTAATCTACATCATCTGTGAGCTCTTGAGGCATGTGAAGGAGCTGGTCCTGTCAAACCAAAGCTGCAGCATCTCCAAGACACAGGACAACCGCAGGGTAACTGGGAGGAGTCCTGGTAAGGATCCAATGTTGCTGGTGTCACAGACGCCAAAGACCTGAACCAGACCAATGATTCATTGCAACGAAAATTTGCAAGTGAAGATGTGTGGACTTCTGTGGGACACACTTGTGACACACAACAGATTCCACAACAAGATGTTTTTTTTTTATGCTTTGTTTTGTTTTGTTTATATTTGTTTGTTTGTTGGTGTATTTTTATTTTGGAGAAATGTTGCAAGTGTAGAAGGCAGATACAGGGGGAACAGGAGGTGAATGAAACAGGGGTGCATGATGGGAGACTCACAAAGAATCAATAAACAGTTTAAAAAAAAAAAGAAAAGAAATTCCACAGCCAACCGAAGAATATATAAATCCCCACGCTCATTTTCTGCTTATTAATTGAGGTGAGTCAGTGAAGTGATAAGATTGAAGTCTTTGATGTCTCTTTACTGTTTAGGCTATTACCCCTGCAATTATTTATGGATATATGTGCATCTCTTGTAACCATACCTGCACTGTGAGAGTGTTAAAACGATTAAAGCTAGGTAACGTTGATCAAACTTAATAGGAGTGTATATTTTATCATATTTTTAATTAGTTGAGTTTATATGCGCATATAATTAAATCCAGGTACATTTCTTAGAAAAAATTTGTAGACTTTTGATGGTAGATCACTTCCAATAAGCTTTCTGTAGTAAAAGTCATATATATATATATTTTCCTGTTTAAAAATGTGCCTTCAGATGAAGCATACTTAAATAAGAGATACTTTCAAATTTCTTTGCCTTTTAACCTCAGTTTCCTTCCAGAGAAAATATAGATTAAATTTAAAAATTCTTGCTTCTTAAGTTTATTCTAATGGTTGCATGAGTTAGTAATCTAATGGATTCATGTGTAATGCAGAGCAACAATCTGTAAAATGGTAGTTGTTATTATAAAATAATATGACAGGTTTTTCATTAAAATATTTAATAATGTATATAACTTTAATAAATATTAAATTAGCATAATCAGTTTCCAAGTTAAAATAGTATGTCTTTATTTCTAAGCGTAACTTCAAAAAATAATATGGAAGCTGTTAGATGCCAGGAGGGGAAACACTGATAAATTTGGTAACCAAACAAGCACTGACCGCCACCAAGAGGAACAGGGTAATTTTATGAACTGGTCCTTCCTGCTAGGTCTTGAGCCATAAATTATACCTAATGATTCATGTTTAAAATGGTCTCTTTGGATCAAATTTATTACCTTAACAATTAGATCTTTCGATTTTCTTACTACCACTTTCTACAGAAAATTTCACACCCTAATTGCCATTTCCACACACATACATCCCCTTCCTGGTTGTCACTTGGACATAAATTCTTGGAATCATCCAATCACGTTTCCAGACAGCTCAAAGCATTAGATTGATTACTGTGTACAAAATAGCCCAGGCTTTGTCTCAAGCAGCAGTCTTGTCTAAGGTCTTCAGTTTACATATGGGTAGTAATTGATAGCATTGATTAAATCAATAAGCATCTAAATAGTCCCTGTAGGGGCAGGCTCTGGGCAGAGCATTTGCAGGTGGAGGAGCATGTGGATATAGAAAGGCATGATCTTAGAGCTAAAAGAAAAATATTATCTGTAATAGCTTTCATTGTCAACTTGATACCATCTATAATCATGCGGGAAGACAGTTTAATAAAGAGTTGTCCACATGGGCATGGCCTGTGGAAAATTGACTGTTGTAATTACATTAATTGATATGGGAAGACTCAGTCAAGTGTAGGTGTCACCATTCCCTAGGCAGGGCTCCTGAACTGTGTCAGAGTAAAGAAAATGAACTGAGAACAAGCAAGTAAGTAAACGTTTATGAAATGATTTCTCTTTGTTCTTCACTGTAGATGTAACTAGATGACGCACACTCTAGGTGCTGTGACGTCCACACAATGATGAACAGTAACCTGAAATTATAAACTGAAATAAACCTGTCTCCCCCGTAAATTATTTTTAAGGATGTTTTAGCAGAACAATACATGAAACTAGAACAGTATCTAATAACTATCATAAGTAAAAATAAAACACAGCAAGTGTCAAAATTGAGCACACCAAACAGATTTGTAGTTTGAAAGACAGAAAGATCTTCCCAGTAGGAATGACCCAGAAAGACAAGCTGGAGAAATACATATTGAAGCGTCATAAAGAAGGATGGGATTTCTCTGAGATACCATAAAGTGAAAGAAGCCATTCTAAGATAAGGGAATGATGTATATACAAAGACACTGAGTCTCCCTTGGCTACAAGAAACAAGGATAAATTAGTTTTATGCTTCTAAGGCCAATATAACCAATAAAAACAACAAGGGAAAAAGAAGATATTTTGGCTCACAGTTTTAGGGAGCTCAGTCCTTGGCCCCATTTGCTTGGGCAGAACATCACGACTGCAGTAGCACTGGACAGAGGCATTTCTTCACCTCATGGACGGCAGAAAGCAGAGAGAGGTTGGAGAGAAGACTGGGTCAAGACATTCCCAAGAACTAGCCTTGCAATGCCCTGCTTCCTCCTGCTAGGTCCCACCTCCTAATGGTTTCCAGAACCTCCTGAAATAGTGCCACCAGCTGGGGACCATGCTTAGTTTATAAGCCTGCAGGGACATGTCATATTCAAACTATAACAATGAGAAATTTAGATGAATAGACAATAATAGTTAATATCAACTGACACTCACTGTGTGCCTTCTGTGTTCTAAATGCTCTGTGTACATCTGTGCATTCTTTCATTCAGTCTTTACTTAATGACAGAACTGAATTGAATTGAACCATATTGAATAAAACAGATACAATTTTATATCTCTGAAAGCACTACTAGGACCAAATACATATTGCCAAAATTGTTTAGCTTGCTCCTAGAAATACTTAACATGGAAAATAGGACTGAAAAAAATTCAATAGCTAACTTCTAGACCGTTGCCTTGACCAGGCATGTTGGCACACTCTTAGAATCCCACTGTCCAGGAAGCTGAGGCAAGTAAGCTGCAAGCATGAGGTCAGCCTGAGTTAACACACCTAGACCACAGCGCAAACAAAATACCCTTGTCTCACAGTATCTGCCAATCAGTGGTGATTCCCTAACCTGCTCACATTCAACCTCCTTGTGTTGCAGAACTCACACTGCAGTAAAACAACCTTTACCCTACCCCAAACCAACCCCCCTTTCTGTGCACACATGCGTGCACACACACACACACACACACACACACACACACACACACACACACACATGCACACATTGTTGAAATATGATTTACATTTAAAAATCTGTACATATTTAATACATAAGTTTGATGAAAATAGATATAAGAATATACATGTCAGGTCACCAGCTCCATGCTCTGTAATAAATCTATCTCATTTCTTCTGAAAATTCCTCCCTTGTTTTTGTCATAGCTTTTGTAATAAGAACACTCAAGACCTCACTCACCTCTTAGTGTATTTTGGTATGCATTACAGTAGCATTATGTAGAGACACTATGCTGTAAACTACATAGGGCTTACCTTGTATAACCAAATCTTTGTCTCCATCTCTCATGCTCCCTGGCAGGTACTCCATTCTCCCAACTTCAGTAAGTCCAGCTATTTAAAATTCATCATAAAAATGGCATCATATAGCATTCATTCTTTTCCATCTGGCTTATTTTACTTAGCATAGCATCCTCCAGACCCATCTATGTGTTCAAAATGGTAAAAGTTCCTTCTTGTTTTGAAATAATTACTTATTTTTATTTTATGTGCATTATGTCTATGTGAGGGTGTTGGATCCCCTGGAACAGGAGTTATAGACAGTTATAATCTGTTATCTGGGTGTGGGAAGTTGAACTTAGAACCTCTGCAAGAACAGTTAGTGCTCTTAATGGCTGAGCCATCACCTTTCCAGCCCCAAGAGTTCCTTCTTCTTAATGCTGTATGATATTCCAGTGTGTGTGTGTGTGTGTGTGTGTGTGTGTTTGTGTGTATCCAGCCTCTGTTGATGAATAATATATTGCCTTAATACCTTAGCTATTATGAGTTATGCTACAATGACCACATGAACACAGATATATCCTTCAGGATTTCTGGACCCTATGCTAGCTCCCTTTTTAATGTCTGGAGGAGCCTCTATGTCATTCTCCATGACTTTACATTCCTCAGTGACAGGAAACAAGGCTCTTGGTTTCTACACATCTTCACTAGCAATTGCTAATTTTGGTTTGAGTGGGGTTTTTTGGTTTTGTTTTTTAAAAATAATGACTACCTTACAAGTGTGAGGGATAAGGATTTGGAGTGCATTTCCCTTAAGAGCAGTCATGTTGAACACCTTTTCATACATTTTTCTGTTCATTTACAAATATCTTCTTTGGAGCATTGTCTATCTAAATCCCTTGCACAATTTTATTGCAGTTACTGGTGTTTCCCCCCTATGAGCTGTGTGTGTTCCTTCTATTAGTAGTCTATTTATAGATACATCATACATCGTTTGCAGCTCTTTCCTCTCATTGTAAAGGCTGACCACTAATCTGTCATTGCCCCTTTGTTTTGCAGAAGAATTTTAGCCTCAAAGAGTCCCAAATTCTTTCTTTTGCTTGTGTTGCCTATGCCTCTGACACCCATCTCTAAGAAGTCATCGCCAAGAGCCAAGCAAGAGCTTTTCCTCTTTGTGTCATCTAAGAGATTTATGGTTTCAGATTTTAGGTTCATTTGGTCCCACCCCACTTCTAGACAGTATAAGACAGAAGCTTAAAATCATCCTTTTGTATGTGAATATAAAGTTTTTCTTATGCCATGTATTATTCTCTGAACATTTTAATGGAGTTAGTTGGCTGTGCATGATTTTATTGCTACTGATCTCTCAAGTCTGTTCTAGTGCTTTCTGTATCACTTTTTATACCAGTCCCACACTGGTTTTGGTTACATACTTTTGTAGTCTGTTTTTGAAATCAGGAAGTATGATACTGCTAGCCCTTTTCTTAAAATTTTCTTTAAAATTATTTAGCTACTCAATTCTTTGGGTTCCATATGAAATTTTTATCCTTTTTAATTTTTTGTAAAGAGTATTTTGGGCATTGAAAGAGATTGCACTGAATCTGTAGGTCAGTCTGTGCATTAAGAACATTCAAAGAGTTTTAATTTTTCCAACCCATGACAATAAAATACCATTCATTCATTTGAGTCAGCTTCCCTTGTGTAATTTTCAGTGTATATGTCTTCTCTTTTGTTGTAATTATTCCTTAATTTTTTTATTACTTTTATGATATTTTTAAAATTTCTTTTTTGGGTAATTTGCTTTCACAATAAATAAATTTACCTGACTTTTATATCTTTTAGCTTTGTTGAATCCATTTATTACTTTTAACATTTGTGTGATCTCAAAGGTTTTCTACATAGAAAATTGTGTTGTCTACAAAAAAATAGTTTATTTCATCCTTTCTGATTTGGATGTCTTTTGCTTATCTTTCTTACCTACTGGCTCTGACCAGTTCTTAATAGGACTATAAGAGTGGCCTGTCACTTTGTCCTGGCTCTCAGAAGTGGATATGCCTTGCAGCTGGATGTGCTGTTATCACTTGGCTCCTCACACAGCCTTCCTTGCATTGAGGTGTCTTTTATATTTAACTTGCTAAGAGTTTTATCATGAAAATGTTTTGAATTTCTGCGTATATTGAAACAATTGCATGATTTTTATCCTTCATCTTGTTAATGTGGTGTATCCTGCCAATTGATTTGCATATGTTGAATTATCCTTGTATCCAAGGATAAACCACACCCAGTCAAGGTATATTATCATTTTAATGTGCTGTTGAATTTGGTTTTCTATTGTTTTGCTAAAGATTTCCACATACATGCTCATCTGGGATACTGGCCTTCAGTCTTCCTTTTTTGTACTGTCTTGCTGGCCTCATAAACAGTTTGGAATCATACTTTAGTCTTCTAATTTGGGGAGAGTTTAAGAATGACTGTATAAATACCTTCTCTTGACTTCCCTCTTCTGAGTCACTATGAAGACTTGGCATGTGGCAATGACTCCTTTATTATAGAAAGTCTTGCTTCTTGAGGTTTCAATGGCCGATATCACCATATATATCACCATAATCCGATACTGGAATGCAATCTCTTAAGCAATTAGCTGTGGCAATAAATGCCAAGTTGGGAGTCTCAGACCTAAACAGGCATTCACTGCTTTTTTTCCCAAAGCTTTCCTGTCACCTGCTCAGGTGAGAGATTCCTTTCTACCATTTCTGTTCATGAGGCCATGTTTCCTGCCTACTTGTCCACTTGTTGTTGAGACAAGGTCTCATGATGTAGCCTAGGCTAGCCTTGTGCTTAGCTCTGCTTGCCTAAGCCTCCCAAAAGCTGGGATTATATGCATATACTACCATATTCAGCTAGAGATTCTGTTTTATATTTCTGAATGCCTTGTGTTGACTAAGTCCATTGCATGACTCAAGTTAGGTATTTATTCTTTAGCATAGAGCTCTTAAAAAAAAAGATTTATTCACTTATTTTATGTATGTGGGTATACTCTCACTGTCTTCAAACACACCAGAAGACAGCATCGGATGCCCGTTATGGACAGTTGTAAACTGTCTTAACTGCTGAGCCATCTCTCCAGCCTACATAGAGCCCTTATAAAGAAAAAGAATCTCGGGGCTGGTGAGATGGCTCAGTGGGTAAGAACACCCGACTGCTCTTCTGAAGGTCCAGAGTTCAAATCCCAGCAACCACATGGTGGCTCACAACCATCCGCAACGAGGTCTGGCACCCTCTTCTGGAGGGTCTGAAGACAGCTACAGTGTACTTACATATAATAAATAAATAAATAAATAAATAAATAAATAAATAAATAAATAAATAAAAAAAGAAAAAGAATCTCACTTATTAGAAATAGGAAACTACTACAGTCTCCTAAGCCATACTCAACAGTAGACAACATTCACAATCCAGGATCCTCCTCTTTGCTGTGGTTTCAGTCACTCCATCTAGACAATGTCTCAGCTTAGCACATCTTATTGCTTTTCCCTTTGTGGGATGAGGGGGAGAAGAATCAGGCTTTCGGGCATCTCCGCACTGTCAGATTAGAACTTCTAGTTACCACCCAGGGCTTAAATATTTATGCTGAAGCCTCACACTTGTGGTCATTGGGCACAGCCTGCTGCACATGGATTCTATTCCCTGAGGCGATTACTTCAGAAGCAGGAAGCAGAGTACAGGGCAGGAAAGCAGGGAGACAGCAAGAAAGGTAGAAGTCTTTGACTTGTTTCTTCTTGAAAATTCAGGATCTATTATATTGTCTTTTTAAAATTTAGGAAGCAAAGACTCCATTCTAGTTAAATCATGGTGACTAGTATCAAGTTCACTTTTGTTAAGGTTTTTTTTTTTTTAAGTGTCAGGGTATTTTATGTATGTATGTATGCACACTATTTAAATGCCTGTTTCCTGCGAAGGCCAGAAGTGGGCACCGGATCCCCTAGGACTGGAGTTACAGATAGTTGTGAACCATCATGTGGGTGCTAGAAATCAAACCTGGATCCTATGGAAAAGTAACAAGTATTCTTAGCCAGCCATTATTTCTCCAGTCTTGTAAATAATCATTGTTAATAATTGAGAAACGTATGACTTAAATGTCAAAAATCATGTATTATATGACCACTGTTGAGCCAAAATATAGTTGGGAGTTTCTTCTATGCTCTCAAAAGGTAATCAAATACAGAAAGAAATAGTCATACACAGGCCAGAATCTTATTGGTCTTTCTTTCATTCTCAACTCAAGTTCAGAAACTCATCCGGAGAACCTTAATAATAATTTGCAACCTCAAAAATATTAGCTTAGCTCAAAATTCACATCTGTCATAAAACTGAGTATCAAGCTCTTTACTAACTACATTTTTAATTTTTTTTCAAGAGCAAGGAGGGACAGATAATAACAACTTCCAGAACACATCTCTGTTCCCCTCTGAAAAATTCAGTCACTAAGCCCATTCTCATTACCATGTCCGAAAGTCTTGGGCTTCATTTTTCCTTAATTGTTCTCCATCTGTGAGCAATTAGCATCTCCTCCTTGTAAACAAGTGGAAGTCCACAGCTATTCCTCTCCAGGTGCTTACTGTTTGCTTCAGTCCCCAGTTCACAGTACTATGTTAATTCCATCTACCTACAAGCAACTTAAATTCAGGAACCAAGCACTGTTTATGTAGGAGCCTCTTCAATATCTAGCCCCGTGTTTTACATAGACAGGAACCCAGCCATTGTTGTTGAATAGAGCCATTGAAATATAGCATTTTAAAAAAATAATTCTGGATGATTAATCTGGCTGTGGCATGTGAGGGAGACGGAAAAGTACAAAGAACGGAAGCAGAGGAATTGCTTAAGTAGCTGTGATAATGTACTACTATGTGACAGCAAGGCCTAGACCATGGTGATGGCTGTGGGGATAGAAACAGAGGATGAAAGACATTTTAGAGACAAAATAAAGGCATCGTGGCAGTGACTGGATAGGGTGGTGAATGAGTGTGGCAGAGATAATAAGCTGATCACCAGAAATCCATGACTTCTAGAGGGTTCTCAACAAGTGACAATCCAGTTGGAGCCTCCCTACCCCAGGCTTACTCACACTTATCTAAGCTACACAACTAACACTAGCCATTGAAATGCAAGAGGAAGTTACATATGCTACTTCTGAATTGATGTGGCTAAAAACAAATGGATAGAAATATCCCTGTCACCCCCACAGGGACCTTTTACCATCAACCTGGAAAGAAAGAAAGAAAGTTAGGGTCCCAAGAGAGGAAGATGCCTATGTCCCAGAGTGGCTGCCCAGTCGAGAACACTGACAGGCTCTGGGTCAGACCTAACTTGCGTTGAGTCACTGAGACTTTCATGTTTGTTTGTTAGTGCAGCAACTGCTACCTTACTAACAATAAACAGAAAGGGACAGGGACAATTGTGGATGCTCTTTGGTGGCACTGTCTTAATATAATGAGAGATTTCAGTAGCAGGATCATTTAAGAGGGAAGTATCAACACCTAACTGAATAACATCATCACGTGAGGAAATGACATAAACTTGGGGTGAGAAGACTTAACTCTGTATTCAGCAGCTCTCCTTAAAAACTAACACATCTTGTGCTGAAAGATGATTTGGTGCTCGAGAGTGTGTACTGCACTTGCAGAGAACTCAGGTTTGGTTCCTGGCAACCATAACTGGAGGCTCACAAATACTTATTGTAAGGGACCATGATTTTCCGAAGAGTGATAGATACCCTGGACTCAAATAGTGTGTAAACGCAAAGAGTGTTTTATGCTGCAGAAGTCCAGCATGCTGGCGTCTCCCAATTACCAAGATAAAGAAATAACCAAGTGAGCTCCCAGGCCACATTTACAGCACACTAGTGGAATTCCCAGATAGGTGACCTTCATCTTGCTCCATCTCTAGGGACTTTCTAGAGCAGTTACCAGGCAGTGGGGGACTGGAAACTGTTGCTAAGGAAGTCTGGAAACTGCTGCTGACTCATTGTCCTTGCCTCAGGCAACTTGCAGAGCAACTTCTGAGGCCTGCACTTTGCCTGGACTTGCCCAGTTCTTATAAACAGAGATTTAGGCCTTGTCTCCTGAACTGCCAAGTTGAAGCCTGTCATGGAGTCAACCTAGCTTTTTCTTTATAACCCTAGCTGCAAGGGATCTGACACCCTCTTCTGGCCTCTGTGGGCACTAAACTCACATGCTCAGACCCACATCCCCAGCTTCCCTTTGCCTCAGCCTTTGCTCTCAATTTCCTTATCTGCTGGACAATATACGGAGAAAAGTCTTGTAAGCAATAAATAGGTATTCTGATGTAAAACATTATTATAACCTTAGCATCCACTGTTAAAAATGTAGGAGGCCATATCGATCTCTTCAATGAGAAAACAGTAAATCTTAATAACAGTTACTAAAACTGAACCCTTCCTTACCTCATATAATTTTCATGATATAGATACTATTATTATCATTAATTTATAATGAAAAAAATATCTGAAACACAGATGGGTTATGCAATTTTCCCAAGATCATGTCACTAGTAAGTGGAAAGGTGGGGATCAAGCCTAGGCAGACTGACCCCCAAATCTTTGCCCTTAACTACCACAGAAGGATGTCCTTTCCAGGTACATCTCCCTCCTCTTAGATGTGGAATCTCAGGTCGTGTCACACAGGTGGTTATGCACTAAATATAGAGTATAGTGACAGAGAAAGCAATTTTCTCCCCGGGAAAATTCTAGTTTCTCATAAAAGGCTGGTTCTGCAGAAAATCACTGAGCTGAGAATGCATAAATTACTAAGGAAACTGAACCAGATATTTGAGCAGAATTTATGTTGATAGAAGAAAAAAACAAAATGAGCCTTCCCCTTGCTGTATCTCTCAAATATGATGCTGAAGGGATAAGCATATGGCTTTACTTCAGTATTTCCCAGTTTTCCCCCTGTGATTCTAAAACATATGAAGGTCATCAGGGAGATGGACATCAGTTCCTTGAACCCCTTCCAACGAAAGCACTAGTTTCAGGTGACAAAAAGTTTGCATCAAGGGGAACCGTCATCCCAGAAGCACATAACGTGTAAGCTGGGTGCTGTGAGATGCCAGGAGTGCCCACAACACACCCTTTCCTCCCAAGGCCCCAAGAAAAGTCTCACACCAGCAAAACATCTGAAGACATTTGATATCAAATGAACCTCCCTCTGGACAACCACCCATGCCCAGGATGGTCCTCTGGATTCCACTTGAAGCCTTAACATAAAGGAATAGGTTTTCTTTCACATGGGCTTGAATCTAATCAGAGAAAATGTCATGCTATGTGTGGTGGTTCATGCCTCTTATCTGCCCTTGGGAGGTAGAAGTAATACCATCAGGAGCTCAAGACTCATCTCTGCCACATAGCAAGTTTAAGGCCAGGCTGGACTACATTAAACCCTGTCTCAAAAAGGTAAAGGGAACTTTTTACATCTGGACACCCTAGGAACATGGTTCTCCTTAAGTACCACCTTACTCATGCCTACTGATGCTGTTTGTGGTCATCTTCAGCCTCTTCGGACCCAGGCAGAACATTCTCAGTAAACTTCCATTTGCCCAGACTGCTCTCTTCTGTTTCCCACACAGAGAGACTGGGGTCTTTGCCATGTTGTGGCTCTGTTACAGGTGCTTTACCTCTGACAATGCCTCATCTTGACTAAGACCCCCAAGTCAGGATAGATTGGTAAAAATCTTTTGAAGATGGCAGGAAATGATGTTTTAAATAAAGAAAAACGAAACAGAAATCAGAAAAAGAAAAGATAACAGGGGGTTGAGGACATCTCCGAAGGAAGACAATTAGCCTTGCAGTCTATTCTTTCCTCCCCCAAAGGCAGGGGTCTCTGTAACTCTGGTCAACAGGCTATCAGAAAGAGAGAGAGAGAAAAGAAAGAGTTGTTCTTCACCTCTGAACACCACCACTTACTTGGACTTATATGCTACATAACTGATCCTTACAATAGTCCATTTTACAGAAATCTAGGGCCAGGTGGCTTAAGAGATACACTTAAGGTTATGGATTTCCAAGCAAAACATGTCTATGAATTCTCAGCCAGGCTGTTTGCCTCACACCACAATTCCAGGATAACAGTTGGGAAGGAATGCAGGCCCTGCTGACAGCCAGCTGGAGGCTGAGAATGAATCACAGGCTCTGTGGGGCTCCATGCTTTGTCATGGAAAATGATGTTACATTACAAGTGGATGATCTATAACTCTGAGTGTCTAGGAATCCAGAGGCCGATATCCATGAATTTTCATAAACTACCATTGTTTAAATTGCCAGTTATGATCTATTAGTGGATTATGAAACTAATTTAATGGTTAGCCACCTCTTCCCTTTTTAAGTGAAACAGAGATGTAAAGGTCTAAGTAGATCAAGATAAGGTGGGATAAAGTGAAATTAGATGAAATAGTAAAAACAAAACAAAACAAAACAAAACAAAACAAAACACAACAAAAAAGCCAGCATTTATCCCACCTAGTAAGGGTAAACACTGTTTTAAAGTAAGTTTGTTTAGTGAGGAATAATATAAAATATACTTCTTACTAGAGGACATGATCCAAAATGATTGAAATCTAGATTCAATTTATAGTCCCACACAGAATTTTATAACAGAGTTTTACTATACTCCTCCAGATATTTGCCAGTTTTATATTTTAATTGTGGTTTGGCCTTTTCTCTGGTTTTTTTGTTTGTTTGTTTGTTTGTTTCTGTTTTTTAAATCTTTTTCCTTAAGCCAAGAATTTTTATTCCATCCTTCCCTGTATCACCTTGAAATGCAGTCCCTTTGGGGAGATTTCTAGTGGCTGTCACAGACAGGGATATGAAAGGAAGAGGGAGGGAGGGAGGGAAGGAGGGAGGGTATTAAGGTGCTGAGCAGGTCTTCAGAGCATGCTGAGCCTGTAACCTCTGGTTCTCTGAAACAGAGAACAGGACAACAAAACTCTAGCTGGAATGTTGCTGAGGCTCTGGACTCTGGGCAGTAATGTCGCTGTCTGAGAGGAACAGGACTGCAGTTACATCTTTGCTTCTTACATCTCTCCTTGTGGGGAGATGATTTACATAAATGTGTTCTGTGACTTCAAATAAGGATCTGTTGGGGTAGGGATTCTTATTTTAAGGAAGTGTGACTGGTTACCCAGGAGAAATTGTGTAAAGTCATAAGAGAAATGAAGTTTTGGGGGAGACTGAGGCCCAAGGCTTCTAGCCTGTTGTTCAGAACCAGCATCTCCAAAGCAAGGTTGTTCCCCTCCGTAGAAGTTTATGCAGGTAAGATAGGAGCTGCAAGAGCCAGAGAGACTTCTATGATTCTGGAGTTTTCCTCAGGCAGGTGTCCAATGGTTCCTCCTTCCTTGATGCTCTTGAGAACAAAACTTCTGACTCCCTGTGTAGTTCAAAGTTTGAAGTCAAGTTCATTGACAAGAAAGTGTAGTCTGTGTGCTATCAGTTTCTCTGTTGTTCGACGGCTGAGATAAAGGTTGGTCAAGAAACAAACGCTTGACTGAGAGCTTTTAAGTCTAAGCCATCTGATTGGAAACTTGAGATGTAATTCTTTCTATCAGCCTGGTCTCAGGACAGCTTGCCTTGGAATAATGTCCAAGAAATTATTAATAATGAGAAGACCTTCTTCGGAGCAGCCACAATCTACTAAAGAGATAAGAAATGCATGTACAACCTCCTGAGTTCCACTTAACTATTCTCTTTTGTTCTCTCAGTGAAAAAAAAAAAAAAAACCTGGTGTCTCCTTCAAGGGACTGCATGTATAGGTGACATGAAGTCAGACACCTGGTTCTAATTGGCTTCCTGCACTGAGATCTGTGCACAGAGGATCACCGTGTCCATTTCAGATCTGTCCAGCAATATGACTTGTCAACTACTACTGTGTCAAGCAGCCCCTGGTGGCTTTATAAAACAGTTGACCTGCTCTTGACCTGTTCTGTGCCACTGGTGCTCAGGGGCACTCTCGCTGACTAAATACTATGTGTCCCATGATAGATTATAATAAAGACTATAAAGACACAGCCAAGGCTTAATGGCTTCCAGCAGCCAATACTATAAGGAGAAATTCTTATCAAAAGAGTATCAATGTGTCTGTTCACCTGTGTCTGTAGGTCAAGTCGGTAGCAATGACTTAGATCTACTCAACCACAGCCCTCTTCCCCCGCAAATAAGCTATCAGGTAAGAATCATACTACTCAGTTAAAACACCAAGGTCCAAATTATTATCTTTCTTTTTCAATTTATTATTTTATGTGTATGAGTGATTCACCTACATGTATGTTTATGTGTTATGTACATGCTGTGCATATGGAGGCAAGAAGATGACATCCGATTCTTTGGAATTGGAGCTACATGAAGTCGTGACTGCTGAGAATTGAACCTAGGTCCTCTGAGAGAGCAGCCAGTGGCCTTAACCACTGAGCCATCTCTCTGGCCCATGAATTATTATCTTTCCATGTCTATAGCTGGGCAAAGGAGCTAGTTATGATTCCTGTTCTGAACATAGTTAAAGAAATTAGTCACTTGCACACAAAAGAAACAAAGCATAAAAAATACTTTGTTCAGAAAAATAATTGACATTGGCATCATGTGTCAGCCAACACTGCTATTCACCAACAATAACAGAGGCCAGTGGTAGAACATGTTTAGACAGAGTAGGAAACAATGTCAATAGTTTTGAAGACTTGGTGTCACAGACTTTTTGGTGTTGGATATATCATCTCCTTTACTCTTCAGAACAGCCTGGAGGGACTATTATCTTCTGAGAAAAAGGATGCTTAATGAGTCTTAGTTAAATAACTTCTAAAATCTGCCTCCTAAGAGTGAAGATTAAGTTAGATACTGCAAGTAAGTCCCAAGGCTCTTGTTATAATCCTCAATATATATTTCATGATATCCTAGATTTTCTCCACATTGAAGTATATACTGTTGCTAGTTCAGGGGACACTTGTCATTGAAAGACAAATCAAGATGGCAGCCTGGGTCCAAGATCTAGACTTTACAGGCCAGTAGTTCTCAACCTTCCTAATGCTGTAACCCTTTAATACAGTTCCTCATGTTGTACTTTCCCTCAACCATAAAATTATTTTTGTTGACACTCTGTAACTGTAATTTTGCTACTGCTGTGAACTGTAATAGAAGTATCAAATATGCAGGTTATTTGATATGTAAACCCTTTGAAAGGGTTGTTTGACCCCTCAAGGAGTTGCACCCCACAGACTGAGAATCACTGGTATCCCTAGCATGATTAGTTTTGATTATTTACCTCCAGCTGTTCTCATTCTTTAAAATATGAGTGAGTTATAAGGAACAAATGTACAAAAAGTCAAAGGTCAAGAAGAATGGAAATATGTCAAGATAAGGCCAAGAACACTATGCTGGCTAGTTTTATGTTGTTTTGATATAAGCTCAAATCATCTAAGAGGAGGAAATTCCAATTGAGAAAATGTCTCTTTAAGATCTGGCTATAGGCAAGCATGTAGCACATTTTCTTAATCAGTGACTGGTGTGAGTAGGCCCAGGCCATTGGTGTCACCCATGGATGATGGCCTTGGTTCCTATAAGAAAGAAGGCTGAGCAAGCCATTGTGAGCAAGCCAGTAAGCAGCAGTCCTCCATGGCCTCTGCATCAACCTGCCTCCAGGCTCCTGACCTGTTTCAGTCCCTGCCTTGACTGCCTTCAGTAATGACTAGTTATAAGGAAGAGTAAGCAAAATAAACTCTTTCCTGCCCAAGTTTGATCCTGGTATTTAGTCACCACAATAGAAACTGTAACCAGTACAAATACAGATATGCAGATGGTAACAGGCTGGGCATGCTAGCGCTTAACTTTGGTTTACAGGAACTAGATTTTTGGGGGCATTAAAATAGAAAGAGACTGAATATGTTGGAGAGTGTTATATGTTCATGAGACAGGAAATGTACACTTCCCTAGGGAAGCAATGCATCCTTAACTTTACACTTAAAACAAACTTCTCACAAGGAGATTCAAATTAGATGAAAAACGTCTTCAACAAAGAAAATTATTTCATACAATAGGGCTCTTTCATAGCACTTTTCTCACTAAAAATCAGTAAGGTGACAAAGTTCAGCTCTGCGAAAACAGTATGCTTAGGGCCAAGCAAGATGGCTCAAATAGACCTGTCTTATTATCTCTTTTGGTCAAAGGATATAATGTGTGACGAAATGAACACACCATCCAAAATCTTTCATAAGGAGCATTTTCTTAATAGAAAATATTACAACTGAGAACCTTTTCTCCCTACAAGTTCTCTTCCTCCTACGAATTCTACTCTACCAGACCACACAACCTGGTGAGATCTATTCTAGACCAGACTGTTAGAAAAGGGTAGTCCAGAGACTATCAAAGGACCAGAGGCTTGTGATGTGTTTGAAAGATGAGCAGAGCCAATCAGATTGATCTTCAGGAATTTACATTTAAAGCTCCAGCTAGAAGAAAGGACCATTGTTAAAGAATTGTTTGGGGGCCATGGTGGACCATGTGCTGAATTTGTCATATATAATCAGAAGAGTGCAAACAGAGCTCATGATCACAGGGAGAGAAGCTGTGAGCTCAAGAGAGCAATCTCTTCAAAAGCTACCTTGGCTCCCAAACCACCTCCTGCTTCCAGGCCTGGCTACACTGAGCCTTCTTTTCTAGATTCCAAAGAGAGCCTGAATCTCAACAATGAACTTCCATTTTCTCCTAAGGCAAGGTCAAATGAGTATTCCTTACAAACAAATGAGCCTGACTAAACTACAGAGTGTTAATACGAGTTGAACAACAGACTCTACAATGTTCCAGTCTCTAGATGGCAGGCACTGTGTTGTTGAGTGCAAACAGATCCAACACATGAGAGAACAAAAGCAGATGGTTTACTGCTTGTCAATTTGGAAGAATCTCTGTGGCATTATGCTGAGTGAAAGAAGCCAATCTCAAAAGGTTACATGTTGTATAATTCACTTATATGTCATTTTTGCAAAGACAAAGTTAACAGTGCTGAAAAACAGATGGGTGGTTCCCAGTAGCTGGGTTCAGAAGGCAATGACTATAAATGAGTAGTGCAAAGGAGTCTGGCAGCTCCTCAGACCCATGTCTGCATTAAAAAAATTGAATTACAAAATGGAAAAAAAAAAAGAGGGAGGGGAAGAAGGGGAGGAAGAGTGAGATAAAGGGTGAACTTCTTTGAGGTAGAAGGATCATTGAATAGACTAGACTGTCAGCCATTGTATACAGAGAGCTGGCCCCAGGCAAAGCTGCTTTAGCAGTAGACACCCCTGCATGCTGTGAGCCATCTTGGGCCATCTCTCAGTACCTCTTTCTCTCCTTCCTAGTTAGCACTGTGTTTAGACTTGCTTTACGTGTCTTAGTGTTTTGCCTGCATATATGTATGTGTACCACATGTGTGCCTTAGACCCACAGAGGTCAGAAGATGCCCTGGAACTGGAGTTATAGATGGTTGTGAGCTGCCATGTGGGTGCTGGGAATTGAAGCTGGGAACACTTCAAGAACTTCAGCTGCAAGAGCAACAAGCACCTTAACTATCTCCAGCTCCTGATTTTGTCTGTATAATAAAGCTAGGCAAAGGAAATGAGCCATGAAGGTAGGATTTCAGGCATTAGCTACCAGATAAAGGAGGCTTTGACACCCAGGATCAGAAAGTCATGTTATCCCTCCACAAATTACAGAGTAAATATAAATTATCTTCTATTATTCCAACAGATAGCTTTGATAGGGGAAAAAAAAAAAACAAGCCTAGACAGAGCACCAAATTCTTCAGGGACAGAAATGACAACCGCTAAAAGAAATGGTCTGAGAACCAAGATAAAGAGAGCAAAGGCAGAAGCAGTGTTTGCTGTAGAAAAAAAAAAGATGATGTACAATGTTGGGGTCAGAGTTACAGGTAGTAAGTAGGCTTTAACTTAAAGCAAGGAGAGATCTTCTCCATGGCCCCGCCAACTTCCCTGTCTCAGCCAATAACTACACTTTACATCTTTCTATTCTCCACACAACATTCCCATTAGGGACTTTGCAGGGATGTATAGGTGAAGCAGCGCAAAGAATTTGCTCTTGATCAAACATTACCATACATGTATTAGTTACTTGTGTACAGTCATGACCCACATACTTGAATGAACACATTAAAGGGAGAGAAGATCTAATTTCATCATTGTGGGAAGGATGTTGAACAGAGCATTTCAACATCATGGCAGCCGGAAGTCAGAGAAATGGAATACCAAAAGGACAAGGGAGAAACATATCCCCAAATATAGCACCTCAGGTGGCCTACTTCTTCCACAGAGGCCCCACCTCTAACCTTTCATGGCCTCCCAGCATGGCCAGCATCTTCTGAATGCACTCACTACCTTAGCACCCTGATGATCTAATCATCTCCAAAACCTATCACAGACCGCACCCCCAACAGGTGTGCTTTACTAACTGGGTGTCTCCCAATCTAATCACATTGATAACTAAGAGTAACCATGCACTACTACTGCCATTTCCTGACCCTGCTGTCCTATTGTTCTTGTTTCCTCAGTACTTAAAACAGAGTTTGGTGTTTGGTACATGACATGTACTAAGCACTGAGAAGGTAGGTAGGTGGGTGAAGAAATGAATACATGATGCTTCCCTAACCCTACTTATACATCTGCAAAGCCATCTTAGAAAAAGAATTGAGGATGCCATCTATTTTCTGTCAGGATCCTACTGATCCACATGTGTGCCAGGCTAACACGAATCTCTGGGGCACTAGATACAAATTAGACCTGGCTCTTCTAAGCCCTTACCTTGTAGAAGGTTATAGATGCATAAACAGCACATTCTAACACTTGGCTGATGTGTGCCATAAGGGAACTAAGCCAGTGTCTAAAAATTAATCTGGGATCTTCTCTCAGCAAAGCAAGTGGATCTGATA
Source organism: Mus caroli (assembly GCF_978045245.1). NCBI lineage: Eukaryota > Metazoa > Chordata > Mammalia > Rodentia > Muridae > Mus > Mus caroli. Next base: position 76,477,218 of record NW_028227269.1, read on the forward strand.
CTATGCACTGCATAAAATCCAGGGCTAGTACTCTCCAAGTCTCTCTCTCTCTCTCTCTCTCTCTCTCTCTCTCTCTCTCTCTCTCTCTCTCTCTCTCTCTCTCTCTCTCTCTCCTTCCCTGTTTCCTGTGTGTGTGTGTGTGTGTGTGTGTGTGTGTGTGTGTGTGCTTAACCAGTTTAACCAGTCCCTAGAAGAATAGGAATGATTTATTTGAGCCTTCCGATTTGGAATTGTAGAAACCTGGGTATGGTGCTACATACCCCAAACCACAGCATTTTGGAAGCAAAACCAGAATGATTCTGAGTTCAATGTTATCCTTAGCTACATAGTGAGTTTGAAGCCAGCCTCAAGAAAAGCAAAACAAGAGCTAGCAAGATGGCTTAGAGCATAAAGTGATCTGTGTTGAATTCCCAGGAACCACATAAAGGTAGAAGAGATTCTTCAAAATTATCTTGACCTCCACACATGCACGGTGTCATATGCACCAGCAAGTGCACACATGTACCTACACATGTATGCACACTAAATTAAAAGGGAAAAAAATCAACAAAACAACAAAGAAGCAAATTTAATATGAAGCCTAATTCCTCAGCAAGATGCAGTCTCAGATCCCCCTACTGGCGCATGGCTGCCTTTTAAGTCAATTTTCAGCATCTAGTTATTCTTTTAACTATTCATTCTTTCCCTAATTTTGATGTTTATTAGAAATTCCTTGACTTTTTAAGAGATATGAAGCCAGATGTGGTGGCTCATGTTCATAATCCCAGCACTAAGGACATTGAGACAGGAGGATTGCCATGGATTTGTGGCTGGCCTAAGCTACATAGTGAGTTCTGGGAGAGCCTGGGCTATAGGTTAATGCTCTATCTCAAAAACCTCAAACAAGTAGTAATAGAGTATTGCCACGGGGTTTTAAAGGGCAGTGGAGAGTGAACTATCAGGCCAGACAGGACTCAGAAACAATGTCAAAAGGGAATGAGAAGGCCACCACATTGTAACTGACCACCCACTAGTTATCAGCTGTTCTCTGTAGTCACTACCTACCCAGCTACTGACAAGCATCGACAGGAGGGTATCCTCAGAGTCAAGGGTAAGGGATACAAAGCCAGCTGTTAGACTGGATGCTTCCTAGATTCATGATACTGGGTAAGCTTCCTCAGCTTCAAGTGGAGATAGCCATGCTTTGTATCTCCCAGAGTCGTGAGGATTTAATGGCATCCAAACATAAAGCCCAATGCAGTAAATATTAACAATAACAGTTATAACTGTTGCTATTATTGTTGAAACTTGGAGTAGCTTCAACATTGGTGGTGCTAATATTTACCACAAAAGACAGTTAGTGACCAGGCTCCATTTTCTTCCCTCCTTTTGACTAGTTGGGTGAATTCAAGTATGTCGTTTTTCCTCCACAGGCCTCAATTATCCATGTTGATGTTAGATCTACTTCCAGCTTGAAAATTCAATGGTTCTATCCCTGATGTTGCCCCTGATGTGTGTCTGAACCTGTTCATCCACACAAAGGCACATGGCTCATAGTAAACAGATTCCATTGACCACAGAGCAAGGACTAGTCTACTACAAATGGAGAATCCCAGATTGAATCTAGCTTGGCTGGAAGGTCAACTGAGAATTCTTTTAGGTGCCAGACTCAGTTCAATTCCTTTTTACATAGATGACCAACTCCTACTTCCAGGGAAAGTACATCGTCTGTCCTTGACTACTCAGAAAGAGGTGTATAAATACCTACGGTGTACTGAGAGTTTGGTATGTATTATAGATAGTATTTTTAACATTGCAAAATAGTTTTATCATCCCCACTTTGACAGCTAATGAACTGAAGATGAAAACTTTCAAATGTAATTCCGAAGATTGTACAGCAAAAGCCATTGGGCTGGTTTTTAAAATAAGATTTGTTTTCATTTAAGCCAGGTTCTTGGGACCTGGATAGATGATTCAGTAGTTAAGAACACTTGTTCCTCTTACAGAGGACCCATTTTCAATTCCCAGTACCCATATGGTAGCTTACAACCATCTGTAACTCTAGTTCCAAGGCACCTGACTCTCTCTTCTGGCCTGCACATGACACACAGACGGGCCAAACACTTATGCTCATAATATAAATTAAAATTTTTAAATGAATAAAGCCCAACTTCTGTCATAGCCTCTGGGTATCCCCCAAACTCTTCTTCCCCGAGTTCCTGAAGTAATAACTTCTCCACACCCTCTTCTCTCATTATCCTCCTTATGTGAATCTGATTTAGGTGAGTTCTCACCTATAAATTCAGTCCACCTTGTACTCTAGAGTTGTTCTGGGCCTAATGAATTCAGAAAGATTATTTTTAAAGTTTTTATTGGTTATTTTATTTATTTACATTTCAAATGTTATCCCCCTTCCCGGTTTCCCTTTCACAAACTTCCTATCCCACCCCTCCTCCCTGTTGCGTCTATGAGGGTGCTCCTCCACTCACTCCTTCCCACCTCACCACCTTAGCATTCCCCCATGCTGGGGCATCAAGCCTTCACAGGACCACTCCCTCTCATTGATGCCAGATAAGGCCATCCTCTGGAATTCAGAAAGTTTTAAAGATAAGTGTTTGGTATTAGGAATGTATTTCATTGGGTAGAGTATTTGCCTAGTATGCACGTGTCCTGAGTTTGAAGCTCAGGGCTACATAAACAGAGCATAGTGGTAACTGCCTAAAATCTCAGCACTCAGGAGGCAGAGGAAGGAAGATCAGAAATTCAAGGCCATCCTCGCCTACATAGGGATTCTGAGGCCCATTTGAGCTAGAGTTCTTACAAGAGGGGTGTGTGTGTGTGTGTGTGTGTGTGTGTGTGTGTGTGTGTGTATGTAGGGGAGGGGTATGTACTTGATAGTTCAGCATCAAGATAACTCAGACTCTGGTTTCTCTCTAGCCATGGTTTCTCTTATGATGTCACCAATATCTGCATTATACTCCAAACTGTAGGCCAGCCTCCAGTTTTGGAACCCAATGTAACAATGCTCAAGTCTCTTGTTTTCTCTCCACAAATGGCTGCCAGCTCCCAGCTGTCTGCCCTGGGCTCACCCCACACCTTGTGGCTTTTTCCCCATAAAAACACTCACTTATTTACTGAACCCCGGTGTTAGACAGCTCTAATTTTCAAGCTTGGTCTTTGTCCAGAATCCAAGCATATTCTATTCACACGTCCTTGTCTGCCATCTAGCCTATTTCTGGGTATTGATTACTTAATACAAATTTTAAAAGTGAATCTCTACTATTAAGACCTTCTTAAAATCTCAATTAAAATTTTGCTTATCCTCTGTTCATCGTATCTCTGATATGATGTAGCTTATTGGATTCTGCACACCAAGGTAGACTATTCATCTTATAAGGCATTTTGTGATTCTAACTTATGCTTGATGAAGGACAGGGCATTAAGATAGAGAAGAGCTAAGCAAATAGGCAGAAGAAAGGAGTGACCAATACACATAAACTTAGAATCCAAAGTATTGGCTAAGGTTTTAGGAAGACCTGGGTTTGGATCCTGTTTTTCCCTCTAACTAGCATGGCACAGTATGGTAGTTTAAAAACACTTCTTCTCCCACCTCTGTGGATGTATCCAGAAGTCAAGATCTTAAACAGATAACTGTTCATCACAGCATTGTTCACAATAACCAAGATCTAGAAATAACCTAAATGTTTATGGTAGATGAATAGACAAAGAAAATGTACATATTTGTGCAAAGGAATATTTTACAACCATAAAAAAAGAAAATTCTGATAGTCTTAACAACATGGATAGCTCTGGAGGACACTGGGCTAAGCAAAACAGGTTCAACACAGACTGACAAACAGCACATGACTGTATTTTGGAAAGAAGCAGGACAAATAATTGAGCTCATAGGAGCAAAGCATAAAATGGTTTATCAGAGCCTGAGAGGAGAGAAAATGGGGAGTTGTTGTCCAACAGAAGCTATGTGTTCAGTATTCCCACAAAGACCTGGTCTCCACTTGGTTTCTTTGAACATAGACACTCAACTTCACTTTTACTCCACTCATTCAATTCCCAGAATAATTACACCCTCTATTCTTGACTATTGAAAATAGAACCTATATCTGAACATCTGCAATATACCAAGAGTTTGCTGTGAATTTTTGATATTTTCAATGATGCTAAAAACCTAACTATTAGTGCCCCCATTCTGTTGATTGCTAAATATAATGGTGCTACTGGGAGATGGTAGAACATTTAGGTGAGACATAGTGAAATAAAACTAGGTCATTGTATAGGCCCATATGCCATGGAATGGCATGACCATGAACAACAACCAGGAAGTCATAACCACTGGCAAGTTGATTTACCTCTAATATTTGTTATAGACTACTCAGTGACTGTAAATTTTCATTTTATGAAGTTGATACACCCTAAAGAGCTCTCACACAACCTACTTCACTGCTTGTTACAGCTAGCAGTACTGTATTATACACTTAAAAATGTTTTTAAGAGGGTAGATCTCATTTCAAGTACTTTCACCACAGGCAGAGAAATGAAGCAAACATAAACCACCAAAGGGCACAAGAAAATGTTTGAAGTGGTGGGAATATTTATGACTTTGCATTAGTAGTAGCATCATCAATGTGTGTATGTACAAAACCATAAAATGGTGGTATTTCAAATATATGCATTCAGGAGACAGAAGAACAAAGATCAGAATTCAAGGCTATCCATGTTACATAGGGATTCTGAGGCCCACTTGAGCTAGAGTTCTTGTAAGAGTTTTTTTGAGGGTTTGTTTTCATTTTTGTTTTTATTTTGTTTTGTTTTTGACAAGGTTTCTCTGTGTAGCCCTGGCTGTCCTGGAACTCACTCTGTAGACCAGGCTGGCCTCAAACTCAGAAATCTGCCTGCCTCTACCTCTCAGATGTTTTTAAAATAAATAAAATTATAATCCCAAAATTCTTGTATACTACACCCATCAAAAAGTAGATCTAGGGACCATTAAGAATATTCAGCAGGTAAAGGGGCTTGCTGCCAAGCCTGGAGACCTGAGTTCAATCCCTGGGATACACATGGTAGAAGAACTGGGTTACCAAATGTTGCTCTCTGACTGCTACACACATACAATGGCCCATGCAACCCACACATATACAGGTACAAAGAAAATACGAATAAACATTTTTAAACATCAGAGATACATTTACCTTCTGGATGCTGTAGATTTTGGTCAACAGAAGCAGTAGAAGAGGGACTATATGCAAATTTCCAAAGCTAGGCTTCCAAAGACTCATGCCCTTCCATTTCTTAAGATGCTTACCTTTGCTGTCCAGACACCAAACTGTGAGGAAGCTCAAGCCACTCCATACAGAGCCCACGTGGAAAGAAGCCACAGCACCCTATTGTCAGGAATGTGAGTGAACTTGGGAGTGGTAGGCCATCCACTCTCAGGACAGGTGCTCCAACTAACTAATCAGGCGGGGACTAAATTTTAAAAGTGTGTCCAGCATTTCATTCATCAGAGATGATCCTACCAACCTTTCCCCAAATTGCAGAACCATGAGAAAAATAAACATTGTTTTAAGCCTCTGAGTTGTGTGGTAGTTTTTGATGCAGCAATAGATAAATAGTAGCCGAGTCCCTTACTCTTTAAGTTTTATATCCCCACATATAAAATGAGGATAATGGGAACACTAATTTGTAAAGTTTATTATAAAAATTAAGTGAGAAAGTAGACATGAGCTTAATCTACAGAGTGCATCATGATGATTAAGTGAGATGGGAGACTTGAAGTGCACAGCCTATAGCTAACATTTAGAATGCTTCAAATTACTTCTAGAAGCCAACCCAGAGCAAGAGTCACACCCGCATGATTTATTAAGAAAGTGCTCTCAAGGGGGCCCACTAAAGGCATGGGGAAAACAAGCTTTGAAAAGGCAGAAACCACACAAATTCACAAGGATGGCTTTAACTTGTCCTCCGGAGAATTCTGGAGTGTGAGTTACACCATGTGAAGGGACCTGGGTTTCTGCATTCCTGAACCCATCAGTCAGTGGTTTATGGGCCACCTCGGGAAACATTAATGCTTAGGCACAGCTGCCTCTCTGTGTGGTAGAATAAGTTCCAGTAGCCTGAGGAGGTGGCCTGAAGACAGTTACTCAAAGAAAGCTGCAGGTGTTGGCTGTTGGAAGTCAAAGCACATCTAAGCCCAGATTGCTGTCCCCCATACCCACCCCCTGCCACCATGACAAAGTTATTGAGGGGGATTTGGGTGGATGAACCATGGCCCAGAGACGTTCAAATTGTGCTAGTTCCCAGGAGGATGCACCTTTCCCATTTCTCATGAGGAAAGTCAAATTGAATGAATTAGAGGACATTCCTCCATGAGAAGATTTACACTGGTGAGACAAGAAGCAGTAAATAAAAGCAATAGATTAGTGCACTATTACTAAGTCCTATCATTTAGGATCCTGCCTGGCAGGTTTAATAAATGAAATCTATCTCTTGGTGGATACACCAGCCTAAGTACCTTCTAAATCAGGCCTGCAGAGAATCAAGTGACCTGATGGATCTATCTTTTTATTTCATAGCAGTAATGCATGAAAGAGTCCAAGGGATATGAGCTAGGCTTCAGAGAATGCAATCTTTGTCTTGAATTAACTAATTTTTATAATCAATGTACTGTGAGTGATGTGCTCCTGCCGAAGTAGATGTGTGGCCTGCCTGGAGTACCAATTATGTTCCAATTTATACAGTAAATCCATTTGGTAATATGAGGTGTTGTAGCAATTTTAACACATCAGTAAAGATGGAAATCAATTTATTTTCCTTAGCATTTAGCAATGAGCTTTATAAATACAACAAGGAAATATAGTGCTTCTGTGGTCAGCTAGCCTCTTGCTTCAACCTGCCTCTCTCACTGCCTGAGGACAGTGTTTGTGCCCTGTGAGATCTCACTGCCAGAGCCAGGCTGGTTCCCTCTGGGTTACTAATTCCCTTAAATTGCTAGAAAGAGTGGGTTTTTCTTCAAGGCGATCCTGGTCCTGAGTTGATGGGCTGGAACCAAGTTTTAAAAGTGTGTCAGGCATTTCAGGGACATTATCTCAACCAAGGGAGGTAGATTCAGCAAACCTCAGTATCCTTACTTTATAAATGTAAAGTGGTGACAGATGTGCCAAGGACCCAGCTGAGGTTCAAACCCTAGGTCTTCTGATCCATAAATCCTGACTTCTGTCTATGAACTCATCAGGCATCAATATGGACCTTTGACTTTAGAGAGAAGGAAAAATCAAACAAGACAGTGACTAATAAAGGATTTTTTTCAAGGTTGTTTTGTGCCTCTCTTCCATACAGTTGGCTCAGCTGTAATGAGAGCAGTGTAAGCAGAGAAGTCATAACTTTCTGGTCCACTTCTTCTGGTCTACCCAAGCATCTAACTTTCATAGACAATGTAGTTTTCTGTGATCCCAATTTCACTATGGCAGCATCAGTGACACCTCTTTACAGATGGCTGAGCTAAGGCTAAATTCTTTTGTAAGTTCAACTTCTTGATGGCACCCTCAGCTTGTCACCGAACGATAAAACTATCAGGTGGAAATGTCACATTTGGTCAATAGTTGGCAGTCATAATTGGAGCAGTACACGCTAACAAGAGGAAGTAGCAAGAGGCCAAAAATGAATCTAAAAGGAGCAACGTGACCTCCAACCAACAAGAAAACACAGCCCAATCAACTGAGAAAATCGATGGGGTGAAAATGGTCTGCTCAGGAAAATCAATAGTGTGCAAACCAGCTGCATTTGAGCCCAGTAGCCTTTGCTCCCTGCTCTGACCCGAGTTGAACCACATCGTTCCTGCTTCCCAAAGACACCTTAACCTCCTGAACATTCACCCAAAAGTTGGTCCAGACCCTCAAATACCCTAAACCTTGTCAGCCACGTGAAAAGTTTCCTTTCCTATTTGGTTCTCAATTTTTCACAGGATTTCATGATTTTACATCTAGATTATTTCCACTAACTGCTTTTTCTGTATCCACTTTGCCCTCATATATTCGGCATACAATGCTCATAATATCTTCTGTCTCCCATTACTCCTTTACTCGAGTCCTTGGAACTCAACACTTTCTCAAACCGCCTATTCTCTTCTCCCTATACAGGTACACTGGTGAGAATTTTTCCCCCTTTTCATCAGCTTGACGCAGCCATGGTCATTAGAAAGGGGGAGTGTCAATTGAAAAAATGCCTCTATCATATTGTTCTGTAGGCAAGTCCTTGAGGCTTTTTTATTATTATTATTAATTGTTGATGTGGCAGTTATGACGGTCAGTGAAGTTCCTGGGAAGGTGGTCTGGGTGTGTATAAGAACATGAACTGAGTGAGGCAGGGCAAGCAAGCCACTGAGTAGCATTCCTCCATGGCCTCTGCTGCAGCTCCTGCCCGAAGTCCCTTCTCTGCTTGAGTGCCTGCCTTGGGTTCCCTCAGTGATGAACTGTAATTAGGACATGTAAGCCAAATAGGCCTTTTCCTCTCCAAGTTGCTTTTACTCATGGTTTTGAATCACAGCCACAGGTTCTTTTACCTGAATCAGAGGTCAGCTAAGGTGGCCTTCTCCTTATTGGGCTTTCTTGGGACCTAGTGGTCTTCTCTTAGCACCTATGTCATGCTGGAGTCCTCATTCACACCTTAGGGACGCGTTCAATTCCATAGATACAGTACCGGAGGCCAGAGGGTGGTGGTGCTACCACTCACAACATTCTAAAGTCCTGAAGGAAAGCAGCATATTGTGGTGCATATACTAAGACAGAGTTCTCACCTGAGCTTCATTCCTAGTTCCTGTGGGTCCTTGGGTGAGTGATTGGACCTCTTAGAACTCTTTCTACCAAAGGAGATGGTATTACAACAACCTCTAAGATTCCTTCTCATGCTTCTAACGTTCGACATTTCTGAGACAAGAATTGTATCTTTTCAAAGAACAGAGCTAGTTGCCTTTTCCTTTAACCTCTTAAGAAGTGCCTTTTCTCATTTATTAAGTGGGATTGATAATAATACTTGCTTCAAACATTTTTGAGAGCCTCAGACAAAAATATTGCTTGTACGATACTCAGCACAATCCTAGTATAAGGTAAGGACTTGGTAAGACCTTCTTAGTATCATAAAAGAAATACAAGGAGCACATTCGGTATTGTTAATGGATACATTCTTCAAAGCCTTGAATACAACTTTTGATTGTGAAAAAAGAAATTTCAAGTGATAGTCCACTGTAACCAAACCATAAGACATACTACCTTTCCTTTAAAAGCAGCAAGTAGTTTCTTTTCCCTTCCCTAGCTAGAAATTCTCACTTATAATTGCTCTTCTGCACATGTGTTGAAGCTCAGAGATGGCCCCACAGGTGGTCATGCTGACAGTGATCCCAGAGAGCAAGGAAGGACACCCTTACTCCCCCAAAATGGTACTTTTGAAAATCAAAGCCAATGCTTCTCCTGGATGCAATGACCAGATACCCCAATCTACAGAACAGAGGTTCTCAGCCTGTCTATCACAACCTCTATGGCTATCAAATGACCCCCCCTATAAGAGTCACCTAAGATCATTGGGAAACACAGATATTTATGATTGGTAACAGCAGCAAACTTACAGTTATGAAGTAGCAATGAAGTAATCCTATGGTTGGGAGTGGGGTCATCACAACATGAGGAACTGCATTCAAGGGTTGCAGTATCAGGAAGGTTGAGAACCACTGTGAAGTTCAAAGCATAGGCAGTACGCTCTGGGGCAGTTCTCAAGGGAAGATCACATTGACCAGGCCAAGAAGGTCTGTCAGGAGCCATAATGGGACAAGCTAATAACTAGCAGGTGATCATCCTGAAATGACCTGCTTCAGATTACTATATAATCTGTGACAGGTTCGCTCTTATTAAGCAAGGCTGTGAGGGATTCATTTTAGGAAAGATTCCTGCTATTAATATGATTTTCCTGTTACCATTAAACATATATAACAATCACTAAGTAATAGCACACCCCTTTGGAACAGATCTCTGCAGATCCATGAAGATGTACTGTCTTGTAGTGATGCCATATAGACAAATAGATGACTTAAGTCTTAATGATGATCCTATAAGAATTTCTAAAATTATATCTATGATTATTAGGCTCCTTTATAGTGGGACTGATATTAGGTCCTTTTCTAATAGTCAAAACTGCAATGATAACTCTGCCAGTCTCCCAGGTGTCACCAGTTAATTGTTATTAAATAGTAACCAGACTTTCTCTTACTCAGAGCATATTCCAAGAGGTTGTAAAACAATTAAACAAAGGTCATAAAAAAGGAACAAATAATTTATTATAGATGCTAGGACAGAAGGTGAAATATTGACTGGGTTGATCTATACAAAACTTCACTAATAACTTAGTTATGGTTATAAACCTTCAGTGAACCTGTGGAGCTCAGACAGGTGATGGATGTTTAGCCAGATAATTACTCCTGATGGATATGCATGTAAACATTCTCTTTTATAAACTTCTATTTCAATTTATGATTTGATTTTTGTATGTGTGTGAACTTGTGATGAACTTTGTAACATGTGATCATGTATTCTGAAGGATGTAAAAGTACTAAAGACAATGGGATAGAGAGAAGAATTTTTTGCCTTTCCCCACATAGAGTAGAAGAAGTTTTTCCTTTTTCCCCACCTAGGAGTATTTTTTCCCTTAGAAGAATTTTTCCCTTACTAGAATTTTCTCCATTTCCCACTTAGGATCTTTCCACATTCCCCCTTCGATAGCTTTCATTGGAAACTTTTTACACTTAGTAATAACTCTATAACCACTTCTCTAAGTGTGCCATTTTTTTTCCTGCGACTTCTAACTAGCAGACTGAAAGTTAGAGCCCAGCAGTTCCTGCTGAGACAGAACAAATGCCACATTACTTAATCCTTGCTGTTAGGCTAGAGGTGTCAATCACCTAAGCCAGCAGTCTTTACCCTCTGAAAGAGCAAGAACGTTTTTTAGGACTTTTTAGAAGTTTCATCAGCTTCAGTATAGTCAGAAGCAAGAAAGCCCTGAGACCCTCAGACTTTAAAGCCTTCACCAGAGTCCTACTCTGTACCCCTACCACTACCTCTCTGGGCCGGGAGGCTCCTGGCAAAGGTCCTCAGCACAACTCACTGGAGTGTTTCCCGAAGAACCATAGCAAATCTAGATGTTCCTGTGAAAAGCCTTGCTAGGAAAGAGTACCCAAGGGAACAGAGTCAAACTGCTGGGACAATGAGGGGAGCAGAAAGTCTAGGAAACCAGATTAGTTCTAGGAAAACTGAAAGTCTCCTCCTTGGAAATATATCAGCATAAGTCCACAGAAGAAAGGGCATCACACAATAAAAGTTTCACCACTGCTTATGATTCCAGAAATTTCTTCCAAAACAGGGTTTATTTATGTAGTTTTGACTGTCCTAGATGAAGTACTCTATAGACCAAGCTGGCCTTGAACTCAGAGATCCATCAGCTTCAGCCTCCTGATTGCTGGGATTAAAGGCATGCACCACCCAGCCTGGCTTAAAAGTAATGATTCAGGTTGCACACACACACACACACACATGGGAACACACACATGTCCGCATACATAGGCACATACACATGCTCCCCCAAATAGGCATATACATACATACATAGGCATACATACACATGCACACACACACATACACACAGAGGCACACACCCTGATACACCCACCCACACCCATGCATATACAGGCACACACACACAAGCAAGCACATACACGCACATATACTCCTTCTCTTTTGATGGAATTCTTTGGGGGTGGGGAAGGGAGAAATGAATGAAAGACATACAGTCTGATCTATAAAGAAACATTTTTAGTTATAGTTTAGGTTATAGGTGAACAAGTAGCATTTCTAGAACCTTCCAAATGCTCACAGAGAAGTTCTCAGGAAGATGGACATCCTTTCTGGAACTGTGCCCTTTCCAGATCTCTGTAGGTGTCTTGGTGAACTTGTCCCAGGGCTACAGAGAAGGTGACAGAGGCACAGACTTCTATAAGTGTTCCTGCCAGGGTTAGGTTGTGTGGTATCTGAGGTAAGTAGCCACTACTTGGTTGCTGTTGAATTACCTAGGATTTTTATAGGGCAGGTATGATGCTGAACATACCAGGAACATACAGAAACAAAACCAGGATCACTTGGTGATGAAATAGAGAAGATTGTAAGTGTGTGTAGTCAGTCATAGTGAAATCTACAATGAAACAAGTGGGGAAAAAAAACCAAGAAACTGTTATAGATGATGCCACATGAGAGAGAAACTATTAAAGTTATGGTCTAAAGAATTGAAAGATACATCTGTCTGTCTGTCTCTCTCTCTCACTCACTTTCTCTCTGTCACTCACTCTCTATCTCCCTTATCACTATTTCTTAAACAAAAATGCCACTAGGCATTGGTATAATTTTTTTCTCATTGCTGTGAGCTGTCTGGCATGGTGGGAAGGCATGGGCTCAGCAGCATTGCACAGTGCCAGTCACAGTGTGTTTACACACAGGAAGCATGGGAAGAGAAATTGCTCGACTTACTTTCTTCCTTTTATTTAGTCCGAGGCCTCAGCCCATGTAACTGTTCACATTCAGTGCAGGTTCTCTCTCCTCCCAAGTTCAAGTAATTTGAGAATACTCTCACAGACATGCCCAGAGGTGTGTCTTCCAGGCAAAGCCAGTCAACTTGACAATAAAGACTATTGAACACACATTTGGAATAAAAACAAGTTTTCTTCATTCAGGAGCTCAGGAGGCAAAATGTAAAGTAAATCAATGATAGACCCAAATACTCTCATTTTGGAGATTTCTTAATCTGTTTGAAGGATCTCTTGTGTTTGTATTAGAATTATTGTACAGGAATGAAAATCCATTTTCATACAGGAAGTCTCCTAAGGTGATCTGGTCTACTGAATGCTTATCACATCTCAAAAGGAGAATCTGCTAGGTTCCGTTCCTCTACAAGCTCGCTCTCTCTCTCTCTCTCTCTCTCTCTCTCTCATTTGTGTGTGTGTGCATTCAAGCATGCATGCACTCAAAGCATTTGAGTTACACACACACACACACACACTCACACAGCTCTGGGTTTAGAGAACACCAAGGCCAAGGTCACACTCTCGACCTAGTCCCTAGCTTGCATCTATGGGAATTCCCTTCCTGGCTAACAGTGATTGTCTCTGAGTCTTCAGATGAAGTGTTCTCACCAAGCCTGAGGCCCCTCCCCTCTTTTTAGTGTCCAGTTCCCATGTTGTACGAGGCTGCCAGCCAAAGGACCAATTAGTGTCAACTGTGATGTCAACACTTGCCTGGGAAGTCTTGGATCCAGCCACATCGTCCTAATGAAGCTCTGGATGATTTAATTAGGAGGCTCTGACAATTCTGTCCTTATTGCAGCACCAATAGATTGGAACACCAGGGAGAAATTTTCCATTGAACCCATGCCACGGCATTTGCTCTGTGAATTGAGATAAGTAGGATTTGTTCACCTTGCTAATGTATGGAAGCAAAGCAGCTTCTCACCTATCAAGTGTGAAGGTGGAAAGACACAGCCATGCATAAAACATAGGTCCTTTTCTCCCCTAACACAGTGGCTGTATGGCTTCTGACTTTTTCCCTCCTGATTCACACTTGCTCTATCTTTAAGGGCTTGTCTTTAGAGCAAGAAGAACCTCCATTTGAGTTCTGGCTCTGGCCTTTACAAGCTACCTAGCCTTGTGCTTGATTCTGAATGTTTCTGAGCCTCATGTGTTTTCACCTGTTAAACGGACACAGTAGTGCCTATCTGAGGTGTTACAATCATTAAAACGAAGTAGGGTAAAATGCCCTACACGTGATAGTAAACGTATAGTGAGTGGTTTTATTTTAATTGTGTGTATGGGAAGAGGGCATATGCATGTGTGTGCAGGTACCCAGGAAGGCAAAAGGTATCAGCTCCTCCAGGGACTGGAGTTACAAGAGGTGGTGGGCCACAGGATGTGGGTGCAGAGAACCATATTCGTACAAGAGTGTACATGCTCTATGCTCTTAACCATACAGTCATCTCTCCTGCTCCACAGGATTCTCCTCCTCCTCCTCTTCCTCCTTCTCCTCCTCCTCCTCCTTTTTCTCCTTCTTCTCTTCCTCCTCTTCCTTCTTGTATCTCAATTTCTTGAATACTAAAAGGTAAACTTCACACTGTGATTAAATACAGCTTCACCACCTTTCCCCTCTCCCACTTCTCCCTCTAGTCCCCTTCTTTCCCCAGCCCATCCTGTCACCAATCCTTACATAAGGCAGGTCTCACCTACCTCAGCACTCCAACTACACTTCACCTATGTGACTCCTGGGTCTGAAAACCAAACTCACCATTACAAAGCCCAATGGGACTTTTATTTTCTTTCAACTAAATCATCTGCTCACCAATTCAGCCCTGAATCCTATTAACTTTTTAGGGGCCATTCCACGTGGGGATGGAAAAGGGCCCTTCTAGCCCAAGGGGCGAGAAAGGGTGATTTATTTATTTGGAAGAAACTACATAACTTCCCCTGTTTAATTTTTCATTAAATCTTCATTTAGTCATTAAATGGGATCTGGAATTACAGGGTCCATCTACAGTTATAACACTGTCCAAAAGGCTGAGGTGCTTAGCATACAGTGTAAGAAAGTTTCAAGGGAGAATTGAAATTTTTGGAAGGCCACCATTTCACAATTGTCCTGGGAAATGAACAGAGTGCTGTGACAGAGTCTGGCAATCAGAACAAATGAAGATAAAGACCAAGACGGATCCATAATTTTATTGATTTCCTCTCTCCAGTGTAAAAAAAAAAAAAAAAGAAAAAGTGTAGGACTTTCCAAAAGCTAAAACTGCCATTAAAATAAAATAGGCTTTTTCTTTCTTTTTCTAAAAACATTGCCCTATTGTCCTTTAAGCCACCACAAGGGCACATAGCCCGCTGACAGAGAGGGGAGAGTTCTAGCAGAGAACCCCCACATTTCCACATGTAATAGGAAAGATGAACCAGAAACCAGATTCACTTGGACTCAGTGTTCTATTCCTAGTTCCATTCAATCCTAGGTCGATAATACTTTTAAAAGCCTTGCATTGATTTTGATATTCAATGGTATCTACAGGTGTGCAGTGTTTTGGGTCTAGTCCTTCCATAAATCCATTCCTTCCCCTACAGAGCCAGGCAGAGAAAGGAGGAGTGGACTCAACAGGCTTCACCGTGTTACAAACAGCTTCTAGGTAAGACTTCTTCAGTTCTTCCAGCCAGAAACAGTTACCGGAAATGGCAGTTACCGATCCTCTCAAGGTGGAACACAGAACCAAAACCAGAGGTCCACAGACTTACTCTGAGGGAGTCCAGAGGGGCTGGGGAGTATGTGTCTGGAGGAACCACAGAAAGAAAAATCTGTCTGAATATGATGCAAGGAAGAAGAGAGATAACTAGAGATGGGCTTTCAGAAACATGAGTCCAAGGGACAAAAATCAGCGCCAAAGCAGAATGAAAGGCAAAGGAGGCATTGATGAGCAAAGAAGACAAGGGGAGAGGACAAAAATAATAACTGAAGTCCAAAGGAAAGAGGAAATTAATTAAACAACACCAGGTGGTCAGCAGAGTCACTGAGAACCTACAGCATGGCGTGAGGTACCAAGTCCTTTCTGCTGCCAGGGCTCAGGGGGCGTGGCAACTGCAAAGCACTCCCTCCCTTACTTAGCTGTGCTTCCTGATAACAGAGAGTTTGGAGGCCAAGCAGATCCTGATGAAAACCTTTGGACAAGACACTTATCTCCAGTTTTACTTTGTACAGTATGCTTTACTGGACTGACGTGATGACTAAATATGATGAAATATGAAAATCCACAGCACAACACCTGATCTGCCTTGGGTGTCCATAGATGTTAACATTCCTCTTTCCTCAAGTTATGCATTCCTTTTAAGAGTTACTAATTCTCTGCTGCTGCCGCTGCCGCTGCCGCTGCCGCTGCCGCTGCCGCTGCCGCTGCCGCTGCCGCCGCCCCACCACCTGTGGGAAGCCACATGTGCTGTTGCAGGGTGGCGCTGGCTTCCGCTGGCCACCACGCATACATAGGCAGTAAAGTTCTTTTGCCAAGATGAGGTTTTGAGAATTAACCAAAATTAACCAATCAGATGAGAGAGAAGTTAACCAATCAGATGAGAGACAAGTTAACCAATCAGATGAGAGAGAAGTTAACCAATCAGATGTAGGCATGCAAATGAGGTCATAAGCATAACCCAAGCACAACCAATCCAGGTGCTAGGCCTATATAAGCAGCACCAGTTCTGGGCTTGGGGTCTCTTCTCCTCTGCAATCAAGCTCTCCCAATAAACGTGTGCAGAAGGATCCTGTTGCAGCGTTGTTCTCGCTGGCAAGTCAGGGCACGTGCAAGAACCACCACCACCGCAGACACCATGACCAAGGCAACTCTTGTAAAGACACATATTTAATTGGGGCTGGCTTCCAGTTTCAGAGATTCAGTTCATTACCATCATGGTGAGAATGCCATGCAAGCAGACAAGGTTCTGCAGATGGAGCTGAGAGTTCCACATCTTGATCTACAAGCAGCAGAAGGAGATTGTGCCACACCGAGCATAGCTTAGGAGATCTCAAAGCCAGCCCGCCCCCACAGTGACACACTTCCTCCAACAAGGTCACACCTACTCCAACAACTCCGAATTGTGCCACTCCCTATAGGCCAAGCATTCAAACACGTGAGTTTATACGGGGGGCATTCCTATTTGAACCACCACAAAATTCACCAGAAAATTCTCAGTACCCCACACAGTGCCTGGAGGATGACCAGTGTGTAATAACTAAATGAAAAACTAAACACCCATTGGATAAATGGACTAGTAAGTAACGTGTGAATGACTGAATAAACAAATTACTAAAAACAATCTTTTTTCTTTTATAAGAATTAAAAGATTCCATGTGGGGGGGGGAGTATGGTGTATGTCTTTATGAATGTATGTGTGTGTGACATCAAAGTCACCCCAACATGAGTCCCTTAAAAAGGGAGATTGTTGTTCCTTGGCTCATTTGTTCACTCACATATTTATGTATTCAAAATGTTTATTGTACGTCTAATTGCAGCTGTGTCAGAAAGCTGGCGCTGTAGCAATGACTACAGCTTGCTTTTATGCCCACACAGCTAGCGGCTAGACCGGGATCTTGGTGTTATCATACTATCTTTTCCACATTCACATGCCATGCATGGCCCAGCTTACCAGCAACAGTCATAAGAGAATGGCATCTGCCTTCTTTCTTCAAAATCTGATGCCAAATATACCAAACTGGCAGAACAAAATGAGTATCCATAAGTCCAACACATTACTTTTATAGATTTCTAACTACCAAGAGGTAGAATGGAGGCAGAAAGAGCAATTCCTTGTGGCAACACTCTTAATGTAAGAGAAAAGGCTGCAGTCATGACAGCACAAGACAGGGGAAGCATCAGGAAGGGATAGGAGATAATGATAATCATAGGCATACTATACTCTTCATTTCCTGGTGTTTCTCCATTTTCTAATATTTAGATCCATAAACTGAACTCATACTTTTGGGGGCCTATAAAACTTGCTCACATTGGTAGAAGAGCAAATTCACCTCATTCTCCAAATGCTGTCTCTTCTACAATTTCACCAACATAGAAGACAGCCTGTGTTCTGTAAAGAAATTATAGCAATTAGGGTTGGTATCTGTCCTACCAACTGTTTCCTTAGAATCTTGAAATCTTTCCCATCTGTTGTACAGAGGATGGATGTTTTCCAAACCAACTTCTGAATGAACACAGGAACTGGCCATGGAAATGTATGGCCAGGGGATGCAGTGACCAAGGATTTCAACCTGCTGCTGAGCCCAGACCTCCACTAAAATTCATCAGGGTTGTGGTGCCAAAGCCACTCTTCCCACAAGCCACTCCTGGGAAATGATTAATTATTACTTTAACTCTAAAGCAGTCCATTCCTAGGATACAGAGAGTTCCTCTGTTGTGTGACTTTAGCTCTAGGCTTCCTTCAAAAACCTTACCAAACTTAGCTGTGCCAGATCAGAAATATGGAATGTTCTCACCCCAGCTTGGTTTCCTCTTTTCTTCACTCACCACTAGGCTGGCATCAGGATCTGATAGCTCTATCTATGGTCTCATAATTCCTTACCCATCTTTTCTGGTATCGCTATAAAATATTATCTTGTTATTCACTTCCTAGAGAACCTGAACTAACATGTTTCATAATGAGGGAAGCATTATGGTCACTTTAAATGTTCCAGTACAAAGTATGTCAATGGGATGGAGGAGAGGGAAAAGTGGGGATTAAAGCATCATTGTAAGATCATCCAGAGTAGGTGCTTCCAAAGGTAATGGGACCATATTTTATATATATCTAGCAACGGAGAAGTATTCCATTACTTGAGAGGAGGAACACAGAGGAGAACTAGGGAAGGGTGCAGAAATACCTTGGCACAATGACATTTACAGTCCAAGATTATTAAAATTCAAATATACGTCAAAATAAAATATATATTTCCCTATCACCAAATGTAGCGTACCTTTTTGTATTTTTAAAACATATATTAGCCTCAAAATAAAATCTTATTGCATAAACATCACGTGCATGTTTCTGTGTGTGTGTGTGTGTGTGTGTGTGTGTGTGCATGCATGCATGCGTACACATGTATGTGGAACAACTATTTAAAACAAGGACATCTCTACAGTTGGATCAGTTGTGAGTTTCTCATGAAACTATCATGCACTGCACAAAGAAGTTTCTCGAATATCCATAAATGAGGTGTTTATGTCACACTCCCTCTCCTCTAAGGCTCAGGAATCTCATGAGGAAAGTTGCAGAAAGGCTGCAAGAGCCAGAAACCAAGGGAGACTGTTTAGAACACTTCTTTTAGACATGACAGGAATGTAATGCTCATGAATTTACAGAAGCTGTGGTTGCCTGAACAAGACCAGTACTGGGTCTGTGTTCTTGAATGGAGAAAGGAGGTTCTCACAAGTTCCAACCCCTGGCCAAGGGGCTATTGACAATTAAGAACAATTAACTGACTAACGGCTATTGAGAGGAGGCAGATATTGTTAAAAATGTGGCTACTAGTAAGTTGCCCATGCTCCAGTGGATTGTTCTGCACCCACAAATATATGGACAGCACAAAGTAGACTCAGTGGCTGAAGAAGAAGCAAAAGAAGAGAATGGAGAGGAGGGAGAGGAGAAAGTAGAAAAGGAAGAGGAGGAGGAGAAGAAGAGGAAGAAGAGAAAGAATAATAAGAGAAGAGTGAACAAAACCAAAACACATTGTATGGATATTTGAAATTCTGAAAAATTAATAAAAATATTATATTAAAAAGATATAATGTTCATCTGTGTTGAGAAAGTAGTCTCCATTCATACATAAGTTAAATAATATGTTAAATATTTCTTCTGCCTTTATACAAATTTTTCTTTTTTTGATTGAGGATTTGTTGTTAAGATTCTAAGTATATTGCTTAAACTATAATAATGGAACTGGATTCTTCTTGATATTTAATCTCTCTCTCTCTCTTTTTTTTTTTTTAAGATTTATTTTATTTATATGAGTACACTGTAGCTGTCTTCAGACAAACCAGAAGAGGGCATCAGATCTCATTACGGATGGTTGTGAGCCACCATGTGCTTGTGGGGATTTGAACTCATAACCTCTGGAAGAGCAGTCAGTGCTCTTAACCACTGAGCCATCTTTCCAGGCCCGATATTTAATTTCTACATGTATTCTTTGTTAGAGTTGATAATAGATGACAAATAGACACTGGTAAATATAAGTATAGATTGATAGATACAGTCATAATATTTCAAGATTTTAAATGTTTTTTTTTATTTTTGAGATTATAATTATATAATCCCCTTTCTCTTTCCTCCTTCCAAACACTTCCATACACTTCTCCTTGCTTTCTTTCAAATTCATGAAACACACACACACACACACACACACAAATATAACCTGCTTAGTCTGTATAATGTTTCTTGTATGTATATTTTCAGGGCTGATTCATTTGTTGTTATATAGCCATTGATACGATCTTCTCTGGGGAAGACTATTTCTCCCAGGCTCCGCATTCATTAGCCAATAGCCAATAGTACTTTATGTAGAGTTGAAGCCCCCTGGATCTTCCTTCCATCCTCCGTAGTATGTCCATTATCCTTGTTCGGTTCATATTTAGACAGCCATGTTGGTGAGACTTGATGAGTGCTACTTCTGACATTATTGAGACACAATCTCACACCAAACTCCCTAATCTTCTGGCTCTTACAATCGTTTCACCCCTTCTTGCCAATGTTCCCTATTTTGGGAGGTTATAGATTCTTTGGGAAATAGGACCGTGGGAACTGGCTGATGGGACTAGTGCTCCTTATGGTCTGGCTCTACTCTGCATTCTGCTTCCTTATCTGGCAGAGAGATATGAGGTCTTACTACCCACCATGGAGCCACTCCACCATTCTTCCCTTACCCTCTGAAACTGTGGATGAAAAGAAAATATCTCTCCTGCAGGGGCTTCTGTCAGGTACTTTGCCACAGATATGAAGAAATAACAAATGCCATAGCTCACCCTAAACATGTCCCATCCACAGTTTTTCAAGACAAAGACCAAATCTTCAAGACACCCAGCATTCTCTGTCTAAGGAGTTCTGAGATTTTTTTTTTTCCTGTACCATTGACTCAAGTCTGAACGAAAACCCTGGAAGCAGAAACTCCTTTCTGCCCTCCAAAGGTTCAACTCCTACACGCAAGGAATTACTGCCCCATTCAACTCTAAATGCAACCGAACCCTGAGGGTTGGCACAAACAGTCCTACAACTTAATCACTGTCGCATCTTCAGATAACTTTGATTATTCAAGCCAGGAATTGCTTTTTTTTTTTTTAAGTGGCCTAAGAGTTGGCCAAGAAGAACAAGTCCTTTTCAATAACAAAGATACAAATTACAAGATAAGCTTGTTCCCTTTCTTGTAATTTTTTAATTCTTCATTTCTCCTATCATTTCCCTACTATTCTGAATCTTGATTTCACCTAAAAACAATTACAAAGTAGGACAATTCAGACCCTCATGTAGCCAGTCAAAATATCTACTGACTGCATATTACATTTCAACTCTAAAGTATTGTTTTACTGCTTTGAACAGACACCATGACCAAGGCAACTCTTATAAAGACAACATTTAATTGGGGCTGGTTTACAGGTTTAGAGGTCCAGTCCATTATCATCAAGGCAGGAGTGTGGCAGCATTGAGGTAGACATGGGGCTGGAGGAGCTGAGAGTTCCACCTCTTATTCTAAAGGCAGCTATCAGAAGACTGACTTCCAGGCAGCTAGGATGAGGGTCTTAAAGCCAATGCCTACAGTGACACACCTATCCAAGGCTACACCTCCTAACAGTGCTACTCCTTGGGCCAAGCATATACAAACCATCACAGAGACTATGATAACAACTGATATGTTTTCTACCATCATTAGAATTGTAAATTTTAGAGGTAAATAGTAGTAAAACAATCTCCCAAACAATATCCAAATATATGTTAGGAAATGTGCTATGAAGGGCAGGATGCCATGAAGTACCCCAGATGAAGTAACAGATTGGGCTGAGTTCTGAAGCATGAGTAACAATTAACTAGGCAGAGACAGTTACTTTAACTGGAGCAGGATAGGGGTACCTGCTCTATGCAGGTGGATCAGCATTTGGAAGAGAGAAAGAACCACAGGGAATCCCAATAGCAGGAAGATGTCCAAGAGAGCTGAGCCCCAAGTGTGAGGAGAAGGGCAGTGAGATGAGATGCCAGATCCTGAGGATTGTCTTAATCCACTCACTCAGAGCCTGGTGTTCTCAGCATCCCTTCATGCATGCATCCCACCAGGCTCTGCATTATTTACCCCATACATCTTACAATCCTTTCTCAACCCTCTTTCCTCCTCAGGAGAACATACAGGCTTTCTTCCTAGGCTTAGTTAGCTTCAGCACCACTGTCCTCAAATCCCTCTTCCTTCATGCTGTCACCTCTGCCTCTTTGTCTCTGCTGCCTTTTCATGCAAGAGTCTTGATGCTTTTTCCCCCTTCTTCAAATTTATCCTCAGATCCTTTCTCTGATGATGTGTAACTACCTCCCAAGGATGGTGCCCATCCAAAGAGAAGACAAAGTCTTTCTGATTTTATCTAACAACATGAAGTTCTCAATAGTGTTCTGCAGGGATTTATTTGTAGGAGACATTTGTAGCTTGATATTCCTGAAGCTTTTAAAGCCTGTTAGGAAAGCACTTACCATTTTTAGAAAATGAAACTTGTCTAGCTTCCAGTAGGAATACAAACTAGAAACCATCATCACAGTTTCACTCAGCAGACTGGTGAAGTAGGGTGATTTTTTTACCCCCAGGAAGCTGAAAGTAATGTCTGGAGATATTTTGGGTTTTGCACGAGAATGAAATGGTGACTAAGAAACAGAACCCAAGAATGCCAACAGCATCTGAAACATCTACAGTGCACAAGATAACCCAAATCAGAGACATATCCAGCCCCAAATGCTCTTAGTGCAAAGGTTGATAAACCTTACAAGATGTGGAAATGACAACTCAAGGTCTACACTGTTCATCACTGATTAATGCTATTCAATGACTACCACCTCCACAATGCATTCAAATAATTGCGGCATGTATTTGTAGATATTTTTGTTGATTACAGGTTCATTCTTCCCGTCTCTGTAATTTGAGTATTTAAAGCCTTCAAGGAAATGAACCATCCTCACTATACACTTAATAACCCAATAAAATCTGGTTTACAATTGGATATGATGTTCTATATTAATAGAGACTATCTAGCAAAAAGTTCTAAATTTCTTACATTATTTTGTATTACTGCAATAGAATATCTAAGGCCTATAAATAAAGGGATTTCTTTCTTTCTTTTTTTTTTTTTTTTTTTTGTTTTTGTTTTTCGAGACAGGGTTTCTCTGTGTAGCCCTGGCTGTCCTGGCACTCACTTTGTAGACCAGGCTGGCCTCGAACTCAGAAATCCGCCTGCCTCTGCCTCCCGAGTGCTGGGATTAAAGGCGTGCGCCACCACGCCCGGCTAAGGGATTTATTTCTTAAAGCTTTGGAAACTGAGAAGTCCAAGATAAGGGGCTACATCTAGTGTGGAGTGTTTTTGTTTTGTTTTGTTTTGTTTTGTTTTGTTTTGTTTTTAAGATTTATTTATTTATTTTATGTAGGTGGGTATACTGTCGTCTTCAGATACACCAGAAGAGGGCACCAGATCCCATTACAGATGGTTGTGAACCACCATGTGGCTGCTGGGAATTGAACTCAGGACCTCTGGAAGAGCAGCCAGTGCTCTTATCCACTGAGCCATCGCTCCAGCCCATAGTGAGGAAGTTCTTACTGTGTTGTATCACATGACTGTGTTGTATCACATGACAAGGCCATAGAAGCTTGTAACCTTGGGTTTCTCTTTTTATAAAGCCACGAATTCCATCTTGAGGACCCCACCCTCATAACTTCATCTAGTCCTAATTACTTCCCAAGGCCTCACCTCCAAAAACATGAATCAGGAGATTAAGTTTCTGCCACATAAACTTTTAGGGGAAATGTCTAAACCATAGCAGTCTCCCCTTTGCTGCCATGGACCCCAAGCTGCTCCATGGAAGGCAAGGTGGAGGTGCTTGTAAGATAGATCTGAACTTGCAGAAGTGACAACAACTCCAAATCCTAGTTTCTCTAAAACTTCAAGATTTTATCACTCACCTTTACAACGTCTTAACTATAGACCAGCAGGGGTTCTGCTCCTCTTTAGTCGCTCAGAGGCCCAGACTGATCAATACTCTGCTGTGTCATGCTGAAGCTTCAGGAGTCATCTCAACAGAGAGGAGACAGTAGAGATGTAGACCTTAGCTTGGAACTAGTACAAGTTGCTTCTTCTCAAGGCTTGTAGGCTAAAATATTCATATAGCCATAGTCAGACCAGACCAGATAGAAGACTGAGCAAGCAGACTATTAGCTAAGTTTAATTTTTAGCCTGAGCAGGTAATATCCAGGCAAGTAATTTCTCCAAGTCATCATTTCTCCCATTTTTGAGGCAGCAAAAAGAATAACTATTCCTTATACAGTGGCTGTGACACATCAAACTAAATGTTTTACCGTTTGTGATCTACAGCAGACTTCAGACCTATGGTATAAGTAGGCACAGTTAACCAAAAAATGTTGTTGTGATTACAATGATAGTAATGACTATATTGTTCTTAGTTTACATGGTATGTGTGACTCCACCCAATCATAAGACAAGGTGGGCTCAACTAGAATCTTCTCCCTGACTTTTCCTCCCACCTGTGTCAATACAATGATTTGTCAAATTTTATTTTGTATCCTTGAGAGTAGTGTTTAATCTTTATTAATTCATCTAAAAATCAATTTTGAATACCCATGTTTTAATCAATATATGGGTAGATACGAAACTTAAATAGAAAGATAAATGAGACCACAGACATTTTCTTCCAAGAGTTCACAGCCTGGGACTGTGGGAATCCAGAGGAACTCAGGAATAGTACCCAGAAGTTTGAGGAATCACACACACACACACACACACACACACACACACACACACACACAAAACCTTTGTGAATAAATGTATAAATGCTAACTGTAGTTTAAATGGATGTTGTCAAGGAAGTAAGTGGTCTGATGAGGAAAAATAGTCCAGCAAAAGGAAGACCATTTGTAAAGATTCAGAATGAATGTGTAATTGTGTAATTTAGTAAGGTCAGAATATTGAACAAAAAGAAGGGCAGGAACTAGGAGTGGAGGCAGTCTTCTATATAATAAAGTATAAGCAGGATAGCAACATGATCAAATCTGCTTTTGAAATAATCTATTAAGTGTTTATATTAATCTTCTAATGCCACTATAACAAAATAACCAAGTACTAAGTAATCTAAATGATAGAAATTTATTTTTCACAGTTCTGTGGCTTTACTTCCAAGATCAAAGAGGTGACAGGAGTACAGCTACTCTCTCCTTAGACTGTAGGTTGCTTTATCTTCCTTGTCTCCTCACATGGCCATATGGTCTTCCTTCTGTGTACACACCCTTATGGTATCGACTCTACTTCTTATAAGAGCATTAGTCACACTGGAGAGGGCCCCACCCTTATGACTTCATGTAACTGTAGTTATCTCCTTAGTGGGTATCTCTAGACATAGCTTCACTGGGTGTGAGAACTTTAGTAGGAAAGGACAATTAAGTCTAACACTGGCCAAGCTTGCTAGCAGGAAACAGAGAGAGGAGAAAGCTGCCAAAATCCAGGCAAATCTCCCAATGACTTGCAATAATTTAATGGACATAAGGATGAAGAAAAGGGAAGTATCTGAAAAATAAAAAGTCAGTAGGCATAGGTATGTGGCTTAAAACCTAGGTTGGGAATACAAAATGAGAGAGCTATCAGCGTG
This sequence comes from Mus caroli, assembly GCF_978045245.1. NCBI lineage: Eukaryota > Metazoa > Chordata > Mammalia > Rodentia > Muridae > Mus > Mus caroli. Next base: position 76,502,695 of record NW_028227269.1, read on the forward strand.
GATGGAGTTAGCTAAGGACATGAAAATAGATGTGGTCACCCGAGGAAACTCAGTAGAGTGGCAAGAAGAGGTGGCCAAAAGCCAAGCCTCAGAAAACACCATTTACAAAGTGGACAGAACGAGAATGGCCAAAAAAGCACTTGAAAAAAGAGCTTAAAAGCAAACTAAAGACTCAAGATCATTTGAGGTCACAAGAAAGACAGTGAAAGGACCCTGCTCAGTAGGGTCAAATGCCAGCAAATCATTAATAATGTACATTTTACAATAGGTTAAGGACTCAGAGACTGTGAATGACCTCTCTGGGGACAGGTGTGGCACAGAAAAGACTGACTCTGTGATGGTGCTATGTGACAAAGGGACATGAGGGACAGAGGAAACTAAAGTCCTCATGACTCGGTTGACTGAGGAAGATACATAAAGGAAAAAAAACGTTGAGGCAGATAAGTAGGTTAAAGATGTGCTTTTGTTCTGGTGAGAAGCTGAAGTACGCCTTTATGCTGAGAGGCACATGCCAGTCAAGAGGTAGATTGAAACTCTATCAGGAGAGTGGTGGCCTAGGAAGCATTGGGAGTCCTGACTACTTAAAGCCCGGTACATAGTCTATCTGATATAGAAAACTTAGGCTGTGCAAAAGTTAAAACACACAGGATGCTGAGGTTCCTGCTTCTCCCACCTCTGTCCTAAAATCTTCAAGGCATCTTCTACATTCTTAGACGGCTTTTCACACATCTTCTGATCTATTAGGGCAAACACATTATTTTTCTGGGTCAGGTTAGTGTTACCTAGATATCTGAGATTTAGCAAAGTCCCCAGCACCTAACAGTTCAATAAACACTTGACAAAGCAGTCAACCTGAGGCAGTGTCTTATCCCGCTTAGTGCATATCTTCCTGTGGAGACCAGAAAATGGACCACGTGGTAGGCAGGTATAAAGAAAAGGCAGGCTCCCTTGCACGGAAGCTCTCTAGGAAAGATTCATTATTCATTCCACAAACATTTACTGAGCGTATGGCGCTGCCTTCAGCCACGGAACAGATGGCCCAAGGCAACCGACACACGAAGCCTCCTCCAAGCTGGAGGATTCCCTACTCCCCACAAATGACAAATCAGTAGCTGTTGCATGCATCCATCTGCTGCGATCTGGAGCCCAGATACTCTCTCTGCCTCTCCAGCATGGAGAAACAGATCACTACCAATTTTCCTTTCTGTCAACAGGAGCTGAGGAATAGAGTGTGCAGAATTGACATAAGCAGCTCCAATTGCCTTCAGAATTTGGCCTGAAGCCCAATTATATTTTTCTAGTTTGTGCCACAGTACATGAAAAGTACAATTTGTCTCATTTCTTTCCCTTACTTTTAAAAATATTCAAAAAAAAAAAAACTTGGCTGAGTGAAACCAACCAAGCATGTTCTTCAGGAATAACTTTGAGCATAACCATAGCTATGTTATTATGATATATACTCTAAGGCATATTCAGTTGAAAGAATGTGGATATATTATTTTTAAATTATATGCACATGAATAAAGTATACTGCATACAAATAATTTTAAAATACTGTTGCTAGGTTGAGGATAACTCAAGGTTATAAATACATTCATGTGCACAGGCATGATTATGTACTTACACACACACATACACACACATACAGAAAGAGGGGGGAAGAGAGAGGGAGAGAGAAATTCTTTCATTCACCAATGCAATGTTTTGTAAGAGAATTATTTTCTAAGCTTGTTGTTTGAAATTTGGACTATATATTTTCAAGAATAATGTATGCATATAAGCAGCTTGTCAAGGAATCTCTAAAGGCCGACTTCACCAACAGTTCAGACAAACTAGGTAAAATTGGTTTGGTTTCCATGGGCAGGAGATGTAGTGGTTCCTGCCTGAAATTTCAGCACCAGACTGCCTGAGGCAGGAGGAACACCATGGTTTTGAGGATAGCCTGAGCTAATGGTGAGTCCCAGGACAACTTGGACAAGAGAAAAGATCCTGTCCCTGGCAGGGTCTCATGCTTAGATACAACACCATGTTCTAATTGCATTCACACCTTGCCTATAGCTTAGTACATATGACTAACTATAAATAGACCCACACCTGTGGTTCACCTTCAGGAGAACCTAGGAGGGAATACATTGGTGAGATAAAGCAAGTTTAGACCATTCAGTTGTCTTCTTGGAACAGAAAATAGAAAACATTTTTTCAAACTGATTTAGTCACTAGCATCTAAAATGAGAAACAGGGTAGATGCCGTGGATGTGTGCAGACATCGAGTTTTCCTCTTCTGGGAACACAGCCCAACACCATGTGACTATTTCTGGCCAACAAACCATGAGTACAAATATATCCTTAAGGCTGAGGCAGGCAGGGGAAAGCTACAAGGTGTGAGCACCCAGTCTCTCTGTTTCTTGGTGTTTAGTTTGCTAGGGTTGCTATAATCGTAATTATAGCATAGTACCATAATCTTAATTGTAGGAAACAACATTGGCTCAGGATTCCCAAGATCAAGTTTTCAGCACAAAGGAGATTTATTTGCTTCCGAGGAAGCAGGGGGCAATCAGGGAGAAGGGCAAGGCCTGCCAGAGCCATGTTTGCCATGCCAGAACTGGCTAGAGTCCCTTCATTATGGCTTAAATAACAGAAACTTTCTATCTCACAGGTAAGAAACTTGAGAGTAGGGTGCTTCTGGCCAAGGGACTATGTTCCCTTTATAATCACAAAGGAACGACATACTCCAGGACTCTGTCTTGGCTTCTGAGAGTACAATGTCTGTGGCAATGTAATTCCAACCTTCAGATGGCAAGTTTCTCTGTGTGCCTCTCTGTATCTAGAGTGCTGCCTTCTTGTATAGGGGCAGCCATATTAGATCAGAGTTCTGCTATGGTTAGAAATGGTTTCAGTAAATTCCTCACATTTCCTATAGTAGAATTTAGTCTTCATTGAGAGATACTGTGGTGGTTTGAATAAGCTTGGCCCATGGGAAATGGCACTGTTAGGAAGTGTGGCCTTGTTGGAATAGGTGTGGCCTTGTTGAAGGAAGTAAGTCACTGTGTAGGCAGGCTTTGTGCTTTGAGGTCCTATGTTCAGGCTCCAGCCAGTGCAGAAGAGACCCTCCTCCTAGCTGCTCATGATACTGTCTTATTCTGGCTACCTTCAGATCAAAATGTAGAACTCTCTCAGCTCCTTTTCCAGCATTGTCCCTGCCTAGATGCTGCTATGGCTGCTATGCTTGCTGCCATGATGATAATGGACTGAGCCTTTGAAGCTGGAAGCTAGTCCCAATTAAATATTTTTCTTTATAAGAGTTGCCCTTGGCCATGGTGTCTCTTCACAGCAATGGAAAACCTAACTAAGACAGATACTGAGGGGAAAAAATAGCTGATTATAGTGTTCAGAACTGGGAGTAGACTTAGGTTAGATAAGGTCATCAGACTCTAGCCCCATAGTTGAACTTCTTGTAGCTTTCTATCATGAGAAAGAAAGACCAGAAACACACACATGTATAATCCATGTTTCCTTCTGTGTAACATCTACACCACCTAGGAACTCTACTGATGTTACCCTTTAACTTGGATCTCCAGAAGAATTGGTGAAATGCATTTCTTTCTTTTCTTTATAGCTCACCTAGTGTGTAGTACTTTGTTATTGGTATCAGAAAATGGACTAATACAATAATATAATGACTATGTTTGGTCTCTAATAGCATCTTTAAAGACCCCAAGATGAGGTCACATTGGGGGTTAACTCTCTCAGGTATCTTTTTTTTTGGAGAATTTAATGAAACCATAGTCCTTGGCTACAACCAAGAACAGATAGACCTAGTGTTGAGAGGGTGAGGCCTGGATGGCTGAATCTAGGCATAGAAACAAACTACCCAGGATACACAAGAATTTCCTAGGAGGGAGGACTGAACTTTTATTAAGAGTAGGATTTGGAGAGTTGTTTGTTATGTAGCACCCTAGCCTAACTATATAATTCTCTTAGTCAGTGGCCTATTCCTGTGAAGAGATACTATGGCCATGGCAATTCTTATAAAAGAAAGCATTTAATTGGGGTGGGTTTACAGTTTCACTGATTTAGACTATTTCTCATTATGATAGGAAACATGGCAGAATGCAGGCAGACATAGTACTGAAGTTCTACATCAGGATCCAAAGGAAGCAGGAAGAGAAAAAGAACCACTGGGCCTGGCTGGGACTTCTGAAACCTCAAAACTCACCCTGCAGTGACACACTTCCTCCAACAAGGCCACACCTCCTAATCCTTTCAAATAGTGCCACTCCCTATGAGTCTTTGGGGGCCATTTTCATTCAAACCACCACAATAATGATAGAAAAGTACTTTATGAATTCCTTGGATGATTTATCCTGAAGGTCTTTTGTTTGTCTGTGTACAACCATCAGCAGGCAACTAAAGAGCCCAGTTTCCCTTAGATTGAACCAAACACTGCTCCTGTGTTCCTAGTTCCCTCCAGTCTCATTGTTCCTTATCATTGCTTTCTTATTATATCAATTACCATTTTCCATTGTGTTTCTGTTCCTGTTTTTCTTTCTCTAATCCTGATTTATTTTTTTATATTAACTGCCTGGCCTCAGTAAGTTGGTGAGACAGCCAACTTTGCTAAAAACAAGTCCTATTATTCATAGCTACCTTTTAATTCCTTTTCTAAGTCTTTAAAATATAATTTCTGTGTGTTCTCTCAATAGCTCCCTAGGTAACTGGAGGTGATAATGGAAGAGTGAGTATTTTTCAGCTTAGGGTTAATAATTACTTGTTTCTCCTGTTCACTTTAATGTAGAGGCATAAACACATTTCAGAGGCAACTTAAAATACATGTTGAAAAGTTTAACATCACGAATAGAAGTTTATATCTATTTCAAAGCATTTTGTATTCACAACAATTCTAACATGTTAGTACCACACGTATTATCACCAACTCTTTATCAAAAACAAAACAAGACAAAACAGAAAACTAGAGAAAGAAGTTGTAGCATTGGCCCCAGAACCATGTGAGTAGAGAGAGATGATGTGTGCACCCCCTAGAACTCAGAGAGTTATGTTCTTAAAGTAGGAGTGGTGCTTCATACCTGTAATTCCTATACTTGAAGCTGAAAGAGAAAGATTCTGAGTTCAAGATCATCCTGAGCTATACACCAAGACCCTGCCTCAAAACAAAAACAAAACAACCCTATTCTTCTTAATGTACATGTTTCTGTTTCCTTGTGGGAAAACAAAGTTACTTTAATTGGAGGTTCCCCAATTCAAGACTAGTTGTAGTAGAAGCCTTATCCTAACCAAAGATCAAGTGGAAAAGCCAAACCAGGTGTGTGGCTCTGCCCTCCAGAGTTAGAGAAGGGACATTTCAACACAGGAGAAAATAGGATTAATTCAACTGTCACCTGTTTTTAAAATTATGAATTTTCTTTTATCAAATATAGTAGGCTAAATTAGCCTAATACCCCACAAAGATCTCTATGCCTGAGTCCCCAGAACTATGACTGTTACATATTACTAAACGTTCCATTCCTTGGGAAACGATCTTTGTAGATATAGTTACTACTTTTTGATAATGAGCTGATCCTGTATTACTTGAGTGGGCACTAATTCCAGGCGATATCTTATAGATGAAAAGACACAGGTAGCATGACACAGAAGCAGAAGCAGAAGCTAACCCCAAGCCAAGGACCACCTGGAGCCACCAGAAGTTAGATGAAGAAAGGAAAGGAAAGGAAAGCTTCCTCTCTGTAGCCTTCCGAGGAAGTTCAATCCTGATGAGACCTTAGATTTGTATGTTATAACCTCCAAAACCATTAGAGAATAACTTCCTGATTTGTAAGCTACTGTGTGTCTGTTACAGCACATACAAGAAATTTATAAACAAAGTAAAATTACAATAATTAATAAGACAAATAAATTCATCTCTTACTTGACTCTTATACCATTTCAAGGTGAAAAATTGAAGTAAAATTGAAAAATAAATATGACGATTGTGAGAAGAGTTTCAGATATGGAGTGAGGCTCAGGAATTCTATGTCTTGGTCATTCTCAAGTTCTCTCTTCATCCATCAGAATCGAAGACATTCTAGATGCAGATATTTACTTTCCTATTAGAAAGTAAGAATGCCTCTTCCGGTCAGAAAAGCACCGGGGCAGCTGGGGCGCAGGGTCGGCTGACACTCGCCAGCTACCCACAACACCCACCACAGGATCTTAAGACTTCTGGTGAGTGGAGCACAGCTTCTGCTCCAATCCAATTGCGCTGGACCTGAGACTGCATTAGTTAGGGAAGCAGAAACCGGCCTGAGTAGGGCCACAGGCCTCATCCGGCCGGATCAGCGCCGGGGTAGCGGGAGCGCAGGGTTGCCTGACACCCGCCAGCTACCCACGACCCCCGCCACAGGATTTTGGGACTGCTGGGGAGTGGAACACAGCTTCTGCTCCAGTCCAATCACGCGGGACCTGAGACTGCTCTGGTTGGGGAGAGAGAAATCCAGCCTACATAGGGCCACAACGCTCTTCCGGTCAGAAAAGCACCGGGGCAGCTGGGGCGCAGGGTCGGCTGACACTCGCCAGCTACCCACAACACCCGCCACAGGATCTTAAGACTTCTGGTGAGTGGAGCACAGCTTCTGCTCCAATCCAATTGCACGGGACCTGAGACTGCATTAGTTAGGGAATCAGAAACCGGCCTGAGTAGGGCCACAGGCCTCATCCGGCCCGATCAGCGCCGGGGTAGCAGGAGAGCAGGGTTGCCTGACACCCGCCAGCTACCCACGACCCCCGCCGCAGGATTTTGGGACTGCTGGTGAGTGGAACACAGCTTCTGCTCCAATCTTTAAACAGTGACAACGATAACAACTAACCCCAGAGATTACCAGATGGCGAAAGGTAAACTTAATAATCTTACTAACAGAAACCAAGACCACTCACCATCATCAGAACCCAGCACCCCCACTTCGCCCAGTCCAGGGCACCCCAACACACCGGAAAAGCTAGACACGGATTTAAAAGCATATCTCCTGATGATGATAGAGGACTTCAAGAAGGACTTTAATAACACACTTAAAGAAATGCAGGAGAACACTGCTAAACAGGCAGAAGACAATAAAGAGGAAGCACAAAAATCCCTTAAAGAATTGCAGGAGAACACTGCTAAAGAGTTACAAATCCTTAAAGAAAAACAGGATAACATAATCAAACAGGTAGAAGTCCTTACAGAAAAACAGGAAAACACATCCAAACAGATGATGGAAATGAACAAAACCATACTAGACCTAAAAAGGGAAGTAGACACAATAAAGAAAACCCAAAATGAGGCAACACTGGAGATAGAAACCCTAGGAAAGAAATCTGGAACCATAGATACGAGCATCAGCAACAGAATACAAGAGATGGAAGAGAGAATCTCAGGTGCAGAAGATTCCATAGAGAACATCGGCACAACAATCAAGGAAAATGTAAAATGCAAAAAGATCCTAACTCAAAACATCCAAGAAATACAGGACACAATGAGAAGACCAAACCTACGGATAATAGGAGTGGATGAGAATGAAGATTTTCAACTCAAAGGACCAGCAAACATCTTCAACAAAATTATAGAAGAAAACTTCCCAAATCTAAAGAAAGAGATGCCCATGAATATACAAGAAGCCTACAGAACTCCAAATAGACTGGACCAGAAAAGAAATACCTCCTGACACATAATAATCAGAACAACAAATGCTCTAAATAAAGATAGAATACTAAAAGCAGTAAGAGAAAAAGGCCAAGTAACATATAAAGGCAAGCCTATCAGAATTACACCAGATTTTTCACCAGAGACTATGAAAGCCAGAAGATCCTGGACGGATGTTATACAGACACTAAAAGAACACAAATTCCAGCCCAGGCTACTATACCCAGCCAAACTCTCAATTAACATAGATGGAGAAACCAAAGTATTCCACGACAAAACCAAATTCACACATTATCTCTCCACGAATCCAGCCCTTCAAAGGATAATAACAGAAAAAAACCAATACAAGGACAGGAACCACGCCCTAGAAACAACAAGAAGGTAATCCCTCAACAAACCTAAAAGAAGACAGCCACAAGAACAAAATGCCAACTTTAACAACAAAAATAACAGGAAACAACAATTACTTTTCCTTAATATCTCTTAATATCAATGGACTCAACTCCCCGATAAAAAGACATAGACTAACAAACTGGCTACACAAACAAGACCCAACATTTTGCTGCTTACAGGAAACTCATCTCAGAGAAAAGGATAGACACTACCTCAGAATGAAAGGCTGGAAAACAATTTTCCAAGCAAATGGCATGAAGAAACAAGCTGGAGTAGCCATTCTAATATCTGATAAGATTGACTTCCAACCCAAAGTCATTAAAAAAGACAGGGAGGGACACTTCATACTCATCAAAGGTAAAATCCTCCAAGAGGAACTATCAATCCTGAATATCTATGCTCCAAATACAAAGGCAGCCACATTCATTAAAGAAACTTTAGTAAATCTCAAAGCACACATTGCACCTCATACAATAATAGTGGGAGACTTCAACACACCACTTTCACCAATGGACAGATCATGGAAACAGAAACTAAACAGGGACACAGTGAAACTAAGAGAAATTATGAATCAAATGGATCTGGCAGATATCTACAGAACATTCTATCCTAAAACAAAAGGATATACCTTCTTCTCAGCACCTCATGGTACCTTCTCCAAAATTGACCACATAATTGGTCACAAAGCAGGCCTCAACAGATACAAAAATATTGAAATTGTCCCATGCATCCTATCAGATCACCATGGACTAAGGCTGATCTTCAATAACAAAATAAATAATAGAAAGCCAACCTTCACGTGGAAACTGAACAACACTCTTCTCAATGATACCTTGGTCAAGGAAGGAATAAAGAAAGAAATTAAGGACTTTTTAGAGTTCAATGAAAATGAAGCCACAACATACCCAAACTTATGGGACGCAATGAAAGCATTTCTAAGAGGAAAACTCATAGCTCTGAATGCCTCCAAAAGGAAACTAGAGAGAGCACACATTAGCAGCTTGACAACACACCTAAAAGCACTAGAACAAAAGGAAGCAAATTCACCCAAGAGGAGTAGACGGCAGGAAATAATCAAACTCAGGGGTGAAATCAACCAAGTGGAAACAAGAAAAACTATTCAAAGAATCAACCAATCAAGGAGCTGGTTCTTTGAGAAAATCAAGAAGATAGATAAACCCTTAGCCAGACTCACTAGAGGGCACAGGGAAAGCATCCTAATTAACAAAATCAGAAATGAAAAAGGAGACATAACAACAGATCCTGAAGACATCCAAAACACCATCAGATCCTTCTACCAAAGGCTATACTCAACAAAACTGGAGAACCTGGATGAAATGGAGAAGTTCCTAGACAGATACCAGGTACCAAAGTTGAATCAAGATCAGGTTAATGATCTAAACAGCCCTATATCCCCCAAAGAAATAGAAGCAGTCATTAATAGTCTCCCAACTAAAAAAAGCCCAGGACCAGATGGGTTTAGTGCAGAGTTCTATCAGACCTTCAAAGAAGATCTAATCCCAGTTCTTCACAAACTATTCCACAAAATAGAAACAGAAGGTACTCTACCCAACTCATTCTATGAAGCCACAATTACTCTGATACCTAAACCACAAAAAGACCCAACAAAGATAGAAAACTTCAGACCAATATCCCTTATGAATATTGATGCAAAAATCCTCAATAAAGTTCTTGCTAACCGAATCCAAGAACACATCAAAACAATCATCCATCCTGACCAAGTAGGTTTCATCCCAGGGATGCAGGGATGGTTCAATATACGGAAATCCATCAATGTAATCCAGTATATAAACAAACTCAAAGACAAAAACCACATGGTCATCTCGTTAGATGCGGAAAAAGCATTTGACAAGATCCAACACCCATTCATGATAAAAGTCTTGGAAAGATCAGGAATTCAAGGCCCATACCTAAACATGATAAAAGCAATCTACAGCAAACCAGTAGCCAACATCAAAGTAAATGGTGAGAAGCTTGAAGCAATCCCTCTAAAATCAGGGACTAGACAAGGCTGTCCACTTTCTCCATACCTATTCAACATTGTACTTGAAGTCCTAGCCAGAGCAATTCGACAACAAAAGGAGATCAAAGGGATACAAATTGGAAAAGATGAAGTCAAAATATCACTTTTTGCAGATGATATGATAGTATATATAAGTGACCCTAAAAATTCCACCAGAGAACTCCTAAGCCTGATAAACAGCTTCGGTGAAGTAGCTGAATATAAAATTAACTCAAACAAATCAATGGCCTTTCTCTACACAAAGAATAAACAGGCTGAGAAAGAAATTAGGGAAACAACACCCTTCTCAATAGTCACAAATAATATAAAATATCTTGGCGTGACTCTAATTAAGGAAGTGAAAGATCTGTATAATAAAAACTTCAAGTCTCTGAAGAAAGAAATTATAGAAGATCTCAGAAGATGGAAAGATCTCCCATGCTCATGGATTGGCAGGATCAACATTGTAAAAATGGCTATCTTGCCAAAAGCAATCTACAGATTCAATGCAATCCCCATCAAAATTCCAAATCAATTCTTCAACGAATTAGAAAGTGCAATCTGCAAATTCATCTGGAATAACAAAAAACCTAGGATAGCAAAAACTCTTCTCAAGGATAAAAGAACCTCTGGTGGAATCACCATGCCGGACCTAAAGCTCTACTACAGAGCAATTGTGATAAAAACTGCATGGTACTGGTATAGTGACAGACAAATAGACCAATGGAATAGAATTGAAGACCCAGAAATGAACCCACACACCTACGGTCACTTGATCTTCGACAAGGGAGCTAAAAACATCCAGTGGAAGAAAGACAGCATTTTCAACAAATGGTGCTGGCACAACTGGTTGTTAACATGTAGAAGAATGCGAATCGATCCATTCCTATCTCCTTGTACTAAGGTCAAGTCTAAGTGGATCAAGGAACTTCACATAAAACCAGAGACACTGAAACTTATAGAGGAGAAAGTGGGGAAAAGCCTTGAAGATATGGGCACAGGGGAAAAATTCCTGAATAGAACAGTAATGGCTTGTGCTGTAAGATCGAGAATTGACAAGTGGGACCTCATGAAACTACAAAGCTTCTGCAAGGCTAAAGACACCATCAATAAGACAAAAAAACCACCAACAGATTGGGAAAGGATCTTCACCTATCCTAAATCAGATAAGGGACTAATATCCAATATATATAAAGAACTCAAGAAGGTGGACTCCAGAAAGTCAAATAACCCCATTAAAAAATGGGGCTCAGAACTGAACAAAGAATTCTCACCTGAGGAATATCGAATGGCAGAGAAACACCTGAAAAAATGTTCAACATCCTTAATCATCAGGGAAATGCAAATCAAAACAACCCTGAGATTCCACCTCACACCAGTCAGAATGGCTAAGATCAAAAATTCAGGTGACAGCAGATGCTGGCGAGGATGTGGAGAAAGAGGAACACTCCTCCATTGTTGGTGGGATTGCAAGCTTGTACAACCACTCTGGAAATCAGTCTGGCGGTTCCTCAGAAAATTGGACATAGTACTACCGGAGGATCCAGCAATACCTCTCCTGGGCATATATCCAGAAGATGTCCCAACCGGTAAAAAGGACACATGCTCCACTATGTTCATAGCAGCCCTATTTATAATAGCCAGAAGCTGGAAAGAACCCAGATGTCCCTCAACAGAGGAATGGATACAGAAATTATGGTACATTTACACAATGGAGTACTACTCAGCTATTAAAAAGAATGAATTTATGAAATTCCTAGCCAAATGGATGGACCTGGAGGGCATCATCTTGAGTGAAGTAACACAATCACAAAAGAACTCACACAATATGTATTCATTGATAAGTGGATATTAGCCCAAAACTTAGGATACCCAAGATATAAGATACAATTTGATAAACGCATGAAACTCAAGAAGAATGAAGACCAAAGTGTGGACACTGTGCACCTTCTTAGAATTGGGAACAAAACACCCAGGGAAGGAGTTACAGAGACAAAGTTCGTAGCTGTGATGAAAGGATGGACCATTTAGAGACTGCCGTATCCAGGGATCCATCCCATAATCAGCTTCTAAACGCTGACACCATTGCATACACTAGCAAGATTTTGCTGAAAGGACCCAAATATAGCTGTCTCTTGTGAGACGATGCCGGGGCCTAGCAAACACAGGAGTGGATGTTCACAGTCAGCTATTGGATGTATCACAGGGCTCCCAATGGAGAAGCTAGAGAAAGTACCCAAGGAGCTAAAGGGATCTGCAACCCTATTGTTGGAACAACATGATGTACTAACCAGAACCCCGGAGCTCTTGTCTCTAGCTGCATATGTATCGAAAGATGGCCTAGTCGGCCATCAATGGAAAGAGAGGCCCATTGGACTTGCAAACTTTATATGCCCCAATATAGGGGAATGCCAGGGCCAAAAGAATGGGAGTGGGTGGGTAGGGAAGTGGGGGGCGCTATGGGGGACTTTTGGGATAGCATTGGAAATGTAATTGAGGAAAATATGTAATAAAAATATTAAAAATCAAAAAAAAAAAAAGAAAAGAGAAAGCCAGCTGAGAGCAAGTAACAGATTTGTTTATCCCTTATGCTCTTGACTGTGGATGTACTGTGACTAACTGCAAATTCCTGGCCCTGACTCCCCCAAAATGATAGACTGTAAACCTGGAACTATAAGCCAAATAAATCCTTTCTTTTTCTAAAAAAAAAAAAAAAAAAAAAAAAAAAAAAAAAAAAAAAAAGAAAGTAAGAATGCACAGAAAATTGAGAATTACAATTCTAGCAGTTCTCTTAGAACTTTTGGTAATACACACTTTCAAGTCATAGCATTCCAATGTAATGCTAGGTTAGGGAGATAAGCCAAATGCTCCTAAGAATATATATCAGCGTAACCAGGTATCTAAGAAATAGCTTTAACTTTTAAATGTAAAGGTAATAAATATGCATAAAATTTAAACACTGTGGTAAATGAATAAAATAGGAAATGAAAATCACTGTACCGGAGTAAGTAGAGATTAGAATGAGTAAAGACCATGGTAGCTATTATAGAGAAGATCCTCCTCTTGATGAGGATTCTGTTTAGCTCTTTGCTGAGGACTCTCTCGTTCTTCCCCTCTAGCCCATTCTTATTCCTTTGTATCAGAAGCTTATATCTAAAAACACCCCCTACGTGGGACTCAGGGTGGCCACACCTGGCTGGGACTCAGTTAAGACACACTATTCTTATTCTCCATGTCTGTCTCTCCAGTCTCACCCTCAGCCCTGTATCAACATCCCTCCTCCTCCTTCAACTCTATTCATTAGAGACTCAACACTTGTTGCAGAACCACAGTCCACTAGCTCCTTCGTTAGGGTCTCTCCAGATGAATTCTTTACCCTACTATAGCCTAATTTCAGGAGCCCCTTCTCCCACCATACCTTCAATCCTTGGGGACCTCATCACTTGGTGTGAACAAGATACCTGAGCTCTTTTCCACAGCCCCTCTCTGTCTTTTCTCCTCTCCTCTTCTCTGTGGCTCACCAACCTGCAAATGCACTCTCTGCTGGCAGACCCACAGTCACAATGCTTTCCTAAGATCCAGAGAAGGCAACAGAAATCAAGGACTGGAATACTCACCCAACAAAGAAAAGACCAGATAGCAGCATCTAAAATCACTTCAATCACCATTAACTCCAGATGTCTGAAGCCAACACAAAAACACAAAAATGAATAGTCAAGATAATATGCCTACAACCAGAACCCAGTAGCCCTGCTATAGTAGGCCCTGAGAATTGCAATATAGCTGAGATATAAGACAAGGACTTCAAAATAATAATTATGAATATGCTAAAGATCATAGAGAGTGTGAATGAATCCCTTAATGAAGACCACAAATCTACAAAGACATAGTAGCATGAAATACTGAAAACAGTTCAAGAGACATAAAAGTAGAATTACTAAAGAAAACCCAAACTGAAATAAACTGGAAGTGAAAAATGTAAAGTAAAAAAACCTCAGATGTTACATAAACTCTTGAGACATGACAGATGTCAGCCCAGACTTCTATATCCAGCAAAACTATAAATCACTGCAGAGAAAGAAATAAAAGCATTTAACACCTATTTAAAGCAATACCTACTTACTAATCCAGCTCTACAGAAGACACTTGAAAAAAAACTTCAGACTAAAGAAGTTGAACACACCCAAGAAAACATAAGAAATAAATAGTCCCAGAGCAGTAAATCAAAAGAGGGGAACTCATACCATAACAACTATATAACAGGAATCAATAAATACTGTTTATTGATAACCCTCAATTTAATTACACAATTACAATGTCTCCCAAATAAAACCCAGACTAACAGATTAGACTAGAAAAGATGATTCATCTTCCCACTGAAATCAAGAAACAGACCTTGCCATCAAAGAGAAACATCACATCAGGGTAAAAAAAACAAAACAAAACAAAACAAAAAACCAAAAAACAAAAAAACGGGTACTCTAAGAGAATGGACCCAAGAAACAAGCAAGTGTGATTATTTTAAAAATCTGACAAAGTGGACTTTAAGCCAAAACTAATCAAAGGGAAAATCCACCAAGAGGATTTTAAAATTCTAAACACTTATATACCAAACTTGGGTACCCAAGTTCCTAAATGGTACTACAGCCAAAATCACACATTGACAGTGGGTGACTTTAAAACCCAAGTGTCATCAATGGACAGGTCAACCAGACAAAAATATTAAACAGAGAAGTGTTGGAGTTAAGTAACATCATAAAATAAATAAGCCTAGCATATATTTACAGAACATTTCACCCAAATACAAAAGAAAATACTGTCTTCTCAGCAGCAGATAAAATTTTCTCCAAAATTGACCACATACACATACTTAGACATAAAGCAAGCCTCAACAGATAGAAGAAAATTGAAAAACAATAACAACAACAACAAACTAACCCTGCATCTTATCTGACTACCATGTATTGAAGCTATATAACAACAACAAAAAATATATAAACATATGGAAACTAAACAAATCAATACTGAATGGAGAATGAGTCAGGACAGAAATTATGAAAATTTAAAACTGTTTAGAATCAAATGAAAATTAAACACAATACACTCAAATCTATGGGACACAATGAATGTCGTTTTAAGAGACAAGTTCATAGTACTAAGTGCCTACATGAAAAAATTGGAGATACCTCATATTTGCAACTTAGTGGCATGTTTAAAAGCTCTAGAACAACAAGCAGAAATAGATAGCATCCAAAAAGAGTAGAAGCAAAAATTAACCAAACTCACAGCTGAAATCAATTAAACAGAAACAAACAAACAAACACAAGGGATCAATGAAATTAAGAGTTGGTCTTCCTGTGGAGGTTCTGTTCTGTCCAGGTCCCTCAATCCTATCCATAAGACTCCCCAAGTTCCGAATAATGTTTGACTGTGGGTCTCTGTGTCTCTTTCCATTGGCTGTTGGGTGGAGTCTCTCAGAAGACAGTTATGCTAGGTTCCTATCTGCAAACATAACAGAGTATCATTAATGTCAGGGATTAGTTCTTGTCCATGAGATGGGTCCCAATTTGTGGCAGTCATAGGTTGGCCATTCCTTCCATCTCTGATCTACCTTATACATCTTGCAGGCAGAGCACATTTTGGTTTGGTTTGGGAGGTTTGCTGTCCTTATCCCTCCACTTGGAAGACTAAGAGAGTCACCTAACCTGGACCTTTGGGGACCCCTTGAGACTGAACCAAAGAGTGAGCATGGGCTGGATCTGGGCCCCCTGCATATATGTAACAGATACACAGCTTGATCTTCATGTGGATCCCCCAACAACTGGAGCAGGTGCTGTCCCTGAATCTGTTACCTGCTTGCCTGTGGATCCTGTTCCCCTAACGGGGCCACCTTGTCTGGCTTCAGTGGGAGAGGCTGTTCCAAGTACTATAGTGACTTGATGTGCCAAGGAAGGAGTAGTGTAGTGTGTTACGGGATAAGAAGGGAGGAATGGGGAAGGATCTGCCTGAGGGGATACTGGGAGGATGGGGACTGGTATTGGGATGCAAAGTTAATTAATTAATTAATTAATTATAAAAAGAGTTGGTTATTTGAGGAAATCAGTAAGACTGATAAACCCTTATCTAAATTAACTAAAAGATATAGAGAGAAGATCCACATTAATAAAATTAGAGATTAAAAAGTGAGACATCACAACAGACTCCAAGGAAACCACGAGAATTTTAAATATGCATTTCAAAAATCTGCTCTCCACCAAACTGGAAAACCTAAAAAAAATGGATGGATTTCTTGATATATACAACTTACCAAACTTAAATAAAGATCAGATAAGCAATATAAAAGGACCCGTAAACCTAGTGAAATAGAAGTAGTAATTAAAGCACCCTTTTAAAAAGCCCAGGACCAGATCGATTCAATTGGGAAATCTACCAGATATTAATGAAGAATTATGCCAATACTGCTTTACTTAGTCTACAAAAGAGAAACTGAAGGACCATTACCTAATCCTTTTGTGAGACCACAATTACCCTGATACCTAAATCATAAAGACCCAACCAAAAAAAAAAAAACCAAAAAGATAAAAAGATATTTACAGACCAATATCCCCTATGAACATACATATAAAAATTTTCAAACACTAGTGCCTAACTAGTGTTCATACTGACTGATTAATGTTCATGACATTGGAAGGTGCTCTGCATTCTACTAGAGGAAAAAGGTAACTACCAACTCAGCTACAAACCGTGTAACAATGGTGACCCTCTTGCATAATACACTGATGCAATAGTGGCACAAACATTGTTGAGGTGACCAACCACTCTCTAGACTTAAGGCACATTCTACTAGATCAGTAGTTCTCAACCTTCCTAATACAGCCCTTTAATACAGTTACTCATGTTGTGGTGACCCCAACCATAAAATTATTTTTGTTGTTACTTCATAACTGTGAGTTTTGTTACTGATATGAATAGTAGTGTAAATAGCTGTGTTTTCCAATGGGTGTCTTAGGCAACCCCCATGAAAGAGTCATTTAACCTCCAAAGCGGTCACAACACAAAGGTTGAGAACTGTTGTGCTTAGAGGGAACCCATGTCTGACACTGTTCCAGTGTCCAAAAACCTGAGACTAGATAGGCCATGAGCCTAGGGAGAAAGCAAATGCCATTGTTATGCTAAAGGAAAAGCAACATAATGACTCCTTGCAACATTCTTCTGGATCCATAGGTCAGTACCTCGCTCAACCATGATTAGAGAAGCTTCTTCTTTGAAGCAGAGAGAACTGATACTGAGACTACAACTGAACAATGTGCAGAGAGTGAGAGACTGTGGAACATTCAGTCCTAAATGAGATGTCTGCACCAAACCCTTCACCTTAGCACAAAAGAGGAGGCATGAAGATTTGAAGAGCCAAAGGAGATGGGATGACACTAAAGAAACAATATCTTTCAGACATCACAGGACTGATGCACATGTGAACTCACAGGGACTCCAGCACTGTGAACAGGCTTATTAAGTCAGAGAGGGTCCCAGTGCTGAGAGTGGGAAGTGAATGGGCGCTCCCATCTCCATGCAAGATACTATCTACAGTTGACATCTATTTGTAAAGACAAAATAAGCTTTCTCCAATGGAGTCTCACTGGGTGTATTAACCAAACTGAGGAGGTCCCATGCTCAAGAGTAGTTGGTCAACACTAAACAAACTCAGAGGTGTTTTCATAGACTTTTTGCCTTATCTTGCTTTATTTGGGCATTTGTTTTTATTTTTATTTTTTGGTATTACTGTTGTTCTGCTTGTATATTAAGGCTTTTGGTGTTGTCTATTTAAGGGTTTTGATTTTGGGGTCTTCTGTTTATTTGATTGTTTTTAGAGGAGGTCAATGTATGGTTTTTGGTTTTTTTTTTTAATCTGTACTCTTAGGTTTTTCTTTTGCTTTGGTATTGTTTTTGTTTGTTTGTTTGTCTGTTTTCTAAAGACAGAAAGAAAAAAATCACAGAATTGGATAGTTGGGGAAGTTAGAGGATCTGAGAGGAGTTAGGGGAGAAGTAAGTATGATCCAAGTATATTATAGAAAGACAAATTTTCTATTAAAAAAAGGAGTAGCCATTATATATTATTCCCGATATGTACCTGTTTTATGATT
Organism: Mus caroli; assembly: GCF_978045245.1. Classification (NCBI taxonomy): domain Eukaryota; kingdom Metazoa; phylum Chordata; class Mammalia; order Rodentia; family Muridae; genus Mus; species Mus caroli. Next base: position 76,520,924 of record NW_028227269.1, read on the forward strand.
TCATAAGATTGATTTGTATGGCTGTGACATGACACATTAAAATGACTGAACCAAAAGCACGTTTGAATTGAGACAGTTAAGTCAAAAGGTCCTATTGTTTCATACATAAAACCCTCCACTGCTTCTGGCCTTCTAACATCTGGAAAGTCCCTTAAAAGACGTATAGAAACTTTTTTTTTTTTACCTTTATTGGAAGAGATCTTTGGCTATGGAATGAAAAACATTTCATAAAAGGTTGTTAACACGCCCCTCAACAGTAAGAGTTAATAAACATTTGTGTGTGTGGATGTGTTTAACAGCCATAAAATAAAATACCATAATGCAACAGAAAGCTATTAGAATGGATACTCATAAACCAGTTAATGCCTGTCAGCAAGAAGAAAACTAGTATCTTCTCCCTCGATTGATACTTATGGTTGCAACTTAATGATGTTTTTACTTAACTGATGGCAGCTGTCTCCGTGAAAAACTATGAGCGCAGTAGATCTTTATTGAAACTGGCAAAGTAATAAATAACGCTTGTGACTTCTCCTTTGTTCACAAGGTTAATTGTTATTTAATAACAATTGTGATGCGCTAAGAGCTTCCAAGAAATTATATATGCAAACCATTAGACTAAAAGAGAAGTCTCAACAATGTACTAATTTATAAGTTGTTGATAGACCAAAGGCACAGAGGTGGTACAGAACCGGATAATATGATGATTACCCAGGCTTCTGTGTTGTTCTCTTATTTTTCATTTACATTGGCATATACTCATTTAGCAAAATAGCAAGCTATTAATCCAAGAGATACAAAGATTTATAAGATACTACTTTGACCTTGGAAAATGCTTCATGTTGTTAAGGACACTAAATACACATAAGTGGATTAGTGAATGAGTTCAATTTAGAAGATATGAAGACAAACTGTTCCAGCCTGGTTGTAAAATCTTTCATAGATAATGCCGGACAGGGTTTGCTAAAATGTAATTTTCTCAAGGCTATCCAATTTGATTAAAGAACTGTTTCTTTCCTAGTTCCTGACAAACACATCCTAATTTACCTAAACTGTAGTCATTTATTTAGATACTACTTCCTTGAGAATGGGATGGAGCCTGAAGGATATTAATTTCTTCCTCTCTGCCCTACCAAGGAGGAGAGTAGAGGCCAGCTGAAAGGGCTTCCTCAAGTCAAGTGGCCACAGCAAACGCTGCACCAGGGCTTAGGTGACCCAGTTTCTTGCTTCTTTAAGGCATTAAAGATGATGGTGTCAATATCGTCCTTCATACTTTGCCCAGTTTGAACACAGTACTTAAATCTCAAGACACAAATTGCAAGCAAAAAATAAACAAAAAGGAGAAAGAATGATGTTGATAATAGTGGCAGGGGTGATGTAAAATGAAGAGTAGACGAGAAGAAAGGAAAAAGATAGAGAAGAAAGCAGATGCACTTAGTGACATGAACTGGAAGGGCTTTGAAAGCATCTACTGTAGGCTTTGCAGCATTTCCAGTACTAAAATTATTCTAGTTTACAGTTAAGGGAAAGGGCCATTAAATACCTGAGGTCACAATGTGAAATCCAACACCATATGCAGTAGAGGCTATATAACCTCTGAGAAAACATGTCCACCCTACAATGCTGAGATAACTGGACAGAGGCCGGGAGGCATGCTAACTGCTGCTGGTTGACAAAGCCCTGAAAAAGGCTCAGATTGTTACAGTAGCTCCTAAATGGCATTTCTAATGTTCCTGCTCTCTGTGATGCATTCAGTTACCAAGACAATCATCTCAAATAAGAATTCCAGTGAAGCTTAGAGCAAATTAATTAGCCATGCTGCAGACACATTAAAACTCTGCAAGCAGTTACCATAGCAGGTAACCTTGCATGTTTTACAAAGTGTGGCGTTTTCATTTCAGCTCATGTTTAATAATGAATAATTTTCCCTGCCCCCTGCTAAACACTGAATGATGAGAAACCCTATGCTAATTCAGGGGTGTTGAATTAATCCCTTAGTAGAATATTCACATTTTCCCCAAGGCAACCTTCCCCTTATTCAGGTTATATCTATGTTCCTACCCTTATCCTCTCCCAACAAGTTCCAGCAAATGTCTGGGAAGGAGATAGGCCTTTATGCTTGGCAATGGGGAGAGCAGTGGGACTTCCTAGTGTGTAAATGGGAGGAGGAGTGCACAGAGGCCACCAGGGACCCGCAGGTAGCCTCCCTGCCCACTCTGAGCCACCTTGCAATGAAGCCTCATCATGATTCTCATGCCCAGAAAGTGAATCCAGCATTCCCTATTTCTCCCAAGCCCTCTGTCCTGCTCTAGTTCTCTTCAGAAAAGATACATATGCCCTTCCCTTTAAACTCTGTTCTCTTCCATGAATGCAAGAGGCTTTATGGCAAGGGCATTGTTTTGCTCACCACTGTCTCCCTAGCACCTAAACCAGTGCCATAAAAGGTGTTGCTGAATAGTAAGCAAGCATCAAATGTATTTGTCAATGATGTCTGTTTTACTTGGCTATTCCTAAGAAAATAGAGAAAAGAATAAAATCATATTGTATAGCAATACTCCACTCAGTTTCCCACCTGCTCTCTGATGTTATTCCTTTTCTCTTATCTCTCAGCTTTTGCAATAGCCCTGTAGCTGACTCAACAATCTAGAAGGTTATGCCCCATCACCAAAATAAAGTCCAGAATTGCTGCATCCTCTCCCACATCCATCTCAAAAAATCATTTCAGGCAAAAGACTCAAATATGAACAGTGACCTGACTAAGTAAATCATTAAATATTCATAAAATGAATGTTGTATAGCCATTACAAAGAATTAGGCTAATGTAGATTAATAATAGATAGATAGATGGTGGGTTGATATGGAGATAGACATGATGGGTGGGTGGTTGACATAATGTTTAATCTCAGTAGATCACTGTACATATATATGAGAAATTATTGACTTTAGCTGCCTTTAATGAACAGAATCTGAAAAAATGTATTAATAATAGGAAGGCACTGAACAGGGAGTGGGAAATGCATACCAAATATGTTCCCATGTCTGTGGAGGACAGAGGCTGATACTGAGAATCTACTTCAATCACTCTTTGCATTAATTTTTGAGGCATTGTCTAGCTAAATCTGGAGCTCACTGGTCCTTGGGGATCCATGCCTAGTTTTGTATGGTTCTGGGGATTGATCTCAGGTCTTCATGTTTGTGCAGCAAGCACTTTATCAAGTGAGCTATTCCCTAACCTGAGAGAATACATTTTTAGATACATGTTTAGAATGAGAAGCTGCAACGTAGAAAAGGTTGGCCTATTTCAATTTCTAATTCAAAAATTAACTAAGTATCATTATCTACTACAAGAAAGCATGTGGGTGGGCAGGCAGAAAGCCATTAATAAATTTCAGCATGACCCCTAAAAGAATTTACCCAACCAAATGAGGATTTTATGCCTTAAGATGTCTATTATAACAGGAAACTTATTTTTAAAGAACTGAATCTTCATCCTTCTGTTCTCTGTGAGAGTTAAGTTCTCAACCCATGTAATGGCACCCGCTGGATCCCAAAGCCAAAGAAACCCAGTGAACTGAAAACCAACCTAAAATGCATTTGTTCTGGAGAAGCTAAGTTAGATGTAATTTTTGGATTGGTCTCCCAAGAACTTGTAGCTCTCCAGCCATTCTTTTCATAGAAGATAACTTTTAAACCAAAATAAATTAGCCCCTATGATAATAATACAAACCAATGAACATCTGTAAACATGTTGTCTTTATTAAGAACTCTATATTCACATTAATGTGGTTGACTGGAATGTATTTCCCAGTACATTATTTACTATCTGCTGTACCTGTTGCCTGTATCCACCAGTTGCTAATGTGCACTACACAGATGTGCAAAAGCAGAAGAGATAACCAAGGGAAGATTTTCTGGTTGCGTGTTGAGCCTCTCAAATAGTCCTGCCTGTCCCCTTGAAGATGCTGTGAATTACAGGATAATGGTATAAGCTCTTTGCCATGGAGGCCTCCTAGTAGCTAATGAGTACCTTCAGGGGTTGACTAAGCCACGCCATTGAATCATGATGGACAGATGAGTTTTGAAATATCCATAAAATGTTCAGTCAGGGCCATCTTCACCAACCACACAGTCTATCAGGCTCCTAACTACAACTATGTCAAAATCTCCTTCTCTCCTCCTTGATTGAGTTACTCAAAAGACTGAAGGAGAAAGCTGGGGAATTTCATTCTTAAAAGAAAGGGGCCTTTCTTTTACAGTGGCCCAGCTTTACCTCAGGCCATCACGGAGATCATGGAGAAAGAAAACACCCATGAAGAACAGAACTGGTATTTATGTCTCTAAGCCATCAAGAAAAGGGATTGACTAATGACTGCCCAGTGAGGCCCATCCTGTCAGATTCTAGATAGATGGACACCAACGTCACAAATGCAGGTGGGTTGGTTACTGCAGACAAGTTTAGGCTATAAATGCATAACTTTCTATCTTGCATTGTCCTAGAACTCAAAAAAGAAATGGCTAATGTGATCAGCCCATCTCTGGATCACTAACATTTGCAAAATATAAATTAATTTTAATGTAGATGCTAATTAGTTAATAAAAGAGGTGTCTTTAAGACCTGCAGGACCTCATCTTACAGCCTTAGAGCTCTGCTCCTCTGACAAGAGGTCCTGGTTAATTGCCTGTGATACACTAAAGATAGAAACCACTTTAAACTCACAGCAGCCATTTTGACCTAGATGTGAACCTATGTATTTTAGATCTCCCATTAAGAATTAACTTTCATGAGAAGAGGAACAGAGCTCTATCCCACGTGTTTGAGGGGGTTAGAAAGAACGTGTCCCAATAGCACAGAGGAACTGCAAAGAAAAGGCAGAGAGAACCAAAGACAAGTTTAACTGATTTTTCTTGGGAAGCAGGATTCTTAGGCAAGACAGAGATCTCATCACCTCACATGCTGTTGTTCTCTGTCCATGGTAGAAAACATGGTTTCCCCCTGGCATTTCCTGATGCCTCAAACCACATGGTCTATAGAGGAACCTCATCCTATGGCATTTAACAGTTGACCAACCTGGAGTGGTCTAGATCCATTCATATACTAACAGCAAGGCATAATCTTACTTTCTGTGCCACAGGACTTATTCTCAGAGAAGGGGCATTGCCTCCTGCTGGCCACTCCTTATTTTCTAAACCACAGTAATGCATAGTTTATACAATAAATATAGAATTCATTTGCATGATATATTACTGGAAATTTCTTGACAAGTCGACCCCAGCAGCACTAGAAGTAATGTCCTTAAGCAAATTATTAGATTATAGATCCAAAAGCCAGAACCTTGACACTTGAGAAAACCTGAATTTTTCTATAAGTCAAATTGTGTTGAAGCCATGACCTTCGGTATTTCGGGCTATGACTTTATTTGTAAGTAAGTCTTTGAAGATGATAAGATCAAGTTAATATGGCATCACCAGAGTTGTTCCTAATCCAAGGTAATAGAGTCCATATAAAAAGAGGAAATGCAGACAAGGACACAAATACACAAAGGGAACTTATCACATGAACATAAACTGATGAGGGTTTTTTTTTTTTTTTTTTGCAAGCTAGGAAATAATTTTTAAACATGCTAACAAACCACAAGAAACTGTAAGGTAGGCATGCAACGTATCTCCACAGCACTCTGAGGGAATAAACCCCATCAGCACTTTTGTCTTAGATGTCTACCCTCTCTGAGGCATTACTGCTAAACTGCTGCCTAAACCACTCGGTGTGAGGTCCTTTCTGTAGCAGCCTCAAGAAACTACTGCCCTCACACTGAAGTCCTGGGCCAGTATCTACTGACTTAATCTGCAACAGCTTTACCCAACATTTTCAGTAGTGAGTCTTTGGTAAAGTAGCTCCAAGCACATAAGGTCTTGAGTTTCCACCTGGAAATAAGATGTGGATTTCAGTGCTAATTGTATGCACGTGGTTGTATTTACATACACACAGACTAGTGTTGTAGTTAATCCCCAGTTGTGCCTTCCAGACCCATGCTCTCAAAATTAAGACTCAGACTCAAATTACATTTTAACCTACAGTTTGCCTTGTGGCTGTTTACCTGTGTTCAGGTATCATATGTCTACCTCCTCCCTCCTTTCTGGCTCCTCTCAGCCTCCTTCTCTCACAGAATTCTTTCTCCTCCTGATGTCCCACATCTATTTCCTACCTAAGCCATAATCCACAGGATTTCTAGTTGACAGGTGAGGCATTCATAAAATACACAAGAATATCTACAATATAGTTTCCTGACTGTGGTATAGGGGGTGGATTCATTTTTGCTTTGCTGTGGCCAGAATACCTGGAAGAAATAATTTAAATGAGCAAAGATTACTCTTGCCTCCATTTCAGAGGGGTTTCAGTATACCATAGGAGCAGAGGGAGGGCAGAGAATCTTCGTCTATGGTAGCAGGAGCAGGTATCAGAGACTTCACATTTGGTGGTGTACCAAGAAACAGGGCAGGCCCAAACCAAGGTATAGTCTGTATGTGACTTTGAAAGGCCTCTGCCCTGGTTACCTAATTCCAGCTAGGCCCCACCTCCTAAAGATATGCCTCCCAGAGTAGTACAACCAGCATGGAAATGTACTCAAAATGAACTATTGTTGGCAAGGGGAACATCTTAGATTGGACTGTAACAAGGAGGATGAATAAGATATTGTGTGTGTGTGTGTGTGTGTGTGTGTGTCTAATCTCATTGATTTAGAGCAGTCACCTAGAACCTTCTGGCTAGATAGCTACCTCACAGCTCTATGCCTGACCTGTGCACCTTGCTCACCTCATCTAGTAGAAGTTGGATGATAAGTGATTAAGGTGTGGTATCTCTCACACACTGTGTCCCATGGCCTTGAGATTAGCATCCTTACACTTCAGCTTTGTGATGACTCTTTGCCTTGATGACATGGCATCTTGAATGAGCAGGAAAAGAACAGTGACTGAGGAATATGTTATGTATGAACACAAAACATCTGTGAACACCATCTGTGGACACTTACCATCTGTGAACCAAATGACCTCCAAGCTCTTCCAAATATAAATACTTTATAATCTCTTTCTCGACTGATGGGGTGAGGGGGGGTGGCGGGGGCGTGGCGGGGATGGGGTGGGGGTGAGGCATTCCATTGTTACCTTAAGCTCTCTTCCCGCAACCTCTTCTTCCTCTTCCACTTCCTTCTCAACTTTATCCCTCTTCTTCGTCCACCTTCTTCCCATTCCCCTCATCGCCACTCTTACTCCTTCTTCTCCCATCCTCTCTCTTTCCTATACTTCATAGACTTGGTGCTGGCAGAACTCTCTGCTATAGCCTTCACCAGTCAATAGAAATGTATGCTCCTTTCTGAAATGACAGACTGGCTAATCCTAAGACCTTCAAAGTTGGAACCTATGGTTGTTTTCCTTGGGCCTTATGCTATCCTGAAAATTTCCCAGAGTCTAATAGTTCGGAGTGCTTATGAGCTCTGGACATTGTTCTAATGTACAGAAATCCTTCCCAGCACTAGTGATTGACAATAGGCAAAGCTTTTGTCATGGTTTCCCATAAGGTCTTGAATACATTGTAACAAGTAAAGTCCTACATTGATCTAGAAGGGCCTTCTATACATTATCCTGATTGATGTTGTTTATAATGTGATGGTACAGCCAGGACAAGTTCTCCGTTACTCCTAATTTTAATTTAAGAATCAAAATCAGAGAGATTAAATGACTTGATACCCAGAACGAACATATTTCAGGATTGCACCATCTCTCTAATAACTCAACAAATTGTTTAATCTCCTTCATGAAGGTATTACCATATATAAATAGCTCTTTAATAACCATCAAGAGTCACAAAATAGTAGAGTTAGACAGCTCGGCTGAGATTGCACTGATTAAAGACCATATTTAATGGTGTCTTAAACTATGTCCAAACAGCCTTTTCCCCAAAGTATCAGAATGGTGTATATCTAAAGTGCTCTATTTAAAAGAAACAGTTTGTTATAATTTATGCCTAGCTCATGGGCTCTCCTCGCCTCATCAGATAGGAATCGGAAAAATTAAAGAAATAAGTAAATTCATTTTACACATGGTAAAATGGCTTGGATAAGGACCTACATGTTTTACGCCACACTTACCCACAAGGAAATTTGGTGTCACTGCCTTCCTTTCTAGTTGAAATGTCTGTGAGCATGTCCTGTTGTCAAACTCACCTGAGAGGCAATCATTCTTTAACTCTTTCTAGGAAATAAAGAGGCCATGTGTGCAACATATTATTATTGACACTTCTTTTCGTTCCTTGGCACTGGACTTTTCTGCTGCTTTGTCAAGTAGAAACAATGGGTTTTAATCTTCCTCTGGACCAATTTGAACTGTACTGACAGTTCAAAGTAGTAAAGGCTTGTCATAGGAGAGCGTTCAGCTTAGGATAAGAGATGCACATCCCCACTGCCTCCTGCTTGTGGTGAGGTATCCAGTTGAGTTCTGAGTGGGCAAACAATGAAAGCTCACCTCCGGAGGTGCAGCTGTGTGCAAGTTTGGAACAGTACTGAAGCACACATTTGCTCCCTGGATTGCTGAGAAGATTAAGAAGTGGGCAGACTGCTATCCTTCTTTGCTCCTGACGGGCATTACCTGAATCATTTGCCAAAAGGACAGAGTGAAGATTTCAAATAAGCCTTTCAGGTTGAAGTGGTGCAGAATTCATCAGATTATAGACTGAAAGGCACCAGGGTGATTGCTGCTGGGCAAGCCTCCCACGTCCCCTGAATCACTCTTCCTGAGGCTGTCCACCCACTCTACTGCAAAGTACAGCTATTTATCAAGTGCTGTGGTACACGGGTGAGACTCAAATACTCCAAACTTTTAGGTCCATGTTGTCAGGTTTGTCTTCACATCCATCATTTTGAACAGCCTCTGCTCCTTAAAATGTATGATTGCTTGTATGATTCCATATTCCCATCCAACAGATACCTCCAACATCTCACTCAAACCTCCTCCTCTACCTAATGCCTAAACATTAGGATTCCTGAAAGAGCTCTCCTGCAACACACACACACACACACACACACACACACACACACATTCACTCACACACACACTATTTAGACTTTCTCTTTAAGCTACCTCATTCATCTCCATCACTTTAAATATTATCTCTATACTTGATAATACCAGGCCTTCCCTGCAGAGACTTATTTTCTGAGTTTTCAACTAATATATTCCACCTCTTTCCTGCTGTCTCACCTTAGGTATGAAGACAATACAAGCCAAATTGAATTCTTCATCTGATTTCCTGCCTAGATTTTCTTCAAGAAGAACAGACATGTGTTCCAGAAAAACACTCTGAAAATGATTGAGTAGATAAACCTGACCAAGTATTTCATTGAGAACAACTCAAAAAGCTTCGAATGTAGCTCAAAATCTGTATGACAGCACCAAAGAATGGCAGGGAATCATTATGAGAGGCAAAAATCCCAAAAGAGAAGGAAATGAATAGCAAGCCTGGAGTCTGGCATCACTTTCTCCCTAGGGAAATTCCCATTTCACATAGAAATGGATGAGAGGCAGAAAACCAGAGCAGACTTTATAGTGAACTTTCAGGGCAACTTAAGTAAGAGTTTGGGGTCTGCCAAGGAAAGGGACCACCCATAAATTCCTAAATTTTGTGTCTTTGAGCCTCATATTAGGGTTCTTTAAAGGAAAATAACCAATAGGACACACACAACTTACATACAGACACACACACTCACAGCAGACATGTACCAACACACATACATATATACACACACATACACAGACACAACACATGCACACACACACATATACACACTGAAGGATAATTTTTAAGAAAATAACTGACAAATCCAGAATCTTTAGAGAAAACCACCAAGATAAAAATCTAGGGGAAAATTGATATTTAATCTTAAATCTAAAGGTGATCTGGAGATTTTTTATGATCCAATGTATTCTAAACTCACCATAAGTAATGAACAGAGAGGGAAAATAGGAAAGCCACATGTGTAGCACATTGCTTACACCTTTTCTCAATTCCTGACCTAGAGGCATCTTCTTTACTTACAGTTTATTGGCTTAAAGGTTAATCTCACTGGAAGAGAAACAGGCAGACATATAGCAACATTTACACCAGTGTTGGGATAATATGATATTTAGGCACAGTGACCCAGCTAAATGGAAAGATGAAATCAACTATCACAGGCCCTGAGGTGCTACATCCTCAAAGAAAGGTGAAGAGAAAGAAGGCATCCATCCACATACAGAGATGGAAGCTCAAATCTTCCCAATTCCTGACTAACATAGGGTGATTGGGAATTAGTGTCTGCTCGTGTTTTCCAGAAGCAAATATGTTCTTTCCATAAGGAAGATAAAAGTATTTGAGGCCATAGGTCTTCTTACAACTTTTCATATGTAGTATCTAAAACACACTCGACCATAACCAGGCTTTTAAAATGTAGAAAATAATGATCAAAATCTAAGGGAAATAGCACACAATACAAATAGACATATGTAGGATCTGAATAACTGAGTTATATTAAATATGGTCAAGGGAATAAAGTTAAAACTTAAAAATTTTGGTATAATCTAAAATGCTTACAACAAATCAGATAAGGTAGAGATGAAAATATAGTATCTAAAATTAATGTCTCAGTGAAGCACTTTAATTACAAACTAAAAATGAAAGAAGAGAAAATTGTTGAATTAAAACTAAATCTCTAGGATACTGTTGCAGCCAAAGGCATAGAAATAAAAAGAATAAAAATTCAGAAGAGTATGAGAGATAAACAAAGCCTGGTGAAAAAAAACCCTGTTACATATGAAAGTCACTGTTTCAAAAACATACGGCTTTAGAAAGGTGAGAGGCAGTATTTGAAGAGATATTGACCAAACATCTTAAAAACTGATTTAATGAGTCCTATGAACTTTAAATGCAATAGAAGAAAGAGAAATATAATAGGTAGATCATTGTAAAACTATTGAAAAGCAAGAGGGAATATTTATAATGGTTGGGAGAGAATTTATTACTTTCACAGGAACAATTAAGATACACAGCTTACAAGTCAAAGAAGCCAAACACAGTGGAGTTATTTATTAAGAGTATTGAGAGAAAATAATTACCCAACTTAGCATATAATATATACTCAGGGATATTATCCTTTAAAGCTAAAGGAAAATAAATGTTTTCATATGAATACAATTTATCCAGAAATACTAAGAAAAAGTACTAAAAAGTATTTGGGAAGGGTGAAGATGAATGGTATGTGTGAATGTGTGCACATGTGTGCAGAAGATATACCTGTGCATTCACATGCAGTCTAAAGGAGACATCTGGTGTCTTCCTCTGCAGCCCTCTACCTTGAGATAACGTGAAGTTCACTGCTTGGATTATGCTGGTGCCTCATCAAGCTCCCTGGATCTATCTCTGCCTCCTTCCCACTCCAATGCTGGGCCTACAGGCATGTCTGACCACCCAGTGCTTTGTGACAGGGACACTGGGGATTCAAATATTGATCTTCATTCTTACCTGGTCAGCACTGTCATCTACTGAGCCATCTCCTCAGCTCACGAAGAGTATTTTTAAACAGAAAGAAAATGATCCCATATGAAAACCTAAGGATAAAAATAGGAATGTGCAATGAAAGGTTATATGTAGATAAATATAAAATATTCTAAAAGTATAAAGCCACAGCAGTAATGTCTTCTGTGGTTTAAAACAGAGAATCATGGTGTATGATAGAGGAGCATATCTGCCTGTAGACACTAGTTGAAATAGGGTCACAGCATCCTCCTAAGGCAGTGCTACTAAAAGCGCCACTCCACAGCAAAATAAGAAGCTTGCTCCAAAATTTAATTCCATACACTACTCCTTTAATTTGGAAAGTTATCATTTGGGCTAAGGGTGCAGTTCAATTGCAGAATATATGCTTAGCATATATGAAGTCTTGAGTTCGACACATGCACACATGGCAGTGTCATTTGCAAAAATGTCAGCTGAGATAAAGAGTATTCAAAACACAGCAATGTAGTTGATTTTAATTCTGTTTCAAGCTTCTGAGATCATTAACTCTAAACAGTACATAGAACATCTGCATGTCCACAAATCATGCTTTGAGGGATGCTATTCTAAGATTTGCTTTACTTAGTATGAGGGGAAAATACTAATACACATTAGATTTTGATACTTTGGCATACATAATCTAATCCTTAGGGTAAATAATAAAAGAACAGGAAGATAATGTTTAACTATGGATCATATAAAATAATCCAAAGGCAAAGAAAGAAGCAATTTTGAAAAAGAACAAAGACCACATGAGACAAATAGAAAATAGTAATTTCCTTTTATGGAAATAGCATAATGATTTTGGTTAAAAATAGATTTTTAAAATTATATACTTATAAGTACACACACACACATACTGATTAAAGAGATATATCCAAATATAATGCATTAAGATTGAAGGTGAGACTATAGAAGAAGATAGTATGAAAATATTAACCAAAAAAGCTATATTAACTATATGACTTATCAAATAAATAAGACTTTAGTGAAAAAAATCTTGAGGAAGAACCTAACAAAACTATCAATAGCAGATACTGTGCTCAATTTAGAACTATGACAAGTTTGTTTGTATCTCTTATAATTGCTTCTATGTACATAAAGCAAGAGAAACAGAATTGAGAGCTGGGCACGGTAGCACCCCTGTAATGCCAGCACTCAGGAGGCAGAGACAGAGGAATCACCACAGTTTTGAGGCCTGGCTGGTCTATATAGCAACTTTCAGACCATGTAAGCCTACATAATAAGATTTTGTGAACAAGCACGCTAAAATATTCAAATCCATAAGTATAATAGAAAATTCAACATACCTGTCTCCTAGTTAGAACAGATAGTCACAAAAGTTAGGAATGGTAATTCATTCCTGCCTTAGTCAGGGTTTCTATTCCTACACAAAACATCATGACCAAGAAGCAAGTTGGGGCAGAAAGGGTTTATTTAGCTTACTCTTCCACACTGCTGCTCATCACCAAAGGAAGTCAGGGCTGGCACTAAAGCAGGTCAGGAAGCAGGAGCTGATGCAGAGGCCGTGGAGGGATGTTACTTATTGGCTTGCTTCCCCTGCCTTGCTCAGCTTGCTTTCTTAGAGAACTCAAGACTACCATCCCAGGGATGGCCCCACCCACAATGAGCCCTCCCCACTTGATCACTAATTGAGAAAATGCTCCACAGCTGGATCTCATGGATGCACTTCCCCAACTGAAGCTCCTTTCTCTGTGATAACTCCAGCCTGTGTCAAGTTGACACACAAAATCAGCCAGTACAATTCCTTCAATCCCAGCACTTAAAAAAGTCATTACAGGCAAAGATGTAGCAATTAACAGATGTTCCATGACTGAATACACACATGCACACATATACATATGTGTGCATATGTGTATGTATTCATACACACAAAGTTATGAATGTATAAATATTATATATTAAGTGTAATTGTTTTATATATAAATATTTATACATATAAACATTACACTTAATGACTGCAGAATATATGTATTCTTTTAAGAAGACATAAACATTTACAATATCTGCAATATTTGGAGCTATGAAAGAATTATCAATATATTTTTGAAAGATTAAAATCATAACAGAGTAGTTTCTTTAGTCCCAGTTGTAGATAAATTAAAGTTAGATAAACTAAAAAAAATTAGATCATTATGTTTTAATATTATGAATTAAATATATAAATATTAATAAGCCAAAGAAGATATGTATGTGTGTATGCATATCATATACATGCATATCTTATACAAATATCTTATACACACACATATATATCTTCTTTGGCTTATTTATATCTATATACTTAATATATTTACATATTTATATATCATTCATATATTATATGTGTATATATTGTATATTTAATATATATTTAATTTATATGTAAACATATATCTTGGTACATAGATATTCCAATTTGAGAGTTCTTGGTAGATTTTTTCCTTTGATAAGTATAAAGTATCCTTCCTTACCCTTTTTGATAACTTTTCATTGAAAGTTGATTTTATTCAATATTAGAATAGCTACTCTAGCTTGTTTCTTGGGACCATTTGCTTGGAAAATGGTTTTCCAGCCCTTTACTCTGAGATAGTGTCTGTCGTTTGACACTGAGGTGTATTTCCTCTATGCCACAAACTGGGTCCTGTTTACACATCCAGTCTGTTAGTCTAGGTCTTTTTATTGGGGAATTGAATCCATTGATGTTAAGAGATATTAAGAAATAGTGATTGCTGCTTTCTGTTGTTTTTTATGTTATTTTATGTTTGTGTGGCTATTTTCTTTGGGGTTTGTTGAAAGATTACTTTCTTGCTTTTTCTACGGTGTAGTTTCCCTCCTTGTGTTGGCATTTTCCATCTATTATCCCATGTAGTACTGGATTTGTGGAAAGATATTGAGTAAATTTGTTTTTGTCATGGAATATCTTGGTTTCTCCATCTATGGTAATTGAGAGTTTTGCTTGGTATAGTAGCTTGGGCTGGCATTTGTGTTCTCTTAGGGTCTGCACAACATCTGCCCAGGATCTTCTAGCTTTCATAGTCTCTGGTGAGAAATATGGTGTAATTCTGGTAGGTCTCCCTTTATATGTTACTTGACCTTTTTCCATTATTGCTCTTAATATTCTTTCTTTGTTTTGTGCATTTGGTGTTTGACTATTATGTATTGGGAGGAATTTCTTTTCCAGTCCAATCTATTTGGAGTTCTGTAGGCTTTTTGTATGTTTATAGGCATCTCTTTCTTTGGGTTAGGGAAGTTTTCTTCTATTATTTTGTTGAAAATATTTACTAGCCCTTTAAGTTGGGAATTTTCACTCTCTTTTATACCTATTATCCTTAGTTTTGTTCTTCTCATTGTGTCCTGGATTTCCTGGATGTTTTGGGTTAGGAGCTTCTTGGATTTTTCATTTTCTTTGACTGTTGTGTCAATGTTTTCTATGGTATCTTCTGCCCCTGAGATTCTCTCTTCTATCTCTTGTATTCTATTGATGATGCTTGAATCTATGACTTCTGATCTCTTTCCTAGGTTTTCTATCTCCAAGGTTGTCTCCCTATGTGATTTCTTTATTGTTTTTACTTCCATTTTTAGATCCTGGAAGGTTTTGTTCAATTCCTTCACCTGTTTGGTTGTGTTTTCCTGTAATTCTTTAAGGGATTTTTGTGTTTTCTCTTTAAGGAGTTCTAGCTGTTTACCTGTGTTCTCCTGTATTTCTTTAAGGTAGTTATATATGTCCATCTTAAAGTCCTTTATCATCATCATGAGATGTGATTTTAAATCAGAGTCTTGTTTTTCTGGTGTGTTGGGGTATTCGGGATTTGTTGTGATGGGAGAACTGGTTTCTAATGATTCGAAGTAGCCTTGGTTTCTGTTGCTTATGTTTTTGCCCTTACTTCTTGCCATCTGGTTATCTCAGTTGTTAGCGGGTCTTGTTGTCTCTGGCTGTGGCTTGTCCCTCCTGCAAGCCTGTGTGTCCACACTCCTGAGTGACCAGTTCTCTCTGGGAAGAATTTGGGTATGGAGAGCTGTGGCACAGGTTCAGCTTCAGGGTACAGATGGAAACCAGAAGGATGCTGTTCCTGACTGTTCCTTGGTTCCTGTGTCCTGATGGTTCTGGGTGGTTCCCTCTTTGGCCAGGAATTTAAGCAGAAGTGTTGGTCTTATCTGTGCTCACAGGTGTATCAGCACTCCTGGCAGAACAGCTCTCTCCTGATGGTATTTGGGTATGGAGCACTGTGGCACAGGATCAACTCCCAGTGCAGGTAGAATATCATTTATATATTATATATGTATATGGTATATATTTAATTTATATATAAACATATATCTTGTAAGTGTGTGTGTATATATATACATATATGTGTGTATATATATATATATATTCCACATTCATTTTAAAATATCTAATCCTAGATACACAATAGAAACCAAAAAAAGACCGAAAATCTGAAAATCAGTGGACTAGTCATTTTAAGAAATGTTGTGTCAAATTTTTCTTAGGGAGAAAAGCAAACACATCTACTCACTCCAGATAGGATGCCCAAGACAGACCAAAATATGGTTACTACAAAAGTCTAACTTGTTGAACCAATGAGTTTTATTGGATTTAATTACAGGTATATGCTGATAGGTTATTTACAGGAGCAGAAATGAGTCAAAGACAGCTATATCACTGAAGCCCACCCCTAGCATGGGTAACACAAAAGCTGAGAACCAGGAACACACTGCACAGCCTGCAGGAAGCTCAAGGTTGGAGAATGTCCTTTCCAAGAGGCCCAGTTAGTCTACACCTCTTCTAAGCAGCTCAGCTGGTTTCTGCTTCTTCATGACAGCTGATCTGGTCTCGGAGTCTTCTTTGCAGTTTGGCTTGTCTGAGAGGGAGGGGCCTAGAGAATCTGATCAGTTTCAAGGACTTTCTATTTTAATTTGTTCACCTCCCTGTCTAAAGGACTTCCCAATTGAACAGAACGTTACAATCTCAGTGGAAACTGTTAAACAACAAGTTAAAAAAATAAACAGAACATTGGGCCCAAGTAAATAATAAAAATATGTATTAATTTTTTAAAGTAGGTATTTAATAAAAGGCACCATTGAAGAAATAATTGGTTTATTGGAAAAAACAATGCTGATAAATGCAAGTGTTACTACAGCTCTGAAGGGAAAGGCTTCCCCAGTGAATGTGTTGCAGCTCTGAGGGGGAAGGTATCCTGGCAGCCAAGGAATAACACAAAGTGATATCATACAACAATCCTCACAGAGATTCACTGGGAAAACACAGGAGGGTGCTGCTTCTGCTAGGGCAAGAAGAAGTAAGGAACTGAATAGGAGACAGGCTTATATAGGGTTTCTTGGGGGAGGAGTTTTTTAAGGTAGAAATTTCCATTGTGGAGATTGGTAGGATTTCAAGTCCTGACCTTGGAGCAAACCCAGCGATTAGTGGGATTTTGAGCTCAGGGATTGCTGTGATTTCAAGCTCAGGGACTGGTGGGTTTTCAAGCTTAGGGACTTGTGGGTATTTAGGCTCAGGAATTGGTGGGTTTGATAGGTTTTCAAACCTGGGGTGGGCTCAGAGCTTTTACCCTATGATAAAGTCCTTCAAGAAAAAGTACAAAATATGCTAGGAATGAAAAAGATGATCACTGGACATCTCAAAAGCACTGGAAGAGAACGTACTACAAAAACTAGATACATAAAGCATATCTATACATGAACAAAACTAAAATTAAATTTAAAAGTAATTCACTGTTTAGAACCTTCCCTTAAAACACATTTCAGCTCCAGACAGCTCTTCTATGAAACCTATAAAAGTTTCCAAGAAGAAATAAGGTCGTAGTTATCCTATTTCATTTCCTCTCTCCTAAAAGAATGTACAGCAAATATTCAATAATTATTGTTGAAATGGAGTGAATAACTGAATGAATACTTTATATTTACCTCTGGTTCTAACAGCAGATACAGATTTTTCTTTTTTTTTTTCTTTATTTAAAGATGTTTTAATAGACTTTGTAAACATTCTACATATCCTAAAAAGCTACTTAAAAAAATAATTTCATCAAGATCTCTGGTTACAAGACCTGAAACAAAGAGTTAATTTTTTTTAATTTATTTTTTATTAGGTATTTTCCTCATTTACATTTTCAATGCTATCCCAAAAGTCCCCCATACCCCCCCCCAATCCCCTACCCACCCACTCCCCCTTTTTGGCCCTGAGGTTCTGGGCCCTGAGGTACTGGGGCATATAAAGTTTGCAAGTC
Source organism: Mus caroli (assembly GCF_978045245.1). NCBI lineage: Eukaryota > Metazoa > Chordata > Mammalia > Rodentia > Muridae > Mus > Mus caroli. The sequence goes on from NW_028227269.1 coordinate 76,538,750, forward strand.
CAATGGGCCTCTCTTTGCAGTGATGGCCGACTAGGCCATCTTTTGATACATATGCAGCTAGAGACAAGAGCTCCGGGGTACTGGTTAGTTCATATTGTTGTTCCACCTATAGGGTTGCAGTTCCCTTTAGCTCCTTGGGTAATTTCTCTAGCTCCTCCATTGGGGGCCGTGTGATCCATCCAATAGCTGACTGTGATCATCCACTTCTGTGTTTGCTAGGCCCCGGCATAGTCTCACAAGAGACAGCTATATCTGGGTCCCAGATTTTCTAGTAGATTCCTTCTAACAGTCTTTTTGTTGTTGTTTTTTTTTTTTTTTTTTTTTTTTAAGAACAGAGTCTCATGTAGCCCAAACTGGTCTGTCCTAAAACTCCTGATCCTCTCTAGTTATCTTCCAAATCAAGTACTGGGATTATAGACATGGGCCATCATGCCCAGCATGTCTTCAGACATTTAACCACCACTGCTAGTAATTGGCACCATAAATTGTTGCATTCATATAACTTTGAGCTTCCAAAAATTTGGCAACCTAGTAAATGCATGCTGTCTCCCTTATATCTTTGCAATTAATTGTAACTCCTAAAAACCCTTATCTACTGACACTAGTGTTTGCTACACATGGAGCTTATGGGACGTTATTGCACACAGGCATAAAGGCAATCAAAGGCAATTTATCAAGAGTTAAAAGCTTTAATTCAGTTAGAAATACTGTTTTCTTGCTGAGCAGACTTCAAAGTCAAGCAAAAAACTCCATTTTCGCGGTAAGCAAATAAGGTTTCTAAAATAAAAATGTGCAGTCAGTGATATTTATTTACAAGTGCCCTGTGACCACCTTTTATTAAATGCTAAGAAATGATGATTTCAAAGCTACTTGCACAACCAGGGCAATTGCTCCGTTAGAAGATTAGCTTCATGCAATGACCCTAACAATGCAGCCTTTATTACTCTTGCACCTAATCTTCAACTCCAGAGTGAATCAAAATTAATTTGGCTATGCCTTTACATCTTGTTTTCTCTATCTGAAAAACTTATCTACTAATCCTATGTGAAAATAGAATCTATAGGGACCTCATATTTTTAATATATGTCAATAATCACTTTATCTCCCTCATCAGCCAAGACAAAGACAAAATAAAGTGTCCTCTTTTTTAATTGGTTAAAAGACATGGCCAAATTTTGCACTATACTGGAACCAGGTCAACGCTAGAGTATTAGAGTATTGTTATTTTTAGTATTAAACTAGCATAAAAATAACAAACAAAAGAGTAGTAAAACCCTGTCTTCGGGAGGGATCATTCACTGTCTCCATCCCTACTTGAAAAAAAGGCAAGAGGAGCCCACAGAGGTAACAGATAATGCTTAGAAAGGACACCCAGAGACTCTAGAAGCAGTAAGGAATGAAGAGGGCATCAGGGCCTTGTTCTTTTGTAGTCTTAAGTTCAAACCCCAGCTACATCATATATAATTGTGAGACTCTAGATAAGTTTCCAACCCGTGCTTGTCCTCAGTTTCTTCACCTACCACAGAGGGTAAGTTCCTTCTTTAAAGTTTCCATGAGACAGTATGCAGTATCTATAGAAATCATCTGACCCACAATAGTAACTGGGTAGAAAGTAGATGGTAGCTATTCACTGGAATCTTCCTTAGTAAAAATGAAGAAAAGAGCAATGGAGTTGGCTTGGTGGGTAAAAGTGATTGCCGTACAGGTGTAAGGATCCGAAGTAAAGATTCCTGGCACTCGCAATGATAGCTGGGTACATTACAATCCCAGGGGTTGCTGACCCACAAGCCTCGGGTGAAACTGAGCTTCAGGTTCTGTGAGATACAAACAAACAACAAACAAACAAACAAACAAACAAAGATACCCAAAGTGGATCTTTGGCCTCCATGCACACACACACAGGTGAGCCCACCCTCTCATACACATGTGTGCACACACATGATGAAGAAAAGAGAAAAAGGTACACACACACAAAAAAAAACATATTCTTAAACAATAATGCCCCTCTTGGGGACATTTAATACATCCAGGGAATCTAAAAACCATCAAAAAAGAAATGAGTTCGACAGATGCATGGCTGGTCCCCAGGATTTTATCTCATATTCCCCAAACAGCAGCATCTAATAAACCAAATGTTATCAACTCTGTAACACAATAAAAATAATTTTTGGAACCCTGTGTGAAATGATAGAAAAGAGGAGGGGGAAGGAGGGAAAAAAAAGAAAAAGGAAGAAATAAGAAATTTTATCTGGATGAGTTGTTGCTTCCAGAAGCAACAATATGAAACTATCTTTTTTTTTTTCTATATGACATACAAAAGTAAAGACTATGTCTGCTTTGCCACCTCCTGTATACCCAGAATGTGACATAGTATCTAAACACATAGATATTTAATAAGTAATTGCTGAAAGTGCAAATGAGTGAGTGAATGCATGTTGCATATATCTTTGGAGTCATTAGGTATGCAGTCTATAACCAAGGACTTAGAAACACAAAGGACTTCTAAGCATTTACTCTGAAAACCAACAACGACATTGTTAGATGCGAGTAACCCTGGTCCATTCAGTAGTCACCACTTAACCATCTCTCTGGCACCACGATATGGTTCGTTTTTTCCAAGTACCTTATTTGTGGGCCCTGTGATGTGGCCTCAACCTCAGGTCTCACTCTGCCTGTGCTTTCCATTGCCTTGTAAGGCAGCTTCTGATGCTAGCCATTCAAATTCAAAAAGGCCTCCTTAGAGGCTCTTTACTGCATACAAAAGAAAAATCAAAAGCAGATCTGAGCAACTGGGAATCCATCAATATCGTGTCTGCTCTCATTACTCGGGGGTGCTTAATCTTATTATTCAGTTTCAGGAGAGAACAGAAGGTGCATGGTAAAATTCAATACAAACAATGTACATAGCAGTAGATGGGCCAAGGATAAGTTAGCAGCTGATGGCATGCTGTCTTGGTTACCAATCTCAACAGTTTACATATCAATAAATATGACTACTTCAAACAGCGTAAGAGTATCTTACCTATTTTTTTAATCATCATTTTTAGCCAATGGAAACAGCTCAAATGCCCCAGCAAATATAGAAAGGTTACATTAATTTTGCTGGTTGATTCTCAGGAACTTGTGTTTTCAGGGAAGGGGTATAACTCAGTGTAAAGCACCTGAAAGCCCTGAGTTCAGCACATGGAACCACCAAAAATCCTTTTGAAAAGGATGAAAATTTGCGTTTGGAGCCTTTTTCTTAAAATTTTTTCATAAACACAGATGTGAGGTTAAAAGTTAATCACAGGGGGCTAAAGAGAAGACCCAGTGGTTGGTTAATCCTAGAGGGGGGGCTAAAGAGACGGCCCAATGGTTGGTGAAGAGTGCTTGCTGTTCTTTCAAGGACTGGAGTTCATTTCCAGCACTCACAGCAGGAGCCTCAGAAGCACCTGGAAGTCCAGCTCTAGGGGATCTGACATCCTCTTCTGGCCTCCATGGGCACTGACACACATGTTCACACACCCTCACAGAGACACATACATGCATACATGTCAAGAGATAATAAAATAAAAGCTAATAAAGTTAATTGTCCATATAAGCCTGGGTGAGGAGACCTGACTGCATATTCAGCAAGGACGCTGCTTCTCCATCTCTTCCTGCCTTTCTTCTGAGGCAAGATTTTTCCTTCCTAACCTAATGAGGATTATGAAGAACAATCTCATCTTCTGAGCAGCTACCAGCTATCAAAAATGAAGTGATTTAAGGGTGGTAATTACATTGTGAAGGTTTATACATCATTTGTGCATCATGCAGGAAAAAATATATAGTCTATTACCACCGTTATTAAACCCCAAAGACTCACTGGGCAAGAATATAAAGATCAACCAGTTGTTTGGGTAATTAACTCACTCTTTCCCATTTGGCCTTTATTTGATTCTCTTTGTTATAGGCCACAAGAATGTAGTGGGAAGGGGCTACTGAAAGGTGATGTCAATTATTTGCCAAAAGTAATTATCATTTTGTAATCACATTAATATCTAATTTGCTGCCAGTAGATCGTTAAAGTGCCAATTATACATCTCTGCTTTAATGTATTCATAAAAAACAATCATGCATTTATTGCCTTTATAATTCCTGAGATAATTATACAACAGGCTGGAGGTATATTTCTTCAGTGACTCAGCCAACTTAACAATCACATTGAAGGCTCCTATGGTTAGGAAATTAACGTTCCAGAACCAACTCATTAGGGCTAAAACTAATTGTTCTCTGCTACTTCCTATGAAAGTCCATAGGGCCATTCCATAGAATACAGTTGTAAGAAAGAAAGACTTTGCCACACTGTTGTGAAAACGTTGGAACTTTGGACTGGAAAAGCCATTGAGTGCTCAGAGTTTAATAGGTTGATCTATAGGTGGTTGGAAGAGAAAAATGCTGTTAGAATGCAGACAGTGGCATTGTGGCTTGTGACATGTCAGAGGTAAGCTAAGACTTGCTGGTCAGTTGAGGATGAAGAATCAGCTGTGGTTAATCTTCTGGGAAGTGTCTTGCCGGGGTCAGCACACAAAAGCTGTGGTCTGATGCACACCAAGCCAGCATCTACACCTGGCAACTGAACTTGATAATGCATAAGAGTTTCTCACATGATACTGTGGTTGGGAGCTTAAAGTATACAGGGCTCAGGGGATCATGAAAGAAGCTGAGACATGGCACTATGTAGCAGGATTAGACACCCCCAAGAGACCAGCAGAGGCCATTAGTGAAGGAGCAAACTTAGTTGAAATGGAGACCCAGAATTACTGGAGATGCCAGGACCATAGAACATTTGCCAATGACAATAGTAAGCATCATGGGGCATCTGCCAAAGGCAGTGGTAGGTTTAGCTGGCCCAAACCTGCTGCAAATGACAGAGCTGAGGATATGGGGTCACCTAAAGCCCTTTCAATCCCCAAAGATCATGAGTGTTAGAAACTGAGCTACAGAATTTGATTTACAATGCTGAGTTTTGGATGGCTTTAATTAGATTGTTTCTGTGCCCTAGTTCTTCCTTTTTGGAATAAGAAAGTATTTAACTTGGACTTTTTCCTATAGGAGCCCAAGGTTGAGAAACTGGATATTTTAAAGATACACTGAAATTTTAAAGCATTGGGATTTTAAAAATTGTGGGGGTTTAAAAGTGGTATGGTATTTCCTATTATGAATTAACATTAGACAATAGGAGACAAACAAGAAATGAAAAGGTATGGATTATAATGATATGTTTATGTCAAGTTAGCAAGAGGTAGTAATGCTAGTTAGTGCTTATTGTCAACTTGACACAACCTAGACAGCCTGGAAAGAGGCAGTCTCTTCCTCTATCACAACATTCTCTCCATCAGACTGTCCTGTGAGTATCTGTGGGGCATATTCTTGATGGTTGATTGACAGAGGAAGGTTCATCCCACTGTGGGCTGTGCCACTTTCTGATAGGTGGCCCTGGGCTGTATAAGAAAGTCAACTGAGCATGACCCAAAAGAATGAGCCAATAAACAGGGCTCTTCTATGGTTCCTTTTTCAGTTCCTGCCTGAGCGCTCCTATCTTGAGGCCTTCGACAACGGAGCTGACCTGGGAGCGTCTCAGTTGCTTTTGATCAGGGTGGCCACTCACAGCAACAGAAAACAAATGAGGCTACAAGTCTATTCCATTTTCTCCATTCTCCCCCAGGTGGGAGTCGTGTAGAAAGAAACTCTTTCTCAGGAACAAGAAAGTGATTTCCAGGTTGGTGAATAGATCACATATTCTGTGAAGAGCAACAGCAAGAAGCTACATTTCTAGGCTATCAAAGAGTGATATTTATCTTAGTGCATCTCATCCCCTGGGGACGGAAACAAGGGTTCTCTACAATCTAGAGAACGACACCAGAGGGGTTGAGGGTACAGAATGGACATACATTTGCAGGACATGGTTTTATTGTGAAATTCTGTGAACTCTCAGATCATATATCTCCCTTTAAACATAGATATAGAAATCCTGAGAAGCAGGAGTTATCTAAGAAGTTTTAGTCTAGGTTTTCTGACCTCTCTACTTTAAATGCATATAAAAAAAAGTTTCAATTCAATTGATGTGTCTTTTCCTATTATAAAAGTATGACATTACATGTCTTTTTGTTATCTCACCTCTAAACTTGCCATATTAAAATGGAAACAATTGTATCAGGCTTCATGTATCACGGGAAAAGGCATTCTCCTGTATTGCAGCTGCAATATTTCCTCAGAAGGAATCCTACACAAGTCCCTTCTCCACTGCTGAAACCCTGTGATGCTCTATGATGCTCCCTTCATTGGTCCTTGTGTTGTCCTAGGGTAATATTGACCCATAGGGCAATTCACACTTCATTCTTTTTTATAAATAAAGTTTTATTAGAAGACGACCACGTCGATTTTGTACATTTATTAGCTATGCCTGCTCTTCCCTTGTATTAGAAAGTTGAATAGCTACAACAAAGCCCAAAATACTTAGTGTCTGACCCATTTAAGAAAAAGTTTGCCAGTGACTTTTGCAGACTTTCTGCAGCAGGCGAGCATGGGGAATAGTTTAGTGGCCTGGGGCACTAATTGCTTTGAGTTATGAATAGCCCCTCAGTTCTAATAATACACTTGACAACCTAGCTCCTTCACCTGCATGTACTATGTACTACGTACCCCTCTCCAACGAAGCTCCCTGCAACCTCAGACCCCCTCAGACTCTACCGCATCAGGCAACATGTACACCCCTCTCTGAACACTAACCTAAGTTGCTCTGCCCCTAACAGCAATCAAGTTTACATAGTTCTTATTCAAATATATCCCTAATGTATCTGCTTATGAAGAATAGAAATTCTGATTTGTCTAGAATTGGTTTGGGATGCATGTACAGTAAGGCAAACCATGTCCTTCAGTTGAGATTTTAGGGAGAACCCTCTATTACACCTTATGCCTGTGCATGATTGATCATGCATACGATTAAAGTCAAATGCATGATGGCAAGGGACATGAATGGCAAGGAAAATTAATATATGGCTTAATCATCAATTGAAATAGAGAAGCACCTAAGTCATTCCTTTTATTAGCCAACCCTCTTTCTTTAGACACCGTAAAAAGAGACTCCAGGTTACAATCTGTGGCTCTTGGCTCCTCTCACTCAGATGGCCCACCATCAACCATGACAGTGTGTCCCGCTCTAAGCCACTCCATTATTCCATTTCAAATAAAGTGCCTTTGCTATCTGTGTGAGCCCTTATTTCAACTGCCAAATCACAAGGCCAAGAACCTGAAACACCCACCCACACACTGCCCACACATATTTGACTTTTGTTTCATTTGTTTGCTTATTAATCCAACTTATCAGAAAGTCTTCTTCCCTACAAACAATGGCATTTTATATTATTTTTCTTGTTTCTTTTGCTTTGCTTTGTGGACACGGTGTTTCTTGTGCAGCCAGGCTCACCTGGAACTCACTGTATAAAGCCAGTCTTGTCTCAAACTTGCAGTGATCCTCCTGCCTCAACCTCCTAGGATTATAGGGGTGTATGATACAACTACACGTAGCTAATTCTTACCGTGCTTAATAATATTTTATCTTTTTCTTCTATTTTCATTGTTTGTTCTAAATTATAGTGTCTTGGTAGAGTGTAGCAGTAATCTCAGCAGTGAGGAGACTAAGGTGGGAAGATTATGAATTCAAAGTTGGCCTGGGATATATAACAAGAGAGAGTAAAAATAAAAACAAACAAACAAACTATATCTTTTAGCACTGAAGTTTAACTCATGGCAATATTTCATGCGTCTTCTCCCAGGTAACTTTGAGAAAGATTTCTCCCAGAGAAAATTAAAACTTTTTTTTTGTTCTAGAGCAGTCTTTCTTAATGTGTAGATTGCAGCCATCTGGAAATATGTATTTCCAATGGTCTTAGGAGCTGAAACAGTTATAAAGTAGTAAGGAAATAATTTTATGGTTGAGGGTCACCACAGTGAGAACTATAATAAAGGATTGCAGCATTAAGAAGGTTGAAGACCACTGCCCTATAGCCTGAGATGAAGTCTCTGTGTGTGTGTGTGTGTGTGTCTGTGTCTCTATGTGTGTCTGGGAGCCTATGCATCTATATATCTATGTGTGTGTGCTGGGAACAAACCCATAACCTTGCGCACACTAGGCGAGCACTCTACCCTATGAGTTTGTCTACAACCATGAATCTAAACCCTTAACACCTTTTTCAGTGTTGGCTTTCATTGGCTTCCATTTTACTTCCCTGTGACATTAGAACAGTTGCTGCTCCTTCATGGCTTACTGCTGACTCCTCACTCAAGCGCACGTGGAAGACCTGCTGTGTCCCAAAGACTCACAGTTACTCTCTGGCATGAGCTTTCTTTGTGTTGAAGGGAAGAAGATGGGTGGCATCTAATTTAAAATGTTCAAGTTTCCCAGATAAAAACTCTCTTATTGGAGAAAAGCCTTTTCAAAAACCAAAGCAGTCTGTTTAACTATGTTATGGTATAGCTGGTAACTGGATTGAGGCATATTATCTTTTAACAAAAATGTAACATGTGTGCAAAACTGATGGCAGTTACATGTCATTTTTAGGGAAAAGATGAAAAGTCCCCTCCAAAACTACACTAGTGTAGTTTTATTGGGGCTTAACTTTGTGAATATTAAAAATTGTCACTGGTGTTTAAACAAACACAGATGTGACCTACGTGGGATCATGAGGGTTGGACTGTTCCACAGAATGAAATGAAGAAGACGCTGAAGGCATTCTAAAGAAAGAAATGAGGACTTGGAATGGCTGGAGATGGAAGAACTCTGAGCATAGCTATATTAATCATTCCAGGTTGGCATTAAAAATACCACAGATCGGGTCATTCAGACAGAAATGTGCTTGCTCAGGCTTCTAGAGGCCAGAGAGTGCAAGACTCAGGCCAGCAGGGCTAGCATCCAGGTGGCCCTTCTTTCTGGCATATAGACAACTGTCTTCTCATTTTGTTCTCATCTTCTAAATTGGTTTACTTGTTTACTGGGCATGCGCCCATGTAGAACAAGAATGTCCTCTCTCTTTTCCTCTTTGGATAATTTAGGATTCCACTCTTATGGCCACACTCAATCTTTATTAACTCCTAAGACATCAGCCTATGAATCCAATCCTATTGCAGGTTAAGGCTTTCACTTGAGAATTTGAGGGGGAATGCAGATTAATCCATAACACCAACATGGATGGAGACTTGGGGTTCAGAAGGTTGTCCAGGTAGTGGTACATAAGGAAAGGAAACTGGTTAGAAAGGGCATTCCCTGCAGGGGATGGCCAGTGACTGTCACGTCTGTGGTGCAAATAAGTCTAACTGCTTGCTATGCTGTGTGATCCTGGGCAAGGCTGGCAGTTCTGCAGCAATAAGAATAAAAATTGGTGAGTGATAAGGATAGTGGAAGAAGGTTAGTTATAAAAACAGTCCCCTAATAAAAGGCTCTGTCGAGATCAGGGAAGAATTAAAACAATCCCTATTCACTGATAACATCATCTTACACATAAAAAATCCTAAGGAGTACATAATAAAACTATCAGAATTAATAAGCAAGTTCTACAGTTATAAAATATATGTTCAATATACAAAAGATTATATTTATAGATACTAGCAATAAACAATCCAAAATTGAAATTAGGAAAATATATCATCTCCAAACATCAAAGTGACTAAAATACTTAGGAAGAAATTTAACAGAAATATAGGATGTGTGCAATGAAATTATGTGTGGAGTATAAACCAAAATACATTTATGGGAATTTCAGAACCCAATTAAGAAGTTTCAATATCCAAGCAAGCACAAAGCAGAGGGTGGCTGCACTGGAATAGAAGAAGAATTACTCTCCCTTTTCCTGAATGAGCCTCAAAACCCATGCAATGTCCTGGCTGATGACTTGTGCCCTAAGAGGGAAGAGAGCAGTAGTACGAATCCAGCAGTCCAGAATTTTGGAGAGCTATAAGGAACATGTTTCTCTCTGTTCCCAGTCCAAGCATTCTCAGAATGAGTGTGGATCAGATGCCTTGGGGGCTGCTGAGAAAGAAAGGGGAACAGGACTCTTTTCTGTGGCCATCCTAGCTCAGCGTGACCAGGCAAGCCCATAAGAATCTTTTCCTTCAGGAGACAAGGAGATGGGAACATGTATCTCACAGTCTGGCCTCTCAGAGTGCTGCTCAAAGGACGAGTCTGTCTTGAGTGAGCAAGGACATCTGTGAATGTCTTTCAAGGGCATGCTTTGAGGACAAAGAATGGGGTGACATGCTATACTGGAACCAGAGAATACACAGTGCTACAAGGATACCAGCAAGAGCAAGAGATTACAAGTGTCTCAAAAAGCAGTCAGTTTGATAGGTTTGAGAAATTATTCAGACAGGCACCAAGGAGTTAAACCTCTTCCAGGAGGATTTAGAAGCCTCAATTATCTTCAACCTAACTTATATGTAAGGGTCTCCCCTGTACACATCACTCTGGAGATGTGGCCAAATTTTAAAAAATAAAAATGACTAAGTGTTGTCCAAGCACGTGTAAAGCCCTGGGTGTGATCCCCAGTGTGCCACATGCACATTTGGATCTTTATCCCACCATATTAAAAAAATCAACTCAAACGAGTAGAAAATTTAAATGTAGGAGCAAAACTGTGAAACAAGTACCTGAAAGAAGACATGCGGGAGATGTTCCCGACACTGTCAGATATGACAATAAAAGCCTGAGCAATAAAAGTAAAATCTAGCCAAGTGAGCCTGAACAAACAGAAGCCTCACACAGCAAAAGAACAAGGAGCAAAAACATGCAACCTACAGAATGAGAAGGGATGCTTGCAGACTATACCTCTAGTAAAGGGTTAAGATAAAGAATATACTGGGAACTATGTATGCTCATAAGTTTGTATTTTTAAAAAAAATAGTTTGTATTTTTTAATTGATGAAGTACGAAAAAAGTGTATTTCCAAAGAAGACACATAAGTAGCCAAAGTATACCTGGAAAGATAGAAGATGTAACTACCTACCAAGGAAATAGAAACTAAAAGCTTGATGCGGCATAAACTGTATACTCAGCAAAATGATCATTACCAAAAATTAATGATAAACATTAACAGTTGTTACTTAAAATATGTAGTAATTGGGATTCCTATATGCTACTAGGAGGAAAACTAGAATAGCATTGCCACTACATAATGCAATACATGGGGTTGTTCTTCAAAATATTAAAAATAGCACTAGATGTGATAAAGCACTTCCACTCATGAGTATTTCTCTAAAAGAGCTGAAATCAGCGTCATGAATGGAGATCTGCATTTCTGTGTTTGCTGCACTGTTATTAATAATCACCAAGATCTAGAGGCAGCTTACATTTCTGTCAGTGGAAAAACAGATAAAGAAAATGTGGCAAGGCTAAAGAGAGCACTCACTTGGATATAAGAAGAAATTCTGCCACATGGTATAACGTAGATGAATATTAAAGACATTGTTAAGGTAAAGTCAGCCTGCCACATGAGGCAGCACAGAGCCCACATGATTACACTCCTGTGGAGTCTCTGAACTGGCCACACCCATTGAGGAACAAAGTAGAAAAAAACAGGCTCTAAAAGGACATAAGGAGTGATAATCAGTTGATAATTTTGTCCATACAAGAAAAATATCCTAGCCTCTACTGGGTAGTATTTGTAATAATGTCACATTGTTTACTTAAAGAGAAGTCTTGAAAAGCTATGGCATATTAATGCTTCTTACCACAATAAACAGACACATAATCTTCCTTGTATTTCTAGGAGTTTCGTTCAATGATCCTTGCAAGAATGCTTGGCTGTTCAAGACTCTTTGGTGCATGCAGTATTTACAAACAACCTCTTCCTGTATATTTTATTTCATCTTAGATTGCTATATGGTTGTTATATTGTTTTATGAAGGGAATGAGACAAAAAAGTGTGTGTGTGTGTGTGTGTGTGTGTGTGTGTGTGTGTGTGTGTGTTTGGTGCAGGGAATTAAACACAGGGCTTTATTCATTTTGTCACACATTCTATCACTAAGCTACATCCTCAGCCCACAGATGCATTTTTAATGAAGGGGGAGGTAGGGATGTAACAGTGTCATGGTGCTTGCCCGGTGCATAGCAGTCCTTGGGTCTGAGTCCTTGCACCATATATTTTTTTGATCCACAGTTGGTTGACTGCAAATGCAGAGTCCATAGTTCCAGAAGACCACCTATATATTCCCATCTACCAGCATAGCTATAATAGAAATATATGGACAATAACAAGTATTGGAGAGGATGTAAGGATATGGGGATTGTCAAACATTGCTGATGGAAGTGTTAAATAGCTCAATTGGTTTTTTTGGGGGAAAAATAGCTTGGCAATTGCTGAAGATGTTAAATAGAGAGTCAACATACAATCCATGAAATATTTTCCTAGGTAAATATCAAAGAGAATTGAAAACATATGCCTATATAAAATGTATGCCTGAGAGTTCATAGCAATACTTTTCTAACAGACAGAATGATCATCAAATAGTGGATTAATAAAGTGTAGTTTATGCACACAATGAAATACTGCTCATCAATGAAGGAACTGCATGCTGAGACAGGTATGGAATCTTGAGAACATTATATTAAGTGAAAGAAGCCAGACACAAAGTATCCCACAGTGTTAGGCAAATCTAGAGTAGGAAAACTTATAGACACTGAAAGTAGGATGGTAGTTTGGGAAAGACAGGGTTAATGCTTAATGGGTACAGAGTTTATTTTGGGGGTAGCAAAAACACTCTGAAATCAGAGTGGCGATTGTACAACTCTGAGACTATACTAAAAACCATTTAATGAACACTGAAAACCATGAGCATTATATGTGAACTGAATCTCCATTTAACAATATCTTATTTACTTTGGTTTTATGTGCATGAGTGTTTTGCATGTATGTATGTATGTGTGTATGTATGTGCACCATGTATGAGCCTGGTTTGCAAAGAGACCAGTAGAGGGTGCCAGAGCCCCTAGAACTGGAATTACAGATCATTATGAGGATTTACAGCTGCCGTGTGGGTGCTAGGAATTGAACCCAGGTCTTCTACAAGAGCAGCTAGTGCTCATAACTGCAGAGCCTTCTCTCCAGTTCCCTCCACTTAATATTTTAAAGTTTCTTTCTCACTAAATGCAAGCAGAGGAAGGTCAGCCTTGGAAAAAAAATGAGGAATAAAGCCAGCAGGGAATAAATTCATGCCATTCCTAGAGAGACCCTAACAAAAGAGCACTGTCTTTTTAATTCAAGAAAACTGCAGCTAGTTTCTAAGGCAGTCTCATATGTGAAATTCTACCCCAAACAGCAATAGCATCTAAGCTAAAGAATGGTTTTAGGTGATTCTTGTTGAAAACAAAGAGGAAAAAACTTCTAAAAATTGTTCTATTTGCAGAGATTTCTCTCTCTCTTTTTCTTTCAGAGCGGCAAGAGTTCAAAGGAGGCCTGTGTGCAAAATCCCCTGGTTCCCCAGTTGCAGAAAATCCTCAGTCTCCTAAGGCTAGAGGTGTGCTCAGAAATAGCAATCTGAGTGTGTAAACAGAGTTAACAGAGAGAGAGAGAGAGAGAGAGAGAGAGAGAGAGAGAGAGAGAGAGAGAGAGAGAGAGAGAGAGAGAGAGGAGAAAGTGCATGGGTAGCCTGTGAAGTCAGAGAAGAGAGATTCCCTGGGCAGAGGCAACTGTGACCCCCACCCCTGCCTTCCCACCAGCCTTCAGGATCTAAGATGGGTTTTGTGAAGCTTCAGGGCACATGGCCACCAGTTCAATTCATACCGGTAGGATTTTGCAGGACTGCACACAGATGCCATCTGCAGACCCCGTTACTGGGGTATAGTTGGTGCCTCAAGCACATAGGAAGGAAAGAAACTCTAGTCTAGTTTGATTCTAACTCTAGTCTCTAGTCTAATCTATTCTCTTAATTCTATCCTTCTACCTCCTTGCTTCCAGGTGTCTTATCACGAAGATTTATTATCCAGTGCATCAACATTTACCATGGAGGGAACTCTGGACTTAACAGAATTTCCCTAGTGCTCCTGTCAATGCTCGGGCCAAACAGCCTGGCCTCCATTTGCCCTCCCAATAAAGTAAAAAAGTCCCCACTGAGATGATCTTTGCCCACACAGGGATTGCATAAATGGTGTCTCCATGGCAGGGAAATGACTGGAGAAGGAGCAAACAGTGGGAGGTGCTGGCCCCAGTGGGCCTTCTTCTACATAAGAATATCTCCCACAAACTGCCCTCTAGACAGAAACTGATCTTGCCATTGAGCAAGGGCTGTAATGACTGGTTGCCCTCACACCTCTCTGGCACATGTTTTTATCTGCTCATTGAATGAACAGTCTCTGGGCTGAAGCTGGAAAACCAGGAACAGAAGCAAGAGACCACACGGGAAGAAGTAAGTGCCTACAGGATGAGATGTGATGCCAAACAGTCAAGAGCTGCTAGGACTTGAGATGTTCCTCTTTCTGGAAGGAAGTGGTACACAGAGGCAGGGGGTGAGGGACATGTTAAAAGGTCAAAGGGCCAATGCATTAAAGGGAGAGGAAGGCAGACACCAAGGTCAGCAGGGCATGAGCATCATTTGTGTAAAGCCATAAGAGCATCCAAAGCCTTGTTCCACAGCCACCCAAGCTCAGGTAGGAGACCTCACTCGATGTATAGGAAAAAATAGAAGGCTCTAGAATGAGAACAGAATCCTAAGAATCTCTCTGTCTCTAAAAGATAACAGTAGAAAAGGGTTAATATATACTTCTAAATTTACCAGGAGGGAGCAAAAACATTCCCCGTCGCCCTAAGATTTGCCATGGCAATTCTTTGTTGTCAAGTTGACAACATATGGAATTAATTAAAACTCAAAAAATGGCTGAGCACATGTGGGGGACTTTTGATCAACCATTTGAAGTGGGAAGACCTAATTCACTCATTCTAATCCAGATCATTGAGCTAGGAAGACACACCTTTAATTCAGATCTTTCGAAGTGGGAAGACCCACCTCTAGTTTGGGGCTACACCTTCTGTTGGAATTCTATATAAGGACTTGGAAGAAAGAAGTTGCACTCTTTGCCTGCTTGCTCTCACCCTCGCTAGCAAGTCCACTCCTTCACTGGCATTACAAACTACTTCTTGAAAACTCCAGCATGTACTGGAGAACAATGGTAGCATCCAGCGTTGTGGACTGAACCACTACCAGAGTTTTGGACTTTCTCTTTATAGGTAGCCAGTTTTGGAATAGCTGGACCACAGCCTATAAGGTGTGTGTGTGTGTGTGTGTGTGTGTGTGTGTGTGTATGTGTGTGTGTGTGTGTGTGTGTGTGTTTTCTATAAGTCCTTTTACTCTAGAGAACCCTGCCTAATACAAGATTCTAGTCCTCCTCTATAAGAAGAGACCTGCCTCACCCAGATCTCCCCCATAGGAGATGCCCGTCTCACCCAGCCCTCCTCTACAGGAGAGGTCTGCCTAATTGGTCTGACCCTTAATTTTAGGCATCTCTGGAACTGTCTCCTGTTAATGTTAAAATCTTTTGGCCCCAGTTCTGAAGTTGGATAATGCCAAGTTGAAACCTCTACTCTTTTAATAAGCTAAAAGACCTAAAGCAAATGACCTTCTTGCTGGTCTCAAAAACATCTAAGAGAAATGATCAAGTGCATGCATGGACTTGGTGCTGAGAGAACAAGAAGGAAAATAAAAACCAAGATCAGCTATCAAAAGCAGGTCAAGGTATGGCTTAGGTGAGAGTGCCCAGGAAGTACACTGAGGGGTTGGAGAACTTAGGGCTGGAACAGCTTGTAGAGGGTAGTTCAGTGACAGAATACTTGTCTGATATGGTGGCTTGAATAAAAATGCCCTCCATTGGGCCATATTTGAATGCTTAGTCACCAGGGAGTAGCACTAGTTGAAAGGATTAGAAGAATTAGGAAGTGTGGCTTGTTGGAGGAAATGTGTCACTGGAGTGGGCTTTGAGGCTTCAAACGCCCAAGCCTCTCTCCGCCTGTGAATCAGGTTGTAGCTCTCAGCAACTGCTCTAGTATTATGATTGTCTCCATGTTTCCTGTCATGGTGATAATGCGCTAAGCCTCTGGAACTGTAAGCACGTCCCCAACTAAAATTCCTTCTTTTAAAGGAGTTGCCTTGGTCATGATGTCTCTTTATAGCAACAGAAAAGGGATTGAGACACCTAGCAAATACGAGTTTAGTCTTCAACACTGGAAGAATCAAAATCAGCCTTTCTGAGAGTGCTGGGCATCATCTAGAGAAGCTTCCAGATGCTTTTATTTGTGCAGCTGTGTTCTATCCATTGCTTAATATCAATGAGGCTATTGTATACACTTCCAAGTATAGAAATACAGTGATAGAAAGATGATAGAAATGGCTGTTGTCCATAAAGTACTGTGGTGGTTTGAATGCGAATGGTCTCCATAGGTTCATATATGCAAACACTTGGTCCCCAGTTGGTGGAGCTGTTTGGGAAGGACTATAGGTTACAGGGTATGGCTCTTTTGGAGACGGTGTGTCACTGGGGTTGGGCTTTGATGTTTCAAAACCCCATGTCATTCCAAGTAGCTTTCTTTCTACCTCCAACTTTCAGATCAACTTGTAAGCTCTTAGGTACCAACACCATGCCTGCTTGCCTGCTGTCTTGCTCCTCGCAATGATGATCATGGATTCTAACTCTCGGGAACTGTGAGCCTCATTCTAAGTTGCCTTGGTCATCGTGTCTCTTGATAACAATATAAAAGTAACTGGGTCAAGCGCTGTGAATATGTTTTTCCCCATCAAAATAGTTGATAGAAATCACAATCCCTGGCACTGTCTTTTGTTGTTTCTTGGGGGAGGTACCCAATCTGCATCCAGTAGCACACTCACTACAGATACCTGAGTATCTATATGTAGCCCTCAGACTTTCTTCTGTCCTGCATTCTAAGTCTTGCTGGCCTCTTCATGAGTTAATAAGTCACAAAACCTCTTGGCGTGCCTCTTTCCTATTGGTGTAAGAGTCTTCTTTTTACCTTTTGGAGAAATATGCTTTAGCAACAAACACCACAACCTAGGAGAAGACCATTAGAACAGCCTGAAGGACAGGCTGATCTAATGGTAAGATCTCTTCTTACAAAGTGGATGATCCAAAAGTGGTTGGTGAAACGAGGCAAGAAATGGGAGTGTGTGAGCAAGGTAAGACTGGGGTTCAGGGAAAGATGAGGAGTAGTTAGTAAATCTAAGGGGAATTAATGGTTATCATTTTTAACCAAGGAATTATGTTCAACACATAGCCCTCCACATGGTTCTGCATTACTCATTCCTCCTCCCAGATGAGAGGCCTTGCCAACTCATCAACTCACAGTCCAGTGTGTCTTCTTATGTCCTTCTCTGGGGACCAGAAAGCCAACTCAGATGACAGTTACATAACCAAGCGAGCTTACTCAAGTATTCTTTAAAGAATAAGCAATGTCTCCCTCCAAGGTGATGTCTGTCCTTAACTAGACCACAAAGCAGATGCCACTAAAAGAAGAAAGAGAGATCCCAAACTGAATGTTGTGCATCCCTTCTGATAGAGTGCACACACACCTGCTGTGCTAGCATCTTTGGAGGCTGCCTCACTCTACCAATCCAGATTCCAGATGGAAAACTGAAGTCTGCAGATGCCTCTGAAAACGTGTGAAGTACTTAGCCTCCTCAAGCTTCTCTTCTCCCAAAAGTTGTCTCAGGAAGCCTTACTCCCTGTCCTCTCCGCTCCGACCCACAGACAGACCAAGCCCAGAAGAACCATGACCTTTGCCTTGATTTCCCAACCCTGAACACACTGAGAGGAGAAGCAGCATGGGGGTGGGGGTATCTTAGTTAGGATTTTCCTGCTGTGAGCAGACACCATGACCAGGGAAAGTCGTATAAATGACAATATTTAATTGGGGCTGGCTTACAGGTTCAGAGGCTCAGTCCATTATCATCGAGGAGGGAGCATGGATGGCAACTTCTAGGCAGGCACAGTGCAGGCAAGGCTGAGAGTTCTACATCTTCATCTGAAGGCTGCTAGTGGAAGACTCACTTCCAGGCAGCTAGGGTGAGGAATTTTTAGCCTACACCCACAGTGATACACCTACTCCAACAGGGCCACACCTTCTAATCATGCCACTCACTGGCTCAAGCATATACAAACCATCACAGGGGGGAAGCCATCTCGTTCAGACCAGTACTCCTTAAGAAGGCATCTCTGCAGATGTTCTCCAACCTTCAACAGCACAAGACAGATGGCATCCCTTAAAGACGCTTTTATGTCTTTCTCATTTGTCTAGGTCAGAGGAAAACTCCCCAACCAGCAGCAGGTATCGTGAATTCTGATATCTGAGCATCCAATGTTTGTATGTGCCTTAGGAGTTGGTTGCTTCACTGTGCCTCCCAGTATGATTGCTACAGGTACCTGGAAAAGGTGGTTTAGCTTACAAGCCCAAAGCTTTCCTGCTCAGCGGAGGTCTTCTTCAGGAAAGTACTCATGTGTCTAAAACTGGAGGAGGTTGTAGCCATCCCAGGTGGTGCAGTTTTTCAGCGTCAGAAGGGCTAGAGGGGGTGCTACCATAGAACACCATCCCGCAGCCACTAGGATGTAACCTTAGGGTGATAGGACACAGATATCCTGGCGTTTCTCAGTTACAGAGTTCTTGATATCCCTCAAAGAATAAGCACGCCCCAAATTCAGATGCATGGGGGTGTTAGGGGGCAGTCGGAGTGAGTGCCAGGCATACCTAATTCCAACAGCTGCTATGGTCCGAGAAAGGCACAAAGTGCCAGTGTAATTCAAGAATGTTGCCGCAAGATGGCAGGCTTTAACCTCTAATCCCAAAGCTCCAGCACTCTGTTTCCTACAGGGCTGGGGGGCACGGGAAGTGGAGGGTACCAAGGTGATGAGCTGTATGTAGGCAGAGGCGTCTCTTCATTTATTAATATTCCCAGATGCAGCTTAAGGAGATTTCATGTCACTTTAGGGAACTGATTTGTTTTGGCATCCATTTTCTTTAAGAAGAGTAATTTCCTAATCATTTGTCAGATAAGGAAGGCACTTTTAAATTTTAAATTTTAGTTCCTCCCCTCACGGGGGGGGGGGGGGAGGAGTCTGCCTGAAAGATTCGAGATAGAAAGGTTATATATTTGGCCAGAATATGTATCTATGTGCTCACAACATAACGATGCTGTTTTCCAGGGGTCCCGGGGAATAAACAACTTACCTGCTGGTAAAACAAACATTGATGGGCCTTATAGGAACACAACGAAACCAAAGGGCTAAAGTCATATTAACAGTGACTCTAAATGCTGCTTCAAGTCTCAACTATAATTATAATTTTCACCATCAACTCTGCTGGCTCTTTCTTCTAATGATTTCACCACCAACTTTTTAAAAAAAAAGTGATACAGGAATTTGTGTCTCAAGGTATTCAAGGTTATCATCTTCTAGAAGCAGAAAATGGATAATCTGCTCCAATTGCTTAGAAAGATGATTGCTTGCTTGTGTGTGTAGAGACTCTGTGAGGGTGGGAGGCGGGAACCCCCACCGAGGGGACAGACAATCTTACCCTGGGTACTGTGGCTACCTAAATAATCTGAGTTCTGGACAAAACAGGGAAGTAATTTGATTGCATCTGGATGAAGTAGGTTTCATAGCAATAAGAACCAGATAAGGGACTAGAGAAAGTTAACTGGGAGCATTCTTAACTCAAATTAAGGTATAATTTCCTTAGGGTTTTCAAAATAACAATAGCTTGCAGAAGGTAGTTAGCCCTCATCCTGGGAGAAGACTTGGCCCATCCTGTTAATAAAGACTTACTCCTGGGTCCAACCACAAGAGTCAGTAATTAGTCCCAAGCAGCTTGCTAGGTGACCATTAGCCTCTTCCCCAGAGGTGGAAGTGGTGATCCAGGGATGTCACACGGGTCAGGACTCATGAAGACAAGAGCAATTAACCTCCCTCCAAGTGTGTGTCTGGCTGGGAGGGGAAGCAGAGACAGGACTGTGCACGGTACATTAAAAAGCATTTATGAGGGGGTAGGTCAGAAGAGCTCATGGAAAGAACCATGTAATGAGTGATGGTTATTAATGACCATTATTATCCTTGTCCTGACCCAAGGACTATTCCTTCAAGATTGTTTACTTAGTATGCAGAAGTGAAGCTCCGACACAAGGGGCTCCGAGACTCTATTAATCCACTGGTGATACACACAGAGAAAATAGCTCCATAAAGTGAAAATCTCTCCTAAAAATTAATATATATAAATGAAAATTTTAGAGCCCTTGTGTTCTACCAGAAGAGAAATGGATCGATCCTCCATGCAGTGAATCCCATAATGGAGGGTGTCAGGGCAGTTTAACATGAAAAGGATATTGATCTCTCTTGTTTCTTGATTCAACTTCATTCCTTCTGGATTGCCAGAGGCCTCTGTGACAGCGTAGACTGGTCCGGAGGGCAATCAAGAGCCATACTTTCTGGTCTTCTATTTATTCATTAAAGTTTGACAATATTTCTACAGGGGGAAATAAGGAGAATTCAGAGAAAGTCTTCATGTATGCCAGGTCCTTTTCAGATTAAGTAATGTGTGAACAGGCTGCTTCAGAGGTGCTGGGAAAGAAGATAGACAGGCAGGTCATTACAGCATGATGCGTGATGTTTGTTGAGGCTTGATTTATAGTTTCACTTATTAAACTGTAATAATTCATTAATACAACTCTATTAATATTTTAGACAGTACTTTCCAAAAAGAGAATTTAAGTAAAAACAAAGCCCCCTTTTTTTCAGTTCATACCACCTAAATTATCTGTCTTCTGTGGATGGCACTGCTAATGCATGATATGTGCCTGAGATTTTCTGTGGTCTTTGCATCTACACACACACACACACGCACACACACACACATACACAGGTACATGTGGACACACACAAAGTGAAAGTCAGGGACAGAGGTTCTGTAAAAACAGAATGAGGCCATGTCAGCTTTCCCTTACTATAACAAAACACCTGAGACAATCAAGGTGAAAGGAGGAAGGTCTCTTGGACTCCATTGTAGAGGTTTCTACTCATAATCACTTGGCCCTGTCACTTTGTGCCTATGGCACACAAATATGGTGATCAAAGCTTTATACAGCATGGTGACTGGGAGGTACAGAGAAGGGCATGAGGGATCCACGGCCTCAGTAGCCCCTTCACTGACCCATCCCAGAAAACCCAACTTCCTTCTATTTCTACTTGACTCTACCATCCAAGAGTCCCAACTACTTCCCAGGAGTGCAATAGGTTGGTAACCAAGCCATTAGCATGTGAGCCTTTCCCACACATTTACAGCCCAAACTATAATGAAACCGTTCATGTTACAGAATTTAATATGCTTTGGGAATTGTTCAGTGAAGGTAAAACTCCTTTATTCTTTAATAAGTCATACCATTCCATGGTATGAAAACCTTTTCACTTGCTGTTTTTCTTTTGTCTTAAGGGTCTCACTATGTAGCCCTGGCTGTCCTAGAACTCTCTCTGTAGACCAGGCTGGCCTCAAACTCCCAGAGATCCATTAACCTCTACCTTCCAAGTGCTGGGATTAAAGGTACATGCCACCACTGTCGAGAAAGCCTCATGTTTAAAACGAGGTAAAATAGTCAAATCCATTAAGCTGACAGTATATGGAATGAACACTAGCAATACAGACAGAGTGTGTGGAGACAGACCAGCAGAGAGGAATGTGACCAGACACCTCTGCCTGCAGATACAGTCTGATGAGGGGAGAGGGGAAAGAGGAAAGCCCAAATGGGCTGAAGGTTTATTTAAAAAAAAAAAAAAAAGACTGAGTTTAACTAAAGACTCCTAAATTTGTTCTGAACTGGCTAGGGTAAGCGTAGTTATCACCATGAGTAAAAAGAAAGAAGAAAACCTCGAGTGTTAGTTACTGGAGCTCCGTTTCCCATTATACAACTTAAATGTTACTATCTCAGAGTGCTGGGGGCCAGGGGCTAGAGATGAAGACACCAAAAAAGTTGGTTTAAGTTACAGAGAGAGAGAGAGGCTTTCAGACTCCCTCTCTAGCCCCTTGTAGTTCAACGGCAATCCTCCACATTATTTGTCTTATCAATATTTGGTTTATAGAAACATTACTCTCCTCTGTCTACATCTCGTGATTTCCCTGTGTGTATGGCCGTGTCCAGACTCCCCCTTTTTATTAATCATATCGGGTTGGGACTCACCCTAGTGACCTACTTTCAATTTAGTTATTTCTGTAGAAATGCTCTCCAAACAAGAACATGTTCTGAGATACAGGGTTTAGAATCCCAACCTATCTCTGGCAGGAGGTAGAGGGGAGGGGGAACCGAAGATTTTAATACACAACAAATGTGAAATCTAAAGGGAAACACAGTTCTGCTTTTGCCCATTTAAATTGTCTACACTGAAATGTGTCCCCGCAATACAATTTCACTTGCATCCACAAACAGAAAAATTAGGGGCTGGGGATGTGACTCCGTCAGTAAAGTGCTTGCCACACAAGCCTGACACATGAGCTGGATTCCCAGCACCCACATAAAAGCCAGCCACTATGAAGGTGGAGGTGGGAGGATCCCTAGAGCTTGCTGGCCAGCCAGTCTAGCCTAATTAGCAAACTCTGGGCTCAGGGAGACTTGGTCTCAATAAGCGAAGTGGAGAGCAACCGAGGAGGAAGACACTGAGCATAAATCCCTGGCCTCCACGTGGGTGTGCATGCATATGTAAGCACACAGAGAGAAAGGAGGGCAGGAGAAGAAATAGAAAAATTAATTGCAAAGTGTACACCTAAAAAATACTTAAATCAACAGAAGGGACGGAGCCCAAGAGAAGGCACAAGAATGAGAGACCTACTTGTTCTCTCATGCAGGAATCCCATAAAAACTCTAAACTGAATGCCTGGATGCCGTAATGTAAGTTCAGAGAAGCTGGTGCAGCCCCGTGCAGCTCCGTGCAGCCCCGTGCACACTGCTCCAGCCTCTGTGACTTCATATGAGCTTTCTCATGTTGATCCTGGGGGGGTCTTGTTTCTTGGTTTCCTCCTTTCCCTCTGTCTCTCACACTCTTTCTGCCTCCTTTTCTGAGGGGTTTCCTGAGTTCTAAAGGGGGGTTTAATAGAGACACCCCATTTTCTGTTGGTCTGTCTTGTTCAACTCCAAAGTGATCATTTTTCTCTTATCTTATTATGTTTTATTTTGTGGTATTTTTTAAAAAATGGATGAATGAAAACTTTGCTACTAGGATAAAAGTTAACAACTGAATTTTCACTTACATGTGCTGGGAGAGGAGAAAAACCATTTGTTTTCTCCAATAGAAGAACACTGGATATATCTATCAACCCCTCAAGGACAGTCCACAAGAAAATCTGCTTCTCAGCTCTAACATGTGCAGAGGACCCAGGTGAGACCCTCCAGGCTCCCTGATCTCTATGCGCTTTCATGAGTCCTGGTCAGTTAGTTCTGTGGCCTGTGTTCTCATGACTCCAAAGGGTTGTACATGTGTGGTTTTTATTCAGCTACAGTTTGGTTCAGTTTGGTTTTCTTTTGGGAGTAATTCTAGCTTGTTTTCTTGGTTTTGGTGGGTCTGTTGTTGTATCGGGTTTCGGGTTTTTGTTTGTTTTATGAGAAAGAACTTAAATTTGGAGATGTGGGGGTGGGGGAGAAGGGATCTGGAAGGATTAGGAGAGGGGGAAATATGATCAAAATATATTAAAATTTAAAATTGTTTTAAATAATAAAAAGTACAATATAAAAAAGGAAGAAATTAAAAACTTTTAGGAACTGAATGAAAATAAAAAAGAAGCTTAAATCATCATCAAGAATATAGCTTTTATTTTGCCCAATTTCACAGAATTTACAAATCATCTCTTGAAGCCCACTGCCTGATTTGCTGGGTATTCTAGTGTCATTTCTGTTGCTGTGATAAACACCCTAAACAATTTAAGAAACAGTTTAAAGGAAGAAAGGGGTTGTTTCAGCATCCGGGTTACAGTCCATCGCTGGGAGATCAGAGCAGGAGCTCAAACAGAAGTTCCTGAGAGAGAGCAGACCTGCTGGCTGTTCCACATAGCATTACTTCCAACCAAGGGACTCACTTCACAGCCAAAATACAAAAGGAACCATGGAACATGCTACTTACTGGCTAGCTCACAGGCTGGTTTATACTCAGACTGTTTTCTTATACAGCCCAGGCCGACCTGCTTAGGGATGGTGCTGCCCACAGTGGACTGGGCCTTCCTTTTTCTATTAACAATCCAGACACTCTCCCATAAGTCAATCTGATCAAGGCAAACCCTCAATTTAGGCTCTCTCAAGTGACTCTAGTCTGTGTGATGCTGACAGGTAAAGCCAACCAGGAGACTCAGATAAGTCATGCCACCAGACTCCGTAAGAGAAGAGGCTACAAGGCAAGATGTCGTGTTCTAGATTCAGTGCTGCAATAAATCCCAGCATCTAATACAGCCAAGGGAGCTCCTGAGTGCCTTAGCAGATCAAAGATTCTGAGCCTTAGGGTAGAGAAAAGGTCAGGAACTCAGGGAAGAGATCTGCTTGCAATGAAGCCTTCCTGGGACTCATACTTTTGGTTTCACTTTCCTATTTATATGGGAAGAACCAAGTTGTGGCTCCAAGGGTCTCTAGGTACCTTACCAGACCCAGTTGTTGGCCCAGTAATCCAGCAGCAGTATGAATGGTCAACTAGAATAGTGGGCAAGGTTCACCTCACCCTCAGAAGAAGACTTCTCAGAACCTGGTGCTCTCTCAACTAGTCAATGCTTGAAATGAGGTCAGCAACTATGCAACAGAAGTTTGTAGGGTATCCAAAGGACTGTAGGACCTGCCATTCTCAGTCGTTCCTATAAGACCCAATCTAGATATGGTACTGGCTACAGAGCTTTGCTTAAGAACAGTGGCTTCTTACATGCCAGAGTGCACAGTTATGTGAAGGTCTGAACCAGGTCTGAACCATTGCAGACCACCATAGAATAGCCTACCAGGAAAGAGCTTAAACATAGCCTATGGAAAAGCAACAGAAAGCAAAGGAAACGCCTCAGGGAAATTCTGAGTATCCCACCAACTGCTAGATTAAATCAGACTAATGATAGAGGATGGAGAAGAGATAACTACGCTTTCTAACTTCCAACCAGAATACCTTAACTGTCTTTTTCTTTTTCTTTCTTTCTTTTCTTTTTTTTTTTTTTTTTTTTTTTGACTTCTCAGGAGTCCTGCAGAGGCATAAGCTCCAGTATCGTTGTTCCACTTTCCCTTTCCCGTGGTGATTCATGGGTAACATCCTTTCTTAGCTGCATTCCTTTCCAGGTCTCACTTCTTCTCTTCCAACAAAGTCACACCTCTTAATCCTTCCCAGACAGTTCCCCATAACTGGACACCATGTATTCAACTATATGAGCCTATGTGAGACAGTCTCATGCAAACCACCGCACCCAGTGCTGAATCCATAGAAGGCTTCTTAACAAATCCATACCCAAACTTTAGGTCACACCTTGCCAAAACAGAGACAATCTGATTGAGCTGGGTGGGCACTCCCTGAGATGAGGATTTCTGTGCACCCACCGTTCACTGGAAGCCATGCCGGAGCACACTAGCAGGGAAGGGGAATTGAGGTCTGGAAGGACTACAGCCAGTAAAAGGTGTGGCCGGTGAGTTACAATGGCAGCGGCAGGGATAGGGGTGCAGGTAGGTGCTGGAGCCTCCAAAGGACTTTATAACGACATCAAAATAGACTGTATACAGTTGTTCCAGTTGTGGCTTACAACTATCACGTCACATTCTACCATGGAGGGAGGGCAAAGCAGAATCCAAAAGCAAGAAATGAAGTAGAAGCCATGGAGCTGTGTGATGGAGGAACACAGTTCATTGGCTTCTTCACAGCTTACTCAACCTGCTTTATTATACCATCCAAACTCACCTGCCTAGGGGTAACACCACCCACATTGGGGTTAGTCCTCCCATTTCAATCATTAATCAAAAAATAAATAAAAATAAAAATAATAAAAACCTTCCAGGGTTTCGTGAAAGCCAATCTGGTGGAGATATTTTCACACCTGAGGTTTCTTCTTCCCAAATGTTATGTTGACTTAAAACTGCATGCCCATAGCCATGACCAGTAGCTCTTTAGCCCATAGCCATAGCCCATAGCCATGACCATAGCTCGCTCAGTAGGCTCTTTTCTCCTTTCTTCTCTCTCAGTCTCCGTTGTGAGGTCCCCATGAGACTCTGCCCGGTCTGTCTTCCAGCTGATCCAGCTGATGTCTCACACTCACACCCTCTCCACTGACACAGATGGTCACCTGCCTCACATTGTAACTCTTCGATTCCCTCAGTCTAGCATCCACTCCCCCCACCTCAGCTTGAAGCTGTACAACTCTAAACAGACCCTGACTCTCTCTTCTTGCCTCACTTCTACAAAAGCGAGACCCGCTTCCCGGCAAGCCTATCAGAAATGAACTTCGTGAGGCAGTAACCACAGCATGGGCCTTGGTCTTCAGAAGACAGTGCTGTGTCACCCATTCAGGACAGAGAGGCACAAGATATTTAGAAGAGTCAGGCCCAACCTCCTCAGGTAAACGCTGGGCCTATCAAAAAAATTCTGTGTGTGATGGCTAATCCTAGTCTCATGATGTCAACTTACCTATACTCAGAATTAACTAAAACCCAGCTACTGGCACTTTTTGAATTATTTGAGGGGATTTTGGGGTTTGTTATTTTGTTTGTTTTGCTTTGCTTTTCTTGAGACAAGGTTTCTCTGTGCAACCTGCATTCTGGAACTCGCTCTGTAGGATTGTATGTAAACCAAGCTAGCTTCAGACGTAGAGATTTGTCTCCTTCTGCCTCTGCCTCCCAAGTACTGGGATTAAATTTGTACACCACACTACCCAACAATCTTCTTGGTCACATTATTTGAGGTAGGAAAGACCCAGCCTAAATCTCCTAGTGGAAGCCCATGTAAAAAAGATGCAGAAGAAGGAAGCTCTTTGTCTGCCTGCCTTCACTCTCATAGGCATGCTCATCTATACTGCTGCTGAGGCATTCATTCCTTTACCTGGATTAGAACTAACATCTTCAGGATTCCAACTCAGACTGAAGATACACAGCTCTCCAGGAATCTTCTAGGACTTCCTCACCAGACTAAGACTTTTTAGACACCCAGCCTCATTGACTGAACTACTACCAGATTATAGATCTTTCTGTCCTAAGACAACCATTGCTGGACTACCCAGATCGCAGACAGACACTAGCAAATCCATATATATATATATATATATATATATATATATATATATAATATGTATATATATAATGTATATATATATATATATATATATATATATATATATATATATACCTTCTATTCCTTTCAAGAACCCTGACTAACACACTGTGAGAAAGATGAGGGATAGAAAGAAAATGTTTTCACAATGAGACCATGAGAAACAAGGATTCCTAAGCCCCAGATACTGGCCTATATAGCTCCACTGGGGTGATTTGTATAAAATCACGTGAGTCTGTATAGTTGTGGGAAGTTCACAGGCATGGATCTGATAAGAAGGCATCCTCACACCGTAAGCTGACAATCCAAAACTGCCAACAGGCTTGCCACTGGGGCAGAGTTCCAGAGGGGACCCAAACAGGGCAGAAAGACAGGAGTAAGTAGAAAAATTCTAAAGGAGAAGGAAGGAAAAGAACCGGCAGGCTCTCCTATGGGAAACAGGGACAAATGACATTCAGAACAACAGATGTTTTTCTTCATAGGTGCAAGTGTCGGTGTGGGTAATGATTTCAATCCAGATGTTAATGCCTCCCCCCCCCCCCCGGGCCTGGGGTCTTGAACTAATTCAGTCACCTTTTCTACCAGGTTAGACACTGGAGCTTAGTAGTAGGCTTCAAACACTGTTCTCTGAGTATAGCCACTTGTATTTCTATCTTACCTTTGTTGTGGTGATGAGAATCCTGGGCTGGACACTAAGAACCCTAGGTTTGGTCTTAGCTCATCCCTAAAAAAGAAAGAAATCTTTTTCAAGTTCTAAATCCCAATTCTCTGCTTCAGATTAGATAGATAAACCAGGACAGCTCTCAGCTTCCCTTCTGTCCCTTAAAATATCTCTACTTTTGTTCATTTAAAGATT
The DNA here is from genome assembly GCF_978045245.1 of Mus caroli. Classification (NCBI taxonomy): domain Eukaryota; kingdom Metazoa; phylum Chordata; class Mammalia; order Rodentia; family Muridae; genus Mus; species Mus caroli. Next base: position 76,566,916 of record NW_028227269.1, read on the forward strand.
CACAATGGTTTAATTGCTTACATAGGCCACACTTAGGAAGCGTGGAAAAGAGGCAGAGAGTGAAGAATAACACCCTTTTCAAGACACCATTAAAAAGTAATTTATATTTCAAGATTTCCATTCTGTCTTCTTGGAAAGCCTGAAAGAAATTTCTTCCTTTATCTGGTTGCCAGACAACCTTTCTATCCCGGTTTCATTTCCCTCTCTTAGAAAAGAAATTAAAAAAATCTGGCTTTCGATACCTGCTTAAGAGTAAAAGCTGACTTCGGGTGTCCCTCAGGAAGGATCTGAAATTTAACTACCCAGCTGTAGACTGACTGAAATCGAAAGAATCTAAGGCGCACATTCAAAAACAGCTGCTGAAACTGAAGGTTGCTAATAGATGCTGAAGGCTAGAAGAAGCTAGGGGAAGGGCAAACCATTAAATAGTGTGTTGTATTTAGTCGGTTTCTATTTTGAAAAAGAAAAAGAAAAGGTTTTCCCAAATGAGTGTTTCATCTCCATGTTTTGAGTAGGGAGGAGAGGTTGTCTCTTTTTAATCCATGAGCAAATTTCATCCAAATGGGTGATTTTTCTTATTAATTTCCAGAATTTAAAGTGACTCTTTTGGGGAGAATGGGTCTAGTGACATCTGAGTCTGACCTCATGATTCTCAGGAATCTAGTTTTCAGCGTGTGGCCTCTGGGCAAAGATGGGTGTTTTCACCAGTTAGCTCTCTGGGCCAGCCCAGGGAAAGATGGAGACGCAACTGGCAGATGGGGCAGGGCAGCACAAGGTGAGAGATCCCGGCTGACTTTCAGGATGGAAAAGAGAATCTGACTTCCTTCGGCTGAAGCCCTTAGCCAGCTCCCAAGAGAACATTTGCTATGGGGAGCCAGTGCCTCTCCTCCCGGAAAGGACTCGGCGTGGTATTTTAGAAGCAAACAGAAATACTCTCAATGCTTAGGACCTTAAATTAGGACTCAGCCAAGATAGCAATGTGATTATAGATTTTGTCCCCAGCACACTTTGCCAGTTGTAGAACTAAAGACTGTTTGTCACACTATAATCTCTAGGAAAATGAGGTAATTTTTTTCTCTGCCAAAGGAAGTTAGTCCCACAAGAGCCCATATTTCCTGAACACCCCCTTTTCCTCCCCACTGGTTATAGTTAGCCAGTTGTGTCAGACTGTGAAGTTTAGCTCCTACTTAGGGGATAAGACAAAATCACTACCTATGTCAGGAGTAAAAGCCAGTGGCCATTTTGGAGAAAAGTGTTTGCTGGCTTGTTTTGTGTTCTAGTGACCCTTTATACTAAAAAAAAAAAAAAAAAAGAAAGAAAGAAAAAAATCACTTTTGTTTTGTCTTGTTTTTGTGTTCCTTTGTATAGCATACAGGTATTCTTTACCCAGCCAGCATCTGTGTGTTTAGGTGCGCATATTCCTATTAAGCCATAATCCACTGAGGACAAAGACTCATGACACAATCAGGGAGCTTCAAATAAACAGAAAGAAATCACATCCATTTACTTGTAAGCTTGGAGTCCTGGTCTGTTAGGCCAGGAATGTCAAAAGCAGCAGGGCTTCCATGGAGCAGGAGAGAGGGAACTGCCTTCATCCAGACAGAGCACCTCCAGCCCCAGGCTGCTCATTTCATTTTCCTGCCATTTACCCTCCACTTCTTGCTTTCCATATACAAAGCCTGCTTCATGCCTTCTGCGTTCTATATAGCATCTGGCCAGTGGAAAATGCACCTCACGTGTATTTGCAAGTGGACTATTGTAGTTTAGTCTTGGCTGGGTTCCCATCTCAACATCTTTTTTAAAATTCCCATCCAAAACCCACAAATCTGAGCCCTGGAGACATTATCTGGCACAGTGGACCAGCTAGACAGTATCCTAACCTGGATCTTCAAGCATTAATTCAATCTTTTTCTATTATACTACATAAATCCTCTCTGTTGAAAACACACAATGGTGTCTTGTGGCTTAGCCCACAACATTTAAAGGTTTTTTTCTTTTTTTTTTTTTTTTTTGGTTTTTTGAGACAGGGTTTCTCTGTGTAGCCCTTGGCTGTCCTGGCACTCACTTTGTAGACCAGGCTGGCCTCGAACTCAGAAATCCGCCTGCCTCTGCCTCCCGAGTGCTGGGATCAAAGGCGTGCGCCACAGGTTTTTTTCCTCAACATTTGTACTCTCTGTTCTCTATCTTGTCCTACTTATGGCCAAGCATATCAGTATTATTCCCCCTCTATCTTTCTTTAAAATCAGGGTCAATCTCCAACTCCTCCAGGAAGACCACCCAAGCTAGAACCACATCAACTTATCCATCTCTGTGCACATGAGCGAGCACACACACACACAAACACACTCAATATTTCAGCAATGCTATTGTTCTCATCACGTAAGACCAAGCTCACACTGGCTTATGGATAGTGGACACTGGATAAAGACTTTCTAAGTGATGGATATATGAACAAAAAGTAGATTAGATGGACTCAGTCCACAAGTCCTCTCTCAGGTCTGACACACACACACACACACACCTTGGTTCCATTGTCACACTCTCAGAGAACTCTCTGCCTTCTGCCTAGTTAGAGTTACTACCATTGTGACAGAACACCATGACCAAAACAACTTGGAGAGGAAAGGGTTTATTTGGCTTACTCTTCCACGGTTCAGCACTGTAGAAAGTCAGGACAGGAATGCAAAGAGGGCAGGAACCTGGAGGCAGAAGCTGATACCTGGAGTCATGGATCAATGATGCTTATTGGCTTGCTTCCCATGGCTTGCTCAGCCTACTTTCTTATAGAACCTGGGACCACCTGCCCAGAGACGGCACCATGCACAATGGGCCTTCCCTATCAATCACTTCTACAGCCTAATCTTATGGAGGCATTTTCTTAATTGAGGCTCCCTCCCCTCAGATGACTTTAGCTTGTGTTAAGTTGACATAAAACTAGCCCAAACAACTGACCACTTGTCAATTTGAAACAAAAACACATCACTGTTAGGCCACAATCTTTCCTGTCTTGTTCATCCCCAAGATCACATATTAATAAAGACAATATGATATAAAATATTTTATACACTTAAAAAGTCCCACATCCTTTAAATTTTTAAATAATTAAAAATATTCAGTCTCTTTAAAATGCCATCTCTTTTAAAATCCAAAGTCTTTAAAAATATGTCTCTCAACTGTGGGATCCTTTAAAAACAAGTTAAATAATTTCTTACTTCGGGAGGGAAGAACCATGGCACAGTCATATTCAAATCAAAGCAAAACCAAACACCAATAGTAAGTAACTCAGTGACCAGTATCTGAGATCTGCTCACAATCTTGGCTCCTCCAAAGGGTGTGATGATCGCTTCTTTAGCTCTACCATCTGGAGTACTCATGGCTTGCCTTCTAGTCTCAGGCCTTCTGGTGTTCTTTGTTTGGTTGATTGGTTTTGGTTTTATCAAGACAGGGTTTCTCTGTGTAGCCCTGGCTGTCCTGGAACTCACTCTGTAGACCAGACTGTCCTCGAACTCAGAAATCCACCTGCCTCTGCCTCCTCTGCTGGGATTAAAATCGTGGACCACCACTGCCCAGCACCTTCTGGTGTTCTTGTTAATCATCCCATGGTACTGGTGTCTCCAAAACTGCTGGGGTCCCTTGCTGCAACCGATCTACACTTTCACCAAGAGCCTCTCCTGTGCTCTCTTCAGGGACTCCAGCCCTTCCACAAAGTTCCAGGTTTCAACTGCATTCCATGACCACTTCATGCCTTCAAAAACCAGTACTACCTGTGAGACTCTTATACTACCAAGCTCAGCTGCCAGCATGAGGTACAATCTTGGCTACTCTGCAACACAGCTTCTGTATGCTGACCCGGAGATAACACTTCCCAGAAGACTCCATCTCAATGATGCTGGTCACATCTTAATCACAGGGTTCTTCAACCCTGGTTGACCAGCATCCATTATCCCAAGAAAACAAAGGTTTTACTTTAGCAGTTCTGGTCTCTTGTTCACCACAGCTGAATCTTCAGCCCCAGCTGACCAAAACCACAGATTCTTTACACAGATGGCCCAGTAGAGTCTTTGCTTCCCTCAGAAATGTCACAAGCTAGGTCTCTATCATCTGCACTGCCCTCAACATTCTTATCTTCCGAGCTCCCACAGAGTAGCTGACTGAGCTCTCCACACTCAATGGCTTCTCTTGCTCCAAGTTCCAAAGTTCTTCTACAATCCTCCCTAAAACAACATGGCCATGTCTGTCACAGCAATACTCCACTATCCTGATACCAACTTCTGTCTAAACTATTGTTTCTATTACTGTGATAAAACACCAAGACCAAAGCTACTTGAGGAGGAAAGGGTTAAATAGGCTTATGTTTGCTCATCATTGTCCATCACTGAAGAAATTAAGGACAGCAACTCAAACACAGCAGGAGTTGATGCAGGGTCATGGAGGAGTGACGATTACTGACTTGTTCTTTGTGGTTTGTTCAGTCTATTCTCTTATAGAACACAGGACCACCAGCCCAGGGGTCTTTAGAACACAACACCACCCACAATGGGTTAGACTCTCCCACATCAATCACTAAGAAAATATCTTACAGGCTGGTCTACAGCCCAATCTTATGGAAGCATTTTGTTAATTGAGGTTCCTTCCTCCCTGGTGACTCTAGCTTGTGTCAAGTTAACATAAAACTAGCCAGCCTACCCTCTTAAGCCTCCCATGAGCCATCAAAACAAGTCTCCCAAGAGCTTCTTCTTTCTTCCACCCTTGCTCTTGTCAGACTTAGCAGTGCCACTTGAATGAACGTTCTCTAAGTTCATTCTAGAACTAAAACCTATGTTCCATGATTCCCTGATGCCCTTGAGATAAAATCAAAACCTTTACCATAACATTCTAGGGTCTTCACAGTCAAATCTCAAACACACCTTGCTTTCTACTATTGAAATAACCAAAATCAAGAGCAAGGCATACACATCTATTCTTGAGTGTTTTTCACTGTGCTCCCTTATTAGCAGCAGGAGCACTGTCCTTTTCTCTTTAATGATAGTTTCCTAGTCTTTGAGAACCTATTGCAAATACCACCACAACAACCTTGTCCAAGCTCTGAGCTAGCCTTGCCCTTTTCTGGGCCTGCATACCTCAATCCCACCCACACTAAACATAGGGCATTGCTAGTTGGTCAGCCCTCCTTTGACCTTGCTAGCAGCACTAAGTGTTCCTCTCTTTTATATCCACAGCCCCATTATCAGGGCTTAGCTCCTGGGATGCTCTTGGTGCTGCTGATTAAGTGAACAGATCGTCTTGCTCACACCGTGTTAATTTGCATTTACTCTGAATCATACACTTTAGAACTGAAAGAAATAATAGAAAATATCTTTTCTAGCATGCTCACTTTGCAAATGAAGAATGTCCACAAGGATTTAAAGTGATTTGCACACAATCATAAGGAGACACTGAAGGGTACTGACCCCTGGTCACCTGATTCATACCATCTTTCACCTTAAGACACATGTGGAGTCATGATATTGGGACAGAGGAGATGGCTCAGTTACTAAGGCGATTTGGATAAGAAAATCCCCATAGGCTCAGATATTTGAATGCTTAGACACCAGGTAGTGGGGCTTTTTTGATGAATTAGAAGGACTGGGAGGTGTGGCCTTGTTGGAGTAGGTGTGGACTTATTGGAAGAAATGTGTCACTGGAGGTAGGTTTCAAGGTTTCAAAAGTCCAGGCTGGGCCCAATTCTCTCCCTTCTCCCTCTCCCTCCCCCTCCCTCTCTCCCTCTCAAGATCAGGCTATAGCTCTCAGCCACTCCTCCAGCATCATACCTGGTTGCCACCATGCTCTGTCACCATGTTCCCTACCATGGTGATAATGGACTAAGCCTCTGAAACTGTAAGCAAGCCCCAAATGATATACTTTATTTTTATTAAGAATTGTCTTGGTCATAGTGTCTCTTCACAATAGAGCAGTGATTAAGAGTTGGTAAAATGCCTGAGGCACAAGCATAAGATCTCAGCTCCCCAGCACCAACATTAAAAAAGAAAAACAAACAACAACAAAACCCCCAGTTCATCATGGTCATATGTAACTGTAACCCTGTCACGTGGACCCCCATAATTCCCTGCCCAGCAAATAAAGGTAATTTGTGAGCATCATCAAGTTCAATGTTTAAAAAGATAAAATGGAGAACAATTGAAAAATGTATTTGATATTGACCTCTGGTCTATACACGTGCACACATTCACACAAAGTCATAAAACCAAAAGCTAGGTACTTGGCTCATGAGTTTGAAAGCTGAAGCTGAAGAGTGCAGCTTCTCTCCTCTGTGTGTCCTCCAGTGATCCATGCCCTCATCTGAATTCAAGCCGACCTGAGCTAACCGGGTGGTATTTGTAGATTGTGGCTTTGCTTCTCGACTCTGCACTTGACTCAGGGTGTCACTTTGGAGTGCTTTTTAGTGAACCGGTTTGGTTGGTTTAAAATTTAAAACTTTTTCAGAGCCATTGATGCCTTTAAAACTCCTTTCTTCAGATGGTGTAGATTGAAAGAGTTGGATGAAAGGATTTTGAAGACTAATGTCTTCTTCTGATACTCAAGATTAAACTATAATATTCCCAGCTTCTGAAATAATATAGACAAATGCCGATGTCTGGCACTTCCATTCAGACTTTGGTCTCACATTGTGTTGCTTAGGATAATTTTTACTTCTTAGATAGACAACTGAAAGAAAGATGGCAATAGCCATCATCTTAATAACAGACTTGTAGTGAGGAAAATGGAGCATGCAGATGCTTCTAGTTTCCATTTGTCTATGACACCCTGAACAAAAGGAAATGTTCTCTTCAGGGAAAAAAAAATGAGCTCCAACTCTTCAAGCCTTGCAAGGCTTCAGATCATCACCCCCCCGCCAACCTCCCACTTCCCCACCCCGTGTCTAATGCCACTGTCAACATCGGTTTGCATTCTTCTACAGAAAGCCAATGTCTTAAGAGGTTCCAAGAATTTTGTTCAAGTAAATACACAACAAGGATTTTCAATCACTTGCCACAGAAAGGGAGATGGATGTTTTAGCGAGAATGGGTGGCGTTTAGCAGTGCACCTTTGCCCTAATGTATGCACAGCCTGCAACAGAGGAGGTTATCTTCCTGCTGCTTCAAAGATGCTCCATTTCTACTCCTTTGTCCTGCTGATGGCTCTAACAGGCTTCAGCAGTCGCATTACTGTCATTTTGTGCTATCTCAAAGTTAAATTGTAATGAGCTTTGAGATTGTTAGTTGTTTCTCTCTTGTTTCTGCGGAAACGAAGGCTCCCTTTTCATTTTGGAGGCTCTGAACCTCCAAGTTTCTATGATTGCCTCTCACGCCTTCTCTTGCTTCATTCTCTTCTCTTCTTTGGCTCAAAAAGCAAACTCATTACCAAACCAAATGTGTAAGCCTCCCACACAAAATCTGGGGGAGAAAGATATCCCATTTAATACAGGGAAGCCATTTCAGAGGTTAGTTGCGGTCCACGGCTTCACCAGCCCATGGCGTATGCCAAATGTGACCACCACTGATTTCAGAAGTGCCTCACTGGAACTGGGCAGAGTCACTGACATAGAAAAGCAGCTACTTCTGCTACAAACAACTCACAATTTGATAATTAAAATGACAAGGATCACAATAAACATCTAAGCAGTGTGTGCCAGACCCCCCCCATCTCATCAAACACACACACACACACACACACACACACACACACACACAATGGGCACTGCACCATTGTTATTATAGTTCTTCATGAAACATTACACGGCTTTGCAAACATAGTTTTCTTCCCAGGCAATGTATTTTTCCAGCCTCTTAGTTTTAAAATCACACCTTTAAAGCCTTCCTTTGCTTAGCCAGGTAAAACTGGCTGTGCTAGGAACCCCATGTCACCTCTGTAGTAAACAATGTGTTGTTATTTCTTGTTGGAATAGACATGTTTTAAAGGCAAAACTTTGGTATTAAATTTCTTGGCATCTCTATAACCCAAGTCATACTAAAGACTCAGCAACTGAAAGTTAAATAGTTTTGCCATCCAAGGGGCATCTAACATAGGAGTCTGTGAAACCAGTGGCTGAGACTTGTTTTAAATGCATCTCTTACATGAACATGCATGTATGGGTACACGTGTATGCATAATCGCTGACTTTGAGTTTTTCTTGAGATGGGATCTCATGTGGTCCAAACTTATTTACTGTATAGTTCAAGGCAGGTTTGAACTCCTTCTTCTGCATCCCCAGTGCTGGGGCTGCAGGGCTCCAGCTCCCTTGCATTTAATAAATATTTACAATAACTTGAAACCTACTTTTTTTTATCACTCAACTGATGCAATGGAGATTAACCCCATCAATCATTTAAGATTTGTAGAGGTTCACACATGTGATAAACATTGCAACCAATTATAATTCTTTAGGCTTACCCACCCAACAAAGGGTGTGTTAAGATAAAGTTTTTAAACAAATAATTAATGGAAAATCAATTTCATTAAGGCTAGAACAAAATTTTAAATATTTTTCAATAATTATAATAGAAAGGCAAATGCTTCAAGTCAGAAAGAAACAAACAGAATGTGTTCCTTCTCAGTCCTCAGACATGGAAGGTGAGTAACAGAAGCAGTTGACAGTGCCTCCCGTTTAGAATTGCTAAGAACCTAAAAATGTTCCTTAATTAGTTTTTCTTCCTAATTCTGGGTGGCAGGACCATATGGTTACCCAATCATTTTAAAGATGAAGAAAATAAACCACAGAGGGTTAAACGATTTGCTGAAATTACCCAAATCACCACCTTCTGCCAACAGGAATAGTAGTAATCATTTATTAGCATTTACTGAGTGGCAGACAGAATGGTAGGCATGTGTGCGAATTACCTCACTTCACATCAGCACCATGAGTGAGTGCTGTTCCCTCAACACCAATATGTTGTGGGTTTCATTCTTTTTATATTCTAACATCTCTAAAGTTGATTAGTTTTATAATCAATGTTATCGTAATTTAATCGTCAGCAATATTTCTACCTTAGTTATACATAGAATAATGGTGACATTCTAGATCTCAGGAAATATAGAATTAACATCATTCTTTTTGCAGGTAAGGAAATGGAAGCTTGAAGAGTAAAGTAGGAGTGGGAGAGATGTCTCAGTCACTAAAGTGTTTAGTGTGCAAGCTCGAGGGCTTGAATTTGGGTCCTCAGCACTGATGTAAAAAGCCAGGTGCAGGTCGTGCATTACTGTGATCCCAGCTCTGAGAAGGGGAGACAGGAAACTCTCTAGGACTTAAAGGGCAGACAGTGGAGTGGAAAATCAACAAATTCTAGGTTCAGTGAGAGACCCTACTCCAAAAAACAAGGTGGAGAACTATTGAGGAAGACACTCAAAAGTGATGGCCACATATTCACACACACACACACACACACACACACACACGGACACACACACACACACACACACACGGACACACACAGACACACACAGACACGCATTCAAGCACATGCACCTATCTAAGGCTGCTCGTGTGTCTTGTGACAGAACAAGGCTGTGAAACTAGACAGCTTGACTGGAAAGCCAAGCACTCAGCTCTCTGCAGAAACACCCGCCATAGATAGTCCACTCCCATTTCACTCAACTGCTGTCACCTTGTGCCCTGCAGTGACACAACACAGGAGGAAAGGCATATGGGAACTGCATGTTCTAACTAGAGTGTAGTTGGTTGCAACCCTTCCCAGTGTTCCCTTGCTTCCACCCAGCAGTTCTGCATCTCCCTGTTGCAAAGCAGACAAGTAAGACACTTCCTGGGATGGCATCGTAACCCTCTGTGAGTTCTATCTCCTAACACAGCCTGACTTTTCTCCAAACTATGGAAACCCTTCTAAGACCATAATAAAGTTTCTATTACTGGTTGTGTTTTATAAAACAAACTTGGCAAGGCTTAGGAACTTGACAATAACAAAGTGGACATGTGTTTTTCCATTAATAGAAGTCAGAATGAGTTGTATGCAGGAATTGGAATACGTTATCCGCTAGGATGGAGAAGTCGTTGATTCTAGCAGCAGCAGTGTGACTAATTAGGTTTGCTTTTGTGAAGGAATTGGTTTGTATTGATTCATTTATGTCTGATGTAACTCAGCAGTCTTCTCCCTGCCCGGGAAGCCTGCCCAAACTGCTAAGGGAAAAGAAGCTGACTGGCCCTTTGTGGCTATATGTACCTTTTAGCAAAATCATGAGTCCAGGGCCAGAATGAGCAGGTCATCTGTGCTGGTACACATTTCCTGCTTAGACACAGGCAAACTATAGAAACTATGGTCGTAGTTGAAAGGCCTGAAAAATCACTGAGAGACATTTGGTGCATTGGAAGGTTCTAAGTTGCTTTTCAACTTCATCCTAAAGAAGAGGAGTTTGCTCTTGACCCTCAACAGCCCATGAAGTACCCATAGTACAGAAGGTCTCAAACCCAGATCTATAGGCAACCATACTTTCTGGATTCAATAAAGTGAATCAAACAGGTCTCTCTCTCTCTCTCTCTCTCTCTCTCTCTCGTTTTTCGGCACAGGGTTTCTCTGTGTAGCCCTGGCTGTCTTGGAACTCACTCTGTAGATCAGACTGGTCTCGAACTCAGAAATCCGCCTGCCTCTGCCTCCCAAGCGCTGGGATTAAAGGCATGCACCACCACTGCCCCCATATTACTCTTTATGGTGGGCAAAGCTCCCTCCTCTCCGGCATGCAAACCCTCACTGACTAGCATCCCATCACAACCAGGAGAATCTCTATGGCGGCAGACTCGTCTTCCAGAACAACTCTGAAAATTGATCTTCTCAGAGCATTTTGTGGGGAATGGCAGGGATGAGTTCCAGGTGAGCTTCGGTGACTAATGAGCTCTGCCCATGGTTAAGTGACTGAACATACTGAGTCTCTTCTGAGTCTATTTGTGATCTCACATGTACTAGCTGGTATTGGTAAACCTATCACCTCTCGAGTTCCTGCAGCATCATTTTCCCAAGAGACTAATGGCTTTTACTGAGTTTACCATACTGTTTGTCGCACCAATATTAACACATGGGCAATAGCCTGAAGTCCTGAAGACTAGTGAAGAGTCACTGAAGGTAAAATGACCTCCAACCACTTTTTATCCTGGGGTCAATCTGTATAAAATTTACATTCCTGGTGAGAGTAACTGATCAGTCTGGCACATGTGAGCACTAGAAAAGGTCATGACCCTTCCATTGGACGTATTGCCAGGAATTGCACTGCAATACCAGTTAAGTCGTTACCAGCAGGAAGGAATGACGGGCCAGGTCAAAGCAATAATGGCAGGGTCCCAAGTTAATTATAATGGGGTTAAGAAGGAAACATTAGACCCTTGTAAAAGCTGCATCTGGGAAGCTCCTGGGAGATAGAGGTTGTTCAGAGTTGGAAGAGAGTCCATGGAAGTAAGCCAGTGGTCAGGAATGGTAGAAACTCAGGACCAGACACAACCGAACTAGTAGACATCAAGCCTAGACAGGGTGACAAAACGTTACCTCAGCAAGAATCACCATGGTCTACCTGTGGTAGGCATACATCCTCAAACTGGCCTAGCAAGCCTAGAGGAGGAAGTGCAGGGAGGGGGGCTCTTCAGGAGTTGGAAAATGGAAAGCAATGTTGCTCATGACAAGATAGAGAAAGCTAACACAACTAGTCCTGACGTTGCAGAGCAAGCAGGGCCATCAAAAAGGTCAGGAACTACCTCCCAGAAGACTTCAGTTGTGTACCAATGTACGTAAGCATGTGCAGACTGGTGGGGAGGAGAGGGCACACATCCTGGGGTAGAAGTGGGGAATGAATGTGATTATGCTGTTTCTCTCAGGACACCTCAAGGGCCTGGCCTTTAAGCACTTCCCTGCCACCATTCCTCTCATACATTAACAAACTGATTCACAATGTGTTATGCTTTCCCATTTTAAGACCTATTATCTTTTATTCCAACTGTGGAATAAAATATTTTATTGCTAAAGCGTAGTGAAAAGAGCATTCATTTGGTGTCAGGAGGGTTGGGCTTATGAATGTAGGCCGGGTGATCATGTTGCCACTGGTCCCCTCTTCACAGACATTACTGCAGGGTGGGCTGCATGGTGAGGAATCGTGTTTATTCACCTTATCCTCTCCTCAGCTGCACCCCCAAGGTCCAGAACTCTCCCCAAGCTTCCCTACTTTATAGATAAATTGCATATATCTTTCTGGACCAGCCCAAGGCAAAGGGGCACAGAGGAAAGGTTTGATTGACTAGTGCAAATCTCAGCTCTACCCCTGGTGAACAAGAAAGCCTTGGAAAAAATTGCTTTTCTTCTCTGATAGTCTGATGTACAATCCATACAATGAAGATAACCAGGCCTCCCTTTCAGGGATCCCGAGAGATGCTCTATGTAGGAATACCCATGCGAGCATCTGTTAGCTCTTCTCATTATCTCCTCCCAAATGATCCCCAGGCCAACCTATTCACAGCCATCTCTGCTTCCCAGACCTTTGTGTGAATTCTCTGTTATCAGTTAGATCGTTGTCAAGGGCTCTGAGCTGCTTAAATGTTATCATTCTTCTACCATCTAGATTTAAAAAAAAAAAAAAAAGCCCTTGCCAAGATACTGTTTAGAAAATTATTTGGCAATGTGTGACCTGGTTTGTTTCTTTTCCAGGAAGTGCCCTGCATCAGAAACTCCTCCATTATCATGTCTCGTCGCCTAGCAGCATGAGTAAGATGTTCAAAAGAGATCATTTTAAATAAAAGGTGTATAACTACACTTGATACTTCCTATCTGTGCTTCTTGTTTCCTCCTCAGTTTAACTCAGATGCAGTCCCATGCTATCGAGCTTTTCATTGGTGAACTTTGAAATTAACATTCATCTCTCTGCTGCTCAGTGGATCATGGCTCCCTTCCCGCCACACCAGCCACAGCCTGGCAGTCCTTGTCCTAGTCACATGCCTCACCCTCCAAGCGGCAGCTGAGGTCAACACTGGAGCTTGTTAACTGTGAGAAACATAGACATGGGTAGCAGGAAGAGACAGGCTTGTGAGAGATCCTGCTCCCCCACCCTTCACACTCTTCAGGCACCATGGGCCTCTGAAGAGTTACTGAATTTGTAGTTTGTTTCAGTCAACTTCAGCAAAACTCGAGCCACATCTGCTTCGTTTGGGTAAAAACTAAACTAAATGAATCAACGAGTAAGCAAGTTAAGTGGACTAATATCAGTTCATCAAGCCCAGGCCAGAGACAGGATCTGATTTTATGGAAGAGGTGAAAGAGTGTGCTTAATGGTTTCCCTGGGTGGAGGACACATTAAGTCTAAAGGCTGCTTCTGCTGAGTGTGCTTATTTGGGGGTGTCTGGAAACATCCCTAATAATTGAAGACGATCAAAGAGCTCATTAAAAGATGGCTCTATCAAAGCTTCTAGAGGCCACGTCTTCTGTCCACACTCAGGAGAATACACACAAATGGAGATAGAATTTTCTCCTTCGTGTTGAAATAAACCAAGTAATACACAAAGTAGGAGAGAGGGGGAAGGGCTATAAATGAGAGGAAAAGCCTGGATCCCTGAGTGCTTCCTGGCCTTTAAAGACTCAAGAAAAATGCTGCCTCCTTCTTCCGTTTTTCATCACAAGTGCCCAACTTGTGCCAAAAATAGTTCCACTGTTCTTATTCCTTATAAAAGGCAACACACTGAATGCTGGCAACGATATTACACGATGTATATAATTAGACCTGATCTCCACTCAGATTCAGAAGTGACAAACCAGGCAACTATAAAGGAAAGAAAAAACAGGAAGGCCTCAGGAGTAAGCACACTTCAGTCATTTTACACGGTTTCTTGTAGAGTGCTTTCTCCTCCAGAGCTTGGGAAAGCAGTGAGATTTGTATAAAGACTGTCTTGAGGGTAGTAGATGCTCCAAGAAGAGTAAAAGGAGAGACTTTTAACCGTTTTGCCAGCTTTTGAATGGCAGGTTAACGCAGAGGAGTTTTTTCTTGATCACAGGTGACAGGTGCAAGATGAGAAATGCCACAGGGACAAAGACATGCAAGGTTGTCTTTAGAAAAGAGGAGGCATAGCAAAGGATGGGGCCAAGTACAGACAGAGTAGACTCCACATTGCAACAAACATGCATGCAATTAAACATCTTTCTTCCCGCTCTCTCCAAGGCCAAGAGCCAGGCAAAAAGGAATAATGTATGAAATGTTTGTCTCAAGCAGAATTTAGTACAACAGACAATAATGACTTGTGTAGACTCAAGGTTGTGCATGAGCCCAGATGTATTCTGCAGTGAGGATGGTTGCCAAGCATTGCCATGCCCCTGCCAGAGAAGTCTTCTCTTACATATGACAACATTTCAGAAATAAGGTGGTTCTATGCACCTCTGTTTGTGCAGTTACCAGTGGTTTGCATAGAATGAAATCAACTATAGCAGAATTTGAAAGAACCAAAAATCATACAGTCCACTTAGGATCTCTAAGGAGAACTGAGTTCTCTCAAATGATGACTTTTCATTTAAAAAAAGAGAGAAACTAGATCCTGGTTTCTTCTAATATTTGGGACTTGGCTACAATTAACTTTGTGCTTCCTAATTGGTTTGGGACCTTTTTTCCCAGGAAGTAACACTTGAATGCAAAATTAGGATGAGATCTTGCTGGGAGGGGAGCCACAGCTATTCCAGGATTAATCCCTCAGGGAACTGAATGCACACACTAAAGCACAACAGTTGAGAGACTTGCTCTCCACAGACTTGCTATGAAAGTGCCATTCAGGGTGGGGAGGGAGATGTCACTGCCTGTCACATGTGGCTTTTACTTTGGATTTTTAGGAAAATAGTGCATGCCCTTTCTGCTTCCTGCTGAGAGCGAATTACTCCTGCCTGTGCTCCAGCAGAGAGAGGCTGACTGGGCTGGGAGCACTCAGCTACAGCTTATTACACTGAAGTTGCCTTTAAAGTTGGTTAATGACAGGAAAACTCCATGTTTCCATCTATCTATATATCTAAACCCAGATGAAGAAGGAAAAAAAAAAAACCTGCCTTTATCTTACAAATTTAAATGTTATTGACTCGACAGTTATAAACTCCCTACGGTACTGAGATAAAGACAAAACCTGACTTGAGAAATGATCAAGTCTATATTCTATGAGAGATTAAGTGTATGCACACATGCTCAGACACTCACAAACGAGATGACTTTCCCAGAGGTCAAACCGCACACAGCACTGTTAGGCAAAGAAGGCAGCCTACCTTCCCTCCCACTCTCCGTGGTCATTGATTTTGACATTTATATAGCACTGCACTTCCTAGGCATTGCTATCAACTGTTTTCCCAAGTAACCTTCCTGGAGAGATAGAGCCAACGAATGTCAGATTGCAAATGACACACAGAGGTTAAGATCATTTACCCAACATCTTAAAACAAGAATCATTGTATGGGGACTATACCTTTTAATTGAGAACTGAAAATAAGATAGCTAACTGTGCTGTTTCCAAAACTCTGGTTAGTCAGTTAGACTATATCTAGCAGGAAAAATTTCAGGCCAAATCTGTAGGAACTTTCTTACCTGGTTCTTGATTCTTTTCTCCTTATTCATTATCACACCCATCTAAGTGCTTCTAAGATGAGTTTTCAAATTTACAATAGCATTAATCTAAGAAAAACACATATTTGAAATTATCCACTAAGTAGCTTGGCTTTAGAAAACCTGCTTTTGTTGTCTATAGTCTTAATATTCAAAGGCCATGTCTATGTATCGGTTGTCTAACTCAACTAATTTCATATTTTTGAACTACTGCTTAGTTAGTCTGTGTAAGTAAAGGACTCAAAGCTGTCATGCTATTTTAAACAGACAAAGGGGAAAATCAACTTGTAATAATTTAGCCCTGGCCTTTAATGATAAGAAGAAAAAGAAATGAAAAGAAATGCAAACGTAGTATCAGGTGTCAAACTTCATCAGCTGTAACCGACCACGCAAACGAAGGTTTGTTGATGTTCAGGTCAAAGGTAGTAATGGCAAGACCTTTGATATCTACACAGAAATTACATTGACTCCCAATTACATTGACATAATCAACCTTAACTAATCCTAAATCAGTTTTGGAAACATTAGAGGGACCAGATGGCTGGTTGCCTGGTCTGGTTGTCTAAGTTTCTGACTGGAAATATGCTGCCTACAAAACTTTATCTGTTTGCATAAGGATTCAGAATGCTGTGAAATCTAATTGAAAATGACCTGGGACTAACTTGTTCTTTTCTCAAGCAGAGGACACTGTAAACATCTGCTTCCTTTTCAAAATCAGAACACCCAATAGCCTGTGGTGATTTTAGCCAGGTACAAAATGTGAACATTTTGACTCAGATGGTAACTCATTAAAGATGTCTAATCTGAAATTCAGCAGCAATCATGAAAATGAGTAGCAGCTCACGTACCGTAAGACTAGCAGAACTAGACAACTCACTGTAAATAGCCCTCCACTTCATGCTGTTGTAAGAGTAACTACACAGAGAACCCAAGCCAACCAAAAAGTGGCACAAAGAACATCTTGACCCCATCTGGAATTACTTCTTTCTGGTGCAACCTATGTCACTGCCATCTTCAAGCTTCTATTTCCTCCACTTGTTCTCTAGCCTTTGTTATCTAGATCAGGTCAGCAACTAAACCATCAACCAGCCACTCCTGAGATGTGACTAAGGCTGTGCAGACTAGCAAGCTATAGGCTCAGCAGCCAGGCTGATTGGGTCCAGCATCAGTTCATTATGATTGCAGGCACTGTCCCTGTGCTCAGATAACTAGAAGTAAAAATTAGAAATCAATCAATGGTCCTGTTCTCGTGGAGGCTTGTCAATAAACAAACAAACAAACAAACAAACAAACATGTCAGGTAGTGCTGAGTAACATAAATATAAAGCAGGCTTGAGAGCACAGGTGAAATGGGTAGCCATATTTCACAGCACGGTTTGGGGGCCTTTGTCATGACAGAGCACTTCAGCTGAAGTACAAGTCATTGAGATGTGGGGGAACAGCATGTCCCAAGCGAAGAGTGAAACAGGAACAAAATCCATTAGGTTGGAGAATGTTTGGTATAGTCAAGGAAGAAGCTAGTGATCACCAGCTTTGAGCAGTGAGAGGAGGGGGACTATGGTGATCTTGGGATTAAGGACGTGCCCAAGAGCTAGATGGTGTGGAAGCTCCCTGGCAACAGTGAAAAAAATCTATGGATTTTGAATTTGCTTAGAATGAAAAGAGTCTAGGTATTTGTGCAAAGGTATGATGGAAGAAGATCTATATTTTTAAACGATTTTTCTGTGGGGTGTATATTGGGGATTGGACTGAGGGTAGAAACATGGAGAACAATTCCCAAGTCAATGAGTGCAGATGAGGGATGGTGATGGCTAGGATAATTAACAGACTTGTGGAGGTTAATTAATGGCAGTGGTCAAAGGTAACACCTCCAACTTTTGAAAAGATGCTATCTTAGAAGTTTCCTAATGTGCTGTATGTGTGCCAAGAAAGAGAAACAGCAGCAGAGATGACTACATCAATTTTAACAGGGATGATGGTGGTACTATTGCCTGATGGGTGGTTGCATAGAGAAAGGAAAATCAGAAGGGGTGGGCTCAGGAAGAAAATGAGCAGCAGAGAGAATCGGCAAGACAGATGCAATTCTTTCAGAGCTACTATAATGAGACTATGCACGTAGAGAAGTGGCTGAAGAGTGATTTGGGATCAGAGGAAGGGAGGCTTTTTTTTTTTTTTTGAGATAGTGATTATCACACCCAATGTCTAAAATAACATCCTGTCCCTAGAGCAATGAACTCACCACAAGAAGCTGCCTCTGTTGATATACAAACACAGAAACCAGGTAAGAACAGGGAAGCCACAGTGGCTCTCAGAGCAAAGTATCCAAAGCGTAGTGAAAACTGAGATGACTTTATTCCCAGGAAGCACCATAATCCCTAGCTAGCATTACAGATGCCCTGCTGTCCCCTGCCATGAAGCCATTTGGTGAGCTGTATGCCTGAGCATGAGAATGCTACCGCCTTCAGCCTCCTTCAACTTAAACAATGTCTATCAACCTTTTAACAGCCAAGGATCTTGTTTCTTGAAAGTAACAGGCATCATGAGAATGGCATTACACACATCTCTACTGCTCAAGTGCTTAGGGTCTGAAAACCACACTCCTGGATGGTAGACCTGTTCTTGAACGATGCAGACACAGGAACAGAGAACATAACCTGCTTGGAGGGGTGGCTGCACACAACTCAAAGGTACTCAGCATCAGAGCTGACAGCCAGACAGGTCTGTGAACCATGAACTATGCACTCTTGCGTTTCAAATGAGAGATGCCAGTGTGACCCAGGCTGATGAAACCATTCACTGTGATGCCCCCTTTGCCTGTACCTTCCCAGCAGATCCTTTCTGTGCTGAGGACACAGCTCAGGAAGTTGAAGATACAGGAGTGTTCAGCATCCTGAGGCAAAGTGCATGCTTTATTAATGGTTTAAAGACTTTCACTTGTAAAGATCCGCATATTACCTTTTTTGGTACTTTCTTGGGAGTTGAAAATTATAAGCTATATGATCCCTGATGTAACTTTAATCTTTAATATTATCTGTAGAAAAATTAAATGATTTAAACTTACAAATAGGTGGTAGCCTATCAACATTCATTTTATTAATTTTTAAACAGAAACCTGGTTGATGTCTCCTGTTTCTTCACATGCTAGAGTCTATCCAGCTTTAAATATACCAATTAACATTCTGTTGTGCTATTTTACAGAATGTCTGTTTACTGTATCACCAATTTTGGCTTTGAAATTATTAAATGTTTTGTACTTTCCTACAGGAAAGGGGCCAACATTGTCTTTTATACCTGTTCTCATACCATTCCCCTTATGGATGTGTTTATAAAGCTTATAATCAGCACCAATATTGAATATCTTTGAAAGATGGTATACTGACTGCAACCTGCTTTTGTGCAGGTGGTAACGACAGAGTAATGACAGAGTAAAGTATTTGGTTTTAACAGCCCAGTTAGACTAAGGCAGTCTGTTGCAAATGGGAGGTAAAGACATGAAGGACAGAAAAGATCGGTGCAAATATGAAGGGAATAAGAGACTGGATGTGAGGGAGACGAACTGTTGGTGTCTAGATACTAAAACCAAAAAGAATGGAATCAAAAAGTTGAAGTTGATGATAAGAAATCAGGATGCTTACAACTGAGACTGCACAGGGTGCACGTTACCATAAACATTCCCATTATTTGCCATTGCTTCTAAGAGTCAAGAAAATAGTTGTGATGCTACCTAAAAGTAGTACACAGATGTGATGAGGTATAGTTCAGAAATCCTATGTTCTGTGATGATTAGTGTTTCCAACTTGACAGGGTCTAAACTCAGTACCTCGGGGTAGGCCTGTGCAGAGTTCTCTTGATTGACTTTTGGTGGGAAGACTTGCACACTGCGGGCGGCGCCATTCCCTGGATGGGATCCTGCACTGTGTAAAGGGAGAAAGGGAGCTGAGCACTAGCATTCACTCATTCGTCTCTGTTCCTGACTGGATGCCACGTGACCAGCTGCTTCAAGGTCACTACCAGGGCTGGCAAGGCCACTATCTCTGTGAGGCATGACATAGTTAGCTAGGCTAGTTCAAACTTCCAGAGTCTGACACCAGGCAGCTTATTTTAGCTATATTTAAGCTTAGCACAATTTGGGAAGAAAAAAAAAAAGTTTCCCCATGATAATCAACTGGGTCCTGTGTGTACAACAAAGCTTAAGCATTTACATTGAGCTCTTTACAAAGTACATATGGCCTCTTCCATAAAGATGGATTCAGAAACGTGCTCAACATAAGAGTTTAGGAAGAATGACTGAGGTAAGCAATGCCAATGAGCGTTGGAATTGACCTGGCCCTGAGATAGCACAGAGGTCACCTAGGCTGTTGTAAAATGTATTCGACATCTCTTATAAAGATGAATTTTATTGACTGAGAAGCAATGCTCGAGGTCTAGGGGGAATGTCTAGGATAAACAAACAGAAGAGTCTGGTGGGGTGGGGTGAAGCCTGGCCCTACAGATAGCGAAGTTCATCAGGTTAGAGACCACATCCATTCTCAGGACTCTGAGTGGAAAACACATGAACATCTCCTGACTTTGAAGAGAAAAGCCTGTGTGTTTAACTTTCCTGATTCTCCTAGTACTTATCTGTGTGCACAAGGACCTCATACCCTCAACACTTTTGAACCATGAGCCAGAATAAAACTCTTTCTCTCTTAAGTTTATTTTGTCAGAATATTTTATCACAACAGCAGGGAAATGAGACACCATACCTTCCTTCCATCTCTTATATTTCATCTTCTATTCTATTCTGTTCTCCCTCTCCCAACACACACACACACACACACACACACACACACACACACACACAAGTTGCATCTGGCATCTTTCTAAAATAGAATATAACTCCTCAAATTTTAATTTAACTGAAACAGATAAAAATAAATCTGATCAAAGAGCATCTATCTTTCATTGTATAGAAGATGAGGGAGGTGTGGGGGGCGGGAAACATAAAAAGGTATGTCGCTAATAAAGCCAAGAGGAAGAAGACAAGAAATAGTTGCCTCTGACATTTAAGGGAGCCTGATGCTGGATGTTTTCAGATTTATGTGTCTGATAAATAATACAAGAGTGCTTGTCGAGGACAAATTCAAGTGAAAAACAACCCATGGAGAAGAGAGATGTGGTTAGCAATCTCAACAGAGAAGGCTAAGCTACCTGGAGCCCAAGATACCAAATGACTACTTTTCACTCATGGTAATTAACCTCCTTGCAATTAAATAGCCTTCTAAACACTAACACCACCACAACCACTTCTCCTCCTCCTCCTCCTCCTGCTGCTGCTCCTCCTCCTGCTCCTTCTCCTGCTTCTCCTCCTCCTTCTCCTCTTCCTCTCTCTCCAGCAATAGATGTAATTTTCTATCTAGGTAAGCTAAGGTTATGCCTACTGGATACAAAAATGCCATCATTTTAAAAAATATTACTAGTAGTTAATCCTGGAATGTTCTTTATTTAGAAAATGATGATCCTATTTTCCAAAAGCTTTTTCCTTCCCATTCAAATGTTTTGGCAAAGCTCACATATCTGGCATTTATAAACCATAGGGCTTATCAAAGAAGGAAGTTGGGGATCTGGAGTTACAGTGCTTTCTAAGGAAAATTTAAAATCCTCATACTTTTTTTACACTGAATATTAACATTCTAAAATTCATATTTAGCAAAAGAAATGCAAATATGTAATGAGCATATATGAAAACATTATGGTCATTCCCCACTGGTTCATGGATTTGAATACTTAGTCCCCAACTGGTGGTACTGTTTGGGGAAGTTGTGGAACCTTTAAGGGTGAGTCCTGCGGGAGGAAGTATGTCCCTGGGGTTGGCCTTGAGGCTTTTCAGTCTGCCCACTTTCTGCTCTCTGACTATGAATGCTCTGTGACTAGAAGTCTTCCATTTCTACAGCTGCTTTCCCTACCATGATACATTGTATCCCCTTGAACTGTGAGCCAGGATTAACCTTTCCCTCCTAAGTTCCTTTGTGTCAAGTACTTTGTCACTAAACAAGAGTAGTAACCAGTAAGGAGGCATTCATTATTACTGGAGACATTCATTTAGCTAACTCGGTGCTCATCACGGCTCAGACACTGCCCTAAGCACCCAGCACTGTTGTCAATCTATGACTAGGAGCTCACCCAACTTCAGTGATAATCCTATGTGGCAAGAACTATCATTTCCCCATTTTTAGTGGGAATGATGAGACTGGGTCACAGAAAAATTATGTTAATTTATTAAGATCAAACAGTGAATAAGCTGCACAGTCAAATACTTGGAACTCTGGGTATACATACTTAAGATACTAAGCTAGGCAACTTTGTGAGGAAAACAAAAGTTCACACCAGATACTATTTTTGTCCAAAGGTAAAAACAAGCAAATAAACTTTAAACACTGGTGAATATTGGTAACGTCAGTTTCTGGAAGGATGTGAACAGGTGAACACTCATGCATTATTGCAACATTAGAAAACAACCCATAGTTGCTTACTAAATTGTGTGTTACACAAAAACCTCTGTGTCTCTGTGGAGCATTCCCTCTAGGGAACTCTGATCTGCAGGAATAAAAGGACCAGTATGTAAGTTTACATCAAATCACAGGTGGGGTATGCATTTGGAAATTAAAAAAAAAAAAAACTGTCCATCATAGCTCTGTGGCTCGGTCATTTGTGTTTCAACCACAGCATGAAAAATATGCAGCCATTACCTGAGTATAATTGGCATCTATTGATCTAGAGAAAGTTGCAATAATGTATAAAGTATGCCTCCTCCCCTTTTGGTAATTTTTAAAGGCATACTTAACAGTGACCTGAAGAAATAGGATACAGGACAGGAAATGATTAAATATATATACATATACAAATATGAGTTATTTTAGTTTTATATAGATGTGTATTGCCTATACAGTTTAAATATCTAATTTAGTTAAACATAATTGTAAGTGCAAATGTAATAATCAGCTTAGAAAATATGTTTTAGGCTTTCAGCTCCACATAGAAAATGATGTGGAGAATATAGCTTTTTAAATCAAAAGTGAAAGGTTCATTTTTATTCATGGAGACTTCTTCCACATAGGCACTGCCTTTTACCATTTCCTGCAATTATAGAATAAACATTAATTTTTCTTAATGGGTATTTCTAGCAACAACAATGAAAAAGCAGAAAGAATACTTTGTTCAATCTTCAGCTAATACTGTTACTGGCCAGTGGAGAGCAGTAGCATTTTAAAAAATCAGTGCAGATCTGCAACCTTTGTGTGTTTTTTCAGCTTCACAGGAGGGACTGCATGCTGCGGAGGGTATGTCGGGCTGCTGGTCTTGAAAGGTTTCAAAAAGCTCCCTTTCCTTTGATAAAAAGTGGATCCTACATGCATTTTTTTTTTCACCTCTAAGTTCCTCTCTCCAGACTCTATGCTGTGCCAAGCTTGAAGAAGTAAAGGTGAAATCTGATGCTGGGACTAAACGTGCTGGCGTGGGAATGAAAGACTGAGACGACCGACTGCTGGCAGCTTTGGGTTTCTGCTTGCGTGAAGCATGCTCGCCCGGCTTGCTTGACGCATGCTCACCCTTCAGAGGCTGGCGAAATTTAAAGTGCTGCTGCCATCTTCAGGAGTTCCCCACTGTCATATTGGAAAACAGTTACAAGTCTACTGGTTACAGCCTCCGAGCCCTTTCCAGGAATCTGTAATTGTGGTTAGAAAACAGTGATTTCAAGGGAGTGACTTCTGATAAGAACCTAAGGCTATTTCCCACTCAAGCAGCCTCTAGTGACTGCTTAATATTATGGGATGACAATATCTCCTTGAGAGGCAATCTAAATGAAAAATTAGTGTACAGAGTGGAGAAGACTATGCTGAGACTTTAAAAATCAGTGGAGGCTGAGGGTTCAACTTATAGTGGCCCTGCTAGCTTGGAAGCCATTGGCATAATCTCTTTTTGGAAGGCACCTGCTCAATTTCCACGGACAATGTTAAATTTAGAGACCATTTGGGCTTTCGTTTCTACTTGATATGCTTGGTGAAGGGCTTGCTGTTAATCCTGAGCCCAGCTTCCTTCTCTGATTGCTTGGTTGAGTTACAGGTTAGTTGAGAGGAAAGGGCAAATTATCTTCTAGTAGTCTCAGCAGGAAGCTTGCTACTTGTTACTTCACTGTGTTGTGAAGAAAATTAAGCCTGAAACAAAAATTGGTCCACTGTCTTTCGAAATATATATATAATATACATTATATTATATGTATTATATATATATATATATATATATATATATATATATATATATTCATTCTGTGTGTAGGGGGTAGGGGTGGGGTGGAATGTGCAAAGGTACCAAGCTGTGTGGTATATTGGACGTGGGTGTCAACAGACAACTAGTGAGAACTAGCTTTCTTTTACTACCTGGGTCCTGAGGATTGGACTCAGGTCATTAGGTTTGGTTGTGAGCCCATTTATCTGATAAACGATCTCACTAGCCAGCCCCAACTCCCTTACCACAGTCAGGGATGCTAATATTCACAATTGACCTAGGAAGACCATGAGACTATGGGCTCTTGGCAGGCAGGCAGTTCAAGCTTCACTTGAATATCTGACTTTGTATTTGTTCTTTTTGTTGGTTGGTTGGTTGGTTGGTTGGTTGGTTGGTTGGCTCATCATTTGAAGGAGGTCGAAGTGCACCATACAGAGCCCAGTTTTGCTCTTGGTTTGTATTATTAAAAGCTGAGAATAAATCCTTCAAACTCATACTTGGAAAATACTCACCACATTTCAGAAGGTTTTCAGGTTCCCCTTCAACACAAACCTCACCACAGAAAAACATACACAGAAAGAAGAATGCCACACTGGTCTAATGTGTAGCCTGCACTGTAAAGGCCATTGGGTCATCTACGTGACACTTGAGAATTTCTGCTGTATTTATCCTTGCCATCTGAAATTTCCCCTCAGGAGCTCTCGCTCTCTCTCTCTCTCTCTCTCTCTCTCTCTCTCTCTCTCTCTCTCTCTCTCTCTCTCTCTATCTCTTTATCTCTCTCTTCCAGACAGGGTTTCTCTGTATAGCCCTGGCTGTCCTGGAACTCACTCTGTAGACCAGGCTGTCCTCGAACTCAGAAATCCGCCTGCCTCTGCCTCCGAAGTGCTGAGATTAAAGGCATGCGCCACCACTGCCTGGCTAGTTATTTCTTTAACAATGAAGTTCTGGGGGTCTGTGAATACTCTGACTATTCTGGAAGGAACATTTCATGTGTCCTGTCTTCATTTGGTGAAGGCTAGCATCCTCATTTAGCAGATAACTCGGGACTTTGCACAGTCGCCCAGGCGTGTGGCCAGAGTGTTCCCTCCTGAAGCTCGCACAGCAGCACAGGCTTGTGGCTCCAGTGTGCCTTCCCGATGCTCACACTGTTCTCACAACCACGTCACTGACGCTGTAGTCAGCTTTCTTCCTGAGCTCCTTCCTGCCTACTATGATTGCGTAACAGTCATCCGATGGATGCTTGACTGTGCTACAGTCGAGGCATTGCGGATTTTGTTAATATAGCACTTAGACAGGAAAAAAATAAGTCAGACCTAAAATTAGGCCATAAAACAAGAAAATACAAAAATGGAAAGCATGACTCAAAGCTATTTGTGCTCACTGCCACTGGGGGCATCGCTGACTTATACATGGCAGGAGGAGCAGAGAACAGATTGTAAGCTGGAGAAATTTCACAACCTGAAGATAATCTCGAACCCATGTTATAATGCCATGAATTAAAAATAAATAGCCAAGGACCCAAAACATACAGAAATGCATTTAAACACAATCTGGCAGCAGGGACAAACTACAGACTCGAATATTTAGTCCTCCTTCACTTCCTACCCCTCATTACATCTGGCCACTCTGGCCTTGAAATGTAAAAACAAATGATCCCTTCCACAATACACCCCATTTTGTTCTATGTATCCTGATGTTACTATTCCTGGATCTCGGAACACATAGCCTTAATTTAATGTTAGGGCAAATCTGGCCATATTTGAATTCATTGCACTTGCTGTTCTGTCTGTTCCTTTCACAGAGGTCTAAATGGCCTCTAATTCAGAAATGAGACAGTGAGACCACCGGACTCAACCAGTGCCCTCAGAAGCCTATGGGGCCACTACACAGTGCTGACAGCTTAATGGACCACTGTTTTGTGCACTGCTAAGTGGGGTTGCAAAAAGTAGACCATCTCTAAAGGCATCCAATTTAGACTTGAAAAAAGTGGTTCTCATCATATGACTTCACCCAAAGGACGAAAAACAGCCCTGGACCTTTGTATCTGGGTAGACTTTGCACTTGGGCAAGGTCTTGGAATGCCGATCCGTGTCTCCTCACGATGATCCGATTTTCTGCTCTAGCAGTCATCATTAATATTAATACTGAATTGGAAGGTGAGACATTGCAGTCCTGGGGCAGAAAGTCAGGACAAATGGGCTCACTGTGGATCAGCTCAGAGTGCTGGGCCACCCCTAGTGGTAATAATGAAGAAAATTGCACAGTGCTTTAGTGGTTTTTACGAAGGGCACAGATAAATGCTACACAGATGCAATCTGAAAACAGGGATGTCACCAGACCTATAATAATAATGACACTGCACATACTAGAAAATGAAAAATTGATAAAATTATTGGGATTGTTGACTAGGGAACTACCTTTTAATCAAGCAGTTCCTTTACATAGAAATGTGGAAGGCATCTGTCTGGGCTCCTTGATAGAAATCCCCCCCCCCCAGAAATTAAGAGTATGATATTTTCCATCACCTAACATCAGCACGTAGCAAATAAAACTTAGCATGTGTAGCATCTCCAGACACATCCTGGTTCATTTAATTGATAATCTCAGTTATGCTAACATCTCTAAGTTCAAACCATAGGTCTTCTCTCCTCCTCCCCTGGCCCTTTGCATTCAATGCTGACAAGTCTTCCTTAGCGAGGACCATCTTGTTGCCCTTCCATCTTTCCTTCTTCTATCTAAACCCTCAAGGTATTTATCCTGACTGACCCCTAGCCAGTGTTCTAGACTTGTACTCTCTAATGTCCCTCACGTACCACCTTATTCCATCCAAGTCTCCCTGTGGTTCATGATTCTTTAAAGTAACATTTTGCCTTCTCAGCCTGGTATGAAAATCCTTTCACTGTCTTGGTTTTTAGTCACGTCTCCTAATACAGAGATGCTGATACCACTCTTACTAGTTTCTTTGTACTATGGCTGAATAAAAATCTTGATAAAATGCAATTTAAGGGAAGAAAGTTTTATTTAGGCTTACATTTTGATGGTCCATCGAGGTAGAGAGGTCATGGAGAAAGATGCTTTCCTTACATCCAGTTAGCGAGGAAAGGGCAATGAATGTTGAAGGTCAGATTGTTTTCTTCTTTATTTGGTCCAAGACCCCAGAGTATGGGATGATAGCATCTACATTTAGGGTGGATGTTCTCCCTTTAATCAACCTAATACAGAAACTTCATAGATGTGTCCAGAGGTTCATTTCAATGGTGATTTTAAATTTTGCAAGCAAAATTTACCATCACTGCACCCTAACTGGGCTAGACTTTTTCCCCCCCGTCCCTAGAAGAGCCTTTACATATTTCTGCCTCTGAGTTATTCTTCAGGAAGTTCTCTTCTCTGATACAAATCTTCTGTTTAAAAAAAAAAGACAAAAAAACAAAGAAACAAAACTATTTATATGAACACCAACAACCTCCTAGAGAGTCTCCCAGTTTGTCCACCTGTGATCTTTCCTTCTAAATAGTGTTTCTAACGTGTGTGCTCAACAAGCCTCGGGATCAGCCTTCAGCAGAGAGAGGGAAAGATGGAAAGTTCATTTATGCCACTATTTCCAGAGAGAATTTATAGCTGCTCTTGCAGAGCTGCGAGAGATGCTACTCATTTGCCACCTGCTATAATAATAGTAGCTGACACATATAGTACTTACTATATGCCAGGCTCTATAGACTGCTTTCGTATTTTAACTTATTTTTAAACCCACAGCAACCAATGAGGCAGGTGCTATTATTATTCCTCTTTTAAAGATCAGACAGTGAGATTTTTATGACATTTTCCCAAGGTTACCAAACTAGAGGACTACTGAGCCAAGGTTTTGATCTAGTCTGCACCAGAAATGCTGATCCTTAACATGCATTTCTGTTTGTCTTTCATTAATTATTTGTACCTACACCTGTCTTCCCAACTACAACACTAAAGGTCGTCACTCTTTTCTCAGGTCCCTCGTTTCACCCCTTCCCATAGCTGGTTTGAAGCTTAACTATGACTGTCAGCTGTTCGTGGCTTAGTGACCATGTCTTGAGTCCTTCCTGGGAGGGAAAACATGATAAAAATAGAAACAAATATATTTTGGAGGTTTCTTAGATGAGAGTCTACGAATCCATGAATAGATGTGGAGAGATGGTTCCATGGGTAAAAGCCCTATTGTGCAAGTGTGAGGACCCGAGTTCAAATCCCTGGAACTCACATAAATCTGGGTACAGTAACAGGTGTCTGTAATGCAGTGAGATGGGAGGTAGAGGCAGGTGAACTCCAAGTTTTTGAGCCAGCTACCTTGTTATAAGCAGCACCCACAGAATAGGAAACTGTTCCAATCAAGGTGGAATTGTGAGGGCCAAAATCTGTGGCCTTCTCACACCAGTTCCTGGTAAGGTATTTAAAATGGGTTTTCTCATGGGAAACCTTTAAAACAGTCATTTCACACATATTAAATTAAAACTGATTGCCAATGAAGGTTTCAGGTCGGAGGTATCAGACTTGAAAGATTGATCACAATGTTATCCTAATAGAACTGTGTTACATGGAACTCTTTATAATGTGTCCTCTTAAATAACTCTTGAGGTCACACACCATGCCTGATATTATTCATATTCATACTATACAAAATCAACGAGCACAGTAATAGACATCTATTAGTTCTTTCAAACCTCCAGGGAATGATTTGCCCAAGTTTCCCAGAATGCATTAATTTCTCCAACTCCTTCAGCGTCCCCTCCTAAGCCTCTGGCCCCTGTAGTTCTCTTTGTTCATCTTTCTCTGGGCCATTGCATCATCTACACCATGGAGTTAGCATGTGATACCATATTTGCCAGCAGGTGCTGCCATTTGCCATGGGATTTGCTTACTTTTAAAATTCCCCAAATCTGAGGCTCCAGATTGTAGAAAATAGTACAGTGCCTAATTTGTCAACTTGGCAGGTTTGAAACGCTATAAAATCAGTTCCTTACAATGAATAACACTTCTAATGTGCTGCACAGTTTTAATGAGCAGGGCTCTATTGCTCTGCTAAGACAACAGGGGATCACATTACAAAAACAACCAGCAAGAAAGTGCGTTTGAAGAAGGGTAGGAAAACTTGCTTTGTACCCATAAGACCAGTGGGAGCAATATGTTCAAAAAAGATAAGAGTTTCTCACTGGCAGGGAAGTAGGATCCTGTCAGGATCTTCCATATCTGTCCTTTCTCTCCATTTCCACATCAAAGTCATCCCTCTGTCCCTCATATAAAAATCATTCTAGGCTGGGGAGAGGGCTACAAAGCATTTACTTCACAGACCGCCCAGAATTCAGAAAGAGAGCCAGGTGCACTGGTGCATGGCTGTAATCCTGAGGGCTGCTATACTGGAATCGGAGAGAGCTCCGTATCTGTAGATTTGCAAGCTGGCCTGGCCTAGCTTACAAAATGCCAGGCCACCAAGAAACTGTCACCTGAGGATGGACACTGGAGATTTTCCTCTGATTTTTACATGTACTCACTGTGCTCTCTCTCTCTCTCTCTCTCTCACACACACACACACACATACACACACACACACACACACACACACACACACACACACACACATTTTGAAAGGAAAATCTTGGGCCAGCATTATGATTCAATGGATGAGACCTATGTTTCATCTCAAGACCCCACCATAGAAGCAGATAACTCACTCTCAACAGCTGTCCTCAGATATCCACATGTGTGCTACAACACATGTGGACACACACACATACCATAATAGTAAATGTGCCTTTTAATTTTAAAGAAAAAAAATCCTTTTTAGAATCGTATGCCCCTTCCACCTTCCCACTAGGATAACTAAACTATCATGAACATTCTAGAACAATCCTCCTGGAATGAAAATAAAGCCTTTAATGCTGTCCAGGTGCCACAACCAATGCAGCCCTCTTGCATCATGGCACACCAGACCCTATAGACCAGTCTCAAGTTACTTGTTTTAACCTTAATTTTTACTATTTCCAGATTCTTCACTTTGGTAGGATAAGGGATTTTGTTTACCCCTGTAGATTAAACTCCTTCCTATATAGTATCTTTGTGCTTGCACATACTCCTAAAATTCCCTCCTCTTAACCCCTCTGGTCAAAGGTATTGCCATGTTGATTTCCCAGGAGTAATTAGATGCATGGGACATTGCTGGTTAACATAATCCCTTTTCCTAGTATCCCTGGCAACTTCTGAAATATAGGACAGACATGCGAGAACAAGACAGTATTAATGAAATACACAGCCATATAACACTTATATTGAACACCACATGCATAGCAGCATAGAGATAATTCCTGGAAGACCTTGCTCAGCACAAGCCCTTCGATGTGCCCACAGCCTTTTTTTTTTTTTTTTTTTTTTTTTTTTTTTTTTTTGCATTCTCAGCGGGAAAGTAGTTTGAAAACAATCTCGCACCTTCTCAGGAGTTGTCTTGACTACATGAATAGAATCTCAAAGGTTCCCAGGAAAATCCTCTGGTGCATTGAAAGAACCTTTCTTCTCTGTCAGCTCAATCCTACAGTGACTAAGTTTATTGCCTTCCTGGAAGTCACAGGCTACCCAGTGTACCAAGAGCACTGGAAGCAAAGTACAGAGATTGATGCATCCAACGGTATCGTCAGTGGAAGGGCTGCCATCATGCTATTCCCCTGCTCTATAGTTTGGCCAGACTGAGTTGCCAGGTCCAGTTAGTCCTCCAGAGGCCTCTCTGCCCACACAACCAGACAGATTCTATCTCCTGTATGCTACCTCCCTGGTTTACTGAGTTTGATGACATATTCTTGGAATCCAAAATCAAGACTTACATTCTAGTTCTAACTTAGCTACTTTCAAGCTGAGATATTTAAACCTCTGTTATGCCATAAGTGAATGGAAATGAAAATTTCTACACATCCAAGAAACGACAGCTTAAAGAAAGTAGTGAAGCACACTGGCAACTTCAAAGTGGCATATGCAAGTAAAATGTCACATATTTCTGCACTCAGTCAACAGTAGCCACACACACACACACACACACACACACACACGGAGTTCATTCTTCCAGTGCATGAACAAACCTGAAACCCTAAGAGAAAGAAGACCCTCACCAACCTCAGCTCACTTCCTTAGCATCATTAAGCTACAGAATAAGAACAGTCCCTCAGGCTCTAGCTGAATGCCATCTAGTGGACAGAAAGCTCTGTGAGAGGAGACTATTGCAGATACAAGTGGGCTTGTAAGATCCCAGCCCGGCAGTGTTGTCAGTACACAAGGCAGGCTTTAGTTTTAGGAGGACACAAAGTGTGGCCACCTGGGAGGTACAACACAGAGACTCTCAAGAAAGATCCTAGATGTTGTTGATCCTATCCCCACCCCCTTCACACCCACATTTTCTTCATTAGAATTTTTTTTCAAGCATCAGAGGTTTCTTTAATCTTCAAACATCTTTTATTAAAACTAAAAGGCTTGTGGCAAACAAGCCCTCAGATCTCTCATTTTGTAGCTTTAGCTAAGGTTTGCTGGAGGTAAATAAAGAGTAATTTCTTTGGGGATAGAAATCAGGGAGGGCAGGGAGTCTTTGGGCAGTCTTGACAGGAGGAGACTAGTTGAGCCCAGGACAAACTCCATAGGCACTTCCCCACTTTGCTTTTATCCAGACCTTGTGAATAAAAAGCTGTTTAGCTGACTTTTTGCTTTGTTTTGAGACAAGGTCCCCTTCTGTAGCCCAGATTGGCCTGGAGCTTAATATGTACCCTAGGCTAGCCTACAACTCATGATTTAGACCAAGACTGTCCTGAACTTTTGATCCTCCTGCCTCAGTTTCTCAAGTATTAGCATTATTGGTGTGTGCTGCCAAGCCCAGGTCGTGAATAGAAAGAACTGTATCCTGAAGCTTACATTGAGCTTGAATGGCCAATAAAGCCCATAATTTAAGCGAAAGCGGTAGGCATGCGTATAGTTTACATTTTAAATATATCTCTGAGGCCATCTCAGCACACATGAGGCAGGGAGTCAGGGGGCGGATAAGAGGGGACTGCTTCGTGGTTTGAGTCCAAAGCAGATGGGGCTTCCTGCCAATAGCCCTGGCTTGCAGCACAGAATTGGAGGCCTGCCTCTTCGGAAGTGTGGCAGAGCCCTGCTTCACTGTGTCTGTTCCTCTTCAACACACTTCCTTCTCCATCTACAGTATTTAGAAATATGAGAGACGACGCTGGGAAGAACACAAAGGCTTTTGCAAACTGTCTCTGGCTTCATTTTCAAAGCTGTCGCTATCAGGATTGGATTTAGCAACTTGGCATTCGCCGGGCAGGACCACCCCTGTTGGCAGCCATCTGGAGTGTCTTGGAGGATTTTTCAAGAGGCATCGCTTGGAGAACATTTTGTAGTGGAAAAAGTGTTGGTGTTGAATCCAGGGAGCCTGGGTCTGAGCTCAGTACTAGCAGTTACTAAGTGACTTGGGAGACACGCTACCATCCCTTGGACCTGGTTCTTTACCAGTTATGTGATCTGGCAATTCCTTAAGGCTTAATAGTAAGATTTAAAAATCTAGGCAGACTCCCAAAGTGTTATCGCTGGGCAGCAGTATCAGGTTACCTGGAAACATAATTAGTAATATACACTTTCACTCTCCACCCACACCTCTCATGAGTTAGAAATTCTGGAGGGTAAAGTGCTCCAATGTGCGTTTAAGAAACCCTCCAAGCTAATTTTGGTCAAGTTTGAAACCCACTGATATTTCCTTGTGCCGCTTCCTCTGAGTATCTGAGACACAATGAATAGCAAGAGGTCAAAAGTGTGCTAAGGGACCAACTTGAAAAAGCCAGTAGGAAGCCAACGGGTGAGCCAAATCAGAGTGTGGACTGGGGTCCAGAGCATGAGAAGTCTGTGTTACTTCCCAAAGCCTTTCATAGCCAAAGTTCCAAGACAACAAATGGGCATCTTCGTGATCTGGTACTCACTGATGTCCACAACAGAAGTGAGGAAAACAAAAGTGTCTTTTGCTGATGATGCCAACATATCTTGACCATTTTTGTCTCGACTCCCCATAGATGTCCGTCATTAACCATCTTCACTTTAGCTTTTTGTTTTTCTCTACCTTTTCTGACAACTCTTCATTTTCTCTAAGTTATCAGGGACAACCTGCAAGTGTGGTGCTGAGTTCCACATGGGAACCATGGTTTCCTAGCAACAGCCAGAGCCTGCTGGGCCATTCTGTGAGTCACCAGCTTGGGGCAGCTCTTGATAAGCAGCATGCCTTACAGAGGATCCTTTGTGGGCACCACACTAGAATCTGCCAGGCCATGTGTCCTTCACAGGACGACAGTGTCCATAGAGAAACAGGTCACAGGACACAGAGAATGACAAGAGAGTTCTCTCCATTCCAGGCTGAATGGATCTTGTTTTTAACTACTCTATGGGGGAGTGTTGAGGAAAGATGGAAGGAATCACAGAGGGATGGAGGGGCTCATTTTTCAACATCCATCCCCTGGGCACCCACAGTAGATCTTTAACTAGATATTGAAGCTGCAAATGTAGAGACAGGTCCTTGCCCTCAGGAAGTGTAGATTTTAATGGGGAAAAGAGACTGGTAAATTAAATCTACTGATAGATGAGATGCATACCATATAGGAGAAATGATTCATATGTTATTAATATTGATTCCATGACACAGTGTAATTTCCAGACCTCATGAATTGTAATAAGCCCTCTTCCAATTTTATAATTTTTTTCTGTTTCACTAAAAAAAAAAAAAATCATCCTCATAATGGGTATTTCCAAGTGATTTAAGTCACACACAGCATGGCTCTTACAATGGATTTGATCTAATATCTGTGACCACATTAGCATTTAGTTCTCTTGTAAAAAAAAAAATTAAATTTACTTACAGGGGTTAGCTTGACTGCCACCGCATGAGCATGATTTGCAGGATCGGGCTCCCCCTTTTCACCACGTGAATCCAGGGAGTAACCTCAGTTGTCAGGCTTGGCAGCAAAGTGGCTTTGGACATCTCTTAGCTAGCATTTACTTCTCAATGCTTTATATTTAGCTTTTCTTTTCTTTCTTGATTTTTCAAACTGTCTCTGACTTCATTTTCAAAGCTGTTATCAGTGTGTGTGTGTGTGTGTGTGTGTGTGTGTGTGGTATGTTTATATGCATGTGTGCCATTGTACACATGTGGAAGCTAGAGAACAATTTACCAGAGTCTGTTTTCGCCTCCCACCACATAGGTTCTGGGGAGTCCAACTCAGGTCACCAGGCTTGGCACCGAGTGCTTTTGCCCTCTGAGCCATCTCGATAACCTTTGACTCTTTTTTTTAATGATGAGATTTTTCTATAGTTTTTGTCCTTTATTGATCTTTTTGAAATGGGACCTTGGTGAATTTATCAGTTCCCCTCTTCTTTTAAACATACTGATTTCTGTTTTGGGTTTATTGATTCTTCTCTCTTGCTTTTCTAAAGTTATATTGTTTTTTTATGCCCTCTTGAGTGGAAGCCATCACAGACTCCATCTACTCTCATTTTTCTTGTGGAGTAACAGAAGCACTCACAGTTGTGGATATCTGCTGTCATGTGTCTTAATGTGAACTATGGCTGAATGTCCTTATTTACTCTTGTTGGCTTGATCTATCGAAGGGATTAAGGTCACCTCTACTGATACTGAATTTCTCTTTATAGTTGCAAAATAATTGAATTCTTCATTCTGAATTGCACCTGTTGGCTATAAGAGAGGAAGGGAGGGTGGGCGGTCTGGTGGAAGGGAGGAGGCAAATGAAAATCTTTGCATCTTGTTTGTTTGTTTTTGTTTTTCGAGACAGGGTTTCTCTGTGTTGCCCTGGCTGTCCTGGAACTCACTCTGTAAACCAGGCTGGCCTTGAACTCAGAAATCAGCCTGCCTCTGCCTCCCAAGTGCTAGGATTAAAGGCCTGTGCCACCACAGCCCTTGCATTCTGTTTAATGCTCTGCACCTTGAATTCTATGCCATCATCCGATATTAATTTTGTTGCGAGTGGTCTCCTTCCCCCATCTTACATAGAAACATGCTTTGTTTTTGACCCAATGCACATGTTCCTGGATCTCTTCTTCCCTCCTACTAATTCCTTGTTCTCCTCTGGCCAGTTTTACATCTGAGAGCGCCCCCTACAGACTGAACCAGCTAATTTAGCTGTGGAAGAAACCCAGGAAGGCAGAAGCCAGCCTTTTTCCTTCCCACCTGTGCTGAAGTCCCTCCTCCGCTCCAGCTTCTGATGCATCGCCCTGTCATGGTGCCTGCTTCTGCCCTGCTACCCTAGTAACTCTCCCTTCTCCCCGTGTCCTTCTAGGCAGGTAGAAGCTTAAAGAAGTTACAGTACCCAGGCTTCCGCCTGCCTTCTGCTTAGTTTCTCTAGTCATCTGGCTCACGTAGTCAGTTTTCTGCATTAAAACCCCCTTTGATTTAAATACAAAGTGGCAGTTTCCTAAATGAACCTTGATACACTCACTTTTTAATATAAATTTTCATATAAAAATTCAATCTACTCACTTCTGCAGCAAAGGCTATGAGTTGACTGCCTCAACATTCGTTCCAACTCTGTACTTCTTTCTAGTATCAAGGTTACAAAGCCCCAAACTAAACTCTTAAAACAGGCAAGGGAGGCTTTATGGTGCAGTAACGCCTAAGTAAACTCTACCGGGAGTTTCTAGAAACTTTTCTGTTGTTTGCTGTTTGTTTGTTTGTTTGTTTGTTTGTTTTTAAAAATATGGAATTACTCTTTCATCCTGCAGTCTTTCTGATTTGTTTGGACACTGGGATTGATGCCTTAAACCTTCAGCATCCATTATGAGATTGAGGAAAAGACAATCAGGAAGATGGTGAGCCAGATCCTGACATCCTTGAGATACTGAACCAGTGCCAACAACCTCCCAGACTTCCCGTTACATAAAGAAAAGAACGTGTTTACGTCTTTAAACAATGACTGGTATGTTTTTATATTATTCTCTATGGAATGCAATTCCTAGCTCATAATTGGCATTTGGAGTTGGTCAGCTCTTTATTGTGTGGAGGCAGGAGTGCAATTTGTAGTATATTCAGAATCTCTGGGCCCAGCTGCTAAGTACCAATAGCACTATTCAACTACTGAGCAAATCAAACTGTTGCTAAGTACTTTTTAACAGGATTGAGTTTTGTCCACTCTGCAAACAAAACACAGGCACAGCCTGTGCAAAAAAAGATTTTCAGAATAGTTTTATGGAGTTCCTGCCTCCCCTCCAGAAACCCATCTGTCAAATTTCCAGCAGAATTCTTGTTATAAAAACATAAGGTAGGATATTTATTCCACGTTGGGGTGTATGTGAAAGGTTTTAAATAAGAAACAGTAACAATATAAACACACAGATGCTTGTCTTCAGGATTAATGAATGTTAGCATTCTAGGAGATTTAGATTTTAGTCAAGGAGGCAAAATGTTATGGGGAATGAAATGCCATGCTGCAATCCACATCCCAAAGGCTTCCGACGCAATAGCTATTACGGATCCGTACATCTCTATTTCACTCTCATTCCTCACTGTATTAGCTGCCTATATAGATCCATGCAGTTTGCATAAATGCCTATATGGCTTTGAGAGCTGCTGAACACATGATATACATACCATCTGAAAATTTGTGGATCTCTTCCTGAGGTTGGTTAACAAATGTAATTCATTAGTTGTAACACACACACACACACACACACACACACACCAGTCAATTGTGTGCTTCACTATTGTCTCTTTGCCTTTCTTTTGAGGACAATGTAAGTTGTTTCTTACTTTCTGCTATTGCAACCAATGCCAGGGTATATTTGCAATTGCCTTTGGGATATACAGTAGCAGAAATTCTCAGCTTGGTCCGTTATTACTGAATTTCTCATAGTATTAGTCTAATTTTAAATCCTATCAATAGACTGAGTTCCTATTTCCCTAGTCATTAATCCTTTGGTAACGTCACACACACTGATTGATCTTCAACTATCATATTGGTAGATACAGACTGGTATATCTTAGTTTCTCATTTTCTGATTACCAATTAGCTTGAGATCTTTTCTTCTTTTCTTTCTTATTCTATTTTCACGTTTGACATCTCCCTTATCTTCAAATTGTCTCTAAAGTATATCTTTGTTTCATCTTTCTGTAAGACACTTTTATTGCTCACATAGGATTCATTCATGGTACGTAAACTTTATAATGTTAGCAGAAATTATTTGAACAGTAATATTTTTATGGGTTTATTCTTTGAAAAATCTTCTATAGTGCTCTGGCTTATTCCAATTAATATGGGTTTGGTTTGGTTTTGGTTTTTAACTTCTGTTATCAGGCTTCAAGGGATTCCCCTCCCCCACACCCCCAAAAGAGCAAACTTTTATGACTTCTTTAATTTCTGAGGATAGATATCTCCTGTATCTCAGGCAGTCAGAAATTACTTTCAACCTCAAAACCTCCTGCTTACACCTCCAAAATACTGGAATTTCAGGGGTGTGCCACCCTGCCCAGTTCATGTAGTGTTGGGCATTGAACTCAATCAAGGACTCTTGCATGCTAGGCTAGCACCCTACCAACTGAGCTACATCTCCAGGTCCCAAATAAATTCTTGAGTAACAGTGTTTTCCTCTCTCTTCTGCTTATCTTCTGGCACTTAGTGTGGTAAAAAGGCAGTGAGATGAGACACTTATGTGCTCTGCTTTCCAGATAATGTTTTGTTTACTTCTTGGCTTTGCCTGAGTGTAGGAGGAAAAGTGGATTGGGCTCAGTGTGGGAGTCAACTCTAGTTTTATTTGATAGCTAGTAGGTATCAGAGTTTATGAAACTTGGGACCTTTTTTCCATATTTTTGTTTTGTTTTGGATTTTTTTTGTTATTGTTTTTGTTTATTTGTTTCTTTGTTTGTTACCTTCTCTGTGACTGTTTTCCCTTTTGGGGGCTGTTATTAAACTGATATAGATGTGTTGAATTTATTCTCCAAGTGTCTTTCTTTCACATATATATGATCTTGTTAGCATATTTTTCTGTGTTTTGGGACAATTTTTCAACCTTGTCCTCTAATTCACCAATGTAATTTACTTTAGGATTCAATTTTCTCTGTGTAGCCTTTATTTAAAATTTTAATTTAAGGATTATATTTTTGTTCTTATGGCAATATTTTCCACCCTCAGAATATTCTATTTTCATAAATTGAATGTCCTCGCTAATCTTGTATTGAAGTATTAAAAAGAATTAGTAAATCTCCTGTTTTTCTTTTTATGTACTTTGAATAAGTTCATATCAGAAGTTATAATCTCTGACTTTCTTTTTTAATTATTCAAATATTTTCTTATTGATCTTTCCTATTTACCAATCCTTCTTTCTTTGTAGGCCTCATTACTTTTGTTTTGTGTGTATGAGTATTTTGCCTACATGTATACACACCATACATACACCTGGTACCTACAAAGGTCAGAAGAGGACATTGCCTCCCCTGGAACTATAGTTAGGGATGGTTGTGAACCACTATGTGGGTGCTAGAAACTGAGCCAAGGTCCTCTAAAAGAGCAACAAGTGCTCTAAACTGCAGGCTATCTCCTGATCTATCATTGCACCTTTGTTTTTCTATTTTTTATTAAAAAAAAAAACAAAAAAAAAAAAAAAAAAACTTGCACATTATATTCTGATCATGTGTTTCCTCTTACCCATCAGCTCCCAGATTCTCTCCACTTTCTGTCTCTCTCCTTTAAAAACAAACAACAAATAACCAAGACCCTAACATACATTGCACATGCACATGCGCATGCACAGACACACACACGCACGCACACACACACACACAATCCCACAACAAAACAGAAATAAAAATATACAAACAAAAGAAAAATAAAAAACAAAAATGCCCAGACAAAGCAATTTGAGGCACAAAGACTATAAAATAAAATTGATTTCATTTTGTATTGGTCATCTAATCCTGGCCACGGACCTTGCCCTGAAGTGTGTTTAATATATTCAGCGACATTCTTTTGGGAAAAAACTACATTTTTCCTTTGCAAGGAGGTGTCAGGTGCAAATGGCTTCTTGGGTAAGGGTGAGAGCCTGTGCCCACTTTCCCATCTCGGTTCTGGCAACCCTCCTAGCTTGGACCTGTGCAGGATCGGGACTGTTGTGCCTGAAAGACACTTCCCTTGGGCTCATCCATATCTTCTCACTCTTAAAATTGTTCCATTTCCTTTTCTGCATCGCTCCCTGAGCCCTGATAAAGATGTCCCCTTTAGGATAGAATGCTCCCAAATCTCCCGCTCTCTGCATAATGGACATTTGTCGGTCTCTCCGTTAGTTTGCATTTACCATAAGAAGAAGCTCCTCTGATAATGGCTGAGTGAGGCACTGATGGGTGGGTATAGCAGAATGGATTAAGAGACATTTTATTGCTATGTTCCTTTAGCAGAACAGTAGCACTTTGTTTTCCACCTCACTCTCAGGTTCATGGCTGCCCAAGCAGTGTCAAGCATGGGTTTCATCTCATTGAGTGAGCCTTAAGTTCAATGAGAAAGTCTTGATTACGCCAATGTTTGTGCCACTATTGGCCAGCATACCATGCATGCAGACACACCGTGGTAGATAGTGTTTGTAGCTGGCTTGACACTTACCTTCCTCCTCTGGTAGTGTGCAGAGGACCTTTCAGTAGTACAAATGCTAGTCAGTAGAAATGAAGGCTCTGGTTAGGTATCAGATTAAATTATACACAGTTGATGAAATATGTAAGTGTTGTTTTTAGCAATAGAGCTTTGCCATCAGTGGAGAGCAACCAACAGCCTTGGTAATAACCTGAGATGTTTGGAGATTTCTTTGGTTCTCCTTTGGCCAATAACTCAATTAGATGTAAGCATTCATGGCACTAAAGGTTTTACTTGGTGGTATAAGATTGGGGCATTGTCTCCCTTGTTTAGTGAGTCCATTAGATTTCTTTCATGTATGTATATCTGTATGTATGTGTGTATGTATGTATTTTAGGAAGCTTCTACAGTGATAGTTTTCCATATGTCCTCAGTTGTCCCTTAGCGTCAGCAGTTTCTTAACATATTCTGTCGCTTCCCCTTCTTTCTTCCCCCTCCCTTCCTTCCCTCTCTCCATTTAGTCTTCCACTCAAGTCTCCTCTGCCACTTCAAAACAACACATTCTATTTCCCCTTTCTTAGAAGATCATCCCCTCCATCCAGTTCCTTACTCCATATAGAACATCTGAGGTCACACAGATTGTAGTATACTATTGAAGGCTAAAACCACATACAAGAGAAAACATATGTTTGTGTTTTGAGGTCTGATTTTTTTCTATCACTATTCATTTACCTGCACATTTCATAATTTAGTTTTTTTTTTTAACAGCTGAATAACATTCCATTGTGTAAATGCATCACATTTTCATTATCCACCCAATCAGTTGATAAGCATCTATAGCTATTTCTAATTTCTGGCTATTATAAATAGAGCAGCAATGAACATGGATGAGCAAGTGTCACTGATTTCCATGGTGGCCTTTCATGTTGGCAGTCTCTCCTTATTGTGTGTTATTGTTAAAGATCTTTACCCATTCTGTAGCCTGTCAATTTGTCCAGATGACAATGTCCTTTGCCATACAGAAAATTTAAATTTCATGAGGTTCCATTTATTATTTTTTTTATCTTAATGCCTGTGATATTGGTGTCCTCTTCAAGTAGTCTTTTCCTATGTTAATGAGTCCAAAGCAGTTCCCTACTTTCTCTTCTATCAGATTCAGGGTACCTGGCCTTACATGGAGGTTCTTGATCCATCTCGAGTTCACTTTTCGGCAGGGTGATTAATATTGATTTATTTTCATTTTCTACCTGCAGCAATCCAGTCTAACCAGCACCATTTGTTGAGGATGCTTTTCTTTTTTCCAGTGTGTATTTTTGGCTTCTTTGTTAAAAATCAGGTGTCCGAGCCGGAGGACAGAGACCTGCCCTGCAGAGAGTGCCATCTTGGCTCCGGGACTCCGCCGAACTTAGTCTACAGGTTAGAGTGAGGACCACAGAGGCAGACAGCTTCTGGGACAGGCGGGAGCCACAGAGCCGCTGAGGCAGCACCCTTTTGGGGCCGCAGACATCCGGCACCCTCCCAGTCGGAGGACAGTGACCTGCCCTGCAGGGAACGCCATCTTGGCTCCGGGACTCCGCCGAGCTTAGTCTCTACAGGTCAGAGTGGGGACCACGGGGGCAGACGGCTTCTGGGACAGGCGGGAGCCACAGAGCTGCTGAGGCAGCACCCTTTAGGGGCCGCAGACATCCGGCACCCTCCCAGTCGGAGGACAGTGACCTGCCCTGCAGGGAGCGCCATCTTGGCTCCGGGACTCCGCCGAACTTAGTCTGTACAGGTCAGAGTGAGGACCACAGAGGCAGACAGCTTCTGGGACAGGCGGGAGCCACAGAACCGCTGAGGCAGCACCCTTTTGGGGCCGCAGACATCCAACACCCTCCCAGCTGGAGAACAGTGACCTGCCCTGCAGGGAGCGCCATCTTGGCTCCGGGACTCCGCCGAACTTAGTCTGTACAGGTCTGCTGACAGAGGATACTCAGAATCCCCAGAAGAACAACCTCTGAACAGAGACAACTATAACAACTCCAGAGATTACCAGATGGCGAGAGGTAAAGGTAAGAATCTTACTAACAGAAACCAAGACCACTCATCATCATCAGGACCCAGCACTCCCACTTCGCCCAGTCCAGGGCACCCCAACACACCTGAAAAACTAGACCTGGATTTAAAAGCATATCTCATGATGATGGTAGAGGACATCAAGAAGGACTTTAAAGAACTACAGGAGAACATGGCTAAAGAGTTACAAGTCCTTAAAGAAAAACAGGAAAACACAACCAAACTGGTAGAAGTCCTTAAAGAGAAACAGGAAAACACATCCAATCAGATGATGGAAATGAACAAAACCATACTAGACCTAAAAAGGGAAGTAGACACAATAAAGAAAACCCAAAATGAGGCAACACTGGAGATAGAAACCCTAGGAAAGAAATCTGGAACCATAGATGCAAGCATCAGCAACAGAATACAAGAGATGGAAGAGAGAATCTCAGGTGCAGAAGATTCCATAGAGAACATGGGCACAACAATCAAGGAAAATGGAAAATGCAAAAAGATCCTAACTCAAAACATCCAGGAAATACAGGACACAATGAGAAGACCAAACCTACGGATAATAGGAGTGGATGAGAATGAAGATTTTCAACTCAAAGGACCAGCAAACATCTTCAACAAAATTATAGAAGAAAACTTCCCAAATCTAAAGAAAGAGATGCCCATGAACATACAAGAAGCCTACAGAACTCCAAATAGGCTGGACCAGAAAAGAAATACCTCCCGACACATAATAATCAGAACAACAAATGCACTAAATAAAGATAGAATACTAAAAGCAGTAAGAGAAAAAGGCCAAGTAACATATAAAGGCAAGCCTATCAGAATTACACCAGATTTTTCACCAGAGACTATGAAAGCTAGAAGATCCTGGACAGATGTTATACAGACACTAAAAGAACACAAATTCCAGCCCAAGCTACTATACCCAGCCAAACTCTCAATTAACATAGATGGAGAAACCAAAGTATTCCACGACAAAGCCAAATTCACACATTATCTCTCCACGAATCCAGCCCTTCAAAGGATAATAACAGAAAAAAACCAATACAAGGACAGGAACCACGCCCTAGGAACAACAAGAAGGTAATCCCTCAACAAACCTAAAAGAAGACAGCCACAAGAACAGAATGCCAACTTTAACAACAAAAATAACAGGAAACAACAATTACTTTTCCTTAATATCTCTTAATATCAATGGACTCAACTCCCCGATAAAAAGACATAGACTAACAAACTGGCTACACAAACAAGACCCAACATTTTGCTGCTTACAAGAAACTCATCTCAGAGAAAAAGATAGACACTACCTCAGAATGAAAGGCTGGAAAACAATTTTCCAAGCAAATGGTATGAAGAAACAAGCTGGAGTAGCCATTCTAATATCAGATAAGATTGACTTCCAACCCAAAGTCATCAAAAAAGACAGGGAGGGGCACTTCATACTCATCAAAGGTAAAATCCTCCAAGAGGAACTATCAATCCTGAATATCTATGCTCCAAATAAAAAGGCAGCCTCATTCATTAAAGAAACTTTAGTAAATCTCAAAGCACACATTGCACCTCATACAATAATAGTGGGAGACTTCAACACACCACTTTCACCAATGGACAGATCATGGAAACAGAAACTAAACAGGGACACAGTGAAACTAACAGAAGTTATGGATCAAATGGATCTGGCAGATATCTACAGAACATTTTACCCTAAAACAAAAGGATACACCTTCTTCTCAGCACCTCATGGTACCTTCTCCAAAATTGACCACGTAATTGGGCACAAAACAGGACTCAACAGATACAAAAA
Organism: Mus caroli; assembly: GCF_978045245.1. Lineage (NCBI taxonomy): Eukaryota > Metazoa > Chordata > Mammalia > Rodentia > Muridae > Mus > Mus caroli. Next base: position 76,610,227 of record NW_028227269.1, read on the forward strand.
CATTGAAATTGTCCCATGCATCCTATCAGATCACCATGGACTAAGGCTGATCTTCAATAACAAAATAAATAATAGAAAGCCAACCTTCACGTGGAAACTGAACAACACTCTTCTCAATGATACCTTGGTCAAGGAAGGAATAAAGAAAGAAATTAAGGACTTTTTAGAGTTCAATGAAAATGAAGCCACAACATACCCAAACTTATGGGACGCAATGAAAGCATTTCTAAGAGGAAAACTCATAGCTCTGAGTGCCTCCAAAAGGAAACTAGAAAGAGCACACATTAGCAGCTTGACAACACACCTAAAAGCACTAGAACAAAAGGAAGCAAATTCACCCAAGAGGAGTAGACGGCAGGAAATAATCAAACTCAGGGGTGAAATCAACCAAGTGGAAACAAGAAAAACTATTCAAAGAATCAACCAATCAAGGAGCTGGTTCTTTGAGAAAATCAACAAGATAGATAAACCCTTAGCCAGACTCACTAGAGGGCACAGGGAAAGCATCCTAATTAACAAAATCAGAAATGAAAAAGGAGACATAACAACAGATCCTGAAGACATCCAAAACACCATCAGATCCTTCTACCAAAGGCTATACTCAACAAAACTGGAGAACCTGGATGAAATGGAGAAGTTCCTAGACAGATACCAGGTACCAAAGTTGAATCAAGATCAGGTTAATGATCTAAACAGCCCTATATCCCCCAAAGAAATAGAAGCAGTCATTAATAGTCTCCCAACCAAAAAAAGCCCAGGACCAGATGGGTTTAGTGCAGAGTTCTATCAGACCTTCAAAGAAGATCTAATCCCAGTTCTTCACAAACTATTCCACAAAATAGAAACAGAAGGTACTCTACCCAACTCATTCTATGAAGCCACAATTACTCTGATACCTAAACCACAAAAAGACCCAACAAAGATAGAAAACTTCAGACCAATATCCCTTATGAATATTGATGCAAAAATCCTCAATAAAATTCTTGCTAACCGAATCCAAGAACACATCAAAACAATCATCCATCCTGACCAAGTAGGTTTCATCCCAGGGATGCAGGGATGGTTCAATATACGGAAATCCATCAACGTAATCCAGTATATAAACAAACTCAAAGACAAAAACCACATGGTCATCTCGTTAGATGCGGAAAAAGCATTTGACAAGATCCAACACCCATTCATGATAAAAGTCTTGGAAAGATCAGGAATTCAAGGCCCATACCTAAACATGATAAAAGCAATCTACAGCAAACCAGTAGCCAACATCAAAGTAAATGGTCAGAAGCTTGAAGCAATCCCTCTAAAATCAGGGACTAGACAAGGCTGTCCACTTTCTCCATACCTATTCAACATTGTACTTGAAGTCCTAGCCAGAGCAATTCGACAACAAAAGGAGATCAAAGGGATACAAATTGGAAAAGATGAAGTCAAAATATCACTTTTTGCAGATGATATGATAGTATATATAAGTGACCCTAAAAATTCCACCAGAGAACTCCTAAGCCTGATAAACAGCTTCGGTGAAGTAGCTGGATATAAAATTAACTCAAACAAATCAATGGCCTTTCTCTACACAAAGAATAAACAGGCTGAGAAAGAAATTAGGGAAACAACACCCTTCTCAATAGTCACAAATAATATAAAATATCTTGGCGTGACTCTAACTAAGGAAGTGAAAGATCTGTATAATAAAAACTTCAAGTCTCTGAAGAAAGAAATTATAGAAGATCTCAGAAGATGGAAAGATCTCCCATGCTCATGGATTGGCAGGATCAACATTGTAAAAATGGCTATCTTGCCAAAAGCAATCTACAGATTCAATGCAATCCCCATCAAAATTCCAAATCAATTCTTCAACGAATTAGAAAGTGCAATCTGCAAATTCATCTGGAATAACAAAAAACCTAGGATAGCAAAAACTCTTCTCAAGGATAAAAGAACCTCTGGTGGAATCACCATGCCGGACCTAAAGCTCTACTACAGAGCAATTGTGATAAAAACTGCATGGTACTGGTATAGTGACAGACAAATAGACCAATGGAATAGAATTGAAGACCCAGAAATGAACCCACACACCTACGGTCACTTGATCTTCGACAAGGGAGCTAAAAACATCCAGTGGAAGAAAGACAGCATTTTCAACAAATGGTGCTGGCACAACTGGTTGTTAACATGTAGAAGAATGCGAATCGATCCATTCCTATCTCCTTGTACTAAGGTCAAGTCTAAGTGGATCAAGGAACTTCACATAAAACCAGAGACACTGAAACTTATAGAGGAGAAAGTGGGGAAAAGCCTTGAAGATATGGGCACAGGGGAAAAATTCCTGAATAGAACAGTAATGGCTTGTGCTGTAAGATCGAGAATTGACAAGTGGGACCTCATGAAACTACAAAGCTTCTGCAAGGCTAAAGACACCATCAATAAGACAAAAAAACCACCAACAGATTGGGAAAGGACCTTCACCTATCCTAAATCAGATAAGGGACTAATATCCAATATATATAAAGAACTCAAGAAGGTGGACTCCAGAAAGTCAAATAACCCCATTAAAAAATGGGGCTCAGAACTGAACAAAGAATTCTCGCCTGAGGAATACCGAATGGCAGAGAAACACCTGAAAAAATGTTCAACATCCTTAATCATCAGGGAAATGCAAATCAAAACAACCCTGAGATTCCACCTCACACCAGTCAGAATGGCTAAGATCAAAAATTCAGGTGACAGCAGTTGCTGGCGAGGATGTGGAGAAAGAGGAACACTCCTCCATTGTTGGTGGGATTGCAAGCTTGTACAACCACTCTGGAAATCAGTCTGGCGGTTCCTCAGAAAATTGGACATAGTACTACCGGAGGATCCAGCAATACCTCTCCTGGGCATATATCCAGAAGATGTCCCAACCGGTAAAAAGGACACATGCTCCACTATGTTCATAGCAGCCCTATTTATAATAGCCAGAAGCTGGAAAGAACCCAGATGTCCCTCAACAGAGGAATGGATACAGAAATTATGGTACATTTACACAATGGAGTACTACTCAGCTATTAAAAAGAATGAATTTATGAAATTCCTAGCCAAATGGATGGACCTGGAGGGCATCATCTTGAGTGAAGTAACACAATCACAAAAGAACTCACACAATATGTATTCACTGATAAGTGGATATTAGCCCAAAACTTAGGATACCCAAGATTTAAGATACAATTTGCTAAACGCATGAAACTCAAGAAGAATGAAGACCAAAGTGTGGACACTGTGCACCTTCTCAGAATTGGGAACAAAACACCCAGGGAAGGAGTTACAGAGACAAAGTTCTTAGCGGTGATGAAAGGATGGACCATTTAGAGACTGCTGTATCCAGGGATCCATCCCATAATCAACTTCTAAACGCTGACACCATTGCATACACTAGCAAGATTTTGCTGAAAGGACCCAAATATAGCTGTCTCTTGTGAGACTATGCCGGGGCCTAGCAAACACAGGAGTGGATGCTCACAGTCAGCTATTGGATGTATCACAGGGCTCCCAATGGAGAAGCTAGAGTAAGTACCCAAGGAGCTAAAGGGATCTGCAACCCTATTGTTGGAACAACATGATGTACTAACTAGAACCCCGGAGCTCTTGTCTCTAGCTGCATATGTATCGAAAGATGGCCTAGTCAGCCATCAATGGAAAGAGAGGCCCATTGGACTTGCAAACTTTATATGCCCCAATATAGGGGAATGCCAGGGCCAAAAGAATGGGAATGGGTGGATAGGGAAGTGGGGGGGCGCTATGGGGGACTTTTGGGATAGCATTGGAAACGTAATTGAGGAAAATATGTAATAAAAATATTAAAAAAAAAAATCAGGTGTCCAAAAGAGTGTGTACTTATGTCTTGATCTTCAACTCAATTCCATTTGTCAATATATCTGTTTTATTTCAACATCATATATTATTATTTTATTATTATTATTATTATTATTATTATTATTACTGTAGCTCTGTAGTACAACTTGAATTCTGGGGTAATGATACCTCCAGCATGTCTTTTATTATTCAGGCTTGTTTTTTAGCTATCTTGAAGTGTGTGTGTGTGTGTGTGTGTGTGTGTGTGTGTGTGTGTGTGTGTGTTTCCATATAAGGCTGAAAATAGTGTTTTCAGTTTTGGGGATGAATTGGGTTGGAATTTTGACGGAAATTGTGTTGAATCTGTAGATTGCTTTGGGTAGAATGACCATTTAGACTATGTTAATACTACTTATCCATGAGCATGGGAGATATTTCCAACTTCTGATGTTTTCTTCAATTTCTCCCTTCAATATCTTAACATTTTTTAATGTACAAGTCTTTCATTGGTTAGCGTCACCCCAAGATATTATTTTGAGAATACTGTAAAAGGTATTGTGTCCCTGATTTCTTCTTTAGTTTGTTTGTCTTCTGTATTTAGGAAGGCTACTGATTGTTGTGTGTTAATTCTGTATCCTGCTACTTTGCTCAAAGTGTTTATCAGCTACAGAAGTTTCCTCATGTTGTTTTAGGGTCATTTACAAGCAAAATCATATCAAATGCAAATAATGATATTTTGATTTCTTTCTTCTTTATTTGTACTCCCTTGATCTCTTTCAGTTGTCTTGCTGCTCTAGCTAAGGAAGTACGATATTAAATAGATATAGAAAGAGTGGAAATCCTTGTCTTATTTCTATCTTAGTGGAAATGTTCTGAATTTCTCTCCATTTAGATTGATGTTGGATATGGACTTGCTGAAAATTACCTCTATTATGTTGAGATATGTGCCTTGTATCCCTAATCTCTCCAGGACTTTAATCATGAAAGTATATTGGATTTTGTCTAAGGCCTGTACTGCACTTACTGACATGATCATGTGGTGTTTGTCTTTCAGCCTGTTTATGCGGTAGATTACACTTATTCATATACATATTTTGAGCCAACCCTGCATCTCTGTGATGAAGCCCACTTGATCATGATGGATAATCTTTTTTGATATTCTTTGGATTCAGTTTGCTGGCATTTTATTTAGAATTTTTGCATCTATGTTTAAAATAGAATACTGGTCTATAATTTCCTTGCTTTGTAGGGTCTTTGTGTGGAATAAGTGTCAGAGTAACTATAGACTTGTAAAAATAACTAGGAAATGTTCCTTCAGTTTCTACCTTGTGGAATAACTCAGGGATTATTGACATTTGAGAATCGGGTAGAATTCTACACTGATTCCATTGGGCCCTGGCTTTTTGGGGGTGAGAGGGAGAATTTTACCTATGCTTCTATTTCACTTGTGGGTCATGGGTCTGCTTAAATTGCTTGTCTGATTTTGATTTAACTTTGGTAGGTTGTACATATCAAGAAATCTATTCATTTGAGCAAAAATGCTCAATAAAATACTGTCAAGAGCCATCATAGGAGAAGCTAATAACTAGCAGGTGATCTTCCTGAGATGAGTCTGCCTTGGATTATAATCCATGATGAATTTGCTCCAGTAGTCAAGGCCCAGGAGAAATTCATTTTAGGAAAGATTTCTGCTATTAATATGCTTTCCCTGTTATAATTAAATATATATATAATAATCACTAGGTATTAGCCCATCCTTTTAAACAGGTCTCTGCAGAACAACCAAGATGTACTGTCTTATAATGATGCTATATAGACAAATAGATGAATTCTTAATCCTTAATGATAATCCTATAAGAATTCTTAAAATTATATTAGTAATTATTAAGCTCTTTTATAGTAAGACTGCTATTAAGTTCTCTACGACAATCAAAACTACAATGAGAACTCTGTCAGTCTTTAGTGTCATGAGTTAATTGCTTCTGAGATAGCAAGTAGGCATCTACTACTCAGAGAACATTCCAAAAGGTTGTAAAACCATTAACCAAAGGTCATAAAAAGGAACTAAAATTTATTATAGGTGCTAGGACAGAAAATAAAGCATTGACTGTGTTTATACATAGAAAATTTCACTAATAACTTAGTTATGGCTTTTAACTCTCTATGAACCTGTGGAGCTGTGACAGGTGATGAATGTTTAGCCAGATAATTACTCCTAACGGATATGCATGTAAATATTCTTTGTTGTAAACTTCTTATTCGATTTATGATTTGAATTAATGTGTAAGACTGTGATGAACTTTTTACCATGTGATCATGTATTCGTATAAGTGCTCAGGACAAAGAGCAAAGAACATTCTTCTTGTCCCCTTTTTCTTAGGCCCCTTACTCCCCTTTTCTTACAAGCCCTTTCCCCCTTTCTTAGAGAACTTTCATAGGAAACTTTTTGCAACTTAGAAATAAAATGGCTTTCCAAAGTGTCCCCTTTTCTTCCTGCAACTTTAACTAGCAGGCTGAAAGTTAGAGCCATGCAAAGAACAAAGGCTACCTTATTTAATCCTCCCACCCTTCCCCTGCTGTTGGGCTACAGGTGTTAATTGCCTAAACCAGTGGCTTTTTGCCCTCAGAAAGAACAAGAAAGTTTTTAGGATCTTTAAACACTATCAAAGAACATTTAGTATAGTTAGAGAGCTAAAACAACTTAAGACCACCAGTCTTTAAAGCTACACCAGAGTCTCACTCTGTGTCTCATTTCAACCCACTCCAGGCTAGGAGGCTCCCAGAAAAATACCAGCAAACAAGAACACATCAAAAAGATTATTCAGCATGACCAAGTGGGCTTCATCACAGAGATGCAGGGATGGCTCAGATATCTATTTGAATGAATGTAACCTAACACATAAATAGGCTGAAGCACTAAAACCACATGACCATCTCATCAGATACAGTAAAGACTTAACCATCCATCCATCCATCTACTACATTTCAATATTATTTCTTCTTCTTGTTCTAGAACTTCCAGGGGTGCTATTAAGTTTCTAATATGTAGTCACTTAGTGCTATGAACTTGACTCTTAGAACTGCCTTCGTTGTGTCTCATAGATTTGGGTATGTTATGTTTACATTTCCATTCACCTCTAAGTTTTTAATATCCTTCTTAATTTCCGTTGACCCATTTTTCATTTAGTAGTGAGTTGTTCAGTTTCCATGAATGTGTAAACTTTCTGTTGTTTCTGTTGTTGATAGCAGGCTTTAATATGTGGTGGTCAGCTAGGACTCAGAATGTTATTTCAGTTTTCTTGTATCTGTTGAGTTTACTTTGTGTCCAAGTGCATAATCAGTTTCTAAGAAAGTTTCATCAGATGCTGAGAAGAAAGTATATTCTTTTGTGTTTGGGTGAAATGTTCTGTAAATATCTTCTAGGTCCACTGATTTCTGATGTTTAACTCTAGCATTTCTCTGTTTAATTTTGTATGGATAACCTGTCTATTGACAAGAATGGGGCACTGAAGTAATACGCTATAACTGTGTGAGAGTCAATATGTGATTTTAGCTGTAGTAGTGAGTATATCTTTTACTAACCTGGATGCCCTTGTATTTGGTGAATAGATATTTAGAATTGTGAAATCCTCTTGGTGGATTTTTTCCCTTTCATGAATATGTAGTGTACTTATCTATCTCTTTTGATAAGTTTTGGGTTGATGTTTATTTTGTCAGATATTAAAATGGCTACGCCTGCTTGCTTCTTGGGTCTATTTTCTTGGGATACATTTCTTCATCCTTTTACTGTGAAATAATGTCAGTCTTTGATGTTAAATGTTTTTCTTGGATGCAGCAAACAGATAGATTCAGTTTTCTAATCCAATCTGTTAATTTGTGTCTTTTTATTGGGGATTTGAGACCACTGATATTTAGAGTTACCAATGAACAGTGTTTATTGATTCCTGTTATTTTACTGTTATGGTATGTTTTCCTCTCCTCTTTTGATTTATTGTTATGGAGTTATTTATTCTTTGTTTCTTCTTGGATGTGGTTAAACTATTTAGACTGAAGTTTCATTCCAGTGCCTCTGTAAAGCTGGATTGACATATAGGTACTGCTTAAATTTGGTTTTATTGTATAATGTTTTCCTTTCTCCATCTACTGTGATTGATAGTTTTGCTAGGTATAGTAGTAGTCTGGGCATATATCTGTAGAACAACAATCCAGTGCCTTCTGGCTTTCAGAGTCTCCATTGAGAAGTCAAATGATACTCTGATGAGTCTGCCTTTATATGTTATTTGGTCTTTTTTTCCATGCAGCTTTTCTTTATTCTTTATGTTTAGTGTTTTGATTATTATGTATTGTTGGAAACTTATTTTCTGGTCTTGTCTATTTGGTATTTGTTCTGGCTAGTTTTATGTCAACCTGACACAATCTAAAGGCATTGGAAAGGAGGAAGCTTTGACAAAAATGTTTCCATAAGATCAGACTGCAGGCAAGCCTGTAGGGTATTATATATATAATACCCTATGTGGGAGGATCTGGGTTGGTGGTCCTGGGTTTTATAAGAAAGCAGGCTGAACCAAACCAGGAGAAGCAAGACAGTAAACAGTACTCCTCTGTGGCTTCTGCATAAGCTCTTGCTTTGTGGTTTCTGCCCTGTTAGAGTTCCTTTCTTGACTTCCTTCGATGACAAGCAGTGATGTAGAACCATAAGCCAGTAAACCCTTTCTTCCCCAAGTTGCTTTAGTAATGGTGTTTTATCATAGCAATAGTAAACTAACTAAGACAATTCATTCTTGCATCTTGGTAGGCACCTCCTTCTTTATGTTGGGGAAATTTTCTTCTATGATTTTGTTTAAAATACTTTCAGTGCTTTTGGACTAGGTTTCTTCTCCTACCTTTATCCCCATTATTCATCAATTTGGTCTTTTCATAGTATCCCTGATTTCCTAGATGTTGGCTGGGATTATATATATATATATATATATATATATATATATATATATATAAAGATTTTCTTTCACTTAGGTATCCATTTCTTCTACCTTTTTCAGCACTGAGATTCTTTCTTCCATATTTTGTAATCTATTGGTGAGGTTTTCCTCTGAAGTATTTGACATTCTAAAATGTTCATTTCTAGTTTTATTTCAGTTTGGGTGTTCTTTAGTGATTCTATTTCTTTTCTAAGTTCTACTTTCATGTTTTTAAAATGTTTTAAAAATGTTTTCTTTATTTATTTCAACTGTTTATTTGTGTTTTCATTGTCTTAAGAGATTTATTCATATCCTCAAGATCTGTGATCATATTCATAATTATCATTTTGAAGTTCCTGTCTTTCACATGAGATATATTACATTTCTAAGGGCCTACTGTGGAAGCGTTACTGAACTCTAGTAGAGTAGAGGCAGATCATCTTAGTGTACATGGCTTGTATTTTTATATTGGAGTCCAGGCATCTAAAGTTATGTTGATTGATGTTTTTCTAGGTTTTGATATCTGGTCTTGTCTTTGTTGAGTGGACATTTCATTCTTTGATTGCTGTTGCTGTCTCAGGATCTTATGCATGTATGGTTGCTGTGTGGTCCCTGGTACAGTGCTTGTGCATGTTAGTAAGTGGCAGAGAGGAATAGAAACATGTTAGGAGAAAAGGTTGAGTGTGGCTTACAAAAGAGCTACAAGAATCCAATACACACCAAGAGTGAGGGTCTCCGGGGGAATGGAGATACGGTGTGAGGAGGGGACTCCTGAATTTGGGCTGCAGTAGGACAGATAATAAATATGTCTGTAGGGACAAAGATGGAAGTGCTAGGGAGACCCCGGGTTTGTACCAAGAGGTAGAGTCTCCACTGAGTGGAGTTTGGGTGTGAGGTGGGTACACACAGGGCTATAAGACTGCAAATGAGAAAAAGATAGTAATGGAGGGCTTGAAGGATAGTAAAAAATTACCTACCTAAGTCCCAGCCCAGTGTGTCCACTGAAAGTCCCTGGTAGAAAGTGTTTCTGGCTATGGGTGGCTGACAGGAAAGAATGAGGATAGCTAGAAGGGAAAGCTGAGAGGATCTGAGGCCGAAAACTAAGCTGGGTCTATCCCAAAAGGCAGAGTCCCCAGGGGATAAACCCTGATAACTTTTAAAATAAACTCTGTTGTTTGTCTGATTCATTTTGATTTTTAAAGACAGAATTTTGTTATATTGGCCTGGAACTTATTACATATCCCCAGCTAGCCTCAAACTCTCAATTCTGCTGCCTGAGCCTACTGATAGCACAGCTTTAGCAGCTACTCAACGAACCCATGTCCTCTTTCTCTCTTCCTTTCTCATATTTGCATATGGTATTTGATATGTTAATAAAAAGATAAAGAGAGAAGGGAGACATGTTCTATGGGGGGTGTGGTGAGGTATGGGGGAAGGGGTTACCTCAGTGGGCCTATGCCAAGGCATCCCTTCCCCAGAGGGACCAGTACAGAATAGTTTATTCAAGGCATAGGGAGGGGGAGTTAAGAGGGTAGTAGAGGCAGAGAAAAGCAGAGAGGGTGGGGGGGCGGATGGGGAGAGAGTGGGGAAGGGGCAAGAGAGGGAGCAAAAAGGCAAGAGACCAAGAGGGCCAGGGAGCAAGGAGGGGCAAGCAGTCCCTTTTATAGTGGGTCAGGCCTACCTGGCTATTGCCAGGTAACTGTGGGGTGGAGGTTAGACAGAATGCTAATAGTATTACCTCTAAATGAGAACTCTATCTTAAGCATGATCCCTAGAACATACTAACTGCGCAATAAAATGTGAGTTTTAATGAGTTAATATCTACACGTTTTCCTGTTTCAGGACTTAAGATACAGATTAACCAGAATTATATGAGTCTTTCCAGTTTAGCTTCAGACAAAGGAAGGAGGAATGTTTTATATTTTTATAGTTTTATTGTTATGACACTGTCAGTTTATTTTGTACCCTGGAATCAGGAGAAAATGTGTACAATACAGTGAGCTCCTGGGCTTTTCTGCATGTGATACAATTCCTTGCACAGCCTTCTCTCCTCGGGTTCATGGGAGCCTGCTGTGATAATGCTTCCATTTCAATTGACAATGCAGGTCATACATTTACTGCATATGGTGTCCCATATGCAGTCAAGATCCAGCTGTCTTCGGTCATTTATAGGTTTCAGATTTGTCCCACACTGCAAAGCCCTGAAATTATCTGGGGTCTACCAACTACAGGTAGATAAGCACCTCCCAGAACTCACTTTCTGACTTTCCCAATCAAACTTGTATTTGTTTCCTACAGTTGCCATCACAAATTACCATAAATGGGGAGATTTTAAATGATGAGAAGCTCTGGCAGAGCCTGACAAATACAAAGGTGGATGCTCTCAGCCAACCATTGGACTGAGCACAGGGGCCCCTATGAAGGAGTTAGAGAAAGGACTGAAGGAGCTGAAGGGGTTTGCAACCCCATAGGAAAAACAACAATATCAACAAATCAGACCTCCCAGAGCTCCCAGGGACTAAACCACCAACCAAAGAATACACATGGAGGGACCAATGGCTCCAGCAGCATACGTAGCAGAGGATGGCATTGTCTGTCATCTGTGGGAGAAGAGGCCCTTGGTCCTGTGAAGAAGGATTGATTCCCCACTATAGGGGAATGCCAGAGAGGTGAGGTGGGAAAGGGTGAGTGGGTGGGGGGCACCCTCATAGAAGCAGGGGGGGTGGATAGAGGGGTTCCAGAGGGGAAACCGGGAAAGGGGATAACATTTGAAATGTAAATAAATAAAATATCCAGTTAAAAAATGATGGTTTCTCATAGTTCTAGAGCAGTGATTCTCAACCTTGTAATGCCATGACTCTTTAATACAGTTCCTCATGAAGCGACACCCAACTATAAAATAATTTTCATTGCTACTTCATAATTGTAATTCTGCTACTGTTGTGAGTCATAATGTAAATATCTCTGTTTTCCAATGGTCTTAGGCAGCCTATGTGAAGGGGTCATGTCTTAGTTAGGGTTTTACTGCTGTGAACAGACACCATGACCAAGGCAACTCTTATGAGGACAACGTTTAACTCGGCCTGGCTTACAGGTTTGGTGGTTCAGTCTATTATCATCAAGGCAGGAACATGGCAGAATCCAGGTAGGCATGGTGCAGGAGGAACTGAGAGTTCTACATCTTTAGTTAAGGGCTGCTAGCAGAATATTGCCTTTCAGGTAGCTAGGATAAGGGTCTTAAAGCCTACATCCACAGTGACACACCTACTCCAACAAGACCACACCTACTCCAACAGGGCCACACCTTCTAATAGTGCTACTCCCTGGGCTGAGCATATACAAACCATCACAGGTTGTTTGACTCACCAAAGGGGTGGTAACTCACAGGCTGAAAACCAAAGCTCTAGAGGCTGGCGGTCCATAATGAAGGAATGAAGGATTTTTTTTAGATATTTTCTTCATTTACATTCAAATGCTATCCCCAAAACCCCCTATACCCTCCCCCTGCCCTCCTCCCCAACTCACCCACTCCTGCTTCCTGGCCCTGGCATTCCCCTGTACTGGGGCATATGATCTTCATAAGACCAAGAGCCTCTCCTCCCATTGATGGCCAACTAGACCATCCTCTGCTCCATATGCAACTAGAGACACAGCTGTGGGGGCTACTGGTTAGTTCATATTGTTGTTCCTCCTATAGGGTTGCAGACCCCTTTAGCTCCTTGGGTACTTTCTCTAGCTCCTTCATTAGGGACCTGTGATCCATCCAATAGATAACTGTGAGCATCCACTTCTGTATTTACCGGGCACTGGCATAGCCTCACAAGAGAGAGCTATATCAGGGTCCTGTCAGCAAAATCCTTCTGGCATATGCAATAGTGTCTGGGTTTGGTGGTTGTATATGGGATGTATCCCCAGGTGGGGCAGTCTCTGGATGGTCCTTCCTTCCCTCTCAGCTCTGAACTTTGCATAATGAAGGGTTCTATGGCATCATACTCCCTTGAGGACATCAGGCAAAAATATTTCCTTGCCCCTCTAACTTTTGGTCGTTGCCAACAGTTCTTGGCATTTCTTGGCTTGTATCTATATTCATCTCTAAATTCTCTATTTCTCATAAGGGCACCTACGTGAATTATAACACATTAGTGATTAAGTCAGCGTTACCAGTAATGCATATGTTGCATTAAGGAAAGAAATAAAAGCACTGCCCTTTAGAGTCGTTTAGAGCACATTCAGATTTTAATTCTCTACTTCATGTTCCTTATGTCTTCTGTCCTCTGTCTATCTGTTGGAGTATAAATCAGTGCCTTCCTGAAGGCTCTTCGGTGAATCTGTTTGTCCTTGTAGCTAGGTGTCTATCCCAATGTGTGTCCATCTCTTTGTGAGTTGTGTGACAGTGTCTGTCTGTCCCTAACAAAAAACTTCACTTTGTATTTATTGAGCAACATAGAAAGCATCAGTATAAAATCAACCATGGTAGATTTTATAAAGTTGCTGTCAGGTCCAAAAGAAACAGTTATCTATTGGATGGATCACAGGTCCCTAATGAAGGAGCTAGAGAAAGTACCCAAGGAGCTAAAGGGGTCTGCAACCCTATAGGAGGAACAACAATATGAACTAATTGGCGGAAGGAATGGGATACTCAACAAGAAATTTTAACAATTTCACAAGAGATTAAGTTACTGGCTCCAACTGCTCTCAGCTGACCCAGATAATAAACATCACTGCTTACCAAACAATATCCAAACATGGTTGCTTTCAACCATGGTAGATTTTATAAAGTTGCTGTCAGGTCCAAAAGAAACTGGGGACAAATGGCTATCTGTGGTGCCTGTTAGCATACCAAGGAACACACTAGTCTCCAGGCTACCTCCGTATCACAAGTACCTACTACAGAATCCACCCTGGAATCCTGGCATCCTGGCATCCTGGATTTTCACAGCTCTTTACACACCATTCCCTACCCTAAACTTCTCCAGCTCATAAGCTCTTCTCCCTTCTTCTCACTCCCTTATAACCCTGCTATTTTGGCTGTGTACTCCCTTGGTCATGGCCTTTCTTTCCTCTCTTGGTGACCATGTTCAGTCTACTAATTTCTTTCTCTATTCCCAACTCTTCCAGATGCCTCTGAATATACTCTTTTTCAGATCTACATTAAAATCCTTCCCCTCAACCATACATTGGAGTGGTCTTCAGTTTATACATTTTCAACTTCTGTATTAGCCAATTTCAGCAAATGACACACACACACACACACACACACATACACACACACACACACGTTCCTCTGGGTCAGGGGTACAGAAGAATGCATAACTTAAGATCACAGCTAAACATTAGCTTAGGTTTAAAGGTTGATTACATGGGAAATCCAAAGCAAGTCAGGTGGGTTATCACTTTGTTTTCTTAAAGGCAGATTTGAGCACACAGTAGGCTAGTAGTCTTAAGTCTTAAAAGACCCTTGGCATATTATTAACTTTGGCTATGAGGTCCAGCAAAAGTTCCAATCTTTTAGAATGTAAGAGATATTTTCAGAATATTGCATTGCCACAGGCAACAATCACTGGTTGAGGACCCACCCTAACCCAGACTTCAGTGTGATTGAATCTATAAATTCCTAAATTCCAAATAAGGACACATGGCACATATACTGGCAGTAAATATTTAAATATATCTTTTTGACACAATTCAACTCGTATACATACAAATTTTATTTAGTAAGATTTTCTTATTACAATATATGTGGTGAGACCCTAAGACTAGTTTTATTTTAACTGTTTTCTACAAAGCTCTTCCAGTTTCTGGCCTGATGTTCGCATCATTTTCTGTTCCCTAGTTATGTAGAGATATGTTTAATATGTCCTTGGGCATTTCAAATGAGTTAACTGGAAGGAAGGGGATTGAAGTGTGTGGATCAAATCACCCTCTTAAGGTGAAGTAATGTTATTTTACAGACTTTATTAACATCTCATTAACTGGTGTATATTAAGTGCAATTGATAATGGGCACTAGAAAAAAATAATGGCGCTGGGCCTTTCAGCTATAAAGAAAATGCAGGTAAAATGACCAATGATGTCAGAACTCTCTGCCCCAAGCCATCTGTCACTAAGTGTAAACTCACACTGCGTTCTTGCTCTCCACTGAGGAGGAATCTTTCCTTCAGAGAACTTGCTCAGGAACACAGCTGGGAAGATATTTAAGGGTATTTTCCAATAATGTTTTAATGTCAGTAAAAATGGAAGGATAATATGCAGTGACATTTTCTCATTCTTCCTGCTGAAGGGAGAAGGGAAGCCTTCAGGCACAGTGTGAACTTAGGGAGCTGTCTACTCCTGATGTGGAGCCAGCAGCATAGACAAGGACAAGGCACTGCTTCTGTGCCCACACCTGACCAGGCCCTAGCACTGGCTGGCTCGTCTAATCCTCATGACTGGGTAAACCTACGGGTTTCCTTTGGCCATGTACACACACACACACACACACACACACACACACACACATGTGTATGTAATATATATATATATATATATATATATCTCACATGTGTATGTATTATATATATGTATGTGTATATATATACATATACACAAACACACACATATATATGGCTGAATGATGACATTTAAATCACATCCAAGTGATACAACTTTAGAGTCAGACACTTCTTCAAGCCTTGTCTATACTGAGTACCAATAACCACCAGCTTATCTTTGAGCTTGTTAACTCATCCACAACTGGAAAAATGAATACACCAGCCTAGTGACATCAAGCAAGCCCAAATATGTGATACTTGCTTTTGACAGATGTTAGTCCTCCCCTCCTACTTTCCCCACCCTATAAAGAAAAATGCCCATGGGAGAATTCTAGCCTGTCCAGCTTTATTCTATTGAAAATCCCATTTCTTTTCTCCCTTCAAAGTCCTTACTAGTGAACCTGGCTTAGGAAAGTTCCACATCCACCCGACTGTTCTAACAAATGAAAAAATAATCTTAACGGCATTGAGACATCTTGCCAAGGTCACAGCTCTGGCAGGAGCTGGGCTCAGATCACCTGACTTCTGGTTACAGCTGCACCAAATGGAACCGTCCCTAAGCACGGCACTCGCTGAATTACAAAGTAGTGTAGCTGTACATCAAAGCCCAAAGCTGTAACAAGCTGCTGTGACAGCAATTTCAGGTTGAGTTTCTATTGACCTGTTAGCTGTCTACTCCTGACTGAAACATCAACTATCTTACCCTTCCTGTGTACAACGTGAGCTTTCAATAAAGAGCCAGGTAAGGACCATCCATCAGTGTCACCTGCTATGTCTAGAGTCCTCTTGAAACGAAGCTGAGGAAGGTGAAACATGTTCCACAATCCATAATCTGAGACACAGACTCACTTGACATTTGACCTGCTGTGCAATGAGGACTTGGCTTTCTAACCTCACATGGTAGTAAAATAATGTTATAATGTGGAGTAAATCAAAAGTATCAAGAGCAATATGAAGCAAATATAAATTATCTACAGTTTATTGTTAACCAACAACGTATCAATACTCAGATCTCTATATCTATTATTTATCTCTGTCTGTCTGTCTGTCTGGCTGGCTGTCTCTCTCTCTCTCTCTCTTTCTCTCTCTCTCTCTCTCTCTCACACACACACACAGATTCAGGTTTATTGATGTATATTCATCATGACTTTCACAGAAAACAAGGTAAATGTTAATAAATCCTTTTCCACATTTAGATTCAAATCAATAATTTTTGAGAGTCTTAATACTTGCAGGCAAGCTCCAGAGCAATTCTCAGTTAAAATGCTGTGCAGCCAGCCTTATTTCCACCTCAATATGTTAAGCTCCTGATTGTTAGACCTTCTGTAGTGGGAATCCTATGCTTACTATTCCCCTCATGCGCAGACTGCATGATTAGCCTCTCAAATGTGAGCAATGCTTTATGCCCAGGTGATCACAGGCTGTTTCACACTTTGCATATAAGGGGAATAAATCTCAATGACCCTAAAATCTTTCATTTATAATCAGTTTTCTTTCCTATAACTGCATCTCTTTGAGGACTGTTGGGGGCTTTATTACAACAAATAAGTCGGTGTAGGAAAGGAAACAGATGGGTTTGGCTACATTCTGGATTGTTTTTTTTTTTTAAGAACCAACTCATTTTGGAAAGTATATGTGTGGTTTGGTCTACAAATTCCACAAAAGAGTGAAAAAAGAATGGAGATTCAGATCCAAAAAATAACAAAGGGCAACAATTATAGTTTCATTCAACAAGTGGCCTGGGAATTCAGTCAGAAGCATGGGATTCTAAATGCTGATTCCAGGATGGTCACCAGCTCTATGATTTCATGGTCAGTTACAAGCTCCAAGTTGGGTTGGGATATTCATTTCCCTCACAGGTTTGATATAAGAAATATCTATCTGTAGTGAACGTGTTACCTTTAACTAGAGAGTCTTCTGCCTTGCCCTAAAGAAACATTCAAGGATCACTTCAGTTTAAAATAATATAATGCCTTGAAGATATGGGCACAGGGGAAAAATTCTTGAATAGAACAGCAATGGCTTGTGCTGTAAGATCGAGAATTGACAAGTGGGACCTCATGAAACTGCAAAGCTTCTGCAAGGCAAAAGACACCATCAATAAAAAAAAAAAAAACAAAAACAAAAAAAACACCAACAGATTGGGAAAGGATCTTTACCTATCCTAAATCAGATAAGGGACTAATATCCAATATATATAAAGAACTCAAGAAGGTGGACTCCAGAAAATCAAATAGCCCCATTAAAAAATGGGGCTCAGAACTGAACAAAGAATTCTCACCTGAGGAATACCGAATGGCAGAGAAGCACCTGAAAAAATGTTCAACATCCTTAATTATCAGGGAAATGCAAATCAAAACAACCCTGAGATTCCACCTCACACCAGTCAGAATGGCTAAGATCAAAAATTCAGGTGACAGCAGATGCTGGTGAGGATGTGGAGAAAGAGGAACACTCCTCCTTTGTTGGTGGGATTGCAAGCTTGTACAACCACTCTGGAAATCAGTCTGGCGGTTCCTCAGAAAATTGGACATAGTACTACCGGAGGATCCAGCAATACCTCTCCTGGGCATATATCCAGAAGATGTCCCAACCGTTAAGAAGGACACATGCTCCACTATGTTCATAGCAGCCCTATTTATAATAGCCAGAAGCTGGAAAGAACCCAGATGCCCCTCAACAGAGGAATGGATACAGAAATTATGGTACATTTACACAATGGAGTACTACTCAGCTATTAAAAAGAATGAATTTATGAAATTCCTAGCCAAATGGATGGACCTGGAGGGCATCATCTTGAGTGAGGTAACACAATCACAAAGGAACTCACACAATATGTATTCACTGATAAGTGGATATTAGCCCAAAGCTTAGGATACCCAAGATATAAGATACAATTTGCTAAACGCATGAAACTCAAGAAGAATGAAGACCAAAGTGTGGACACTATGCCCCTCCTTAGAATTGGGAACAAAACACCCATGGAAGGAGTTACAGAGACAAAGTTTGGAGCTGTGATGAAAGGATGGACCATCTAGAGACTGCCATATCCAGGGATCCATCCCATAATCAGCTTCCAAATGCTGACACCATTGCATACACTAGCAAGATTTTGCTGAAAGGACCCAGATATAGCTGTCTCTTGTGAGACTATGCCGGGGCCTAGCAAACACAGAAGTGGATGCTCACAGTCAGCTATTGGATGGATCACAGGGCTCCCAATGGAGAAGCTAGAGAAAGTACCCAAGGAGTTAAAGGGATCTGCAACCCTATAGGGGGAACAACATGATGAACTAACCAGTACCCCGGAGCTCTTGTCTCTAGCTGCATATGTATCGAAAGATGGCCTAGTTGGCCATCACTGGAAAGGGAGGCCCTTTGGACTTGCAAACTTTATATGCCCCAATACAGGGGAATGCCAGGGCCAAAAGAATGGGAATGGGTGGGTAGGGAAGTGGGGGGATATGGGGGACTTTTGGGATAGCATTGGAAATGTAATTGAGGAAAATACGTAATAAAAAATATTAAAAATTAAAAATAATAATAATATAATGTTGCTGGATGGTGGTGACACTCACCATTAACCCCAGCACTCCGGAGGTAGAGGCAGGCAGATCTCTGAGTTCGAGGCTAGCCTGGTCTATAGATCAAGTTCCAGGATAACCAGGGCTACACAGAAAAATCCTGTCTTAAAAAAAAAACCCAAAAACAAACAAAGAAACAAAAAAAACCAAAGCAAACAACAGCACAACAAAGCCCCAATGTCACAAACTGATCATTTCTATATTTGTAACTGTTCCATATAGAGGGAAGTTAGCCCAGAAGGAAGAAATAACAAATGCCTAGACCACCTCCATTCTGAGAGCTGTTATGCAATGGGTTTTTTCTTACATGGACCACTTTCCAACCCTATCTGGAGCTGGCTTGAACAAGGTACCTCTCTTACCTAAATGGACCCCACCACAGTGATTGCAATGGAGCAATTTGATTCTATTCCCTAAAAATTTCAATTCAAATGCTGGGGGAGGTCCACTGGAGAAATGGTTCAATGATTATGAGCAGATACTGCTCTTGCTGAGGACCAGAGTTCAATTCCTAACACTCAGGTCAGGCAGCTCACACATATCTGTAACCCCAGCTGCAGGAGAGTGATGCCTCTGGCTTCTGTAGATACTGCATTCATGTATACACATCACATCCACTCACAGGTACTCACTCACATACATGGAAAAAGTAATACGAATAAATCTCTAAAAACTAGAGTCTACCTCCAGTAGAAAGTCAGGGCATCAACTGGAGGGATGGGGTTGGCATCCCACAGTCAAAAATTCTGACCCAGAATTGTTCCTGTCTAAAAGAACTGCAAGGACAATAATGGAGAAGAGACTGAGGGAAAGGTGGTCCAGTAACCAGCTCAACTTGGGATCCATCTCATGGCACCAAGGCCTGACACTATTACTGATGCTATAGTGTGCTTACAGACAGGAGCCTAGCATGGCTGTCCTCTGAGAGGTCCAACAAGCAGCTGACTGAGACAGAAGCAGATACTTAGACCTAACCATTGGGCTGAAGTCAGGGACTCATTTGGTTGAATTATAGAAAGACTGGAAGAAGCTGAGGAGGAGGGTGACCCCATAGGAAGACCAGCAGTCTCAACTAACCAGGACCCCTGAGATCTCTCAGACACCAGGCCGCATTCACTAGCTGGTCTGAGGCCCCCAGCACATATATAGCAGAGGACTGCCTGGTCTGGCCTCAGTGAGAGAAGATGTTCCTAATCCTAGAGAGACTTGAAGCCCCAGGGAGTGGGGAGGCCTGGCAGAATGGGGCATCCTCTTGGAGACAGGGTGAGGAGAAATGGGATAAGGAACTGTGAGAGAGGGGACTGGGAGAAGGTCAACAGCTGAACTGTTAATAGTAGTACCAAAAACCTAATGAGCTTCATCACAAAATTATGGTAGGAATGTTTTAAAAAATAGGAAGCCGGGCGTGGTGGCGCACGCCTTTAATCCCAGCACTCGGGAGGCAGAGGCAGGCGGATTTCTGAGTTCGAGGCCAGCCTGGTCTACAAAGTGAGTGCCAGGACAGCCAGGGCTACATGGAGAAACCCTGTCTCGAAAAACCAAAAAAAAAAAAAAAAAAAAAATAGGTAGTCACTGTGAAAAAGAATATAGTGGTTTCTCCAAAGTTTGAATAGTGATATCATATGACCTTGAGATTTCTTTATCATATGAGTTCAAGAGAACTGAAAAAAATAAGCTCCTCCCAAAACATTTCATATCCTTTACTAAACAGAAACACCACAAAAAAGGAATATTATTGTAGGCTAACATCTTTGCTCAAAATAGACATAAAAACTCTCAAAGAAAAACTAGCAAGTTGAATTCCACCCTGTATCAAAATAATGATGCATTATCATTCAGCTATTCCACTTCAAAGAATTCTATATTCTACCACAGAGATATATGCCCATTCATATATTATGGCTCTATTTACAATAGCAAGGAAATGGAAGCAATATAGAAACCCATCAATGGAGATTAATAGATAATGAAAATGTGATATATGGACAAAGAGGAATATTATTCAGCTGTAAGGAAAAATGAAACTATGAAGTTTGAAGCAAAACAGTCAGGCAGAGAAAGTTACTATTAATCAAAGTGATCTAAATTCGGAACAAAAAAATCCCATGTTTTCTTTATATGTGGTTCCTAGACTATAATGAATATATGCATATATGTAAATAACTGTAAGTACAGGCACAGAATAAAACTTAGAAAGGAGACCAAGAAAGAGTAATGCTGGTTGATGAAGAAGAAAGGCCTGCAGGCAAAGGGCACAGGAGTCATGAGAGAGGGTATAACACTAACCTATCTAGTTTCAATTCCTCAGAGGTTTCTTTTTCCTTTGTGTGTGTGTGTGTGTGTGTGTGTGTTTGGTGAGCAGTGAATAAAAATGTAAGTGCTAGTGAAAATGCCAAGCCATAAAGGAAGCCACATTGTTTCAGAGTAGCCATTCTGTCCCTACAGAAATTCACTGTGATAGATAGTGTTCCAGACTGGGCAGGCACTTGTGTGGCTTCTTAAACAATCTATGTGATGTTTTTCTTTGTGAGCTTCTTAGAATAAAGTGATTAAAAGGTACCCACTCATCATGATCAAATGGAACTTATCTCTAAGTTATAAGGATAGTTTCATATATGCAAATCAATTTAGATATTTTTACCTGAAGAAATGGGCAAAAAACTTGAATGTATAGTTCTCAAAAAAAGACAGAGGTGTCCAATATTTATGCAGAGGTGGGTACTCTAATCATTAAAGAAATGCAAAACAAAGCCCTAGTGGACTTGCCCTCACATGGGTTGAATTAGCTTTATTAAACGGTTGAAAGATAACAAGCACTGTTGGGGATGTGGAGAAAAGAAAACGCTCCTACACTGTTGGTGGCAGTGAAAATTACCACACCAAATGTTGGAAAATGCTATAGAAGTTTCTCAAAAATGAAAAATTGAATTATGATATAACCCAGTATACACCCAGTGGAGCTGAAATCAGCATTCCAAAGAGATGTCTGCACTGCTGGATTCATTGTAGCATTATCTCAAGACATGGGAGCAACCTAAGAGCTCATCAGCAGATGGGTCATATTTCTAAATGTACCATGTGTATCAATGTAATGCATTAATGCCATTCATGAACAGAAAATAAATACTGCTGTTTTCACAGCAAGACAAATAGCATGTGCTCGTACTCATATAGGAAAGCCTCTGTGAATCCAGAGAAGCATAACAGAGTGGTGATGGGCAGACACTGGGTAAAGTGTACAAGTGTCAGGTAAATAGGAAGACGTCCTAGGATCCTACTGTACAACCTGGCAACAGGCTGTGATTAATAATAAAAAATGCACTTGAAAACTGCCAAGAGAGTAGATTTTAAGTGTTCTCATTACAGAGATGATTAAATATATGTGGTAGTAGATATGATAATTAGCTTGATTTAATCATTCCATAATGTAGACTCATATGAAAACATCATATTGGTTGGTGTAATAGGATACACCTGTAATTCTGTTACTTGTGAGGCAGAGGCTCATAGACTGCAAGTTCAAGACCAATCTTGGCTATGAGTAGCCAATTTTTTCCTCAAACATACATACAGAAATTATATTGTACACATAAATATACTCAATTTTGTTTTTTAACTGAAAAACAGATATTTAAAATTCTATTTAAAAATGTTCATAGCAGCCTGACTGATGATAGCCTAAAAGTAGAAATAGCAGATATATCATTTAGCTGGTGAATAAACAAAATACAACATATCCATCCATAAGGAGAATAGTATTTAATCACAAAAATAATGAAGTCTTACTATATGCTACAATACAAATGAATGGTGAAAGGATTATGACAAATGAAAGAAGTGAGATACAACAGAACATATATTGTATGCTGTTTGTGTCAAATGTCCAGAATTCACAAAAGCATAGAGACAAAAGCAGATTGGCGGTTGCACAGTGAATGAAAACGGGGACATTTTTGACTAGCTGATAACTCTTTCACAGTGATGAAAATATTCTGAAATTAGTGGCGATGGCTGGGCAACATAATAAATATATTAAGACCACAGAACTGTATAGTTTAAAATGGTGAGTTTTATATAAAACATGTTTATGCTGTGTGTGTGTGTTGTAGGATAGTATATGCATATATGTATGTGCAGGGGTGTGTGTCCATGCACATACAGAAGCCATGGGCAGATGTCTGGTGTCACCTTCTGTCACTCTCCATCTTGCTTTCTGAGACAGGGCCTCTCATTGAACCTGGAGCTCATCATTTCAGCCAGACTGGCTGGCCAGTGGTTGCCTCATAGCTATCTGTCTCCACACCTCATGATGGGGAATTTATAAGTATGCAAAGCCCTACACTGCTCTTAGATGGGTGTACACTTTGCTTTCACACACAGTGCTCTGGGTCACAGAAACATCTCCCCCAGCATCTTAAGATATCAGAGGAATTAAGCCAGGTACCCATGAGATCCAGAATACAGATATCTTAAAACTCAAAGACTGGAAGTACCATTTAAAGGCATCTACACACAAGTGAATCAGACAAAGTTAGTGTGCCAAAGAAACAGAGAAGAGGCAGATAACCAAGAGAGCAGCAAAGACAGCTCACGACTCTCACAGAGGAGCATGGAGCATCCCATGTGGGTCGCTGCAAGTCCCAGCTGCACATTCTGGAGACCCCACACCTGTTTATGGTTGCTGGTGGTGATTTCTGTGACTTAGAGCTAAATAATTCCTAAGCTATGCGTCAGACAAATAGCAATAATTACAGGAAGCATCCCCTCCCACCTGCTCTAATTTGCTTTCTATTGCTGTGAGGAACTCCATGACCAGAATTCACCTCACAGCTCACAGCCCATCAGGGGAAGTTGGGGTGGGAACTGAAGGCAGAAATCTGGAGGCAGGAATTGAGACAGAGTCCATGGAGAAACGCTGCTTATCTGCTTGCTCAGCCTGCTTTCTTATACAACTCGGGACTATCCCCCCCCCAAAGGGACACCACCCACAGCTTTCTTATACAACTCGGGACTATCCCCCCCCCCCAAAGGGACACCACCCACAGTGATCTGGGTCATCCCATATTAACAATTAATCAAAAAAAAAATGTCTCCCATTCTTGCCTACGCAACATTCTGATGGAGGCATTTTCTCATCTGAGGTTCCCTCTCCCAAGTCTGGTTTGTGTCAAGTTCATAAAACAAAACAAAAGCCACTAACCAGCATGTTTAGGTTCCTCAGAATCTCTGAAGAACATTAAAAAATAGTTTAAATAGCAAATATCTGAAGCTGCTTAAGACAAAAAAAAAAAAAAAGAAGAAAAGAAAAGGTCAGAACAAAGTGTGGTGGCCCATGGCAATAATCCCAGCACTTTAGAAGGTCGAGCGAGGCAGGAGGAGGAAAAGTTCCAACCTGGACCACATAGCAAGGCCCTGTCTCAAAAAGAAAAGGCTGGAAGTCGGGGGTGGGAAGAATAGTAATCTCATTTCACTCAGTCAGCAGCATACCTACAACTTGAAAGTTCCTGAGGCCCAATCATGGCAGGGGCTTGAAGTAACATATGTTTAGCCCAAAGGGCAGTTGGTTTGGAGTGGACAGCAGCTGCTAATCTGTCCTGACACCTCATTCAATGTTTGAGAAAAGCCTTATTTCAGAAAACTCCTCTTACATTCTCTTCCTCTGTCCTAACAGCCCTGACCTTCTTTCAACTGCCGGCCTAGGTGGTTAAATGCTGGGCAGGATGCTGGCCAAATCTACAAGAGAGGATTGGGTCATTACAATGTCTGTCTTTTGTTAAAATCACCCACATAAGAGCCCGGTTTT
Source organism: Mus caroli (assembly GCF_978045245.1). Taxonomy (NCBI): domain Eukaryota; kingdom Metazoa; phylum Chordata; class Mammalia; order Rodentia; family Muridae; genus Mus; species Mus caroli. The sequence goes on from NW_028227269.1 coordinate 76,634,929, forward strand.
TCCTTCCAAAGCATAAAGTAATGTGATATATGATAGGAGACAGATCTGGTGAACACCCTCCGTAATAGCATCTGGGAAAATTAACTTCCATTGATTTGCTATTAAAATTCTACATCCATAACTACTTTGTATAATGATTTACTTGGTGGTGCTGATCTTAAGTCATGAGCTGGCAGGTGCTCGGGTACTTGTATAGAAGAGCGAACAATCCTTTTAAGGACAGGATGGGGGGGAAATGCTTAAATTCAGCATCGATGTTCACCCCAAGGATCCAAGAGACCAAAAATCTCTGCATTTTTCAAAGATGAGTACTTAGAAAATCAGGATCATATCTATGAGGTCATTAGACCTAAGCCTAAATCTAATTTGAATAATTACATTTCATTCCACCCTGAGTCAGTGGAGGACCCTGATTAATAATCAGCATTTTCTACATGCCAGTGAAGTGTTTGTTGCTATAAATAGACAGAGTTAACAATCTAATTAGCTAGAGGAACTGGCAAGATGAATACTCTGTTCAGGGAGAATGATAGATGACAAATTTTTAAGATCTGTGAGTACTGCACTGTCCCTGACCCTAATCCATTTGCAGTTATTGTCAAAGGTCACCCGGTTAACCCTCATTTTAAAAACATCCCTTCTAAGAGCTGTTACTTTTTCTTCCTGGGGGCAGGCATTTCCACAATAAATATTCTGCAAGGATACCATAGAGCACTGAGGCCCATCGGAGGAAACATTGCGGTAGGCTCACTAGTCTCACGTTGCTGCCATTCCAACACTTCTGCCCACTGATAATTTATAGTCCTTGGACTTGCAGTCCTCAGTCACCAGGTCCTGATTCTAGTGGCCAGCGAGGAAAGTTTCTGCCATTGTCTTTGTCACAACTGTCACTTGACTCCCCAGGAAGCTCCTTGACACCTTCATCTACTCATTTACAAGGGAATAAACTTAATAAGGGCCAGGACCCTTGGACAAAGGAATGTTTTCACTTAAATGACTTATAATCTGAGATTGGTAGTCTGACTTTGGGTGCAGAGTTTACTGTTAAATTGCTATATGCTTTAAAAATTATTTGTTCTCAATTTTGTGCACATGTATTGTGCACATAGATCAATTCTCCTCTTCATTATCATCTCTCATTACTTTCCTCTCCCCCACTACACTGCTTCTTCCCCCTCTACATGTTCTTCATAAGTTTTCAGGTCTTTTTCTATTATGTGTCTCCCATTAACTAGGGTTGCCTGCATGGAAATGCATAGGGCTCATTTACTTGATCAAGGGCAACTTATCAGTGGCTACACCACTGAAGAATATGACTCCCACTACTATAGAGACCATGAACAGTCTATAATTCCTTAGGGAGGGGAGGGGTGGGACCTCATGAACCCCTGCCCCATCCATGATGAGATGCTGATGGGCCCTGTCTTGTCCCTATTTTGTGCTCCTAGTCCCCTGCTGCTGTGTATTTATGTAAAAATACATCTTTGACAACAGCTGGATATCTCTCTTCCTCTTTTTCCTCCGTTTTTATTTCACTTGCAATTAAGTGCCTCCTTTAATTGTCTTTTTCCTCAACAAGGGATAGCTGATTTCCCAGCTAGCAGCTCTGACCCCTCTTGTTTAGTCAGACTTTGGTCTTTACAGAATACTTCAAAGATGGGATCTTTGTTGTTTGTCTACGTGCACACAGCATGAGGAGCAGCGTGAGAAGAGAGCCGGGGGCCATGTGTTTCCTCTTCCTACCACCAAAATTCTCGACAGAGTAATCTCTATCTATGGCTTGAACCTCTGTCTTCATCGCTGTGCCAGGTGTCACCAATGGTATCTTGGGGACAAGGTCTCATGTCTATGGCTTTATGAAGCATCCACTACCATTGAATATCTTTTTTCATCCTTCCAAGTTCCCAATCCCCTGGGTGAAGGGAACATTCATTTTCCCTTGAAAATTTTTGTGTTCTGGATACCAGGTAAAGCTGATTTCAGATAAGTATGCATCCAGTGTTTTTATACTAAAGTTTATTTGTTACTTATCTGAAATTCTAATTTAATGGGATGTCCTATATTTTATCAGGCAATCCTACTTGGTGATGATAAATTTTTGTCTCTTTCCTTCCAGGCTTTAGACTTTGTTTCTATTATTTCCTTTCTCCTCATTGTCCCTCTCTGAATTTATCTTTTGTACCAGGCTCAACCATCACATCACTTCTAGATCGCCTTTCTCCTTCCTCTGAACTCTTTAAACATATTCAGCAGTTTTATATGCATCCCTGTCACATATATCTCTTCTATTGTCTTAAATTATTATTCAAACCTCTCATGTGTTTATTATTTGTTGCTTACACTTGATTTTAAACTCCTTAAGGTCAGAATTCTTTGGATTCCCAAGTCCTGTAGCACAGCCCACTGATGAGCTGCCAACAACTTAGGAAATCCCCAGCTTTTATTTTTTACGCATCAAATAATCTCTTACATTTTTAAACCACACTGCTGCCTGGGACTGCTTCTACTACATTTCAGTTTGCTCATTCTCACTCCACAGGAACCATGTCCCACCTCTCCCCCCTCCCCACTCTTAGCTTATGACCTTGCTTCCCACACGGCTAGAAAAATAGAAAAAAAAAATAGCAATCAGAAAAAAATTCCCATGAGCTCTCACTTGTATAACAAACAACCTAGCTGTGTCTGTACCCATACATCCTGCCTTCCCTCTTGTGACAGGGAATCCACTCAAGGCTCCTTTTTAAAGCTCGGCCCCTCCCCTGTGCACTGGCTTGACTCTCAAGAGCTACTCAAGGACATTGCCACAGCAAGTCTCTCTTCTGTCCCCTATATCATTTTTTTCTTTGTAGAGGCTGCTACAGTTAGCATGTTTCAGTATTTCCCTCTTTAATAAGTAAGCAAGTAAACAAACCTCTCTCTTTTTGACATCATATCACCTTGCAGCTATTTTTCCGCCCCTTTTGCTGAAAAAAAAAAATTCCTCCACAGAGTTTGTCCTGAATTTCCACTTTGCCTGCTAACATTTTCCTTTGAATCCACTATAATCACGATTTTGTCCCACCTACGCCTCAACTGCTCTTATCAAGGTTACTTATTAATCAGCCCCAAATTGCTACACTGAAGGATAACAACTCAGTCCTGCCTGACTCTACCAGTCAGCAGTATGTGAACAGAGTTTATTGCTTTAGCAATTGCCCCCCTCTCTTCTATGTAATACGTTTTCAAATATTCTTGAAATAGCACCTTCTCTTAGCTTCTACATCATCACTTCTTGCATGGTTATGGGCTAGAAGTCTGAAATCAATGAGTCAGCAGGACATGTTCCCTTTGAAGCTCCTAAGGGGATAGAAACCTTGCTTTGCCTCTTCCTATCACATAGAGTTTGCTCTTAATCCTTGACAATCCTTAACTTACAGATGTATCACTCCAGACTCTATCCCTAATGCTACATAGCATCCACCCAATCTATCAGTGCTTGAATCCAAATTGCTTTTTATAAGGGCATCTTCTTGTTGGGCAAAGATAAATCCAAAATCTAGTATGGCCTTGTCATAGTTTGATTACATTCTGCAAAAACTCCATTCCAAAGAAAGTCACTTTTTACAGGTGTTAGGGGTAAAGCCTTGGGTGTTTTGGGGAAAGAAGGCAAAAAGAGACACAGTTCAACTCATGACAATATCTAATGGTTCTGGAAACATCCTCTAAGAGTCAAGTCAGAAATGGAAGTTTTAACATTGCTAGAAGGTGTGTATGTCCAAAGACAGCCCAGCTGTGCATGAATCAGACACATGCCAGGGTTTCCTTAAAACTGAAAACAAGCAAAGAACACTCTACCTAAAGGCGTGAAATTGTCATCCTGGTGGGAAAGGGTTTGGCAGAATGCCCTTGCTTCACTAAGAGGCAGATTGATCCATAGAGTAATCTACTTTAATCAGTGTTATGTAATCCTGCAAAAGGGCATGCAGTGCAAGCTGGGATGCAAAAGAGGCAGAGCTCGGGGAGGCTTCTTGCCCTACATTGCTATGCGGTGCTACTGCGCAGCTGGCACACCTTTCCGCCTGCTCTGCCTCTAGCACCTCACCCGCCTGCCTGCCCGCCCGCCCGGCAACTAACCCACTTTAGTCAGACCTTCCAATGGTAAGGCAGGTTCTATATTTAGACAGTGTTCTCTGCCTGAGGATGAACTAAACTGGCTGCAGTGTCACACCTTGACACAGCTCTGTTCCTTTGCTTTGTGTTTGTTGTGGGGGACCACCAGCCTTCTCTGCTGCATGAACTTAACGTGTTCTAAGAGCTAGTGAGACTTCAGAAGCTCATCAAAATCAACTCCTTTTCATAGCATCTAAGTGTCAACTTTAGAGCCTGAGTTTGAATCAGTCTTAGTATTTCTTAGCTGTGTTTCTTTGGACCAGACCTTTTATCTATGCCCCATCTAGAAAATGTAGACACTAGAAGTAGTTGCCTCAAAGACCATAAACAAACAAGAAGATGCATGCAAAGCCTCAAAACACTTTTTGGCACAAAGTAAATGTAGAAGAAATCAGACCGTTCCATTAAGGCTCAGAGACATGATGTGGCTGTCCAGGTTAAGCAGCAATTTAGTACACAGTCAGATCTGGAATTGCTTTGGCAGGGCACTCCTCTCTTATTAGGTCCGCAGTTGGCACACTTAGAGTAGCTCCCATGAGATAGACAAAAAGGTAGGAGTCATGCCTCACCAGCTCCACGGGCTCTGGCTTTAATTTGTTTCCCAGACTGCCTAATTGTCACTGTGAAAGCCTGGAGGTGGTCCTAAGGGGATGAGATAATAACAGTAACAGCAAGTTAGATTGGAAGGGTGTGAGATTAAAGGCAGGAATATCACTGAGTGGCCATTACTGTAGTCCAGCCAGTAATGATAAGATGGGAAGAAAAAATGGGGAAATTATGTTTATTTTTTAAAAATCACAATAAACTAAGATAGTTTATTACCAACAAAAGGGCAAGGCCAGTCGGTGCTTTCCCATTTAGAGCATGAAGGCAGATTCGAGACTTGTGAGGCCGGCTGGGTGAGAGTTTGTGGTCACTTCACCCAGTTTGAAATTAAGAGGAAAAGAAAACTGCTTGGGATTCTAAGATGATTCCAGAACTACTTCAATCCTATGAGGCAGGTGAAGAGGAAACAAAGGAGAAGGTGCCCTCCCCCCCCCCCAGCCCCTGCCTCCAGGCAAGAGAGTGGTGACAAACCCAAGAAAGTATTAGTTTACACAGATAAGGGGGTCACATGGTACTGAAAAAAACAAGCATTTTGAAGAAACGCACACATAGAAATTAAAAAAAAAGAAGAAGGTAACTTATATTTGGGGGGAAAAAGGGGTCTCTGGGGGTAGACAAGATGGCTCAGCAGGCAGAGTTCTACCACTAAACCTGCCAGTTTGAATTTGATCCCTGGGCTCTATTTGAAATATGAAGAAATAAGCTGACTTCTGCAAGTTATCCTCTGACCTACACATGCATGCTATGGCATGAGTGTGTGCACACACACATATGTACAAAATAAATAAGTAGATGGATTTTTTTTCAAATCTTTGTGTTCCATTCACATCAGTTCACCAGGTCACACTCTTAGGCCCCTCATTAGAACCCAAATAGTAAAGGGGTTGAAATGGGGTGCCCGCCATAGGAAAAAAAAAGGTTAGGATGGTGGTTAGATGTGGTGAAGGTAGGTAGTTAGATATAAAGATAAAGGGAAATAAAGCCTTGAGGGTGGCCAGCTGATTTCTAAGCATCAATTTGGAGCATATAAGCCTTCCCCCAAACTTAGAATAAACAAAATGTGCTCCCAATATCCAGTTTTGATTCCAAACTCCAGGCTGGCCTCGAACTCACCATGATCCTCCTGTCTCAACTTCCAGATTTCTGGGATTTCTGGTATGCACCACCATGTGCTGCCATTTTTTTTTCGTTTTTCATATCTACTTCCTAATACAAGCTTTAAAATGCCTACAGGTCACATTGATAGTTAGTGTTACAGATATGAGAACCAAAATTTAAAACAATCACAGACTTGACACCACCTTTAAGTGCATTTTCAAATCTATCACAGCAGAAGATCTGATGGGAAAGGAGAACCAAATGTAAAGAAAGAAGCCTCACATAGGCCAGCTTTGAGTGGGTAGCTTGAGATGCCACATCCAACCAGCAGGATAAGGGGACATCCTAACTTCACTCTACTCCCAGTTTGACACCCTCAAGATGGGAACCTTTGGCAAAATACAGAATCTCCCTAAGTGCTCATCAACAAATAACCATCCTTAATGGAGGAAATCCTGCTCTTCGTGACCTCCTGGAAGACATTATGCTTAGTGAAATAACCAGGTACAAGAAGATACATACGGTATGCTCTCACATACATATGGAATCTGCGGAGGTCAAGTGTACACTAGGTACAGAAGCTGGGGTTGGGGATGAGAAATGCTGACCAAAGGATACAAAATTTCACTTAGATGGGAGGCTATGTTTTCAAAATCTGCAGAACAACATGATAATCAAAGATGATACTAATGCACTGCATATCTCAAAACAATTAAAATATGTTCATTTGTGTTAAATCATTCTATAATATATTAAATCATCACATTGTTCCTATTTAAGTATATATTGTTGCCAATTAAAAATAAAAGTTGTGGGTGAGGGGAGGAGAGTGTAAACCTTTGAGAAATTCTAAAACAAATTCATTCACGTGCTCACAGGTATTTTTAGTGCGTACTATTAACAAGCTGGTTGTGTTCTCGATGCAAGGATACAGCAAGGGCAACACAGAGTTCGTGCTTAGAGAAGGCAAATCCTAAACTAACAAGTTAGAAATGTTCACAGCTCAGTGTGGTGGCACAGGCCTATAATCCCAGCACTCCAGATTCAAGAGACTACGGGAATACAAATTCCAGACTACCTCGGGACTGCATAGCAATTCCAGACCAACCTGGCAAGATGAAGTTTAGATATACAGAAGAAGGAGAGGGAAGGAGGAAAGGACGGAGGGAGGGAGGGAGAGGGAGAGGGAGAGGGAGAGGGAGAGGGAGAGGGAGAGGGAGAGGGAGAGGGAGAGGGAGAGGGAGAGGGAGAGGGAGAGGGAGAGGGAGAGGGAGAGGGAGAGGGAGAGGGAGAGGGAGAGGGAGAGAGAGAGAGATCATTTCAGAAGAGCCACTAAGTGCTACAAAGAAAATTGCTGCAGAAAGCCCATGCAGTCAGAGCGCTGAGAGGTTTGCTTTTATTCTAAGCTCAAGGGAAAACAAGTGTAGGGTTTGGGGCAGAAGAGTGATTTCTTTTTAATTTATGCTTTTAAAATTCCCTTTATCTGTGGCGCAGAGATGAAAGGGTAGGGCAGCACCAACAATAGCCGGAGAAACACTGCAGCCTGAGAGTTATCTGAGAGCAGCTTCGGTTAGGGTAAAAGTAGCAGAACTTGGAGAAAGTAGATAGATATGGCACAGCCCGTATTTTGTGCAGAGCACTAATGGACTAGACATAGACAGGCAAAATAAATAAATAAATAAATAAGTAAAACATGCAGAGGCTGAGAATAGCTCACAGAGCTAAGTCCTTGTCTGTCCTGGTAAGAGGCAATGCCTTCCAGCTCAAGCAAGGGATATGGCAATTCAAAGCAACCAAAGCTGCACACAGAACCTGGAAGGAATCAGAAGCTTCACTGAATCTAAATGTAAACTCTGTTCTCAGCACTGATAGTCATATAAAGGTGCAAGTCTCCTACATCTCTGAGCACGTATTAGCTGGGCCTATTTGCTGTTCCTTTTGGTTCTTCACCGTGCTTTACTTCCAGATCCCTCACTTCTTACCACATTTCTAAATTTGCTGTTCTTGTAGATCTGAAAATAGTATCTCTTTGAGTTGGGCTCACAAAATAAAAGCAATTGTTCACCTGATCTCTGGGTGCTTTACACTCTGCCAACAAACACAAGGCTTCTAAGTCTATCCCAGACATCCTCGCCAAAGACATCTGGCAACTACACCATTTTCACAGACTTCCTCAGCCAACCCTGCTCAAGCTAACGAGAGTTTCCTTGATTATACTGGCATATTTACAAGCTCAACTCAAGTGCTAATGTTATACAATAAAATGTGGTTATTCATGAATGGGGTTTACATTGGAATGTAGCTACATGCATTATTCGATTGATTAGAATGTTTAGATACATAGCAATGAGATAAAAGATAAATTAGATGGTCCGTAGATAGATAGATAAATAGATGATAGATAGATAGATAGATAGATAGATAGATAGATAGATAGATAGATAGATAGATAGAGCTACAACACATAGAAAAAAATGATTAGAACCCAGTTTTTAGTGTATAAATCAAACAAAGCATCATGATATGGCATTTACTTTTACCTCACATGGTATACTGCAAAAGGTCCTGTTCTTGTCTACATAACTACTTGTGGGTGAAGGTCCTACAGAAACCAGAAGTTGAACAGAGGTAGAAACAGGGCCTACTCTGGTCCTGCTGGAGCTGAAGGCCTCCTTTTACCTTTTTAAAAATTCTAATCAAAGAAACTGACATTGATTTTAGATCCTGTTAATAGATCACAACTCCTAGTTTAAAAAGCTATTGTCATAGTAAGTTTTTGTCAACTTGATACAACCTAGAGATGCCTAAGAAGAAGGAACCTCAGCTGAGGACTTGCCTCCATCAGACTGGCCATTGGGCATGCCTGTGGGGCATTTCTCTGATTTCTGATTGTGCCTGGGTTCTATAAGAAAGGCATTTGAGCAAGCCAGGGGAAGCAAACCAGTACACAACATTCTCTGCTTCAGTTCCTGCTTCCAGGTTCCTGCCTTGAGCTCCTGTCCTAGTTCCCCTTTGATGAGCCTGGAAGCCAAATGCCCACCTATACCCCAAAGCCAAACAACCCCCACACCTCTTCCATTGCTTTCAGTCATGTTTCATCACAGCAACAGAGAAGCAGAAAAGAACAGGTTTGCTACAGGGTCTCAGCTGATTGGTTTTTATAGAATCAATACTTGCTTCTCAGGGAGTTTAAGTCTGTAGCCTCCCCCTGTTAGGCGGGCCATGATTCCTGTGTATTTGAACTCTCTGCAACTGGATAAGGCAGCTGTCACTTGTAATTTTTCAAAGATGCTTTTAATTCAAGTGCTTGCCCATCTGTTAAGACCTATTTATTGCTTTTTAAGAGGAAAAAAAATTAACAGCAAATTAGGAATTCCAGGCTCATACTAACCAGGATTTTTACCCCTCTTTGTAGAAGCCTTCCATCTGTCTGCCCTTTTTTGGACACAACTCAACTAGGAGCACAAAGCTCATCAAATCAAATGCGGGTGCTGTCAAAAATATGCCAAACTATTGTGTCACTTGCTTTATTTTTTTAAGGGAAATTAAAATCATATTTAACATAATGAGTTGTTTGTTTTGGTGCTTTTCTTTCCTCTCATTGCAGACACCTCAGTCTACTGCTATATACAGCATCCCTCCAAGGATCATCCCAGTGGCTTCCATGCAAACTGGCTGAGACCATCCCACCTGAACATAGACCAGTGGTAGAGAAAAACAAAAAACAAAAACAAAACCCAAAAAACACAGTGGGACAAGAGGGAAACCAAAGGCTCTGATTCTGAACCTCACTGAATCAGGACCCTCAATATGAAAGCAATGACCTCATCAGGCTTGTTCTGTAGCCCTTACAATGCCGAGCCCAAAGGTAGCTGATGCTCTCCTAGAATACAATCCCCATGATGAGTCATTTAATCTCTGACTAGTTCTCTTTCATGATTGAACTTTGATATTTAAAATAATAGTTCGAACAGTAGGAACAGCTACCTACATTCCAGTGATTTTTGAAGTCTTATCAGAAATTGAAGGTCATATATAAGAAGATAAAGGGTTCAGTAGTTACTGCCAAGTAACTAAACAACAGAGCCTGAAGTCTAATGGAGAACTCTTCCTCCCCCACCCCCCCACACCACCAAATGGAATCCCATGATCTCAGTTCCCTGGCCCTACCACAGCCATGAAGAAATGGATAACCCCTCTAGCCCTCAGTTTCCTCCTTAGGTTATCTGGAGATTAACAACAACAAATCATATGGAGCATTTAATAGACTCACTTGTAAAAATTAAGCCCACAAATGGAGGACACCACTGTTATTCTTGTGAAAGAAAGTAGAAGAATGTCTTGTCGAAGCAGAGTAATCCAAATGTGAAATCTGGAAGACAAAAAGAAAAGAAAGAGTAATAAGGAGATGCCCTTGAAATGAATCTGATGGCAAACTCAAATGCTTGGGTTTGAAAGCTAGTGCCACAATGCAAAAGAAGAGGCTGGGGAGGCTGGGGAGGAAGAGCTGGGAAATTATCTCAAATGGGTAGGAAGTGCTGCTTTCTGAGCCAGGGCAATGCCACCTTGCTGGGTCCTGCTTAATCATGCAAATATCTTGTCATCTAATCACAGGAACCTATTAAAGCAGAGGCTTATTTTTCAGTTTCGCTTCACACCATTTTCCTCTGTCTCTTCTGGTTGCTTTCTGATTCTGGAGAGACCTCTTCAAGAAAGCTAATTTTTGTTTACTCAAAATATGCTTGTTATGGACCCTGTCTCCACTAAGTCCCACTCTTGTTCTATAATGCTAAATCGCTTTCTGTGGTTCTAATCAGTGTGCCCCTTGAGTAGTACTTAAGTATTCTACATATGATATCTGAAACAGAAATAATTAAAAAGGAGGGCAGTCTCTGTAGACTAAAAATAACTGTGATAGCATTCCAATTAGGTTTGAGCAATACAAGTTGCAGCATTGAGATAAACTACCTGGTTTGCCCATTTCTTAAATAAGAATCCTGTCTGCAAGCTTTCAGTTAAGCCCAGTGACTCTTTTAATGCCATCTGACAGGGTTCTTTTAGAGGCAAGACTTCTAAAATCCATCTCCTAAATACCTAGGAAGACTATCTCCTCAGCCCAACTCCAACCACCTCTAAGACGCATACATCTATGAAAAGAAAGTATTCGATTGAGTTGTGCTTTCTTGGTGATTTACTTTACTGTTTCATAAATTCTGTCTTTATTTCTAGTCTTGATTGGTTATCATTTGGCAGTACTTATCCAGCCTCTTCACCAAGTAAGTATCAACCAATAAACAAAATGTGCCAGTAGAATATAATTTAAAGAAATCCTTCTCATAGACAAAGTTCAGAGCTGAGACAGAAGAAAGGACCATCCAGAGACTGCCCCACCCGGGGATTCATCCCATATACAACCACCAAACACAGACACTATTACACATGCCAGAAAGATTTTGCCAACAGGACCCTGATATAGCTCTCTCTTGTGAGGCTATGCCAGTGCCTGGTAAATACAGAAGTGGATGCTCACAGTCATCTATTGGATGGAACACAGGGCCCCTAATCAAGGAGCTAGAGAAAGTACCCAAGGAGCTAAAGGGGTCTGCAACCCTATAGGAGGAACAACAATATGAACTAAGCAGTACCCCCCAGAGCTGTGTCTCTAGTTGCATATGGAGCAGAGGATGGCCTAGTCGGCCATCAATGGGAGGAGAGACCCTTGGTCTTGTGAAGATCATATGCCCCAGTACAGGGGAATGCCAAGGCCAGGAAGCAGGAGTGGGTGGGTTGGGGAGCAGGGCAGGGGGAGGGTATAGGGGAATTTGGGGATAACATTTGAAATGTAAATGAAGAAAATATCTAATAAAATTTTTTGAAAAAAGAAATCATATGTACATATACATATATGTAAAGTAAGCATTATTTTATAATGTTAATAATAGGCTCTTAATTTATCAAGGTTATGTTTAAATTTCTGCAGAATATTTTGCTTAAAGTAAAATCTCAAGGCTGTATTAAGATATTAGTAACCTCTTCAGAGTCTTCTTGGCAAGGGAGATAGCTTGTCAGAATGCTAGTTCCCTGACCTGCTAATGGCATTGAAAGTACCTACCTCGAGATGTGTGACGATGTGAAGTGATAATGTTCCTGGCTTACGGTGGGCACTTGAAAAGGGCTAGCTATTATCATCTGAGTCTCTAAAGAGGAGTGCGAAGCTGAAGGAGTGGAATGGTGAGAAATCTGGAAAATACTTCAGACTAAACAGCCAATTACTGCCTTTCCACCAGTGTGTGGGGGCTTTGTATGTGTGCGGGGGTGGGGGGATTTTAAAAACTTAAATTTCTGTCTCATTGGAAAACTTCTCTGCTCTGCTGATTTCCTGCTGTGTCATTTGGTGAGAGGAGAACCTGGCTTATTTCACTCAAGTATTATCTGAGGCTAAGCCTGTATTGACAGCTAATGACACTTGTTAATGAGGTAAGAAAAAGATAAATGAGGCAATATGAGGCTGGCATCCTTTTTTTTTAAAAGATATTTTCTTTATATACATTTCAAATGCTATCCCGAAAGTCCCCTATACCCTCCCCCGCCCTGCTCCCCTACCCACCCACTCCCACTTCTTGGCCCTGGCATTCCCCTGTACTGGGGCATATAAAGTTTGCAATACCAAGGGGCCTCTCTTCCCAGTGATGGCCGACTAGGTCATCTTCTGCTACATATGCAGCTAGAGACACAAGCTCTGGGGGTACTGATTAGTTCATATTGTTGTTCCTCCTAGAGGGTTGCAGACCCCTCCAGCTTCTTGGGTGCTTTCTCTAGCTTCTCCATTGGGGGCCCTGTGTTCCATCTTATAGATGACTGTGAGTATCCACTTCTGTATTTGCCAGGCACTGGCATAGCCTCATACAAGACAGCTATAACAGGGTCCCTTCAGCAAAATCTTTCTGGCATATGCAATAGTGTCTGGGTTTGGTGGCTGATTATGGGATGGATCCCTGGATTGGGTAGTCTCTGGATAGTCCATATGAGGCTGGCATCTTAAGTGTTTGCTTAATGATACTATTTCCTGAAGATACTAGACAACTTATGGAAAACACTCCCTTCAAGTCACTGTTTTTAGTTTGACTTAACCCAAAATGTTCCCACGATTCCCTGAGGACTGTACAAATACTTTCACCTTCAATCATACATCAGTTTTCTCAAAGCTTAAGAGGTTGTGTAGCTTGCATACCCACAAACTTGATCTAAATGTCTGGGAGACTATTAACGGTTATTTCCTAGCTTGGATGCATTGTACTACCCGTTATGTACATAGGCTGCAGACCCTGCTGGCATTGTATGTAATATACACAAGCTGTGAGTTTCCCTCACAGTGGCCTGGAAACACTGTAATCTTGCATCATATCTGTAAATCCTGAGATTTATCTGTCATCAGGTTCTTTTCCTACAGAAAGCCTGGTGCAGTACCTTGCCTAAGGCAGCCTTCCGCATATAACTGACGAGGTTCTTCTGAAGTGTACTTCTGCCTTGCAGCTCTTCCTGAATCTGGGTTCTAGCCATTTGACTTCCCAAAGGGAAAGATGGGAAAGAGAAAAGAGCCAAAATTAAATCAGCAAGACTGCCTGATTATAAGATACTTAGGAGAGAAGGGAGAAAAAGAACTTTAAAATCTACTGAGAGCCACTGAGATAGCTCAGGAGGCAAAAATGCTTGCTGCCAAGCCTATGGACCTGGGATCAATCCCCAGAACACACATGGTAGAAGGAAAAAACCATCTTCCACTAGCTGGTGTCTGACCTCCACACATGCCAATAGACACACACACACACACACACACACACAAGCACACACACACTATAAAACTGTTGTCACTACATATTACACTAATGCCTTTATCTTCACAAAAACAACTTTCTAGGTACTATCCTCCCCAAAATGCCTATGTAGCACTTATAGAAGACACAACACCCATTTGCAAATGTTTCTCTGGGAACAAGAGGTTTCCCTGAATGTGGGATTTTCAGTGCAAAAACTGGACATACATAGGCCAAACAGGAGGTGTTTTTCCTACTCTGAAACCTTACTTATAGCTTTTTTTCTTCTTTTCTGATTTAGAAAGGTGGCCATCCTGCTCTTGAGCCTATATGGTGAACTATAAACCAACTACCCTCAGTTATAATATGCACCCAGCTGTGTATTTAAGTTTATTGTATGCAATATGGGAAGCACAGAGCAAGATTGAAAAAAGCAGCTTGTTACTATTGGGAACATTTTATTGTTCAAGCTTCTGCCTCGGTATCTTAATTCTTTTATAATAGCCATCCATTATAGTTGAAAATAACCCTGTCATTCATGTTACCCAGTAGTCTCACTATTAGGTATATACCCCAAAAGATTGGACAGAAGGGACTGAAACAGGTACTTAGCTATGATGTTCACTGCAGCGTTACTCACCATAAGCAACAGGTGTGAACTCAAGTATCCATCAGAAGATGAGTCGATAAATAAAGCATTCTTACATAAACACAATGGAATACTTTTTGATTATATAAAGGAAAGGAAAGCTGGCTCGTGATACAAGATAGATGAACTTGAAAGACACTATGTATGGCAAGTATGGTAAGACCCAAAATCTCTAAAAGAAATTCAGACAAATACACTAGAGTCTATCGAGGGCCTGTGGGAAGGGGGTGTGGGAGTGGGAGTTCATGCTGACTTGTTATGGGATTTCTTTCTGGAATAAGAAAAATCATTTCGGAAATAGTGGTGATAGCTGCATGTTCTGTGCATGTTAATTAATGCCGTGCTAGCTTCTTCCTTCTCACTGTGAGAAAATACCTGACAGGAACATAAGGGAAGAGGGGGTCATAGTTCCAGGAGATACAGTTCATCGTGGTAGGAAGGTGTGGGGGGGGTGCACTAAGTGGCTCAACTCATTGTAGCAGGAGTCTGAGCAGACAGGGCCTCACATCTTGACCAATCAGGAAGCAGAAAAGGGATCAGTACCAGAGCCAGGCTAAATTTTGAAAGGTCACTCCTATTATCTACATCTTTCAGCTAGGCTTCATATCCCAAAGGTTCCACACCCTCCTAAGACATGACAACAGCTGGAAGCCAAGAGCTGGGGTGTGGAGGGTAGGGGATGGGTTGCATTTCATACCATAACAATGTCACTGAATTTCATGTCTTAAGAAGTCGAATTGGTCAATTTTATGTTTTATGTATTTTTAACAAAATAAAAACATACCAAAAATTATTTCTCATGTATTTGAAGTTTATAGCTAATGTAACAATAGCAATCCAGACTATATCACATAAAATACAAAATGGATCTCCTATGCCTTCAAGCTACGTTCCCTTCCTATGCATCAGTTTCTTGCCAAAGGTCAAGAATTTTCCAAAACATAGTTGGAGATCTCTTCTGAGTTCTCTACTTCAAGTACTGCAGACATGTGTGTGGGAGGTGAGCTGTGTCAGCAGAGTAACTCTTCAGCTTGAACTCAGTGTGTAAACACTGTTCTTAGCAACTCTAACCAACCAAACTATAAGGCACTTCAGAAGGCACAAAAATTGCACCTCCAAATGGAACTACAGCAGGAAGCATCATCTTCGGGCCACACTCTATAAAGCTTCCCAAACCACTGTCTGCTCAGAGAGTGGTTCTTCAGCAAATTGTAACTGGGGGGGGGGGGGGGGGGAGTGTGTATTCTTTTCACACATAGCTTTTCGTTTTCATAGTACATTTGTTGAAAATTATATTTCCCAACTGAATTGTCTTGCAAATCATCAAGGATTGGTTGAATGTGTGTTATAAATGTTTGGTTTTAGATTCTGCTTTGCTCTGTTCATCTATGTCTACGTTATTCCCAAATCATACCATTTTGTTGGCTTTAGCTATACTTGTAAGTTAGAATCAGCTATTCTATGCCCTCTGACTTTGTTCTTGTCTGCAAGTGCTCTGCTTGATCTCTCATGTTTGTACACAAACTGCAGAATTAGCCTCTCTATTTAGGTCAGGACTCTGTTTGGATTTTGACATCTTAAAGATCTTGTCTTACTGATTGTCATGGTTCATTTCTCTTTAATTCAGGTTTTCTTTGCTTTTCAGAAAGATTGTTTGGTAGCTTTTAGTATACATGTCTAGTATTATTTTGCCAAATATATTCATAAAAATTACATAGTTTTGATACCATTACAAATATAGTAGTAATTTTCATTTAAATTTCTAATTTTATTTCAAGTATGGTCAAAAATTATCTTTTAGAAATTATAGCTCCATTTGTGTCTACCTGTGTGTGTCTGTCTGTGTGTGCAGCAGCACACAAGTAAAGGTCAGAGGACAACTGGCAGGCATCTGTTCTCTCCCTCTACCATGTGGGTTCTGGGATCAAATTAAAGTCAGGCTTGGTACCCACTAAGCCATCTTGCAGGTCCCTATGCTCTTATTTTAATTCATCTATCCTTATAGTTAAAATGGGGTGCTTATAAAAAGAATAGAGTTGGGACTCTACAATCTGCCAATCTTTTCCTTTTAGTGGTACTATTTAAATAATTTATATCTAATGGGAACATTGATGTAACTGGCTTTGTATCTATCCACTTGCTATCTTGATTTTTAAATCCTGATACATCTTTTGGTAAACGTGCATAAATTCAATTAGGGTCTTTATTTATTTGTTGACCCAATGTCTCATTATGTAGACCAGGCTAGCCTCACGATCGCCTTGCCTCAGTGTCCCTCCCCATCAGCTAGGCTCTTTTTTACTCACCTACTTCCTTCACCTCATCATTTCTCTGCCATTTGTCACTTCTCAACACCTCTAAATGAGAATTTAATGTCTTTGTCAGATAATTTGATCATCTCCATTGTCTCTGGATCTCTATGGGCTTTTCCCTTGATCACGGGTCTTCTTTATGGGGGGGGGGGGGTTTGACAGTTTTGCCGGGTGTGGAACATTTAAATTTTTTCTGGCTTTATAATATGCCTTTAGCTGTTGTTAAGTTTTGTTCCAGGATACAGTTAAGTTCCTGGAGTCAGTTTAGTCACTTCAAGTTTTGTTTTTAAGGTTTACTATTATGAATTTCAAGGAACCTTTAATCCAGGGTTAATTTGACACCATATCAAGTCTTTATCTTTCGGAGCATTCTGCTTTCGGGTTTTAATGTTTAGATGCCCTGCTGCTTGGGCTGTTCCCGGGCCTACTCAGTGTGGGTATATCTCTTCAAGTTGTTCTTCAATATCTTTACTTACATGAGCAGATAATCAAATGAATACCAGCTATAGATTCAAGAGTTCTCTCTGCAGCAAACTGAAGATATTCATACCCCCTTCCTTCCCTCCCTCCCTCATATTCTATTTATTTTACACTGAAATTTCTAAGAAGTTTGGTCTTCCTAAAGTCCCCAACAGTTACATCTTTCCAGCTGTGATGGTTTGTATATGACTGGCCAAGGGAGTGGCACTATTAGGAGGTGTAGCCCTGTTGGAGTAGGTGTGGCCTTGTTGGAGTAGATGTATCACTGTGGGTGTGGGCTTTAATACCCTTGTCCTACCTGCCTGGAAGCCAGTCTTCACCGAGTGACCTTCAGATGAAGATGTAGAACTCTCAGCTCCTCCTACACCATACCTGCCTGGATGTTGGCATGCTCCTGCCTTGATAATGGGCTGAACCTCTGAACTTGTAAGCCAGCCCCCAATTAATATAAGAGTTTTCTTGGTCATGGTGTCTGTTCACAGCCCTGAGACACCAGCTCAACACAGAGCTGGTCTCCCTTTAGATTCCTGACCCCTTCAATTTTGCCTCCCTAGAGAACAGTGTCTTATAACTATAGAGATTTTTATCTTCTTTCCAGATCTCAGGGATCACGGCCCCGTGCCACTTGTTCAATGCGTCGAGCTTGCCATTTCATCCATGTTGTTTAGTTTTTATACTGTTGGAGAAATATTAGTAAATGTGCTTCTTGCTACTTCTCTATGACTGGATGCTCCAGAAGGAGATCCTTATAGCACAAGACATTGTCAAGACAGCTGATAACAGCAAAAGGAGTGTGGGTGAGAAGGGTACGGGGGAGACGGCTTCCAGTAAAGCACCTGAGTTCAAGTTTCAGAACCCATGGTGGTAATCCTAGCCCTGGGAAAGCTGAGACAAGCAGATTCTCAGGGCTCGCTGGTCAGCCAGTCCAGCCTACCTGGCATGTTCCAAGTTGGGTAAAGACATTGTCTCAGAAATAAAGGTGGACAGCAGCTGAGTAACAGCACCCAGAGTTGTCTTCTGGCCTCTGCACATGTGTGTACCTATATACATACACATGCATGAAGAAAACGGTGTATGTGCCATAGAATATTATTTACCCCTTTTTTCTTTTATTTATTTACTTTTTTACTGGATATTTTCTTTATTTACATTTCAAACAATATCCCCTTTCCTGGTTTCCCCGCCCCCGGAAACCCCCTATCTCATCCTACCTTCCCCTGCTTCTATTAGGGTGTTCCTCCACCCACCTACCAACCCACTCCCACCTCCCTGCTCTCAATTTCCCTACACTGGGGCATCAATCGAGCCTTCATAGGACCAAGGACCTCTTCTCCCATTGATTTCATGACAAGGCCATCCTCTGCTACATATACATCTGGAGCCAAGTGTACAACTTGGTTGATGGCTTAGTCCCTGGGAGCTCTTGGGGGTCTGGTTGGTTGATATTGTTGTTCTTCCTATGTGCTTGCAAACCCCTTCAACTCTTTCAGTCCTTTCTCTAACTCCTCTATTTGGGACTCATAGCTCAGTCCAATGTTGGCTGCAAGCATCCACCTCTGTATTTATAAGGCTGTAGTAGGGCCAGGAGACAGTCGTATCAAGCTCCTTTAAGCATGTACTTCTTGGCATCCATAATAGTGTCTGGGTGTGGTAACTGTATATGGGATGAATCCTTATGTGGGGCAGTCTCTAGATGGCCTTTCCTCAGTCTCTGCTCTACACTTTATCTCCATATTTGTTCCTGTGAGTATTTTGTTCTCCTTCGAAGAAGGACCGAGACACCCACACTTTGGTCTTCCTTCTTCTTGAGCTTCATGTGGTCTGTGAATTGTATTTTGGGTATTTGGAGCTTTTGGGCTAATATCCACTTATCAGTGAGTGCATACTATGTATGTTCTTTTGTGGTTGGGTTACCTCACTTAAGATGATATTTTCTAGTTCCATCCATTTGCCTAAGAATTTCATGAATTCATTGTTTTTAACAGCTGAGTAGTACTCCATTGTGTAAATGTATCACATTTTCTGTATCCGTTCCTCTGCTGAAGAACATCTGGGTTCTTTCCAGCTTCTGGCTATTATAAATAAGGCTGCTATGAACATAGTGGAGCATGTGTCCTTATTACATGTTGGAACATCTTCTGGGTATATGCCGAGGAGTGGTATTGCTGGGTCTTCAGATAGTACTGTGCCCAATTTTCTGAGGAATCACCAAACTGATTTCCAGAGTGGTTGTACCAGCTTGCAATCCCACCAGCAATGGAGGAGTGTTCCTCTTTCACCACATCCTCACCAGCATCTGCTGTCACCCGAGTTTTGTATTTTAGCCATTCTGACTGATGTGAGGTGGAATCTCAGGATTGTTTTGATTTGCATTTCCCTGATGACTAATAATATTGAACATTTCTTTAGGTGGTTCTCAGCCATTCAATATTCCTCAGTTGAAAATTCTTCATTTAGCTTTGTACCCCATTTTTTATAGGGTTATTTGATTCTCAGGAGTCTAACTTCTTGAGTTCTTTGTATATATTGGATATTGGCCCTCTATCGGATGAAGGATTGGTAAAGATCTTTTCCCAATCTGTTGGTTGCCTTTTTGTCCTATTGGCACTATTGGCAGTGTCCTTTGCCTTACACAGATGAACCTGGAGTACACGATACTAATGAAGTAACCCACATATTAAAGAACAAATACTTTTTGATATGACTTACATGAAGAATCTAAAAGAGCTGAACTCAGAGAAGCAAAAAGTAGAATGAGAAAGGGGAGGGGAAAAAGAGAAGGTATGAGTGAAAGAGAACAGAGTTTCAGTAGACGAGATGAGCATATCCTGGAGATCTGTGGTTTAGCACGGTGTTCCGGTCTAGCACAGTGTTCTGGCCTAGCACGGTGCCTATACGCAGCAGTATTTTACTGAATATTAAAATTAAGCTATAAGGGTAATGTTGATTTTTCTCTGCACTAGATAACAGTGATAGCAATAATAGCAACAACAAAGGAAGAAGGCAGAAGGAATATGTTGCTGGTGATGCTTTTGTTCATAGCACAGATGCAGTGATGGTGTCATGGATATATACTGAGCTTTAAACTTACCAAGTTGTATAGACTAAATATATACTTTCATATGCAAATTCATACTTACATAATGATCATGCATACTAATGTGTTAAAATAATTGAACCACATTTGAAGTCAAGTATTTCATTGTCCAACTAAGACCTAAGGCAGTGTTTAATCATAGCTGATTAAGTAGGCAGATGTTAGAAAGAGACTCCTCCAATCTCTTTCCTACATAGAACAAGCTGTGCGAGCCTGGTCCATGTTCTCATCCCTTCTTTTCCTCTGCTTTCTTACCTATAAAATGAGAGTTATGATATTGTATAGGATTTTTTACAAGCATTAAATAATCCACAGCGTAAAAAAACTAATATCTATCATCTATTGCTGAATAACTGACCTTCAAAACAAAATATTCCAAAAGGCAGCAATATAACAAGAGAACCCTATTTTTTCAGTTTGCAATTTGATAGGTCACATTTTGGCTGTTCTGGGAAGTTCTTCCACTAATCTCAGTGCTGCCTACTCACACATCTGCAGCCAGTGACTGATCAGCCAGCTCATCCTCCTTCTGGACTCCAGCTCCCGATGGAGCTGCTCTGATGGGGAAGCAGGTAGACTGTGTGTCCTTCAGCCCCTCCTGGGTAACCTGGGCTTACCAGAGTGTTGAAGGTTTTAAGAGCATCAACAGAACAGCTGTTCCACTCAAGCATCTTTTGAGTCTCCCTGTCTCACAGTTGCTATTTTCCCAGCGTGAGTCATATGACCTAGCCCAGAGCCAGTGAGAAAGGAACAACAGTGGGTTAGAGACTGAGGGAAAAGATATAGATGTACTTCAAGCCACCACTTCAAGGCACCTAGCAAAACTGTGAATATTTAATATCTGGTTATTTTAATATATCACAAGTATAACAAGCATATTTTTTCTATTTCTAAGCAAAGGACAATCATAAGAACCATGCAGATGAGGTATTAACTGCTCACTCTGTCTTGTCAGTACACTGTTATAGCTCAAACATAAATCTTTGCCTTGGTCCAACTGATCTTTTCCACTCTGCTTCTGTGTACTTTTCAAGATTTCAGGGGCCATCTCTTGTCTCTAGTTCCACAATCACATTCTGCTGCAAAATTTCCTCTCTCTGCACTCTTCAGTGGGAACACTTGTATAAATCACCCAGAATGTTGGTAAGAAAAGAGCTGCTTCTGGGCTGAGAGCTTTCTGAAAAAATGAAATTAAAAACAAACAAGCAAACAAACAAACAAAAAAACCTTCCCTGCTACCCAGAAGTCATCTCCATAGGTTCATTCCTGGGGGTTAAAATTCATTGCAGCAGCAGCTGTGGAAGAGTCCCTTCTGCAGCACAGCAGAGGGATTACTGCTCAGGCATTTTATGCACACTTCTATGCAGGCACTCTTGGCAACAGAAATGCTATTTATTGCTCCTGTCTAAAGAGCCTTCCCTCCCTCGATGTGTTACTCTTCTGACACCAGACGTCACATTTATTATCCCCGTAAAGCATTGCTTGAATCTTCCTGAATCAAGCACTCATCTGCAAATCATTGCTCAATCATTCTCAGGTCCTCCATCGCCAAACTTAATCCAACCACAGATAGAGTGCGCCGATCCGGCACGTCTCCACTGAACCTCAATAACCTACAAGTCACCTACTTCACTGTGGCAGATGATTCATTGAGATATTAATTTTACTTTGTTCTTGCTGCTGTGGGTGAGTAGAAGGTAAGAAAGGGACATTTTCTTCCCCCTGATCTCTCTTCCAAGAAGAATAAGCAGGTCCCTATGATCTGACTCCTTTGTGGAAATCATTGCAGTAGTTTGGCTCTTTTTCAGAACTTCTCTTCAGAAGATACCCTGAAGGCAACGCCCCTGCCACTTGTAACAACCTTAACCTCAGATCTTCATTGGGTAATGAACTGGTATTTGGGAAGCAAGGGGTTCATGGCCTGAACTATGAAGAAAGAGAAAGAACTGAATGATAGGAGGGATTTGGAGGGCTGTAATTCAGAGATGACCAACTCAAATCCTACTCTCATGCAAGAATCCAGGAGTGTTAAGACCCCTCAAGTGGAGGGGTCATATATAATTAACAGCTCTCATTATCTTACAGCTATGGCTAAATTTGATGCATTAAACTATTCATATTTAAATAGACCAAGTAGGTTTAGATAATGAGCATTTTTAGCAATAAGTAAGATGAAATAAAGATCCATTCTCCAAGCTTTTGGACATTTTCCAAACCCTAATAGGGGGTCAGCTGCATATCGACTCCTTTGTCCCATATGCTTGCAATTGGTTTCCTTTTAGCCATAACATGACAAAGCCAGGAAACAAACAAACAAACAAAAAACAAAAACAAGCAAAAAAAAAAGGTCATGTAATACTTTTCTTACATCCTATCCAAAGTACACAATTACAATGATATACTTGTAAGTGTAAAATCATCAAGTTTCTGAAAGTTTATCTCCTAAATTATTTCCCATCCTTAATTTGGGTGGGGGTGCGGGTTCAAGCTAGTCATCAAATGGCAGTGGAAAACAAAGATATACATTATTAGCCAAATGTTGATGGGAATCTAAGATGTCAAGGCTAAAGTCTCCAGATTCAGCACACAGTAGCTAGCTAACAGACAGCAGTGGGCCTGTTAACAGCTGTAAGAGAGGATTCACGTGCTACTATGGCCCAGAACACAATTACCCAGAAATGCTGCTCCAACTTAACGTTAAAAGCTCTGGAACAGTTCTACTTGGCTCTATCCTCTAGTCCAGTGGTAATTTCCTCCCAAACTTTTATCATTACAGAATCTCTATACCCCTGAATCTGAAAATCCAGCTGTGTGCGCTCGCCTCTGACATCAGTGTTACTGGTTTTGATACAGCCAACCATCTAGTTAATGAAGCATGGAGCAGAATGGAATCCAGTAGACTGTCCCCTGCTGCTTCCACGTGAGCCTGACGAAAGCTACTCATGCCAACATGGATGGCTGACTGTGACACAGTCTCAGGAGAAATTAGAATGTTAAGGGACCTTGGGGCATAATTTCTGATGGCCATCGCAGGTGTCTTCTGGTAGAGGTTGAGGTGCATCTCCTTGTGGTCTCTCATAACTTTCAAGGCTACTTTTAGTTATATTGTCTCTCCAAGATATTCAACAAGACGACAGAAAATCTTGAGTATAAATGATTGGGTTATAGGCTAGGTAGCATTTCTTGGCTGGTTTCTTGTTCTATGAACAAGATGTGTCTGTTCATTTACTGTTTGGATTTGTACTTCTTCAAAAGCTTCTCTTT
The DNA here is from genome assembly GCF_978045245.1 of Mus caroli. Classification (NCBI taxonomy): domain Eukaryota; kingdom Metazoa; phylum Chordata; class Mammalia; order Rodentia; family Muridae; genus Mus; species Mus caroli. The sequence continues at coordinate 76,658,398 of NW_028227269.1, forward strand.
CTGTTTTTCCTCCTTCTTTTCAACACCACTGTCTGAGAGTAGAAGTGCCCCACCCATCATCGCTAACCATTTGCTTTGCCTTCCACCCCCAGCCCCACACCCCCAGCTTCTCTGTCATTTCTGACTTTGGAAATATAAAGAGAAGAGAGAGAGAGACAACATCAGCAAAGAAGAGAAGGAGTAAGCATGAGAAGTCAGCATGCTAGGGAGATAGATTTGTAACCAGGGAATCTGATTTCATTTTTGTTCTGTTGCATACTAAATCAGTGAGCTTTGTATGCTATCATTTAAACTCAGTGCCTCAGAATCCTAGCTACAGTGTAGAGAAAAATGGTAAAACCCTATATGGGGAGCACCTGTGTAAACCAAGGAAGCCCTGTAGATAATATTTATTTAAGGAAATTTTAGCAAAGGGTTTTGAACTTCAGATCACAGTTAAAATGGAAACAATAAAATGAGGGAGCTAAAGAAAACTAGTTTCTGGTTTCTTTTTATTCCTCCTGTGAGCACTGGAGTAAGAACTATAGTTGTTTGGTTTAGTGACTTCATTACAGAAATGAATTTTCTAAGTAGACTTTCCTGGCAGAATAAGAGAATCAATCTCTCTGTCTCTGTCCCTTCCTCCCTCCCTCCCTCCTCCCCTACTTTTCTCCCTCTCTCTGTCCATCCCTCTCCCTCCTCTTCTCCTCTCTCCCTCTGTCTTTCTAGCTTCCCATCCCCCCTTTCTCCCCTCTCTTTTCCACTCCCCAGTTCCCTCTCTCCTTCCTCCCTTCCTTAAACCTCTCCTGAAAATTTAGAACTTAAGACAACCAGGTCTCTCTACCCTTCCTATTCATTTCTCTGCCTATGTTTCCTGGCCTGTCCAGTTGTTCTTCTCTTCTCTAATTCTGTGAAACTGAAGTATGGAAAGATGCATGCACAGCTTCGCTCAGTGTGACGGTGCAAACCTTGTGCTTTCTTACTTTGCATGCAGGGCACATGTGCTCCTCCTCCTGTAGTATTTGCTGATATACTTTGCACTCCAGCTGCTGCAATATTTAAATCAGTGATTCAGTACACAGACCACACGATGTGCCACTACACTCCAACAAGCAAGGTCTGTCTCTCCGGGGGGACAGAGGATCTAAGCATCTGTCATTCTCCTCCCATCGCTTATAATTAACCACACACCCCTTTAGACACATAAATATTTATGTGCAAAAATAAAACTCCCTAGTGCTTTAAGCCAATCTCTATTCTCCTCAGTGAGCTTTGAAAGCTTCCAAAATAATTTTTTTTTACTTAATTCAAACTCTAGGTTTTTTCAAAGAACTTGTAAGAGGCAATTATATTCTGAGAAAATAATTTAAAGTCTCAAACTTAGAAGTATGATGCACGCATATTTTTAGAATGTAAACCCCATGAGATAATCTTTGCCTATTCCATTGTTTTATCTCCAGCATTCAGAGGAGACCCTAGTGCATAGTAGGAGCTGGAAAAATAATTTTTAAATGTTAAATGACTGATGTACAAATCCCCCAACTACAAAACAAGATTCTATTCATAATGAAAATTTTAATCTGGGCATGGTGACACATGCCATTAGTCAGAGCATCCAGGAGGCAGGAGCAGGTGGATCTCTGAGTTTGAGTCTACAGAGTGAGTTCCAAAATAGTCAGGGCTACATAAAAAGCCCTATCTCAAGAAGTGGGAGGCAGTGAAGAAAAGAAAAACTGTAAGACTCCCTGCCCCACCCCCTTCTCTCATCTCCAAGTATATATGTATGTATATTCATGACTGGAAATCAATTTTAGGGCTTTGTATATAGACTAGGCAAAACTAGCTGGAATTCCTAGGCAAACACTGCAGAACTTGGAAATGCTTTAACATTATTGAGAATAGACAGAGTCAGGAATGATCACATGATGTAATTATCGTTCATTCATTTACTCATTCAAAACTAATCAATGCTCACGATTTATTTCTAAGCATTTCCATCTTAAGGTGTTAAGCAATTATTTAAAGTTAAGTAATAATTGGACTTACTCTCAAGAAACTTTTGACTTGTTTATTATTTTCAAAAGGGGATCTTTTCTCTAATTAGGGATTTATTGTCAGCTCCCTTGACATTAGGAATCAAAATGCCAGAGAATTTACTAAATCTGAATCACTGAGGACCATAAAGGACCATATTTTCAACTTGATAGCCAGGCACTGCTATGAAGATTGGAGCCATGAGTCTAGTGATGCTCAAGTCACTTGCCTGGTTGAGGAATTATATAATTTCTACCATCAGGCAGATTGTATTTGCTTTGTCACATCCATACCTCCCTTAGTGAACAGTGGTATGTAATAATATTCCAACAACATGGTCAACTTAAAACCATAGGTCAGCATCAATTGATTGGAGCCTACACAACAATCCTCTTTGACTCAAATCCTTATAGAGCCTAGTGATTTAATAAGAATTAAGAAGATGAACAGAGAGTTCAGACTTTCCAGAATAGTTCTACGCTATATTCTTACACATTCCCTAAGTTTCTAAACTTCTGCAGTTAGTTTTTTGAAGGCCACCTCAGATCTCATCAATTTCAAATAAATATTCCAGTGTCTCCATTAACCTGTCTTGCTCAGCACAGACTCCACACTGACAGACACCTGCACATCCTCTTGCAAAGACTAATTAGGTCCTCAGTGCCTGAGATGTAGTCAGAATCCAGTACCATCGGGCTCAGGATGGTGTTGCCTAACATTCTGAGTGTTAAGGCTTAATTATGCATCTGTGTAGTTTGATGCAATTTTCTGTGGACCACTGACACTGCACATCTTTAAACGGTGTTGTTGACTCCTGTGAACTATATGATTGATCCCTCAGTTGTTCCTCCACATTTGAATATCTCCTTAGACCTGGCTTCACCAGAAAGAGCCTTTGCATCTTTCATTTCTCCAATGCCTTGTTTGCTTCTACTCTATATTTTCACATTTTTTTCAACTCTGCAATGTCTCCCTGGTTATAAATCTTTTTATGCGATACAGCTCCTGATGCTCACAACCATTTTAATATTCTTGTCAATCCTCCTCCAATTCCTTATCAATTCTCCTTAAAAAATATTTGCAAAAGCTTAATATTTAATCAGTTTTTTTTTGTTGTTGTTCCATGCTTTGGAACTGGGTTGCATTACCATTTAACTAAGTAAAGCGTTATCACACATTGAGAGTTTGGTCACATAGTAATGTTGATTATTATTCATACATTCTATTATGTTCTTGTTCTCTGTGGAAAAGGTATATTAAATTTAGTGCCAGTGTCCCTCGCCCCCCCAAAAGTATTTTGGGAACTGCAAACATTGGCCACTAAGATTGATGCAAATACCCCCTTTAACATCTGGGAGTTTGAAAAAATCAGATTAATAATGATAGAGGAAAACGCCATTTAATGTCTTAATGTTAAACTGTGCATATTTGCTGTTAATCAAAACAATTTTTTCGACTCAAAGTGATGGTACTTAATGTTCTGTTAATTATGCAAGGAGCTAATCAATTTGTCCCCTAAATGGATGTTCAACTGATTAAGGGGGGCTAATCATCAGTTACAAAATCCATAAGGCACAGATGAGTCAGGTTTAAAATGTTTCTTTACTAACTTGGGGCCAATAATTCTTTCTCTTTGAATTGCCTCTTATTTCAGATGGGAGAACTTATTTTCTTTCCTTAAATATGTATTTTGCTCTTTCCTATGAAAATTAAAGCCTAGTTTAACTTAAGAGTTTAGGAATCAAACCAAGGATAGTGCTATAATGACTTCAATTGCTTATTTAATCTCTAAGGGACAGTAACTAGGCAAGAGTTATGACTTGACATTAAGAATAAGTTGCTGGGAGCCAACAACATTGCTCAGAAGATAAGAGCCACCAGGCTTAGCAGCCTGACTTCAATTCTCAGAACCCACGTGGTGGAAGGAGCAAACCAACTTTCCCTAGTTATTCTCTGATTTCCACATGAACCATGGCAGATCCCTCCCTCACTACATGTGTGCATACACATGTGCATGTGGACAGACACACACATGTGCACATGCATGCACATGATAAATAAAAGTAAAGAATAAGTCGCTGTAAATTAAATCAGGCAGTTTAGACACTTAACTCTCCTTAACACCATATAAAAGCAATAGGCATGTTAATTGATCAGTACTCTACCTGGAGCTCCAGGTATACTTCAGTGGTAGAGTACATGTTTAGTACTCTGTAAAAGGCTAGGTTTGATCCTTAACATCACAATAGGAACCAGATCTAATGGAAAGATCATTTTTATCTGGACATATTCATCCATTTAAAAAGTATCCATTTTATGACAATTACTATGTGACACACCAAAACTGTAGAGACAAATATGGTACAGTTCTGGACCTTACAAAATGTACTAGGAAACAAAAAATAGCCACCTTGATGGATAATAAGATAGATAATTGTGTTTTTTACATGTAAGAGTCGACTAAAACAGAACAGTCAAACAAGCATTTGGGAAGGAAGATAAAGAGTTCAAAGACAGCCTCGGCTATATAGAAAGACCCTCTTAGATATAAAAGGAACAGAATTGAGGTGGGGGAAGAGAAGGGTAAAGTGAGCTCACAGACACATAGCAACATGCCCTGACTGACCTATCAGAGATTAACAGGCAGTGGAAAAAGCTATCTATGTCAGGAAAAAAAAAATACTTCAGTGACTAAATTCAATGATCTGCCAGTCAGGATGTTTGGTTTTTTAATTCTATTTGTGTCTGTAGCTAATCCCTGCTTGACCTTGAGAGTCCTTTAATCCTTTCTTTATATTTCATCTTCTTCATCTGCAAAAAAAAAAAATAAATAAATAAATAAATAAATAAATCAGTTTTTTTCTGCCATGAATTATAGGTCAGTTTGAAATCATTTGCAGAAAATGAGAGCAACTCCAAGGACTTCTTTACTTAGAATCCAAATGCAAGACACATTAGTCAATCAGTTAGTCAATAAATACTTATTGGTTATCTACTGAGTGCTCTCTAGGACGCCAGGCCTGGCTGGAGGCAAACAGAAGAGAAAACAAAGTGGTCACTTTCTTCAATTAGCTGCCACCTCCTTTAAAAAGAAAAAAATCAGTATTCAGAGGAAAAAAAAAAAAAAGGAATGGATGGGTGATTGGATGAATATTCATTGAGTAGTTACTATAAGCCAGGCACGGGCTTTATTGGCTGTCAGGAACTCCCACATGCTATGCACACTATTTAATAATAAACAAATGTTTGTCATCAAAAGCAGGACTGCAGTCGTAATGGGAGGAGAGGCCCTTGGTCCTGTGAAGGCTCGATGCTCCACTGTAGGAGAATGCCAAGGTGGGGAGATGGGAGTAGGTGGGTGGTGGAGCACCCTCATAGAAGCAGGGGGAGGAGGAAGGGAATAGGGAGTTTCTGGAGGGGAAACCAAGAAAGGGAATGACATTTGAAATGTAAATAAATAAAATATCCAGTTTAAAAAAAATGTACTTGCTATGTTCAAAAGCAAAAAAAAAAAAAAAGATTAAAGTGGAGAAATGTGAGTTCTGCTACATTTAAGTGGAGGAGTTGGCCTAGATGTGGAGTTACAGTAAAGCTGAGCAGATAGCAGCACCTTATGGAGGAGAGGGAGGATACCTAAAGAAGACAATGAGCATCGCAAGTGAGCACAGAGTATTTATGGGCAGATGTTTTTCCTGGACGAGATGCCTTATGGACAGATGGTGGGAGGCTAGTGGTTGTCTTGGGAAGCCCGGTAACAACTTTGCCCGTATGTCAGTCTAGGAGAAAGTATTTAAGAAGATAGGAAATATTTGGAATAGGAAGAGTTTGAGGTACTCTGAGTAGAAAGCCATTGTGATAAAGGAGGTCAAAAGGATAATAGTTCTAGTAATGGCAAAATGACTAAGATCTCAGGGAGTAGAACCTGGATCATCAGCATATTGACTCTTCTCATGTAATACTTCCAATTTCTACAACATCCACATCACAGCTATTAATTACTATTATCATTTATGCAATAATATACTACTTAGAGATGTTTAGATCTCTTCTTTGATTTATTGGACTTGTGGTGACAGTTGGGCCATTCAATATAAACTGCTAATTCTGTTTGCCCATGAAAGGATATTTTTTAAAAAGCAGAGCTATTGTTTATTTGTCCCACCTTTGTTTCTTCACCATCTTCCTACTTGTGTTTTGGTCCGTGGTTAAGTTAAATCCGAGTCAGCAAAGTAATACCATTAATCCATCTCTATCTCCTTCCTTCAGTTTCCCGGCACAGTGAGAGCCTGGCAGAGATGAAACAGGGCCAGGAATCCTGTGGGTACTTATAGCTTTTCCTGGGATAAGCTCAAGGTCAAAGATAGAAACAATCAAGATGAGAGTTGCTGAAGTGACTTGCCACTCTATGCATCTGCTAAAGAAAGCTGTGAAGATAAAGAGAAAGAGAGAAGTAAAATATCAAGAAAAAGGCAGAGATAAGTGAGCTCTCCATGGCTGTGGGCTCTGCTCAGGGATCAGCCTCTTGTCAAATCTAGTAGGAAAAACATGCGGTCACATCAAGACATGGGGTTAGTTTTACAGCTGCCTCTAGAATATGAGCAGACTCCCATCAGTATACACTGTAGAAACATCTATCTTTTCCCCTTCCTCCTCCATGTCCCCCTCTCTGAATGCCTCCACTCTAACTCCCCTGTTACCAGAACCCCATTTAATATGCAAACAAGAGAAAGACGTGCTTAACAGTCTCCTAGTTAAGGGAGAGAAACAGACAAAGCCAGAGAAAATATGAGTTCCCTGTGTGTTGACTGTAATGGAGCAGATATACTTTTTGGAAATGGATTGCACAGAAGAATTCCCAACCAGGATTTTTTTTTTCACTTTTAGCTTTGCCTATGGCCACAGACTCCCTTCTTCCCTACATTGGTGGACCTAAACTGAGTCACTTTGACCAAAACACTATCTCTTAAGATCCAAGAATCATTGGTATAACCTTCATGTTTCTTTTTTTAAAATATTTTTTATTATGTATTTTCCTCAATTACATTTCCAATGATATCCCAAAAGTCCCCCATACCCTCCCCCCCATTCCCCTACCCACCCATTCCCACTTTTTGGCCCTGGTGTTCCCCTGTACTGGGGCATATAAAGTTTGCGTGTCCAATGGGCCTCTCTTTCCAGTGATGGCCTACTAGGCCATCTTTTGATACCTATGCAGCTAGAGTCAAGAGCTCCGGGGTACTGGTTAGTTCATAATGTTGTTGCACCTATAGGGTTGCAGATCCCTTTAGCTCCTTGGGTACTTTCTCTAGCTCCTCCATTGGGAGCCCTGTGATCCATCCAATAGCTGACTGTGAGCATCCACTTCTGTGTTTGCTAGGCCCCGGCATCGTCTCACAAGAGACAGCTATATCAGGGTCCTTTCAGCAAACACTTGCTGGTGTATTCAATGGTGTCATCGTCATCGTTTGGAGGCTAATTATGGGATGGATCCCTGGATATGGCAGTCTCTAGATGGAACCTTCATGTTTCTTATCACTCACCAGAAATTCAGTGGATGGGGAACTTTACCAATATAACAGTAGCTTTGTCAATCAGGAATGGCCTTCTGGACACTGCAAACAACACAGCAAGGGTGAGGTGTGCTACTGTACTGAAGGTTAGAGGAGAAGAAAGATCCTTGGGAGTCTAGACCAAACTTTCCAAATCTTTTCAATGTTCTGTTTTCTTGATTTTCAAAATTCACCCACACACACTTTTCTATTTTTATAGCAAAAATTCCTACTTTAGTTTCTTGTGTTTCTTCTATTTCAGTCACATATAGAAATATTAGTAATATTACTAAGCCTAAAAATAGTTTTATTTGGAAACACTATAGTAATGCAACAGGGTATGGAACAAACCACTTCAGATCAAATTATGATTGTTGCATTTTCACAATATCCTAACCATACTTTGTGAATGACTTTATAATAGGAAATGGGTAGCTGTTACTAAATATTCTTTAAATTCATCCATTTAGAACTAATCTTTGGATTACTTATTAGTCTCTAGCTTTTTAGTCAAGATAATCTTAAAGTAGTAAATTTCCATTAAATAGCTAATAATAACTCTCTATTAGTTAATCAATGAACTTCCTTGCTTGGGTTTTTATATACACAGGATTTTATAGAGAGAGAGGAATGGGGGCTGCAGAGATAGCTTAGTCAGTAAAGTACTTCCTACAATATGAAATCCTAAATTAGCTCCCCAGCACTCACATACAAAAGTTGAGTATGAATCCCAGCACCCAGTGTAGAGTAAATACCTTCCTATGATATTTTGGTGGGAGTGGACGCAGAGACACCTCCCACCATATTCAGGCTATTGCCATTGCTCTTAGTTGCCAATTTGAATCACAAAAGACCCATTGCTAGAGATATCACATACTCTGGTTGCAAGATGTAGAGACATTGAGCTGGAGTGAGAGAGTGATTTCCTCCTTGGGTCTAGCTGTCAGTGTTAGAAGGTGTCATGCAGGTTTCTGAGGGAGAAAGTGATCAACACCCTTACCCAGCTATGACCTCAATACTGACCTGCCAGGCAAGACATCCCCATGGGTACAATAGTAGCTGACTGCTACTGTTTGTGAGTAGCCAACTGCTTTCTGACTGGATTTCAGGCCCACTTCACAGAGGGAGAAAGTTATCCTTGGCCCTGAAAAGATGGTCAAATGTCCCGAGTGGAAAATGTCGTAGGCTCTAGAGGGGAACCTACTGCTGTTGTTTTGCTAAATGGGCACGGAGTCAATCTTCCCTCTAAATATTTGTATTTATACTCATAGATTAGTGCTACTCTCATTCTGGGCCATAGAGGCTTCTTTTGCAGTGGACATCAGTCAATACAGAGTCTCACATTTGGTCAAAGTACTAAGAATACGTGAATCTTGACTACTCAGTCCTAAATGGGACATCTATAGCTCCCCTCTCAAGATTCAGGGAACATTGCAGAAAGAATAGACGTGCCTGAGAACAGAAAGAAATGCAGTGTGATGTTGGTCCTGAACATAACACTAGCTGCTGTAACCAGAGCTAACAGCAGCAGTGGTACTCTGTACATGACCTGTCCTGGGCCCATCAACACTCCATCATGGATGAGGGAGAAGTTCATGAAGCCCCATCACCTTCCCTCCTCCTGCCCCCAAGGAGCTATAGGCAGTTAATAGTAGCTAGAAGAGGGGCAGTTGTATTCTTCAGTTTAGTGGCCACTGGTAAGTTGTCCTGGACCAAGTTTATGACCCCCACACCCATGCTTATGCAAGCAAACCTAATTAAATGCAGTAGGACACACACACACACACACACACACACAAAGAAAACAGGAAAATAGGAGGGACACTTCTTAGCAAGAAGAGGCTTGACAGAGGGGGATAAAAAGATAATGGAGAGGAACATGATCAAAGTGCATATGTGTGTGCACATGTATGTGTGTCAAAATTGTGAAATAACTTAAAAACTTTCAAAAATAAAAAGAAAGAAAGAAAAAGCCATTTGCCATTTGGGGTAGCTTACACTTGTCATCCTAGCACCAAGGTGGCAGAGAGAGGCAGATCCTGGTACCCATTGGCCAGCCAGGCTGGCATAATGAGTTCCTGAGGAATGACAGTGGAATTGACCTCTGGCCTCCATAAATACATAATAATTAATTAATTACAGAAATGAAATGGGAGAAATAAAGCAGACTTTCCTTTTCCTATGTGAGGTACAGTATCAGGCACTCACAAGTGTTGCTCTTAACCTCATAGTGATGGTTTAAAGACAGAATGGGGAGCATGTGGACAGAGATTTAATGGTTTTTAAATGTACTGGCTCTGTTCTGCATGTATGGCAAAGATACATTTCTATGATTTTTCCTCTACTGCAGTAAAATGGCATTTTACTAATTAAGTGCTCTCATTCCTTTTTAGCTTATTTTTTAAATTAAAATAGCTTTTTTATTTTTTTTTTACCTCAGAGTGTTTCAGACACATGCTGCTACATCAGACACATTTTACACCCACATTAATCAAAGCACAGAGAAATTATTACTAAAGATGTGAGATTGATAACACTGTCTCTCTAGACATCCAAAGCAAATGCTACATTGCACAGAAAATAATATTCAACCCTCACCCCCTACCTGGTCTCTTCCCACTTCTTAGTGGTTTCCTAATGGAATTTTTATTTATAAGCCAAAGAAACCATCATTCAAGGTAAGAGAATCCTCTCCCTAGAAACCATGTTTGCTTTCATGGAGCAGTGATGACTATTATTACAAAACTCATTCACATCAACATCTACCATCTTTTGAAAGCTTATTCATTCTTCACTCAAAAATATTTATTTGACATCTATTAAATCATAGACAAATTCATGGTATTAAGGATTTGTAGTAATTTTGTGCTTATATTCTATAGTATCACTATAAAAAGAACCTCTTTCAGTGATGGGAATGTTCTACACTTATGTAGTTGATTATGGTTGCTACTAGCTACTATGGCAACTCAGCACTGGAAATATGACTGTTAGGATTAGAAATATGTGTTTTAAATGTTTGATTAATTTAAATGTATATTTAAATGACCTCATGTAGCCAGTATCTACTGCATTGCACAATACAGTGTGGTACTAGTGAATACATGAATATGCTATGTGTATATATCTATGTGTGTGCACGTGTATGTGTTTTGAGGAACTACTGATGCATGAATGAATACATGAATGAATAAGAAAAACCAAATTGTAAGGATAAACTAAAACAGGGTGAGGTAATAAACATTAGAAGTCTGCTTTAGAAGGAAGGTAGCTGAACAAAGGTCTCTGTAAGCATGACTTAACTCACTGAGATATGAATGACAAGAATTCATGCAAAGATGCAGTGATGAGCCACTCAAGTAATGGGAACAGCATGAGCTGTTCTGATTGGGCTTTAAAGAGCCCTAAATTGTGAACAAACTTTATGTTCTAATATCAGTGACAAGAGAAAGCAGGGCTATTAGGGGTGGACAACAAAGGGAGACAAATGAGCTACACATGCCACCAGATCAGCCACCTAAAGCTACTGCAACAAAACACGCATTTTTCTGGCTTTAGACATGAATATGGTCTTTCTCAGTTGTGAAACCTGGGGGTCAGAAGATGCAGTGGCTGCAGGGTTCGCTTTGATTTGAAGTTCTAGGCTCTTCAAGCTTCAGGCCACTCTTGGGAGTGTGAGTCCTTGTCATATGACTGCTGGTCATTTTGGGGAGTGTGATTCCTTGTCACGTGACTGCATACTCCCTGAATCGCTTAGCCCTTTGCTTGTCCTCTGTGTGTCCTCTCCTCCTTTCTCCCATGGTGATATCTCTTCTCTGTAATTACAGGACAGTTCTTGCATGATGGTCTTTACCTATCACAGAAACTGCAGCTATATCAAGGGTGATACTTAATGTTTTGACTCTTCACTGCATTTTTGAGCAAAGCATTTATCTAGAGGCCCTTTCTGTACATTCTGTTGTGGTTTTGTTCTTTAAGGTTTATTTGTTTCTTTTTGTTTTGAGATAGAATCACACTGTAGCCCAGACTGCTTTCATTCGGATCCTCCTGCTTCTGCCCTCCAAATGCTGGTGTTGTAGGTATGTACTACCATACCCAACATCATTTTCTTTTTTATAAGGATGTCTGCCATTTGATTTAGGATAGATCTTAATCTAATATACCTCATTGTAAGTATATATGTAAAATGCTATTTCCAAATAAAGTTACATTTTTAGGTCCAGGTATGCTACACACAGAGAAACCCTGTCTTGAAAAATCACTCACACACACACACACACACACACATACACACACACAGCCATTCTGGATAAAAAAGGGGACCAAAATCATACAAAATCATAATAATAGAAGAAACTAAATTTCAGAGCTACTCAGGTCAGGTAGCTTGTAAATGGCAAAGGGGAACTGGAACCTAGGTACTCCGGCTACAGACCTATGCATTAGTGTTCATTTTGATACATTAGTGTTCATATTGTTTTAATGAACATACTGCAGTGTTCACAAAAATTTTAAAGGAGAGTCTGAAGAGATTGCCTAATGGTTATGGACACTTGCTGATCATGCAATGTATCCAGATTCAGTTCCTAGCACCCACATGATGGCTTGCAACTGTCTGTAAGTTCGGTTCTGCGGGATCCGACGCCCTCTTCTGACCTCCACGCACTCAAGGCAGGGCATGATGCACATACAGATTCAGGCAAAACATCCGTACATAGAAAAACCAAAATGCATTTTTAAAGAAGCTAAGAGGTTTGAAGGAGAGGGAAAACTGCAATAGTGGCAAAAAATTGTCCCATTTGATTTCTGTACTTGAATATAAACGCAACATCACTTTATATATTTTACAAATGCTTTCAATGCCATGTGTATCTTCATCCACTGAAAAAAAAGAAAGTTTTTTTAAAGTGCATGTATTATGAAGAATATGTTTACATGGATACTGCCAGGTATTTATTTATGAAAGTTTTGATAAGCATTGTTAAAATTAAAACATGTCCAATGCCAGATGGTGTGATGCATGCTTTTAATCCCTGCACTCAGAGAAGCAGAGGCAGGGAGAGCTCTGCAAAAAAATTTAAAAATTAAAAAAAATTAAAAATACCCAAAACAACCTGACAACATTCCGGTTGTCCTGAGCGTGTTCTTGCCGGTGGGGACAAAAGCTCGGGATAGAGGTGGGAGTTTGCTGAAAGAAAGATCACTAGGTGTGGGTCCTTGATGGATCTTGCCAGCTCCCTCAAATCCTGTATCCATCCCCATCTCTGATTCCTGTCTGTCATTAGGTGAATAGTACCTGCCATGTGCCCACAATACTATAATAATCTGACTCATCATTGTCCCAGAATAAACAGAGCCAGGATTATGGGCTGAAATCTCTGAAATCATAAGCCAAAATAAATCTTCCTCCAATTTACTATATAAGGTATTTTGGTCACAGAGATAATATATCCCACTAATGTAGAACGTTGGTGTCAGGGAAGTGTGGTCACTGTCATGACTAACCCTGACTATGTGGTTATGATTTGAATATCCAAGCGTTTGGAACCAGTTTTGGAGGAATTTAGAAACACTTGAAAAGGCAGGCTACAGAAACTCTAGAATGCTGTAAGCTGAACCTTAATGTACAACTATGGCAGACACTCCTATAACAAGAGGCTGAAAGAAATGCATGCAGTTAGGTTCTGGTTGGAAATGAAGGTTCCAGGAGGAAATAAAGGCTCTGTTGTGAACTGCACTATAATTCATTATATTATGCTCTAGCAAATAATTTGTATTTTGCCTGTGACCTGAAACTTTCAGTAAGGCTGAATTTAAAATCAAGGGACTAATTAATTTGGTGGAATAAATTTAAAGATGGCATAGACTTCAGGTAATGGTATTTTATCTTTCAAAAGATTAATTTTTTATTAAAATTGTATGCGATATATTATTATCATATTCCTTTCCTGCCTCCTTATCCACCCAATTTCAAGTTCTTTCTCTCTCAAAAAATACAGGGCAAAAATAAATAGAAAAAACAAACAAACAAATTGGGGAGAAAAAAGACAAAATACCAAAACAATCCTGCCCCTAGAAGTATTACAAGTTTGGCTGCTCTGTCACATGTGCGTCAGCAGATGGCAGAGAGGAGAGAGGCTATGTGTTCTGACCTATGAACATCTAGATGATTTGTAGCCTAATAGTCCCTAGAAAAAGCAAGCCTGAGACAACCATCAGACAGGGACTGTGCAGGCCCCTGCTGCTCCCAGGACCAGGAACAAGCTGGAGGTCAGAAGAACTGCCTGAGACTGAGGACCCCTGGTGAGGGAAAGCCTTTCATGAAGCCACTTGGGCAGGCCAGAAGAGAAGAAAGTCTGAGATGACCACCAGACAGGTGCCATGGGGCCTGGGCAGGGAGCTAGCCTGAGACAATCTGTGGGGAGCTCTAAGGGCCGGGGGTTGGATTATGCTCAAGATGATCCCTGTCCAGAGCCATAATGCATAATCAGGTCAGAGCTCTCCTGAGACCACTCTTGAAAGAACCCTAGACACTCAGAGACCCCAGCACCTTTAAGAGGAGCAAGTAAGCGGTGGAGAAATGGAAGAAAAAGAGAAACAGAAGAATGTCGTGGAGAAATGGAAGAAAAAGAGAAACAGAAGAATGTGGGCACAATGAAGAGAGACAGAACTGGAGACTTGAGGGTAAAGAGGAACAGCCTGATGTGAGTAGCCAGTGATGCTACCAGCGACCATAGTGGCGTCTTGGCTTGTGCTGCCACCAGGAGCCGTGTCTGGGAGCCATATCTGGGTTCCTGGCCATACAGCAGCAGGGGTCTGTTACCACCAAAGGCCAGCAGACATCTCTGTTCTGGGCTGATGCCTGGGGACATGTTGATGTCTGATTGCTGTGCAGAACTGGCTTTACCCTCACCTGGGCATCTTGGGAAAACCAGTCCTGAGGATGTGAAAGTAGGATAGCTGACTCCACCCCTAGCCAGCTACAGTACTTGAGCAGGTGGAGATATAAGCATGAAATACCTGGCCCTACCACTTGTCTCCTGTGCACTGGTGTGGATGAAGAAGAGATACCCTCTTTCTACTTTGCCCTTCACCATCTGCAGCTGGCAGGAGATCTGGTGCTGGCGTCATGAGAGCAAGGGAGTTATCCCTGCCCCTCACCAGCTGCAACACTCAAGAGAGTGGACCTTGCACCTCACCTGCGTAGCACAGTAGTAGAGCTAATGCTGGTGGTAGGGGTAGGCAAGCTAGCCTGGATGGAGCTGGCCCTGTCACTTGGCTGTGCTGCAGATGTCCCCTCACCTCTCCTTGCTACCTACAACAGGCAAGAGAGCTGGCCCTAAGGTTATCAGAGCAGGAGAGCTGTCCCTGTCCCTCACCTGCTGCAGCACTTGGCAGAACAGGCCCTGCACCTTGCCTGGGCAGCACAGTAGAGCTGGCCCTGATAGTGGGGTTGCTGGTGACCCAGCCTTAAGGAAGAGCCAGCTGGCTGATCAGTTCAGATACCTCTCAGGCCCAGATCCAAGGCTTTGAATTGGCTCACCCCAACATCTACCCCATCAATGAACTGCTGGAGCATGTGTAGGGGCCCATCCCATGGATCCAAACCATCAGGATCTCCAGGACATAGCACAACAATGGGATATCCCGGAGGAGTCCCAGTGAGGTTCCAGTATTGGTAGAGTAGCAGAAGCCAAGAGGCCTTGCACCAGACTAACAAATCATCACAATGAACATTTGTAAGCAAAGAAGTGTGGCCTAAAGTGTATTCTGTGGGACACACTGTGACACAATGAGATTTTTAAATCTGTTGTGGGGGAGGTTGCAAAGGTGGAGGGAGGGTACGAGGGGAGGGAAAGATTAGGGTGCATAATGTGAAATTCATAATGAACATAATAAAAAGGTTTTAAAAAGACAGGATATAAAGCACACAAAACCTCAAGGAATCTGTTTTGTGTTGGCCAACAACTTCTGGGTGTAGGGCCTGACCTGGAATGTATTTGATGTACCGAGTAACACACCACTGGAGAGAACTGATTCCCTCTTCCCAGGAGGCATCAATTGCAACCAGCTTCTTGATTAGGAGTGGGACTTTCAGTCCACCTCCCTTTTTAAGTGCTGGGATTTTTGTCTAGTTTGAATCTTTCCAGGTCTTTGCTATTACAGTCTCTGAGAATCCATGTGCATCAGCCATTTTGTGTCTGGAAGATGTGGTTTTCTTGGCACCATCTATCACCTGTGGCTCTGACCATCTTTCTGCTTCCTTTTCTGCATAGGAACTTAACCTTAAGGGGCAGGTTTTGATGAAAACACCCCACTTAGGACGGAGTGCTTCAAACTCTCCTACTCTCTGCAGGTCATCCAGTTGTCCATCTCTTTGTCAATTATTATCTATTGCAAGAAGAAGCTTCTCTAATCATGGCTGAACAGTGCTCTAATCTGTGAGTATAGGAATAAATCATTAGGAGTCATTTTACTGTTGTGTTCCTTTAGCAGAGTAAGTATGGCTACTTTTAGTCACGTTTATAGTGAGAACTGGGGAGAAGAGATTAAAAAGAGCAAAAAGATTTGAAAACTGAACACTGTGACCAGAAGTGTGAAGTTAGGGGCCAAGAGAGTGAGACCATTAAAGAATCCAGTGTCAGTAATAAAACATAATACTGGTATGAAAGTTGACATTAGATCATCTAAGAAATTGTCCAGACCCAACCCATTGTAAGATTAAGAGTATAAAAGTTTCAACTCGACGGGCGGTGGTGGTGCACACCTTTAATCCCAGCACTCGGGAGGCAGAGGCAGGCGGATTTCTGAGTTCGAGGCCAGCCTGGTCTACAGAGTGAGTTCCAGGACAGCCAGGGCTATACAGAGAAACCCTGTCTCGAAAAACCAAAAAAAAAAAAAAGAAAAAAAAAAAAAGAAGTTTCAACTCATTTGAAAGACTCTGCTTTGAAAAAGACAGCTCCAAGGTGCCCTAAACACATAGTACTACCTAAGGAAGTGTTTTCCCAAGATCATTCACCCAGGCATTCAGAAACCACTACAGCTGTTGTCTTTGGTGAGTGAGTGTCAACTACTGCTCACACTGGTGGGAAAGTGTTGATTTTGCAGGCAGGCAGGAGAGATGCAAGAGTCTCAGGATCATGAAGACTACTTCAATATTTTAAAGGAAGGTAAGGGTGAAGTCTAAATCATGAGGGGGGCCCTGGAATTCTGGAGATGCCAGTACCAGGAATATCTGCTGAAGGTAGCAGAGCCATCCCTGAAAAGATGCCACCGGGGCTGCAAATGGCAAGACCATGGGATGAAGCAGTTCAAAAGTCATTGAGCCAACGCATGCCCTAGCTGCTGGATGTGTCTTACTGGATCTCAGCCTTATTTTTATCTGATCCTTCCTTTCTCCCATTCCACTATTTGGGCATGGAAATATTTACTCTGTAGTATTGTTACTGAAAGTATGTCCTTTGTTTTTCGTTATTATATCCCATAGCTAAGAGTTAACTTGAGGCTTAGACTTTGAACTTCTGTTGTTGTTGTTTTGTTTTTGTTTTTTGTTTGTTTGTTTTGAGGAAAGTCATTGGGACTTTGGAGAGACTGGGAGATGGACCAAATTCATCTTGTATTATGGGATGCAAATGAGGCTTTGGGGGCCAGGGGTAGAATGCTATGGCTTGATTATAATATATTCCCCTTTCTCATGTGTTAAACACATGGACCTGGATGGCCTGGACTATTTGGGGAGGAATTTTGGAAGGTGAGAGCTGGCCAGAAGTAGGTAACTGGAATAGGTTCTTTGTGATATCTTGTCTCTGGCACATCCATTCTCTGACCAGTCAGACAGTTAGCCTATCTTTTTGTCTGTCCCTCCTTCCCTTTTCCCCTTTGCTTTATATCTGTCCTGAAGTGGACAGTACTTCTCTAACACACCCCCATGTTGTGATTTCCAGTATAAGAGCAGAATCAAATGATGTTGGGCATAACCCTCCAAACTTTGAGCTAAAATACATCATTCTGCCAAGTTTTTATCAGAGTGACATACATGTATGTAACACAGTATTTTATAACTGACACCGATCAATTTAAAACATTACTTGCATGTAAGTAATGGCAAATAGTAAAATTCTTAAAACGATAGCCACCATTTCTACCACCAAAATGAAATGTAGCATTGGTAGGTAATTAAAGCTCTTCAAAACTAAAAAGTTTTAGAAATACATCATGTGCTCTGTAAGCTGGTAATTCTTGACTTGTCTGCTTCAACAGCACAGTGTGCTGGATGTAAGGCAGCAATGGTTAGGTGTTAAAAGCATGAAGAGCTCTGGTTTCTTCTGTATGCTACCTGTGGGGAATGTTTTTTTAGTTTTTCTTATCTCCATTACTTCTTGTAGTTACAATTGGATTAAAGTGAGATGATACATGGAAAGTGTTTAGACTGATACCTGACACGTACTGTCTTAGTAAGGGTTTCTATTCCTGCACAAACATCATGACCAAGAAGCAAGTTGGGGAGGAAAGGGTTTATTCGGCTTACACTTCCATGCTGCTGTTCATCACCAAAAGAAGTCAGGGCTGGAACTCAATCAGGTCAGGAAGCAGGAGCTGATGCAGAGGCCATGGAGGGATGTTTTTTATTGGCTTGCTTCCCCTGGCTTGCTCAGCCTGCTCTCTTATAGAACCCAAGACTACCAGCCCAGGGATGGTCCCACCCACAGGGGCCTTTCCCCTTTGATCACTAATTGAGAAAATGCCTTACAGTTGGATCTCATGGAGGCATTTCCTCAACTGAAGGTCCTTTCTCTGTGATAACTCCAGCTGTGTCAAGTTGACACAAAACTAACCAGTACACATACTAAATATACAGAAAGGGTTACCCATTTTTCAGATTTTTTTTAATGCTACATCTCTTCCTGGCCTTAGAAAGAATCACATAAGGACCAAGTGGAAAATCTATGGTCCATGTTTCTAAACTGCTTAGGCTAGGGTGTGTTTGGAAGATGTCTCAGGATGGAATATCTGCTGCTTAAACTTTGCACAGCTTTGGAGATTATCCCAACTGGGGTGAAGAAAGAATGAAGAAAGGACAACCATACAGAAAAGTTGGGACTAGGTGGAATGTGTACTCTCTAATGAGAGACAATAGAAGCCTGGAACCTCACTCTGCTGATTTTATACATAAGAATTGAGGAGGTAGGGTTTTAGTATACATACAGTTCAACAAGGAAGCAGGTTTAGCTAATCTAAGTAGGAGATCACTGCAGGGTAGCAGTCTCAGGCTGCAATCATTCTAGAAGAGGAAGCTGCAACTGATAGCTACTACACACACTGTCATCATTGCAGGCAGACCGGAGCAAGGCTTTGCTGTCACTCTGAACCATACTCAGAGAAGGCTTTGCTATTGGTCTGAAGAACTGGGATCCTTGATATGGCAGGTCCCATGTCAACAAACACATTCACTCAGGGCTTATCTGCTCCACACAGTCTGCTATCTCTCTATGATTACAATAGTATCTCTGTTCTTAAGATCCATGTGTTTCCCTCCAACCAATCACTCAACAGCTCCGTTATCAAGCAGTCACTTCCACTCTATAGGAAGTATTAAAGATTGTTGATCAGATTTAGCTGTGGTTTTATTACTAACAACCATGAATAAATGAATAAAGAAAAACTTGGTGTTCAGCAATAGAAGAATGGTTGGCCAGTTTGAGGAATATCACATGTATAACACAATTTTGAGAAACTCTAAAAATATGTTCTATAAAATATGTGGAGAAGAGAAGTTCTTTTTTTTTTTAAGTTAGATTCCCAAGTAAGATGTGATATGTGATGTTATTTTTTCATGTATGTCTTAGTCAGTGTTCTACTGCTATGAAGAGATACCATGATCATGGCAACACTTAAGAGAAAGCATTTAATTGGGACTTGCTTGCAGTTTTAGAGGTTTAGTCCATTGTCATCAAGGCAAGGATCATGGCGGCATGCAGGTAGACATGGTGCTGGAGAAGTAGCTGAGTTCTACAACCAGATCCGCAGGCAGCAAGAAGACAGAGAGCTACTGGGTCTGGCTTGGGGTTCTAAAACCTCAAAGCCCACCCTTAGTGACACATTTCCTCCAACAAGGCCACACCTCCTAATCCTTTCAAATAGTCACTCCGTAAGCATTCAAATATATGAATGTATGGAGGCCATTCTTATTCAAACCACCACAATATATGTAAATATAATCTCAGGGATAATATATGACCATTTAAATTTAATCTAAAATTTATACCCATAAATGATATGTGAGGTGGGAGCTGATGTAAAAAAAATAGTCAGGTAATTTTATTTTTTTAAACTATTTACAAAATATCTATTTATTTACAAGCCTGATTTTGCAACTAAATTGCTAGCTCTTTAGAAATCTCTTATCTGTGTCATACTTCCAAACTAGTCTTTTTCTTGAGCTCCTCCAAACCCAGAAGGGCTCCTTAGCTCTCTTTCCTAGAATTCTGCTTCACCTGTGTCCTGCCAGCTGCTTCTCTGTGGTTCCTACAAGTCCAGTGAGAATCCCTATCTCTTACTCAGAGTTTCTTCCACAAAGTTCTTTCAAGCCAAAAGAAAGCCCAACTCAAGGAGAGCCAGGGCAAAAATGCTAAGCCCTGAATGAACCTCTCAAAGATCTAATTGCTATAAAAGAAATCTCTAGCTCCTCCCCTACACCCTTGGCAGATTGAGCCTCTATCACCATCTTTGTGGTAGACTCCAAGCATGGAGGCAGAACCATTTCATCTTTCTGGGGTGAGATATCTCAAAGCCATCCAGCTGACTTTGCCTTGGGTCATACAGCAAGGACCACAAGACCTCTCCTAAGCAATTTGTCTTACAGCAGGCAGGAACTTTCTCTTCTTTAGCATTCTTATCTAAGGAGGTTTTTAGAGGCACACTCAAACTGCATCTCTACAGGGCACACCTAACTGCATCTTACAAATGCAATATCTTTCTAAGCTTTTGTGTTTTGCTAATAATTAGGTTTTCTATGGATCCTAATCAAATATTCTGCAAGACACAGACTATGTCTACCTCATCCATTTGACCCTCTAGTATGACTTGGGATAGCCTTACTAGAGGATGTAAATAACTCCTGTCCTGTAATCTGAGTTTCAATCTTCCCATCAAGACTGAGTAAAGGAAGCTAACAATCGAGAAGAGTAGCATGACAGCTAAATCTTGGATCTCAACGTGACTGGATCTGGAATCACCCAAAAGGCAAGTTTCTTGACTTCACTCTAACTGGCAAGCTCATCTAGTGTGTTTCTAGCACTGTTGCATCTCTTCACTGATACCAGGACCAGTTTCTCCGGTCTCCCAGTGTAGGCCAAAGGCCAGCAGCTTCTAAAGACAAAAAGAAAAAAAAACACTCCCGCTTACAGCATCAGGTTGAGACTACCAAGAGATCCAGCCTCATGGACTGAGAAACTTGCAGATTCTTGGTCTTTCTGATGTGTGTGAGCCATATATATATATATATATATATATATATATATATATATATGGGTGAGAACCAGACCCTGAGAATTACAGACTATTGGAACTTGCATTAGGATTCTCCAGAGAAGCAGAGCTGATAGAACGAGGAGAATTAAGGGGGATTTATTAGATTGGCTCAACAGTCTGGCTAGTCCAACCGTGGCTCAAAGATTATATATAATCTTTGAAGATTTTTTTTCCCTACCCCTGAGGTCTCTCTTATGGCAGTCTCATAAGCAGCTAAAGATGGGACTGACCACAAAAGCTGAGTCTTATTTTCTGTGTTGGACTTTGTCCATGGTCACTGATATTGCTCTTGGATCATTCAAGTGATTATAATCATTTAGGTATTTAAAATTATTCAAGTAGTGAGTGATCAATTAATTTTCCTGCCTTTTATCATTATTGGAAATATTTTAAGCAAATTATAGATCCATTTTATTATTGTATTTTAACCACAGTAATTGGAAGTGCTTGTTTCAATGTCAGAAATGGAAGAGACTGCTGTGTGTTAAGGTAATCAATATTTAAGGCCATTAAGTCTTCCTACAATATATTCAGACGGTCATTCCACAGCCTCTGGTAGGAGATTTGTGATTGACCATAAAAGCCAGTAGTAAATGCCTCAGCTCTCATGCTTTAATGAAGGTGCTATAATATTTGTTCTGATTTCTGAGATCACTTTTCGTTCTCTGGCATTTAGAAGCAAAGAAGAGCCCTTTTAATGAACACTATCACACATTTTCTCCAAGTTTCAATGTTTCCATCACTTGAAACTGGAGGTCAGAACTAGCTAAGAATTTATAAACTAAGGTCAAACCTTATGAAACCATCATTTTTTAACATATAAAAATTAGCTATGTCATTCATATGAGTCATTCCAGAGAAATAGAAGGAAATAGAAGTATATAAATTATGTTTATAATTTTTTAAAAACCTATATACGGTACGTGCCACAGCTGGCCTATTTTTCACCTGCTATTTGCCAAGAGTTTTATATTGCAAGAGTTTTATATATATATATAAGTTTAATCCCCTTATGCCCAAAGATTCCTCTATATGATTTGCCATAGGAAGCAAACAGGTCAAACTAACACTGGATAAAAAGTTCAGAGTGGGAATAATCCTACCACCCATTCAAAAATATTTCTTGACTATACATCATACAATCATATATCATGTTAAGTGGTGAGAAGATACCACTGAACAAAATGAAATTATGTCCTAGATTTTTACTAAGCTCCATGTAAATATAGTCATTAGCATGTTTCTTTTTTTCTTATTTATTTATTTATGTATTTAGATTTTTAGGAAACATTTAGCTTCTTGTTATTTGTTTTTCCTGAACTGATAAAATATTATTTTTTATTTTGTGTACAATTATGATACTCAAACTATTATTTTTTAACTTACAAGTTTATATTTTTCTTTATGTGGCCTGCATATTAACGTAGCAAAGCAGACATAAAGCTTCCTTCTTTAACCATTCTGACTGTGTATTTATTATCGAGCAGGTAAGGAAAATATTACGCCCATGTCCACTTAGTATTGTAGATGATTGGTACTGTCTAGGTGTTCCTCAAAAGTTTAAAACACAGAAAGCCAAGTTCAGATCAGCATGTCCTTGAAGAAACTGGCAGTCAGAGAATGGCAACAGGTTCCAGATGAGTGTTTCTGACATGTTTGATCCTGCAATACATTATAATGTGGCAATGAAATATCAGCATGAGCTCATGAAATATAATCCGCATCTAAATTAAAGTAGGCAATAAAAATAGTGTCAAAGAAAGCATAGCTATTCTTACCCATAATTACATTTTGTTCTGTACCAAAAATATGCACATCGAAGGCTAAAGATAATGTGCTAGTATATACACACCAAAGGTTCGAATAAGCTAATAAACTGATTGCTGGTCATTCCAGCAATATAAGTATCTTGCTTGGCTCTCAGGCCTACCACTTAATAAAGAGAGATTTTTAGATAATCGTAGAAGAAAGGTGCTTGTATGTTTTTCTTGCATATACTTTATATGCTTTTCTGAAGAAAATATTCTTAATACTAGGTTCATATTTTATTTTTTTGTAAACCCATAAAATAAGTTGGGACCGTTTGGGAGCATTGTCCCACAGGCCACACAAAGCCATAAAGAATTAGTAAGATGGGCGGGCCTTAGCCATGTGTGGTATGTCAGCTGATTCTTTAAGAAGATTTTATGGACACAGAGACTATCTTCCAATTTATGTGGTTGTGGCTGATCTCACTTGCTTCTTTATCGTATTGGGACATTAAATGGAAAGCTAAGTTGGCCAGTTAATTAATTAAGGACAGTTCCTTCTTTACATTATATACTCCAAGAACAAGATAATTAAGGCTTCCTTATTTATATCACTAATCAGCTCCTTTTTAATATCCTTAAAGTACCTAGCATAGCACCTTGCATAGAGTAGACATTTAATCAATACCCTTTGAAAAGAAGCAGTGTGCCCTCGTTAGGTACTCCTGGATTAAAATCCTGATTTACCACCTGAGCAACTATAAGCAAGTTTGTTAATCTCAGGATTTCTTTACGATGGGATAACATGCTCCACAGTTAGGATCTTGGCAAGACTGAGCCTAGGGCCTTGAGCATGCGAGGCAACTGCCTTAGTTGCTATAAAACCGATATAATAACAATATACATAGTATATGAGGTATGGACACATTAACAGAGATTCAATTACTGTTAGAAGACTTCTGTTACTTTATTTTTACACCAGAGTCAATGCTAAGGGGAAAAGTTCAGGTAACGCCCCCTTCCATCTTCCTCTTTAACGCCACACCCCACTCTCCCTCTTTCACCATCTTGCACTGGTATCTCCCCTCTTGCCTAACACATTGCTGAAACAGAATATGGTGAACAGACCTTAATTCTTATTCCGTCTTTATCCCTCCCTAGCTATATATCTTGGTCAGGCTATTTTAATCTGCTGGGGGAGGGGGAAAGCCTTAGAAAGTTTTCGTTGGAGATTGGCGAGTAGTGTGAGGTAATTTAAAATCGCTTCATATTGAAATAAATAAATAAGATAAAAAAGGCCTCAGATTCTCTGAGAGTTCAAAGTCCGTCTTTCATCATTAGAGATGTGTTGCTGAGATAGCTAGTGACCTTTCAGGTTTCTCCTCCCATCCCCCCACCCCCTCCCGCCCTTTTCCTTTTTCTTCAACTCAGGAGTTCTTTCAGCCCCCCTTTCATTCTATTCTCCCACCAAATTTCAACTTAACCTGATAAAGTAGGCTTCAGGGAAAACCTACTGCATATTGCCCAAGGCTTCCAAAGGCAATTTTCTGGGCACAAGCAATTAGCTGCCCTAGGCAAAACTGCACAGTAGGCAAAGCTTGCCTCCTCCCTCGCCTGCAGTACTCACCCCCTCTACCTGCGGGCTTCATCCTCTGCCTTCAGTCTGCCAGAGCACTCACACCCACCTATGAGCTTGACTTCTACCCAAGCCTCATGTTCTAAACTTTTCCTCTTCCCTTTCCCCCATACAGTGTTCTATTCCCTTTTGGGGTTAATCTCAGCTAGGTTATACAAGGTGATCTGTTTTAAATTTTTTTTCTGATTGACACCCGCATTTTAAAGAATATGTTAGCATAAATAGTGAAATTATTTATAGCCAATATATATTTTTTTAACTCTTACACCATCAAGATAACCTCTGCTTGCTCCAGACTGCGAGATCTTGTTTGGCCAGTTTCTATTTTCTTAAACCCCTTCTGAAATACTGCCAATCTCTGTGGCAGTCAATGAATAGCAATAGGGTTCTCTTAAGTAGCATGCAAGTCACCCTTTCCCTCTGATTCTTTCAATCTATGTTACCTTGCATTTCATCTATCTAAGCCAAAGGGCTCACAATGATGGTTAAAGATTTCTACAGAGCCTTTAGTATGTTTTATTTGGCCTTGCCATTGGGTTTGTGGGACGAAGTGGCTATGACTCTTGAACTGTGCCTAGTTTACTTCACATACCTACGCTAACTGCACCAGGTTCTCGAGATGTGTGGCCCCTACTCGTTCTTCCACATCTCGTCCAAGTCATCTTTTCTACAAAGGTTTGAGAATAAAATCTCTGCATACTTTTCTAACCAGTGTCAGTTGCATTAAAGACAAACAGTATTTATGCAGGAGCTTGCAGTTTTATGCATATTTCTAGAAGAATAGATGATTGCAAATATAGTTCAAAGGAGTGGTCTAGTGATGGATATTTTGCATTGTGGCACAGAAAGAAAGAGAGAGAGAGACTAGGCTTGTCTGTGCTTTAAATTGCTCAAGATGGGATGCTGACCCCATTAAATATAAAAATGCCTAGTGTTAACTTCCCGGTGACTCTGGAGTCAATCTGTATCCTTATGTCTTACATACAGCAGTGTCAAGATTTAGATAGTTTCATGTGCATTATACATCACTACGCCATTTTTCTTTCTCTAACATTTAAATTATTTAGACCATTTGGACTGTGGGCAGGACTCAGTTTTCTGTTGTCTTTCCCTTTACCACAGTAAAATAAGTTGTGGCAGAACATCCTACCCTCACTTTCTTCAACTGCCATGACTCTTCCCAAAGCATCAGTGTAATAACAATGACAGTAATCACACAAAACGGCATGAATCTAGTGGCCTAGCCCTCTTCTGCAAACCTATGGTGTATATGTAATACTTCAAGTACTTCCTGAAAGACTGTCTTTGGAGTCTAAGGTGAAAGGAGCTGCTATTCTTCTAAACCGCATCTTTTTGCATACAGAATAATGGCAAAATTCCAGCATAATAATACCGGACATTTCCATAATGCCCTTTTCACAGGCATTCATAGTGTTCTGCAAAATTTCTCATCCATTTTCTCAGTATTAGATAAGGGAAGAGAGGGGATGATTGATTCTAGGTGGGAAAGAAGGGATGAGAAAAGCCTGAATCAAAAAAAAGCTAATAATAATAATAAAATAAAATGTGAGGCAGAGAGCTTAACAAGGGGCTCCTGACTCTGTACCCCGTGTTCTTTCTAATATCCTGATGGCAAAGGGTTTTTTTTTTCTTTTTCTTCAGTTTGATATTCAACGGAACCAAGTGAATGCTGAGAAGCAAAGAGAGAACATTAAAATGGCCCTTCAAATTGAGCAGGAGGAACACTTAGAAGTGAGGATTTATTAAAAGAAAAATAAGTTCCAAATAAGCCTATTTTTAAGAGGTAAGAAACTAATAGCACATCAAAATTAGAGAAAAGTATGAGATTCCTACCAAACAAACTGCTCCTCTGTGTACTCTAATGCTCTCACATATAAGGAATTGTTAGCTTGACCAAAGAGCAAAGTATGCTTAAATAACCAAGAAACAATCCGTAAGAATTATAACTCATTTAATAATTTCCTCAAAACAAATACGCATTTGGCTGGACTTGCTAGGGATCTTTCAGAGCACTGCATTTGGTAGAAAAAAAATGCTTAAGTAAGAAAGAAAGAGTGGGGGCGGTGATATACAGAATTACTGAAGTTTGAGTCTGATTTTTTTTAAAGCCATTAAAAAAAGAACTAGTGATATAATAACAGCTCCAGGGATCTGAATTTTCCTCTAATATGTCTGGGGCATAGGAAACACTGGAGAGAAAATAACTCCATTAATAAATGACACACAAAGGAGATGGAAAGTGGCTTGTACGTAGTTGAACTACTGAGCTGGTTTGGGGGGGTTGGTTTTTTTTTGTTTTGTTTTTTGTTTTTTTTTTGTTTTGTTTTTTTTGTTTTTTTTGGTTTTTTTTTTGTTTTTTTTGTAGAATAGATAGTTTAGTTAAGGAAGAAAAGAAGAGGTGGAGATCTTAGGACAGAGAAGGAACAATACTTGTCAGCAGAATGCTGACAAATAGCAAGCCAGGGAATTCAGCCCTTGCAAAAATAAGGACTTTCCAAATCAGCAGTCTTGGGGACGTGGCTTCCACCTGGTGATGAGAAGGACTGAGTAATTGATATTCCAGGCCACACTTTCTCCTGCTGCTTCATCCAGCCTGGACGATCAAGCCATATTATAAACCCCAGCAACTGCTTTTACCTTGCTCAGATAACCTGCCTTGCACTCTCACCTCTAACATTGTCCAACAATCTCGCAGGCTTTGAACAGATATTAACTGCAGTAAGCATGCAAAGAAAAGAGACAATAGCATCTTTCCTAAACCTTCTCCTTCACTTTAGGCTCCTCAGCACTGACTCAGGGTCCCACCCACCCTTCCTCCCCGATTTCTGCACTTACCTATAAGCATAAAACTAAATAAATATGTTTTTAAAAAATATGACATTTCCCTACCTTTGTTCTTAAATTGAGAACACAGACGCTAAATTCTCTTGCATTTGAGCAAGCCAATCATATCCTGATCAAGCTCCTAGAAGGTGAAACCTTTTATGAACAAAAAAGTATTAATAAGACTTTTAACTCTTAATATATGTGGTTAACATTTTGGTTTGCCAACGGATGGCTACATAAACAAAAGTATGTGTCCCTCCCCATCCTAAACCACCAGTTCTGCTCTCCTGATGGGATTACTGATGAATTATTTATATAGTTCTTTGTGTACTTTTCAAATACAAATGTGTAAAAGCATTCTCATTTTAAACTTTGTTTTAAATGTTGCCCTTCTAACAACAACACTTTCTTTGGGTCATATGGTAGTTCTGGTTTTAATTTTTCAGAGATCTCTAAACTGACTTCCTCAATGGCTGTATTAATTTCTGCCGCCACCCACAGTGAATAAGAGCTCCTTTCTCTCCACATCCTCTCCAACAGTTGTCAGACTTATTGTCAGATTTATTGATGATGCCATTCTAACTAGGGTGAGGTGGAATCTCAAAGTAACTTTAATTTGCATTTCCTTGATGGTTAGGGATATCAAACATCTTTTAAAATAGTTATTGGCCATTTATATTTCTTCTTTTAAAAACTAGATCATTTGTTGACTGGCAGTTTTGTTTCTTTTGGTATTTAATTTCTGCGCTTCGTTGTAAATTCTGGATATCAGACCCTAGTGTGAAGTGTGGCTGGTAAAGATTTTCTCCCACATTGACGGCTGTCCGTTAACTCTGTTGGTTGTTTCCTTTGCTGTACACAAATGTTATTTTCATATAGTCCTTGGGCATACACACAGAGAATGCATACTCTACTATAGAGATAGTTGTACCCCCATGTTTGTTGCTTTACTCACTGTAGAGAATTGGAATCAATCTAGTTGTCCATCAACAGATAGATGGATAATGAAAATTCAGTGTATATATATTTACACATACACACAAATACACTCACACTTAGCCAATAATATGCGTATACCTGTAAACAAATGTACATGTGGACATAGTTCATCACTGTACTGGCTGGTTTTGTGTGTCAACTTGACACAAGCTGGAGTTATCACAGAGAAAGGAGCTTCAGGTGAGGAAATGCCTCCATGAGATCCAGCTGTAAGGCATTTTCTCAATTAGTTATCAAGGTGGGAAGGGCCCATTGTGGATGGTGCCATCCCTGGGCTGGTAGTATTGGGTTCTATATGAGAGCAGTTTGAGCAAGGCAGGGGAAGCAAGCTAGTAAGTAACATCCCTCTATGGCCTCTGCATCAGCTCCTGCTTCCTGACCTGATTGAGTTCCAGTCCTGACTTCCTTTAGTGATGGACAGCAGTGTGGAAGTGTAAGCTGAATAAACCCTTTCTTCCCCAACTTGCTTCTTGGTTATGATGTCTGTGCAGGAATAGAAGCCCTAACACAATGAAGAAAAGGGAACAGAAAGGGCTAAGAACAAGTCATGAGGAAAGGCATGAATGCAGGTAATGCACATGAGTTATGAACGAGGAAATGAAACTAATTATTTTTCTAGTTATAATTCTGTCTCAAATTGATTTTGATTTGTGGTAGATACATGCATAAAATATATTTAGTGCTAGAACTACAAAATTTAATGTGAAGCCTCGTGCCTATAGATGTTCTCTGAGTTGTATGGACTTTGAATCTGGTTATTTTTGTCATGTGACATTTTATTTATTTGCATAGGTTTATTTGTTTTAGTTTGTGTTTTTTGTTCTTGTTGCTTTTTGAGACAGATTCTATGTAGCTATGTCTTCAATCTTCTTATGTAGACCAAGCTGACCCTGCCTCCCAGAGATCTGTCTACCTCTGCCTTCTGTGTGCTAGGATCACAGGCATGCATTACCACGCAAGGGTTTTTGTTTGTTTGTAATAAAGTATATGAAATTAAAACCCTCCACAACATTTTCTCTTTGGTAATGTTTCATATCATCACACAGAAGTACTTATACTGGCTACTTAATTTATCATTTTAATGAGTTCTTATAATTAATGTAATACATTTCCTATATTTGGTATTTTGATTGCTTCCTAACTTTTGACTATTACACTGAATTATGCTACTTGCAGTTTTGTAAAAGAAAAGAAAAACAACAATCAGAATATACTTTTACTCAGCAATAAATTAAAAGAAATAATTTATGTGAAGACATTTAGAATACCTGGGACATATTAGGTGTTTTCAGTATGTGTATGGTAAATAAATAAATGGAGTGAGGGAACAAATCAGTCAATAACACTTCAGTTTTGCCCTTGACTGATACCTGTCTCCACCCACTAAAATGAAAGTACAGACCAGCCTTCGCTGCTTTGTTTACTTGAGATGTTTTGTTGACTCCTAAGGTCTCACCTACACTAAACAAGGGCTCCACCGCTGACCTCTTCCACAGCACAGAGATTAATCTTGCAGATCCTCTTCCCATTCTGCTAAAGTCCCAGAGCCAGAACAGTCAGTTGCCTAGAGTAAGTGCTGAAATCATTTATTGATAAATGAATAAATATTACCAAGCATTGTTCTTTCATCTGACTGTGAAATGCAAATATAACCTTCTTGCAAAATTGTCATTTGATCTCGAGAAAATTATTGTACCAGGCCACACCCAGACCACCCTGGGCTACTGGCTCCTCGATGACTTTCCTGCCTAAAATAATACCATGTGGGAAGGGGGCTGAACCATTTTCAAGAGTAGATCAAAGTACAGTGAAGGTTTCCTTCTAACACTACATTCATTAGTATTAATTTCTTAATTTGGAAAGAATTAGAAATATCTCAGTACTGCATATACCATGGGGATGTGTCTCATGAGATGAGAATGTCATCTGTCCCAGGTATGGCTGGAAAAGCTTTGGCAACCACTAATCTAGACTAGTGAGTGGCTATTAAGGTCATGTGAAAAAGTTGTCCAGAGTTCTAAAGCTACATAATTGGAAGGACCAAGGTATTAAGTTTGGGGATTGTGCTCTGACTCAGATAATTCAGGTTAAGTCTCACTCCGCACATTCTCATATTCAAGGACACACAGCCAGGGAGTCACAAAATAAGCACCAGTACTTGCTTCACTCTTTATTCATTTGGATTCTTGATAAGAACTTTAAAGAAAACACTCTGAGTGCAGAACACTAATTTCTATTCCTTCTCCCATCGCTGTCTCCGCAGCAACAGCTACTCCTGGAATGCTCCTCTTCACTTCTACTTCTTAAAAAGCTTTATTTTCATGTGTGTGTGCACGTGTGCGTGCATGCACATTTGTGTGTCATATGGAGGCCAGAAGAAGGCATCAGATCTCTTGGAGCTGTAGTTATATTTTGTAGGGTGCTCTTCTTGTTCTGTGAATGGTGGGATCCAAATTCCCATCTTCATGATTGTGTGCAAGCAATCTTAAAAGCAGAGCCACCTCTCCAGCCCCTTCTCAGTTCCTAACGCCTGTAAAACATTACCCACAACCACCCTCTCTTTCTTCTTCCCCCATCTCTATGAGATGACAGTGAGTCACTCCACTTTCCTTCATGGGGATGTGAAGAGGAGATGTAGTTTTCATTTCTAGATTTTAATGCTAAGTGAGACAGTTGTCCTTGTGTAAGGGTCTGTGATTAGCTAAAGAATGATACCCCAGTCTCAAACAGTATGCCAAAGCAAAGAGCATTTTATTCTGCAGAAGTCCAGAATTCCAAGGTTTTCCATTTACCAAGATGGAGATGCTGGAAATGGTTGCTAGGGAAGCCTGGAAACTGTTGCTAACTCATTGCCCTTGCCTCAGGCCAGGTGCTCCCTGACTCCCTCCCACCCCCAGGGGGCAGCTTCTGATGGTGAGCAGTTTCTGATTGGCTGCCTGAGGTCTGGGGTTTTTCCAGTAACTGACTTGAGGAATTCTGGGAAACAGAGATGGTAGACCTAGTCTCCTGAACTGCCAGTTTGAAGCCTGCCTCAGTCCTATCACTTGGTTGTCAGAAATTTTCCAAATGACTTGACTTGAAGAATTTTGTTTTCAATTTTATATTATTTTTATAAATATGTGTTTCCATAATTTCTTTTATACTATACTTTTTCTTTTTGATTTTAAGATACTTCATTTGAAACAATTTTACGATACTGACCTTTTGGCCCATTCTGCCGTTATTACAAGCCATAAATGCTCACTGAGCAACCATGACGCTCCCTTTAGTAGCTTATTTGAAAAGCATACTCATTATATTTGCTATTTATAATATGATTTGATTTTATAAGAACAAAGTTTTTATTTTACAGGTTTATAGGTGCTAGTTAGAGAAACAAGAATTTCGTAAAAAAAAATGGAAAAATGACAGTTATTTTTAAAAAAATAATCTTGACTTTAGTTCATTTTCCAGACTTCCAAACATACTTGACATTGCATTTTTAGCATCTCCTCTTTTTTCTTAAACACCCCTAAAATATTATTTTATACTCCATTAAATGTCACTGCATGGATACATCACAATTTATTTGTTTATCCACCTATTCTTAGACATTTAGGTCATTCCCAACTTTCACAAATATATAACTAATCTTCATTAACCTTTGCATCTATCAAACTTCTGTAAAGCCAATCACAAAAATTACAATTTCTGAGATAAATACTAAGGGGGCTGGTTATCCTAGTCAGTTAATAAAGTGCCTGCCATGCAAGCGAGAAACTGAGTTTGTATCTCTATTACTTACATAAAAAGCCAAACTGAGTAGTGCATGCCTATCACCACAGCACTGGGAAGGCAGAGGCAAGCAGATCCCTGGAGCTCTCTGGTCAGTAGGCCCATGATCACTTAGCTCAGGATTTAATGAGAGACCTGTCTCAACAAGTACAGTGGAGAGTAATTCGGGAGAAATCTGACAACCACCTCTCGCTGCCACACCCGAGTGTCCCTGAATGCACCGGTGTATACACCTATATGAACACATACACACACCACAAACAAGCATACATGCAAAATAAATACAAATTTAAAATAAAACTTTTCTTTTTTAATGTGTGTGAGTACGTGTGTGTTGTATTTGTGCGATGCATGCATGTATGTGCATGCATATGTGCACATGTGTGCCTGTGTGTGTGTGCATGGCCATACGCTTTTTGTGTAGGCGCTATAGATTTGAACTCAGATCCTCATGCTTCTGCAGTAAGTCCTCTTCCCTACTGAACAGTCTCCTCAGCCCACACACATTTAAATTTTTGCTATATTTATTGCTATTTGAGAAGACAGTTCAGTTTTGCAAATTGAACTATCTTCTCAAATAGCAATAAATATAACAAAATTCTTTTATATGTAATCTCCCACAGTTAACATAACAAAATTTTGTAACACCTAAGGTTTTTGATATATGGAACATCAAATATAGAATATCACCTAATTACTTTCCAGAAATGTTCCAATTTCCACTTTCACCAGCACGGGGAAGTTTCTGCAAATTTTGTGTACTTTCAATATATGATCTTTGCTGGCAGATGTGGCCAACTTTTTCAAACTTGTCTGACTTATACTGCCCCACCAAGTTCAGCCACTATTCTTTTAAGCATTAGTTTCAACTCTAAATGCAGTTTCTATCTTTCAGGATTGGCAATTTTTACTTGAATTGAAGATCTCAGACTTGCGCTGTTGGAGAGGGACTTTGGGCAGCTCATGGCCTCTGTGAGAGGATCCTCGCTGCACTTGGGACTTCAAAGCTCATTCTGATCATCCGGTTACTCATCAGGCCTTACTGCGAATAATAATGATTAAAGGTTGCTGGCAGCTTGTAATCTCATGTTCACCCTTTCCGTATGTCAGCCTTCTTCGAGAGCTGCATCTTTGCTGAATAGGCCAAATTTTGGAGTATCTAATTAAACACAGATTATATGCATTATAAAAACTAAGCTGATACATTTATAGAAAATTGTGCACCCCCAGTTTACTATTTTAATTTGAAGCTAGATATGGCAAGTAAACAATTATGGTTATTATCACAGTTATATAAATTATATAGTAGCTCTGTAGTATACTGGTAAACTAACTAAAATGGGAATAAAGAATCAAATTGTCCTGGCTAGTTCAACAGCTAAGTTTAGGTTGCTTGCCTCACATATGTGAAGCCTTGGATTTTAATTCACTGCAAAAAATGTTTTGAAAATAAAAGTCAAATTGTAAACTTTACTCTGCTATTAATTAGTTATACATAATATTGGGTTAGTTTTAAAATAATTTGAGACTTTATTTTTGCTTTCCTTAAATTTCTAGTCTCTTTTATTTCTAAAATACAGTAACTTAAGATATCTTGAGATATTCATTACCCATTTTTTAATTTGTAAACATAGAACAGTCATGTATGTAGTTTTCAAAATAATTAAAATTCTAAAAATTGCTGTAAAAGATGACAGGGGACTGATGGGATGGCTCAGCAGGTATGGACAGTAGCTGTCAAGCCCGATGACCTGGATTTCATTTCCAGGACTCTTGTAGTAGAACGGAGAGATCCAATTCCTGCATATTGTCCTCTGATCTCCACATGTGTACACTAGCATATGGACATCCATTCACAATGTGTAGTCACAGAATAATGAGCCATGTGAGTGCAGTGTTCTCTGAGGTCAGAAGACAGCACTGGCTTCCTGGAACTGGAGTCACAGACATTTGTAAGCTACTATGTGGGTGCTGGAGACTTCACCCAGAGCCGCTGAAAGAGCAACGAGTGTCCTTAATATTGAGCCATCTCTCCAGCCCCTAATAGATGTAATTTTAAAGTTAGTGATAGGTATCAAAGTATTTGTCGTTATATTTTCCACAGGAGTAAGGTGACTCACCTAGCAGTGTGATGCTGATGAGTGAATCAACTGCTCTCTGAGGAAATAAAACCAAACACCAATTTGTACTTATGGTCCAGTTCTATAGTATAACTCAGAATACCCAAGATACAATTTGCAAAACAAATGACACTCAAGAAGAAAGAAGACCAAAGTGTGGATACTTTGATCCTTCTTAGAAGGGGGAACAAAGAAGGAGTTACAGAGACAAAGTTCGGAGCTGAGATGGAAGGAAGGACCAACCATCCAGAGGCTGCCCCACCTGGAGATCCATCCCATAAACAACCACAAAACCCAGACACTATTGCATACGCCAACAAAATTTTGATGACAGGAGCCTGATATAGCTGTCTCCTGAGAGGCTCTGCCAGTGCCTGGAAATACAGAAGTGGATGCTCACAGTCATCCATTGGACAGAGCACAGGGTCCCCAACGAAGGAGCTAGAGAAAGTACCCAAGGAGCTGAAGGGGTTTGCAGCCCCATAGGAGGAACAACAATATGAACTAACCAGTATCCCCAGAGCTCCCTAGGACTAAACCACCGATCAAAGAAAACACATGGTGGGACTCATGGCTCTAGCTGCATATGTAGCAGACGATGGCCTAGTTGGTCATCAATAGGAGGAGAGCCCTTGGTCCTGTGAAGGTTCTATGCCCCAGTATAGGGGAATGCCAGGCCCAGGAAGCAGGAGTGGGGGGTTGGGGAGCAGAGGAAGAGGGGAAGGGATAGGGGATTTTCAGAGGGGAAACTAGGAAAGGGGATAACATTTAAAATGTAAATAAAGAAAATATCTTAAAAAAACAAAAAACAAAAAAACAAAAAAACCCCTCCCATCATAGTTTAAAGTTACCAACTTAAAGTCACTGGATATGGAATTGTGTGGGGCAGGGGATGTGATTATTTCACAAATCAGTAGGAGCTATCTCTGGCACAATGCTGGCCATGGAGTTATATGGTATTGTGGGTAGAATACATTTTTAGTGACAAGAGAAATTCAAGTAGCCACTGATCAAGCTATAGCATCTAATTATGTCACAAGAAGCCTAGACTTAGTAGTTCAAAGGTTGTTTTAGGATCTCAAAGTTACTTCATCTCAAGGTTTTTGATCAGTTTTTTGTTTTTTGTTTTTGTTTTGTTTTGTTTTTTATTCTTTTGGTTTTCTATTTCATTGTGGCTACACTAACTCCACACTTTTTGTCCTTTTAGGAGTACCCAAAGTAGGAAAGAAAGTAAATGTATATTCTCTTTAATTTCCTTTTCATTTTTTTTCCTTATCTTTTTTTAGAGAGAAAAACTCTTGCCCAGGAACAGCAGCAGTCTTCCCTTTGTGTCTCATTAGCCAGCACAAAATGGCATGTATATCCTTAGACCTCTTTATCACTGGGAAAGGGAACCTGAGCTGTTACACCTGGCTCAGACAAGATGTAAGTCTCGCTCTCGGACTAGACTTCAGAAAATGAAGTAGCAGAGCTGTACACTGCTGACTGCTCTACATGACACATGAAAGGTTCTCAACTGAAAACATGCTGATGCTTTCAACTCTCAACTTCAATCTGATTTCATAACCATGGACTCTGTTCCGTGAACAAGAGAAAAGAACGCATCTGTCTCTTAGGATCTCATGCTCAAGAAAGGACTCATGGGAAATGTCTCAGCATAGCTATTGACATACTAAACCTTTTAAAATCCTGTGTTTCCAGGGCAGGCATATATTTTTAAACATTTTATTATTTTATTTTATGTGCATGTGTGTTATTATATGTCTGTGCACTGTGTATGTGTCTAGTGTCTGTGGAGGCCAGGAAAAGACAATAGATGCCCTGGGACTGGAACTACAGACAACTAAAAGCCACTGTGTGGGTTCTAGGAATCGAATCTGAGCTCCTCTGCAAGAGCAACAAGTGCTCTTAACCACTGAGCCATCCTTCCAGTCCCAGGGCAGCCATATTTTTAAATAGTCATCTATGCCATAATTTCCAAAGAAATTTTATTTAGTGAAAGCAAACCCCTTAAATCAAGCTTTATGTCTATTTGGCCACATGAATAAATAGTTCTTAATGAATTACAAAATTTAGAGTTACTAGTCTAATTCAGATCTTTTATTATTGTGATATGTTACTATGTAAATGTGCTTTAGTTTATTTATTAGTAAACACTGCTTCATTTATAGATTAAGTTTATAATGCATATACCCAAGAAATAAAATTTCATTTACTTAAAATGTTCTGTAATTCATAAATAATGTTTTGATAGTTCACTTTATAATATTCAGGGTTTGCTATAATGTACTTAAACTAAATTGACTTAGTGTCTTAAACAAGACTGAATAATTGGTGTGTGTTTGTGTGTGTGTGTGTGTGTGTGTGTGTGTGTGTATGGTGCAGTATATAAACCCAGAAGATTCTTGAATTTGTCAACAGAACTATAACGTCATTAAGAACATAAAATCTCTGCTCTGATACCGCTTCTATGTATGTTCCTAATTATTATTTATAGTGCCTTAAGTATTTATTTAAAAATGCAAATGAAAAGGTCCAGGAAATGCTGATATACAGAAGAAAGTTTAACTATGACAAATGTCATCTTTCTTTTAGCACTTGACATTAAAGAAATATAGAGACACATAATTATGTATTTTTTTAAAAATTATAGATAGCTACTAATAAATTAAAAGTAAAGCTATAATGGGAAAAAGTCTAGGCCATCCATTTCCGTTGGAGTGGCATGTGAACAAAAGCCGTAGCCAAAGCAAATTTAGAGAATTATTTGCTCTGTTTCAACTTCTGAACCTACTTTTTATTTCATT
The DNA here is from genome assembly GCF_978045245.1 of Mus caroli. Lineage (NCBI taxonomy): Eukaryota > Metazoa > Chordata > Mammalia > Rodentia > Muridae > Mus > Mus caroli. The sequence goes on from NW_028227269.1 coordinate 76,695,421, forward strand.
CATATAATATGACTAGATTGTTGAATTTGAGACCTATTATATGTCTCCAAACCTTGACAAATGCTTCATTTTATCTGCTTAATGCATGCTTAGTCTGCAGTCCCCCTACAATGCCTAACAACAGATATTATTATGTTTTGAATCTGAAATGTCCACTATAGGCTGTGGCATTTAGTCCCCAGCTTAGGCACTGTTTTGAAATCTGTGGAGATTCTCAAGGGTGGGGTGTGGGTGGTAGAAGCAGGTCAGTAGTAACCGGCTTTCTGGGCCTTCTGTCTGCCGCCATATGAACAGCCATGGCCACATGTTCCCACCTCTGGGAGCTGAGCCACTCCCTTTTCAGCATGGGCTGAAATCTCTGTGAAACCATGAGCCAAAAGAAAAGTTCCCTCCTTTAATTTGTTCCAGCGTGTATTTTGGTCACAACAGTGAAAAGGTGAATAATACAAGTATTAAAAATACATGTTGCTTTGGGTTGGATTTTGTTGTTTGAAGGGGTTACCTGCCATTCACAGGACACATCGAATCTGAATCCATCAAGCTAAAAATGTTGCTATTTCACATATTTTAAGTAAAAATACAGCTTAATTATTTACATGCAAATGCTTTTTTTGAGAACTACTTCAATGCAAAAAATATATATATCTTGGAACAGGAACAACAAAAAACAAACAAAATGTGATGTTGAATTGACTTTCCCAAATATGTAGGCTGCGGGTCAAATGTAACCTACAAATAAATAGCTGGTTCATGAAGTCCTTAAAAGTCAATAGGTCACCCAAAACATCTAGGTTTCTATCTTCTCTTGAAAATGATAAAGAATTGACAGGAATGAGTCTACATTTTTTTGGTGGAGCTGAAGTCCCATCCTCTTATCTCACTGTGGACATGGCTGCTGTAGCCTTCTAGTCCCACATGATCCCCAAGTTACAACTTTCATATCCCACCTAGCTTTGAATATTTAAGGTGTCTGACTGCATATGGCGTATGACTGTGTAGATGTTTCACTGAAAAGGGCAGTACCTTATTGCCTATGAAGAGCCTCCTTTTCATATTAACAGGAGACTTGCATCCTTTGCAGGATCTAAAGGATTTAAACTTGGCAAATCCTAAGAACAAATGCTTTTGTCTTATTTCTCTGCATACACTTAAGGCTAGACAAATCTATATAATTGGAGTTGAAAGCACAAGGTGTGGGGGAGAGAGCAATCAGAACACATTATATACAAGGATGAAACTGTCAGCAAATCAACAATAAAAACTGTAGGACAAACAAATGGTTCTGGAGTTCATGTCTTGCCTTTATTCCTTACCAAGATTGTTGTCAAGGATTCTTAAAAGATTTAAAGTATATTTGGAGAAACACTGGCACCTTCTTAGTTACCGTCCTATTGAGAACCTTCTAGTTCTTCTTTCAGGTGAATTCTGTGTACCTATAAACTCTCCCAGGGTGATTGAATCACTCCATCTTGAGAGATTCCATTTGCTATTTACTATGGTTGCACAGGTCCTTGATGAGGCTGAAGTCTGGGCATCTAACGTCTATCACCTCCCAATGCTTTTAGTCTCTTCCTTCCCTTTACCTGACTGTGGTCCTGAAGTACCTGTGTGCCTTGCAGTGGAGGGCCCAGGCAGTGGTGGTGGCCCTGGAGTGTTCAACATGCAATTGTGTCCTGGGTAATTTTCTTTGCAAATGCTGGGATGGCTTCCTCCTCTGCAGCAGAACTCAGGGTGTCTAAGTGACTAGTGGAGGTGCCACACAGTAAAGAGCTAAGAAGCAGCTTTTCCAGATGGCCCCGAAACAAAACAAAACAAAACCTTACTGATGTTAAGCTTTTCTGCTGATTCATTGTGACTGAAGAAGAAAACGTGAGGCAGTTTTTCTTGAAGACAGATCCACAGAATTCATGCCAGGATCACAAGGGAATTCGTGTTAAAGCCACCCAAGCTCCAGTGAGAACCTCTGGGGCCTGAGGCTGAGAGTCTGTAGCTTTCACAGTTTCCCCTGGGATCTTCTTAAATCCCGTCAGAGACAAAGAACTTGTGCCCTGCAGCTGTGGCCTCTAAGATGGTTTGCTTATGTACTAGAGGAAACTTTTGAAAAAGTAAGTACCATTTCACATGTCTTTAAGTTGTCATCTAAAATGTTTTTGATTTTAGGGCTGGAAGGATGGCTCTACACTTAAAAGCTTTTGCCACGAAAACCTGACAACTTGAGATCAATGCCTGAACTCCACATAAAGGTGGGTGAGAAATGATTCCACAAAGTTGACCTCTGACCTCCACATAGTCTCCTAGCCACACATCCATAACAGAATAAAAATTAAATATTTTTCACTGTAATTTTAAATAGGTACAAAAATATAATTCCTGGGATGTTATAATATTTTCAAATAGATTTTTTTCTCTTTTTTTTTTCTTTTTGTTTTGTTTTGATTTTTGAGATAGGGTCATACTACTGGTTGTTCTGTTAGGCCTAGAACTATTTAGACCAGGATTGTCTCAAACTCATAGAAACATCTTTTTTATATTCATTCATACTTAATGAATCATATGTGCTCATATCTTACAATACCCAAATAATAGACTACTCTTCACCAGTCAGAAATTCTTGCAATCAGACTGTTCCCTGCTTTAAAATACTCTTGACAGTGGTTTTTCAGGCTTGCCTCAAGTAATTCCCATGTTACAAGCAGCATCTTGCTCCATTTTTATTATCAAACATATCAGACTGTGGAAAGGGTGTAGCACGCTCACCTGGACCTGTAAAGAGGGTGACAGTCCCCAACAACCTAATGTGATGTGTACATCAAGGGACCAACAGGCAGAGGATTCAAATATTCCAGAGGCTTTGGTTCAGTCCCCACAGCTCATACAGCCTACTTGCCCTTTTATCTGTCTGGATCCAGTTTTGTACAGTGATCTTACAGTCTCCATGGTTCCCCTTTTAGACCCTTAGGTCACACTCTACTGGACCCTGAAACTGCTCAGCTCTGGCCCAAGGACCAGGCCTCTAACTGGGTTTGTTAATTTATTTAGCAACCTGCAATGTGTGTCTTTGCATCTGTAACAACCTGCTTCTCTTTTCATTGTGGCCTTCTCTCTGGAACTCCTTGAACTCTGTGGCAGCCTCAGGGTCCAGCAGTGTATGACCTAAAGGTCTAAGAGGAGCCATCCTTACATCTCCACATAGAGAGAAGCACATCTGCTGGGCAAAATGTAATGTATGCTCTGAGGGCAAACATTAATAGTTAAAATTGGAATAAAACAAACCTGTGTATTCCTTGACTAAAGACCAACGGAAACTGAGACTACTTAGCAAACTACAGCTAAGGAAACAGAAGTAGCTTGAGAATTTATTATTATTCAATAAAATCTGACATTGTAGAGAGATGCAAATCTATTTGTCCATGTTTCTGACATAGCACATTCACGACAAAAGTTTTAATCATTTCAAAGGTAGTTTCTAAGTAAGACAATTTTTAAAATATTTCTATTAATATAATAGCACATTCTCCCTAGTTTGTACATGAATTTGTACTTATTGCTTGAATAAGATAGGCTTTCAGAATCAATTCCATTCATATTGTTTGTTTTACATATAATCCTCACTGGGGGAAGAACTTGTTTATATAAATAAGTAGACTGGGATGGAAGATGTTTGTTATGGCAGTATCTTTCAGATGTTTGAAACTCCTGAATTATAAGCCAAAATTCAAATAGTAGTTTGTTATCAAAATTTAATTCTGATAAATGTAAGCTCATAATTCCATTAGATATTCCTTCATTTTGCTGAAAGCAAAGAACTGGAGCATTAGACTTCCTGGTCTGTAATGGTCCTTCACTCTTCTTAGCTCCAATGCCAACATTTTGAATTGCAATTTAAGAACACTACACACCCTCAAAGAAAGTCACTGAAGTAAGATTCAAGATGGTTGCAATGCATCCTATTCTTTCTGTAAGTGAGCAAAAGGCATTTGGAAGGGAAAGGTAGGAATGAGACTAAGAAGTAATCTCAGACACATCCACATAGTGGAGAATTCTTGTGAATTTGAGGATCCAGAAAAAACAAGATTCTAATATATATCCTTCTCTTCTTTGTATTTCTTTCTTTCCGTGGTGTGTGTCCACATGTGGATGTGCGTGTGCGTGTGTGTAGGGGGGTGGAGGGCTGTGTACCCATCTATGTACTAGATGACTGGAGGTGTCCACTCTATTACTCTTTGCCTTATTTCCTTGAGGCAGGATCTCTCAATAAACTGGAGTTGTCTGGAAACCAGCAAGCATCATCAAACCTCATGTATCCATATTGTACAGTGTTGGGGTTACATGTATACACATGGGCATATTTGAATGAGTTCTGGGATTTGAACTCAGGTCTTCATGCTGAGCTATTTTCCATCCCTTGCTTACACTTTTCTTGAAAAGTCTTTGTGGAAGTTTCTACACTTGTTTGAAGACCATTATAGCAAGAATCTGGAGACAATAAGACAAAGTATTACAAAAACTATCAGGAATAATAGAAATATATCTCAGCTGTCTTGAGTACTTGGGTTCTCTCTAAACGTAGGTATAGATTAGGTTGGAACAATTATAAAACAGCTAAGCAAGGGGATGGGGGCACTGAAGAACTAGCTTGGTGCTTAAGAGTGTACATGGCTCTTGTAGAGAACCCAAGTCCAGTTTCTAACATCCAGGTCTGGCAGTTAATTGTCACCTATAACTCTAGCTCCACGGGATCAATGCCCTCTTCTGGCTTCTGAAGGTACCACACTCATGTGCACATACCCATACATACAATTAAAAATAAGAATAAGGGTATGGATGTGATGGTGCATTTAATTCTACCCCTTGGGAGGCAGAGATAGTTGGATCTCTGTGAGTTCAAGGTCATTCTGTTCTACTTATTAAGTTCCAGACCACCCATGGCTACGTGGTCACATCCTGTCTCAAATAAAAACAAAAGCAAACAAGCAATAAATTATTTTTAAAAGAGTTAAGGGGAAGAAGCCAACAAAATGATTATAACAAACAACGCAGCAATATAATTCCCTCCCACTCTTCCTCTCTCTTCCTTTCCCTCTAATCGTTCACATTAATATGAAAATAATTGCCTCTACTTTTGGAGACCTGACTTAATTAGACTAATTTGACTTTCCGCTGGCAAAACTAACACTGAAATGGTTCGGAGTTCTCTAATTATAGAGCAGTCACGCTTTTTCTTAACAGACTCTAAAACCAAAGGCTATAACGGTGAATGAAGTCATTGTGAATAACTTGTTGTAAGGCCTATTTTGAGGAACCACATGAATTTCAGTGATTATGCAGTGAAAGGAAGCAAAAGATACAAAGGTCCTGTAGAAGACATTATGATCACTACTATGATTATCCAACTGGTGATGAAGTTCTCCAAGTCATTTCACATAGGATGTACATCCATTGACTTGGACCTCTGTTCTTCTCCTCCACATTCCTCAATCTCCACTCCTTGCTTGTTCTCTCTCAGCCAACCCAGGAGGTACAAATTTTTTTCAGTCTATTTTAATAAACGCTCAGCCTCTCCCTTTGCCCACCACCTATCTATAGAGGTAGTAGAAAAGTTATAAGGATATGGGGCAAGTGGACCTTTTAACAATAGTTCTTTGTGGGTGATCTCATTAATCTTTGTTAGCAGTTCAGTCCTGTAGCAAACAGCAAATACAAGTCAACAGCTTCAATCCAGCCCTCTTGGCAGGCAGACACCATGCATGAGCCAGCAGCTATACAGTTCAATCCTGAAGAAAGTACAAGGCTTGAGAACCGGCCCGAGGCCACTGAAGTGGCAATCTGCAGGAACCACACTAGCAATTCTTTGGAGAGTTTCTCTCAGTGGTGGCATTACCACAAGCAGAGCTCAACAATGCTATGTAAGGTGAACCAACACATGTCCTTAGTGAAGAATAGCGAGGTGGAGCAAAGCAAACCAATGCTCCAGCTCTCACTGTCTGTGGGGTTATATTTATACTCCTTCATCACGTAATTTCCAAATGTCTGCTTTAGCAAGACATCCTTTCACCTTTGTGCCCCAGCAAAACATCATTTGGCACAACTGACTTTCCAAAGAAATTTTAAGTTTCCACTTCACAACCCCTTCTCATTTTTTATCTTGAATATCCTGAAGACCTAGGCAGATCTTTTGATGAATACTCACCAACATTCTCAAAACCTTCTTCCTTGAATTTCTGCTTATTGGTTCTACCAAGTTCCACCAATCACCTGAATTTCTCAACTGTGTTTTCAGTTTGCCAGCTACTGATGGGCAAAACAGAATACCTGCTGATTAATACCATGACAGATCTCCAACTTCTAAATCCACCTTGACCTTTAACACTACATAGTGATGTTTTTGACTCTGGCTGGTTGGCTTTCTTTTCCTACTGCTCGGGTGCAATTCTAAAACTCATGACATCACTCTTCTTCCCACCAAACACTGTCAATCACCAAGTGACCTATGTTCTACTTTGAGTTCCTCCACTTTCAACGATTATCTAAACTTTACCCTCCCTTCTTCCTGTACTACATGCTGATACAGAATATCAACTAGCCCCCCTCAATTGGACTTGGCTTCTGTTTCAAAGAATTGTTTTTGTTAAATGCTTTTCACTCTAATATCCACACACATCATTGTAAGGTGAATATAGTCCTTGGAATTCATATTCCAAGTTGAAGAAATGGACATTAGAATGTTAGGAAATAAACATGGCTGATTGGCTGTAGCAAAGATTACCTCAGAATAGCAAGTGTTCTTCTTGGAATCATTCACAAGCAAGGGCAGAGAAGAAGGTGAGTTGGGATGCTGCCTGCTCATTAAATGCTTTAATATTCTACCACAGTTCTGCCTGCCAAATGTCACAACATGAAATTTAAATAGGCTAGACTTCAGTGAGCAATGCCATTTTTGTCCTTTACTATTTGCTACCACCTGCCACATATGCAGTCTAAGATACTATCAGTAATAGCTAGTTCACCCACTACCTCCTTTTAGCAGTGAGAATTTGACTCCCCTTCATTAAGTTGAACATTTTTTGTGGACAGTCCTAGGGCAACCAACATGAATTATTGTTAACATGCTGTGGTTTTTTTCTAATTTAATATTTCTGTCACGTACAACCTTCAAGTGACACATGAAAACTTTAGGAAAAGTATTTGTAAAAATTGTCTGAAAAGAAGCTTTGATGTAGAGGATACTTAGGTTTGTATTCTATCTAACTATCTATGGGCAGTTTTCTATCTATCTATCTATCTATCTATCTATCTATCTATCTATCTATCTATCTATCTATCTATCTATCTAACTAACTATCTATGGTTTGTATTCTATCTATCTATGGGCAGACCCATATTTTGTGAGATTCTGGTCATACATAATTTGGGAGAAGTCTCTATTTTCAAAAATGATCTTAAATTCAGAAAAAGGTTCAGAGCTTTTGGAAGAGATCTTGAAAATGAACGGCTCTTCTGATTAAGCTCCACAGATAACAGCTTTTTAAAAATTTTGGCCACTTAGTTGGAGCATTAAACAAACCCAGACCAAGTAAAATCTCACTAGATGTGAACATCTGACACGAGCCAGGCACATCACATATTGCATGCTCACACCAAGCTCCTCAGGTTAATAGCTCATTCTTTTGTAAACACGGAAACCTCATCAGGCTCAGAGTTTTAAAACTTGCTCACGGACAGCCCACTGCTTACAAAGAAGCTGGTACTCAAACCAAGTTCTGGCAAACAAGATTGCTCATTCTTTTTTCAGCACTGATGTTTGCCTTTCAAATTCCTCCAAAGATAAAGGATTGAAATTACTTTGGAGAAAACATCTCAAAATGGTTGGTCAGTACTTGAAACAGCATGCTTTAATTTTTATCACATAAAACTTTTTAAAGGGCACATTTAAAAATATATAATTCCTTGGACTATCTTTTACTTCTTAAATGGCATAGGTAAAAAAGGCTATCTTTTCTTTCTTTCTTTCTTTCTTTCTTTCTTTCTTTCTTTCTTTCTTTCTTTCTTTCTTTCTTTCTTTCTTTCTTTTCTTTCTATTTATTTTACAACTCAACACCAGATCTTCTTTCCTTCCAGTATCCCCTCTCTTAAGTCCCCCATTCCAGCTTCCCCTTCTCTTTTGAGAAGGGGAAGCCCCCTCTAGGTATTATCCCCACCAACAACTCCCCTTCTTCCTCCCCACCATCAAGTCACTGGGGGACTAGGCACATCCTTTCCCACTGAGGCCAGATAAGGCAGTCCGTTTAGGGGTGGGGGATCCACAGGCAGGCAGATAAGGTAGTCGGTTTTTGGGGGGGGGGATCCACAGGGAGGCAGGCAACAGGCTCAGGGACAGCCCCTGCTCCAGTTGTTAGGAGACACACATGAAGACCAAACTGCTCATCTGCTACATATGTGCAGGGGACCTAGGTCCAGCATAAGCTTGCTCTTTGATTGTTGATTCAGTCTCTGAGAGCCCCCAAGAACTCAGGTTAGTTGACTCTGTTGGTCTTCCTGTGAATCCTCTTCAGATCCCTCAATCCCAACTCTTCTGTAAGACTCCCCAAGTCCAACTAATGTTTGAATGTGAGTCTCTACATGCTTAGTGGAGCCTGAGGACAGTTATGCTAGGTTCCTGTCTGTAAGTATAAGAGAGTATCATTAATAATGTTAGTATTGGTTCTTGCCTATGAGATAGGTCTCAATTTGGGGCAGTCATTGGTTGGGCATTCCTCAGTCTCTGCTCTGTCTTTTTCCCTGCACATCAAATGTGTAGGCAGGACACATTTTGGGTCAAAGGTATTGTGGGTAGGTTGCTGTCTTATCCCTCTACTGGGAGACCTGCTTGGCTACAGGAAGTGACCACTTCAGGATCCATATGCCCCACTACTAGGAGTCTCAGCTACAGTTGATCTTAAGCATTCAGAAGATGTGTGATTCTAATGCAGGTAGAGTAACAGAGTCAGAACTGTTGTGTGGAAGTGAGCTTAGGAAATATAGCCTTCCAGAAAAGAACCTGGTTGGGGAAGACACCTGACAGTATGGATCTTTCCAGACTACATCTCCTCCTTACATGCCTAATACTCTTTCCCCTTGATGTTATATCAAAGTTCTGTTTTGCATTGGCTGGGTTAGTTTGGAAAGAAAGTCTTGCTACATAGCCCAAGGCTGCCTCCCTAGCCCTGGGATTATAGGTGTGACTCACCACACTCAGCTGACAGATGGAGTTTTAAAGATTGGCGGGGAAATGAAAATGGTTTACCCACTGCTACATTACATCATAGAGTTTGCCAGTTTAACCTCTGTCCATTTAAAAATTTTGGTTAGAGGTGTTTTCTTTTCCCAAGCCCCCAGACATTGGTGCTGTTATCTTTTTAGCCTTTTATCACTCACAAAGGTCTGTTACCATAGTGTTGATGAGTTCTTTTTGATAAATCACCATTTTCTAATCTAACGGTAATTTTATAATGTAAGCACTCTCGCTGTGACTCTATTCTATTCATTCAAAGATTTCAGAAGAAAACTTTGGGGTTTTGGCTAAACCTAAGACAAGAATTAATATTGTAGTTAAGTATTTTCAGTCATCAAGTAGCTACTGATGCTACTTTAAAGTATCTGCTGACTTTGTGATCTTGGTGCTATTGTGACCTCAAGCTGTAGCTAAAATCAGTCTAATGCAACAGGAACTTCAAGAACAACAGCCCAAAAATGCTATCTTAACTGCATGGAGAAAGGTGGCTCATATTTTCAAGAAGGCCTCTTTATTGTTAGGAGTTTCCTTTCAAGATGACAAGTGGCACAAACTCTTCAGAATCTGGCTTGTCCTCAAAAAAGTGAGTCTCTGGTAGGGGAAGCCAAATGGCAGCTGCCCGGAAGGGGAAATGGCTGTTAATTCACCCAAGCTACAGATAGGTTATTGTATCTGTTCCCACAGAAATTCTAAAATATATGACAACTACTTGAAAGAAATGAATGAGGATTTAAAGTTAAGGAAGCAGGAGCTTCTAGAGATGCTGAAACCTCTGGAAGATAAGAACAATCTCTTATTGCAGAAGGTAATGGCGAACTTGGAGGAAAAACAAAAGAGGTAAGGGCCCCTCTTCAGCTCCTTTGAGATAGAAAGTCTGTAGAATGCAACCACCGTAGGATTAGTAATAAGTATCACTGGTTTGTTTTATCTATACAATTAGACAATCAGCTCCATTAGAATATATTTCCCACTACAAAATCAGGACAAATAGGAACCCTTCATTTTATTTGTTTTTACATAAATATGACTTGATCCTCATCTCATGAAGCTACAGTTACTCTTCCCATAGTGCCCACCCATGAGATAGGTAAAGGCCTTTAATAGCATAGCCCCATCATTATTATACTGATCCCTGATACTTTTGCTTATTTATATTGGTAGAATTACTTTAGGGTAAACACTTGCTCTTCCTATATTAAGCAGAAAAGTGATGATTTCTTTCTGAGCCTAGGAGCTCTTTGGGTTAGGGAGATGAGAATTTAAATCGTTGCTAGAAAATTGTTTCTAGCAACGTCCAAGCCTCTGCTTCCTTTCTCATCAAAGGAAGTATCACTTCAGTTGATCTTCTTTCTATAACCTTGAGTGTAAGCACTCAAGAAACTCAGATCTGGGGAGAATAAAACTCAGCAAGTAGTCTAACACCAGCTGTTTGTAAACCAGCAATATACATCTCTCTTGGAGCAAGAGAGCATGTTAGATCTGGCATTCTACTCAGATCCAGGGAGGGAAAAGGACAGTAACACAAACATAAATTAATGACTGCCTTTAAATAGTATCCTTCTCATAGTCAGGCTTGACACTAATTCATATTTGGATACTCACAGGGGTAGAAGGAAGCAGACAGATGTGTGATGGGAATAATTCTGGAATTCATTTGAAAGATGTCAAAATTTCCAATTTCTTCTATACAGAGGTAGAAACACCCCTTCCCTCAAGTCATGCACTAAAACATTCTTTTCAGAGGGTGGAAAGCACTTTTCCTGGCTGTTGGAGACCTAAGTTTTGAATATTAAAGAGCCCAGAATTCATTATTGAGTTTATACCTTCAACTAATGTCGTCAATTAGGAATGAACTCATCCCAGGGACACTTTGGGTGTTCAGGACCTTTCTCATGCCTGAGTTTCCAGCCTCTGCTGAACCTTCATGGAAGAATACTTTTTGGCTGACTGCAGATATTAAATTTACCTTTGAAAGGGCACATATATTTAATGATTTCTCTCTTTTCTTCTAGTCTGCAGATAATGAGGCAGATCATGGCAGGGAGGGGATGTGACGAATCTTCAGTCATGGAGCTTGTTATGGCACCAGAGGAGAGGAAACCGAACCTGGTGAGATGCTGTCAGTAGATGCTAAGGCCGTAGCTTCTTGCTCTGCTGTGGCCATATGCAGGGATGAATACTCATCTCTGCTCTTTGATGCTTCAAATCTGTATCTCTTTGATCTCTTTCTGTATCTACAAAATCCAACGTGATGCTAAGGAAATCAGGTTGGATGATGGAAAGAACGGGGGCTAGTTAGCAAGATTCTAATTATTTTGTTTGTTTTTGGTTTTCAAGACAGGGTTTCTCTCTGTAGCCCTGGCTTTCCTGGATTCTATGTTTTTTTACTTAAAAAAAAAGGTTTCATTCATTAGTTGATGAATATAAGAATATTAACTCTTGCCGGGCAGTGGTGGCACATGCCTTTAATCGCAGCACTTTGGAGGCAGAGGCAGATGGATTTCTGAGTTTGAGGCCAGCCTGGTCTACAGAGTGAATTTAACAACAGCCAGGGCTGCACAAAGAAACCCTGTCTTGGAAAACCAAAAGTAAATAAATAAATAATATTAACTCTTGTCATTTCTAAATGATTAAAAACACCAATCAAAAGAAAAGAAAAAGGTTGTTTTGAAAGAGTTGTAGATCTTTTTGAAGGCAATAATGTAAAAGATCTTTAAATATTAGAAGTTAATGATCTAGGCCCTGAAGAGACTTATCATATAAGAACATCTTAAGAGTTAAGAACTTATTTCTATTGATACAGCTCATAAACACCATAAAAAGTATTGTTTGAAATAACTTTTCAACTATCATCATCATCAAAATCAATTTTAGTTTTTCTATGAAATGCAAGACCTACTTACTGCCTTCCTCTGTGGTTTGCTGTGTCTGTGAATCCCTTTTCTACCATTAAACAGTTGTTTGTTTGTTTGTTTGTTTGTTTGTTTGTTTGTTTCTAACCTTACTTAACAATCAGACAAGCACATCTGTTTGCTTGGCGCTTCCTCTTCTAATAGGAAAAGAAAAACAAGATGCTTTGGAAGAAAATGGAGATGCTACGGAACAAAGTGTGGCTCTAAGGATCTCAAAAGTATTGTCCTACAGATAATGCAAAGAAACTCTCATTCCTCTGGCTCCTCACACTGATTTTCATGTCATGCTTCCAGAGATGCTCTATTTGCACAACACAGTGATATTTTTAAAAACATTCAAAGTGTTTCAGTCATCTGCTGAAAACCCTTTACAGCTCACCTTACTGTGACTTAACCAGTCTGTACCCACCTTTCCAGTCTCCTCTCTTAAAAGTCTTCCTCTTTCTCTTTACATTTCTTTCTTGTGACAGATTTTTATTAATTTTTTCATGCTATATATTTTAATTATGTCTCCCCCTCCCCCAACTCCCCCCAAATCCACAAGGCTCAGGGATCTATGCAGAAGACAGTGAGAGCCAGACATGGTGGATGACTTCAGTGAAACACTGTCTTCCCGACCCAACAGGACTAATGCACACATGAACTCACAGGGGCATGCATGCTCCCCTTGTTCTCTTCGCAACCACCACAAAGGCCTCCTTGTAGTTTCTCAAACTTGTCTTGTCTTGGCTGAAGGTCTTTGCTCTTGCTTTATTTACTCCTGCCTACAAAGTTATTTTCTCATAATTTACTTATTCTCACCCTTCAGGCCTCAGTTTAACTGTCATCTCTTCAGAAAAGCCCTTATTTGCTCTATGTAAAACAAAGCCTCCCCTCGCTTTCTTTTATTTAACCTCAGTAATGATATTGTTCAGTATCAGCTTGTACTTTTAATTATATTATTTTTAACTCACTTTTGGTCTCTCTATGTGATGTTTCCTACCTAACCTTTATACAAGAAGAAATACAGAAGAGCAATATTCACAATGGCTAACAACATAGGCTTCGGAGTCAGAAAGATCCCTGTACTTCTGTAGCTGTTATTACTGTAAACATGTGGTTTAACCTCTTCAGTTTCATCAATGATAAGAATAATTCCCAGGCTTGTGAAGATTAAACAAGAAGGCCTGTAATGTAGTAGTGAGAATAAGTAATGAAGTGGGAAGTTTAACTGTCAGTTGCATATTATATGGATCCACTTAATAGTTATTATTATAAGGAACCATTTTGAATCCCCTGTGGTAGGTATACGATTTCTATTTTGAGCCCTGAGAAGTTGGTGACTGGCAGGAACCAAAGCCCTTGACTTCATAATTACCACTGATTTAAAGCTTTGCCAAAATGTCTCTCCATAGACATTCGAGTCAGAAGAGCTCCGTGATCAACAGAAAGCATTACTAATGAAGTCCAAGGCAGACATGCAAGACAGAAAGGTGAGTGGACTTAGAATGTTAGACAAGTTCATGCCAGACTGTTGGAAATGGACCATTTATAATCAAGGCTAATTAGGGGATCTGGACTTTTGGGGTATATTTGATTTCTGGTCTGCCAAAACACTGTGTTTCCCATCTGGACCTATCTATTCCTTTATTTCTTATCTTTCCTATCAGGCTCAGAAATCCCCCTTATCACTTTGGAAGGCCAAGAGTGAGCCAGAGACATCGGATGTGGACAAAGTGGACAACATCAGGAAGGTAAACAATCACTCTGAGCAGTTGTGGCTTCTGGAACAGATACATTAATCATTATCTGCTTAAGATGTAGGATGCTCCTAAATAATGCATGTATCCTTGGGATATTGCATTTATATTAGACTGGCATTACAGGCTTCTGCAAAATCATGTTAGTTATCCTAAAATGAGAAAAATCCACACCAACAATGACAATTCCATACCCATTGAGCACTTGTTGATTTATCTTGGAAATTTATTTAGAGATATTACATTTCCATCTCATCTTCCCAAAACAAATCATTCACAGAAAATGAAGTGTTCATTCATTCATCTTTCAGCTTCTAGAGAATACATTACATGGGAAGGTCAATTAAGAAGACTGAAATAAAAACCAACCTAACAGTGAACCTTCACTATAATTTTGTATAAGGTTGTTTTAGGCTATTGAAAAAAACTGATTTTTATCTCAATTTACTTTGTCATCCAGAAGGTCTTTCTTCCACCAGGAAAAGCAACAGATGAAAATAAAATGGGTCAAATATGAGGAACAACCCAACATCCTTCAGGTACTAAGGTTTTCCAAAGCTGGTCATGGGATATATTTTTTCATACCATGAAAAGTCTTTTCACTTCATATTGTTAAGGCCAATCTTCTCATCCTCATTGTTTGTTAAAAGAACTGAATTGTGTGAGAGAGATGAAGTTATCTATTTCTGGATTTACTCTGAATATTTTTGAATCTTCAATATTCAACATTTTGTCTAGTTTTGAATAACTACTTTTCCCCATGCTTTCAATTTTGTACTACTTGAAATTATGGGAAAACAACAAATACCATCTTCCTAACTCTAAAAGACAAAACCCGAGGGCTTTATTTTAACATCTATATAAAGAAACACAGATAACAGTACATTTAGAAAAGTCCATGTTATAGGTGTTGGAAAATGCTCTCTTTCAGAATGGCTTTCTTGACAAAGTGATTGAGCTGAAAATTGAAGCCTTGAGGAACTTCCAGAAGACCAATGACTTTAAATCATCACTGTACCTACAACACAATTTTGAGACAAAGCAAGGAGCTTTGACTCTTCTGAGGTCTCAAGGTGGGTGGAGTACCATAGGTTCATAGTTGGAGGTTTTATTTTGTTTGTTAACACTTAAGCTCCCATTGCATAACAGTGAGCATCATAGTGTCTGGCACACAATCTAAGTTCAATGTGGTCTAAATAAAAATTTTCACTATTATTATTACTAATAGTGGTATTCAAAAGCTATTGTACTAAGGTAAAGAGTCTCTGTGGAAGAAATTACGTTCTCCTTTGTAAAGATAAAGTAATAGACTATATCCTTGGGATATGTAGACGATAATATTTGACATTCAAAAAACTTAGTTTCTTTTCCACCTTTACCCCTGTCCTGAGATCTAGGGTTGATCTCATACAGCACATTGGAAGAGTCTGTTGTTTCCGAGCTGAAGGCATAGGAGATAGACAGTTGGAAAGGGCTCTGAGCTCACTAATTCAGATAGTTTTCTGGGAATGCCATTGATTTCCCCTAAAGATTTTATGATATCATAGAAAAATCATAGTCATAAAAAGTAATGGAAAGGTTCCAATGGACAGGGAAAGGATTCATAAACTTTCAAGTATCTATTAATCTGAAGTCTATATTTTCAAAAGGGACGTGCTGTAGAAATCCTAATCCAAGAATGGCAATGTCCTGCCAGTATCAGGAACTCTGTATGTGATCACTTCTCGATCTTAGTCCATAAAGAGCTTGAATGTCTTATAAACATTGCACACAACACATATGACCAAATAAACAGATGAGCAAGCCAAAGAAAATGGAAAATACGTTGTTCAAGAGTATGATAATGTATGACAGAAGTGCTATTTAGTGGAGGTAGGCTATAAATGTATTTCTGGAATTCACCAGATACTCTGGATTGTCAGTGTTCACAAAGTGACCACAAACCATTTAATTAGGACAAGTATAAATGTTCATGTTACTGAGATCTAGGAGTGAATTCTCCCCCCAGGCCTTCAGAATGGGACAGAACTTTACTATGGAATTACCATAGTCAATATCTTCAATATTTCCAGAATATCTAAATTCCCTAGACTGTTTCTTATCTGTTCCTTGACACAATATGTAAACAAGTCATTATTATAAAAAAATATTTAATAAGATGGAGAGTCTTAGAATAACTTGGTCCAGGCATACAGCATTCAATCTTCGTTAATAGATAAAATTAGGAAAATTGAGGAAAACTGGATCATCCACATATACTCAGGCAGAATTCCACACATATTTTCTTTCCACCTATATTTTGAAAAGAATTGGACAGCAGGAAATTGGAAAGGAAGAACCTGGAGACAATAAGTCATTCATATACAAAAGTTAAAAGACAAAGACATAATATGAGAAAAACAGAAAGCTGTTTTTATGTCACTGAAAATTAGTCAAAGTTCATCTCAAGGGAGCCATAGAGTAAGGAAACAGTTCTTTAAATTCCAGACTTGAGTCAACCCCTCATTAGTGATTCCACTCCGTTTGCCTGCCTCAGGAGACTCCCCTACACGCAGAGAGCACTGAATCAGTCTGAACTTCGGCAGCCCACAGGTCCATGTTTTCGTTCCCTTTTTTTCACTCCTAGCAAACAAAGTGATAGGTTTCTATAGCGCTCAGCTACTACTCGTTACCACAGCGACGACCGGCAGGCGCGATCCACAGATCCTGTGTTTTACTGGCTGCATCTATGCTTACACATACTCAGAATCTTTTCGTTTATTTGAGCCCAAATGGATCTGAAACCCAACAGTCACAGATTTTGTTATGTTGACTTATTTATAAGCTCTAGCTTTATTGTTATTATTATTATTATTATTTTAAAAACACATGCTAGTTCTTACCATGGGTGTGCTGGTAGTTTTTTGTTTGTTTTGTTTTGTTTTGTTTTGACAATTTGATATATTGGGTTATCTGGGAGAAGGAAGTCTCAACTGAGAAAAATGTTTCCCTCAGATTGGCTCACAGACACATCTTTTAGGGGCATTTTCTTGATTAATGGTTGGTTTGGGAGGGCCGTCTTCTGTGGACAGTGCTACCCCTGGGCCGGTAGTCTTGGGTTATAAAAGAGAGTGGGCTGAGCTAGCCAGTAAGCAATTTTCTTCCATGGTTTTGGCTTTAATTCCCAGCTCCAAGTTCCTGCCTTGAACTCCTGCTCTGATGTCCCTTCATGTGAACAGTCACTGGGACATGTAATCCAAATAAACCCTTTCTTCCCTAAGTTGCTTTTGGTTGGAATGGCTTTCTCAGAACAGAAAAGAAACTAAAACAATGGGAGGATTGTTAAATTACAGTGTTGTCAATGGGGGTGGGGGGGAACTAGTGTAGCAGTAATACTTTCCCAACCTCTTTAGGCTGCTGTTTATTAGTAATTCATTTTTGCTACTCAGGTTGTCTTTATTTTCATTCACGCATTTATTGAAAACAAAAGCAGTTAAAAACAAAACAAAAAAAGGATCTCATTCTATAGCCTAAGCTGGCCTGGAGCTGACTATGTAGCTCATCCTGACCTCAAACTTACAGTGATCCTTCTACTTCAGCCTCCTGGGTATCAGGATCACAAGCTCCCTACCATGCTCAGCCACAACATTTGTATTACTAAGTGAAAAAAATATATAGTTTTCACAAGTAAATTTAATAATGATGAGATAGAAAAATTAACTCTAGAAAGATGGTCAAGCCTGAGGCATGTTTTATCGCTCTCGGAAGGTATAACGAACAGGAGGATTTTCTTTAAACTTTCTCCTTGGCTCTATCAAGTACAAAGCGTTGGAAAAGGTAATGACTGAGCTAGGTGCTGAAGCACTTGCTATAGTCCCAGAATACAGGGCAGAAGGCAGAGTAGTGCGAGGGCATCCTGGGTTGAGAGTTCAACTCAAAATAATTTTCCACTGTGATTTACAGGTTTTAAAGCCATGTTATAACATCTCTTAAATTCATTATAGGTGTCACTTAAAATTATTCCAAGCTAGAGAAAGCACCCAAAAAGCTGAAGAGGTCTGCAACCCTATAGGTGGAACACCAATATGAACTAATCAGTACCCCCAGAGCTTGTGTCTCTAGCTGCATATGTAGCAGAAGATGGCCTAGTTGGCCATCACTGGGAAGAGAGGTCCCTTGGCATTGCAAACTTTATATGCCCCAGTACAGGGGAATGCCAGGGTCAAGAAGTGGGAGTGGGTGCGTAGGGAAGCAGGGCGGGGGGGGGGGGGGAGGGGAGGGTATAGGGAACTTTTGGGATAGCATTTGAAATGTATATAAAGAAAATATCTAATAAAAAACCTAAAATTATTTCAATAACAAACCTTGAGAAGTTTTAATTCAATGAGAAAAGCCATGGCTCTAGAGTCAGATATATGTGTTGTAGCCCCTACACAACATAGGCAAGTTATTTGATTCTATTTTTTCTGTACTTAATATTTACAGCCACCACAGGTAGCAGGGCACTTTAACAGCCTCTCACTTCGTGCAACCCTTATAACGGCTCTGTAAGATCTGCAATACAGAGCAAGAAGCAAGCTCAGAAAACCAGGCTTTTGTGCCCACAGTTAAAGCTCGGGTTCTGGACTGAATGACACAATGGTGGTATTAAAGTTGGATTTCTTATGTCTCTTCCAGTCCTAAAAATTATGATGGGAATCCAAACTTAACTATATCGTGTCAACCTGAATTTGAGCACCAAGATCAAATTCAAGCTGTTTTTAGATATTTACAAATGGGTTGGGAGGCCTGTAATTATGTACTTAGCCCGGTAGGTGGCACCAACCACATCTAAGCCAAGTCCATAAGGAATGGTAACTCAGGAAATGTGAAATGCTGTAGGAGACTTGGCTTTCTATTACCCCTAGGACAAAATGTGCCACACATTTATAAACCAAATGAAAAATGAAGAAAACAGCCTATTGATGTTTTGTGTCATGCTATATGGCATCAAGATGTATTACTGGCAGCCTTGATTAAACATTAAACATGGTGTTCTGCCGTGCAGCTCTTAACCATTATTATTCTCCTTGCTTAACTAGTTCACCCCATTCTGAACAAAGAAACAAAAAATGAAAGCAACTGCCTACTTCCTCCATAATTCTTATCTAACACGTTTTCTCTCTACTACAAATAAGTTAGGCAATTAGGGCAGCAAAGTGAAAGGGCTGGGCTATTGCACAAGCACTATTTGAAGGCTGAGTACTCAATAGCCCTTTTGGATGGTGTTCTGGTTCCTCTAGTTTCAAAAGAATTGCATTGCTTAAGCTTGGCTTAGAGGAAAGTGGCAAGAGATCCTGGGCACACCTCTTTCCCAAATCAGGCAAATACAGGTCCTTCCATTTCAGATATTTCCAGATAGAAGGAAGTTTTCCTCCATGCTCTTGGCCAAAAATCCTTTGTCTCCTGTTGTGCTGTCTGGCTAAGTTAGTGGTGCCTTCTATTTTGTTGGCAAATAATAGAGACTTTGCTACAGTTCAAGCAATCCCTATTTGGGGAATTCCCTGAGGCCTGGGACTCACCATTACCAGTGTCAGTCTTTGCTTCAGGCATCTGATGTAAAAGAAACCGTTTCTGCTGTTCACACTCCGGGATAAGCCTTCACTTCCCCCACCTCACAGAGATATAGCATATTGGAAAGGGTTTACTTAGAATTTGGCTCAGGGTTTTTGTCAGCTCTCCTTGCTTATGTCAGCCTACTTAAGACTGCAGCTTGTGACCTTCGTTAATCACCTATCATAGAGGGCACTAAGCAATCTCTAAATTCAGATGATTTTTCTTCAGCAATAGTCTTCAGTAATAATGTAACTGTGATACGATACTTGATTTTGACCACCCCTCCCCCATATCCAAGGCTCTTAGCATTTCTTTGAGCTCTCTGAGAAGATACGGAAAGTTCTCCTTAGAAGAACCTGAAGGCTGGATATTGTGCTACTGAAGCCCAGGGAAGTGGAAAATGAATATTCCTGGGAACCTATTTTCTCACTAATCCTCTGTCCTGAAAGCAAGTTATTCCTCTCACCTCTCACCTTTCCTTCTTTAATTTCTCTTCCTGATGGCTAAAATTTTGGGACGCAGAGGCAGAAACCACAACTAGCTCAAATCTGGATCTTTCACCAAAGTACTGCTCTTAAAAAGTCTATAAACTTTGAGGCAACCTGAAGCCTTTAAACATTAAAGTGGTGTTTGTGGTATTAACAGATGATGAAACTAATTTGTCATATTTTTTTTGTTTTTCCATAAAATCTGACAGAAGTTCAGACAGAAAGAATAAAGTTAGTTCTTGTTCCCTAAACATGAATTCAGTAAAAAATTTAAAAAGTAAATTGCATCCTCACTAAGACAGTGTTAATGGGTGACAATGACTCCACTTGTTCATACCAAGTGCTCGGGAGAAGAGCAGATGCCTGAAGTGGGGTTTCCATTTTCTTTTTTAAAGACAGATTTGAATTTCAGCTAAGCAATGAATGAATAATTATTATTGTTTGTTTTTCAGATTTTACATGGAACATGAACTAAAAATTACTACTGTGTGCTAAAATTCAAATTTAACAGGATTCCTTTAGATTAGACCTAACCTAGATGTGCTTGCTATGAAACACCCTACAATTTTCTTTCTTGCCTCCCATTTCACAGCCCGTACATTACTCATTCTGCCTCTTCTTTCACTTGCTTTTACAATTAAATAATGCCATGATGAATGTTAATAGACCTCATTTTCCAAATCTTTTCCTGCAGGTGCTACAACTATGGAGAGAGCAACAACCAACAGAAACGAACTTGATATGGTGAGAGAATAACTTTCAAAACAACAACAAAACCACTCCAATTTTAAAAAGCTTAGATAATGGGTATAGATTTTTGCAAAACATTTGTTTATACATTTATGGATCTGCTTTGGCCATGTTGAGAATCCAACCCATGGCCTTGTGCATGGCAGTCAAGAGCTCTATTGTAAGCAACAACCCCAGCCCTGCAATGCATTTACTATGCATTATAACTTATGATTGTTTAGAGTGCAAACATCTGTTTTAACTTTCCCCTCTCTTCTTGTTCTTCTTCTATTTTAAAGAGAATCCCAGGATCAAAGAACTACATAGAACAACAAGGAGGAACTAGAGAAAAGTCAGTATGATGATGTAGGACAGAGGCTCTTTTTTCTGAAGTCAATGCCAGATGAAGTTCTGAAGGATTAGAAGGTTTTCCCTACATTTGCTTTGGACATTATTTGAAGACTAGATACAGCCTTTCTGTTCACTAAAATCTCTCACACCTTTATATTATTAGGTCTGTCCTTCCATTCTACCACCAAACTGGGGGAGAGATGTTGCAAATTTTGGCCCTAGGCATGTTGGGACTTGAGTATAGGTATTATAAATAGCCAATAATTAGGTTGGTGAATTTTGGGTGAAATGACTGAATTTCAAATCACATTGCTTCTAGTTAAATTCATAGACATTTTTTCTATCTCTTAAGTATTCACTTCTGGACTGATCATTGCTGGCAAGTAAGCATTAGGTGAAAAAATAAAGAAAACTCTAGCCCCTGGATGGCTCTTACTGGCTCATGTGCCATTCATTGCTTTGTGGGTTGTTCCCTTGCTAGCTAATCCCTGAATACCTTATACTCACTAGTATTACTGTTTTTAGTTTAGGCCTCCTTTCCTGCCTGAGTTACCACAGTCTATTAATTGATATTAGTGCTTCCAAGCTCTCTAATCCATTTTTCACAGTACCATACAAGCTATTTTTTTCTTTAAGAGAAATGAGATTATGTCATTCTCCATCACTTTTATTATGAAGTCCAAATTCCTTCATGGGCAATAGTTGACCTGCCTCCTGCCTAGCTCCCCAGTCTCAACGTTCACTGTTTTCCTTTCCCTCACAGTCCTATAGTAAGTTCTATGGAACTGTTTCCAGTTTCCCCGATGGATCATGAGTTCTATATACACAAACAACAAAAACAGACTCAGTAGGATTTATGTTTGTGCATATACATACACACATATATGTATTTTAACAATATTCAAAGAAAAAGAGATTATCAGCTTGAGAGTGGGGGAGACATAGATGGGGTTGGAAGGAAGGTACTTGAAGGGACTGGAGTGAGGAAAATTGATGTAATTCTATGTTAATTAAAACTTATTAAAATGAGGGGGCTGGAGAGATGGCTCAGTGGTTAGGAGCACTGACCTTCTAGAGGCCCTGAGTTCAAATCCCAGCAACCACATGGTGGTTCACAACCATCTGTAATGAGATCTGACACCCTCTTCTGGTGTGTCTGCAGACAGCTGCAGTGAACTCATAAACATAAAGAATTCTTTAAAAACATGTTTAAATGAATTTTAAAGATAAAGGTAAAAGTATTAGTACATATTAATTGCATGAAGTGATGGGTTTCATCATGGCATCGTCACACATCTATACAAAGTCCCTGGACCACACTGATCTTGACAACCCTGAAACCTTGTCCTTCACTGTCTAGCTTATTTCACTTAAAAGCAGTCTATCTCTATCAGTTTTACATCCATTTTCCCACAAATGATATTAACTTAATTTTTATGGCCCAATAATCCTCCACATATTTACACATTTATTTTACCCATTTTTTCCATCAATGGGACCCTAAGCTGATTCTATAATTTAGTTTTTATAAGCAGTGTTGCCATAGATAAGAATGTGCAAGCATTTCTACTATATGCTAATTCTGGGCCCTTTGCATGCACTCAAGAGTATTATAGCAAGACCAGGTAGTAGTCTTATTGTCAGTTTTTAAAGTTTATTTTGTGTGTGTGTGTGTGTATGCATGATATGTGTGTGTGGGGGGCATAGGTGGATGGGTGGTGGGTATGTGCCATGGTGTATGTGTAAAGGTCAAAGGACAACTTTATGGGGCTGAGGTCTCTCCATCTTTATGTAGGTTCCAGGGATGGAACTTTGGTCAAACACATGACAACTGATTTTACTTGCTGAGCCATTTTGCTTGTTCTTATGTTTAATTTTTTGAGTAATTTCCATATCGATTTTCATAGTGGCTGATCAATTTACTTCTCTACCAATAATATATAAGTTCTGTCTCCTCCCCCTATATTCTGCAACATTTTTGTTTGTTTTCTTGAAGACAGCCATTCTTACTGGGCTGAGATGAAAACTTAGTGTAGTTTTAATTTGACTTCCTTACAGTTAAGGAATTGAGATGTTTTTCTCTCAGGTATTTACTGGCTACTTAATACTTCAAGAAATATTTTCTTTTAAATTTACTCGGTCATGTACTGATTTAACTATTGTTTTTTCTTTTATTGAAAATAGATTTCTAAATTTACATTTTAGTGTTTAACCTTTTGAGTTCTTTACATATTCTGAATATTGACATTTTATCAAATACTATCAAAATTCCAGCAACATTCTTCACAAAACCAGAAAAAAGGAATCATGAAATTCAAGTAGAAGCACAAAAGACTCTGAATAGCCAAAGCAATTCTAAGCAGAAGGAGCAATGCTGGAAGTAACACGATATCTGATTTAGGAAGCCACAGTAACAAGCCAGTATTGTATCATCACAGAAACAGTCACGTAGACCAATACAACATTAGAGGACTCAGAAATACGTACAAATATCTACAGCCACCTGATTCTTGACAAAGGTACCCAAAGCATATATTAGAAGATATCTCCTCAACAAATGGGGCTATGAAGACTAGATATCTACATGAAGAAGACTGAAATGACCTCATCCTCTATATTCCCTGTATAAAAACCAATTTAAAATGGATCAAAGCCCTTACTATAAGATGAAAGATTGACATGACTGAAGAAATCATATGGAAAGTACCTTAAGATACAGAAACAGGCAATGACTTCTAGAATAGGATTTCAAGAACTCAGGACAAAATAGCAAGAATTGAAAAATAGAATGTAATTGAGTTAAGCTTCTGTACAGTAAAGGAGACAATTACTGGAGTAAAGGAGACTGCATGCAGATAGGAAAAAGGTAAATTTTCCTAAAAACGATTTTGTACGTGTGGTGTGCTGTGGAGGTCAGTTCTAGTTCTCTCTCTCTACAATATGTGTCCTAGGGACCAAACTCCAGTTGTTAGGCTTGGGAGCAGGTGCCAAGCTACCTCGCAGAACCCTGGAAGATTTTTTGAAATGTTTTTTTTTTTCAACTGGAAAAGGTTTATGAGTTCACAGAATATTAGCAATTTAAGTATAAAATTCCTTCACTTTACAAAAGAAGAAATTGAACTTCAGATGCCTTGAAAAGTGTCTAAAGACCTAGAGTTAATTCAAGCTGGCCCTGGTTACCAGAGTGCACGTATTATTACTGCCAGCTCACACTCCAGCCGAACTCGTCTTTCCCCTCTGACTATAAAAACAAGAGTCTCCAAAGCCCTGAGATGATTAGCTGCGTGTTCTGCCCACTGAGTTAGCTGAGTATATATAACCCACATTCTGTTTCAAGGGAACCACCTCTTAACTTAGACCCTGAGAGACTCTGGCAGACCTGAGGTTTCTGAAACCAATTACATTAGACAGAGCCATGAGAACAGAACACAATGATATCAAATCTAACTACTGCTGACTACTTTGAACTTTTCATTTAACCTAAGGGCCTTAGACTTTTAACTTTAACACTGTATTAAAAGAGTACCCTTTGAGTGTGTATTAAAATTTTTTTACCACTATAATGAATTGAGATGAGTATATGAATACCTACTTTTTTTGTTAATTGAAGTATGAAATAATCTGGTTTGCTTATTAGCAGAGGTTTTAACTGTCTTTAGAAATGAGTCCTGTCATGCTGGGTGTGGCGGTATGTGCCTGTAAACCCAGCACTGCTCAGGAGACAGGAAGCAAGGAGGTCACATATTTCAAGTTAACCTTGGGTATATACTGAGATCCTGACTATTTCTTTCCAAAGTTTCATATTACAAGTTCAGTATCTCTCAGACTAATCTTTACTTCCTTCAAATGCTCTAAAATTCTTCAGTTTCTTCAATACATCATAAAAAAAAAAAAAGATTTCACATCAGCCTCTGACTTTCACTGATGGCAATATAAAGTCATCTGCTAGACTGACTGGCTATTTACCAAATGGTGTCAAACTCTGATAAATGAAGGACATGGTTCTCAGGTTTATGGGCACAAATAAATTTATTTGGTTAACATAGCCAAAAGATGAGCAGCTACTAAAACTCTTAAGAGATTAAATGATAGACCAAATATCAATTTAAATTATACAACATATACAACTATAATTCTAGCTCTCAGGAAGTAGAGGCAGGAGGATCAGAAGTTCAAAGCCATCCCTTGTGTCCCTTGGTTACACAGTGAACCTGAGGCCAGCCAGGGATAGCCCCTGCAAAGGAAAAACAACACATAAAAAGCAAAAACACAGGTATATCTTCCTATTAAGTTAGAGTATGCCTATACTTAAGGTATTCTTAATCTCTTATTCAAATTATGGTGAACTGAATTGGTGAGCACTGAGTATTTGTTTGAAATATCATTGGTTTTATTAGTTTTTATATTGCAGTATGTTACTTTGATAATAAAACACCTAATATCCTTGACTGCACTTAGATTAAAAAAAAAAAACACTTTTAAAAATGTGTGTGCGTGTGTGTGTGTGTGCCACATGTATACCCCACAGAAGCTAGAGTAGGGTGCTGGATACCTGGATATGGAATGACAGGTGGTTATAAGCCACCTGGTGTGAGTAAAGGACTGTTGTTAACTGCGGAGTCATCTCACCAGCTCCCCCCCAATTTTTTTTTTTTAAAGACAAAAACAAAAATGTCGAGGCAGGCTGAGGGAAACCCTGTCCTATAAGCAACACATTTATAAACCATCTGTTTTGGGAGATACTATTCATGTAACATCTCATTTGTAGGGTCTTGACTTCCTAACTTTTAAGAGGACATTTGCTGACATTTCATCCTCCAAATTGCCTCTTACAATGACCATAAAGTGACTAGCAATGTTTATCCTACTTTCCTAAACGTAGCAAGGCCAGTGCTATCTTTAGTACACAACTACATTCATCAGACAGAAGGTGATAGTGTATAACATTTTAAAATTTATATTCTCATAGCTAGGCATGAAGCTCACCTTCAGTATTAAGTAAATTATAGCCATTTTGGACAACGGCACATTTCAAAGGTAGAGACTTCTGTAATCTGTTACATTCAGGCAAACATCTAACAGCCTCTCTGGCACCTTAGGAGGAGCCTGAACTGCTTCCAATTCAAAGTCCCTATTGCTTCATATGTTCCGTAGTTGTTATCAGAGAGTAGGGAATGGAAGGAAAACAAGGTTAGACTTACCCTCCAACCAACTAATTCTACTTCAGCAGATATGCAGGTAGATACAAATATAATCATTACTTGATGGTTCTTTTGTGGAAGGTGGGGGTGGGGACAAGAGCTCCTCACCTGACTGTGCTAGCTGCTTTCCTCCTTTGACCACTTTCTTCTAGCCGGGCCTCTATGAGACTGAGATGAGCAGGGTGGTGGTGGCACACGCCTTTAATCCCAGCACTTGGGAGACAGAGGCAGGCGGATTTCTGAGTTCGAGGCCAGCCTGGTCTACAGAGTGAGTTCCAGGACAGCCAGGGCTACACAGAGAAACTCTGTCTCGAAAAAACCAAAAAAAAAGAGAGTGGGCCTTGCCTGCCTTAGTAAATATTTGGAAATTCTTGTACTCACTCAGAAGTATGTTGTATGAATTTCCCAGGTATTTCTTCATCCAATAAATTGGCATTAAGATTAGACATCATACTTGGTAAAATGAAAGACTTTAGGGCAGCTGAAATATCTTCTTTTACAAATTCACCCATGCTCACTAACTTTTAGAACTTTCTCTTAGGGTTTGTTTTAAGAAGAAAAAAAATAAAATAAATGCTTTATAATTCGTATTTCCTCCAGTTACCAGATATTTGGTAGAAAATAAGATTTCTTAGGTTAAAACATTTTTTTCCACATCACTTTTCACTCAAATAAATTATTTTAATATGCATGTGTGTTCTGCCTACATGCATGTCTTATGTACCACATGTATATCTGTGCACAGGCAGGGACCAGAAGAGGGCATCAGATCCCTTGGAACTGGAATTATAGATGTTTGTGAGCTGCTGTATGGGTGCTGGAATTGAACCTGTGTCCTCTGGAAGAGACCCAGTGCTTTTAATCACTGATCCACTTCTTTGGGGGCATGACTTTATGTTATAGGGAAAATTTTTTTCTGTAAAGTTAAATTTTAAGCTAAGTTCTTCATTAGGAAATCAATAAACGATTTATGGAAAAGATGCTTTTGATTTGAAGAAAATTAGTTTGAACATACTCATGAAAGTTTTCACACTTGGAATTGTGCTTTTTGACTTATATAGATTGAATCCTCAATAAGCAAAAGTATAATAGACAGAATTCCTAACAAACCAATTAGAAATAACAACCAGGACATCAGCAAGATGGCTAACTGCAGGTTATGAATGCCTGTGCTACCCATCAAAAGGACCAAAACATAAAACAACTATTTTGATGATCCAATATGTGAGGGGGAGTACTGGAGTCTAGCAGGGAAACGGTAGGTACATAGTGGAAGAGGAATGCTAAGGATGACCCCACAGAGCAGAATGAAATGCCCTTTCTCTGCTGTATTGTTGCATCCGTTGAGATCAACTCAGAATGAAGAGATACTTTTGACACAAACAAGAGGTAATCAGGAAGCCCAGAGTGGCTCCACCATAGACACAGTCTTTACTGATGTAGGGTCTTGCAGGTCTCACAGGTCCTGGGCCCCGTTTAGACAGGTGCCTGGAGCTTAGACATTACCCAAGGAGGAATCTATGTTGTTTTCTGCTGCTGTCACCATCACTTTTGCTTCTTACATTATCATCCTGACACTGGATGCATCATCAGTCTGTGATAGTAACAACTGTTTCCCTTGCATTATCCAAATTAAACTTCATGCATGGTAAGATACCATTGCCACAGAGGAGCTAATAGTATATATATATATATATATATATATATATATATATATATATATATATATATATCCCTATCCTTGGAAACAAGCTTGTTTAGGAGACATTCTACCAACCATGGCCTGTTGAAACCTGCATCCAGTGCTCTACCACTGGCTCATATTGTACTGTGTCCAAAAAAACTAGTCCTTGGTAGTCCTGGGCAGCAGGGGAACTGACTCCAGATTGGCCACACACATGTAATGGTTGTGTTCACTATTTCCAGTGAAACCTCACCCAGAGCTAGCAGACTAATATGATAAATGCCCACAGCCTAGGCAACTAAAGCATTTCACAAATACCTAAAATTGAAGATAGCTGAAAAAGGGCTGCAGAAACTCCCTACTGTACATACTTCAAAGCCAGTGCATTCTACCCAACGGTCATCTTAAAACATGCCTATGAGAGCCACTCTACAAACCTGGAGGAGGTGAGCATACTACTCGATATATAATAACACGGGTACAATAAAATTGAAAAGCAAGAAAACATGACACCACTGCAAAAGCATAACAGCTATGCAACGAATAATTCCAAGAAAATGAAAAAATTTATGAATTGCCTTAGAGCGAATTGAAAACAATGACCATATGAAAACTCTGAGGGATACAAGAGAATATAAACAGGTAGGTTAATAAAATCAGAAAAACAATTCTTACCCAAATAAATTCACAGAGGCATCATAAAATAAAACCAAGTAGAAACATTAGAGCTGAGGAACTCAATGAATGAATTTAATATACATTTAACTGGGATGATCACTAGCAAACAAAATCAAGAATTTCTAAATGTTAAGTTCTAATGTCTTTTGAAATAATCCAAAAACAATGGATGATAAAACAGGAAATAAAGCCTATATTTAAGGGATATAATTAAGCAATCAAATCTTTATTTTATGGAAATTCTACAGGGAGAAAAGTCAAATGCACAGGAGACGTTAAATAAATAATAACTGAGAGATTCCCAGGTCATGGGGGAGGCATGGTCATCTATATTCTTTTTTTTGTTGTTGTTTCATTTATACTCTTTTTTTTTTTTTTAACACTCCAGATTTTGTTTCCCTCCCAGTCCACCCTCCAACTGTTCCACAACCCATACCTCTTCCCTGCCCTGTCTCCATGGGGATGTCCCCACCTCCCACCCCCACCCCACCAGACCTCTAAACTCCCTGGGGCCTCCAGTCTCTAGAGGGATATCCATATTCTTGAAGCTCAAAAAACCTCCCAGCTCTTCTCTGATGAACACTATAACAAAAATTTCAATAGTCAAGGAAGAATTCTGAAAGAGGAATGACACATAAAATTACATATAAAGAAGTCCCTATGAGAATATTAGCAGATTTCTCAGGTGATACCTTGCAGGCTAGAAGCGAACAGAAAAGAAAAAAAATAAAGCCAGCCAAGAATATTATGCCCTGAAAAGTTATCTTTCAGTTTTTTCATTTTTAATGAATATATTCTCAAGCAAAGGCTAAGCTACTAGCCTAGCATTAAAAAAACTGAAGGTGCTTCAACAAGAAATAAAAGTACTTTATTAACATAAACACATCTGAAAGTATAAATTTCACTAATGTATA
This sequence comes from Mus caroli, assembly GCF_978045245.1. Taxonomy (NCBI): domain Eukaryota; kingdom Metazoa; phylum Chordata; class Mammalia; order Rodentia; family Muridae; genus Mus; species Mus caroli. The sequence goes on from NW_028227269.1 coordinate 76,724,962, forward strand.
TAAACTCATAATCAAAGCACAGTAACATATTACTCTGAGAGTAGAATATAACCTTTGAAATACCTAGTGAAAGTTGTCAATGATAATTATATCCAGAAAGCCATAAAGGAACACAAAGTATATAGATCTAAATTAAGGCCATAAAGTTATAAACACCTAAGTGTGACACCTAAGTATTTGTCTTTTACAATAATTTATGTATATGACTTTGCCAGCCTGTATGTATCATGTATGTGCCTGGTACATGAGATTAGATGAAGGACATTAGACCCTCTGAGACAGGAGTTACAGGGAGTTATGAGCAACCAACCATATGGACACTGGGAACTGAATCTGATCCTTCGCAAGAACAAGTATATCTTAGATAAGTAGGAGGGTTGGCTTTGTTTTCTAAATAGATTTTTCTGAGTGTTATTTTAAAAAGTTAAGAGGGGGGCTGGAGAGATGACTCAGTGGTTGAGACCATGACACTGAAAGTTATAGCTGGGCAATTAGTCAAGAGAAAAAAAACAAAACCAAAGCCAAAACCAAAACCAAAACCAAAAGAATATTCAAACAGGAAAGCCATCAGTCCAGCTTTCCCTGTTAGCAAATATTATGATTTTACACACAGAAATCTCTGAAGACACAGCCCCCCAAATCTGTCACCAGTAATTTAGTTAAGTCACAGGATATAAAACAACATATAAAATCAGTTTCTTTATTCTTTTTAAAAGTTTGATTTACTTTTATAGTGACCGTGCCCAAACCCTGATATTTGCTTATGCTAGGCAAAAACTTTAACTTTGACATATTTTCACCACTACCCATTTGAAAGTACACAATATAGTGTTTGTAAATACTAAAAATGTGCTATCTGAAAAGGAAATTAAGAAGACAATCCTGGGGCTGAAGAGATGGCTCTATGGTTAAGAGTGTTTGCTATTCTTGTAGAGGTTCCCAGGTTTGGTTTCCAGACAATTCACAATGACTTGACATTCCAGTTCCAGGGGGATCTTTTGGTCTGCAGGGGCACTGCACAATATGGTACACATACAGACAAATAGGCCCCACATACATATAAATAAGAAATAGATAAATTTAAAATGTTAAAAGGAAAACAATTAAAAAAAAAGAAAACAATTCCATTTATAAATAGCTACAAAAATACTCAGAAATAAATGTAACCAAAAAGATTATTTTCACTGATAATTATAAAACCCCGATTTGGTTGGAAAATTTAAAATATTGTTAAATATCTCTATTACCCAAAGAGATCTAAGGATTAAATCCAACTTCTATCAAAGTATCAATGATATTGATTCTTTGCATTAGAAAAAGTAAAAAACTAAAATTTGGAATCATGAACAACCCCAAATCACCAAAACCCAAAAAGAATAAAGCTGAAGGTATCACACGATATGACTTCAAAATACTACAAATCTGTAGTAACCAAATCAGCATGATGCTGACATAAAAATAGCCACAAAGACTAGCAGAACAGAAGAGAGAGCCCAAAAGTAAATTTATCCATCCACAGCCACTTCACTGGTTTCCCTTCCCTCCTCCCCTCTCGGTCTGTCCCACTTCCCAATGCACCACACCTCCATTTCTTCAGAAAAGGGCAGACCTCCCATGGATATCAATCAAACAATGGCATATCACGTTGCAGTAAGACTGAAGCCATCTCACTTCTGATAATGTGGTTGAGGACCTATGTCTCTTCAGAAAGTGATGTTGGGGGTTGGGGAAGGCTGGTGATGGCACAGTAGGTAGAAGTGTTTGCTGCCAAGCCTAAGGACATGAGTTTGATCCCTGGGACCCATACAGTGAAAGGACAATAAAATTCAATTCCTGATATGGTCCTTTGATCTCCACACATACATACTGTGGCATACACACACACAAACACAAATAAAAATAATGCAGACAAATGAAACTCTATGCATTTGAAAAAATCATTTAAAAATGTTAGGCCTGAACTATGCAACTACTAAATAGGAAAAAGGATAGAGGAAACATTTTACAACAGTATACTAGGCAAGGACTCTTGGATAATACCTCAAAAGCACAGGCAATAAAACTAAAACTTAAAAAGACAAATAGAATATCATCAAACTCAAAAGCAAAACAAACACCAGAGGGAAGAAAAAACTATAGAGGGAGAAATATGTGAAGACTGTACATCTGACAAGAGATTAAATATCCAGATGATGTAAGAAACTCAATAGTAAAGCCAAGAATCCAGTTAGAAACCTGAGAAAAGAACTTGATTAGATATTCAAAAGAAGGTATGAAAATGGGCAATGGATATATAAGGCAAAGAAATGAAAATTAAAACCATAATACAATGTATCTCACCTAAACAGAGAAGACACAAGTGCTGGTGGCCATATGAAGGGAGCTGATTACTGGACATACTATGGGGTTCCTCAGAACAGGAAGATTAGCACTGTTGAGATAGCTCAGCAGGTCAGAGTGCCTCTTGCTAAGACCAAGGACTTGTGTTTTATCCTTGGAATTCATAAAATGGAAGACAATTCTCCCACGTTGTCCTCCCATCATCCTCCCTCTTGCAACAAATAGATATGGATACATGCATACACAGGGGTGGTGGTGGTGGCGGAGGGAGAACTAGTGTTAAAAACCCCAACAAAACCAGAAAGATTAAAAGAGGACATGAAATTAGTATATTGATGAGACATCTGCACTTCCATGTTTATTCCATAACTAGTCACAATAGCTAAGACAGAGAATCAAGCTAGGTGTCTAGCAACAGATGGATGAAGATGTGCAATGCATGTGCAATAAAATATTTAGTGATAAAAAGAAAATTATGTAAAATGAAGTGTTAGACATAGAAAGAAAAATTCCACATGATCTCATTCATATATGCAATCTGAAAGTGTTCTAGAATAATGGTTACCACAGAATGGTGAGGAGACATGGAGGAGATGAAGAGAGTAGAATAAACAGATACAAAGTTATATTTGGATGAGAAGAAAAAAGCTTGTTACCCAGTTGTACATCACAGTGACTATAACACTAATGTATATTTAAACATATTTGTAAAAGTAGATTTAGAATGCTCTTAGCACAAAGAAATGGTAACTGACTGAAGTGACAGACATGCTACTTTCTCTAACTTTATCATTATGCAATTATATATTAGCAATAAAATCAACATCAAATAACTTAATATTAGTTTTTTATTTAACAAAACTTTCACTTCTCTTATCTAGCAGTAATTCCTTTTTAAAAGAATATCATTCTACAGATTTTCTTCTATTAAGAAAAAAATTTGGTACTTTCTTTACAATTCAGAACCTTTTTTGTCATCCCAGGTTTCCTTTTTATCAAATAAGAAACTATATAAGTAAGTTATGATTTTCTACATTTGTAAATTTTCAGGATAGACCTGAGAAATTATCTCCTCTCTATCAATGAGAGAACATGTAGGTGGTGGTATATATTGGAAGCCTCAGGAAAAAGTCGAGAAAGCTGGGGGTGTGATGAACAGTCTTGATTGCCAAGTTGATGAGATTTAGAATCACCATGAAAACAAAGCCCCACCAAGGCAGGTGCTTGAAGAATTCTCTGATTTAGGATCATTGAGGAGGTAGATCCATTGTAACTTGGTAGTATAATTCCCTGGGTTGGGGTCCTGGACTGAAAAAGGAGACAGCTCGCTGAGTACCACCATTATCACCCTGTTTCCTGAAGATGCAATGCAACCTGCTGCCACAAGGTCCTAATATTATTATTTCCTGGCCACGATGAACAACTACCATCAAAGAAGCCCAAATATATACCTTGTAAGTTGCTTTTGTCTGTAATTTTGTTTCTGCAATAATAAAAGAAGTTAATTTAGGGGTTTAGGAATAAGAGTGGACCTAAAGATTTTCCAGAGGATGTGTAGTTTTACTGCCAAGTTGATTTTGGATTTCTAGCCTCATGAGATATAAATGTGTAGTTTTAGCCCAGAGTTTATGGTACTTAGTTATGATGATCCTAGGACAGTGATGCAATCTGAAGTTCATCTTTTTTGTTGTTGTTGTTTGTTTTTTTTTGTTTTTTTCTGAGACAGGCTTTCTCTGTATAGTCCTGGCTATCCTGGAACTCTCTTTGTAGACCCGGCTAGCCTCGAACTCAGAAATCTGCCTGCCTCTTGAAGTTCATCTTGATGATTTAGCTTTCTTTGAGGAAATTATTGGCTAAAATCAAAGTGTCACTTTCTACCCAACTTACTTGTAGTAAAATACATACAATGTCCACCATTTTATCCACTGAAAAGTACACTATTTGGTGGTATTAAGTATGTTTGAAAGGGTACTTAGACACATCCTTAGTGGAGTGAGTTTTAGTTCTAGACATTAGCCAGTCAGGAAAGACACTGTGAACTAAGCCTTAGTGGTATAATCCATTCTGAAAGTGTCTAGAGCTGAGTATTTTCTTGCCCCAGCAAAGCCCAGTAAGATTTTGTCTTATTTATATTAAAATTCTGGTAAAGGAAAAGCAGAAGTTAGTAAAGTGTAAATACACTACTTGTAGAAAAAAATTTTAAATGATTTTTTCTGATGAACATATTTCACCCTCATAATGAAACTATGTTTACCTTTTATTTTGTTTTAGATGGTAAACTTTTATGTTTAATTATTTTATTTATTTATATTTATTTTTTGATCCTTGCAAACATCTGACTTCTGACATTGTTTCAAGCAACAGTTCTGAGAGCTCAGGTTTAGTTGCATTATAGTCACATTGCATTGGAGTTCCTTAGGAATGCAGCTCTAGGCACCCACCATAGGGATGTGTCCAACTGTCTGTCACATGCTATTCCAAGGACTTCTGGTTCCTGATGACACGTTGGATAGTTCAGGTCAAACCTCGGAAGCCCACCTACTTCTATTGTTTTGGATGCCCTTGAGGCATAAGAAAAAACAATTATGTTTAATTATTAAATCTAAATAAACACAATAAACTCCTGGCCAACTCCAATTCCTCACAAACAAACAAAACTTTTTCCTCTAAGATAAATTGCTAATGTTTGAAACTCCTACTTTACTTCTAGTATCCAGAAAAGTTTCCTTGATACTCAATGTTAGAATGACTTTTGAGATTTTTCTATAGTGTAATAGTGCCATATACTGTAATATGGCAATTCCACTATTGATTCCAAAACTCCCAATGTATACTAGAAATTTTACAGTCTCAAATCTTATATAGACTTTCCTTATTAGTTCTCACTGTACTCAGTAACATCAGAAAGCTTTTTTACCTTTTCACTGTTGGGCGAATTTTAAAGCTTCTCTCTGGCATAGCTGAATTGCTACCACTAAGCACTTGGTACTGGGACAACTGCCCTGACGACCAAGATAATGTTCAGTGACTAAGGGATGGGCTGCTTAGGTGTGCAGAACAGGGGAATGATTCACAGTACAGGCAGGAGCAAATGGAATTACATGTGATTGTATTACACTAAGAATGGCATGCATTCAAAACTTTGGATTGATTTACCTTGAGGAACTTTAATTTTCTTTATCCTTCAGAATACTACATGTATATAGTGAAATATTATCATATATATACTTTCTAACTTGAAGTTTCTATTTAATATTTTTAGACCATGGATAATATGGAAATGGAAATCACAGAAAGGAAAATTGTGGGAACTGGGGACAGTGAAGTTTTTCTTGTATAAATTTTAATTGTTATAGCTTATGGAATTTGGGAGAGGAATATATGTATTGAATAACTGGAAGACAAGCATCTACAACTAATAATTTCATTATTTTTCAGTAATCTTCGTACTAATATTTAGTAAAATGTAGTAATCCATGAAATCTTAAGACTTCATATTCCCCCTACACAACTACCTTTTAATGAATTAATCAGAGACCTAGTTCAGTGGTAGAATCCTTGCTTAGTGTATGTGAGGCTCAAAGTTCACACCACAGTACAGAAAAGAAAATGAATTTCACCATTACTACTATTATAGATGCAGAAAGTCCTGTGTTCTGTTATTGATTTGTGAAAGTGCTAGTTATTTTCACATGAAAAATTATAAAATATTCTAAGTTGGAGGGCATGCCCATTTAATCTATTAACCTTTAAAGTTTGAAGGAACCTGTTAGTGGGCAGGTTTAGAAGTTCTAAATACTAAGAAACTTTCCCAATCATATAGAATTTACATGTACCACATAGACTATAATAGGCTTGAAAGCTTATGATGTAATCAACAATTTTTATTTCATCTGTAGTTTGAGATAAGTGATACATTTGGGCATACTTTCTCAGCAATCTCCCTCTTTTTGAAACCAGTTAGGACTTGTTTTGCCACTAGGATCTTTGGTAGTAATTATGGGAGGTGAGTTCATGATCTGGCTTACAAATTTAATCCACTGCCAGAAATACTAGCTATATATATCTTCAAAAACGAATTATTTTATCCTTTCTCAACTCCACCCATCATTTCCTTTGTCCTCTTATATAAAGGCACAATGTGAATCTTTAGTGAATAGAATGAGTAATGCTATGTTCTTACTGGAACAATACAAACCGCACATAACCATATAACTGAGATTTTAGACTAAGAGCAGATTATTAAACAGTTTTGATACTTTTTTGTTGTTGTTGTTTTGCTTTTAGGTTTTACTATGGTGAACAAATGAGAAAACATACACACACTTAAAAAAATTACAGAGCCAGAAAAGGATATTTAGCAAACCTACACAAAATAGAGGTGGCTAATAACACTTTATGAAAGACACAGAACTAAATGACCACATTTTCAGAGTAATTCCATATTCCAGAAACACTGAAACTTAAATGTCATGGCAACTGATTGTGGTTCAACGTGTATGACACTTGTCCTTATTCTAAATAGATGGATACGTTTCACCAAAAGGTATTGATAGGTCCTGGCTAGGAAGCTTAGGGCCACATCTAGGGGACGACAGAGAGAGAGAAGCCAGCGATCTCCACTCCACGTGCCCTGCTGCAGACACCTGAGCTCCGTCTGCGACGTCTGTGGTAGGCTGTCACCGAGCGGGGCGAAAGCGAAATCAGAGGGAGCGTTGACTGCGGGTCACAGCTGGGGCGGCATAGGGTAACCTATCTCTGCCCAAGAGGGGACTCTCGTCACAGCGGCCACCGTTCTGCCACCTATGCAGCTTCCTTAAGCCACCTCTAGGTTCTCCGGTGCCTTCAGAGGAGCTGAGCCCACCTCGCTGCCGCACCTGGTCCGGAGTGGCTCCACCGCGGGCAGAGCCGGCCAGCCTGAGGCGGCGGATAACTGACGAGGCTGCCGGCTCGGCGGGGGATTGCTTCTGTCTGGGGCCCGCCGAGGCTGCGTTCGTGCCTCGCGCGCACCCGCACCGCGTCCGCCCAGCCAATCCCGCGCTACTCGCGCGCCCAGGAACGTTCCTCGGGTCCCACTCTAGGCTGGGCCGGCTCCTTCCCGCTCCCGGCACTCCGCAGCCGAGCTCGCACTCCTCCCCTCACTCTCCACGAGTTGCACGCCTCGGGGTGTAGCTCCGCCCCTGTCCCCGAGTCCGCCCCCGCAACCTCCAGAGCGTGTGCTCCCTTTTCCTCCCTTCAGTCTCTTGCCATCCAGGCGTCTTGGGTCTCACTCCGCAGAGCCTCTGGGTCTCGCCGGCCTTGCCCCGCCGCCTCCGCGCTCTGTCTTCCGCGAGGCCGCCGCTACTCCCACCCCGGGATCGCTTCCTCCCGGCCGGACTCGGGGTCGCGCGGCCCGACTCCGCCCCCTCCGCGGACCCGCGCGCTCCTGGCGCGGCCTCTCCCCCCACCCCACGCAGGCCACCGGGCGCTCGGCCCCCTCCTTCCCGCTCGCCTCGCGCTCCCCGGGCGCCCTCGCTCTCGCGCTCTCCAAGGCAAGCGCGCTCCCGGCCGGCGCGCTCCGGGCTCCGGCTTCTCCCGGCTCCTGTCAGTGCGGTGACTGCGCTGGGAAACATGGCGACCGAGGGAATGATCCTCACCAACCACGACCATCAAATCCGTGTCGGAGTCCTCACAGGTAACCGGAGGAGGAGGTCCGGGGGAGCCGCAACGGCTACTGTCCTCGACTTGCTGGAGGTTTCTCGCCCGCGGTGGTGCTTCCCTGCGGCCTCGGGAAGAGGGCAGGCTGAGGAGGGGGACCGGGGGGTGTATTTTACAACCGCTGAAACCTGCCGGGGATTCGGGTGTTCCCGTGTGCTCCCCGGGGGAGCTGGGGCAGGCCCGGTGGGGTGTCAGGCCCCGGAGCCCTAGCAGCCAAAGTCTCTGGCCCCGGGGGACCGAGGGGCCGGTGCGGCGGGCGCTGCGGGGCTCCGCGCTGCCGGTGCGGGCGGCGGGATCCCGGCTCCGCAGTCTGAAGCACGCTGCTCGGGGTTGGCCGGGCGCCTCCTCCACTAAAGCTCTTCCGAGAGGGGGGAAATCCCATCTCCACCCCCTTTTCTCCCCTCCCCCCACCCGGCGGCCCCATGGCACCTGCCTGACAGGACTCGGGGTTCGGCTGGCGAACTCTGCTCCGCCTCTGCTGCCCCTTCGCCGGCCGGGTGTCCCCTCTGCAGACGACGGGACACTCCTCACCTCCCCCGGGAGCCGGGTGCTAGCCTCTAGTCCGGACCTCGGAAAGTGCCTGCCTTCTGCCTTACCTAGCAGAGGGCCCTCCCTCTCTGTCTGCCTCTTCTCCTCCGCGAGGACCGGCTGCTTCCCGTGGCCGGGAAATCCAGCTTTTTTTTTTTTTTTTTCCTTGAGAAGGAAGGATTTCCCTCTGTCGGGTTCTTTTCTCCCCCTCCCTTTTGGGGACCCCCCCCCCCCTTCTCACTCCCCGGTGGATGGTCCTGAGGCTGGTGAGGAGCGCACTTTTCCCGGGTCGCGTTTCCCTCCCTCGCGGAAGTCGTGTGTGCTCTGCATGTCTGATTCCGTTGCGTTGTATTTGGGTGATATCCCTGAGTTTGGAGATAGGCAGTTGCTGCAGGGCACGACTTCCAAGATGAATTGCAAGCCTATTTGTAGGGGTTTCGGCTGAGGTTCTGTAGTTGGCATGGTTCAAGTGTAATTGAATGGAGAAGCGGGGGTTAAAGAATTTATATTTGGAGTCTGAGGCTTACTGTGGAGTAAAGGAAATCCAAGACTTAGTGATGTGGTTTCAGAAAAAGAAGCTATGTAGAAGGGAATCCTAGTGTCTTCCCTTCTTCATTTAAATTTTTTTCTTGTAGAATTCTGACAGGTTGAGATGATGCCCGGAAAGGAACTAAACTGAATGAAACTTGCTTTCATTATAAAGTAGAAACAAATCTTTGATTCTGCCAGTAGATACCGACTACAGTGTTTAATTTAGCTGCTGACTTTTATGAAAAGAGGATACCCCTGCTTTTGTTCCCCATTTTTAGTAACTGGGCTTCCTTTCCATGATGCATATTTGTAGATGTTAGTAGCAGTTTATTGAATTTTTCCGAATCAAAGCCTCTGGAGTAAAGAAACTAATCTAAATCAGTTGCAGGGGAGGACACCCCCCCCATCCGAATATGCAGATGGAGTGCATCTTTCCCTGCAGCAACTGTTTCCTTGTATGAAAACTCAGTTGTAGCTTAGAATTCCTAGATTTGATCGTGTTGATATTTTAAAAGAATCTGACAGTGTGATGTAAGTGTTCACACCCTTTACCACCGTTAACTTTTAATTTTGGCCATGTTTTATGAAAAATAATAGACAATTGAAAATGAAATTTTATAGAAACAAAAATATGTCAGCTGTCTGTAGAAATCAAAAGGCCCTAGATGTTTAAAATTTAAGCTGAATGGTTTGTTTTTGAAGAGCATGCTTTGTTGACTCTTACCCTGTATTTTTACTTAGTTATTTTATTTTGGTTAATTGACAGCAATAGGTGTTTTGCACAGTGGTTCTGAAGATACAGCTCTTGTCTATGCTCTGATAGGGATAACACTGATAAGTGATCAGTTGAAAAATGTATCATTACTATATAAAAGTTGTCTAAATATATTACCTGTGAATTTTGGGCATAGATGCTCTGTGTTCAAATTGATTAACAGAAAATGTGATTACCTGAAGGAAAAATTTAGTACGTTTAATAGGGTCAAGAAGAAACTGGCAGTTTAAAGGGGAGTTGAAAGTCAGTAGCTTATAAATAAATATGTGATTGAAGATGAGGCTCTTGAGCAGAATAAAAATGCAGCATAAAGGCCTTGAAAAGCCCAGGTGAAGAGGTAGGTGGCATAATGTCAGGGAGAGAAGATAAGCTTGGCAGTGGAGTTAAAGACAGTTTAGAGGAGCTGTCTCAGGAGAATGAAGTACAGCAGGCTGGGAGGAAAAGTCAGCCATACCGGCGGTGGTGTAGCCGCAGATTTAGATGAAATGGTAACAGGACAATAGAGTTTGATGATAGAATGGATATTTGAAATCAGAAGTAACTCTAGGGATTTTTCTTGAAGAATTACTGGTATAAGTACAATATTGTCTACTATGATAGAACCTAAAAGCATGGGGAAGAATCAGAAGAAATAGCACTAACTTCCAATCTGTGAGTAGTTGATTTTATTACAAACAGCTTAATTCAATGAATTGACATTCCATGTGATCTTGAACAGTGGGAAAAACAATGCTCTGAACATGAAGCTATGTCATTCAAGTTCTGGGATTTTAGAACAGTTTTTCTTTAAATGATTTTTTCTGAATTTTAGAGTAAATTAAAAGGCTACTCTTTTTTTTTCCCCCGGAGAAAAGGCTACTCTTGAAACTTGATTCTTTCAAGTTATAATCTCTCTCTCTCTCTCTCTCTCTCTCTCTCTCTCTCTCTCTTTCTTTTCTCTAGACAAGGCTATGTAGTCCAAGTTAGCTTTGAACTCTATCTTGCCATCTCACTCCTTATCTCAAGTACTGGATTATAGGTGTACCATCATATCCAGCTTGTTTATAAGCTTCTTTCTATTTTCTTTTCCTTTTTGTTTGTTTGTTACTGTATTGTATTGTTTTGTGTTTTTTTCCCCCAACACAGGGCTTCTCTGTGTAGCCCTGACTGTCCTGGAACTCCATCTGTACACTAGGCTGGCCTTGAACTCAGAGACCAGCCTGTTTCTGCCTCCTGAGCGCTGGGATCAAAGGTGTGCACCACCATGACCCTGGCAGTTTGTAGCTTTCTTAAAGGTAGAAGGAATGATTTAAGAAAATGCCCTGGTGCTGGACATGATGGTAAATGCCCATAACCTCAGCTCTGGTCAGACTGAGGTCAAAGAAGGATCTCTGTTTCAAGACTGGAGTGGGGAAAAAAGTTTCCTAGCGTGTTTCACGGTAGTAATTTTAAGTGTTTTGTCTAAATCTGTTCTATAGAAGTAGTGAGTAGTGGAATTTGGTCTATCCCTATAAACACTTTACAGTGTGTCTGAATAATACTGTATTGTTACTTCTAAAGTTCTTTTTTTTTTAATTACGTATTTTCCTCAATTACATTTCCAATGCTATCCAAAAAGTCCCCCATACCCCCCCCCACTCCCCTACCCACCTATTCCCATTTTTTGGCCCTGGTGTTCCCCTGTTCTGGGGCATATAAAGTTTGCAAGTCCAATGGGCCTCTCTTTCCAGTGATGGCCAACTAGGCCATCTTTTGATACATATGCAGCTAGAGACAAGAGCTCCGGGGTACTGGTTAGTTCATAATGTTGTTGCACCTACAGGGTTGCAGATCTCTTTAGCTCCTTGGATACTTTCTCTAGCTCCTCCATTGGGGGCCCTGTGATCCATCCAATAGCAGACTGTGAGAATCCACTTAAGTGTTTGCTAGGCCCTGGCGTAGTCTCACAAGAGACAGCTATATCAGGGTCCTTTCAGCAAACACTTGCTAGTGTATGCAATGGTGTCATTGTTTGGAGGCTAATTATGGGATGGATCCCTGGATATGGCAGTCTCTAGATGGTCCATCCTTTTGTCTCAGCTCCAAACTTTGTCTCTGTAACTCCTTCCATGGGTAATTGTTTCCAATTCTAAGAAGGGACACTTTGGTCTTCCTTCTTCTTCAGTTTCATGTGTTTTGCAAATTGTATCTTATATCTCGCTAAACTAAGTTTCTGGGCTAATATCCACTTATCAGTGAGTACATATCATTTGAGTTCTTTTGTGATTGGGTTACATTGGCACAACAATCAAAGAAAACACTTCTACACTTCTAAAGTTCTTAATTGACTTCTTTATGACATTGTTGCCAGTTGAAAGATAGTATTTGTTCTCTGAAACCCTCCATTCCCTCAGTGTTTTTCTGATCTTCATTTCAGTTATGAATTTAACAAATATAGTAAATCTGTGCAGCTTATTATATGAATTAACTTTTTTGGAATTTTAAAAGAAAGGGAAATGTTTAGCAGTGGCATTTTTTTTTTTTTTTGGCCTATTTTGACTCATTTTAGGATTTAAAACAGCCTGTGATAAAGTAATGCTGTTATTTTAGTAATACTGCTTCTTTATCAAGAAAATAAGAATTTATATACAGGATACACATAAAACTAAATTGTACATCTTCTAATTATATTTGTGTGCATGTGGTGTAATGGAGCATGTGTGGAGGTCAGAACTTTCAAAAGCCAGTTCTCTGTTTGTACCATGTGAATCTTGGTCATCAAATTCAGGTTGTCAGGCTTCTCAGAAGCAACTTTCCCAACAAAGCCCTCTCTAACCCTACATTGAAGCATTTTATGTTGAAGATTATGTACCTCTAAGAATAAATATGTTACTTGTCATTATTTGGTATATATTTGTAGGAAAGGAAAATTATATAGTTTTTGGTGACCTAAGTCTAGTATTTTAGTAATGTTTCCTTTTCTAATGTTCTCTAATTATGTTACTATTTATAGCAGAGACTAGTGATAATTTGATAATGATTAATGTAAGACAGGTAAACAAATACCTGCTACCACAAAATTAGAGAAATCTCTATAGCAATATTGCCAGGGAAATAATGAATGCATGCAACAGTGGAGCTCATGTTCCAGTGTGGATTCTGTATCTTAGTAGGTAACACAGATAATATTTGGTACCAAGGTACTTAAAAGAAGATGATAATTCACTACCTAAATTTTGACTAAGAGTAGTTAGTACATGTTAGAAAAAGATGGATGCCTTTTTTTTTTTTTGAACAAATTTTCTTCTTTTAACTTGAAGTTTTTTTTTTTCTTTTTTTTCCTTGGGTATTTATTTCATTTACATTTCCAATGCTATCCCAAAAGTCACCCACCCACTCCCCTACCTACCCACTCCCACTTCTTGGCCCTGGCATTCCCCTGTATTGAGGCATATAAAGTTTGCAAGACCAATGGGCCTCTCTTTCCACTGATGGCCGACTAGGCCATATTTTGATTTATATGCAGCTAAAGACACGAGCTCTGGGGGTGGGGGTGGGGTGGGTACTGGTTAGTTCATATTGTTGTTCCACCTATAGGGTTGCAGACCCCTTTAGCTCCTTGGGTATTTTCTCTAGCTCCTCCATTGGGGGCCCTGTGATCCATCCAATAGCTAACTGTGAGCATCCACTTCTGTGTTTGCTAGGCCCCGGCAGAGTCTCACAAGAGACAGCTATATCTGGGTCCTTTCAGCAAAATCTTGCTAGTGTATGCAATGGTGTCAGCATTTGGAAGCTGATTATGGGATGGATCCCCGGATATGTCAGTCTCTAGATGGTTCATCCTTTTGTCTCGGCTCCAAACTTTGTCTCTATAACTCCTTTCATGGGTATTTTGTTCCCAATTCTAAGAAGGGGCAAAGTGTCCACACTTTGGTCTTCGTTCTTGAGTTTCATGGGTTTAGCAAATTGTATCTTATATCTTGGGTATTCTAAGTTTCTGGGCTAATATCCACTTATCAGTGAGTACATATCATGTGAGTTCTTTGTGATTGGGTTACCTCACTCAGGATGATGCCCTCCAGGTCCATCCATTTGCCTAGGAATTTCATAAATTCATTCTTTTTAATAGCTGAGTAGTACTCCATTGTGTAAATGTACCACATTTTCTGTATCCATTCCTCTGTTGAGGGGCATCTGGGTTCTTTCCAGCTTCTGGCTATTATAAATAAGGCTGCTATGAACATAGTGGAGCATGTGTCCTTCTTACCGGATTTAACATCTTCTGGATATATGCCCAGGAGAGGTATTGCGGGATCCTCCGGTAGTAGATGGAACCTTTCTGTATGACCTAGGTTGGTCTTGAACTTAGGATCTCTTGACTCTGCACTAGAGTGTTATAATTATAGATGTGTACCACCACACATGGCTAGGATAAAACATTTTTTCCTCTAATAATTATATACTTATATATTAAATTGTAGATTCAAAATTATTAAGAGATGTTTGAATAAATATGAGTAGTAGTAGGAGTTAGATAAAAGCTAGAACATAAAGATATAGTTACACGAACATTTAGTATTTCAGTCATTCAGAAATAGTTGTTTAGAATATCAAACAAAGCACTAAGTTGTCAGCTGAGGAGATGCTACTCTTTAACTCTGGGGTTGTCCAAACTTTTTTTTTTCAAAGTCATACAATACTATTCCTCTTACCCCCTTCTTTCTTTCTGTTCTGTAGATTGAATTTGGGATTTTTGCAATCTAGGCAAGCACTACCACTGAGCTGCACTCCCAGATGTAATTTTTCTGAAAGCCTTTTGTTAATGATATGTAAATACATCTTTATTTTAAGAATAATGTCACCATTGAATATAAAACCTAAGTTCTATGTAAGGAATTGTATGTTATGGCAATTTTACCTTTTTTGGGAGTGGAGTTAGAGTTAAAAAGAAGTGTACTTCTTAAGTATGATGCTTTATGAATTCATAGATGTAAGCAATATATTACAGAAAATGAGTGATTTATGCATTACAGAAAAAAGCTGTTAGCTTTGCACTACCTAACCACAGATAAATGTGAACTTCTGATCCTCCTGCTTCCACCTTCTCAGAGATAGGATTGCAGTCATGTGCTACTATGCCCGACTTTATGAAGTACTAGGATTAAACCCAGGGCTTTGTTCATGCTAGGCAAGCATTCTATCAATTAAGCCTTATCCCAATTTAACTTCTAATCAACTTAATACTAACATTACTTGCCAAAGACTATAAGTTATTAGTTGATATATAACAAGTTTCAACTATATTAAAAACACATATGAGGGCTGGAGAAATAGCTGATTGGTTAAGAACCCCGGCTACTTTTGTTGGAGGACCTGGCTTTGCTTCCCAGCAATCAAATGAAAGTTCACCCTGTCTGAGACTCTGTCTTCCTTGAGCACTGAGCATGCATGTGGTAAATGTACATCCACGCAGGCAAAACACTGGTACATACAAAATGAAAATAAGTTAAAAACGTGAGCACATGCCTTCAGAGAGTGTAGAAGGGGTCCACAGTCAAGTGATGAGTAAGTCTATTTTTACTCTTGCTCGTGATAGATTGCTGAATAAGTTGAACAGGGTACTTTTCTGGAAGTCAGTTAAGTAGATAAAATATATGCTTTGCCTCTGTAAATAGAATTGAAGAACAATGAAGTATATTTGGAATTTGAGGTGTTAAAAAAAGGAATCTTAGAAAAAGAAAGCAGAGCAATCCACAAAGTTTTCTTCCTTTGAACCTGGGCTGAGGGGAAAAAAAAAAAACTAAGAAAGAAGAAAATATTATCTTATCTGGCGAAATGTATACAAATTAAGGCATTTTTTTTGAATGATCTTGAAAAGTAAAATTTAATATTGTGAAACAGTGATTCTTTCCACATTGTTTAATGAATTAATAAGCTAACTTGTATTTAATTGATTAACTAGAACTTTTTGAAAATTTCATAACTTAACTCCAATAACTTTCACAGTAGCTACCAGTATTTATATGTACTAAAAGAGAAGAATTAAATCTATTAAACTTAAGAAAATTGCTACTTTGAAAAAGGAGTTAGAAAAGGAGATGCAAAAATATATTACCATAGTATTGGGGTAGATGGCATTGTGTCAAGGGATATTCTGACTCTTAAAGAGTCTAAGCTGTGGGGACAAACAACATTTTTGCAGTGTCAATTAAAATAAACATAAGTAAATCAGGCATAGAGTGTGGAGTTTATGTGTGCTTTTAAAATAAAATCAGAAATGTCAAAGAAATTTAAAGAGAACATTTGATTCCCAGTCTATTTTAAAGAATATTTTTATTTGTGTATATGTGTGTTCCTCCTTGCCTGTGTGTGTACTGTGTATATTTAGTTGCTTAGGGAGGGCAGAAGTGGGCTTTGGACCCATTGGAGCTGAAGTTATAGGCAGTTGTCAGCTATCTGATATGGGTGCTGAGAACTGAACCCTGGATCCTCTGAAAGAACTGCAAGTGTTTTTACTGCTGACCCGTCTTTTCCAGCTCCTTTCTATTCTGAGATTTTAAACTCTTTTCTGGTATTAGGATACTCTGATAAAAATTTAAAGAGCATGGTGTTATAAATTGTTGGAAGTCCCATATCTATCTATCTATCTATCTATCTATCTATCTATCTATCTATCTATCCATCCATCCATATATATGTATGTGTATAGTAACATTCATAAGAATTAATTAATTTATTCACATTACAGCCTAATCTCTGCCTCCCTCCTTCCGAGTCTACCCTCACACAGTCCCTCTCCCCCTCCCCCTCCCTCTCTCTTTCCCCTTCTCCTCTGAGAGGAGGGAGGTCTCCCTGGGTATCACCCTACCCTGGCACATCAAGTCTCTACTGGTGTAGGCACATCCTCTCCCACTGAGTCCAGACAAGCTGACTTAGTTACAGGAATGGGATCCATGGGCAAGCAACAGATTTAGGAACAACCCCCTGTTCCAGGGGACCAGCATGAAGACTGAGCTGTACATCTATATATGTGTGGGGTGCAGGGGGTGGGGAGCACTAGGTCCAGCTCATGTATGTTCTTTGGTTGGTGGTTCAGTCTCTGGGAGCCCCCAAGGGTCCAGGTTAGTTGACTCTGTTGGTTTGCTTCTGAAGTCCCTTTCCCCTCCAGGTCCCTCAGTCCTTCCATCCAATGTTTGGCTGTGGGTCTCTGCATCTGTTTCAGTCAGCTGCTGGGAGGAGCCTCTCAGAGGACTATTATGTTAGGCTCCTGTCTGCAAGTATTACAATATTATTAATAGTGTCAGGGATTAGTTCTTGCCCATGGGATGGGACTCACTTTGGGGCAGTCATTGGTTGGGCATTTCCTCAGTCTCTGTTCCATCTTTGTCCCTGCACATCTTGTAGGCAGGACACATTTTGGGTGAAAAGTTTTGTAGGTGGGTTGGTGTTCTTATCCCTCCACTGGGAATCTTGTCTGGTTACAAGAAGTACCTACTTTAGGTGCCATATCCCCCCATGCTAGAAGTCTCAGCCGAAGTCACCTCCCCCCCCCCACCAAGACTCCTTGGGACCTCCCCCATCCCAGCTCTCCAGCACACCCTAGAGATGCCACCACCACTACCCCCAATTTCCATTCACTTTCCTGGACCTCTCTTCTGTCTCTCCCCACATTCCCTACCCATCTTCTCTCCCACCCAGTTCCCTCCCTCCATCTGCCTCCTATGAGTATTTTATTCACCTTTCTAAGTGAGATCCAAGCATCCTCTATTGGACCTTCCTTGTTGTTTAGTTTTTTTGGGTGGCAGACCCTTAATTTTAATCTTAGTCTGGCTATGTTGTATATCTTTAAACACATTAAATTCTTCTCTTTGTTTTTCACCACTGTAAAGGAAGATTTATTCTGTAAGATCATAGAGGCTCTCAAGACAATATTTTATCCTTTAGGAAAATACAGGATATTAGATTTAGTTTTTCTTGTACTTATAATTAGATCATGGTGGGTAGATTATCCATAAAAATTTAAGAAAATAAGAAAGACAGGTTAAAAATGTCTACAGTTTTATATAATTATAAACTAAAGGAAAGTTTAGACTAAAATGTCTAAACTAAAAGACTAAACATTTTTTGTGGCATCGAGTTATTTTAATCTTACACTTAGCTTAAGACTCAGCTTAAACTTTATTTAATCAAATCTTTCCTAGAAATTAAGCTCTTCAGTTAGGTGTTTCTCATTTTTCTATAGAGAAACAGTCTTATAAATGTCTGTGTCCTGTAATCGTATGCATTTGAGAGGCTTCCTGGTGTAGAAAAGACTTCAGAGCCAGACAAACTTGGATGTCATGCTGTAGTGCTTTGAATGAGAACGTCTTTAAGGGTTTATATGTTTAAATACTTGATCCCTAGTGATAGAACTATTTGAGGATTAGGATTTATGACCTCATTGAAGGAGGTATGTTACCTGGGCCAGGCTTTCAAGTTTCAAAAAAGTTGGGCCATTCCCAGTGTATCCTCTCTATCTCTGTTTAAGGAACAAGATGTGAACTCTCAGGTGTTCTAGCTGTCATGCCTTCATTCCACCATCATGGACTGTAACCCCCTGAAACCATATAAGCCCATTTAATTGCTTCCTCAGTTTTCTTGGTCATTGTGTTTTATGAGAACTCTCACTAATACATACTCTTTTTTCAGGAACTTATTTAACCACTCTGAATTTGTTTCCTTTTCCAGAGTTATACTGGCAACATATTTCTTCTTCAATATATGTAAACTTTGAAGCGCAAAGATAATGCATATGGAAATAGCTAGATTGTATTTTTAATCCCTTTTCTTTTTATGTTGTTTTTGCGTGGTTTTCTAGAAGTCTCATGTGTATACATCTTATATTATTAAAACTAAGTTTTAAAGCTCTTCATGTGGGTGTGTGCATTTCTTGCTTTTGTTTTAATACTTACTAATGAAATAATTGCATAGAAGGTAATTAAATAAAAAATAGGTGCTGTGAAATGTATACACTACCTTAGAAAGCAGCCACCCAGCAACATTTATATAAACCAGTACTTGGCTGTTATTATTAGACTGACAGTTCAGGTAGATGGGAGTTGAGGAGGTTGTGCTTTTGTTTTTTGTTTTTCCCTATATTCCTCCCCAGTTGTGATTGAGGAGAAGGGACACCCTGTAGGAGGACCAGCAGTCTCAGTTAATCTGGACTCCTGAGGTCTCTCAAACACTGGACTACCAAATAGGCAGCATATATCAGCTGATATGAGGCCTACAACACACATACAGTAGAAGACTGCTGGGTCTGTGTTCATTCAGAGATGATGCACCTAACCCTTAAGAGACTAGAGGCCCCAGGGAGTTTAGAGGTCAGGTGGGGTGGGGAGTAGTTACATCCTCATTAAGACAGGGGGTGGGGTGGGTTGGGGAGGGGAGGAGGTATGGAATATGGAACAGTTGGAGGGTGGACAGGAGGGGCAGGGAGAATAAAATATGGAGTGTAAAAAATAAATTTAAAAAGGTTCTATATTCCTTATAATAAAATATGATCTAATGCTGTGTTTTGTATCAAATTTTCAAATAGTGCTTTAGTTGTTGACCATACTTTGCAAAATTATTTTAGATTAATGGAATTTGATGTCTTCATAAAAAGTGAACATTTGATGGGGCTGAAGAGATGAGTCAGAAGTTAAGGGTGCTTGCTGCTCATCCAAAGGACCTGGGCTTGGTTCCCTGTACCCACATCAGGTGGTGGACAACAACATGTAACCTCAGTTCTGGGTATTTGATGCCTTCTCCTGGTCTCTGGGCACCTGCACACACGTGATACACACAAACACATACATATGAGTAAAAAATAATTCTTCAAAAATTACCTTGACAATCTGAAACTGTAGGTAAAATTTTGAAATTTTTGTTATTTTAACGGTTTATTCCCTTAATGGCAATTCAACAACATTGACATTTGTCAAAGTTATGCTTCCTCTGTCACTTATAAAAGACATTTGAGCTAGATATTTTTTTTAACTTTAGTGTCCTGGGTTTAAACATATGTAATTATGCTTACTGTGTAGGATTAGTATGAGAACAAATGAAATGATATGAGTTTCTGAAACATTAGTCCTTCTGTTAAGTAATATGGTAGTAAATAAAAAAAAAATGTCTTTTGCCCTTGTAGTTTATTTTCCAACACTAACTTGCGAACATTCATGGTTTATTTACATTG
The DNA here is from genome assembly GCF_978045245.1 of Mus caroli. Taxonomy (NCBI): domain Eukaryota; kingdom Metazoa; phylum Chordata; class Mammalia; order Rodentia; family Muridae; genus Mus; species Mus caroli. Next base: position 76,745,013 of record NW_028227269.1, read on the forward strand.
CATTGTAGGGAATACAGTGTTGCTGTATTTCTTCACCTTTTATGTGGAAGACTTAAGTGGAACTCCAGAGCTTGATCTTTTTCCACATTTAGCAAGTTTTGATATCAGATTTTAAGTTTCTATACCTTTTCTGCTAAGATAAGACACTGAACATGATTTTTTTGCTGAATAAAGTTTAAAAGACATTTATAGGGCACTTACATGTTCTATTTATATTAAGTGCTTTGGGAATGCTATTTAATCTATACAACGTTTAAAAGGCACTATCTTATTTCTTTCATATTTCCTGAAGAGTAGAGAAGTTATGTAACTTGTTTAGGATTATACTAGTGGCAGTATCAAGATTCAAGCATTGGTGTGACTGTGTTCTTAACAATTATGTTTTTAATTTTTTTTTAAGATTTGTTAGTATAGATTTCAATACCTGAATCTATAATATATTAGCTTCAGTTATGATGTTTATATACATGATATTCTCTTCTTGGATCCTAACCTATTATATCCTTGGGAAGTATTAAAAAATCTTTGCTAAGAATTATATATGAAATTAGAATTGAAGTGACAGTCTAAAATATAAACATTTATCTTCCAGTTTAAAGAATCAGAAGATAAAATATCACCAAAATAAGTTGTTTTCTTTGTATTTGATGATTTTAGGACCATGCTTGATACTGAAATGTTAGAAAGTACCCAAGGAGCTAAAGGGATCCGCAATCCTATAGGTGGAACAACAATATGAACTAACCAGTACAACCCCCCCCTCCCGGAGCTCGTGTCTCTAGCTGCATATGAATCAGAAGATGACCTAGTCGGCCATCAGTGGAAAGAGAGGCCCATTGGCCGTGCAAACTTTATATACTTTAGTACAGGGGAACGACAGGGCCAAGAAGTGGGAGTGGGTGGGTGGGGGAGCATGTGGAGGACTTTTGGGATAGCATTGGAAATGTAAATGAAATAAATACCCAATAAAAAATATTAATAATCTTAAAAAAAAGAAAAACAAACAAAAATTACTAAGAAATAAATTCAATTTGAATACTTAGAAATTAAACTTTAAAACTTACCTATTTTCTGTTTTTTTTTTAAACATTAAGAAAACAAGTAATTTACATGATCTTTAGACTCTATTTGGGTAAGAATAATTGAATATCTTGGAAATAACTTGAATACCAAAAGTACTATTTTTTTTTATCATCATTATTATTTTTTTATTAGGTATTTTCTTCATTTACATTTCAAATGCTATCCCAAAAATCCCTCCATACCCTCCCCCCTCACTCCCCTTCCCCCCCAACTCCCACTTCTTGGCCCTGGCATTCCCCTGTACTGAGGCATATAAAGTTTGCACGACCAATGGGCCTCTCTTTCCAATGATGGCTGACTAGGCCATCTTCTGATACATATGCAGCTAGAGACATGAGCTGGGGGGGGGGGGCGGTAACTGGTTAGTTCATATTGTTGTTCCACCTATAGGGTTTTAGACCCCTTTAGCACCTTGGGTACTTTCTTTAGCTGCTCCATTGGGGACCCTGTGATCCTTCCAATAGCTGACTGTGAGCATCCACTTCTGTGTTTGCTAGGCCCCGGCATAGCCTCACAAGAGACAGCTATATCTGGGACCTTTCAGCAAAATCTTGCTAGTGTATGCATTGGTGTCAGCGTTTGGAGGCTGATTATGGGATGGATCCCTGGGTATGGCAGTCTCTAGATGGTCCATCCTTTTGTCTCAGCTCTAAACTTTGTCTCTATAACTCCTTCCATGGGTGTTTTGTTCCCAGTTTTAAGAAGGGGCAAAGTGTCCACATTTTGGTCTTCGTTCTTCTTGAGTTTCATGTGTTTTGCAGATTGTATCTTGTATCTTGGGTATTCTAAGTTTCTGGGCTAATATCCACTTATCAGTGAGTACATATTGTGTGAGTTCCTTTGTGATTGTGTTACCTCACTCAGGATGATGCCCTCCAGGTCCATCCATTTGCCTAGGAATTTCGTAAATTCATTCCAAAAGTACTATTTTTAAATATAAAAAAGGAATGAAATAAAATTCACTTTCCCCCACATGGCAGAGTTTTTTGGTTGACTATCCCCTTGAGATAGGACATACGTTCTCCAGCTTAGTTTTTGTTTGTTTGTTTGTTTCAATTAGGCTATTTATATGTCTTGACCCTGAGAAACATATGGAGTGGCAATGCTTACTCTGTCTCTTCCTTTCCTCCTTCCTTTTTCGTAGCATGTTTAGGCCATATTTTCCTATTAGTGAAGATAATAGTAGTTAACTTCAGTGGGAACGTAAGTATAACATACTTTCTAGAGCTGTTACAGAGCTTTATAAATCAGTACCATCACTGTTTGCAACTGAGGCAAGTGTAACTGGGAGTGAGTAAACTGACTTGTGCAAATTACTATGATAAAAATCCAAATTCCAAGTTGAATCATATAGTCTGTTACTAGAGTGTGAGTACTTAATATTACCTCTTGGTCTGTATAAATGATTTCATGTAGATATTTAGAGATGTTCATATACAGCTTTCTTTTTAATGGCTCTATGGTATTGCATAATAAGCTATACTTTATTTAATTAGTACCCAAGTGATTATCACTGACATTCTTTCTATAATCTTTCACTATGATAAATATTGTAGATGATACTATTATACATTTATTGTAGCATGATACTATTACACATTTATTTCAGTTTTTTTGTAATATAGAATTAGGTAGAATTTCGTGGTTAAAAATGTAATAATTTTAAAATATCTATGGAAGTTACTAACTTGCCTTCTAAACAGGCCATACTAATTAGCAGTCTCACCTTTATTGAGTATTAGTTTTTTAATAAGTATTTTAAGGTATCTTTCTTGAGTTTTATAGATAGGTTAGAACATTGTTTTATTGCTAATGTAAGATATTGAATTTCAAAGTTAGCCTTGGTGTAAATGGAAGCATGGTTTAAATAACCACAGAGCATAGAGGAGGTGCTGCCTTTAAGAACTCAAATCAAGTGATCTTGGAATTACTGCAATCATGTATCCTTTATTTCATGTTCTGTTTTTGACTATGTTACAGGTTATATTACATTAAAAATTGGGGAAAATGGTGCTGTAATGGGCATTTTCAAGTTTTCATCTTCCCAACTAGAGAGTCCACAGGGAAGTTTTCTTTCTCATGATATTTTTACATGTAATACTGAGTCCTTCACTTTTGGGTCTGTCATTACCAGAGTTGAGGACCTTTATTGGTCCCAATTCTGTATCATATGTCCTATCATATCCTTGGTAGAGAAATATTAAGTAGGTATCTTTACCAGAGTCACATTGTCTTAGGGTTTTATTGCTGTGAAGAGACACCATGACCATAGTAACTCTTATAAAGAACAACATTTAATTGGGGCTGGCTTATAGTTTCAGAGGCTTAGTTAATTATCATTGTGGGAAACATGGCAGCATGCAGGCAGACATGGTGCTGGAGAAGGAGTTGAGAGGTCTACATCTTTATCCTCAGGCAGCAGCAGGAAACTGTCTGCCACACTGGGCATAGCTTGAACATAGAAGACCTCAAAGTCTGCCCTCGTCCAAAAAAGCCACACCTCTTAATAGTGCCATTCCCTATGGACCAAGCATTCAAAACATGAGTCTGTGGGAGCCATACCTAATCAAACCACAACACACAGGAATTTATAGCAAAAGAATTTTTAATGACTTAATTTTAATAATTTATTAAAAATAATAAATTTCATAAATAAGTTGTATCTTGAACTGTAATTGTTTGAAGTTGAATAAAAATGACTGATCATAAGAAAAATTATATGCATAAAAATAATAGATGTATTCATATTATATCAGGTGCAAAGAGAATGAAGTTTAGAGCATATTTTTGTAGAAAAGTTTGTAATCATTAACAGAGGTTAATATGGGTTTTGGATTTTCCAGTTTTCTTTTGCAAATGGGTTTGTGATGTATTAATCTAAAAATTGTCAATTATGCATCATCATAAAACATTCACTACTTTCTGATTTTTACTGCCACTTGAAAGTGGGTCATGTATAATACATGATAGATTCATAGATGAATAATGGAGATTTCCCACTTATATAATAGAAACTTTTAAGCAGTTAAATATCGACATACACAGTTTTATCATTCTATTATTTTCCTGACCACAAGTAATATATTATTCTGACTTTAGTTGCATTTGTTAGAAAATAATCCAACTAGTTAACAATTATATAGTTGGTGTACATTGTTTGTGTGCATGTGTATGCATGCACATGCATGCATTCTTAGGTCTGTGGAGGTCAGGGGACAACCTCAGATGTTCTTCGGGTGCCATTCACTTTTTCTTTGCAACGGGTAGGCTTGACTGGCTGGGCAGGGAGCCCCAAGGGCTCCTTTTGTCTCTGCTAGAATTCTAAGTATGTCCCATCACACCTTGCTGGTTTTTTCTTAATCAAAATGTATATGCATTTCTTTTTTTCCAAGTTATTTTTCTCTTTTATTAAGTGCATATGTTCATTTACAATGTCATACCTGTGTATGATGCTCTCTGATCATTCCTATGCCAACCCTCAGCCCCCTTTTATTACTTTTATTTTTTACAATTTAGTCATTGCCCCCTCCCGGTCTGTCCTCCAGCAGTTCCTCATCCCATTCCTCCTACCCTCTGTGTCCGAGAAGATGTCCCCCCAACCCCTGCCAGGCCTCCCTGCTCCTTGGGGCCTCAAGTCTCTCAAGGGTTAGGTTCATCTTCACCCACCAAGCCCAGACCAGGTGTCAGGGGCCTCAGATTAGTTCTAGCTCGTGTATCCTGCCTGGTTGGTAGCTCAGTGTCAGAGATCTCAGGGGTCCAGGTTAGTTGAGACTGCTGGTCTTCCCATGAGGTTGCCCTTCTCAGCTTCTTCCAGCCTTTCCCTAATTCAACCACAGGGGTCCCAGACTTCAGTTCAATGGTTGGGTCTAAGTATTGGCTTCTGTCTCAGTCAGCTGCTTGTTGGATCTCTCAGAGGACCACCATGCTAGGCTCCTGTCTGTAAGCACACCATAGCATCAGTAATAGTGTCAGGCCTTGAAGCCTCCCCTTGAGATGAATCCCAAGTTGGGCAGGTCACTGGACCTCCTTTCCCTCAGTCTCTTCTACATTTTTGTCTCTGCAGTTCTTTTAGACAGGAACAATTGTGGGTCAGAATTTTTAACTATGGGATGGCAACCCCATTCCTCCACTTGATGACCTGTCTTTCTACTGGAGGTGGACTCTACAAGTTCCCTCTCCCCTCTGTTGGGCCCCCACTGTTGGGCCCCCACTGTTGGGCATTTCATCTAAGGTCTCTCCCTTTGAGTCCTGAGAGTCTCTCACCTCCCAGGTCTCTGGTACTTCCTAGATGGTCTGCCCCCACCCCCAAGGTTGCATATTTCCATTCATTCTGCTGGCTCTGGGGCTTCTCTTTTGCCCCCCCACCCCCCATACCTAATCACATTCTCCCTTTTTCCTCCCACCTTCCTCTCCCATTTCAATCTCAGCTCTTTATGTTTGATTTCAAACATAATTTCAAACTCAGGTCTTCTTCGTTTTTGTAAGGAAGAGTTTTATAGTCTGAGCTGTCTTCCCAGCCCACACAATAGGTATACAATGTAAGATTTTTAGTTTTGTATTCTTTGTTTTATTTGAGACAGATTCTTGCTTTAGTCCCCTTAAATGCAAGGATTGCAGGCATGTACCAATATGACTGGCACTTAAGTAATTTTTGCATTAAAACAGTTGCTAAATACTGAATGATAGAGTTTGCTAGCCCCCCCCCCTTTTGTAAAATGCTAGACAGTAGAGCTTTAGGCTTTGTGGACTATAACATTTCTGTCACAGCTACTTAGCTTGCCCTTGCAGAGTTAAAGTAGACATAGACAAGATGTAAATGAATGAGTGTGATTGTCCTCCAGTAAAACTTCATTTATAAAAAACCAAGTGTCTGGCCAGCATTAGCTTAATGGCTATAGTTTTCCATTCCTTTCTCTAAGACATAATATATATTAGGAGAATTGAACATTTACATTTCAGAATTCCACAAAACTTTGTTATTTAGAATTTTAATTTAATAGCTCTTATATTTCTGTAAATTAACTTGTGCTTTTACTTCAGGTGCTACTGGTTAGTGTTCTGATGTAGCTGTAGTCACTAGGGAATCTTGGCCAACATTTGGCCCTCCTTCATGTGAACTTCTACATGGCTATTGATTCATTAGTCTCATGGTATGATGGCTGGTTTCCAAGATGGCCTGAAATTGACACAACTTTACTTCCATTATTTTGTTGGTTAAAATAGACATAAGCTCAGTCCATAGTCACTGTAGGAAGAGATTGTAAAGGTATGTGACTACCTAGGGCACATGGCTAATGAGGGAATCAAATTAAGTCTCTAAATGATTGCTTTAATTGCAGGTAACAATTCAAATATGCTAGCTTTAGTAAAAGAGAGCATTTATTTAAAATTTATTAGGTTTCTTTTTAAAAAAAATACAAATATAACATGAGATCCTAGAACTATCGGGCTTAGGGTTGAAGGCTCATCTTTGCTTTATGCTGTAAACTTCATTTTCTGTCACCATAGATCTGTCTATTTCAAATTAGAAAGAACAGTACCATCAGCACTTGTCTAACTACTTATGCCTTATCGTTTGAATTATTTGGAGGACTGGCTTTATTTTGTGTGCTTCTAAAGCTTTTGAGGAAAAATTCTGATTCTCCTAGGTCAGTCAATGTAAAGTTCTAGTGTACCAAGTACAGAGACAAGTTGCTGAATAAGTTAGTAACAAGATGGTTACTGAATGTGTAGTCTCTAAACAATCCACTTGTATCCTCTCTAGACATGAATTTATTAACACAAAGTAATCGTAATTTAATGAGTAATTTCCTCATTACAGACTTAGTTTGCTTCTTTATTCAATTGTCTGGACTGTGTTTGGTTTATTATCTTGAACATTCATTTACATGCTTCCTGTATTGAGTTAGGGTCATTGTCAGTATCTAGTATCTCACTTTACTACTATTAACATACATTCAGATAGGAAGGTGATCTTAGTATGCAGTTGTCCATGATTTCTAGGGTTGTTTTGGCTGATCAAGCTGGCTGAATACATTCTTTCTTTGGAGAGGACTTACATGGAAGCAAGTACTGTAAATACAGAATGAAATAAGAGCTATAACAGGAGTACAAGCCACATGCTGTGGGTGCAGAGGAAGGAACAATTAAGTTTGACTGAATGACTGTAGGAGGGATGACATTTTAAAGAAGGTAATGTTTGAGCAAGGCCTGGAAGAATGAATAACTCATCCTTAGAAAAGAAAGGAAAAAATAATCTAGTTGTCAGATTTCTTGGTTGCTGAATAGGTGGCACCAGAGTGTCTAGGCTAAAGCAGATGAACACAAATAGATTTAAGGAACTAGGGATAAACAGCAGCAGGTAGTTATGTGATTAGAATTAAATTAAATTAGAATTATAAGAGGTAATGCAGTTTTCCTACATTTAAGCCTTAGGTGACTATATGTTAGTTTGAAATTTGAGAGTTCAAGTTTTAATTAAAAAGTTTATTTTAAAGAGAGTTTTAGACTAAGAAAGCATTTTAAGAATTTTATATTGACTAACTCAAATCTAATAGGTAAAGAAACTAAGATGAAATTAAAGTGAGTAATTAATGTTGCACATTTCGTTGTCTTTGGGTATTGCTCATCTCCCAAAAGTTGATGTGGTGTAAATTTGATCACTAGTGGAAATGTTTTGAAAAGTGATGGAACTTTTAAAAGTTGCATCCTGGTGTGAGAGGACTGAATCCTGATTGTTTTTGTGAAAGGAAAAATGTTGGTCTTGTAAGTAGATTAGGTATCACAAGAGTAGATCAGTTCCTTTTTCTCTCCTTTCTCCTTTTCTTCCTTTGCTATCTCTCCAGCCCCCAGGTATTTTTTAAAAATGGATACTTAGTTGATCTAGCACCATTTTCTGATTTTAAATAAATAAAGTGGTTCCTTCCTCTCTGGGTTATATAGCACACCTGAATCAGCTGCATTTGTTATCTGTTCCTTCTAGAGTAGATGCTCTGTTTGGTTGGTTTATTTGACTATGTTTGTATCTCTTCTCTCTCTCTCTCTCTCTCTCTCTCTCTCTCTTTGTGTGTGTGTGTGTGTGTGTGTGTGTTGGGGATCAAACTCAAGGTCTTGCAAAAGTTAACATATGCTCTTTTGTGGAGCTAGTTTCTTGTTGCAGGAGAATAAAGTCCAATAAAATGATTTTTCTGCTTCTATTGTGATGAGCTACATGGATTTTGTTCTTAAATCTGAAATGTGGTGAATTACACTGATTGATTTTCAATGCTAAACCAATTTTATACTCCCAAGAAAGGCTTTGTTTGAGTTAAATTTGTTGACATTTTGCTTGGGTTTTATATCTGTTGTGAGAAATATAGGCTTGTAGTTCTCCTTTCTTGTAATTTTTTTTTTTAAATCTACCAGAGTTTGGAATCAAGATTTGTTGGCCCTCAAAATAAAATAGGAAAATCTTTTTTTCTCATTTTTACTGTGTTTCAAAAGATTGATGCATTTCATGTGTGTATAAAGATATCATTGATTCTGCATTTGTTGATATTAATGGTCTGTGTCAATAAGGTTGATTTGCTTAATCATGTTGCTCAAATCATTAAATGACTGGTTATTAAAATTATTATCTATGATTGTAGATTTATATATTTTTTCCTTAAAATTTTATGTGTTAAAAAGATTTATTATTTTATGTATGTGAGTACAATGTCTCTGTCTTTGGACACACCAGAAGAGGACATCAGATCTCATTACAGATGGTTGTGAGCCACCATGTGGTTGCTGGGAATTGAACTCAGGATCCCTGGAGGAGCAGTCAATATTCTTAAATCTTTCCAACCCCAAATTTTATGTATTTTTAAGTTCTAACTAGGTGTATATAAACAGGATTATTTCAACTTATGATTGAAATTACCTTTTTGCCATTATGAAATAACCTTTATTTTTAGTTTTGAAATCTTTCTTGTTTTGATGTCTCTTTCTATTAATACAAAATGTATATTTTCATTAGTATTTCCATGTTGAATTCTTTTCTTCCTTTTATTTCAATTGATCTGTTTTTTTATTTAAGGCATATTTTCTAGAAATATATAGATGGGTCTTACTCATATTGTTCAGTTTTTAAAAATCTTTGTTTTATTTTTAGTGTTTATTCTGTTTACATTTAATATAATTACTGATATAGCTAGGTATAAATCTGTTGTCTCACGGTTTAATTTTATTTCATTTGTCCTTTTAAAACCTTTTTCTTCTTTCCTGCTTATTTTTCTAATTCATAGATTTTCTAAGATTTATTTTCTACATTAGTTTTTCAGTTTACATTCTTCCGTAAGTATAATATTTAGGAATTCTATGTATTTGAAGGAACACTCTTGATTTGTAATTGTATCTTAAACACTTTACTGTTTTCTGAGCAATACTAAACCTTTATTTATGACCTTCTGTATACTTTTGTGTGGGTGGCATTCAGGTGCCTGTGGAGGCTAGAAGAGGGTATAGAGATAGAGTTTCAGGCAGTTGTTAATTGGTTGATATGGGTGCTAGCAAGTGAACTTTTATACGATGTAAGATTAAGAAGCACTCTTAACCAATGAGCCATCTCTCCAGGCCCACTATTTAAAAAAAAAAAAAAAGATTGATAATTTAGGATATGTGTGTAGCTCTCTTGTAATTCCAGAAGCAACATGGATATAAATTGTAAAGGTTTTGACAAAAACATCAATACTTTTTATGTTATCCATGTATGCCCATCATAATGTTCTTCCCTCATTTAAAAAATATTCTCCTATCATCTGGGATTTTTTTTTTTTTTTTTAGCCCTATAAAATTTCTTTTTCTGGGAATGCTAGTGTGCTAGAGACAGATATTCTCAATTTGTATGTGTGTTTGAAAAAACATTTTATTTGAAGGAAAAAAAAACCTGGTGCAAAATCCTGGGTTAGCAATGTTAATTGTCAGCACTTCAAATACTTAATTCCTACTTCTCACTGCCATAGTTTCTTTTGAAAGATTAGCTATTAGAATTACTTTCCATCTTTTAAAAAACTATATAAATTTTGGCTGCTTATAAGATTTCTTTTTTGTTTTGTTTTATTTTGAGTTTATAATGGGGTGACTATGTGGTGCTTAAGCCTGATTTTTCTTTGGACATATCTTCTTTAGGTATTTGGTGATTTGATGTTTTCCATAAACTTTGAGTTTTTTTTAATTAGGTATTTATTTCATTTACATTTCCAATGCTATCCCAAAAGTCCCCCACACACTACCCCACACGCTCCCTCACCCATTCCCCCACCCACCCACTCCCACTTCTTGGCCCTGACGTTCCCCTGTACTGAGGCATATAAAGTTTGCAAGACCAATGGGCCTCTCTTTCCACTGAGGGCCGACCAGGCCATCCTCTGATACATATGCAGTTAGAGTCAAGAGCTCCGGGGGGGGGGGTACTGGTTATTTCATATTGTTGTTCCACCTATAGGGTTGCAGACCCCTTTAGCTCCTTGGGTACTTTCTCTAGCTCCTCCATTGGGGGCCCTGTGGTCCATCCAATAGCTGACTGTGAGCATCCACTTCTGTGTTTGCTAGGCCCCGGCATAGCCTCACAAGAGACAGCTATATCTGGGTCCTTTCAGCAAAATCTTGGTAATGTTTGCAATGGTGTTTTTTATATCTTTAAATTTTACTTTTATTTCAGTTTCTCTATTCAACAATGTTAGATGTTTGACTATATTTCACATGCTTCTTTTTCTTGCTACTCTTTTCTATTTTTGATTCAGTTGGGTACTTTATGTTCTTTAACCATACTAATTTTGTCTTATGTTGTGCTAGCCTAATATTAATGTATCAAAAATTTAATATTCATCAGTGCAGTTATTAATGTAGCCCAGGATTGCATCAAACTCATCATATAGCCCAGACAGACCTTGAACTTGTGATTTTCCTTCATTAGTCTCCCAAGTTCTGCAGTTACAGTTGGGAGCTATCATATTGCTAAAGCTTAGTTTTTACATTTTTCATTTTTCATTTTCCCCTCCCTTTACTACCTCTGTCTGTCATAAATTTTATTTTTATGTTTCGATTGACATGTTAATATTTGCTAATTTAAACCCTTGCCCCAAATTCTATTACATAATTTCTGACTTTACTCTGTTTTCTGCCTTTGGTCTAACTATAGGTCATACTTTCTTGTTTCTTCAAACATGTTATAGTTTCAAATTTTATATTAAATATTATGCATAGTTGAACTATTTGATTGAGCTGACAATGATATTTTTATCACCTTCTCAACTGTTTGCCAGGTTGGTGAATGAAACATTGCCCCTTAAGGATACTTAGTACTTGTGTTGTATTTTATTAGGATCATTGGATTGCAGTTTTAGTCAGCTTTAGTTTGTACTTGGTTGTCTTGTCTCTGCTAGGTTTTTTTTTTTTTTTTTTTTTCATGGAAAGCTGCCAGATTTCTTCTTTGCATGGAGAAAGAAGGTGAGAGTTTCATATTTACACTTTGAAAGTTTTGAGATGAGCTTTTTGATCTCCTGCTCGAATTGTCTTATATTCAGGCAAATGTTTGTAAGCCACCTGTCTATTTAAGGCGGAGTCCCCCTTTCTCTAGCATTTTTTTCCTTCTAGCACTAGGAGCTAAGGGAGATATCTCCCTGCTGTGTCTTTCTTTCTGCTAGCTTAGTCTTGTGCCCTCCAACATTACTTAGAATTCAGCAATTAATTAGTTTTACATTTGGACTACTACACTAAAAAGCTGCTCCATTGCTTTCTGTTTTCACCAGTAAAGTCCATCTTCCCCAGCCAACCTTAATACTCAGTCTATTCTAGAACTTCTAATTCTCCTAAGAAAGAAAATGGTGGGTTGTTGTTATCTATAAAAAGGCTCTTATCTCTCTACATCTTAGTTCATCTATTATATTTTACTTCATAAATATTCTGATATCTTAAAAATGGGACAGAAGCTCATTTTTTCTAGTTGCTGTCAAGTGTTTATAATTGCTATCCTTAAAGATTAAAGCAGTGAAATCTATTTTTCTGATTATGAAGTAATACACATTGTATTAACTTTTGTCTAGTTTTGCTGTATAACAAATGACCTCAATATTTCAGCAGCCTGCAACAATAGCTTATTCTCCTCTTGCTACATGCTAGCTAAAGCTTGGCATTGGCTCTCCTATTGCTCCACATAGCTTCTGATTCTGAGATCCAGGCTGGGGAACAACTCCTATTTGGGCCATGCTGTTCTTGTAACAGAGGAGGAAAAGAAGAAAATTGGCAAACATACACAGTGGCTTTTAAAACTTCTGCTTGGATATTTGTTTTTATGTTACTGGCCAAAGCACATCAGTAACTGAGGCCAAAGTTAATGGGGCAAAGATGTTTACTTCTACAGAAATATTCTGTGTTAACATGAGAACTGGTGGAAATGATTATTGTTTTGAATGAAAGGGGACTAAATATTTACAAATTATAATAAAATTTATCAGCTTAATTATTTTTACTTAATATATTTTTATGGTTGCCCATTAAAAAGGGTTAACTGGACTTACTGGTAGGATAAAATGCCCACTAAAAGGGTTTAATTATCATTAATATGTAGAAATTTTCTGTTCAGAAGTTACTATTTGATCAGAGTTTCAAAAGGTAGCCTCACCTGTAGAGTAAAATGACCATTATTCTGTGTGTTTAAGAAAAGGGCGAGGCCAGCCTGGTCTACAGCATGAGTTCCAGGACAGCCAAGGCTACACAGAGAAACCTTGTCCTGAGAGTCTGGAAATTGGTATACCAATGAAAATCAAATTTACAAGGTATTTTGGTGATGTTGGTGAAGTTACCATAAACAGAATGGGGCAGCTCTCTCTCTCTCTCTCTCTCTCTCTCTCTGTGTGTGTGTGTGTGTGTGCAATATGTATATGTGTAGGGATACACATGCACAGGTGCCTATGTGCATGTGTGTCTGATGAGCATAGAGTCCAAAAATTCATCTTGGTTATCTTCCTCCATTATGCTCCACTTTATTTACTGAGACAGCATCTCTTGCTGAACCAAGTTCTCTATATTTCGCTAGTTTACTTAGACAGCTTCCCCACTTCTTGAGTGTTATGATTACAAGCAGACCATCACACTTTCCCAACTTGATGGGTGCAGAAGATTAGAATTCTGGCCCTTATGCTTTGATGACAAGTGTTTTATCTAATTAGCCATCTCTAGCGTGTTAAGTCTCGTTTTGAAGTTGGGATAATTAATATTGATTCTACCATCTTCTAATTGTTCCCCAGTCTCTTCAATCATCTTTCTCTTATATACAACTTAAATTTTATGGTGCTTCTTTATGTGTGAAATGCACTCTTTTTTTTTGATTTTTAATATTTTTATTACATATTTTCCTCAATTACATTTCCAATGCTATCCCAAAAGTCCCCCATAGCGCCCCCCACTTCCCTACCCACCCATTCCCATTCTTTTGGCCCTGGCATTCCCCTATATTGGGGCATATAAAGTGTGCAAGTCCAATGGGCCTCTCTTTCCATTGATGGCCGACTAGGCCATCTTTCGATACATATGCAGCTAGAGACAAGAGCTCCGGGGTTCTGGTTAGTACATCATGTTGTTCCAACAATAGGGTTGCAGATCCCTTTAGCTCCTTGGGTACTTTCTCTAGCTTCTCCATTGGGAGCCCTGTGATACATCCAGTAGCTGACTGTGAACATCCACTCCTGTGTTTGCTAGGCCCCGGTATCGTCTCACAAGAGACAGCTATATTTGGGTCCTTTCAGCAAAATCTTGCTAGTGTATGCAATGGTGTCAGCGTTTAGAAGCTGATTATGGGATGGATCCCTGGATACGGCAGTCTCTAAATGGTCCATCCTTTCATCACAGCTACGAACTTTGTCTCTGTAACTCCTTCCCTGGGTGTTTTGTTCCCAATTCTAAGAAGGTGCACAGTGTCCACACTTTGGTCTTCATTCTTCTTGAGTTTCATGCGTTTATCAAATTGTATCTTATATCTTGGGTATCCTAAGTTTTGGGCTAATATCCACTTATCAGTGAATACATATTGTGTGAGTTCTTTTGTGATTGTGTTACTTCACTCAAGATGATGCCCTCCAGGTCCATCCATTTGGCTAGGAATTTCATAAATTCATTCTTTTTAATAGCTGAGTAGTACTCCATTGTGTAAATGTACCATAATTTCTGTATCCATTCCTCTGTTGAGGGACATCTGGGTTCTTTCCAGCTTCTGGCTATTATAAATAGGGCTGCTATGAACATAGTGGAGCATGTGTCCTTTTTACCGGTTGGGACATCTTCTGGATATATGCCCAGGAGAGGTATTGCTGGATCCTCCGGTAGTACTATGTCCAATTTTCTGAGGAACCGCCAGACTGATTTCCAGAGTGGTTGTACAAGCTTGCAATCCCACCAACAATGGAGGAGTGTTCCTCTTTCTCCACATCCTCGCCAGCATCTGCTGTCACCTGAATTTTTGATCTTAGCCATTCTGACTGGTGTGAGGTGGAATCTCAGGGTTGTTTTGATTTGCATTTCCCTGATGATTAAGGATGTTGAACATTTTTTCAGGTGTTTCTCTGCCATTCGGTATTCCTCAGGTGAGAATTCTTTGTTCAGTTCTGAGCCCCATTTTTTAATGGGGTTATTTGACTTTCTGGAGTCCACCTTCTTGAGTTCTTTATATATATTGGATATTAGTCCCTTATCTGATTTAGGATAGGTGAAGATCCTTTCCCAATCTGTTGGTGGTTTTTTTGTCTTATTGATGGTGTCTTTAGCCTTGCAGAAGCTTTGTAGTTTCATGAGGTCCCACTTGTCAATTCTCGATCTTACAGCACAAGCCATTACTGTTCTATTCAGGAATTTTTCCGCTGTGCCCATATCTTCAAGGCTTTTCCCCACTTTCTCCTCTATAAGTTTCAGTGTCTCTGGTTTTATGTGAAGTTCCTTGATCCACTTAGACTTGACCTTAGTACAAGGAGATAGGAATGGATCGATTCGCATTCTTCTACATGTTAACAACCAGTTGTGCCAGCACCATTTGTTGAAAATGCTGTCTTTCTTCCACTGGATGTTTTTAGCTCCCTTGTCGAAGATCAAGTGACCATAGGTGTGTGGGTTCATTTCTGGGTCTTCAATTCTATTCCATTGGTCTATTTGTCTGTCACTATACCAGTACCATGCAGTTTTTATCACAATTGCTCTGTAGTAGAGCTTTAGGTCCGGCATGGTGATTCCACCAGAGGTTCTTTTATCCTTGAGAAGAGTTTTTGCTATCCTAGGTTTTTTGTTATTCCAGATGAATTTGCAGATTGCACTTTCTAATTCGTTGAAGAATTGATTTGGAATTTTGATGGGGATTGCATTGAATCTGTAGATTGCTTTTGGCAAGATAGCCATTTTTACAATGTTGATCCTGCCAATCCATGAGCATGGGAGATCTTTCCATCTTCTGAGATCTTCTATAATTTCTTTCTTCAGAGACTTGAAGTTTTTATTATACAGATCTTTCACTTCCTTAGTTAGAGTCACGCCAAGATATTTTATATTATTTGTGACTATTGAGAAGGGTGTTGTTTCCCTAATTTCTTTCTCAGCCTGTTTATTCTTTGTGTAAAGAAAGGCCATTGGTTTGTTTGAGTTAATTTTATATCCAGCTACTTCACCGAAGCTGTTTATCAGGCTTAGGAGTTCTCTGGTGGAATTTTTAGGGTCACTTGTATATACTATCATATCATCTGCAAAAAGTGATATTTTGACTTCATCTTTTCCAATTTGTATCCCTTTGATCTCCTTTTGTTGTCGAATTGCTCTGGCTAGGACTTCAAGTACAATGTTGAATAGGTATGGAGAAAGTGGACAGCCTTGTCTAGTCCCTGATTTTAGAGGGATTGCTTCAAGCTTCTGACCATTTACTTTGATGTTGGCTACTGGTTTGCTGTAGATTGCTTTTATCATGTTTAGGTATGGGCCTTGAATTCCTGATCTTTCCAAGACTTTTATCATGAATGGGTGTTGGATCTTGTCAAATGCTTTTTCTGCATCTAAGGAGATGACCATGTGGTTTTTGTCTTTGAGTTTGTTTATATACTGGATTACGTTGATGGATTTCCGTATATTGAACCATCCCTGCATCCCTGGGATGAAACCTACTTGGTCAGGATGGATGATTGTTTTGATGTGTTCTTGGATTCGGTTAGCAAGAACTTTATTGAGGATTTTTGCATCAATATTCATAAGGGATATTGGTCTGAAGTTTTCTATCTTTGTTGGGTCTTTTTGTGGTTTAGGTATCAGAGTAATTGTGGCTTCATAGAATGAGTTGGGTAGAGTACCTTCTGTTTCTATTTTGTGGAATAGTTTGTGAAGAACTGGGATTAGATCTTCTTTGAAGGTCTGATAGAACTCTGCACTAAACCCATCTGGTCCTGGGCTTTTTTTAGTTGGGAGACTATTAATGACTGCTTCTATTTCTTTGGGGGATATAGGGCTGTTTAGATCATTAACCTGATCTTGATTCAACTTTGGTACCTGGTATCTGTCTAGGAACTTCTCCATTTCATCCAGGTTCTCCAGTTTTGTTGAGTATAGCCTTTGGTAGAAGGATCTGATGGTGTTTTGGATGTCTTCAGGATCTGTTGTTATGTCTCCTTTTTCATTTCTGATTTTGTTAATTAGGATGCTTTCCATGTGCCCTCTAGTGAGTTTGGCTAAGGGTTTATCTATCTTGTTGATTTTCTCAAAGAACCAGCTCCTTGATTGGTTGATTCTTTGAATAGTTTTTCTTGTTTCCACTTGGTTGATTTCACCCCTGAGTTTGATTATTTCCTGCAGTCTACTCCTCTTGGGTGAATTTGCTTCCTTTTGTTCTAGTGCTTTTAGGTGTGTTGTCAAGCTGCTAATGTGTGCTCTCTCTAGTTTCCTTTTGGAGGCACTCAGAGCTATGAGTTTTCCTCTTAAAAATGCTTTCATTGCGTCCCATAAGTTTGGGTATGTTGTGGCTTCATTTTCATTGAACTCTAAAAAGTCCTTAATTTCTTTCTTTATTCCTTCCTTGACCAAGGTATCATTGAGAAGAGTGTTGTTCAGTTTCCACGTGAAGGTTGGCTTTCTATTATTTATTTTGTTATTGAAGATCAGCTTTAGTCCATGGTGATCTGATAGGATGCATGGGACAATTTCAATATTTTTGTATCTGTTGAGGCCTGTTTTGTGACCAATTATGTGGTCAATTTTGGAGAAGGTGCAATGAGGTGCTGAGAAGAAGGTATATCCTTTTGTTTTAGGATAGAATGTTCTGTAGATATCTGCCAGATCCATTTGATTCATAATTTCTCTTAGTTTCTCTGTGTCCCTGTTTAGTTTCTGTTTCCATGATCTGTCCATTGGTGAAAGTGGTGTGTTGAAGTCTCCCACTATTATTGTATGAGGTACAATGTGTGCTTTGAGATTTACTAAAGTTTCTTTAATGAATGTGGCTGCCTTTGTATTTGGAGCATAGATATTCAGGATTGATAGTTCCTCTTGGAGGATTTTACCTTTGATGAGTATGAAGTGTCCCTCCCTGTCTTTTTTAATGACTTTGGGTTGGAAGTCAATCTTATCAGATATTAGAATGGCTACTCCAGCTTGTTTCTTCATACCATTTGCTTGGAAAATTGTTTTCCAGCCTTTCATTCTGAGGTAGTGTCTATCTTTTTCTCTGAGATGAGTTTCCTGTAAGCAGCAAAATGTTGGGTCTTGTTTGTGTAGCCAGTTTGTTAGTCTATGTCTTTTTATCGGGGAGTTGAGTCCATTGATATTAAGAGATATTAAGGAAAAGTAATTGTTGTTTCCTGTTATTTTTGTTGTTAAAGTTGGCATTCTGTTCTTGTGGCTGTCTTATTTTAGGTTTGTTGAGGGATTACCTTCTTGTTGTTTCTAGGGCGTGGTTCCTGTCCTTGTATTGGTTTTTTTCTGTTATTATCCTTTGAAGGGCTGGATTCGTGGAGAGATAATGTGAGAATTTGGTTTTGTCGTGGAATACTTTGGTTTCTCCTTCTATGTTAATTGAGAGTTTGGCTGGGTATAGTAGCCTGGGCTGGAATTTGTGTTCTTTTAGCGTCTGTATAACATCCCTCCAGGATCTTCTGGCTTTCATAGTCTCTGGTGAAAAATCTGGTGTAATTCTGATAGGCTTGCCTTTATATGTTACTTGGCCTTTTTCTCTTACTGCTTTTAGTATTCTATCTTTATTTAGAGCATTTGTTGCTCTGATTATTATGTGTCGGGAGGTATTTCTTTTCTGGTCCAGTCTATTTGGAGTTCTGTAGGCTTCTTGTATGTTCATGGGCATCTCTTTCTTTAGATTTGGGAAGTTTTCTTCTATAATTTTGTTGAAGATGTTTGCTGGTCCTTTGAGTTGAAAATCTTCATTCTCATCCACTCCTATTATCCGTAGGTTTGGTCTTCTCATTGTGTCCTGTATTTCTTGGATGTTTTGAGTTAGGATCTTTTTGCATTTTACATTTTCCTTGATTGTTTTGCCGATGTTCTCTATGGAATCTTCTGCACCTGAGATTCTCTCTTCCATCTCTTGTATTCTGTTGCTGATGCTGGTATCTATGGTTCCAGATTTCTTTCCTAGGGTTTCTATCTCCAGTGTTGCCTCATTTTGGGTTTTCTTTATTGTGTCTACTTCCCTTTTTAGGTCTAGTATGGTATTGTTCATTTCCATCATCTGTTTGGATGTGTTTTCCTGTTTTTCTTTAAGGACTTCTACCTGTTTGATTGTGTTATCCTGTTTTTCTTTAAGGACTTCTACCTGTTTGATTGTGTTATCCTGTTTTTTTTTAAGGACTTGTAACTCTTTAGCCATGTTCTCCTGTAATTCTTTAAGTGAGTTATTAAAGTCCTTCTTGATGTCCTCTACCATCATCATGAGATATGCTTTTAGATCCGTGTCTAGCTTTTCCGGTGTGTTGGGGTGCCCTGGACTGGGCGAAGTGGGGGTGCTGGGTTCTGATGATGGTGAGTGGTCTTGGTTTCTGTTAGTAAGATTATTACGTTTACCTTTCGCCATCTGGTAATCTCTGGGGTTAGTTGTTATCGTTGTCACTGTTTAAAGATTGGAGCAGAAGCTGTGTTCCACTCACCAGCAGTCTCAAAATCCTGTGGCGGGGGTCGTGGGTAGCTGGCGGTACCCCGGTGCTGGTCCAGCCGGAAGAGGCCTGTGGTCCTACTCAGGCCGGTTTCTGCTTCCCTAACTAATGCAGTCTCAGGTCCCGCGCGCAATTGGATTGGAGCAGAAGCTGTGTTCCACTCACCAGTAGTCTTAAGATCCTGTGGCGGGTGTTGTGGGTAGCTGGCGAGTGTCAGCCGACCCTGCGCCCTAGCTGCCCCAGTGCTTTTCTGACCGGAAGAGGCTTGTGGCCCTATGTAGGCCGGATTTCTCTCTCCCCAACCAGAGCAGTCTCAGGTCCCGCGTGATTGGACTGGAGCAGAAGCTGTGTTCCACTCACCAGCAGTCCCAAAAACCTGTGGCGGGGGTCGTGGGTAGCTGGCGGGTGTCAGGCAACCCTGCACTCTAGCTACCCCGGAGCTGATCCGGCCGGATGAGGCCTGTGGCCCTACTCAGGCCGGTTTCTGCTTCCCTAACTAATGCAGTCTCAGGTCCCGCGCGCAATTGGATTGGAGCAGAAGCTGTGTTCCACTCACCAGAAGTCTTAAGATCCTGTGGCGGGTGTTGTGGGTAGCTGGCGAGTGTCAGCCGACCCTGCGCCCTAGCTACCCCGCTGCTTTTCTGACCGGAAGAGGCTTGTGGCCCTACGTAGGCCGGATTTCTGCCTCCCCAACCAAAGCAGTCTCAGGTCCCTCGTGATTGGACTGGAGCAGAAGCTGTGTTCCACTCACCAGCAGTCTCAAAATCCTGTGGCGGGGGTCGTGGGTAGCTGGCGGGTGTCAGGCGACCCTGCGCTCAAGCTACCCCTGTGCTGATCCGGCCGGATGAGGCCTGTGGCCCTACTCAGGCCGGTTTCTGCTTCCCTAACTAATGCAGTCTCAGGTCCCGCGCGCAATTGGATTGGAGCAGAAGCTGTGTTCCACTCACCAGAAGTCTTAAGATCCTGTGGTGGGTGTTGTGGGTAGCTGGCGAGTGTCAGCCGACCCTGCGCCCTAGCTACCCTGGTGCTTTTCTGACCGGAAGAGGCTTGTGGCCCTACGTAGGCCGGATTTCTGCCTCCCCAACCAAAGTAGTCTCAGGTCCCGCGTGATTGGACTGGAGCAGAAGCTGTGTTCCACTCACCAGCAGTCTCAAAATCCTGTGGCGGGGGTCGTGGGTAGCTGGCGGGTGTCAGGCGACCCTGAGCTCAAGCTACCCCTGTGCTGATCCGGCTGGATGAGGCCTGTGGCCGTGAAATGCACTTTTAACTCTCTTACATATATCCTGTGTTTTCTTGTGTTACTCTTCTTACACCCCACCTCCACTCTCCTATGCCTACCCTCCACCCCCTAAGAATGTTTATTTGCTCCTTAGTTGTGGTAAACTCCTTGAAAGAACTCTATATTCTTAGCTCCCAATTGCTTATTTCCTATTTGCTCTCAAATTCAGTACAAAATAGACTTTTGTTTTCTCAATGAAAATACCCTCCCTAATGTCACCAGTGAATTTCATATTGGATTTCTCAATATTCATAATCTCTCTTAATTTAGCAATATCGTTTGCTTCCCTTCCCATCCCTTCTTCCAACAGCTTTTTCATTTGGTTTCTAGAATATAACAATTTAACATTTTGCCTCTCTTTGTCAGTTGTCTTTTTCCTTCCCAGTCTTTTACAAGTTGGTCCTTTTCTCTATGTACATTCACTTCCTTCATCACGACACTTAATAACTGTATGCTGACAACTATTAAATTATATATTCATGTAGGTTTCCCACTTTAAGTTATACAGGTATAAGCGTGTATATCTGGACAAAGTATAAGTAGCCATTTATGTTTAACTAATTAATACATTTAACATGTACCAAACCAAATTACTGATTTCCTGCTTAAAGTTTGGCTCTGAGTAAAGTATTTGTCAACTTCACAAATTATTGACTATGTATTTCTATTTTTTATGGCTACCAACTTTTAAAGATGTTTTCCCTCCTCTGTATTATCTTAAATATTTACCTTATTGTAGCCCCTAGTCCTTATACTGCTATTCTAGGTATCATTGTTAGATAACCTTTTCTACACATGTTACTTTAATGGCCACTTGTCTAATCTTGAGATAGAGTTGTTGCCCTTCAGATTCCAGTCCATGCTCTATTTTGCTAATGATCCTCTAAATCAGTGGTTCTTATTTTTCTAATACTGTGACCCTGTAATATAGTTCTTCATGTTGTGGTGACCCTAAGAATGATATTATTTTTGTTGCTACATAGCTGTAACTTTTCTATGTTAATGAATCATAATGTAAAGTTCTGTGTTTGTCTTAGGTGACCCCAGTAAAGGGTTGTTGGACCCTGTGAAAAGTTGTTTGACCCGAAAGGCGTTATGACCTACTACATGTGAACCACTCCTCTAAATACTTCTGCATGATCCAAATAGAGCATAGCCTTGCTCCCTGAAACTACTGAGCTACTGCTGTATCTACAGTCTAGAAAATTTGAAAGCAGTTTTAGACATGTCTTTTATTCTTCATATCTGTTTATCTCTCATAGAATGTATGGAAAGCAATTTAATTTGTTTCATTTCACATAATCACCTCCATGAGCAGGATAATAACATTTAATTTTATCTGTAAGTTATCCTTATATTTCACACTTGAAACTTTGTACATCACTTTGTCTCCATCTTATTTTTACCTGGCCCATCCTACATCCTGTTTGTAATTTCAAATTATAAGACTTAGAATGACAGAACTCTATGTTATTTACTTCCTTGGTTACTCTGTTCATTTTTAAAAAATGTTTTCTTCTTCGTGGTCTTTGTTTTTTAAATATATGTTATAAACCCCACCTTATAGTGTTGTTATACTTTGCTTTAAATATCTGATATTTAAGAGGATGAGAAAATTATGCCATTCACCAATTTTTTATTTACCATTTTTGATGTTATTTATTTCTTCCTATAGTCATTTGATAAAGTTTTTCTTGGGTTTTTAGGAGCATCCTCTAGGTTTTTTTTTTTTTTCTGTTTGTTTAGGTACTACTGATAAATAGGCATGCATTCTGCTTTTAATTGTTTAAAAGATTAAATGACTCATATGAATTGTACACATTTATGGGGCACATTGTTAAATTTATACAGTGTGTCATGATTAGGTCAGAATAGTTTGTACTCCTTTCACTCAAACATTTTATCAGGTTTTTTTTTTTTTTTTTTGGTTGGGAATATTCAAAATCTTCTCTGTTAGAGCTGTTTGAAATGTACAATTCAACATTATTAGTCAGAGTTACCATAATATGCTATAGAGTATCAGAGGTTATTCTTCCTATTTAGGCTCACTCATGTTACTATTCCACTTAACATCATTCTCTTATCCTACTCAGTCTCTGGCAATGATGCTCTCTCTTCTGCTTTTATGAGATCAACTTTTTAAGCTTTCACATGTGAAAATATACAGTGTTTATATTTATTTTCTGTCCTATACTTGTACATGTTGGTGGGGGGTCAAAGGATAATTTGCAGGAGTCTGTTCTGTCCTATCATGTGGGTCCTGGCATTGAACTCAGGTGGCCAGGCTTGGCTACAAATACCTTTCTCTTTTGACCCATCTTGGCTGTCCTCAATTTTTTTTTTTTTTTTTTTTTTTTTTTTGGTATGTGGTATGAGATAGGAGTTAACTTTCATTCTTCTGAGTATGATGTTCCTGTTTCCTCAGAATTAATCAGTGGTCCTTTTCCGCTGTTGTTGGTGTCTTCGGTGATAACCAGTTGTCTATAGGTATGTTTATTATTTCTGCTGCGTTCTGTCCACTGGTCTGCATTTTAGTTTTGTGCTAGGGCTATTTTGTCAGCTTTGGATTTGCTGAAAATGTTTGTATTTATTTTTATATTTTAATGTTTTTATTCCAGCTTTTAAAGGCTGTTATTGCTACATGTAAAATTCTAAATTGAGTCTTACCATAACACTTTAAAGATTCTGTTCTATTTAGGCTTGATTCTTTTGTACTTGAGGTATCTCTTCTACCCTATCACTATTTCATACCATTACTTGGCTACTACTAATATCTTCATTTTTTGGAATCTATTAGTTTTGACTAGAGATACTAGAGAAATTGGTGTCTCCTTGGAGTTCTTAGTCTAATTAGTAAAAGAATTAGAGAATGGATTCAAATAGAAGCTTGAGGACAATTTTAATAATAGTTTCAAACAAAATTTCCCAGGGCAGATAAGTTGATAATCTCAGCAGTTTGGGGCAGGAGGGAAGAAGAGAAATAGCAATGCTATTTAATCTATCATGGAAGGTAGATACATGGCAGACATATGGCTCGATAAAAGCCTTTAGAGAAAGGATAAGAAAGCTCAAAGCATTAAAAAAAAAAAAGTACTTGGGAAGTAGATGCAGACAGATCTCTGTGAGCTCTAGTCCAGCCTGGTCTATGTAGTGACTTGCAGATCAGCCAAAGTTACTTAGTGAGACCTATCTCAAAAGGAACAGAGGGAATGGGAAAGTTATGCCCTTCTGATTTTCTGGTTTGGTCAGACACAGCCAAACCCCATAGTGGATTTTAGGAATTGTGTTGGGTATAGAGGCAGGCAGATTCTAGAAGGAAAAGTATAGTATTTCATTGAAGGAAAGGAAACTGCTTATGTCTTTAATATAGATTAAGGTGAGCCTCCCTTCCTGGGATGGTCTCTTGGCCCAGCATTGACCAGAACCAATTGGAATGTTAGGCCATTACCCAGGCCAGAGATTATATCTCTTGACCAAAAGTATTTTCTCAATCATGGGCCCTCAATGCTACTCTGACATGATAACCCTCCCTGATCCCCATGCTCACCCCCATGCCCTGAACTCAGCATGCTTTCAGGCTCTGAAGAGGTAAAGTCATTTAAAGACCAGAGCAGAGATTAGAGCCTTCAAACATTTCTGGGACCTCTCTCTAACTTTAGCCAAGAAATAAACTGGCTACTTGTTGCGGCCGGCCAGCAGTTCGCAACGAACGGTTCAACTGAGATGGCCACTCAAGCTAGAAGAGAGGAACTAGAAGGGGCAAAAGAAGAAACAGAGCCAAGACAGTTTCATTCTGATCAAAGCTCAATTTTACTTGTTCAGACACTCAGTTATAAAGGAAGGGGGAAGGGGACCCGATTCCTGCCAAATAACTCGGGGAAGTAGCAGGATGAGCACGTGTGTGGCTCCAAACAGCAAAGCGGCATGGTCCAGCAGTGGGCGTGGCAGAACGAATGATCAGGAAACTCCACCCCTGAGCAAGCAGGTTCCAGGCTGGGGGAGGGGAGACTATAGCTACTATTTTTGGGGACCTTTAAACTCTAATCTGTATGTAATTTCTGTATCCTTTTCTCATCTGTGTGATGTACTCACATGTGGTTATCTTCATGTTCATCTTGTTTAGAGTTGGCTAACCTTGAAAGGTGGTAGTGTTTTTCTTTATATGAGAACTTTTTGGCCACTCTTTTTCAAATAGTTCTGTAGGCTTAGATTTTTCAAAACCTACTTTAATAAGGGTTCTTTAGTGCTTTAACCTCCCCTTTTAGCCCACTGACCAAAGGTAAGGGAGAAAATGGTTAATAGGACAAGGGGGATGTGTAATTGTTTAGAAGTAATTCTTTGGCCAGCTCCAAAGAACTTTTACTTTTTAGGCAAGTCTTTTGGAAACACTCCCCCCCCCCCTCTCTCTCTCTCTCTTTCTTTCTTTCTTTTTTCCAAGACAGGGTTTCTCTGTGTAGCCCTGGCTGACCTGGAACTTGATATCTTTGTCAGGATATCAGCAGTCTAGTACAAACATCAAACACGAATCAGTAGTAGCAGTCCAGTCTAATCTGCAAACATCCACCATGTGTCAGTAGCAGTGGCTCAATTTAGAAGAAACAATGAAGCTCTCCTAAATTGTTCTGAGTCCACAAAAGTGGCAAGAAGCAACCGGAATACCAGAAGTTCTTTGGTGCTTTTTTCTCTACAAAGTCATGACAAGTGAAGATCAGCGAAGCCCATCAAAGGTACAGAAGCAGGGTACAGTTGCACTCATCCACTCTCAGCAGTGACAATAAATGTCTTAAAACCATGTACTGCCTCTTTTCATCGGGATCCTCTGTGGGGAGCCATGGAGAAGGCCTTCGCCTTCGTCTATGCCTTCACCTACAGAACCACTATCTAATCTCCCACAGAAGGCCTCTTTGTGCTCCCAGACACTGCTGCCCAACCCCTCCACCAATGACAAGCCAAAGACTCTCCCCACAAGACCAGCTGGAGCTCTTTCCTCTTTTCCCTCTCAGCCCCCACTCAGTTCTCAGCCCTTCCTCGGCTCCCAGCTGTGCCTGGGTGTCTGAGAGCCTGAGAACCAGACAGCCCCAGCCTCTCTGCAGACCCCAAGACCCCTGAGCCAGCTCCCCCACCCCCGGAACAGTATCCCCCAGCTTCCCCATAGCCCACCCTGTGTAGGGTAAGTGCAGTCAAACTCCTGCATCCTGCTCCTGCCTCCCTGAGTGGCACAGCTGTGGGACCCCACTAACCCTACAGGCGTCAATACCAATGTCACCATTTTTGTTGTTAGACTAAAGTTTCTACTTTTGGTACACTGGCAGTTTTCAAATATACCACCTCAATATTTTCTTTTTTTTTTTTTTTTTTTAATATTTTTATTACATAATTTGCTCAATTACATTTCCAATACTATCCCAAAAGTCCCCCATAGCGCCCCCCACTTCCCTACCCACCCATTCCCATTCTTTTGGCCCTGGCATTCCCCTATATTGGGGCATATAAAGTTTGCAAGTCCAATGGGCCTCTCTTTCCATTGATGGCCGACTAGGCCATCTTTCGATACATATGCAGCTAGAGACAAGAGCTCCAGGGTTCCGGTTAGTACATCATGTTGTTCCAACAATAGGGTTGCAGATCCCTTTAGCTCCTTGGGTACTTTCTCTAGCTTCTCCATTGGGAGCCCTGTGATACATCCAATAGCTGACTGTGAACATCCACTCCTGTGTTTGCTAGGCCCCGGCATCGTCTCACAAGAGACAGCTATATTTGGGTCCTTTCAGCAAGATCTTGCTAGTGTATGCAATGGTGTCAGCGTTTAGAAGCTGATTATGGGACGGATCCCTGGATACAGCAGTCTCTAAACGGACCATCCTTTCATCACAGCTACGAACTTTGTCTCTGTAGCTCCTTCCCTGGGTGTTTTGTTCCCAATTCTAAGAAGGTGCACAGTGTCCACACTTTGGTCTTCATTCTTCTTGAGTTTCATGCGTTTATCAAATTGTATCTTATATCTTGGGTATCCTAAGTTTTGGGCTAATATCCACTTATCAATGAATACATATTGTGTGAGTTCTTTTGTGATTGTGTTACTTCACTCAAGATGATGCCCTCCAGGTCCATCCATTTGGCTAGGAATTTCATAAATTCATTCTTTTTAATAGCTGAGTAGTACTCCATTGTGTAAATGTACCATAATTTCTGTATCCATTCCTCTGTTGAGGGACATCTGGGTTCTTTCCAGCTTCTGGCTATTATAAATAGGGCTGCTATGAACATAGTGGAGCATGTGTCCTTTTTACCGGTTGGGACATCTTCTGGATATATGCCCAGGAGGGGTATTGCTGGATCCTCCGGTAGTACTATGTCCAATTTTCTGAGGAACCGCCAGACTGATTTCCAGAGTGGTTGTACAAGCTTGCAATCCCACCAACAATGGAGGAGTGTTCCTCTTTCTCCACATCCTCGCCAGCATCTGCTGTCACCTGAATTTTTGATCTTAGCCATTCTGACTGGTGTGAGGTGGAATCTCAGGGTTGTTTTGATTTGCATTTCCCTGATGATTAAGGATGTTGAACATTTTTTCAGGTGCTTCTCTGCCATTCGGTATTCCTCAGGTGAGAATTCTTTGTTCAGTTCTGAGCCCCATTTTTTAATGGGGTTATTTGACTTTCTGGAGTCCACCTTCTTGAGTTCCTTATATATATTGGATATTAGTCCCTTATCTGATTTAGGATAGGTGAAGATCCTTTCCCAATCTGTTGGTGGTTTTTTTGTCTTATTGATGGTGTCTTTAGCCTTGCAGAAGCTTTGTAGTTTCATGAGGTCCCACTTGTCAATTCTCGATCTTACAGCACAAGCCATTACTGTTCTATTCAGGAATTTTTCCCCTGTGCCCATATCTTCAAGGCTTTTCCCCACTTTCTCCTCTATAAGTTTCAGTGTCTCTGGTTTTATGTGAAGTTCCTTGATCCACTTAGACTTGACCTTAGTACAAGGAGATAGGAATGGATCGATTCGCATTCTTCTACATGTTAACAACCAGTTGTGCCAGCACCATTTGTTGAAAATGCTGTCTTTCTTCCACTGGATGTTTTTAGCTCCCTTGTCGAAGATCAAGTGACCATAGGTGTGTGGGTTCATTTCTGGGTCTTCAATTCTATTCCATTGGTCTATTTGTCTGTCACTATACCAGTACCATGCAGTTTTTATCACAATTGCTCTGTAGTAGAGCTTTAGGTCCGGCATGGTGATTCCACCAGAGGTTCTTTTATCCTTGAGAAGAGTTTTTGCTATCCTAGGTTTTTTGTTATTCCAGATGAATTTGCAGATTGCACTTTCTAATTCGTTGAAGAATTGATTTGGAATTTTGATGGGGATTGCATTGAATCTGTAGATTGCTTTTGGCAAGATAGCCATTTTTACAATGTTGATCCTGCCAATCCATGAGCATGGGAGATCTTTCCATCTTCTGAGATCTTCTATAATTTCTTTCTTCAGAGACTTGAAGTTTTTATTATACAGATCTTTCACTTCCTTAGTTAGAGTCACGCCAAGATATTTTATATTATTTGTGACTATTGAGAAGGGTGTTGTTTCCCTAATTTCTTTCTCAGCCTGTTTATTCTTTGTGTAGAGAAAGGCCATTGATTTGTTTGAGTTAATTTTATATCCAGCTACTTCACCGAAGCTGTTTATCAGGCTTAGGAGTTCTCTGGTGGAATTTTTAGGGTCACTTATATATACTATCATATCATCTGCAAAAAGTGATATTTTGACTTCATCTTTTACAATTTGTATCTCTTTGATCTCCTTTTGTTGTCGAATTGCTCTGGCTAGGACTTCAAGTACAATGTTGAATAGGTATGGAGAAAGTGGACAGCCTTGTCTAGTCCCTGATTTTAGAGGGATTGCTTCAAGCTTCTCACCATTTACTTTGATGTTGGCTACTGGTTTGCTGTAGATTGCTTTTATCATGTTTAGGTATGGGCCTTGAATTCCTGATCTTTCCAAGACTTTTATCATGAATGGGTGTTGGATCTTGTCGAATGCTTTTTCCGCATCTAAGGAGATGACCATGTGGTTTTTATCTTTGAGTTTGTTTATATACTGGATTACGTTGATGGATTTCCGTATATTGAACCATCCCTGCATCCCTGGGATGAAACCTACTTGGTCAGGATGGATGATTGTTTTGATGTGTTCTTGGATTCGGTTAGCAAGAACTTTATTGAGGATTTTTGCATCAATATTCATAAGGGATATTGGTCTGAAGTTTTCTATCTTTGTTGGGTCTTTTTGTGGTTTAGGTATCAGAGTAATTGTGGCTTCATAGAATGAGTTGGGTAGAGTACCTTCTGTTTCTATTTTGTGGAATAGTTTGTGAAGAACTGGGATTAGATCTTCTTTGAAGGTCTGATAGAACTCTGCACTAAACCCATCTGGTCCTGGGCTTTTTTTAGTTGGGAGACTATTAATGACTGCTTCTATTTCTTTGGGGGATATAGGGCTGTTTAGATCATTAACCTGATCTTGATTCAACTTTGGTACCTGGTATCTGTCTAGGAACTTGTCCATTTCATCAAGGTTCTCCAGTTTTGTTGAGTATAGCCTTTGGTAGAAGGATCTGATGGTGTTTTGGATGTCTTCAGGATCTGTTGTTATGTCTCCTTTTTCATTTCTGATTTTGTTAATTAGGATGCTTTCCCTGTGCCCTCTAGTGAGTCTGGCTAAGGGTTTATCTATCTTGTTGATTTTCTCAAAGAACCAGCTCCTTGATTGGTTGATTCTTTGAATAGTTTTTCTTGTTTCTACTTGGTTGATTTCACCCCTGAGTTTGATTATTTCCTGCCGTCTACTCCTCTTGGGTGAATTTGCTTCCTTTTGTTCTAGTGCTTTTAGGTGTGTTGTCAAGCTGCTAATGTGTGCTCTCTCTAGTTTCCTTTTGGAGGCACTCAGAGCTATGAGTTTTCCTCTTAAAAATGCTTTCATTGCGTCCCATAAGTTTGGGTATGTTGTGGCTTCATTTTCATTGAACTCTAAAAAGTCCTTAATTTCTTTCTTTATTCCTTCCTTGACCAAGGTATCATTGAGAAGAGTGTTGTTCAGTTTCCACGTGAAGGTTGGCTTTCTATTATTTATTTTGTTATTGAAGATCAGCCTTAGTCCATGGTGATCTGATAGGATGCATGGGACAATTTCAATATTTTTATATCTGTTGAGGCCTGTTTTGTGACCAATTATGTGGTCAATTTTGGAGAAGGTACCATGAGGTGCTGAGAAGAAGGTATATCCTTTTGTTTTAGGATAGAATGTTCTGTAGATATCTGCCAGATCCATTTGATTCATAATTTCTCTTAGTTTCACTCTGTCCCTGTTTAGTTTCTGTTTCCATGATCTGTCCATTGGTGAAAGTGGTGTGTTGAAGTCTCCCACTATTATTGTATGAGGTGCAATGTGTGCTTTGAGATTTACTAAAGTTTCTTTAATGAATGTGGCTGCCTTTGTATTTGGAGCATAGATATTCAGGATTGATAGTTCCTCTTGGAGGATTTTACCTTTGATGAGTATGAAGTGTCCCTCCCTGTCTTTTTTAATGACTTTGGGTTGGAAGTCAATCTTATCAGATATTAGAATGGCTACTCCAGCTTGTTTCTTCATGCCATTTGCTTGGAGAATTGTTTTCCAGCCTTTCATTCTGAGGTAGTGTCTATCCTTTTCTCTGAGATGAGTTTCCTGTAAGCAGCAAAATGTTGGGTCTTGTTTGTGTAGCCAGTTTGTTAGTCTATGTCTTTTTATCGGGGAGTTGAGTCCATTGATATTAAGAGATATTAAGGAAAAGAAATTGGTGTTTCCTGTTATTTTTGATGTTAAAGTTGGCATTTTGTTCTTGTGGCTGTCTTCTTTTAGGTTTGTTGAGGGATTACCTTCTTGTTGTTTCTAGGGCGTGGTTCCTGTCCTTGTATTGGTTTTTTTCTGTTATTATCCTTTGAAGGGCTGGATTCGTGGAGAGATAATGTGTGAATTTGGTTTTGTCGTGGAATACTTTGGTTTCTCCATCTATGTTAATTGAGAGTTTGGCTGGGTATAGTAGCCTGGGCTGGAATTTGTGTTCTTTTAGTGTCTGTATAACATCTGTCCAGGATCTTCTGGCTTTCATAGTCTCTGGTGAAAAATCTGGTGTAATTCTGATAGGCTTGCCTTTATATGTTACTTGGCCTTTTTCTCTTACTGCTTTTAGTATTCTATCTTTATTTAGAGCATTTGTTGCTCTGATTATTATGTGTCGGGAGGTATTTCTTTTCTGATCCAGTCTATTTGGAGTTCTGTAGGCTTCTTGTATGTTCATGGGCATCTCTTTCTTTAGATTTGGGAAGTTTTCTTCTATAATTTTGTTGAAGATGTTTGCTGGTCCTTTGAGTTGAAAATCTTCATTCTCATCCACTCCTATTATCCGTAGGTTTGGTCTTCTCATTATGTCCTGTATTTCTTGGATGTTTTGAGTTAGGATCTTTTTGCATTTTCCATTTTCCTTGATTGTTGTGCCGATGTTCTCTATGGAATCTTCTGCACCTGAGATTCTCTCTTCCATCTCTTGTATTCTGTTGCTGATGCTTGCATCTATGGTTCCAGATTTCTTTCCTAGGGTTTCTATCTCCAGTGTTGCCTCATTTTGGGTTTTCTTTATTGTGTCTACTTCCCTTTTTAGGTCTAGTATGGTTTTGTTCATTTCCATCATCTGTTTGGATGTGTTTTCCTGTTTTTCTGTAAGGACTTCTACCTGTTTGATTATGTTATCATGTTTTTCTTTAAGGATTTGTAACTCTTTAGCAGTGTTCTCCTGCAATTCTTTAAGGGATTTTTGTGCTTCCTCTTTATTGTCTTCTTCCTTTTTAGCAGTGTTCTCCTGCATTTCTTTAAGTGTGTTATTAACGTCCTTCTTGAAGTCCTCTATCATCATCAGGAGATATGCTTTTAAATCCGTGTCTAGCTTTTCCGGTGTGTTGGGGTGCCCTGGACTGGGTGAAGTGGGGGTGCTGGGTTCTGATGATGGTGAGTGGTCTTGGTTTCTGTTAGTAAGATTATTACGTTTACCTTTCGCCATCTGGTAATCTCTGGGGTTAGTTGTTATCGTTGTCACTATTTAAAGATTGGAGCAGAAGCTGTGTTCCACTCACCAGCAGTCCCAAAATCCTGCGGCGGGGGTCGTGGGTAGCTGGCGGGTGTCAGGCAACCCTGCGCTCCCGCTACCCTGGCGCTGATCCGGCCGGGTGAGGCCTGTGGCCCTACTCAGGCTGGTTTCTGCTTCCCTAACTAATGCAGTCTCAGGTCCCGCGCAATTGGATTGGAGCAGAAGCTGTGCTCCCCTCACCAGAAGTCTTAAGATCCTATGGCGGGTGTTGTGGGCAGTTGGCGAGTGTCAGCAGACCCTGCGCCCCAGCTGCTCAGGTGCTTTTCTGACCGGAAGAGGCTTGTGGCCCTGTGTGGGCCGGATTTCTCTCTCCCCAACCAGAGCAGTCTCAGGTCCCGCGTGATTGGACTGGAGCAGAAGCTGTGTTCCACTCACCAGCAGTCCCAAAATCCTGCGGCGGGGGTCGTGGGTAGCTGGCGGGTGTCAGGCAACCCTGCGCTCCCGCTACCCCGGCGCTGATCCGGCTGGATGAGGCCTGTGGCCCTACTCAGGCCGGTTTCTGCTTCCCTAACTAATGCAGTCTCAGGTCCCGCTCAATTGGATTGGAGCAGAAGCTGTGTTCCACTCACCAGCAGTCCCAAAATCCTGCGGCGGGGGTCGTGGGTAGCTGGCGGGTGTCAGGCAACCCTGCGCTCCCGCTACCCCGGCGCTGATCCAGCCGGATGAGGCCTGTGGTCCTACTCAGGCCGGTTTCTGCTTCCCTAACTAATGCAGTCTCAGGTCCCGCGCAATTGGATTGGAGCAGAAGCTGTGCTCCCCTCACCAGAAGTCTTAAGATCCTGTGGCGGGTGTTGTGGGCAGTTGGCGAGTGTCAGCAGACCCTGCGCCCCAGCTGCTCAGGTGCTTTTCTGACCGGAAGAGCCCACCTCAATATTTTCATCTTCATCTTCTTCCTCTCCACCAGAAGATTCTTCCTCTGCTTCCTTCAACCTTTTAATAAATGGCTCTGCTTTGACACGACGAATCTCTTTGGTAAGTTCTTTTGAGATGCATTTCTTAGAGGCCTTTTCTGACCAGCTGATAATGACCTCCTCTTCTAGAAAGTCTGCATCATGCATCTCCTTCAAGATAAGTGGAGTCTTGAGATCAGCTGAGCTTGATGCATTGCTACCACATATCCCAAACCATGAAGAAGGTACCGCTGAGCCTTTTGTTGTTATGACAAAATCTTAGAAAATGCACCTGTATTTCTTGATTTGCTCTCTTTATTTTCTCATCAAAGAGAACTTCTGTCAAAACAAGAGGACCCATGGCTTTTACATCAAGTCTTTCTGCCTCAGCCATAATTAGATGAATCAATAATGCCCTCTTCTTTCTTTTTCTTAACAAGATCAAACAGGATGTTAACACGTTCTTCTACAGTTCTTTCCAAATCATTGCTAAGTGTCAGACCTTTTACATGGTCACTGATTTCATCCATCCTGCGCCTTTGAGCTTCCTCAGTTGAATCCTCCCCTCAAATCATATCTTCCCCTTCTTCCACAACATGTGGAAGACTAATTTAATTTGGTGGTGGAGGTGGTGGTGTCTTACTGGTGGATACAGAGCCATTTTCCTTGCCTTGCCCTATTTTTCTTTTCTTTCCTCCTTGTACCAATGTCACTATTCTCAGGTAGGTTTTTGAGAATGAATGTACAGAGTTTATGATGTGTGTCAAGCATGCCTCGGTACCCACAGGCTTTACAAGAATTACCTGTTGTTTGCTTCTTTGGATGCAGGTCTGTTTCAGGAGTCTTACACTTAGGACAGAAGAACAAATTTTTTAATGAATCTACCCAACATGTCTTGCAGCTTATTTGCCTCACGAGAGCCATTGACAATGTTAACTGTCATTCTTAATATCAAACTCTCAGTTCACAACCAAAATATTTGGTGAGATACATTGGAGGCTGATTAAGCACCTTTGCAACCATGTTGACTATAACTTAACTGTCTTGATTCCATTTCCTTTGCTCTCAACTTTAGCAATGAAACAGGGCATCTTGTGGCAATAGAACTGGTCTGACACACTGCAGTTGATTTTGACAGACATTTTGGCTTATTAGTGACTTTATCAATAAGATGAACAGATCATTGATTTCAACATTTGGTATCTTCTGTCTTGAGAAGAAGGGATGACATAAACGACTGCAAGAGTTCTCAGTCTCTGACGTGGAATTTTTTTTTATTACTGAGGCTGTAAGCTTCTTGCTTGTATGCTGTGTTTCCCCAATACAGGCACCAATGGCTGTGTAACAGCTCTTTTTTTTATCAAATAAAGACATAAACCTAATGTAGGTTGCCTGGGACTGGGAGGAAGAGACATTGGAAACCTGGCCAGAGGCAAGTGGATGGGCTGCTGGGCAGGTGCTGCTACCAAGGAGCAGGAGGGACTGACCCAGCAAAATTCAGCATCCACACCAGGAGTGCTGCATCTGGTGACCTTTGGAATGTTCTCGCTCTGACTGAGTTCTATCTCTTAATATCAGAAAAAATCCTTTCATATGATTGTAACTTGATTATGAGTTGATATCATTTAATATACCTTAAAATATTTCAGTACGTGTTAAAACTGCATTTGGGGCCTTTTTAATTTCTCACAGAGATTGGATAGAGTAAAAAGACTAAGGCTAGGTTCTGTAGAAACAGCGGTACAACATATAGAACTATGGATCAATATAGTCTTTCATTGATGACCAGTTCAGTAAATAATTGTATTTTGCCTGTGTTTTATTTTCATGCTATTAATTATATAGGCAGGAACTACAGATTTACCATACTTGTATAAACTTTGGGAATGAACCTGATGACTTCATTTTCATTCTTATAAAATGTATTTGTTAGTATTTCATACATCTGAGTTGATTATCTTGGGATGGGGGGCAAATTTTGGGAAAGAAACTATAATGGAAGTCCATAGAAAATAAGGGCTAGGTAGTAAGGTTTGTATATTAGTTACCTGTCCCATTGCTATGACAAAATATCTGACAAAAGCATCTTGAAGAAAAAAGGCTTATTTTTGATGCAAAGTTGAAGGCTACAGTAGTGCACCATGGCCAGGAAGTCACAGCCTCAGGATTCTGAGGTGGCTGCTTACAGTCTATCTGCAGTTGGGAAGGAGAGAAAGATAAATGAATACTGGTATTCAGCTTCTCCCATGGGATGTTGCTGCTCATATTCTGGATTAATCTTTTCCTTTTTAGCCAAGTCTTTTGGAAACACTTCTCTCTCTCTCTCTTTCTCTCTCTCTCTCTCTTTCTTTTTTCCAAGACAGAGTTTCTCTGTGTAGCCCTGGCTGACCTGGAACTTGCTCTGTAGACCAGGCTGGCCTAGAAATCCGCCTGCTTCTGCCTCCCAAGTGTCGGGATTACAGGCATGCGCCACCACTGCCCGGCTCCATTTGTTTTCTTGAAGGGATATTATTGATATGAATATATAATCTGTGAAGAAACTTACATAAGCTGTAAATTTATAGACCTCTTTAAGGAATACTATTTTAATTTTAAGACATTAGATACGGTTTTGTTTGTTTGGTTTTGGTGTGTCAAGACAGAGTTTCTCTGTATAACAGCCCTCCCTGTCCTAAAATTCACTTTGTAGAGAAGACTGGCCTCGAACTCACAGATATCCATCTGCCTGCTCAGCCTCCTGGGTGCTGTGATTAAAGGCGTGCACCACTAGGCCTGGCTTAGACAGTATTTTGAGTGCTAGATAAATGATTTTAAGGTATAATAAGGGGTATAACACTAATATATATATTAAGATACAACTTTAATTGTTGAAAGTGCTAGAATAAGTTGACAATGATAGATAAATTAGGAGAAAGACATACAAGTTTATTTATGCTTAAGAGGGTAATCAATTTAGTAAGGGTCACATAGTTACATATTCTAAATAGGAATCAGAGAAGTGACAAAATGAAGGAAATTTTAGATGATAGTAGGTGATATTTAGGAAAAATGAATAGTAGAAGAGGGCAGATTGAAGTTTATAAATGTAAAATGCATCTCTTATACCAACAGGAATAAGAATAGTTTATTGTGAGCCCGTATGAGTGTTTATGGCTAGGAACATAGAGTTTGGTTTGCCAATTGATGCACTATATTGTGAAAACATTCACATGGTCATCTAAATATTTATAAACACAGAAGAAAAGAAGGTCATAAGTGAGTTTATTTATTAAATACATTGAGGGGGACATCAGGTGGGCAATTACAGCAAAACAGGGAACTCTGCCATTTGATGACATTCTTAGCTTTTAGTTGTAGAAGCTAGTGATCTGCTAATACATTTCAAAGGTTGTACCTGACAATCATAAGGATTTTAGGTCAGAAAAAGAGTGGGTGATAAATAGCTATTACATAGATGAAAGATAACCAAAGATAATTTTGGCACTACAATATTCCAACTCATCACATTCAGCTCTAATCTGTCAGACTGCTCTTTTCAGGAACCTTCTCACAAATTCATAAATGATTTTCTTTGAAACAATGAATAGATCTGGAAGACAAACATGTTTTTGTTTGTTATACCTTTTAATGTATAGTTAAGCTGTAGCTACTACCCTTCTTCTATTGGTAAGAATTTAGATTGCAAACTATTAAAGAATAGATCAAAGACAAGTGTAGGTTGTCTGTCTTTCACCAAAGGGAATACAATACAATAAAGCCTCTCCTAGAGTCTTCTGGTACCCAAGGGCCTATAAAATAGCCAGCTTACTATTGGCTGCTTTTCAAACTGGATATTAAGATCCTGTTGCTAAAGACAATACTTACCATTTCATTGAACACAGAGACATCAAGGTGGTGCCTAACTAAAAATTTCATCCATACTAGTATTCATGAAAGATACTATTGAACGACGGCTTGCTGAATGGTGCTCTGCATGCTATGGAGGAGAAAGGTAATCATCATTGCTCAGGTTCAGACCCTGTAGTCTACAACAGTGACCTGCCTATCAGGTGCACTAGTGCAGTTGTGGCACAACTGGTATGGGAGTAGAATCACTTTTTTGATTGGATTTAAGGCCCATTTTATGAGATGGAACTCATAACTGACCGCTAAAGTGGCCAACTACCTGAGACCAATAGGTCTTTGGCCTAGGGGAAAACTTGACTCCTATTGATATACTTTTATACCAATAGATCAGTGCTTTGCTTAGCTCACATCAGAGATGGAAAGTAATTTAGAGACCTGCAAATGGACAATATGCAGAAAATCAGAGTCTGGATTTCTAAATGGGATGTCTTTATAAAACCCTGCCATCACTGCTCAGGGAACTATACAGGCAGAAGAGGAGGCAGAAAATTTTAATAGCCAGAGTGATGAATGACTCCAAGGAAACTGTTTTCATGCATAACAGGTAATGCAAATATGAACTCATAGGGACTCAGGTTCAAGTCACATGAGGTCCTTGCACTTTGAAGGGGAAGTACACCTAGAGTCCCACCTCTAGTCAAAAAGTCATTTACAATTGATACCCACTGGCAAAGGAAATTCAGTTTTCTCCAATGGAGTGCTTTCAAATGTTAGTGTGGTTGTAAATGAGGTCTTTTACCAGTTTAACTATTATAAAACACTATTTCTTGGTATATTCTTAATATATGTCTAGCTTATTTCTATGTTGAGCATGTAGTCCATAAAAATGCAAAGGATAAAAGATAAGTGTGTGTGTCAGATTTTTATTTATTTATTTAGAAAAGGATTATGATTATCACAAGAAGGGGATATAAAATAAACCAACCATCATATCCATTCAAAAAATGCAGTTTTTCATAATGAAGTTTATTTGGTTAATTTTATTGTTAATAGATTGTCCATTTATTTTGTGCTGCTATTCTATGGCTAAGAGTTGTATACTTCTTTGATTTTTCCATTCATATTAGAATACATAACTAATTATGACACATGGCACAGTAGTGGGCTGAGAATCCTTCTTTGATAAGATATTACTATGTAGCCCAGGCTGGTCTATTTGTGATCTTTCTGTCTTAGCATTCAGAATGTCTGGATGACAGGTGTATAACATCATCCCTGGACTCAGTGGGTCAATAAATGTGATATCTTAGCAAAATAAGTCTGTTAAACTGATGGAATATGCATATTTTGGTCCCATCATTTCTTATTGTGTTGCTTAATTTAGGTGTCCTATTCATATTTAAAGATACTGTTTAGCAGAAAGTAACTAATGAGATTTGATGCTGTGTTTGTCCTTGGGAAATTAAGTAACTTTAGTTATTTGTTCTACATGGTAATCAGATATTCTTGAATGAGTATATCACTTGGACCGACCCACTGGGATAATTCTGTAAAACAGTTAATTCTGTATTATTTGTGAGACATTATAAATCCAAACCATAGCAGATAGTATGTGTGAATGTATATTTATGTGAGTATGTTTATGTTTACATATGTGAATATACTTTCCTACTATCAATTTTGACTGCATTGTTTGCATGGTATGATTTTCTAAGTTGACAGTTGCTTGTGGCCCTTTTCTGATGTGTTTTGTATGTGAATAGACATGTTTGTTAAGCTTATGAAATATGTCTTTTACTTTTTAAACTTTTAAAAACTGTTTAAAAACTGCTTTCGTTTTGTGAAAATAGTTGGTGTCTGTATTCAGATGATTGTGATTGTGGTGAAATGACTACTAGGCCGTGCTCCTTAAAGAGTGTATGATGCTCAAACTTGCCAAGGAATTACTGCTATTAGGGTATGGGAATCTAATGTGAATTTATTATTGTCTGAGAATGCCTTTGAGCATTAATTTTGTTGTTGTGGAAAGATCTAAGTTGAAAGGACAAAGATAGTATTAATGTTGGAAAATAAAACTTAGTTCTTGTTTTGTTTTTGCCTCTAAACTTTAAAAAAATTAACATGCTCATAAATTTGATTATTGTATGTTTTAATTGAAAATGTGGGTTTCAACCCCAATTTTGCCATTACTTAGCTGTATTACCTTGGGAAAATTCCTACTGACTTTAATTTCTTCACCTATAAGTAGCAGAATCGAATTTCTAGTTTGTCTGTGAAACTCTATTCACTTTTAAAACTCAGTGACAAGCATTTTATGATCCTTTGTTTTTCTTCCTTTAGCTTAAGGTTATTTAATTTACCCTTTCTGCATAGTCATACATCATTTAATGGCAGAGATACATTCTAAGAGCATACTATACAAACTTAGATCGTATAGCCAACCACTGATATGCATTTTTGATGCTTCACAAGAAGAGGGAAATATGTGAAATATGAGGCCGTTCCTGGCGTAAGATGCAAACAGTAAGAAACTGTTTTATTGTAAACTTAAAAA
This sequence comes from Mus caroli, assembly GCF_978045245.1. Taxonomy (NCBI): domain Eukaryota; kingdom Metazoa; phylum Chordata; class Mammalia; order Rodentia; family Muridae; genus Mus; species Mus caroli. The sequence continues at coordinate 76,783,987 of NW_028227269.1, forward strand.
TATAGCTAGAAAGAATATGTGCTAAAATTAAAAAGTATAGTAAAAGATATATATGAGTTAATAAAGTCTTTTGAAATCAAGTATGATGATACTGTATATAATTGTATATGAGATACTTTTGTGTGATTGGCAGTATCAGAAGCTTATTCAAATCATTATCACAAATTACTACATTGGTAATTTGTTGTGCCATTATGAGAGTACAACAGCTATGATGGCAGTAGGCAATAGGAAGCATTTTGGCTCCATTGTAATATTATAGGATCACTATTATATATGTGGTCCATAACAGGATAAGACATCATTATGTAGAATTTGACTACATAAAAATTTACTTTTTATATATTTTAAATTAAATGGAATCTTGTTGACTATACTGCATCATAAAAATCAGTGAACTAAGTTATTTTAGTGTAGGGTAGACATAGTAAAATATGTACTTTTATGTTTTGGGGTAGTATGTTAGCTTTCTGTGACATTGGTGACATACTAAATTAGTCTAAAAGGGGAAAGTTTTATTTTGGATCAAGATTTCAGAGATTCATGTTCATTAGATGGGTATGAAAAGATTGAATCATATAATTTTAATGGAACTATATCAATACCCTTATATATGATTTGTAAGTAAGACTTATGTTTGATAAAGGGAGAAAGAGTAGATGGTCCTAGTTAGCTGTTCAGTTCTGGGTTCTGTTCTTCTCTTTTAATTAACAATGAAAAATTCACTGAAATTCCCCCTATATTCATTGTATTCCTAGTAGGGTTCCAGAAAAAAGAAGGTAAAAATATACAACTTCCTATGTATGCAGCTTCTAAAATTTCACACTCTTTAATAGCCTTTAGTACTATGTTAAAAATTACTAATTTATTTTTATTTTTGGTAGTTTTTGTAGAGTTCAGATGCATCTACCCCTAGGTTTGGAAAGGCTCTAGTTTTTTTTTTTTTAGTATAGGTGCTTGCTATTCTATATGTTTCATGTTTTTTTGCTCTACTTAAATTCTCTATTTGGCTCAGAAAAAGTAATTAATTAAAATTTTACAATGCTCTTGTCATAATGGTGGGAGTAAGGCTCTTTCCAACTCTTTATGTATTCAGCCTTAAAAAAGAAAGTCATTTACCTTAAAAATGCTTTCATTTTAAAGATAATTATATATATTCTGTATTTGTTAGGTTTTGTTTTGTTTCTGTTAGTTGTAGTTCCCTCTTTAAAACTATAGTAATCTTGTGGTAATTACCATGCAAACATAAGGACCAGAGTTTACTCTCTAGCTCCCACTTAAAAATAAAACAAAACCAAAATCAAACAAAAAACCAAACCAATCCCCAAAACTAGTATGTGCTTTTAATCTCAGTGCTGGGGAGGTAGGGAAAAGAGGATCCCTGAGGTGTAGTGGCCTGAGGTGTAGTGGCCCAGCCTTTGTAGCTGAATTGGTGAACTTCAGTTTAGTAAGCGACCCACTCTCAAGAGAAAGGTGGAAGAGCTGGGACTGTGGCTGAACAGTTAAAGTGTTTTCTATGCAAACATAAGGAACTAGGCTCACCTACATAAAAGCTGGTGGAGGCCCACCATGATGATAGCTCACAGGAGGCAGAAACAAAGAATTCCTGGAGCAAGTTGGCTAGACAGTCTAGCTAAATATGGTGAACTCCAGGTTCAGAAAGACACTTTGCTTCAATGCATAAGGTAGAACTAGATCAAGGGCCACAGTATCTAAACAGTGTCATCAGGTGCATGTGCACCTGCCTATGTGTGCTTAACACACATGTGAATGAATCCCCACCCTACCCCCCAGGACAAAAGTAGAGAGCGGGTGAAGAACACATTTGACCAACTGGATCTTTACAGGTGCAGCTTTTCAAGAACCTCAGTTTAATATAATTTTCAGTATTTGCTCCTGCTCTGGTTGGTTAGGACTTCTATGTCATGTAACAGTTTATGATTTATGAAATATCAATTTAAAGGCATGACGATCTTAAAAATTATAACTTGTATATGTGCAGCTTAGAATTCACCAAAACCTTGTGTCCCTTTGCAGGTTCTAAAGTGCTTTCCTTTATAAGACTACCTTCCTTTTGGTGATCTGTTCTGTAAATTCCATCTGTTTCCACTTTCCTAAGTTCTGTCTTCATCCATACTTCCTTGAGGCTGCTATGTTATGTTTGGACTCTTTCTCCCTGTGAAGTAGCATGGAATATGCCTCCAAGTAGGAAGACATAGGCAAGCATATGGTTTTTCTTTCCCTATAGGCTTGTAGCCCCAGGCTGTCTTCTGGTCACTATAAGGAAAAAAGAATGCTATTTTGTATAGTTTCCCAAATTTATTGTATATGATAAGAGGGCCTATTAAGTACAAGTTAGTCTGTCATAGTTGGAAGTTGTTATTTTATTTTTCTCTTTCTATTAAGTAAATTTTGTATGCTCTTTCTATTGTTAAACTCTCTCTCTCTCTCTCTCTCTCTCTCTCACTCCCTCTCTCTCTCTCTCTCTCTCTCTATATATATATATATATATATATATATATATACCTATAGATATAGATAGTATGGCCTTGAACTCACAAAAATCCACTTGCCTCAGGCCCCCATATGCAGGCCTCTCCCATACATACATATGCACCACACACAAATATGAACACATATACATACACATGACTAGAGACTTTGAAATACTTGTGCAGAAGCCTGGAATAGGATATTGTAAAAAGTTGCATAGATGACTGTGGAGATGGGTAAATATTTTAATAAATTAAGATAAATAGAAAATTGGACAGACTAATGATGAATTAGGGTAGTAGAGAAGAAGATTACACTTTGAGTTATTTTTTTATTGTCTTATATTTTCAATATAAAATGAAAATGCCAAATCAATTAACCAGAAGTTCAACTTGCAAAACCAAGTTAATTAATAATTTTATTCATGTTTGTTTTAACTAATGTTAGTTTTTGAACTTTGGCTCCTCTGTTCTATGGACCAATGTGAAACATTTGTTTTAGGGAATGCCAGTTTTCAAGAAACAGAAATAATCTTTCTCTGGATTAGATTTGATGTAATTTGATTCTATTGATCACAAGAAATTTTTAATATACTAGGACACAAAGACTATCAGAAGAATTGTTTATACTCCTTTTTGCTTATCCAGTAGGATGAAAACTGTGACTGTATTGTTTAAATATTTATTTGAAGATGAAAAAAAAAGCAATAGCTATAAAGTGTGTTTGCACTCAAAATTAGCCATTAAATAGTAATTGTAGATTAGAAAAAGAGGAGTGTTTTCCTTCTATTTTGTATCTATGCATCCATAGATACTAGTAAATTATTGCTGCACCTGAAAGACCCACAACGTGAGGACTCCCCCACATTCTGACTCAGGAGAGGCAAACCCCAAATCACTCACAAGAAACAGTCTTGCTGCAAACTGCAAGAGGATTTTTATTCAAGAGCGCTCTCGGGCCCATGGTCATATACCACGCAGGGGTAGAGGACTGTGGCGCCCGGAGTAGCTGGGTAAGGGGGTATTTAAAGGAAGAAACCACAACTCAAGGAAGTGGGGAGGGCGCTGTTGGAAAATACCAAAGATACCAGTTAAGAGTCCCAAGTAAGTGCAAAGTCACAAGAGTCACAAGGAATACCTGGTAATTGGGCAGGTTATCTCTCAAGACAGTTTCTAAGAGCCCCTAACAATAGCACATTTGCATAGCGGGTTCTGGCAATGGTCTGGGTGGGTCAGGGTGACTTTCTTTGAATGAACACTCCTTGAACTCAGGAAGCAGGTGGGTGGAGGAATGTCCCTATCTGTTTTATGATTAGCATACCTTGGAGCATTGAGTCACAGAGGTCACATTCCCAAGCCTGGGCTTAAAGGCCTAGAATTTTGTTTTTATGTTATACTTTCACACCAAGGCATGGTCTGATCTTTTTAACATTACTTTTTCTGTAGCAGAAATTATGGTATTTGATAACTTTATCTTATTTATAAAAGTAGATATATATTTGTCAGTTTTTCATTTCTGTGACAAAATGTGGGGAGGTGGACCATGCCACCAGACAGAAGAACTGATAAGGTAGTAGCAAGTTCAGAGCCCTGGTAAATCTCATAAATGAGACTAGTAAGAGTTCCATCCAGCTCCTGACAAGGTTCCTGTCCTGGAGTATGCGACCATGACACCCCACTAGGAGGGCAATGACAACTGGTTAAGTAGCATAGAACCTAGAGTTCTTCATGCTAATGAGGAATCTAGATAGGCCCCAATTGTTTAGCCAATGAGCTCTCTTTCCTGGGCATCCCTTTCTGCAAAAGGTATTTAATCTCTGGTTCACCCTCAGTAAGACGTGTGCATCCTCATCCACCATGAATAAAGCTGCATGAACAAGCAAGGACTATCTCCTTCATCAAGAACTGCTGAGGGGAGGGGCATGGGGTGGGAAGGGCTTTGTTATACAGAGCTGTGCTGTTCGTCTAGGTCTCCCATAGAGGGCCCCTTTTCCAGCCTCTCCCTCCTTCCCTGCTCATTGCAGACTCTTCTTCCCAACACCCCACAGTTCTTAGAGGTGTCTGGGTGCACAGGAGTTTGAGAACGTCAGCCACTATCCCAGCCTCTGCTGTTTCTCACTCTGAGAAACACAAAGACACCCTTATCTTTGACTGCATTTAGTATTTCCCTGAGTGAGGTGCAAGGTAGAAACACAGAATGACAACAAAACACTCAAAAATAAGCTAAAAGGAAGAAAACTTTATTTGGCTTATGATAATAGAGGTTTCAGTCCATGGTTGGCTGGTTCAGTTACTTTTATATTGTAGTGAGGTAGAATGGTAATGACAGGAGCACATGATAGAACAAAGCTACTCGTTTTATGACAACCAGGAAGCAGAAAAAAATAGTGAAGGAAATGACCAGGGGCAAGATTCACCTTTTAAAGCCTAAAAAAGTAAAGATTTTAAAGATGGAAAGTGAGGGAGTAGGGGAGAAGAAAGAAAGCCACTTTACCAATTACAAAGTTGCTGTTTAAATGAAGAAAAAAAAAAAAGCTTATATCACTCCCATCTTCCAAGCATGTTCTACCACCTAATAACCTATCCAGCTTAATGAACTTATTGAATGAATTTATCTATTGATGGAGTTAACAATCAAGCTTCGTACACATGGCTCTCTAGAAACAGGTATTTAAACAAGAATGTGTAGGAGTTATTAATTTCCTATAGGAACAATATGTAATTCAAATTGTAGGAGTGTAAATGTTGCTTTTCTTTCCTCAGATGAAGCAATGAAATGAGAGCAGTACTCTAGCTGTATGAATGTACAGCTTTCGGTGAGCCCAGAGCATCTCTGTTCTAACTATCCCCAGGCTTAGGACTCCAATCTAATCTTCCAAACTAACTGATTCAATCTGGCTTCTCTGAATTGCTCTTCCTGCCCTCATACTAACTTGGGTAATGTGTTCTAGTCTACTAGTTCCTTCTTATTCTCTGGCTTATTCTTTTTTCACCTGTGTCTACCTTGTTCTCTCTGTAACCCATCTCTGTAAAGCTATCCTGGTAAAACTCCATACATTCATACTAACCACCACCTTTTTCTCTCTCACTGCTCTTAAGTAGCCTCTCTTCCTCTGCTGTTCTCATGTGAGTTGAGCATATCCTATCTGTGACTCATTCTGTTAAATCTTTCTCTAATTCATCACTTTGTCTGCTCCTCAGTTATATGTCACCTTCAAACATGGTTGCTTACTTCTACAAACTAATCTTACTTTCCCTGTTAGGGATTAAAGGTGATTACTAGAGACATGTATGTATATTCCAGCTGGATCATGTCTTTGGATGTGATCCCTTGACAGAGCAGCCATGTTGCTTGATTAAAATCCCTCTACATAAGAAAGAGTACATGAATAAAAAATTAAAGTTTGTTTAGGTTATAACTTGTTAGCACATTTGGTTTTTATAACACCTTTGGGGATCTTATTATTTATTATAATGGTGTAATACATTTAATCGGTGATTGCTGAATACACACACACACACACACACACACACACACACCTTTGGGGATCTTATTATTTATTATAATGGTGTAATACATTTAATCGGTGATTGCTGAATACACACACACACACACATATCTTTGGGGATCTTATTATTTATTATAATGGTGTAATACATTTAATCGGTGATTGCTGAATACACACACACACACACACACACACATTTAATCGGTGATTGCTGAATACACACACACACACACACACACACACGATTGCTGAATACACACACACACACACGCACATGCGCGTGCACACACACACACACAGAGAAACACACACACATATATGTGTATATGGAAATCATTGGAATTTATGTACTTTACCTGCATTTAACTTCAGAATTCAAATGCATTTAGAAAAATATTTATTGTCTTTTAGTCTTGGTTTTCTCATCAACAAAACTGAGTGATAAACTATTAGAGAAGGTATTTTGAAGGAGTAGTTTATACATGATATGTATAAAAAGTAGAAGTATAAGGTATAAATTTATAGTTTAAAATATATTTAAAGTTTTGGAACTTCTAAAGTGGATTATAATTAATTTTAATAGCAATTCAGAGGCTATAGAAAATGAATAAATAGCCAAGGAATGAATTAAGGAATACATACCGTAGAGAGTTAAAAATGTTTTAAGATATTTTTAGAGAATAATTTAGTTCCAATTTTCAAGATGTTTTCTTTTGTTGAGAAATGATTATGAATGAGGAAATGCTTTCCCAAACACAAAATTAAAGTTATATAATTTCTGGGCAAGATAAGCTGTCTAAAATTTTGTAACCTGAGAGGACAGAGTACTAAGGTGAATTGTGAAGTAATATGATAGGATCTTTTGAAATATTTGACTACAAAATTAGGAATCTAATTTTGTTTTGTAGATAGAAAATTAGAGAAGTTTTGTTTTGATTCTAATCTTTTTATCCATTGCTTCAAAAATCACTCTTGGTCAAAAGTAAATTTATTTTAAATGCTACAGTATTATTTTATTTGTAAGAATATTGTATCCAGTTGACTCTGATATGCTATTTTTTAGTACTAATACTAAGCAAGGGTTTGAAGTAAAAAGCATAGTCATAAAACATAAGGACTCATAAGTGCTTTTAGAAGCTATTGTAATCTTTCAGCAGTCTGATTTTGGAGTAGGTAACCAAATATCTTAATTATATATATTTAATGTATAAACAAACAAACATACATACATACATAGTTTTACTATAAATTTATTAGCCTTAAATAACTGCTAACATTAAATCTATTAATAATGTATAAAGGATGGTATAACATGATAATGATTATTACTGGCCCAATCAATACTATTACTGTTCCAACTTCTTATAATAAATTAAAAAAAAAATCTCCTAGGCATATACCCCAAAAGATACTCCAACATATAACAAGGGCACATGCTCCACTATGTTCATAGCAGCCTTATTTATAATAGCCAGAAGCTGGAAACAACTACGATGTCTCTAAACAGAGGAATGGATACAGAAAATATGGTATTTTCACACAATAGAGTACTACTCAGCTATTAAAAACAATGACTTCATGAAATTCTTAGGCAAATGGATGGAACTAGAAAATATCATCCTGAGTGAGATAACCCATTCACAAAAGAACACACATGGTATGTACTCATTGATAAGTGGATATTAGCCCCAAAGCTCAGAATACCCCAGATACAATTCACAGACCATATAAAGCTCAAGAAGAAGGAATACCAAAGTGTGGATGCTTCAGTCCTTCTTCCAATGGAGAACCAAATTCTCACAGGAGGACTGCCTGGTCTGGCCTCAGTGGGAGAAGAGGTTCTAACCCTCTATAAACTTGAGTTCCCAGGGAGTGGGGAGGCCTGGAGCGGGGTGGGGGTGGGGGGATGAGGGAGTGGGAGGGGTGGGGACATCCTCTTGGAGACAAAGGGGAGGAGGAATGGGACTAGGAACTGTGGGAGGGAAAACCTGTAGGTGGTGGGATAACAACTGGAATGTAAAAGAAAAAAAATAAAAGTAGTATAAAAATTATAAAAAGGGAAATACTTTCTATAATCCAAATATCCAGACATGTCAGCCAATTGCATTCTTTCTCCCTTTCTCTCAAATAAATGAGCTCAGATAATTTTACTCACATAGTAACCTACATCTAAGCTTTCAACAGTTATTTTATAAAAGTTTTTCTAAATTATAAAAAAAATCCATTTGTCATTATATGTCTCATAACTACATTGTGGTAAACTATACAGTAGAATGTTGCCACTTTTTATTTAAGCAGTAAGTGTGAATGTTAAAAATAAAACTAATAAAAAGGGATAAAGATGTATGCTTACTCATATTTTAAAAAGAACTTATACTTTTCTTATATCATCAGTTTATCAAAAGTTTCTTCAAGTGTTTTGTTTTCATTAGTATTGATAATAACTGTACCTATGAGACTCTTTCATTGTGATGGTTTCACTTCCCCACCCTCCTGCCTGTATAGTACACATTACTAAGACTAGTTAGTTCATCTTCTTGCTTTAAAGAACAGTACAGCAACACAAGCTGAGTGTGGCGGTGCACACCTTTAATCCCAGCACTTGGGAGGCAGAGGCAGGTGGATTTCTGAGTTCGAGGCCAGCCTGGTCTACATAGTGAGTTCCAGGACAGCCAGGGCTACACAGAGAAACCCTGTCTCGAAAAACCAAAATGAACAGTAACACAACTTTGACATTTTGAGTAGCTAATAGCCCACTTTGAAAGTTTTTGTAGGAATACTCTACCAAGTGGCTTATAGCCCATTCAAGTATTTAACAGCTTTTGTTGAACAGATACTTCCTTTTTATCAAGTCAGCCATCATATAAGAGACACAGATCCTCAGTTACAAATTTAATAAAAACTGTCCACAGTGACTTGAAAGGTAATGCCACTGTTTTATGAAAGACTGAAAATACTAAAAAATAAAAAAATAAAAAATAAAAAAATACATATTAGCTGTGTCTCTGTTTCAAGAAAATATTTGCGAACATTTTTTTTTCTTCTAAGTCACTTCATTTTTCTTTGCCTGGGTTATATTCTTTGTATATCATGTTAAATTACTGTGAGTCTTTTAATCTTGTAGCCTGACCTCCTTGGAGTAAATTTTATCATCTTCATTTAATCTGTTTTCCCAATAGGAGGTAATCAGTTTTTTTTTCTTCATTGTTTTCTGAACTGAAGATATAGTGAACCTTAAAAGCTGTGAAAATGTTTCTAGACTTCTAAATATTTTTCAGAATGAATCAGAGGACATTACAATTTAGGTGGTTGTCAGTTATTAAGAAACTCAGGGTTTAGCTTCTACCTTCTTTTTAAGTATATACTTTGGAGTACACATTTATGGTTTTGCTAATCATTTTAAGATCATTTTTGTTGTTATATCATCAGTTTTTAATATAGGTATAGACTATAGGCATAATTTTTTGAACTGCTTCATTGTGTTCTTATATATCTACCATCCTTCCAAACCTTGTTTCACCCTACTCCCTTTCAACTCCCCACCATTAGGTCAGAGAGAAAGAATGTTAGAAGGGAAAAGGGGCATAGACCTCTTTAGACTGTTTCCTACTGACTCGGGACTTCCAGTTCTCTACCAAGTCCAATCTTCATTGTCAAAATATCCCCACCCAGTAATTCACCAACAGCAAACACAGCAGCAGGGATCAGCAGGAGGGACATGTGGAACCTCAGCTGCCACAGGCTCTCTCTGGGCTCTTGCATTTATAACCTTTCCAGAGTCCCAAATGTAAACTACCTGTAGTTGGTAAAAGTCATGGGCTCCTCCTAGAGCACTAGATAACCATAGTTAGAGACTCCAGTGGATATTCTGAAGCAGCTCCATATCTCACACCTGGGATTAAAGCAAAACATCTTCATATATACTGGGTTTTAAAGGAAACCAAAATTCTTACTATAGTAGACTTTGCCAGTTAAACTGAAGGTATGAGGGTAGCTGGAAGATGTCACAACCTAGGTTGTCTTTAAAATAGTCTTGTTGAGAGTGAATTTTAGATAGAACTAGCTCCAAATATATGAACAGAGCATATTAGATAATTTAATGTAAGTATATCATCACAAAAATGTAATTATCATCTTGCAGCAGAATTCTTTCATGTAACAGATTTCTAGGGTTCTCAGATACAGGACTGGTAAGAAAACACGCAAATGTCAATGCAAACCCCAATTCTGGAGTCTTGACTATACAGGACTAGAATAAGCTGAGTCTAGAACAGCAGTTCTCAATCCCCTTTGAGGTTTGAACAACCCTTTCACAGGTTATTATCAGGTATTTACATTACAATTCATAACAGTAGCAAAAATTTCAGTTATAACATAGCAACAAAAATAACACGAGGAGCTGTATTAAAGGGTCACCACATTAGGAAAGTTGAGAACCACTGCTCTAGAGCCACATTAGAGCCTTGAGTTGATATCCCCAGGGTTTCAATCATATTAGCAGTCTAAGGGGTTTGGGATGATAGTGTAGCATTGAGAGAAGTTACTTCTCTCAAATCTCAGTGCTAGAATACTAATGCTAAGATGAATAAATAAGGCTATTTAACACCAAGTCACTTTTAACCAAAACCTTCACGTTTCCTGACCATTCTGTCTGAACTTCTAAAAAGAAAATTAACTGGGTGTGTGTGTGGTGGTGGTGGTGGGGGGGGGGGGCAGGTGTATGAGCTACTAGATGTAAGAATGCCTTGATTTCTTTAAAACATCTTAACTTTTTTCTTTTAATTTATAACCATGAAGCCATATAGTACATTGTAAGTTCTCAGTAAATATTTTGACTGTATGAATGAAATAATTGCTTACATTGGTTTTGGCCTTACAATACAATTTTAATGATATTAATTACTTTCCTTATGAACATAATAATCTTCTAACTTAAGAGCATGAATATAAAATTGGCAAGTTAAATTCCTATCTGGAAAAAAGTTCCTATCTAGGTTATAGATTGTATCGGTATTACTTTAGTTGCTTTGGTTTAATGATGTGTCAATCCCACTAAGTAGGCAGCTATTGAATATGCTTTGCTGTGGTTAGTGATTGACTTTAGCTTGTGCCATTGTTAAGTAGATATTTTTGAGGTATATTAAGTATACTATGGTAGAATCTATCAAATTTGTTATCATATAAAGAAAAAAGTATTCAATCTACTGCTATTAGGGAGCTCAAGTTAGGATAGCCAGATGATGGGAAGCAGGGTAAGCTGCATGCCCAGCACATATGACCAATAGAAAGCAGACTCAGTGGCAACTTTGGTTGTTCCTTTCACATAATAGTATGTCAGGGCTTTCCCTTTTAAACAAAGGTTATCTTTTAAAAATTACACACACACACACACACACACACATTTGTAATTAGATAGTTTTATTATATGTAATTTTACACTACAGGTTGTTTGCATATGTATCATGACTTCCCATTTAGTATTTTTATGGGATTTTTGAGTGTGCAGATGAGTGAGTCATGGCCTTATGCCTATTCTTGTGTTGTTTTCCTTATGTTGATTTGGTTCTATTCCAATGTGTTAGTTTCTGTTTTATCTAGTTATTTTTTATTATTATCCTTTAGAAACCTGTTTATTTTCTAATGAGACAGAAAGGGAGTGTGTAGATCCTGACGAGAGGGAAGGTGGGGAGTGGCTGGGAGAAATGGAGGTGGGGGGGGGATATATTACATGAGGGAATAAATATCTATTTTTAAAAGGAAAAAATGTTAGGTAGTTCTGCTAGTGAGTAAAAAGAAAAAGTGATATTTAGGAAGAAAGTCTTTATACTACACATTCAAAAATGAGTGTGAGGCCTAGTTAGATATTTTATCAGCTTCCTTCCCACAGGGGCCTGGCCCCCTGAAACACACATAAAGATAGAAGGAGGACAACACTATAGAGTTGCCTTTTGAATCCCTTTCATGCTTCAGAGCACATGTGGCCAGGCCCACACAGGAATACACATGCATCTCTGTCTCTGTCTCTGTCTCTGTCTCTGTCTCTCTCTCTCACACACACACACACACACACACACACACACACACACACACACACGATGACTACTACTAAATAAATACATAAAACTTAAAAATTGAGTGAGAGTATCTTGGTTTTGAAAACTTTCTCTAAAACTTTTCTGTTTTCAATAAAACACTGTTAAAAGAAACAGGGAATACTATTATTTTATATTTAATTATAGGGATATAACCAATTTTTCCTTTCTTTGAGATATTATAGACAATATTTTCAAAAAAATTTATAGAATTTCAGTGAAGTTACACTAAAAAGAAAGTAAATGCCCTGTAGCAGAATTATTCATAATTAAGATTCAATAGAGTGCCAATATAAATATTCTGAATACTCTTTTATATTTTCAGATAAAAATACATTAGTGTTTTTGTTTCATCCTATGTGCCCTATTTCCTCTTACAGCATTTCAAGCCAGATTATCCGACCCATTTTGAATTAATGGGAACAGTGCCATCTACTGAGTCACTAGCATTATATACTACCTATTATTTTTAGAGACTATGTTTATTCAGTTATTTTTATTACTTATATTTAAATGTAATTGCTTTTTATTTGATTTCAAAAGAAATGAAGCAATGTGAGTAAGCAGGTGTTTTGATTCTAAAAATTTCCTTGCTTGGAAATAGCAATTGAATTTGAGCTTTAAATATATTCTCTTTCTAGTACATTAAACAGATTGAATTCTATCAAAAGCTTGCTTGCACTACTTATAGTGTACACTACTCCATCTATTATCATTCAATGTTTTCCTATTTTTATCTTCTCTGTTCTTGAACCATAGTTTCTGTTTCCTGGGTCAAGAAATTTGGAATAATTTGCCTTTTCAACTCAGAGAGATAATAAAATAGATTGTTAAAATTGTGCTGCTATTCTATCATTAATACTTTAAAGCATAGTAACTCTACAAACATTTTCCATTTGCCTTAAAAAATCAATTTAAGGGTGGAAGGATGGCTGAGAGATTAAGAGCTTTTACTGCTTTTGCAGAGTACCCAGGTTAGGTCCCAATATACATATGGTAGTTCACTTCTGCCTGTAACTCCACTTCCAGAGGACCCTACTCCGTCTTCTGATGTCTTAAGAATCATGTGTATATGTGAAATGCATCCATATACTTGGGCACACAAAAATACACTTTTAAGTACACACAAAAATAAAATAAAAATAGTTTAATATATATTGTTGTAGATGGAAAGATGGCTTAGCATTTAAGAGCACTGACTAGTCTTACAGAGGCCCTGGATTCAATTCTGAGCACTTACATGGCAGCTCACAACTGGCTGTAACTCCAGTTTCAGGGGATCCAGTGCCCACTTCTGGCTTCCTCAGGCACCAGACACAAATGTGGTATGTGGATAGACAAATATAAATGCAAAACAGTCAGAAATATAAAATATAATACCTATTAGTAACACTAGTAGTAGTAACAAAATATAAAAATATTTTTAAAACAGTCAAAAACCAAAACCAACAAATCAACCAGCCAACCAACCAACCAAACAAAAAGGTGCAGTGGAGAGCTGGCTCAGCATTTAAGAGCACTGACTGCTCTTCCAGAAGGCCTGGGTTCATTTCCCAGCATTTACATGGCAGCTCACAACCATTTGTAACTCCAAAGATTTGACACCCTCACAAAGACATAAATGTAACCCAAACAGTAATGCATATACAATAAAAATGAAAAAGTTATTAAAAAATTAAAAACTTGCTGAATAAAATATAAATGAAATATATTGTATACTATAAAAATTCAAATCATGTTGAGTACATGAAATAATATTGAATTTATTTTAGTGCTTTTAGTTTAAAAATTTATTATTCTGATTATATAAATACTTCTATAAATGAGGGTGATTGAAATTAGAGTATAGTATATGAAAAAAATTACTTTTAATAAAAGAAAAAATCTTTACTAATATGAAAAGTTGTTTTTTACTCAAGAAATAAACTAAATCTGTTGTTCCATGCACCAGTAAACCTTTTGGTGTTCCATGGCATTGGTTATATACAGTTGACAGAGAAAAATGTTGCTGTGAATGTGGCATTAAATTGAAATATAGTTGATAGTGTTTTTCTTTGTCCGATAACTGTTGCCATGTAACAGTCTGCCTTCCTCCTTGTACATTCTCATTATCCTTTTTTATAAAGATTAATTTTGGAAGTTGAAAATATAAAAGTTATTGATAGTATAAAAATGATATTTTGAAATACAGATGCATTATAAACTAACAATATTGAGCTAATGAACATGCATTGATTGCAATGAAAATTTGCGTTTAGAAAATTTTGAACATACAGTATATTGTTATTAATGCCAATCATCATGATAAATAATGTCACTTGAGTTTGTTTTTTTTTCTAATACAAGTTTGAGATTTTTTTGGTCATATATTCATACAAAATGTATATATACACATATACAATATTTTTAATTTTTTATAAAAGGATGAATATTGTTCAGTTACTCAATTTTACCAATGAAGACTCAGGATCCAGATGCTAGGATGAAAGCTTGCCAGTTCAGAGAAGCAGAGAAAGCACCCAGCTGGCCTTCCTTCACACCCAGTATCTCAAATGGAAGTCTCAAAACTTCTCAAACTGAATGTCCCTCCATTCTAATCTTGTGCATCTTTATATCCACCCTTCAGACTTTAACTATCCCCTTTTTTCCCTTAATAATCCTATGCCCATTCCCTGCCAAGTGGTTGCTTGCTTTTGACCTATGGTTGACTTTATTCAATCCTATTTATAACATTCAAGAAGACAGCTCTTGGATTAAAGGTTTGTGCTAGGGCTGAGCCACACCACAACTAGATACATTTTTTTTTTTTAACAGTAAACAAAATTTCGGGGTTTATAGTGTGACCAAATATCTTTTTTTTTAAATTATTGGCTATTTTATTTATTTATAATTCAAATGTTATCCCCCTTCCCAACCTCCCCTCCACAACCCCCCTATCCCATCTCTCCTCCCCCTGCTTCTATGAGGGTGATCAGCCAGCCAACCACCCACCTACTCCTGCCTCACCTCCCTAGCATTTCCCTGCACTGTGGCATCAAGCCTTAACAGGACCAAGGGCCTCCCCTCCCATTGATTTCAGATAAGGCCATCCTTGGGTACATATGCAGCTGGAGCCATGGGTTGCTCCATGTGTACTCTTTGGCTGGTGGTTTAGTCTCTGGGAGCTCTGGGGGTACTGGTTGGATCATATTGTTGTTATTCATATGGGGCTGCAAACTGCTTCGGCCCCTTCAGTCCTTCTCCTAACTCCTCCATTGGGGTCCCTCTGCTCAGTCTGATGGTTGGCTGAAGCATCTGCATCTGTATTGGTCAGGTTCTGGCAGAGCCTCTCAGGAGACAGACAGTTTTATCAGAATCCTGTCAGCAAGCACTTCTTGGCATTAACAGTAGTGTCTGGGTTTGGTGTATGTATGTGGGATGTATCCCCAGGTGGGGCAGTCTCTGGATAGCCTTTCCTTCAGTCTCTGCTTCACTGTCCCTGTATTTCCTTTAGACAGGAAATTCTGGATTAAAATTGGATTAAAATTTTTGAGAAGGGTGGCTGGCACCATCTCTCAAACAGGGGCTATGCCTAACCTCTGGATATGGTCTCTATAGGTTCTCTCTTCCCCTTTGTTGGGTATTTCAGCTAATGTCATCCCTGTTGGGTCCTGGGATCCTCTTGCTTTCCTGGCATCTGGGACTTTCTGTTGGCTACTCCAATTCCCCATCCCCCATTGCTATATGCCTCTGTTCAATTTTCTGACCCTCTGTACATCTCCCCTGTCTCCTCCCACACTGGATCCTGCCCCCATTTTTTCCCTCTCCGGGTGCTCTCTTCCTCCTAAGTCCCTCCCACCCTCTACCTCCTGTTATTATTATTTTGTTCCCCCTTCTAAGTAGGACTGATGCATCCACACTTTGGTCTTCCTTCTATTTGAGCTTCATGTATCATGGGTACTCCGAGTCTTTTTCCTAATATACACTTATCAGTGAATATATACCATGTGTGTGTGTTTTTTTTTTTTTTTGTGACTGGGTTACCTCACTCAGGATGATATTTTCTAGTTACATCCATTTGCCTAAGAATTTCATGAAGTCATTGTTTTTAATAGCTGAGGAGTACTCCATTGTGCAAATGTACCACATTTTCTGTATCCATTCCTCTGTTGAGGGACATCTGAGTTGTCTCCAGTTTCTGGCTATAATAAATATGGCTGCTATGAACATAGTGGAGCATGTGTTCTTGTGATATGGTGAAGCACAATGGGTATATGCCCAGGAGTAGTAAACTGGGTCCTCAGGTAGTACTATATCCAATTTTCTGAAGAACCGCCAGACTGATTTCCATATTGGTTGTACCAGCTTGCAATCCCACCAACAATGGAGGAGTGTTCCTCTTTCATTATATTCTTGCCAGCATCTGCTGTCACCTGAGTTTTTTATTTTAGCCATTCTGACTGGTGTGAGGTAGAATCTGAGTTGTTTTGATTTGCATTTCCCTGATGACTAAGGATGTTGAACATTTCTTTAGGTGCTTCTCTTCTACTTGAGATTCCTCGGTTGAGAATTTGTTTTGCTCTGTGCCCCATTTTTAAATAGGGTTATTTGGTTCTTTGGAGTCTGACTTCCTGAGTTCTTTGACTATATTGGATATTAGCCTTCTATTGGATGTATGTTTGGTAA
Organism: Mus caroli; assembly: GCF_978045245.1. NCBI lineage: Eukaryota > Metazoa > Chordata > Mammalia > Rodentia > Muridae > Mus > Mus caroli. The sequence goes on from NW_028227269.1 coordinate 76,800,745, forward strand.
AGATCTTTCCCAATCAGTAGGTTGCTGTTTTGACCTATTTACAGTGTCCTTTGCCTTAAGGAAGCTTTTCAACTTTATGAGATCCCTTTTGTTTGCTGATCTTAGAGTCTGGGCAATTGGTGTTCTGCTTAGGAAATGTTTCCCAATGCTAATGTGTTCCAGGCTTTTCACAGATTTCTCTTCTAATAGAGGCAGTGTATCTGGTTGTATGTGGGGATCTTTGATTTACTTGGACCTGAGCTTTGTACAAGGAGATAAGAATGGATCGATTTGCATTCTTCTACATGCTGACCACCACTTAAGCCAGCACCATTTGTTGAATATAATTTCTTTTTCCTACTGGATGGTTTTAGCTTTGTCAAAGATCAAATAACCATAGGTGTGTGGGTTTATTTCTGGGTCTTCAATCCTATTCCATTGATCTGCCTGTCTGTCTCTGTACCAGTACCACACAGTTTTTATCACCATGCCTCTGTAGTAGAGCTTGAGGTTAGGAATGGTGATTCTCCCAGAAGTTCTCTTATTGTTGAAAATAGTTTTCACTATCCTGGGTTTTTTGTTGCTCCAAGTGAATTTGAGAATTGCTCTTTTGGTCTCTGTGAAGAATTGAGTTGGAATTTTGATGGGAATTGCCTTGAATCTGTAGTTTCTTTTTTGGTAAGATGGCCATTTTTGCTATATTAATCCTGCCAATCCATGGGAGATCTTTCCATCTTCTGAGGTCTTCTTCAGTTTCTTTTAAGTTCTTGTCAGACAGATCTTTCATGTGCTTGGTTAGAATCACAGCAAGATATTTTATATTATTTGTGACTATTGTGAAGGGTGTCATTTCCCTAATTTCTTTCTCAGCCTGCTTATCCTTTGAGGATAGGAAGGCTACTGACTTGTTTGAGTTAATTTTTGTTTTGTTTTTTTGTTTTTGTTTTTCATGACAGGGTTTCTCTGTATAGCCCTGGCTGTCCTGGAATTCACTTTGTAGACCAGGATGGCCTTGAACTCAGAAATCCACCTGCCTCTGCCTTCTGAGTGCTGGGATTAAAGGCATGCACCACCATGCCTGGCTTTGAGTTAATTTTATATCCAGCCACTTTCCTGAAGTTGTTTATCAGCTGTAGGAGTTCTCTGGTGGAGTTTTTTTGGTCACTTAAGTATACTATCATTTCATCTGCAAATAGTGATATTTTGACTTCTTCCATTTCAATTTGTATCCCTTTGACCTCCATTTGTTGTCTAATTGCTCTAGCTAGAACTTCAAGTACTATATTGAATAGAGAGTGAGAGAGGGCAGCCTTGTGTAGTTCCTCATTTTAGTGGGTTTGCTTCAAGTTTCTCTCCATTTAGTTTGATGTTGGCTACTGGTTTGCTGTATATTGTTTTTACTATGTTTACGTATTGGCCTTGAATTTCTCATCTTTCCAAGACTTTTAACATGAAGTAATGTTGAAATTTGTCAAATGCTTTTTCAGTATCTAATGAAATGATCGTGTGTGTGTGTGTGTGTGTTTTCAGTTTGTTTTTGTAATGGATTACATTGGTAGTTTTCCATATATTGAACCATCCTCGCATGCCTGGGATGAAACGTACTTGATCATGGTGAATGATCATTTTTGATATGTTCTTGGATTTGGTTGGTGAGAATTTTATTATTTTTGCATTCATATTCATAAGTGAAACTGGTTTGAAGTTCTATTTCTTTGTTGGATCTTTGTGTGGTTTTGGTATCAGTGTAACTGTGGCTTTATAGAACCAATTAGATACTGTTCCTTCTGTTTCTATTTTGTGGAATAGTTTGAAGAATATTGGTATTAGGTCATCTGTGAAAGTCTGATGGAATTCTGCACTAAAATCATCTAGTCTGGGGCTTATTTTTTGTTTGGGAGACTTTTAATGACTGTTCCTATTTCATTAGGGGTTATGGGACTGTTTAGATGGTTTATCTGATCCTGATTTAACTTAGGTATTTGGTATCTGTCTAGAAAATTTATCGATTTCATCCAGGTTTTCCAGTTGTATTGACTATAGGCTTTTGTAGTAGGAACTCATTGTTTTTTGAATTTCTTCAGTTTCTATTGTTATGTCTCCCTTTTCATTTCTGATTTTGTAAATGTGGATACTATTTCTGTGCCCTCGGCTTTGTCTGGCTAGGAGTCTATTTAGCTTATTGATTTTCTCAAAGAACCAGCTTCTGGCTTTGTTGATTTTTGGATAGTTTTCTCTTTGTTCCTATTTGGCTGATTTCAGTCCTGAGTTTGATTATTTCCTGCCATCTACTCCTCTTGGGTGTATTTACTTCTTTTTGTTCTGCAGCTTTCAGGTGTGCTGTTAAGCTTCTAGTGTATGCTCTCTCCAGTTTCTTTATGGAGTTACTCAGAGCTATGAGTTTCTCTCTTAGCACTGCTTTCATTGTGTCCCATAAGTTTGGGTATTTGTGCCTTCATTTTCACTAAATTCTAAAAAGTCTTTAATTTCTTCCTTGACCAAGGTATCATTGAGTAGGGTGTTGTTCAACTTCTGTACATATGTGGGATTTCTGTTCTTTTTGTTGCTATTGAAGACCAGACTTAGTCTGTGGTGATATGATAATATGCATGGGATTATTTCAGTCTTCTTGTATCTGTTGAGGCTTGTTTTGTGACCAATTATATGGTCAATTTTAGAGAAGGTACCATGAAGTAATGAGAAAAAGTTATATTCTTTTGTTTTAGGATGAAATGTTCTGTATATATCTGTTGATTCCATTTGGTTCATAACTTCTGTTACTTTCACTGTGTCTCTGTTTAGTTTTGTTTCCATATTCTGTCCATTGCTGGGAGTGGGGTTTTGACGTCACCCACTATTATTGTGTAAGTTTCAATGTGTGCTTTGAGCTTTAGTAAAGTTTCTTTTATAAATGTGAGTACCCTAGCATTTGAGGCAAAAATACTCAGAATTGAGAATTCATCTTGGTAGATTTTTTTCCTTTGATGAGTATGAAGTGTCCTTCCTCATCTTTTTTTTGATAACTTTTGTTTGAAAGTCGATTTTATTCGATATTAAAATGGCTATTTCACCTTGTTTCTTGGGACCATTTGTTTGGAATTTTTTTTTTTCCAACCTTTTACCCTGAGGTAGTGTCTGTCTTTGTTACTGAGGTATGTTTCCTTTATGCAGCAAAATTCTGGGTCCTGTTTATATATCCAGTTTGTTAGTTTATGTCTTTTTATTGGGGAATTGAGTCCATTGATATTAAGAGATATTAAGGAAAAGTGGTTGTTGCTTCCTGATATGTTTGTTGTTATAGGTGGAATTATGTTTGTGTGGCTACCTTCTTTTGGGTTTATTGAAAGAAGATTACTTTCTTGCTTTTTCTTGAGTGTAGTTTCCCACCTTGTTTTGGCATTTTCCACCTATTATCCTTTGTAGGATTGGATTTGTAGAAAGATATTGTATAAATTTGGTTTTGTCATAGAATATCTCTGTTGAGGAGTCTGGTGTAATTTTGATAGGTCTGTCTTTATATATGTTACTTGACTTTTTTCCTTTACTGTTTTTAATATTTTTTCTTTGTTTTGTGTATTTGGTGTTTTGATTATTATGTGATGGTTTAATTTCTTTTCTGGTCCAATCTATTTGGGGTTCTATAAGCTTCCTATATGTTCATGGTAATCTCTTTCTTTAGGTTAGGGAAGTTTCCTCCTAGGATTTTGTAGAAGATATTTACTGGCTGTTTGAGTAGGGAATCTTTACTCTCTTTTATGCCTGTTATTTTTAGGTTTCGGCTTCTCATTATGTCCTGTATTTCCCGGATGTTTTGGGTTAGTAGCTTTTTGCATTTTGCATTTTCTTTGCCTGTTGTGTCAATGTTTTCTATGGTATCTTCTACACCTGAGATTCTCTCTTCTATCTCTTGTATTCTGTTGGTGATGCTTGCATCTATGACTTCTGATCTCTTTCCTAGGTTTTCTGTCTCCAGGGTTGTCCCACTTGAAATTTCTTCATTTCCATTTTTAGATCCTGGATAGTTTTGTTCAATTTCTTCACCTGCTTGGTTGTATTTTCCTATATTTCTTTAAGGGACTTATGTGTTTCCTCTACAAGGGCTCCTACTTGTTTACCTGTGTTCTGTATTCCTTTAAGGGAGTTATTAATGTCCTTCTTAAAGTCCTCTATCATAATTTAATTTTTGTTTTTTCTTTTATATTTTCTTTATTTACATTTCAAATGCTATCCCAAAAGTCCCCTATACCCTCCCCTCGCCCTGCTCCCCTACCCACCCATTCCCACTTCGTGGCCCTGGCATTCCCCTGTACTGGAGCATATAAAGATTGCATGACCTAGGGGCCTCTTTTCCTAGGCCATCTTCTGCTACATATGCAGCTCGAGACATGAGCTCTGGGGATACTGGTTAGTTCATATTGTTGTTCCACCTATAGGGTTGCAGACCCCTTCAGCTCCTTGGGTACTTTCTCTAGCTCCTCCATTGGGGGCCCTGTGATCCAACCAATAGCTGCCTGTGAACATCCACTTCTGTGTTTGCCAGGCACTGGCATAGCCCCACAAGAGACAGCTATATCAGGGTCCTTTCAGCAAAATCTTGCTGGCATATGCAATAATGTCTGCGTTTGGTGGCTGATTGTGGGATGTATCCCCAGGTGGGGTAGTCTCTGGATGGTCCATCCTTTTGTCTTAGCTCTAAACATGTCTCTGTAACTCCTTCCATGGGTATTTTGTTCCCTATTCTAAGGAGGAATGAAGCAACCACACTTTGGTCTTCGTTCTTGAGTTTCATGTGTTTTGCAAATTGTATCTTGGGTATTCTAAGTTTCTGGGCTAATATCCACTTATCAGTGAGTGCATATCAAGTGACTTCTTGATGGAAAGATCTCCCATGCTCATGTATTGGCAGGATTAATATAGTCAAAATGGCTATCCTGCCAAAAGCAATCTACAGATTCAATGCAATCCCCATCAAAATTCCAACTCAATTCTTCACTGAGTTAAGAAAGACAATTTTCAAATTCATCTGGAGTAATAAAAAACCTAGGATAGCAAAAACTATCCTCAACAATAAAAGAACCTCTGGTGGAATCACCATGCCTGACCTCAAGCTGTACTACAGAGCAATTGTGATAAAAACTGCATGGTACTGGTACAGTGACAGACAGGTAGATCAATGGAATAGAATTGAAGACCCAGAAATGAATCCACACACCTATGGTCACTTGATCTTTGACAAGGGAGTTGGAAATGTAAATGAAATAAATACCTAATAAAAAATAAAATAAAATAAAAATAAAAATAAATTAAAAAAAAGAAAATATAATTCATCTAAAAAAAAAACCATCCAGTGGAAAAAAGACATCATTTTCAACAAATGATGCTGGCACAACTGGTGGTTAGCATGTAGAAGAATGCGAATTGATCCATTCTTATCTCCTTGTACAAAGCCCAAGTCTTAACTGGATCAAAGAACTCCACATAAAACCAGAGACACTGAAAATTATAGAGGAGAAAGTGAGGAAAAGCCTCGAAGATATGGGCACAGGGGGAAAATTCCTAAACAGAACAGCAATGGCTTGTGCTGGAAGACACATAAGTGGAGGCTCACAGTCAGCTATTGGATGGATCACAGGGCCCCAAATGGAGGAGCTAGAGAAAGTACCCAAGGAGCTAAAGGGATCTGCAACCCTATAGGTGGAACAACAATATGAACTAACCAGTATCCCCTGGAGCTCGTGTCTCTAGCTTCGTATGTATCAGAAGATGACCTAGTCGGCCATCAGTGGAAAGAGAGGCCCATTGGTCTTGCAAACTTTATATGCCTCAGTACAGGGGAACGCCAGGGCCAAGAAGTGGTAGTGGGGGGAGAGGGGAGTGGTGGGGGAGGGTTTGGGGGACTTATGGGGTAGCATTGGAAATGTAAATGAAGAAAATACCTAATTAATAAAAAAATAAAAAAATAAACTTGCAAAAAAAGTAAAAAAAAAAAACAAACAAAAAAACCCTCATATGAACTTATTTAACTTATCAGTTTCAGGGATTCGAGAAAAAAAAAATAATTGACAAATGGGACCTCTTCAAATTGCAAAGCTTCTGTAAGGCAAAAGACACTGTCTTTAAGACAAAAGGCCACCAAGAGATTGGGAAAGGACTTTTGCCCATCCTAAATCTGATAGGGGACTAATATTCAATATATACAAAGAGCTCAAGAACCTGAACTCCAGAAATTGAAATAACCCCATTGAAAATGGGGCTCAGAGCTAAACAAAGAATTCTCAACTGAGGAATACAGAAGGGCTGAGAAGCACCTGAAAAAATGTTCAACATCAGTAATCATCAGGGAAATGCAAATCAAAACAACCCTGAGATTTCACCTCACACCAGTCAGAATGGCTAAGATCAAAAATTCAGGTGACAGCAGATGCTGGCGAGGATGTGGAGAAAGAGGAACACTTCTCCATTGCTGGTGGGATTGCAAGCTTGTACAACCACTCTGGAATTCAGTTTGGCATTTCCCCATAAAATTGGGCATAGCACTATCAGAAGATCCAGCAATACCTCTCCTGGGCATATACCCAGAAGTTCCAACTGGTAATAAGGACACATGCTCCACGATGTTCATAGAAGCCTTATTTATAATAGCCAGAAGCTGGAAAGAACACAGATGTCCCTGAACAGAGGAATGGATACAGAAAATGTGGTACATTTACACAATGGAGTACTCCTCAGCTATTAAAAACAATGAATTTATGAAATTCTTGGGTAAATGGATATATCTGGAGTATATCATCCTTAGTGAGGTAACCCAATCACAAAAGAGATGTGATTTTAAATCAGAATCTTGTTTTTCAGGTTTGTGAGGATATCCAGGGCTTGCTATGGTGGGAGAACTGGGTTCTGATGATTCCCAGTAGCCTTGGTTTCTGTTTCTTATGTTCTTGCACTTGTCTCTCACCATCTGGTTATCTCTGGTGTTAGCTGGTCTTGCTTCCTCTGAGTGGAGCTTGTCCCTCCTATTAGCCTGTGAGCCTGTGGTCTTAGTTGTGTCAACACTCTGGAGACAGGTTCTCTTGGGCAGGATTGGGGTGTGGATAGCTATGTCACAGAATCAGCTCTGAGATGCAGATGGAAACCATGTCCTTGCTGCTCTGCAGTTCCTGGGTCCTGTGGGCTCAAGGCAGGCCCCACTTGAGGCTGGTATTAGGGCAGTAGTGGTGTGGCCAAATATCCTGCAACAAAATAGTATTGTATTGTAGGCATATACCAAATTTCATTGTCCAGTTTATGTGTTAATTGAGTATTACAGAAGTGAACATGGGTATGAAAGCTATCTTTAACATACTGATTTGATAGACATTGGCTGTATATACTTAGAAGTAAGATTTCTGGATCATATGGTATTTCTATTTTTAAATTTTAAGGAAACTCCATAGTGTTTTTACTAGTGGCTATGTTGATTATATTCTCACTAGCAGTGTGAAATGTTTCCTGTTTCTTTACAAGTTTTTTTTTTTTAAGAATTATTTATTTATTTTATGTATATGAGTACACTGCAGCTGTCTTCAGACACACCAGAAGAGGGTGTCGGAACCCATTATAAATGGTTGTAAGCAACCATGTGGTTTCTGGGAATTGAATTCAGAACCTCTGGACAAGTAGCCAGTGCTCTTAACCACTGAGCCATCGCTCCAGCCAAACTTTACAAGTTTTTATGGTTTTATTATTTTATATCTTTTTGATCATAACCAGTTTAGCATCAACATTTCCTATTTTAACAGACCTAATACATGCACCATTTCAGTTTTAATATTATTTTCATATGTGTGTGTGATTATGTTTTATGTGTGTGGTGCATGTGGATTTATGTGCACAGATGCAGGCATTTGTTCATGCATAGATGCTAGAGGAGAATATAGCTGACTGTGAGCATCCACTTCTATGTTTGCTAGGCCCCAGCATAGTCTCACAAGAGACAGCTATATCTGGGTCCTTTCAGAAAATCTTGCAAGTATATGCAATGGTGTCAGCTTTTGGAAGCTGATTATGGGATGGAACCCTGGATATGGCAGGCTCTAGATGGTCCATCCTTTCAACACAGCTCCAAACTTTGTCTCTGTAACTCCTTCCATGGGTGTTTTATTCCCAATTCTAAGAAGGGGCAAAGTGTCCACACTTTGGTCTTCGTTCTTTTTGAGTTTCATGTGTTTAGAATATTGTATCTTATATCTTGGGTATCCTAAGTTTCTGGGCTAATATCCACTTATCAGTGAGTATATATTGTGTGAGTTCCTTTGTGATTAGGTTACCTCACTCAAGATTATGCCCTCCAGGTCCAACCATTTGCCTAGGAATTTCATAAATTCATTCTTTTTAATAGCTGAGTAATACTCCATTGTGTAAATGTACCACATTTTCTGTATCCATTCCTCTGTTGAGGGGCATCTGGGTTCTTTCCAGCTTATGGCTAGTATAAATAAGGCTTCTATGAACATAGCAGAGCATGTGTCCTTCTTACCAGTTGGGACATCTTCTGGATATATGCCCAGGAGAGGTATTGCAGAATCCTCCTGTAATACTATGTCCAGTTTTCTGAGGAACCGCCAGACTGATTTCCAGAGTGGTTGTACAAGCTTGCAATCCCACCAACAATGGAGGAGTGTTCCTCTTTCTCCACATTCTCACCAGCATCTGCTGTCACCTGAATTTTTGATCTTAGCCGTTCTGACTGGTGCGAGGTGGAATCTCAGGGTTGTTTTGATTTGCATTTCCCTGATGATTAAGGATGTTGAACATTTTTTCAGGTGCTTCTCTGCCATTTGGTATTCCTCAGGTGAGAATTATTGTTTAGTTGTGAGCCCCATTTTTTAATGGGGTTATTTGATTTTCTGGAGTCCACCTTCTTGAGTTCTTTATATATATTGGATATTAGTTCCCTATCTGATTAGGGATAGGTAAAGATCCTTTCCCAATCTGATGATGGCCTTTTTGTCTTATTGATGGTGTCTTTTGCCTTGCTGAAGCTTTGCAATTTTATTAGGTCCCATTTGTAGATTCTCGATCTTACAGCACAAGCCATTGCTGTTCTATTCAGGAATTTTTCCCCATACCCATTTCTTCGAGGCTTTTCCTACTTTTGCCTCTATAAGTTTCAGTGTCTCAGTTTTATGTGGAGTTCCTTAATCCACTTAGATTTGACCTTAATACAAGGAGATAGGAATGGATTAATTCGCATTCTTCTACATGATAACCACCAGTTGTGCCAGCACCATTTGTTGAAATTGCTGTCTTTTTCCACTGGATGGTTTTTGCTGCCTTGTCAAAGATCAAGTGACCATCGGTGTGTGGGATCATTTCTGGGTCTTCAATTCTATTCCATTGGTCTACTTGTCTGTCACTATACCAGTACCATGCAGTTTTTATCACAATTGCTCTGTAGTACAGCTTTAGGTCAGGAATGGTTATTCCACCAGAGGTTTTTTTATCCTTGAGAAGAGTTTTTGCTATCCTAGGTTTTTGTTATTCCAGATGAATTTGCAGATTGCCCTTTCTAATTCGTTGAAGAATTGAATTGGAATTTTGATGGAGATTGCATTGAATCTGTAGATTGCTTTTGGCAAGATAGCCATTCTTACTCTATTGATCCTGCCAATCCATGAGCATGGGAGATCTTTCCATCTTCTGAGGTCTTCTTTAATTTCTTTCTTCTGAGACTTTAAGTTCTTATCATACAGATCTTTCACTTCCTTAGTTCGAACCACGCCAAGGTATTTTATATTGCTTGTGACTATTGAGAAGGGTGTTGTTTCCCTAATTTCTTCCTCAGCCTGTTTATCCTTGGTGTACAGAAAGGCCATTGACTTGTTTGAGTTAATTTTATATCAAGCTACTTCACTGAAGCTATTTATCAGGCTTAGGAGTTCTCTGGTGGAATTTTTAGGGTCACTTATATATACTATCATATCATCTGCAATACGTGATATTTTGACTTCTTCCTTTCCAATTTCTCTCCCCTTAATCTCCTTTTGTTGCCGAATTGCTCTGACTAGGACTTCAAGTACAATATTGAATAGATAGGGAGAAAGTGGGCAGCCTTGTCTAGTCCCTGATTTTAGTGGGATTCCTCCCAGCTTCTCACCATTTACTTTGATGCTGGCTACTGGTTTGCTGTAGATTGCTTTTATCGTGTTTAGGTATGGGCCTTGAATTCCTGAACTTTCCAAGACTTTTATCATGAATGGGTGTTGGATTTTGTCAAATGCTTTCTCTGCATCTAAAGAGATGATTATGTGGATTTTGTCTTTGAGTTTGTTTATATACTGGATTACGTTGATGTATTTCCGTATATTGAACTATCCCTGCATCCCTGGCATGAAACCTACTTGGTCAGGATGGATGATTGTTTTGATGTGTTCTTGGATTCAGTTAGTGAGAGAACTTTATTGAGGATTTTTGCATCGATATTCATAAGGGAAATTGATCTGAAGTTCTCTATTTTTGTTGGGTCTTTTTGTGGTTTAGGTATCAGAGTAATTGTGACTTCATAGAATGAGTTGGGTGGAGTACCCTCGCTTTCTATTTTGTGGAATAGTTTGTGAAGAACTGGGATTAGATATTCTTTGAAGGTGTGATAGAACGCTGCATTAAACCCATCTGGTCCTGGGCTTTTTTTGGTTGGAGACTATTAATGGCTGCTTCTATTTCTTTAGGGGATATAGCACTGTTTAGATCATTAACCTGTTCTTGATTTAACTTTGGTACCTTGTATCTCTCTAGAAACTCGTCCATTTCATCCAGGTTCTCCAGTTTTGTTGAGTATAGCCTTTTGTAGAAGGATCTGATGGTGTTTTGGATTTCTTAAGGATTTGTTGTTATGTCTCCCTTTTCATTTCTGATTTTGTTAATTAGAATGCTTTCCCTGCGCCCTCTAGTGAGTCTGGCTAAGAGTTTGTCTATCATGTTGATTTTCTCAAAGAACCAGCTCATCCTTTGTTTGATACTTTGAATAGTTCTTCTTGTTTCCACTTGGTTGATTTCACCCCTGAGTTTGATTATTTCCTGCCTATATACTCCTCTTGGGTGTATTTGCTTCCTTTTGTTCTAGAGCTTTTAGGTGTGTTGTCAAGCTGCTAAAGTGTGCTCTCTCTAGTTCTTTTTGGAGGCACTCAGAGCTATGAGTTTTCCTCTTAGAATTGCTTTCATTGTGTCCCATAAGTTTGGGTATGTTGTGGCTTCATTTTCATTAAACTCCAAAAGTCCTTAATTTCTTTATTTATTCTTTTCTTGACCAAGGTATCATTGAGGAGAGTGTTATTCAGTTTCCACATGAATGTTGGCTTTCTATTATTTATTTTGTTATTGAAGATCAGCTTTGTCCATGGTGATAAGATAGGATGCATGGGACAATTTCAATATTCTCGTATATGTTGAGGCTTGTTTTGTGGCGAATTATGTGGTCAATTTTGGAGACGGTACCATGAGGTGCTGAGAAGAAGGTATGTCCTTTTGTTTTTGGGTAAAATGTTCTGTAGATATCTGTCAGGTCCATTTGTTTCATAACTTCTGTTAGTTTCACTGTGTCCCTGTTTTTTTTTTTTTTTTTTTTTCCTGTTTCCATGATCTGTCCATTGGTGAAAGTGGTGTGTTGAAGTCTCCCACTATTATTGTGTGAGGTGCAATGTGTGCTTTGAGCTTTACTAAAGTTTCTTTAATGAATGTGGCTGCCCTTGTATTTGGAGCATAGATATTCAGAATTGATAGTTTCTCTTGGAGGATTTTACCTTTGATGAGTATGAAGTGCCTCTCCTTGTCTTTTTGGATGACTTTGGGTTGGAAGTCGATTCTGTTAGATATGAATGGCTACTCCAGCTTGTTTCTTCAGACCATTTGTTTGGAAAATTGTTTTCCAGCCTTTCATTCTGAGGTAGTTTCTATCTTTTCCCTGAGATGGGTTTCCTGTAAGCAGCAAAATGTTGGGTCCTGTTTGTTAGCCAGTCTATTAGTCTGTCTTTTTATTGGGGAGTTGAGTCCATTGATATTAATAGATATTAAGGAAAATAATTGTTGCTTCCTATTATTTTTGTTGTCAAAGTTGGCATTCTGTTCTTGTGGCTGTCTTATTTTAGGTTTGTTGAGGGATTACCTTCTTGTTTTTCTAGGACTTGGTTTGCATACTTGTATTGGTTTTTTTCTGTCATTATCCTTTGAAGGGCTGGATTTGTGGAAAGATAGTGTGTGAATTTGGTTCTGTCTTGGAATACTTTTGTTTCTCCATCTAAAGTTATTGAAAGTTTGGCTGGGTATAGTAGCCTGGGCTGGAATTTGTGTTCTCTTAGTGTCTGTATAACATCTGTCAAGGCTCATCTGGCTTTCATAGTCTCTGGTGAAAAATCTGGTGTAATTCTGATAGGCTTGCCTTTATATGTTACTTGACCCTTTTTCCTTACTGCTTTTAATATTCTATCTTTATTTATTGCATATGTTGTTCTGATTATTATGTGTCAGCAGGAATTTCTTTTCAGGTCCAGTCTATTTGGAGTTCTGTAGGCTTCTTGTATGTTCATGGGCATCTCTTTCTTTAGGTTTGGGAAGTTTTCTTCTATAATTTTGTTGAAGATATTTGCTGGTCCTTTGAGTTGAAAATCTTCATTCTCATCTACTCCTATTATCCGTAGGTTTGGTCTTCTCATTGTGTCCTGGATTTCCTGGATGTTTTGAGTTAGGATCCTTTTGCATTTTGTATTTTCATTGATTGTTGTGCCAATGTTCTCTATGGAATCTTCTGCACCTGAGATTCTCTCTTCCATCTCTTGTATTTTGTTGCTGATGCTTGCATCTATGTTTCCAGATTTTTTTCCTATGGTTTCTATCTCCAGAGTTGCCTCACTTTGGGTTTTCTTTATTGTCTCTACTTCCCTTTTTAGGTCTTGGATGGTTTTATTCAATTCCATCACCTGTTTGGTCCTGTTTTCCTGTAATTCTTTACGGGATTTTTGTGCTTCCTCTTTAAGATCTTCTACCTGTTTAGCAGTGCTTTCTTGTATTTCTTTGAGTGAGTTATGAAGGTCCTTCTTGATATCCTCTACCATCATCATGAGATATGCTTTTAGATCCAGGTCTAGCTTTTCGGGTGTGTTGGGGTGCCCTTAGAAGCTCTGTGGCTCCCACCTGTCCCAGAAGCTGGTAGCTTCTGTATTCCGCACTCTCACCTATGAAGAATACTCTCGGCGGGGTCCCGGAATCAAGATGTCTGCTGCAGATGCTCCGGCAAAGCGCTCCCTGGCCAGGAGGACCCCTATCCTCTGGCCAGGAATGTGGCCGGATGTCTGGGGCCCGAAAAGGGGGTTGCCTTAGAAGCTATGTGGCTCCTGCCTGTCCCAGAAGCTATTAGCTACTGTATTCTGCTCTCTCACCTGTGCAGAATACTCTTGGCGTGGTCCTGGAACCAAGATGTCTGCTGCAGATGCTCAGGCAACGCGCTCCCTGGCCGGGCGGACCCCTATCCTCTGGCTGGTAAAGAGGCCGGATGTCTCTGGATATTGCTTTATTATGTTTAAGTATGTGCCTTGAATCCCTGATCTATCCAAGACTTTTAATATTAAGGGTGTTGGATTTTGTTGAAGGCTTTTCCAGCATCTAATGAGATGATTATGTGATTGTTTTTCTTTGAGCTTGCTTATATAGTGGATTATGCTGATGAATTTTTGTATATTGAACCATTCCTGGATCTCTGGGATAAAGCCTACTTTATCATGGTGAATGATGTTTTTGATGTGTTCTGTGATTCAGTTTGTGAGAATTTTATTGAGTATTTTTGTGTCAGTGTTCATAAGTGAAATTGGTCTGAAATTCTCTTTGTTTTTTGGGTCCTTGTGTGATTTACTAATCATGGTAGCTATGGCCTCATAGAATGAATAAGGTAGTGTTCCTTCTGTTTCTATTTTGTGGAATAGTTTGAGGAGTGTTGATAGTAGCTATTCTTTGAAAGTCTAGTATAATTCTCCACTAAAAGCATTTGGCCCTGGGTGCTTTTTTGTTGTTGTTGTTTTGTTTTTTGTTTTTTTCATTAGGAGGGTTTTAATGACTGCTTCTGTTTCCTTAGGAGTTAGTTATGGGACTGTTTAGAGGGTTAACCTGATCTTGATTTAACTTTGGTAAGTGGTATCTTTCTAGAAAATCATTCATTTCCTTTAGATTTTCCAGTTTTGTTGACTATAGTCTTCTGAAGTAAGACCTAATGATTTTTAAAATTTCCTTTGTTTCTGTTGTTATGTCTAATGTTTCATTTCTGATTTTCTTAATTTGGATACTGTCTCTGTGTCTTAGTTAGTTTGGCTAAGGGTTTGTCTATTTTGCTGATTTTCTCAAAGAACCAGCTCTTCATTTTAGTGATTCTTTGTATTGTTCTCTTTGTTTCTAATTGGTTGATTTCTGCCAGGAATTCACTATTTCCTATTGTTTATTCCTCTTGGGTATGTTTGCTTCCTTTTGTTCTAAAGCTTTCAGTTGTGCTATTATGTTGCTAATATGAGATCTCTCCAATTTCTTTATGAAGGCACTTAGTGTTATGAATTTTCCTTTTAGCACTGCTTTCATTTTGTCCTCTAAGTTTGTGTATGTTGTGCATTCATTTTCATTGAATTCTAGAAAGTCTTTAATTTCTTTATTTCTTTTTCAACAACATGATCATTGGGTAGACATTGTTCTGTTTCCATGAGTATGTGGGCTTTCTTTTGTTTCTGTTGTTGTTGAAGTCCAGCCTTAATCCATGGTGATCTGATAGAATTCAAGTATTATTTCAATCTTCTTGTATGTTGAGGCTTGATTTGTGTTTGATTATATGGCATTAGGTGCTGCGAAGAAGATATAGTCTTTTGTTTTAGTGTGAAAACTTAAATTCATTTGGATCCTAACATCTGTTAGTTTCATTCTGTCTCTGGTTAGTTTCTGTTTTAGTGACCTGTCCATTGGTGAGAGAGGTTTATTTTCCAGCACACTGGGGTCAACCCTCAATCAGTCCCTTGGGGCCAGTGATGAGAAGGCGACCCTAAATGGCTATTACAAGGAGTTTTTATATTTTTTAGGGGCACAGGTTACATCAGCAAGGTTGCAGTTCAAACTTATTGGCTAAGCATATTGACCGTTAAGTCTACTGGCTAGCAAGCATGACACATATTTGAACTTTACCTGGGACTTTCCAGAGGGTCAGATGACTCTCAGTCAGTACATTCTGCAGTTTTTCTGAGAATTTTTTTCTCAACATTGTTCCTGTTGGTGTAGAATGGAGCTTGGCCTAGCCTTGACCCTAAGTGGCAGGTAGAAGCTGTAAGGATCATGTGGGACTGGAAAAAACCCTTAGAGTCCCTCACTTCTATTTCTGTCTTTAGGTCTTAGATTGTTTTGTTTACTTCCCTTATGTATGTGATTGTATTTTCCTGTGTTTCTGTTAGGGATTAATTTGTTTCCTATTTAAAGTCTTCTACATGTTTGACTGTGCTTTCCTGTATTTCTTTAAGGGAAGTAGTTATATCCTCTTTACAGGCCTCTGTTGTCTTCCTGAGATGGGTTTTAAGGTCACAATTTGCTCTTCAGGTGTGTTAGGCTATCCAGGGCTTTCTGTAGTAGGAGAACTGGATTCTAGCCATACCATATTGTATTGGCTTCTGTTGATTATGTTCTTGTGCTTGCCTTTTGCCATCTTGTCTCTAGTGTTGGCTGGCTTGGGTGTCCTGGGTTGGAGCAGGCCTCCTAGGAGGCAGATGGAACTGTGTGTCCTGGGTTAGAGCAGGTCTTTGGGATACAGGGAGAACTGTGGAGTGGGGGTGGGGTTGATGTGCTGGTCAGAGAGTGCAGATGGAGGATCAGGCTGAAGAGTGATGGTGATACAATAGGGTAGGGCAGATCCCACTTCTGCTGGCCTTGTATTGTCCCAGCAGGCAGTGTATTGGGGTGGTGGGGGTGGGGTCTCACCTGTGTCCCTGGTTAGATCAGGCTTCCTGGGAGACAGCAGGGCTGTGGGATGGGGTGGGATAGTGATGTGCCTACATGAAGTATAGATGGAGGTGCAGACTGGAAGGGAACTAGAACGCATTCTTAAAAGATAGTATCATGCCATGTATTATATAAAGAACTTATCCTAACTGAAACTGTGATGTGCATGTGACCCTTCAACTTGGCACAAACATTTTGTTCTCTACTTCTATGAGTTCAACTTTCCTAGATTCCACAAGTAATAGATGTAGCATTTTTCTTTCTATACCTGATTTATTTCACTTAATATAATGTCCTTTAGGTTGATCTATCATGTCATACGTTATAACATTTTCAAACTTTATAGAGCCTAGTAGTGTTTCATTTTGTATACAAGTGCATGTATGCATGTATACACAAATATGTATGCAAATGTTCAAGTGTTCACATTTTCTTTATTCCATTTCATTGCTGAAAGCAGTGTTAATCTTTTGCCTAGTTTATTATGACTAGTGGTGGAGTTTAAATGAGAGCATAGATGTTCAATACAGATATAAATACTCAATGCACTGATCTAATGTCCTCTGGATATTTACATAATATTGGATTTACTTTGATCATATTGTAGTTCAGTTTTAATGTTTTGAGAACTGTCCCCAGTGTTTCTCATAATTGGTTGTATTAAATCAGTTTACTACTAGTAATGTGAAAGGCTTGGCTTTTCACATATTCTCAGCAACACTCAACTTCCATTCTTTTAATAATAGCCATTGGAATAGGTGTGAGGTACTGTCTGTTTTGGTGGTTTTACTGTACATTTCCCTGATAATAAATGATGGTGTGTGTGAGTGCCATGGTGGCAGTGGTGCTGCTGCTACTGCTGCTTCTCCTCTCCCTCCTCCTCCATCTCCTACTCCTTCTCTTCCTCTTCCTTTTCTTCCTTCTTTTTTTGAGAAATGTTTACTCATGTCTTTTGTATATAAAGCATTATTTGACTTTTCCTATTTATTATTTTAGTTCTTTACATATTTAAGGTCTTAACTTCATATCAGATAAGTACTTATTTTTAAGTACTTTCACATATGCTATAGGTTGCTTCTTGTTTATAGTGTCCTTTACTTTTAGTTTGATGAAATCTGTTTTTTGTTTGTTTGTTTTTGGTCTTTACTTTTGAGATCATACTTATTTCTAACAGTCATTGCCAGGGCAATAGCAAAAAGCTTTCCTCCTGTATTTTGTTCTAGTTTCATAGTCCCTTTGGGATACACTACATATCAAAGCCATAACAATCTCCATGAGTGCTGAAGCTGGCATAGCTTTTTCTTGCTTATGATAATGATAAAAAAGTGTTACACAGGAATCTTTGCTTTATAAAGGTGTTTGTTTACTAAAGACAATTCACATTACCAAACTGCTTATAGTATTTTAAGATCTCCCCAGAATAATGGATTGTTGTCTTTTAGTCTATATTGTTTTATTTTATTCACAGTAAGAGGTGAAGGGTTTAAAAAAAAAGTCTTTAGTTCTGTTTAAATACAATGCCTAACAGTAGTTATGTGTTCTTTTCACTTCTCTTTTCAAAAGTAGGACCCTCCACACATGTCAAGGATCTTGGTTACAGATATAATTAGTATCACTTCAGTTATTAGGGTCAGAAGTTACTATATACTATAAACTTTATACTGACACAGTCAGTCCTAGGTAAAATTTGCTTATAATTCTTCCCCCAGTTCAATTGTTTTAGCCATCTACCATGCCAAAATTTCTTTTGATCTTTCTTTTCTTTTATTTAGCATTAGAATGAAAAATTTTCTGAAAAATGCCTAGAAAAGCAAAAGATATCTAAAAATAGCAGGATTTCTTTCAATTTTGGCAAAAGATTTGGGTATATTACTCATATTCTCTTAGTGTAGACATACAACTGTCATCAAGACATTGGCAAAACTTGCCATGATTCAGTAGTAGTATAGTTACTTGAAGAAAGATCAGTTAAAACATAGAACATTACAGGATTTCAGGCTTCCTGTACAGAGTTATTAGATTACCCCTTACCACACATCAATGGAGCTTGAGTGAAAAGTACAGAGAAATTTTTATTAGCATAAATTGGATTTCCAGTGACTCTACTATGTGGTTTGGTAGCCTGGTTCTAGATATTTAATCTGTGGATTTTAGTTATTCAACAATACCATTATGAAATTACTGGAAATAATAATTTGGGAAAAGCACTACTATGGGCTGTTATTTAAGTTTCAGTTATTTCATGTATATCCCAACTACTCGTTAGAAGAAAAGCATAAGGGTATTAAAGGCAGAGAACCTTGATTTGAGAAAAAGGAAAAGTAGTAATTCATCCCCTTTAAAGATTCGAATAACTCAAGAACAATAAGATTGATATTGCTATTTCAAATTATGAATTATTTAAATAGTTGGACTTCATTTTAGAGAGAAATCCTGGGATAGGAAAATTTATTTAAGTAATTTTAATACAAAAGAAGAAGTTGATTTGCCAGCATTTATTAAGAGGATACTGATCCTCTTTTGGGAGGAATATTAACTTACAAAAGAATGAGTTTCATCATGGCATCTTCATACATACATACATACATACATACATACATATCATTTTACATTATTCTCATATGTACTTCCCACTGCCTTCCCCATATTCCATTCTCTAGCTAGTTTTCTTTATTCTTCTAGTAGACCCATTTCTGTTTTCTTATTGCATATGCTCCATTATCCTCTCTATTTCCTATGTCCTTAAGATATTTCTTCTTTTAAATTTTTTTATTAGATATTTTCTTCACTTACATTTCAAATGCTATCCCAAAAGTCCCCTGTATCCACCCTGCTCCCCTACCCACCCACTCCCACTTCTTGGTCCTGGCATTCCCTGTACTGGAGTATATAAAGTTTGTAAGACCAAGAGGCCTCTCTTCCCAGTGATGGCCGACTAGGCCATCTTCTGATACATATGCAGCTAGAGACATAAGCTCTGGGGGTACTGATTAGTTCATATTGTTGTTCCACCTATAGGGTTGCAGACCCCTTTGGCTCCTTGGGTACTTTCTCTAGCTCCTCCATTGGGGGCCCTGTGTTCCATCCTATAGATGACTGTGAGCATCCACTTCTGTATTTGCCAGGCACTGGTATAGCCTCACAAGAGACAGCTATATCAGGATCCTTTCAGCAAAATCATGCTGGCATATGCAATAGTGTCTGTGTTTAGTGGCTGATTATGGGATGGACCCCCGGGTGGGGCAGTGTCTGGATGGTCCATCCTTTCGTCTTAGCTCCAAACTTTATCTCTTTAACTCCTTCCATGGATATTTTGTTCCCTTTTCTAGGGAGGAATGAAGTATCCATGCGTCGGTCTTCCTTCTTCTTGATTTTCTTGTGTTTTGCAAATTCTATCTTGGTTATTCTAGGTTTCTGAGCTAATATCCACTTATCAGTGAGTGCATATCAAGTGACTTCTTTTGTGATTGGGTTACCTCAGAATGATATCCTCTAGATCCATCCAGTTGCCTAAAAATTTCATAAATTAATTGTTTTTATTAGCTGAGTAGTACTCCGTTGTGTAAATGTACCACATTTTCTGTATCCATTCCTCTGTTGAGGAACATTTGGGTTCTTTCTCTGCTCATGATCCTATTTCTGTTTGTTGTTGTTGTTGTTGTTGTTGTTGTTGTTTTTGTTTGTTTGTTTGTTTGTTTGGGGTTTTTTTTTGTTATTTTTTTTTCAGGTTTTTTTTTTTTTAATTAGGTACTTTCTTTATTCACATCTCCAGTGCTACCTTAAAAGTCCCCCACACCCTCCCCCCCACTGCCCAACCCCCCTCTCCCACTTCCCTGCCCTGTTGTTCCCCTGCACTGAGGCATATAAAGTCTGCACAACCAATGGGCCTCTCTTTCCACTGATGGCCGACCAGCTATAGATACATATGCAGCTAGAGACAGGAGCTCTGGGGGGCACTGGTTAGTTCATATTGTTGTTCCACCCATAGGGTTGCAGATCCCCTCAGCTCCTTGGGTACTCTCTCTAGCTCCCCCATTGGGGGCCCTGTGATCCATTCAATAGCTGACTGTGAACATCCACTTCTATGTTTGCCAGGCCCCAGCATAGTCTCACAAGAGACAGCTATATCAGGGTCCTTTCAGCAAAATCCCGCTATTATACACACACACACACACACACACACGCACACTTAAAACTTAAGCTCCAAATATTAGAAAAAAATATGGGAAGAATTTAGTCTTAATTACATAAATTTGGGCTTGTTGTTGGTGTTGTTTTGATGACACCACTAGAACACATTTAGGAAAGTGTTTTCACCAAACATTCCTACCCAAACAAGCCCCCCAAATAAACCCAGAGTGTAGAAGCTATGCTTTCCATGTAAATTTAAGTCTTTTAGATTTAAATCTCTCAAATGGATTGTTATTTTGGAATCATTATATGTGCTTTCAAAATGAAAAAGCTGGTAGATGAGATTTAACAGTAACTGGTGACTGAGACATGACTTCATATCATAGACTGACACTGATCCTTTGTCTTTTATTACAGATTATTGTTTTTTCCTTGAAAAGAAGCCCTTGATTTATTTACAAATAAGTAAAAAAAAACAAACCAATTACTTTACAAATATATGCTTTTCTGCAGGATATGCTGACTCATGCCTATAATTCCAGCACTGGGGAGGAAGACACAGGTAGAACTTGAATTCCAGTCTACCCTGGTATACATAGACTTTTGGGCAAGCCAGGATGACATAGTAAGACTATGACGATGATAAAATAAGACTGAGTCTGAATTAATGAATGAATTAACTAATTCATGAATAAATGAATGAGTAAATAAATAGTGTTCATCTTTTAAAACAATGTCTGTATGGTTCCAGCTTCTATGCAGTCAGGACCCATCTACATACAATGAGGCTTCAGACTAGCCCCAATTTATAAGTTACCAGGTTAGAATTCAATATTTCATGCTTCAAACTGACACGTAAAACTACAGCCCTTGGAACCAGGGTCCAGGCTATAGGAGACATGGTATGCAAGGCTGCTTAGTAGATACCAGCACTAGTCTTGGTTCAACAGGCTCAGGCTCTAGGAACTCCCAGATGGATCCAGGTTTCAGACTGACTTCCTCAGACCTAAGATTTAAAAGCCTATGCCTGCAGACTAAAGTTTTAAGACCACCTACAGTGGTCTGAATGTGTTCTCCAATTTCAAAAGTTAAAAATACAATCCCTGATGCATCAGTATTGTGAGGTAGGTTCTTTCAGATGAGTTTACCTTTTTTCTGACAACTAGCTTTCATGGTACTAGATAGCACCATGCAGACTTACAAAGGAGGAAAGCAGTCATCAGCTGAACCCACCTGTGACACCTGTTAGCCACAATAACCCTAAGAGTGGCGAGCTTACCTGTGTGGCAGCAAACACTTTCTAACTGTACTTAACACACACGTAACAGGAAGAAAATCATGTTTGGTCCTAGAAACTTAGGCAACTGCCCAGGGCTAATGAAGTCACGAATCTTGGAGGAGAATGTACTGCACCCATTTTACTACACCAGCATAATTTCTAATTACATTATAAATAATTTTGTCTTATATCTAGGGGTAAGTGTAATTTTCACCCTTCATCAAGGAAACTTCCCTTTCCAACAGACAGAGACCCTTAGAGAAAACCATACTCAATCAAACAGCAGAATTATGGACTTCAGTCTCAATGTAACCATTGGCAAAACAAATCTCAACCTAGAGCTTAGGGATCATTGTAGGAAAGGGACCAGAGAGATTGTAAAAGCCAGAGGATCAGGGAGTTTGCTATGTGAGATTGTGTTGCCTAGTTAAGTCAGAAGCTACACCCATAAAGCCATATTATGACTGCCAGAACAAGGCTAACAATAATAGACATGCTAGAGTTGACAGAAGAAGCCCATGAGGCCTCAACTCTACACAAAGAGGAACACAACTTAGAGAATGAATCAACTGTTCTCTCTCTCTCTCTCTCTCTCTCTCTCTCTCTCTCTCTCTCTCTCTCTCTCATCTGTCTATTTAGCTATCTAAAGGGATTTATTAAAAAGAGGTATAGTCTGTGGTGTAGCTATTCCAACATGGCTGCCTACCAATGGAAGGTCCAAGAATCACTAGTCCATGAGGCTGGATGTCCCAGCTGCTTTTCAGTATATGGCAGAATTCCAAAGAAATAGACTGTAATGCCAGTGAAGGAATGTACTTGCTAGCAAGAGCAAGCAGGCAAGGAAAGACACGTTTTCTTCTTCCATGTCTCTTACATAGGGACAGCAGAAGATGTGACCCAGATATAGAATCATTGCCATCACAGTATGTAACAACAATTAATAAAAGAACAGACCATAGATTTAAAAATGAGGAAGGTGTGTAGGAGGGTTTGGATGGAAGAACGTAAAGTAGGAAATGATATAATTATAACCTCAGAAAAAGAAAAGAAATAATTGTAAAAAATGGACACAATGTTGGAAGAGTAGAGAATGGGGTAGATCTGGGAAGATTTTTGGGGGAAATGTGAATATGATCAAAATCCATTGTAGCAAATTCTCAAGGAATTAATAAAAGTTATATTTAAAAAGATTTCTATTGGTTAAAGTAGAGTTGAGTATTAGGAGAAAAATTTAGAATTCATTAGAGAAATAAATTATACATGATTATGAGAGAAATGCAAAGAAGTAAAAATTTGAATGAGGAAAATAGAAGCACAGAGAAAAGTAATCAACCTTCAGTAATATCAGAATCAGTAGAGAAGTTAAAAGTTTGCCAGGGTAATAGGTATTTCAGCCATGGAGTAGGGTTTCCAACTGCTGGTGGAGTAAGTGTATAACAGGCTGCTGCCTCTGCTTCTTTCTGTCTTCCACATCTAACCATAAATAATCTTCAGAAAGCAATGGCCTTGGTTTAACTTCTATCTTTCAAGTCTCATGCATATATCTCTGGGCTAGAGATATATGCATGAGACTTGAGTAAATTAGAGAAAGAAATCTTGAGAAATTAGTTTAGCTGGTCTGAGTGAACAGTATAAAATCACAAAAATGTGTTTCAAAACTACAAATAGAATACATGAAACACTTAACATCAACAAGGAATGTAATGACAAACTCTTTTATTCTATTTAAGATTCTAGGTGAAATCATATTTTTTATTTTGGAGGCTTTAATTTTCATCATGTTGACCTTATGATCAAGCTGCTTTATTGTAGTCATGTTCTTTTCTATAAAAAGAGTCAGTCTCATTTGATAAATATTAATATACTGAAAAATGGAAAACCCTGTACTTTCTAACATTTTATGATGAATGTGTTCTAACATATAGCAAAGGCAAAATGACTTTGCACTTAATGTTCATTTACTCACCTATATTCTACTAAATTTTTATTCTTTCTTCATTTGAATATCTAGATATTTATCTATTGCTCATTTTCTTTTTGGTACATTTATAGTATACTTCAGATTTCAGTGCAGCTTGTTCTAGATACTTGAGTATGCATATTAGCTAGAGTTCAGTACTGACTTAGAGGTTTTTAATTTAAGACTTCTTTCTCTGAGTATTGGCAAATCCCTGTACATGTATAATAGAAATTCATGTTGTTGTATACAATATTAATAATCATCATGCCAAAAGGCTCATTTATGTCAATTTTCACTTAGTACTAATTCTCATTTTTAAAAGGCAACCAGTATTTTGATGTTTCCTCTGCAGATTAGTTTGACCTGTCTAAGAATAACACTAACATGAAGTATATGGAATACTTTTGTGTGACACTTTCAGTTACTATAACATTTTGGTTTTGTTTCTTCCATAGTATTGTGTGTATCAGCCATTTTGGACCTTTTTCCTGCAGAATAATATTTCATTATACCACAGGATTTCCCTCCCTCCTCCTTCACCATTAATTAACATGTGGGCTGTTTCCTGATTGTTTTCTGCATGTAAGACTTTTAATGAAGACATATCTAAGTGTACATAATACTTCATTTCTCTTGGATAGATACCTATAAGGAATTACTCAAACCAAAGATTATCAGTTCTCAGCAATGATGAATAGCACTTTATGTGTGTGTAGGACAGAGAGCGAGTGCTGGAATTAGTTCTCCTTGTACCATTTCCCTTCCAGGGATCAAACTCAAGGTCATCAGACTTGGCAGCAAGCACCCTTACTCACTGAGTCATCTTGCTGGCACACTAATTTTAACCTAGTTAAGAACATTGTTGTAATAAATTATTGTGTTAACTCCTTTTAATTCATCAAGATATTTTTACTGAGGCTATGATATAGTGTGTATTAGTCAGGGTTTTCTAGAGGAACAGAACAGATAAATACATGGATATGTGATATATCTGATTTATTAAAATGGCTTACAGATTGTGGTCCAGCTAGTCCAACAATAGCTGTCTCCCTCCTCCCCCCAAAAAAGTCTAAAAAGCCAATAATTGTTTAGTTCAAAGGCTAGGTATCTCACCTGGTCTTCATTGTGCATCTGAATCCCATAGACGTAGTCTAGTGCCAGTAAGAAATGCCTCAGCAGCAGGATATATAACTGTGTCAGTGAAAATAAGGGCAAGCAAGAATAAAACAAAAACCTTCTTTCTTCCATATCCTTTATATAGGCTGCCAAAAGAAGGTGTGTTCCAGATTTAGGGATGGTCCTCCAACCTCAAAAGATACAACTAAGAAAAACCCCTCACAGGTGTGTTCAGGTGCTTGGGTATTTAGTTAATTCCAGATGTAGTCAAGTTGACAAAATTAGCAATCACATGGTTCTAATCTGAAATTGTTTCCACAGGCTTATGTGCCCAGTTTATGGTTCAAATCTTAAGGATATGGAACTTTTCATAGTGTCACCTAGATGGCAGAAATAGATAACTATGGGTGGGCCTTTGATGACAGTACTTACATTGGTTCTGTCTCTTCTTCCCTGCTCCTTGGTCCATGTTATGTGATGAGGCCTGAGCTACATGAAACTGGTGCCACAGCCCAGACAGAGCCACTTCCATGCCTATGTCATTGCTTTGCTGTTTTGGGTACTGTAGCTTTGTAGTGGTTTTTAAAGTTTAGTCACAATGCCTACTGCTCTTTGTTTTTGTTGTTCTACATCTATGCTTTGACTATTTGAAGTTATTCTTTCATACAAATGTTAGATTTTTTTTTATAGTTCTATGGAGAGTACTGGTGGTATTTTAAAAGTATATTTCACTCGTGTTATGTAATATGAGCATTTCAGTACCACTAAGGCTTTCTTCTCATTAACATATGCTATCTTTCCACTTATTTCTGTCCTTTTCAATTCCTTTCATCAGTTCTTTATAGATTTTTTAGTAGAGTTCTTTCATATCTTTGAACATATATCTGCCTTTGTATGTTTTAGCTATGTTACCAGAAACTGTTCCTTGATTTCCTTTTCGTATAGTTCATTAATGAAGATAAAACACTTTGTGATTTTGGTTAAAGCCTTGCTGAATTCATTAACCAGTTCTAATTGTTTATTTGGTAGATTCTTTTATTGTTATTTATCTTTAGGATCCTGTCAGTTGCAAACAGTATCATCCTGATTTTCTACTTCTCAATTTGGACAAATTTATTTCCTTTTCTTTGCCTGATGGCTTTAATAGGACCTTCTTTCGTTGTGTTTATTAAAAGTGTGAAATTGGACTTTCGTGTCTTATTCCTACATGAAAAGAGAAAGTTTTTAGTTTTTTCTTGTTCAGTACTTTGTCAATTGTTTATTACCTGTGGTCTTTATTTGAGGCATGCTTCTGTTGAATTTTCTGATCATGTGGTTTTTATGTTTCACCCTGTCATTTGTGTGTCTCAAAGTTATGTTGAAAAGTGCATGCCTTGAGACCATGTACACTTAAGTGCAGTAGAATCTTTTTATTGTGCTACTGGATTTGGTTTGTTAGTATATTCTTGAGTTTTTGTCTATTAAATATTGTCTTAGGGTTTATTGTTGTGAAAAGACATCATTACCAAAACAATTCTTACAGAAGACATTTAATTGGAGCTGGCTTACATTTTCAAAGGTTCCATCTACTATCATCATAGCAGGAAATGTGGCAATATGCAGGCAAATAGGTTGCTGGAGAAGCAGAGAGTTCTCTTTCTCTCTCTCTTTCTCTCTTTTTATTGTTATTTTTTCTGAGACAGGGTTTCTGTGTGTAGCTCTGGCTGTCCTGGAACTCACTCTGTAGACTAGGCTGACCTCGAACTCAGAAATCCACCTCCTCTGCCTCCCAAGTGCTGTGATTAAAGGCATCCATCACCACTGCCTGGCTGAGAGTTCTGTATTTTGATCTGAAGGCAGCAGAAAGAGATTCATCTGCAGGCAGCCAGGAAGAGACCAAAATTCCACACTGGGTGGAGCTTGAGCATAGAGACCTTAAGCCCACCCCCTCAGTAACACACTTCCTCCAATAAGGCCACACCTCTTAATAGCATTACTTCCTATGGCCAAGTATTGAAACATTGAATCTCTTGGGGGCGGGGCGCGCAGACCTATTTTAAACCACCACAAATATATTGCCCTCTTTCCCTCTGGTCAATTTTCCTGCCCTGCCCTTTTCTTCCCTTGTTCTGTCTTTTGAAACAGGACCTTACTATGCAGCCCTGGATGCTCCAGAACTTGCTATGTAAATCAGACTGATTTCAAATTCAGAGATCCTGTGACTCTACTCCTGCCATTTCCTGATTTTGACTTAAAGGGCTGGAGTTAAAGCATGCATACTGTACCCAGTAACCCATATATCCCTAACTCTTTAAGTTTTTTTTTTAATTAGGTATTTATTTCATTTACATTTCCAATGCTATCCCAAAAGTCCCCCACACGCTCCCCCACCCACTCCCCCACCCACCCACTCACACTTCTTGGCCCTGGCTTTCCCCTGTACTGAGGCAGATAAAATTTGCACAACCAATGGGCCTCTCTTTCCACTGATGGCCAAATGGACCATCTTCTGATACATATGCAGCTAGAGACATTAGCTCCGGGGAGTACTGGGTAGTTGATATTGTTGTTCCACCTATAGGATTGCAGATTCCTTTAGCTCCTTGGTTACTTTCTTTAACTCCTCCATTGGGGGCCCTGTGATCTATCCAATAGTTGACCATCCACTTCTGTGTTTGCTAGGCCTTGGCATAGTCTCATAAGAGACATCTATATCTAGGTCCTTTCAACAAAATCTGCTAGTGTATGCAATGGTGTCAGCGTTTGGAGGCTGATTATGGGATGGATCCCCGAATATGGCAGTCTCTAGATAGTCCATCCTTTCCTCTCAGCTCTAAACTGTGTCTCCATAACTCCTTCCATGGGTGTTTTGTTCCCAATTCTAAGGAGGGGCAAAGAGTTCACACTCTGGTCTTCCTTCTTCTTGAGTTTCATGTGTTTAGCAAATTGTATCTTATATCTTGGGTATTCTAAGTTTCTGGGCTAATATCCACTTATCAGTGAGTACATATTGTGTGAGTTCTTTTGGGATTGGGTTACCTCACTCAGGTGATGCCCTCCAGGTCCATCCATTTGCCTAGGAATTTCATAAATTCATTCTTTTTAACAGCTGAGTAGTACTCCATTGTGTAAATGTACCACACTTTCTGTATCCATTCCTCTGTTGAGGGGCATCTGGGTTCTTTCCAGCTTCTGGCTATTATAAATAAGGCTTCTATAAACATAGTGGAGCATGTGTCCTTCTTACCGGTGGGGACATCTTTTGGATATATGCTCAGGAGAGGTATTGTGGGATCCTCCAGTAGTACTATGTCCACTTTTCTGAGGAAACCCCAGACTGATTTCCAGAGTGGTTGTACAAGCATGCAATCCCACCAACAATGGAGGAGTGTTCCTCTTTCTCCACATCATCGCCAGCATCTTCTGTCACCTGAATTTTTGGTCTTAGCCATCTGACTTGTGTGAAGTGGAATCTCAGGGTTGTTTTGATTTGCATTTCCCTGATGATTAAGGATGCTGAACATTTTTTTCAGGTGCTTCTCAACCATTCAGTATTCCTCAGGTGAGAATTCTTTGTTTACTTATGAGCTCCAATATTTAATGGGGTTATTTGATTTTCTGGAGTCCACCTTCTTGAGTTCTTTATATATATTGGATATTAGTCCCCTATCTGATTTAGGATAGGTAAAGATCCTTTCCCAATCTGTTGGTGGCCTTTTTGTCTTATTGACGGTGTCTTTTGCCTTGCAGAATCTTTGCAACTTTATGAGGTCCCATTTGTTGATTCTAGATCTTACAGCACAAGCCATTGCTGTTCTATTCAGGAATTTTTCCCCTGTGCCTATATCTTTAAAGCTTTTCCCTACTTTCTCCTCTATAAGTTTCAGTGTCTCTGGTTTTATGTAGAGTTCCTTAATCCACTTAGATTTGACCTTAGTACAAGGAGATAGGAATGGATCAATTCACATTCTTCTACATGATAACAGCCAGTTGTGCCAGCACCATTTGTTGAAAATGCTGTCTTTTTTTCCACTGGATGGTTTTTGCTCCCTTGTCAAAGATCAAGTGACCATAGGTGTGTGGCTTCATTTGTGGTTTTCAATTCTATTCCATTGGTCTACTTGTCTGTCACTATACCAGTACCATGCAGTTTTTATCACAGTTGCTCTATAGTACAGCTTTAGGTCAGGCATGGTTATTCCACCAAAGGTTCTTTTATCCTTGAGAAGAGTTTTTGCTATCCTAGGTTTTTTGTTATTCCAGATAAATCTGCCGATTATCCTTTTTAATTCGTTGAAGAATTGAGTTGGAATTTTGATGGGGATTGCATTGAATCTGTAGATTGCTTTTGGCAGGATAGCCATTTTTACTATATTGATCCTGCTAATCCATGAGCATGGGAGATATTTCCATCTTCTGAGATCTTCTTTAATTTCTTTCTTCAGAGACTTGAAGTTCTTATCTTACAGATCTTTCTCTTCCTTAGTTAGAGTCACGCCTAGGTATTTTATATTATTTGTGACTATTGAGAAGGGTGTTGTTTCCCTAATTTCTTTCTTAGCCTGTTTATCCTTGGTGTACAGAAAGGCCATTGACTTGTTTGAGTTAATTTTATATCCAGCTACTTCATTGAAGCTATTTATCAGGCTTAGGAGTTCTCTGGTGGAATTTTTAGGGTCACTTATATATACTATCATATCATATCATCTGCAAAAGTGATATTTTGACTTCTTCCTTTCCAATTTGTATCCCCTTGACCTCCTTTTGTTGTCTAATTGCTCTGGCTAGGACTTCAAGTACAATGTTGAATAGGTAGGGAGAGAGTAGACAGCTTTGTCTAGTCCCTGATTTTAGTGGATTGCTTCCAGCTTCTCACCATTTACTTTGATGTTGGCTACTGGTTTGCTGTATATTGCTTTTATCCTGTTTAGGTATGGGCCTTGAATTCCTGATCTTTCCAAGACTTTTATCATGAATGGGTGTTGGATTTTGTCAAGTGCTTTCTCAGCATCTAAGGAGATGATCATGTGGTTTTTGTCTTTGAGTTTGTTTATATACTGGATTAAGTTGATGTATTTCCGTATATTGAACCATCCCTGCATCACTGGGATGAAACCTATTTGGTCAGGATGGATGATTGTTTTGATGTGTTCTTGGATTCGGTTAACAAGAGAACTTTATTGAGGATTTTTGCATCGATATTCATAAGGGAAATTGGTCTGAAGTTCTCTATTTTTGTTGGGTCTTTTTGTGGTTTAGGTATCAGAGTAATTGCGGCTTCATAGAATGAGTTGGGTAGAGTACCTTTGCTTTCTATTTTGTGGAATCCTTTGTGAAGAACCGGGATTAGATCTTTGAAGGTGTGATAGAACTCTGCACTAAACCCATCTGGTCCTGGGCTTTTTTTGGTTGGGAGACTATTAATGACTGCTTCTATTTCTTTAGGGGATATAGGACTGTTTAGATCATTAACCTGATCTTGATTTAACTTTGGTACCTCATATCAGTCTAGAAATTTGTCCATTTCGTCCAGGTTTTCCAGTTTTGTTGAGTATAGCCTTTTGTAGAAGGATCTGATGGTGTTTTGGATTTCTTCAGGATCTGTTGTTATGTTTCCCTTTTCATTTCTGATTTTGTTAATTAGGATGCTTTTTCTGTGCCCTCTAGTGAGTCTGGCTAAGGGTTTATCTATCTTGTTGATTTTCTCAAAGAACCAGCTCCTCGATTATTTGATTCTTTGAATAGTTCTTCTTGTTTCCACTTGGTTGATTTTGCCCCTGAGTTTGATTATTTCCTGCTGTCTACTCCTCTTGGGTGAATTTGCTTCCTTTTGTTCTAGAGCTTTTAGGTGTGTTGTTAAGCTGCTAACGTGTGCTCTCTCTAGTTCCTTTTTGGAGGCACTCAGAGCTATGAGTTTTCCTCTTAGAAATGCTTTCATTGTGTCCCATAAGTTTGGGTATGTTGTGGCTTCATTTTTATTAAACTCCAAAAGTCCTTAATTTCTTTCTTTATTCCTTCCTTGACCAAGGTGTCATTGAGAAGAGTGTTGTTCAGTTTCCACATGAATGTTGGCTTTCTATTATTTATTTTGTTATTGAAGATCAGCCTTAGTCCATGGTGATCTGATAGGATGCATGGGACAATTTCAATATTTTTGTATATGTTGAGGCTTGTCTTGTGACCAATTATGTGGTCAATTTTGGAGAAGGTACCATGAGGTGCTGAGAAGAAGGTATGTCCTTTTGTTTTAGGATAAAATGTTCTGTAGATATCTGTCAGATCCATTTGTTTCATAACTTCTGTTAGTTTCACTGTGTCCCTGTTTTTTTTTTTGTTTTTTTTTTTTTCTGTTTCCATGATCTGTCCATTGGCGAAAGTGGTGTGTTGAAGTCTCCCACTATTATTGTGTGAGGTGCAATGTGTGCTTTGAGCTTTACTAAAGTTTCTTTAATGAATGTGGCTGCCTTTGTATTTGGAGCATAGATATTCAGGATTGATAGTTCCTCTTGGAGGATTTTACCTTTGATGAGTATGAAGTGCCCTTCCTTTTCTTTTTCGATGACTGTGGGTTGGAAGTCGATTTTATTAGATATTAGAATGGCTACTCCAGCTTGTTTCTTCAGACCATTTACTTGGAAAATTGTTTTCCAGCCTTTCATTCTGAGGTAGTGTCTATCTTTTTCTCTGAGATGAGTTTCTTGTAAGCAGCAAAATGCTGGGTCTTGTTTGTGTAGCCAGTTTGTTAGTCTATGTCTTTTTATTGGGCAGTTGAATCCATTGATATTAAGAGATATTAAGGAAAAGTAATTGTTACTTCCTGTTATTTTTGTTGTTAAAGTTGGCATTCTGTTCTTGTGGCTGTCTTATTTTAGGTTTGTTGAGGGATTACCTTCTTGCTTTTTCTAGGACGTGGTTTGCATCCTTGTATTGGTTTTTTTCTGTCATTATCCTTTGAAGGGCTGGATTTGTGGAAAGATAATTTGTGAATTTGGTTCTGTTGTGGAATACTTTGGTTTCTCCATCTATGGTAATTGAGAGTTTGGCTGGGTATAGTAGCCTGGGCTGGAATTTGTGTTCTCTTAGTGTCTGTAAAACATCTGTCCAGGATCTTCTGGCTTTTATAGTCTCTGGTGAAAAATCTGGTGTAATTCTGATAGGCTTGCCTTTATATGTTACTTGACCCTTTTCCCTTACCTCTTTTAGTATTCTATCTTTATTTAGTACATTTGTTGTTCTGATTGTCGGGAGGAATTTCTTTTCAGGTCCAGTCTATTTGGAGTTCTGTAGGCTTCTTGTATGTTCATGGGCATCTCTTTCTTTAGGTTTGGGAAGTTTTCTTCTATAATTTCGTTGAAGATATTTGCCGGTCCTTTGAGTTGAAAATCTTCATTCTCATCCACTCCTATTATCCGTAGGTTTGGTCTTCTCATTGTGTCCTGGATTTCCTGGATATTTTGAGTTAGGATCTTTTTGCGTTTTACATTTTCTTTGATTGTTGTGCCGATGTTCTCTATGGAATCTTCTGCACCTGAGATCCTCTCTTCCATCTCTTGTATTCTGTTGCTGATGCTGGTATCTATGGTTCCAGATTTTTTTCCTATGGTTTCTATCTCCAGAGTTGCCTCACTTTGGGTTTTGTTTATTTTGTCTACTTCCCTTTTTAGGTCTAGTATGGTTTTGTTCATTTCCATCATCTTTTTGGATGTGTTTTCCTGTTTTTCTATATCGATTCGCAACTCTTTAGCAGTGTTCTGTATTTCTTTAAGTGAGTTATTAAAGACCTTCTTGATGTCTTCTACTATCATCATGAGATATTCCTTTAAATCCGGGTCTAGGTTTTCGGGTGTGTTGGGGTGCCCTGGACTGGCTGAGGTGGGAGTACTGGGTTCTGATGATGGTGAGTGGTCTTGGTTTTTTTAGTAAGATTCTTACGTCTGCCTTTTGCCATCTGGTAAATTCTGGAATCACTTGTTATAGTTTTCTCTGGTTAGAGCTTGTTCCTCTCCTGGTTATGTTATTCTCTACCAGCAGACCTGAGAGACTAGTTCTCTCCTGAGTTTCAGTGGTCAGAGCATTCTCTGCAGGCAGGCTCTCCTCTTTCAGGGAAGGTACGCAAATATCTGGCGTTCAGACTTGCCTCCTGGCAGAAGATGAAGGCCTGAAATAGGACCTGTCCCAGAAGCTGAAAGCTTCTGTAGTCCCCACTCTAACCTGTGCAGAGTAGTCTCGGTAGAGTCCTGGATCCAAGATGCCTCCTGCAGATCTGTTTTTTGTTTTTGTATCATTTCTTGCATTGTCAAAGTCTCTTCAGTTCCTAGTTTGTTGTTTTAACCAGGAGACTTAGGCTTTAACACACTGTTTTCTATGTTATGATTACTGTTGTGCCCTGATTGTGGTGTTCCCAAAGACCACCAAAGTCCACCAGAAATCCAACTTGTATGCAAAAGTAAAGAGTCTTTATTGAATCTTAAGCTCAGATCTCTCCAGTCTCTCCAACTCAGTGAATGTGTATGGAATTTCCCAAGCTGGTGAAGCCTTGCCTATTTATCATAGTTTTAGCAGGTAAGCAGCTTTCCAAGTTGGCAGTTACATGATTGGTTAACATTTGAAAATTGCTGCTTAGAGCAATGATTTCAGCATGTTATGGCAGTCATGGTTAACTTGAGTAATCTATTTCAAAACACCTGGTATAGTAGGTACTTTCCTCTTAGGAGCTGATTGGCTATTACCAATAATGGAGTGGTTGTTTCTAGGGGCATCTTGGTTCCTGGAACAAGTTGTGGTTTTTCCAGAGACTAAGTTCAAACTAAAGATAAGGTTAACATAAGATTGAGTGTAATACAAAATAGAGTTTGTAATGTTAGGCTAGGTAGGCCCTTTGATTATATGTTTTTTTCACTCTATTAATGTGTTACTTTATTGACTTTCTTGATAGATTTATCACTTTATTTTAGTTTTCTAATGTATATCATTGTTTTATTTAGAAGAAATTATATTTGTGAACAGGCAAATTCTAGACCTGAGCTCCTTTTATGGGCCCATTATTTAACAGGTAGTATTGTTTTTACATTATTCCTGTGTAAGTTTCTCTATATATTACGTAGTAAGTTTTACTTGGTTTCCAATTTGGGAGAAAGATGAAACATTCAGATAAAATAAGGTCAAAGATCTCTAATCATGCTCAGTTTAAAGAATCTGTACCTAAATGTTATAACAAAGTTTTCAAGAATCAAAGATAGAGATCTTGAATTCAGATAAGGAAAAGAAACATGTCAGATGTAGCAGTGTCTCAGTGAGGCTATCATTGTATGTCATACAGAAACTTGAGGTCCTCCTTTGCTACATATTAAGTTTGTGGTTGGTTTGGTCTCCAGGAACTGCTGTGTTAAAAAGCCATTTAGTCGGAAGTAATTTAGTTAGTTGGAAGGCTTTTTGTATGAGTTTATATAATTGTGACTCTAGCCTTTACTAGAAAGTTTTCTAGATGTGAAGCTAATCTTACATGTCAAGAATATGTTTGGAAATTTTGGTTGGCAATTTAATTATCTATTTCCTGCCCCCTTTGTTCTTTAGATGAAGGCACCTGTGACTTCTGCCAACTGAGGTTTATGCTATGAATTAGTGACTAAAGCTATGATGGGATTTCTGAAAAAGAATATTGACTAAGATAACTTTGATTTCAAAATAAATGCTTTATACTTAGCAGTTCTACAAAAGAATTAAAACATAAAGAACAAGCTTATTCCTAATTGGAGTACTTTGCAGTAAGTTTGAAATTGCTACTTTTGCTTTTCTAGTAGTTTCATATCAAGGATACTTTAAAAATGCTATTGCAATCTGAAATTCTAACATTAATTGAATTGACAGATAGAGCTTTAAAATAGTCCTTCTAAGTATATATCTGGAGAAATATTAGCTTTAAATTTCTAATTGGCACTAAAATAATTTGCTTTTATTTGGTTATCCCAGTATTATATTATGACTAAGAAGAAAATCAGTGTTTAAATCTTTTGAAACTTATGTTAATTGATACCTACTCCTTTGAAAAAGTCTTAACCATTAAATACTAACAAATTTCTGTGCCCTTGACTCATCTTTGTTATTGCCCTACTTAAAGACATTATGTAGACTAAGAATATTAATCATATTAGTATTTGTGGTGGCTTGAATATGCTTGGTCCAGGTGTTTCGAGGTATGGCCTTGTTGGAATAGATGTGGCCTTGTTGGAATAGGTTTGTCACTGTTGGCATGGGCTTTTAAGGCCCTCATCTTAGCTGCCTGGAAGCCAGTCTTCTCCTAGCAGCCTTCAAATGAAGAGGTAGTACTCTCACCTCCTCCTGTGCCATGCCTGCCTGGATACTGTTGAGCTCCCACCTTAATGATAATGGACTTAACCTCTGAACCTTAAACTAGCCCCAATTAAATGTTGTCCTTATAAGAGTTGCCTTGGTCATGGTGTCTGTTCACAGCAATTTAACTCTAAGTCATTATTAGATTAAGTTTTCTAAATTTTCACTATTGACTCATGGTGCTGTTTAGCTTTGTCAACTTGATACAAACCTGGGAAGGACCCACAATTGAGGAATGGCCTCAATCAGATTTGCCCTGTGGGTATATCTTTGAACCATTTTCTTAATTTTTAATCAATATGGGAGGGCCAAACCCACTGCGGGTGTTGCCATCTGTAACTGGGGGACTGGATTTTAAAAAGTAGCTTTGCAAGACAGAAAATATTCCAGAAAGCATCATTCTTTCATTCTTTCATGGTTTCTGCTTCCGTTTTTTATCTTCAGCTACATCAGGCTCCTGTCAGCAAGCACTTCTTGGTGTCCACAATAGTGTCTGGGTTTGGTGTATGTATATGGGATGGATCCTCAGGTGGGGCAGTCTCTGGATGGCCTTTCCTTCAGTCTCTGTTGCACACTTTGTTACAGTGTTTCTACCTGTGAGTATTTTGTTCCCCCTTCTAAGAAGGACTGAAGCATTCACAGTTTGGTCTTCCTTCTTAAACTTCATGTGGTCTGTGAATTGTAATGGGCTTGTAATGATGATGAACCTGTGAGCTAAAAATACACCCCTCCCCATTTTTCAATGAAAGTTGTTTTTGGACTAGTGTTTTGTTACAGCAACAGAAAGTAAACTAGGACACTCACTATTCCCATACTTGAGTTTATTGAATAATTCTACATTGTCTATTGTGTTTTCTGTGGAGTAACATTTTTATTTTTTCCCCCTTTGGTCCTATTTTTCTTCTTCTTTTCTTTTTTTTCTTTTTTTTACTTTTTTTTTTAAATGAAGGCTTTGATGAAGGCTTTGAAGTAGTTAAGCTTACCCATTGTATGCATTGTATGCCAGCTTGTAAACAGTTGTTCAGTCAATACATGAAACTGTGTGGGATACTTTTTATTCAAACTATAATAGGTGCATCTTCCATTTTTTTCTTTATCTTATAACTGAGCAAAATGGTTCCTCAAATAGCACAACAGTCTAGTTGACATTCTGTTAACAATTTTCTTTTTGTGATAATGGCTGTGCATTTTCCTCACCTCTGCATATACCTCACATGACAAATATGTCCACATAATATTACCACTCCTGGGCATATAACCAGAAGATGTTCCAACATATAATAAGGACACATGCTCCACTATGTTCATAGCAGCCTTATTTATAGTAGCCAGAAGCTTGGAAGAACCCAGATGTCCCTCAACAGAGGAATGGATACAGAAAATGTGGTACATTTACACAGTTGAGTACTCCTCAGCTATTAAAAACAATGACTTCATGAAATTCTTAGGCAAATTGATGGAACTAGAAAGTATCATCCTGAGTGAGATAACCCAGTCACAAAAGAACACATATGAGAAACACAAAAGAACTCACTGATAAGCGGATGTACTGGCTAGTTTTGTGTCAACTTGACACAGCTGGAATTATCACAGAGAAAGGAGCTTCAGTTGAGGAAATGCCTCCATGAGATCCAACTGTAAGGCATTTTCCCAATTAGTGATCAAGGGGGAAAGGCTCCTTGTGGGTGGGACCATCTCTGGGCTGGTAGTCTTGGTTCTATAAGAGAGCAGGCTGAGCAAGCCAGGGGAAGCAAGGCAGTAAAGAACATCCCTCCATGGCTCTGCATCAGCTCCTGCTTCCTGACCTGTTTGAGTTCCAGTCCTGACTTCCTTGGTGATGAACAGCAGTATGGAAGTATAAGCCAAATAAACCCTTCCTCCCCAACTTGCTTCTTGGTCATGATGTTTGTGCAAGAATAGAAACCTTGGCTAAGACAGTGGATATTATCCCAAAAGCTCAGAATACCTCAGATACAATTCACAGATCACATGAAGCTCAAGAAGAAGGAAGACCAAAGTGTGGATGCTTCAGTCCTCTTAGAAGGGGGAACAAAATACTCAAGGGAGGAAATACAGAGACAAGTGTGGAGCAGAGACTGAAGGAAAGACCATTCAGAGACTGCCCCACCTGAGGATCCATCCCATATACATACACCAAACCCAGACACTATTGTGGACACCAAGAAGTGCTTGCTGACAGGAGCCTGATATAGCTGAGAGGCTCTGCCAGAGCCTGACAAATACAGAGGTGGATGCTGGCAGCCAATCATTGGACTGAGCATGGAGCCCCATTGGGGGAGTTAGAGAAAGTACTGAAGGAGCTGAAGCTGTTTGCAACCCCATAGGAAAAACAACAGTATCAACCAACCAGACTCCCAGAGCTCCCAGGGACCACCAACCAAATAATACACATGGAGGGACCCATGGCTCCAGTCACGTATGTAGCAGAGGATGGCCTTGTAGGGCATCATTGAGAGGGGAGGCCCTTGGTGCTGTGAAGGTTCGATGCTCCAGTGTAGGGGAATGCCAGGGTGAGGAGGCAGGAATGGGTAGGTAGGTGGGGAAGCACCCTCATAGAAACAGAGGGAGAAGGGATGAGATAGGGGGTCCCTAGAGGGGAAACCAGGAAAGGGGATAACATTTGAAATGTAAATAAATAAAATATCCAATCTTACAATATCTGTTAAGGGGAAATAAGCTATAACTCCAGCTCCAGGAGACTCAGTGCTCTCCTCTGACCTCACAGTCACCTGCATTCACTTGCATAGACACACATATGGGCAAATATTTGGAGAAAAGCATTTATTATCACAATTGTTTATAACTAGAATGTGGAGATTGAATTTGCTTCTGATACTATATACAGTATCCAAACACACACACACACACACACACACACACACCTACTTACTTTTGATTGCTGTACCTTTTTATTTTTAACTTTTTAGTTTTTTATTGTAAGTTTTTTTTTTAATCTCAAATAATATATCCTGATTATGGTTTCCCCTCCCTCTACTTCTCCTAGTTTTCCACTATTCCTGTCCTATGTGGATCTACGCCCTTTTTTGTCTCTAATTGAAAAAACAAACAAATCACAGTACAGCACCATGAGGCCTGGGCCAACAGACCAGACCCAAGATGTCCCCAGCCTGGCAGCTTGCAGCTTGGGTGGGTAGCAAGCAACCCCTGCCCCAGTCTGGCACCACTGAAACTGATGACAACCAGCTCAAGACAACTCCTGCCCAGTGTCACATGGCATGGGTAGGGCATAGCAATCCTGAGACCACTTCTTAGCTGACCCCAGAGGCCCTGGGTAACATGAAGATGAGCAAGTAAGTGGTGGAGAGATGGAAGAGAAAATAAACACAGATAGATACATTTACAATGGAGAGAGACAGAACTGGAGACTCACGGGTAGTGAGGAACAGCCTGATGTGAGTAAACAACAGTGTCACCTAAGGCCATGGTGAGACTCTGACCCATGCTACCATGAGAGCCATGGCATGCCATGAAGGTCATGTCTGGATTAATGGCCCTGAAGTAGGGAGTCTGTTATACCAGGCTGCTATGAGGGCCATGTTGATGTCTGAGAATTGTACAGAAGAGGCCCCACCCATCTCTTGATTACTGTGGGAGAGCTATCCTTGGAGACATGAGAGCTAGAGATCTGGCCCCACCCTTCACCACAAGCCTGTTCCTTCCAACCTCTCCCAGGAGGTACAGTAGAGCTGGCCCTGCTGTCTTGAGTGAGCATGAGAGCAGGAATGTTGGCTCTCCCCCTTGTAGCTGTGGCATTGAATGAGTTAGCTGGGGCAGTGCTTGAGAGTCTGCCTTGTTGGGTTGTATTTGGAAGAGCTGGCAGACTAATGACCTCAGCTACCGCCCAAGCCCAAATACAAGGATGTAAGTTGGCCCACCCCAAAATTGCCCCTATTGATAAATTGCTGCAACTTGTGAAAAGTCTCAGAATCACAGGGCAGCAACAGGATATCTGAGAGGAGTTCCTGTAAAGACCAACCTAGTATTGATAGTGTCACAAAAGCCAGAGGCCTTGAACCAATGACTTATTGCAGTGAACATTTACAAGCAAAGAAATGTGGACAAAAGAGTATATGGCGAAACATACTTCGATGCATTGCAGCTTCTATAATGAAATTTTTTCTTTTGTTTTGTTTGGTTGTTTGTTTGTTTTTCTGACAAACACCAATACCACAAAGCGCCATCAGTGAAGATCAGTATCAACAAAGCCCAACAATGATTAGCAAAGAATGGCAAGGCAAACCAATACCATACAGCAGCGTTCACTGTTGGGTTTTCTTGAGTATCCACTCTAGCAAAATATCACGTGCCCTTTTTCCAGGCTGTTGCTTCAAAAAAAAAAAATTACATGTCTCTTCTTAGCAAAACATCCTCCCATGTGTCTGCTTCAGCAAAAACATCCCCTCATAAGACATTTTCCTAAAAAACATCATATGGCACATCTGAGTCTCCAAAGAAACCAAAAATTTCTACTTCAGGGCTGGCATTTGAGATCTCTTCAAGTCTGTAGAACATCTGTTCAGTCCCTTATGGTGTTTATAGTCTCCATTGAGAAGTCATGTTCTATCCCAATAGGTCTGCCTTCATGTTACTTGGTATTTTTTTCTCGCAGGTTTTAATATTTCTTTTATTATTATTTCTGTATTCTGTATGTTTAGTGCTTTGTTTAGTTTGTGCCAAGTGAACTTTCTTTTCTGGTCCAGTCTATTTGGTGTTGTATATGTTTCTTGTACCTTAGTAGGCATCTCCTTCTTTAGGTTAGAGAAAATATTTTCTATGGTTTTATTGAAAATATTTTTCTGTGCCTTTGAGCTGGGTTTCTTCTTCCTCTATTCATATTATTCTTAGATTTTGTCTTTTCATAGTATCTTAGATTTCCTGGATATTTTGAGTCTGGATTATTTTTAGATTTAAATTTTCTTTGACCAAGATATCCATATTTTCTATGATTTCCTCAATATCTAGAGTCTCTCTTCCATCTTTTATGTTGTTGGTGAGGCTTGCCTCTGAGGTTCCTGCTTGAATTCCTAAATTTTTTATTTTCAGATTTCCCTCTGGGTTTATTTGATTTTACGTCCACAGTCTTGTCTTGTACTATTTTATTCATTTTCTTTCACTGTTTATTTGTGTTTTAATAGATTTCCTTAAGAGATTTATTCATTCCCTCTTTAAGGCAAATGTAAGGTCTTTCTTGTGCTTCAGCTATGTTGGAATAGTCAGGGCCTGCTGTGATAGAATTGCTGGGCTCTAGTGGAGGGAGACATATTGTTCTAACTGTTCTTGATTGTAGTTTTATTTTGGCATCTAGGTATCTGAGTTTGTAGTGATTGTAATTCTAGGTGCTGATATTTGGTCCTGTCTTTGTTGGGTGTCTGTTCGTGCCTTACTTTCTGTTTTTCTCTCTTGTTCTTAGGAGAGTGTGATGGCTGTATGTTACCTGGTAGAATTTTCTTTTCTAGGATCATTATATGGTGTGGTCACTGGGATTCCAGGAAATATGTTTTAGGTATTGGGAGCTAATACTGAGTAATAGGGATGGGATTTGAGGGGTGAGGCTGAGTGGGTTCACAAAAGGAAAGAAAGCAGAGTGTCCCAGCAGGATCTACTTAGTCCCCTGGGAATAAGAGCAGAGAGTGTGGAGAAGGTGCAGCAAGCAGGTGGCCTGCCATAGAGCTGGGTATAGGGGAGAGGTGAAGATCTATAGCTGTCTACCTGTTTCTCTGGTGGAGGTAGCCTGTGGGTTCCCAGGAAATGCCTGCTGTATTTGGTGCCTGGGGTAAAGCAAATTGTGTGTGTGTGTGTGTGTGTGTGTGTGTGTGTGTGAAGATCTGTGTGATCACTGGGGTTAAGGTGTGTGTGAAGCTGTAGCTGGTGTTTTTCCGTAGAGATGTGGATGAGACTGAGGGATTTATCTGGTAATGGTGAAGGAAGAGGTGAAGTCCTGTAATTAGCCCACTTGCTTCCCTGGCTAGAGAGTGTTGTAGTTTTGTAATAATAGATGTAAAGTACAGGGTAGGCCTACAATAAAGAAAATTAACTTCAAAAACTTACATAGCATGTGATTCCATTTTTGCATCCCCCAAAAGCAAGCAAGCAAGTAAGCAAACAAGCAAAACCTGTTAGAATGAAGCACAGATAAGTGATTGCCGTGAGGACTAGATAGTATAGGTATATAATACAGAGAGTAATAATGAGAGCATTGTTTGTACCTTCGGGTTAGTTTTGAAGTTATTGTGTATCTTGGTAGTAGTTAAACATGATATAAATTGCATTGAAGCAAACTAGGTCAATACATACATATACATACAAATATTGGTAAAAATTGATGTTTGTATGCTAGTTAACAATAGTGTACAACACATGGGGGGGGGGGGACCCATGGCTCCAGCTATATATGTAGCAGAGGATGGCCTAGCTTTGGTATTACAATAAATAATATGTCACAACTGGGGAAGCACAGTGAATTCTATACTTTTTTCAACTTTTTATGATTGTGTGATTATTTCACTATAAAAGTTATATTCTCATCAATTTTTTTCTCACACAGATTGTATTCTTCTATATCTTCTATGAAATTCCCAAGTCCTTAAAGAAAAAACTCAATGATCTTCTAATATGTATATTTAGAAGTTAAGCAATTCTAAGTTTTAGGTCTGTTATGTATTTTAAGGGCTATTTTACATATAGATTGAGGCTTGTATTAAAACCAGTTTCTTTAATTGTTTAGTTTTCCAACATTATATGATGAAGACCTGTATTTCTTCTCAACTTTATTGCTTTGTATCATTGTCTTAAAACAAATGTGAGGATCTATTTCTATTTTCTGTTTTCCTTTTCCTCTAATCAGGCTTTCTATTTTGTGACAGTACAGCAGTATTTTGATTGTTATACTTTTACAATAATCACTAAAGCTCCCCATGTACTTTATCTCCTTGGAAGTGCTAAAGTCAGAGTACTTGGACACAGTGGGATAAGAGAAGAACAGATTGAACTTTGAAGGAGTTAAGAGATTTAAACTTTTATGATGTTATTGAATGAATACAGTTGCTATCCCTATTATTTTTCTGAGGGAAATCTGGGCTATAGGAGTTGACTAAAGTGCTAAAGTCTGTTTTATTTTATTTTTATTTTTTGAGATGGGGTCTCACTGTATAGCCTTGGATGTTTTGGAATTCACTATGTAGACCAGGCTGGCCTCAAACTCATAACAGACGTAAAACTTAGAAATTTGCCTACTTCTACCTCCTGAGTACTGGGGTTTAAAAGTGCTGAAATCTGAGTTGGAACACTTCAATGTAATGTAAATCCCTGAGATGGTGTGAATTCCAAATTTTAGAAATTATATGGAGAGGAACAATTGTGGGGCTTGTATACAGTCTGGAGCAAACAGCCAAAGGAGAGAGAAAAATAGCACCTGCTCTTGGTATCAATACTATCTCTGTACATTACGTTATCTGCTGTTCCCCAGCATTGCAGCCATTCCGTTTCTGTTACTGTTATTACTGATATGCACGTGAAGTAGTTTGATTAATGTTTTAGTGTGAGAAAAATCTAATTTAACTCTTGGATTTCTAATAAGTTTCTTATTCATTTAAATTTGTAAATAAAACCCTTGAACTTATTCTGTGTAGTGTACGGAGTCCTAAGTGTTTGAGCTTGTTTCATGAAAGGTTCAGATAAGTGAAAATCTGATGGTGTCCACTGGGTGGCAGCCATCTACTAGATCCAAGGACAAATCTGAAGGGCCAACTGGTTAAAGCAGATCAGCACAATTTGCTGAATTATAAGCTGTACTTCTTCACCAGGAATTGGCTGACAGCCTTTGTGCCAATCTGTCTGAAGCTTGATTTTATCCTTTTGAGCTTAGAAAAGATATTTTTACTTTAAATAAAGTTCCAGAATGGTCAGTCCTGAAAAAATGTGTGTGTGTGTGTGTGTGTGTGTGTGTGCCCATGTGTATACATATTTATATACACACAATAAAAACAGAATCAGCAGGTAGTATCTATGTATTATATGTGCATATGTCTCTATGTATATAACAATAATAATCAAAGAAAAGCTTGAGAGTAGGAGAGAAGCACGGAGGTATTGAAGGAAGAGTGTTTTCTATAGGGTAGATGGGGAAATGATGTAATTCTGTTTCAAGTAAAAATATTTTTTAAAGTGTCAGGTTGGGAGGAATGAGAGAATATGTGCTGTGTTCTTTTCAGAAAAAAAAATGTTTGACAACTACAGCTTTAGACGATATTACCAAGTATTTCAGTATGTTATATTCCCCTTTAGTTTGAGTTATAGATAACAGTTAAAGGATAATAGCAGATTTACAGACACAACCTGGTACATGGCTGTAAGCTATGAAGACAACATTTCTGGGAAGTTCTGAGCCAAGCATGTTGATGCTTAGGGCTTATTTTCTGATGAGATTGATTATAATCAAGCTAGTAATCAAGCTTGTATTTTCATGATAATTACTATAATAAAAATATTCATTGAAGAACAAAAATTCAATAGGAGTGCTAATAATATATGCTTTTGAGGTAAATTTTAATTTCTAATCTATATTATTTTTAAAGAAACACAATAAGAAAATGTTTATTAATTGGATGTAATGATTCTGCTGAGTTTATTTTAATAATGTCTATAGTAATACTGTATAATACTTTTTTTTTTTGGTTAGTTACAGGTAGTTAATGAAGATGAAACAGTATATTTCCTTGTTTGGGTTTGTTGTTGTTGATTTTGGTTTTTTGTTTTTTGTTTTTATTTTGTTTTGGTTTGTTTATTTATTTGTTTGATTTTGGTCTTATCCCAAGGCTACATTTCAAAATTTGTGGTGTTCATATGTAGGTTTAGTGGTAGATGAATCAGTTTGATTTTGTAATTAATTTGTAATAATGTAATTAAATTTGACTTGTATATCAGAGATATTGTTTTGGAAGATTACGAATTTACAGTACTGGTTAAAAACACAATTGGAATCTCTCAAATTAGGAAAATAATGTAGTTCCACTTAGATTTAAATTTTTTAGTACTAGAACTTTGTCTTATTGAAAATACCCACTTTTAAATATTGAAATAACTATGATGTGTTTTACATAGA
Organism: Mus caroli; assembly: GCF_978045245.1. NCBI lineage: Eukaryota > Metazoa > Chordata > Mammalia > Rodentia > Muridae > Mus > Mus caroli. The sequence goes on from NW_028227269.1 coordinate 76,844,668, forward strand.
ATCTTTTTTGTAGGAATAGGGAGTACCAATATATGAATCTCACTTAAAAAGAATTGTTCTAATCATCAGATCCTTCTACAAAAGGCTATACTCAACAAAACTGGATGAAATGGAAAAGGTTCTAGGCTATATTCAACAAAATTGGAAAATGTGGATGAAATGGGTAATTATCTAGACAGATACCAGGCACCAAAGTTAAATCAGAATCAGGTTAATGATCTAAACAGTCCTATATCCCCTAAAGAAATAGAAGCAGTCATTAATAGTCTCCCAACCAAAAAAAGCCCAGGACCAGATGGGCTGAGTTCTATCAGACTTTCAAAGAAGATCTCATTCCAGTTCTGCACAAACTATTGCACAAAATAGAAGTAGAAAGTACTCTACCCAACTCATTCTGTGAAACCACAATTACTCTGATACCTAAACCACAGAAAGACCCAACAAAGATAGGGAACTTCAGGCCAATTTCCCTTATGAATATCGATGCAAAAATCCTCAATAAAATTCTCACTAACCGAATCCAAGAACACATCAAAACAATCATCCATCAAGACCAAGTAGGTTTCATTCCAGGAATGCAGGGATGGTTTAATATACGGAAATCCATCAACGTAATCCAGTATATAAAAAAACTCAAAGGCAAAAACCACATGATCATCTCCTTAGATGTGGAGAAAGCATTTGACAAAATCCAACACCCATTCATGATAAAAGTCTTGGAAAGATCAGGAATTCAAGGCCCATACCTAAACAGGATAAAAGCAATCTACATCAAACCAGTAGCCAACATCAAAATAAATGGTGAGAAGCTGGAAACAATCCCACTAAAATCAGGGACTAGACAAGGCTGTTAACTCTTCTCCCTACCTATTCAACATTGTACTTGAAGTCCTAGCCAGAGCAATTAGAAAATAAAGGCAATCAATGGGATACAAATTGGAAAGGAAGAAGTCAAAATATCACTTTTTGCAGATGATATGATAGTATATATAAGTGACCCTAAAAATTCCACCAGAGAACTCCTCAGCCTGATAAACAGCTTCAGTGAAATAGCTGGATATAAAATTAACTCAAACAAGTCAATGGCCTTTCTCTACACAAAGGACAAACAGGCTGAGAAAGAAATTAGGGAAACAACACCCTTCACAATGGTCACAAATAATATAAAATACCTTGGTGTGCCTCTAACTAAGGAAGTGAAAGATCTGTAAGATAAGAACTTCAAGTCTCTGAAGAAAGAAATTAAAGAAGATCTCAGAAGATGGAAAGATCTCCCATGCTCATGGATTGGCAGGATCAATAGAGTAAGAATGGCTATCTTGCCAAAAGCAATATACAGATTCAATGCAATCCCCATCAAAATTCCAACTCAATTCTTCAACGAATTAGAAAGGGCAATCTGCAAATTCATCTGGAACAACAAAAAACCTAGGATAGCAAAAACTCTTCTCAAGGATAAAAGAACCTCTGGTGGAATCACCATGCCTGATCTAAAGCTGTACTACAGAGCAAGTGTGATTAAAAACTGCATGGTACTAGTATAGCAACAGACAAGTAGACCAATGGAATAGAATTGAAAACCCAGAAATGAAGCCACACACCTATGGTCCATTGATCTTTGACAAGGGAGCAAAAACCATCCAGTGGAAAAAAGACAGCATTTTCAACAAATGGTGCTGGCACAAGTGGTGGTTATCATGTAGAAGAATGTGAATTGATCCATTCCTATCTCCTTGTACTAAGGTCAAATCTAAGTGGATTAAGGAACTCTACATAAAACCAGAGACACTGAAACTTATAGAGGAGAAAGTAGGGAAAAGCCTCGAAGATATGGGCACAGGGGGAAAATTCCTGAATAGAACAGCAATGGCTTGTGCTGTAAGATGGAGAATGGACAAATGGGACCTCATAAAATTGCAAAACTTCTGCAAGGCAAAAGACACCATCAATAAGACAAAAAGGCCACCAACAGATTGGGAAAGGATCTTTACCTTTCCTAAATCAGATAGGGGACTCATATCCAATATATATAAAGAACTCAAGAAGGTGGACTCCAGAAAATCAAATAACCCCATTAAAAAATGGGGCTCAGAGCTAAAAAAAAAGAATTTTCACCTGAGGAATACTGAATGGCTGAGAAACACCTGAAAAAAAGTTCAGCATCCTTAATCATCAGGGAAATAAATGCAAATCAAAACAACCCTGAGATTCCACCTCACACCAGTCAGAATGGCTAAAATCAAAAATTCAGGTGACAGCAGATGCTGGCGAGGATGTGGAGAAAGAGGAACACTCCTCCATTGTTGGTGGGATTGCAAGCTGGTACAACCACTCTGGAAATCAGTCTGGCGGTTCCTCAGAAAACTGGACATAGTATTACAGGAGGATCCTGCAATACCTCTCCTGGGCATATATCCAGAAGATGTCCCAACTGGTAAGAAGGACACATGCTCTGCTATGTTCATAGAAGCCTTATTTATACTAGCCATAAGCTGGAAAGAACCCAGATGCCCCTCAACAGAGGAATGGATACAGAAAATGTGGTACATTTACACAATGGAGTACTACTCAGCTATTAAAAAGAATGAATTTATGAAATTCCTAGGCAAATGGATGGACCAGAAGGGCATCATCCTGAGTGAGGTAACCCAATCCCAAAAGAACTCACACAATATGTACTCACTGATAAGTGGATATTAGCCCAGAAACTTAGAATACCCAAGATTTAAGATACAATTTGCTAAACACATGAAACTCAAGAAGAACGAAGACCAAAGTGTGGACACTTTTCCCCTTAGAATTGGGAACAAAACACTCATGGAAGGAATTACAGAGACAAAGTTTGGAGCTGAGATGAAAAGATTGACCATCTAGAGACTGCCATATCCAGGGATCCATCCCACAATCAGCTTCCAAATGCTGACAGCATTGCATGTACTTGCAAGATTTTGCTGAAAGGACCTAGATATAGCTGTCTCCTGTGAGACTATGCCGGGGCCTAGCAAACACAGAAGTGGGTGCTCACAGTCAGCTATTGGATAGATCACAGGGCTCCCAATGGAGGAGTTAGAGAAAGTAATCAAGGATCTAAAGGGATCTGCAACCCTATAGGTGGAACAACAATATGAACTAACCAGTACCCCCAGGAGCTTGTGTCTCTAACTGCATATGTATCAGAGGATGGCCTGGTTGGCCCTCAGTGGAAAGAGAAGCCCATTGGCTGTGCAAATTTTATATGCCTCAGTACAGGGGAATGCCAGGACCAAGAAGTGGGATTGGGGGGGTAGTGGGGGGGAGCGTTTGGGAAACTTATGGGGTAGCATTGGAAATGTAAATGAAGAAAATACCTAATTAATAAAAAAAAGAAAAGAAAAAAAAGAAAAATTCCTTTTTTTTTTAAAAAGAAGCTCTTGTGTTAGAAATCTTAGCATATTTAATTACCAATGAATAAATTTGACGTAGATTTCAACAAAAATAAAAAACAAACAAAAGTATTATTTTAAAGAATATCCAGGGGAACTACCACTGAAAAAAATATTCAAAATATAGATCAACCCTTACCTTTATCAGTTAACTTTAATTGTCAAGTTAAGGCAACCTAGAGTCTTTTAGGAAACGAGTGACGAGGAGGGATTGCCTAGGTTGACTACATTGGTTTGGCTTGTAGGCCTGTCTGTTGTGAATTATCTTAAGTTACTTTATCAAGTAAGATGACCCAGCCCACCATGGTCACCGTAGAGTCTAATGCCATTCCCTAGTCAAGGGGTATTAGACTATAAGAATAGAGAAATTGGAATTTCAGGTAAAAAACAGGGAAATATTTTAAGATATTTGTACAGGTGAATGATTCCCTGCATAGGTCCCCCAAAGTACAAGAAACAAAATCAAAAATTGGTAAATGGAATAATATCAAGCTCAAAACAACAACATCAAAAACACTTCTTCCTAAGCATACAATTAAACGAGTAAAAGACAACCTACATAATATTAAGAAATCTTTTCCCAACTCCAGAGATTCTCAACACATTCAATATTAAACAAGAAATCCCTTTTATGGGTTATTAATACCTGTCCCGAGATAATAGCACAATTAATGTTCTGGCTACTTTAATGCCAAGTTGACACAAGCTAGAGTCATTTGGGAAGAGGAAACTTAATTTTTTTTTTTTAAATGCCCCTACCAGATTGGTCTATAGACATGCCTATGGTCTTTTTTTTTTTTCTTTTAATTAATGACTTATGTGGAGGGGAAAGTTCACTGTGGTAGTGCCTTACCTGGACTGGTGGTCCTGGTTGTTATAAGAAAGCAGGCTGAGCAAGCCTTGGAGAGCAAAGCAGTGTAAAAGTAACTTATTCATCTGATGTAATAGTCATCTTAGAGGCTTGCTGCTCAATAAGCTCACCCTTTCTAGTTCTTTCTGAACTCTAGCTTGCTGGTTCAACTCAGCTGTTCTGGCTCACACTTCTCTCCAAGCTGACTGATTCAATCTGGCTTCTCTCAGCTTCTCACTGAATTGCTCTGCTTGGCCTCAAACTAACCCTGGCAATTTGTTCTCATTTTTTGGCTCCTTATTCTCTGACTCCAACTGCCTCTGCTGACCTGCACTGAAGTAGTTGAACTCACTGCCCTCTTAGTTGCCTCTCTTTTCTGTGATTTTTCTCTTTTGTGTTGAGCGTCTATCTCATTCTGTCAAATATTCCTGATTCATAACTTTGTCTCCCCACTATTAGAAGTCACTTTTAAAGATGGCTGCTTCCATCTACGACTAACTTTACCTTTATTGTTTGGAACTAAAGGTGTATACTAAAGATATGTCTGTATTCCAGCCAGAAGGATAAAAGGTGTGTCAATTTGGCTGGATCACATAGACCTACAAGGTCTGTGGATGTGATCCCTTGCCAATGTAGCCATGTTGCTTGATTAAAATTCCTCTACAAGCCAGTAAGTATGTTCATGGTCTCAGCATTAGTTTCTGACTCTAGGCTTCTGCCCTTATTTTTCTGTGATGGACTGTGCTGTGGATACAAAAGATGAAGCAAACTTTTCTCCCCAAGTTAGTTTTTATCATGGTGTTTTGTCACAGTAGTAGAAACCTCAAGACAGTTGGTACAATACTTTCCACACATGAATGTGAGTCTGCATTTGTATCCCCAGACACCCATTTAAAGAGCAAGACATGGTTACAAGTGTCTGTAATTTCAGCTCCTTGGAGGCAGAGAGAAGTGCTTGCCCACTAGTGTAGCACACCTTTACCCTAGCACTTGAGAGCAGCAGCAGGTGGATCTCTTGAGTTCCTGGTCCCAGGAAAGCCAGAGCTACCCAGAGAAAGCCTGTCTCAAAAAACATAAAACAAACCAAAACAAAAAATAGGTAAGGCTGAGAGTATTAAAAGAATACACAGATATTGACCTCTGACTGCTAAATGCACATATGCATATACCACACAGATACACATACACAATGATTTTAAATGTATATAAACGTCTATATAATTTACCCAATTTGTTGTCTCATTGTATTAATCATTTTAATTATTTAGAAGATATTTAGAATAATAATAGATACTTAACATTACAATGACAGCTCCCTGTAATAATCTAACAATGGTTAAATAGGGCTGGTGACGTATCTCTGTATAGAGGTGCTAGCTACCATGTCAGTGACCTGAGTTTGATTTCTAGAACCTACATAGTGGAAAAAGAAAATGCAATCTGGCAAGTTACTCTCTGACTAGGTCATATGTGATATGTGTCTTCCCCACTCTACCCATACAAAATAAGGTGGAATAATAATATGAATAAACATTTCTCAAAAGGATAACAAATTCATGGAAAAATGCTCAGTAGCATGAACCACATGGTGGAAATATAAATGAAATATCATCTTACCACATTGGGTTTATAAAAAATAATATAACCAGGCATAATGGCACATACTTGATTTAATATCTCTTTACTTAAGATGTTGTTTATCTAATTTCTTCATTTTGTTATTCATAAATAGTGGTCACTCCGTCTAAGAATGTCCCATGGCATTCTTAGTACTCATTGTAGATCTCTCTTGTTTTGTGTGTGGTATTTGCTACTCCTTCTAAGTCTACTTAGTCTTTTGAATCAATTTTTAAGTATTTTCTGAAGTTTTTAATTCTTCTTAAAAGTATTGTGTTTCTTCTCTTCTCAACTGTTTTCCTCTCCCTGTTTGATTCCTGTATGATTAAAATTTGTTCTTTTCATCTCTTCTTTGTTCTTTTTCATTTAGACATTTGTCTGATGACTTTTTTAAGTTCAATAATGTTAGGTTTTGTAGATATGAAACCTACCAACTACTTAATTTCACATATTATACATATTATTTCTAAAATTATATAGTTTTCTTTGGTAGATTTTAATTCTCTTTTAACTTTTCCATTTTAGACTATGGTGAGAATTTTCTTTGCCTCATGTTAAATAGTTGTTTTGTTTTGTTATACTTTTTAGACTCGTATTTAAAAAGTAAATTATATCTTCTATATATTTTTTGTTTTTTCTCTTGATTGTTGTTGAAACTTTATGTTCCATCTCATACTTGTAAATTATTATATTTAAGTATTACCTATGGGGTGGTTCAGTAAATATGGACATAAAAGTGCTATTACTTTAATTCTAAATTAATCAGAGGAGAAGCCAATTGTCCTCCAAAACTCAATCGTTTGAACTGTTACAGCTTTTAGTCTGTCCACCTGGCCTCTTTCAAGAGCTGTAATGGTTTTCCTTTGCCCAAATAATCTCTTGATTTTTTTTTGTACACATATAAAAAAACATATGGTAAAAATTCTTGGAAATAAAAAAAGAAATCAACACATTGAAATTACTAGAGAAGCTATTTCTATTCTACTAGTCCATTTTATTCTTTTTATTTTCATTGGTCGCTCCTATTTCAAACAAATGTGATAGCAGGGATAGCAGTGTTATTGTCTCTTTTATATTAGGTATTGTAGTATCAGGGCTTTGCCACTGTGTATCAGTAAATTAATCTTCTAGAAGTAAGAATAGAATTTCTTCATTTTAATTCCCTTATATGTCATGTTTATATAAGGTCACTGTTTTAATTAGCTACTTGTCATTGAAATGTTAGCTTTATTGAAATACTGCTGATTATTAACATGTTTTTCTCAAGTTAAAATGCAAAAAAATTAATGCTGATATTTAGGAAAGAAATATAAAGGATAAATTTTATTTAAAATTACATTTAGCAAAAACTAACTATGATAAAACATAATCAAAAATTAATTTTTCTTTCTCCTTTTCTTGTTTAGTGAGTGATAGCTGCTTCAGGAATCTTGCAGAAGACCGCAGTGGGATAAATCTAAAAGATCTTGTCCAAGATCCTTCTTTGTGAGTATTTGTTTTCCATCACCAAGTATAATTTAAATTTTTAGTTTTGTGTTTATTTAAAAAATAGTTTTCACAGCTAATTTTAACTTTTTCTGGTAATGTTGCATATAGTGAAATCTTATGTAACATATATGTGTGTGTGTGTATATATATATATATATATATTTCATTTGTATTTATATTTATTTATATGAAAAAATTTAGCAAACTTCAGGAAAGATGGTGTCATCCTGAAAAATTGACTTTCAAAATATTCATAACTGGTAACAGCAGTGTAGAAGTAGATAGTTGTCAAAGGAATTACTTACTAATTTGATTTGTTTGTGGAGATGAATGTAAATTTGCTTACATCTATTTTAAGTTTCTTGAATATCTCATTTATGATAACTATTTATTCCTAAAAAATCTTAAATATTTGTAATAACTATATATACTTAAATGTATTAGACCACATTTAACCTTCTATATTAGAAAACTGCATACCATAGCAAGTTTGGAGTTTTGTGGCTTTTAGTATTTTTTGTTTGTTTGTTTGTTTGTTTGTTTGTTAAGATGCTTGCAAGTAGCTGGGCGTGGTGGCGCATGCCTTTAATCCCAGCACTCGAGGCAGAGGCAGGCGGATTTCTGAGTTCGAGTCCAGCCTGGTCTACAAGTGAGTTCCAGGCCAGCCAAGGCTACACAGAGAAACCCTGTCTCGAAAAACCAAAAAAAAAAAAAAAAAAAAAAGATGCTTGCAAGTCATCTATAGCCTGAGCCTGCCTCCAAATCATGATCTTCTTGCCTCTGCCTCCTAAATGTCATGGATCAAAACCCACTATGTTCCTTCCTGTTCTTTAAATTGTTATTTGTTGTTTGCATTGCATTTCAATTCCATTTCTTATAAGCATATATTTTATTATAATTCTAACATGTAATTAATTATCTCTTAATTTCATTACGTTTTTGAATTTTATGTTCATCTAACAATACGTTCAAAAAAGCATAACCCAAAGAGACAATGTCATACTATAGATTTAATGTGATAGTACCCTGAAATTATAGAGACATAGATAATGTGTCCACAACTTTACATCCATTTCGCTATAACAAATTACAGGACTACACTGAACTGGATGAACTATTATTTGAACATGGTCAAGAAGGGATGCCATGGTACAAAAGAAATATGAGAACATTCCAAACCTGGCAGGATTATTTTGTCTTGTTTCTAACTTCCATTCATGGGAGCAAAGTTTGACTTGTGGTAAGATTAAGATGAAGTGACATCTAATAGTCTCTTTTTCTCAGGGTGATTTTTGTATATCTCCATTTTGTAGGTGTTAAAAGTAAAACCAAGAAGGATTAGACACTTATTTTAGCTGATTAATGTATCTGTTTGAATAACTAATTTGTATGCATACTAAATTTCTAAATAAATAAATAAATAAATATTTTCATAGTTTGGCTTCTATTTCTGAGGAAAAATTTAATGTTATGTACTGTGCTATATATATAATTTGTCAAATTCTATTACATGATAAGGCCTTTTTAGTTTTAGTGTCTCAATTCTGTGAAAAGGCTTAAGTTTAGTTTGATGTTATATTTCCATTAATAACATATCTGTCTGTAAATTATTTTCAGTCAATTAAGAAATTATACTACATGGGAAATAATTTAACTTTTTCTGTCTTTAAATAGAGTAATACATATTGGTTTTTGTCTAATTGAATATTTTATTTATTTATGTTTCAAATGTTATCCACTTTCCCAGTTTCCCCTCTGGAAAACCCCATCCCACCCTGCTTCTATGAGGTTGCTACCCCATTCACTCACCCACTCCCACCTCCCCACCCTGGCCTTCCCCTATTCTGGGGCATTGAGCCTTGCCAGGATCAATGGTCTCCTTCCATTGATGCCAGATAAGGCCATCCTGTGCTACATATGCAGCTGGAGCCATGGGTCCTTCCATGTATATTCTTTGGATGGTGGTTTAGTCCCTGGGAGCTCTGGTTGGTTGATATTGTTGTTATTCCTTTGGGGTTGCAAACCCCTTCAGCTCTTTCAGTCCTTTCTCTAACCCCTCAATTGGGGTCCATATTTTTCAAATTGCTCTTTCTAACTCTATGAAGAATTGAGTTGGAATTTTGATGTCTGTAGATTGCTTTTTGCAAGATGGCCATTTTTACTATATTAATTCTGCCAATTCATGAGCCTGGGAGATCTTTTCATCTGCTGAGATCTTCGATTTCTTTCTTCAAAGACTTGAAGTTCAGGTCATACAGATCTTTTACTTGCTTGGTTGCACCAAAATACACACCAAGTTATTTTATATTATTTGTGACAATTGTGATGGGTGTCGTTTCCCTAATTTCTTTGTTAGCCTCTTTATCCTTTGAGTATAGGAAGGCTACCAATTTGTTTCAGTTAATTTTATATCCAGCCACTTAGCTGAAGTTGTTTATCAAGTTTAGAAGTTCTCTGGAATTTTGGGGGTAACTTAAATTTACTATCATATCATCTGCAAATAGTGATATTTTTACTTCTTCCTTTCCAATTTGTATCCCTTTGGCCTCCTTTTCTTATCTAATTGCTCTGGCTAGGACTTCCAGTACTATATTGAATAGGTAGGTAGAGAGTGGGCAGCCTTGACTAGTCCCTGATTTTAAGTGGGATTGTTTCAAGTTTCTCTCCATTTAGTTTTATGTTGGCTAGTGTTTTGCTGTATATTGCTTTTACTATATTTAGTTATGGGCCTTGAATTCCTGATCTTTCCAAGACTTTTATCCTGAAGGGGTGTTGAATTTTGTCAAGTGCTTTTTCAGCATATGATGAAATGATCATGTGGGGTTGTCTTTGTTTGTTTGTTTGTTTGTTTTTGGGGGGGAGGTGAGTTTGTTTATATAGTGGATTACGTTAATGAATTTCTGTATATTGAACTATCCATGCACTCGTGAGATGAAGCCTACTTGATAATGTTGGATGATCATTTTGATGTGTTCTTGAATTCGGTTTGCGAGAATTTTATTGAGTAATTTTACATCAATATTTGTAAGTAAAATTGGTCTGAAGTTCTGTTTCTTTGTTGGGTCTTTTTGTTTTAGGTATGATTATAATTTTGGTTTTATAGAATGAATTGTGTTGTGTTCCTTCTGTTTCTATTTTGTGGAATAGTTTGAAGAGTATTGGTATTAGGTCTTCTTAAAGGTCTGATAGAATTCTGCACTAAACCCCTCTGGTCTTGGGCTTTTTTTGGTTGGAAGGCTTTTAATGATTACTTCTATTTCTTTAGGGGTTATGGGACTGTTTAGATGGTTTATCTGATCCTTATTTAACTTTGGTACCTGGTATCTGTCTAGATAATTATCCATTTCATCCAGATTTTCCAATTTTGTTGAATATAGCCTTTTATAATATGATCCATTTTTTAAAAATTGGAGTTTCTTCATTTTCTGTTATTATGTCTGCCTTTTCATTTCTGATTTTGTTAATTTGGATTCTGAATCTGTGCCCTTTGGTTAGTCTGGCTAAGGGTTTGTCTATCTTGTTGATGATTCTCAAAGAACCAGTTCCTGGTTTTGCTGATTCTTTGTATATTTCTTTTTGTTTCTACTTGGTTGATTTCATCCCTGAGTTTGATTATTTCCTGCCATCTACTCCTCTTGGGTGTATTTGCTTCTTTTTGTTCTGCAGCTTTCAGGTGTGCTGTTAAGCTGCTAGTGTATGCTCTCTCCAGTTTCTCTTTGGAGGCACTCAGAGCTATGAGTTTTCCTCTTGGCACTGCTTTCTTTGTATCCCATAAGTTTGGGTATGCTGTGCCTTCATTTTTATTAAATTCTAAATTGTCTTTAATTTTTTCTTAATTTCTTCCTTGACTAAGTTATCTATCATTGAGTAGAGCATTGTGCAGCATCCCTGTGTATGTGGGATTTCTGTTGATTTTGTTGCTATTGAAGACCAGCCTTAATCCATGGTGATCTGATAGGAGGCATGGGATTATTTCAATCTTCTTATCCCTATTGAGGCTTTATTGGTGATCCATTATATGGTCAGTTTTGAAGAAGGTACCATGAGGTGCTGAGAAGAAGGTATATTCTTTTGTTTTAGGATAAAGTATTCTATAGATATCTGTTAAGTACATTTGGTTCATAATTTCTGTTAGTTTCACTGTGTCTCTCTTTAGTTTTTGTTTCCATGATCTGTCCATTGATGAGAGTGCGGTGTTGAAGTCTCCCACTATTATTGTGTGAGGCACAATGTGCGTTTTGAGATTTAGTAAAGTTTCTTTTATGAATGTGGGGTACCCTAATATTTGTGGCATAAATGTTCAGAATTGAGAGTTCTTCTTGGTAGATTTTTTCCTTTGATGCGTATGACTTATCATTTTGATGACTTTTGGTTGCAAGTCCTTTTTATCTGATTTTAGAGTGGCTACTCCAGCTTGTTTTGGGGGACCCTTTGTTTGGATTTTTTTTTTCCAGCCGTATACTCTGAAGTAGTGTCTGTCTTTGACACTGAGGTGCATTTCCTGTATGCAGCAAAATGCTGGGTCCTGTTTACATATCCAGTCTCTTTGTCTATGTCTTTTTACTGGGGAATTGAGGCCATTGATGTTTAGAGATATTAAGGAATAGTGATTGTTGCTTCCTGATATTTTTGTTGTTATAGGTGGAATTTTTGTTGTTAGAGTTGGGATTCTGTTCTTGTAGCCATCTTCTTTTAGGTTTGTTAAAGGATTACTTTCTTGCTTTTTCTAGGGTATAATTTCCCTCCTTGTGTTTGAGTTTTCCCATTATTATCCTTTGTAGGGCTGGATTTGTGGAAAGATAATGTGTAAATTTGGTTTTGTCATGGAATATCTTGACTTCTCTATCTATGGTAATTAAGAGTTTGCTGGTTATAGTAGTTTGGGCTGGCACTTATGTTCTCTTAGGGTCCGTATGAATTCTGCCCTGGATCTTCTAGCTTTCATAGTTTCTGGTGAGAAGTCTTGTGTAATTCTGATAGGTCTTCCTTTATATGCTACTTGACGTTTTTCTCTTCCTGCTTTTAATATTCTTTCTTTGTTTAGTGCATTTGGTGTTTTGATTATTATGTGACAGGAATAATTTCTTTTCTGGTCCAATCTATTTGGCATTCTGTAGGCTTCTTCTTGTATGTTCATGTGCATCTCTTCCTTTAGGTTAGGGAAGTTTTCTTTTATATATTTGTTGAAGATATTTACTGGCCCTTTGAGTTTGGAGTCTTCACTCTTTTCTATAACTATTATCCTTAGGTTTAGTCTTCTCATTGTGTCCTGGATTTCCTGGATGTTTTGAGTTAGGAGCTTCTTGGATTTTTCATTTTCTTTGACTGTTGTGTCAATGTGTTCTATGGTATCTTCTGCACCTGAGATTCTCTCTTCTATCTCTTGTATTCTGTTGGTGATGCTTGGGTCTATGACTCCTGATCTCTTTCCTAGGTTTTCTAACTCCAGGGTTGTCTACCTATATGATTTCTTTATTGTTCCTATTTGCATTTTTGGATCCTGAATGATTTTGTTCAATTCCTTCACCTGTTTGTTGTGTTTTCTTGTAATTCTTTAAGGGATTTTTGTGTTTCCTCTTTAAGGTCTTCTATCTGTTTACCTGTGTTCTCCTGTGTTTTTTTAAGGGAGTTATTTATGTCCTCTATCATCATCATGAGATGTGATTTTAAGTCAGAGTCTTGCTTTTCTGGTATGTTGGGGTAACCAGGGTTGGCTGTGGTTGGAGAACTGGGTTCTGACCCCAAGTAGCCTTTTAAGTTCTCCTTACGTTCTTGCGCTTGCCTTTCGCCATCTGGTTATCTCTTGTGTTAGCTGGTCTTGCTGTCTCTGACTGTGGCTGGTTCATCCTGCAAGCCTGTGTGTCAGCATTCCTGGAAGACCAGTTCTCTCCGGGAGGAATTTAGATATGGAGAGCTGTGGTACATGTTCAGCTCTGGGGTGCAGAGAGAAACCAGAAGGATTCTGTCCATACCTGATCCTGTGTTCTGATGACTCTGGGAGCATCCCTCTTGGACCAGGAATTTGAAAGAGAAGTGGTGGTCTTACCTGTGCTCACAAGTGTGTAGGCACTCCTGGGATATCAACTCTTTCCTGGTGGTATTTGTGTATGTAGCTCTGTGGCACAGGATCAGCTCTGGGTGCAGATAGAAACAGGAAGACTCCTGTCCCAGGCAAGTTCCTGTGTCCTGAGGGTTCCGGGCAGGTTCGTCTGAGCAGCAGTGGTGGTTCTACCTTTGTTCACAGACCTGTCCACACTTCTGGGAGGATTATTCTCTCCTGGTGCTGTTTGGGTGTGGAGCTCTGTGGCAGAAGACCAGCTCCAGGCACAGACAGAAATAGGAAGACTCTTGTCCCCTTCATTTCCTCAGTTCCTGTGTCCTGAAGGTTTTGGGCAGGTTCCTCCTAGTAGCAGTGGTGGTCCTACCTGGGCTCACAGGCTTGTGGGCACTCCTGGGAGTCTCAGTCTCTCTCTCTCTCTCTCTCTCTCTCTCTCTCTCTCTCTCTCTCTCTCTCTCTCTCTCTCTCTCTCTTTCTCTCTCTCAGCACTATTTGGGTATGGAACCCTGTTCATGTATACTCTTTGGTTGGTGGTTTAGTCCCTGTAAACTCTGGGGTTACTGGTTGGTTCATATTGTCCCTCCTATGGGGCTACAAACCCCTTCAGCTCCTTCAGTCCTTTCTCTGACTCCTCCATTGGGGCCCCTGTGTTCAATCCAATGGTTGGCTGAAAGCATCCACCTCCGTATTTGTCAGGCACTGGCAGAGCTTCTGGGCTAACATCCCTTTATCAGTGAGTACATACCATGTGTGTTCTCTGTCAGTTGCATTCTTTATATAGCTTAATTTATTTTTACTTCCAAACAGTTGTAACTGTACACTGTGCTTGAGACAAAACAGTTATCCCATTTGTGTTTTGAACTTCTTTTATAAATCTTTAGAAATTTATGTATTTATTTCATATGCATTTTTGCCTGCATATATATCTGTATATCATTTAAGTGAGGTACCTGTGGAGGGCACAACATACTAATTATATATATTTTGATCTTACATATTATGAATGATTCAATGTTAAGTTTATGTTAAACAAAAATTAGACAAAATACTTGTATTTCTCTGTATATATCTCTTAAACATGAAAAATGGTGTTTGCTTATATATTCATGAGTTTTACCAATTTTGGTGGTAAGTTTGTTCTTTTGGTATTTCTAGAACACTGCCTTGTCCCCCTGAGTATACTTGTCATCTCACTGTAGCCTCACTGATTAAATGATATTTTGGTCCCTTTGGATCATGACATTAAATATGAAGGAAAGACAGGATTGCTTTCTGGGAAGCAATCATCTCTAAATATAAACTGTGCTTATGTGCTGGTATTAAGACAGGTTGCTATGGTGAATTGAATTTCTTAAAACTGTCAGTCAGCAGAGGGTAAACAGTATCTTCTGAAGTAGTTATTCCCCATGAAGCTGGACATTCTCACACTGCATACTCATAAAGCTTAAAATTTAGTTACCATGTTTAATGAATTATTTAGGAAATTTCAAAGTATCTTTAAAGTGTTTATTATATGAAATAGAAGAGTTTTGTCTTTTATATTTTTGTTTTACTGTAGACAGTTTTTTTTAATATTAATGTTTTTCTAGCACCAACATTAAACATTACTGAGTTTTCACTTTGCTACCCACAGTTTTGTTAATTCTGAAAACTTACTACAGCTGTCTTGCTCTTGGTCATTTTAAAATTTTTTAAAAATTCTTTTATAATTTGGTTTGATTTGCATGAGTGTTTGTATGCATTGTACATGTATGTGCCATATATATGTGTGCTGTTCATGGAAACCAGAAGAGGATGTTGGTTCCCTTGTTGCTGGAGTTGTAGTTGGCTATGGGCTATTTTGTGGGATCTGGGGCTCAAACTTGAATTAGCAAACAAGTGCTAACTTTTTTTAAAAATCAGTATAAGAAGGTAAACTGGTTTATTTATTTTTTATTTGTATAACTAGTCATAAAGCCTTGCTCAAACTTTATTTCTGCCCATAACTACATTTTTAAAAAATTTTTGTGAGTTTTTTCTCTTATAATTACTTATTTTTATTGGCTATTTTATTTATTTATATTTCAAATGTTATCCCCTTTCCTGGTTTCCCCTCTGGAAAACCCCTATCTGATCTCCCTCCCCTGCTTCTATGAGAGTGCTCCCCTACTCACCCACCCACTCCCACCTCCCCCCATTGGTATTCCCCTATGCTGGGCCATCTAACCTTCAATGCACCAAGGGCCTCTCCTCCCATTGATACCAGATAAGGCCATCCTCTCCTACATATGCAGCTGGAGCCTTGGGTCCCTCCATGTGTACTCTTTAGTTGGAGTTTAGTCCCTGGGAGCTCTGGGGGTGGGGACTCTGATTGGTTGACAATGTTGTTATTCCTATGGGGTTGCAAACCCCTTCTGCTCCTTCAGTCCTTTCTCTAACCCCTCAATTGGGGACCCAATTCTCAGTCCAATGGCTGGCTATTAGCATCTACCTCTGTATTTGTCAGGCTCTGGCAGAGCCTCTCAGAAGACAGCTACATCAGGCTCCTGTCAGCAAGCACCTCTTGGCATCCACAGTAGTGTCTGGGTTTGGTATATGTATATGGGATGGATCCCCAGGTGGGACAGACTCTGGATGACCTTTCCTTCAGTCTCTGCTCCACACTTGTCTGCGTATTTCCTCCCTTGAGTATTTTGTTCCCCCTTCTTTTTTTATTGAAAAAAAATTTAAATTAGGTATTTATTTCATTTACATTTCCAATGGTATCCCAAAAGTCCCCCACCTTCTCCCCCACCTACCCCCCACCCACCCACTCCCACTTCTTGGCCCTGGCATTCCCCTGTACTGAGGAATATAAAGTTTGCACGACCAATGGGCCTCTCTTTCCAGTGATGGCCTACTAGGCCATCTTCTGATACATATGAAGCTAGAGACACGAGCTCCGGGGGTTACTGGTTAGTTCATATTGTTCTTCCACCTATAGGGTTGCAGATCCCTTTAGCTCCTTGGGAGCTTTCTCTAGCTCCTCCATTGGGGGCCCTGTGATCCATCCAATAGATGACTGTGAGCATCCAGTTCTGTGTTTGTTAGGCCCTGGAATAGTCTCACAAGAGAAGCTGCATCTGGGTCCATTCAGCAAAATCTTGCTAGTGTATGCAATGGTGCCAGCTTTGGAAACTGATTATGGGATGGATCCCCAGATATGGCAGTCTCTAGATGGTTTATCCTTTCCTCTCAGCTCCAAACTTTGTCTCTGTAACTCCTTCCATGGCTGTTTTGTTCCCATTTCTAAGAAGGGGCAAAGTGTCCACACTTTGGTCTTCGTTTTTCTTGAGTTTCATGTGTTTTGCAAATTGTATCTTATATCTTGGGTATTCTAAGTTTCTGGGCTAATATCCACTTATCAGTGAGTACATATTGTGTGAGTTCTTTTGGGATTGGGTTACCTCACTCAGGATGATGCCCTCCAGGTCCATCCATTTGCCTAGGAATTTCATAAATTCATTCTTTTTAATAGCTGAGTAGTACTCCATTGTGTAAATGTACCACATTTTCTGTATCCATTCCTCTGTTGAGGGGCATCTGGGTTCTTTCCAGCTTCTGGCTATTATAAATAAGGCTGCTATGAACATAGTGGAGCATGTGTCATTCTTACCGGTTGGAACATCTTCTGGTATAGCAACAGACAAGTAGACCAATGGAATAGAATTGAAGACCCAGAAATGAACCCACACACCTATGGTCACTTGATCTTTGACAAGGGAGCTAAAACCATCCAGTGGAAAAAAGACAGCATTTTCTTTTTTTTTTTTTAATTTATTTTTTTATTAGGTATTTTCCTCGTTTACATTTTCAATGCTATCCCAAAAGTCCCCCATACCCACCCTCCCAATCCCCTACCCACCCACTCCCCCTTTTTGGCCCTGGGGTTCCCCTGTACTGGGGCATATAAAGTTTGCAAGTCCAATGGGCCTCTCTTTCCATTGATAGCCGACTAGACCATCTTTCGATACATATGCAGCTAGAGACAAGAGCTCCCGGGTTCTGGTTAGTACATCATGTTGTTCCAACAATAGGGTTGCAGATCCCTTTAGCTCCTTGGGTACTTTCTCTAGCTTCTCCATTGGGAGCCCTGTGATACATCCAATAGCTGACTGTGAACATCCACTCCTGTGTTTGCTAGGCCCCGGCATCGTCTCACAAGAGACTATATTTGGGTCCTTTCAGCAAAATCTTGCTAGTGTATGCAATGGTGTCAGCGTTTAGAAGCTGCTTATGGGATGGATCCCTGGATACGGCAGTCTCTAAATGGTCCATCCTTTCATCACAGCTACGAACTTTGTCTCTGTAACTCCTTCCCTGGGTGTTTTGTTCCCAATTCTAAGAAGGTGCACAGTGTCCACACTTTGGTCTTCATTCTTCTTGAGTTTCATGCGTTTAGCAAATTGTATCTCATATCTTGGGTATCCTAAGTTTTAGGCTAATATCCACTTATCAGTGAATACATATTGTGTGAGTTCTTTTGTGATTGTGTTACTTCACTCAAGATGATGCCCTCCAGGTCCATCCATTTGGCTAGGAATTTCATAAATTCATTCTTTTTAATAGCTGAGTAGTACTCCATTGTGTAAATGTACCATAATTTCTGTATCCATTCCTCTGTTGAGGGACATCTGGGTTCTTTCCAGCTTCTGGCTATTATAAATAGGGCTGCTATGAACATAGTGGAGCATGTGTCCTTTTTACCGGTTGGGACATCTTCTGGATATATGCCCAGGAGAGGTATTGCTGGATCCTCCGGTAGTACTATGTCCAATTTTCTGAGGAACCGCCAAACTGCAGTGATGGCCGACTAGGCCATCTTTTGATACATATGCAGCTAGAGACAAGAGCTCCGGAGTACTGGTTATTTCATATTGTTGTTCCACCTATAGGGTTGCAGTTCCCTTTAGCTCCTTGGGTAATTTCTCTAGCTCCTCCATTGGGGGCCGTGTGATCCATCCAGTAGCTGACTGTGAGCATCCACTTCTGTGTTTGCTAGGCCCCGGCATAGTCTCACAAGAGACAGCTATATCTGGGTCCTTTCAGCAAAATCTTGCTAGTGTGTGCAATGGTGTGAACGTTTGGAAGCTGATTATGGGATGGATCCCTGCGTATGGCAATCACTAGATGGTCTATCCTTTCGTCACAGCTCCAAATTTTGTCTCTGTAACTCCTTCCATGGGTGTTTTGTTCCCATTTCAAAGAAGGGGCAAAGTGTCCACACTTTGGTCTTTGTTCTTCTTGAATTTCATGCGTTTAGCAAATTGTATCTTATATCTTGGGTATCCTAAGTTTCTGGGCTAATATCCACTTATCAGTCAGTACATATTGTGCGATTCCTTTGTGATTGGGTTACCTCACTCAGGATGATGCCCTCCAGGTCCATTCATTTGCCTAGGAATTTCATAAATTCATTTTTTAATAGCTGAGTAGTACTCCATTGTGTAAATGTACCACATTTTCTGTATCCATTCCTCTGTTGAGGGGCATCTGGGTTCTTTCCAGCTTCTGGCTATTATAAATAACGCTGCTATGAACATAGTGGAGCATGTGTACTTCTTAGCAGTTGGTACATCTTCTGGATATATGCCCAAGAGAGGTATTGCAGGATCCTCCTGTAATACTATGTCCAGTTTTCTGAGGAACTGCCAGACTGATTTCCAGAGTGGTTGTTCAAGCATGCAATCCCACCAACAATGGAGGAGTGTTCCTCTTTCTCCACATCCTCGCCAGCATCTGCTGTCACTCGAATTTTTGATCTTACCCATTCTGACTGGAGTGAAGTGGAATCTCAGGGTTGTTTTGATTTGCATTTCCCTGATGATTAAGGATGTTGAACATTTTTTCAGGTGCTTCTCAGCCAATAGGTATTCCTCAGGTGAGAATTCTTTGTTCAGCTCTGAGCCCCATTTTTTAATGGGGTTATTTGATTTTCTGGAGTCCACCTTCTTGAGTTCTTTATATATATATTGAATATTAGTCCCCTATCCGATTTGGGATAGGTACATATCCTTTCCCAATCTGTTGGTGGCCTTTTTGTCTTATTGACGGTGTCTTTTGCCTTGCAGATGCTTTGCAATTTTATGAGGTCCCATTTATCGATTCTCGATCTTACAGCACAAGCCATTGTGTTCTATTCAGGAATTTTTCCCCTGTACCCATATCTTCGAGGCTTTTCCCTACTTTCTCCTCTATAAATTTCAGTGTCTCTGGTTTATTTGGAGTTCCTTAATCCACTTAGATTTGACCTTAGTACAATGAGATAGTAATGAATCAATTCGCAATCTTCTACATGATAACAGCCAGTTGTGCCAGCACCATTTGTTGAAAATGCTGTCTTTTTTCCACTGGATGGTTTTAGCTCCCTTGTCAAAGATCAAGTGACCATAGGTGTGTGGGTTCATTTCTGGGTCTTCAATTCTGTTTCATTGGTCTACTTGTCTGTCACTATACCAATACCATGCAGTTTTTATCACAATTGCTCTGTAGTACAGCTTTAGGTCCGGCATGGTGATTCCACCAGAGGTTCTTTTATCCTTGAGAAGAGTTTTTGCTATCCTAGGTTTTTTGTGGGTCCTCAGGTAGTACTGTGTCCAATTTTCTGAGGAACCTCCAGTCTGATTTCCTCAGTGGTTGTACCAGCTTGCAATCATACCAGCAATGGAGGAGTGTCCCTTTTTCTCCACATCCTTGCTAGCATGTACAGATTCAATGAAATCCCCATCAAAATTCCAACACAATTCTTCATAGAGTTAGAAAGAGCAAGTTGAAATTCATTTGGAATAACAAAAAACTCAGGATAGGGAAAACTATTCTCAACAATAAAAGAACTTCTGGGGTAATCACCATACCTTCTATCAAGCTATATTACAGAGCAATAGTGATAAAAACTGCATGGTATTGGTACAGATACAGGCAAGTAGATCAATGGAACATAAATTGAAGACCCAGAAATGAACTCACATACCTATGGTCACTTTATCTTTGACAAGGGAGCTAAAACCATCCAGTGGGGGAAAAAAAGACAGCATTTTCAACAAATGGTATTGGTTCAACTGGTGTTCAGCTTGCAGAAGAATGCAAATTGATCCATTTTTATCTCCTTGTACAAAGTTCAAGTCCAAGTGGTTCAAGGACCCCCACATAAAACCAAATACACTGAGACTAATAGACAAGAAAGTAGAGAAGGGCCTTGAACACATGGGCACAGGGGAAAATTTCCTGAATAGAACACCAATGGCTTATGCTCTAAGATTAACAAATAGACAAATGGAACCTCATAAAATTGCAAAGCTTCTGTAAGGCATAGGACACAGTCAATAGGGAGGAGGGGTTGAGTGGGTTGGTGGGGCATACCCTCATAGAAGCAGGACAGGAGGGATGGGATAGGGAGTTTGGTGGGGGGATCGGAAAAGGGGATAACATTTGAAATTTATATAAATAAATTATCCAATAATAAAAAGAGAGAAAAAAGAGTTGTACAATAAATCATTTTCTGCTAGTTACCTTAAGAATGATTTATATATTGAGAAAAATTGTATTTTGAAGCTGGTGAGATGCTTCAGTGAATAAATCTTCCTACTGCCAAGCTTGATGGCCTAACTTTGACTCTTAGGTCCCAAAATCATGGAAGGAGAGAATTAACTCCTGTTACTTTTGCTGTGATCTCTATATATTCTGTGGCATGTGGGAGCATACAAATAATATAATAAAACAATTAAAAGAATTGTTAAACTAGAACAGTTTGTCTATAACACAGGGATCTTCCAGCCTCTGCCTCCTCAGTGCTGGGATAAAAGGGGTATACCATCACCTCCAACTCATTATTTCTGGCTATTCAATAAATTATTCCTTTGTTTAATCAGTTTGATTCAGTCAAGTAGACGTCATAATACTCACTCATAAAAAGTAGTTTAGATGAGGTATGGATATCAGTACTATATAAACGAACTCAACGAAAAATCCACATAATCATCACAGTAGATGCTGAAAAGGCCTTTGATAAAATATAACACTCCATTATATTAAAAGTCTTGGAGAGAGGGCTGAAGAAATGGTTTAGTGGTTTAGAGCACTGACTGCTCTTCCAGAGGTCCTGAGTTCAATTCCCAGAAACCACATGGTGGCTCACAACCATCTGTAATGAGATCTGATGCCCTCTTCTGATGTGTCTGAAGAGAGCAATGGTAAGAGAGCTTTTGGTAAGATGGACATTTTACTTCAGATTCAATGCAATTCCCACCAAAATATCAGTTGTATTCTTCACAGAGATAGAAACACTACTTCTCAACTTCATTTGGAATAACAAAAAAACCAGAATAGCAAAAACAATTCTCAACCATAAAAGAAATTCTGGGGAAATCACCATCCCTTACCCCAAAGCAATATTGATAAAAGCTGCATGGTGTTGGTACAGAGACAGACATGTCAATCAATGGAATAGAATTGAAGACTCTAGAAATAAACCCACATACCTATGGACACTTGGTCTTTGACAGTGAAGCTAAAACCATACAGTGGTAATATGAAAGCATCTTCAAATATGGTACCTGTCTAACTGGCAGTCTGCATGTAGAAGAATACAAGTTGATTCATATTTATATGCTTGTATAAAACTCAAGTCCAAGTGGACCAAGGACCTCCACATAAAATTAGATATACTGAATCTAATAGAAGAGAAAGTGGAAAATAACCTTGAACACATTGGCACAGGGTAAAATTTCCTGAACAGAACAACCAGTGGCTCAAACTGTAAGATCAAAGTATTGGCAAATGGTACCTCATGAAACTGAAAAGCTTCCGTAAGGCAAAGGACACAGTCAATAGGACAAAAGTGCTCTACAGACTGGGAAAAGATACATCAGATAAAGGGCTAATATCCAAAAGTATAAATAACTCAAAAAATTAGACTCCAGATAATACCTCTATTAAAAATTGAGTTAACAGAGCTAAACAGAATTTTCAACTGAGGAATCTCAAATGGCTGAGAAGCACCTAAGGATGTGCAACATCCTTAGTCATCAGGGAAATGGAAATCAAAACTCAGAGATTCCACCTTAAACCAATCAGAATGGTTAAGATCAAAATCTCAGGCAACAGCAGATGCTGGTGAGGATGTGGAGAAAGAGGATCACTGCTTCATTGCTGGTGGGATTGCAAAGTGGTACAACCACTCTGGAAATCAATCTGGCTGTTCCTCAGAAAACTGCAAATAGTTCTACCTAAAGACGCAGTTATACCATTCCTGTGCATATACTCAAAAGATGCTTCACCATATCACAAAAACACATGTTCCTCATTGTTCATACCAGCCTTATTTATGTTAGTTAGAAGCTAGAAACAACCCAGATGTCAGACACACAAAATATGGATACAGAAAATCTGGCACATCATACACATTGTATACACCTATACAATGGAATACTGCTCAGCTATTAAATATAAGGACATCATGAATTTTGCAGGGAAATGGATGGAACTAGAAAATATCATCCTAAGTGAGGTAACCAGACCTAAAGGACACACATGGTATCTACTCAGTGACACATGGATATTAGCCCAAAAGTTTAGAATACCCATGATACTACTCATAGACCACATGAAGCTTAAGAAAGAAGGCCTAAGTGTGGATGCTTCAATTCACTTACAAGTGGGAATAAAATGATCATGGGACACAGAGGGAGGGAGGGTACTGGGTGAGAGATGGGAGGGACAGGGAAAAAGAGGGGGCAGTATCATGTATGGGTGGAGAAAGTAGAGAAGTCCAGAGGTCCAGGAGAATAGACATATGCAGCAGTGTGTGGCGGGGTGTGGAGGGGACTACCAAAAAGTCCCTGACACCCGGAATGTGAGAGGCACCTAGGACCCAGTTGGGATGACATTAGCTGAAATACCCAACAGTGGGGAGATGGAACCTGAAGAGATCGCCTCTAGTAGCTAGAAATGGCCCCAAGTTGAGGAATAGGGCCACCCACCCATCTGAAATTTTTTGACCCAGAATTGTTCCTGTCTCAAGGAAGTGCAGGGACAAAAAATGGAGCAGAAACTGAAGGAAAGGACATTCAGAGATTGCCCCAACTTGGGGTCCATCCTATGTGCAGACACCAAGACACTATTGCTGATGCCAAGATATGTTTGTAGACAGGAGCCTGGCATGGCTGTCTTCTGAGAGGCTCTGCCAGCACCTGACTGAGACTGATACAGATACTTACAGCCAACCACTGGTCTGAGTCTGGGAACTCCAATGGAAAAGTTAGGGAAAGAATGGAAGGAGCTGAAGGGAATTGCAATCCCATAGATTGGCAATATGTTGGGGGGCCTTTGTAGTGGGGACTGGGAAAGGGAGCAATATTTGAAATGTAAATAAGTAAAATAAGTTAATAAAAAATAAAAATTAAAAAATAATTTACTGTATTATCGTTGTGTCTCTTAAGGCCTAGGCAACTATTACCTTTCTAACCTGACATTTCTTGTTACTAATACTAAAAGGAAACTTTCTCATATTTTGTTATTGCTGTTACTAGAATGTTCTGAGCTTTGATGTTCTTGGAAACCAGTCACAACAGAATCTTGCGCGCGTCCGACTCAACCAGCAAGAACGACGCTGCAACAGGATCCTTCTGCACAAGTTTATTGGGAGAGCTTGATTGTAGAGGCGAATAGACCCCAAGCCCAGCACTGGTGCTGCTTTATATAGGCCTAGGAGAGGCGTGTCTCACACCCGAATTGGTTGTGCTTGGTTGATGCTTACCACCTCATTTGCATGCCTACATCTGATTGGTTAATTTCTCTCTCATCTGATTGGTTAACTTCTCTCTCATCTGATTGGTTAACTTTTCTCTCATCTGATTGGTCAACTTCTCTCTCATCTGATTGGCTAATTTTGGTTAATTCTCAAAACCTCATCTTGGCAAAAAAAACTTTTCTGCCTATGTATGCGTGGTGGCCAGCAGAAGCCTGTGCCACTCTGCAATGGCACATGTGGCTTCCCACAACAGAAGTCAGTTAGAACTGCTTTATATAGTTAGCCACAATAAGCTTGGCTCCAAACCAACCAACCACCCAGCAGTTCTTCCTGTACCTGTTTATAACCATTCATGGTATTTGCTTTAAAAACTGCCCCTGGGATATACCCCAACAGAAGAGAGACAATGGCACCACTTTATGAAATGAACTTCCATTTTGAATAGGGGTCTAGTAAATTTCAAGTTCCCAAGACTTTCCTGGGAACTGATATCCTACTTGGCAGAAAAGGATATTTAAGCAGGTAACTGACATCCTGGTTGGCAAGTTAAGACATGAATATTAGTCAAGGTAAGTCTTCCACCACAGTTGAATTCCCCAACCAATTGGAGCAGGATACATATAGAATAAAGACATATTCCTAAGGAAATCCCCTATCCCTAAATCCTGATTGGTAGAATAACTTGGCACAGATGTTTATGGATTTTAGGCTTAAAAAGCCCTAAGGATCTTGACTCAATGCCACTGTTTATCTCCAGAGTCTGGATCATGGCCCTGATCCACCAGTTCTGGGGTGCTTGCTCTGTAAACTTCCCATTTGACTGAGATCAGTCTTCCTATGGTTTGTGAGGGAACTCCTGGACACCAACACTTGCTAATTATGTCTTTTGACTATGGAGCCTTGCTAATTTTTTCTTTAATTGGTATCTTTTAATTTTTTGAATGGTTTTAATTTTTATTGATATGTAAATTTAAAATATACAATTCACCCATTTAAATTGTTTCTTCGGGATTTTCTTTTTTTTTAATTTTTAATATTTTTATTACATATTTTCCTCAGTTACATTTCCAATGCTATCCCAAAAGTCCCCCATAGCGCCCCCCACTTCCCTACCCACCCATTCCCATTCTTTTGGCCCTGGCATTCCCCTATATTGGGGCATATAAAGTTTGCAAGTCCAATGGGCCTCTCTTTCCAGTGATGGCCGACTAGGCCATCTTTCGATACATATGCAGCTAGAGACAAGAGCTCCGGGGTTCTGGTTAGTACATCATGTTGTTCCAACAATAGGGTTGCAGATCCCTTTAGCTCCTTGGGTACTTTCTCTAGCTTCTCCATTGGGAGCCCTGTGATACATCCAATAGCTGACTGTGAACATCCACTCCTGTGTTTGCTAGGCCCCGGCATCGTCTCACAAGAGACAGCTATATTTGGGTCCTTTCAGCAAAATCTTGCTAGTGTATGCAATGGTGTCAGCGTTTAGAAGCTGATTATGGGATGGATCCCTGGATACGGCAGTCTCTAAATGGTCCATCCTTTCATCACAGCTACGAACTTTGTCTCTGTAATTCCTTCCCTGGGTGTTTTGTTCCCAATTCTAAGAAGGTGCACAGTGTCCACACTTTGGTCTTCATTCTTCTTGAGTTTCATGCGTTTAGCAAATTGTATCTTATATCTTGGGTATCCTAAGTTTTGGGCTAATATCCACTTATCAGTGAATACATATTGTGTGAGTTCTTTTGTGATTGTGTTATTTCACTCAAGATGATGCCCTCCAGGTCCATCCATTTGGCTAGGAATTTCATAAATTCATTCTTTTTAATAGCTGAGTAGTACTCCATTGTGTAAATGTACCATAATTTCTGTATCCATTCCTCTGTTGAGGGACATCTGGGTTCTTTCCAGCTTCTGGCTATTATAAATAGGGCTGCTATGAACATAGTGGAGCATGTGTCCTTTTTACCGGTTGGGACATCTTCTGGATATATGCCCAGGAGAGGTATTGCTGGATCCTCCGGTAGTACTATGTCCAATTTTCTGAGGAACCGCCAGACTGATTTCCAGAGTGGTTGTACAAGCTTGCAATCCCACCAACAATGGAGGAGTGTTCCTCTTTCTCCACATCCTCGCCAGCATCTGCTGTCACCTGTAAGATGCCCTGGGATCAATTACCTAAACATCATAAACTGTGCGTAATGGTCTGTAATTCCAGTACTGAGTGGAGACAGGACAATCTGAAGTTCAAGTTCATCTTTCTAAAAAACAAAACCCAAAAACTTACGTACATGTGTATGTTCATGCATGGATGCATATACTAGTAGGAGTATTATCTTTGTGTGCAAAACAACAATTATTTCTCTAAGATTTTGATGGGAAATTGTGTAGAATATAGAGTCAGAAGCAAATTATAAACCAGAGAAGTTACCTTAATTTCTTCTTGCTGGGATAAAATACCCTAACCAAAGCAATTTAA
Organism: Mus caroli; assembly: GCF_978045245.1. NCBI lineage: Eukaryota > Metazoa > Chordata > Mammalia > Rodentia > Muridae > Mus > Mus caroli. Next base: position 76,871,341 of record NW_028227269.1, read on the forward strand.
GAAAGGAAGTAAAGTAGATAGCTTGGTTGGTTTTATTTTAGCTCATAGTTCAAAGTACAGTCCATCATGGTGGAGAAGTCGAGGCAGCAAGAAAAGAGCAATGGATACAAGCTAGTGCTGTTTGTTTCCTCCATTTAATATAGCCCAGGATCCCCTACCTAGTGAATGGGCCACACTTAGAGTGAAGATGGATCTTCACACATTAATTAACATATGAACATATTCAAGATAGTCGCTCAGGTATGTCTCTTGGCCCATCTCCTGGGGATTCTGGATTCTTTCAAATGACAGCAGTAACTCTCACAGAAGTTGCCTGTGGATTGGCTCTTACTTGAATAAAGTAGAATTACCACTCTGGCTGGTCAGACCACTTCCAACTGACTACGAGTGTTCTAGGAAACATTTAAAATGGTGAAATTTTCCTAAAACATAAGGGTGATTATTATAAGACAGTAACAGATCCTAAGACAGTAGTGGTGATACAAAAACAATTGTTAGATTATAAAAATTCATTTTTAACATTATCCCAAAAGAGTAACCTAAAATTTAAATTAGAAAATAAAGGACTGTTAATTCAAACATATCTTTTTCTGTTTCAGTTTAGTGTGTTAAACTAAAACAGACTTCTATTCCCAAAATAGTTACAGTCTGTTGTCACAGAAGACTCCCCCCACCATAAACTAAAACCACTATAAAAGATATACTTTATTTAAAATGTTAAGCTACAAATATTTATACTTCTGAGCCATCTGTTCAGTTAAGTAATCATAAGAATTTTAGGCTGAATTCTGAAAAATGGAAATACTTGAAAAAATCTTAGCATTGCTGACTTTTGCTGTTTTTAACAGCATGTGTCTTCATTTGAGCAGAAATAGGATGATACTAATTCTCACTTGTGAAGCATTGCATTAAGTTCATTTAAAAACAAGAGTTTTAAATCCTCTTAACACAAAATATTCTGTCTGAATAATACCCAACTCCTACTTTAAGTGAAAGTAAAGAAAAAGGCTTTATTGATAAAATAATATATATGTCAATCTTTAGACTTCAAAGAGCTCTATTCCTAGAATGTACTTATCATTTAAAATCAGAATCTCCAATCACTGCAGGTGTGATGGCATATCCACTGTGAGGGAGGGAGAGACAGGATCACAAGTCAGGTGTTACCCATGCTACACAGGGAGAGCCTGCCCCAACCCAGAACTGAACTTTAACTGCTCTGCTTTTGGTAGTTGACTATCAGCTATTTTAAAAAAGATTTATAGATCTTGCGGACTCTTTGAGTATATTTTAAAAGAAGACAAATGCGAAAACTTGGTGGAAATTTTATGAAGTGTAACACTTAGATATTTTCAGTCTCTTGACCTCTAGGTTTGAGAAGATGTGAATGGGAATTTTAAACTTAGTAAGCAATTTTGAAAGAGTTATTCAACAATGTGTACATGATTCTGAAACATTTATTGACTTCTACAAACCTTTTAAAAGTGTTAAGTTCATATTACTATATTTTGGGGTTTTAATACTTTTTATTAATTTTTTGGTGCAATATATTCTGATCACAGCTTCCCTTCTCCCAATTTCCCTCAGGTTCTCCTCATCTCCATACATTCTTTCTGCTGGCCCTCAGGGCTTCAGTCCTTTTCCCTCACCCAATACTAGATCAGGTTCCTCTCTTCCCCCCACCCCATCTCCACTTCCCTTCCGAGGTCCCTCCCTCTCCTCCCACTTGTGAATGCTCTTTTTTCTTTTTCTTTTCTTTCTTTTTTTTTTCCTAGAAAGAAAGACATTTAATTGGGGCTGGCTTACGGTTTCAGAAGTTTGGTCCATTATCATCATGGTAGGGAGCATGATGGCACACATGGAGCCATGGTGCTGGAGAGGCAGTTGAGAGCTCTATATCTGGATCCACAGGCAGCCAGATATCGAGTGACCCACTTCCTCCAACAAGGCTACATCTTTTACTCCTTCTCAAGCAACACCACTCCCTGATGACTAAGCATTCAAATATATGAGCCTTTGGAGGCCATTCTTTTATTATTTTTTTATTAGATGTTTTCTTTATTTACATTTCAAATGTTATCCCCTTTCCTAGTTTCCCCTCTGAAAATCTCCTATCCCCTCGCTCCTACCCCTGCTCCCAACTCACCCACTCATGCTTCCTGGCCCTGGCATTCCCCTATACTGGGGCATAGAACCTTCACAGGACCAAGGGCCTCTCCTCCCACTGATGACTGACTAGGCCATTCTCTGCTACATATACAGCTAGAGCTACAAGTTCCACCATGTGTTTTCTTTGACTGGTGGTATAGTTCCAAGGAGCTCAGGGGTCCCGCTGGTTAGTTCATATTGATGTTCCTCCTATGGGGCTTCAGACCCCTTCAGTTCCCTGAGTATTTCTCTGGCTCCTTCATTGGGGACCTTGTGCGCTGTCAAATGGATGACTGTGAGCATCCACTTCTGTATTTGGCAGAGCCTTGCAGGAGACAGCTATATCAGGCTCCTGTCAGCAGGCTCTTGTGGGCATCTGCCTAATGACTGGGTTTGGTAGTTGTTTATGGGGTGGATCCCCAAGTAGGGCAGTATCTGGATGGTCGTTCCTTCAGGCTCTGCTCTGAACTTTGTCTCTGTACCATCCTAGGGTATTTTGTTCCCCATTCTAAGAAGGAACGGAGTATCTGTACTTTGGTCTTCCTTCTTCTTGAATTTCATGTGTTTTGCAAATTGCATCTTGGATATTTTAAGTTTCTGGGCTAATATCTGCTTATCAGTGAGTGCATATCATGTGTGTTCTTTTGTGATTGGGTTACCTCACTCAGGAAGATATCCTCCAGATCCATCCATTTACCTAAGAATTTCATAAATTCATTGTTTTTAATAGCTGAGGAGTACTCAATTGTATAAATGTACCACAGTTTCTGTATCTATTCTTCTGTTGAGGGACATCTGGGTCCTTTCCAGCTTCTGGTTATTATAAATAAGGTTGCTATGAACATAGTGGAGCATGTGTCCTTATTACAAATTGGAACATCTTCTGGGTATGTGCCCAGGAGAGGTATTGCTGGATCTTCTGGTAGTACTATGTCCAATATTCTGAGGAATCGCCAAACTGAATTCCAGAGTGGCTGTACCAGCTTGCAGTCCCACCAGCAATGAGGAATGTTCCTCCTTCTCCACATCCTCGCCAGCATCTGCTGTCACTCGAATTTTTGATCTTAGCCATTCTGACTGGTGTGAGGTGGAATCTCAGAGTTGTTTTGATTTGCATTTCCCTGATGATTAAGGATGCTGAACAGTTTTCAGGTGCTTCTCAGCCATTCAGTATTCCTCAGGTGAGAATTCTTTGTTTAGTTCTGTACTCCATTTTTAATAGGGTTATTTGATTTTCTGGAGTCCAGCTTCTTGAGTTCTTTGTATATATTGAGTATTAGTCCCCTATTGGATTTAGGATAGGTAAAGATCCTTTCCCAATCTTTTGGTGGCCTTTTTCTCTTATTGACAGTGTCTTTTGCCTTACAGAAGCTTTGCAATTTTTAGAGGTCCCATTTATTGATTCTTGATCTTACAGCACAAGCCATTGCTGTTCTATTCAGGAATTTTCCCCCTGTGCCCATATCTTCGAGGCTTTTCCACACTTTCTCCTCTATAAGTTTTAGTGTCTCTGATGTGATCCACTTAGACTTGAGCTTTGTACAAGGAGATAAGAATGGATCAGTTCGAATTCTTCTACATGATAACTGCCAGTTGTGCCAGCACTATTTGTGGGCAATTGTGATAAAAACTGCATGGTACTGGTACAGCAACAGACAGGTAGATCAGTGGTATTAGAATTGAAGACCCAGAAATGAACCCACACACCCATGGTCACTTGATCTTTGAAAAGGGAGCTTAAACCATCTTGTAATTGCTTTCTTTTTTCTCCCAAGTAGCCCTGAGGTATATGTCCTCACTTGGACACTTCAGCTTGTTAAACTTTTTGAGTTCTATGGCCTGTATCTTGGGTATTCTGTACTTTTTTTTTTAAAGCTAATATTCACTTATCAGTGAGTACATTCCATGCACGTCCTTTTGGGTCTGAGTTACCTCACTCAGGATGATAGTTTCTAGTTCCATCCATTTGCCTGCAAAACTCAGGATGTCCTCATTCTTAAAAGCTGAGTAGTATTCCATTGTGTAAATGAACCACATTTTCTGTATCCATTCTTCTGTCATGGGACATCTAGGTTGTTTTCAGATTCTGGCTATCACAAGTAAGGTCGATATGAACATAGTGGAACACATGCTCCTGTGGCATGGTGGGGCATCTTTTGGGTATATTCTCAAGAGTTGTAAAGCTGGATCTTCATGTAGATCTATTTCCAATTTTCTGAGGAACCTCCAGATTGATTTCCAGAGTGGTTGTACCAGTTTGCAATCCCAGCAGCAGATATTTGGACCCAACCAATGGACAGAAGCAGCTGACCCCTGTTGTTGAATTAGGGAAGGCTGAAAGAAGCTGAGGAGAAGGGCAATCCTGTAGGAGAACCAGCAGTCTCACTCAGTCTGGACCTCCAAGATCTCTCAAACACTGGACCACCATTCAGCGTACACCAGCTGATATGAGGCCCCCAACACACATACAGTAGAGGACTTCTGGGTCTGTGTTTATTCAGAGATGATGCACCTAACCCTCAAGAGACTGGAGGCTCCAGGGAGTTTAGAGGACATGCGGGGTTGGGGATCGGGACTTCCACTTGGGACAGGGGTGGGGAGGAGGTGTGGGATGTGGAGCAGTCGGAGGATGGATAGGGGTGGTGTGGTGAATGGAATATGGAGTGTAAAAAATAAGTTTAAAATAAAATAAAATAAAAACAAAAATAAATAAACAATTAAAGAAAAGGGGAAAAAAGAAAGAGCGAAAGAAAGAATGAAAGAATGAAGGAAAGAGAGAGAGAGAGAGCGCCTGTATTATATGATATTCTGTCCTGGTTATGTGCAACTGTAGATGAAAACTAAGAATTTATACCATTATCAACTACTTTATTTGCTTTCATTATTAACATATAAATAACAATAATTAACTGTGCAGAATCGAGATATGTATTATGAAGTACAGTGAGATATAGAAGAGTACTGCAATCAAACCTTGCTGGAATTCCCACTACTCCACCAAAACTGTTCTTCCCTGACTTGTCACTGTTAAAATCCTTGCTTACTTTTGTCCTTGATGTCTGTGCCTTTGTTTACTTTGCTTAAAAGTTATTAGGTCCCTAGAAATCTTCTAGAATTCTCTTTTATTTCATTTTGTTGGTTTTTTTGTTAGTTTTGTGAGGCTCCAACTGCCCTGGGTACTAGGGCTTGAGCTCTTGATATCAGCTTGCATCAGTATTCTGGGTGTTGAGGTGTAAACCTATAATGAAGTTTTAAATTCTTCCCATCTTACCAGTTCCTTACAGTCCACTTTATCTACTTTTTCCTAATGTTCAAGAACAAAGCTTTATTATATGCCTACTTATCCCTCCCCCTCTCTCATCCCCTCTCACTCCCCCTTTCTCTTTTTTTTTTCTTTTACCTCATAATAGCTATAATCTGAAATTCTGAAGCCTGATATACTATAAAATAGGAAATCTTTCCACATCAGCATGATGCCTTAATTGGAAAGTTCCACATGACTTCTTGCAGGCATACTAAAGATTGTGTTTTAAAAAAAAATTACCCAAATGCTGTGTGTTTTTATAAAACATATGGCCAGCGACATGAGTCAATAGGTAAAGGTATCTGCCACCAAGCCTAAGAACCTGAATTTCATCCTTGAACCTGTATGGCAGACGGATAGAACTGACACCAGGAAGTTGTTCTTTGATGTCCACATGCCCAGGGTTGACACCCCCCCACACACACACAAATAAATAAATATACTTTATTTTTTTAATACCAATGATTATTTTGTTTAGAATTGGGTCCCATCTTTAAGAGATATATATGGACTATTACAAAATCCAAAAATTGGAGATCTGAAATACCGGTAGTCATGTATACTTCACATAAGATTTCAGTACTATTTGTACTCTTGAAGCTATTATTATCATTGTGACTGCCAATGTATAATATTTCTATTCGCTTATTCTAGAGTGTATTCTTCATCAAAAGATGGACAGTTGTGTAATGTAGTTTGGAGTAAGTCATTTTATGACCTAGGCCCTGATAGAGAAAATGATGCTGATAACATGCTAAAACTATGGATATTTAAAATGCACCCGTGTTTAATGATGCCATGAAAATTAAAATTTAATTTCTAGAAGTTATTTCAAAGGTGAAAATTATCATTTTTGTTAAAGTTTGAAATAGGTTTATTCTTGAACATTTCAGACCCCTCCCCCCCACACAAATAAGTTATTTATTACTTAGTTGTTCCCTTGAGTTTTCTGAATTGCTTCTGTTTACTGAATATTTTCCTCTAACATTTGCAGTTTCCATTCTCCTTTCTATGTTTGTTAAAAATTGTTTTTAACAACTTGTTCTTATAGTTGTGCTATCACTTCATTAGTATAATATATATACATATATATTTATGTATGTATGTATAAGTGTTATCGTCATACAGGTTTCTTTTTATTGTTTGTTTTCCTTTATAAAATATGAGTTTTCTTTATGTAGCCCTTGCTGTCCTGAAACTATACAGACTAGGCTGGCCTCAAACTCAGAGCTCCATCTGCCTCTGTTCTGAGTACTAGGATTAAAGGTCTGTGCCCCCACACCTAGCTTGTCTATTGGGTTTTAATCCCATTGAGACCATTAAAACATATATATTGCTTAACATGCCTTCCTTTTTTTTTCTTTTCTTTAGAAATAATTTTCTTTTTTGGTAATTTCATCCATATATACAATGTTATGTGTTTTTATTTATCCTCTTTGTCAGCTCCCTTCTTCCATAAGCTATGCTATTACAGAAAATTGCACCTTTTTTATAGCAGCAAATAGCAGGTAGTAGCTCCTAAGAATGGAATGGGGCCTTGTGAGCACCTTTCTCCTCCATGACAGATAATTGCACGGTCCAATCTCATGCAGACATTCATTACAGACTGCAACAGCCATGTTTTATATCTGGTTTGTCTCACCTTCTTAATGGTCAAAACCATTCCTTTTGGTTTGAAGCTAAATAAATACTTAATTGGAGAGTTATCTTCCTATATCTTTCAAGGAGCAGATTCAAGTATCTAAGGTACTGTTAACATTAAACATGAGAAAAATGAATTGTTTTTGTAAACAGGATTGAAGTTGATCATACCAATGTGGCTTTGTATTTGTGTTCCATTATCAACCATTTTTACCATAGCATCTTTGAATCATGTTAATAACAATTTGGAATTGTTTTTGTAATCTATTCCATTTTACTGATTATTTCATGTGTTGACTTTAATTAACTGCTTAACTGTTAAGAATTCTTTAAAAACCTGTTAGAAATCTAGCTTTATAATGAAAATGTCTTTAAAACTTTCTGTTTTGAAATATTTTAAGCTTGCAGATTAGGGCTCAAACTGTGTGTAATTTGCAGGATTATTTTTCTGTCTCCCTTTGATAATGCTGGACACATCTCTAAGGCTCTATTTAAAAATATATGTCAAGATCAGTATTTGTTCATTATTTGTGATAGTTGTTCTACACTGATATAAGATGCTAATTATTGGGAAAACTAGGAAGTGGGGCTTAGAGCAGGATATGTTAACTTCACTTTTTGTTCAAGTTTTGGAAACCTTAAACTATTCCAAGAAATCGAGTTTATTAATTAAACAAATAAAAATGGGTTTACTCTTGGTTCTTGATATATGTTGTGACAGAGTCCAGCAATAAATGTAGCAGCTCTAGCATTATTAAAACCATCAATAATAGAAGTTTAATTCAGAATGAAAAGCCAATGAAATGCTTCTTCTCTTGGTAGTCATTTATTGCCTGTTTTTTCTAAACTAATAAATGAAAAATGAAATAAAAATGTTTTCCCCCATGACTATTGATGTGGGTCTTGGGAGATTTTTGGTGGTACTCTAATGCTAATGCAATATATCATTCATGGGCTTTTATCCTGTTGCTGGTTTTAAGAGTATATTCTTCTAATTTCAGGTTGGGTGGGACTATATCGGCATACAAGATAGTACCAGATGAAATAGAAGAAATCAAGGTATAGTATGAAATTTTCATGCCTACAAAGGCTTAGCATTTTAATTGCAAGGTGTGGGAAAAATTGTTACTTCTTAAATATTGAATCAAACATTAATCTCCTGTTTACTCAGCGTCAAAAATACATTCATATCACAGAAGCACCATCAAATTGTATATACTGTTTACAATACCGTTCTGGGAAAATGTTAAGGGGAATATAAAAGAATCCCTTCCTATGTGATCTGTTGAAAATAAAAAAATCATATTATGTGTAAACATTAATATACTTAATGGATTATTTTTTTATTTTTTAATTTAAATTTTTTTACTTAGTCACTTTACATACAGTTCACTGCCCTTCTCTCAGTCATCTCCCCACAATCCTTGCCCCATCCCTCACTCCTTTTCTCCTACAAGCAGGTGGAAGCCCTTTGGGTATCCCTCCACCTTGGCATTTCAAGTCTCTGTGAGGCTAGTAACTTCCTCTTCCACTGAGGCCAGACAATGCAACCCAGGTAGAAGAGCATATTCTACATGTAGACTTTTGTGGTAGCCCCCCTACCAGTTATAAGTAATATTAGTCTTGTTGGTATATCCTTGTTCTTTTTTAAATATAAATATCAATTTCAATTGAAATCAGTGTTTCAGTGAATCAAGGATTAACATTACTATTTAAAAAGAACAATACAACAATTTCTATCTTTACATTGTTACTAAATCTTATAACAATAAGTTGCCTTTGTCCAAAGCAATTTACCAAATCTTGAAATCTGAACTTACTATTTCATAAATAAAACCTGACAGTTAGTAGTCAAAGATAAGCAATTACATCCCTGTATAGTAAATCTTCAGTTCCCTTTTTATGACCTTTGGTTAATTATTTTACAACCTCTTGTAATGTGCTCTGACTTAGAGATGTCTGCTTGCCATCTTAGAAGCAATTAACTCATGACACTTGAAGACTGGCAGAGTTCTCAATGCATTTTTGACATCAGAAAGGACCTAAGAGCAGTCCTATTGTAAAAGAGCTTAATAATTACTAATATAATTTTAGAAATTATTATAGGATCATCATAAAGAATTAAGAAATCTTCTATTTGTCTTTATGGCATCATTACAAGATATTATATCTTTGTTGTTTTGCAGAGATCTGCTCAAAAGGATGGGCTAATATCTAGTGATTGTTGTATATATTTAGCAATAACAGGTAAAGCATATTAATAGCAGGAATCTTTCCTAAAGTGAAATTCTTCTCAGCATTGCCTAGAGAAGCAATTCCATCATTAACTGTGAGTACATATTGGAACCATTTCAGGAAGATTACCTGCTAGTTTTTAACTTCTTGATGGCTCCTAGCACAACTTGAAAAATTTTATTCCCAATTCTAAGAAGGGGCACAGTGTCCACACTTTGGTCTTCATTCTTCTTGAGTTTCATGCGTTTAGCAAATTGTATCTTATATCTTGGGTATCCTAAGTTTTGGGCTAATATCCACTTATCAGTGAATACATATTGTGTGAGTTCTTTTGTGATTGTGTTACTTCACTCAAGATGATGCTCTCCAGGTCCATCCATTTGCCTAGGAATTTCATAAATTCATTCTTTTTAATAGCTGAGTAGTACTCCATTATATAAATGTACCATAATTTCTGTATCCATTCCTCTGTTGAGGGACATCTGGGTTCTTTCCAGCTTCTGGCTATTATAAATAGGGCTGCTATGAACATAGTGGAGCATGTGTCCTTTTTACCGGTTGGGACATCTTCTGGATATATGCCCAGGAGAGGTATTGCTGGATCCTCCGGTAGTACTATGTCCACAGGGCTCCCAATGGAGAAGCTAGAGAAAGTACTCAAGGAGCTAAAGGGATCTGCAACCCTATTGTTGGAACAACATGATGTACTAACCAGAACCCCGGAGCTCTTGTCTCTAGCTGCATATGTATCGAAAGATGGCCTAGTCGGCCATCACTGGAAAGAGAGGCCCATTGGACTTGCAAACTTTATATGCCCCAATATAGGGGAATGCCAGGGCCAAAAGAATGGGAATGGGTGGGTAGGGAAGTGGGGGGCGCTATGGGGGACTTTTGGGATAGCATTGGAAATGTAATTGAGGAAAATATGTAATAAAAATATTAAAAATTTAAAAAAAAGAAAAAAAAAGAAAAATTTTATGCTGCAGTAACATTATGTGAGCTAAAGATATAGCATAGAGTACGTGCACACTAGAAGCAATATATTTGTAGTTACATAATTTACAGAAAAGCTGACGCTTTGTAAAGTTTACAAAATTTTACTTTTTGTAAAATTTTTATTTTGTTTTGTTTGTTTTAGAATTATATGTTATATCAAGAGGTTCCTTAAAATGAACAACTTTTACCTGATATGAAATTTGGTTGTTATACCAAATGAATGATTTTATATCAAAAATACTTTTGAATTTGAACATTGAGGCATAAAAATTTTTTAATGTATTGGTAGAAACACTTAAAACTTATTTCATCAGCATTTAATATTACCAATAGCATTTTTAACTGAAATCAAGTAATATTTTTGGTGGAGTTTTTACTGTTTTTGACAAAGAACCAAGTAATTTTTTTATTTTTATTTATTTGTTTTGGTTTTTCTTTTCTTTCCTTTTGTTGTTGTTGTTGTTGTTTTCGACAGAGAGTTTCTCTGTGTAGCCCTGGCTGTCCTAGAACTCACTCTGTAGATCAGCCTGCCTCAAACTCAGAAATCCACCTGCCTCTGCCTTCCTAGTGCTGGGATTAAAGATGTGCACCACCACTGCCCGGCTTGGTTTTTCAATACTAGATTTCTTTGTGTAATAGAGTTGGCTGTCCTGCATCTTGCTTTGTTAGACCAAGTTGGCCATCAGTTCACAGAGCTCCACCTGTCCCTGCCTCCCTTGTGCTGGGATTAAAGCAGTGTGATACCATGCCCAGCTAACGCCAAGTAATCTTAAATTATCAAAAGTATATGATGTAGCTTAAGCTTGATGATCTCTTTTTAATGTACCATGTAAATAAATACACATATATTTAGGAATATAATGAATGTTAGGCAATACCCGCCCCCATAAAAAACTAGACTAGAAACCTCTAAACAACTGGAAAGACAAAGCAAATGACACAAATACATCATGGTTTAATAAATCACATAGCTATTATGCTGATCTTCAGTGTAGTCTGGACAGGATGTTAAAGAAACTTTTAACCTGTAATCACTAACAGGCAAAGAAGGCTTCTGTGGATTCTCTCATAAGCTTTTTCTCTAGCTGGAAGATAAAGACCAGATTGGCCTAAGAGTATAGAAAAACAGTTCAACACTCTTCACTTGTTTCTAACTAAATCTTGAAGAAAAAAAAGTCAGTTAACCCTTTATTTTGCAGATCCCCATAGAGATCTTATTTTCCATCTAAATCCCTCCATCCTTGTCCATAGACATTCAGGAACAGCATGACTGAACAAGACAATGCAAAGTGATGCAAAGTGATGCATTCCTTTTTTATGTCAGTGATGCCTAATTGAAAGGCCACTCTTCATTCCTTCACGTTATCAATAATAATCCTGTGTGAATGACACCACACAGGATCAGTTAATCAACTCCTCCTCTATCCTTACCTTAGTCTTAGCATCTCCCTCTATTTAATATCAACAGTGGGATAAGATGGTACCCAGTTTTGACAGGAAAGTCTTTTTGGGTCGAAGAGGGAAAATGAACCTCTACCTCCCAGTATGAATCAGCATTTCTTTTTTGTCAGGGTGTTATCAGTGTAACCAGCAAGATACTGAACACATATATCCATGTGGTCTCTAACCTACCCCACAACATTGGGAATATTTACTAAAGTAAATATTATCATGAGCTCTCAGATGATGAGTGTAAAATGTCTTTTTTCTACCAAGATGCAAGAAAATAGTCATCAGACAACAAATCGAATATGAATCAACTGCTGAAATTATTTGCTAAGAATTTGTTAGATTGTATCTTCTAGATATAACAGTAAAATTACACATTGCAACAATATGGCTGCCTAAATAAAACCTAAACAATGATACTAGTTGACATGGCCAATGTAGATGGGGGGATCTCTTTGGATTCACTCCTAAATGAAGACCTAATGATAATTAACAATTTCTGAGAAAGGGAAAATTAATCTTCCACAGGGAAGAGACCCCCTAATTGATTTTCCAGTACCAAATGGTCAGCCCCAAAACATTTACATACAAGCAACACTGAATAGATTCATCTGGTTGTAATTATATATTTATTCATTTGTATATACATTCTTGACAATTTAAAAACCTGTGAATTTGAGAGGAAGCAGAGAAAGTGTGACTGGTCAGAGATAAGAAAGAAGGGAAATTATATACTAATATGTTTAAATTAACCATAAAGGCTTCCGGCTGGACCAGCACCAGGGTAGCTAGAGCGCAGGGTCGGCTGACACCCGTCAGCTACCCACGACACCCGCCACAGGATTTTGAGACTTCTGGTGAGTGGAACACAGCTTCTGCTCCAATCCAATTGCGCGCGGGACCTGAGACTGCTTTGGTTGGGGAGGCAGAAATCCGGCCTGAGTAGGGCCACAAGCCTCTTCCACTCAGAACAGCACCAGGGTAGCTAGGGCGCAGGGTCAGCTGACACTCGCCAGCTACCCACAAAACCCGCCACAGGATCTTAAGACTTCTGGTGAGTGGAACACAGCTTCTGTTCCAATCCAATTGCCCACGGGACCTGAGACTGCATTAGTTAGGGAAGCAGAAAACCGGCCTGAGTAGGGCCACAGGCCTGTTCCGGCCGGACCAGCACCGGGGTAGCTAGAGTGCAGGGTCGGCTGACACCCGCCAGCTACCCACGACACCCGCCACAGGATTTTGAGACTTCGGGTGAGTGGAACACAGAGTCTGCTCCAATCTTTAAACAGTGACAATGATAACAACTAACCCCAGAGATTACCAGATGGCGAAAGGTAAACCTAATAATCTTACTAACAGAAACCAAGACCACTCACCATCATCAGAACCCAGCACTCCCACTTCGCCCAGTCCAGGGCACCCCAACACACCGGAAAAGCTAGACACGGATCTAAAAGCATATCTCATGATGATGGTAGAGGACATCAAGAAGAACTTTAATAACTCACTTAAAGAATTACAGGAGAACATGGCTAAAGAGTTACAAGTCCTTAAAGAAAAACAGGATAATACAATCAAACAGGTTGAAGTCCTTAAAGAAAAACAGGATAACACAATCAAACAGGTAGAAATCCTTAAAAAAGAAACAGGATGACACAATCAAACAGGTAGAAGTCCTTAAAGAAAAACAGGAAAACACATCCAAACAGATGATGGAAATGAACAAAACCATACTAGACCTAAAAAGGGAAGTAGACACAATAAAGAAAACCCAAAATGAGGCAACACTGGAGATAGAAACCCTAGGAAAGAAATCTGGAACCATAGATATGAGCATCAGCAACAGAATACAAGAGATGGAAGAGAGAATCTCAGGTGCAGAAGATTCCATAGAGAACATCGGCACAACAATCAAGGAAAATGTAAAACGCAAAAAGATCCTAACTCAAAACATCCAAGAAATACAGGACACAATGAGAAGACCAAACCTACGGATAATAGGAGTGGATGAGAATGAAGATTTTCAACTCAAAGGACCAGCAAACATCTTCAACAAAATTATAGAAGAAAACTTCCCAAACCTAAAGAAAGAGATGCCCATGAACATACAAGAAGCCTACAGAACTCCAAATAGACTGGACCAGAAAAGAAATACCTCCCAACACATAATAATCAGAACAACAAATGCTCTAAATAAAGATAGAATACTAAAAGCAGTAAGAGAAAAAGGCCAAGTAACATATAAAGGCAAGCCTATCAGAATTACACCAGATTTTTCACCAGAGACTATGAAAGCCAGAAGATCCTGGACAGATGTTATACAGACACTAAAAGAACACAAATTCCAGCCGAGGCTACTATACCCAGCCAAACTCTCAATTAACATAGATGGAGAAACCAAAGTATTCCACGACAAAACCAAATTCACACATTATCTCTCCACGAATCCAGCCCTTCAAAGGATAATAACAGGAAAAAACCAATACAAGGACAGGAACCACGCCCTAGAAACAACAAGAAGGTAATCCCTCAACAAACCTAAAAGAAGACAGCCACAAGAACAGAATGCCAACTTTAACAACAAAAAAAACAGGAAACAACAATTACTTTTCCTTAATATCTCTTAATATCAATGGACTCAACTCCCCGATAAAAAGACATAGACTAACAAACTGGCTACACAAACAAGACCCAACATTTTGCTGCTTACAGGAAACTCATCTCAGAGAAAAAGATAGACACTACCTCAGAATGAAAGGCTGGAAAACAATTTTCCAAGCAAATGGTATGAAGAAACAAGCTGGAGTAGCCATTCTAATATCTGATAAGATTGACTTCCAACCCAAAGTCATCAAAAAAGACAGGGAGGGGCACTTCATACACATCAAAGGTAAAATCCTCCAAGAGGAACTATCAATCCTGAATATCTATGCTCCAAATACAAAGGCAGCCACATTCATTAAAGAAACTTTAGTAAATCTCAAAGCACACATTGCACCTCATACAATAATAGTGGGAGACTTCAACACACCACTTTCACCAATGGACAGATCATGGAAACAGAAACTAAACAGGGACACAGTGAAACTAACAGAAGTTATGAATCAAATGGATCTGGCAGATATCTACAGAACATTCTATCCTAAAACAAAAGGATATACCTTCTTCTCAGCACCTCATGGTACCTTCTCCAAAATTGACCACATAATTGGTCACAAAACAGGCCTCAACAGATACAATAATATTGAAATTGTCCCATGCATCCTATCAGATCACCATGGACTAAGGCTGATCTTCAATAACAAAATAAATAATAGAAAGCCAACCTTCACGTGGAAACTGAACAACACTCTTCTCAATGATACCTTGGTCAAGGAAGGAATAAAGAAAGAAATTAAGGACTTTTTAGAGTTCAATGAAAATGAAGCCACAACATACCCAAACTTATGGGACACAATGAAAGCATTTCTAAGAGGAAAACTCATAGCTCTGAGTGCCTCCAAAAAGAAACTAGAGAGAGCACACATTAGCAACTTGACAACACACCTAAAAGCACTATAACAAAAGGAAGCAAACTCACCCAAGAGGAGTAGACTGCAGGAAATAATCAAACTCAGGGGCGAAATCAACCAAGTGGAAACAAGAAGAACTATTCAAAGAATCAACCAATCAAGGAGCTGGTTCTTTGAGAAAATCAACAAGATAGATAAACCCTTAGCCAGACTCACTAGAGGGCACAGGGAAAGCATCCTAATTAACAAAATCAGAAATGAAAAAGGAGACATGACAACAGATCCTGAAGACATCCAAAACACCATCAGATCCTTCTAGCAAAGGCTATACTCAACAAAACTGGAGAACCTGGATGAAATGGAGAAGTTCCTAGACAGATACCAGGTACCAAAGTTGAATAAAGATCAGGTTAATGATCTAAACAGCCCTATATCCCCCAAAGAAATAGAAGCAGTGATTAATAGTCTCCCAACCAAAAAAAGCCCAGGACCAGATGGGTTTAATGCAGAGTTCTATCAGACCTTCAAAGAAGATCTAATCCCAGTTCATCACAAACTATTCCACAAAATAGAAACAGAAGGTACTCTACCCAACTCATTCTACGAAGCCACAATTACTCTGATACCTAAACCACAAAAAGACCCAACAAAGATAGAAAACTTCAGACCAATATCCCTTATGAATATTGATGCAAAAATCCTCAATAAAGTTCTTGCTAACCGAATCCAAGAACACATCAAAACAATCATCCATCCTGACCAAGTAGGTTTCATCCCAGGGATGCAGGGATGGTTCAATATACGGAAATCCATCAACGTAATCCAGTATATAAACAAACTCAAAGACAAAAACCACATGGTCATATCGTTAGAAGCGGAAAAAGCATTTGACAAGATCCAACACCCATTCATGATAAAAGTCTTGGAAAGATCAGGAATTCAAGGCCCATACCTAAACATAATAAAAGCAATCTACAGCAAACCAGTAGCCAACATCAAAGTAAATGGTGAGAAGCTTGAAGCAATCCCTCTAAAATCAGGGACTAGACAAGGCTGTCCACTTTCTCCATACCTATTCAACATTGCACTTGAAGTCCTAGCCAGAGCAATTCGAGAACAAAAGTAGATCAAAGGGATACAAATTGGAAAAGAGGAAGTCAAAATATCACTTTTTGCAGATGATATGATAGTATATATAAGTGACCCTAAAAATTCCACCAGAGAACTCCTAAACCTGATAAACAGCTTCGGTGAAGTAGCTGGATATAAAATTAACTCAAACAAATCAATGGCCTTTCTCTACACAAAGACTAAACAGGCCGAGAAAGAAATTAGGGAAACAACACCCTTCTCAATAGTCACAAACAATAGAAAATATCTTGGCGTGACTCTAACTAAGGAAGTGAAAGATCTGTATAATAAAAACCTCAAGTCTCTGAAGAAAGAAATTATAGAAGATCTCAGAAGATGGAAAGATCTCCCATCCTCATGGATTGGCAGGATCAACATTGTAAAAATGGCTATCTTGCCAAAAGCAATCTACAGATTCAATGCAATCCCCATCAAAATTCCAACTCAATTCTTCAACGAATTAGAAAGTGCAATCTGCAAATTCATCTGGAATAACAAAAAACCTAGGATAGCTAAAACTCTTCTCAAGGATAAAAGAACCTCTGGTGGAATCACCATGCCAGACCTAAAGCTTTACTACAGAACAATTGTGATAAAAACTGGGTGGTACTGGTATAGTGACAGACAAATAGACCAATGGAATAGAATTGAAGACCCAGAAATGAACCCACACACCTACGGTCACTTGATCTTCGACAAGGGAGCTAAAAACATCCAGTGGAAGAAAGACAGCATTTTCAAGAAATGGTGCTGGCACAACTGGTTGTAAATATGTAGAAGAATGCGAATCGATCCATTCCTATCTGCTTGTACTAAGGTCAAGTCTAAGTGGATCAAGGAACTTCACATAAAACCAGAGACACTGAAACTTATAGAGGAGAAAGTGGGGAAAAGCTTTGAAGATATGGGCACAGGGGAAAAATTCTTGAATATAACAGTAATGGCTTGTGCTGTAAGATCGAGAATTGACAAGTGGGACCTCATGAAACTACAAAGCTTCTGCAAGGCAAAAGACACCATCAATAAGACAAAAAAACCACCAACAGATTGGGAAAGGATCTTTACCTATCCTAAATCAGATAAGGGACTAATCCAATATATATAAAGAATTCAAGAAGGTGGAATCCAGAAAGTCAAATAACCCCATTAAAAAATGGGGCTCAGAACTGAACAAAGAATTCTCACCTGAAGAATACCGAATGGCAGAGAAGCACCTGAAAAAATGTTCAACATCCTTAATCATCAGGGAAATGCAAATCAAAACAACCCTGAGATTCCACCTCACACCAGTCAGAATGGCTAACATCAAAAATTCAGGTGACAGCAGATGCTGGCGAGGATGTGGAGAAAGAGGAACACTCCTCCATTGTTGGTGGGATTGCAAGCTGGTACAATCACTCTGGAAATAAGTCTGGCGGTTCCTCAGAAAATTGGACATAGCACTACCGGAGGATCCAGCAATACCTCTCCTGGGCATATATCCAGAAGATGTCCCAACTGGTAAGAAGGACACATGCTCCACTATGTTCATAGCAGCCCTATTTATAATAGCCAGAAGCTGGAAAGAACCCAGATGTCCCTCAACAGAGGAATGGATACAGAAATTATGGTACATTTACACAAGGGAGTACTACTCAGCTATTAAAAAGAATGAATTTATGAAATTCCTAGCCAAATGGATGGACCTGGAGGGCATCATCTTGAGTGAGGTAACACAATCACAAAGGAACTCACACAATATGTATTCACTGATAAGTGGATATTAGCCCAAAACTTAGGATACCCAAGATATAAGATACAATTTGCTAAATGCATGAAACTCAAGAAGAATGAAGACCAAAATGTGGACACTGTGCCCCTTCTTAGAATTGGGAACAAAACACCCATGGAAGGAGTTACAGAGACAAAGTTTGGAGCTGTGATGAAAGGATGGATTATCTAGAGACTGCCATATCCAGGGATCCTTCCCATAATCAGCTTCTAAACGGGAACACCTTTGCATACACTAGCAAGATTTTGCTGAAAGGAACCAAATATAGCTGTCTCTTGCGAGACTATGCAGGGGCCTAGCAAACACAGGAGTGGATGCTCACAATCAGCTATTGGATGGATCACAGGGCTCCTAATGGAGAAGCTAGAGAAAGTACCCAAGGAGCTAAAGGGATCTGCAACCCTATAGTTGGAACAACATGATGAACTGACCAGTACCCCGGAGCCCTTGTCTCTAGCTGCATATGTATGGAAAGATGGCCTAGTCGGCCATCAATGGAAAGAGAGGCCCTTTGGACTTGCAAACTTTATATGCCCCAATATAGGGGAATGCCAGAGCCAAAAGAATGGGAATGGGTGGGTAGGGAAGTGGGGGGCGCTATGGGGGACTTTTGGGGTAGCATTGGAAATGTAATTGAGGAAAATATGTAATAAAAAATATTAAAAATATAAAAAAAAAGAAAAAGGGCACCAACAGATTGGGAATGGATCTTTAGCTATCCTAAATCAGATAGGGGACTCATATCCAATAGATATAAAGAACTCAAGAAGGTGGACTCCATAAAATCAAATAACCCCATTAAAAAATTGAGCTCAGAGCTAAATAAAGAATTCTCACGTGAGGAATACCGAATGGCAGAGAAGCACCTGAAAAAATGTTCAACATCCTTAATCATCAGGGAAATGCAAATCAAAACAACCCTGAGATTCCATCTCACACCAGTCAGAATGGCTAAGATCAAAAATTCAGGTGACAGCAGATGCTGGCGAGGATGTGGAGAAAGAGGAACACTCCTCCATTGTTGGTGGGATTGCAAGCTTGTACAACCACTCTGGAAATAAGTCTGGCGGTTCCTCATAAAATTGGATAGTACTACCAGAGGATCCTGCAATACCTCTGCTGGGCATATATCCAGAAGATGTTCCAACCAGTAAGAAGGACACATGCTTCACTATGTTCATTGCAGCCTTATTTATAATAGCCAGAAGCTGGAAAGAACCCAGATGCCCCTCAACAGAGGAATGGATATAGAAAATGTGGTACATTTACACAATGGATTATTACTAAGCTATTAAAAAGAATGAATTTATGAAATTCCTAGGCAAATGGATGGACCTGGAGGGCATCATCCTGAGTGAGGTAACACAATCACAAAAGAACCCACATAATATGTACTCACTGATAATTGGATATTAGCCCAGAAACTTAGAATACCCAAGATATAAGATACAATTTGCCAAACACATGAAACTCAAGAAGAAGGAAGACCAAAGTGTGGACACTTTGCCCCTTCTTAGAATTCGGAACAAAACACCCATGGAAGGAGTTACAGAGACAAAATTTGGAGCTGAGGCGAAAGGATGGACCATCTAGAAACTGCCATATCCGGGGATCCATCCCATAATCAGCTTCCAAACGCTGACATCATTGCATACACTAGCAAGATTTTTCTGTAAGGACCCTGATATAGCTGTCTCTTGTGTGATTATGCCGGGACCTAGCAAACACAGAAGTGGATGCTCACAGTCAGCTATTGGATGGATCACAGGGCCCCCAATGGAGGAGCTAGAGAAATTACCCAAGGATCTAAAGAGATCTGCAACCCTATATGTGGAACAACAATATAAACTAACAAGTAACCCCCAGAGCTTGTGTCTCTAGCTGCATATGTATCAGAAGATGGCCTAGTCAGCCATCAGTGGAAAGAGAGGGCCATTGTTCATGCAAACTTATATGCCTCAGTACAGGAGAACGCCTGGGCCATGAAGTGGGAGTTGGTGGGTGTTGGAGTGGGTGGGGGAGCATGTGGGGGACTTTTGGAATAACATTTGAAATGTAAATGAAATAAATACCTAATAAAAAAAACCATAAAGAAAAAAATAATTAAAAAATTTAAACTATTATAAAAATGACATCACATATAATTCTGAATTCTGATCAAAACAAATGTGGTATCTTCTGAAAATGAAAAGGTTACAAAAAGAATCCAAATAGAAATTATAAAACTGAAAGCTAAAGACAAAAAAATGCAGATGCAAAAAAAGTGCTGTCATTGTATCTGGAGAAACTGCTAAGTTCTCAATAATGGACCCACTCTTAATTGTATACCATGACAGAAACCAAAGCTGTGTAAGCCTCTATGTCCTGAAAGGAAAGATAAAATCCTTTTTTGGACAGAAGTCCAGTCTTTCTCACCTGTTCTTTCTTATTTCACCAAGGTTACCTAGTGTAAAATGTTCATCTGCAGCAAGGGTGTCTATTTTTACATAGAGGTTTTCTCTTACATTCCTGCTAGTGTGTCGGTCTATTTCATAACTGTACAAGTTACAGGTTTACTTGCAAGTTCTCAATATTCCAGGAAGGCCATTATAATCCCTCAGAGTGAATTTCCTTATGAATCTTTTGTGCATCGGCCTTAGAACTCTAACTAGTCAATAGTCAGTTGTTTTGGTTAGGCTCCATGACCTGCCACACTTGGCATGTTTTTTTTTAAATGTTAATTTTTTATTAGATATTTTCTTAATTGACATTTCAAATGCTATCCTGAAAGTCCACTATACCCTCCCCCAGCCTTGCTCCCCAACCTATTCACTCCCACTTCCTGGCCCAGGCATTCCCTTGTACTGGGGCATATAATCTTCGCAAGACCAAGGGCTCTCCTCCCATTCATTGATGGCTGACTAGGCAATCCTCTGCTACATATGCAACTAGAGACACAAGCTTTGTGGGGTACTGATTAGTTCATATTGTTGTTCCTCCTAGGGGGAGTATAGTTTTTGGTCAAACACTAATGTCTTCCCATCCATTGGCTGGTGAGAGAATACATTCCAGTTCTTTTTGTTGTGCTTTAGAGCCCAGTGGTAGTACTTCCTTTGCAGCTGTGCCTCTTGTGTGCAAAGCATGGCAGACAGATACAGCACAAAATAATTCATGAAAAATCATGGTGTACAGGCAGGTTTGATTTCATGCTGCAGTTGGTTTGCAGGTTTTAGATGCTGTTTGCTCCACAGTAGGGTATTGTTGTTGCTTATATTGTGCTCCTTATATTTAATCCCCCCTGGGTCCTCAGTTAAGCTCTTTGATTTGTCCTCCTGTAGTTTGTTCATGGTGTGTTTGTTGCTTGAATCATATCTTCAAAATATGGCTTTTAAAATTATCAGCTTATTCATAAAACACACAACTTTGGTAAATAGAACATATATTTTAAATACAAAAGGGAGGTATCTAAAGTATATGGCAGATTATATGGTAGAATAGGTCATAGATCCTATTTACCTAATTTTTAGTTAGTAATAGATAATAGGCAGTTCACATGTACTATTTTAAAAATGTTGGGAGATGGCAGTGAATCATTTAGCCTAATATGCACTGTTACCTAATTTAAAGAGCAAAAGCCATAACTGAAGTAATAAGTCACAGCAATACCCCTCCTGGGCATATACCCAGAAGATGTTCCAACTGGTAAGAAGGACACATGCTCCACTGTGTTCATAGCAGCCTTATTTATAATAGCCAGAAGCTGGAAAGAACCCAGATGTCCCTTAACAGAGGAATGGACACAGAAAATGTGGTACATTTACACAATGGAGTACTACTCAGCTATTAAAAACAATGAATTTATGAAATTCTTGGGCACATGGATGGATCTGGAGGATGTCATCCTGAGTGAGGCAACCCAATCACAAAAGAAGTCACTTGATATGCACTCACTGATAAGTGGATATTAGCCCAGAAACTTAAAATACCCAAGATACAATTTGCAAAACTCAAGAAAATCAAGAAGAAGGAAGACCAACATGTGGATACTTCATTCCTCCTTAGCACAGGGAACAAAATACCCATGGAAGGAGTTACAGAGACAAAGTTTGGAGCTCAGACGAAAGGATGGACCATCCACTTTAATTATATAAATGGTACATTCCCATTGGAACCAGCCCTGCGCCATCTTGGGCAGGAACTCAGCGGAGGGTCCCAAGGTCCCCAGAGGACACTCCATGCTGCAGGCGCCCTAGCACACCTGGGATCTTGAGATCACTGGTGAGTGGAATGCAACATCTGTTCAAAAAGACCTGGAGGGTCTGGTCTTGTGCCAGCAGGAACAAAGGAAACACGCCCAACCAGCTGCTGGAGTTTGTTCAGGTCGGTTCCAACCCCACACAATCTTGGGCTTGAATTCAGCAGGCCCTAGAACACCCAGGATTTAGGGATCACTGAGACTAGTCTACACAGGAGAGCACATGGGCAGCAAAAGCAACAGAGCTTCTTGGACAGGGTTCCTTCGGGCCTTCATCCTCAGGCAAGAGGCAGAGCTGAGACACAGACCCCTGGGCACCTTCCCTGCCAGAGGAGAGTCAGCCTCCAGGAAGGGCTCTGACCCCAGGACTCAAGAGGTGGATCTGAGCTCCAGACTTCTGTGCACCTTCCCTACAAGAGGAGAGCTTGCCTGCAGAAAGTGCTATGACCACTGGGACTCAGGAGAGATTTGGACTCCCAAGAGTGCTGGCAGAGGCTAAAGAATCACAGGAGGAACAAGTTCCAGCCACAGACAGCTACAACATCTAACAACAGAGATTACCAGATGGGGAAAGGCAAACATAAGAATCTTACTAACAGAAACCAAGACCACTCAGCATCATCAGAACCCAGTACTCCCACCACAGCGAGTCCTGGATGCCCCCAACACACCCAAAAAGCAAGATTTAAAGCAGGATTTAAAATCATATCTCATGATGCTGGTAGAGGATTTTAAGAAGGACATTAACAACTCACTTAAAGAAATACAAGAGACCACTGCTAAACAGGTAGAAGTCCTTAAAGAATTACAGGAAAACACTGCTAAACAGGTAGAAGTCCTTAAAGAGGAAACACAAAAATCACTTAAAGAATTACAGGAAAAAACAACCAAACAGGTGATGGAATTGAACAAAACTATCAAAGATCTAACAATGGAAGTAGAAAAAATGAAAAAAACCCAAAGGGAGACAACACTGGAGATAGAAACCCTAGGAAAGAAATCAAGAACCATAGATGTGAGCATCAGCAACAGAGTACAAAAGATGGAAAAAAGAATCTCTGGGCTGGCGAGATGGCTCAGTGGTTAAGAGCGCCAACTACTCTTCTGAAGGTCCCAAGTTCAAATCCCAGCAACCACATGGTGGCTCACAACCATCCGTAACGAAACCTGATGCCCACTTCTGGAGTATCTGAGTACAGCTACAGTCTACTTACATATAATAAATAAATAAATCTTAAAAAAAAAAAAAAGAATCTCAGCTGCAGAAGATCCCATAGAGAACATAGACACAACAATCAAAGGAAATGCAAAATGCAAAGACGTTCAGGAAATCCAGGACACAATAAGAAGACCAAACCTAAGGATAATAGGTATAGATGAGACTGAACATTTTCAACTTAAAGGGCCAGTAAATGTCTTCAACAAAATTATAGAAGAAAACTTCTCTAACCTAAAGAAAGAGATGCCCATGAACATACAAGAAGCCTACAGAACTCTAGATAGGCTAGACCAGAAAAGAAATTCCTTCACATAATAATCAGAACAACAAATGCACTAAATATAGAATATTAAAAGCAGTAAGGCAAAAAGGTCAAATAACATATAAAGGCAGACCTTATAGAAGTACACCAGACTTCTCACCAGAGACTATGAAAGCCAGAAGATCCTGGACAGATGTTATACAGGCCCTAAGAGAACACAAATGCCAGCCCAGGCTACTATACCCAGCAAAACTCAATTACCATAGATGGAGAAACCCAAGTATTCCATGACAAAACCAAATTCACACAGTACCTTTCCTCGAATTCAGCCCTTCAAAGGATAATAAAGGTAAAACACCAACACAAGGATGGAAACTACGCCCTAGAAAAAGCAAGAAAGTAATCCTTCAACAAACCTAAAAGAAGACTGCTGCAAGAACAGAATCCCAACTCTAACATCAAAAATAACAGGAAGCAACAATTACTTTTCCTTAATAAATCTTAATATCAATGAACTCAATTCCCAAATAAAAAGACATAGACTAATAATAGACTGGCTACATAAACAGGACCCAATATTTTACTGCTTACAGGAAACCCACGTCAGGGGAAAAGACAGACACTATCTTAGAGTAAAAGACTGGAAAACAATTTTCCAAGCAAATGGTCTGAAGAAACAAGCTGGAGTAGCCATTCTGATATTGAATAAAATCAATTTCCAACCTAAAGCTATCAAAAAAGACAAGGAGGGGCACTTCATACTCATCAAAGGTAAAATCTTCCACGATGAACTGTCAATTCTGAATATCTATGCTCCAAATACAAGGGCAGCCACATTCATTAAAGAAACTATAGTAAAGCTCAAAGCACACATTGCACCTCACACAATAATATTAGGAGACTTCAACACCCAACTCTCATCAATGGACAGATCATGGAAACAGAAACTAAACAGAGAAACATTGAAACTAACAGAAGTTATGAAACAAATGGATTTAACAGGTATCTATAGAACATTTTTTCCTAAAAAAAGAGAGAAAGAGAGATAGATAGAGAGAGAGAGAGAGAGAGAGAGAGATTCCTTCTTCTCAGTTTCTCATGGCACCTTCTCCAAAATTCACCCTATAATTGATCACAAAACAGACCTCAACAAATATAAAAATATTGAAATTATCCTATGCATCCTATCAGATCACCGCAGATTAAGGCTGATCTTCAATAACAACATAAATAATAGAAAGCCAACATTCATGTGGAAGCTGAACAACACTCTACTCAATGATACCTTGGTCAAGGAAGAAATAAGAAATTAAAGACTTCTTAGAGTTTAATGAAAATGAAGCCACAACATACCCAAACTTATGAGACACAATGAAAGCAGTCCTAAAAGGAAATCTCATAGCTCTGAGTGCCTCCAAAAAGAAACTAGAAAGAGCATACACTAGGAGCCTGACAGCACACCTAGAAGCTCTAGAACTAAAGGAAGCAAATTCACCCAAGAGGAGTAGACTGCAGGAAATAATCAAACTCAGGGCTGAAATTAAACCTGTTTCAAGTGGAAACAAAAAGAACTATTCAAAGAATCAACCAAACCAGGAGCTGATTCTTTGAGAAAATCCACAAGGTAGATAAACCCTTAGCCAGACTATCTAGAGGGCACAGGGACAGTATCCTTCATAACAAAATCAGAAATGAAAAGGGAGACCTAACAACAGAACATGAGGAAATCCAGAACATCATCAGATCCTACTACAAAAGGCTATACTCAACAAAACTAGAAAACCTGGATGAAATGGACAAATTTCTAGACACATACCAGGTACCAAAGTTAAATCAGGATCTGATTAATGACCTAAACAGTCCCATATCCCCTAAAGAAATAGAAGCAGTCATTACTAGTCTCCCAATAAAAAAAAGCACTGGACTAGATGGGTTTAATGCAGAGTTCTATCAGACCTTCAAAGAAAATATAATTCCAATTCTCCCCAAACTATTCTACAAAACTGAAACAGAAGGTACTCTACCCAGTTCATTCTATGAAGCCACAATTACTCTGATACTTAAACAACCTAAAGACCCCACAAAGAAAGAGAACTTCAGACCAATTTCCCTTATTAATATCGATGCAAAAATACTCAATAAAATTCTCGAAAAAATAGAATCCAAGAAGACATCAAAACGATCATCCATCATGACCAAGTAGGTTTCATTCCAGGGATGCAGGGATGGTTTACTATACAGAAATCCATCAATGTAATCCACTATATAAAGAAACTCAAAGACAAAAACCACATGATCATCTCATTAGATGCTGAGAAAGCATTTGACAAAATCCAACACCCCTTCACAATAAAAGTCTTGGAAAGATCAGGAATTCAAAGCCCATACGTAAACATAATAAGAGCAATATACAGCAAACCAATAGCCAACTTCAAACTAAATGGAGAGAAACTTGAAGCAGTCCGACTAAAATCAGGGACTAGACAAGGCTGCCCACTTTCTTTCTACATATTCAGTATACTACTTGGAAGTGCTAACTAGAGCAACTAGACAACAAAAGGAGGTCAAGGGGTACAAATTGGAAAGGATTAAGTCAAAATATCACTATTTGCAGCTCATATGATAGTATATATAATTGACCCCAAAATTCCACCAGAGAATTCCTAAACCAGCTTCAGTGCAGTAGCTAGATATAAAATTAACTCAAACAAATCAGTGGCCTTTCTCTACACAAAGGATATACAGGTTGAGAAAGAAATTAGGGAAACAACACCCTTCACAATAGTCACAAATAATAGAAAATACCTTGCTGTGACTCAAACTAAGGAAGTAAAAGATCTGTATGATAAGAACTTCAAGTCTCTGCAGAATGAAATCAAAGAAGATCTCAGAAGATGGAAAGATCTCCCATGCTCATGGATTGGCAGGATTAATATAGTCAAAATGTCTATCCTGCTGAAAGCAATCTTCAGATTCAATGCAATCCCCATCAAAATTCCAACTCAATTCTTCACTGAGTTAGAAAGGGCAATTTGCAAATTCATCTGGAATAACAAAAAAACTAGGATATCAAAAACTATTCTCAACCATAATAGAACCACCATGTCTGACCTCAAGCTGTACTACAGAGCAGCTGTGATAAAAACTGCATGGTAAGGTACAACAACAGACAGGTAGATCAATAGTATAAAGTTGACCCAGAAATGAACCCATACACCTTTGGTTACTTGATCTTTGACAAGGGAGCTAAAACCATCCAGTGGAAGAAAGACAGCATTTTCAACAAATGGTGCTGGCACAACTGGCAGTTATCATTAAAAGAATGCGAATTGATCAATTTTTATCTCTTTGTACTAAGCTCAAGTCTAAGTGGATCAAGGAACTCCACATAAAACCAGAGACACTGAAAATTATAGAGGAGAAAGTGTGGAAAACTTCGAAGATATGGGCACAGGGGAAAAATTCCTGAACAGAACAGCAATCAATGGCTTGTGCTGTAAGATCGAGAATGGACAAATGGGACCTCATGAAACTGCAAAGCTTCTGTAAGGCAAAAGATACTGTCAATAAGACAAAAAGGCCACCAAGAGAATGGGAAAGGATTTTTACCAATCCTAAATCTGATAGGGGACTATTATCCAATATATATAAAGAACTCAAGAAGCTGGACTCCAGAAATTCAAATAACCCCATTAAAAAATGGGGTACAGAGCTAAACAAAGAATTCTCAACTGAGGAATACAGAAGGGCTGAGCAGCACCTGAAAAAATGTTCAGCATCCTTAATCATCAGGGAAATGCAAATCAAAACAACCCTGAGATTCCACCTCACACTAGTCAGAATGACTAAGATCAAAAATTCAGGTGACAGCAGATGCTAGTGAGGATGTGGAGAAAGAGGAATACTGCTCCATTGCTGGTGGGATTGCAAGCTGGTACAACCACTTTGGAAATCAGTCTGGAGGTTCCTCAGAAAACTGGGCATAGTACTACCGGAAGATCCAGCAATTCCTCTCTTGGGCATATACCCAGAAGATGTCCCAATTGGTAATAAGGACACATGCTCCACTATGTTCTTATCAGCCTTATTTATAATAGCCAGAAGCTAGACCCAGATATCCCTCAACAGAAGAATGGATACAGAAAATGTGGTACATTTACACAATGGGGTACTCCTCGGCTATTAAAAACAATGAATTTAGGATATTCTTAGGCAAATTGATGGATCAGGAGGATATTATCCTGAGTGAGGTAACCCAATCACAATAGAACACACACGATATCCAGTCACTGATAAGGGGATATTAGCCCAGAAACTTAAAATATCCAAGACACAATTTACAAAATACATGATACTCTAGAAGAAGGAAGACCAAAGTGTGGATTCTTCACTCCTTCTTAGAATGGGGAATAAAATATCCATGGAAGGAGTTACAGAGACAAAGTTCACAGCTGAGAGGGAAGGAGGGACCATTCAGAGACTGCCCCACGGCAGAATCCATCCCATATACAACCACCAAACCCAGACAGTATTGCATATTCCAGAAAGATTTTGCTGACAGGACCTTGATATAGCTCTCTCTTGTGAGGCTATGCCAGTGCCCGGCTAAGATAGAATTGGATGCTTACAGTCGTCTATTGGATGGAACACAGGGCCCCTAATGAAGGAGCTAGATTAAGTACCCAAGGAGAGGTCTGCAACTCTATAGGATGAACAAGAATGTGAACTAATCAGAACCCCCCAGATCTGTGTCTCTAGTTGCATATGTAGCAGAGGGTGCCTACTTGGCCATCACTGGGAGGAGAGGCCCTGGGTCTTGGGAAGATTATATGCCCTAGTACAAGGGAATGCCAGGGCCAGGTAGCAGGAGTGGATGGGTTGAGGAACAGGGTGGGGAGAGGGTATAGGCAGCTTTGGGGATAGCATTTTAAATGTAAATGAAGAAAATATCTAATAATATATATATGTAAAAAAGATAATAATATAAGTGGTTATTTTTTCCATGTACATGGTGTGTACTGGCTAGTTTTGTGTCAACTTGACACAGCTGAAATTATCACAGAGAAAGGAGCTTCAGTTGAGGAAATGCCTCCATGAGATCCAACTGTAAGGCATTTTCTCAATTAGTGATCAAGGGGGAAAGGCCCCTTGTAGGTGGGACCATCTCTGGGCTGGTAGTCTTGGGTTCTATAAGAGAGTAGGCTAAGCAAGCCAGGGGAAGCAAGCCAGTAAAGAGCATCCCTCCATGGCCTCTGCATCAGCTCCTGCTTCCTGACCTGTATGAGTTCCAGTCCTGACTTTCTTTGGTGATAACAGCAGTATGGAAGTGTAAGCCGAATAAACCCTTTCCTCCCCAACTTGATTCTTGGTCATGATGTTTGTGCAGGAATAGAAACCCTGACTAAGACATCGTGCATATATACAATTTATTTATTTGTCTTTTTTGCACCTTATGTGCTCAGGGGTTGAAATCAGGTCATCAGGGTTGGTGACAAGTATTCTTATCCACTGAGCAGTCTTGCTTGTTCACATGCATTTTATTGAAAGGAAGTGGAATCATGGTGAGGCTGGGATAAGTCCCCCCTATCACGGAGAGTGGTATGCTGCTCTTTAATCAGGTTGCTCTGTTTTCAGGATTCCCAGAGTACCTGGGTAATTTTTGAGGACCATTATATGAATTCCAAAACCATAACAATTGATTTTCATAATTATTTATAAGATGATATAAGTCTGAACATTTCTTGCATTTATAACTATTTCAAAGAATTTGTTTCTACTTTCCTAAGCATTTTATATATAATCTGTTTTTTGAAATCTTGTTTTCTTTTACTTTGGTTTTGTCTTTTTAATTCCAGTTTGTCAAATGGCAGCTGAAATACAGTATGTGGTATACTAATACACGGTATTTCTTTATTATTAGAAGCTTCATGTTCCTAGTTTAAAAAAAAAAAACCTCCCAATTTTACAAGCTGGCATTTAAATCTTTCCTCTTAGCCATGGTCCTCTTGAATTTTACTGCATATTTATCATTGTTGAACTCATGGTTCCCTTTGTCTGGTATTGCTCTTTCTCTACTGAAACACCCGTTTCCTGCAGTGTCCCATTATTTAGTATTTGATCTTAAAGATAAGCATAATTCTCATAATTACCTTTGTGATTCTAGTAGTCCACTCATGTCCCTTCCTTCTTCTGTGACCTCTCTTTCACAGATTTGATGGGAGTTTCCACTCTGCCTTTTCTTACTATGCCTCTGTTTTTGCACAGTGCTGCCCCTTTTCTCCTGGCAAACTAATAATTAGCAAACAGAAAAAAGGCTCTGCTCCATATGTGAAGATGTTGCTTTTATGAACAGAGCCTGTTTATAAATTACTTTTCACTTTCCCCTTCTGTGCCAGTCTTTTTTTGTGTCTTTCTTTTCAGCTTCCATATTTCTTCGTTCTGATGAGAGGCCTTGCCTACTCTTCACTGCTATCAACTACTTGAGAAGCAAGGAGCTTTAAAAGCCTGAAAGGCATCTTCTAAATTAAGGTCTAAACTGTGTATATTTACTTTATACTGAGAAATGACTTTTTCTAGTGGTTTATTGTTTTACTTTCTTTTTTATTGATTATTTTATTTATTTACATTTCAAATGTTATATCCCCTTGCCCAGTTTGCCCTCTGCAAATCCCCATCCCATTCCCCTCCCCCTTCTTCTATGAGGGTGCTCCTCACCACCCATCTCTGATTCACTGCCCTATCATTCCTCTACACTGGGTCATCAAACCTCCACAGGATCAAGGGTCTCCCCTCCCATTGATGATAGATAAGGCACTACTCTGCAAATTGCGTATTTAAGCTAGTTTGAATTGAAAAGCAAACAAAAGAAGAAATAAAATCTAGAAAACATCATCTAAGCCCTGTAAACATAAAAGTATGTTTAATCTATATTATATCAAAACATTTCTCATGTTTCTGTGTGTCTATTTATATTGTAGGAATGAATAGGGAAATAGGTATGGACAAACAAAAAATAATTAAAATTCTATCATTGTAAAGGTTATCCTGAAATAATAGCTATATACATTCTCCAAAGTAAAGGAAATAGCAACGGAAGGCTTAAAACTTAAGGAAGAAAAAAGGACAGTTGAGTCTTTAAAGTTAACTTTATCTCAGGGATCTTTGAAAGCCATATATGAAGGCTGAAACAAATGTAATACTAGATGATTTAATACTCCTTATAAGTAGAATAAATTTTTAGCACATTTGGATTTAAAACGTAGAAACTTAAAATTACCTAATAGAAATAGGATTTCTGCATGTCACTCAAAATGGTACATTGTCAACACTGTATACTGAAAATTTAATTTATTTTCCAGTATCTAGAGAACCCACTAAGAAAAATGTACAAGGTAACATACTCAACGTCTTACTAATAAGGATGGACATCTGTTAAGAGCTTAAGTGATAATCAAGAAACAGTATACAAACAAAACATTAATAATAAACAGTAATTTTAAGACCTAAATATCAACAATTACTTCATATACAGAATAATTCAAATATGGCAATTAGAAGATATAGTTTTACACAATGAACATTTTCTTTTTTATTAGATATTTTCTTTCTTTCTTTCTTTCTTTCTTTCTTTCTTTCTTTCTTTCTTTCTTTTTACATTTCAAATGTTATCACCTTTCCTAGTTTCCCCTCCAAAACCTCCCTATCCCCTCTCCCCTGCCTCTGCTCCCCAAACCACCCACTCCCATTACTGGCCCTGGCATTCCCATATACTGTGGCATAGAACCTTCACAGGACCTAGGGCCTGTGATGACCAACTAGGCCATTCTCTGCTACATATACAGCTAGAGCCACAAGTTCCAACATGTGTTTTCTTTGATTGGTGGTTTAGCTCCAAAGAGCTCTGGGGGTACTGGTTAGTTCATATTGATATTCTCCTATGGGGCTGCAAACCCCTTTAGCTCCTTGGCTACTTTCATTGTCTCCAATGTTCCCATTAATATCATTCTCAAGAAAATCATTTTTAGATAAGTTATATAGGTTGAAACTGAAAGGCTTGAAAAATCATTTAGTGTGTAAGCATTAACTTAAAAGAAGGTAAAATATCCTTCCAGTTTCAGTCTGGGTCCGGAGCTGACTGTGTGCCACAGGGTTCCATACCCAATATCTCCAGGAGAGAGTGGTTTTCCCAGGAGTGCTGACAAGCCTGTGAGCACAGGTGATACCACCACTTCTGCTCAGAGGGACCCTCCTGGAGACCTCAGGACACAGGAACTGAGGAGCAGCCTGGGACAGGATCCTTCAGGTTTTCATCTATACCCTGGAGCTGACTCTGTGCCACAGCTTTTCCATATCCAAAATCTACCCAAAGAGAACTGGTATTCCAGGAGGACTGACATACATGCTTGCAGGAGGAACAAGCCACAGTCAGAGACAGCAAGACCAGCTAACACCAGAGATACCAGATGGCAAGAGGCAAGGGCAAGAACCTAAACAACAGAAACTAAGGCTACTTAGCATCATCGAACCCAGTTCTCCCACCACAGCGAGCCCTGGATACCCCAACACACCAGAAAAGCAAGACTCTGATTTAAAATCACATCTCACATTCATAAAAGAAACTCTACTAAAGCTCAAAGCATACATTGCACCTCACACAGTAATAGTGGGTGTATTCAACAACCCACTCTCATCAATGGACAGATCATGGAAACACAAACTAAACAAAGACATACTGAAACTAACAGAAGTTATGGACCAAATGGATTTAACAGATATCTTTAGACCATTTCATCCTAAAACAAAAGGATAAACCTTCTTCTCAGCACCTCTTCTACCTTCTCCAAAATTGACCACATGGTTGGTCACAAATCAAGCCTCAACAGATACAAGAAGATTGACATAATCCCATATACCCTATCACATCACCAAGAACTAAGGCTGATCTTCAATAACAACAGAAACAACAGAAATCCCACATACACATGGAACCTGAACAACGCCCTACTCAATGATAAATTGGCCACGGAAAAAATATAGAAAGAAATGAAAGAATTTTTAGAATTTAGTGAAAATGAAGGTACAAGATGCCCAAACTTATGGGACACAATGAAAGCAGTCCTAAGAGGAAAACTCAGCTCTGAGTTCCTCCCAAAGAAACTGGAGAGAGCATACACTAGCAGCTTGACAGCAGCCTGAAAGCTCTAGAACATAGTATTTTCACCCATTATTTGTTTTTGGTGTTTCTCCTTCCTAGATCTAATACCTTACCTTCTGATGTATTCCATTTTCAGTTTCTTTTCTTTTTTCTTTTCTTTTCTTTTCTTTTCTTTTCTTTTCTTTTCTTTTCTTTTCTTTTCTTTTCTTTTCTTTCCTTTCCTTCCTTCCTTCCTTCCTTCTTTCCTTTCTCCTCTCTCTTTCTCTCTCTCTCTCTCTCTCTCTCTCTCTCTCTCTCTCTATATATATATATATATATATATATATATATATATATATAAACATACATATATGTGTGTGTGTATGTGGTTTATTCATATCCTCTCCAGTAGGAAGTGTTACCATTTTATGATATTCATTTCCCAATTATATAATAACTCTAAGCATTTCCCCTTTTGAATTTTAAGGAATTTTTTTTAACATTCACTTTAGTTGTGGTTACACCTATATAGTATAGAAGTAAACATACATTTATATAAGTAAACACATTTAAATAAAATCTGTGGTCTAAATAAGGTTGATAGAGTAAATTATGTACTTTTGCTTATAATAGGATACTAGAATTAGACAAATCATTTTCATTGGGTGAAACTTCTATATGTGTTTTTTTCTATTTTTTTCAATTACCTTTATATCTGTAATTGTCCAAAAACAGTTGTTTTAATTCTTAGTCTTAAATTTATATAACATTCATTAAATTCAATAATTTGAGAAGCAAAGATATCTTTATAATAATTTCTCATTCAGAAATATCATTTGTCTCTTAGTAAGGTCATTTAACTTTTCTTTTTTTTTATTACAATATTTTCCTCAATTACATTTCCAATGCTATCCCAAAAGTCTCCCATACCCTTCCCCCAACTCCCCTACCCACCCATTCCCACTTTTTGGCCCTGGCGTTCCCCTGTACTGGGGCATATAAAGTTTTCAAGTCCAATGGGCCTCTCTTTCCAGTGATGGCCGACTAGGCCATCTTTTGATACATATGCAGCTAGAGTCAAGAGCTCCGGGGTATTGGTTAGTTCATAATGTTGTTGTACTTACGGGGTTGCAGATCTCCTTGGATACTTTCTCTAGCTCCTCCATTGGGGGCCCTGTGATCCATCCAATAGGTGACTGTGAGCATCCACTTATGTGTTTGCTAGGCCCTGGCATAGTCTCACAAGAGACAGCTATATCAGGGTCCTTTCAGCAAAATCTTGCTAGTGTATGCAATGGTGTCATCGTTTGGAGGCTAATTATGGGATGGATCCCTGGATATGGTAGTCTCTAGATAGTCCATCCTTTTGTCTCAGCTCCAAACTTTGTCTCTGTAACTCCTTCCATGGGTGATTGTTTCCAATTTGAACAAGGGGCAAAGTGTCCACACTTTGGTCTTCGTTCTTCTTCAGTTTCATATGTTTTACAAATTGTCTCTTATATCTCGGGTATACTAAGTTTCTGGGATAATATCCACTTATCAGTGAGTACATATCATTTGAGTTCTTTTGTGATTGTGTTACCTCACTCAGGATGATGCCCTCCAGGTCCATCCATTTGCCTAGGAATTTCATAAATTCATTCTTTTTAATAGCTGAGTTTTTAATAGCTCCATTGTGTAAATGTACCACATTTTTTGTATCCATTCCTCTGTTGAGGGACATCTGGGTTCTTTCCAGCTCCTGGCTATTATAAATAAGACTGCTATGAAATAGTGGAGCATGTGTACTTCTTACTGGTTGGGACATCTTCTGGATATATGCCCAGGAGAGGTATTGCTGGATCCTCTGGTAGTACTATGTCCAATTTTCTGAGGAACCGCCAGACTGATTTCCAGAGTGGGTATACAAGCTTGCAATCCCACCAACAATGAAGGAGTGTTCCTCTTTCTCCACATCCTCGCCAGCATCTGCTGTCACCTGAATTTTTGATGTTAGCCATTCTGACTGGTGTGAGATGGAATCTCAGGGTTGTTTTGATTTGCATTTCCCTGATGATTAAGGATGCTGAGCATTTTTTCAGGTGTTTCTCTGCCATTCGGTATTCCTCAGGTGAGAATTCTTTGTTCAGTTCTGAGCCCCATTTTTTAATGGGGTTATTTGACTTTCTGGAGTCCACCTTCTTGAGTTCTTTATATATATTGGATATTAGTCCCTTATCTGATTTAGGATAGGTGAAGATCCTTTCCCAATCTGTTGGTGGTTTTTTTGTCTTATTGATGGTGTCTTTAGCCTTGCAGAAGCTTTGTAGTTTCATGAGGTCCCACTTGTCAATTCTCGATCTTACAGCACAAGCCATTACTGTTCTATTCAGGAATTTTTCCGCTGTGCCCATATCTTCAAGGCTTTTCCCCACTTTCTCCTCTATAAGTTTCAGTGTCTCTGGTTTTATGTGAAGTTCCTTGATCCACTTAGACTTGACCTTAGTACAAGGAGATAGGAATGGATCGATTCGCATTCTTCTACATGTTAACAACCAGTTGTGCCAGCACCATTTGTTGAAAATGCTGTCTTTCTTCCACTGGATGTTTTTAGCTCCCTTGTCGAAGATCAAGTAACCATAGGTGTGTGGGTTCATTTCTGGGTCTTCAATTCTATTCCATTGGTCTATTTGTCTGTCACTATACCAGTACCATGCAGTTTTTATCACAATTGCTCTGTAGTAGAGCTTTAGGTCCGGCATGGTGATTCCACCAGAGGTTCTTTTATCCTTGAGAAGAGTTTTTGCTATCCTAGGTTTTTTGTTATTCCAGATGAATTTGCAGATTGCACTTTCTAATTCGTTGAAGAATTGATTTGGAATTTTGATGGGGATTGCATTGAATCTGTAGATTGCTTTTGGCAAGATAGCCATTTTTACAATGTTGATCCTGCCAATCCATGAGCATGGGAGATCTTTCCATCTTCTGAGATCTTCTATAATTTCTTTCTTCAGGGACTTGAAGTTTTTATTATACAGATCTTTCACTTCCTTAGTTAGAGTCACGCCAAGATATTTTATATTATTTGTGACTATTGAGAAGGGTGTTGTTTCCCTAATTTCTTTCTCAGCCTGTTTATTCTTTGTGTAGAGAAAGGCCATTGATTTGTTTGAGTTAATTTTATATCCAGCTACTTCACCGAAGCTGTTTATCAGGCTTAGGAGTTCTCTGGTGGAATTTTTAGGGTCACTTATATATACTATCATATCATCTGCAAAAAGTGATATTTTAACTTCATCTTTTCCAATTTGTATCCCTTTGATCTCCTTTTGTTGTCGAATTGCTCTGGCTAGGACTTCAAGTACAATGTTGAATAGGTATGGAGAAAGTGGACAGCCTTGTCTAGTCCCTGATTTTAGAGGGATTGCTTCAAGCTTCTCACCATTTACTTTGATGTTGGCTACTGGTTTGCTGTAGATTGCTTTTATCATGTTTAGGTATGGGCCTTGAATTCCTGATCTTTCCAAGACTTTTATCATGAATGGGTGTTGGATCTTGTCAAATGCTTTTTCCGCATCTAACGAGATGACCATGTGGTTTTTGTCTTTGAGTTTGTTTATATACTGGATTACGTTGATGGATTTCCGTATATTGAACCATCCCTGCATCCCTGGGATGAAACCTACTTGGTCAGGATGGATGATTGTTTTGATGTGTTCTTGGATTCGGTTAGCAAGAACTTTATTGAGGATTTTTGCATCAATATTCATAAGGGATATTGGTCTGAAGTTTTCTATCTTTGTTGGGTCTTTTTGTGGTTTAGGTATCAGAGTAATTGTGGCTTCATAGAATGAGTTGGGTAGAGTACCTTCTGTTTCTATTTTGTGGAATAGTTTGTGAAGAACTGGGATTAGATCTTCTTTGAAGGTCTGATAGAAC
This sequence comes from Mus caroli, assembly GCF_978045245.1. Classification (NCBI taxonomy): domain Eukaryota; kingdom Metazoa; phylum Chordata; class Mammalia; order Rodentia; family Muridae; genus Mus; species Mus caroli. The sequence goes on from NW_028227269.1 coordinate 76,908,294, forward strand.
TCTGCACTAAACCCATCTGGTCCTGGGCTTTTTTTAGTTGGGAGACTATTAATGACTGCTTCTATTTCTTTGGGGGATATAGGGCTGTTTAGATCATTAACCTGATCTTGCTTCAACTTTGGTACCTGGTATCTGTCTAGGAACTTCTCCATTTCATCCAGGTTCTCCAGTTTTGTTGAGTATAGCCTTTGGTAGAAGGATCTGATGGTGTTTTGGATGTCTTCAGGATCTGTTGTTATGTCTCCTTTTTCATTTCTGATTTTGTTAATTAGGATGCTTTCCCTGTGCCCTCTAGTGAGTCTGGCTAAGGGTTTATCTATCTTGTTGATTTTCTCAAAGAACCAGCTTTTTGATTGGTTGATTCTTTGAATAGTTTTTCTTGTTTCCACTTGGTTGATTTCACCCCTTAGTTTGATTATTTCCTGCAGTCTACTCCTCTTGGGTGAATTTGCTTCCTTTTGTTCTAGTGCTTTTAGGTGTGTTGTCAAGCTGCTAATGTGTGCTCTCTCTAGTTTCCTTTTGGAGGCACTCAGAGCTATGAGTTTTCCTCCTAGAAATGCTTTCATTGCGTCCCATAAGTTTGGGTATGTTGTGGCTTCATTTTCATTGAACTCTAAAAAGTCCTTAATTTCTTTCTTTATTCCTTCCTTGACCAAGGTATCATTGAGAAGAGTGTTGTTCAGTTTCCACGTGAAGGTTGGCTTTCTATTATTTATTTTGTTATTGAAGATCAGCCTTAGTCCATGGTGATCTGATAGGATGCATGGGACAATTTCAATATTTTTATATCTGTTGAGGCCTGCTTTGTGACCAATTATGTGGTTAATTTTGGAGAAGGTACCATGAGGTGCTGAGAAGAAGGTATATCCTTTTGTTTTAGGATAGAATGTTCTGTAGATATCTGCCAGATGCATTTGATTCATAATTTCTCTTAGTTTCACTGTGTCCCTGTTTAGTTTCTGTTTCCATGATCTGTCCATTGTTGAAAGTGGTGTGTTGAAGTCTCCCACTATTATTGTATGAGGTGCAATGTGTGCTTTGAGATTTACTAAAGTTTCTTTAATGAATGTGGCTGCCTTTGTATTTGGAGCATAGATATTCAGGATTGATAGTTCCTCTTGGAGGATTTTACCTTTGATGAGTATGAAGTGTCCCTCCCTGTCTTTTTTAATGACTTTGGGTTGGAAGTCAATCTTATCAGATATTAGAATGGCTACTCCAGCTTGTTTCTTCATGCCATTTGCTTGGAAAATTGTTTTGCAGCCTTTCATTCTGAGATAGTGTCTATCCTTTTCTCTGAGATGAGTTTCCTGTAAGCAGCAAAATGTTGGTTCTTGTTTGTGTAGCCAGTTTGTTAGTCTATGTCTTTTTATCGGGGAGTTGAGTCCATTGATATTAAGAGATATTAAGGAAAAGTAATTGTTGTTTCCTGTTATTTTTGTTGTTAAAGTTGGCATTTTGTTCTTGTGGCTGTCTTCTTTTAGGTTTGTTGAGGGATTACCTTCTTGTTGTTTATAGGGCGTGGTTCCTGTCCTTGTATTGGTTTTTTTCTGTTATTATCCTTTGAAGGGCTGGATCGTGGAGAGATAATGTGTGAATTTGGTTTTGTCGTGGAATACTTTGGTTTCTCCATCTATGTTAATTGAGAGTTTGGCTGGGTATAGTAGCCTGGGCTGGAATTTGTGTTCTTTTAGTGTCTGTATAACATCCGTCCAGGATCTTCTGGCTTTCATAGTCTCTGGTGAAAAATCTGGTGTAATTCTGATAGGCTTGCCTTTATATGTTACTTGGCCTTTTTCTCTTACTGCTTTTAGTATTCTATCTTTATTTAGAGTATTTGTTGTTCTGATTATAATGTGTCGGGAGGTATTTCTTTTCTGGTCCAGTCTATTTGGAGTTCTGTAGGCTTCTTGTATGTTCATGGGCATCTCTTTCTTTAGATTTGGGAAGTTTTCTTCTATAATTTTGTTGAAGATGTTTGCTGGTCCTTTGAGTTGAAAATCTTCATTCTCATCCACTCCTATTATCCGTAGGTTTGGTCTTCTCATTGTGTCCTGTATTTCTTGGATGTTTTGAGTTAGGATCTTTTTGCGTTTTACATTTTCCTTGATTGTTGTGCCGATGTTCTGTATGGAATCTTCTGCACCTGAGATTCTCTCTTCCATCTCTTGTATTCTGTTGCTGATGCTCGTATCTATGGTTCCAGATTTCTTTCCTAGGGTTTCTATCTCCAGTGTTGCCTCATTTTGGGTTTTCTTTATTGTGTCTACTTCCCTTTTTAGGTCTAGTATGGTTTTGTTCATTTCCATCATCTGTTTGGATGTGTTTTCCTGTTTTTCTGTAAGGACTTCTACCTGTTTGATTATGTTATCCTGTTTTTCTTTAAGGATTTGTAACTCTTTAGCATTGTTCTCCTGCCATTCTTTAAGGGATTTTTGTGCTTCCTCTTTATTGTCTTCTGCCTGTTTAGCAGTGTTCTCCTGTATTTCTTTAAGTGTGTTATTAAAGTCCTTCTTGAAGTCCTCTATCATCATCAGGAGATATGCTTTTAAATCCGTGTCTAGCTTTTCCGGTGTGTTGGGGTGCCCTGGACTGGGCGAAGTGGGGGTGCTGGGTTCTGATGATGGTGGGTGGTCTTGGTTTCTGTTAGTAAGATTATTACATTTACCTTTCGACATCTGGTAATCTCTGGGGTTAGTTGTTATCGTTGTCACTGTTTAAAGATTGGAGCAGAAGCTGTGTTCCACTCCCCAGCAGTCTCTAAATCCTGCGGTGGGGGTCGTGGGTAGCTGACGGTACCCCGGTGCTGGTCCAGCCGGAAGAGGCCTGTGGTCCTACTCAGGCCGGTTTTCTGCTTCCCTAACTAATGCAGTCTCTGGTCCCGCGTGCAATTGGATTGGAGCAGAAGCTGTGTTCCACTCTCCAGAAGTCTTAAGATCCTGTGGTGGGTGTTGTGGGTAGCTGGTGAGTGTCAGCCGACCCTTCGCCCCAGCTGCCCCGGTGCTTTTCTGACCGGAAGAGGGTTGTGGCCCTATATAGGCCGGATTTCTCTCTCCCCAACCAGAGCAGTCTCAGGTCCCGCGTGATTGGACTGGAGCAGAAGCTGTGTTCCACTCACCAGCAGTCCCAAAATCCTGTGGCGGGGGTCGTGGGTAGCTGGCGGGTGTCAGGCAACCCTGCGCTCCCGCTACCCCGGTGCTGATCCGGCCGGATGAGGCCTGTGGCCCTACTCAGGCCGGTTTCTGTTTCCCTAACTAATGCAGTCTCAGGTCCCGCGCAATTGGATTGGAGCAGAAGCTGTGTTCCACTCACCAGCAGTCCCAAAATCCTGTGGCGGGGGTCGTGGGTAGCTGGCGGGTGTCAGGCAACCCTGCGCTCCCGCTACCCCGGTGCTGATCCGGCCGGATGAGGCCTGTGGTCCTACTCAGGCCGGTTTCTGCTTCCCTAACTAATGGAGTCTCAGGTCCCGAGCACTTGGATTGGAGCAGAAGCTGTGCTCCACTCACCAGAAGTCTTAAGATCCTGTGGCGGGTGTTGTGGGTAGCTGGCGAGTGTCAGCAGACCCTGCGCCCCAGCTGCCCTGGTGCTTTTCTGACTGGAAGAGGGTTGTGGCCCTGTGTAGGCCGGATTCCTCTCTCCCCAACCAGAGCAGTCTCAGGTCCCGAGTGATTGGACTGGAGCAGAAGCTGTGTTCCACTCACCAGCAGTCCCAAAATCCTGTGGCGGGGGTCGTGGGTAGCTGGTGGGTGTCAGGCAACCCTGCGCTCCCGCTACCCCGGCGCTGATCCGGCTGGATGAGGCCTGTGGTCCTACTCAGGCCGGTTTCTGCTTCCCTAACTAATGCAGTCTCAGCAATTTCACACATTTAATCCTTTGAGTGAAGCCTCAGGAGCCAGACATTGTGGTGAACCCAGCTAGTTCAGAGAGGCAGATTAAACACCCAGCTGACTTTCTACTCCATCAATGTACCAGAAGGAAAAGGCTCCTCCTCCTTTGCACTGTTTTAAATACTCTTCAACTCAAAGACCCATCTGTCTCTTTCCTGGGTTTTCTTATGTTCGCTCCCTTTCAACTGGTTGCTTGCTCTTCCAATTGATATATTGTTGACTTTATTTAGCTCTTATTTACAAAAAGCTATTGGGTGAAAGGTGTGTACTAGGGTTTGACCCTAAGTCTAGAAGAAATGTTTTTTTTTTTGTTTTTGTTTTGTTTTTTGTTTTGTTTTGTTTGGTTTTGTTTTGGTTCAGTTCAAAATCTCCAGGTTCACAATGTGATCAAATATTCTGCAACATCCCAGTATTTCCTCCCTCATTCTCTACTTCCCTTTTCTTACCTGCTTGATTTTTCTCATTCCAGACCCCTACACACACACACACACACACACACACACACACACACACACACACACACACACACACAGAGTCCATCCATAGTTACTTATTTAGTTTTCCCTTCCTAGAGAGATCTCATCATTCCCGTCCCCATTCCCTTAGTCAATGCCTAACCACTAATTCTACTGTTAGTGTGATTATCAATGACTTATCAGCTAATTCCCACATATAAGTGATACATACCACATTTCTCTTTCTGGGTCTGGGTTACCTTCTTTTGGATGATTTTTCTCCTAGTTTCATCCGTTTACCTGTGAGCTTCATGATTCCATTTTTTAATCAGCTGAGTAATAGTCCACTATATAAATGTACCACATTATTGTATCTATTCATCTATTGAGTATTGATGGTCTTTCACAGAACTGTTTGTGTTTAAAATAATACATGGAGACCCTTTTTTTTTCAGTTTTATTTATTTATTTATTTATTTACCTGCACTCCAGATTTTACTTCCCTCCCAGTCCACCCTCAGACTGTTCCATATTCCATACCTCCTCTCCAAGCCCCTCTCTCCACGAGGATGTCCCCACCCCCCACCCCGCATGATCTCTAAACTCCCTAGGGCCTCCAGTCTCTTGAGGGTTAGGTACATCATCTCTGAATGAGCACAGACCTGGTAGTCCTCTGCCATATATGTGTTGGGTCCTCATATCAGCTGGTGTATGCTGCTGGTTTGGTGGTCCAGTGTTTGATAGATCTCAGGAGTCTAGATTAATTGAGACTGCTGGTCCTCCTACAGAGACATTCTCCTCCTCAGCTTCTTTCTGCCTTGCCCTAATTCAACCACAGGGGTCAGCACCTTCTGTCCATTGGTTGGGTGCAAAACTCTGCATCTGACTCAGCTGCTTGTTGGGTCTTTCGGGGTGCAGTCATGATAGGTCCTTTTTGTGAGCACTGCCTCCATAGCCTCAGTAATACTGTCAGGCCTTGGGACCTCCCCCTGAGCTGGATCTCACTTTGGGCCTGCCACAGGACCATCTTTTCCTTGGGCTCCTCTCCATTTCCACCCCTGTAGTTCTTAAAGTCAGAGTTGTGACTGTGGGATGGCAACCCCCCTCCCTCATTGGAGGTGGGCTCTATAAATTCCCTCTTTCTACTGTTGGGCATTTCATCTAAGGTCCCACCCTTTGAGTCCTGAGAGTCTCTCACCTCCCAGGTCTCCAGTGCATTCTGGAGGGTCCCCCCAACCTCCTACGCCATTTATTAATTGTTGCTCTTAATGCATGTTCTATGTTCTGTTCTGAAAGTCTTTTCATATGCAAATGAATTTAAGATTTGTCAATTTCTCTTCTATCATGTTCAGTATATCTAGTTTTATGTTGAGGTCTTTGATCTATTTGGATATGAATTTTGTACAGGATGAAGAATATGGATTTATTTGCATTCTTCTACAGGCAACAATTCAGTTTTACCAAGACCATTTGTTAAAAATACTGTCTTTTTTCCAGTGTGCATTTCTGGCTTCTTTATCTAAAATAAGTTGTCCATAAGCTTATGGGTTTGTGTCTGGGTTTTTCACTTAATCCCATTGCTCAATATGTCTGTTTCTGTGCCAGTACCATGCTGTTTTCATTACTATATCTCTGTAGAACTATTCAAGGTCAGAGATGGTGATAATTCAGCAGTTCTTTTATTACTCAACATTGCTTTACCTCTACAATGTTTATTCTAACACAGACTACAGACTAGAAGAGATACCAAATTATTATTTAAATTCTACTTTCTTTTAAGAAATTCCTGAAAAATCAGTATTAAAAGGCATAAAACTTTTCATACTTCATATTGGATATAAAATATTTATTCATTAATGGGCAAATTATAGAGGAACATAATTGTCATTCCAGCAGGTGTAGTGTGAAATCTTTTATTTTTCCTTCTAGTTCATGAGCCTGTGACATTCTCCTTTTGAATCCATAATAGAAAAAAGTGTTAGACTTTTTTGCATGTATAATTAAAGTATGAATTTTTAGTGCTAGGATTAATTTGTTACTAAATAATACGATTTTGTAATCAGCATATAGCAGTTAACTTTTTAAAACTTTGAAATCTTTTATAATGTTGAAACGAGCTTTAAACATGCCATATAAGCACATAACATAGAAATATTAAACTGCAGTATTTCTTGTTTAAGGTACTTCTATCAATTTGCACATTTTATCCTCATTTTCTTTACCAACAAGATAAATATCACAAATTGCATTGTATTATGATTAAGTGTGAAAGAAAGTATTCAAAGAATCTTGTTTCTATGCTATAGTCTATGAAATTATTACTTATATTTTTAGCAAACAAGTAAGTTCTTCTGTACATTTGTTTTCTTTTAGGAAACACTCATAGACTGGTGTGATGAAAAGGAACTTAATTTGATATTAACAACTGGAGGAACGGGATTTGCACCACGAGATGTCACTCCAGAGGTGAGATGAAATGCCCTTCTCATATTCAACGAATAGTCTAGCTATTTATTTTCAAGTCCTTTTTAAATTTCATAGAATTTTCTTATTAATTTTCAGTTTTTTAATTAATTTAGTGTAATTAATTTAAATTAGTTTAAATTAATTTAAATTAATTAGTTTAATTTTTAATTTTTAGAATTTTCATATTAATTTTTATATTAATTTTTAGTTTTATAGGCAAAACTATTCCTTATGGCTATGATAATACAAATATTTGTCTATAGAAGATTATTTTGAAAAGTATTTATTTGAATTTGCCTTTGAAATTATTGAATATGAGAGAATTTGAACTGTTCTAGAAATTAGTTCTTCATTTGATTGTTGACAACTAAACTTCAGGAAGTAATTACAAACTTTTGACAGTTAGAATGGCACAGGTGTGGTGTGCTTTGCTACTGTAGTTCAAATTTGGGTCTTATTTCCCTCTTCAACTACTTTTATAATTTTTCTCAAAATATGGTAAATAAATACTATGTATTTATACTAAATTTACACTAAATTGATGAAAATGCACTATATTTTCCATATTTTAAATATGAACAATATTTAAATGGACAATTTAATAATCTAAACAGCATAAAAAATACCTGTGCTTTATGGCACGGGAATATCATCAACACAGGCAGAAAAATTAGGCAAAAAACAAAGCATGAATATAAGGAAAAGGTCTTTAGTTTGTATTTTTAAAATCCATACATGTCAGATATTACTGCACAGTAGTGGAAACTTTTGCCATTATCACATAGCTTCCTTTGCCCCTCAAATGAATATTCTGTTTCTGGTTCAATTTCAACATGGTGTTAACTATGAACTTTTATTCCCAACCAGTATACTATTCTATCTACTATCTTTTTATTACTAAGGCTCTTTTTCTCTTCATTTATTAAATAATCGCTATCTTTTTATATTTTTAAATTTTGTTATTTGTTAAATTTTGCACAAGAATGCCTGCAAAAGTACTGATTCATTTTCCCCTTCCTAACACTGCAGTAGATGCTCACAATTTGATTTTCAGGCAATTCCTTATATGGCATAAATGTTTCTGACCAATAAACTATACTCCTAAATTCTTAGAAGTACTGTCTACATTATGAAAATATACATTTCTAAAACAAATCCTAACATTTTTATTGACTGTTCTATCTTTCTTTTTTATATTATTATTATAATTGGAATTATAAGTAAAATGTGCTTTCTTCAAAAGCATTCAGAAGATTTATTTGAGATAGTGTTAACTTCAAGTATATAAGTCAAAAAGTCATCTGTATGCAACTTATTTACTTTCTGTCACCTAACCTGAGAGGTCATTTGACCATTTTTATATGAGACTAACCAAAAAGAATACAATTGACAGGGAAACTGTCTTTACAGGGGTACGGTTATAGTTATGTTTGTTGTTTTTGCTTGTTTGTTTGTTTGTAAGGAAACTACCTATATGAAAGTATTGATTTTTAGAGTAAATAATTTTGACATTATATAATGAATCTATCATTTTTGTATGATGGCTTTATATGTTCACATTAGTATTTATTTTTACATCACAAAATAGAAAAATTTGGCATAGAATTCATTCATAACCAAATAATGTTATTTTTAATTGTAATGAAATAGTTTATGTCACCAAGTTTCTTGTTTACTATAATCTAAAGTTTCTTCAATCCTTTCTCTTCTATTGATCAACAAGGTAACTATAGGTGGGCTACATTCTTTTATGTCAATGATACATGTGTGGAATTTTTTTCTCACAGTAATTAGTTCTTCAATTCTTTATACATGAGTTGCCTTTCATCTCATTTAAATTAGATTCTGACCTGGCGTTGTTCAGATTGTCCAAGTTTAAGGCTCTGTACCACAAGACTGTCCCCAGTTCTGATGCCATCAATAAATATTGAATTCCCCAGATCATGGACACTTTGTCCTGCTTTTCTACCAAGTCTGTAGATTTATATACCCCCCCCTTCCAAAATACCACTAGCTAGAATGGCATACAAAACTTTTATTATATATTATTATACAACTCAGAAGTAGATTTATGGAAAAAAGGCATTATTCAGGGTATATGAGGGACTACTAACAGAAAGTCCATGCTTTGTTCAGATGCAGTACAATTACAACACCCAAATGCATTCACCAATTCCAGAGCAATGGGAACCTTAATGGCACAACGATATTTATAGAAATTCCACCCTGTCTGTGAGACTAAAAGTTTCAACATTCTAATAACTCAGTGTTTCTGATGACCAGCACTATCCTGAAATTATGTAGATATTTTTTTGAGTTTGAGACTTGTAATGGATTGCAAAAGGCACTACTATTACTCAGGGGGGTTGGGGAGTTTGAGGAATTCTGCATGGAGAATTAGGGACTATATTTGTGTTATACAATGCTCTAGTCATTTAACCACTCAGTTTAATCTCCTTAAAATGAGGGAAATCGAATTCTCTATTTTCCAGTGTTCTGTGTACATTTATTTTTAAAGATTTATTTTCATTACCTATGTGTATAGATATGTGGGGTATATAGGAATATAAACAATGCAGATGCTTACAGAATTCAGAAGAGGGTGTCAGTCAGATTCCCCAGATCTCTAATAATGGGCAGTCGCGAGATACTTGATGTGGGTGCTAGGACTAAACGCTAAAACATCTCTTCACCCAAGCTTTTCTTCATTTGTTTTAAAAGCTAATATACAACCTAAAAGGTTTTATTATGGTATTTTCATGATACAATGTTTCGGTTAATCCTCTTCTATTTCACTCTCTAGTTCTCTATCTGCCCCAACCCTTCTGCCTTGCAGTTCATGTCACATGCACTCGATTGTTTTCTGTTATCCTATTCATCCATGTCGCTTTAAATCTCCCCCCTCTTTGAAACTCTTTCTCTTTTGATGACCTATACTTACACTTACTTTCATGTAATTATGCATAATTAAAATGTAAGAAGCTGTGAACTTTCAGTGAAGACCACTGCTAACATTTCATATGAGTGTACTTAAAATGGCTAAACATTTTCTTTTATGTGGTCCCAAGTTGTAGGGAATGTTCTTTTTAATGTAACTAACAAACAAACAAATTTAATCTTATAACTTGTTCAGGATCTATCTATGAAATCTTTAAAATTCTGTCAAATGGGTTTTACCTACCAAGCATTATGTTTGTTCCTTTCCACCTTTATATAAATATAATTCTGCTATCATAATATTTTTATTTCCTCCTTTTGGTGCTATTTATTGATAAGATTCTCACTGTGACTTATTTGTGTTTCATATATCAGAAATTGAGCAGCATTTTATTCTTAAGTGTTATTCAATTACTTAAAAACCATGAGGTGTGTTTTTAATTTTGCATGCATATAGTAAGCACCCCTGGAGGAGGCATTAAGCTTAAAATCTATGTAAGTGTTCAGTAGCTGTTTTTTTAAAGCAATGATTTATCTAATTATGTATAAGTTGCTCTTTAATGTTTATATCAGTTTATATTTTCCATGTAAGAGCAGATAGGATATGAATATCTATGACAAAAGCTGTTTAACTGTAAAGGTTTTCATTTAAAGAAAACTGTAAAAGAAGATGGGGGACTCCAAAACAATTACAATTTTCTTTATACCCTTAAGTAGATACAATTCCTGTGGTACTTAAAATATAAATTAAAATTTATATTTCTGGACTTATACATATTTTTGTAAATTTTTTGTAAATTTCTTGTATATTTACCCAACAGAGTAGAGTTTTGCTAGACACATTTATATAAGTATTCAACCATTGCTGACAAAATCTTTAAAAGTGTCAGAACTTAACTCAAACAATTATTAATTTGACAACTACAAAATAATGCATAGCTCCTTTCTCATAGGACTACTATTTATAGTCACTAATTGTGAATTAGTTTGATCTACAAACACAAGGGACAAATATTGGTCAGATGTTTATACTATCCGAGAAAATACATTAAGAATGAAAATCATAAAGAAAAATAAACTAAACTTGTTGCCACTTAGTTTGAATTGTAAATGAAATGAATTTTAATCAGATTAGATTTCTTTATAATTCTGTTTTTAGAAGGAAGATGGAGTAGCGAATCCCACAAACTTGTTTTGTGTTACAGCCTTGAGGCCTTCAGCCTTGATCTTCCCTAAAGTATGGATTGTTTCTATGTTTTGTCCCTATATCATAAAACATGGTTCATGTAATAGTTACATGCCTCCTGCTTTCATCTTTAAGTGTAGGGTGCTATCAAAGCTTACATATGATATCATAATCACAATCGTTAACATTTTAGCATTATTTTAACATGGAATTTTTATATTTTCAGATGTATTGCATTTCTTTGTTCTGCTTGTTGGGTAATTTGCACTATGAAAGTCTAGGAATTACAAATAATTATGAACATAAGAAATCATTGTTATGTGTTAGCTCTTTGTGTTCACTTATTACTTAATTGTGTGTCCAAAAGGAATCTTAAAACCAAAAACCTTAATTGTAGATGTTTATTTCTAGGCCAGACTGAAAGCATACAAAAGATATATAATTATTAAAGCATTTGATAATAGTTTTCGTATGTTAGAAAACATTAAGCTGCTTAAATTCACAAGGTGAAAATCAAACTTCATAACTTTTAGTAGGCACACCTAAAATAGAATTAAAGATTCCACACTGATCAATTACTTTGATCATAGTGAAATACAAGTATAAATTATACCTAGTTTTATCTCATTTTTAAAGCTATATAGTTTTAATATTTGTTATGTATCCAATTACATGCTGTGTTCCAGATTTAAAATATGAGTGAGGCATAGTCAGTATATTAAAAAAAAAAACTGATGCTTTGTCACAGGAACCAAGAATCTGACATGGGACAAATTTACCAGTCATGTGTTTGCATATCCTATTAAGAGTGGAAGGCTTTATATTTTCACATGACTAGAAAAAATTAAACTTGTAATTTGAAATTTAAGTTTCATTATCAACAATATATGTAAAACATATTTGGAACACAATACTTTATTTATATACTGCCTGTGATTATAATAAATGAGTTGAGTGGTTCATATAGCTGAACCGTATAGTCTATAAAGCCTGAGTGGAATAAACTTACACAAACTTGCTGGCCATTTGCCTACTAAATGATGTAAGTCATCATACTCAGTTTTAATTTTTTTCTGACTTTCACCAATACTATTCAGTAACCTGAATCTTTTATATTTAGTTTCTATATCATGTAAAAGTTACAAAGATATTATCTGCCTTCTTTAAGCATGTGTATTTCCTATTGACCTGATAGATCATCTATTAATAAAAACATGTCTGTCATTCTCAGTAATAAGATTTTGAAATTTTAAACTTGATGAAACAGATTTCTTATTAATTATATAAAAACTTACTCCTAAAATTTTAGTACTTTTTAACAAAGTCTCTTGCTAAAAGTAGTCAGTATGAAGTAATCAATAAGAAAGAAAGAGTAGCTAAACTTTCAGAAAATCATGATTTTGAGTAGCTAAATTTTCAGAAAATCATGATTTTGAGTAGCTAAACTTTCAGAAAATCATGATTTTGAGTAGCTATAGCCGAAATCCAGCCTACACCTTTTTTTTTTAACAAAAAATATTTATCTTTAACTGAATATCAGTTTTATTTGAGCAAAGAGTAGATGTTACATTTCTACAGGGATGAATGTATTCTTTTGACTAACAGGTTTATTAGGACACTTTTGATTTCTTTGGAACAGATTATTATCTTAGGTTTTCTACAAATAGTGCAACTTAGGTAGTTAGGAATCTTTTTCATGAAATAATCCACTTTGAAAATAAAAGAAAATTAATGCCATTTATTACATAAGATTTTGTTTTGTCTCAACTTGTTGAAGTTCATATTTATCAGAATTTTAATAGTGGATTCTTTGTCAGGTATTATTTTACCCAAACATTGACATTTTTCTCATAATACTCATAGAATAGTATGTTATTGTAAAAAAGCCAAATGCACTTTAGTTCCTAATTACCTTTTAGTGATTCTCAGTTTTATATTCTAGTGAAAGTAAGAATTTACATTTAACAAATTCACCTAAAAAAACACTCATTATTTTAAAAACAGAAACACTCGCTTACATTATGACATAGGCATGTGAAAGCTAATGTGTTTATTCATTTGTCTTACCAAATTTTACTTCTAACATAAATCATTTGATTTATTCATTTATTTTTAATTGAATATCAGTTTTTCGATAGAACATATTATTTCACTACATGTATCAAGTAGTGGTACATTCCATATTCTACTCAAAAATATGTTATACCCTTGAGCCCCTCATACATGTACACACAGTCATACAATAAAAATATACATGCTATATTCTTTTATAGTTTTCTTATTGTTAATGAAAAGTAGCTGTCATGCGTAGATTTTTAAAGATCTCAAATCTCTTCTTTGTGACCAGGATCATGTGACAATATAAAATAGCCTATGAAGCAAAATACTCAAAATCTTTATATTTGAAATATTTTAAACTGGCCTGCACATCTCTGTGTTCTGATATGGTAGTGCACTTGAGATCATATATAAGAACCATCCTATAATCCTCATGCTGGATGGGAACTGTGTTTCCATGCAGTAATGTTGATTTGATATTGTGAAGAAACAATGTAACATAGGGAAAAGCTTTCATTTTGTTGTCAGAGGTATCCTCATTTAAGCACTGTTATATAAAATTTAAGGTAAGTTAGGCTGTTTAAACCTAAATTTCCCTGTGTAGTGACTTCATTACTGTATCTCACTCAAAGTTGTTGTTTATAGCAATTCAAATAATGAAAATGGTCAATAATCTACTTTCCTATGTGTAGAAAATAAGAATGTCAGTTGATATTTCCCCACAACTGTTTTAAGACATGGAACAGAAAAACAAGTGTAATCTGTGTGATGTGAGAATTACTTGTGTACCTGGTTTAACTAGCTTCTGATAACCTGTTTCTAAAGTTTGCAGAGCAATTTATTTATTATAGTTTCACGTAATTTGTCTCCACTATTAATTTAAGTTTCTCAATCTTGGTTTGAAATAGCTCAGGTATATGAAACGATAGCATTTTAGTAATAGTTAACATCTAAATGAAATTTAACATTGACCGTTACATAAAATCACAAGCACTGAGCTAAGGAAATGACTCAGTGAGTGATTAGCTTGTTGCATGAGCATGAGGACCTGAGTTCAGATCCCTAGTGCTTATGCAAAAGATGCAACAGTGTGTGCCTATAACCCAGCCTAGGGATGGGTGGTGGTCTAGACAGGTAGATTGTGGGACCTCACTGGCCAGCCAGTCTAACATGAATGAGAAGTTCAGTGCCAGAGAGCTATCTCAAAAAATAAGTTGGAGAATAATAGACGAAAATATCTGATGTCAACCTTTGGTCTACATGTGCCTTCGTGGGCTAGTGCTCCCATATACATGTGCATATATAGTGCATATACACATACAAACAAATACAAAATTATACATGAGTATTGCATACCAAACAATGCTTTGATATCATCAACATAAAGAGTTACTCCCTCTTTATTGGTAGAGTTTCTAATCGATTTTGTATTGCTCATTGGAAAACAGTATCTATTTCAGAACAGAAACATACATATGCGTTTCACATTGCTAACAACTTCAGTCCTTGACTTTATTGAATTTAACACTCAGTTATGAAGAATATTGAGTATTGCTGGGCTTAGTACTTAACTGTTTGCACTGATAAAGTACATAGCTACATGACAAATTATAACAATATAAATCAAATACCAGAAATATGCTGCCATTCAATAAAAAAGGTTTTTTTACAAAAAAGTTGAATAGTTTCTAATTTAAAGTGGCAGAAGAGGAATCACTTTGAAATGTGGAGAGAGGAGAGTACTAGTGATAGGAGTAAGGAAGAAGTAACAGTTAGGAGGAATGTCCATATGAATATAAATTTAAATCTTCCTGCATAGATCAGAGACATACCATGTTGTACAAAGACAGATGAGCTGGGTTTATATTGTTTGTGTTTTAAAATCGTTACAGTGGCACAATGTAAAAAGAAGAAAAAGTAGTTGTCATAATTGAGAGATTCCTTAGAAATGGCAACTCATAAATGCAGTCACCAGAGAAGACATTACAACATCAAAACTTAAAATATACCCTTGGAGATGGAGAGATCTTCTGGCTGGAAAAGCACTTACTTCCTAAAGCATGACAACCTGAGTTCAGATCCACAGCATCCCATAAAGAGAAAGGCACACACTTGTAGTACTATGCTGGGGAAACACAACAGTAGACTCTCTAGAGCACACTGGCCATCTAGATAGTCATCCTCAATCAACAAAGTCAAGACTTAGTGGGAAGCCCTGTCTTGTCCTTTAGGTGTAGAGCTGTAGGGATGGGCATTGCACTTCATGCACACATGTGTGCTCAAAAAGCACACACCCACACACACACAAAATGATCCTTTTCTAAATTTGCAATTTTCAAGTACACACGAGGCTAATTTTTCATTTTGGAGACAGACTTTCTATCTTTAGTTTTAAGAGGGAAGGATACATGTGAAGTAAAGTTCTGGGCATGAGTGTTCTAAAACATGGAGATGGAGCAGGAGGGAGGGACAGGAGCAGAAAGAGGCAAAGAAAGGAGAGCCTCATTTAATCTCCAGCCTAGTAACTATATTTACAATTATTTGTGTACAAAATTTTAGCTGCTTAGGAGCACCACAGTTCAATTTTGTTGATTTGTGTATGAACTTCAGTTAGTGCTTCTCAGAATCAAGACAATCAATAAATATTGATTTTTCTCTATCTTGTATATCTATCATTTTATATAAAATTACTATTTGTAGCTATGAGGAAATCATAGTATTAGAGTTTGAAGAAACTAAGGGCCTTCAATTTCAAAGGCTGTACATGTTCATCTTATCATTCTCTGCCTTTTGCTTAAACATTTCAATCAGTATTTTTTCCACCTATGAGTTTATTGCTAGAAAATTCTAATTGATTGAAACCCCAAACATTTTAAAATAAATTGGCCACTGGCCCTTGTTCTACTCTTGGCTGTGCATAAGAGAAAATTAATTTTGGATAATAGATGAGGAATGCTACATTTTCTTTCCCCAAGTCTTCTAACTTTTTATATTACCTTTTTATTAATCTTTCCCACAAGCCACAAACTTTCTCAGAATTGATCCCCTTTCTTCAATTTATACATCAGAAAGACCCAACTGTAAGATAAGACCAGTAGAAAAAAAATAAAGGTATAAAATTTAATTCTATACCTTTGAAGGGCATACAATCGCTTAGATGCGTGAATTAGTAGGGGAGTTTGCCTTGTTTTCATTTAAAACCATCAAATTGTAAGGCCCTAGTAAACTTAGCAACATGAAAGATGAAAAATGCATTGCTTCTAAACAATGTCTTCTGAAAATGTCAGTAATACTGTGCCCATGAATTCCTAGCAAGTAAGGTTCTTTTCACAAGATCTGTCTAAGATCAAGCCTATTAATAGTATAATAGTATATGTCTTAGTCAAGGTTTCTATTCCTGCACAAACATCATGACCAAGTATCAAGTTGGGGAGGAAAGGCTTTATTCGGCTTACACATTCACATTGCTGTTCATTGTGAAAGGAAGTCAGGAGTGGAACTCATACAGGGCAGGAAGCAGGAACTGATGCAGAGGCCATGGAGGGATGTTACTTACTGGCTTGCTTCCCCTGGCTTGCTCAGTTTGCTTTCTTATAGAACTCAAGACTACCAGCCCAGGGATGGCACCACCCACAATGGGCCCTCCCACCCTTGATGATCACTAACTGAGAAAATGCCGCCGGGCGTGGTGGTGTATGCCTTTAATCCCAGCACTCGGGAAGCAGAGGCGGCGGATTTCTGAGTTTGAGGCCAGCCTGGTCTACAAAGTGAGTGCCAGGACAGCCAGGGCTACACAGAGAAACCCTGTCTCGAAAAACGAAAAAAAAAAAAAAAAAAAATGCCTTATAGCAGGATCTCATAGAGTCATTTCCACAAGGGAGGCTCCTTTCTTGATAACTCCAGCTTGTGTCAAGTTGACACAAGACCAGACAGGACAGTATAATAGGGGTTATTGAGGAGTTAATGAGCCCCAATACTTAACTGAGGAAATATGGACAGTTTGTAGCTTCTGAGAAAAGGGAACTACTTTTTTTTTAAGGATGTGGACATTGGTAGGTTGGCAGTGATAGTTCAATGAATCAGGAATACCTAGAAGTATATAGGTAGCACAAATTTGATTTGCTAGGTTATTGAATATAACAAAGAAAGAGGCATAAAAATTGGGAGGGATGCAAGGTAGGGGTAAGAGTGAATCTGATAGGAGTTAAGAGGACAAGTTGGAGGTGAATATTATCAAAATATAGTGTTATAAAATTTATCAAAAAAATGAGTTCAAGACTCTATCCCATTATTTACTGTATCTATTTTAATATATAATCTAAAATAAAAATATACAATGCCTCATATCAGAATTTTGAAAATGATGTAATCTCAAACACTTAGTATGTAAACAGTCCACAATAAAATCATGGCTTCAATTTTCTTAAAAATACATGTCCTAATATCGCCTATTCTATATGAAAATGTGTTCCAAGCTTTTATAATGTCTTTATAGGGAAGAGATATCATTCAAAATTATGGTTTGCTTCCTTTCTAATTGAAGTTCTTAGTACAATTGCAGTGTTGCGTATGTAGCTATTTATAAAGCAGTGTGTACAAAACAGATTTTCCTGTTTTGTTATTAGGTTTAAGTCCTAGGGCCATCTTTTACCAGTATGTGTATTTATACAACTTATGCAAAATATTCTTTCTGTACTAAGTTTTTTTATGTTCAAGATGAACATAAAAATATTCAAAATTGACTCATAGAATAATTATATTATCAGATCTTGTATATATAATCCATTTTTATCCATTTTTTGTTAATATAAAAAACACTCAGAGTTGGGTCACTTATTAAATGAATATTTATTAGCTCATGGTGTAGAAGGCTGAAAGTGCCAGATCATATAGCCTTATTGATTTGTCCTGTAATTAGAATCTAATAATGGGGCTAGAGATATGGCTCAGCGGTTAAGAACACTGGCTGCTTGTTCTTCCAGAGGTCCTGAGTTCAATTCCCAGCAACCACATGATGGATCACAACCATCTGTAATGGGATCTGGTGCCCTCTTCTGATGTGTCTGAACACTGCAACAGTGTACTAACATGTACAGAATAGAACCTAATAATGGATAGAATGATAGCCAGAATGTAAGTGAGATTAAGAATTCATATTACCAGGCAACAATCAATTTAGGTTTATAAAACAGTACACCTTGGGAGAACTCAAAAGTACAGGGGCTATTAAAACTTCCTTTTGAGGGCAGTTACATCCACAGTCTAAGAGCCTGTCATTAGGTTCCATTTTTTAAAAGGTTCGTATTATTACTCAGCATCACTAACGGAAGCTCTAATGCATGGACTCTTAGGAGAAAAATTCATATCCAAACTGCAACTAGCCCTCAAAAGCGGTACTTGCCTCGCTGGCTTAGGACGCTTGAGCTAATCCTTCTGCTTCAGCCTCCCAAGTATCTGAGACTGCAGACATGTACAGCTGTTCTTACTTTCTTTTAATATATCTGTGAAGTCAATAGAACTTGAGCTTAAACTGTAAGTGGATACTGGTTGATTAACTACTAAAAAGATTTTCCTGCAAATGGGAAAAAAAAAGCGCAAAGCATGATAGAAACTAAAGTACCAAAAGCATAGTTGTAAAATAGGAAAGGGAGCAAAGTGAACCTGCTAAATGCATATTTTATCTTGAATTTATTAGAGAATGTAAATGGGTGGAATTGCATTCCAGTTAGCACTTGCACAACTAATGTTCTAAATGGTCAGAGGATAGGATAACAGTAAAGATTAGTCTAACAAGGTACATGTTAAAATAATTGAAAACAAAATACCAATAAACATTTTATTCATATTAACACTAAATACAAATTAAGTTAGAGATATAGTCACTGTTATGAAGATTTGAGAATATTCTTTTCATAACAGACTATAATCAATAATGTAAGTTGATCTCTATATTATATATCATCTATAAAATATAATATTGCTTCTTACACAAAATGTAGTATAAGTTCAACAAATAGATTCACACATATATATTTCTATGAACACAAAATAGTAACACTTTTATGAAGTGACATCATATATGTGACTTTATATTATTCCATGATAAAAACCTGATAGGAATTAATAACATGGATCAAAAAAACAAAATTATTTGGGATGATTCTAATAATTGTGCCAGAGTCATTTCTTTATAATAGAATATGACAAAATACATAGCTTCTATTAAGTGTGAAGAGGGCTGGAGAAATGGCTCAGGGGTTAAGATCTTGTTTTTCTTCTTTACTGGATGACTTGCAACTGCCTGTGACTCCAATCCAGGATGTTGAGATACCTCTGGCCTCTGTGGGAATGTGTACTCATGTGCACAGACTCAAATACATATACATAACTAAAAATAATATAAATCTTTGTAAAAATAAAAAAGAAATATCTAATATGGTGGGATTTTTCAATGTCAATTATTATTAATGGCACAGAACTAAGAATTGTTAGAAGAGACATAAGGTCCTTCAAAAGATGCTTAGAAGAAAGCAATAAACTTCCTGAAAGTTTGCTGTTATTATTTAACAGCACTGGGAAAGAGTGACCAAGTGTAAATACAAAAATACCAAAGCAGTTAAGGATTCTCGGAGGTCTAACTTACATAAAAAATAAATTATCTTCAAAGAATGAAGAAACTGTAGTGATCAATTTCATTGAGACAAATTTGATGTCTACGCATTATATCATTCATTCTTTCTCATCAGTTTGCAGCAAATAACTTAATATTCTTGCATATGGCAATTCTCAGGATGAAACTTTTGGAGGAAAAAGATGGGCCACTATTTATTAAGAAGTGATTCTAAATAGAGCTTATGAAGAGTAAAATAATAATTTGGCATGAAATAAGGTGAAATAAATTCCAAATGTAAAATGCACAAAAACTATTGTTACTTTTTAAATATTATTAAAATGTGTCCTTATTACTATAATATATCTATTAGATTTTATAATTTAGGATTCCATTTCATAGGAAGACCTTATATAATGGAGCTACTTAATGATAACTCTTCTCATTGAAATTTAAAAGAGATTACATCATATACATTATTATAAATAGTATAGTTAGAAGTTTGGATGATTTTGACACTTAATGTGTGAAACTATTTATAGGACCTATTTACCTTTCTCTTTTACTATCTTTTGCCATTTTCAAGGCTTACTGATCTGTATATCCTGAAAGTAATACTTTGGGAAAGATGAATATCACTGTCAGAAATAATATTTCTTAGAAGAATGAGGGACTGCTTTTATATATTATTCAAAGTAAGTCCTAGTATAAACATACCTTCTCCTGGAGGTGCATCACTGATAGTATGAACAATTTGGTGTAGCATACTCAAATTATGTTATCCTTATGCTGTTCTATAAATATAAAATATCTTAAAATAACCATGATTAAACACATATTTTGAGTATAGATAGCAAATCATTTTCAGAAACTACTTTCCTTACAATTACCCAGTGCTTGCATCCCTGTACCACAAAAGCAGATATGGGTACTATAAATGATTGAAAATCCCCAAATCTAAGAAAAGAGATAATCATCCAGGTACAAGAGGCATGGAGAAGAACAAATAGACCAGACCAGAAAAGAAAGTCTCATGCCACATAGTAATCAAAAAACTAGATATACAGACAAAGAAAGAATATTCAAAGCTGCCACAGGGTAAAGTCACAGTACATAGAAAGGCAGAGCATAAGAACTAATTCTACAAATTCTGAAAGGAGACAGATGACAGTCCAAACTACTATAGCAAGAAAACTTATCATCATCAGAGGAGTAAGAAACATTTTATATGAGAAAACTATTTTAAGGAATTTTTGACTACTAGGCTAGCATTCCTGAGACTACTGAAAAGGAATACTTGGGTCATGAAAGGTTAGATATACCTACAGAACACCAGATAGTTTGGACCAGAAAAGAAATTCCTCCCATCACATAATAATCAAAACACCAAATGCACAAAACAAAGAAAGAGTATTAAAAGCAGTAAGGGGAAAAAAAGATCAAGTAACATATAAAGGCAGACCTGCAGAACTATAACTGACTTCTCCTCAGAGACTACGAAAGCCAGAAGATCCTGGGCAGATGTCATACAGACCCTAACAGAACACAAATGCCAGCCCAGGCTACCATACCCAGCAAAACTCTGAATAACCATTGAGTTTTTAAACCCAAGGTATTCCATGAAAAAAAATCAAATTTATACAATATCTTTCCACAAATCCAGCACTTCAATGGATAATAAAGGGAAAACTCCAACACAAAGAGGGAAACTATGCTCTAGAAAAAGCAAGAAAGTAATCTTTCAAAAAACCTAAAGAAGATAGCCACATGAACAGAATTCCAACTCTAGCAACAAAAATAACAGAAAGCAACAACGACTTTTCCTTAATATCTCTTAATATCAATGGACTCAATTCTCCAATAAAAAGACATAGACTAACAGACTGGTTACATAAACAGGACCCAACATTTTGCTGCAAACAGGAAATCCACCTCAGGGACAAAGATGGACACTACCTTACAGTAAAAGGCTGAAAAACAATTTTCCAAGCAAATGGTTCCAAGAAACAAGCTGGAATAGCCATTCTAATATTGAATGAAATCGACTTTCAACCTAAAGTTATCATAAAAGAATAAGGAGGGACACTTCTTACTCATCACAGGTAAAATTTACCAAGATGAACTCTCAATTCTGAACATCTATGCTTCAAATGCAAGGGCATCCACATTTATTGAAGAAACTTTAGTGAAGCTCAAAACACATGTTACACCTCACACAATAGTAGTGGGAGATTCCAACATCCCACTCTCATCAATGGACACATACTAGAAACAGACACCAAACAGAGACACAGTGAAACTCACAGAATTTATGAA
Source organism: Mus caroli (assembly GCF_978045245.1). Taxonomy (NCBI): domain Eukaryota; kingdom Metazoa; phylum Chordata; class Mammalia; order Rodentia; family Muridae; genus Mus; species Mus caroli. The sequence goes on from NW_028227269.1 coordinate 76,930,209, forward strand.
ACAAATGGATTTAACAGATATCTATAGAAGAAAAGGATATATCTTTTTCTCAGCACCTCATGGTACCTTCTCCAAAATTGGCCATATAATTGGTCACAAAACAGACCTCAACAGATACAAAAATGTTGAAATTATCCCATGCATCCGATCAGATCACCACGGACTAAGGCTGATCTTCAATAACAACATAAATAATAGAAAGCCCACATACACATGGAAGCTGAGCAACACTCTATTCAATGATAACTTGGTCAAGGAAGAAATAAAGAAATAGATTAAAGACTTTTTAGAGTTTAATGAAAATGAAGCCACAACATACCCAAACTTATTGGACACAATGAAAGCAGTCCTAAGAGGAAAACTCATAGCTCTGAGTGCCACCAAAAGGAAACTAGAAGCTTGGCAGCACACCTAAAAGCTCTAGAACAAAAGAAAGCAAATTCACCCAAGAAGAGTAGACTTCAGGAAATAATCAAAGTCAGGGCTGAAATCAACCAAGTGGAAAGAAAAATAACTATATGAAGAATCAACCAAACCAGGAGCTGGTACTTTGAGAAAATCAACAAGATAGATAAACCCCTAGCCAGACTAACTAGAGGGCAGAGAGACAGTATCCTAATTAACAAAATCAGAAATGAAAAGGGAGTTATAAAAACAGAATCTAAGGAAATCCAAAAAAATCACCAGATCCTACTACAAAAGCCTATACTCAACAAAACTGGAAAACCTGGATGAAATGGACAAATTTCTAGACAAGTACCAGGTACCAGAGTTAAATCAGGATCAGATTAATGATCTAAACAGTCCCATATCCCCTAAAAAATAGAAACAGTCATTAATAGTCTCTTAACCATAAAAAGTCCAGGACCAGATATGTTTAGTGCAGAGTTCTATGAGGCCTCAAACTATTCCACAAAATAGAAACAGAAGGTACTATACCCAATTCATTCTATGAAGCCACAATTACTCTGATACCTAAACCACATAAAGACCCAACAAAGAAAGAGGACTTCAGAACAATTTTCCTTATTACTATCGATGCAAAAATAATAAAATGCTCAAAAACAGAATCCAAGAAGACAGCAAAATGATCATCCATCCTGATCAAGTAGGCTTCATTCCAGGGATGCAGGGATGGTTTACTATACTGAGTTTGTTTGTATATAAACAAACTCAAAGACAAAAACCACATGATCATCTCATTAGATGCTGAGAAACATTTGACAAAGTCCAACACCCCTTCATGATAAAAGTCTTGGAAAGATCAGGAATTCAAGGCCCATGTCTAAACATAATGAAAGTAATATACAGCAAACCAATAGCTAACATCAAACTAAATGCAGAGAAAATTGAAGAATCGGACTAAAATCAGGGACTAGACAAAGCTGGCAACTTTCTCCCAACCTTATTCAGTATACTACTTGAAGTCCTAACCAGAGCAACTAGACAACAAAAGGAGATCAAGGGGTACAAATTGGAAAGGAAGAAGTGAAAATATCACTATTTGCAGATGATATGATATTATATACAAGTGACCACAAAATTCAACCAGAGAACTCCTAAACCTGATAAACAGCTTCAGTGTAGTAGCTGGATGTAAAATTAACTCAAACAAATCAGTGACCTTTCTCTACACAAAGGATAAACAAGCTGAGAAAGAAATTAGGGAAACAACACCCTTCAAAATAATCACAAATAATATAAAATACCTACGTGTGACTCTAAGGAAGTGAAAGATCTGAATTATAAGAACTTCAAGTCTCTGAAGAAAGAAAACAAAGAAGATCTCAGAAGATAGAAAGATCTCCCATGCTCATGGATTGTCAGGATTAATATAATCAAAATGGCTATCTTGGCGAAAGCAGTCTATAGACTCAGTGCAATGCCCATGAAAATTCCAACTCAATTCTTCACAGAGTTAGAAAGGGCAATTTGCAAATTCATCTGGAATAACATAAAACCTAGGATAGCAAGAACTATTCTCAACAATAAAAGAATCTCTGGTGGAATCACCATGCCTGACCTCAAGCTGTACTACAAAGCAATTGTGATAATAACTACATGGTACTGGTACAGCAACAGACAGGTAGATCAATGGAATAGAATTGAAGACTGAGAAATGAACCCACACACCTATGATCACTTGGTCTTTGACAAAGGAGCTAAATCCAGTGGAAAATAAAAAACAGCATTTTCAACAAATAGTGCTGGCTCAACTGGAGGTTATCATGTAGAAGAATGTGAATTGATCCATTTTTATCTCCTTGTACTAAGGTCAAGTCTTAAGTGGATCAAGGAACTCCACATAAAACCAGAGACACTAAAACTTATAGAGGAGAAAGTAGGGGAAAGCCTTGAAGATATGGGCACAGGGGGAAAAATTCCTGAACAGAACAGCAATGGCTTGTGCTATAAGATCAAAAATCGACAAATGGGACCTCATAAAATTGCAAAGCTTCTGTAAGGCATAAGATACTATCAATAATACAAAAAGGCCACCAACAGATTGGGAAAGGATTTTTACTAATCCTAAATCTGATAGGGGACTTATATCCAATATACATAAAGAACTCAAGAAGCTAGACTCCAGAAATTCAAATAACCCCATTAAAAAATGAGGTACAGAGCTAAACAATGAATTCTCAACTGAGGAATACAGAATGGCTGAGCAGCACCTGAAAAAATGTTCAACATCCTTAATCATCAGGGAAATGCAAATCAAAACAACCCTGAGATTCCATCTCACACCAGTCAGAAGGGCTAAGATCAAAAATTCAGGTGACAGCAGATGCTGGCGAGGATGTGGAGAAAGAGGAATACTCCTCCATTATTGATGGGATTGCAAGCTTGTATAACCACTCTGGAAATCAATCTGGCGGTTCCTCAGAAAATTGGACATAATACTACCGGAGGATCCCGCAATACCTCTCCTGGGTCTATACCCATAAGATTTCCAACTTGTTATAAGGACACATGCTCCACTATGTTCATAGCAGCCTTATTTTTTTTAATTAGGTATTTTCTTAATTTACATTTCAAATCCTATCCCAAAAGTCCCCCAGACCCTCCCCCCCACTCCCCTACCCACTCCTACTTCTTGGCCCTGGCGTTCCCCCATACTGAGGCATATAAAGTTTGTAAGACCAAGAGGCCTCTCTTCCCAATGATGGCCGACTAGACTATCTTCTCATACATATGCAGCGAGCTCCAGGGGTACTGGTTAGTTCATATTGTTGTTCCACCTATAGGGTTGCAGACCCCTTTAACTCCTTGGGGGCTTTCTCTAGCTCCTCCATTGGGGACCCTGTGTTCCATCCAATAGCTGACTATGAGCATCCACTTCTGTGTTCATAGCAGCCTTATTTATAATATTTCTAGAACCTGGAAACAACCCAGATGTCCCTCAACAGAGGAATGTATACAGAATATGTGGTACATTTACACAATGGAGTACTACTCAGCTATTAAAATCAATGAATTTATGAAATTCTTAGGCAACTGGATGGATCTAGAGGATATCATCCTGAGTGAGGTAACCAAATCACAAAAGAACTCACATGATATGCACTCACTGATAAGTGGATATTAGCCCAGAAACTTAAAATACCCAAGATACAATATGCAAAACACATGAAACTCACGAGGAAGGAAGACCAAAGTGTGGATACTTTGTTCCTCCTTAGAATGGAAAACAAAATACCCATGGAGGGAGTTACAGAGACAACATTTGAAGCTGAGATGTAAGGAAGGACCATCCAGAGACTTCCCCATCCCGGGATCCATTGTATAAACAGCCACCAAACCCAAAAACTATTGCATATGCCAGCAAGATTTTGCTGACAGGACCCATATATATCTGTCTCTTGTGAGGCTATGCCAGTGCCTGGCAAATACAGAAATGAATGCTCACAGTCATTTTGGATGGAACGTAGGGCCCCAATGGAGGAGCTAGAGAAAGTACCCAAGGAGCTGAAGGGGTCTGCAACCCTATTGTTGGAACAACAATGTGAACTAACCAGTACCCGCCCCCCCCCCCCAGAGCTCGTGTCTCTAGCTGCATATGTAGCAGAAGATGGCCTATTCGGCCATCACTAGGAGGAGAGGCCTTTGGTCTTGCGAAGATTATATGCCCCAGTACAGGGGAAGGCCAGGGCCAAGAAACGGGAGTGGTGGGTTGGGGAGCGGGGTGCAAGGAGGGTATAGGGGAATTTCCAAATAGCATTTGAAATGTAAATGAAGAAAATATCTAATTTAAAAAAACAAAGACAGAATGGCAACCAACAGATTGGGAAAAGATCTTTACCAGTCCTAAATCTGACAGGGCACTAATATCCAATATATATAAAGAACTCTATATGTTGGACTCCACAAAACCAAATATCCCTATTAAAAATGAGGTACAGAGCTAAACAAAGAATTCTCAACTGAGGAATGCCGAATGGCTGAGAAGGACTTAAAATAATGTTCAACATCCTTAATCATTAGGGAAATGCAAATCACAACAACCCTGATATTCCACCTCACACCTGTCAGAATGGCTAAGATCAAAAATCCAGTGACAGCATATGCTAGTGAGACTGCAAGCTGGTACAATCACTGTGGAAATCAGTTTAGCGGTTCCTTAGAAGACTGGACTTATTTCTACCAGAAGATCCAACATAACCACTTCTGGGCATATACCCAGAAGATGCTCCATCTTAAGGACACATGCTCCGCTATGTTCATAGAAGCCTTATTTATAATTGCCAGAAGCTGGGAAGCCAGATGTCCCTCAACAGAGGAATGGATACAGAAAATATGATACATTTATACAGGGGAGTACTCCTCAGCTATTAAAAACAATGAATTTATGAAATTCTTAGACAAATGGTTGTATCTGGAGGATATCATCCTAAGTGAGGTAACCCAATCACAAAAGAACACACACAGTATACACTCACTGATAAGTGGATATTAGCCCAGAAGCTCCAGAATCCTTCTTACAAGGGGAAAGAAAATACCCATGGAAGGAGTTACAGAGACAAAGTTCGGAGCAGAGACTGAAGGAAAGACCATCCAGAGACTGCCCACTTGGGATTCTATCCCATAAACAACCACCATACCCAGACACTATGGCAGATGCCATCTTGAGCTTGCTAACAGGAACGTGATACAGCTTCTCCTGAGAGGCTATGCCAGTGCCTGGCAAATACAGAAGTGGATGCTCACAGTCATCCATTGGATGGAGCACAGGGTCCCCAATGAAGGAGCTAGAGAAATTACCCAAGGAGCTGAAGGGGTTTGCAGCCCCATAGTAGGAACAACAATGTGAACTAACCAGCACCCCCAGAGCTTTTTGGAACTAAACCACCAATCAAAGAAAACACATGGTGAGACTCATGGCTCTAGCTGCATATGTAGTAGAGGATGGCCTAGTCTGTCCTCGGTGATAGGAGGGGCCATAGGTCCTGTGAAGGTTTTATGCCCCAGTAGAGGGGAATGCCAGGACCAAGAATGGGAGTGGGTGGGTTGGGGAGCAGAGGCGGGGAGTGGGGGTATAGAGGATTTTCAGAGGGGAAACTAGGAAAGGGGATTTCATTTGAAATGTAAATAAAGAAAATATCTAATAAAAAATGTGAGGAAAAAAATAAGGTTAGATATACCCAGGATAACACAGGGAATAAGTTATTTGAGAACAGATAATATGCACCACTCCTGAGAGCTTTTGTTTAAACTCATATGGAAAGAGGGAACAAACTCCAGCAAGAATCCTGCTGTTCAGGTGCACATGTGTGTACATGTGTGCATACATTCTCTCCCCGACACACACACAATATAGAATAATAAATGTAATTTAAAGTTTGTTAAAGTTCTTCATGAAAAATTCCAATTTACTTTAAAGATGAAGCATAAACTTAAAACAATAAGTAGTATATAAACTTAGAGACAAGTTCTGTAGATAAAAATAAACCCAGGAAGGACGATGATAGATAGTCTAGGCAGGAAACACATTGTAATTAAAGTAGGGCCATCCATTAAGGAAGATGACATTTGAGCAATGTCAAATGAGAAAAGAAGGAAAGAGAAGTGAATCATGTAAAATGATTCTGCCCCTTTTAGTATAATAGTATATAGGTGTAGGGTGACTGGTTTATGTTTTAACAGGAAACCCGTTGGAAGGCAATTTTAAAAGTATAGGAGAAAAATTAAGAGTGACGTAGATCAAAAGAAGGAGGAGTAAGAATGGAAATCTGGACTGGGGAGGAGAGAAGACAGGAGAAAACCCTGACTGTCCATAAACACATGATTCTACTGCCTTAGCCTCTCAAGTGCTAGAATTAAAGGCCACCATGCATAGCCAACTGATAAATTTTGAAAGAAATAACAGATAAAAAAAATGAGAAAAGCCATTATTTGGCAGGATTTGGCTTTAATGGTTTGAGGAATGTATTGCCATTTAGTGAAATGAAAAATATTGAAGGATAGGAAAATCTAGGGAATTAAATTGGGTTTTTACTTCAATGACAGAAATATGAATTGCTGTGGAGCTCAAAGCAAATGTCTGAAGAATTTTTGAGTTATGGATATAAATTAAAATCCAGGACAATTGATGAGATCACCTAGGTGTTAGCTAGAATTAGTGTGTATTTATTGGTATTACTGCCCCTGATGGTTTTTCCTAACCTAATTTTAAAGATGTAGGGAGTTTTTAGAAATTATCCCCACTGCTCACTCATAAAGAATGGAAGGAGTCTCACTGAATCAGAACCTTGACCTGCACAGAAAATACCATTAGTTGGCCATCCTCAAATTTTACCTTGATGTGAATTTTCCCAAGTACCTCCTTGCTGGAAACTGTTTGCACTGGAGGTAAGTGTGAAAGGGGAGGTTGTGGGGAGTGATGGGTTGAGGGCTTCCTTAACCTTTCTCAGACCTCAGAAGTGCTTTGATTCTGAGGAAGAGAAGGTTCAGGCTGGTTCTTCTTTCCCTGAACCAGTTCATAGAGCCCTAAATTTGACCTGCTTTCCTCAAACTGGGAATCAGAAATCCCTTTTCTCTTCTGTTTTTCTGCTGCAGAAATTCCCAACATTCCCATTTTGTGGGCTCCAGAAAGGGGTAAGCGAAGACTTCAATCCCAGCCAATCATTTTCAGATTAATACTTTTTAGTGTTTTGGTTTATTTTCCCATCATAAAAAAACTGCTTTGACCCATTTTTCCCATTTATTTAATTTCCTGTGGATTGTTACATATCTATGTCCTAGGGTAATTCTATCTCCCTGGGCAATAGAATTTAGACTCATCTGCTGTTTCCATTTGTGTGCTATTTCTTGTGAATTCTCATGTGCAGTTGATGAATTATTTCTTAGATGGAAGACACGCAGTTCAGGGACTTTTTGCTCCGCAGTCTCATCCTTTCCTGAATGGTGTTTTGTTCCCCTGCTGACAGCTTGTCATTACCTTACTCAACTGCTTCCGATGATCTGCCATTGCTTCTCTACTGTCCTGTCTTCTGTTTGATTGCCTGTGGATTATCTCCACTTTTTACCTATTTTGATCTGCTGAACAATTTGTGTTCTTCACTCACTGGTGCTTTACCCATCAGCAAATGCCCTGATACTTCCATATCCATCTGCTATTTCAACATTTAGACTCCCAGCATTGTGTATCTGCTCCTGTACCATTCCCTATACTGTTGCCTACTAAGTTCATCATCTGCCTGCCTGATGTTGCCCTGTCCAGTATGCTTGCAATAGTGTAAGTAGGTACAGATTATTTAGCACTTCTTTTCTAAATGCCTTGTCCCTCTGAATTGGACTGCTGACTAGGTTGCCTGACTATTGCCTCATCTTCCTATTTGCTCCCATTGGCTGTACGCTTATTTTATTTGAGACATGGCATTCATCCCCAATGAATTTGTGACTTGCTGGTTTGCTCCTACTGCCTTCCTTTGTATTTCTCTGCATCTAATGAATCAGTAACATTGTTCCCTGTTGTCTTTAACACTGATCAGATGTTACTTCCAAGAAAAATTTGCTTATATATTGTCCAAATATGTCTTAGGAATAGAAAATGATTTGTTACTTAACAGCCAGGTCAGTTTACTCCTAAACTGACTCAAAACTCAACTACCACCTGTTATTTTTGCTTGTAATACAAGTCTCCATTCTTCTCTTTTTTTGAGGATATTTTTAAAACATGCATCATTCTTGCCTCATATGTTCAGCATCATACGTTATACACATTGTTTTCTTATGTGTGGGATCTTTCAAAAATGTTCCATGTTATAAATTTATTTGTGAATTTATTTTACATAATTCTCAAAGGTTTTGTCAAGACAGTTTGCTTAATTTTATCAAGTAGCAGAAAAAAATTGCCTTAAACAATAATTATTTTGTATTTCTTAGTAGTTCTGATTAGAGTAGTTTCAGCTCTGCTCAGTTTTTTCCTTGAAAAATATCATTTCTTCCTCCCCATAACTTAATAGTATCAGTTATACTATTATAGATCTTTTTGATGTATTCATCTTTCCCTCCCTTATAACTTCTTTTCTTGTGGGAGGCTAGAGCTTTAAAATATACATTTTCAATATTACAGAGTGTTTGGCATCTAAAAGTATTTTATAATGTATATTTTATAATCTTATGTTGATATGAAAAGCCAAACATGAGAAGCAGAGAAGAATTTTATAGTTTGTAAGTCTAAAAATAAATGTAAAGTGGGATGTTTACAAGTACATACACGTGTGTGTATGTAAATTTTAAATGTACTTTATGTTTGCTGCATCATTGTCCTTGAAATGTAAAAATTATAAATATCTATATTCAATTTTATTTAACTTTATCTAAAGCAAATGAGTTAAGGAAAAATCTGGAAAAGAAAGTGATAACATTAGAGATTAAGGGGGGAAGTATTGACAGGGTACTTCTAGGATTTCTGTCTTAATAAAGTAAGTAAGTATTTTATATATATATATATATATATATATATATATATATATATATATATATATATATATACACACACAGACACACACACACACAGACACACACACACACAGACACACACATATATACACACATATACGTATAATACATGCCAGTCTTTGGGGGAAGCAGAGGCATGTAGATATATGTGAGCTCTAGGCCAAGCTAGTCTGGTCTACATAGCAAGGGCCAGGCCAGGCCAGGCCAAGAGAAACACAATGAGATCCTATCTCAGTAAAGAAAGAAAAATACATTGCTTAAAATTTACCCCAGAAGTGTAAAAATCAGTATTTTCAGGGGCATTTGTACAGTCATCCTCACCATTTATTCTAGAATCATCTAGTATGTTTGTATGTGTGTGTGTGTATACACACATATATATATGTGTGTGTATGTATATATATATATATATACATATATATATATGTATAATTTCCCAATATTCCATCCCTCACCCCGAGCAAACTTTATTTTCTGTTTTATCAGTTTGCCTATTGTAGATACTTTATCTAAATCAGAAGACATTTTTTTGCCTTCTGTCTTTTTTACCTAACATAATGTTCCTAAGCTTCCATGTTGTAGCATGTGTCAGAAGTCCATTCCTCTTTCAACTATATGTCTATGTCAGTTTATCACTTCAGCTGTTGAGTAAGCACTTGAGTTGTTTCTGCCTTCTGGCTATTAGCAGCAGCACTGCTGTGAATTTTGGTATACAAGACTTTTGTTTTGCTTTGTTTTCCCTGTTCCTTTTGCTTTATCAACAGAAGTATATGTAGGAATAAATGAATAGCAAAGAGTTCATGAAAACTGTGTAAAATGCATGAAAAGTCAGTCAGTCCAAGATACTGTAGTATTAAAAGAAAAATGATAAACTTTTGGACAAGCTATAAAAGGCCAGGTTCTAAAATTTAGGAAATTCAGGTGTGGTGGCACATGTCTTTAATCCCAGCACTTGGGAGGCAGACACTGGTGAGTCTCTGTGAGTCAAATGCCAACCTACTCTATAAATCAATTCCATAACAGCCAGGGCTACACAGAGAAACCTGTCTTGAAACTGGGAAAGGGGATAACATTTGAAATGTAAATAAATAAAATATCCAATAAAAAAAAAGAAAAGAAAAAGGAAAAACAGCAATAACAATAAAAAACCAGAATGATGTTACACAGGTTTTGAGTGCTTTAGATATAGCAAAAAATAAAGTTTTGGGTTGTTTGTTTTAAACAACAGAATGGTGTGTAGTGTACATTTAAGAGAATAGAGGTATTTAAAAAGTAAGGTTTCAAAAAGGTGACTAAAATAAGCAGATAGAGTTATATTTAGGCTCTAAATTGTATAAGAATTAGAACTTTAATTTAATGGGTTTTTTATCATGGACACCAAATATACTTACAAAGACTTTTCTAAAACAGATTCTTGGGTCTGTGTGTTACAGCAGTTGGTGTATGTGTATCACAGTATTATCTAAATTTAACTCTTTTTTTTTCTCTTTTATTGATAATAATTTTTACACATAATATCCTGATTATAGTTTTCCCTCCATCTACTCCTCTCAGTTTTTTCCCCACCTCCTCTTGCATCTAATCTTACTCCATTTCTATCCGTTAGAAAACAAATATGCTTCTAAGGAAGAATGATAAAACAACAGAGTAAAACTAACACATTGGAATAGGACAAAACTGAAAAAAATGACCCCAGAAAAGACACAATAAACAGATATGGATGCAGTGACACACTCCATCATATACTTAAAGTCCCTTTAAAACACTAAACTTGAAGCCATAATGTATACGCAGAGGTTCTGTGGAGGGGGGAAGTATATGCATATATGTGTGTGTGTGTGTGTGTGTGTGTGTGTGTGTGTGTGTGTGTGTGTGTGTGTGTGTGTTTGTGTATGTGCATGCATGTCTGTGAATAAAAAAAATAAGAAAAAAACCCTGACATGACAAAATGAGGCCAGAGCCTCCAATGATCTGGTTGAGTTTGTTTTCTCTTGCTCATCTACTGCTGAGTATGCAGCTCTACCCTTAGGACTGGTTTTTTCCCACTGAGCCTTTAGCTCTAGGATCCCATGGAGTGCAGGCAGATGCCTAGCCTGACTCAGTATCTGTGAGTTCATATGTGTGCTTATTCTGTTGATGCTAAATCTAATTCTATACCACAGTGTCAAGACTTAAAGAAATAAAGTTAGACATTTTCTTCAAGAGTTTTGAACTGGAATATGTAAAATGATAATAGATAAAGGATAAAATACTTTGAATGCATGAAACTATTTTACTCATATTCAACTTTTGTTGGGGTGAATTTTGTTTATTCTTTATCACCTGAGTCTCTGTACTAAACTAACACAGAAAACACATTGGATTCCAGGAGATGAATAAAATTCAACAACAACAATAAAATGCATTTTTAGTATCATTGACCATACTGTGAAATTTTGTTTTCTAATTCTAATTCGTGGAGAGAAAATTTCAAAGTTAGAATGTTTGCATGTAAAATAATCACTTCACTTCTCTAGGCCTTGCTCATTCAATGAGAAGAATCCCTTCTGAGCTGAGGAGATGGCTCAATGGGTAAACAACATGAATTTGAATCACCAACACCTAGATTAAAGCTGTATGTGAGAACTGCTGTTTTATTATAACCTGAGTTCTGAGGGTTCACAAACATGTTGGTCACATCACTTGCTGGCTAACCAACCCAGCCTAAAGGGAGTGCTCCAGGTTCAGTAAGAGACATTATCTAAAAAATTAGAGTAAACAGTGATAGAAGAAGTTGTCCTCTGCATTCCATATAGGTGCATCTAGGAAACCTATCCATATATATATACATATATATACATACATATATATATATATATGTATATATATAATTACACACAAGTGTACACACATTTGTTTACTACACATTCATATATTTCAAAAGAATGATCTCTTTATTTAAACCCCATCCCTGCCCTCAGATGGTGACAATAATTTGTGTTTTATTTGAAGTCTCTTTAATTTAAAGTTTTTTAATTAAAAATAGTTTTTCATGTACTCAGTTCTGATTATTGTTTACTTTCTCCAGTTCTTTGCAGTTTCTATGATCCATTTCTGCATCTGTTTAGGAAACAAACAGGTGTCTGAAAAATAATAATAAAATAAAATAAGATAAGATAAAAGCAAACAACTCTAAATAGGACCAAACAACCGAGAACAAGAGCCAAAGAAAAAGTAGAAAAACGTATGAACACGAAAATGCATAGGTTCAAATTGGGAGCCATAATATTTACTCAAAGGACCTATAAAGTTAAAAAATTAAAAATCAGGGGATGGAGAGATGGCTCAGCACTTGAGAGCACTGACTGCTTTTCCAGAGGTCCTGAGTTCAATTCCCAGCAACCACATGGTGGCTCACAACCATCTGTAATGGGATCTGATGCCTTCTTCTAGTGCATCAAAAAACAGCTACAGTGTACTCACATATATAAAATAAATAATTCTTTAAAAAAATTAAATGCCAAGTTTATTAATTTTGTACCCTGCCATTTTTCTCAAAAGTCACTTATGTATATTATATCATCCACACATAGGATATATTGGAAATATTTTTAATGTTAATGCCTATAAATTCAGTGACATTGAGATTTCATACATGGTTATAAGTTGTCATAATTTAAAGTGAAATAGCTGGATAGAATAGATAATAGAATTAAATAGTCAGTAGGTTGTACTTAAATGTAATTGTAAACACACTGAGAAATATTTGACTGTTGTGTCCTCTTGTTCCAGTTAGTAGCAAGAGCGTTCAAGAGTTTCTCTTGTCAGTTAAAACTTACTTGAACTTCTAATGTGAAAAAGTTCAGACATATTCATTAGCTTTTATTGTGTATTTGATAAACCAGTCATCTGAACTAATCCAGTATTCTTTTTTATATTGATACACTCAAACTTGAGTCCTGGTTCTTTTAAAATTCCAATAGGGTAACTTTTTCCCCCCCATGGATTGTTTGTTTGTTTGTTTGTTTGTTTGTTTGTTTGTTTTTGAGTCGGGCTTCCATGTAGCCCAGGCTGGCCTTTGATTCACTATATAGCTGAGGGTAACCTTAAATTTCTGGTCCTTCTGTCTCCATCTCCCAATTCTAGAATAATGGGTATGTGCCACCATGGCAGGTTTATGGGTTCTATTGAGCCTAGTGCATGTTGTAGTGGCAGTCTCTCAAATGAACTATCTACCCAGGCCCTAAATGTATTTCTAATATGCTATAAAACATTTATATCGTCAAACACAATTTTCTCTCAACATAATTTGCCTAGGATTTTTTTAAAAAATTATTGATAATGTCACCTACAACCTAGTTTCTAAATTAATATTCTTTACCTGGATTTGACTATACCCTAAAGCCAGTAGTAAACTTTCCTTTGCTCTCCCATCTGGTTTGGGTTGTTTTGTTTTGTTTTGTTTTGTTTTGTTTGTTTTGTTTTGTTTTGTTTTTGTCAGCTTTTTAAGGTCTCCACTTATCTCCTCCATGGCTACAGCTCAGCTGTGACTTCATTGGCTACTGCACAGCTCTGGCTTGGTACTACCCTAAGCACACACAGCCTGTTAGTCCAAAATTTCAGATTTTCAATAGGGTAACTTTTACTAACCTGTTTTTTCCTCTATATTCCAGATTTTCCACCTAATTTTTTAAAGAGATTTATTTATTTTATGTAAATACACTGTTGCTCTTCAGACACACTAGAAGAGGGGATCAGATCCCATTACAGATGGTTGTGAACTATCATTTAGCTGCTGGGAATTGAACTCAGGACCTTTAGAAGAGCAGTGAGTACACTTAACCACTGAGCCATCTGTCCATCCATCCTAATGTTTTTATTGTAATAATATAGGTATGAAGAAAGTTTCCTTTTCAAGAGAAAAACACTAAAATATTTAATATATTTTAGCATTAATACTTTAAAAGATTATTCTTTGCTTATATTCACATTGAAAATCACTTTAAAACAGGCCACACAAAGAGATTATGTAATGTAGAAATCTAAGATAAAAAGACTTATGTGATTTTATTTGTAATGAGTATGTTTTCTTGTGATCTTTGAACTCCTATTTTAATTTCAAAGAAACTGAAAATACAGTTGTGTGTTTCCTTTGTGTGGCAGTCAATATATGCCAATATCTCATCCTTATGAAGCATCAAATCCTTTCATATTTCATAACAACCCCCTCGAAATTGTGAATAACTACTGTCTAGCAAACTAATCGCTGTTAAATTTTTCTGCTCATTTCTCTACCAAGTACTACTTATGTTTATTCAGGATCTTGCAGATAGCACGATTACAATGCAGCTTTCCTCCTGTCAACATTTGTAGTACAAGTTTTACTCCTCATCCTCTGGTATATAACTATTAATAATAGCAGGCATCGGTATACTAATCCTACTTCCTCTGATATTTTAGTCCTTTTCCCTCTATTATTATGTATTTTAGGAGTGCTATGAAAATTAACTGTGACATAAAATGTCAGGTTGGTAATAAAGAGATGGTTAAAAGATAGTAACAGGATACATTCACAAATGAAAACATTGCCACCAAGTCTGAGACCCCAGGGTTGCAGGGAATAACACAATGGAAGGCAAGAACCAACTCCCAAGAGTCGTCCTTTAAAGTCCACATGAATGCAGTGGAATTTGTGCCCTACACGTACAATCACACACAAATAAATAGAATACTTATTTTTGGTTTTGTTTATTTTCATGTGTTTGGTTGGTTTTTATTTTTGTGTTTCATTTTTGTTTTTGTTTTTGTTTTTTTGAAACAGGGTTTCTCTGTGTAGCCCTGGTGATCCTGGAACTCATTTTGAGGACTAGGCTGGCCTCAAGTTCCGAGATCCATGTGCTTCTGCCTCCTGGGTTCTGGTGTTAAAGGCTTGTGCCACCACCTCCCAGTTGGAATAATAACTTTTAAAATATATTAAATTTCCTCAAATTGAGAAATCTCCACAAAACTACTATATTTATATTCAGCAGCTATTTAGCAGTTTTAAATTGATACCTTCACAAGTTTACTATTTAGGTGTCTGGTTATTTACAAATGTAAGACCAAAGTTTATTTTATCTTAGAATGCTGTTTTTTAATTAAATTTGCTCTGATGATTTCAGAGTATATAATGCATTCTCATACTTTAATCACCCTCCTTATCTCCCTTCCTCCCCTGTAAACTGATCTCATCTTTCCAGATCTCTGTCCCACATTCTTGTCTTTGGTTTGCTTTGTGATCCACCATATTTAACCAGTGCCATTTGTGTGACCATAGATTTGGAACTCTCCACTGGAACTCGGTGAGCTTACAAGTTGGTACACAATGACTGTGGCTTTCCCCCTCCTCTCTAGAATGCTTTTTGTTATATTGTATACTTATAAAGAAATTAAGAGATTTTCTTCATAACATGCTACTTCTAGATCCAGCTCCTGAGACCTGATTCTTCAAATGCTCAGGAATCAAGTCTTGTCTGGTTGGTTGATAGCCATAGTGCTACACTGCACGTGTAAATACTTATACGTCAGAAGTAGCAATCTTCTTATAAAGATCATAAGAAACTAAAAGAAACTTTACCTGTGGTTTTTTTTTTCTTTCTCTACTGCCTACTAATCAAAATTAATACATTTTCTGAGAGAAATACAAGGAAGCAAGCTATCCTGCTTCTCAAAACTGTTAGTTAACTACAAAGTAAAATGGTGACTAGCCATAGGAAATGCCTCTTTGATGAGCAAGTCTGTTGTTAAATTTCTCTACTTCTTTTTTAGTGTCAGGACATAAGGGTGTTAAGTCTCAAACAAGGGACAAAAGACTATGTAAGGTCCTTTTAACATATTAAAATGGCCTCTGGCCAGTCACTCTCTCCCTGTCCATATGTGTTACAAGGTCCTCTTGCCTGGCATACCTACCTGAAATGGTCTGTCCTTTTCTAACTTCTCTGATTCATAACCCAGCCATTTGATTATGTGATCCTTTTTGGCCTCTTAGTCCCTTGGCTGCCATTCCAGATTCTCTTGCTCCAATCCCCTCTCTCCTCTCTTCTCTCCCCTCTCCCTTCTCTTCTAACTCTTCTCCCTCCTCTCCTCTCCTCTCCTCTCCTCTCCTCTCCTCTCCTCTCCTCTCCTCTCCTCTCCTCTCCTCTCCCCATCTCCCCTTTCTCTCTCCCCATTCCCCTTTATTCTTTCCCCTAACCCTTCTCCCTATATTTCCTCTCCTCAAATGCCCCAGAAGACTTAGTTTGTTGGGCACATTCACTTTGGAAACTTCCATATGTCTCTGTTTCTGTCCCCCCTAGGAGGGTACATACCTTCTTTTATTTATTTATTTTTTCATTCAAGAGACACAGTGACATATATTGCATAGTTTTTGTATTGTGTATGAGGTATTAAGTGTGATTTAACTGTAAATTGTTCTAACATTTAGAGACTCTCACAAGATATTCCCTGACCTCTATATGTGTGTTATAATGGCATATCCTCTCCAACCTCACCTGCACCCAACAAAATCGTTTTTTTTTAAATCAATTAAAAATTACTTACTAAAAATTTGAAGTGTCAGAATGTCTTACAAAATTGTCCACATAGAATGTTTCAAAATTTATATAATTTCACTTTGTGAAATTTCATATTCATTATTGCTTTATAGGTTTACTAAACATTAGATTAAGTTGCATATTTAATAGGGCTAGAAAGATAGTTATTGATAAAGTACTTGCTTTATAAGCATAAGAACCTGAGTTCAACCCCTAAACCCATGAAGAAATAAAAACAAAAACAGCCCTGTGCCATGGGCACATCTGCTTTAATTCCAATACTGAAGAGTAAGGGAAAAGTAGATCTCTGGGGCAAACTATCAAGCTAGCCTAGCCTACTTACTTACTAACCTTGGCCAGGGAATATAACCTAGAGGTACTGTAATGAAACCACTGAGGTGGCCACTCCATGATTAATTAGCAGGAGTGGGAAGTGTTTATTGTGGATGGGGGAGGTTTTGAGGGAGAGGAAGAGAGGGAGGGAAAGACAGAGACAAAGAAAGACAAACAAACAGATCAACCAGAGGCATCTGGAAGAGTTCAAAGCCAAGAGAAAAAAAAGCAGACTGCAAGAGATGAGGGAATATCTGGGACAAAGTGGAAACCTACTATTATAGAGGAGTGATCTGGAACAGCCTGGAGCCCAGCATCATGTAAGAGCTATGGCATATGTGTGAGAAGGGAAAGGATGCTAGAAAGGGCTTTAAAGCCTGGAGGCTGGCATGGGTTTGATAATGTAACTACAGGTATGTGTCAATGGCAAGTCATATGTTTCTTCTGTCAGAGTCAAGGAAAATGACTCCTTTTGGCTGGTGGAGTTCCTGAATAATTATGGCTTTTATCTAGCCACCAGAAATCCTTTAGTCCAGCTTGAGCTGAGCCAAGACTTTCATTTCTGGACATATGCACTGCCTGAGACCTAATGGTTACAGACAATACCTTTAAACAAATAAAAAGGTGGACAGAGTCTGAAAAACAACAGCCAAACTTGGCCTCTGACCCCACATGCACAAACATCCCAACTTGCACACATATGCACAAACACATACACAAAATTACATATTTTATTAGTGAATTGTGTATTAATAATGTATGAAAGTTTCCTTGTATCTGTCCAGCTTTATTTCTTACTTTAAGCCACCTGGAGCTTTTTGTCTTTTCTTTGTTTTGTTTTGTTTTTGTTTTTTTTTTTTTTTTTTTCTCTGTTTTCACTGGACCTATTGTTTATTGTAACCACAAGAGGTGAATACAAAATTGCCGATCCATAAATAATTTTATAACTGAAATAACTTAGTTGGAGAGCATTAGTTGAAAGATAGTCTTGACTTAGTCAATCTTATGTTTATCTGCATCATTTTGAAACATAAATATAAATCAATTCATTAAAATTTATTATTTAAAAATAAAAAGATTCATTGAGATTTATTAAAAACTCCATTTTTTGACATCCACACTCTTATAACTGTGGTCAGACTGAGAAACACACCTTGAATCTAAGCCATAAGATTAGCAAAATGCTGTTTTTTCTAAAAAGTTATTTGTAATTTGTAGGTCCTATTTTGAATATTGCTGACATATTTAAGTTTGTTTCAGTTGTCTTTATGCTTTGGAATATTCACTGCTAACAAGTTTGTAGATAGAAAATTATTGAACTTGAATAATTTAGAAATCATGATATATC
This sequence comes from Mus caroli, assembly GCF_978045245.1. Lineage (NCBI taxonomy): Eukaryota > Metazoa > Chordata > Mammalia > Rodentia > Muridae > Mus > Mus caroli. Next base: position 76,948,404 of record NW_028227269.1, read on the forward strand.
TATAGACATAAACTAGAAGTTACCTTATAGTTAAGACATTCAAAATACATAACCACCTTTAGCAATCATTATTTTAATTTCCCAAACTTTCAATTTTCACATAGAAATTTCAAAGTATACATTAGCATACAGTTAATATAAATTGTATTTGAGCATCTATCTAAACCTTGAAAACATTTTGTATACTTTTCTAGCATTTAAAAATCCAGTCTTCAAGAGAATCTATTTGATAGTCAGTTAAAAATACCAATTACAAAGCTTAAAGTCACTTAACAAGTGAATTAAAATAGAGCTTGTACTTTTTCTAGAGCAAAATGTGTATGTGTGAGTACTTTTCAAACTGAGATGATTTTCTTTAGATTTTTTTACAGTAGGAGAATTACTTCTAGAATTGAATGGGGAGAGGCAAGTCATGTCATTGAGCATGCTAAGGCATAGAATGTCCCCTGTAATAAAGAATTGTCTAGCCCAAAGATATTTAGTGGGTACGCAAGACATTAATCTGTTTTGTCCAAGTTGGAATCATTTCTGAAATCCTGACTGAAGTAGAATCCCTGAATCAAAGCTAAACTAGACTATGTGGTCATTACGCACTGTGGGAGGGTGTGAAAAGAATAAGAAGTAAAAAAAAACATACTGCTTTATTCTAGGCACCAAAGTCTGGGTGCTCTGGAAGAGTCTGGATAATTACAGGTTAAAGTATGGACCTGATTTTCAGTCTATATTTCATTAAGAAACAGCTCAAATAGAATTTTTGATTTCTCTGGAAAAATAGTCTTACTACAGAGAATTAAGTTTTTCTATAAGCTTTTCAATTAGAGTATATAAACACTAAAAATTTTATTGGGTATTTTCTTTATTTGCTTTTCAAATGTTATCCCCTTTCCAGATTACCACCCCCATCGAAACCTCCCATACCATCCTCCCTCTTCCTGCTTCTATGAGGGTATTCCCTTACCCACTCACCCACCCACCCACTCCCACCTCCATGCCCTCGATTTCCCTACACTGGGGCATCGAACCTTCAGAGGACTAAGGGCCTCTTCTCCCATTGATGACTGACAAGGCCATACTCTGCTACATATGCAGCTGGATTCATGGGTCCCTCCATGTGTATTCCTTGGTTGGTAGTTTAGTCCCTGGAAGCTCTGGAGGGTCTGGTTGGTTGATGCTGTTGCTATTCCTATGGGGTTGCAGACCCGTTCAGCTTCTTCAGTCCTTTCTATAATTCCTTCATTGGGGACCCCCGTGTGCATTCCAACTGTTGGCTGCCAACATCTGCCTCTATATTTGTCAGGCTCTGGCAGAGCCTCTCAGGAGACAGCTATATCAGGCTCCTGTCAGCATGCACTTCACTTTGCAGCATCCACTATAGTGTCTGCATTTGGTGGCTGTATATGGGATGGATCCTCAGGTGGGGCAGTCCCTGGATGGCCTTTCCTTCAGTCTCTGCTCCACACTTTGTCTCTGTATTTCCTCTTGTGAGTATTTTGTTCCCCCTTCTAAGAAGCACTGGAGCATCCACACTTTGGTCTTCCCTCTTCTTGAGCGTCATGTGATCTGTGAATTGTATCTTGGGTATTCCGAGCTTCTGGGCTAATATCCACTTATCAGTAATAAAAAAGGAATAAAGAATAATAATTTTTAGTGCATAACTATAGCAACTTAAGAATTGATAAAACTTGCTTGACTTACCAGATGTAACTATTTGTCACAAATAATCATGGGCACATGCTTATTTTTATATTTGCTGAAGGAAGTACAGGAAATTAATTACTGTTTCCCATTCAGATTAGAGTTGCAATCCAGGAAATGCTGTTCCTTTCTACTTTTTACCAATCTGCCTTTGGTGCAGGGGCTGGGAGGGAGGTGATGCTCACAACTGTTTCTAGTAACTGCTCTCCAAAACTTCTAGTTCTGAATATATCTTTATTAAACTTTATAGATCTTTATTGGCATGTTGAAGTTTTCATTCATTTTCTTAAACAAAACCTTATGAAACTTAAACTTTCAATTTTACAATGCTGTTGGTAAAACTTTTTTGTTTTTCACAGACAAAAAGTTTGATTATTATTTGTAACATCAACCTCTATGTGATCTAGGTCATGGGTTAATACAAATGTATATAAGCTTTGTGTTAAAGGCAATACGTATGCTTTAGGCAAAGATCCTTCTTATATCTACACGGAATATGGGGCCTTTCTCTGTTTAAAACATCACATTAGATTAATAGGTTAAAACAAAATTTGAACCAAATGACATGAATTACCTTTTCAATTTTTCTATTGGTATACTTTCTGCTTTTGACATAGTCACAATTATTAGTATGTCTCATTAGTTACTCTTTCAAAGAAAATTATTAAATCATGTTTCTTGTATTGTAACAACAATGTTAACTATTTAAGTAGAGAATGCACATGTATTTAAACTGAGTCACCACAAGTTAAGACTTCTGATTTCTTTTTTCCTCAAGCTAAATAGTACATTTTTTTAAACAGTACTCATGAAATCCAGTAGAGAACTGCTTTAGTGAAGTGTCACACTATAGGAAGATACTGTCACACGTGAAACACATAGATGAAAAAGTGACCAGTAGCACAGTCATGCATAGAAATATTTTCTTTAAATTAACAACAGGTTTTATGTCCGTGCATTTAGTGCTGACCACTAGAGATTTCATGATCTATCAGGATACCTGGATAAACTCAATTCTTTCTTTCTCAGAAAAAAATTGTCTATAGCTCTTCACCTAGGGGTGGGGCCTTGTGAAATGTTTCCCAGACCACACTGCCATTTCATTAATGTCATTGCATGGGTATTGTCTAGGCAATCATGCTGTTGAGGTTTCAATGATGCAGCATATTTGCATACAACTTTGATGCCAGCCCTCAGGATTGTATACCGTGGAATGACATCATTCATGTCCTTTTATACGAGCTTTCTTCTAATTTTCTTGTGAGTGGGGAGGTCAGGGTGGGGGTTCAAGTACTTACAGTAACCAGAAATATACAACATAGAGTGTTGTCCTTCTTTAATAGCTCTCCACACTCCTTTTTTCTTTTTCTGTATTCCTTTTTTACAGTCCAGACTTCATCCTCCTCCTGGTCTGCCCTCCCGACCACTCCCCATCCATACCTCCTCCCCCTTGTCTCCAAGGGGATGTCCCCACTCCCCCACCCCAACTGCACCAGCCCTCCTTACTCCTTGGGGTTAGGAGCATGTCTTCTCTCGCTGAGGCCAGACCAGACAGCCCTCTAATGTCTATGTGTGGGGGGTCTCCAATCAGCTAATGTATGCTGCCTGGTTGGTGCTCAGTTTCTGAGAGATCTCAGAGGTCCAGATCGGTTGAGACTGCTGGTCTTCCCATGGTGCTGCCCTCCTCCTCCTCAGCTTCTTCCAGCTTTCCCCCAATTCAACCACAGGTCCTCACCTTCCATCCTTTGGTTGGATGCTAGTATCTGCATCTGACTCTTTCAACTGCTTGTTTGCCTCTCAGAGGCCTGCCATGCTAGGCTTCTGTCTGCAAGCACACTACAGCATCAGTAAGGGTCAGGGCCCTGGGCCTCACTTGAGCTAGATCCCAATTTGGGCCTGTCACTGGACTTCCTTTCTCTCATGCTCTTCTTCGTTTTTGTCTCTGTAGTTCCTTCAGACAAGAACAGTTCTGGATCAGAGCTTTTGACTGTGGGATAACAACCCCATCCCTCCACTTGATATCCTTCCACTGGAGATGGACTCTTCAAGTTCCCCCTCCCTACTATATTTCATCATTTTCATCATTTCTTCTATTAATGAATTCTATGACTAAGTAATAGAATATATAATATTCATAGTAAGTTTTCAAACAATAATTACATCATTTTCTTCACTCCTTTTCCTCCCGTCAAACCCTCTCATGTACCACCCACCCATCCTTGATTCTTAATCAAATCTATAGATTCTTTTTCTTTGTTGATCTGTCTGTCTGTCTAGCCACCTCTCTAAATATTAATTTTAAGTTTGTATATATCCAGAGATACATAATACAACTTTCTTAGTAAATATAATGTTCCCTATATGTATATGATGTCACGGGCATTTAAAGTTGTATTACCACTTGAGGACGTCTCTGGGGAAGACCATTCATCCAGCTCTCCGCATTCCCTTTACTGATTTGTCCAGGACTGAGGCCTTCCATGTTAGCATGTCCATTGATGTCGTCCTTTGCTCAGGTATTGTCTAGGCAACATGACTGCTTATGTGATTTTTATAGAGTTTTGGATGAGTAAGTGGGCAAATAGATGGATGGATTATAGCAAAAAACAAACAAACAAAAAAAGCCTAATGGTAAACCTATTTTATCACAGAATTATCTTTGTAGATTTGAAAACTACCCTGCTAACAAAGTTACATATACAATACAATATTATTAATAAAAATTCATTGCAGTGTATATTAGTTCTCCTAGCTGCATATGACTTACTTGTAGATTTATTTTTTATTTTATTTGTGTGTGTATGCATGCAAGTGGGGGCTGTGGGAGTGCATGTGCGCACTCACATCACATTTGAACAAGTGTCATGGAGGCTAGAAGAGGTTGTAGGATCCCCTGAAAATGTATGTTGCAGATAGTTGTGAACTGCCTGCATGTGTCCTGAGAACCAAATTCATACTCTCTATAAGCTGCAAGTTCTTAACCATGCCTGTCAAGTTACACACACCAAAAGTTACACACTTTTACACCTCATAGTTATATGAAGTGGAGCTGGGTAATGGCTTGATGGTTAAGAATACTTTGGTAAAATTCTTATCCCACCCCTTGGGATTGCATGGCTGAGACTGGATAATATTTATATAGATGTCAGCCTCTAGTAATAGTCAAGGGCCAATTGGTAAAAACCTATTCTTTTCTCATTCAAGAAATAGCAGAAATTATTTTAACAGTTTTGAATCTACTATAATTCATTCAAAACATTCATTTCTAGGTTTTGATATATTTACATTAGCCTTAGTCGGTATTCTCTTTCATCAAGTCTTACCGTGCCAGCATATAGTAATGACTGGATATTTCAAAACTACAGCTAGACAGAAAAGATACAAACAATATCACTTGAGAGACAAAAATCATATTGCTAAGTCTAATCTTTAGTATGCCACCAGATACTTACGAGGTTGTCACAGAACTGTTTATTATGGCAAAGTTTGAAATGTAGAAATTCAAGTAGCATGTTTGCTTCAATGTGAAGGCATCAGGAAAATATTCCTGGACTTATTTAGTTTTTACCCAGTTTGTCTTCTCATTAGGTAAATATTTATTTCTAGTGAAGTATTCTCACATTTATATCATCTATAAAGTTGAATGTAAAATGTTCACTGAAAATCAGGGTGTCACACATTCCTGTCATCAACTATGATTTTCAAGTATGCTCTTTAAGTATCATAGGTATCAGCTGAAAATTGTTTAAAATGGCAACTCTGAAGCCCTATCCAGACATTATAAATTGAAGCCCTATCCAGACATTATAAATTGAAGTATGTAAGAATCGTGCCCGAGTATCTACATTATAGCAAAGTTTCTAGAATATGTTGATGTACACTACAGTTTGAGAACTGTTGCCCAAACCATATTCACCTTGATGGCATAGCAAAGTTATCGCCAGCCAGTATCTGGTGTTTCTGTTATGTTTCTTTACTCACCACATAATCTTTGGTATTTATGGTTATTTATTTATCACATAGCATTGTAGTATTTGTTAGCAGGATACTTTATAATATCTACCTAGTCAAGTAGCAAGTATGTGAATATAAATAAAATTATTCCACTGCTTTGGTTTGTTTTATTTTCATTTGGTTAGGTTTGGTTTGGATTTTTTGAGACAGGGTTTCTCTGTATAGCCCTGGCTGTCCTGGAACTCAGTAGACCAGGCTGGCCTTGAACTCAGAAATCCACCAGACTTTGCCTCCCAAGTACTGGGATTAAAGACCTGTGCCACCATTGCCTGGCTATTCCACTGTTAATAGAGTATGCCTACATAATTGATTAAAAGCACTACACTAGAAGATTCTTCATGGCGTCACTTTACATTTGCAATTATTTAGACTTAGTTATATGTTCTATTAATATTAAAAGTCATATCATTTTATCAATAACTTTTTAATATCATTTCCCAATGAAGTTCAAGAGTGAGCATGAATTTCATCAAGAACTCTATTTATGGTACAGTTTTTTAGTTTATAAAAATTAGCAGCCTTTGAAGGGTATTTTGGACTTTAATGTTATCTTCAAAGTATAAAAGTGAAGGAAGGAAGTATGCTCACCCTATACCACCAACACCTAAACAATAAAGGAAATGGGCAGTGTTTCTCATGGGCAGTCAAGATTTCCTTGTTAAGAATATATTTAAAGACTGAACATGGTGCTACATGCTTGCAACTCAGCATTTAGAAGGCTGAGGCAAAGGACTGCACCTTAAGGCCTGCTTGGACCACTTAGTGAGTTCCAAGCTAGCCTAAGCTACATAGCAAAACCTATTTACAAGTTAAACTTAAATACTTAAACAAGGAATAAGTATTTCCTAAACATCATTATTTTGCAACTGACTAGTTCCTAAACCATAATCTAAAACAGAAACCCTAATTTCTACTATACATTTTCAAAAAAGTAATTGATTAATTAAATAAGAGCTTATAATTACAAAAATCTGAAATTGTACCATAAAACAATTATATAAAATTATCTCAAACTCTTAATGTCATCTTTTTAGCACTGATAATGTTTTATGTAAACACAATCGCAGGTGCAGATGGTTCTTATCTTTATTCTACTATTACTTGTGACTAAAAGTGATAGAGGTGTTTTCTTACAACATCTCTTCTGTTTGGATTTTCTATTGTCTTAATGTATTTTGTCTTGTTTTATTCTGAGTTAGGTTTTATTCTTTTGCTTTATGCTTTGTTGTACTTTTCATATATGGCTATAGATATTTGCATTCAGCTCTTGCCCTCTCTCCTGTCTTCCTAATACACACCTTAATTGGCTTTTGCTCTATAAAGGTCAGAGAGAGCATTTCAGAATTGTTCCTTTCCTTCACTAGCCAGTGTTTTCATGGTTGAATTATTGTTGTAAATTCCGTATTATTTCAACTCTGCTTCTTAACTATTGATTATAAGTATATATGTTTTCCTATTATCTGTTAATCTGATACAATCAAAACTGTAAGGTTGTAAGTTGAAATGGAAAATAGGAACAGAAAACAATTACTTTTCTTGAATATCCATTATATACTAGATTGCTTATATCTCATCATTATCATCTTAAAAGATATAGTTATGTTTTATTCATAAATATATTGAAGCTCAGAAAGATTATTTCCATTTATTTCACAAAACAAATGGGCAGTAAGGCCAAATTTCAATCTAGATAGTGCATTTGTTTATTTTATGTTCCACTATTTATTGAGGATATGCCACATGTTACCCATTGTACCATGTGATGCAACAGATCAAAGCCCTGTTCTCTTGGAAACTAACTATGGAGTAGCATTGTCTTCGCATATAATGAGTTATTGACCATACCAGTCATTTTAAAATAAGAAACCAACTCAAAATAGATTATAGCATTGTATGGAAAAATGCATTCGTCACAGATCTAAAAAAGATCTTGTAGATGATGTATTTAAGAATGCCCTACTGTAGACAGGTTGTGTTTCAGCCACCCACCAATGATTCATACCATTATAATTTCAAAGCAAACGTAGCAATACAGAGGACTATCCAGTCATAGTTAAGATCAAAAATTTCTTCTGCAGAACCTCCTAAAGAAAATCAGTATAATATGAACATACCTTAAATACTCCATCTGAAATAGAAATTTCACTGAAAGATTTGCACAAAAGTGGTTCCTAATAAAATAATTCTCTGGAAACTGAAATCCAGTGTTCTAGGAAAACCCATGATATATTTTAGAGAATCTTAAAAAAAAATGGACTTTATCTTTTCTATGTAATTTTTACATTATTAGTTAACTCTGGGTCACAGCTTATTTGCTCAGTTTATTCAGTTCATCACTAGATTATCACGTCCTTTGAATTCTACTAAACAGGAATACCTAGTAAGTAGTGTTTCTTAAGTGGATAAGTATTGTTCCTTGGTCTCTCTATTTTAGAATAAATATACCCTCTTGGCTATCTGTTGGTATTTTTCTACTTGTCCTTAAAATGTGCCATTCTTCTTGGGGTGTATAATCTGTATGTCTATCTCAGTATTTTTTTTTTTGCTAGAATAAAATACTGGAGAATGAATACTTTCAAAGAAAAAGTTTATTTATCTCATAGTTTAAAAAAGGCAGAAAGGTCCAAGCTACTAACGTGACTCTTTGGGAGATAAACTATAATCAAACCCATTAAAAGTTAAACCGTGCTTATATAATGACTTTTTTAAGTGGGCAATGAAGTCCTAATTCTGCTAAAGAGGTCATTTCATATTATGCTCAACTTCCCTTTGCTTGATATTTTTTAGGACTTTAGATTTTTAGTTTCCTGGAAGTTTTAAACTTTAACAGAGCAGTTTATAATAGAAATAATGTCTCATATCATAAGACCTCAAATTTATATTGAATAGATTGATTTCATTGAATACAATGAAAAATGAGGCAGACAGCTCATAGTTATTCACCTTTAAACCTAAATAATAATTCATTTTAAAACTTTGAAGTTAAGTTTTTTGATTTCTACAGCCTGTGGTGCTCTCTCATTAAAGAGTTCATTAAGAAGCAATCGCTATTGTTAAATATTATGCTATTTGTGGTGCAGTGAACCAGGAGATTTATCAGTTCTTGGAATCCCATATTTTATATGCATATTAGGACCAAATTACACATTGACATATGTTCTAAAAATTACACTATCAGTTAGTATCTAATACATACTTGATTTGCTTTAACTGTTTGGTCAAGTATTTGCTCGAAGAAAACAATCAGCCATATATGCAGCCTTACTTAGAACTGTAGCTCACTTCTGCTGAACAGTTGCAGTCACAGCTTGTTTTCATTCCGTCATTGTTAATATTTTGCTTGTTTTCTGCATACTAGAATACTCGATTTTGCATGTTTTACTTCTTAGTTATTTACAGTTATTGTAGCTGCTTTGTATAAATAGATTGCTAGAAATGGGTTAAGTCATGTGTTTTGTTCCTAATTTTAGCCTAAAGTTTATCTTTACCATTAAATGCAATATACAATCATACCTCATATTCTGTAATTTTATGTTATGGCCTTCATAAATACCAGTGTCTTGCAAACTAAAGGTTGAGGTAACCCTGTGCAGAGCAAGAATAATAATGCCATTTTCCCCAATATATTTTACCAAATATCTCTGTGTTGCATTTGGTAATTCTTCCTATAGTCTAAACTTATTCATTAATTATTTTTATGTCTTTTGATCAGACTACAGCCAATAAGATCAAGGCCTCCACTTGAAGTGCTGAAGGTTCAGATGATGTTTAACATACTTTTGCAACACTGTATTTCATTATTGTAACTTTTTAGATATGTTATGGTTAAAACACAAAGGACAGTGTAATCATAACTTTTATATGCACTCAGAAACCAAAAGGGTCATATGATATGCTTTATTGTTTTATTGGCTTAACAGTGGTAGTCTGAAACCAAACCTGGAATATCTCCAAGATATTGCTATTGTTGGAAAATATAGTATTTCTGTCTTCTTCACTAACTTAGTCCTGGTTTAAGTACCCTTCACTTTAACCATGTCATATCATAGATTCTTACTATAGTAAATCCTATTACTTTATTTTTTTAATCCAGTAGCTAATTTATATTGAAATTGTAAATTTTTTCCAGCTGATATTTTTGTCTCTTTAACCATGTAATAAAATCATAGAACTAATAGGAATATATTTTAGAAGTAATTTTTTTCAATAATAATAGGCAAAATGTGGATGTAGCATAGTGCCACAGCTAATACTGGAGTTCTTGCCTAGCATGCACAGGGTGTTGGGTTCCATCTTCAACTCCACAAAACTAAAAACAAACAAAAACCCTAAGAACAACCAACACTGGCACCCAGTTTTCTTACACATCTGAGATCTCAAAAACTGTCACAGCAATCTGAGGCTCCCTGGTTTGGACTTCAGGTTACCAGAGAAGATGGGTTTTCTATCAAATACTTTGAAACTATGAAGAAAAGAATAAGATGGGACTTGTAACATTCCTTGTATTTTCCTAGTCAATAGCAGATATTCAGTGATCCTGAAAATTTGAGCTGACAATAAAAATCCAAATGTTTGAAGAACTACAAAATACGGTTTATCTTAAAGTGGAACTTACTGCTCTGCCTCTCTTCTCTTTTGGCGATTTCACTCAGTCTGCTATTTAATCTTTAATTACAGGCCACAAAAGAAGTAATAGAACGGGAAGCGCCAGGGATGGCCCTGGCAATGCTGATGGGATCACTTAATGTTACACCTCTGGGCATGCTCTCTAGGTAAGAAAGCCACCCACTAATTGCAACGAAAGTGAGCCTCCCGACTACAGATCAGTACCCTAGAAGAGTATATCTACAAAACTAGACAGAAGACTTAGTAGGTTCATTCCATTTTATCCAGAGTTAAGAGTCTTGGTCTCTGTAGCTATGTCTCAAGCAGGTGCTTCTTTTTTTCTTTTTGGCTTTGTTTTTACTTTTACTAAACTTTTAGGTACTGTTTTATCATTGCTGAATGTCATCAGTCCTAATGCATAAGAGTTGAATTCATTAAAATGTAAAGTTATCCTTTTTGTGATTATTTATAATCACCAATTGATATTTATTAACAGTAACCTGGTGCTAGTTTAATACAATGAACCAGCAAAATTTATTAAAATTACTTATCTCATATGTTAGGAACTTTGATTTGAATTTACAAGGAGGCATATTTATGTGCAGTAGTAAAAAGAATTCAATTCATATTGATAGTCTCCAGGTAATTTAGAATATTGCTCTATTAAATCAGTATATTATTATATTAAATTAATATATTTAAAACTGCTTTATTGGCATAGCGGGTGGCATTTATATTTTATATGATGGCTTCTTAGTATTTTAGCAAATCTTAGATTATAGTTCTATAAATGAGCATAGTATACATCATTAAATATAAAACTGCTCATTTAGTCAGGGTCTCTTTTAATCTTTGAATAATAAACATTTAATCTTATGGTAGCCAAAAATATACAACCTTGTAAATTTATAACTTTATAATCAGCATAGCCACTTATATACTGTGTGAAATATGGCTATAAAAGCTAAGGTACCTATTTAAATGTTATTCAAACTAGCTTTCCACTTATTTAGATTAAGTTTACATTTCATTAGTAGCACTCATTGGAGTTATACCTATGAATGAATCAACAGTTATTATATTCTCTTTATTGTACATACAGTATTATAATGCTAAATTTAATAACTATAGAGGAAATTAAATATGAGATATTATATATTTATAAAATTCCCTTTTAAGAATTTTACGTGCTTTGATTATATTCTCCCCTCCACTAACTTTTCCCATATCTATGGTCCTTCCCTTCCCACCCATCATTGTGTTCTTTTTTTTCACCCTCATCACGACCAAGGCACAAACACTCTCATGTGTATGGCCTGACACTGAAACGTAGTAGACGTAACCAGGGGCTACATTATAGAAAAGCAAAGATCCCTCTTTCAACAGCTAAGAATTGCCAGTAGCTTCTCATTTTAGGGTGGAATTTCATGCCCAACTCTCCTCTCCACACTTATATTCGGTTTGTCTTGGATTTGCACTGGTCTTATGCATGTTGTCATACTACCTGAATTCATATGAAGGTATGCCCTGCTGTTTCCAGAAGATACCATTTCCTTTTCTTGTATCTATCTACTGTCGTTCATACATTCTCTTCATTCTGTCTATAACAATGATCCCTGAGCAAGCTAACATTCTTCTCTTTCTTACTCTCTGCTTGTTGGTCTTGTGGATCTCTACATTGTTCATCATCTAGTGCAAAAAGACATTCTCTGATCAAGTTTGAGAGATATCTTAATTTATGGGTATGATATCATTAGGAGTTTAATACAAAGCCTGCTTAACAAATGATATTAGTTTCTTACTTAGTATCTATTATTTATCTAGGTATAGGTTCTTGCCCCAATAATGATGCTAGATAGGATTTTGTCTTGGGGATTTGGCCTTAAATGCAAACAGAGAGTGCTTAGTTACTCCCATGATATTGATGGCACTATTGCACAAGTGGGCAAAGACTTGCTAAGCCAGGCATTATTTGGGCTAATTGGGTTCCCAGCTCAAAAGAACCAATGCTTACTTTTCTCCTCTTGTAGCTTTTATAATATCAGCTAGCACTATGAAAGCTATTTTAGTAGGACTGACGCTTCCAGATCTGTGCCAGCTTGGTTTCTGTGACTCAAGCCTGTGATATTTTCAGCAGCAAGTGATGGAAGAAACTAGCAACACTGACAATGGTCTGTGATGCTTGGGAGTCTTTGGGACCTCATTGGCCAACAACTCTTAAAAAAAAATTGCCCATTCTTGGGACATGAATTTTTATGTTATTCTCTGTTGTCCAGTAGGGGAACTGTTGCCCCATTATAGGGTACTGGCATCTATATATAAGGAAACTGGGATTATTTTGCTGAGTGTTTTTTGCGTGGGGGGGTTGGAAGTTTTTTGTTATTGTCATTTTGTTTTTGTTTGTTTTTGCATTTCCATGCCTTTTTTCTATTTCATTGTTTTTATTTTAATTGATTTTTTTTACACTCCATATTTTATTCCACCCCCCATCCACTCTCCAACTGTTCCACATGCCATTCCTCCTCTCCACCCCCCTGTCTCCACAAGGATGTCCCCACTCACACCCCACCTGACCTCTAAACTCCGTGGGGCCTCCAGTCTCTAGAGGGTTAGGTGCATCATCTCTGAATGAGCACAGATCCAGCAGTCCCTCTACTGTATGTGTGTTTTGGATCTCATATCAACTGGTGTATGCTGCCTGTTTGGTGGTCCAGTGTTTGAGAGATCTTGGGGGTCCAAATTAAGACTGTTGGTCCCTTACAGGATCACCTTTCTCCTCAGCATCTTTCAGCCTTCCCTAATTCAACAACAGAGGTCAGATGCTTCTGTCCATTAGTTGTGTGCAAATATATGAATCTGACTCTTTCAGCTGTTTGTTTGGTGTTTATGGCTCATGCTCTAAGATCAAGAATTGATCAATGAAACCTCGTGAAACTGGAAAGCTTCTGTAAGGCAAAGGACATAGTCAACAAGACAAATAGGCAACAAATTGGGAAAAAAAAATCTTCACTAACCCCATATCCAACAGAGGGCTAATATCCAAAATATATAAAGAACTCAAGAAGTTAATCACCAAAAAACCAAACAACCCAATCAAAAAACCAGGTATAGATCTAAACCTAGAATTCCCAACTGAGGAATCTCTAATGGCTGAGAAACACCTAAAGAAATGTTCAAAGTCCTTAATGATCAGAGAAATACAAATCAAAACAACCCTGAGATTCCACTTACACCAATTAGAATAGCTAAGATCAAAACCTCAGATGACAACACAAATTGAAGAGGATGTGGAGAAAGAGGAACACTCTTCCATTGTCAGTGTGATTGCAAACTGGTACAACCACTCTGGAAATCAATCTGGAGGATCCTCAGAAAATTGGAAATAGATCTACCTGAAGATCCAGCTATACCACTCTTGGGAATATACCCCAAAAGATGCCCCACCATGCCACAGGGGCATGAAATCCACTATGTTCATAGCGGACTTATTTATGATAACCAGAAGCTGGAAATAACCTAGATTTCCCATGACAAGAAAATGATTACAGAAAATGTGGTTCATCTACACACTGGAATACTACTCAGCTATTAAGAAAAAGGACATCCTGAGTTTTGCAGGCAAGTGGATGGAACTAGAAATATCATCCTGAGTGAGGTAACTCAGACCCAAAAGGACATGCATGGTCTGTACTCACTAATAAGTGGATATTAGCCCAAAAAAATTACAGAATACACAAGATACAGTGCACAGAACTCAAAAAGGTCAACAAGCTGAAGTGCCCAAGTGAGGACACCTCAGTCCCATTTGGGAGAGAGAAGAAAGCAATCACAAGTGGGGAGGGAGGGAGGGACCATGCCTTCTTACACCCATGGAAGGAGTTACAGAGACAAAATTTGGAGCTGTGACGAAAGGATGGAAAATCTAGTGATTGCCATATCCAGGGATCCATCCCATAATCAGCTTCCAAATGCTGACACCATTGCATACACTAGCAAGATTTTGCTGAAAGGACCCAGATATAGATGGCTCTTGTGAGACTATGCCGGGGCCTACCAAACACAGAAGTGGATGCTCACAGTCAGCTATTGGATGGATCACAGGGCCCCCAATGGAGGAGCAGAGAAAGTTGCCAAGTAGCTAAAGGGAACTGCAACCCTATAGGTGGAACAACATTATGAACTAACCAGTACCCAGGAGCTCTTGACTCTAGCTGCATATGTATCAAAAGATGGCCTAGTCAGCCATCACTGGAAAAAGAGGCCCATTGGACTTGCAAACTTCATATGCCCCAGTACAGGGGAACTGTACTGGACCATATGGGCCCAGGGCCAAAAAGGGGGTGTGGGTGGATAGGGGAGTGGGGGGTGGGTATGGGGGGCTTTTGGGATAGCATTGGAAATATAAATGAGGAAAATACCTAATAAAAATTTTTTTAAAAAAAAAGAATGTTTCAATAACAGCCATGCTTAGAGTGTTGGTACCTTTCTTCTTCTGATCACAGTTACTTGTGTGTTGATTTCTACAAATGATTTTGTAAATGGCACATGGTGTGTTTAGAGAATTCTACAGTGGTTCTTGCTAGCTTCTTCATCTGTAAAGGCAACACCCTGTGCTTCTTCAAATGATTTAACCTGTATAATGATTAGTATAACAGCTGATTCCTAGTCTTAGATGCTGGTCTGTTGCCATTATTTGAGAGTTCTAATTTACAGGAAATCTGGCAAAAGTTTTGTTTTGTTTTCTTTAACCTATGCCTCCAGACATATCTCCTCATGTCATCTTTATACTGAAGAAATATATTTTTATTGCATGTAGAATTCTGTGTTAGATTTTTCTCTTCTTTCACTATATATAAACAAAACAAAACAGAACAAAAAACTTTATCCCACCATCTTCTGACTCCATAATTTACAAATTGTTGTCCCTTATATGTAATGGCTACTTTTCTCTGGATACTTTGAGGATCTTTTTTTCTTCACTTTTAATTTCCACAATGTGGTGCTGTGCCTGGGTATAGTTTTGTTAAAATTTCCCTTTTGGGTTCACTGAGACTCTTGAATCTAGAAACTTATTCCTGTCAGATTTGGAAATCTATTAGCCATGAGTTTTGGGGTTGGTTTCCCAGTACAAGTTTCAGTCTCATCTCTAGTGTGACTCCTGACAGGAAAATCTAATCTGTTAATAATGAATATATCAAGATTCTTTAGGATCTACTTTTGATATGCTATCTCACAATATTTCTATGACATATCTTTATATTAACCAGTGTCATACCCCTCTCAGTTCCATTCTGCCTTTGAACTTATTCAGTGATGCTGTCAAAGGGGAGTCAAGATCAGGTATGGGAGGAGATAGGGGAGAGATGTACAGAGAGAGGATCAGGAAATTGAACAGAGGTGTGGAGCAATGGGGAATGGGGAACGGGGTTAGCCAACAGAAAGTCCCAGATGCCAAGAAAGCAAAAGGCTCCCAGGATCCAACTGGGATGATATTAGCTGAAATACCCACCAAAGGGGAGAGAACTTGTAGAGACCATATGCAGATGTTAGACACGGTCCCTGGTTGAAGGATAGGAAGACACACCCTTCTCAGAAATTCTAACCCAGAATCGCTCAAATAAACTTTCAATACTAAAGCTGAAATTTTATTTCAACTTTATATAAATTTTTCTTTCAATTCTAAAGTTTCCATTTAGGTATATTCATGATATCCTTTTGTTGACTATATTTATTTTACTATTTTATTATGTCATGTGAAGATGCTTGTATTAGCTATCCAAAAATTATTCTTTGACAGTTCCCACATATGGCTCACCTTAGGGTTGGTACCAATGGATTTTCCCTCACAAAAAAAAAAAAGAACATATTTTTCTGGTTCTTTCAATGTTGACTAATTTTGAATGGTATTCTCAGTGTTTTGAATTTAGTATTTTAATAAAATATTTATCCCAGTTTAAGTCTCTGGATAATGTTTATTAGTTTTAACAACCAATGTATTTGAGTATTGATTCCAAATGCCTTTACTGTACTGTGGTGGTCTGAACTAATTGTCCTCTATATTCTTTGCACTTGAGTACTGGATTTCCAGTTGGCACTTTTGAGGGAAGTTTTAGAAGATGTGGCCTTGTTGAAGTGTGGGATTGTGGGTGAACTATGAGATTAAAGATTCATACCATTTCCAGTTTACTCTCTAGGCTTCTTACTTGTGGTTTTAAATGTGAGCTCTCAGCTTCTTGCTCCCGCTGTCATGCCTGCCTGCTCTTGTGCCTCCTTATCATGATGATGAGGGTCTTGTATTTCTCTGGAACCAAAAGTTCAAAACAGCCCTTTCTTTAATAAGTTGCCTTCTCATAATGTATTATAACCATGACAGGAAAGTATCTTATGCTGTCATGTTCTGTCCAGAAGTCTTCAAGAATTAGCACAATATTTAGCAATGGTACTTGTGTGTGAATGTATATATCATACTTGTTTTTAAAAGTCTCTCATATTCTTTTTCAAGCTTTATCTATAATGTGAATATTTTTGTATATGTTCACAGCTCACGGTTGATCCAGGAATTTTTGCTAGTTCATACATATTATTAAGCATCCCACTTTCTCCAGCACTCTGTGCTCCAGAAGTTTTTCCATACACTGCAATTTCCAGGGACCCTCATTTCCACTTAACCTATGTGAAAGAAAAGGATATTACTTAGAGTTAATTCTCTTTGTTTTTATATGTTTCTTTACAACTATAACACCTTTCTGGGAAAGCAGCAAAAAATAAAATAAAATAAGGGAAAAGATATTGTTCCCACCTCAGCTTTTCATAGGGAAGCTTTTCTGTTTCCGGGGGAAGCAGAGTGTGGACAGCCTTAATAGCACTGCTTGACCTTGACGTTCTATCCTTAACCTTGGGCAAGTTACAGCATATAATTGGGCAAGTTTAGCATATAACAGCATGTATCTTTCCTAAATTTATACATTTTAAAACTTTTCTAAACTTCGTTAGCAATAGTAAAGCAGTCACTGTGCATAAATATGTTAAAGAATGATTTATTGTAAGGTTTTATGTTGTTTCTTTTATTTGTTCTCTTTTTGTTTTGCTTTTTCCAATTCCTATATCTAACCAATATCTGTATTTACAATCTCTACTTTATCTACCTAGCTACATCATTCTATAGAGCATAGGACTTTTAATCCCAGGGTGGTGGGCTTGTGTGTTATGTTGGGCACCAAATATAGAGGTACTAGCCTGTTCTATGCCTGTTCTAGCTCCTAAATAAAGACAAGAAGACCTTATGTTTATTATAAGATTCAGCACTATAGCTAGGTAGATACTCGTTGATTCTAACCCTGATCTAACCCAATTAGGTTGCCTACTGCCCAGCCATGTGCCTCATTACTTACAATCTTAGTCTTGCCCTGACTGACCCTGCTTCATCCATCCTCTCATGGTCACTTGCTCATAGCAACTTCTCATGGACAATTTCCCCATCCCGTGTTCGTTCTCTTCTCCCCCTCTCCCCCTCTCCCCTTCTCTCCTCCCCTCCCCTCCCCTCCCTTCCCCTCCCCTCCCTTCCCCTCCCCTCCCCTTTTCTCTCTCTCCCTCTCCCTCTCCCTCTCCCTCTCCCTCTCTCTCCCTCTCTCTCTCTCTTTCTCTCTCTTTCCCACTAGATACCCCCTCTAGGATGAGAAGTCCTGCTCTTCTTCACCTGCCCAGCTATTGGCTGATTAGCTCTGTGTTAACCAATCAGAGGTGATGGAAAATAAAGTTTACACAACATTGAGACAGGAGATGTTTGAAAAAGCTAATGTCCTGAATGCAACTAGATCTCTGGACACAGTAGTCAGCATCTGGTACAGAGTGCACAAGTCCATCCCCCAACTTATATATATCTAAATTATAAGCAATAGATAATTAATAAAAATATAAGTGCTAGTTCCTCATTTTGCATAGAGATTTACCATTATAATTCTATTTACCGCATCTTCCAATTGTGTTTTAAGTATTTGATTAATTTTTCAATAACATAAAAATTTCTGTATATTAGTACATATAATAAAATATGAAGTCTTTAGTTAGTTTTTAATGAAAGCATAAAACTAATATTTTGTCATATCTTTTGTTCTACTACCTATATTGGGAACTTTTTCTCTAAACTTTAATCTGATCAGAAACTAAATATAAAACCTCTAACACATACATTCACTGAAGTTTTCAGAAGTTGAAACTGGGCTCTTCCAAAGTCAGTTTCGATTCTCAGCATTCACAAGTTGCTCACAAACGTCTGTAATTCCAAATGCAGGGAGTCTGACCTCTGTGGGCAGCAGGCAAACAAGTGGTGTACACACATACATGAAGGCTAGCTATGCATACTCATAAAAATAAACACAGTCAATGTTTGTGGTGGAGGATACAATTTTTCCCTTTGTTGCCAAAAGTGTTTCATATTAATGCTGATTTAAAATGTGTCTAACGTAACAGGCAGTGGTGGTGTGCACCTTTAATTCCAGCACTTGGGAGGCAGAAGAGAGGTGGATCTCTATAGAGTTCAAGGCCAAACTGGTCTACAGAGTGAGTTCCAGGACAGCCAGGGCTACACAAAGAAACAAACAAAATGTCAAAAGAATAACATCAACTAAACTTAAATCTTTGTATCAGTGAATTAAATTGTGTGATGTTAAAATAGTATGGGTTATTTTAAATTATCTATATTAATAGTACTACTATCTTGAAGAGCTTTAATTTTTCCTTAACAAAAGCCAAATATACTTAGATTATAAAAAGATGATAGGAAAAAGCCCAGAACAAGATGGGTTTAGTGCAGAGTTCTATCAGACCTTCAAAGAAGATCTAATCCCAGTTCTTCACAAACTATTCCACAAAATAGAAACAGAAGGTACTCTACCCAACTCATTCTATGAAGCCACAATTACTCTGATACCTAAACCACAAAAAGACCCAACAAAGATAGAAAACTTCAGACCAATATCCCTTATGAATATTGATGCAAAAATCCTCAATAAAGTTCTTGCTAACCGAATCCAAGAACACATCAAAACAATCATCCATCCTGACCAAGTAGGTTTCATCCCAGGGATGCAGGGATGGTTCAATATACGGAAATCCATCAACGTAATCCAGTATATAAACAAACTCAAAGACAAAAACCACATGGTCATCTCGTTAGATGCGGAAAAAGCATTTGACAAGATCCAACACCCATTCATGATAAAAGTCTTGGAAAGATCAGGAATTCAAGGCCCATACCTAAACATGATAAAAGCAATCTACAGCAAACCAGTAGCCAACATCAAAGTAAATGGTCAGAAGCTTGAAGCAATCCCTCTAAAATCAGGGACTAGACAAGGCTGTCCACTTTCTCCATACCTATTCAACATTGTACTTGAAGTCCTAGCTAGAGCAATTCGACAACAAAAGGAGATCAAAGGGATACAAATTGGAAAAGATGAAGTCAAAATATCACTTTTTGCAGATGATATGATAGTATATATAAGTGACCCTAAAAATTCCACCAGAGAACTCCTAAGCCTGATAAACAGCTTCGGTGAAGTAGCTGGATATAAAATTAACTCAAACAAATCAATGGCCTTTCTCTACACAAAGAATAAACAGGCTGAGAAAGAAATTAGGGAAACAACACCCTTCTCAATAGTCACAAATAATATAAAATATCTTGGCGTGACTCTAACTAAGGAAGTGAAAGATCTGTATAATAAAAATTTCAAGTCTCTGAAGAAAGAAATTATAGAAGATCTCAGAAGATGGAAAGATCTCCCATGCTAATGGATTGGCAGGATCAACATTGTAAAAATGGCTATCTTGCCAAAAGCAATCTACAGATTCAATGCAATCCCCATCAAAATTCCAAATCAATTCTTCAACGAATTAGAAAGTGCAATCTGCAAATTCATCTGGAATAACAAAAAACCTAGGATAGCAAAAACTCTTCTCAAGGATAAAAGAACCTCTGGTGGAATCACCATGCCGGACCTAAAGCTCTACTACAGAGCAATTGTGATAAAAAACTGCATGGTACTGGTATAGTGACAGACAAATAGACCAATGGAATAGAATTGAAGACCCAGAAATGAACCCACACACCTACGGTCACTTGATCTTCGACAAGGGAGCTAAAAACTTCCAGTGGAAGAAAGACAGCATTTTCAACAAATGGTGCTGGCACAACTGGTTGTTAACATGTAGAAGAATGCGAATCGATCCATTCCTATCTTCTTGTACTAAGGTCAAGTCTAAGTGGATCAAGGAACTTCACATAAAACCAGAGACACTGAAACTTATAGAGGAAAAAGTGGGGAAAAGCCTTGAAGATATGGGCACAGGGGAAAAATTCCTGAATAGAACAGTAATGGCTTGTGCTGTAAGATCGAGAATTGACAAGTGGGACCTCATGAAACTACAAAGCTTCTGCAAGGCTAAAGACACCATCAATAAGACAAAAAAACCACCAACAGATTGGGAAAGGATCTTCACCTATCCTAAATCAGATAAGGGACTAATATCCAATATATATAAAGAACTCAAGAAGGTGGACTCCAGAAAGTCAAATAACCCCATTAAAAAATGGGGCTCAGAACTGAACAAAGAATTCTCACCTGAGGAATACCGAATGGCAGAGAAACACCTGAAAAAATGTTCAACATCCTTAATCATCAGGGAAATGCAAATCAAAACAACCCTGAGATTCCACCTCACACCAGTCAGAATGGCTAAGATCAAAAATTCAGGTGACAGCAGATGCTGGCGAGGATGTGGAGAAAGAGGAACACTCCTCCATTTTTGGTGGGATTGCAAGCTTGTACAACCACTCTGGAAATCAGTCTGGCGGTTCCTCAGAAAATTGGACATAGTACTACCGGAGGATCCAGCAATACCTCTCCTGGGCATATATCCAGAAGATGTCCCAACCGGTAAAAAGGACACATGCTCCACTATGTTCATAGCAGCCCTATTTATAATAGCCAGAAGCTGGAAAGAACCCAGATGTCCCTCAACAGAGGAATGGATACAGAAATTATGGTACATTTACACAATGGAGTACTACTCAGCTATTAAAAAGAATGAATTTATGAAATTCCTAGCCAAATGGATGGACCTGGAGGGCATCATCTTGAGTGAAGTAACACAATCACAAAAGAACTCACACAATATGTATTCATTGATAAGTGGATATTAGCCCAAAACTTAGGATACCCAAGATATAAGATACAATTTGATAAACGCATGAAACTCAAGAAGAATGAAGACCAAAGTGTGGACACTGTGCACCTTCTTAGAATTGGGAACAAAACACCCAGGGAAGGAGTTACAGAGACAAAGTTCGTAGCTGTGATGAAAGGATGGACCATTTAGAGACTGCTGTATCCAGGGATCCGTCCCATAATCAGCTTCTAAACGCTGACACCATTGCATACACTAGCAAGATTTTGCTGAAAGGACCCAAATATAGCTGTCTCTTGTGAGACGATGCCGGGGCCTAGCAAACACAGGAGTGGATGTTCACAGTCAGCTATTGGATGTATCACAGGGCTCCCAATGGAGAAGCTAGAGAAAGTACCCAAGGAGCTAAAGGGATCTGCAACCCTATTGTTGGAACAACATGATGTACTAACCAGAACCCGGGAGCTCTTGTCTCTAGCTGCATATGTATCGAAAGATGGCCTAGTCGGCCATCAATGGAAAGAGAGGCCCATTGGACTTGCAAACTTTATATGCCCCAATATAGGGGAATGCCAGGGCCAAAAGAATGGGAATGGGTGGGTAGGGAAGTGGGGGGCTCTATGGGGGACTTTTGGGATAGCATTGGAAATGTAATTGAGGAAAATATGTAATAAAAATATTAAAAATCAAAAAAAAAAAAAGATGATAGAAAAAAACCAAAGTTGGCAGATTCTAATGTAACTGTTTTATAACTTTGCAGTTATCAGAGAAAATTTTAATGATAAAAGTTATAAC
The DNA here is from genome assembly GCF_978045245.1 of Mus caroli. NCBI lineage: Eukaryota > Metazoa > Chordata > Mammalia > Rodentia > Muridae > Mus > Mus caroli. The sequence continues at coordinate 76,970,700 of NW_028227269.1, forward strand.
TAATTTTGACCAACTACACCATAGAACAGGTTTTAGAAGTCGGCAATAAGGACATACACCTTCATTTGGGATTTTTTTCTTCCCTGATATTTCAAGACAGGGTTTCTCTGTATAGCCCTGGCTGTTCTGAAACTTGCTCTGTAAACTAGGCAGGTCTTGAACTCACAGAGATCCACCTGCCTCTGCTTCCTGAGTGCTGGGATTAAAAGCATGTGTTACCACTTCCAGGCATATTTGGCATTCTGTATGCTGCTTATAAATTTCTGCTTTATATAGTAGAAGTTTCGACATAAACACTGACTTCCAGTGTCACAACTTCCATTGGCTGTTATGCCTTAGAATGTACTAATAAGGACAGTTCCTATGTCTTTCTCTTATTACCCTTTTGGAAGCTAGTTGTTTTAGTATTAGGAATTGCACAAGAACCATAGGTGCCCTGTTTGAAAATCACCATGCAAGCTCAGAGGCGACCTGAACTTACACCTCAGACTGCTTTTCAATTTAGAAAGTGCCTATAATATATTTTTTAATTAGCAATCTAGGAGGAAAGAATACTCATATTACAGTTACAGGGAACAGCCATACCAGGCTGCTGTCGGCAAGCGCTTCTTGGCACCAGCAATGGGGGGGGGGGGGCAAAGATGGTATGGATGTCTAGGTGGGGCGGTCTCTGGATGGCCTTTCCTTCCATCTCTGTTCCATTTTTTTGTGCTTGTCTTTCCTTTGGACAGAAACATTTCTGGGTTAAAATTTTTGAGATGCACAGGTGGCCATCCCTCAAATGGGGGCTGGGCCTATCTACTGGAGGTGGTCTCTACAAGTTGTATCTCCCCTTTGTTGGGTATTTCAGCTAAAGTCATCACTATTGGGTACTGTGAGCCTCTCAGTTCCCTGAAGCCTGGGACTTTCTAGTGTCTAACCCTAGTTCCCCATGCCCCATAACTACGTTTCTACTCAAGTTCCTGAATATCTGTACTTTTTTATATTAGATATTTTCTTTATTTAGATTTCAAATATTATTCCCTTTTCTGGTTTCCCCTCAAAAACCTCCTATCCCCTCCTCCCTCCCCCTGCTCACCAACCCACCCACTCCTGCTTCCTGGTCCAGGCATTTCCCTACAATGGGGCATAGAGCCTTCACAGGACCAAGAGCCTCTCCTCCCATTGATGACAGACAGGGCCATCCTCTGCTACATATGCAGCGGGATCCATGAATCCCACCATGTGTACTCTTTGGTTGGTGGTTTAGTCCCTGGGAGCTCTGGGGGTACTGGTTGGTTCATATTGTTGTTCCTCATAGTTGTTCCTCATAGTGTTGTTCCTAAAAGATCATCAAGTGCTGTTAACTGCTAAGCCATCTCTCTGGCCTCTTAAAGTTTTAACAGTCATAGAATCACACTATATTAATTAGGGTTTCTACTGCTATGAGAGAAGACCATGACCAAAAACAAGTGGGAAGGAAAGGGTTTATTTCACCCTTAAAACTCTTTTTTTTTTTAGGGCTTCTTTATTATTATTATTTATTTATTTACTTTACATCCCAATTAAAGCTTTCCTTCCCACCTGTCTTAGTTAGGGTTTTACTGCTGAGAACAGACACCATGATCAAGGAAATTCTAATAAGAATAACATTTAATTGAGGCTGGGTTATAGGTTCAGAGGTTAAGCCCATTATTCTCAAAGTGGGAGCATGGCAGCATCTAGGCAAGCATGGTGCAGGAGTAGCTGAGAGTTCTACATCTTCATCTGAAGGCTTCTAGAATACTGACTTCCAGGCAGCTAGGATGAGGGTCTTAAAGCCCATGCCCACAATGACATATCTACTCCAGCAAGGCCATACCTACTCTTACTGGGCCACACCTTCTAATAGTGCCACTCCCTGGGCAGCATATACAACCCATAACATTCCACTCCCTGGCCCCCATAGGATTGTTCAAACATACGAGTCTATGGAGGCCATACCTAAACATACCATACTAAAAAAGTACATTTAGCCCAACTTCCAAAGTCCCCATAATCTATAGGAGTATCAACAATGTTAAAATTTCAAAGTTTCTTATGAGATCCATCCAATCACTAAACTGTAATCCCCAAAGCAAGACAGGAAACCAAACCAACTGGGCAAACTACAAACTGTGCATCTCTATGTCTGATATTAAAGCAGTTTTCAAATTTCCAACTATTTTTTTCACCTTTGTTGTTGGCAACAAACTTCTGTCTCCTGGGCTGGTTCCACTCTGTTAACAGGTTTCCTTAGCAGATAGCTCATGGCTCTGACATCTCCAAAGTCTTGGGGTCTCCAAGGCAACTTCAAAGTTACAACTTCCTGTTTCAATGTCTGGGATCCACATATGATCTTCTGGGCTCCTCCAAAGGGCTGGTGTCACTTCTCCAGCTCTGCCTTCTGTAGCACTCTAAACTCAGATTGATCCACTCCATTGCTGCTGCTGTTCTTGGTGATCATCCCATGGTACTGGCATTGAAAGATCCTGACAGAATGTAAAAGGTCACAGAAGCCAGGTTCAGAGGTCAGTCCCTCATCATCAAAGTGGGAGTAGGGCACCCATCTAGGCAGGCATGATGCCAGCAGAGCTGAGAGTTCTACATCTTCATGTGAAGGCTGATAGTGGCAGACTCCCACCCTTAAAACTCTTAAGTCATACTCCATCTCTGAAACAAAAGGCAGGAACACCTAGAGGCAAGAGCTGATGGAGGCCATTGAAGAGTGCCTCTTACAAGGTTGCTTCAAATGGCTTGCTCAGCATGCTTGTTGTATAGAACCCAGGACCTGCCCAGGGATGTGTCCCACTCATAATGGTCTATGTCCTCCCACATCAATCACCAATTAAGAAAATGCAATATAGATTTGCAATAAGCAAATCTTTTTTTTTTTTTTTTTTTTTTTTTTTTTTGGTTTATTCGAGTTTCTGTGTAGTCCTGGCTGTCCTGGAACTCACTCTGTAGACCAGGCTGGCCTCGAACTCAGAATTCTGCCTGCCTCTGCCTCCCAAGTGCTGGGATTAAAGGTGTGGGCCACCACTGCCTGACTCATACAAGCAAATCTTATGGCAGCATTTTCTCAGTTAATAGATTTTCTTCCCAGATAACTTCTGCAAGTTGACAATAAACTAGCCAGGACATGTGCTTTCTAGAAACTTTAAGCAATGTATTCCCTTTCTTCTTGTAAATAGGATATTTTGTACTTTACTGAAATGTGTCCAATTTATAGAAATTGTCTGGTTTGCGCATGTGGATTATTCTTCATTTTGTCTTCAATATCAGCACTACTCCCCTGAGTTGGGGGTGCACACAAGCATGTATATGCAGTGCACATGTGCATGTGGGAGTCAGATGGTCATGCTGATTGTCATTCCTTGGCATTGTCTGTCTTTTTTATGAGTCATGATCTGTCACTGTACTGAAAATTGTTCAAGCAGGCAAGATTGACTGTCTACCTAGTAAGTCCCAGAGTTCTGTCTATTTCTGTCTCCCTAAATGTGGGATTCTAAAAGTACATGCCACCATTGCTGTACTATTCTTCATAAATATAGGTTGTTAGGATTTGGACTCAGATCTTCATTTTTAGTTACCAACTGAACCATCATCTCAGCCTCCACTTACACTCTTGATATTAGCATTTCTGTATTTTTCTTGCGTAAACTATTTCAATTTGATGGTTTTAAAGAACCAAATATTATCCTGCTTTTCTTTTGAGCGTTATTCTTTGATTTACAGATTATTCCCAAATTTGTTGTCTAGTTTCCAGGTATACAAGGATTTTCCTATTCGTCTTTCTGCTTTTAACTTCTAAGTTGCCATCAGTATAGTAAGAGAACACATGAGTCTTTCAAATTCAATGTGGTCCAGTGTAAGATGATTCTTGGTAACTGTGGTGTATGTTTTGGGGCAGAATGTATGTTATTCTGCATAGTTGAGTGTTTTATAGTTGCCTACCTATTCAGTTAAGTGATTGTGTTGCTCAGTTCTGTATCCTTTTATTTTGCTTTTTAATGGCTCTATTGTAATACCTGAACATGTAATTTATCTGAATTACACAAGGAAATCCTGGTTATTTACCCCATTGACTGAAAACAGAGTCCTGTGTAATCTGCATATTGATGCTTATAAAACTTTTATTAATAGTAGCCTAAACCTAGAATCAACCAAAACATACTTTATTAGTTAAAGAAAAGTCAACTGTGGGGCAGCCGTATAGTAACTAAAAAATAAAAAGAAATGGTCAGATCACAAAAAGATTGGAGATGCTTAAATGCATATGACTAATTGAAAGCTGCCAGTTTGAAAAGCATGTGTAGAATTTATTATTATTATTATTATTATTATTATTATTATTATTATTATTATTTTATAGATGCTGGAACTGGTAAAAACTTTAGGATAATGAAATGATCAGTATTTCCTAGTAGTATAATTGAAGGGGGAAATATATGAAAAAATGAATCTAGCTGTCTTTTAGGGAAATATGTTTTGTGATTCTGTCACCATTTGTGGTTACAATTCACTTTGCTGTTCATCAACAAAAGAAGTCAGGACTGGAACTTATGTAGGGTAGGATACAGGAGCTGTTGGAGAGGCCATGGAGAGGTGTTACTTACTGGCTTGCTTCCCCTGGCTCAGCTTGCTAGAACCCAAGACTACCAGCCCAGGGATGGTATCACCCACAAGGGGCCCTCCTCCCTTGATCAATTAAGAAAATGCCTTACAGCTGGATCTCATGGAGGCATTTTGTCAACTAAAGCTCCTTTCTCTGTGATAATTCCAGCCGTGTCAAGTTAACACAAAACCAGCCAGTACAATGTGTTTTGAGAGTCTTAAGTAATGTCTGAGGATAGGAATGGGCCCTAGTAAAAGGGCCATATGCATTTAGGCTTTCTGCCATAATTATTTATATTCTAACATATAACATCTATGAGAGGAATATTAACTGTATATTACCAGCATTGAAAATAGATGCTAATTGTGTAGTGCTTCTTGCTTCTCAGCTAGTGAGAGCCTTTATTCAGTGTCTAAATTTACAGACTCTTTCTCTCTTCTCCAGTCTACAATTTCTTTCTATCCTGGCTCAATACTATAGAGGTAAAAACATGCCATTAGACATATGTCAGACTCATAACTTTACATCACAAAGGATTTAGTGCATGCAAATCACCAGATACACAAATTAACAGATCTAAACCACCAACCAAAGAGTGTACATGGAGCAACCTATGGCTCCAGCCACACATGGAGTGCTGGGGGGGCGGGGGGGGGGGATGGACTTGTTAAACATCAATGGGAAGAGAGGCTCTTGGTCCTGTGAAGTCTCCATGCCCCAGTGTAGGGGAATGTCAGAGCAGGGAGGAGGGAGTGCATGGATGGATGGAGGAGCACCCACATAGAAGCAGAGGGAGGGAGGATGGAATGGAGGTTTCCAGAGGGGAAACTATGAAAGGGGATAACATTTGAAATGTAAATAAAGAAAATATGCAATTAAAAAATAGAAGTAGGGGAAGGGTCCTAACTTTAAAAATAGAAATTGAGATTGCAAGTTGATTATATAGTATCATCCCTCCCCTTTCCTCTCCCTCTACCCTCACTTTTCCTCACCCCTGCACACCTTCAAATTCATAGCCTCTTTTTTCACTAATTGTTATTGCACACATACATGTACTTGTCTATACATATATATGCCTAAACATAATTGGTTCAGCCCATGTAAGGTTACTTGCTGTATGCTTTCAGGATTGACCATTTGGGACTGAACAAACAATTAATGTGCCCTTCCCTGGGAAGACTACCTCTCCTGCTCTAGCTTTCTTCAGTTACCTGTAGTTATTTGTAGGGTTGAGGCCTCATGGCCTTTTCCCTTTTGGGGGGTAGGGGGTAATTTATTCCTTAATCTTGTTTTACAGTTCAGACTTTATCCCCCTTCCAGTCCACCCTCAGACTGTCCCAAATCCCACACCTGCTCCCCCCACCTCCAAGAGGATATTCCCAACCCACCCCCACTCCACCAGACCTCCCCACTCCCTGGGGCTCCAAGTCTCTTGAGGGTTAGATGCATCTTCTCTGGCTGAGTCCAAACCCAGCAGTCCTCTATTGTATCTGTGTTGGGGGCCTCATATCAGCTGGTGCATGCTGCTTCATTAGTAGTCCAGTGTCTGAGAGATCTTGGGGGTCCAGGTTAATTGAGACTGCTGGTCCTCCTACAAGGTGGCTCTCCTCAGCTTCTTTCAGCCTTCCCTAATTCAACAATGGTTCAGCTGCTTCTGTCCATTGGTTGGGTGCAAATAACTGCATCTGACTCTTTCAGCTGCTTGTTGGGTCTTTTGGAGTTCCCTTTTTGTGAGCACTCCCTCCTTAGCCTCAGCCCCATCTCTCATTTGATGTTCTGCCTTTCTGTTGGAGGTGGGCCCTATAAGGGTTCCCTCTCCCTACTGTCAGAAGTCCCTCCCTATGAGTCTTGGGAGTCTCTCACCTCCCAGGTCTCTGGTGCATTCTGGGGTCCCCCCCCCAACCTCCTATTTCCTGAGGTTGCCTGTTTCCATTCTTTCTGCTGGCACTCAGGGCTTCAGTCCTTTTCCCTCACCCTATACCAGATCAGGTTCCCCTCTATTCCCTCACTGCCCCCCACCCCATCCACATTCCCTACCCCCTCCTTCCCCACTTGTGTTTGCTTTTTTCTCTCTCCCAAGTGGGACTGAGGCATCCTCATTTGGGCACTTCAGCTTGTTGAGCCTTTTGAATTCTGTGGTTCTGTGGACTGTATCTTGTGTTTTCTGTATGGGTTTTTTTCTTTTTTTCCTTTTCTTTTTCTTTTTTTTTTTTTCTAATATCCACTTATTAGTGAGTACATACCATGAATGTCCTTTTGGGTCTGAGTTACCTCACTCAAGATATTTTCTAGTTCCATCCATTTGCCTGCAAAACTCAGGATGTCCTCGTTCTTAATAGCTGAGTAGCATTCCAGTGTGTAAATGAACCACATTTACTGTATCCATTCTTCTACCTTGGGAAATCTAGGTTGTTTCCAGCTTGTTGCTATCACAAATAAGGCTGCTATGAACATAGTGGAACTCGTGCTCCTGTGGCATGGTGGGGCATTTTTTGGGTATATTCCCAAAAGTGGTATAGCTGGATTTTCAGATAGATATATTTCCAATATTCTGTTGAACCTCCAGATTAATTTCCAGAGTGGTTGTACCAGTTTGCAATCACACTGGCAATGGAAGAGTGTTCCTCTTTCTCCACATCCTCTTCAACTTTTGTTGTCATCTGAGGTTTTGATCTTAGCCATTCTGATTGGTGTAAGGTGGAATCTCAGGGTCATTTTGATTTGTATTTCTCTAATCACTAAAGACTTTGAACATTTCTTTAGGTGCTTCTCAGCCATTCGAGATTCTTCAGTTGTGAATTCTTGCTTTATTTCTATATCCCATTTTTGTTTGGGTTGTTTGGTTTTTTTTTTTCTTTTGGTGATTAACTTCTTGAGTTCTTTATATATTTTGGATAAAGGTCTTCCAAGCAAACGGTCCCAGGAAACAAGCAGGAGTTGCCATCCTAATATCCAAAAAATAGACTTTCAACCAGAAGTTATCAAGCATGATGAAGAAGGACACTCATATTAATCAACGGGAAAATCCAAGAGGATGTCTCAATTCTGAACATCTATGCTACAAATGCAAGAGCATCCAAATTCATAAAAGAAACTTTACTAAAGCTCAAAAAATATAGTCTTAAATGAGCTCTTTTCCAATTCACATTATGAGCTACGAAAATCTTGCCAAGACTATAAAAAGAGAGTGGAGACAAAGGAAAAATATAGACCAATATCTTGTCTAAAACTGATATAACATCTTCATAAGGTACTAACACACACACACACACACACACACACAAAATGAAGATCCAATGGACTTAAAAGGAACAAAGATGCTCATTTCTTATCCTGAATCACCATATTAATAAAATACATAGTTCGACAAGCCTATGGGTATTTCAAGTGATTCAGAAAGGCTTTTTTTTTTTCAAAGACATTTTCTGTGTAGTCTTGGTTACCCTAGAACTTGCTCTGTAGACCAGACTGGTATCAAACATACAGAGATCCACCCGCCTCTGCCTCCCAAGTTCTGGAATTAAAGCCACATGCCACTATTGCCTGACCAAAATTGTATCTTATTTACATTTCTCCTTTCCCTTTTCTTTCAAGTTCTCCCATGTACTCTCTCCCAACTTTCCTTCGAATTCATTAACATTCTTTCCATCAATTATTGTTGCATAAGTGTGTGTACGTGTGGACCCAATAGGTTATATTGTATATATGTTTGCAGTGTTGACCATTTGGCCCTGAACAAGCAGTTGGTGTGCTCTTTTCTATGGAGAGCTACCTTTCCCACTCCCACCTTACTCATTTGCCTGTAGTTTTTGTGTAGTGCTAAGGACTTAGGACCTTTTCCGAATTCAGTGTGGCATGTCCATTGGTTTCATCCATTTTAAGTTAACATTTGGGTGGTCATATTGTTAAGACTGAGTTTACTAGGAGACAGTCACATAGCAAAGTCCCACAAAAGCATTTGATAAAATTCCATACAATGCAGTAGTTTTGAGCAAACAAGGATTAGATTTTTCTTTTCTTTATTCAGTAGTGCAGATGTACTTAACAGTTACATGTTACTAAGATTCTTTTATTATAAGTAAAAGCCCTGTTATAACTAACTCTTGTACATTGTACAAACCAAAGGCTTTGTATAAACATGAAACATAAAACATACTTTATGACTACACATACATAAATTCAATAAAAATCAATAGTCTTAGAACCAGTGGATAATGACCTCCCAATGGCTGTATAGTTGAAGTCCCTCTTTCAACTAATCTTGCACATTCTGTATACTCTAGCACCTACCATGACCCCAAAGCCACTTACACGTAGGTCAGAATTATATATAATTAACTAAGGTAATAGCAGTGACTGTGATCCCCCAGCCACTCCTCTTAAAGAACATCAGAACAGTCACAGGCCCAATCCTAAGTCTCTTGCAAGTAGTCATAGCTGATCTGATGAAGATTGTGACTCAGAAAACAATGCTGATCAGATTTCAAAAGAAATACACTTCATGCTAAAATCCTGTGAGCATGCACACACACACACGCACACATACATAAATGTATGGTTTTGGAAGTGTTATGTATAGATGAATATATGTTTAATGATATCCATATATGTATATTAAAATAATATAGCTTATGAAACTGTCAGCAGAAGACCCTTCCTTAATAAATACAATGGAAAACTATCAAGGAAGTGACTGAATTTTAATTTTGGGACTCCAAATACACTTGTTCACACATGCACCCGCACTCATAAAAACGCACAGGTACATAGGCGTGTTTACCACACACACACATACATATAAAAAAATCTAAAAGAAATAATTTTCCATTAATCAATATTATTATTACATTTTATACTCTTGTTTATATAATATAGTTTAAAGAATATAAATCTCATATATGGGAATTGGGATATAACTTAAGGGTAGGTATTTTTGCCCTGCAAGCACAAAACCCTGGAGTTGAGGGTCAAGGTGGGACTTCAATAATCCTAGTAGTACTTTGGCTTTACATTTTTTAGTGTCTTAGTTAGGGTTTTACTGCTGTGAACAGACACCGTGACCAAGGCAACTCTTAAAAGACAACATTTAATTGGGACTGGCTCAGAAGTTCAGTCCATTATCATCAAGGTGGGAACATGACAGCATCCAGGCAGACAGACGTGGTATAGGAGGAGATGAGAGTTCTACATCTTCATCTAAAGGCAGATCAGAGAAGACTGGTTCCCACATGTTTAGGAGGAGGGTCTCTTTGCCCATCCCCACAGTGACACACTTCCTGCAACATGGCCACATCTCCAAATAGTGCCACTCCATGAGCCAACCATATTCAAACTACCACATTCCACTCTCTGGTCCCTACACGCTTGTTCAAACACATGAGTCTATAGGAGCTATGCCTGGCCATAGCATAATAAAAAATATATATATGTTTAATCCAACTTCCAAAGTTCCCATTGTCTATAGCAGTCTCAACAATGTTAAAAGTTCAAAGTCTCTTCTGAGATTCGTATAATCACTTAACTGTAATCCCCAAAGCAAGACAAGAAACCAACTGGGCACACTCTGAACTCTACATCTCCATGCCTGATGTCAAAGCAGTCTTCAGATCTCCAACTTCTTTTTCATCTTTGTTAACTACAACAAACTTTTTCTCCTGCCCTGTTTCCACTCCGTGTTATCAGCTTTCTTTGCAAGTATTCCACAGCTCTGGCATCTTTAACATCTTGGGGCTTCCAAAGCAACTTCAGATTCACAGCTTCTGGTTCCAATGACTGACATCCACACATGATCTTCTGGACTTCACCACCACTTCTCCAGCTCTGCCATCTACAGCACTTTAGGCTCTTGTTGATTCCACTCCACTCCACTGCTGCTGCTGTCCTTGGCGGTCATCCCATGATATTGGCATTTCCAATACACTGGAGTCTTCTGCTGCAAGGAGGCTGCTGGGGATGGTGGCACAGTAGACTCTCTCCAGGGTGTCAAACCTCAACTTCTTTGTATGAGCCCTTCAGTCCTGGGCCATCAACTGCAACTGAGGCTCTGCCTTCATCAGTACCTTCCATTGACTCTAACAGTGCCAAGCCTCAGATGATTATCCCTTCAGACCTTCACACTTGGGTGGTTCTTACACATTACCAAGTCCAGCTGCAGCATGAGGAACAACCTTGGCTATCTCTGGAATATGGCTTTTTTGTACTATCAGAAACATTTCCCAGAAGATTTTGCCTCAGTAATGCTGGTGTCTTCTTAATCACTGCTAACTTCTTAGCTCCAGTTAACCAGCATCAGTTGTCAGAGTAATCCTTTCTATTCTTGACTCTTAACCCAGAGCCACATGGCCAAAGCTGTGGAGTTCTGCTTGCTGGGGCTAGAACATGGCCCTGTTATTCTATTACCAGCTTTCTGTTTTCCAACTCCCTCATTGCCTAAACCTGGCTGTACTGGAACTTGCTCTGTAAATTGACCTTGAACTGAGAGATCTCCATGGCTGTTTCCTATATGCTGGGAATAAAGATGTGTACCACCATGCCTGGGCCTAAGCTTTTCATTACCACTCAAGATTCAGATCAAAAGACAGTGTCATCTGGGGATGGTGGCACATACCTTTAATCCCAGCACTCGGAGGCAGAGGCAGGCGGATTTCTGAGTTCGAGACCAGCCTGGTCTACAAAGTGAGTTCCAGGACAGCCAGGGCTATACAGAGAAACCCTGTCTCGGGGAAAAAAAAAAAAAGTGTCTTCCAACCCTAATATCTGGATCACGAGTGTGCCCAATATTTCTGGATTGTAATTGTGCAGACCTGGACCATGTGGTTTCAGTGGATAAGAATTTCAGTATGTGACCTAGAGACTGTTTGTATGTTATTTTGGTGAAGAGTGTGAGTGTGGCTGCTTTTTGCCCTTGTCTGAAGAGTCTACCTAAGGCTAAAGAGATTTATATTAATTGCATTGACAAAGGAAGTCTCAAAAAAAGTCCAGCAGATACTTTGTTCTCTGCTTTAGTCTTTTTTAAAAATTAGTTCATTTATTTACATTCCAGCCATCGCAATCCCCTACCAGAGTTTCTCATTTCCATTTCTCCTCCCACTTTCCTCTGAGAGGGTGATTCCCCCTCACCCACCACTAGGCATCCCCTTTCCCTGGACCTTCAAGTGTCTAGGGGATTAGGCACATCTTCTCCCACTGAGACAAGTCCAGGCAGCCCTCTTCAATATATGTGCTGGGGGCCTCTGCTTTAGTCTTATGAAGAGCATTGTTATAAAAGGAAGTAATCTGAGAAAGGAAAAATATAAAATGTATGGTTCAAGTAATAAAGGAGCACCAGGAAGTGAAATGGATGGAGCTGAATCCTATGTTCAAGGATTTAAACATGTTAAGGAAATGGAATGTAGTGGCTGGAATATGTTTGGCCTAGGGAGTGTCACTATTAGAATATGTGGCCTTGTTGGAGCAGGTGTAGCCTTGTTGGAGGAACTGTGTCGCTGTGGAGTAGGCAATAAGACCCTCATCTTAACCACATGGGAGCCAGTCTTCTCCTAGAAGCCTTCAGATGAAGCTGTAGAACTCTCAGCAACAAAGTCTTCCATATTCCTAATTGGATAGCCCTTTAAGCCCCACTTAAAGCATTCTACTGATTTTCAATATCCACATTCTTCCAAAAAAATAAGCATGGTCAGGCCTACCACTGCAATATCTCACTCCTGATACCAACTTCTGTCTTAGTTAGGGTTTTACTGCTATGAACAGACACCATGACCAAGGCAACTTTTATAAGGGCAACATTAAATCGGGGCTGGCTTACAGGTTCAGTGGTTCAGTCCATTATGATGAAGGCAGCATCCAGGCAGACATGCTGCTCAGCTCCAGGAGGAGCTGAGAAAAAAAAAAAAAAAAACATGAATTTGAAGGAGAATAGAGAGGGGGCATGAGGGATGGCTCAAGGGAAGAAAGGGAAGGTGTAAATATTATAATTAAACAATCTGAAAAGTAAAACAATTTTAAAAGAAATTGAAAATGATCCATCCAAGACCTTTCTATAATAAAACACCTGTTACTATCAATGGTTCTGTATATGACTAAGCTTTTTTGTTCCTCCCCCCCCACAGCAATTCATGTGTGAAATTTACTTTCTAGACTTATTGAGAAGTTAAAGAGCAAATCGAAACCCAATTTTTGAATGCTTTCTAATTTAGATTTTTGAACATTAATATTACTACATTAGACATATTAATGAAATGTGTCCTTGAATCTTTACAATTTATAAAAGCTAAAATTAAACAAAAAGCCTGTTATACAAAGGTCAGGTTACTTTAAAATAGGTACTTTATTCTCATTCTGTGTTCAATCCTTTTTTTTTTTTAAGATTTAATGTTCTAAGCACTATTATAAAACATCAGTCAGACTTGTCTCTTTCAAGGGTTTAGGACAGAAGCTATCAAGACAATACAAAAAGGCAATGTAGCAGATCTGAACCCACGCACACAAGGGCGTGTCTTCATGTCACTAGTGTAGGAGTTCCCGGGGGCAGGAGGGGGAGGGGGACCGGGAAAGGGAATAACATTTGAAATGTAAATAAAGAAAATATTCAATAAAAAATTTAAAAAATAAAAAAATAAAATAAAATAAAACATCAGTCAGAATGTCCAATTTGTATAACAATTTCTAATTGCTTATTGTAACATTTTATTTCTATAATAATTTCCCTCATATATTTACAGTATGTTTGGCCTTTGTGAAATATTTGTTGTAATTCATTATTCAATCTTCTTTCTCCTTCTTTTTAGACCAGTGTGTGGAATAAGGGGGAAAACTCTGATAATTAACCTACCTGGTAGCAAGAAAGGATCTCAGGTAAGCATTCTTTACACTAAATGGATGGCGTTTTATGAATGGACTTTTAATCAACTGTGAGAGTAAACAACCAAAAAGTTGAATACACCATAAGAATGCTCACTGCTGACACTAATCACAAATTCAAGTTATTCCCAAACAGCGCCCTCAAATTTCATAATTCATAGAATTATGAAAAATCATTAGAATCATAGGATTTACTAACACATAATATACATACAGTTACGGTTTATAGACGGAAAGAAGAAAGATTAAAATGAACCAACAGAAGTAGATTGGGGTCTATTTAAACATACCAGATGCAGAGCTTCCTTTGTCTCCTTCCTGTGTATTCATGATTTGTTTATCTCCATAATTTTAGTCTTTATCTCTTTAGTCTCCAATATCTTTCAGAGGCAAAGTCATGCCAAACCTGCATTGTAATTCACATTGTTAGGCAATCTGGCTGCCCAAGTCCTCTGGCAAACAAGAACACTCTCAGACAGTCTAGTGTACTAGAAGTCTCCCTTCTAGTAGCTAAAGGCAAGGCTAAACTCTTTCTGAGTGATAATCCTGCACTACATTTGGTATGGTATTGTCTGGTCTTTGGGTAAGGACTTTTACCAAACAATTAACATTACTCAGAGATATATTTACTGTAACATTTATATCACTTAATACAGCAATATTATTAAGGAGAATATGCCTGATTTGCAAGCAGGAACATGAAATATGGTTAGATTTAAAGAAACATGTAATCTAACCTTTAAAGACATTATGTATGGTTTCATATTTTAAGTTATTCATTTATTACCTTGATCTCTTGTTGTTTGTACTATATGACATTCATGTAGTACTGTATATCAGAAATTGCCTGAAACAATTTCCAGTTCTTTGTTGGTCAATCATTTTCTGTTGGTGTTACACATTTAAGGAGGCTCTAATTTACTTTCCAAATATATTTGGCCAACAATATCAGTAGTGCTATGGTAATAGTAATGCCATTATAGCATACCTAGATATAGAAATTATACAACTGAAAAAATAAACTCCAAATATATTGGATTAAAGTAGGATCAGAAAAATACTGAATTACTGGAGTTTGTAAAAGTAACTGTTATTTGCCAGATGTAATTGTCATCTGCAAGGCCAACTGCTAAATAAACTCATCCTTTCTAGCCATTTCTGAACTCTGGCTAGTTGGTTCAACTCAGCTGTTCTGGCTCAAATTCCTCTCCAAACTGACTGATTCTATCTGGCTTCTCTCAGCTTCTCACTGAATTGGTCTCAAACTATCTCTGACGATTTGTTCTAATCTTTTGGCTCCTTCTTATTCCCTGGCTTCAACTGCCTCTGTTGACCTGCATTGGACTACATTCAACTCCACTGCACTGTGCCACTCTACTAACTCCCAGATGAATCACCAAACTCAGTTCCACTTACCTGAACTGACTGTACTGAGCTCTCTCTTCCCATTCTCTTGTTTTTTTTTTTTTTTAATTATTCTTTAAACCTTTTTTACAGTCCAGACTTCATCTTCCTCCCAGACTACCCACCAACTGCTCCCCCATCCCATACCTCCTCTCCCCACCCCCCATCTCCAAGAGGATACCCCCACCCCCCACCCATCAGACCTCCCCACTCCTTGGGGCCTCAAGTCTCTTGGGGATTAGATGCATCTTCTCTCACTGAGGTTAGACCAGGCAGTCCTCTGCTGTATATGTGTCAGGGGCCTCATATCAGCTGGTGTATGCTGCCTGGTTGATGGCTCAGTGTCTGAGAGATCTCGGGATCCAGGTCAGTTGAGACTGCCATTCTTCCTCTAGAGTCACCCTCCTTCTCAGCTTTTTCGAGCTTTTCCCCCAATTCAATCACAGGTCCCCAGCTTCCATTCATTGGTTGGGTGCTAGTATCTGCATCTGACTCTTTCAGCTGCTTGTTGGGCCAGTCATGCTAGGTTCATGTCTATAAACACATGACAACATTAGTAATGCTGTGTCAGGGCCCCAATCCTCACTTGAGTTGGGTCCCAATTGGGGCCTTTCACTGGACCTCCTTTCTCTCATGCTCTTCGCCACTTTTATCCCTGCAGTTCCTTCAGACAGGAACAATTCTGGGACACAGCTTTTGACTGTGGAATGACAACCCCATCTGCTTTCTTCTCCCTCCCAAGTGGGATTTATGCATCCTCACTTAGGTCCTTCAGTTTCTTAACCTTCTTGAATTTTGTGGGTTGTATCCTGGGTATTTTGTACTTTTGTGGCTCATATCCACTTATTAGTGAGTACATTCCATGCTATCTCTGACTCATTCTGTGAAACCATTCTCTGATTTGTCACTTTGTCTGCCCCTCAATTAGACATCATTGTTTGGGATTAAAGGTATGTACTAAAGAATTCCATACAGAGGGATTAAAGGTGTGTACTAAGAGTGTTTCTGCATTCCAGCTGGATCACAAAGGCCTAGAAGGTCTTTGGATGTGATCAGATCACCCATATTGCTGGATTAAAGTTCCTCTACAAGAGTTCTCTTCACAGTAACAGTTAACTGATGCATCATTATATCAGATGACCAGAATGTCTTCTGCAGTGATGTTGCTCAGCTTTCTAGGCTTGTCAGTTTTCAAATATTGGTTCAGCAATATGTGACTTTACCATTTCAAGTGTTCATTATACTTGTGATATTAATCATTACCTATCTTGTTTTGAGCCTCTTTTAACACTTAAATGTAAAATTTTCTGTGTTACATAATTTTTCTTTAATTCTTCCACTTTTGGCTTCCATTCCTCCTTTCATTTATACTCATCCAAAGTTTTACATCTTTGACAATTAGTGCTATTGGCCTAACATTTTATATTGCAGCAAGACACTGTCATCTCAAAAATTCACATATAAGAACCACACAATCATTTAAAAAATAATAAAGTTTTAAGAAAGTCATTTTTTACCCATGAAAGAAATTACAGAGACTAAGTTTGGAGCTAAGACGAAAGGATGGACTATCCAGAGACTACCCTACCCGGGGATCCATCCCATAATCAGCCACCAAACCCAGACACTAATGCATATGCCAGCAAGATTTTGCTGAAGGGACCCTGATATAGCTGTCTCTTGTGAGGCTATGCCAGTGCCAGGCAAATACAGAAGTGGCTGCTCACAGTCCTCTATAGGATGGAACACAGGGCCCCCAATGGAGAGGCTAGAGAAAGGAGAAGCTAGAGAAAGTACCCAAGGAGCTGAAGGGGTCTGCAACCGTATAGGTAGAACAACAATATGAACTAACCAGTACCCCCAGAGCTCGTGTCTCTAGCTGCATATGTAGCAGAAGATGGCCTAGTTGGCCATCATTAGGAAGAGAGTCCCCTTGGTCTTGCAAACTTTATATGCCCCAGTACAGGGGAATGCCAGGGCCAAAAAGGGGGAGTGGATGGGTAGGGGAGCAGGGCAGGGGGAGGGTATAGGAAACTTTCAGAATAGCATTTGAAATGTTATCTAATCAAAAAAAAAAAAGAATCAAAAAAAAGTCTTTTTTTTTTTAAGCTATATATGTAACTATTCTCAATGGGGCATTCGTGGCATAGGTTAGAGATACTCCTGATAGTACCTCTCACTCACTGCACACCTATTTGCATGGTAGGGTTACACAGATAAAGAACTAGTGGACTGTATCACCAATTAGGCAATACTGTAGCATCCACTATCAAGTCTAGCTTGTCCAGATGCAGTAAGGGCAAAAGTGAACATCGCTGACTGAATTCTGACTTCCTCCCATCCCCCAAATTAAAGATATATTTAACATCCTCTTGCTTAGAAATTGTCTCCTATTCTGGCGCCCACTGTGCTGTGTCCACTGTGTCAGGTTAAAAAAAAACAGTTATGAGTGTCTTTGTCCAAGTTCCCCTTTCCTGCAAAAGTGAAAATAATCCAACCGGCAGGAATGTTCCTCATTCATCTGCCCTCCAATGTTGAGTGTGAAGAGATACTCATAAAGGCATGTAAGAGCCCTTCATAATTCCCCTGTGAAGAGAAAGACAAAACTATTATTCCTAGGGTGAAATGCTAAAACTTATTTTTATCCTCAGGAGTTACCCACATCAATCTTTTTTTACATTTGGTAGATGGAGCAGAGCCCTAAAAATCACACTTTATTTTTTCTCTCTGGCAAACCAACATCAATCTTAATGTATATAGACCTTTCCCCCTTTAGAATATTAGTGTTCTATAGTTTCTGACTTATTTGTAGGCAGATAGAACAGTTATTGTTGATGTTTTATGACTCAGAGGGTGCAAATGAATATATCTTAATTCACCCTATCTTGCTTTCCTGTAAGTAGCTTGTATCCACTTACCTGTTATGCCCATGTAGCCAATTTAATCATCCAGAGTGGATGTGATCACAGCCAATTCCTAATCCTAGGAGAGAGTTCTTTGGATGGACATAGACATATTTTACTTTAATACACACCCTTGAATTCCCAGAATGACTTCAATTGCCCCATGCATCAATGTCTCCAATATATAAGTTTCCATAGCTTTACTTCCTGAATATGTAGTTATACCATTGAACGTTTCCCAGAAGTTAGAAAAGTAATTGTATACGTATAGCTGAGATACAACATAGAGGTATAGATTATGCTGGCAAATCACGGGCCCTTGGAAGATGTTATGGTTCAAACATGAATTTTTTTTTATTTTCTTCAGCCAGCTGCAAAGTTGGAACATTCCAAAAGATGAGCCTCACTAATGAGTACTTGTACTTCAAGTGATTCCTAAAACCACGTACTAATTCACAAGGATTCACAGAGCTGACAGGTGTTATAGCTAGTATCTATATGGGGAGGTAGTGTGGATTAAAATTATGAAGGGAAAAGCTCACAGGGCAGACATAAGATGTTTTCATTGTCTGCTCTCCTTTGGAATCAAGCACATGTTACCATCCTGTTCCTGACACAGTGGCAATAGACATGCAGATCATTGCTGATGAGAAATGCCAACCTGAGCCTTTGGTACCCATAGTTTTCAGGATATATGGTAGTCAAAAATGCCAGCACATAAAAATACTTTATCAGACATGACATTCTGATGTCTGGAGATAGCCTCAGGAAGCTGAAAGAAAATATCAAAACTCGGTTTCATCAAGATTATATTCTTTACAATATACTGCTTTTCATTTGTTTGTTTTGTTGGTTGGTTTTCTGTTTGTTTTTGTTTTTGTTTTTCAAGACAGGATTTCTTTGTATAGCCTTGGCTATACTAGAACTAGGTCTGTAGACCAGGCTGGCCTGGAACTCACAGAGATCTGCCTACCTCTGCCTCCTGAGTACTGGGATTAAAGGTGTGCACTACTACGTCCAGGCTACTATATATTGTTTAAATGGTAAGCAACTGAGCAGAGAATCAAAAATTAGTCATCTTTCAAGCTATGGCATTAATGCTTCTATATTTTTTAAGATATTTCTATACCTGTAGACTTTATTAAGCTGTTGCTTTAGTGTGAAAGAGAAAGAATTCCACCTATTTCCTTGCCTATTGTTTTTTGGAGATGCATTATAGGTAACAATAGCACATGAAGAAAAGATTATATAGATTTCTGTTCACAACTCTATACAACTTTATTTCTATTTTTACTGATTGCATAGTGTTATGTAGTAGCTATACTAGTCTTTATAATTTATGGTAATAAAATTTCAGTCTGAACAAAGAAAACTGATTTTTTTTTCTTTTTTTAATTTAATTTTATTTTTTCCTTACTTTACATTTTACATCCTGCTCACTACCCCCTCCCATTCACCCCCTTTCACAATCCTTCCTCCTTACCCTCTCCCCTTCTCCTCTGAGTGGGTATAGACATCCTGTGTATCCCCCAACTCTGGCATTTAGGGTCTTTGCAAGGCTAGTCACTTCCTCTCCCACTGAGACCAGACAAGGCAGCCCAGCTAGAATATATACCATGTACAGACAACAGCTTTTGGATAGCACCCCCACACACTCTAGTCGTTTGGGCCCCATATGAAGACCAAACTGCACATCTGCTACATAAGTATGGAGAGGCCTAGGTCCAGTACATGTATGTTGTTTTTTTTATTGAATATTTTATTTATTTACTTTTCAAATGTTATCCACTTTCATGGTTTCCCCTCAGGAAATCCTCTATCCAATCCCCCTCCACCTGCTTCTATGAGGGTGCTTCCCTATGCACCCACCCACTCCTGCCTCCCTGCCCTGGCATTCCCCTACATTTGGACATCGAGCCTTCCCAGACCAAGGGCCTCTCCTCCCATTGATGTCTAACAAGGCCATCCTCTGTACATATGCAGCTGGAGCCTTTGGTTTGTAGTTCAGACTCTGAGAACACCAAGGGTTCAGGTTAGTTGATTCTATTGGTCTTCCTGTGTAGTTCCTATCCCTTTCAGGCTGCAATCCTTCCTCTTATTCTTCCATAAAAGTCCCAAAGCTTCATCCACTGTTTGACAGTGGTGTCTGTATCTGTCTGAGGCAGTTTCCCAGAGGACAACATGTTCCTGTCTGCAAGCATAACAGAGTATCATTAATAGTGTCAGGAATTGGTGTTTGCCCATTGGGTAGGTCTCAAGTTGAGCCAGTTATTGGTTGGCCATTCCCTCAGTCTCTACTCCATCTCCTGATTCTTTATTTCTTGTAGACAGGATAAATTTAGGATTGAAAGTTTTGTGGGTGTGTTGGTGTCTGTCGCTCCACTGGGGTTCCTCCCTGGCTATAAGAGTTCCACATTCCCAATGTAGTGAGTCACAGCTAAAGTCACCCCCATTGAATCTTGGGTGCCTCCCTTATGCCAAGGCTGTCTCATTCTGGAGACGCCCTCTACTTTTTCACCCCCAACAGTTGCAGAATTCCATTCATTCTCATGGCCATCTAGCCATCTCTCCTATCCTTCCCCACACCTGTTCCTGAACCCTGCCTCTTTCCCTCCCCATCTTCTTCCCTCCCAGTTCCATCCCACTTCTGTCTCTTGGAACTATTTCATTTCCTCTTCTGAGGGAGATTCTGGCATCCTCACTTTGGCTTTCCTTCTTGTTTAGTTTCTTTGGGTCTGTGGAGTATAGCATAGTACTTGTATTTTATGGCTAATATCCACTTATAATATCATGTATATCCTTTCGGGGCTGGGTTACCTCAGAACGTTTTTCTCAAGTTCCATCCATTTGCCTGCAAAATTCATGATGTCTTTGTTTTTAATAGCTGAGTAGTATTCCATTGTGTAGATGTATAACATTTTCTTTAATGAAGTTTGTTAGATCAAAGTGTCACTCTAGCAAAACATCAGAAAACTCTCATGCCTTTCAATTCTTTCTATATAAAGCACAAATAAATCCAAAGGTATATAAAAATTATACTTTGAAAGCATAGTGTGCATTCACTTAAGCACCAGAACCTTTAACATGAAAAATACTATATGCTGTGATATTTTCACATTTCACATTAAAAGATGTTTCAGATATGACTCATTCTTGAGATGGATAGAAATACAAGTCTAAAAAATAGAAAGAAATACAAATCCAAAAATAGGAACCAATACAACACCTGGTGGTGGTGGCGACAAATACCTTTAATCCCACTACTCAGGAGGCAGAGGCAGATGGATCTCTGAGTTCAAGGCCAGCCTGGTCTACAGAATGAGTTCCAGGATAGCCAAGGCTATACAGAGAAACACTTTCCCAAAAAAGAATCAGTTTGACTGTCACCATTTTATATGTTTGTTTACAAGCCTAACTTTTTTCTTTTTTTTTTCTTTTTTCTTCTTTTTTATTTTATTTTTTTTATTTTTATTTTTTTTTATTTTTTTGGTCTCTGGGCAGGAATGCTTTCAGTTCATACTGCCAGCTCTACCTCATGCCATTGACCTTTTACGTGATGCCATTGTAAAAGTAAAGGAGGTGCATGATGAACTTGAAGATTTACCTTCCCCACCACCTCCTCTCTCTCCACCTCCTACAACTAGCCCACATAAACAGACAGAAGACAAAGGAGTTCAGTGTGAAGAAGAAGAAGAAGAAAAGAAAGACAGTGGTGTAGCTTCAACAGAAGATAGTTCCTCATCACATATAACTGCAGCAGCTCTTGCTGCAAAGGTAAGTCTACTGGAAAATACAGCATTCTGAAGCACCCATGCCTACATTACTGATATCATCCCTCTTTCTATCTCATCCTTCCATGAGTTAATACTTCCTGAAAGCATCCTAAAAATAGAACTAGAATATCCATTACATTCTATCAATGTCTCTGTCCTGGTACAGATTCTTTGTAAGCACTAAAGTTAGGATGAGCTCTGAGGCACTAATGATATGTCATTGCCTAATGAAATAACAGCTACATGATAAACAACATAACATTTAAATTTTTAAAGTTGCTGTTTTTATTAAATGTATAATGATTGTGTATTTAGAACATCAAACGTCTACAGATTCTTAAAGAGATAGAAAACAAAAGTAAAAGACCTTAGATGACTCTTGAAATTAGTTTAAAAGAGTAATTTAACGTTATACCAGGTATGAAGGTATGGAACCCAAAAAGGTCAAGTTGAAAAATTACCTTCCACAAAAAAATTTCAAACACAGCAGCTTTTGAATTTTCCTCAACTAAATATTTACTCAAATATTAACAAACATATATTATCCTAGTGAAATAGAGAAGAAATAAATATATTTTACTTTTAATTTAGTAAAGTAATTTAAATTTTAAAATGACACTAAAGTTTAAATGACACAAATTTTCTTTAGATGAATTTTGAAATAAATATAATACCAGGAGCTATTTGAGTAAATTTGGTCATCTTAATATCTCAGAACATAATTTATGATATATTTATACCTAGAGAGATCCAGTTGCTTTGATTTCCTATCTTTAAAAAGTAGCATATCATTCTTAGGAGTGATAATAACTTCCTGGTAGATATTTTACAAGTTGAAAATTTAATTACTATATGAAATTAGATAGGTCATATAAATATTTTGGATATGACCATAGAAAAATCTCTTTTAATTTTTAAAAAGTTTGTTTGCTCCTTTATTAAATGAACAATATAAGAAAGTCGTAACTTTGTTACTATTTTTCTAGCACTTAGGAAAATACAGTTTTTCAATAATAGTTCAGAGCAATAACCAGGATTTATTGAGCTGTAAGAACTTTGATAAAGTCAAGGTCTAAACATACTTAGTCAAATCATCTTTTCTGCAGTATATAATTCCTTGATACTACTTTATAGCTATATTAGTAAATGCTACTAATATCAGTTTTCAAATCTATAAAACTTTTTCATATGGCTTTGTTCTGAATTCCTTATTGAAATTAAACAGATTAGAATCACATCTAAATCCTTTTCATCTAATGATTCATTAGGTAATCATTAGTTCTTTCATTGAACACTGTCGATAGATTGATTCTGTCTGTAGATCATTCAATAATCTATTAAATTTTAATCATACCATTAAGTATTGAAGTAGAATTTTTTAGTAGAACCAATTAATAAAAATTCATTCATTTTTAAATCATTATATGTTCTTTCTTTTTTACCCATCAGGGTAAAAAAGACCATTAATTTTGGTTGTAAAGGAAAATACTTACAACATATAAAATCAAAGCTGATTTTGTCACTTTGACTTTTAAAAATTTGGCACCTCATTGTTCCCTTTGTTTTCATTTTTTCTTTGGTCATTTTGCTTATATAAATTCATGTTTTACTCTCATTGTATTCATAATTGTTATGTGTTATACATTAGAAGCATCCATTCTACACCAGTCCTGCTCTTTTCATGGCAAATCATGGGCAGCCCATCCCTGGTCTCATCAGTTATTCCCATCATGCAACAGGCAGTGCAGATAAACGGGTAAGACAGTGCATTTTGAATAATGATTTTGGAACTATATATCATACTTCTTTATTTGGAGTTGGGCTATAACATGTGGAAGATGAGTTATTTTATTGTGAAAGATCTTCAGGGTCATTGATCATAATGATAACCTTTATGCTTAACTTTCTCTGATATCATTAAAATTCTATATTCTGTAATAATGATTTTTCAGTACCTGCTTTCAAGAAATTCATTGCTCTGGAAGTCAGGTTTTGGATCTTTGATCTTTTGGGGTTTTTTTAATGTTTGTTTGTTTGTTTGTTTGTTTGTTTTAATAGGTTTTTAATACCTTTAAATAAATTGCCTAGCTTAATTTGTATGTCCTCTTAGGTGGATTACATTGTGTCTTAACATCTAAAAAGCTTGATCAAGCTAATATTTAATTTGTAATGGCTTTATTTTGTTCATGAACTTTGCACCTCATCTTGTTTTCTTTAACTGCGTTCTCATTGCAACTACTGACAGCTCAGTAGGCAAATTCCATAATTATTAATCTTTAGAAACAGGCATCTAAAGATACATATTACTTTTCTACCCAAGAAAAACAAAGAAAGATTTAAAATTAAAATTATTAGATATAAATCACTTAACAGTAATAATCTAGGCCATGGATAGAAAGCAAAACAACAAAAAGTATTTCCATCTATTCTTAGCATATGAAATAAAAGGAGAAGAAAGAAAACCAACCTATGAAGTGAAACTTGGTTTTAATTTTTTTTTACTCTATCTTTATTTCTTTTATTATTAGTAAACTTTTTCCTTTAGGTTCTTGATATTTTTCTCTCTTTTTTTTTTTAAGCTGTTTCATTTATTTACATTCCAGATGTTGCCCCCTTCCTGGTCATCCTCCCCCAAGTTCTTCATCCCATCCACCCTCTCTTTTGCTTCTGAGAGAGTGCTAACCCACCCACCCCCACTTCACTGCCTCTAGTATCCTCCCTCCCCTTCCCCAGGATTAGGATTTCAAGTTTCTAAAGGATTAGGCACATCCTCTCCCGCTGAAGCCAGACAAGGCAATCCTCTGCTACCTATCTGCCAGGACATGGGCCAGCCATGTATGCTCTTTGTAGCTTAGTCTCTGAGGGTTCTGGGGGGGTCCTGGTTAATTGATACTTTTGTTCATCCTTCAGTCCTTTCCCTAACTTCCATAGGGGTCCCCAACCTCAGTCTAATGCTTGGCTGTGAGTATCTGCATTTGTCTCACTCAGCTGTTGGTAGAGCCTCTCAGAAGACAGCCATGCTAGGCTCCTGACTACAAGCTCAACATAGCATCAGAAATAGTATCAAGGCCACCCACCTATCTTCAGAATTTTTGACCCAGAATTGTTCCTATCTAAAGGAAATGCAAAATTGAGCAGAAACTGAAGGAAAGGCCATCCAGTGACCAGTCCAACTTGGGATCCATCCTATACACAGGCACCAAACCCTGACACTATTGCTGAAATTTGGCTTTATATACTTAGAAATCATAGTATATATATATAACTTTGGGGCAAGCCCAACAACTTAGCACAAGCAGTCTTTTAGAAGATAAAGATAGTACTATCAAATGTATAATTGAATATTTACATTCCACAAGACATATCTGGTTGAAAATAAACTTGGGTTAGTCAGAAGACACATAGCAAATTTAAATTGAAGTTAGCAAATGTTAGTGAAATATTCATGAATTAGTGAAGCTACCAAATTGGAAGGGTATCTTTTTGTATATACATTTTATAATGCTATTATAACCATTATAGAAAACATTCTGAGTTTTTGAAATAAAGTCATTCTAAGATTTTACATTTATAACCAGTATTATAGGTTAGCATGTTCTAATAATAGATTAGATCCTCAGAAATTTTTTTGAGGGCTATAGAAATGAATCAGCAGTTAAGGGTATGTGCTACCCTCTGGAGAACCTGAGTTTGATTACCATCACCAATATCAGATAGCCCACAACAACCTTTAACTCCAGCTCAAGGGGGATCCAAGCCTTCTGGCCTTTGTGGGCATTTGAACTCTTGTGCACATATCTACAAATAGATACAAACATGTACGCAAAATTAAAAGTTTGAAAGATAATAAAATACAATCTCTTAAGAATTGTTTGAATAATGTTTATCTTCAGTTCTCCCAAGGATTTACAAAATTACTACATATGAAAGAAGATAATTATCACATATGATAGATGTAAATTATTATAGCCTAATTTTCTAAAGCACCTAATTTGAAAATAGCACCAAAATGATATAAGTAGATGTCTTCATGGTAGGACCCAGGAACTGTCTTTTTGGCTGGGATTTAGTATTCATTTGTAAGTAGTAGCAGTACTGTGTAGAATTAAATTGTTATATTCCCAACTACATGTCAGGATCCATCTTTATTTTAAAAGAAGAACAGAAAACACCAGAGGTCACAATTTTTGTTTAAGTTAAATATATTTGTGTTTGTATGTGTTTGCTGAAGTGTGGAATACCTTACTCACTGTACTGTATGGGTTGAAAATATTGCACATGATTTGTAAGTTAGCACAGTTAATTACCAGGGTCTTGCTATGTAGTCAGGCTTGTACCCAGCTCTTCTTCTGATTCATTATGAATATGTAATTTAGAAATGCACATCCCAAGAAGTACCATATTGGAACTATGAGAACAAATCCCGCCATAATAAAATAAATTGTAAAATTAGAAGATAGAAACATCAGGTTATAAGTACATTGGTTTTACCCTTCCTTCAACTCCTTTTAAATTAGATCAAGTTATTTTTTTCTTAAACACGAATTGAAATAAAGGTGACTATATTATTGTCTATAACCAAAAAAGAAATTTTCATTAATATACAGTAATATATAGATTTCATTAAGATAAGATTATTTCTTGTATTGTCTAGAGGGTATCAAGTAGGAGTCCCTGAAGTTTCATACGTGGGTCAGAAACTTGACTCAAGAGGATAAAAGTAAAAGGAATAGGAAATAGGGATGAAAAAAAAAGAAACTAGTGAAAAAAAACTGATATAGATTGACAATCAAATCTATAAGGATAAGAAAAACAAGATTTTTCAGACAAAAAAGGGAAATGCCCTTGGGATATATAAGAGGAAATTTCTTCTCATTAATGAAAATTAAATCTTATTGAGAAGTTCAGAACACTAATGATGCCTTTATGTTCTACTCAATGGAGCTTATATTTCATGTACACAAAAGTAAATTCACATGTTAAAACAGAGACTAGATACATGGAAAGGCTATCGAGGAAACTGGTGTTATGAGGGGATAATTTCCATATAATTTAGATAGAAGAATGTGGATTAAAGAATAGTTTCTGTTGGAAACTTGGATAGAAAGTGAAAATGAGATAGGCAAAACATGTTTTTCTGGGGGGGTTTTCCTTCCTCATTAGGATACAAACAGTCATCAAAAACAATAATATAATATAATTAGATAAAATAAAAACAAACCAGAATAGGATAAAACAAGGAAACAGAAGAAATGGAACAACAACAATAAAAAGTTCAAGAAGTACATACAGTTGCAGATATACACACAAACATCCCATAAAAACACAAAACTGGGAAAGATAATATATATGCAAAGGGTCTGTAAGGGCAGGGGTGGGACTGGGAGTTACTGACAAAGCATTGGAAAAAAACCTCCAAAAATACCATGGAGTTGACTTTTTGTTGTCCCTCTACTTCTTAGCATGGGGTCTGGCCTTACAGGTGGCTTATATAATTAGTTAGATTCCCTTGGAGAAAAGGAATTTGCAAGTCAGTGTCAATTAGAGGTGGTTTTGAGTTAAGGATGTGGGCTGTGTCCTATTTCCCTTCAGCTCAGCATCCTATCTAGCCAAGACCTGTACAGATCTCTGTAAGTTCATAAGTGTCTTGGTCCTGCTGTGTTCAGAAGGCCTTGTTTCCTTGTTGCTCCCCACACCCCCCCAGAATCTAGTGTCTTTCCTCCTGTTGTTCTACTGGGTTCCCTAAGGATGTCTTTGACAGAGACATCCCAGTTGGGACTAAGTATTTGAACATCTCTCTACATATTTTCTTTTTTCTTTTTAATTTTTAATTTTATTTTAATTTACCTATTTTCTAGTTGTAGTTATCTGATTTGTTCCCATCTACTTCAGGAGGGGGCTTCTCTAATAATGTCTGAGAGACACTGGCCTATGGATATAACAGATGTCACTGGGAGTCATTTTATTGCTATGTTCCTTTTGTAGAACTGTCATTTGGCTTTCCCCTGTGTGCCTAGCCTATATACTCAGGTTAATGGCCACTAGAGCAGTGAAAATGGATTCTATCTCGTGGGATAGGCATTAAATCCAATCAGATATTGGTTGGTTGATCCCATAAGCTTTGTGCCACTATTGTACTAGTGCATCTTACAGGCAGGTTCACTTTAGAGATAGAAGAGTTTGTAGCTGGTTGGTATTTACCTTTCTCCTTTGGTAGTGTGCAGAATGCTCCAGGACCATGACCACTAGTCAGTATTGGGTGAAGGCTATAGGCAGGCACAAATTTTACTTCTCCATGTTAAGTGAGTTTTGTAGGTGTTTCTTAAGCAATAGGGTCTTAACCATCAGTTTGTGGAGCATAACCAATACCCTTGTCAATAACCTGGCTCATGGGACCCCTCTGGCTAATAACTATTAATTATAACCCATTCCTAGAAATGGAGACTTCATCTGATGAGAGATGTCCAGCTTATCTTACCTGTTATTTAGCAATTCCATTTAGGTCACTTTGATATATGTATATATTTTTAGGAAGTTTCTACTCTAATGGATTTCCATACATAAAAAACTGTCAAATGGCCCTGAGTTTTGATTGACCCTCTCCATATTCCCTCTTTCAGAACCCCTCTTTCCTCTTCCTCCTCCATTTTGTCTTCACATTCTAGTCCCCCCACCCCTCCATCCATAACTATTCTATTTCCCCTTCCTAGGGAGATCCAGCCCTGTCTTCTAGTCCCTTACTCTATACCAAATTTCTGTGATATGGACTGTAGCCTGCTTATCAAAGACTTAAGAGCTAACATTCACATATAAGTAAATACATACTCTATTTTTCTTTTTGAGTGTGAGTTATTTAACTGAATTTTGGGTGTGGGTTTCTTCCCTCAAGAGGATTTTTTTTTTAATTCCCTCCATTTACCTGTGCATTTCATGATTTCATTATTTTTTAACATTTGAATGGTATATCATTGTGTAGATGGAACACATTTTCTTTGTTTATCCATTTCCAGATTTTGGCTGTTATGATCAAAGCAGTAATGAACATAGTTGAGCAAGTATCTCAGTAGTATGATATTATAGTGCTTTATGTATATGGAAATTTACATTAAATTAAGGAAATTGAGCATTTTTTAAGAACCTTTCAGCCATTTTTGTTTCCTCTTTTGAGAAAACTTGGTTTAATCTGAACCCCATTTTTAATTGGGTCATTTGTTTTCTTGATGTTCATGTTTTTATTTATTTATGGTTTTAGTTTTAGTGTATTTTATTATTTTTCTTAGTTTTATGATTTATTTAGATTCCAGTCATTGCACCACCCCTGCTTCCACAGTTCCTTATCTCATTCCTCCTCTCCCTTACTTCTGTAAGAGTGTTTCTCTCCTCAAACAGACCTCCCCCTTCCATGGAGCCTCAAGTCTCTTGAGGATTAAAAGCATCTTCTCTCACTAAGGAGAACAGGGAGACCTCTGCTATATATGTGCCAGGGGCCTCAGACTAGCCCGTGCATGCTGTATGCACCTGGTTTCTGGGAACTCCCTGGCGTCTGGTTAAGTTGAGACTCCTGATCTTCCTATGAGGTCATTCACCCCTTAATACTACCAAAATTTGGCCCTCTTTTGGACATGGATTAGTAAAGATCTTTTCCCATTCTGTACCCTTCTGCTTTATCTGAATGATGGTGTCCCCTACAGTGGAAAAGCTTTTTAGTTTAATGAGGCCTCATTCATTAATTGCTGATCTTGGCACTTGTGTTATCAGTGTTCTGTTTAGAAAGTCTTTTCCTTTGCCACTGAATTCAAGGCTAGTCCCCGCTTTCTCTTCTTTCAGATTCAGTGTATCTGGTCTTATGTTGAGGCCTTTCATCTAATTAGAGTTGACTTTTGTTCAGAGTGATAAATATAGAACTATTTCTATTCTTCTACATGCAGCCATCCCAGTTGACCAACTTTAGTTAATTTAGCTAAGGGTATGCCAATTGTATTGATTTCATTGATTCTTTGTATTGCTTGTTTCTATGTTATTGATTTTTGGTTCTGAGTTTGATTATTTCATGCCATCTATTATTTTTCAGTGTTATCTATGCATTTTATATTACAGTTTTCAGGTGTGCTGCTAAATTACTAATAAGAGATCTTACCAGGTTTTTTATGGGTATGAATTTACTGGTATGAATTTGCCTCATAGAGAACAACCTTTGTTGTACCCCATTGGTTTGGGTATGTTATGTTTTCATTTTCATTCAAGTTTCAAAGTTTTTAAATCCTTCTTAATTTCCATTTTGACCTATCTTTTATTCGGTAGTGAGTTGTTTATTTTCCATGAAAATGTATACTTTTTGTAGATGATAGTATGAAGCTTTAATCCATTGTGGTCACATAGGATACATGGTGTTAACTTGATTTTGTAATGTCTGTTGATGCTGCTTTGTATGTAGTCAATTTTTAGAGAAAGTACCATGAGCTTATGAGAAGAAGCTCTTTTGTATTTGTGTGAAATATTCTGTAAATATCTGCTCTTTTAATTTGATTTATGATGTTACTTAACTCCAGTGTTTTTCTTTTTTATTTCTGTCTTGATGTTTTGTCTGTTGGCAAGAATGAGATAGAAAAGTCACCATCTATCATTTTATGAGAGTTGATATGTGATTTTAGCTTTAGCAGTGTTTCTTTTGTGAGCTTGGTGCCCTTGTGTTTGGTACATAGATGTTTAGAATTACAATAACCTCTTCAATGAAGTTTTTTTTTCCCTGTTATGTGTATGTAGTCCTTCCCCATCTCTTCTGATTAGTTTGCTTTGAAATCTATTTTCTCATACACCTGCTTGTTTCTTGGGTCCATTTGCTTGGAATATCTTTCTATTCTTTTACCCTGAGGTGATGTTTATCCTTGATGTTAAGGTGTGTTTCTTTAGTGCAGCATAAGAATAAATCCTGTTTGATCTAATATATTAGTATGTGGCTTTTTATTCTGAAATTGAGACCATTGATGTAGGGGTTAGCAATGAGCAACGTTTCTTGATTCCTGTTGTTTTGTTATTATGATGTGGGTCTTCCCTCCCCCTTTTTACTTACTGGTCTGGGATTATTTATTCCTTGTGTTTTTGGAGTCTGGCTAACCCTTTCAAGTTGAGTATTCTAGCACTTTCCATATCCTCAGATTGGTAGATAGATACTGTATAATGTTGATTATAGAATGTCTTTCTTTGTCATAGTTGATAATTTTACTGTATATAGTATTCTAGACTGGCATCTCTGATCTCAGAGTGTGAAGAACATCTGTCCAGGTCCTTCTAGCTTTCAAATTTTCCATTAAGAATGGAAAATTAAGAGATGCTATTCTATTGGGTTTTGCCTTAGTCAGGGTTTCTATTCCTGCACAAACATCATGACCAAGAAGCAAGTTAGGGAGAAAAGGGTTTATTCAGCTTACAATTCCATACTGCTGTTTATCACCAAGGAAGTCAGGACTGGAACTCAAACAGGTCAGGAAGCAGGAGTTGATGCAGAGGCCATGGAGGGATGTTCTTTACTGGATTGCTTCCCCTGGCTTGCTCAGCCTGCTCTCTTATAGAACCAAGATTACTAGCCCAGAGATGGTTCCACCCACAAGGGGCCTTTCCCCCTTGATCACTAGTTGAGAAAATGCCTTACAGCTGGATCTCATGGAGGCATTTCCTCAACTGAAGCTCCTTTCTCTGTGATAACTCCAGCTGTGTCAAGTTGACACAAAACTAGCCAGTACAATTGACCCCTTGTCAACTTGACACACAAACACATCACTAGTAAGCCTCAAGACTTACATTCTTATCCATCCCCAAGATCTAAATAACTTTTTTTTTTTTTTTTTTTTTTTTTTTTTTTGGTTTTTCGAGACAGGGTTTCTCTGTGTAGCCCTGGCTGTCCTGGAACTCACTCTGTAGACCAGGCTGGCCTCGAACTCAGAAATCCGCCTGCCTCTGCCTCCCGAGTGCTGGGATTAAAGGCGTGCGCCACCAACGCCCGGCGTCTAAATAACTTTAAACGTCCCACAGTCTTTACATATTCTTAAATTTTCAATCTCTTTAAAATATCCATCTCTTTTAAAATCCAAAATCTTTTTACAATTAAAAGTCTCTTAACTGTGGGATCCACTAAAATAGTTTCTTCCTCAAGAGGGAAAATATCGACTCGAGCACCGGGGGTGCCTTGCCAGAGGAGTCTCTGGACACCCGCAAGGACCCGCACAGGATTCCCCATGGGATCCTAAGACCTCTGGTGAGTGGAACACAGCGTCTGCTCCAATCCAATTGTCCGGGAACTAAGACTGCATTAACTAGGGAAGCAGGCAACCCAGCCTGAGCTGGGGCACAAGTCCCTTCCGGTCCACTCGAGCACCGGGGGTGCCTTGCCAGTGGAGTCTGCGGACATCCGCAAGGACCGACACAGGATTCCCCACGGGATCTTAAGACTTCTGGTGAATGGAACACAACTTCTGCCAGGAGGCAGGTTTGAACACCAGATATCTGGGCATCTTTCCTGCAAGAATAGAGCTTGCCTGCAGAGAATACTCTGACCACTGAAACTAAGGAGAGAGCCAGCCTTCCAGGTCTGCTGATAGAGGCTAACAGAGTCACCTGAGGAACAAGCTCTAACCAGACACAACTATAACAGCTAGCTTCAGAGATTACCAGATGGCGAAAGGCAAATGAAAGAATCCTACTAACAGAAATCAAGACCACTCACCATCATCAGAACGCAGAACTCCCACCCCACCTAGTCCTGGGCACCCCAACACAACCGAAAATCTAGACCCAGATTTAAAAGCATATCGCATGATGATGGTAGAGGACATCAAGAAGGACTTTCATAACTCACTTAAAGAAATACAGGAGAGCACTGCGAAAGAGTTACAGGTCCTTAAATAAAAACAAGAAAACACAAAAACAGGTAGAAGTCCTTAAAGAAAAACAGGAAAACACATCCAAACAGGTAATGGAAATGAACAAAACCATACTAGACCTAAAAAGGGAAGTAGACACAATAAAGAAAACCCAAAGTGAGGCAACGCTGGAGATAGAAACCCTAGGAAAGAAATCTGGAACCATAGATGCAAGCATCAGAAACAGAATACAAGAGATGGAAGAGAGAATCTCAGGTGCAGAAGATTCCATAGAGAACATCGGCACAATAATCAAAGAAAATACAAAATGCAAAAGGATCCTAACTCAAAACATCCAGGACACAATGAGAAGACCAAACCTACGGATAATAGGAGTTGATGAGAATGAAGATTTTCAACTTAAAGGGCCAGCAAATATCTTCAACAAAATAATAGAAGAAAACTTCCCAATCCTAAGGAAAGAGATGCCCATGATCATACAAGAAGCCTACAGAACTCCAAATAGACTGGACCAGAAAAGAAATTCCTCCCGACACATCATAATCAGAACAACAAATGTACTAAATAAAGATAGAATATTAAAAGAAGTAAGGGAGAAAGGTCAAGTAACATATAAAGGCAGGCCTATCAGAATTACACCAGACTTTTCACCAGAGACTATGAAAGCCAGAAGAGCCTGGACAGATGTTATACAGACACTAAGAGAACACAAATGCCAGCCCAGGCTACTATACCCGGCCAAACTCTCAATTACCATAGATGGAGAAACCAAAGTATTCCACGACAAAACCAAATTCACACATTATCTTTCCACAAATCCAGCCCTTCAAAGGATAGTAACAGAAAAAAAAAAAAAAAATACAAGGACGGAAATCACACCCTAGAAAAAGTAATCCCTCTACAAACCTAAAAGAAGACTGCCACAAGAACAGAATGCCAACTCTAACAACAAAAATAAAAGGAAGCAACAATTACTTTTCCTTAATATATCTTAATATCAATGGACTCAATTCCCCAATACAAAGACATAGACTAACAGACTGGATACACAAACAGGACCCAACATTCTGCTGCTTACAGGAAACCCATCTCAGGGAAAAAGACAGACACTACCTCAGAGTGAAAGGCTGGAAAACTAGACAGTGGAGGAGCTAGAGAAAGCACCCAAGGAACTAAAGGGAACTGCAACATTTAGGTGGAACAACAATATGAACTAACCAGTACCCCGGAACTCTTGTCTCTACCTGCATATGTATCAAAAGATGGCCTAGTCGGCCATCACTGGAAAGAGAGGCCCATTGGAAATGTAAATGAGCTAAATACCTAATAAAAAATGGAAAAAAAAAGATATAAAGCAAATAAATTAAAAAAAAAAAAAAAGGCTGGGAAACAATTTTCCAAGCAAATGGTCTGAAGAAACAAGCTGGAGTAGCCATTCTGATATCGAATAAAATCGACTTCCAACCCAAAGTTATCAAAAAAGACAAGGAGGGACACTTCATACTCATCAAAGGTAAAATCCTCCAAGAGGAACTCTCAATTCTGAATATCTATGCCGCAAATGCAAGGGCAGCCACATTCATTAAAGACACGTTAGTAAAGCTCAAAGCACACATTGCATCTCACACAATAATAGTGGGAGACTTCAACACACCACTTTCATCAATGGACAGATCCTGGAAACAGAAACTAAACAGGGACACAGTGAAACTAACAGAAGTTATAAAACAATAGGACTTAACAGATATCTACAGAACATTTTATCCTAAAACAAAAGGATATACCTTCTTCTCAGCACCTCACGGAACCTTCTCCAAAATTGACCATATAATTGGTCACAAAACAGGCCTCAACAGATACAAAAATATTGAAATTGTCCCATGTATCCTATCAGACCACCATGGACTAAGGCTGATCTTCAATAACAACATAAATAATGGAAAGCCAACATTCACATGGAAACTGAATAACACTCTTCTCAATGATACCTTAGTCAAGGATGGAATAAAGAAAGAAATTAAAGACTTTTTACAGTTTAGTGAAAATGAAGCCACAACTTACCCAAACCTATGGGACACAATGAAAGCATTTCTAAGAGGGAAACTCATAGCTCTGAGTGCCTCCAAAAAGAAACTAGAGAGAGCACACACTAGCAGCTTGACAACAAATCTAAAACCTCTAGAAAAAAAAGGAAGCAAATTCACCCAAGAGGAGTAGACGGCAGGAAATAATCAAACTCAGGGGTGAAATCAACCAAGTGGAAACAAGAAGAACTATTCAAAGAATTAACCAAACGAGGAGTTGGTTCTTTGAGAAAATCAACAAGATAGATAAACCCTTAGCTAGACTCACTAGAGGGCACAGGGACAACATCCTAATTAACAAAATCAGAAATGAAAAGGGAGACATAACAACAGATCCTGAAGAAATCCAAAACACCATCAAATCCTTCTACAAAAGGCTATACTCAACAAAACTTGAAAACCTGGACGAAATGGACAAATTTCTGGACAGATACCAGGTACCAAAGTTAAATCAGGATCAAGTTAACGAGCTAAACAGTCCATATCCCCTAAAGAAATAGAAGCAGTCATTAATAGTCTCCCAGCCAAAAAAAGCCCAGGACCAGATGGGTTTAGTGCAGAGTTCTACGAGACCTTCAAAGAAGATCTAATTCCGGTTCTGCACAAACTATTCCACAAAATAGAAGTAGAAGCAACTCTACCCAACTCATTCTATGAAGCCACAATTACTCTGATACCTAAACCACAGAAAGATCCAACAAAGATAGAGAACTTCAGACCAATTTCCCTTATGAATATTGATGCAAAAATACTCAATAAAATTCTTGCTAACCGAATCCAAGAACACATTAAAGCAATCATCCATCCTGACCAAGTAGGTTTTGTTCCAGGGATGCAGGGATGGTTTAATATTCGGAAATCCATCAACGTAATCCAGTATATAAACAAACTCAAAGACAAAAACCACATGATCATCTCGTTAGATGCAGAAAAAGCATTCGACAAGATCCAACACCCATTCATGATAAAAGTCTTGGAAAGATCAGGAATTAAAGGCCCATACCTAAACATGATGAAAGCAATCTACAGCAAACCAGTAGCCAACATCAAAACAAATGGTGAGAAGCTTGAAGCAATCCCACTAAAATCAGGGACTAGACAAGGCTGTCCACTGTCCCCATACCTATTCAACATTGTACTAGAAGTCCTAGCCAGAGCAATTCGACAACAAAAGGAGATCAAGGGGATACAAATTGGAAGAGATGAAGTCAAAATATCACTTTTTGCAGATGATATGATAGTATATATAAGTGACCCTAAAAATTCCACCAGAGAACTCCTAGACATGATAAACAGCTTCGGTGAAGTAGCTGGATATAAAATTAACTCAAACAAATCAATGGCCTTTCTCTACACAAAGAATAAACAGGCTGAGAAAGAAATTAGGGAAACAACACCCTTCTCAATAGTCACAAATAATATAAAATATCTTGGTGTGACTCTACGGAAGGGAAAGATCTGTAAAATAAAAACTTCAAGTCTCTGAAGAAAGAAATTAAAGAAGATCTCAGAAGATGGAAAGATCTCCCATGCTCATGGATTGGCAGGATCAATATTGTAAAAATGGCTATCTTGCCAAAAGCAATCTACAGATTCAATGCAATCCCCATCAAAATTCCAACTCAATTCTTCAACGAATTAGAAACAGCAATCTGCAAATTCATCTGGAACAAAGAAAACCTAGGATAGCAAAAACTCTCCTCAAGGATAAAAGAACCTCTGGTGGAATCACCATGCCTGACCTAAAGCTGTACTACAGAGCAATTGTGATTAAAAACTGCATGGTACTGGTATAGTGACAGACAAGTAGACCAATGAAATAGAATTGAAGACCCAGAAATGAACCCACACACCTATGGTCACTTGATCTTCAACAAGGGAGCTATAACCATCCAGTGGAAGAAAGACAGCATTTTCAACAAATGGTGCTGGCACAACTGGTTGTTATCATGTAGAAGAATGCGAATCGATCCATTCCTATCTCCTTGTACTAAGGTCAAATCTAAATGGATCAAGGAACTTCACATAAAACCAGAGACACTGAAACTTATAGAGGAGAAAGTGGGGAAAAGCCTTGAAGATATGGGCACAGGGGAAAGATTCCTGAATAGAACAGCAATGGCTTGTGCTTTAAGATGGAGAATTGACAAATGGGACCTCATGAAACTGCAAAGCTTCTGCAAGGCAAAAGACACTGTCAATAAGACAAAAGGACCACCAACAGATTGGGAAAAGATCTTTACCTATCCTAAATCAGATAGGGGACTAATATCCAATATATATAAAGAACTCAAGAAGGTGAACTCCAGAAAATCAAATAACCCCATTAAAAAATGGGGCTCAGAACTGAACAAAGAATTCTCACCTGAGGAATACCAAATGACAGAGAAGCACCTGAAAAAAATGTTCAACATCCTTAATCATCAGGGAAATGCAAATCAAAACAACCCTGAGATTCCACCTCACACCAGTCAGAATGGCTAAGATCAAAAATTCAGGTGACAGCAGATGCTGGCAAGGATGTGGAGAAAGAGGAACACTCCTCCATTGTTGGTGGGATTGCAAGCTTGTACAACCACTCTGGAAATCAGTTTGGCGGTTCCTTAGAAAATTGGACATAGTACTACTGGAGGATCCAGCAATACCTCTCCTGGGCATATATCCAGAAGATGTCCCAACCGGTAAGAAGGACACATGCTCCACTATGTTCATAGCAGCCTTATTTATAATGGCCATAAGCTGGAAAGAACCCAGATGCCCCTCAACAGAGGAATGGATACAGAAAATGTGGTACATTTACACAATGGAGTACTACTCAGCTATTAAAAAGAATGAATTTATGAAATTCCTAGGCAAATGGATGGACCTGGAGGGCATCATCTTGAGTGAGGTAACACAATCACAAAGGAACTCACACAATATGTACTCACTAATAAGTGGATATTAGCCCAAAACTTAGGATACCCAAGATATAAGATACAGTTTGCTAAACACATGAAACTCAAGAAGAATGAAGACTGAAGTGTGGACACTATGCCCCTCCTTAGAATTGGGAACAGAACACCCATGGAAGGAGTTACAGAGACAAAGTTTGGAGCTGTGACAAAAGGATAGACCATCTAGAGACTGAAGTATCCAGGGATCCACCCCATAATCAGCTTCTAAACGCTGACACCATTGCATACACTAGCAAGATTTTGCTGAAAGGACCCAAAGATAGCTGTCTCTTGTGAGACTATGCCGGGACCTGGCAAACACAGAAGTGGATGCTCACAGTCAGCTAGTGGATGGATCACAGGGCCCTCAAAGGAGGACCTGGAGAAAGTACCCAAGGAGCTGAAGGGATCTGCAACCCTATGTGTGGAACAACATGATGAACTAATCAGTACCCCGGAACTCTTGACTCTAGCTGCATATGTATCAAAAGATGGCCTAGTTGGCCATCACTGGAAAGAGAGGCCCATTGGACTTGCAAACTTTATATGCCCCAGTACAGGGGAGTGCCAGGGCCAAAAAACTGGGAATGGGTAGGTAGGGAAGTGGGGGGGAGGGTATGGGGGACTTTTGGGATAGCATTGGAAATGTAATTGAGGAAAAGATGTAATAAAAAATATTTTTTAAAAAAAGAATAAAGTTTGGAAAAATCAAAAAAAAAGAGGGAAAATATCAGGCACAGTCACAGTCAAAAGCAAAAATCAATCTCTAACCATCCAATGTCTGTGATCCAACTCACGATCTTCTGGGCTCCTCCAAGGGCTTGGGTCACTTCTCCAGCCATGCCCTTTGTAGCACACACGTTGTCCTCTAGGCTCCAGATGCCTGTACTCCACTGCTGCTGCTGCTTTTGGTGGTCATCTCATGGTACTGGCATCTCCAAAACACTGCATGACCCCTTCATGGGCCATCAATTGCAACTGAGGCTGCACCTTCACCAATGGCCTTCCATGGCCTCTCACAGTGCCGAGCCTCCGATGCTCTGTGTGACTCCTTCATGCCTTCAAAACCAGTATCACCTGGGTGACCCTTACACATTACCAAGCCCCACTGCAGCAGGAGTACAACCTTGCCTATCTCTGGAACACAGCCTCTTTGTGCTTTCAGAAAACACTTCCCAGAAGATGTCACCTCAACGATACTGGTCTCTTCTTAATCACCGCTAATTTCTTAGCTCCAGCTTACCAGCATCAATAGTCCCAGTAATGCAAAGTTTTTGCTTTAGTAGTTCTTGTATCTTGTTAATCACAGCTGATTCTTCAGCCCCAGCTAACAAGAACTACAGAATCTTCACAATCAAAACAGCAATGGCCCTGAAAGAGTCTTTAATTTTCCCTCTGAAATTTCACAAGCCAGACCTCCATCTTCTGCACTGTTCTCAACATTATCTTCCAAGCTCCTACCCAACATCTGACAGATGTTGTCAAGTTGTCATAGGAATACCCCACTCTGCTGGTACCAATTTGTCTTAGTCAGGGTTTCTATTCCTGCACAAACATGACCAAGAAGCAAATTGGGGAGAAAATGATTTATTCGGCTTACACTTCCATACTGCTGTTCATCACCAAAGGAAGTCAGGACTGGAACTCAAGCAGGTCAGAAAGCAGGAGCTGATGCAGAGGCCATGGAGGGATGTTCTTTACTGGATTGCTTCCCCTGGCTTGCTCAGCCTGCTCTCTTATAGAACCAAGATTACTAGCCCAGAGATGGTCCCACCCACAAGGGGCCTTTCCCCCTTGATCACTAATTGAGAAAATGCCTTACAGCTGGATCTCATGGAGGCATTTCCTCAACTGAAGCTCCTTTCTCTGTGATAACTCCAGCTGTGTCAAGTTGACACAAAACTAGCCAGTACAGGTTTGCTTTTGAGTTCCTTGATCTTTTCCCTTGCAACTTTTAATATTCTTTCTTTGCTATTTACTTATTAGTATTGGTCCTGTTTACTTGGTGTTCTGTGTGCAGTTTTTACCTTGACAAGCACCTTCTTCTTTAGGTTATGAAAATTTTCTTCTATGATTTTTGTTGAAAATATTTTCTGAGCCTTTAACCTGGATATCTTATCTCTCTGTTTCTATTATTCTTAGATTTGGTTTTATTATAGTGTCCCAGATTTCCTGAATGCTTTGAGCCTGAATTTTTTTAATTTAACATTTTCTTTGACTGACATGTTTATTTCTTCTACCTTTTCTTCGATGGCTGAAATTCTCTCTTCTGTGTTTTAGATTCTGTTGGCCAGATTTACCTCTGAGGTGTTTGTTTGTCTTCCTAAATTGTTCATATCCACCTATTTGCAGCTTAGGTTTTCACTAGTGATTTTATTTCTACCTTCTTAAATTGTTTTCATTATTTTATTCCACTGGGTTTTTTGGGTTTTGTTTTTTGGTTTTTATTGTTTTTGTATTTTCACAGATTTCTTTAAAGGTTTTGTTCATTTCTTTAAGGTTGTTAACCAATTTCATATTTGATGATTTGAAATCCTTGTCTTATGATTCACCCATATGAATATCTCCATGCCTATAGTAGCAGGCTTATTAGTTTCTGACAAGTATATTATCTTGTCTGTTCAGTGCATTTTTGTACTGGTGTTTAGGTATCTGGATTATGATGATTGAGGTGTTTCTAGATATTGATATCTGCTCTTGTGTTTATTGTATTGGTGTTCTGTTCTTTGATTGCTGTTGCTCTCTCAGGATCTTACACATGTGCCCCTGTTACAAGTTGGCCTCTTCAAGTCGGTGGATGGCAGATCTCTAGTAATAGAGATGTGCTAGGAGAAAATGCTGAAAGGGACTTTGGGAAAGAGCTAAAGGAATCTGTCCACACCAAGTGTCCAGATCTCCAGGGAGTTAGAGGTGGAGTAAGAATAGATGCTCCTGCAAGTAGGTCTCAGTAGTACAAAAGATGTGTCTGTAGAAACAGGGATGAAATTACTAGGTAAATCCTGAGGCTTTACCAAGAGTTGGAGTTTCTAGTGAATGGTATTGATATTGGAGGAAGGGCACTTGCAAGCACCCTGCTTCAGGATAAATATGGAGAGATTTTGATACAAGCATTATAATGGAAAACAAGAATAGTGAGGACTTTCTACCTGAATCCCAGCCAGGTGTTGCCACCATATGTCCCTGAGACAGTGTTTCTACATATCAGTAGCTGACACAAGTAATAGGGATGGCCTAGAAGAGAGGATTAAGAGGGTCTATAGGAAACATTCAGCTAAGGTGAATCCCCTCTGAGAGGCAGGGGTCCCCAGAGAATGGAGGTATGGTAAGAGGAGGAGCACCTGAAAGCCAACTGCTATAGGGCTGAGGTAAGACTAGAGATACTTTATTGGAGGACTGGATGGAAAGCGAAAATTGTCTGATTCCCAGGCTGGTGTAGCCTTTCAAGATCCCAGGTAGATTTTTCTAGGTAGTTGCATCCTCAGGTTCACATTCTTAAACTGGCAATAAGTCTAAAGTAATAAATTTGATAACATAAATATTTATATTTAAAATTATGTACATTATTTCTTATTGTTTATATTTTTGGAATATTAAATCATATCATCCTTCACCATAGATATAACCTAATAGCCAACACTTATTAAATATTTACTATTTCAAAATGCTAAGTAATTTATGAACATCGTCTTACTTAACCATTAAAATAATACAAGAAGCCAGATGCTGTAATTATCCTCATTTTTTCAGATAAAGAATATGTTGCAGGAAGTATATATTCTTCAGTGTCATAGCATAAGTAAGACTGCACACTTAAGTAAATGATTTTTAATAAAGGCAAATATATTGGGACTAAATTTAGAAAAAGCAGAAAGGCAATGTGGATTCCTATGGAATTAGTAAGCAAAAACTCTATTGTTCCTAGCTGAATTGCAGCCAAAGGAAACCTGAGAATTCTAGGAAATCTATTGTCATACATAGAAAGAACTATATATACATGAGCAGAACCATGGTCTGTAGTTGAGAGGCACATCTAAACTCTGAACTGCTAGAGATGAAGCAAGAAAAAAATAAGTGCAAAACCTATTCTCTTCTAATCCATGGTCTATGCCAGGCCTTGATATCTGGAACCCAACTGGACATCCAAGAGTACCAGTTGATGATGTCCATAAAGGTCAGCTAGAAGCAAAGAGAATAAAATGCTGGAAAATGAGATAATAAATATCTAGGAATTTCTTGCTCAAGAAGTCAGACTATTAAATGGCAAAGCTAGTTATTGTGTTGCATGCATTTCCTCCTAACCACGCTTGAGGTCTTACTTCTCACTAAATTATTTTACATTTTATTTGCCAGAAAAGAATATAAATGTAAAAATGTATAAATCAATATTATATCTGCTTATATATAATAAGTGAAACCAATTGAACTTGAGAGCTCAACAACAAAGAATGAACAAAAAATCAAAAACAAAAAAGATGTGAATGCTGATTATTTTTGGCCTTTTGTAGTGTTAAACAAAGGTCATTCTTGTTTAGATTCCAGACTCCATCATTTCTCGTGGTGTTCAGGTGCTCCCACGAGACACAGCCTCCCTTAGCACTACTCCTTCAGAATCGCCCCGTGCTCAGGCTACATCTCGCCTCTCTACAGCTTCTTGTCCAACACCAAAAGTAAGTATAGCTACTTGAGTCTAATTTTTCTCTATTATGAATTCTGAGAAAACTAACAAATGTTTTCCCTGCTTGTCAAGGTTGAATTGCATGCAAAATACTGGTAAAAAAATGAATGAATACATATCACCCATTGTCATAGATTATCTTATTAGGACAGTAGATATTTTGTATAGTATGCCTGATCCTATATCACAGGTAAAAAATAGCACTTTCTATTACTTCTGTTCTTTCTAGTAGACCTGTTGTTTTTAGAAAACTTAGCAATATAATTGTAAAAAAAAATATTCTGAGAATAAATGTATTTTGGGCCAATAATCAGCAATATTAACAAGATCCTATAATGAGATTTTTTTTTAACACCAGCCTAGCGTACCTACCTGCTCTAGTATCATTCCAAAAAATTTTTTTTCAAACAGAATCTATTTGGAATGTTGCTGCCTATTATTTGGAAACAAAACTAAATTTGTTAGAAAGAAAGTTTTAATGCCAACCTTTGGGAAAGGGTGGGAGTTTCTTAGTTTTTAGTTTTTTATACTCTCTTTCAGAATTGTGGTGGAGGAAAGATAAGACACTATAGTCTCATGTTTTGTGTGTATGGTAAAAGAATGAGCAAGCTTT
This sequence comes from Mus caroli, assembly GCF_978045245.1. Taxonomy (NCBI): domain Eukaryota; kingdom Metazoa; phylum Chordata; class Mammalia; order Rodentia; family Muridae; genus Mus; species Mus caroli. The sequence continues at coordinate 77,013,439 of NW_028227269.1, forward strand.
CATACTATTATACCTTCTTGAATATCTGCTCTATGGATAAATCACTCACTTGTTCTTTTAAGTTCTCCTTATGAGGGGACCAATATTATTATCAAAAGGTTTCTTTCTTATTTAATGAGACATTGAGCTTGTTATCAAGTTATGTACTGAGTTTATTCTAAAAACATGATACTTTCAAATTGACCTTTTTCTCTATCATCAGATTTAAAAGCAAATATAGCTGTCTTTCTCGATTCCAAGTTTTCTGTAGTTTTGTGAGTTATAATTCTATTTCACTAGAAATTATCTTAAAATTTTTGATGTTATAATTTAGTCTGTTTTATATTATATGACAGATAATGGAATATCCAAGAAAATCTTCATGATAATACTCTTGCTATATTTTTATATCATTGTATTTAGATATGTCTCAATATAAGTAATAAATTTATCATTTAAATTTGATGTTATAAATCTTCAAAAAAGAAAAACTATGAAAACATTCTATCATAAAATATTAGTGCTACTTGGATACTGGCCACATTTGAAACTAAATGAAAATATGAAGATCTGAGTTGCATTTAAAAAAAAATCTTACTCATTTTATTATATCACTTAAGTAAAATAATATATAATTTGGATGGCATTAAATTCTGATTGTAGAAACTAAACCTTTTTATAAAGTCCACGAAATATCTAAAACTAAAATTTAGTTTTACTATAAGATGTTTTAATCTACCATAAATTAAGACCTAGCAGCTGAAAATAAAATAAAAAAAACTACTGAAGATATAGTATAATTCTCCTTTTTATAAATATGCTCTATAACACATGTATTTGAAAAATAGTTTAGGCTAAATATTGTTACATGAAATTGTTCTTAATTCTCAAAACATTCTATCTTTTTGCATTACAAAGAGGATAACAAATATAATTTTAAAAATCATTTGTACTTCTAATTTCTCCAAAGCAAAATTCCAAAATAAAGTATTTTAACATTTATGAAATTATTGTGCTTTAAAGATTTTAATTGAGCAAGTAGCTTGTTTTGATGTTATTAGTTGATATTTACATGTATAAACTAATCATAAATTCAAATAAAGCACTATTTTTCTATCAAAAAAGATACTGTTTTTATAAAATTTTACTAGTACAAGAATATATGTCTGAAAGTTATAATTATTAGCTAAGCCTAATATCTTTTGCTTGTAATTTCAGCACTCAAAAGAGATGAGGCAGTTTGGGCTATATAGTAAGTTCCAGGACAGCCTGGGAGACAAAGTAAGAACATGTCTCAAAATACAGTAAGGAAAGCAAGGAAAGGAAAGAAGGAAGAAGTAAGGAAAGAAAATAAAAATTTGTTCTTGTTTTATTTTGAAATAATATTTAAATATGGGGTTAAAATACTAATAAAATAAACTATTTAGAAAATTAATATTTAAAAGGGGGAAAGATTATAAGATATCCTTAAAGACTAATATTTGAACAGGCACATGAAGAATAAATGAAAGCCAAAAGTTAATTTTTGCTTGAATAGACATTCTAAAGTCATATTTATCAATAATGATTACTTGTTATTTATCTATATTTTTCTGCAAATGTTTTCATTATTATATGAGTTTCCTTTAATTCAGTGATCAGCATCTAATTTCAATTTTTTTTTTAAGCATGAATTCCCTACACCCATCCTATTTCCTTTGGAGTTATATCTCAAGACCAACATAGACAACTTAACTCCTATCTGAAGGAAGTATTTATCTTAATTCTGCATCCTAAAAATTTAGAGCCTGGCAGTGGTTGCGCACGCCTTTCCTCCCAGCACTTGGGAGGCAGAGGCAGGCAGATTTCTGAGTTCCAGGCCAGTCTGCAGAGTGACTTCCAAGACAACCAGGGCTATACAGAGCCTGTCTCAAAAACCAACAACAACAACAAAAAAAATTTTTTAAAGAAAAAAGGAAGATGAAAAATAATGATTCTCAAATTTCTAAGTTAATAGTATTGACTGTATTAGGATATAAAAAATAACTAATTTTTCTAAGGAAAGGTACTACATTTTGATTTTTAAAGTGTTCAGTCTGAGATATTTGTGAAGTATGCAAGGAGCACTGTTCTATGCACATTTGAAAGTGCATCTTAAATTTGCCATACCTATAATTACTGCATTTTGGCTATAATATTTACAGTTTATTATATATTAGTCAGCCCTATTGAATCACCTTTCTATATTTCAGATTAAACATAAAGTGTGTCATGTATGGACATATATGTGCAAATGAGTTTTCTTTGCTTTTGGAATGCCATACAGTCTTGAATGATCAGTTTTAGAAAGAACTCTAGGCCTAGTAATAGATGTGGATTCCAGTACTTGCTTCTACTTTAAAAATCTCACTGTGTAAGGCAAGATGCGTAATATTTGCATCTATTTGAGACTATCTTTGCCTACTTGTAAGAAAGGAATAATGAGCCAGTAGACAGTATTTGCTGACACTGAAAACAAAACATGCTACTACAAATTATAATAAAATTTAATTAAATGTTATAATTCATCAACAGGAGTGCAGAATATTTGGAGAGTTATTTTCAAATGCATTCAAGTAATTGTTTGTGAAAACTTAAATGAAACACTTAGGATGTATCTCAATAATAGAAAATTTGAAACACAAATTGAGGTCACTCCCAGCACTGGATAAACAGAAATGAAAAGCCATGGTAGCACACTTCTGTCATCCTAAGCAAAGAGGTCTTAGGGCTTTTACTTCAAGACCAACCTAGGCTACATAGCAAAACCATGTGAATAAAATAAATAAAAGTGGCAATGAATCAAATCTAATGATTTTTTTCCACAGTGTTTTAGTTGTTTTTTAAGTTTTAATATTGAATAATATCTAAAATGAAAATCTTTCTGATTATGTACAAATGATCAGTGATTTCACTAGGTAATGACAGTATCAAACAGTTAACATTATTATGTGTGTGTGCATGTGTGTATGTGTATGTATTGCATATTATATCTTTACTTTTGTTTTGATCCTTTAGGATTCTTCCATCTTTAAAAAGAAGAAAATCTCTGTAAAATATAGTTTTGTAAAAAATATTGGTTTTGTTGTAGTTGTTGTTTGTTCATCTCACTCTAATGATGCCAGTCAAATATTAAAGGTAGCAATGTTCATAGAATAAAATTTCCTTTAGCAGTATTTATTTCTTAGATCATTTAGTATTTTATTTTCATGAGGAAAATTGTTTTTATCAGATATTTTCTTATAATGAATTCTTATGAGAATGAATGCCAATCTTTTCGCTTTGTGGAAGTACAGAAATTCTTAATAACAAATGTGGGCCTTTTATCTTTTATTGCCCATGAATACAGTAGCGCATAAGCCAAAGAGATGAAATGGTAATTTGATTCTAAAGAAATTATGCAGTGTATAGAGCATCTAAGTGTCATGCTGATGAAGGTCTTGCAAGAAGGGATTGATAAAAGAGTAAGTCTATAACTTAATCTTTTCAATTAACATGGGGTTGGCTTTTTTTTGTTATTCATTTATTTACACTCCAGATTTTATTTCCCCATCCCTGGTCCACCCTCGAACTGTTCCACATCCCATACTTCCTCCCCACTCCCCTGTCTCCAGGAGGATGTCTCCCCACCCCCCACTCCCCACCCCACCTGACCTCTAAAACTCCCTGGGGCCTCCAGACTCTTGAGGGTTAGGTGCATCTTCTCTGACTGAACACAGACCTGGGAGTCCTCTGCTGTATTTGTTTTAGGGGGCTTCATATCAGCTGATGTATGCTGCCTGTTTGGTGGTCCAGTGTTTGAGAGATCTGGGGGTTCAGGTTGAGACCACTGGTCCTCCTATAGGTTGCCCTCCTCCTCAACTTCTTCCAGCCTTTCCCTAATTCAGCCACAGGGGTCAGCTGCTTCTGTCCATTGTTTGGGTGCAAATAACTACATCTGACTCTTTCAGCTGCTTGTTGGTTCTTTCAGAGTTCGGTCATGATAGGTCCTTTTTGTGAGCACTGCCTCCATAGCCTCAGTGATAGTGTCAGGCCTTGGGACCTCCCCTTGAGCTGAATCCCACTTTGGGCCTGCCACAGGACCTTCTTTTCCTCAGGCTCCTCTCCATTTCCATCCCTGTAATTCTTTCAGACAGGAACAATTATGGGTCAGAGATGTGACTGTGGGATGGCAACCACCTCCCTCACTTGATGCCCTGTCTTCCTGCTGGAGGTGGGCTCTATAAGTTCCCTCTCCCTACTTTTAGTCATTTCATCTAAGGTCCCACCCTTTGAGTCCTGAAAGTCTAGCACCTCCCAGATCTCTGATGCATTCTGGAGGGTACCCCCACCTCCTACCTCCTGGGGTTGCCTGTTTCCATTCTTTCTGCTGGTCCTTAGGACTTCAGTTCATTTCCCTCACCCAATACCAGATCAGGTTCCCCTCTCCCCCCAACCCCCTCTCCACTTTCCATCCCAGGTCCCTCCCTCCCTCTCCACTTGTGATTACTTTCTTCTCCCTCCCAAGTGGAACTGGCATGGTTTAGAACTTAGCTCAGTGCTCATTTTCAGTTATGACAAATGGCAAAATCTGTAGGAAAAAAAAAAAAGGAAAAGAAGAAAAAGCTTGAAATAGAAAATAATGACAAGACTAAAAGAAGAAATCTAAAATTTCAATGCATTCATAATTCTTTTTAAATATTGTTAAAATTGAGAATATTTTAAGGACTAATTTTGTTATCCTTTCCATGCATCTGAATTTTAACCCTTTTAACAAGGTAATGTAGATTGTAGCCACAATGTTCCCTTGTGCTATAAAATTAGAAAACAATTTTATGATAGGCAGAGGGAAAAGAATCTGTGCCTAAAGGTACCAGAAAAATTGTTTTGTTATGCTTACAAAGAAAATGTTAACACTTTTTATATCTAATTGAGTAAAATTTATGTAGTTGTTAAAAAGAATATAATGGAAATATTTTCATGAAAGCCATGCTCTCTTAATAATTAGTGTCTAATCTTTCATTCAAACAGTATGTAGATATAGGACTTCTTTTAGGAGTTTTTTGTTTGTTTGTTTGTTTGTTTGTTTTGAGCAAAATAATTTTGGTCAGACTAGGGAGATGGCTCAGTTTGTAAAGTGCTTTTCATTTAATCATTAGGACCAAAGTTTTGATTCCTAGCATTCACATAAAAACTCAAAGGGTATGTCAGCCCACCTGTAATCCCAGCATAGAGGAAACTGACACAGGGCTTCTCCAGAGTAGGCTGTCAGGATAGTCTAGCTGAATCAGTCACCAATGAGTTCAAGTGTGCCTATCTCTATATAAGGTAAAAATGGATCAGACACATCTGACATCAACCTCCGAGCTCTATATACTTAAAATACTTAAACATATACCTACATGTACACGTACACACACACACACACACACACACACACACAGGTGGATTACATACCACATTCATATATATGCCCTCCAAAAATATAAATAAATATAATTTGCATTACTCAAGGCCTTCATGTTTATGAGTCTGAGAGATATTTGTTATTCAATGGAAATTAAAGTATTTATCCAATCCATATATTCACTGTGAAATGTTTGCTGATAATGTTATTTCTTTGATTCTTTTATATTGTCACTATTTTTTGATTGTGATATAGCTAATCAACTAACAAAGAATCAAAAGTTTATCTGTCTTGTTCATTTAAATCAAGACTGACTCATGCTGAAAAATTATGTTGTGTTATTTTTAAGAGCTTAAACAAATCAGAAAATTCTCTGAAACTTCAGTTTTATTTGCTTTTGTTTTAAAATATTTCAGCCTTAATATATTAATATTTGTCTAGCCATTAATAACATGTAAATTTTGGTATCTACATGTAGAATTAATAAACAACAGAAAGACTGGGAAACACTAAGTTAATTAGATTTTTTTAAATAGTATCTAAACAACAATGAAAAGTTTTTAGTTGCATAGTTTTTTACCCACTTGGGAGTTATTAAATAGAATATTCTCACATAACTGCTCTAATGCAGCAGTTCTCTAGCCTAGCTATTCTTTAAAATTAGTGAAAATTACAAATAAATTCTGCTAATGTAGGTTGTGTCTAACATTATTTATTGTACTAGAAATTAAAACTTAGACCTTTTATATATGTTTTGCTTAATGGCTTTAAAATTGAAATAAGCTTTTATGTGTTAAGGTAAATATCATTTTAATGAAAAAACTTTTCCACAATCAATACATGATGAAAAGTTTGTCATTGTTTACATTTTTAAAATTACTATTGCTTGCTGACTTAATAGAAGACTTGAATTCTTACTGTAAATTAATTTAGTTGAAGAATATGAAGAACCAATACAGCTCACATAGCAATATGGTTAGAAAAATAAATACTATATTAGTGTATGTAATAATTGTGGATATTTTAATATCGCACCAGAAATTTATGGTTTTGTTTAAAGGGTAGAAATTTTACTTAATGAATTTTTTGTGTGTTAATTCTATTTTATTTTATTTTTTCCTCATTAATTTATTTATTCACATTACAGACTCCTCTCTTCCCAGTCCCATTCTCACACCCCCTTTCTCATCCCCCCCATCCCCTATTCATCAGAAAGGGGAGTTGGGTACCAACTCACTCTGGAACATCAAGTCACAGCAGAACTAAGTGCCTCCTCTCCCACTTAAACCAGACAGGGTTTGATTTAAAGGCAGGTAATGGAGTCAGAAACAGACCCCGCTCTACTTGTTAGCACACCCACATATAAAACACGCTGCATATCTGCTACATCTGTGTAGGTTCCCTCTGTGCAGCCTATGAATGTTCTTTGGTTGGGGGTTCAATCTCTGTGAGCCCCCATGACCCAAGTTAGTTGACTGTGTAGGTCTTCTTGTGGTGTCCTTTGTCTCTCTGGTTTCTTCTATTCTTTTCCCCATGTCAAATAAATATTTTTAAATTTTAAAAAAGGAAAAACAAAAAATGAATAAGTATAAAATAAGGAAATGAAGTTGGGAAAGAAATGTGATTGCTTAATTCTAAAGGAGACTAGAAAAGGAGAATGAGGGTGGATTTGATCTGTGAGCATTATTAAAATTTTCAAAGAATATTTTTCTTTCTTTTTTAACTCTTCTCTCATACAATACATCTGGCTGAAGCCTCCTCTCCCTCCCTACTCGCAGTTCTCCATATACACACACCTCCACTCTCCCCAATATCCACTATTCCTTTCATTCCCATTAGAAAAGAGCAGGCTTCCCAGTGATATCAACAGAACACAGCATTAACGACACAATAAGACTAGGCATACCAAGGCTAGGTGAGTCAACTCAGAAGGAAGACAAAGATCCTCTGAGGAGGTAAAGGGTGAGAGATACTCCCACTCGAACTGTTAGGAGTCTTACCAAACGACAAGTTAAACAACCATGGCATGTATCCAGAGGAACTTGCTCAATTGCAAGCCTTTCTCCAGTTGTGATATTAGAAGTTCCTAAAAAAAAATTCTAATAAAACAAAAGTCAACAAAAACTTGAAAATTTGAACAAAACTTTTTTCTAATATATATCTTTTGGTTCTGTAATATACAGATACATGGTACTATATGATTTCATAAATAATGAAAAACAAAATTTACTATATGTATGTGTGTGTATGTATGTGTATATATATAAACATATATATATATATAAACATATATATATAGTTTTTTAAGGTTTCTTGAAATGTAAAAATCTAAAAACTATACTCTTATACATTTACGTGCCTCGCAATTTGAATGAATCTCTTTCCCTGGGACTAGTTTAGGAACATGTGTATTTGTCATTTGGATATCTGGATATATATTGTTTCCAGTGTTGACAGAGTTTACCATTATCAAGAAATCATCTCTGTTAAAATGTCTACTCAGCTAATCCTAAAACTCTTAGAAGCATTTAAAGGTCTCTAGCTTATAGTTGCAAAAATACATTTTCTAATGTTCTGATTTCTGCTTAGGAGCAAGTATTTAACACAAAGATGGGGAATGCAGCAAATGTTTCAGCTCTCTTTAGATATTATTCATTTTTAAAAATATTATCTATTAAATTTATGACTCTAAATAATTTTACTTTGTCAATTGCTCCTTGATTATTTCCTATAAGAATTATATTCTCTGTAAAATTGAACTAGTTGAGTTTTTGTTTTGTTTCTTGTTTTTGTTTTTGAGGCAGTAACATCTTTTGATATATAACAAAAGTATATAATTCATACCACCCATTTTATTAGAATCAAGAAATTATGGTACATTTACACAATGGAGTACTACTCAGCTATTAAAAAGAATGAATTTATGAAATTCCTAGCCAAATGGATGGACCTGGAGGGCATCATCCTGAGTGAGGTAACACAATCACAAAGGAACTCACACAATATGTATTCACTGATAAGTGGATATTAGCCCAAAACTTAGGATACCCAAGATATAAGATACAATTTGCTAAACGCATGAAACTCAAGAAGAATGAAGACCAAAATGTGGACACTGTGCCCCTTCTTAGAATTGGGAACAAAACACCCATGGAAGGAGTTACAGAGACAAAGTTTGGAGCTGTGATGAAAGGATGGACCATCTAGAGACTGCCGTATCCAGGGATCCATCCCATAATCAGCTTCTAAACGCTGACACCATTGCATACACTAGCAAGATTTTACTGAAAGGACCCAAAGATAGCTGTCTCTTGTGAGACTATGCAGGGGCCTAGCAAACACAGGAGTGGATGTTCACAGTCAGCTATTGGATGTATCACAGGACTCCCAATGGAGGAGCTAGAGAAAGTACCCAAGGAGCTAAAGGGATCTGCAACCCTATAGTTGGAACAACATGATGAACTAACCAGTACCCCGGAGCTCTTGTCTCTAGCTGCATATGTATCGAAAGATGGCCTAGTCGGCCATCACTGGAAAGAGAGGCCCATTGGACTTGCAAACTTTATATGCCCCAATATAGGGGAATGCCAGGGCCAAAAGAATGGGAATGGGAGGGTAGGGAAGTGGGGGGCGGTATGGGGGACTTTTGGGATAGCATTGGAAATGTAATTGAGGAAAATATGTAATAATAAAAAAAAATAAATAAAATAGATAACCAATTTAAAAAAAAAAGAATAAAGTCTTAATTTGTTAAATTAATATAAACTGTTTCATTGAGGACAATCTTAAGTGAAACTAGCTTTTTAAAAGGCAGGGTAGGGGAGGGTATAGGGGACTTTCAGGATTGAATTTGAAATGTAAATGAAGAAAATATCTAGTAAGAATTGGAAAAAAGAAAACAAAAAAGCTGTATATAACAGTAAATAATATTCAGTGACTATACAATTTGAATTCACTTCCTCAGTTTATACTAAGCCACCATTACTTTTGTGGCATCAATGAAAATGTCAGTGTAGAGAGGAAAGCAAATAATGTGTTAATACTGTTAGTAAATTGGCCTTGTGAACTAACTACTACAAGGATTTCAGGAGCCTCCATTGATTCACACGATATAATCTAAACTGGTATGTTTCTAGGAAATATTCTATGCTAAAATGGTATGTGGTGAATGTTATTTCTTCCCTTTTTTTTTGTTTTTTGTTTGTTTGTTTTTTGTTGTTGTTGTTTTTCAAGACAGGGTTTCTCTGTGTAGCCCTGGCTGTCCTGGAACTCATTTTGTAGACCAGGCTGGCCTCAAACTCAGAAATCCACCTGCCTCTGCCTCCCAAGTGCTGGGATCAAAGGCAGCGCCACCACGCCCAGCTCCATACTTTTTATAGAGACAATATTATAGTGGTATCCTCAGCCAAAGAAATCTAATTTATTTTTTTTTTTTGTAAATTGACTACACGTACTTTTTTTCTGTATAAATAATTCATCCTGACTTTGAATTTCAGACTGTTTTTTGGACAAATAACAGTTTTTTTCTCTCTGATTCAAAATGAGAGCAGACTTCATAAAGACTTTTAAAGATAGAAGGGCCAAAATAATAATTTTCAAACAGCATTTACTTTTACTTATAGTGTGATACTGTCGCTGCAGTAAAACCAGTGCTTCCTAAGATATCCTGAAAACCAATGGTATTTGCCAAATACTCGTTTAAGTAATAACTTAGCAATAGGTAAATAATATTACTGTGGTTTAACTGAGGATGGCTTCTTTTTAAAATTAGTTTGGAACATTTAAATCTTGGATGATTTCATGGCTAAGAAGTATACAGCTCTGTTATTGAACACTTAGTGAGCAAGCACAGGGCCTGGGTTCCCTCCCCATTACTACAAATGAAAAGAACAGAAGGAGGGAAGGAGGAACAGAAAGAGAAAAACTGAGACACTTCAAATAAAAAAATACAAAATTTCATTATTTCCTAAAGTAAATCATACTGATATTGCTGGACTCCTACAGATGCATATCAGCGTTCAGCTGACATGCTCTCGGCACTCTAGGCTATCTTGATAATGCTTATCAAATGCCTAATCTCTATAGATATTTTAAGATTTATTTTTAATTTATATGTGTGCATGTTTTTCCTACATGTATGTTTGTGCACCATGTCTATTTCCTAGTGCACAGGGGATCAGAAGAGTCTTATCAGATTCCTTGTCATTGGAATCATGGAGATTGAGGAGCTGGGAACCAAACACAGGGCCTTGGAAAAGGAACAAGTGCTCTTAGGCACTGAACCATCTCTTCAGGTCCCTTTCTATGTAGATTTGTAGCCAGTTTCTTTCCTAGTTCTTTATTTTCTAGCTTTTCCATCTTTATATAGGCAGAGGCGGGGTCCTTTTTGCTTTGTTTTATTTTTGTCAAGGTTTTTGTAGTTGTTTGGTTTGGGTTGTTTTTGCTATTGACTTTCTTGATAGCAAAACAAAATTGTGAGATTTGAAAGATTTTATTTTCTTTCTAACATGTTAGACATCATACAATTAGTAGAATTATGCATATTTTGATACATTTATTAATTTAATTTATTTCTTCATCTCAGGGTCACCCATGCTTAATATGTAATGATAGTGAAGTGAAATATCCTCCCTGATGATTGTTATTGTCAGTTTCACAGAACCTTCCATTTCCCTATGATTATTTAATGTTCATAGAACTATATTTATCACTAAAGCTAAGTACCACTTCAAACTCAGCTGTCAGGAGTATTTTTTTAAATTGTTTTGAGCTTTGTTTTATTTTGGACAAGATATTTCAAGGCATTACGGCAGGCCTCGGATTTGAAAACCTTCTTCCTCAGTCCCCAACTTTAGTTATATGATGTATACTTCCATGTCTGGCTGTTACTATTGCATTCGTTTTCTTTTCACTGTGACAAAATGCCTGACAGCTCCCAGAATCTCTGGAAGAATGAGACTGACTGCATTAGGTTTCACATTCCTGGCTTCATGCAGTGGGATCTCAGGGCCACTTTGCAGATATTTCAACTCTACTACATATCTCTTGACAGCCTGTTTTTGGAATGTTGAAACAGCATTCTGGAAAACCATAACACTTAAACATTCTTCATCTCTACAAAACCAGTACTGTATAAAGAATGTCACGTTCTGCTGAAAACACAAAATATATTAGCCAGCTGCCTCTGATCACAGCAGCAGTGGCCTCGGAGCACCTACATAGCTGAACCTGAGAAAACATTTTTCCATGTGATCCCATTCTCAAAGGAGTGTCCTCAGAAATGATTTTTTAAAAAGAATTTACACCCTGGATCCTTTAACGAATTGGGTTTTAAAGGCACAGTGCCTTTCCTGTTATAGTATCAGATTAAATGGCCTTTAGCACAATTTCCCAAAGAATCCTTGTTTCCCTCTTAGAATCCATGAGCCTGATTTTCACCGTACATATTTCTGTCAGCATTCTGGTCTTCCTCATTCCCACCAGAATAGCCTGTTAAGTTTGTTTGCAACATTTAAGAGCTCTCTAGCCCACAATTCCAACCACTTCCATACTATCTCCTGCCAAATTTCCAAAATCATATAAAAACCATGGCCAATTTTATCACAGCAGTGACCTTCCACCCTGAGTACCAAATACCTGACAGAATCCATTTAAATGTCAAAGAATTTATTCTGACTCACAGTATAAGGAGATACAGTCCAGGAGATGGAAAAGGCATGGTAGCAGGGAAGCCATCCATAGTAGCATCTACAGCATGGTGGATCTGAAAACAAAGAACTTATGCCAAAAACTTGAGCCCAGGGACATCTTCATAGTGACTAACTTGCCACCTTGAGATAGGAAGTTACAAATCAGATTTGGCACCTAGAAAGGTATATTAAATTAGGTAGGTAGGTACATAGATAGGTAGAAAGATAGAGGAGGGGGTAGGGAGGTAGACAGACAGACAGACAGGTAGGTAGATTTCATTGTCTCCTTTTTTTTTTTTTTACTATAAAGAAGTAATGTATGGCAGTTATGGTGGCCCACATCTAAAATCCCAATATTTAGAAGACAAACACAGGAGCATCCTGAGCTTGAGACCAACCTGAACTTTATAATCCATGTACAGCCACCTAGTTGCTGCCCTATATGGTAAGACAAATGAGCAAGTAACAAAGAAATGATATGCACGCTTACTTTTTAAAATTCATAGAAAAATACTTTTTATAAAATTTCCTTCATAAGAAAACTTTTGTTGCAGGAAGTGCCTTTAATCCCAGAATTCGCAGGCTGAGGCAGTCAGATCTCTGAGATCAAGGTCACCCTAGTCTAGATAGAAAGATCCAGCCCAGCCACGGCTATAAAGTGAAACTTTGATTCAGAGGGAGACAGAGACAGAGAAAGACTTCAAGTTTAGCTATATGTCATTTTGTTTTTTTTCTGTGAACTCAATTATCTTTTAATGTACAGGTATTAATAGCGCAAGTTCTAGAATGTGACATACCTGACAATTGACCAATATCAATTCTTACATGTCACTTTGAAATTAAAGATATTTAAAGGAGATTGTACTTTTTATACCCTAGAGCCTTTGATGGGTGAAATCTTATCTTCACAGCACCTTTCCTAGTATCTAGTACTAGATATTTTTTTCTCCAGAACATAACACAACTAGCCTCTAGCATAGTTCTCTAACATATATATAGTAATAAAGTATGACATTTTATACTTAGTAATGTGCACATTTTTCCATCATGACACTTTGATATATCTTTTATACAATTTTGATTATTAATTCATAATCTGATTAATATATATAACAATTTTTTGCCAGTCTCTAGGTATTTTATTTATAATATAAATAAAATTATATATATTTATATGTAATATAAATAAAATAATTATATAAAAATTGTTCTGGGTAGTCTAAAAATTATTTTGTAGATTTCTCTTAATCAAATTTAGGACTTATGTTAATTCTAGGTTTTGTTGTAAGTATATGCAGAACTTTTAGACACAATTCCCATAATTCACATGAGTACCTAGAATAGTTCATTATATCTATATGAATACAGTTTAACAAAATATTAGAAAAACCATTGAGCATTTGCATTTATCTAACTTATTGGCAACATATAAAAATTATGAACTCAAAGTTATTTGAAAAAATATAATTATTGCACTAAGACACCAGATATTGAAAATAAGTTCTAGCCTGCAACTTTAAATTTTTCTGAGAACTAATAGAGTTGAATGTCTATATCTAAACATGAAGATTTAAATAGGTAAGCTTCTTCTGTCCCTCCTAGCCCACCAGTCATATTACTTTGGCCTAGTTCTAATACCGGCTAAATAAATGTTAATATTCTTAGTTCCTCTTAATCTCCAGTTAATACAGTGAAACTTAGCTTTATTTATTTTAACTTCTACATACTCTACCCTAATACATAAAATCAAAAGTTATCAATTGAAAATTTCACTTAATTGTTTCATTGAGGTCAAGGTTGTATCTGTTGAATGGAATTTTTAATTCTCTTGGTACTCCCTAGAATTTTTTGAAAATTTAAAGATAGGGAAATAAATTCTAGAAATAAAAGAAATGCTAAAACTACAAATGCTTGGTTTAGTTTTAGAAAATATCTTTGTCTCCCATATGTTTTAAAAAATATTTTCTTTGATATATATAAACATAGTAAACAAAAATGTTTTCTAAAACTAGGCTTTGTGACACAGGCCTGTCAAAAAACTCAGGGTTAGAAATGACCTGTTCAGAATTAATATTGCAATTTAATCTGATTCAATGTAAGTTCTCATTGGTATTTAATATAGTATATCTCAGTGAAACCATCCTTGTTTTGTTTTGTTTTGTTTTCGAGACAGGATTTCTCTGTGTAGCCCTGCCTGTCCTGGAACTCACTCTGTAGACCAGGCTGGCCTCAAATTTAGAAATCCTCCTGCCTCTGCCTCCCAAGTGCTGGGATTAAAGGACTGTGCTACCACCGCCCAGCTTCAATGAAACCATTCTTAAAACTTCATATTATAAAGTGATTGCTTTCCTAAAATTAGATATTTTGTGGCCCATATATCAAAATTATCAATTATTCATTCTATTTTAATTGAAGAAAAGGCACAGATGGAGAAATTCACTCAGTGAAAATTTCAGTGTTCATTTTGCATCAAACACTAAATTATAGGTTGACAATACAGTGATAATACAGCTGATTTGGATGTAAAACTTTACAGCAAGTCTGTTTAATAGTTTTTTAGAGCCCTTGTAGTCATGGAGTAAAAAGTAAGGTGATTGAAAATCAAGTAGAGGCCTTTCAAAAACAAATTCATGTAGTAAGGACAAATGAACAAAAGCACATCCTTACTAGAAACTGTCTAAAACTTTGAAACAACACAAATATTGCCATCATGTTCTTTGCTGTTTTAAATTATTGTCGGTATACTGCAATAGCAGTACCATGAGAATATGAAAGTGAGTGTCTGGATAGTATGTACAGGAAGACTCACTGAGGGGAAAAAGAGATAATGCAAAATTTTTGTTTAGTCAATCATCTCCTTTCTAGAAGTTTACAAAAGAGCTTATGAAAGGGACCAGACTGAACATCTATAACTCAAAACCCAAAAATCTAAAATACTAAAAGTCAGAAATATTGTATGTGATTGATATTTCATATTTCATATTTCAGAACATTTTTATTTCAAAATAGAGATATTAAATCAATAGTCTATATAGATGTTCAACCAATAGTCTATGCAGATATTCGATAATCTAAAGATCTCTAAATGTTTAAGTAATTCTGCTCCAAAGCACATTGAATAATGTTTATTCACCCTTTATAAACACAGTGCTTAACATCTCTCAAAAAGAATTAGCTTTATAGAAAAGTAGAATAAAAGTAGATGAGACTCTTAATGTTATGATAAAAAGTAAACCAATTCCTGATACTACTCTGCTGTGCTTTCTCTTTCTCATTAAAAAATAAATTTTCAAACTAACTATAAATTTCTTTCTTACTAGCCTATTACAATTCACTATTAAAATTTGACTAAAATAAATTAGAATATTTAGTTTCCAGTCTATTGATTTCTTGTAGAAGAGGCAGGTCACTCAGAAAAGCATCTGTCTTGAAAGCATGAGCATCTCAAGCTTCAAAAAAGAAAAATGCCAGGGCCTTGTTGTATAGACTTGAAGTCACAGCCATGGGGTGGTGATGGTATGTAGATCTCTTGGCCTTGCAGGGGAGTCAGACTATTCTACTTGGTGATTTCTATGGCAATGAAAGAGCTGTCTTAAAACCAATATTTTATGGCACTGAGGAACTGCTCCTGTTTTTATCCTACTGCCTTCGCATACACCCTTGAACACACAAACATACCTAAACATACAGTATGCCAATTTCACTTTTTCCTATTCTTTCTGAATTTTTTTCATCATAAGATACTATTATCTGTTTCTATAGTCACACAAATTCACATGAAACTTAAATTGCAAGCACTTCTATCTTTGAGAGCTGTGTTGATTCTGTAAAGACTCTTTTCTATAATAACTTCAAAGACTATGTTCATAAGATTGATTTCAAACACTAATAATTTCCTTTATAAAATCTCCATTTATTAATGAAAAGAAGAGGTCATAAATTTGAAGCAGAACAAGGAGAGATATATAGGAGTACTTCAAGGGAAGAGAGAGATGATGTAATTATAATCTCAAAAATAAAGAAAACCATATATCATCTCTGAGCTTTATGTACATTTCTCATATACAAATACTAACCAAGTACAACCCTACTAGCATCCAATAGCAGATGAGACTGGACGTGTATACTGTTAGATTTCTGTACTTATATTTGCATTTGTAATGGAAATAATTTAGACAAGACATTGATCTATAGATATAATAATAGGTAAAATGTGTTAGATGAAGCCAGGAATCATGTTACATACCTACAATTCTAGTACTTAAGAGGTTGAGGCAGGAGGATTCACAAATTGAAAACCAGATTAAGATATATAGAGCAAGTTCCAGTCCATACTGGTCTACACCGAAGATTCTGTCACAAACAAACAATCAAAACATAAATAGAAAAATACATAGTCATATATATTTATATGTGCATAGCCATCCTTTTCTAAGCACCCTTTTTCCAGCCCTGTGTATTTCGAGACCTGTTAAAGGACTATAACTTTAACAGTCAGCAGAAATCAAGAACTGTTTTAACCTTGAAGAGGACGCGTCATGCTGCCAACCTAATATGATGTTAAGATTTAGACAGAAAGGATACTGCAGAAAATTGTGATTTCTTGAGCTTCTAAATGTTTTTTAGAAACAGTGGGTCATTACATTCTACATTCTTATAGGACACTACCAGGAGGGTCTTTATAATCCAGGTTCTGTAATTCTCCATGTAAAGTTGAAAACAGCCTTTGGAGTAAGATGTTTTTTGAAATAAAAGAATATAAAGAAGAATGACTAGATGTTTGGAACTGATGAAATTCTTTCTCCACTGGGATTCTTCTCCTCTAAATGTTATTTCTAAATGTGGCAATTCTACTTCACAAAAAAAAAAAAAAAAGAATTGATTCTTTATCCTTCTGCTAAAACAGCTAATGATGAAAAATTTGTAAAAGCTATTCATTTCAAATGTTGATGTAATTCTTGTGTATAAAGATGATTGTGGTTTGTTTTTAGGGTTTTTTGGGGGGATGGCGTGTTTCTTTTGTGTTTGTTTGTTTGTTTCAAAATATAATACCATTTGCTCAATATTCCCCCAATAACCTATGTATGCTATTCTGGGACATCCTAACAGTACTCAATACCCTGCTTCCAGAAAAAAAAAAAAAGTAAAATTTGTAATATACTCAGTTATATTCTTTTCCTAAGGAGATTAACACCTAGGATTTATCATTTTGCAGATAGTTGTGCTATCTGCCAACACAGGATGAGCTAATCAGGTAACTTGTCCTATGCTGATTAGAATTGAAACTTCCTCCAAGTGAAGTACAGGAGTGAGGGTACAGTCACCTTTTCTGGATCTTGCTTACAAATTCTCCACTTATCAAGATTCTGTGTGTAATGGTGTGAACCAAGAAATTGTAAAATAGCAAATGAGTGAGTATGGGGGTGAGAGAGAGAGAGATTGAGACAAAGAGAGAGAGAGAGAAAGAGAGAATGTACTGTGTATGCATATATAAGCACAGTATCCCTGTGTAACTCAGTCTAGCCTCAAATCTGAGGTTATCCTGCTTACCCCAACCCCCTGAGAACTAAGATTGTAAATACACACCACCACACCAGGCTTTACTTACCCTGTTTTTTCTGAGAGAAGATTTCAGATGAAATAAGAAAAATCTTTGAAGGACTGAATATGTCTAACACTGGTCTGGCATTAAAATTTTCTGGTTGGCAGCATGATTGTTTAATTGGGAATCACAGTGACAGCTGAACCAGCTCTATGCTTGGGTTGACAAGCAAAGGAGCTTGACTGTCACCAGTCAGAACAATGTTTCTTGGGACTGATCTTTCCATTTAAAGCACACTCATGTTTCTTGTCATACCGTTGATGTTTCCTGATATTGCAGTAGAATAGACATTTAAACACTGAAAGAGAAAACATGCATAGGTATATTTGTAATTCTTTGTTTTTTGTAAGCTAAATGCAAATGTAACACTACTCCA
This sequence comes from Mus caroli, assembly GCF_978045245.1. Classification (NCBI taxonomy): domain Eukaryota; kingdom Metazoa; phylum Chordata; class Mammalia; order Rodentia; family Muridae; genus Mus; species Mus caroli. Next base: position 77,031,489 of record NW_028227269.1, read on the forward strand.
GATACTGCTTCATCAGAAGTCCCCAAGATAACCAAAAGTAAGTGCCAATTTCCTCCTCTCAGGAATAGTGCCATACCAGAAACCAAACTCTAGAGATCTGTTTGCAGAGCATGTCATAGCGTCTGGGGTCAATAACTCCTTGGTCTTATGAGAGGAGCTTAAGTCAATTGATGTATTGCATGTACTGCTTACTAATGTGTAGAAAAAAATTTAAGTTCACTTTTTCTTTATTCTGTCTTTTTACCCATCTTCCCTCATTGTAGCAAATTAGACGGCCGGAGGCAAGCAAAGGAGTTGCTAGTAGAGTTGGATCCCTCAAAGTAAATATGTTTCTAACATTTTTTGGCAAGATTTTGTCTATAGCCTACACTTCTTCCTTTTTGGAGGGTGGAGGGAGGAAGGGGGCTTTTTCCATTTTTCACCATCCCATTTTTTATTTTAATATTTTTATTGGCTGTTGGGTCATATTTTTTTGTTTTGTTTTGTTTTCAGCTACACATAGAGCAACCAGCTGAAGGCAAGCTGCCAAATAACTAGCTTTGAAAGGCACCACAAACAAGAAAGGGCAACTGCCTCATTTCATGTGCCTGCAATTTGGGGCTCTAGAGTAAACCGTTCCTCTGACTGATGTCACTGATTATGTATTACGATTCCTCATAAACAGAAAACCTATATATTTTTAGAATGTCACCTCCAGTTTTAACATACTTTATAAAAAATATTGAATTTTATTTTAGAGTCATTACCAACTTAATTCATTCTAAAATGAAAATTATTGTGAGTGAATAACATACTGAATATATATCATGTTAAGAACTAGAATTGCTTTATGATGCCAGTATATTTGACCCATATACAGCTTTTAGTGTTAAAGCAGTCTTAGTGCCTTGGCTTTTGTTAACCTTTAAAAGTTACTGTAACATTAGGCCACCACAATAAATATTAACCCACTTTATACATAATCTACTAATACACAGTTAAGGTTTCTGATTTGATGATCCTCTTTGGTAATGGGTAAACGCTTCTTAGTCAATATATATTAGGCACGTCATTTGTTTATTTATTTAATTACATTTACTTAATTACTAGTTATTTATTAATTACAATAAAAAATTTAAAAATTTTACCCACAAATAATCACTATTTTAATGATGCCATCATAAATTCAAGTTAGAAAATTGTTAACTGTAAAAGTAGGTAAAAATTAAAGTTAACCATTATTTTTATATCTCAATCCCAAACAGCCTCAACAGTGGTAGCAACTAGTAAATTAGCAAAAATGCCAGATAATTTGGAGCACTGTAATGTCATAAAATTCATTAACTTTCGTAAAGCCTAATTAACTCTGTCATTTCAAATTTTTCCATAGCTCCAATTTACTTTAACAGTTTATAAAAGACAAATTTCTATTCTCTTTCCTGCCCTTGATTCTTCTGCCTTCTAAGTTTTACTTTTTTGTTGTTGATGAGTATGTGCAAACATGAATGCACATTGATGAACTGTGTTTGTATGTCTGTGTTCTTTATTAAGAAAAGCCATCCTTTCTGTTCTTTAACATTGCCTCATAGTAGATAACTCTTATATTTAAAGTTGCCTCTGTAAAGGATGGGACATGGTGATTGTGTGCTGATTTCAAAAATAGGATACTTAGTGTTATTCACTCAGTAAAATGTAGTGATATACCAATAGCACTCCTCACTGAATCATACTTTAACTTTGTCTGAAGGAGACAGTAAGTTTCTTGTGTACCCCATTGATTAGGACACTGATTCATCTAAGAAAGTGCAATACAGTATAAAGTTTTTAAAATAACTGGTAGCAAACTAAACTTAAAAATGGCATCTATAACTGTGGGTCCTGATGTAAGATAATTTGCATGTATGAGTGAATGTGTGTGTAACAGAAGTTCAGTTTTGAGATGTATAGAACTTAAAGTTATACTGTTTATATGTTTACATGTTTATAACTTTCACTATATGCTTAAGACTAACACTAAATTATAGCTCAGACAGTTTGTTTCAATATGGATGCAACCACAGACTGAACACAATACTTGGGGGAAACAGAAAATTATGTTTGTGCTATGTATCTTTTCAAGTAGAAAATTTTAGAAGAATTTCTGGATTATAAAAATAGTTGTAATATTTATTTAACTATTTTTAGTAGAAAAAGATTGTGTTTGAACTAAATAAAATGTTGGCTTCATAGTCACAAGTTTATAGAAAATGGTTATTCTTATGTTAAAGAAAAACAAAAGTAGTGAGAAATGTATAATGCTATGATCTTATTTTTAAAAGGAGAACTGAAAAGAAAACAAGTTGCTGTTTTGATTCAGGTTCTAACATTTTCTTGTAGCTCCATCAAAAGCTGGGGGAGCTCAGAAATCCCCTAGAAGTTCCTGTGAAAGGATATGCTCTCCAAGTAAATAAATGTATGATGTCACTTGTGAATGTTTCCCCATTAACATTTTCTGCTGACAGGTATTCAATATCGGCCTGGTTTGTCCTCTCATCTCCAGCTTTTCTTCTTCCTGTTTTACCTCTTTCTTTCCTTTTTAGCTCTGGCTTCATGCTCAAGTTTCTAAAATAAAAATTAAATTTGAAGTATAAAAGACCTGCAAGCTACACAACTAACATTACTGTTGATTTTATAACATTATGACCCAAATAAGAGCTTTTCAAAATCAGTACTGAAATAATGGCATACTTCTCAAAAGGCTTTTTCATGTGGTATTTATTTAGCGCTATTCACTTGACTTTGTATTTTGTCTGTTTCTGAATGTGTCAGCAAAATTAGAAAATAAGGTCTGTATCTAAGGAGTAAAGACAAGGTGATTCAATTTTAGTTTTCAAAGAAAATTGTGAATTTTTGACTGCTATGAATAATCTGACCAGTAGATACACGTGTGCAAAGTTAATAGACTTCTTTAAACTTCAATACCTTTGAAGTAATTATGACATGTTCTGATTCGAAAGAAAGTTAGCAGCAAACAGCTTTACCAGGAATGCTTTTATGTAGCATCTTATAAATGTGTGAACAAAGGGCCATATATGTATATGTATATCTTTTGAAAGCAAACGCTAGCTTAGAGACACTCAGTATTACACATGTGTCATATAGCCAATCACTAGCAACACCAATGCAGCAAATAATTAAAGTTTTAAAGTAGCCTTCTCTTTAAATGCATTTTTCAAAAATAATCATTTCTAAAATAAATATATAATTATGACAATTAAACTAAATTATTGTAAATATTTAATGCTTAATCCTGGCCTCCCTTCATAGGGCTTCTATAAATGTTTCTAGGAGACAAGCTCCTGGATTTATTTCTCCAGAGATTGCTCCCTTTCATTTAATTCATACTGCTATATTAATTTTGACATGAAAATAGAGAAAAAGTTAATTATCTTATATCTCAACTTATTTTTATCATATTCTATGTTATATGTATACATATTACATTCCTCATTATTGAAGTAAAGAATGTTTTCCTAATATCAGTTATTAACTTTTAAAAGCTAAACAGAGATAATCCAGTATCTCTTTGAGCCAGTTCTTCTTTCTCTGTGTATTATTACAATTATATGAATCTTCTATATGAACTCCTAAAATCTATGATACTGTCATTAATATAAAAATGTCAGTTTGAGTTTTCTGACTAAATTAATTTGAACATCACTACATAAAAAAATAAAAATATTCTCATATTATTAATAAAGTAAGTAATATGTACATTAGTAAATAATATATTTGTAGTCATATTTTTTGCAGATTAATCATGAGAAAAAATTTTCCTCCAACAAAACTAACACTACAAAGTTTAAATTTTCTAAGGAAGGTCTTCATGCTAAGGAGCTGGTATTAAGAATAAGATGAAGCACCAGCTCGCTGCCTGCTCCACCACAAGGAACTGTAAAACTTTGAGCTATGCCTAAATATAGCCCACCTTTTATGTATTGCTTTGTCTGGTATTTTTGGTCAAAAACATGATACATTTTTTTAACCTTACATTTATTGTTATTTAACAGCAAACAAGTTAACAATAAATAAGTTTAAATAACTTAAAAATTGGTATTTTACAAATTGTTTTAGGTCATGCACTTGGCATGTTACATTTTTCAACTACTACTCTTTTACATAATGAGAAATCTTCATTTTTTACTTTATTTGAGTTAAAAACACATTGCCTATTTTCTTAAAAATGGGATATATTATTTGAGAAATATCTCCTGAACTAACCTAGCTACCTAATGAGTAAGTCATTTGCCTCTGAAAAACTATTTTTAAAATAGTATCTTTGATTAGTGAATTTAGTGGATGAAACATGCAGATAAGCGGGGCAGTGTTAGCACACGCCTTTAATTCCAGCACTTGGGAGGCAGAGGCAGGCGGATTTCTGAGTTCGAGGCCAGCCTGGTCTACAGAGTGAGTTCCAGGACAGCCAGAGCTACACAGAGAAACCCTGTCTCGAAAAACCAAAAAAACAAACAAACAAACAAACAAAAAAAAAAACCATGCAGATAAATTTTAGGCAAATGTTCTGTTCTCTTCTCCTTTAATTCTTATTGTCTGTGTACATTATAAAATATGTTTTGCATATAAAGAAGCATTGCTTAAACAAAAAACAAAATATTTTTTGTATAATATCAGACAAAGTTAACAGATTTTAGTCCTAAACTGAAGTAAGTTGGCAAACAAAGACCATTCCATGTTGTGAAACTTTATTGCAAGTGTTCATAAAAATATTCATTGAAACACTGAAGAGTATTTCAGTAAGGGGACAGGTTAAAGATCTTTGTTTCTAATTATATATTTACTTGGTAGTAGAAAAGGTGTTATTTCAGAACTGTAGGTTAGTCATAGAATTAAATCATTGCTGCTCTAATTGTGGTGACAAATACAATATACTATTTTACACAAAGGATAGATCCCTTAATGAGCCCCGGAATTTTGTAAATGATACTAAATTTTATTTATTTCTTAGGTGAGTGTCTATTCTTCATCTTTCATTATATTTGATGTTCTGTAGAAAGAATAGAATGTATTCTCACTACATTGAACAAAGCAGGAACATTATAAACACTGGGTTTTTAGCATTTGTAGTAGTACAACTATTGTTAATAATATATAATCAAAGCTTTCTTACTTAATTCATTTCAAAATATACTATACACCCTTAGAATTATGCGTTATTTACAATAATGAGCAAAGAACAAAACTATATAAGAAAAAATTAATCTTCCATTTAATCAAATGTGTGAACCTAGAAGACAATATTAAAAGTAATGTTCAGGACTGACGGCGAGTACAGATACTTTTACAAGTAGGAAAACAGGATAAAATAATCAAAATCTATGCTTTGTGTCCATAATATAATTCAAGCTACAAGAAACTTATTACTTTGTTGAGGAGCAATTAGAACAAAGGGAATTTGAATATGAAGATATTCAGAAAAATACTAGCTACATGGTTATGAAATATGAAAAAAGGAAAGGTATACAAATATTCATTATTTGGAATTAAGTGATTTTTCTTAATATATACTCTGTATAGGAACATGATAAATTAATATTCAACTACAAAACTAGATTTGTCCATTTTTAAAAGTTTTCAAAAGCAGTAACAGAGAATATAACTCATAAAGGAATATTACTAAGAATATAAACTAAGATAAAGCTGATTTAAAAAACCGAAAGGAATATAATAATTAGCAATAGTTGGTTGGCATGCAAATGTAAGTAAAGGAATGGCATTTAAAGTGTAAAAAACAAAAATCAGTCAGGGCACAAGAATTTCACCAAAATGAAACTTCTTTTTGGTAGATAACATTTAAATCAGAGTTAAACTATAAAAAAAACTAAGCTTTTTATTTAGTGATTTTTGTCTATTTAAGAATTTAATTTCTTGCATTCAAAATAGAATTTGTATTAAATAAGCCAATGTGAATAATGAATTGGATTACTGGACTTTTTTATATTTTTAACTGTGGTATTTTCATTCCAGCCTTACATCTGAATTACTTTACTATATTTTTTATGCTAGTATCTATTATCACTGGGAGATTTTGTACATAACACATTCATTTAAGGTGAGTTTTGTGAACCATAGCCTGGAAAACTACATCCTGTGGGTTAAATCCTACTTCTTTATAGGGCCATACACTAGAATTATTCTTTTTTATTTTCAAAAGAAGGAGATAAGCTTACATTTCATGTGAAATTATATGAGGAAATATGTTCAAAATAAGTATTTATTGAAATGTTTATTCATTTGAATATGGTCTTCAATTGTTTTCAAGCTACAACAGAACTTTAAATGAATGAAGCACAGATTATATGGCTCAGAAGAACCGAAATGTTTGCTCTCAGATATTTTACAGTCAAAATGTCCTGAGTCTTCTTATAACTGGCTCTTGTATCGATTGCATAGACACATATGTTAAAATATACTTTTACTTTAGAGATGAGAAAAGGAGAGATGATTATTTTTCAAACAGTGCTTTCAAGTCACTATGCATGGAAACACATTAAATGATCATAACCAAATTTAAAAATTTGTAACAAAAACTAAGAGATAATAAATGAGAGGGCTAGAGGTAAAAAGTATTGTTCTCACAGACCCATATTCAGTTTCCAGAAACCCACACTGGGTTTCTCAAAATTATCTTTGACTCTGTTTCCTTGGATTTTTCTGGACTTCATGGTATGATACCCGTACTCATGCTTACGTGCCCATTCATGAGCATGTGTGTGTGTGTGTGTGTGTGTGTGTGTGTGTGTGTGTGTGTGTTTGTGTGTGTGTGTGTACGCATATATATTTAAATAAAAATTAAAATATGTTAATTAAATAGTGTAACCTGGTATGATATTTTTCTACTTAATTTTACATTACTTAATTGCTCTCCTCATATATAGCCAACACTCTCACAAGTGCACACACATGGGCCCACTGAATTACTATTAATCCTTCAAATTTGGGTATTGTCATACAGAGCATTGATTATAAATTTCTGCTGGAGTTGAACCTTATAAGGATTTGAAATGTAACACTAAAGTCCATTATTCCCCTAAACTTTTTAAAAATATCTTTAGAGTGTTTTGTACATTGTATTTTTATGTTCATTACCTGATTATATCTAAGGAAACATGACATGATCACCGTTTAGATTCTGTTGAATTAACCATATCTACTTATCTTAAATCTCGTTTCCTTCAAAGGAAATTTAAATAAAATGAGATAGGTAACTTGATATGATCAAGTAATACATCATACTTTAATATGTAGATTATAGTAATATAAAACATGTCTGCATTTGGACCCATTCACTAATACTGACCAGAGACACATTAATGATGGATCTTCACTCCTTAGATGAGTAAACAATCAGTAGACTGTAATACTTAGACAATTTGTTTATAGAGAAGCGCTTTCTTTAGGTACATATCAGTGTCAGTCCTCATAAGTAAAACATTGTTTGAGATGCCTGTCTCTTCTGTTTCATAAGCTAACATTTACATTAATAGTTTGGATTTGTTTACCACTTATTTATAGTAATTATATAAAATTCTAACTCTTGTGGTAGATGATCTGTCATGAATATGGCCACTATTTAATAATGATAGTAATTCTGTCTTAGGAGCTAATTTTACTAATTTTCACAATATTAAAAATCTCTTGATATAAAAAAAACTTAATCCTTAGATTTCATTTGTACTAAATAAGAAAATTCTAATTTATCCTATACTTCAAATCAAAAGAAAAATATTTCAAATAACATACATAAAACATTGGAGATAGATATATATCTGTAAGGTGTTTAATGCTCAACATGGAATTGGTTGTCTCTTGAAATTGATTTAAATAAAAATCAGATGCAAATGATACCTCTGCTTAATAAATTAGTTCTTTTGTCATAGAAAATAGGAACTACGTAAAAAGGAGACAAGATTCTCAAACTGTTTTAAATAGAACAAGTATACAAAGCAAGATTTTCTTAGAACTATCATTTTGCTAAAGAAAATTTAATCCACAAAGTTGAAAATTTGTTTCATTTTTAATGTACAAAGTTATACATATTTTAGAAACTACCTCAAAACATAAGTTGACAATGATAATTTTATACCAAATCTGTAAGCCAATAAACTTAAAAGGCTCAGGAAATCATAGTTCCATTAATTCAATAAATACTTCATGAGCATCTACTGTTTTCTGCTGTTATAAATGCTACAAATATTATTAAATAGCTAATCTGATAAGGTTGTTTCTGACTTATCTACAACATCCTTTTCAATTCCCTGCACTTAACTTTGTATTCTAAAACGTCATACCGCGCTTATGAATAGAAAATCATTGGTAACTGTTTCAATTCCTGTGGCATAATGAAAATTAATATAGGAAAAAGCCACAAAATTTAACATGTTGTCATCACAACCAAGAAGTTGAGAGGAAGTCAGAGCATTACCAGTTCAAAGTCATTAAAGTCAACCTGGTGTGGTTGTAGTGTGGTGTTAGCCACTCACTCCTGAAGTAGGAGAATCACTTGAGCTCAATGATAGCCTGGGATAGGGCTTGACCAGGGAAGTCATGGAGGTTTAAACACGCTATTAGGTATAAAACAGTTACTTTCAGAAATTAATAAAATAGCTATTTTTTAAAAATCAGTGAAGCAGAAAGACTACACATAAATGCCAGCATGGACTACATAGTCATTTCTAGTCCAGCCTGAACCAGATAGCCAGACTCCACCCAAAATGCAGCGGGATGGAGGGAAGAAGACAAACACATAAATACACACACATACATACACAAGAGGCAAGGAATAAAAACAATGACTAAAAGTAATTGTGGAGAAAACATATATTTTTATGGTGTTGTTAACATATGTATTAAGAGACATGGTGATTGTTCATTAATACTAAAAACTAAGCAAGAAGAAAGTGTATCAGGTTAAACTGACTTTCCTCTTTATATTTAATTTATATACATATATATGTATATATATATATATATTTATATTTACATTTATACATTTCTATTACTCTCTATAGAGTAACATAAAGATGTACAGTAGATACACAAGCCAATGGAGATCACTGTGAAACCATAGGAAAAATTGTTTGGTATTTTGCATTTGTTCTTAAGTATGTATCTTCTCAGCAAGTTCATACCAAAACCTGGCTGAATAGGTGTATCCTCTCTATAATAGTAAATTTTTTTAGCAAATTAGGGAGTTGGATTTTCAGGGTTTTTTTTTTCAATTATGAGTTTCTTCTTCAAATAACTTGAGTCTTGACATATGTGCCCTTGTCAGGCTGTTCTATTATTTATATGGCAAATTTGTTGGTGATAAAGCCATGTAAACCTGAGACCCTTGCTAGTCTATCATTTCCTCTTTAACAGTGTTTTCTTTTCTCCACTGCAAAACCAGGCTCGGCTTCCGTCGTGCTCATCTACCTATAGTGTATCTGAGGTATATTTTGCACGTGTCTTTTTACATAGTCAATAACATGCTCGCACTCACCTTTTCTTTTTTTTTTTTTTTTTCGTTTTGTTTTGTTTTGCCTTAATTTATTTTGCCTTGCACCTTGCCCTTGGCTGAAAGAGATGAGGGTATCAGAGGGGAAAGTCACCAGTGTTAGGGGGAAATTTCTCTACTACACTGTTTTCAGAATAACTTTCTTTGTAGCACACTGAAATAGCTAAAACCCCAATAGCCAGCTTGATTATTACTGTTACCGTATTCTTCAATAATTTCTCTGAGCCAGGTTATATTGGTTAAATAATATTCATTCTACATTGAACATATATTACTGGTACTGAAGATTTTAATTAAATTGGTGAATATCCCTCCCATTATCCAAACACTTCTGAAAGCATTCAGAATTTACTATTAAATGGGGGGGGGGGGGGGACTGAGGAAAAGCTATTTCACTTATGTATATGTAAACTGAAAGATACGTTTTCTCTTAGAAAATCAGGTTACTTACCCAGGCAGAGGTGGCATATGGCTTTAATTCCAGGACTTAGGACAAAGAGGCAGGTGAATCTTTTAACTTCAATGCCAACTGGTCTACAGAATGAGTTTCAGGACAAAAAGGGTTACACAGTGAAACCCAAGGGGATGTGGGGGAATCAGTTACGTAGGTTTGCTTGGTACTTGTATTTTCTTAAAATTCTTTTCAAATAGATTATATTAATTATGAGAATCGTGTTCTTTAAAAAAATATTTTATAAAATTATACCTATGTTCGTCTATTCTTGTGGTTTAATTTCCCTTTCCTGTTAGGTTAAACAACAGCATACTAGATTTTTGCATTTTTATAAAGTACTTGTCCAAAATATTATTGACATACTTTGATTGTATAATGGCATGTCTGCTTTCCAAAGTAGGACCAGAGTTGAGCATATATAAAGAAAAAATATATAACTCTAAAGAAAAATTTAATTACATATGATTTTAACATACTGGTTTATTTTTTTACAGGATAACATTTTTATACTATTTATAGACCAGTATTGAGTTAGTTTGTGCAGAGAAAACAAATTAGCATCTTTAGATTTCAAATTTTAGAAAGTAACTAAATTCATATCCTAGCAATGTTTAATTTACTGGATCAGTAAGTGCAGTCATCCTGTTTAATTTTTATTTTGTAACTTAAAACTGTGAATGACTTTTTTATCTTATACCTGACTTTGGAGAAATAATTTTTTGTCAGCAAAGAAAGCATTTCTTCAAAATTGTTTATATTAAAAACATACTAGAATACAACAAAGAAAACATAAAGAACTTAGGAAAAGTGCAATGAAAATCATGCAAATCTTTAAACTTCCAATAGGAAAAATATACAAGTTTGTACAACAGACTGTACAAAGCCATCTGTATTCTTTCTTTAGACTTTTTCTTTGTCATTTTGGTGTTTTAATGAGCAAATGATGCTTGAAACATAATGGTGACAGCTTTAGTGTAAGCATATTCTAGCCGTGTGTGTGTACGACTCTTCTCATCATAAGTGAGGGAGTTTAGCCGAGCTGTATAAAATACTTCTTGTTAGTAAACATTCACATAGATATGTATGGAAGATTTAGACCGACAAAGTTATCTTGGAAATGATGTTCTTATTGGGGATCTTGGTTATTTCCATGAAGATGAAAACTTACTTCTTGAAAAATCATTGTGGAAATGATTAATAAAAGATAAATTAACTATGATGTCAACAAGAACTTTTTGAAAACTTGTATATATCATCCTATCATTACATTTCTATAGGCCATTTCTTTAATCCCAAAGGCATATGATTCCCTGTGTAACAAATATATAACATTTCTTTCTGCCACTTCATCTAGGCAATTCTCCATTTCTCTTGAGAGTGTTTAAGAAGGCTACCATTGGCATCATCTCCAATTGCAGCCCACAGCGTCCATCAGGATATAACGTTCTCTGTGACACCATGTGTGCTGGAGAACTCTCTGGTTTGAATATACATCTGGCATTGGGGACTTGTGTGGCATTTGCTCCATGACATTCAGCTCTTACAGGAACTTGGGCTCCATGTGGGTTTGTTTTTCTTTCATTGTGACATGCAGGCTCTCCTTAATTGTCATAAAGTATGTTTCTCACTTGTCATTTGTGATTTTCTCTAGTCTACTCTGTCATCCTTCTGTGTCTCTTGTAGGTGGTGTTTATATTCAAACCATTAAAATAAGAACAAATATAAACTTAATATTCATGATAATCACCTGCATAGAAAGTATCTTCTATATTGTTTTTTCCTTTTTTCTTTTTTTAATTAATTTTTTTTACACTTCATATTTTATTCTTCCCTTCTCTCCCCATCCACCCTCTGACTGTTCCACATCCCATACCTACTCCCCACCCACCTAACCTCTAAATTCCCTGGGGCCTCCAGTTTCTTGAGGGTTAGGTGCATCATCTCTGAATGAAAACAGATCCAGCAGTCCTTCTACTGTATGTGTGTTGGGGGCCTCATATCAGCTGGTGTATGCTGCCTGTTTGGTGGTCCAGTGTTTGAGAGATCTCAGGGATCCAGATTAATTGAGACTGCCAATCCTCTTACAGGGTCACCCTCCTCCTCAGCTTCTTTCAGACTTCTCTAATTCAACAACAGGGGTCAGCTGCTTCTATCCATTGGTTGTGTGCAAATAACTACATCTGACTCTTTCAGCTGCTTGTTGGGTCTTTCAGAGTTCAGTCATGATAGGTCCTTTTTGTGAGCACTGCCTCCATAGCCTCAGTGATAGTGTCAAGCCTTGGGACCTCCCCTTGAGCTGAATCCCACTTTGGGCCTGTCACAGGACCGCCTTTTCCTCAGACTCCTCTCCATTTCCATCCCTGTAATTCTTTCAGACAAGAACAATTATGGGTCAGAGATATGACCGTGGGATGGCAACTCCACCCCTTACTTGATGTCCTGTCTTTCTTCTGGAGGTGGGCTCTATAAGTTCCCTCTCCCTACTTTTAGGCATTTCATCTAAGGTCCCACCCTTTGAGTCCTAAGAGTCCCATGTCTCTGATGCATTCTGGAGCGCCCCCCCCCCAACCTCTTACCTCCAGATGTTGCCTGTTTCCATTCTTTCTCCTGGCCCTCATGGCTTCAGTCCATTTCCCTCACCCAATACCAGATCAGGTTCCCATCTCCTCCCCCTACTATCTCCCTCCCCTCTCCCTCCCACATCCATCCCTCCTTCCCCACTTGTGATAGCTTTCTTCTTTCTCCCAAGTGGGACTGAGGAGTCCTCACTGGTATCTGTTTTATCTGTTTTAATTAGACTTTTTCATCATCTTTTTATTATTATTTATTTACATCCCAAATGTTGAACCCTTCCCCTTCCCCCCTCCCTGAATTCTTCTCCCCATCCCCACTCTGAAAATGCCTCCCCCCCCCACACACACACACAGACAGCATCCCCTCACCCTGGGGCATCATGTCTCTAAAGGAGTATGCTTATCCTCTCCCACTGAAGCTAGACAAGGCAGCCTTCTGTTACATAATGCTGGGGGCCTTAGACCAGCCCTTGTATGCTTTTGGTTGGTGGCTCAGTCTCTGGGAGCTCTCAGGGATTCACGTTAGTTAACATAGTTGGTCTTCCTATGGTGTTGCCATCTCCTTCAGTTCCTTCAATCCTTCCTCTAACTTTTCCATTGGGTTCCCAGACCTGTGTCCAGTGGTTGGTTATGAGTACCTGCATCTGTCTCAGTTAGCTGCTGGTAGAACCTCTCAGAGGTCAAGCCATGCTAGGCTCCTGTCTGTAAGCACAACATAGCATCAGTAATACTGTCTGGGATTGGTAGTATCTTCAAGGGGGGATTGATAGATCCCAAGTTGAGCTGGTCACTGGCCATCATTCCTTAAGTCTCTGCTCCAATTTTGTCCCTGCATTTCTTTTAGACAGGAGCAAATTCTGGTCAAAAGTTTTATAGGTGGATTGATGGTGTTCCCATCCCTCCACTGGGGGTCCTGTCTGACTACTGGAGATGGCCTAGGAATACTCTCTCATGAATTATTTTTTAAATGGAAGCCTCTTAGGACTACTAGAAACTAGTGTTTACTTGATGGCAGAACTACATAAGTAGTCAGACCTTCCCCCATTCAATATAAATTTTCCCTTACGATGAGATCATGTTCACATTACCTCTATTTCTTCTAACTCCTAACATGCATATTGACTTCACCAGTTGTATATCACTGTCTTCTATGCCATTCACAAGATTAAAATAGTAAATGTTGCTCAAATGAACCTATCCCTGAGTTATACAAGAGCAAGATAATCGATAACCTCATGTGGCTAAAGCTGTTCTAACAAATTTGCCTCCATAGCTCTTTTGTTTAAAGTAAATAAGCAAAATATATGCCCAAAAAGCTAGAATTCACTTCCAAATTTTTGATACTCAAAATTTTAAGTATTGTTTTTGTTGTTTGTTTTGTTTGTTTAAAGCAATTAAGAGCAGTTACTGCTCTTTCAGAGGACCCATGTTTGATTCTAAGCTGCCATATCAGGCTATTTAGACCACCTGTACCTCCAGCTCCTCCCTTCTTCCCTCCCTCCATACCTCCCTCCCTCTCCCTCTCCCCCCTCCTCATGTTCCCATACATGCTCACATTTTTTAAAATATTGCTTTGGAATTTCCTTATTTTAAACAAAAGCCAAAAGCACTATCCCCTGGTAGAAATTGTGTTCATTCTGATCTATTTAAGAAATGTGTTCTGCCCCATGCCTTAAATACCAGCATTCAGGAGGTAGAAGCAGGTGAATCTTTGTGAGTTCAAGGACAGCCTAGTCTACTGACTAAGCTCTAAGACAGCCTATACTAGATAGTAATGCCCTGTCTCAAAAATAGTAAAATATAGTATGATTGTATCATAATAACACACAATATCTCACAAATAAAATGAACATTCATCTTATTTTACTTTTATAGTCCAAATTGAACCCTTTAAAGCTCTCTTTTGGGGCTGGAGAGATGGCTCAGAGGTTAAGAGAACTGACTGCTCTTCCAGAGGTCATGAGTTCAATTCCCAGCAACCACATGGTGGTTCCAACCATCTGTAATGAGGACTAGTGCCCTTTCCTGGCTTGCAGGAATAAATGCAGGCAGAACACTTAATAAATAGATAAATCTTAAAAAAAAAAAAAGAGAGAGAAAGAAAAAAAAAGCTCTCTTTCAATGTCCCAGATTTGTACATAGTAGAGTTGATTGGTTTTGTTGGAAACATTAAAGTTCTTTCTTTCTTGTTGAGTAAACAGACTGAAATTTATTAATATTTATTTTTAATGCTAATAATTTTCAGCTACTAAACCCTAACATGAGGGTTGTCCTTTGAATTCTACATGTTGACTTCCAAGACATGATCTAAATAAATTTTGACTGAATAACATTTGGAAGCTTTTGCAAACAAATTTCACTCAAATTACATACAAATAGTAAATTCTACAGTTCTACTTTAAATACTATATAATTCCCTGTAGATGAATTTTAAAGAACCAAACACCACAGAACCAAAGACTGTCTCTAAGGTAAAGTTAACTATAGCCATAATGTAAGATTGTGTACCGCATAGTTACAGACCACAATATTTCTACTCTGTAAGAATTTCACGTATAAGCCGGGCGTGGTGGCGCACCCCTTTAATCCCAGCTGCTATTTAAATATACTTTTACGATGTCAAAACAGTATGTCAAACTCTCCTTTTCTCTATCAGAGGTCATGTTTTTAATGTTTTCCAGCCCAGAAATTCTTCAAGTATCTTTTACTCTTCCTTATTTTTCACATTTGACATTTACTGTGTTGTAAATGCTATCATTTTATTGAATTACTTCCTTTTAATGCTCACTTCTAATGCAAACAGTAATTTGTAACTGGATTTACTTTCAATTCATAACTTTGGTGATACAAGTAGTGTACTCAACATGTCATATAAGAGGCACTAAATAGTATTTGAGAAGTAAGATGTCATCAGCAACTCTATCACCTTTTCTGACATTATGAAGATTTTCACCTGTGCTTCAGAGGGAATTTTAATTCATGTAATTTCTACTATAATACATGAGACCTAATAAGTATTAAGTAAGCAGTTTCTTTTCCTTCTCTAAAATAGATGTTTAAGCTTTAATCATGGTAGGCGTGGGTTATCAGAGCTAATAATTAGCTTCCTTTGGTGTGCCCCCTTTCTCTCATCACAGCTAATCTTCTGTAGCACTTCAGTTACCCAAGGTTCTTTGACCAGAGCTGCTACAAAGCACACCTGTTATCTTCCAGATAATTCTCTCTTCCTATCGACAGGATTTTAAGGGTGATAATTTAGTTGGGTAATATAATTTGGTATTGGAGAAAAGGGAAGATGTAATTCGCAGATGTTAGTAAGCCTGGAAACTGGAAACTTCTAAGGAAGATTTTTTTTTTTTTACCTATTTTTACCTATAATGGAGATTGAGACTATCAGAAATAAATGTCTCTGCACCTCTTTTCAAACCCATATTTTGCCTTATTTATTTTTCTCATATGTTCTTGTAGCAACTCTTCTCCATTTGAACAGGATATTGAACTATCAGTTAAATGCTGGATGTCTTAGAAGAATCTTGTCTGTCCTGGGCAAAACAGTACAATCAGCCATTTACTCCATGTTATTACTCCAATAAAAGTGAACCTTCTTATGTCTGTTTCTGTCGTCATGGCTTTTTTTGTGTAGTTTGTATTACTTGCCTGCCAGACATGCTTTCCTACGCTTTATAACTCAGATTCATCTTCTTCTAGAAAGCCTCAGCTAACAACTCCTGTTTGCCATCTACTCAAGGAAATTTCATTTGTACTTACAGTCTTACCCTATATTACTTTTTCTTCTACAATTTGTTCTCTATTTTGTACCTGTTAGTAATCATCTTCATCTCCTCAATTCTCTTCACATGTGTCCACTCTAACAATATGTGACACTACACAATAATTCAGAGTGGAAACTTGAGAGTTATCTTTCATCCCATATGACTATTCAAAACCCAACAGATTTTGCCTCTTTTTTTTTTTCTCCAGAACCTGTACCTTGCCCTTTAGAACTACTTTCAGCGATGTATTTAGACTTTTGAGGTTCGTTCCCTTATCGTCTATTCTACAAATAATTCATCTTCACCTTGCTCACTGTAGTTAACATATTAAATGTTGATGGAACATTTTAAATAATTCCGTGATTTTAAATAATTCAGTAGCATCAATGATCTCTAGAAATTGTCCTGTGCTCACCTGACCAACCTCTCTTTTTACTCACTCCTGCTAGTAGACTGAACTTATCTTCAACCACACCTAATTTCCCAGTTGCAATAGCTGGAGAGATGGCTCAGTGATTAAGAGCACTGGCTGCTCTTCCAGAGGACCCAGGTTGAATTCCCAGCATCCATATGGCTGTTCACAACTGTCTGTAACTCCAGTTGCAGGGAATCTGACACCCTTACAGACACATGCAGGAAAAACACCAATGCCCATAAAATAAAAAATAAATTAAAAAAGGGAAGTTGGGGTGAGAAACTGGGAAGAGGACAGTGATCAGTAGGAGGAGAAAGGGAGAGGAGAGGGGAGAAGGTAATGGAGGATGTATATGATAAAAATACATTATTGCATGAAAAAAAATTCCCAGTTTCTAGGGTTACTAACGTCTATCAATTGTACCTGGTTATTCAACCAACTAATGTGATCTTATATTACCCAACTAAATTATAATTTCTTAAAATTTTTTCATAGCACGTGCAGTGCATGTTTACTGGACTTTATTGTATTCTGAACTACTTGAGATCAAGAGTAACTCCTTTTACATTATACCTATTTTTAAATTTTAGATTATTTAAGGAAAATCAGTAGATATTCAGTAAATATACTTTAAATGAATGTGGCTTATTCCCTAACTTATTTGTAATGGTATCAACCCCATTAACACGTTATAAAACTCGGTTAAGTAAAGTCATTGACTTCTTTTGGTTTTCTCCCTTTCTTCATCCAGTATACAATAAGCACTTAATAACCAGGCAATGTCTGTATCATGCGGTACAATTGTCTCAAATACCCTATTATCTGTTAGTGTCAAATGTCCCTAAGATTTACATTCATTTTTAATTCCTAATAGCATATGCTAATCTAGATAGGTAGCATGCTCGTTTTGTGGGGAACCTGAAATAATGTCATATCATTAATTGTATATTTTTAACCATAATTCGTTATTGACCTTGTATATTCTGTGAAGAGAATCTCCAAAATTGCAGACTGATCTTCTGTCCTTATACAAACATGTACTGGCTGACAATCAGTTTAACAGAAAAGGAATGTTAACTAATATATACATTTTTACTTCTTCTTTTTAATTTGTCCTTTGCAATAATTTAAAAATTGACATCAGAACATTTTTACTCCTCAGTGAAATGCCCATCATTGTGTTGTGTGATACTTCCTTTTAACCACAAGTCAGCATTTTGCCTTCATTTCTTCTTTTCTTACTAAACTCACTGTGTTTTCTATAAGAGAGTAATACCAATGCACATTTGTACAACTTATGTAAATCATAGAATTTTAAATATGCTGAACTTTAAAAAGCTCATGGTCATATTTTCTTATGATCCTTACCCATAGATTTATAAACAGTGTGGGCTTCCAATTACTTCTAATGCCATTATTTTTAGAATTCACTAAATTATCTTCTTGATATGAAGTAATATACTTCTGTTTGTTTATTTCACACAAATGCATTTGGGTATAATAAAGTGAATAACCTAGAATTTACTTATACAAGAAAAATGATTACCTTTGTATAATCACGTTTTTCCTATCTTTCACAACATTTCCTTCTAACCTAGGTGAATTAGTTAATTTTCTCACTACTATGATAAAATTCCTGGCTAAAATAACTTCAAGAAAGAAGGATTTATGTAAGCTGACCATTTGAGGTGATACACTATGTTTTAATAGGATAGGAGTGATTGTGGGAACCGCCTGCAGCTGTAGCAACAGCTAGCTAATGTCTGGATTGATCACAAAGCAGAAACCAGACCTGAAGAAAAGTCTCCCTATGAGTTTTAAGCTCCAGTCCATTTCATTGCCTCCAGTTAAGCCCAGTCTTTTGAAGGATCCACAACTTCCCAGATGCGGACCAAGTGGCTGAATACTTGAGTCTGAGATGGGAAACATTTCACATTTAAACTATATCATTAATGTTGTTTCATCTAAACCATACAACACAGAAGTAATTTGTGTGGATGTTTTCTTACACCTGGAAAGGTGGATCACTCTGGATTTGTAAACAAACCTTTTTATTATTTCATGCATGAATGGAAATGCATTTATGGCTTAATTGAGAAGACAGAAAAAAATATTAAGTTGGTCTCTTCTTAGCAGCATTTGATATTTAAAGACGTATCCTTTTTTTCCTTTGGGAATTATCTGTATTGACTATTTCTTTTGTGAGCTAGGGTCAAAATACCCTACATTTACACTGTATTTAGGATTTCAGCTTGTGATAGAGGACATATTTTTATTTCAGGGTTTTAAAACTTCACATCTGGGCTGCAGAGATAGCTCATTGGTTAAGAGTATGGACTGCTCTTCCAAAGGTCCTGAGTTCAATTTCCAGCAACCACATGGTGGCTCACAACCATCTGTAATGTGATCCAATGCCCTCTCCTGGTATATCTGACAGCCAGTGTACTCATATAAATAAAATAAATCTTTAGGGAAAAAAACCTTCACATCTATTTTTTTTGTGTGTGAAAAATATTTCAATTAGGTGTTTAGCATATTATAAAGATCTTCATGCTTCAGCGGTTATTAATGTTTTTCATAGTTTTGTAATAAACTTGCTGAAAAATAAATCATCCTTGATTTTAAAAGTTTTTTTTTTCCTGAGACTGGAACAAGTTTGTTTGTTTGTTTGTTTGTTTGTTTGTTTGTTTGTTTTCAGTCTGCTTTTATACCACTTTAAGTACGTGCAAAATAATAAGATCAGTTCTCAGTCAAGGAACAAGCAAGGCAATAAACAAAATCTGGTAAACAGCTTTCTAGGGGCTAGTCAGGATGACCAAGACAAAAGGAATGTCACACAAGCTTCCTCTGAGCCTGTTCTGAGCTTTGCATTAACACAAATGTAAATGTTCTTGTAAAGCCAGGCTCTGTTCCATATATAACTGTCATCACAGCACAAGCACAACAGAAGTATCCATGGGGCTCCTTTACCAGCCAGCCAAGCAAAATCAGTGAGCTCAAGAAGGATCGAGAAAGATGCCACATCTACCTCCAGCACCCACATGCATACATGCAGAAGTTTTAACTTGGGGCTAAATTTGAATCCTAACATTATACTTGCAACTGCAGTCTTTATTAGGTCTATTGTGTTAACTTCTTTGAAGGAAAAAAATAGCTATTCCTATTGTTTCACACAGTGTAAACTAATATTTCTCTAAACTGTATAAAATTTGAATGATACACTCTTTTGATGTTAAAATGAAATACCTTGGGGATGGAGGCTTAAAGAGTCTCTTCTAGAATATCATAGTTTGGAAAGGTGAGAAGAGAAACTACCCAATAATAATAAAGGTTGTTTTATTGTTTTTTAATGATTTATTTTTAATTTCCGTACATTGTTGTTCTTCCTTTTTGTTTGTGTGTGATGTGTCTGATTCCCTAGAACTGGAATTACAAACAGTTGGGAATTACCATGCTGGTGCTGGGAATTGAACTAAGGTCTTTTGGAACTGCTCTATCTCTAGCCCGAAAAGGTTGTTTTATATGAAGTATCTTGTAATGTTAGTCTTCAGATGGTATAAGTAGCTGGAAAACTTTTACTCTTTCTTCATTCCTATGAGTGAATTTTCTCCTTAACTACTGAGATTTTAGGAGGGCAATCCAAAATTCTTACATATTTTGGAAAAGCTTCCTTCCGTCTGGTTTGGAACTCAGATTCAAAGCTCCAACCCACACTCGGGAACATAAAACAAGAGATTATTAGAAAGCCTTGATTCTAAAGTATTCCAGCTCCATTTAATTCCAAGCACTAACATCACAAGGCTCAGCTTTTGGTATATTATTCTCTAAACTCTTAACAACAACAACAACAAAATGTTTTGGGCTTAAAAGTCTAATTTTGATGTTATAAGTGAATGTTAAACCTGAAATTGATTGTGACATTTGCCAATAAATCAGAAGTATATGTTAATTATGTTTCCTTCAATGTCCTAACTAAATATAGAATACTACTTATAAATTTTCTGATTATTGTCATTTTTTAAAATTTATAATTATATAAGGCTGCATTGTCATGTAATATTATGTTAAAAATTAAAGCTATTTTGAGTTAGAGTTAAAAAAGAAAAGTTAAAACTCTGGTGTAGAGAGATGGCTCAGTAGTTAATAGTGCTTGCTGCTCTTCCAGAGGACCTGAGTTCGGTTCCCAGCACCCACAAGCACCAGTAACTTCAGTTCCAGGGGATCTAATACCACTGACCTCTAGGCATCTGCACTAGCATGC
The DNA here is from genome assembly GCF_978045245.1 of Mus caroli. NCBI lineage: Eukaryota > Metazoa > Chordata > Mammalia > Rodentia > Muridae > Mus > Mus caroli. The sequence continues at coordinate 77,052,500 of NW_028227269.1, forward strand.
TCATACTAACACATGCACTGGTACTATAATTAAAAATAAAATAAATATAAATGCTTTAATATCTGCAGGGAAAAAAATCACCATTTGGGGGTCCTGTGTTCATAAATTAGTTTTGAGGAATATATTTCAAAATTCTTCAAGATAATATTCAGCCCCATAAAAAGCATTTGCTGAATACATATTAAAGTTTTTGGCCTATTATATAACTCTTAAAATACCATAGTACTTCTTTAGGGCACGTATTTCTCTATTAGAGGTAGTATCTACTTTTCTAAAATTGTTAATAAGGCTTCTTTAATTAATTTTCCAAATATAGACTGCTTCGCAAAGAAGAAATAAAAGCAAAGCATGTTACTACCCTTTAAAACATAACTTATTTCCCTTTATTTCTTCAATTTTGCTTAATTATTATTTAATGCATAAGAATTCCATAAGAAAAGAGGGAGGAGTCTAGTAAGTATCAAAGGTTGGAATTATATATGCATAGGAAACATACTTTTTGAAATGAACTTGTTTTTTTGTAAAGTCAACACATTTGAATCTACATATTTTAAATCCTGAGGGGTCCATTTTAACCATAATGAAACTTTTCTTCACCACTTCTGTTACTTACCAAATGCTCACTATCCTTTGCAATTGTAGCTATCGCTTCAGTGTGGATTAATCTTGAGTACATATAGTCTTACTATTGCTAAGTTTGTTATACCCATTATTCAAGATTTTCTGCTCTCTACTTGATTTTCATTTTTTATTTTTACTTTAATAATGAATATTAGAAAGAGGTTTTTTTTTTTTTAAGATTTATTTATTTATTATATGTAAGTACACTGTAGCTGTCTTCAGACACTCCAGAAGAGGGCGCCAGATCTTGTTACGGATGGTTGTGAGCCACCATGTGGTTGCTGGGATTTGAACTCTGGACCTTTGGAAGAACAGTCGGGTGCTCTTACCCACTGAGCCATCTCACCAGCCCAAGAGGTTTTTTTTTAACATGGTAATCTATTATCAGAACAAACTAAGTAGAAATAAACATACAAAATCTATTATGATATCTGAAATATTAACTTTGAAAACTCTAACTTATAGTTACATATATATGATGACAGAGTAATTCATGGATATGCTTTTTTTTTCCATTGTACTGATTTCTTAGCCTACATAATTGATAATCCAAACTCACATTAATTTTCAGTGGTATATTATATATAAATTAAGTAAGTATGAATTGGTCAATAAATTGAAATCATATCCATTCTTTGGAATATCATTTATGAATCTATCTTTTAAGTTACAGTAACAATCATTATAGAAAGCAAAAAGTTTATTTAGGGTATGCAGAGTTTATGAAATTATAATAATAAATAAAATGCTGGATTTGAATTGTCCTTGAAAAGACAGTTTCATATATATGTACATATATGTATACACACATATATATATGTATATATATATAAAAACTTGGAGGAGAGAACACTGAGTATGCTGGCATCAGGTGTCATGGCAGCACTTTTTCAAGGGGAAAAGAAGAATGGAAAAAAGCAGGAGAGAAATATTGTGAAAAGAAAAAAAAAGAATGGCTAGACGGAAAGGAAACCAGCGATAGCTTTTGTTCCTTTTGCTGTTTCAGTACTTGACAAAGTCTCTTGTTCTGACTCACATTTGCAGTTAAAAAGCAGAAGCAGCAACTACTAGAACAAGGTGAATTTTAAGACCTTAATAGTATTTACACATTGAAACTCCACAAAACTCCGTATGACATCGAGTCATATGAGCATTTTATAGCCATTGTTTTCAATAATTTTAATAATTTTCCTCATTCTGTTGCTGTCTTCCTCAGGATAAGAAAAGAAATGACTATTTCTGATATTTACCCATGCTATTGTGCATTTAGAGTTTATTACCTAAAGTCATAAAAATCCAGCTTGCTAGATTTTTCTCTTTAACATCTTGCTACTTAAAAGTTAAGCACAATTCTTTTTGAGTTATTGTGCTTAAGAATTCTTGCTGAGAAGAATAACATGGGCTATAGCATGGCTCTCTGAAGATGCCTATCTGTACACAGGAACCAAAAGAAAAAATGCTATAGGAATCATCCCCTGTAACTTAGTATTGAGCTTCAGATTATGAGGATAGTGTTTTGACAAAAAAGGAAATTTTCAAAGAATAAAAGCAGTAAAGCTAATCTAAAATTGGATGCTTCCAAGTTTGTTCCTAGTACTACTTATTTGTGAAAACTAGGCATCCCTCAAAGAATATATTCATTCTGAAGAGTAGGACAAAGAAAAGGAGATGCTAGTAAGATCTGCAAATAGTTCTTTAAGGAACTGTTGAGTCAATTATCATTAGTGCACTGTCTGGCATACTTGCCTAAAGTCATTTGAATCAAATTAAGGCTTGTTTTAGTGCCATTATTACCATAATATTTCACAGCAAAATTGTCTGACTTAAATACATCAGACATATAATTCTATACCCATGACAGTTCCAAAACAGTTATTAATCCTCATAATTGCCCTCAATATTTCAAACATTTATTAGGAGTATTGTTTTTATAGTCAATGCTTAGCATCCTTTAGAGCTCTAGTTAGTGTTCATCTTATTTCATATATGCGTTGCTACCCAAAAATAAACCAAAATTTTTTCCAGGTAGAAAGAAAAACTATCTTACATTTTTATTTACCCTTTCACATTAATTTTATTTTTAAAAAACATGGGGAGCAAGAAAATAGTTTGTAATTGGAGGGCTAATTTTTATGTTATATGCTTTTTTTCTAGACTATGAGGTACCAAGCTTTTCTTAATTTTTATCAAAAAATACTTTAAATAAAACCAACGTCAGTATAATAATTGAACCATATAACTCCAATAAAGAGAAATCAGTTCCTCCAATCTTTGATGAAGCAAACAAAAAAAATATTAAAAGAGTAGAAGCTTATAGTCATTTCAGTATCCTTGATTAAACTTGATTATTCTTGATTAAAGTTTTTCAAAACCTCACCAACATACCAGTTTAAATCTATGTTTCAAAAGTTTAAGGTACATGGATAATCTAAAATAATCTGAGATTATTTATTGCTACCATTTAACAGAGATCTTTATAGCTGTGAGTTTAAAACATTAGCATTATGTTTTTTCTTAAAAACTATATAAAGATATTTAAATTGTACCAAGTCTAAGTTTAAAACAAGTATAAGGTCTATTAATAGTGGCAGTCTATTAAAATGTGCTTTCAGCAGCCCCTTCCCTTTTCTGTTCCTATTTTAATAAAATATTTCAACTACTTGGTAAGGAATAGATAATCATAAACTGTTCATATGCTAATCGTCTACATTTCTTTGATACTGGGGGGAAAATCAGAACCTTTGGGATGCTAGGATCTACAGCTGACCTGAGCCCTTACAACCTTAACAAGATTTCTTCTTTGATTTTTCTGAAATGCTAAATATTTTCCAAAAAAAACATGTTTAATCTCATTTTGCTGGAACTATTAAATCTTAACACTTGGGTCTGTTTCTGTTACCAATTTTTGGCTCTTCTAATTAGCATCTTTTTTAGTTGTAAACAGTTCTATGCTAGAATGAATTGAGAAATAGTGTTCTGGTACCTCACCTTTGGTAGTTGGTATACTAGATTATAGCTCTCATCATTATTCCAGTTATTATCAAAGCAATGCATAATTGTCCATTACATAATGTTGGATGCAATACCAACTATATTGCCTCAATTAGTTTGTCTAGCTTTTAGAATAATCTCATGAGATGGTAACTCAAGAAACTCCCTAATCGCAGCACTGCCAGGACCTGCGTATGAGCTCATAGTGGTTTCTGAAGTTCTAGCCTTTATAAGCTGGCCCTGAGAAATGTCCAGTGCACTGCTTTTAGCTCTAGAGCCTGAGCTATTGTCCTGGTCCATCAGTCTTTAGGTGTGTGTTCAATAAACTATCCCTGTCTGACTGAAAAAAAAAAAAAGAAAGAAACTCCCTAATCTTTGCATGACAATAGCAGTTCTGTCTACCTTGAAAGTTCAGCTGCACAAGTACTCATCCGACTGCCTCGTGTCTGAACTAATGCTTTCACAGAGATCGTCCTTGTCCACTGTCACCATTGCTATAAAGACACTCCTTGATTACTGCACCTCTTATAGAGGAAAGCACTTAATTGGAGCTGCCTTATAGTTCCAGAGGTAGTCCACTATCAACCTGGTAAGAAGAATGGTGAAAGACATGGTGCTGTAGAGGACCTGAAAATTCTACCTGTAGACGGGCAGGCAGCAGGAAAAGAGACAGACTTTGGGCCTTGCTTGGGCTCCTAAACCTCCAAAGCCCACCCACAGAAACACACTTATTCCATTAAGGCCACTACCAGGTGACCAATCATGCAAATCTGTGAACCTATGGGGTCATTCTTATTCAAACCACTCTACCTGTAACAGGTATACCCTACTTTCTTATACCATTGTTGAGTTGTATTTTCTTTGTAATATATATTACTATCTAATATATATACCTTCTAAAGTGTTCTTATCTGTCTGCTTTTATTAGGATGTAAGTTCCAATGTAACAAGATCTTTATTGGTCTTAGTCATGTTTTAATCCAGCCACAAAATATTGTTCAATAACTGAATTATGTTATGCACGTGAACTACTGCTTTAAAAGTTATAATTTAGATCTTTAGCTGATCACATATGCATATGTCTTTGGGCCCACAGCACAACTGGAAAGTAAATTCACTCACATCTATAATAATCTAATTTTGCTTCTCCCAAAAATGTAATGTAAATGTAAATCCTTACAAGCGTGAGAGTGGAACCAGCAGTGTACAGTTTTTTTTTTTTTCCTTTCTTAACATAGGATGGCTAAAATGAAGCTTCACCCCAAAAGTATAATGTCTGGGATATGCCAAACATTATATTTTCCATAGAAAATGTTATTCTCATTTTCTTATGCCTTTCTCTTGACTGAATCTTGACAAGCTGATATTAATTGTTCAAAATAAAAAAAAATTACTCAAAAGGAATTTTAAAAAAACTTGAACAGAAAACTATAAAAGTAATGAAGGGTGGTAGAGAGTCTTACCCTGGGAAGAGCTCACCAGTTGGTTCTCGAGAACCAAATGTTCACCCATCGAAAACATACATACAAGTTACATTGTACACGTAGTACTTGTGGACTAAAGATAAAGAGTGTGTGTGTGTGTATGTGTATATACAAATATACATACATACATGTATTTAACACAAATAATAAAAGAAGCAGCTATGATAAAAAAGCAAGGACAGGTATGTGGGAGGTCTTGAAGGATGGAAAATGAAGGGGAAATTATGTATATTTCAAATTATAATTGTAAAAATAAAAGAGATAAGTTTTTTGGTTTTTAATTTAAAAATAAAAAATAAATGTGTTGTAGGACTAGGGAATGTAATTCAGTGGTAGACTGTTTAGCATACACAAGTCCCAAAATTCAATCCGCAGCATCATATACAGACAAGTAGTGTTATATACTAAGTCTTTAAAGTTCTATTTTAAATTTAAATTTTAAGATTTTTATAAATTGATTCCATTTTCAAATATTAGAAACTCTTTTAATATTGCCGAAAATTAAAAATGTAGAGCATTTCAAGTAACTATATAAGAAACTGCATACTGTCTTATAAAAGAATGATATACAGAAAGAGACAATTTCTCAAACTAGAATTCACTAATAACTGTATTTGCAAGCCTTAAGAGTATCGGATAAGATTGTAAAAGAGTTCAAAAGCAGACAGCCAAGAATGTGTGGATCCTATCTGGAGCACCATCTGTGATACTTCTTTCCTTTTCTCAACTGTTACACAGCTCTGTTAGTAGACATTTACTACAAGAGATCCTAACTTACAGAAATTAAATTGCATCCATATGCTATGCCATTGAATTTTGCTTTATAGTTAAACTGTCTGTAAATGTAGTTCTAAAATTCCTGATAGTGCCTCTGTGTATGTGTGCACCATTGTGCAATTACATGCATATGTATGTATAATTCTCTTTTGAACCAGTTTAAAAATCATATTGGTTCTCACATTAATACTTTAGATAAAATCTTAGGTACATATTCATTTATGTCTATGGGTTATAAGTTTATCCTTTTTTGAAAAATTAACATTAGACTGTTTTCAGGGTTTTTTTTTTTCCATTTGATTTGTGTTTGATTTAACTCAGACACCCAAAGCTTGAGTATTCAGAGAAACTGGAAATGACATGCATACTGTAGATAATACTCTTATTAAGTAAGACTCTTAGTAACACCAAACTATTTGTTAATTGTTTACTCTAGATGATCATGGAAGTTTTGATTAACAATGCAAAATGAACTACTCATTGCTTTGATTCCAGACTTCAGGAAGCTTGGGTTTTAGCTCTAGTTGACAGTGGAACGTACACGTTTTCTTAGTCATTGCTACTGTACAATACAGTACAGACATTGTTGTATATTTGTACATTTTCCATGTACCTGAAAAATGCTAGTTAAGCAATTTGAAGAATAAAAGCCAGTTTTTCTACTAACACTAGCGGCCAGGGCTTTAAAAAGGTAACCAATTAGCCATGTGCTTTAATATTATATTAGTTTCATTTTATGGATGAATAAATTTTAAACAGAGCATTTTTGAAATGAAAAATAAGTATATCAAATCTAAACAAAAACGGAGTATCTTAAAATTCAGATTTAATGAAAGTATTTATGTCTTTCTTTCAGAGGTGCTGGAAAATATATAATGTCCAATAGCTGAGGCATTACTTTACTGACTATATCTGTCCTTGAGATCCATTTCTTAAAATCAGTAATTCTTAATACTTCTTGTTCAAATGCTTGCGTAAATTAACTTTATTTGGTTTTTCAAGAGCTGTCAAAATCACAAAAGTATTAATCTACATTTTTAATTATACATCCAGAATAGCATCCAAAGAGTAGGAACTGGTTACAACACAATTACCCCTAACTCTCACACAGTATTCATTCTGAACAACTTTTCTAAGTACGAGTTTTACAAATATTGATTCATTATCTGCATAAGAATCCTATGAGTATAAATAATTACTATAATCACTTTACATATGAAGAACCTAGATATTGTGACTTATGCAGTGTTAATTGTATAATTGATAAAACCAAAATTTAAATCCAACCAGTTTGGCGTAATAGTATTACTCCTTAAACTGATTTTTAGATGGGTTTTTTTTTTCATTCTTTCATAACATAGTCCTGTTTTCTATAGTTCTCATTGCTAAGAAAAATAGCAAAAGACAAAAAGCCGGTACTTGCTAGTCATTGCTTGATAGCTCGGTAGATTGAAGTACTTTCTGTCTTGAGTTCAATCCTCAGAACCTACATGATGGGAAAGGAGAACTCATGCTCATAAGGTATCCTCTGACCTCCACATGCATGTGAATATCACACACACACATGTGTATATACACATGCTGTAAATAAGTAAATTAAAAGTAATTATTTTAAGAATAAAAAAGGCAGTGAAAACCCAAGATGGTCTGATTAGAATACAATGATTGCCCTTATTAATTTGAAGAAATGATCAACTACTAGTGTTCAGATAATTGAGATTTGAAGTCAACAGGGTTAAGTTCTTTTACTATGTTAATCATGTAACCTCAGACATAGAGTAATATCTTCTTTTAACTACTAGATTGAAAACAAGTTACTTTACAAGATAGTTATCAACCTGAGAAGTATGTACAATGCCATAAATACTCAGAAACCTTTACTAGTCCAAAATTTTCATTTGGTGCCATACTACATGAGATAATTAGAATTTTTCTCATACTATGATCAAACTTAAAATTGTAAGTATAAATCTCAGAAGATAAATAGATGCATCATGCTTGCAGGATAACCATGAGGATCTGAAAACAGGGGCTGTAGAAAGTCTGACAGCAGAGCATAGTGTCTTAATTTCAGAACTCCTACAGCAAGATGGAAGACAGTGACAGAAAAATCTCCAGATGCAAACAAGTTAACTAGCCTGGCACATATACCAGCAAACAACAAGAGAACATGTCTCAAATAAGATGGAAGCCAGAGACCAATACCTGAGGTTTTTCACTGACCTCTGTATACACACTATGGCACATGTGTTCACATACATCAAGATTTAAATGAAGTAAATTTCTCAGAACATTTAATTACAAATGTTGCTCACAAGGAAAGAACCATCTGAGATTTATAATTGTGGTAAGTCACTGAGATGAATTAGCTTAGAATAAAGCTGTGTCTAGGAAAGAGAACTTAATTAGAAAAAGTATGTGACTCAAGCAAGTATTCACCACTAATCAAGTCCATATTTCCTTGTGTACTTTCTCTTATTCAGCTTTTCTTTCTAAGGGTGTTCTTTATTATATTAATATTAATTATAATATATTATCTATGCTATAATATTAGAGTATTTTTAATAAAAGATAAAGAACTCATGAGATTATTTATAAGGAAATAAATAAGTTTCTGCTTTCTGTAGTAATTCACCATTTGTGTAGCCTGCAGCATGTCCAACTTTATTTAAAAGTTGATATTGAAAAATAATCCATTCAAACCTAGGATGTAAGCACATTCAATAGAATTTAAGACAATAAAAAAATTCTTACTATATTGAGAAACTTACAAATGGTCCCTTGAAAAGTATTTATAAATATTTTACACATAAAAATTATCTATAAATATTATCTTTGGGCCTACAGCAACTTAGGTTACATATTGCTGATGGATAATATTGTTACTCTTCAAAGACATAGATAGTTATGGATCCATGTGAGTTTGTGTGTGAGCATATACCTGTTTGTGTTTGTATGTAAGTTCACCTGTGAGTAAATGATTTAAGTGTGATAAGTGTTAAATGAGTGTACCATTTAATTCATCAATTAAACTAGGAGGGGAAAATGTAGATATTTTTAGTTTTGAGGGGTTTTTTTGATTACTTAAGTTAACCATTCTTGTTTTAGTTTCTTGTTAGAAATGTTAAAAGGGAAACTAGATACTTCACTGACTCGTGTGTGTGTGTGTGTGTGTGTGTGTGTGTGTGTGTGTGTGTGTGCATCTACTTTTTAAGTACTCCTTTTATACAGTATCTGATAAAGACAAAGAATGGGGACTGGAAAGTTAGCTCAGAGGTTAAGAGCACTTGGTGCTCATCGAGAGGTGTGCAGCTCCTACATCTGATGGCTCACAACCAACTGTAACTGCACTCTAGGGTACCCAACACCTCTTCTAACTCTCGTACACATTGACTTTACGTATCGGCAAAAATACATATACACATAAATATTTTCTGAAGAATCTTTAAAGAATAAAAATAGGAAAAGTTTCTTAGAGCCACAAAATCCTACAAATAAGAGGTTCAAAAATTATTCATGCTAGCACAGGTTTTTTGCTTTCCTTCTGATATAATCTCTCTTGGTACTTTTGTGAAAGTATACAGAGATAATTGCAGGAAAAAAGTATTTAAAATAGCAAAGGAGACCCAATAAATGGAAATCTTAAAACATTTTAAAGCAAATGTAATATAATAATGCCTTTATAAATTCATTAAATAAACAATTGTAGAACTAGGCTTAGTAACTGCCATCACTTGAAATTATGTTGACCATAAATGATATTTGAAGATACCACAAGATGAAGTAAGGATTTATATTGATATTTTGTGGGGTTTTGCCTAAGCTCAGAATGGAAGAAAACTGTAACTATTTGGTTACTAGCTTTGAAGATATTTTAGAGTTCTTTAAGGATTTCATTAACCTCTCTGAAAACCCACAGAAGCATATTAATTTTATAGAGAAAGAAGCTAGCTGGGCAGTGGTGGCGCACGCCTTTAATCCCAACACTTAGGAGGCAGAGGCAGGCGGATTTCTGAGTTCGAGGCCAGCCTGGTCTACAAAGTGAGTTCCAGGACAGCCAGGGCTATACAGAGAAACCCTGTCTCGGAAGAAAAAAAAAAAACAACAACAAAAAAAAAAAAAAAACAAAAGAAATTAAGGCCCACAGAGAAGAGATAAGTTAATAAAGTTATCTGATACAAAACTAGATTAATTGATCCACAGCTAACCTGAAACTTTCATTCAACCGTTTTATGAGCTTTAATTCAAAAAATAGCATAGTCTGTTGTCATTTGGGTCATGACATTATTTGTTAGAAATTTTTTCATTCTGATGCTTCAGTTTCTATCTACATACAACCTATAAACTATAAATCTGTATCAGCATAGTAACTGATTTGTACCTCTTTTATAATTTTCTTTTCATATTTAGATACATTACTCTTATTAATTTTCCTCATCTTGTGTATGAGGAAATTAAAATCTCCATATGATCAATGTCACATCCAATGTCAAAGAGCTAGGGAAAGAACATCACTAAACTTTAAATAATGTTTCTGTTTATTCTGCTGCCTCCCATGTCCTAAAGTAAACCAAAACTCTTTGTGCTCTTCAGTTGAAAATATGTTGTAGTTCCATAAATCTAATTAAACGCAAATAATCATTAGGCTCCAGTAAGCCAAATCCTTGTGTCCTGATTTATTCCAATAAAGCAATAAGTGAATACAACCATGGAGAAAAACACAATATTTTCTCAGTACTCAATGTTTATGTAAGAACTGAGAAGGAAACAGGAATTAGGACTCTACTATAAAATTGTTAGCTTGATTGCTATTTCAACCAAAACTTTCTCTTTTTTTCTGGATAAGCTAACAAAGCACACAATCTAAATCACTTTACAAATAAGACTTATTTCCTTTTATTCTTAAAAGTTATTTTTATGAATAAATGCTTCTCACAAAAGTTCATACTTCAGAGAGACATTACTCATGAATATAATAATCAGAATGTAAAACACATAACATGTCAGAATTATCATTTCTGTTCTTCTAGTGACCTGACCATTTGAAATAATACAACATTCTACTCTCTTAGAAACTAAGAAATCGGAGAGATGGCTCAGTGGTTAAGAGCACTGACTGCTCTTATGAAGGTCCTGAGTTCAAATCCCAGCAACCACATGGTGGCTCACAACCATCCATAATGATACCCTTTTCTGGTGTGTCTGAAGACAGCTACAGTGTACTTAAATATAACAATAAATAAATCTTTTTTTAAAAAAAGAAAAGAAACTAAGAAATCTATCTTAATCTGGCTGACACCCCAATACAGAGAACTTTTATTGTTCTATTGATACATGTCATTATTTAATTACCCTCAATAGGAATGGATTTTCTAAATTCTTGACACCATTTTGCAGGGTACTCAAAATCTACTTTTTTTTTTTCATATGAGAGCTAATAATTCTTTCAGGCCAAAAAAGTGAAAGTGTCTTATAAACTGGTAATATAGTTTTATCTACTCCAGGTATAATAATGATTGATCTTATGCTAGCAAAAATAAAATTCTGGTCTGCTGAGTTTGAGAAGAACAATAATATTACTATGAACTAAACATTCAATGTTTACTTTGTATATAAAACACTGTATTTAACATTGTGGAAAATATTTTTAAAAATTAGTCCTGATCCTGTCCCTTCAAGAGTTTCAGTCTCTCTGACTATACTATTAATAATTTCAATATGAGGAACTATGTTAAGTCCTATGATAAAGATTCAGAAGATACTTCAAGATTTTAGAAAAACCTGTCTAGATTGTGGTAAAGACTGAACACTCATGAAAATTTTTTAAAAATCATCAACTATATTTTAAATTACTGAATTTGGTAATTGCTGGTAGATAAAGTATATCTTAGCATTATTAACAATTTAAAGAAAGAAAATATCTGTGATTAAATAATTTAGAAATTATTTTTCATAGCTGATATAGTTTAATCTGAATCTTACAGTATAAAGAGTTTGGACCAGAAGCTTGATCAAAGTGAAAAAAAGCATTAGAACCAATTCAGATTGTTAAAGGTCTGAATAGACGGCCTCCATTCTTACATGTGGCCATCTGGATATGGCCCTTCTAAAAACTTCTGGCCAATGCCTACTGAAAATCTTAAAACAGTATTGCTTGATGGAAGTTTTACTTGTTGTGCTTTGCTTTGCCTTTTGAAAGAAGGGGTCAAAACTAAGAACTTACTTCCATTCTGAGCTAGTGAGGGAACTAATGGAAAAGGGTACATAATTATAGAGTATGTCACACTGCCAGTGAATCTACTACCATCATAACTATTCAGAGTCATTTCCCTCTTTAAATCTTCAAATTAGTGAAATATACTTTATTTCCTTAAGCCCTACAAAAACCTTTATATTTCCTATAAGAAAACTAAGGTTATGGGAGAACCCACTACCTAAAATGCTAAAGCCATGCTGCAGGAAAAGTCAAGCTATTCTGGCATATTAAGAATAAAATAAAAAGTATGGTATAGCTATATGATCTTTGAATAGTCACAAAACTGCTAACTAAATTCAGATGTCATCATGAATTAAAATTTGTCATGCAAAAGGAAGAAACCAGATAAAGTTAAATAATGGCATTAATAATAGAAAGTCAAAGGAGGATTGTGGCTTTTTTCTTATGAATTGATATGACCCTACTACTAACAAGAACAGCCAATTTTTAATATTTATTGAGAGTTAAATTTATAGGAAATTTAGTTTCTAAATAGATAAGCTTTTTTGTTTTTAAACAATATTTAAAAAAATAAGTTGTATCTTCCTAAGCCAGATAACTTCTCAGATTATATAATTAAGCAAATCATATTAAAATTTTAAATTATTTTCTGATGTTCATCAGAGAAAATGTATTTTCTTCTTCATTTTGACCCCACCTGACCAACTGTTCAGAATTTTTCCATTTGAACCATGTATTCTAGCATTTCTAGGAGAAAAAACATGAATGAGCCCAGTGAGCAGTAAAATAGAAGTAGTTTTGTAAGGTTGGATTAGTATTGACCTACATTCAAATATGATCCTTATTATGTACCTAATATTGTTATGAACCTATCCTTAGCATGGGCTTGGTTTGAGTTGTTTGAGTCCTCCCTTCTGCAAAATGCAGAAGGAAAGAAATGTTTGTTATTTGCATTTACTTATACTAACTAGTTGTACACATCTGGCTTCCATTGGAGAGCTCCTGACATCACAGGGAACGGTGATCAAAATTCCACACTCTAGCTTCAAGCTGGGGGCTCGTAGCTACTGCAGCATTGAAAGGGAATCTTTTCCTGGCTTCTTTAAAATGAGCATGGTGATGGGATGGTTTAAGGGAAGAACACCTCTCAAATCACATGACCACTGCTGTGCTTCCGTGTGTCCTGCATTTTTCATAACAGCTTGGCACTACATTCTTTCCCTGTATTGTTAGTGGCCTTTTTTTTGTTTGTTTGTTTGTTTGTTTGTTTGTATGAGTGGGCTGGGGGCTGGGGACATAAATGAATGGTTATACATTATGCATGCATCTTTCACCATTAGAGTGATGTGCCTTCCCTTATGTATCACAAATTATTATCATATTTAACTTCCTGTGTCTGTAGTGATTGAGCTGTATGTTTCTTCCTTTTTGGTGTGAGATTTGTATGTTATTATATGTTTTGACATTAACACCTTCAGTTGTTCATGTTACATTAAATGTAAGTTAAATTTTTCTCCCAAAAGAGTTAGCTTTTCATGTTGGGCTGGAAGATCTTCATTTCTGTGTAGCAATTCACATTATTATAACTTACGGCTTTCAATTGTACCCCTATAATGAAGAGATGACTTTAAACACTGTGCTATTCTTATTATGACCTAAGCATAAGGTAAGTTATTTACCTGTCTCTAAAGACTGTGACTGCTTGTAAAAGTTTCTCAGCTTTTTAAAAGACATTTTTATTTTCGTTCCTTACCATTTATTATATGTTGTCCTTCCTTTGTTTCTGTGTCATATCTTAAGATTTCTTAATAAGCTATGTGATCTTAAGCAAAAATCCTATTTTACTGTAAACACATGTCTAAGTAAATTATTTGATGTCTCAAGTAATTTTGATTAGTAAGTGAATACCTGTGTGTTCAGTGGTCTCATTTCTCTTTTATTTCCTCCATTGACGCCAATAGAATGCACTGTTATTACATTGTTTGCATTCTGATTCCTGTGGGAGGGAGAATCATTTGTGCTATAAAATCAGTCAGTTATTAATTGCAGCAAATAACATGGCCCAACAGATTAAAGTAATGGGGATTCTTTGAACATCTCATTTTCTTCCCTTAGGATTTTAATGTAATCCAATGATCTCAGATTATTTAATTTTTCATTTTCCCTTTTTCTCACTGCTTAAAACAAGTAACAAAATAAAATGAAATAAAACTTGATACTTTTAACTTATCCTTTAAAAGTAATTTCCATGATCTATGTTATATTAAAGCCTTTATATTGAGATTTTTATAAAAATAAATGAATGAATACTATAAATATGATATTGTCTATGTAGCACAAAGTAATTCAGTACATAGATTATCAATGAAGTTTTGAAAACTTATCTTGGCTTGTTTAGATAGACATCTTTAAAAGCACTAAGTAAAGAAAGTCTTTTAATCAGTGGTTTTAAAAATTATTTCTCTCAAATCTGGTTCAACAGGCATGTATATATAAATGGGAAACAGTGTTTGCAATACTTTTGGCAATCTGCACACTTTTATAAAGGCTCCTATTTCAGAGAACTGAATTTTCAATTCTCCAAATCTCTCCTCTAAAGCTATTTGAAATAGGTGGTTCCAAACTGAGGTATTAAGAAAAAAAATGTGGGTTTCTTTATCTATACAATTGTGGGGAGGTATTAATCTTTAAGCCTCATAGAGAAGCAGGAGGGATGTTTTGATTTGCATTGTTTTGGTTACAAAATACCAGGGAGTTCTTTACTAAACATTTCCATTATATACATTACTTAATGTATATAATAGATATTACGTAAATTTGTTAGAATATTTTGAGACGATTTGAACTACTCATCTGAACTGCACTGTTCATTGTAAATTTCTTGTTTCTATCCATACACTAGCTCCACTCTAGATTGGAAGGGCTTAAAGATGAACTCTGGAGGAATAGAGGCTACGACTTAAGAGTAACTATTACTGACCAAAGGAGCTACTTCCCACTCGCAAACATTGCTTTGCGCGATGGGCTTGGCTCTGTCACATCTTGTTGCACATCTTGTTGAAGACTTTCTTGACTTCCATTTGACTTCTATGGGCTGTTTTTGTCTTTCAACATTTTCCTCTTTCTTTTCCCTCTTTCTCCCAGATTTTCTTCCCATGCTTTTAGCTTTCTCTTGTGTTGAGTCACTTTTTCAAATGTAGTTTCTCTATTCAGCTTGTCTATTAATTTCTCTGTTGGTGTGTGTTTCTTTCCCTGTTAAGACTGTAGAGGTAGAGATACACTTGTTTTCATTTCATGGTATGCAAATTGCTTATTTATTTTGTAGAAAGTTCATTAGTTACACGTAACTCTTTGATATGAATTTTAAGACAAAATATTAGAACATTCTCCATTTATACACTGTCCTCTTTGATAAGCCCATGCTTCCTTTTTTTTTAACCTCCATATTTACTTCTTCCGTCTCTCTCTGATTTTTCTTTTTTTAATTATGTTTTCTTCTGCGTCTTATTTTCTTTAAGTCACAAATTTCTTTCTCATTGGGTCCACAGTTGTTCTCCAGTAAGACTTATAAGTAAACACTATAACCATTTTCTTATTCTGAATGAGTGTCTTTGTACCATTTTTCCTGAAACTATTACAACAATGTGGGCCAAAAGAGAATAGCTAATATTTGTAGTGGCTTGTTTGTTTTGCCGTGTGTGTGTGTGTGTGTGTGTGTGTGTGTGTGTGTGTGGTATGTGTGTGTGTTTAAATTTATTTGCTTTGGTTTTTGTTTTACCTTGTCTGCTCATGGCATTTTTTTCTTTCTTTCTTTAAGCATTCATTAATAGTTTGTTTTGTTTTTTTCAGGGAAGGACAGCCATAACCTACCCTAAGTTACAACATTCCTTTCATACACTTTTTCATATATTATTAAACTGTGTTAAGCTATAGAAAGTTCTTTGTTGTCTATATATCCATCTGGGGCAAGCTGCTGTGGAGTGGGAGGAAGAGGTGTGGACCCTGAATAAAGTTATATCTGAAATCACAAGTTACCATTCAGCATGCCATTGAATACAGCCATTGGGTGAACTTCAAAAGAAATGTTCCACTTTAAATTTTTCAATCAGAACTTAAAGGGCCCCTAATTGACAAACCATATATATACCTAAAAATGGTTAATGAATTAAATTTAACTCATTTCCAATAGAAACATCTTTCATAGCCAGTATTATTCAGTTATATTAACAGTTATTACAAAAGCTAATGACCATCAAAGGTAAATGTTACAAATAAGAATTTTTCTATATCCCTTGTTAACATATTTAAATAAAAATCACTACAATAGAATATGTGAGTTTAACTTTACTTAGATTTCATTGTTATTCTAGTCAAGACATATACAGAATATCTTAAGATTATAGAGATTCATAGCTGAATATGTAGTGTTGAATTTATTCCATTGTATCCATACCAACTTCATTTCATTTCAAGTCCTCCTTGGGTAACCAAATCCCAAATATTCAAGTCTCATGTAAATAAAGTGTCATATATTACCTACAACCTAAGTACATCCTCCACTCATATACTGTATATCATAGTCTCTAGTTTAGTAGGCAAGTGCTCTACCATTGAGCCCCATCTGCAGCCCTCATCTCTACTTTATAATTTAATGCAATATGAATACTATGTAAGCAATTCTTATATTGTATTCCATAAGGAATAAGGACAAGGGAATAAAGATCACATATACAGAACAGATACAGGCAGTAGTGCTGGTGTTTTGTGTTATTGGTTTTCTTCCTGTCTTCCTCCTCCTCCTTTTTTCTTTTCTAATCAACAGTGTGTTGAATCTACAGCTATGAAACCCACAGATATGGAGGGGCACCTGGGCTGATCTCAAATTCACATAAATTGGTTTGGGTCTTATCTTTGTCCAGTTTATAATATTGTACCTGAAATATTTTTTTCTGGAACTCAATCTTTTATAAATAAAAATGAATTAAATATATCTGGAAAATATAATGAACTTTTACTAACATGTTGTGATAGCCAAGATAAATAAAAACCTTTTCTCCTAGACCTCAGGAGCTTGCCCATTAAGCATACTTATCTGGCTGTCCATGTTATAAGCCCTAAATTACTGAGTTTGTGCTCTTTCTGCAGGTCCAGTCCAGGTGCAGCAGCAAGGAGAACATTCTAAGAGCCAGTAAGTAGTCATGATTTCAGGTAGGCTTCCAAATATATAAATTGTGGCTCAACTGAATATAGAACTAAAGACTGGTATTTTAATGAAAAAAAGTTAAAATAAGCAATGATAGAAATTTATACAAAGAATATGTATTTTATAAAGTTCCCTATCTGAATTTTTGTTAATAACAATATAAATAAATGTTTCGCTGAATCTAATTTTTTGAAAGCTGAATGGAATTTGATGCATTCAAATTAAGATAGATATGAGTGCCTCTGTGACACTAAGGTGAGGAGCCTGCCGCTTTTTATAGTCTTATTTACAAAAATAATTTAAAAGCAGACTACATGAAAATAATTCTACTATAAATCCATGAAAGCAGAAGACACAGAGAGATTGAGAGACAAAAAGCAAACTGAGCATGTGTGGTAAAGTCCTAGCCCTTGAGCAGGAAGAGCCTAAGTGTTTTGCTGATCTGTGCTATATCATAAGACCATTTCTCAAAAAGGGCTTGGAAATGGTTGGTAGTAATAATTTTGTAAATAATTATTTGAAAAGATTTTTATCTTCACATACAAAATGTTATAGAACATTGTTCCCTGGTCCAAAAATGAAAAATCTTTACTACTTTGTTTTGGTTAGATTATAACAAGATTAAGTAGAAGGTCCCTGAACTTTGTTCATTGTTTTATAAAAAGAAACTATGAGGCCAGGCTGTAGATGGAAGACACCTTTAATTCCAGCACTCAGGAGGCAAAATCCAGTCAGGTGAATTTCTGTGAGAGCTCGAGGACAGCCAAGACTACATGGGAAAAAACAAAAAACAAAACAAATAAAAACAAACAAAAAAAAAAAAACCCTGTCTCAGAGAAACAAAAATAAAAACAAAATGAAGCAAAAAAAAAAAAAAAGAACTAATGAGTAGGTTATGTTATTTTACTATGCTTATAGTGAAATCCTATTGAAAGATTTCCCATTAAAGCTTTGGGGGCATCCAGAGGAAAAATGCTGTATAGATGGTACTTGTATTTTCTTTTTTGTCTCTTAATAGTTTAATGACATCATCTATTCTTCTTCCTAATGGTTTTAGTAGATGTCCAGGGAAAGCAGCATGAAACAGGTCTACTAGACACCCATCTTAATGGGAGTTTTAGTAAATGAGATGGTTTGTATTCCAATAGAATGCAATAAGTATTATTTAACAATACAAGCGTACTTGGAGGGCTGAAAAGATACCTCAGTGGGTAAGAGGACTTGCTGTGTAGTCCTGAAGACTGAGTTCAGATATTCAACAATCATGTTAACAAGAGAAGAAAAAGAATGAGCCAGGCTAGCCAAGAAGAGTCAGGGAGTGATGACATGCAGTAGGTTCACAGACAGAATCTGTCGCAGGAAAAGAAGTAGAGAGAGTATTAAAGCAAGACACCCAAACTATCACTGGCCTCTTTGTACACAATGGATATACACACTACCACACATGTATACCACCTCACATACACAAAGCCATAATTGCTCACAGGTACTGAAGCAGAAAATTTAAAGAGTTAAAAATCAACCTAGGGTCTAGAATATGAAAATTGGAGGTGGGATGTATTTAAGAACTTCAAATAAATGTGTGTGTGTGTGTGTGTGTGTGTGTGTGTGTGTGTGTGTGTGTGTGTTGTGTGTGTAAAGATTTTCTATCTCTGTTATTAATCTGTTTACTTTGCTCAAAGCCCTGAGTATTTGTTTGATTGTGATCTTTAGAGAATACTATTAAAAATAAATTAATTTAAGACTGGATTGTAGCTTGGTGGTATAACGTTCCCCTAGTGTTCATGAGGACCTGAGTTCAATCTCCAGCATTGTACAGTAAATTAATAAATTCAAGGAGACGTGTAGATTTCATACCTTTATAACTCTCAACAAGCCGGGTGTGGTGGCAAACACCTTTAATCCCAGCACTCAGGAGACAGAGGCAGGCAGATTTCTGAGTTTGAGGCCAGCCTGGTCTACAGAGTGAGCCTCAGGACAGCCAGGGCTATACAGAGAAATCCTGTCTCAGAAAAAAAAAAAAAAAAAAAAAAAAAAAAAACTCTCAACAATATGTGACTTTGAGAGGGACTCTTATGTAATGAGATATGAAGTCTTATAAACACAAGGCCTAACTTTGAGAAACCTATGGGTCAGGAGTGATAATTAACTGTTCACTAAAATAAAGCAAGATAGATAAATTACAATTCATGTTGAAAAGTTCATAATTACTATAAATTTTCAATTCTGATCACTGGGAATAATTATTATGATTAGATTAAAAAGTTGTTTTTTGAGGACAAATTCCCTTGAACTTTTATTTCCCTATTTACCATAGACTTTTGTGTTACTTGATAATCAGCTTGGATAGACATCATAGTAACCCAAGTATTCTTTATTGTCTTTGCATAAAATAGTTTTATGGATGAGCTTTGTGGCTCTTCAGGTCCATATGCAGGCCAACCAACATCATAACTTCATCAGTTTGTGTTTTCTGTAAGTTTATGTTCTTTCATCTTAATATCATGCTAATTAACACCTAACAATACCCATGACCTCACCTGTTCTTTCTCTGTTCTTTCTCTAGATTCATTTTTCATTATGAGGGGTGTGTGTGTGAGAGAGAGAGAGGGGGGAGGGGGAGGGAGGGAGGGAGGGAGAGAGGGAGGGAGGGAGGGAGGGAGGGAGGGAGGGAGGGAGGGAGGGAGGGAGGGAGGGAGGATGCCAAAAGACTATTCACAGAAGTCAGTTATCTTGTTCCATTATGTCAGACCAAGGATCAGGCTCAGGTCATAATTCTTGGCCCCAAGAACTTTACCCATGAGTCATCTTGGTGGCCTGTTTCTCTGACCTTAACTATAATATTCCTATTCCTTATTTAGATAGTTCTTTTTTTCTTTTTTTTTTTTTTTTTTTTTTCTTTTTGGCTTTTTGAGACAGGGTTTCTTTATACCTCTGGCTCTCCTGGAACTCACTCTGTAGACCAGGCTGGCCTCGAACTCAGAAATCCACCTGCCTCTGCCTCCCAAGTGCTGGGATTAAAGGCATGTGCACCACCGCCCAGCATTTAGACAGTTCTTATCTCCTTAATCTTATTTACCATGTAGTATCATATTGCAGTTATATAGAAGTTATTAATGGTTACTCATTCTCTCAATAATAAACACTGCCTCTATTCATTTTACATCTTTCTCCTTGCATATACAACCTACCATTATGTATAAAAAACACCTACCTTTTGTTGGGATTCTGTGACACCTCTGAGTTTTCCTAAGGAGGATAACTAATCCTTCTTGTATAATCCTCATCAATTGTAAATCAAGAAAATGCTTCCATAGATTTGCTTACAGCCCAATCTGATAACATTTTTCAATTTCTTCAGATGGCTCTAGCTTGTGTCAAACTTAACAAAAACTGACAAAACAGCATTCTTAGTCCATTTGTTCTGCTATAGTAAAATGCCAATTAGAAGACAGATACATACTATAGTCTCACTCTCAGCTCCATGTATTACTAAGTGGATTAACAAGCTACCTGGTGTGACCCTCCTATCATCACAAAGAGCTAAATCCTCTTTCCCCCCCCCCCCCACCCCTGCCTTCTCTGGCCACCCTTTACCCCATTCACATATGACATAAGTAGAAGCATATAAATAGACTACTTAAACCTGCTGTATTATAGTATGGGTCCTCCTCTCTCCCCTAGAAACCACTAAGAGTAGACATGTAACTCTGTCTGATAAGACTGACGCCTCTTTTACTTGGGAAACCTATCCCACTATGCTGTCTTATCTGCCGTAGGTGTCAATAAAATTCCTGAAAGAAAATTTGCCTCAGAGTCTCTCTCCAACCAACCTCCTCCCACTTCTCTTCCTAAAAATCCAACAACCATACACCATATAATTTACAAAAAGGGATAATTTACTTACTGCATTTTGGGAAAAAGAAAATTCCAAGACCAAGCTGTGAGCAGATTTGGTGTCTAGCGAGTACTTAGTCTTTTCCCATTGCCATTATGAACACTGCCTTCACTGTAACCTCATGTAGCAGAGCTCACCTCACACACTTAGCACTAATCCTGTATATCTTGAGTTTGATCACCCATTGTCCTATTTACCTCCCAAAATACCCACCTTGTTATTACTGTTACATTGGTAATGAAAGTTTAATGTGGATTGTATAAGACACACAGACATTCAAATCAAAGCAATAGTGGTGAATAAATCTTGGTAAAAGTTTTGCAAACATTCATGTTATTCAGTGCAATTAAATAGCCAACGATACAAATTACATGCACATTTCTACTGGGATATCTTTTTCATTTCTGGAGTAAATCATTGACATTCTGTGAGAACTGCTTTCAAATGTCCTTAAACCAAATATTTAGTCTATTTGAATAGTATAATTTTAGCGAGTGCTACCTATCTAGTGCTTACTATAGCCTCCTTAATATCTTCTTTTGTTTGGTACCTTTTGTAATAATGTCCACTTCATTCAGGAGCAACAGTGCTCTTAATTGGATAATGGGTTTTTTTGCATATATGCAAAATTCAAAACCTTATTTCTAAAGCATTCCAAGATCATAAACTAATCCCAAAGCATAATGTCAATGTATTTACTAAATTAAATGGCTGATCTTACTGACAAACTATAGTGCACTCAGTAACTTTTGCTATCTGGATAGATTTTGCCTCTGACAAAGCATCGTATTTTAAGGGTACAATTTGTGATACTTAAAACGGACCCAGAGAACAACAATATGAACTAACCAGTATCCCCCAGAGCTGTGTCTCTAGTTGCATATGTAGCAGAGGATGGCCTAGTCAGCCATCAATGGGAGGAGAGGCCCTTGGTATTGCGAAGATCATTTGCCCCAGTACAGGGGAATACTAGGGCCAGGAAGCAGGAGTGGGTGGGTTGGGGAGCAGAGAGGGGGGAGGGTATAGGGAGCTTTGGGGATAGCATTTGAAATGAAAATGAAATTTTTTAAAAAAAGGATGGAAAGGCATAAAGAAACAAACTCTGGGCAGCCAACTATAACCCAAGGAATAAAGAAAGACACACTACAAACAACATGCTATAGAAGATACAGTGAATTCTGCCAGGGAAGAGTCTATAGTGATGGCATACTTCTAATTTCTAACTGTCTCTCTGTGAAAAGTTCCCATGTACCTGTCAGTCTCTCCATTAATTAATGACCTGTGGCTTCAGGCTTCTGACATTGCCATAAAAGGTTGTGGTCAACAAATATGATGGACCATATTAGTTGTTCTGCAATGTACAAAACCAGTGGTCACATGTTGAACATGTCTAGGACTCCAAACTCCTTTTAAATAATTCACTATACCTAAGACTTCGTAAGAACCTCCTACAACCTTTTTCAAGGCATCTTTCATTTCTTTATTTCGGAGGCTATAGATAATGGGGTTGAAGAAAGGAGTCAAAACTGAATAGAATAAAGTTGTGAATTTCTGGGGGGGAAAAAAACGGACCCAGAGTAGAAAGTTATTGAAGAGTGAATTTTATTTCATAGCCATGTTTATGTCTGGTAAAGAGAAAAGAGATTCAATTTACAAATGTTACAGATAGCACACAAACTGTGTTTAGTAATCAGGAAAGAGATTTTAATTTATAGATGCTACTGCCACCAGAATTGACATAGTTTATAGTCAATTGAAAGTCTTTATTTCAGCTATCTGGGACCACACCCAAGTGTTTAGAGTAATAAATATGGCCCCCAAGTATAGAGAAGATGAGGTTTTTAAAGGCAAAAACATTCTCAAGGTAGCTGGCATCTCTCTAGGTAGCTGCAAGGGGGATTTACAGAAGTAAGCAGTTTGAAGTTAGCATTTTTAAGAGAAGCTAAGATTAGTTAGCTGGAGGGAGTTCCATGCAACTAGGCAGCTTAACAAAAGGTAAAATAAGTTAGCTGGGACATCCTGACCTTGGATTCCTAGAATAGAGTTGGATAATTTTTCATGGGATTGTCTATCAAGGAATTCAAATTCTAATTAAGCTTGAAATGGACTCAGCAAGAAAACAAGATTGATTAACTCTTGCACCGCCTTACTGTCTTACCCAAGAACTGGCTAGGTTATGTGGGAATATGGCTATTTCAAAATCTCTGGCCCTACTGCCTGCAATAACTACTAAAAGCACCAATCATCTTACTATCTCTTAGTTATTACCATGGAAAAAAATGACTTTTTGGCTTTTGGCTTTGTTGGTCATCAGTGGGGAGAGAGGCCCTTGGGTCTGAGGGTGTTCGATACCCCAGTGTAGGGGAATGCCAGGGTGGGAAGACTGGAGTAGGTGGGTGGGGGACCACCCTCATAGAGGCAGGGAGAGAAAGGGGAAAACATTTGAAAAGTAAATAAAGAAAATATCCAATCAAAAAGTAATAATAATTATGGGGGAAAAAACCTTTTTAGTCTGTTAGTAGTGCAAGATTCCTTCCCTGCTCTTTTCAAAAGGGAAACAGAGGAGGAGTGAATCTGGGAGACAGGACTGATGGGTAAAGAGGGAGGGGAAACTGCAGTCTAGATGTATTGTATGAGACAAGATAAAAATAAATATGTCATATCATAGGTAATAGATTTTACTTAAGACAAAATCATAACTTCATTTTGGAAACTATTTATGGCTAGAGTCTAAAATCTTACCCAAATTGACTGGTAAATTTCAATACTTAGTTCTAAACTAATATTTTGACTTGGACAGACTGTGAAATGTTTAGGAAATAGGGCCTAGCTGAAGAAGTTGATCACAGTGGGTAATACTTAAGCCTGCTTCTAGCCCTAACTCTGATTCCTGATCCACCATGATATACCAAACTATGCTGCAAGTTCCCATTGCCATGATGGCTCCCTAGCTACCATGACTTTTTTTTATTGGATACTTTATTTATTTACATTTCAAATATTATCCCCTTTCCAGATTTCCACCACCCCTCCCACAGAAACCCTTTTACCATCCCCCCTCCTCTTGCTTCTATGAGCGTGTTCCCCAACCACTTACCTACACCCTTGAATTCCCCTACACTGGGACACTGAGCCTTCACAGGACTAAGGGCCTCTTCTCCCATTGATGCCAACAAGGCCATCCTCTGCTACATATGCAACTGAAGCCATGGGTCCATCCATGTGTACTTCTTAGTTGGTGGTTTAGACCCTGGGAGCTCTGGTTGGGTGATATTGTTGTTCTTCCTATGGGGTTGCAAACGCCTTCAGCTCCTTCAGTCCTTTCTCTAACTCCTCCATTGAGGACCCTGTGATCAGTTCAGTGGTTGGCTTCAAGCATCCACCTTTGTATTTGTGCTCTGGCAGAGCCTCTCAAGAGACAGCTGTATCAGATTCCTGTCAGCATGCACTTTTTGGCATTCACAACAGTGTCTGCATTTGGTGAGTGTATATGGGAAGGATCCCCAGGTGGGACAATCTCTGGATGGCCTTTCCTTCAAAGATGCTCCACATTTTGTCTCCATATTTGCTCCAGTGAGTATTTTGTTACCCCTTCTAAGAAGGACCAACAGACCCACACTTTGATCTTCCTTCTTCTTGAACTTCATGTGGTCTGTGAATTATATCTTGGGTATTCCGAGCTTTGGGGCTAATATCCATTTATCAGTGAGTACATACAATGTGTATTCTTTTGTGACTGGGTTACCTCACTCAGGATGACATTTTCTATTTCCACCCATTTGCCTAAGAATTTCACAAAGTTGTTGTTTTTAATAGCTGATTCATACTCCATTGTATAAATGTACCACATTTTCCATATCCATTCCTCTGTTGAAGGACAGACATCTGGGTTCTTTCCAGTTTCTGGCTATTATAAATAAGGCTGCTATGAACATAGTGGAGCATGTGTCTTTGTTATATGTTGGAGCATCTGTTGGAGATATGCCCAGGAGTAATATAGCTGGGTCCTCTGGTAATATATGTCAAATTTTCTGAGGAACCAACTGCCATACTTATTTCCAAAGTTTTTGTACCAGCTTGCAATCCCACCAACAATGGAGGAGTGTTCCTCTTTCTCCACATCCTGAGCAGTATCTGCTATCATCTGAGTTTTTTATCTTAGCCATTCTGACTGGTGTGAGGTAGAATCTCAGGGTTGTTTTGATTTGCATTTCCCTGATGACTAAGGATGTTGAACATTTCTTTAGGTGCGTCTCGACCATTTGAGTTTCCTCAGTTGAGAATTCTTTGTTTAGCTCTGTACTCCATTTTTAATAGGGTTATTTGATTGTCTGGAGTCTAATTTCATGACTTCTTTGTATATATTAGATATTAACCCTCTATTGGATGTAGGATTAGTAAAGATCCTTTCCCAATCTGTTGGTTGCATTTCTGTTCTATTGAAAGTGTCCTTTGCTTTACAGTAGCTTTGCAATTTTCTGAGGTCCCGTTTGTCAATTCTTGATCTTAGAGCATAAGCCATTGGTGGTCTGTTCAGGAACTTTTCCTCTATGCCCATGTGTTGGGGCTCTTCCCCACTTTCTCAGCTATTAGATTCAGTGTATCTGGTTTTATGTGGAGGTCCTTGATCCACATGGACTTGAGCTTTTTACAAGGAGATAAGAATGTATCCCGAGCTTTTGTTCCAGCTGGCAAGAACACACTCGGGACAACCAGAATCTTCTGCGGCAAAAGCTTTATTGCTTCTTCAGGAGGGAAGACCCTGACCCCAGAAAATGGAGTCGCTTTTATAGCCCTCAGCCATGTTTCAGCACCTGATGTGTCGTGTCAGCTCCTGATTTGTTGCTCACCCATCACCCCACTATTACGCCCCGAGAATGGGCAGTGACTAGGAGTGAGTTCACTCTCGCACCTGCGTACAAGGCTTGTTTACTAGTTAGGCACAGCGGAGGCCAGCGCCATCTTATAATGGCGACTGCTGGCAGCATGCACGGCTCTCCACAGCGATTGCTCGCAGCACGGCTCTCCACAAGAATGGATCCATTTGCATTCTTCTACATGCTGACCACCAGTTGAACCAGCACCATATGTTGAAAATGCTGTCTTTTTTCCACTGGATGGTTTTAGCTCCTTGTCAAAGATCAAGTGACCATGGGTGTGTGTGTTCATTTCTATGTCTTCAATTCTATTCCACTGATCTTCCTGCCTGTCTGTACCAGTACCATGCAGTTTTTATCACTATTGCTCTCTAGTACAGCTTGAGGTGAGAGATGGTGATTCCCCCCAGAAGTTCTTTTATTGTTGAAAATAGCTTTTGCTATCCTAGGTTTTTTGTTATTCCAGATGAATTTGCAAATTACTCTTTCTAACTCTATAAAGAATTGAGTTGAAATTTTGAGGGGATTGCATTGAATCTGTAGATTGCTTTCGGCAAGATGGCCATTTTTACTATATTAATCCTGCCAATCCATGAGCATGGGAGATCTTTCCCTCTTCTGAGATCTTCTTCGATTTCTTTCTTCAGAGACTTGAAGTTCTTGTCATACAGATCTTTCACTGCCTTTTCTACCATGATAACTATAGTTTCTTTTTTGTTGTTGATGTTGTTTTATATTTTTACAGTCCAGTCATTGCCCAGCTTCTGGTCTGCCCTCCCCACTTTCTTCCTTCAGGTTGCTTGTTAGTTATTATAACAATTATACAGGACCTCTATGAGCACAGTAGAGATCTTTAAGACAGTGGGTCAGTTTATAGGGCTACTTGCTGTACATGCATGAGGACCTGAGTTTGAGTGCTCAGCACTCTCTTTTAAAAAAAATAAAATGAGGTTGAACAGAGACAAGTGGATCCAAGAGATAGGTGGTAGCTGGCTAATCATCCTAGACAAAACAAGGAACTTCTAGTTTGGTGAATAGGCCCTGTCTTAAAAGCATAGTTCAAGGAACAATAGAAGAAAAGATACCTAAAGTCCTCTTATGGTATCACATGTTTGATTCTGTATAGACATGAGTTTGCACCATGCACAAACCATGCAAACTCTAAAGTAACACTAAAAGAAGAGGAAAAAATAAATATAGAGACTGAGTCTTAGAGTTATCCTATCTTTAACTCACAACAAAAGGTTATCCACATATGGAGGTAGAGTTGAATCACTAGGAAACATTGAATCCTTCAGATCCTGATTAAGGACTGATAAGAAATACAAGTACTGTTTATCACAGTAAACAACTGGAGTAATACAAATTTGTTGGAGATAATTCTTCAGAGTAATTAAAAAAGAGAACTACCGCCGGGCAGTGGTAGCACATGCCTTTAATCCCAGCACTCGGGAGGCAGAGGCAGGCGGATTTCTGAGTTCGAGGCCAACCTTATCTACCGAGTGAGTTCCAGAACAGCCAGGGCTACACAGAGAAATACTGTCTCGAAAAACCAAAAAAAAAAAAGGAGTATTATCTTTCCAGCAATATATCCAGAAATAGTTGATCTAAGTGTTACATATGGACATAAGTCATTAGCCAATCTAATGGCTGGGCCATCACATTGCCATCTCTTTAATGTGGTAATATTTGAAGAGCTTTCTCATGTTGCCTTTCTTTCTCTAACCATACAAAATAATAACAAGAAATTAAAATGGTACATGGTGGCATCTGTCTGTAATTCCAGCTTTCAATAGGCTAAAACAGGAAGACCTCAAGTTTGAGACCATCTTGGACCTTATTGTAAGATCCTGTCTCAGAAAGGGAAATGGGGGAGGGGGTAGGTTGAAAAATAATCTAGGGCAAAGTTTATTCAAAGAACACCAGTCTAAGAAGAAACCTGACTGAGAAACCTTGGCTTCCAGAGCCAGTCTTGAGAAATACTTGAGATGATGATGTTATAGCGTAAGAATTATGGGCATAACAAGGCAAATATTGTTCGTACAAAAATAGGCTTTCTTCCTTTCTTTTTTGAGTTGTGCCATTCTGCTCTATAGAATAAGGTTTTCCATGTAAGCAAAATTTAAACCCTGATCACAAGTCAGATTGATCAAAGACCTGTTTCTCTGGAAAATCATACAGGAATCTCCAGGAATAAAGAATTCTAGCCTGAGTTCTCCATGTCCTATAACCAAATCTTGTGTCTTCATCAAATCTTACCATCCAGTTCTAGAGAACAATCAAGAACAGTGGCAATAGCCTATGTTGTTTTTCAGGCCTCGAAGACATCTGTGACCAACAACTCATTAAGATTGTTAATAGTCCAAGTCTGGCACTCGGATTTTTATTTAGTAACCTATGGCTTTTGTGAGCAGTATGACACCCACATAGAGTACTTTTGTTTAAGCTCATTTTTTTTGTTGTTGTTGTTTTTTTGGTTTTTTGTTTTTTGTTTTTCGAGACAGGGTTTCTCTTTATAGCTCTGGCTGTCCTGGAGCTCACTTTGTAGACCAGGCTGGCCTCGAACTCAGAAATCCGCCTTTAAGCTCATTTTTAATGGTTGGGGGCAGGATTGGTTTTTTTTTTTCTTTTTGTTTTTTGTTGTTATTGTTAGTTAGCTTATGCAAGATCTCTTCATAACTTTCTTATACATTATTAGTTATAGCTGACCCTTCCTATAGCTACTCCTCTCCCCCATCTCCATGCCCCAACCCCTACTTAAACCTTTCCTTCCATAGTATTCTCCATCTCACTTTTATGTCAACTGTGTGTTCTACTAACCTCCAAAAGACTTCCTTCTCCCATGGTCTTTTTCCTACTTCCCAGTGTTGTACATACTCATGCTCATACAGAAATACACACATAAAAATTTGGTGCTAGAATCTACATATGGATGAAAACATGACTTTTTTTCCTTCTAAGTCAATTCTCAGATTTTACTTATTTTCATTTAAGTTTCATCAATGTTATAGCTAATATATAAATGTATTCAGTGTTATAATATTTCTGAGTTCGAGTTTCTCTGTGGCACTCAGTCTGTATACCAGGTTGGTCTCAGAGATTCACCCTCCTCTACCTCCCAAGTGTTGGGATCACAGGAGTGTACCACCACTACTAGGTATGCTTAGGGTTTTTTTCTGTGATTTTCATTTTTTATTGCACTTCTCATTTTGCTTATGTATTGTTTTTCTGATTTCATTGTCTCTATGTGTTACATGTTTCTAGTTTTGGAAATTGACTACTAGAATATTAGTGTGTTATTTAGTGGAAGTTTTTCTTTAATTTTTGTTTATTTTACCCTGGACATAAAGAATAGCCATGTTTTACTGTTTTATAAACTTTTGTTGTTGTTGTTTTCCTTTGTTTTGTTTTGTTTTTAGAGACAGGGTTTCTCTATGTAGTCCTGGCTGTCCTGGAACTCATTCTGTAGACCAGGCTGGCCTCGAACTCAGAAATCTGCCTGCCTCTGCCTCCCAAGTGCAGCACCACTGCCCAGCTCATTTTACAGACTTTACAGACTGGTTTCAAAGAGAAAAGATCTCCATCTGTGGTAGGTATGAGGTTGCAAGCTGCATGGAGAACGACAGCTCCAGTAAGAGCCTTTTGCATCATAGCTGAGGTCAGCATTAACAAAGATTCCATGAGTGCTCCCAGCCAAGCTGTGGATGTTTACAGCAATGGGGAAAGTTGTTGGAGTAATTGATTGATAATAAAGACTACTGAATCATCCTGATCTCTTTTCTCCTACAGAGGATGGCACAGTCTGGCTGGGGATATTTGTTCTTATTGCCACGACAGGTTCATGAGATGTTCCTGGTAGTAGTACCACAATGTCTGATCCACAATGGCCATGACGTAACTTTAAAGCCCAGCTCTGGAACATGTGAAAAGACCTCAGTTTTTTAATACAGGCTAAAGCAAGCCCCAGTGCACATGTGCTCCAATAGAAATATTGGTAATGTTATGGGGAATACCAGTGCTTTGGGGGCCACCTGGGAGTTGTGGAGTACAACATAGGCACACACAGATCTATAGAGCTCTTGAACATCTGTACTTCTGCTGCAGCAGTAGTTCTACTGCCCTAGGCACTGGTGCTCAAGGAAAAGCTTCAGAACAGAGTATGCGTGAGATTGGAAAGGAGGGATTTTACACACCCAAGTCACCACAACGAACATCTCCTTGAAGGAGCAGCTCTCTTGTCTGGTCTGCCATATAGGAGCAGTGGTTGTTGATGAAACCTGCCAGGATCTTCTACACAGCAGGTCACTGGAAAACATCACACCCACTGTGTGGCTGATACCCATACCTCTCACTTGTCTTTATTCCTAGTTGTCTAGGATGTCTCAGCTATGCAAATTACCACAGTAATCCTTTCTGTATAGTGATTTTCCTTCTTACTCCACTGTTTGGCTGTAGGTTATTAAATGAATCATTGGGCCTTTCTAGAACAATTTATGTTCACAGGTGTCTGTCTAGGTGCTTTGTTGTGAGGAGTCAAATTTTAGTAATAAAATTATTTGCAACTTTTATCTTCCTAAGAATTTTCTGTAATAATAAAGCTATTGAAATGCTAATATGAAATTACTGAGGTAAAAATATCCTTAGACTGTAATTTATCTACCACCAAGTTCCATGAAAAGGGATCATCCTTCAAACTAGATACAAAGTTCTGTGCTAATTGATGGAAAT
Source organism: Mus caroli (assembly GCF_978045245.1). Classification (NCBI taxonomy): domain Eukaryota; kingdom Metazoa; phylum Chordata; class Mammalia; order Rodentia; family Muridae; genus Mus; species Mus caroli. The sequence goes on from NW_028227269.1 coordinate 77,083,296, forward strand.
TCCTGTTTGTGATTCTTAAACAAAATGTAAAGTAAAACAAATACATAAGTGTCAACCAAAAAAAAGGTAGAACCTTTGAGCTTTTAGCTATGTAGACTCCTAACTGATTTTCTCTTTTTAGTGAACTCAGAGAGATTACTGCTTCACTTGGGAGAGCTTAGAATCAAATAAGGAATTGTAGGACTCAACTTTGCCTTCCTCTTAAGGAATCTATTGTTTTGCCAAATTGCACTGCCAGCTATCAAGATAAAACGTGTCTCTGTTTTATAATATAGACTGTTTTAAGAGGATCTTGCTGTGTAGCCCAATCTGACCTTGGCCTCTTAATCCTCCTGCCTCAGCCCATAATTACTAGGATTCAAGGATTATACCACCAAACCATAATATGCTTTTAATTTTTAAATAATTTTAAATTATGGAAATGTTTACTTAAAGACATTACTATTTTATTAGAAATGTTCATTACATAATAAAACTGAATTCAGTGGGATATAGTTGAGATAAATATTCATGAAAAAAATTTTACTAGAGGGCTGGAGAGTTAACTCAGAGCATTTATGGGTTAAATTCTGGGCTAAAAACCAGCATCCATATTGTGGCTAAGAGTTTTCTGTAACTAGTCCCAAGGGATCAGACTCTATCTTCTGACTTCTGCAGGCACTAGGCTAGCACATGGTAAATAAACTTAGATGGAGGCAAAGAAATCATACACATTAAATATAATTTTTTAAAAGTAAAAGTTTTCCTAGAACTATTAAAAGAATAGTTTTAGGGCAGTAATTCTCAACCTTCCTAATGCTGTGACCTTTTAATACAGTTCTTCAGGTTGTGGTGACCCCCCCCCCCAAAACCATAAAATGATTTTCATTGCCCCTTATAACTATAATTTTGCTACTGTTATGTATCATCATATAAATATCTGATATTCCCACAGTTCCTTCCCACTCCTCCTTCCCCTGTCTCCAAGAGGATGCCCTCCACCAGTACAGTAAATGAGTGATTGGAGGAAGATCATTGTGGCACTGTAAAGCCTAGTGTGCCAACCACAAATGCCAGCACCTCTTAATAACAATCAGCATGACCTCTGCCTAAATCTTGGCTTCTTCCTCAGAACAGAAGACTTGAGCATGTTTTCTGTGTTACCTGACTGTCCTACTGACAGGTAGCTGGTGAACTTTCAATGCCTGAGGGGCACCTCATTGCAGCATGAAACAGCTTGGAATGTTGCAAGTAAACATCAGAGAAAGCAATAAATTATAAGCTTAAAAAGTAAAAACCTACAAGTGCTCTTAATTGGCAAATTACATGCCATGGCCCAGAAAAGTCACATTCCTCCTCCCCCCCACCCCACCCCTCAATAAATAAAAAATGGTTTTAGAAGCCTGCCTCCTCAGAATCTCTGGCCAGGCTGATTGGAAAAGGATAGTTCCCCATACAAAGCCAGTCTATAAAGTGTGGCTTTTCTCTCAAAGGCTTATAACTCAAGGTAGGTGAGGAGAGGAAGGATCAAAGGGCATACCAAACAATATGGAAGCATGACAAGGACAAAATAAATCAGAAACCAACTAGGAATATGATTATGAGACAGAAAGTCCAAAATAATTACTTTTTGAAATCTTGATGATCTCAAAGAGAAAAGATAATGATTAGAAATTGTAAAAGTACATGAACAAATGTGAGAATATCAATAGAAATTTGAACCATATTAAAGCAAGTTTTAGAACAGAATATTGTTACTGAGTTGAATTTTTTTTCTGAAGGCTCAGCAGCATATTTGATCAAGCAAAGGAATCCATAAACACAAAAATATAGGTCCTTTGAAATTCTGGAGTTAAAAAAGCAAAAAGTAAAGAAGTTCGAAGAACTTTATAATATATCATCAATCAAAATATGTAGGTGTGGAGAAAAGAGAAAAGGAAAGAGAAGAAGGGAAAATATAGAAAATAAGCCAGAGAAAAGAAGGGAAAAGAAAACTGAAATTAGTTGAAGAAATATTAATAAAAACATCCCAAACATAAGAAAGAAATGTATACTTGTCAAATACTTAAACTCAGGCTACAGAGATGGCTCAGTGGTTAAGAGTACTCATTGCTCTTCCAGAGTTTCTGAGTTCAATTCCCAGCAAACACATGGTGGCTCACAACCATCTGTAATGGGATTCAATGCCCTCTTCTGGTGTGTCTGAAGAGAGTGATGTACACACATACATAAAATAAATAAATCTTAAAAAAAATTAAACTCAAAGCTACAGCTAGGATAAGTTCAAAGAGATACATATCAGGACATGCTATTTTCAAATTGTCACCAGCTACACAAAACCCCAAAAGAAACAACTAAAAATGATTTATCACATTCAAAGGAGCTCCAATAAAAATCTCAATAGTTATATTAGGAAATCAAAATTTGTTCCAATATTACTTCCAAAGTGATTTAAAAAAACAAAAAAGAAAGAAACTCTTCAGCAAAGAAGATTACATCCAGTAAAACTGTCCTTCAAACACAGAAGAGAAATGAAGATTTTCTCAGAGAAACACAAGCTGAGGGAGGCCAGCACCACTAGATCCTGCTTACAGGAAATGCTAAATAAAGTGCTTCATGTTAAATGTTATGACACTAGACTGCAGTGTAAAAGCATACAGAAATAGAAATCTGAAAAGACATGGAAATAAATTACTGAGTACCAGTCAATATATTGGCTAATATCAAATAGTGTAATATTTTAATGATGGAATTAAAAGCACTTTTAATTTGGGAGCTGTAGAGATGGCTGCATGGTTAAGATCACTAGCTACTTTTCCAGAGGACCCAGATTCAATTCTGAGCACACATATGACAGCTGAAAACCATCTATAACTCTAGTTCTAGGAGATCTGACATCCTCTTCTGGCTACTTCAGGTACAAGGCACACACATGGTACACAGACATGAAGGCTGGCAAAAGATACACAAAACATTTTAAGTACTTTTACTTTGGTAAAAAAATTTAAACATAAATAAATAATATAAAACTATAAAATATATGTATCAATAAGCAATACATAAAAATGTCACATATATAATAATAGTTGAGATTTACCTACTATTACTTCCCTAAAATTATTCTTTTAATAGTTCTAGGAAAACTTTTACTTTTTAAAAATTATATTTAATGTGTATGAGTTCTTTGCCTCCATATAAGTTTATTTGCCTACCCAACTAAGATATAAGAGTAGGAGAAACCTACATTTGAGCCTATTAACAAGTGTGTGTCAGCTTTTTGGTGTTTTGTTTTGTTATTGTTTGTTTAGTTTGATTTTAAGACAAAGTTACAGTGTGTTGCCCAGGCTAGTCTAGAATCATATCTATAACATCACACCCAGTGTAACTGTCTTTTAAAAATCAATTTTTTGTAATTCATGCAAAAACAACACTAAATTTATTGACCACAATAATATTTGAAGTTATATATAGTGTTTACTTATATAGCCATCTTTTTTTAAGATTTATTTATTTACTTATTTTATGTGAGTATATTGTCACTCTTCTCAGTCACATCAGAAGAGGGCACCAGATCCCATTACAGATGGTTGTGAGCCACCAGGTGGTTGCTGGGAATTGAACTCAGGACCTCTGGAAGAGCAGTCAGTGCTCTTAACCTCTCAGCCATCTCTCCAGCCCCTATTGCCATCTTTTTGTCATTTCATTTTTGTCATATGTCATTTTGACATATTCTAGACTATGACATGCTCAGAGCATCTTTGGTCCTTGATTTTTAGATACTTTCTCCCTTGAAAACCTAAAATATCCTTAGGAAAAGAGACATATTAAATAAATATAAAATGTAGATGTATTTAATGCAGTATGCAAAGAAAATACTATGAGAATGTTTTTTAATACCTAAGTGCAGGGAATATTTGTAAACATGTTTAGCTTTATAATAGATGCAGTACTCAAGAAAATATTACAAGAATATTATGAAGAATTTTTGGATGCTTTTCATCCAGACTCCCCAGATATCAATATTTTACCACAATTAAATGTTGCCATATTTATTTGCCTATTAATATGCACATACTTTACTAAATTGCTTGTGGATAAAATGCAGATGAGATGCCTCTTTATCTCTTCTTCAGTGTGGATTTAAAGTACGGGTAAAATGAGGTTGATGGGAAAAAATAAGACATTCTCTTGCATAACATCAGTACAGTTAGAAAATCAAGAGTTTAACAGTACCATAATACTATTATGTAATCTGATTCCAATTAAATTTTGCCAGTTCTAATAATGTTCTTTATAGAAATGGGTAAAAGAATAATTCTTTTGTTCTGATCTTGGATTCAACCCAGATTCGTACAATATGTTTAACAATAATGTTCCCATAGACTCTTTTAATCTAGAACAATTACTCATGTTTTTCTTTGCTTTCATGTATTCAATATTTATGGAGATCATGGGTCAGTTATTTTATATAATGACTCATTTTATATAATGACTAAATTATATAAATTTAATTTTTCTGATGTTTCACAGTGATTTAATTTCTATACAATGTGTCAGGAATGTGATGCTGTGTCCTTTTCAATATATACTGTCAGTGATGCCATGATGTAAAATTGTTCCATTGTTAGTGATACTACTGTGGATCACTTGGCAGAAATGGTAGACAGTAGGGTTTTCACTCAGAAATAACTTTTTGGCTTTGTATTTAATAAGTACCTTCTGGAGATATATTTTATGCTCTATAAATAACTTGTTTTACCTGAAACTTTTCCTTCTGCTTTTAGTATCCACTGATGATTTTTGCCTGAACCAGTTATTAGTATGAAGACTGCCATTGTAGACTTTTGTAATTATACTTCTTTAATAAGTTAAAATTATGTTATAGGGAAGAATGTTTAAATCATTATCTATATTACTGTCTGTTCCTGAATTCTTATTTTCCTTTTATTAAATAAGTTTTTTGCTATAAATCGATACCAAGTTTAGCCAAAAAGAGCCTTTCAGTCTTGCTCTAAGAACCTTTTTCTATGTTCTCATCACTATTTAAATATCTTCTTATTGAAAAACAAAGAAATTGTGAGGGAAGAATAGCAATTTCCCAGGGAAACAAAAAAAAAATGAAAGAAAAGCTATTCTAGGTAGAAAGAACATAGCATACTAAAGCAAGAAAATATAAAAGGATACTATGTGTTTATATATCCACAGTATTGTCAATTTTATAAGCAATGAGCAGAATGCTGAAAAAGAAGAAGGGAAGAATTTTATATACTATCATTAAGAGTTGAAATTGTATCCTATCAGTGATGATGAATTGTGATGTAAGTTACAGAGCTGACACTGGGACAACCGTGCCCTCTGTTGTAATAGTGAGGCACAGACCCCGCAGCAGTGTTTTGTTTTATTTTTGGTTTTATTTTTTAAGTATTTGTTATTCAGCCCCCAAAAATAAGCAGTCTTTTCATCTGTGCTTTCTATGTTAGAAATGTAAGATACATTACCTTGAATATACATGTAGAAAACCTGTAAAACCATGAAATTTGAGACAACTTGAGAAATTATATGTACAGTTTTTTTAAAAAGTGACTTTAATACTGACTGCATGAATTCTGCCATTGTGTTTCCCTAGAAATTTGGAACTAACTTCTCTTGATTAGAAAGATTTGTTTGTACAATATGAACTAACCAGTACCCCCAGAGCTTGTGTCTCTAGCTGCATACGTAGCAGAAGATGGTCTAGTCGGCCATCATAGGGAAGAGAGGCCCCTTGGTCTTGCAAACTTTATATGCCCCAGTACAGGGGAACACCAGGGCCAAGAAGTGGGAGTGGGTGGGTAGGGGAGCAGGGCGGGGGGCGGGGAGGGTATTGGGGACTTTCAGGATAGCATTTGAAATGTAAATTAAGAAAATATCTAATAAAAAAATGAAAAAAAAAAGAGAAAGATTTGTTTGGAAGATTAAATACTTGCCACCTCTGAACCACTTGTTCTTCAACATACCCAACACAGTAACAATTTAAATTGAATGTACATGTTACTATAATCTGTGTTCATTACATTTCCTAGAAAACTTGTTCTAGGTCACCTGCTATTCAAAGAGCCTGAATAGAGAAATACAAGGCATTCTCTCCCCACACACTATGTGATGCTAAAGGCTAAGGTATAAACAAGGACACGCCAAGACTCCTCCTTGAGACTGTCAGTATTATGAAAAGTATTCCTTTACACTGTAAGTAGTTTAGGAAACTATTAATTTTTATGAATAATAGAACTTCCTTCTGAGGCTTTGATTTAATCAAGAAGAACCTAGACATTTTGTTGCTATTATAGTATGTTATATAATTTGAAAGCTGCCTTTCTTCATTTATTTGTAATGTTTTTATTATTACATTTACTTTTTTACAGTCCAGCTGTGTCTTCCCTCCCAGTCCCCCCTCACACAGTTCCATCCCCTGTCTCCAAGATAATGGCCCCCCATTAGGTCTCCCCACTCCCTGAGGTGTCAAGTCTCTCAAGGGTTAGGTGCACATCTTCTTCCACTGAGACCAGACCAGGCAGTCCTCTGCTGTGTATGTCAGGGGCCTCGGACCAGCTAGCATATGCTGCCTGCTTGGTGGCTCAATGTCTGAAAGATCTTGGGAGTCCAAGTTAGTTAAGACTGCTGGTCTTCTATGAAGTTGCCCTCCTCCCCAATTTCTTCCACCCTTTCCCTAATTCAGTCCGTTGACCCTCTTAGATGACAGCCATGCTAGGCTCCTATCTGTAAGCACACCATAGCATCAGTTTTAGTGCCAGGCCTAGGAGCCTCCCCTTGAGATGGATCACAAGTTGGGCTGGTCACTGGAACACCTTTCCCTCAGTCTCTTCTACATTTTTATCCCTGCAATTCTTTTTACACAGGAACAATTCTGGGTCAGAATTTTTGACTGTGGGATGACAGCCCTATCCCTCCACCTGATGCCCTGTCTTTCTACGGGAGGTGGACTCTCTGAGTTCCTTCTCTCCACTATTGGACATTTCATCTAAGGTTCCTCCCCCTTTGAGTCCTGAGAGTCTCTTACCTCTCAAGTCTCTGGTACTTCCTAGAGGGTCCAGCCCACCTTCCCACACCCTGAGGTTACATATTTGCATTCATTCTGCTGGCCCCTCAGGGCTTCTCTCCTATCTCCAGCCACCCCCATACCTAGTCATTTTCCCTTTCCCTTTTCCCTTTTCCCTTTTCCCTTTTCCCTTTTCCCTTTTCCGCTCCCCCTCTCTTCTCTTACCCAAGTCCCTCCCTTGCTCTGTCTCCCTTGGTTCTTTTCTTCTCCCTCCCTAGGGGGGTTGAAGCATCCTCACTTGGGTCCTTCTACTTTAACCTTCTTGAGTTCTGTGTATCCTAGGTAGTCTGTACTTTTTTGACTAATGTCCTGTCCACTTATTGGTGAGTACAGACCATGCATGTCTTTTTGGGTCTGAGTTACCTCACTGAGAATGATATTTTCTAGTTCCATCCATGTTCCTGCAAAATTCATGATGTCCTCTTTTGTTATACTTGAATGGTATTCCAATGTGTAAATGAACCACATTTTCTGTATCTATTCTTCTGTTGTGGTACATCTGGGTTCTTTCCACCTTCTGGCTATTATAAATAAGGTTGCTATGAACACAGTGGAGCATGTGCCCCTGTGGTATGGTGGAGCATCTTTTGGGTATATGCCCAAAAGTGGTATTGCTGGGTTTTCAGGTAGATCTGTTTCCAGTTTGCTGAGGAACTTCCAGATTGATTTCCAGAGTGGTTGTACCAGTTTGCAATCCCAGGAGCAATGGAGGAGTGTTCCTTTTTCTCCACATCCTTGCCAATATATGCTGTCACCTGAGGTTTTGATCTTAGCCATTCTGATTGGTGTGAGATAGAGTCTCAGGATCGTTTTGACTTGCATTTCTCTGATCACTAAGGATTTAAAACATTTCTTTAAGTGCTTCTCAGCCATTCAAAATTCCTCAGGTGTGAATTTTTGGTTTAGCTCTATACCCCATTTTTTTTATTTGGTTGTCATATCATCTGCAAATAGTGATACCTTGACTTCTTTGCCAATTTGTAATCCCTTGATCTGCTTTTATTGTCTTATTGCTCTAGCTACAGCTTTGAGTACTATATTGAATAGATATGGGGAGAGTGGGCATCCTTGTCTTGTCTCTAATTTTAGTGAAATTGTTTCAAGTATCCTTTTTTATTAAACTAATAAAATTTATCTTAAAATATACAACTCAACATTGATACTTTTAAGTCATCAAAATAATTTATAATAGTTAAATGCCTCATATATATATATATGTATATGTATATATATGATATCTTCTGAAGCTAAAAGTAATATGCACTCAACCAGTTTTTTAAATCTCCTTGGAACATTAAACATGATATAAGTAGAAAAAAATCTCTTATGAAGTCCTATGAAAGGAAATTTTGACAAGTTTCTGAATGAACAGAAATCATTCCATCTCCAAGGGAGAATACACAGTGTAACTGTGGCTTCATAGAATGAATTGGGTAGTGTTCCTTCTGTTTCAATTTTGTGAAATAGTTTGAAGAGTATTGGTATTAGGTCTTCTTTGAAGGTCTGATAGAATTCTGCACTAAACCCATCTGGTCCTGGGCTTTCTTTTTTTCTTTTTCTTTTTCTTTTTCTTTTTTTTTTTTTTTTTTTTGGTTGGGAGACTTTTAATAACTGCTTTTATTTCTCTAGGGGTTATGGGACTGTTTAGGTGGTTTATCTGATCCTGAGTTAACTTAGGTATTTGGTATCTGTCTAGAAAATTGTCCATTTCATCCAGGTTTTTCCAATTTTTTAATATAGGCTTTTATAGTAGGATCTGAAGATTTTTTTGGATTTCCTATGTTTCTGTTGTTATGGCTCCCTTTTCATTTCTGATTTGGTTAATTTGGATACTGTCTCTGTGCCCTCTGGTTAGTCTGGCTAAGGGTTTATCTATCTTGTTGATTTTCTCGAAGAACCAGCTCCTGGTTTTGTTGATTCTTTGTATACTTCTTTTTGTTTCTACTTGATTGATTTCAGCCCTGGGTTAGATTATTTCCTGCCATCTGTTCCTCTTGAGTGTATTTGCTTCTTTTTGTTCTAGAGCTTTCAGATATGCTGTCAAGCTACTAGTGTATGCTCGCTCCAGTTTCTTTTTGGAGACACTCAGAACTATGAATTTTCCTCTGAGCACTGTTTCATTGTGTCCCATAAGTTTGGGTATCTTGTGCATTCATTTTAATAAAACTCTAAAAAGTCTTTAATTTCTTTCTTTATTTCTTCCTTGACCAAATTATCATTGAGTAGAGCATTGTTGTTCAAATCCCATATGTATGTGGGCTTTTTGTTGGGTTTTTGGTTTTTGTTTGTTTGTTTGTTTGTATGTTTGTTTGTTTTTTGTTTGTTTGGTTGGTTGGTTGGTTTTGGGGGGGTTTTGGTTTTGGTTTTGGTTCAGTTTCTTGGTTTTTTGGTTTTCAGCCTTAGTCCATGGTGATCTGATAGGGTGCATGGGATTATTTCAATCTTCTTGTATCTATTGAGGCCTGTTTTGTGACCAATGATATGGTCAGTTTAGGAGAAGGTAGCATGAGGTGCTAAGAAGAAGGTATATCCTTTTGTTTTAGGACAAAATATTCTATAGATATGTTAAGTCCATTTGGTCCATAACTTCTGTTAGTTTCAGTGTGTCTCTGTTTAGTTTGAGTTTCCATGATCTATCCATTGATGAGAGTAGGGTGTTGAATTCTCCCACTATTGTTGTGTGAGGTGCAATGTGTGCTTTGAGTTTTAGTAAAGTTTCTTTTATGAATGTGGGTGCCCTTGCATTTGGAGCATAGATGTTCAGAATTGAGAGTTCTTCTTGGTAGATTTTTCCTTTGATGAAGTGTCCTTCCTTACCCTTTTTGATAACTTTTGGTTGAAAGTTGATTTTATTTGATATTAGAATGGCTATTCCAGCTTGTTTCTTGGGACCATTTGTTTGGAAAATGTTTTCCAGCCCTTTTCTCTAAGGTAGTGTCTTTCTTTGAAACCGAGGTGCATTTCCTGTATGCAGCAAAATGCTGGGTCCTGTTTACATATTCACTCTGTTACTCTATGTATTTTATTGGGGAATTGAATCAACTGATATTAAAAGATATTAAGGAATAGTTATTGTTGCTTCCTGTTATTTTTTATGTTATTTTTATGTTTGTGTGGCTATCTTCTTTTTGGTGTGTTCAAAGAAGATTACTTTCTTGCTTTTTCTAGTGCGTAGTTTCCTTCCTTGGATTGGTATTTTCCATCTGTTATCCTTTGTAGGGCTGGATTTATGGAAAGATATTGTGTAAATTTGTTTTGTCATGGAATATTTTGGTTTCTCCATCTATGGTAATTGAGAGTTTTGCTGGGTATAATAGCCTGGGCCTTTACAAGGGCTCTTAATGCTATGAATTTTCCTCCTAGCACTGCTTTCATTGTGTCCCATAAATTTGGGTATGCTGTGTCATCATTTTCATTGAGCTACAGAAAATCTTTATTTCTTCCCTGACCAAGTTATCATTGAGTAGATAGTTGTTCAGTTTCCATGGGTATGTGAGTTTTCTGTTGTTTTTGTTGTTATTGAAGTCTAGCCTTAGTCTGTGGTGATTTGATCAGATGCATGGGATTATTTCAATTTTCTTGTATCTGTTGAAGTTTGTTTTTATGACCAGTTATATGGTCTGTTTTGGAGAAGGTACCATGAGGTGCTGAGAAAAAAGGTATATTCTTTTGTTCTAGGTTGACATGTTCTGTAACTACATTAAATTCATTTGGTTCATAACCTCTATTAGTTTCACTGTGTCTCTCTCTGTTTAGCTTCTGTTTCAATGACCTGTCTATTGGTGAGAGTGGGGTTTTGAAGTCTTCTACTATTATTGTGTGGGGTTCAATGTGTGTTTTGAGCTTTAGTAGAGTTTCTTTTATGAATGTGGGTCCATTTGAGACATAAATGTTCAGAACTGAGACTTTCTCTTGGTGGATTTTTCCTTTGATGAATATCAAGTATCCTTCCTCATCTCTCTTGATATCTTTTGGTTGTAAATCTATTTTGTTGGATATTAGACTGGCAACTCTTGCTTGTTTCTTGGTACCATTTGCTTGAAGACTTTTTTCCAGCCTTCTACTCTAAAGTAGTGTTTGTCTTTATCATTGTGGTGTGTTTCATGTTTGCAGCAAAATGCTGGATTCTGCTTGCATATCCAGTCTGTTAGCTTATATCACCAAGGAATCTTATGATAAGTTCAATAATATTCTCTTAAATACTTGAATTTCATTCATAGGACAAATATTTTTTATGTCTGATTTGTTTTGTAGTTTGGGTTAATTCAATATAGCTTCTCAGGGATTTTTTTTCAAACCATTAATATTCATTTGTAAGGTAGCTATCAGAATACATTTGGAACCTTAAAATGGAGTTTGCTTATAGAAAATCATTTTTTCTATTTCTTGGTTAACTCTGTCAACTTGACAGAACATAGAAAATATCTAAAAAGAGAGCCTAAATTGAGAATTGTATTGGCCTGTGGGTATGTCTGTAAGAGATTTTCTTGCTTATTAATTGACATTTGAGGACTCAGCCCAATGTGGGTGGTACCATTCACTAGGCCCATGTTTCTGGACTGTATTCCTACAATACAAATAGATGAGCATGAGCCTGACCCATCATGTCAGTAGCATCTACTATGTTTTTTGCTGTACTATCTTGGCTATGAGTAAATTCCCTAGTTAAAAGTCAAAGTGTAAGTATATAAATATATAAATACAGCCTGCTGAGTCCATATTTGGTTTTGGGGCATATCTGGTTGCATGGAGTAACCACTTTGTATGGAGTAACCACTAAGGGAGCTTATCCTTGGTAGAGGTTAATTATTCTTTCGTCAGTTATTACTTGCCTGGGGTATTTTGTCTACGGGCATAACCCCTGTGAAATTTTCCACTTCCATGTTAATATATCCATCGATATTGCCATTGTTCCGGTTTTGTTTATTCAACCATTTTTAAAAGACCATTTTTCAGTAGACTTCCTAGTATTCTGGCTCTTAAAATCTTTCCATCCCTCTTCTACAGTGTTCCCTGAGCCATCGATGCAGAAACTGTGTTATAGATTTTTCCAATGTGTCTGCACTCCTCATGATTCATTGATCTCTGTATCATGTCAAGTTATTGTTCTCTATGATGGTCTCCATTTGCTGGAAAGAAAGGCCTCTTTGATGAGGGGTGGTAACTACACTTATCGAGGAAAGTGGTTAGGAACAAAGAGGACTTGCAGGTCATGGGTCTGCAACCAGTCTGTAAATATCAGGTGCTTAGAGAGATAAAGCATCAGCAGAAGGCACTATTTTTCTCTTTACATCCAAGCTTGAACTTTAAAGATTTGGCTTTTAGTCGTATCTCGGGTATTTAAAAGATATGAATACTATGTAAAGTATTCTAAAAGTGGCAAGGGATATAGAAATTAATAAGATAGGTTTTCCTGTCATATTTACAATATACTAACAATGATAAGACAAATATTAAATACATGTAACATAAGATAAGGAAAGGCAAGTGCCAGAAGTTATAAACAAGATACAAAGTAGTTTCTAAGTGGGAGAGATTTATCATGGGTAGTAGATTCCTACACTGCAACTCAAGACAGAGACAGAGAGAACTACCAGCCTCTGTAGTTAAAGATAAATCAAATAGTTCACTGCCCTTTCACTTATCTGTTTGCTTTCCCCTTCTGCTGAGCTATAATGTTCTCCATGACTGGGTATTTATTATTTTGTGTATCACAACTCACTTGTGTCTGGTTTATAAAGTGTACTTGATCAGTGGGTGTTGATTGATGTGTGCTATCATTGATAATCAAACTTTCTGTCTAAAACATTTTTATTCTATTTGCAAATCATGTTCAAAAATAATCCTATACAACTATGTAATGTACTATTGTAAGAAACTAAACATTTTAGAAGGATGGCTCTTATTTGGTTATACACAGGATGTACCATAGTATCACAAAAAGATCAAAGTTGATGTCTGCATATCTATATGACTGAATAGGAGAAAGAAGACACTATTATTTTTTCTAATTATACTAGTTACAACAAAATGTTTTTAAGATATTTGATTGACAAAGCTCAGACCTCAGTGAAAGTGGGTGATTAATAAATTTACATTTTCAACTGTGAGTAATAAGTCACAATTTTTAAGCCTGAAACTACAATATTAAATAGAAAACATTACTCAGATATATTACTAAGAAATTACTAACATCTTTGAAGTTTATATTTCTGTGATTTTATTTATTATGTATTAGATGAAATGTTACATAGTATAAGAAGTTTTATATGTGTGAGGGGGCTCTTTTGAATCATAGGTTGGAAATTGTTTGAGATAATACCTTTATGTCAGTCTAGTGAGCATATGTGGATCAGCGGCTAGAGTCATGGTAAAAGCACAACATTTAGTGATACACAACAACCAGAAACTATAGTATTTTGAGGGGTGGGTATATATAATCATTACAAAGTAGTTTTTAAAAATAAGAGCTTATTTATTTCTCATATATGTATTAGAAGTCCAGAGAAAAGCAGTGCATGGCTTATCTAGCAACTCAAATTTGTGAATGTAAAGAGTCATAATTAAAAAAATGGTTTAAATAATGAACACAGTCCCTCCAAGTAGCCTGCCATGTTTCAGATAGAAGACAGGATAAAAGCTTCTTTTTGGAAGGATTTCTTTTAATCTTAGTATTTATAATAAAATGTCTTCTCCCAGAGATTTCTTCCAACATCTTGCTGTCAGAGTTACATCAAAGACCTCCCAGCTAAAAACTGGCTAAGAAAAAAGGGAACTGTGTCCAGTTAGAAGACCAGTAGTGCTTGTTGTTTCTTTTTTCTGTTTATTCATGGTGCTACAAAGATTTTGGGGTTCCGATGGTAAAGCTAAGTTATTCATACATTAAGATGTAGTAATCAAGAAGTCTGTGTTTGGGACTTGGGAGATGGTTTTATTCATAAATTTTCTTGCAAACGTAAAGACTTAACTTTGATGCCAGGAACCTATGTATAAAAAACCTGATCCCAGTGGTGCCTTTGTAATCCCAGTGCTAGAGAAATGGAGACAGCAAATCCCTGGAGCTTGCTAGTCAGTCAGCCCCGGTTTACTTAGTGATCCTCAGGCTAATGAAAGAGTCCTCCCCAAAAGGGGAAAAAAAAGAAAAAAAGAAAAACCACCAGATAGATGGTTCCTAAGGAATGACACCTAAGATTCCCCTCTAGTCTCCATTCATAAAAGCATGCACGTTCATCTACATGAATTAACTTGCACATACATGAAACCCCATACACACAGAAAGAAATGCTTCCATCATCAAATGATTCAATTTTTTTACTTCAACAAAGATTTACTTTTATGTACTATAGATATATGACTCTGAATATCTATATATTATATGTGCAGTAAAGTAGGGAAATGGGAATAAAATGATAGTACGTATTATTATACAGAGAGTATTCCTAGAAACTTGTGATGTGATGATACAAGCAAAAAACTGAAAGAAATGAGGGCTAGGTAGCAGTATAATATTTGAAGGAAAGTGGTCCAAGGGAGAAAACAGCACAAAGGCCCTAAGGTGAGGGACACTGGACACAATTGCTGAAAAAAAAGAAGCTAGTATGGCTGGACCACAGCAAATCCAAAAATGTTAAAAGACAAGAATAATGGGAGTGAGCTGGTGAGATGGCTCAGTGGTTAAGAGCACTGACTACTCTTCCAGAGGTCCTGAGTTCAAATCCAAGCAACCACATGGTGGCTCACAACCATCAGTAATGGAATCTGATGCCCTCTTCTGGTGTGTCTGAAGAGAGCAATGGCATACTTATATACATAAAGTAAATAAATCTTTAAGAAAAAAATTAATATATATTAAAAGAAGAATAATGGGAGTGATGGTTTATTGACTTCAATATTATAATGTGAAATTCCAAGTCTTTGAAAGTTATAAGCATATGTTGCGTCTTAAAAGGGATTACATAACCATGAGATAGACAAACAGCAATGGAACAAGAATAGAATAAGACCAGGTACCAGAACACAAATGATGTTCCAGCTGTTATAGTCACCATGGAAGTGAGAAGTAATGATCATACTCTATATTTTAAAGTTAGTTTGGGTATAGTTTTAACAGAAAGAGAAGACTCAAGGATGTTTTTACTGTCTTGCCCAGGTATAAAACTGGTAAAAAAAAAAAAAAATGGCTATTCATTTAGTTGAAAATTCGAAGATAATGAAACATCCAATGGGTGGTAAAAGAAGTTAGAAATTTAAGAGCTTAGTTTTGGAAATTTTAGGTTTGAGTTGTCTGTTGCATATTCAAGTAAATGTTAGATGATTGCTAGCCTGAAAAAAAAATTATCTACTAGCTCTTAGATAATACACAAATATAAAGTGGAGGATAGAAATTGATTTTAGAGTTATAAAATAAGCAGTTTTTCTGTATGTATGACATTAATGCCAAAGTGAATACCTACATATAATATTCCATGACTTTTTACAGGAAAAAGAACAATTCCAGTAAATCTTACATATATTCATTTTACTAACTAGTTCATTAATGTCTAAAGGTTAGTACAGTAGTTGAAGATACTAACCTGAAGCCAAAACTACTTACATCCTGGCTCTTCTGTAACCAGCTGCATGACTTAAGCAAAAATATAAATTCCATCTAAGCTTATTTCTTCATCTGTAAATAAAAAATGGTACTAGTACCTCACTATAAGATTACTTGACTCATAGTAAACACTCAATGATCTATCAGTATCATTAAATTTTATAGTTTTGGTACATGGTATATATAACATTTCTAATTTTATCTAATGTTCTACAAGCATGTGTCAGCTACAGGACAAATAGTGTCTCACCAGGACCCAGAAATTGGACATTTAGATGTTTAAAGTCATTCTTCCTTATTAATCAGTGTTTGAGTGTCTTATTCTCAGTTAACTGTCTTCTGTTTAGGTCACAGTGCTGTAGATATCACCAAGGTGGCTAGAAGACATCGCATGTCTCCTTTTCCCCTGACGTCTATGGACAAAGCCTTCATTACAGTCCTGGAGATGACTCCGGTGCTTGGTACAGAAATCATCAATTACCGAGGTACTTTCATATTTGTCTTGGTCTTTGTCTTCTGAGAGACTCGTGCAACATGAATGTACCAGTTTCTAAAGCACAGTGCTGACTCACCATTATCACCATCAGAATCTTCTTTCCTGTTTCTATATTCTATTAAACTAGTATTACTTAATAATAGTCAGTATAAAATAATAGATCTCTTTCATTTCATAAAATATGGAAGGGACATCTGTGCTTTTTATCCAAAATACTAGTTCTATACCCTAAAGATGGTGCTGTCAGCATGAAAAGAAAAGATAATTCTTAGTCCATTGGATAACTTCTCTGTTAGGAGTGGGAAATAACTTGTAACCCTGTCTTGTAACTATATATTGTAGAAAATTCATTCAGTTTCTAACTAACTTCAGCTGTATAAAGGTTTAAAAGTAACGCATGTCCAGAAAATTACAGTTTTCTGGACATTGTCTATTTTTTATAGTTTGGAACTAGTAATGTGTGATGTGATATTATCTTATAGTGCTGGTACAAAGACAAGCTGGAAGTTTCTAACCAGCTACATCCCCAGGGCAATCAAGTATCAAATGATTGAACGATGATATAGACTAGATTAGATATCAAATGCTTCTCCTTTTTTGGTAAGATACCACTATGTAGCCTAGGCTGGCTTTCAATCTGTGATTCTCCTGCACTAGCCTTCCAGGTGCTAAGATTATAAGCATATGCCACCATGCTCCATTTAAATGCATTTTTTGAATTAATAGTATTTTCAACTTACTATGGTTTATTAGGATATAGCATATGCTAAGATGGATCTGTAGCTAAAAATAACCTATGTTATTCTATGGTCATTAAATAATTACTCTGATCTATTTTCTGTTTTATATATATCATTCATATGTGTGTGTATATTCATATATATATATACACATATATCTATATGTATATATATATATATACACATATATATTGGGTTTTTTGCTCCTAGTCCAGTAGGGTAGGGCATTCAGAATAGTTTATGAGAAGATAATGGAAATGTTATTATCTTAGTCAGTCATTGTAACAAAAAATACCAGACATAATTGATTTAGAAGGAAAAATGCCTGTTTGGTCTTTTTGTTTTGTTGTCATCGTTGTTATTATTGATGAGGGGTCCGGGAGGTGGTAATGGTGTTTTTTTAAATAGTGTCTCATTGTGTATCCCTGGCTGGACTTTGTGATCCATGTTAAACTTGAATTCATGGAGATCCACCTGCATCTGCCTCCTAAATGCAGAGTTGAAAGGCATGTACCATTATGCCAGTTATCTTTAAGAAAATCTAATTTATGATCAATGGTCCTGGAACTTTGAACCTCTAATGAAGCATCACATCTTGGCAAGAGTCAGTGACAGAACAAACAACTTACCTCATAAGCCAGGAAACAAAATGTAAGAAGAAAAGGAAGAGGCCAGAATTCCCCAATCCCCTTACGGACATGCCCTCCACAATGACTAAAGTATCCTGCAAAGCCTCTCCTCTGGAAAGTCCATTACATCTCACTGAAGTGCCACCTTGGGTACAGTGGGCCTTTGGGGGACACTATAGTAAGTGTTTAATCAATTTCCATTTCTAATAGCCTGACAATTTTTATTTTGACATTGATTTCTAGCAGACTAAGCTCTTGAGTACTTCACTTGTGATGAAACCCCACCTCTCAAAAAGTTGTACTTTGTAGAAGTTTGGTTCTGGTTCTTCCTCCCAGCTCCATAGTTCCATAAATAACACTCAGATTCTAAATATGTTTACAAATACCTTAGCCATATAAATAAGCTCTGCTTGTGACTAGATCATAACTTAAAAGAACCCTTTTTTTTTAACCTACATTCTGCCATATGGCTGGTTACCTGTGTGCGGGTACCGTGCATCCTTCCTGTTACATCTGCCTGGGTAAATCTCCCATGCCTGGCTCTATCCCAGAATTCTTTCTGCCTTCCAGATAGCCCACCTTCTATTTTACCCCTTCCTATAGGCCATAGTTTTTCTTTTAATTGACAGGTAATGTATCCATACAGTACACAGATATTCTCTCTAATTGATATATACCAAATGAAATATATTTCTTAGTTGTTTTCATAAAGACAGAAACATCACAAAGTAATAATTTTAGCTTTTGGGTGATAGTTCTATCAGTAAAGTGATGACTGTGCAAGAATGAGGATAAGAATGTAGTTCTCAACACACACACACACACACACACACACACACAGTTAGGTGTGTTGGCACATGCTTGTGAACCCAGTTTGGAGAAGATGGAGACACTCAGGTCCCGGAGACTCGGTGGCCATCCAGCTTACCCTTTTTGGTGAACTTCAGGTCCTCCTGAATGACCCTGTCTCCAAAAACGAGGTGGATAGCTTCTGAGGAACACCACCCACGGCTGTCATCTTGCTTCCAGACACGTGCACACTCACACATATATACACACACAAAGAAATAAGTGTCTGACTAAAGAGTTTTATTTATAGAATCTTAAAACTGTGTTTATACTGCAAAGAACATTACAGAATAGTTATACAACACCCTAATTTTTCTGCAAGGAAATTCAGACTCAAAAGCAGAAAGGGAATAAGAGTAAGGTATCAAGACTTACATTCTTTCTGTTACATAATGTTCTCCTGGTCCAACATTAAAATATTTTTAATAATGGTAGCTGGCATAACAAATGATGTTAAAGACCTGAAATTAGTGAAATAGTACATGCATGTTCTAACTCCTTTGTCCTGGCTCTGCTTAGATAAAAATAGGTTTAAACAGCTTCTACTTATCCTACATCTTTGTCTCACATTTTTTTAGATTTAACGTCTTCTGTATTTTCATTTTACTCTACGCTAAATGAAATAAAAGTTAGGAAACACACTAGAATAAGGAAAATGTCAGAAATTCTTTCAGAAGTCGGTATTAATGAAAGTATTTACTGTTAAATACATACCATTCAGTTATTTATTAACAATGCATACCAAGATATATTTGGAAAATACAAATGTAACTTTAGATTATTAAAATTTTAATATATTCATAACAACAATAACTAACCAGTCCTGAAAATGGAATAGAGAATTGGTGTGATGGTGATATGAAACTGCAAGGAACTTCTATAATTTCAATGTCCTTTCCCTTAACATTGGTTTCTTAGAGAAATCAAATTCTGTGTTCCAAGTCACATTGACACAGAAATTTCAAGGAAAAAGTATAAAAATAACTATATTTTCTACCAGGAGAAAACTGCCTTCTCTCCTCTTCATCAGAGCAGATCAATCACAATTAATAAACTCTGCATGAATGGTTAGCTTTTGTCAGATATTTCCAGAGATGATGATGAAAAATAATAACCAAGTTAATATTCAGCCTTTGAGCTGGATCCAACACAGTCACTTTTAATACCCAAGAGCATATAATTAGACCTAGACATTTTTGTTAGATGTTCAGAACATATATAAAGGTCTAGTTCAGTTTTTTCAACAAAATTGACTAAACAACTATTAAGACTGGTGCTAAGTAATGTCATATGTAAAGAAAGATGACTAAAAATAGAACTGCTCCATTTTCTCGGGCAGACAGAGTGAGCTCAGAAAAGTTACTCTTCTTAGATGACTCTTTTGTAACCTTGTCTTTTGTCAATTCATTTATAAGCATTATTGGTCCCTTCTTCATTGTTTGTATATTTATTTCATGTGGCTTTATGTAAGTTAGTAGTTCAAGTGCCATCAGTAAGTGATTTTTGTTATCTTGTCACTGCCTGGACCTTAACTAAACTACAAATTCTAACACTATATTCATTACATATTTCCTTCTAATAAGTTTTCATTACAGATACTAAACTTAAATTTTCTACCTTTACATCAATACTTTTTCTTCTACAACCTCTTGAGTGCATTCCTGATCTTTATCCACACTGCCACTGTTTTTTATTTGGGTCATTATTAACTTTTTGGATTAGAAGTTCCTTGCAGTTTCATACCACCTTCACCCCAATTCTCTATTCCATTTTCATGAGAATAATCTGTTCAAGTGGAAATTGTGTTTTTAAAACTCCTTACATTGAATTCCTCTTTTCAAACAGAGACTTGGTCAATTAATTTTGCATTTTCAATTTCACTTGTGTATAAAATGCATTCTGGTTACTTTCCTCCTACACTGGCCATTTTGCCTTCTTTACAACTCTGATGGGTCTTATTTTCATTAATATATTTCTCCAGGATTTTTTGGTTTCCTGTTTAATATTTTGGATGACCCACTGCTCATTCAAATATGTATTATTTAGTCTCCAAGAATATTTGTGTTTCTATAGTTTCTGTTATTGTTGATTTCAAATTTTATCACATATGATAATGATGATGTTGAACCTTGATTTGTGTTCTGTTATATGATTGATTTTAGAGAAGGTTCCCAGTGCTTTTGAGAAAAACATGTATTCTTTGTTAATTGGACTATTCTGTTTTATCAAGTCTAGTTGATCCATAATATAGTTTAGCTCTGAACTCACAATGTGGTAGTTTGGAAGATCTATCTAAATTTGAGAATAGAGAATTTAAAACCCCTCCTATTATTGTGTTGGAACCTATGTGGGTTTTTTTTTTTAACCATGCAATGTTTGTTTTATAAAATTAGGGCTCCTTTTTAATCTCTTCTAGTTAGTTTTAGTTTGAAGTCTACTTTATCACTATACGTATAACTAAACTTGCTTGTTTGTGTTTTCTATTTGTTTGTAGTCCTTTTCTATATAAGTTTTGAAGGGTTGCTGAATTTTACCTGTACATTCACTTTGGATAATGTTTTGTCAAGGTTTTGGATAGATTTCCTTAATCCATGCATTTCTTTGTTTGAAACTTCTGTATGATCATTAATTCTTTTAAAAAGTAAAACTCTGAATCCTGTCCCAGGCTTTGTAGTTACATATGTATGTTTGTATACTCTTTTATTTTTTAATATGTGAACATACATTTTTTACCACATCTGTGACCCTTCTTTTTTTTTAATTTTTAATTTTTTTTTATTACGTATTTTCCTCAATTACATTTCCAATGCTATCCCAAAAGTCCCCCATACCCTCCCCCCCTCTTAAGAGAGACCTAGTCAGTTGGGGATGGGCCATGAGTGGTGGCTGTGTCATATTCTTTTGTGTTTATTGTTTTGCATATCTGTTGGAGTGGATTTGTCTTTTCATTTTCACTTCCTTTTCTGGGCCTGTTGGGATGTTTTATTCTCTAGAAGTATAGCTGCATGAATCTCAGCAGTGAGGATTAGTAGAAGTTGGTGTTGATAGTCAAATGGAATCACTGGAATGATCTCATCTTGGCTATGTGCTATCAAGACCAAGGCTAGAGCTGCACACTAAGCACCAAGGCAACCAAATGAAGACAAAGCCTCAGTCACCCCTTCAATTCTATTATCCTGGTTGGAACAGAATACCAACCATCAGATCAGGTCAGAACAATAGGTCTAAAGTAACTCCTTGGGCCACGTTGTATAGTGGTTTTTCTGGTCTTTGCTATAACTTTTTCTATTTTTTTTTTCCTACAAATATGGCCAACTGAAACTATTCCCTTTAGGTATACTTACACTTTTAGCCAACAACCACATTATAACTCTAAAATGTCTACAGCTTACTGTATTCTACAGTTTCTTTATCCTAATACATGATTATCTTTAGTCTTCTTTCTGCATCCCTCTACTAGGAATACAGCACTGTGAATATTCAGGAGCAAAAGACTAGTCCACGTCGTAGGCAAGACAGAGTGAATTTATATAAAATGTCCTCAATGGACTCAGAACTGCACAGTTTTAAGCTTTTGAGTTATTTCTGGAATTTTCATTTAATGTTTTAAGTAACTGTCAGTGGTGAACAATTCACTATAAAAAGTAAACCTGAACACAAACGGGGCTACTGTCTGTATGTCTGTGATCTGTAAATGTATATAATCTAACCTAAAAATAACTGTGATGTTCCTAATCTCCAAAAATTGCATTTCACCAGGCAGCTCTCCATATGTATTTTCAGATATCTGTATCACCAAGCTGTAATTTTCCCATAGTATTTATACACACACACACACACAAATATAAATAAAAGCATATTGTAAATCTCATTTAAGCAATTCTGATAAAATACATTATTAATCAAAAAGCAAGTGTTGCTAGATATGGTGCTGAAATCCTACACTTAGGATAAGGCAGGGGATCATGGCTTAAAGGCCTAACTTGGCAACAGGAACACCCTATCTCAGAAGAAAAAAGGAATAATTGATTTTAGTAACATTTTAATTAATAGACTCAAGTTTTATCAATATTAGATTTTTAAAAGTTCTACATTTAGGCCAGCACTCATGCACCTTGGGCGCGGAGTTTGTGGACACCCCCAAAGTCCCCACAAGACTCTCCACGGGATCTTAGGACCTCTGGTGAGTGGAACACAACTTCTGCCAGGAGGCAGGTTCGAACGCCAGATATCTGGGCACCTTCCCTGCAAGAGGAGAGCTTGCCTGCAGAGAGTGCTCTAACCACTGAAACTCAGGAGAGAGCTAGTCTCCCAGGTCTGCTGATAGAGGCTAACATGATAACCTGAGGAACAAGCTCTAACCAGAGACAACTATAACAACTAACTCCAGAGATTACCAGATGGAGAAAGGCAAACGTAAGAATCTTACTAACAGAAACCAAGACCACTCACCATCATCAGAACACAGCACTCCTACCCCACCCAGTCCTGGGTACACCAACACACCCGAAAAGATAGACCCGGATTTAAAAGCATATCTCATGATGATGGTAGAGGACATCAAGAAGGACTTTAATAACTCACTTAAAGAAATACAGGAGAACAATGCTAAACAGGTAGAAGACCTTAAAGAGGAAGCACAAAAATCCTTAAAGAATTTCAGGAAAACACAACCAAACAGGTGATGGAATTGAATAAAACCATCCAAGACCTAAAAAGGGAAGTAGACACAATAAAGACAGCAGATGCTGGCGAGGATGTGGAGAAAGAGGAACACTCCTCCATTGTTGGTGAAATTGCAAGCTTGTACAACCACTCTGGAAATCAGTCTGGCGGTTCCTCAGAAAATTGGACATAGTACTACTGGAGGATCCTGCAATACCTCTCCTGGACATATATCCAGAAGATGTTCCAACTGGTAAGAAAGACACATGCTCCACTATGTTCATAGCAGCCTTATTTATAATAGCCAGAAGCTGGAAAGAACCCAGATGCCCCTCAACAGAGGAATGGATACAGAAAATGTGGTACATTTACACAATGGAGTACTACTCAGCTATTAAAAAGAATGAATTTATGAAATTCCTAGGCAAATGGATGGACCTGGAGGGCATCATCCTGAGTGAGGTAACACAATCACAAAGAAACTCACACAATATGTACTCACTGATAAGTGGATATTAGCCCAAAAACTTAGGATACCCAAGATATAAGATACAATTTGCATTCATGCAGTATAACACTTATACACAGTAACACAAACTAAATAAATAAGTGTTAAAAAATTTAACACTATGTCTTTGCCTTATTCCTTAGTGAATGAATCAGTGTTGTAGAAGTTAGGGATTATTTTAAAGTACTGTACTACATGGTTACAAAATATCCTGGAGTATCTTCCCCTGTACAGCATAGGGCAAGTTGAAGGATGATAATTACAGAGGTTGCTACTAGCAACAGGAGAGATGGGAAAGGCACTTGATTTCATGCCTGACAACCTGAGTTTGATTCCTAGGATCCACATGTAGACAGAAGAGAACAGACTCCTGAAAGTTGTCTTCTGACCTCCACACACATGGTATGTACACTTATATGCACATACAAACACAGAGGCAAATGAATAAATAATAAGGAATAATACTAAAAGTGATTAGTATTACTTTTCTGTAACCTCAAAAACATTTTGGAAACCTTTAAAAACCATTCTATATGAAGAAATGAATTAAACTGTAGTGATAAAATAAACCTCATTTTATAATGTGAACCATTACATTTTCACTTGCTTACCATATTGGCAGGTAATCAGTATTTTAGATGGAAAAATGCAAATGTACTTCCTAGCACTTACAATAAACAATATGTTTTGTTTCATAAACATAGACACTTTATTGTGTTATTCCATATATAGGATTTTAGGGTTAACCATAAATTCATCACCTTGCTATTATTTTCCAAAAGATATCTTTACTCTAAACCCATTAGTCTTTCTGAGCCTATACATATGAAGCCTGTAATACTTAAATAAGATAAACAGTGAACCAAAATTTTGTCTAGTCTTTCAAGGGGAAAAATGGAAAAGAAATTGTATTGCACCCGGGGATCCATCCCATAATCAGCCACTAAACGTAGACACTATTGTACATGCCAGCAAGATTTCGCTGAAAGGACCCTGATATAGCTGTCTTGTATGAGGCTATGCCAGTGCCTGGCAAATACAGAAGTGGATGCTCACAGTCATCTATTGGATGGAACACAGGACACCCAGTGGAGGAGCTAGAGAAAGCACCCAAAGAACTGAAGGGGTCTGCAACCCTATAGGTGGAACAACAATATGAACTAACCAGTACCCCCAGAGCTCATGTCTCTAGCTGCATATGTAGCAGAAGATGGCCTAGTCGGCTATCATTGGGAAGAGAGGCCCCCTTGGTCTTGCAAACTTTATATGCCCCAGTACAGGGGAACACCAGGGCCAAGAAGTGGGAGTGAGTGGGTAGGGTTGCAGGGTGTGGGGGGGATGGTAATAGGTAACTTTTCAGATAGCATTTGAAATGTAAATGAAAATATCTAATAAAAAAAAGGAGGAGGAGGAAGACCAACGTGTGGATACTTCATTCCTCCTTAGAATAGGGAACAAAATACTCATGGCAGGAGTTACAGAGATAAAGTTTGGAGCTAAGATGAAAGGGTGGACCATCCAGAGACTACCCCATCCGGGGATCCATCCCATAATCAGCCACCAAACGCAGACACTATTGCACATGCCAGCAAGATTTTGCTGAAAGGACCCTGCTATAGCTGTCTCGTATGAGGCTATGCCAGTGCCTGGCAAATACAGAAGTGGATGCTCACAGTCATCTATTGGATGGAACACAAGACCCCCAATGGAGGAGATAGAGAAAGTACCCAAGGAGCTGAAGGGGTCTGCAACCCTATAGGAGGAACAACAATATGAACTAACCAGTACCCCCAGAGCTCGTGTCTATAGCTGCATATGAAGCAGAAGATAGCCTAGTCAACCATCATTGGGAAGAGAGGCCCCTTGGTCTTGCAAACTTTATATGCCCCAGTACCAAGGAAAGCCAGGGCCAAGAAGTGGGAGTAGGTGGGTAGGGGAGCAGGGCAGGGAGGGGGAGGGTATAGGGAACTTTTGGGTTAGCATTTGAAATGTTAATGAAGAAAATATCTAATAAAAATTTGAAAAAATAGCCATGAGGTCATTGAACATATTAAATGTTTTAGTGTCTGATAAATAATCAGTTTTAATTATATTAAACTCACTTTAAAACTATTTAAATTATATGAAAACTCAAGTCTATACATCATTTCCTAGTAGCTGTCAGTCCTTGGTCTTAATATTGTTTCTACCAATGGCCGAGTAAGTATATATGTCAAGCCTGTCTTCTCAACTGTTGGCACAGCATATCAGTACCTTCTCGCATACATTGGGTATAATGGTGGTTTTAAATGTTACAGTTTCAGTGCTATCTCAATGGTATCAGTAAACTTTTCAAATTATCAGCTAGAATATAGAATAATGGATGGTATTGGTCATAGTGTCTCTTCAGAGCAATGGAAACCGTAAGACACCGTTTATCATTTATATTGAAGAGGCTGTCTTTTCTCCACTGTATGTTTTTTGGCAACTTTGTGAAAATGAAAAACAAAGATGACTGTAGCTGTTTCTTTAGGTCCTTAATTTTATTCCATCAGCTCTGTGTGAATGTGTGGGTATGTGTGTGCGTACATGTGTGCATGTGTGTGTGTGTGTGTGTGTGTGTGTGTGTGTCTTTTTACCTGTACAATATTGGCTTTGTAACTATGACTCAATAGTCTAATTTGAAATCAGATGATGTGAATCCTCCAGCACTGTTGGTGGTTTCTGGATTTTTGGTTTTTTGGTGTTGTTTTTTGTTTTGGTGGTGGTTTGTTTGTTTGTTTTGTTTGTTTGTTTGTTTGCCTAGAATGTTTTGCTTATTGGGGTTTATTCTGGTAATGATTTGGGGTTTGTTTTTGACTTTGAGATTTTGGGGTTTTTTTATGGGGTTATGGGGTTTGTGTCGGGTCTGTGTGTACTTTCATATGGATTTTAGAATTGCTTTTTTATATGTTCATAAAGAATAATGCTGTGATAAAGATGGAGGTTGCACTGAATCTGCAATACAATAATTTTCTATTCTGTGAACTGAGGAGTCTTTCTATCGTCTCATGTCTTCTTCAATTCCTGTAATCACTATTTTTAAATTTTCCCTTGTAAAAGTGTTCCAACTTTTGGATAGTTTAATTTCTAGGAATCTTATGCTAGAGATAAGGCAAATTTTCTTGATTTCTTTGTCAACAGGTTGTGTATTGGTATACAAAAAAAATACTATTTTAAATGTTCATTGTTTTTGTATCTTACTTCTTTGCTAAAGATGTTTACCAGATTGTGTAGTTTTCTGACAGAATCCATAACATCTTTAAGTATCAAATCATATCACCTGAAAATTTGGATTTTTTTTTTTTTTACTCCTTACTTTCCTTTCTGTGCCCTTGGTATTTCCTCTCTTGCTTTATTACTCTAGCTTAGACTCAAGCATGATATCAAATAAAATGATGAAAGTAAGTATCCTTGTCTCATTCCTGAATTTAGAGTAAAGTGTTGATGTATGTTCCTTCTCTTCCTAATTTCTTCAGGGTTTTTTTTCTTTTTTGGGGGGGGGGTTGTTTGTTTAATCATGAATGAATGCTGAACTTTGTCAAAAGACTATTTTACAACTATTCAGATTATCATGTGATTTCCAAACCTTTGTATGTTTATGCTGCACTACTTGTATGATTTAGGAATGTTGAACCATAATTTTATCTATGTATCAAAATTAACTTGGCCTTGGTTGTATTTTTAATGTGTCATTGAGTCAGTTACAAGTATTGTTTGTATTGAGTGCTTTTTGTATCTCTGTGCTTTAGAGAACTTGACTCACAGTGTTCTTTTTGTTCTGCATCTGATGAGTATAGGTAACAAAGAATTATACTGGCTCACTGACTGGCCTTACACTGTTTCCTCCTTCCTACTTTACTTGGTATTTGAATACAATTGGTGTTAATCCTTCTTTAAAAGTCGAATTGAATTCAACTTCCACCCATCTTGTCCTAAGCTTTTCTTTGTGGGAAAAGCTTCAGTCTCCATCCTCCTCATAAGTCTGTTCAAATTGTTTATGTGATTTGGATTGAATTTTCACAAGTCATATGTGTCTAGGAGTTATCTATTTCTACTTAATTTACCATCTCTTTAGAATAAAGATTTTTTTTTCCCAAGAATTCCCTGGAGATGCTTTTATTTCCATTGTTATCTATTGAAATGTTTTCTTCTTATGCCCAATTTTATTGGCTAGGGTCTTTCTGTTTGTTTTATTTAGTTTGACTCTCTTGTTTATTTGTTCTTTTTTCTTACTTTTTTTTCTTACATGGTAGGTTTTTTGGGGGGTTTTATTGTTGTTATTATTATTATTATTTAATATTTTTACTCTCCACATTTATCCCCCTCCTGGTCCACCCTCTAACTGTTCCACATCACATACCTCCCTTCCCCCAGTTTCCATGAGGCTGTCTCCCCTCTTCTCAACCCCCCACCCCGGGCAACCCCTTACCAGATCACCCCACTCCCTGGGGCTTCAAGTCTCTTGAGGGTTAGGGGCATCTTCTCTGACTGAGTCTAGATCTGGCAGTCCTCTGCTGTATATGTGTTGGGAGCCTCATATCAACTAGTTTATGCTGCCTGGTTGGTGGCTCAGTGTCTGAGAGATCTCAGGGGTCCAGGTTAGTTGAGACTGCTAATCTTCCTATGAGGTCACTCTCTTCCTCAGCTTCTTCCATCCTTTCCCTAATTTAACCACAGGGGTCCCTGATTTCATTCCAATGGTTGGGTCTAAGTATCTGCTTCTGTCTCAGTCAGCTGCTTATTGGATCTCTCAGAAGATCACCATGCTAGGCTCCTGTATGTAAGCACACCATAGCATCAGTAATAGTGGAGCCTCCCCTTGAGATGAATCCCAAGTTGGGCAGGTCACTGGACCTCCTTTCCCTCAGTCTCTTCTCCATTTTTGTCTCTGTAGTTCTTAGACAGGAACAATTCTGGGTCAGAATTTTTGTGGGATGGCAACCCTATCTCTCCACTTGATGATCTGTCTTTTTACTGGAGGTAGACTCTAGGAGTTCCCTCTCTCCATTGTTGAGCATTTCATCTAAGGTCTCTCCCTTTGAGTCCTGAGAGTCTCTTACCTCCCAGGTCTCTGGTACATTCTAGAGAGTCACCCCACCTCCTACCTCCCGAGGTTGGCTGTTTCCATTTTTTCTGCTGGGCCTCGGGGCTTCAGTCCTGTTCCTCCCAGCCAATACCTGATTGTGTTCCTCTCTTTCCCTCTCTGTCTCCTTTCCCACCCTCCTTACCCCCCTCCTCCTGTGATTGCTTTCTTCTCCCTCCCAAGTGGGATTGAAGTGTCCTTACTTGGGCCCTTCTACTTGTTAATCTTGAGTTCTATGGAATAGAACTGAGTATTCTGTACTTTCTTGGATAATATCCACTTAGTAGTGAGTCCATACATACATGTCCTTTTGGGTCTGAGTTACCTCACTCAGGATGATATTTTCTATTCCAACCATTTGCCTGCAAAACTCAACATGTCTTCATTCTTAATAGCCGAGTAGTATTCCATTGTGTAAATGAACCACATTTTCTGTATCTTCTTCTGTTGTGGGACATCTGGGTTGTTTCCAGCTTATTGTCCCTTTATTCTCTTTGTAAGAATTTCTGCCCTGATCCTGGTGTTTCTGTCTGTCTAGTGTTTGTATGTTTGGATGGTTCTTGTTCTAAGGTACATCATTTATGAGTTTGAAATTGAACAAGGAAGGGAGTATGGAAGGGTTTTGAGGGAAGAAATGGAAGGGGAAAATATTGTAATCTCATAATCTCAAAAATAAAATAGCAAAATTAATGTAAAGTATGCTAAAAAGTTAAAATGTATTAAGATAAATGTAAAAACATAAATTAGTGATATAAAAAGACAGTGGAAAAGAAACATATCAAAGAAGGTGGAGAAGCTCTGGAGAGATGGCTCAGCAGTTAAAAGCATTGTGTTCTTCCAGAGAACCCAGATTCAATTCCCAGCACTCACATGGCAGTGCAACAGTTTAAAACTTCAGTCTCAGGAGCTCTGATACCCTCTTCTGGTCTCAGTGGTTGCCAGGAATACAAGTGACGACAGACATACATGCAAGCAATGTAACTATACACATAAAGTAAAATAAAATTCACTTAAGAAACTCGGAAAACATGAGGACGTGAGAAACAAAACAAAGACCAAGTGTTGGATTGGCTTCTTTCTAGGTCTTCCAATATTAGAGTCTGCCAGCTGGAGGGTGGCATTTGAATTTCAGGTTATCTGTTATTCCATTTAGGTTATTACTGGACATAGCCAAATCAAGGGTCAGATGTTGCTAAAAACCGTCTTCCCTTTAGAAGCTTCCCTTATTAATGTATCAGAAGCCTCTGTTGGCCACATCTAGGTTGGCCATCTTCTCTCACACTTCCAAGATTTTTCAGCTTGTACACTCCAGTATGGCCAATTTTTTAATGAGAGGTGTATGGCCCAATTGCACTAGAAATTATTAAAACAAACACAATATTGAAATTTATAGAGGCATAACAATGTCTAAGCTTTCAGAATATACTCAACTTCAAATATGCTTCTAGGGCAACATAAACAAACATCTACACATCCCATATAGAGAACCAGTAAGAAACCAAAGTAGGGATGCCATCAAAGTTTTATTGGGGTTACTTATAGGAATATGGGTCAGAAGCTACTACTAACAGAAGCAGAAGTGACTTGAAGATACTGAATTATCAAAAGCACATACTATCACTGGTGACAGCTCACAAAAGCTGGAAACCTGGAAAGCACTGCATAACTTACAGGCAGCTCACAGGTTGGAGAAGATCTTTCCAGGAAATTTGTCTGGTCTCTGCTTCTTCTGAGCAGCTCCACTGGCCTGAGTCTCTTCCACACAGCTTGGTTAGTCTCTGTCTCTACTGGCTGAGAAACTCTCAGCAGCCCTTACTGTTTACTTACTGCTTAGAGACAGAAGGTCCTAGTATATCTGGTCCATTTCAGTCATCCTAGAGCTTTTAAGGACTTCCTAAACTTAATAACCTTCCCTGAAGAACACACTTTTTCACCTCCCTGTAAAACCTGTGTCTTAGTAAGCTTTTCTCCAAGATAGAGAGAAAACAGGAGTGTTTTTTCATAATCAGGCTTAAATTTGTTTGGATTTTACACACAAGAATGCCCATTTATAGCCATTATAGCCATTTCAATCTATAAAGACTCCTCCCCGTGTAAAAGCACTAGTACTTAGTAGAAACCTGGAGATGTGGTATAGTGTCAAGAGTTCTTGTTGCTCTTGCTGTGGACCCAGTTTGTATTTCCAGCACTCATGTAGTAGCTCACAACAATACATATCCCCAGTTACAGGAGACATAGCAGGCATGAACATGCAGAGATTCATACATGCAAACAAAACACCCACACATATAAAGTAAAATAAGTATATCTTCAAAATGTGTAAAATATGAAATACTATGAAATTTGTTAATCAGGTATTAAGTAGGAAGCTAAATCAGATACAAGTTTCCTGTTACAACCTAAAAAGACTACCTATTTTTTTTCTTTTTTTATTGGATATTTTCTTCATTTACATTTCAGATGCTATCCCAAAAGTACCCTATACCCCACCTCGCCCTGCTCCCCTACCCACTCACTCCCACTTCTTGGCCCTGGCGTTCCACTGTACTGTAATAAAGTACAGTGCATATAAAGTTCCACTGCATATAAAGTTTGCTAGACCAAGGGTCCTCTCTTCCCAGTGATGGCCAACTAGGCCATCTTCTGCTACATATGCAGCTATAGACACGAGCTCTGGGGGTACTGGTTAGTTCATATTGTTGTTCCACATATAGGGTTGCAGACCCCTTTAGCTCCTTGGGTACTTTCTCTAGCTCCTCCATTGGGGGCCTTGTGTTCCATCCTATAGATGACTGTGAACATCCACTTCTGTATTTGCCAGGCACTGGCAAAGCCTCACAGAGACAGCTATATCCTTTCAGCAAAATCTTGCTAGCATATGCAATAGTGTCTGCGTTTGGTGGCTGATTATGGGATGGACCCCCCCCCCCCCCGGGTGGGGCAGTCTCTGGATGGTCCATCCTTTCGTCTTCGCTCTAAACTTTAAGACTATCTATTTTTGACCCAATACTTATTCTTCTTATAGCACAAGTGAGCATATCATATAAAGCAGATTATTAGAGCATTATATTAATTCATTCACTTACATTTTAAGCCACTAGGAAACCTGCAGATATATGTGTCAATGCTCTTCAAATAGCCTAGTAAGTGCTCTGTCCATGACTTTTAGGACTATGGGAATAGAAGGAGCCTTGCTCAATACATACTGCTTCGTGAGTATGCAGGCTGCCTATGAGTTCATGACTGCTGTGTTTTTGTCAGCACTCATGTCATGTCCAGAAAACAGCATTACTCCGTGATCCTCTCCAGCCTCTGGTTCTTCTATTCTTTCCACCTCTTCTTCCATGAGGAGACATAGATGTCCCATCTATGGTTGAGTATTCTACAGATACTTATTCTCTATATTTTGATGAATACATTTCTGCATTCTTGTGGGATTAAGTGATACTTTGTACATGATACTATTTAGTAACTTTAAAATATTAGTAAACATTTATTACATATCAATAAGCCTGCTAAGAACCAGCTGCCAGAAAAATGCAACCTGTGTGCTAACTTTGATTTGGTTTTGGTTTTGGTTTTTTTAAGACAGGGCTTCACTGTGTAGCCCTAGCTCTCCTGGAACTCATTTTGTAGACGTGGCTGACTTTGAACTCACAAAGATCCACCTACCTCTTCCTCTTGAGTACTGGGATTAAAGTATGCCACCACCACACAGCTAGCCATTAGTAATTAATGTTTAAGACCCCAGCAAAGACATTCTCTTAGTATATAAGTAGGTGTAGAGCTTGTATTTTGATCTACCACTACAAGCCAAACCAGTTATATTTGAGGAACCACTCATGGAGGTTAACTATGATACTGGCTCAATATTAATGACTACCTTATAACCTCATTTAGGAATTGATATTATAGAAAGGTTTGGTGGCTTATACCTATAATTCTACAATTCAGAGATGAAATAGGGGAAATTGAGTTTAAGTCCATACTGGGCTACATAGGAAGACACTGAGAAGGAAAAAATATGTGTGAAAAGGAATCAGACCTATGGTCTCATTACATTTCCTTGTCTTAGTTAGAACATATAGGTCCAGAAGAGATTCAACCTTCTAGAAATATATGAAGCTAAAATCTACCAAATTCTCCCTTCCAAATTCAAGATTCTGTGCTCTAAACAGTAAAAGTCAATGTCTCTATGAATTAGAGTACAAAAGTAAAAAACCTCTGTACTTCTAGGTCCTAAATCTCTAAAACAATAGGCCCTCAGTGGCTAAAGTCAAACCCCAATTGAAACAATGAGATGTTATAGAATATGCAAATGCTTCATATCAATCAAATCCTGGTACTTGTGTTGATTTTAAGGTCCAAGATTCACTAAAGAATTTAGGGAGTTACTCATGAATCCATTTGAATTACACTATACATTATTGATAAACTCTCATTAAATTACTTGAGTTAATGAAGCCAAAATCAAAGGTTTAAATTCAAATGAAATAATTGGGAAGTTCCTTCCTTTTCCTAGATTTCTCCTTTCAGGGCAGAAATCTTATAAGACTGACATGTTTATTGTATTAAAGCTGATATTTGAAACTATTGGCAAAAACTACAACAGAGTGGGGAAACCAGGAAAGGGGATAACATTTGAAATGTAAATAAAGAAAATATCTAAAAAAAAAAAAAAGAAAGAAAATATCTAATAAAAAAATCTTTAAAAGAAAAAAAGTAACAACATTCATATTTTCTTATAGATCCATATGTGTATATATATATATATGTTAATATAGTTAAAATTATATAGTGTAGTATATGTATGTCTTTACATGTTTTAAAATATATCTTTTTAAGAATTTTTTACCTGTCCATGAGTATTCTCTATAAATGTTACATTAGTCCCATATTTATCATAAGATTGATGTCACTGTTTACTTCAATATGTTATTGGTCTTTTGGTTTCTTTCTATATTTACTAATACAAACAACTCTGAAATAAAGATCTCCATGAAGATAAAATCTTAAGATACAATAATAGAAGAGAAATTTGTGGGTCTATGAATATGAAATGTTTACGTTTGGTTTTTCTTTTGAAGAATATAATACTTGAGTTCTCAAAGGGCTCTTGACATATTTTCTAAGCTTATCTTTTCTTACTTTATAGCAAATCATGTTTAGATAATTGCTTTAAGCATTACTAAAAATTGACTATATGTGACCTAGACACCAGGATGCCCTGTCTATTATCCCCTGGGATGGAAATCAGAAGGTCTACCTGAGTCTATTTACAAGATGCGACACAGACACTGGTCCTTCTTATTCATTCATTTATTTATTTATTTATTTATTGCTTATCCATTGGCTCCATTATTCGTGTTTCTTTCTTTTCTTTCAGATGGAATGGGGCGAGTCCTTGCTCAAGATGTATATGCAAAAGACAACCTACCCCCATTCCCTGCATCAGTAAAAGATGGCTATGCTGTTCGAGGTAAATATGTTGTTTTTTTTTAAAGGGTCATCAGACACATACTCTATTTTTCTACATTTTTTTCTCTATTCATATTCCTGAATACTGTTATATCCATTCCCAATTAACTGTCAAAATTACTTCATTCATTGATATACCTGCTAATCTGTACCTATGTATTTTTGATACAATCTTATCAGTATTCTGCAGGAAAAGTATTATATAGTCCTATGAAAATTCCTTAGTATAAATATACACAGAGAGGTCAAATTTAAAACTCCATTACTTGTCTATGAATGTGGCTCAGAGAAACTGCCTAGCATGTACAAGGCCCTGAGTTCTCTAGCATGACAAAACCAAAAGATACTGTTACTGTAGCTTATGTTTTTAGCCCTTTCACATATCAGAAAGCAGACAGCCTTGATCTGGAAGTCTTCTGCATATTTTCTAGTTGGAAACATCTATAGGTCCCAGGAAAAATGAGCAGATTCCTAGTACTCAGGTTAGATGTAAAAGTCTGTTCTCTTCGTTCAAACTTAAATATCAGTAAAGGATTTGATGAAACACGGGCATGAAACCTTGAATTCTCTCTGGAAGAAACCAAGTTCAGAGTTCTGGAACTCCAGATGCCACTACCCTCAGAGTTCATACCCTCAGAGTTGCCAAAAATTGTATGAAGCTTAAAAGCAAATAATAAATAACAGCTGCCTGCCTAAAATCTGATCTGATAACCCAGGATGTCAGCTAACTTGCTTTTTTAACTCTTATTTGATTTTTTTCTTTTGTTTTATTGTGTATAATATATTTTAAAATAGGGATACACTATGATATGATTACATTGATCTAATTAGCATATATATATATTATTTCATATAATTGTTTCTAATGATGAGAATGTTCAAATTCAATGTTCTTAGCAATTTTGAAAAATCAATATATTATTTTGTGTTTATTGGTTATTAATTCAAATAAAAAATAATCTAAAAATAGTTCCCACCTTTTCAGGGTTAAAAATACAGTTCCTTTTTTTAATTTAAATTTTTTTATACAATATATTTTGGTCATATTTTCCCCTCCTCCAACTTCGACCAGGTCCTACCCACCTCTCTATCCACACAACTTTGTGTGCTTTTTCTTTCTTTTTCAAAAAAAAAAAATTACAAAAAAATACATTAAAACAAACAAGCAAAAGACCAATAAGATACAAAATACCAAACAAACCAAATGAAACAAAAGGCCACCAAATAAGCCACTGATTGTTATGTGTTGGTCAGCTACTCTGGGCATAGGGTCTGCCATGTAGTAGGGTTGCTATATCCAGTGACATTCCATAAGAGAAAGCTGATTTTTCCCTTTGTCCTTGGGTATCAATTTTTCAATATGGAATTGTAAAATATCATTCATTCATTAGTTTTCAATAAAAAGTAATTTTCTTTAAAATACTTCAAAAATAAGTTGTTTCATATATTTAAACATTTGTAAAATGTTGATAATTCTTGAAGTAATTTTTTGATTGTATTTTAAATTATCTACAAGGCTTTTAAATGAACCTGAAAAAATAGCATTTCAGAAAAACTTCTAGTTTCCAAAAAGGAAAAAAAATACAAAAATCTAGTAATTTGTTCGCTCAGTTAATATTTATAAAGGTTAAGATACAACATGTAGTAATAAAAGGGATTCTATGTTCATTGTTTTGTTTTGTTTTGTTTTGTTTTTCAAGACAAGGTTCCTCTGTGTAGCCCTGGCTGTCTGGAACTCAGTCTGTAGACCAGGCTAGTCTTAATTTTTGTCCCTCTCTATATCAAAGATCAACTAACAAAGGTCAACTGTGAAAAAATAGTGCATTTGAAATTTGAAATGTATATAAAGAAAATATCTAATAAAAAATGACTAAAAAAAAAGAAAGAAAAGTGACTCAAACAATATTTTATTTAAGCCTTTAGAAAAAATAATGCCTTATGCTTAAAGAAACAACCACACATGAGAGTGCATGTCTGTAATCCTAGCACTCAGTGGAAATCCAAGAACTGTGGGTTATGTGATGAACTACAGACCAGCTTGTACTACAAAGTGGTGCCCCATTAAGAACAGACAAAGGGGAGAAGAAAGGAAAGAATAAAATTACTTCACATGTCCTCTTTAAAATAGAAAAAGTTGTTTAATTGTCACTGTTACAGCAAATATAATTAAATATTCATATGTAAGGTATAATCACCTCCATATTTAGGCCCTTGCTATATCAAATGACATGAAAATTACAGTAGTGATCATAAAACTCATTAGATAGGCCTTATATTACCAGTAGTATTGATCTTAAACCCAAATAATATATTTAATAAAACATGATATTCTCTAGAAATTCTGTTTTCTTTTTTCCAAGTCATTACCTTATGTGTCATTGAAGAAGGAATGGGTGAGACTAAACAACAAAGGCTTTTTTTTTAATCCCAATTCTGGATTTTTTCTTTTTTCCAATTTAAAAATTAGTGGCTTTAAGAGCTAGGGAGAGCTGTGCGTGGTGGCGCACGCCTTTAATCCCAGCACTTGGGAGGCGGAGGCAGGTGGATTTCTGAGTTCGAGGCCAGCCTGGTCTACAAAGTGAGTTCCAAGACAGCCAGGGCTATACAGAGAAACCCTGTCTCGAAAAAATAAATAAATAAATAAAAAGAGCTAGGGTGAAAGTACTTGCCAAGTAACCTTGAGGACCTGAGCTCAAATTCTCAGGTACCAAGCACGAGTGTCTCTAATCCTATTTCTATAGGGAGATGGAAGGAAGAGTCAGAAGCTCATGAACCAGCTACCCCACCATAGAAAGCCTGGAAAATGTCAAAGGCCCTGTTTTAAATAAGAGAGTTGGCAAGACTGTTCACTGACATCCACATGTGCCCTGTCCTACACAGGTGCTTGCCTTTGCACACAGAAATGTACATATATGCTCAAAAAGTTTATTCAAATAACTTTACCTTGCACAGTGATACATGTCTGTAATTCCATTAAGTGAAAGACAGGTGTAGAACTATCTCAAATTGAAGCCCAACCTGGTCTGCATAGCATGTTCCAGCCCAACCAGGGCCATACAGTAAAATCCTATGACAAAAATATTTTTTTAATACTCTTCACTCCTAAAAATAAAAGTAGCCAGAAATGAGAGTGCAACTCAGTATTAGAGCACTTACCTGGCATGGCAAACCTCTAGATCCAGCACTGTAAATATACTAAGAGGAAAATACAATGCAATAAAGTTTATCTATTCCAGTTCATAAATAGGATTATTTCATGTCCATGGATTTTCCAAATTCCCTTTAAATAAATAAGAAGATATTAAGCTAAAAAACTGTTACAAAAATATTGGAGGTTAGGTTTGCAAATTGTCCATGGATATATCTCCATGAATATAATATAGCATCATCATCATCATGTCATTTGAAAGGATACGCCAAACGAACAAAATGGTAGAAAAGCACATCGTATACATGAAAACCATCTCCATTGATGTCAAGAAAGGACACAAATCAATCCACTTCTGCTGATGCTTAGAATCTGTTGCATACCAAAGATCAAGCCAGTTGTAGAATAGCGATTGTCTACTCTGTGAAATCAGAAATATACTCCACTTTCCTGAAAATAATTTTAATGAAATTTTAGAGCCTTAATACTAGGTTCTTGTTTCTTGCTAAGTCCATGCTGATTTATTCTTGGCTCTGTTGCATCTCACAGCTGCTGATGGTCCAGGGGATCGTTTCATCATTGGGGAATCCCAAGCTGGTGAGCAGGTGAGCTTCATAAGCCTGAAAGACACTGAAGATTTCTGCTTCACAGACTCTGGGCATCCAATTATTAGTTTCCAATGTCAGCATTTTGTGGAAGTTGTAGAGAAGGATTAGTTAGAATACTGTCAAAAGGATAAAAGAAAAGTCATAGGGCTGGAAAATGCTTATGAGGCATGGCTATGGGGATATAACAAAATTATTCATTATATATTGATAGATGTAGAATCATTAAGTAATGTTCTTTCATTGTTCACAAGGGGACTTTTCTTCCTGTAAATTTTGATTTTTCTGGCTAGAACTACATGCACCTCAATGCTTAGATGCTTAAATAAGGAAGCCAGAGTTACTACTGTTGGAATCAACCTTCTACAGATGATATTAACCCTGTTTATTTTAAGTAATTATAAAAGTACATGAGAAGTTGAGGAAGAAAAGAAGACATGGAGATATAGTTTACCAAAACTGACACCTTTTTAAAAATTACTTATTGCTATTTTATTTTCACCTACTACTTAGAGGGAAAAAACAGGTAGGCTTGGTGTGTGTGTGTGTGTGTATGTGCATGTGTGTGTGCATGAAGCATATAGGAAATTTCAATTTAAGAGAGAATACTTTCTCACGTTACAGAGTAAAGAAAATATGTCACATATTCTAGAAGGTACCTTTATACTTGATTCCTTCATATGCCAGTTGTATTGTCTGATCTAAATAGATATCTAAGGTGTTATATATCCAGTAATATCTTTAACATTGGGTTTAATATTATGTAAGCTGGTAGGAATCTTTTATCTACCATCTAGAATTTATGATCTTAGAGAACATCCAAATTGTTCCCAGGGTTGGTGGTACTTGTACAATCCTAACGTTCACTGATACCTTACAGGAGGATTGTGAGGTCCAGGTTAGCCTAGGCTACACAACAAGATCCTAAATCAAGAAAATAAAACTAGTATTTTAAATTATCTAATAAAAGAGTTGATTTATGCCAAAAATTAAAGAAAAATAGAGGGCCACCCAGATGGCTCAGCTGGTAATGACATTTGTCACACAGCATGAAAACTGCATTTGATCTCTGGAATCTACAACAAAAGAGAGAACTGTCTCCTGAAAGTTGTCCTCTAGCATCTACCAGTGCCATGATTCACACACATCATACACACAGAGTAATAACAATAAATAGCGAAAATTGGGGATTCAACTGCAATAGAGCTTATACATTTACTGATGGTAGGTCATAGAACCCAAGGTGCTATGAAGTTAACATAGTTCAGCTTCAGTTCAGTAGCCTAGGCTGGTGAGATGGCTCAGAGGTTAAGAACACTTGCTACTCTTTTAGAGGACCTAAATTTGATTTCCAGCACCCAGATGGCTGTTCACCACTGTTAGTAGCTCCAGTTCCAGGTTATCTGCCTTCTTCTGGCACCAGGCATGGACATGTCTCATAGACAAAATGCCCATACCCATAGAATAAAATAATAATTTTTAAAAGAAACAATAGCCCTTAAGTTTACTTTAGGGTTTACTTCCTAATGCAAAAAATTCTCTTTAGACCTATTTGAAATTCAGTGTTCCACAGGCCCAGAAGATAGTTTGGACATTAACCCCTCTTAGAAAAACCATGTATCTCACATGAAAACATTTTCATCAAAAATGAATATGCTATAAAATGGTCATATGCATTAAAAGATGTCTCAGATAATTTCTGTATCACACTCCTCTTCTCAAAGCTCTGGGATCTAGGCAGAAGATGGGTGGAAAGAGCCAGAGTAGTAGATGACCTCACAGAAATAGTATTTTCTAGACACAAAGTGAATACCCATGAACTTAACAGTTGTAATAACAGGTAAAAGATCTACAAGAGCTCAAGACAAACAAAAATGCATGCAGCTTGCAGGAGAAAGCATGGGGTGGGCATGAAGCCCCACCCCTCACTGAGGAGCTGTTGGCATTTGAGTGCTGCTTGCTGAAAGTAAAGTAAGTTTAATACCCCATATCTACCACACTTCAGGGCAAACCTTATACCCTACAGTAGGCAGATAACGAAAACTGTATTTGATGGGGGAAGGTGAAATCAAGTTAGAGGGGTAGGGAAGTGAGGAAGGATGTGGGAACAGCTGGGGGAGGAGGATGGATATGATCAGACACTGGACAGCCGGGCGGTGGTGGTACACACCTTTAATCTCAGCACTTGGGAGGCAGAGACAAGTGGATTTCTAAGTTCGAGGCCAGCCTGGTCTACGAAGTGATTTCCAGGACAGACAGGGCTACACACAGAAACCCTGTCTCGGAAAAAAAAGAAAAAGACATTGGACAAAATTTTCAAAGAATTAATAAAAAAATTTTTGGATGTCCCAGATAATAAGTAATATCTGCAATTGGAAAGCATAATTTTTAAAAGATAATAGCCCTAACTTTTCATTTTAAATCTTGCATATTGTGGCAGAAATGTACATGAATATGTAACAATTCTGAGCAATACTCAAATGTATCTTATTGAATTAGCAGAATAAAGGATTTAAAGTATGTAACTTGTGCTAGAACTTATCTATCACACTTGTCTATGTACAATGACTGTGGGAGAAAGATGAGAAGAACACTGGAGGTATATACCAATATGCAATACATACTTCATGAAATTCTCATAATAATGAGATAATGCAAATTTATCTGTTATAGAAATATTTGATGCTGCCAAGTGTATGCCAACCACTTTCTAGGCTTTGGGATTATAGAGAGTATATCTGGAAAAGGACAGGATGTAAAGATTAATGTGACATTGTTCCCAAAGTTTGGACAGAATTAAAAGGAACCACAAAAGGATGTGAGACACATAAAAACTAGCTGAAGTGGCATTCCATTACTACCTCTAGGTCTGAAGGAGAAAAGAAAGACAATAGCACCTCAACTTGGAGACATTCATACCTATGAGACAGCTCAAAAAGGAGCTGTGGCCTTCAGTTAGTGAAGAAGCCCTAACCACCACCAAACTGTAACAAGAACAAAGGGAGTGACAGATCTTCTTCTCTGTTGACTAGTCCCACTGGTTAAACCTTATCCAGAGGCCAAAGTGATGGGAACCTGCTTAAAATACTCCATAGAGCTCTCAGCCTTCTGGGCCAGAGCAGAGGTTACAAATATTGGTGTAATCTGCAGAGGCAAACCAAAAGTGAGCAAATATTTTGCCTTTGTAGAATTTACATTCTAGAATATATAATTAGTTTAATATTTATGAGAGGTTCAAAGTATATTAGCTACTTTGTGGTATTTTTGTGTTAACAATATAAAAGACATTTTCAAGGATTTTTCTTATAAAGAATATTCTGTCTATAACTTCTAATTGATCTCACTATAAAGTACTTTATACTTCTGGTAATGGAATAGTTTTCCTTAATCATTATCTAAGGTTTGTATGTACATGTGTGCATGCATGTGTGTATGCAGGCATGCCTGTGTGTGTGTGTGTGTGTGTGTGTGTGTGTGTTAAAAAGCATATAACATAGGACTAGAGAGGTGGTTCAGCAATTAAGAGCACTTGCTATTCAGTTCTCTGCACCACAGGGAGGCTTGCAACCAATTGTAATTCTGTAATTCTAGTTCCAGAGTATCAAATGCCCTCTTCTGACCTTTGGTAGCAATAGAACATACATACATATAGGCAAAATATTCATATACGAAAAATAAAGCAAGCTAGAATACTTTAAACATTTTTTACTATTGTATTAGTATTTTCTTTTAAGAGTAATTTTTAAACCTCCTTGCTTCTATTCTGTCCTAAATTACCTCTGACAGATAATTGTCTTGAAGGCCTATACAAACCTATCAGGTGGATCGTTGAGATACATGCTTTTTTGGTTGTTGTTGTTAAATCCACACTGGGATGTTTTAAAATAATTTAAATCTACATTTTAGACATTTTTAACTGATAAGTGAAATACCATGATTTAGGAAATTCTTCAAGACAAATAATTTGGATGGCTTTTCTGGACCAAACATTACTTAATGAAGTACATTTGTCAAACAACAGAACTGCAGCAAGCTATCAAAATGATGGGTTTTCATATTTGTCATCCATAATCTCCTATGACTTGGAATTTTTCTCACAGATTTTCAAATCACTTTATGTTAACACAATTCATATTATTTGAATGAGAAGCAATGGTGTCAAGTGTAAGTGGCAGTCCTTCAAGACAAAGCTCTAAGAAAGTACTTTAAAGTACAAATTGAGTCAGCTTAAATCACATTGCAAACTCTTTGGTGTGACTGCAGTTATTTATGGGTAGCTTCTACTACACTGGCTCTAAGTGAGTAAACTGTAAGAGTTTTCGATGCGATCTTAGGACCACCAGTGAGTGGAACACAACTTCTGTTCCATTCCAATCGCACAGAACCTGAGACAGCATTAGGAAAGCAGAAAACCTGGCCTGACCAGGGTCACAAGTCCCTTCCAGTCGGCACCAACATTGCTGGAACACCTGGGAAAGCCATCTTGGTCCCCAGATCCCTTCAAGACTAGTCTGTGCAAGTGAGAGTGTGGACTACAGAAGCTAACAGCTTCTGGGACAGGCCCTGTTTCAGGCCTTCATCTTTTGCCAGGAGGCAGGTCCGAACACCAGATATCTGTGCACCTTCCCTGCAAGAGGAGAGCTTGCCTGCAGAGAGTGCTCAGACCACTGAAACTCAGGAGAGAAGTAGTCTCTCAGGTCTGCTGATAGAAGCTAACAGAATCACCTGAGGAACAAGCTCTAACCAGAGACAACTATAACAACTAACTCCAGAGATTACCAGATGGCAAAAGACAAACGTAAGAATCTTACTAACAGAAACCAAGACCACTCACCATCATCAGAACGCAGCACTCCCACCTCACCCACTCCTAGGCACGCCAACACACCCGAAAACCTAGACCAGGTTTTAAAAGCATATCTCATGATGATGGTAGAGGACATCAAGAAGGACTTTAATAACTCACTTAAAGAAATACAGGAGAACACTGCTAAAGAGTTACAAGTCCTTAAAGAAAAACAGGAAAACACAGCCAAACAGGTAGAAGTCCTTAAAGAAAAACAGGAAAGCACATTCAAATGATGGAAGTGATGGAAATGAACAAAACCATACTAGACCTAAAAAGGGAAGTAGACACAATAAAGAAAACCCAAAGTGAGGCAATGCTGGACATAGAAACCCTATGAAAGAAATATGGAACCATAGATGCCAGCATCTGCAACAGAATACAAAAGATGTAAGAGAGAATCTCAGGTGCAGAAGATTCCATAGAGAACATTGGCACCACAATCAAAGAAAATGCAAAAAGATCCTAACTCAAAACATCCAGGAAATCCAAGACACAATGAGAAGACCAAACCTACGGATAATAGGAGTAGATGAGAATGAAGATTTCCAACTTAAAGGGACAGCAAATATCTTCAACAAAATTATAGAAGAAAACTTCCCAAATCTAAAGAAAGAGATGCACCGGGCATGGTGGCACACACCTTTAATCCCAGCACTCGGGAGGCAGAGGCAGGCAGATTTCTGAGTTCGAGGCCAGCCTGGTCTACAAAGTGAGTTCCAGGACAGCCAAGGCTATACAGAGAAACCCTGTCTCAAAAAAAAAAAAAAAAAAAAAAAAAAAAAAAAAAAAAAGAAAGAAAAGAAAAGAAAAGAAAAGAAAAGAAAAGAAAGAAATGCCCATGAACATACAAGAAGCCTACAGAACTCCAGATAGACTGGACCATAAAAGAAATTTCTCCCTACACAAATAATCAGAACAACAAATACACTAAATAAACATAGAATATTAAAAGCAGTAAGGGAAAAAGGTCAAGTAACATATAAAGGCAGGCCTATCAGAATTACACCAGACTTCTCACCTGACTATGAAAGCTAGAAGATCCTGGACAGACGTTATACAGACACTTAAGAGGACACATATGCCAGCCCAGGCTACTATACCCAGCCAAACTTTCAATTACCATAGATGGAGAAACCAAAGTATTCCATGCCAAAACCAAATTCACAAATTATCTTTCCATGAATCCAGCCCTTCAAAGGATAATAACAGAAAGAAAAAAGAAAAAAAAAAAAAAACAATACAAGGATGGAAACCACACCCTAGAAAAAGCAAGAAAGTAATCCTTCAACAAACCTAAAAGAAGACAGCCACAAGAACAGAATGCCAACTCTAACAACAAAAATAATAGGAAGCAACAATTACTTTTCCGTAATATCTCTTA
This sequence comes from Mus caroli, assembly GCF_978045245.1. Lineage (NCBI taxonomy): Eukaryota > Metazoa > Chordata > Mammalia > Rodentia > Muridae > Mus > Mus caroli. The sequence goes on from NW_028227269.1 coordinate 77,127,416, forward strand.
ATATTAATGGACTCAATTCCCCAGTAAAAAGACATAGACTAACAGACTGGCTACACAAACAGGACCCAACATTCTGCTGCTTACAGGAAACTCATCATGGTACCTTCTCCAAAATTGACCATATAATTGGTCACAAAACAGGCTTCAACAGATACAATAATATTGAAATTGTCCCATACATCCTATCAGATCACCATGGACTAAGGCTGATCTTAAATAACAAAATAAATAATAGAAAGCCATCATTCACGTGGAAACTGAACAACACTCTTCTCAATGATACCTTGGTCAAGGAAGGAATAAAGAAAGAAATTAAAGACTTTTTACAGTTTAATGAAAATGAAGCCATACCCAAACTTATGGGACACAATGAAAGCATTTCTAAGAGGAAAATTCATAGCTCTGAGTGCCTCCAAAAAGAAACTAGAGAGAGCACACACTAGCAGCTTGACAACACACCTAAAAGCTCTAGAACAAAAGGAAGCAAATTCACCCAAGAGGAGTAGACAGCAGGAAATAATCAAACTCAGGGGTGAAATCAACCAAGTGAAAACAAGAAGAACTATTCAAAGAATCAACCAAATGAAGAGCTGGTTCTTTGAGAAAATCAATAAGATAGATAAACCCTTAGCCCTACTCACTAGAGGGCACAGGGACAACATCCTAATTAACAAAATCAGAAATGAAAAGATAGACATAACAACAGATCCTGAAGAAATCCAAAACACCATCAGATCCTTCTACAAAAGGCTATACTCAACAAAACTGGAAAATCTGGATGAAATGGACACATTTCTAGACAGATACCAGGTACCAAAGTTAAATCAGGATCAGGTTAATGATCTAAACAGTCCTATATCCCCTAAAGAAATAGAAGCAGTCATTAATAGTCTCCCAACCAAAAAAAGCCCAGGACCAGATGGGTTTAGTGCAGAGTTCTATCAGACCTTCAAAGAAGATCTAATTCCAGTTCTGCACAAACTATTCCACAAAATTTAAGCAGAAGGTACTCTACCCAGTTCATTCTATGAAGCCACAATTACTCTGATGCCTAAACCACAGAAAGACCCAACAAAGATAGAGAACTTTAGACCAATTTCCCTAATGAATATTGATGCAAAAATACTCAATAAAATTCTCGCTAACCGAATCCAAGAACACATCAAAACAATCATCCATCCTGACAAAGTAGGTTTCATTCCAGGATGCAGGGATGCTTTAATATACGAAATCCATCAATGTAATCCATTATATAAACAAACTCAAGGACAAAAACCACATGATCATCTCGTTAGATGTGGAGAAAGCATTCGACAAGATCCAACACCCATTCATGATAAAAGTCTTGGAAAGATCAGGAATTCAAAGCCCATACCTAAACATGAAAAAAGCAATCTATAGCAAACCAGCAACCAACATCAAAGTAAATGGTGAGAAGCTGGAAGAAATCCCACTAAAATCAGGGACTAGACAAGGCTGTCCACTCTCCCCATACCTATTCAACATTGTACTAGAAGTCCTAGCCAGAGCAATTCCACAACAAAAGGAGATCAAGGGGATACAAATTGGAAAGGAAGAAGTCAAAATATCACTTTTTGCAGATGATATGATAGTATATATAAGTGACCCTAAAAATTCCACCAGAGAACTGCTAAACCTGATAAAACTGATAAACAGCTCCAGTGAAGTAGCTGGGTATAAAATTAACTCAAACAAGTCAATGGCATTTCTGTACACAAAGGATAAACAGGCTGAGAAAGAAATTAGGGAAACAACACTGTTCTCAATAGTTACAAATAATATAAAATACCTTGGCGTGACTCTAACTAAGGAAGTGAAAGATCTGTATGATAAGAACTTCAGGTCTCTGAAGAAAGAAATTAAAGAAGATCTCAGAAGATGGAAAGATCTCCCATGCTCATGGATTGGCAGGATCAGTATATTAAAAATGGCTATCTTGCCAAAAGCAATCTACAGATTCAATGCAATCCCCATCAAAATTCCAACTCAATTTTTCAACAAATTAGAAAGGGCAATCTCCAAATTCATCTGGAATAACAAAAAACCTAGGATAGCAAAAACTCTTCTCAAGGATAAAAGAACCTCTGGTGGAATCACCATGCCTGAACTAAAGCTGTACTACAGAGCAATTGTGATAATAAAAAAAAAAAACTGCCTGGTACTGGTATAGTGACAGACAAGTAGACCAATGGAATAGAATTGAAGACCCAGAAATGAACCCACATACCTATGGTCTTTTGATCTTTGACAAGGGAGCTAAAACCATCCAGTGGAAAAAAGACAGCATTTTCAACAAATGGTGCTGGCACAACTGGCGGTTAACATGTAGAAGAATGCGAATTGATCCATTCTTATCTCCTTGTACTAAGGCCAAATCTAAGTGGATCAAGGAACTCCACATAAAACCAGAGTCAGTGAAACTTATAGAGGAGAAAGTGGTGAAAAGCCTCAAACATATGGGCACAGGGGAAAAATTCCTGAATAGAACAGCAGTGTCTTGTGCAGTAAGATCGAGAATCGACAAATGGGACCTCATAAAATTGCAAAGCTTCTGTAAGGCAAAAGCCACCGTCAATAAGACAAAAAGGCCACCAACACATTGGGAAAGGATCTTTACCTAAATCAGATAGGGGACTAATATCCAATATATATAAAGAACTCAAGAAGGTGAACTCCAGAAAATCAAATAACCCCATTAAAAAATGGGGCTCAGAGCTAAACAAAGAATTCTCACCTAAGGAATACTGAATGGCTGAGAAGCACCTGAAAACTGTTCAGCATCCTTAATCATCAGGGAAATGCAAATCAAAACAACCCTGAGATTCCACCTCACACCAGTCAGAATGGCTAGGATCAAAAATTCAGGTGACAGCAGATGCTGGCGAGGATGTGGAGAAGAGGAACACTCCTCCATTGTTGGTGAGATTGCAAGCTTGTACAACCACTCTGGAAATCAGTCTGGCGGTTCCTCAGAAAATTGGACATAGTACTACCGGAGGATCCTGCAATACCTCTCCTGGACATATATCTAGAAGATGTTCCAACCGGTAAGAAAGACACATGCTCCACTATGTTCATATCAGCCTTATTTATAATAGCCAGAAGCTGGAAAGAGCCCAAATGCCCCTCAACAGAGGAATGGATACAGAAAATGTGGTACATTTACACAATGGAGTACTACTCAGCTTTTAAAAAGAATGAATTTATGAAATTCCTAGGCAAATAGGAGATAACCCAATCACAAAAGAACTCACATGATATGTACTCACTGATAAGTGGATATTAGCCCAGAAACTTAGAATACTCAAGATATAAGATACAATTTGCTAAACACATGAAACTCAAGAAGAATGAGGACCAAAGTGTGGGCACTTTGCCCCTTCTTAGAATTGGGAACAAAACACCCATGGAAGGAGTTACAAAGACAAAGTTTGGAGCTGAGACGAAAGAATGGACCATCTAGGGACTGCCATATCCAGGATCCCATAATCAGCCTCCAAACGTTGACACCATTGCATACACTAGCAAGATTTTGCTGAAAGGAACCTGATATAGCTCTTTCTTGTGAGACTATGCCGGGGCCTAGCAAACACAGAAGTGGATGCTCACAGTCAGCTATTGGATGGATCACAGGGCCCCCAATGGAGGAGCTAGAGAAAGTACCCAAGGAGCTAAAGGGACCTGCAACCCTATAGGTGGAACAACAATATGAACTAACCAGTACCCCTGGGAGCTCGTGTCTCTAGCTGCATATGTATCAAAAGATGGCCTAGTCAGCCATCAGTGGAAAGAGAGTCCCATTGGTCTTGCAAACTTTATATGCCTCAGTACAGGGTAATGCCCGGGCCAAGAAGTGGGAGTGGGTGGGGAGGGGAGGGCGGGGTTGGTATGGGGGACTTTTGGGATAGCACTGGAAATGTAAATGAAGAAAATACCTTATAAAAAAGAGTTTTCGGGCTGGTGAGATGGCTCAGTGGGTAAGAGCACCCGACTGCTCTTCTGAAGGTCCAGAGTTCTAATCCCAGCAACCACATGGTGGCTCACAACCATCCGTAACGAGATCTGGCGCCCTCTTCTGGAGTGTCTGAAGACAGCTACAGTGTACTTACATGTAATAAATAAATAAATCTTTAAAAAAAAAAAGAGTTTTCATTATTTGTTTCCTAAAAATAATATATGCCCTGAAGATTTTCTTTTGAAGCAACTAAGTAACCAGCTGTCTTTTATGTTTATACTTTCAGCCAACTCAGACAGTAATGCCAGGACAAGTGATGCGGGTTACAACAGGTGCTCCAATCCCCTGCGGTGCTGATGCAGTAGTGCAAGTTGAAGATACTGAACTCATCAGGGAATCAGATGATGTATGTCACCACCAGGTTCCTGTGGCAGTATTAGAAGTCATACTCAGTTTCTACAGTGTTAAAAGATTTACTTGGATGGGGGGTAGTGTTAATGTAATATGTAGGTCTCCAGTAAATAACTGTCGTAAAAATTGAAAATCTTTTGACATTGAAGGAACTTTTATGCTATTGTTAGGGTAGAATTTGAACTATGCCTAACATGAGAATCTTCACAGGCAAACAAAGAAATTATTTCACAATAAAAACAATGATATTAACAGTTGACATATCTTCTTGCTATTGAGACTGCCTTCTAATAAAGGTGATGAAGGTGTTCTTGGATTCAGAGTTTAATATAAAGGACTTTGGGCAAGTTCTTGAACCAAATGATCCTTTCACCACTGGTTTTCAGTTCAGGGAAAAGCTCTGCCATCAAATAAAAGTCTGGAAATAATGAATTTGTGTCCATTCCCTCTGCGTTGTTTCAAATAAAAGATACTTTATGGGATCTAAGTAGGCCATTTTGTCAAGAAAACTAATACCAATTTTTAAAATCAGACTACTGTGGCTTGCCCTGCTTATGTTTCTATTGCTATGATAAAATCTATGCAGAAGCAGCTTGCAGAGGAAAGGGTTTTTCAGCTTAAAGGCCACAATCCTTCTGTGTTAGGGCAGGCACTCAAGGCAGGAACCTAGAGGCAGGAACTGAAGCAGAGACCACAGAGGAATGCTGCTTATTGGCTTCTTTCCCATGGCTTGCTCAGTCTGCTTGCTCCACATGCCCAGGGATGGCACCACCCAAAGTAAGCTGGGCTCCCCCCCCCCTCCATCAATCTTAAATTGAGAAAATGCCTCACAGGCTTTCCTTCAGGTGGAGGCATTTTCTCAGTTGATGTTTTTTGCACTTCTCAGGTGGTTCTTGCTTATGTCAAGTTGACCACATCACCCCCTAAAAAATAGCACAGGCTGCAGATGGTTCGGTGGTTTAAAGTACTTCCTGTTCTTGCAGAGGACTAAAGTTTGATTCCTAGCACACAGATTGTAATTCCATTTCCAAGGCATTCAACACCCTCTTCTCAGCTTCATAGATACCAGGCCCACGTGTGGTATATACATGCAGGCAAAGCATTCTTTACACATAAAATACATCTCTTTTTAAAAAGTAGACTATTAGGAATAAAACTAGGAAAGTTACAGTTTTTGACAGTTTTATAGACTGATAATTATACCTGTTTTGTGAAATTTAAGGAATCTTATGTTCTGAAGGAGAGATTTAAAAAATAATATATATTCTTGTAGGTTAAGTAAATAATAAAATACAACCATGCGAAAAGATAACCACCTTCCTTGTTCTGGAGTTTTGTTTTGTTTTTTTTGTTTTTTGTTTTTTGTTTTTTTTTTAAACCGGAAAGAGATTTTCCTTTTTTTTTTTTTTTTTTTCCCATCTTCCTCATATATAAAATTCAACCTTTGGCACAGATCAGATGACCTGCTCTTAAAGCTGCCCAAGCAGAGGTTTATTAGCATCAGGGAAGAACATATGCATCCTCAAACTATGAGATAACAAGGCACAATTCCAGTGTCACAATATTATTCACAGCCTGTGAATGTAAAATTGATAATTACTATAAGGTTGCAGAAATCTACAGCCATGTTATACTTTTCTATATGTATTTGGGAATCTATACCTGGATATCATTTCTATAGATATTTGGGAACCTTGACACAATATTGAGCTCCATAGCAACCAAAAGAGACGCTGTTGGCAGGCACCTTCATTTATCTCATGTGTGTGTGTATATGTACATCATTTATATATACATGTATATGCATATATATGTATATATATATGATTCTTGAGAATCTTATATACAAAATACTATTCAATGGTTTAATTGATATGTTTTTAAACCATGAAAATTAGAGAATGTACTGTTTATTGGCACCAAACCTAAGTTTTCGTGAGCGTTCTTTAAAAGTTCACACTGTACCCATGGAAGGAATTACAGAGACAAAGTTTGAAGCAGAGACTGAAGGAATGACCATCCAGAGACTGCCCCACCTGGGGATCCATCCCATAAACAACCACCAAGCCCAGACATATTGCAGATACCAAAAAGATTTTGCTGACAGGACCCTGATATAGCTGTCTCCTGAGAGGCTCTTCCAGTGCCTGTCAAATACAGAAGTGGATGCTCACAGTCATCCATTGGATGGAGCACAGGGTCCCTAATGAAGGAGCTAGAGAAAGTACCCAAGCTGCTGAAGGGGTTTGCAGTCCCATAGGAGGAACAACAATATGAACTAACCAATACCCCCAGAGCTCCCTGGGACTAAACCACCAATCAAAGAAAACACATGGTGGGACTCATGTCTCCAACTGCATATATAGCAGAGGATGGCCTAGTTGGTCATCAGTGGGAGGAGAGGCCCTTGGTCTTGTGAAGGTTCTATGCCCCAGAATAGGGGAATGCCAGGACTGGGAATGGGAGTGGGTGGGTTGGGGAGCAGGGGGAGGGGGAGGGGATAGGGGATTTTCAGAGAGGAAACTAGGAAAGGAGATAGCATTTGAAATGTAAATAAAGAAAGCATCTAATAAAAAATAAAATATGAAAAGAAAAGTTAACACTGATTTTTTTGCAAAGAGTTAGCAAATGGTTTTCTGTTCCTCTGTATTTGTATATATTTGTATATGGGCCTGTCTGATGATAAAGTATCAGAGAAGCTCATTCCTATTGATCAGAAATTATATAGACTATATTAGACTACATTATTTGAAATTATATCACCTGCTCTAATTATAGGGTACTGAAGAACTTGAAGTACGAATTCTGGTGCAAGCTCGGCCAGGCCAAGATATCCGGTAAGTTCAGACATTCAGGATGTATAACCCACTTGTACTTCTACCTTTCTATCATGTACTCGGGACAACATAAACCCACAGCTATGTCAACTAGCTATTTTTTTCTCAAGCTTTAACAGAAGTTTCTAGATTTTATGTCCCATGTCTATCCTGCTTTTTAAATGAAAATAGTAAAGATGTATAAAATTATCAAAACCAACATGAGAAAAGGGTAGAGTTTTAAGTACATAAACTAACAGTTAATTATTCTTCTAGCCAATCCAAAATTACTGAGTCCTAACCCGTAGATTATCCAGAAATTGGAATAGAAATGATTATGTGTCTATACAAGTAGCTGATAGTACACTCTCCTCAACTACCCTTAATAATGTAATAATTTGTTTTTTATGTTTAAAGATGAGGTTTCTATGCATAATTTGAATTATTTTGTTGCACTACAAAGTAACAAAGCTGTGTTTCTCACGGCTTTATGGCAGCAGGCTGAGGTATACATACCAACAAGAAAGTAGCCTCAGATTAGGATCAACCTAAGGTGTCTATATGGAAATCAACTCTAACTAACCTTATTAACATCATTCTTCTATCACAGAGCTAACCAGCTATGGACCTCTGTTAATGCTGCTAGATATTTTCATATAAATCTTTGCCTCATATCAGAGAAAGTTTGAAATTAGTACTTTTACCTATAATACAATAAAAAGAAAAATATAAAGTAACCTCAAATGTAACATTTCTGTTTAGCAGTCATAGATATTTCTATTTTGTCTTCTGTAGTGTGATATAACTCATTATTTGGCTCCTGACTCATTTCTGAACCTTTTTCCCCCCTGATTGTCTCCTCTCTAATACTAAAGTTTCCCTCTGAGTAGAGAAAAATGTTAATCTTAGCCATAATGCTTATGGTTCTGCTCTGACTTTCAGACCCATCGGCCATGACATTAAGAGAGGGGAGTGTGTTTTGGCCAAAGGAACCCATATGGGCCCTTCAGAGATTGGTCTCCTTGCAACTGTGGGTGTCACAGAAGTGGAAGTTAATAAGTTTCCAGTGGTTGCCGTTATGTCAACAGGGAATGAGGTAAATAAATAGACAAATATAATAAATAGACAATATAATAATATTATAATAGACAAAATATAATAATAGACAAATATAATAAAGGAGAGAGCTTATAAAATAAAACCTTTCCTGACATCTGTTATCCGTCATAAATGGAACATTGTAGATTATGATTCTTAACAATGGGACCACATTTCTGTAACAAAGAAATAATAAGTTGGCCTTGGCATAGTTCAGGTACAGAAGATGGGTTAGAACTAGAAACTGCAGGTTAAGAAATTGTACCCTTTCCTTTGTAAGATGAAATATAGCCAATGTCCTTTCTACAGTCTTAATACAAAAAAGAATGCTAGCTGCATGCTATAGGTAACAAACTGTGCAAGCACAGTACCTAGTCCAATGAAATGATTTGTGTATATTGTTGCTGAAATGAGGGCCCATCCATCATAGAAAATACGTGACTGATATAGGTATCATGGCTAGCCTCTCTTCTTGTCTGTGGTTTAGTTACTCCAGTAAAGTGGTAGAGCTGGATCGCATAATTCTAATTTCAACTTTTTTGAGGAACCTACACACCGACTTCCATAGTTGACTTCACCAGGTACCATCCCTGGGTGGCCTGGAACTCTCTATGTGGACCAGGCGGGCCTTGAACTCACAGATCTGCCTGCCTCCTGAGTGCTGAAGTCAAAGCAGTGGACTACTACACCTGGCTACCCTCATTCCTATTGCCAGAAATGTTTTGGTTTGGGTTGGGTTGGTTGGTTGTTGTTGTTGTTGTCCTTAAAGTATATTTTTATCATAAAATATATATAAAATTTTATCATATATGATGTATCATATATGATATATTTTATCATAAAATATATTTTTATCATAACATAATATCACCCAACTCCTGCCAGGTCCCTTCCTGCCTTCTTACCCACCCAACTTCTTGTTCTCTCCTTTTTGTTTTTTTCTCTCTCAAAAAATTTTTTATTTTATTCATACATAACTTGAACTCTATATCCATTTACAGCTCTCCATTTCTCCTCTTCCCAAACCCTAAGAACCACCATTCAACCTTCTGTCTCAAGGAATTTGACCTCTAAATTACATCATATGATTGTGATCTGTCTCAGTCAGGGTTTCTATTCCTGCACAAATATCATGACCAAGAAGCAGTTGGGGAGGAAGGGATTTATTCCGCTTACTCTTCCACATTGCTGTTCATCACTGAAGGAAGTCAGGACTGGAACTCAAGCAGGGCAGGAAGCAGGAGCTGATGCAGAGGCCATGGAGGGATGTTTCTTACTGGCTTGCTTCCCCTGGCTTGCTCAGCCTGCTCTCATATAGAACCAAGACTACCAGCCCAGAGATGGCACCACCCACAAGGGGACCTCCCTGCTTGATCACTAATTGAGAAAATGCCTTACAGCTGGATCTCATGGAGGCATTTCCCCAACCTAAGCCCCTTTCTCTGTGATAACTCCAGCCTTGTCAAGTTGACACAAAACTAGCCAGTACAATTGACCCCTTGTCAACTTGACACACAAACATATCACTAGTAAGCCTCAACCTTTAGTTTCTTATTCATTCCCAAGATCTAAACAACTTTAAAAGTCCCACAGTCTTTACATATTAAAAGTTCAATCCTTTAAAAATATCCAGTATCTTTAAAAATTCAAAGTACTTTAAAATTCAAAGTCTCTTAACTGTGGATTTCACTAAAAAACTTCCTCCAAGAGGGAAATATATCAGGGCACAGTCACAATCAAAAGCAAAAATCAATCTCCAACCATCCAATGACTGGGATCCAACTCATGATCTTCTGGGTTCCCCCAAGGGCTTGGGTCACTTCTTCAGCCATGCCCTTTGTATCACACACCCGTTGTCTTCTAGGCTCCAGCCGCCTGTACTCCACTGCTGCTGCTGTTCTTGGTAGTCATCTCATGGTACTGGCATCTCCAAACTGCTGCTGTCTTCCACTGTAACTTGGCTTCAACAATAGCCTCTCATAGGCTCTCTTCATGGTGCCAAGCCTCAACACCTTTGCATGACCCCTTCAGTCCTGGGCCATCAATATAACTGAGGCTGCACCTTCACCAATGGCCTTCCATGGCCTCAGCTGCTCTGCATGACCCCTTCATGCCTTCAAAACCAGTACCACCTGGGTGACTCTTACACATTACTAAGCCCAGCCACAGCACACGGTACAACCTTGGCTATCTCTGGAACACAGCCTCTGTGCTCTCAGAAAACACTTCCTAGAAGATGTCACCTCAATGATGCTGGTCTCTTCTTAATCACCGCTAATTTCTTAGCTCCAGCTAACCAGCATCTATAGTCCCAGTATTGCAAAAGTTTCATTCTAGTAGTTCTGGTATCTTGTTAATCACAGCTGATTCTTCAGCCCCAGCTAACCAGAACCACAGAATCTTCACAATCAAAATAGCAATGTCCCTGAAAAGAGTCTTTAATCTTCCCTCTGAAATTTCACAAGCCACTCCTCCATCTTCTGCACTGTTTTCAACATTATCTTCCAACCTCCTACACAACATCCCACAGAGCTCTTAACACCAAGTGGATCTTCTAGCTCAAAGTTCCAAAATCCTTCCACAGTGCTCCCCAAAACATGGTCAGGTTGTCCAGGAACACCCTACTATGCTGTCTTAGTCAGGGTTTCTATTCCTGCACAAACATCATGACCAAGAAGCAGTTGGGGAGGAAAGGGTTTATTCAGCTTACATTTCCACATTGTTGTTCATCACTGAAGGAAGTCAGGACTGGAACTCAAGCAGGGCAGGAAGCAGGAGCTGATGCAGAGGCCATGGAGGGATGTTTCTTACTGGCTTGCTTCCCCTGGTTTGCTCAGCCTGCTCTCATATAGAACCAAGACTACCAGCCCAGAGATGGCACCACCCACAAGGGGACCTCCCTGATTGATCACTAATTGAGAAAATGCCTTACAGCTGGATCTCATGGAGGCATTTCCCCAACCTAAGCTCCTTTCTCTGTGATAACTCCAGCCTGTGTCAAGTTGACACAAAACTAGCCAGTATAGGATCCTAGAGTATTTCTTTTTGTATTGGACATTTCATGTAACAAAGTGTTCTACAGGCTGCAGCATGGGCCCAAATTTCCCTTCCTTTTTACAATCAGACATTTGAAGTGAGCTGCTTATACCTTTTTGCTCTATGGATAATATTAGAAAGCAAATATAGTTCTTCAAGTTCCTGCTTTAATTCTTTTGAGTATATATTGATCTCTTTTTAATTATATCATAGTAAGTTTATTTAGAAAAATAGATAAATATGTCAGTGTTCATTTATTTAGTGTATACTAAGTAATATTCCACATACCACTTCAGTTGTAGGAATGCAATAGTAAATGAAAAAGACAACAGTCTATCCCTATGAAGTTTATATTCTAGTATAGAGCAAAAGAAAACTGAAACAACTGCTACCATTTTGCTATGTAGTCCTTCAGTCTGATTTCTTACTCATATAAGTATGTGTGTAATCCTAGCCCTATATAAATATATATCTATATATAAAACTGCCAGTACTCAAAATGCTATTATACCTCATAATAGCAAGTCACAAGTTTCCTTCATGTCTGCAACCCATCTTTGATGGCTAAATAACACGGTTTTTTTTTTATTTTTTAAAAACGGGATATTTATTTACATTTCAAATGTAATCCCTTTTCCCAGTTTCCCTTCTACAAACCCCCTAGCCCATTCCTCCTTACCCTGCTTCTATGAGGGTGCTCACCCACTCCTGCCTCACTGCCCTAGCATTCCTCCACACTGGGGCATCAGACCTTCCCAGAACCAAGGGCCTCCCCTCCCATTGATGCCAAATAAGGCCCCTTCAGCTCCCTTCATTCCTTCCCCTAACTCCTCCATTGGGGTTCCTGTGCTCAGTCTGATGTTTGGCTGTGAGCATCCACATCTGTATTGGTCAGGATCTAGCAGAGCCTCTCAGGAGACAGCTATATAAGGCTCCTGTCAGCAAGCACTTCTTGGCATCCATTATAGTTTCTGGGTTTGGTGTCTGCATGTGGGATGGAACCCCAGGTGGGGCAGTCTCTGGATGGCCTTTCCTTCAGTTTCTGTTCCACTCTTTGTCCCTGTATTTCCTTTAGACAGGAGCAATTCTGGGTTAAAATTTTGGAGATAGGTGGTGGCCCTATCCCTCAACAAGGGGCCATGCCTAACCTCTGGATATGGTCAAAATGGTTCTCCCTCCCCTTTGTGGAGTATTTCAGCTAATGCCATCCCCATGGTGTCCTGGAAGGCTCTTGCTTTCCTGCCATCTGAGACTTTCTGCTACCCAGAGTTTTCAATCCACCCATTGCTACATGCCTCTGTTCAATTTCCTGACTCTTTGTACATCTCCATCTCCTCCCATACCTGATTCTGCCACTCTTTTTACCTCCCCCTCCTCTATTCCTCCCAAGTCCCTCCCACCCTCTACTTCCCTTGATTATTCGTTCCCCCTTCTAAGTAGCACTGAAACATCCACTCTTTGGTCTTCTTTCCTCTTGAGCTTCATATAGTCCATGTATTGTGGGTATTCCAGGTTCTTTGCCTAATATCCACTTATCAGTGAGTACATACCATGTGTGTTCTTTTGTGACTGAATTACCTCACTCAGGATATTTTCTAGATCCATCCATTTGCCTGTGAATTTTGTGAAGTCACTGTTTTTAATAGCTGAGTAGTACTCAATTGTGTAAGTGCACCACATTTTCTGATTCCATTCCTCTGTTCAGGGACAGCTGGGTTCTTCCCAGCTCCTTGCTATTGTAAATAAGGCTGCTAAGAACATAGTGGAGCATGTGTCCTTATTACATGTTGGAGCATCTTCTGGGTACATGCCCAGGAGTGGTATAACTGGGTCCTCAGGTAGTACTTGTCTGAGGAACCACCAAACTGATTTCCAGAGTGTCTGTACCAGTTTGCAATTCCACCAGCAATGGAGGAGTGTTCTTCTTTTTCCACATCCTCACCAGCATCTGCTGTCACCTGAGTTTTTGATCTTAGCAATTCTGTCTGCTGTGACATGGAATCTCAGGGTCGTTTTGATTTGCATTTCCCTAATGACTAAGGATGTTGAAAATTTCTTTAGGTGCTTCTCAGCCATTCGACTTTCCTCAGTTGAGAATTCTCTTTTAGCTCTCTTCCCCATTTTTTGATGGGGTTATTTGGTTCTCTGGAATGTACAGTGTGTTAGTCTATGTCTTTTTATTGGGGAATTGAGTCCATTGATGTTAAGAGATATTAAGGGGGGGCTGGTGAGATGGCTCAGTGGGTAAGAGCACCCGACTGCTCTTCCGAAGGTCCAGAGTTCAAATCCCAGCAACCACATGGTGGCTCACAACCATCCATAACTAGATCTGGCGCCCTCTTCTGGAGTGTCTGAGGACAGCTACAGTGTACTTACATATGATAAATAAATTTTAAAAAAAAAGAGATATTAAGGAATAGTGACTGTTACTTCCTGTAATTTTTGTTGTTAGAGGTAGAAGTATGTTTGTGTGGCTATCTTCTTTTGGGTTTGTTGAAATATTACTTCTTGCTTTGTCTAGGGTTGTAATTCCCTCCTTGGGTTGGAGCTTTCCATCTTTTATCCTTTGTAGGGCTGGATTTTGTAGCAAGATATTGTGTGAATTTGGTTTTGTCGTGGAATATCTTGGTTTCTCTTCTCCATCTATGATAATTGAGAATTTTGCTGGTTATAGTAGCCTAGGCTGTCATTTGTGTTCTCTTAGGATCTGTATGACATCTGCCCAGGATCTTCTAGCTTTCATAGTCTCTGGTGAGAAGTCTGGTATAATTCTGATAGGTCTGCCCTTATATGTTACTTGACCTTTTTCCCTTACTGCTTTTAATACTCTTTCTTTGTTTTGTGCTTTTGGTGCTTTTGACTTTTATGTGATGGGAGGAATTTCTTTTCTGAACCAATCTATTTGGAGTTCTGTAGGTTTCTTGTACGTTCACGGGCATCTCTTTCTTTAGGATAGGTAAGTTTTCGTCTATAATTTTTTTTAAAGATATTGACTAGCCCTTTAAGTTGGAAATCTTCACTCTTCTATACCTATTATCCTTAGGTTTAGTCTTATGGTGTCCTGGATTTCCTGGGTGTTTTGGGTTAGGAGCTTTTTGCTTTTTTCATTTTCTTTGACTGAGAAACATTTTCTATGGTATCTTCTGCACCTGAGATTTCCTTTTCTATCTCTTGTATTCTGTTGGTGATGCTTGTGTCTATGACTCCTGATCTCTTTTCTAGGTTTTCTAATTCTGGGGTTGTCTCCCTTTGTGATTTCTTTATTGATTCTTTTTCCATTTTTAGATCCTGGATGGTTTTGTTCAATTCCTTCACCTGTTTGGTTGTGTTTTCCTGTTATTCTTTAAGGGATTTTTTTTGTGTTTCCTCTTTAAGGGTTTCTACCTATTTACCTGTGTTCTCCTGTATTTTTTTAAGGAAGTTATTTATATCCTTCTTAAAGTCCTCTATCATCACCATGAAATGTGATTTTAAATCAGAGCCTAGCTTTTTCAGTGTGTTGGGGGTATCCAGGGTTCACTGTGGTGAAAGAACTGGGTTATGATGATGCCAAGTAGCCTTGGTTTCTGTTGCTTATGTTCTTGCCCTTGCCTCTTGCCATCTGGTTATCTCTGGTGTTAGATGATCTTACAGTCTCTGATTGTGGCTTGTCCCTCCTTTAAGCCTCTATGCCAGCACTCCTGGGAGACCAGTTCTCTCCAGGAAGTATTTGGGTATGGATAGGTGTGGCTCAGGGTCAGCTCGGTGGTGGGGGTGGGGGGCAGATGTAAACTGGAAGGATCCTGTCCCCAGCTGTTCCTTGGTTCCTGTGTCCTGATGGCTCTGGGTAGATCCCTCTTGGGCCAGGTATCTGAGCAGAAGTGGTGTTCTCATCTGTGCTCTCAGGTGTATCAGCACTCCTGGGAGACCTGCTCTCTCCCAGTGGGATTGTGTATGGAGAGCTGTGAATCAGGGTCAGTTCCAGGATGAAGACAGAAACCGGAACCTATATAACCGTTCTCTATTATAAGTTCCTTATATTAATCATTTGTCTATTATAAGACATTTAATTTGTTTCCCATTTTTATTGGTAGCATAGATAATGCTATAATGAACATTCAGATTGATTTGAATATTCCATTTTTCTGTTCAATTCATAGCCTTACCTAAGTCAATGCTTTATTTTAAAACATTAAATCATGTGTTACTTAATTGCCTCCAAAAGCATCATATTATTTGCCTTCTCTTAAATATTGGAAAATTCTTTTTTCTATGCTGTCACCAATACTGAGTATGTTTATTGTTTAGTCTTTCATAGCCTAATTTCACTACTTATATTCATTCATTCATTAATTCAGTCATTTAAAAATGTGTTGGCATTTCTTTACTTCAGGCCATTATCATACTTACCCATATGGGTGATCATACTTGCATGCATACATGCACACATACATATAGGAACTTATTTTTTTTAGATTTATTTTTATTTATATCTGTTTCTGTGGGTGCTCTTGGAGCTCAGAAGATATTGTTGGATTCCCATGGAGCTGGAGTTATAGGTGGTTGTGAGATGCCCAATAAAGATTCCAGGAACTGAACTTGTATCCTTTGGAAGAACATCAAGTGATGTTACCTGCTGGGTTCTTCCTTGTTTTGGGGGTGTGGGTTTTGTTTGTTTGTCTGTTTGTTTGTTTGTTTGTTTGTTTTTGTTGAGATAGGGTCTCTTACTAAAGCTAGAGCTAAACCACCACTGGGATTACAAGCTTTTGCTGAGGGACCACACTTGTTTCTTGTTTGTTTGTTTGTTTGTTTGTTTGTTTAATGTGGGTGCTAGGGTCCAAACTTCAGCACTTGACCATCTGACTATCTTCCATGCCCTAAGCCAATGTTTTATGCTTAATAACCTTAAATTATGTTTAAAAGTGGTAAATATTCCTCTTTCTTGTCTTGTCTTGTCTTGTCTTACTTTATAACCAAGTAGCCAAAGGAGTTACGCTAACCTTATTTTTCTCAGATAAAGCTATTTGGAGAAAAACATCTTCAGTTTATAATCTGACTCTGTGTGTGTGTGTGTGTGTGTGTGTGTGTGTGTGTGTGTGTGTGTGTGTTAATCTAGTTGGTATGGGTGTTCTAAGGTGTACATATATCATCAAATTAGTTTGTGCAACTAGTAAATTTTCTAGAAAAATGGAGAAAGAAAAGTTAAGGTTTAAAAAAAGAGATGCTGCTTGCAAGGGAAATGAAAATAGTTACCATGACAAAATGTTATAACCTTGCTTTACATAGAAGTCTTACGTGCAGGCAATGCCATTTCAATGTATGAGAAAGCAAGTCTTAGGTGTGTGATGAATTCACTAAGACTCTGAAGAACAGAAATAGTGGGAGGTCTCTTATGATAAACTAAGTGGATTTGCCATTTAGAAAAATTAAGACGTATTCTCTTCATAAGGATTTAGCAAAAGAACTTTTACCTTTCTTGCAGACTTCCTTTTGATGTCTTGCATAACAATAAAATGCTAATCATTGAATATCTAAAATTATATTTCCCTTTTGTTCTAAAAGTATTTTTGTGTGAATATTATACTCATGTTAAAAGAACTCCAAGTGCTGCACTTGTCCTTGATGAAGGAATGTCGTTTAGAAATAAAAACATGACCAAACAAGCTAAAGTTAACACCAATAGGTAGTTTAGTATTTGATGAATGCATGAATTCATTAGCTAAACATAAAAATTAAACTTTCAACATTGAACCCTAAAATTTAACAATCTAGAATGGGTAAGGAAATCTCTCTCCAGTCCAGTTTCTCAAATAAAATAAATCATTTATAGACTAATAAAAAATCTTAGTAACAGATATAAATGTAGTCAGTTGGTAGATAAGATGCTTATTAGCATTAGATGGAAACTCTAGCAGCTCTTCATGTAGGGAAAAAATTAGCACATACCCAATCAAACAAACAAAATGTCCTAAGGTCCTTATTTTATGACAAAAATAACTAATTTTAGGAGTTAAACCAAAATATCATAATTCAAAATGAGTGAATTCGTTAACATAGAAAAAAATCCATATTTGTTACTTTTCTACTGCTGTGATAAAATACCATGAGCAAGGGCAATTTAAGGGTTTGTTTTAGCATACAGTTCTAGAGGGCTAGAGTGTATAATGACAGAAAAGCTTGCCAACAATCCCTAGGAACAAAAAGCTAGTTCATCACATAATTATCTGCACACAGGAAACAAAGAAAGAAAATAGGAAGTAAAGTATGGCTATAAAACCTCAAAGCTGGCCCCCAGTGGTTTACTTTCTCCAGCAATGCTAAACCTCTAAAAAGGTTGCATAATGCACTAAACAGTACTACCAACTGTGGTCCGAATGTACATGAGGCTATGAGGGGACATTTAGCATTCAAGCCACTATATCCCCTGAACAAAGAGATTAAAGGAGAATCTTAGTGATAAGACTTCTTACCTAAATCCTTTCCTTTAACTTATCACACTTATTGATTTATGTGTTTTGGGGGGTGTTGAATCAAGGTCTTATGTAGCTAACTCCTAAGTGGCTAAGGATGATGACCTTGAGCTCCCAAGCTGGAATGCAGGTCTGTACCACCACCCCTGGCCCCTGTACTTGCTCCTTGCTGAGAAGCTCTAATGCTTCACAATTGCCTTCAGATCAAAAATCATCTTTATACCAAAGTGGCATATTTTGAGATGACATATTTCTCTATCATATTACAAAATCTTAGTAGTACCTTAAAGGGAGTGAACTACAACAGTTTACATACCTGATGTTGAGGACTGGGGTTGGTTATTCGGTGGTTCTCAAGGAGATTTAGTGAGGACAGTCCAAAAAGAGACCAGTAAAAATTTGCCAAGCAGGTGACTTTCTTTTTTTGATATTTGAATCGTTCGCACCTTTGTAGCCAACTTGGGGCTACAATTAAATAAATTTGTTCATGATCTACGGCAAAATACAGATATCTAAATAAGTTTGGAATTAAAAACAATATTGCTTCTGATAATTTGAGTTATACACTTAGTTTGGTATAGAGTTATACATAAGTTCATGAAGTTCATGTTTCTACTTCATTCCTCAGAAGTAAAGAAGTTTTTTGGCAGGGCACCAACTTGTAAGGCTTTACAAAACTCAGATGTAATATACTGACTGCCTAGAACTGGGGACTTGGGCTATTGCTTTGGAGATGTTGGTAACAGAGTAGAAGAAAATTTGGAAATCAAGTAGAATAGAGCCAGGAATAGTGACATACATCTTTAATCCAAGCACTTGAGAGGCAGAGGGGTCTCTGTAATTTGAGAACAGCCTGGTCCATATAGTGAGTTCCCAGCTAGGTTGTACAGTGAGATCCAGTCTTAAAAAAAAAAAAAAAAAAAAAAGAAGGAAGGAAGGAAGGAAGGAAGGAAAGAAAGAAAAAAGGAAAAAGGAAAAAAGGGAGAGGATTTAATCTTTGAGACCCTGGGAAAAGAATAGACTACAAAGGAAAAATTAATGTCCAAAAGTTGGATATTGAAAAGCTAATAAGTTAGTTCTATTGACAATACCAAAAAAAAGAAATGTTGTATTTTTCCTTCCTTTGTATTTTAATTGTAATATGTTTTAATTCCTGACATAACTAGAAATATGACAGAAAACAGGATTAAGTTGTAAAGAGGACAATTGTGGGTTTATTCTCATATATTTAGCCTTTAATTCTGTATTCTTCTTTGAAAATAATGAATTTTAAATCCACTCCATTTTTTCTCATTCATTCTTTTTTTCCTTTCTTTTTTCTTTTCTGTAAAGATTTATTCATTTATTATATGTAAGTACACTGTAGCTGTCTTCAGATACTCCAGAAGAGGGCATCAGATCTCTTTACGGATGGTTGTGAGCCACCATGTGGTTGCTGGGATTTGAACTCAGGACCTTTGGAAGAGCAGTCAGTGCTCTTAACTGCTGAGCCATCTCTCCAGCCCCTTATTCATTCTTCTTTATTTCATTTATTTGTGAATGTAAAAGGGGAAGAGAACAAAGAATAGAAGACTAAATAGTGATGGGAATCGCCTAACTTTCTTTTTTGTTTTTCTTATATTGAATATTTTACTTATTTACATTTCAAATGTTACCCCCTTTCCCAGTTCCCCCTTTGCAAACCCCTATTCCATTCCCCCCCCCCTGTTTCTATAGGGTGTTCCCCTACACTGGGGCATCAAGCCTTCACAGGACCAAGGGCCTCTCCTCTCATTGATGCCTGATAACGCCATCCTCAGCTACATATCCACCCCCTTTTTTAACCAGCTATTATTTCATTATGTCAGTTTTACAAAGTACTGGTTTTCCAGTTATCTCTAACTATTCTACTATTTCTGGAACTATAACAGAGAGGCAAAAATAAATACTATAATACCAATAACAAGAAGAATAATATAAGCACACAATTTTCTTTCTATAAAGGCAGGTTGTGGTCTTTATAGAATTATGAGTTCAATACTTTTGCTATTTGAATCAGAAAAGTCATCTATATCAGCACTACAATAGCAGCTTTCCAGTCACTGCCAGTAAAAGTAGGCTACACTATCCTATAGCATATGATAAAGGTAAATTAGTGTAGTGTTTAAGGGAAGACTTTCAGGTGACACAACATGGCAAAGTTGTTTTCCAATTTTCTTATAAGGAAATAGTTTCAAAGCCACTACTTCTTAACATGAAGCCAAAACTCTGGAGACATAACATCTCTAATGCATCAGAAAGAAGATTAAAGGGGAATCTGTGGTTATTGCCCTGGGTATTCCATGTATTAACAAAGTCTCTGAGATAGTAGGCTTGCCTTCTGCCTCCTTCTCAGTCTACTTCTAAGTGGTATTTTGGGTCTGAGGTTGGAGCTCAGTACTGTAGCACATGGGCCTGAGTGTGATCCTTAGGACCTTAACAAGAAAATGTCTCTGAGACTCTCTCTCTCTCTCTCTCTCTCTCTCTCTCTCTCTCTCTCTCTCTCTCTCTCATCATCATCATCATCAGGGAGGGTTGAGGTGCATACACACCATGGTGTATTTGTAAAGGTAAAAGTACAACTTTGTGTAGTCATTTCTCTCCTCTACCTGTACATGAGTTTCAAGGACCAAGCTTAGGCTGACAGACTTTGGTCTGTAAATGTTGCTGTTATTTCCTCAGATGAAGTGATGAGATTAGAACCACACCCAAGCTGTGTGAATACAAGGCTTAGGCTGAGTGAGCCCAAAGCATTTCCTTCTCTATTCTATCTATCCCTAGGCCTAGGCATAGAAGCTTCTAGCCTCCATACAATCTAATCTTACAAGTTGACTGATTCAATCTGGCTTTTCTCCGTTTCCAACCGAATTACTCTGCCTGGTCTCATACTAACTTTGGCAATATGTTCTAATCTTCTGGTTCCTTCTCATTCTCTGGCTAGTTCTATCTTTACCTATGTTTAGTTCATTCTTTGTGTAATCTGTCTGTAAAACTATCCTGGTAAAACACACACCACTACCATCACGGTCTTTTCTCTCTTACTGCTTTTAAGTAGCCTCGCTCCCTCTGCTGTTCTCATGTGAGTTGATCATCTTACTTCTTACTCATTCTATCAGACCTTTCTCTGATTTATCGTTATGCCTGCCCCTCAATTAGATGTCACTTTCAAACATTGCTGTTTCCTTCTACAAACTAACCTTAGCTTTATTTTTAGGACTTATAGGTGTGTACTAATGGCATGTCTACATTCCAGCCAGATCATACTATAATCCAGGGTGTGTCTGTACTCTGGCTGGATTATAGCTTTGGATGTAATCCCTTACCAGAGCATCCATGTTGCTGGATTAAAATTCCTCTACAACTTGCTGACACCCATCTTAATGGCCCTCAAAATATAATTTATACTTATTCTTCAGTGTGAGTGTAGTCAATAAGGGGTCCGTTGAGTCATAAGAGTCTGTGTTCACACTGTAAACAAGTATGGTGTAAACTAGCCCCTAGCAATGACAGTATGAGAACCAAAGGGAAAGTAAATACCCTGATCATGAGAAAAGATAATCACATTTATTGAACTATTAATAACATAACATATTAATATCATTAATACTACCATGTAGTAATGTAGAGTATTGTAATATTGGTAATATATTGATAGTAATGATATATAATCAATAATATATCACGTTTATCTATGTAAACTGTTACTTAAATTCTGACAAGTACTTTACAGGGTAGCTGTAAAGTCACTTTATAAATGAGCACATTAAGGCTCAGAGTTTAGGTAATTTATATTTTGTCTGAACCCAAAGTTGCTCCTACTGTACTGACTCAGCTGGCTCCTTATTAAAGCATCCTAACATAAAGTAAGTTTTCTTCTGTTTTGTTGACACCACTGGTAGATATTAACTCAGAGAAATGGAATTGTGGATGGGGATGGAGACAGACAGACAGACAGATAGATAATAGAATATGTCTGTATTTCTTGTTTAAGTTTGTATCTCAGACACAAAATATGTTTCTTTCAAAGAAGTTTTTCTTTAATAGTATTGACTCCACTTCAGAAAACAGACCAAAAAGCTTGAAAGAAAAAAAAGCAAATGGTTTTTCTCTTCAAACTTGAAAATATTAGATATTCTCATTGTCAGATAAGTTGAAAGAGGGCTAGAGATAATGCATCAGTAGTTAAGAGCACTGGCTGTCCTTTCTATCGGCCAAGGTGTGACTCCCAGAACCCACACAGCAGCTCACAAACACCTCTAAGCCCAGTTCCAGAGGATCCAGCGTTATCTTCTGGCTTCTGTGGGCACCAGGAACACAAGCACAGACATTCATGTAGGCAAAATACTCATCCATATAAAAAGTATTTTAAGATGAACTGGAAGATAGTATTTCAGACCAAATAGGATTTTATAATAATCAGTTTCTAGGAAAGTCCAGTTTCTCCTTGACACTATTTCCAAATTATAGCCAAAGCTGGTGTGAAATCTGGCCACTGTTCAACATTCTCCTTACAATACTTATTCAAAGATCTTTTGAGCATAATTATACATACTGGATGCTGCCATAGATAACCAGATACTAAACTAATTCACATTTAATTTCTTCCATTATAATAGAATAGCAACTTTACCTAAGAAAATAATTAGAGGTTTGTTTGTTTTTTCACATTGTAGCTGCTAAATCCTGAAGATGATCTCTTACCAGGAAAGATTCGGGACAGCAATCGATCAACACTTCTAGCAACAATTCAGGAACATGGTTACCCAACAATCAACCTGGGAATTGTAGGAGACAAGTAAGTATAGCATTTTGTTTTAAAAAGTAGTTATTCTGAAATATGAATGTTTAGATTACTGGGGTAAGTGGAGTTGGTGCTAAAGAGACAAATTGAACAACGTGGTTTTCTCATTGGTCATATTTTTCAGAAGCCTGAATAGAGGTGCATTCGACTATATTAGTAATAAATATTTCTTAAATGGGTATAACAAAAGGAAAAGTATTTCACTTTACTGTGGTGTGTTAAGTTGAGGTTTTACGTGTCAGTGTAGCTGACTTTATTCTGGAGACTAAGGATAGTGAAGCCATTGCTGTTCACACTTTGATTTCAAGAAAGACATTGGGAAAACAGATACAAGGCCTAGGAAAAACTATCAAAACTAGTATCACCTGATTCTCTGACATCTAAGCACAGTTGTTTTCCATGGGCTTAATTTTATATCATTGTACAACCCAAACTTCTTCCAGCTTCACCTATTTAAGTGCAAAAGAGGTGCATTAACTATACCTGCTCATATTTAAGAGCACATTGCTCCCTAACTACCAAGTCAGTTCAGATCTTTAGTAAATTCTCCAAAAGTTTCTTTCAGTTGCCAATGGTATGTCTCATCATTAAAAAAAAAAAAGTCTCTGTTTTCTGAGCATCCCACTACTAAGCAACACTGCTACTTACTTAGCCCTTTTCATACGATACAAATGTCTGTTCTCTAAAAGTGTCACTACTTGTAGTAATAATTTACTAGGTTATTACATAACCTAGTAAAAATAAAACAAGATCCACTGGAGTGATAGATACCATATATCCGTCACCTGTATCTCCCTTATTTTCTTTACCACTGTAGAAAGCTCATTATGCATTGACCCTTCCTTAATGATGAGTGCTTTAGAAAGGCTCTGATCTCAGTTCACAAGGTATGTTCTACTAACATTATTAACCCATCCTAGATGGGAAATGGCCACAGGCCAAATCTTGAACATCAATATTATATGGGTAGCTTTTTAAAGTTCTTCTTTCCTGAGATTATTTGATGTGTCTTTAAACTTCATTCCTTTTAAAAATTCTTACTCATATGTTCACCTGGCTGTTTAAAGAAGCTGATGATCACTATGCCGGTCACCTAGTATCAGAGGCCACCTCCTAGAAAGAAAGTGGGAAGAGCTTCACAGCAGGAGAAAGATATCTAGTTCTTTGAATTTGGACCTAATCAGTAATCTGTCTTTCAATATAAATTTTAAGCACCCAAAACCAGGACATAGCTACAACTTTAAAGAACACACACACACACACACACACTTCTGAGAGGAGGTAGGATGGACTTAAGAGTTTAAAACCACAAGGATAAAATAAGCAAGAAACAAACTCAGCATAAAACCAAACAGTGGTGCTGGCCCTGCCTTCAATTACATTTATGAATTCTTTATGACATGGAAGGGTAAGGGAGCTTTCTAGTTATTATTCATATTATTATATATCCTAGCCCTAAATTGCACTGTTCTGACTCATAATTCTATGTATTCTTACTTCTATTCTTCACTTTCCATGTTGGTTTGGTTTGATATTTTCCATGGGGTATGTAATGTGCATGCATGTGTGTACATGCCTGTTATGTAGCACAGGCAAACTTCTAATTACCAAGGGTCTTGGCCACTGCAGCCAGGTTTGGTTTTTTTTGTTGGTTTGGTTTGGTTTGGGAAGAATCTTTATTTTTTTTTCTTTTTTCTTTTTTAAGGTACATAGGTATTTGGTAGACTGTATTACTGACATTATCTTACCATAAAAGCAAAACACCTTTAAAGTACTCTTGTGTTAGTGTATTAATAGATATAACTTTTTTAAAAAGCAGGTTTAAAAAGCAAGTGGAAAAGGACTGATTTGTCCTTTGTTAAGAGACTTACAGAGTGATGAGATCCTGAAGTGGGAAAGCAATTAGAAGAGATAACATCAAGGCCCTCAAGGGGCACAGACCTTTCATGCCTTTCAGATTCAGGAACGAAGGGAATTTTCAGGGTGGGAGGATAAAGTTCCATAACATGGTAACCTAGCCTGCATGCCAGAAGTCACAAGGCACTGAAAGTAAAGTTATAATTCAAGGGTGTTTCCAGCTGCAAGAAGGGAATTGCAGGAGCACACAGCAACTCTCTGCCCCAGAGAGAGCTGAGAGAGTAGGGGAGACTGAGATGGAAGAGGAGCCTATGATCTAATACTGCTGTAAAGTTCTTAATTAATTTGTGATAGACGTTTCCTGATGATGTTGTAATGTTGATTTTAAATTTAACCTCAAAGCATACTGTGAAAGTATAATGAACAACAAACTATAAAACCAGGATAGTGGGCAATTCAGAGAAATGTGCCACTTTCTAGTGTATACCCTTTTATTTGGTAGCAATACCTTATATAAAACTGAGAACAGGATTGTTGTTTGAGTGTTGCTAATATAGGCTTTTTCAGTCTTAGAGTGCTGTATTAAAGGAGCTCAGATGAATGGTTTAGAACTCAGAGGTGGAGTGTGGGAGGAAAGAATGGACTGCTTTTCTAATGAAAATCTGTACTAGGAATTTAGCAAGGGAAACAAGGTACATCACTGTCCAGCTATTG
The DNA here is from genome assembly GCF_978045245.1 of Mus caroli. Classification (NCBI taxonomy): domain Eukaryota; kingdom Metazoa; phylum Chordata; class Mammalia; order Rodentia; family Muridae; genus Mus; species Mus caroli. Next base: position 77,152,592 of record NW_028227269.1, read on the forward strand.
ATATTCTGTGTAGGTTGCCTCTTCATTCTTTTTGCTATGTATTCCCTTTTCTAGTGAAAGCAAATATTGTTATACAGAAGCCTTTGTGAGAACCTCTACAAGGAAACAAGTAGTCATGGGAGGAACTCTGGGTGAGAAACAGCTCAGGAATGTTTTCAAGCATAGAGCCAGGCTGAGCTCTTACAGATAAGGGTAGAAAGTGATCCTTATATTCTTGTCGTCTGAAAAGTCCTGAGTGTGGCTTTTAGTTTCTGTATGGTTATACTTTATAGCTCTTGTTCTTATCATTTACCATGGTTTTTTCAGTTAATATAAAACTAGAAGAGTGTTATAACTGTTTAAACCAATTTAAGCTAAAGTTTGCCAGCCATTTGTTTGTTTGTTTAATGTTTGTGTGGGCATTTTGCCTGCATGTATATCTATCTATACAGCATGTGTGCCTAGTGCTGTGGAGGCCAAAGAGGACATTGGATCCCTAGGGCTGAAGTTATAGGCAGTTGTAAGCTGTCTTGTGGGTGCTAGGAACCAAACCTGGATCTTCTGAAAGAACAGCCAATGCTTTTAACTGTGGGTCCATTTCTGCAGCCTATAACATTTGCCTATGTCTTGTGTACTTTTTGTTTAAAAAAAGAAAGTTGAGTGCATAAGTCAGTGAGAACTATAAGAGGAAGGCTTCAAATACCTGAAAGTTAACTGTATTTTTAAGTGGTCTAGAAATAATAAGTCTACATTAAAATATATTCTCTATATTTTGCACACACTGTAAGGAACACAATGTGTTGGAGTTTCTAGGGATTTGGTTTGTCTCCTTTCTTTCCTTAAAAAAGGTCTAATTTTGAAACCCAGCAATGTTAATGAATTCCTCTAACATTATAAAGCTAGTTAGTGCAGAGGCAGAAATGGAATCTAAATATCTTTGCTATAATTTTGAAAATGTGATGAAAATATATCAGAAGAGCTGTAGCAACTCTAAGCTCAAATAGTCAGAACAAATTTTATAAAGTCCAAAAATAATTTGAAGAATTAGTAGCATTTGGATAGAAAAAGATGATAGGTTAATCCAAATAGGAAGCATAAATTTTGCAATATTAGGCTAGACTAATTAGAACAAAAGGTTGGGGTAGAAAGAATACACATAAATTTGGCACATATTTGGGGTTAGACTTGCCCATACCAGTTGAATTTGAAGCTTTTTTTAAAAAGCAGAAGTGGTATAGTAAGTCATTATTTAGAAAAATAATTTGATTGCAGTGTTTCAGATAGGCTAATGGCTGAAGGAGACTAGACTTAAGAGTGATACAGCTTACTCACTGTTTAGTCGGTCAGCAGGAAACATTCATTGTATCTGAACATAAGCTACCTGGTTTTAATGAAAACCCCACTTATGAATCAGCTGAAGTGGGCTAAGACTTCACCTTTCTAACTGTAAAAAGTGATGGTGTGACTGTCCCAAGGTATGGTTGAGGGGAAAGTTTTAATTGCAGAGAAAGAGAGAGAGAGAGAGAGAGAGAGAGAGAGAGTAGCTAGGGGCATCTGCAAGAGCACAGAACTGGGAGAGAAAGAAGTAGACTGAACACAACTAACAGACCAGTCTTGGCCATGGGGGACAGGGAGTGAGCAAGAGAAGAGAAAGAAACAGCCAAAAAAGGGGGGAGAGGGAGGGAAGAGAAAGGAATAAGAGAGGAAGACAAAAGAGGGAGGAGAGAGTGCATAGCTGAAATAGCAGAGTTAAAAGAATAAGAAGCTGAGGGTGGGGCTGGAGAAGTTTAGGGAAAGGGCGGAGGTGAGAACTAGATACCTGGAGGCCAACATGTGCTTTGGTATGCTAATAGACACCACTGATAGCCATTTGTCCCTTCTGACAGTGAGGAGGAACTGGCTCCTTTGGTAGAGGGGAAAGAGCACCAGAATTTGGGGGAGTATTGATCCTTTTGGACCTAACACTAAGGAACTTGTATGTTTACCCTAAGCTGCTGATCCATGGGTCACAGAAAGTAGCACTAATGCAGTAAATTCCGTGCATCCTACTGTGAGTTTTAAGTAAGTCATTGAAAATACAAAAGAGAGACCTTAGCACTGAGGAGTTATAGGCTAATAATAAAAACACTTCCAAACATTTCAGATATTAAACTCAGAATTCAAAAATAAAATTAAAAAGAAAGCAATCAAGAGAAATGGTAAAGGCTGTCACATGGCATGCAATAGTACCACTGTTATTAGTGTTGATTCATCTTCATTCGAACACTTTATTAAAATAGTCTGTTTAGCCAGGCAGTGGATTTTAATATCTAACTGGAGGCAGGCATATCTCTAAATTTGAGGTGAGCCTGGTTTACAAAGTTCCAGGACAGCTATGGATACACAGAAAAAACCTATCTCAATAAATAAATAAATAAATAAACAAACAGCTGTTGTGCCTCTTTAGCAGTTTTATATCCTGCCATTTGTAATCTATGCTTTCTTGGCTTTTGAAGCTTTTCTTCCTATGTTCATTCTGCTAATACAAGTTTTCCTAAGGCTCTCCCTTCCTATGGCTTTCGGTCCTCATTCAGTAACAGCATTGGCTCCCAAATCCTGTCTTCCCTTCCTTGAATATGAAACTAGTCAAGCTTATACAAGACAAATGAGAACCATCTGTTTCAGTAACCAGTCAGCCTGTTTGTACTACTAGACAGTATGAGTTACTGGGTGCCATTCATGCCAGGAAATGCAGAGTTGTAGCCAACACTTAGTTAAAATATTGGTCATCATGTGAGTTTCAACTTTTATATTTTCTTTCTAGTTTCCTCATAAAATTGCTTTCATGTTTAGCCTAAACATAGTAGGTAAAGAATTTGTTACATTGAGTCAATGTGTGTACTTTCCCAACAAATAACAGTAAGCTTCTTGATTAATAGGACAAAGTCTATGTTGATAGTCACTGTGTCTACAGCAATTGGAGAGGGTGCGTCTCTTGGACTGGACAGCCACCTTTTCCTATACTGTCTTCACTTCCCATCAACCTTAATTTAATTCAAGGCTGAAGAATTGGCTCAGTTGTTAAGAGTACTTGTTATGAGGGCCCAGTCTTGCGCGCATCCTACTCGACCAGCAAGAACGACGCTGCAACAGGATCCTTCTGCACACGTTTATTGGGAGAGCTTGATTGTAGAGGCGAATAGACCCCGAGCCCAGCACTGGTGCTGCTTTATATAGGCCTAGGAGAGGCGTGTCTCACACCCGGATTGGTTGTGCTTGGTTGATGCTTACCACCTCATTTGCATGCCTACATCTGATTGGTTACTTTCTCTTCTGATTGGTTAACTTCTCTCTCTTCTGATTGGTTAACTTTTCTCTCATCTGATTGGTTAACTTCTCTCTCATCTGATTGGTCAATTTGGGTTAATTCTCAAAACCTCATCTTGGCAAAAAACTTTCCTGCCTATGTATGCGTGGTGGCCAGCAGAAGCCTGTGCCACTCTGCAACGGCACATGTGGCTTCCCACAGCCCAGCTTTGGTTCCTATCACCCACACGGCGGCTTATGGCAATCTATAACTCTTTAACTCTAATCCCAGGGGATCCAAAACTCTCTCCTGACATCTCAGACACCACCCGTGTACATAGTGCACACACACACACACAAACACACAAGCAAAACACTCAAACACAGAAAATAAAATCACTTTTAATCAAAAATATAAAGTTCAGTATTAATTGGGTTCATTTCATTCCAAAAACTGTTTTTAACTATTATACTGTTTGTACCTCAGCTTAAGACACAACTCAGTAACAAAGCTTCTCAAGTACTGACTTGGACCTTGTAACATTTCAAGACTTGAATTCCTTCCTGTAACTAAGTAAAATGGCCCCCCTTCTGGAAAAGAAGACTTCTTAGGAAGCCATCCCCGCTCAAATCCTGCTGAGTTACTTGGCTTTGTCTTAGACTGTATTTCGATTTCAGCCTTGCAGCTGCCAATTTGTAAAGCTGCCTCTTCACATAAAAGCACGAAGTAGAAGATTAATAAGTACTGAGACAGCAAATTGGGTTCTTAAAAAATTGGCACATTTCGCAAAAATTATCAAGATAGACTTACTAGTACATTGATGCCTCACAGCTTCCAATTTGTGAGCCAAGCAGGTTTAACTTCCTAGTGCTTCCCTAATGCTCTTAAAGTGGGGCTTTTTTAATCAACTACGAGAGTTAGATTCCACTTTAATTGGTTATTTATAAATTGCCTTCTTCTTATTAAGTGAACTCTTCTTCTCAAAATATAGTTTTAAATTTTGATCAAAAGAATGTTTCTCATGTATTAAAAACTATTTTTCTCATTAACAAAGAATTCTTCATACTTTAATGAACATGAATTTAATTAAAAGATAGTCTTCTCATTCTTAATGGGTGACTTCTTTAGTGGCTATTACAGTTGCCTTTCTGAATCCCTAAGCCTTGATATTTTGTTTCTTCAAGTAGTTATCTCTAAATAGTACTATACCAGTAGAAATTTTCTACCTGTATAAAGTGGGGACATGACGGCTCCAAGATATGTTTGACAGGAAGGTTTTTATTGTAGCTATGTCAAGTACAGCCAGAAGCATCTGGAAGCGTCCAGATGAGGAAGTGAAAGCCGTAAACTACACATGGACAGCAGATGAGACCAGGCCAAGAGAGGAGTAGGAGATGGAGAGCAAGAAGAGGACCAAAAGAAGCAGACAGACAGACAGCAAAGAGCAAATGGCTGAAATGGCAGAGTTATATGGGAATGAGAAGCTGGAGGAAAGGATGCTGATGATGGAGATAGGCAGAGTAAGAGGAGCCATGGGAAACTGAGAGAGCCTGGAAGCTAGCATGAGCTTTGGTATGCTAATAGGCACCACAGGAAGCCATTTGTTCTCTTTCTTTTCTTTTCTTTCTTTCTTTCTTTCTTTCTTTCTTTCTTAATTAGATATTTTCTTCATTTACATTTCATATGCTATCCCCTTTCCTAGTTTCCTCTCTCCCCCCCCCCCACCCCACCCCCACTTGCTCCCCAACCCACCCACTCCTGCTTCCTGGCCCTGACATTCCCCTGTACTGGGGCATACAATCTTCACAAGACCAAGGGTTTCTCCTCCCATTGATGGCCACTAGGCCATCCTCTGCTACGTATGCAACTAGAGACACAGCTCTGGGGGCTACTGGTTATCATGCCATGCTGGTCATTGATATGGTTCATAGGTGTCATAGCTAGTTAGGACTGTTGGCTACCTCCCTCCTTTGTAACATTACATAATGCCTCAGGTACCAGGAAAGCTAGTCATTGAGATCAGTTCCCACTCAAGGGTCTCTGGGTCCTTGTCTCTGAAGTGCCTAGTCTCTTCAGCAATAGGGTCTGAACCTTCCACCTCTTGAGGGAACAAAAGGTAACAGCAATAGGCTGTATGTTTTGGAAGTATTTTAGATAGCCCTGACCAACAACTCAAAAGAGAGCTTGTCATGTCTGGTATTAGCATTTTTGCTATATGGTCTGTGTCTATTGGAGAAAACATCATCAGCCCAGATGAGAAAAACCCATTAAAGCTATATATTTATATACAGAATAGGTGTGTGTGTGTGTGTGTGTGTGTGTGTGTGTGTGTGTGTGTGTGTATGTGTGTGGTGGGTTTTTAGGTAAATAGTTAATACTATGGTTCCTTGTGGCTCTTCCAGACATTCTTATTTTTATTTTACTCTTCTTTCCCTTTTCCCCATTTCCCCATCAGATCTCTTGTACACTGTTGGTCACCTTTACCCTCATCCCACTTTCTTCTATATTTAGCTCCCTTCCTCTCCCCCAGGGGACCCCCTTTCCTTTTCTGAGCACTTTGAATTTATAAACCATAAACTTGGTTAAAGGTTTTGTCTTCATCTTTGATTTACAGCAGACTTCATAGTAAAGCAAAAATAATTTTTTGCTACTCGGGATCATAATCATTTTTAGCAAAGGCAACTTTTCAAAGCAGAGGCATGTTAATGAAGCAGGTGCCATCTGTTGGTCAGCCAGAAAAGCCAGGGCATATACTTTGGACTCTATATTCTTCCTTCACAAAAACTGAATAGTTTTCAGAAAGTCACATTAATTCTCTGGTAGATGTACTGTAAGATATAGTTAGTTCTCTTGCACCTTTTTCCACCTATGCCTTTAAATCAATCTCGCCATCATATCTTTGGGATTAAATGATTATATTGATATTATAGCAAATAATATAGGCTTAGAAAGGCACATTATGATCATAATTAGCACTTATTTTAAAGATAGAACTAAGTCAAGGAAAACTGGATTTTTGTGCCTTTTTTTTAACAACACATTTAGAACTTAAAAAGAGTGGTATTGATATCAGTCATCTCTGAAACTAAAGATGAATGTCATGGCTCTAGGTTGAAGAAAAGATTTCTTTTTTCTTTCCATTTAAGTCAAATATGTAAATGATTCTAATGTTCAGAAAGTGAGAGGAGGCAGAGGAGATGCCTCAAGGGTTGAAGTGCTTACCAAACGAATATGAGGACTGGACGTCTTAGCTCCAGAAACCAGGTAAAGCTGAAAGGGCATGGGACACGGAATCCGAACAGGCTATTTGCAGGGCAAGTCAGCTACCTGGGTGAGGCAGTCAGGGAACTCTGGGTTTGAGAGACCCTGTCTCCATATAAAGAGTGAGAGTGATGGAGGGAGATATTGTACATAACTTAAGGTCTCCATACTCAACATGCTCACGAACGCACGCACACATACATACACACACACACAAAACACACACACACACAACACATCAATGGACTGTCTTGACCTGCCAGCTACCCAAGTAATAACATGGAGACATTTTATTAATTATGAATACTTTAAGCCTTAGCTTAAGCTTGTTCCCAACTAGCTCTTAAAATTTACCAGTTTGTACTAACCTAAGTTCTGCTATTTAGCTTGCCACCTCTCCTTAGTCCTGGCACCTGGCAAATCCTTTGATCCCGATTCTTTCCCAGAATTTCCTACTAGCTATTAGCCGTTTGGCTCATCATTAAACTAGTCAGAAAGGTGAAGTGGGTTTAGCCTAATGCTGCTTGTGTTACAATGTTAATTTTGGTCCTCAAAACTGCTTACATGGAGTGTCTGCATGTAAGACACTGAGGGACCCTGACCGCAGTTGGCTCCAATTGGTAAATAAAGATGCCAGCAGGAAAGGCATAGGTGGAACTTTTGGATTCCTGATCTTGGAAGAGAGGAGGAGGAAGAGGAGGGGGAGGAAGAGGAAGAAGAAGAGGAGGGAGGAGGAGGAGAGGGTCGTAGCATGCACCAGCCATGTAAGAATTCTGGTAAGTGGCCCTAGTGGCCACTTCCCCAACTGGGTTTGGGGTGGCAGAGATAAAATATAGATTTTAAAGATGTTACCTCTGAAATATTGGAAGGGAGTGTTTGCTATCCGCAGAAAGGACTAGAAGTGCCCAATCATTATGCTAGTCAAGGCAGGCATATTAAAATTAACTGGTGTGTGTGAGTGTGTGTGTGTGTTTAATTCACAAATCCAGATAGCTCTTGGGCGGGTGCACATGTGTGACCTGACTCGAAGACAGAGCAGTTGACAATAAGCTACTACAGAAAGGTGCCTTAGGCAAATGAGAAAGGAGAGAGACACACCTTTATACAGTGTAAAAGGAGACACACACACATATGTGTATGTTACAACATTTCAACTTTAGCATATAGCAGGAACCATACAAGTATGTTCGAAATACAAATAAAAATGTTTTATTTTATGTCAAAATTTAATAGGAATGCACTGGTTAATTGAAAATCATCCATTTTCTTTAACATATTATCTGTCTGCATGTATGTGTATGTATGTATGAATGAATGTATATGTATTGATGTATGTGTGTATCTCCCCAAAAAAAAAAAAAAATGAGAGGAAGAACAGTATGACCCATAACATAGTTTCTTATTGCAGAGTTCAAATCACTTTCTCCCTCTATGCTCCATATTATACGAGAAATAGTCATTGTATAATCTTCAGTATTCTCATAGGCTCAGCATGTTGGGGGGCTGGTTTTGGGGGGAGTTATTTCTTTGTTTGTGTTTTAGGTTTTTTTGAGACAGAGTTTATTTGTATAGCCCTGGCTGTCCTGGAACTATCTCTGTAGATCAAGCTGTCCTCTAGCTCAAGAGATTCACCTGCCTCTGCTTCCCAAGTGCTAGGATTAAAGGGGTACCCTAACACACCTTAATGTTATGTAGACCAGTCTTTCACTCATGGAGAATATTAAGGAAAATCTTTTACAGCTAGTCATCCATCATGGTTTTGGTTTGATTGTTTTAGTAAGAAAAATCCTTTTTATGAGGCCGCACATTTTTTTCTTATGTTATTATTATTACAGTCAAGATATTATTTCCATAATACTAAGCCAAATCTCTGTTTCTTTTAAAATAAACTGCCTCCATCTTCTATATAATGGCCTTTCAGACATGTGACTGCACAATCCTATTTCACATTACTTAGTTCCCTCTCAAAGAAAGTGCCACTTATCATTATAAAAATATTAAATGGTATGCTCTCTTCCATTCTCAGAAACTATTATTTACTGTAATATCATTATAATTGTTTATTCCCAAAGTTACTATTAGAGAGATTGATTTAAAATGAAGATTAATCTGGCACACTTACGGAGTGCCTACCTTGTAAAAGGGCAGTTGCCATGCCTGGATAAAATGAGAATGTTCGATAAGGCCGTTGGTTACAGATGATGTCAGCTTTATACCAGCTTTTACTGTAACCTGCTCCTTTCTGGCTGTTCTAACTTTCATGCTGGTGTCCCCATGCCTGAAGTTCTCCTTATTTACATTGCCAGTTATTTTCAGTCTCTTATCTCTTGAGGCATTTTCCTTATAATTAACAATAACATAGAACTTTAGCTTAAAACTGAAAGCCCTATCTTCCATATGCTTGAAATGTTATTATTCTTTTTGCTTTAATAGAAAGCTTGCATAAATGATTAACAGAGTGTTTTTTGCTTCCATCTTAACTTTCATTACAATTTATACAACTTTATTGTCTTTCCTTGGCTCTATTTGCTTGGCTTCAGATAGATAGCCACAAGGTGGAAAGTAGCATTGAGCATTTTCTTCAAAACGAGATGAATTACAGTAAGAATTTGGGACAAAAATCTCTTGGAATTTACTTCTGCAAATTAATTTTTCATGTGGACCATTGGTGATTAGGTGATCACACAGGTTTTTTTCCTTATTCTTTTATTGTTATTTGTGTTGTTTTGTTTTGTTCTTTTGTCTGGTTTTATTTTATTTTATTTTTTTACAAAATAGGAAAAAGGTTTACTGAATAATATGAAAGGAATAAGGGAAACAATTGGAAAGTATACTCCTTTGTAATCATCAGTTAGCCAAGACTGTCCACCTACAAATATTGGTCCCATGATCATATGTGTGTCATTGATGTTTTGTTTCAAAACACTTTTCAAAATCCTGTACAGCCAACATGTTATAAGTGACATAAGATTGGTAAAATTAACTGTTTTCCTTGTATCAGCACAAAATTATGTTTTATCGATATTCATTTGAACTATAACATTGTGAGGTATTATTTCTACCACATAACAAAATAATTTACTATACTTTTCCTTAAATCAAAATGAAAAAGAATCCTCAGTTCAGTACAATCTCTCTTCCATATTTGCCTAACCAGTTTAACTTTAAAATTCATTTTACAGTTGATTTGATTTGTTTTTACCATGGGTTCTTCCTTCAGTAAACATATGAGTACTTTAGTACATCTAACTGAAGTGTCCTATATTGGTAGGCAGAACCTCCCACAAAGCACTTTCCAAGGTTTTATCTTCATAGATTCTCCTTGGGAGAACCCAAGAAATGCAAGCAGGAAAATGACCTGCCTTGTCATTTGGACTTTACACATATACTCTATAAATTGATTTAAATCTCAACCTCTGGCCACCTCTGAACTTTAAAGAAAGAAATACCTGGCATCCTAAAATTATATTTTGCCAGACTATTGGATAAATGACAACCTTTCCTAGAAACACAGATGTTATGGCTACAATTCCTAGTGTTTCATACATTGTATCATTCAGTGTGGTAACAATTCTATTATCCTTACTTTACAGATGGAAAACTGAGGCAAAAGAGGTTTAGGAACTTGTCTAAGGCTTAACATTTAGCAAGTAACAGCACCAGGGTTTAAGCTCAGGCAGACTTAATCCATCTGGCATCAATTATAGCATCAATAGCATCAATAGCATCAGGCAGACTTAATCCATCTGGCATCAATAGCTTTCCTAACCCCTTCCCTTATCAAGTAAGTAAGGTGACTGGATATCCAGCTTCATGGACGAGAGATTTGGGGAACACATTCAGTCATTATAAAAGATATCTTTTTTTTTACAGATTTATTTATTTTTTATGTATATGAGTACACTGCAGCTGTCTTCAGACACACCAGAAGAGGCCATCAGATCCCATTACAGATGGTTGTGAGCCAACATATGGTTGCTGGGAATTGAACCTGTGTCCTCTCAAAGAGCAGTCAGTGCTCTTAACTGCTGAGCCATCTCTCCAACCCAAAAGATATCTTTATAGTCAAAAACTTTTTAACTCAAGTGACCTTAAGCAAAGAAGGAGCTCTGGGGAGGTTATAGTGTTACCTCATGGAACTCTACAGAAAGAACAAGGTCTAGGCTATAGACAGACTAAGCCAAACCTAGAAAGTGAGAAGCCAGGCTTACCCTCTTCTCAGATGTCTGGGTCAGATGTCCATGAAGGACAGAAAGTAAACACTACTCTCTTCCAAATAAAATGTTCTCAGAAAAGGACAGTGTGAGCTTGATATAAAGTACTTCTTCTCCCCAGACCTCAGATACACACCATGGAGGGGCCTGGCGTGCTTACTTGCCTTCCCCGTGATTCATCCTGTCCCTTTACTCTTAACAATAGCTCATACAACCTGCCTTCTCCTTTTCCTATCCTTTCTTTTCCCAGTAAGCTCCTATTGGCTCTTCATAGTCCTTGGGGTTTCCCCCTTCCTATTTGATAGACTCCATATTTCCAAGCTTGAGGAAACCTCCAAAATCATCTTCTTCTTCTTCTATCTAATCATTGCTGCCAAGCCCTTCACTCTAGCCAGGTCTCAGTCCATTCTGATCTGGCTCCAAGCCACTCGCTTTAAAGATTCTTTGTTCATTGGGTTTGTTTTCTGAGACAGAATTTCACTATACAGCCCAAGCTGGCCTCAAACTTAACAGTGAACATCCTGCTTCAGTTTCATGAAGGCCGATAAAATGAGCATAAATCACCACCCTGACTTTCTCTAAAAAGTCTTATGTGATCCTGTCAACACGTAGGGTTACTAACTATACTTGTATGCCCAGGACTTCCAGGTCATGTGACTTTCCGCGCATAGGCAAACCAAAATACTTCAGACATCCTACAGCACCCCACTGTCTCCTCTACTGCATTGTTTGAACAAAAAGCCCTGTGAAAGTGCCAGTAGCTACTACTTCAGCATTGTACAAAGTTCTTTTTCCATATTACTACTTACATTTTTAATTGTAGAGACCCATTTGATTCCCACTTCACACAGAACACATTATTAGGCTCACAATAATGTAAAACAATAACATTTGTAGTTTTCAGTTAGCACTGTTTATTTCTTTCTGTATTAACATACTTGTCTTCATTATTCCAGCCCAGATGACTTACTCAATGCCTTGAATGAGGGTATCAGCCGTGCTGATGTCATCATCACATCAGGAGGTGTGTCCATGGGGGAAAAGGTATGAAAAATGGGCTCGTGGAACTTAGTCACTTGATGATTTTACCTTTGATCCACTATTGTGGTTTGGTAGTGTTTTGATTTGATTTCTGCTTCTACAGTAAAACACTCTGACCCAAAGCAACACAGAGACAGAAAAACCTTGCTGACTTACACCACCAGGTCTGTCATTCAAGGGAGTGAGTGCAGGAACTTGAAGCAGAAACTATTAAGGAACACTGCTTGCTGGCTAGATCACAGGCTCATGCTAAGCTAGCTTTCTTATCTAGCCAGGACCACCAATCAAGAGAATAGTACCGCCTTTTGGTTGGGCCCTCCTACATCATTTCATAATTAAGACCATCTCTTGCAGAAACACCCACAGACCAACCTAATAAAGACAATTGAGTCTCCTTTTACAGGCTGTGTCAAGTTGACTAGGTAGGCATCTAGTATTCATTATCAGAATCCCACAAAGCTAAAAGCTTGAAGGCTTTAGAAAGCACTTGTCCACTATGTTCATAGCAGCCTTATTTATAGTAGCCAGAAGCTGGAAAGAACCCAGATGTCCCTCAACAGAAGAATGGATACAGAAAATGTGGTACATTTACACAATGGAGTACTACTCAGCTATTAAAAACAATGGATTTATGAAATTCTTGGACAAATGAATGTATCTGGAGGATATCATCCTTAGTGGAGGTAACCCAATCACAAAAGAAGTCATTAGATATGCACTCGTTGATAAGTGGATATTAGCCCAGACAGAAACATAGAACACCCAAGATACAATTTGCAAAACACAAGAAAATCAAGAAAAGGGAAGACCAATGGGTGGATACTTTATTCCTCCTTAGAATACGGACCAAAATACCCATGAAAGGAGTTATAGAGACAAAGTTTAGAGCTAAGATGAAAGGATGGACCATCTAGAGACTGCCCCACCCGGGGATCCATCCCATAATTAGCCACCAAACCCAGACACTATTGCATATGCTAGAAAGAGTTTGCTGAAGGGACTCTGTTATAGCTGTCTCGCATGAGGCTATGCCAGTGCCTGGCAAATACAGAAGTGGATGCTCACAGTCATCTATAAGGAACATAGGGCCCCCAATGGAGAAGCTAAAGAAAGCACCCAAGGAGATAAAGGGGTCTGCAACCCTATAGGAGGAACAACAATATGAACTAACCAGTACCCCCAGAGCTCGTGTCTCTAGCTGCATATGTAGCAGAAGATGGCCTAGTCGGCCATCACTGGGAAGAGAGGCCCCTTGGTATTGCAAACTTTATATGCCCCAGTACAGGGGAATGCCAGGGCCAAGAAGCAGGAGTGGGTGGGTAGGGAAGCAGGGCGTGGGGAGGGTTTAGGGAACTTTCAGGATAGCATTTGAAATGTATATAAAGAAAATATCTAATAAATTTAAAAAAAAGAAAAAAAAAAAAAGAAAGCACTCGTCTTTCTAAAAAAGATGCCATGGAATTAATCAGGGTGTTTACATCAGGAGCATCCTGGAAAAATCTCACAAACTATAGAGTGCTTTTTGTTCATACTTGAAGACATGTTTTTCACTTTTACATTGGGACTTCCTTTATATATTTATGCCCAAGATAAAGATCCACCTTTCTTCAATTTGAACATGACCTCACAGAGGCAACCATCTCACCCACCATATCCTTCAGCCTCTGCTCCCAACAAGAAGAACCAAAGGAAGAAGTTCCTTTCATCTTCTTTATGCAACTCATAAATGATTGATAATTCCAATGAAAAAATATATACATATGTGTGACTTTATATGACTAAAGTCTTTTGTACATAGTATATTTTAATCTTATATAAATCTCAGTTTTAGCATTGTAGTATCACTAAGTTTATATGTCTTAATGAAATGTTAGTTTATGATTATTAGACCCATTGAATAATGTTATTAAAGTAAAATGTTCCTTGATAAAATCAAATTTATGGCTTGTCTCAAAAATATTTTAGAAATGTTTTGCCTATTTCTAAATTTTCTCATACCTCATAATAATGACTTAAATTTTAACATTATGATGTCATCATAACAGTTTTAATAAATTCATATTTTCTTCTATTTTTTTGAGTCAAGGTTTCCTGTAGCCCAGGCTACCCTTGTACTTGTTATATAGCTAATGATGATCTTGAACGTCTGTCTTGCTGCTTCCTGCTCTAGAGTGAGATACAGATGTGCTACCATGCCTGGTTTTTAAATTCATATTTTCTAGGAGCTAGAGTATATATAATATATAATTGTATACATGATCTTGGACCCTGCCCCCTATAGTTATGAAATGGTCTAAGCTTACAACCTGACGCTAGTTCATGAATTCTTTTCTCTCTGAGAACAAATTCAGTAACCTGAACAGAAAATACCTGCATTTTCATTCACAACTTTCATTTCAGACTCTTTTTTTGAGAACATAATTTTAGTCTCCAAAACCCATTAAAGAAAAGAATCTCAGTCTAAGACTGCTATTTCAAATTATAGCTTGAAGGAAAGTGTTAATAGTGTGGATAGGTATTCTTGCTACACACAATTAGCTGTGTAAGTCTTTCCTTGAAACCTTAAGCACCAGGTAAAGCACATAATACAGACATCTCCTGAAATCCAAAAACTACATTTGGAATCTGTACTGTGGAAGCGCTATAAGAAATTATTTGCAGCATGTTTTCATTATCACATTGCTCTTAATATCACAAAAGCATACCCTAAATTCAGGACTGTTTAAAGTTAAATGTATTTTCAGGGGTTGTTTATACAGAATTTATCTTAGTTTCTAGGGAGCTAATTGTGGGATAGTGCTGCTGGGCAAACCTAATTGTTTGTCTTCCCTTATACCTCTACAGAGGCAAAACCTTATGTACACACAGGCGTGGCAGCTATGATGAAAATGTTGTCAACAGAAGATGAACACTTCTGAATTTAATCTATTAGTGCTAACAAAGATATCATCTATCTTAGAGTTTTATTTAGAAGAAAACAAAACCAATATAATTAAGCATACTGGTTTTCTTTATTCTACTATCTCTGTTTCAAGATTCTTACACTAGAACTTTAATTCACCAGGCAAAGATCTTAAGATAAGGATATCTCAAACTACTCCCAAGACCCCAGGACTTGGTCATTGTCCTTATTATCTCCTAGAGATGTATTGGAATTGCTAGGGTCAGAGCCTGGGCCCCAGCAACCTTAACAATCAAGGCTCAGTCACTTTCTTCAGTAGGCTAGTTTAAACAAGCAATGATGTAAAGCAGAAAAAGGAAATTTACACAACTTGACCACACTGAGAATAGTAAATAGGTCTAGTGACCTCCTAACTGCAAGTCTATCTTCAGGATCCTGACATGAAGTTCAAGTTAAACACAAGTCAAGATATATGTATAACTACACAGTCCTGGTCAAGGTATGGCCCCACCCATCACTGACCTGTTAGGAATTTAGTTCCAGGCTCTCCTGCAGTGTGGTCTGGCAAGTTGTCAGAACTGTGTGAAATCTCTTTTGGGGAGATGACTTCATAAGTTTGACTAGCCAGGTGTGTTGGCATATACTTCTGATCCTAGGTTTGTTAGGGCAAAGCAGGAGCTCTGTGACCCTGAGACTAGACTGAGGAGTACAGGTGAATGTTTTGTCTGGTAGTAAAATTATGAAAGTTTTATCTATCAAATCTCTAGATAGAGAGTTCATGTAAATCAAACAGTGTTAATCACTTTTTATCATTTTCATAAAATATCTGATATAAACAATATAAGAGAGTAAGGCTTTACTATAGCTGTTGTTTTCAGAGGTTTCCATCCATCATGCAAAGAGGCCCTTATGGAACAGAACAGCTCACATCAGGGTGGCCAGGAAGCAGAGAGAGGCCCGCATGTGATAAGTCTTCTCCTTTTCCCTTGTGTTCTTTGTGATAGTATTCAGTGTCAAAGCACGATTTTCTCACTTAGTGAGTCCTTCCAGAGGTGTGCTTGATTAATCTCTTAGGCATTCATCAGTCCAATCAAATTGATATAAGGCTTAACAGTCAGTTTCTGATATATGTGTATTAATACCAGTTTACTGCTGGCCGGGCGTGGTGGCACACGCCTTTAATCCTAGCAGAGGCAGGCGGATTTCTGAGTTCGAGGCCAGCCTGGTCTACAAAGTGAGTTCCAGGACAGCCAGGGATATACAGAGAAACCCTGTCTCGAAAAAAAAAAACAACAACAAAATACCAGTTTACTGTAGGAATCTAACCTAGAGCCAAGTGAGCATCTCTTCTCAGATATGGCAGTTCCTCCCATGAAACTTTTAAAAGAATAGCATATCAAACAAGCCTAACTATTTCCACTCTCTTCTTATAAGATGCAAAAACCAACCTGTAGTCTTCTAGAAGCCCTCTAGGAACTCTGGAGATAATTTTAAATGTAAAAGAATTCTAACATTTTCTTTCTCTTAAATTTAAGTCTGAATTTTAGAAGGCTAAAATGTTACCTAATTTTTCAAACCACTACCAACAACAACAAGAAAAAAAACTTGAAAATGAACACAGGGTCTAGAGTGGAATCTGTGTATATGTTAGAGCACTGGCTATTCTAGAAGATCCAGGTTTGGCTCACAGTACCTTCAAGGTAACCAACGTCTGTAACTATATAGTTGGGGTTCTCATTCCTCCTCCTCCTCCTCCTTCTTCTTCTTTTTGACGTTTATTTTTTTATTAGATATTTTCTTCATTTACATTTCAAATGCTATCCCCAAAGCCCCCTGTACCCTCCCCCTGCCCTGCTCCCCAACCTACCCACTCCTGCTTCCTGGCCCTGGTGTTCCCCTGTACTGGTCTCATGCCCTCTTCTGGCCTTCACAGGCACAAATACACATACAGGAAAGACACTGATACACATAAAGTATAAATAAATAAGTTTTTTTTTTCACTATGCTTATAAATAGTTTGGGACAGGTTTCACTCAGTCATAAGTAAGGGATATTTGTTCTTTGTTGTGCTTCTTTAATCAGAAGTATAAACCCAATAGGAAGATTATGTGAAAATAATTTTCATGTTGTAGGAAAACATTAATTAATATCTAAGATGCAGTAGGTGGGGAGGGGCTCAGTCAGTAAAGTGCTTGTAACACAGACATGAGGACCTGAATTCAGATCTGAAACTCAAGTCCAAGTGCCAGCAGCCTGCACTGTAACTGCAGCTCTGGAAGTGGGGACAGGAAGATAGGAGCCCATATCAGTGAGTTCCAGGTTCAGTGATAAACCTCACTTAAAAACTGAGGTGGATATGGACCAGTGAAGTGGTTCACCATGTAAAAAAGGCTTGCTTTGAAGCCTACTGACCCAGTGTGGGTCTCAGAACTTACTCAGTGGAAAGACAGAATCAATTCCCACAAGTTGTCTTCTGACCTATACATGTGATCACACACTCATACCCACATGCTTTCTTCCCCTCTCCCCTCTCCTTCCCTCTCCACCTCCCCCTCTCCTCTTCTCCTATCTCCTAACCATAATTCTCTTAAACAGTGGAGAGCAATTGAGGGAGATATCTAAAGTTACCCTTTAGCATCCACACCTACACACACACATTTTACACACACACATACACACATCCCACAAGTAAATTCATTACTATTGAGTTAATTAAAATTTAATTATACTTAAGGCTTTGTTTAGGCATCATTTTTATAAAACGAGGCAAATGAAAGTCACTTCTCAAGTTTTGAGCTCTCCATAGCATGCAAAAATAAGCAAATTACATTATTAAAAATTTGTTCACTTAAAACTATAGGAATGGTTTATTATATCTTATGTAAAAATTAGTATCTGACGATTATTCACTAGTTAACTTTCTATCACTTCTATTTGTTTATTTAGTTACCTTAAAATTATTTTCAAAATGATATAATTCACTCTTTTTCCTCAACGTTTTGCATGCCTGAATCCCTCTTACTCTGCAGGGCATAGCTAAATACATAACTACTTCTTCTACAGTGGCCTTTCCTAATTCTCTAGCCTACTTTCTAGTGCCTCTCCTAGTGCCTGGTTGTTTCCATTGTAGTATATACCACAAATGGCATTTATTTTGTTAATCTATTTGTGGAGGGTTGTTGTGATCTAGTAAAAACATATAATATACATATGTTTCAAGGTCATGCCTCTCACACAGAATTCCTGACAATAGGCTTTTGAAAACATTTGCTGAGATTAGTAGTATCTGTCTCTAATTCCACAAGGAAAATGCTATGACAGGGCCTGAGGGAGGATCTTGGATTCAAAGCCTGCCTCGGCTACATAAATAGGTAACAAGACCTTTTGGGAGGGGCAAAGAAGGAAGGAATCACAAATCCCCAATGTGGTGTTGGGGCAGGAGGTATGACAAAAGATCAAGAAGCTAAGAATAAAAGACTAATTGAGAAGCTAATGAAATAAACATTTATTTTCATAATTCTTAAGAATCTAAGATTTAGGAGACTGCATTAGTTAGGGAAGCAGAAAACCGGCCTGAGTAGGACCACAGGCCTCTTCCGGCCGGACCAGCACCAGAATCAACCAATCAAGGAGCTGGTTCTTTGAGAAAATCAACAAGATAGATAAACCCTTAGCCAGACTCACTAGAGGGCACAGGGAAAGCATCCTAATTAACAAAATCAGAAATGAAAAGGGAGACATAACTACAGATCCTGAAGACATCCAAAACACCATCAGATCCTTCTACCAAAGGCTATACTCAACAAAACTGGAGAACCTGGATGAAATGGAGAAGTTCCTTGACAGATACCAGGTACCAAAGTTGAATCAAGATCAGGTTAATGATCTAAACAGCCCTATATCCCCCAAAGAAATAGAAGCAGTCATTTATAGTCTCCCAACTAAAAAAAGCCCAGGACCAGATGGGTTTAGTGCAGAGTTCTATCAGACCTTCAAAGAAGATCTAATCCCAGTTCTTCACAAACTATTCCACAAAATAGAAACAGAAGGTACTCTACCCAACTCATTCTATGAAGCCACAATTACTCTGATACCTAAACCACAAAAAGACCCAACAAAGATAGAAAACTTCAGACCAATATCCCTTATGAATATTGATGCAAAAATCCTCAATAAAGTTCTTGCTAACCGAATCCAAGAACACATCAAAACAATCATCCATCCTGACCAATTAGGTTTCATCCCAGGGATGCAGGGATGGTTCAATATACGGAAATCCATCAACGTAATCCAGTATATAAACAAACTCAAAGACAAAAACCACATGGTCATCTCGTTAGATGCGGAAAAAGCATTTGACAAGATCCAACACCCATTCATGATAAAAGTCTTGGAAAGATCAGGAATTCAAGGCCCATACCTAAACATGATAAAAGCAATCTACAGCAAACCAGTAGCCAACATCAAAGTAAATGCTGAGAAGCTTGAAGCAATCCCTCTAAAATCAGGGACTAGACAAGGCTGTCCACTTTCTCCATACCTATTCACCAGAGAACTCCTAAGCCTGATAAACAGCTTCGGTGAAGTAGCTGGATATAAAATTAACTCAAACAAATCAATGGCCTTTCTCTACACAAAGAATAAACAGGCTGAGAAAGAAATTAGGGAAACAACACCCTTCTCAATAGTCACAAATAATATAAAATATCGTGGCGTGACTCTAACTAAGGAAGTGAAAGATCTGTATAATAAAAACTTCAAGTCTCTGAAGAAAGAAATTATAGAAGATCTCAGAAGATGGAAAGATCTCCCATGCTCATGGATTGGCAGGATCAACATTGTAAAAATGGCTATCTTGCCAAAAGCAATCTACAGATTCAATGCAATCCCCATCAAAATTCCAAATCAATTCTTCAACGAATTAGAAAGTGCAATCTGCAAATTCATCTGGAATAACAAAAAACCTAGGATAGCAAAAACTCTTCTCAAGGATAAAAGAACCTCTGGTGGAATCACCATGCCTGACCTAAAGCTTTACTACAGAGCAATTGTGATAAAAACTGCATGGTACTGGTATAGTGACAGACAAATAGACCAGTGGAATAGAATTGAAGACCCAGAAATGAACCCACACACCTACGGTCACTTGATCTTCGACAAGGGAGCTAAAAACATCCAGTGGAAGAAAGACAGCATTTTCAACAAATGGTGCTGGCACAACTGGTTGTTAACATGTAGAAGAATGCGAATCGATCCATTCCTATCTCCTTGTACTAAGGTCAAGTCTAAGTGGATCAAGGAACTTCACATAAAACCAGAGACACTGAAACTTATAGAGGAGAAAGTGGGGAAAAGCCTTGAAGATATGGGCACAGGGGAAAAATTCTTGAATAGAACAGTAATGGCTTGTGCTGTAAGATGGAGAATTGACAAGTGGGACCTCATGAAACTGCAAAGCTTCTGCAAGGCTAAAGACACCATCAATAAGACAAAAAAAACCACCAACAGATTGGGAAAGGATCTTCACCTATCCTAAATCAGATAAGGGACTAATATCCAATATATATAAAGAACTCAAGAAGGTGGACTCCAGAAAGTCAAATAACCCCATTAAAAAATGGGGCTCAGAACTGAACAAAGAATTCTCACCTGAGGAATACCGAATGGCAGAGAAGCACCTGAAAAAATTTTCAACATCCTTAATCATCAGGGAAATGCAAATCAAAACAACCCTGAGATTCCACCTCACACCAGTCAGAATGGCTAAGATCAAAAATTCAGGTGACAGCAGATGGTGGAGAAAGTGGAACACTCCTCCATTGTTGGTGGGATTGCAAGCTTGTACAACCACTCTGGAAATCAGTCTGGCGGTTCCTCAGAAAATTGGACATAGTACTACCGGAGGATCCAGCAATACCTCTCCTGGGCATATATCCAGAAGATGTCCCAACCGGTAAAAAGGACACATGCTCCACTATGTTCATAGCAGCCCTATTTATAATAGCCAGAAGCTGGAAAGAACCCAGATGTCCCTCAACAGAGGAATGGATACAGAAATTATGGTACATTTACACAATGGAGTACTACTCAGCTATTAAAAAGAATGAATTTATGAAATTCCTAGCCAAATGGATGGACCTGGAGGGCATCATCTTGAGTGAAATAACACAATCACAAAAGAACTCACACAATATGTATTCACTGATAAGTGGATATTAGCCCAAAACTTAGGATACCCAAGATATAAGATACAATTTGCTAAACACATGAAACTCAAGAAGAATGAAGACCAAAGTGTGGACACTGTGCCCCTTCTTAGAATTGGGAACAAAACACCCAGGGAAGGAGTTACAGAGACAAAGTTCGTAGCTGTGATGAAAGGATGGACTATTTAGAGACTGCCGTATCCAGGGATCCATCCCATAATCAGCTTCTAAACGCTGACACCATTGCATACACTAGCAAGATTTTGCTGAAAGGACCCAAATATAGCTGTCTCTTGTGAGACGATGCCGGGGCCTAGCAAACACAGGAGTGGATGTTCACAGTCAGCTATTGGATGTATCACAGGGATCCCAATGGAGAAGCTAGAGAAAGTACCCAAGGAGCTAAAGGGATCTGCAACCCTATTGTCAGAACAACATGATGTACTAACCAGAACCCGGGAGCTCTTGTCTCTAGCCGCATATGTATCGAAAGATGGCCTAGTCGGCCATCAATGGAAAGAGAGGCCCATTGGACTTGCAAACTTTATATGCCCCAATATAGGGGAATGCAAGGGCCAAAAGAATGGGAATGGGTGGGTAGGGAAGTGGGGGGCACTATGGGGGACTTTTGGGATAGCATTGGAAATGTAACTGAGGAAAATATGTAATAAAAATATTAAAAATTTTAAAAAAAAGAATCTAAGATTTAGCTGAACATGGTGTTGCACACTTTTAACCCAGCACTTGGGAAGCAGAGGCAGGCATATCTATGTGAGTTTCAGGCCAGCTTGGTCTATATAGCAAGTTCCATAACAGCCAGGGCTGCTAGTGAGATCCTGTCTCAAAAAAGAAAGGAAAGAATTCAAAGTTTTTCATGGAGGATGGTCATCTTGAAAATACTTCAGTCTTGAAGAAGGGCAATGCTTCAGCAGGTCACTAAAAGAAAACATTTTTTTTTCTGTTGTAATATATCATTACCCAGAACTTCCTAGCAAAATGACTTAAAATTGAGAGAAAACATTTTCATGAAAGAACCCCAGAAGTGAAACTGATTTTTATATTACTCCAATGAATCTCTAAAAACTGCTACATATTTCCAAAAAAGTAACAAAAATAAGAACTTTAGAAATTGAAAACTGAGTTTAAAAGAACAATAGAAAATATGGAAGCAGATAAAACAAATATGATAAAGTCTTAGCATATATAAATAAAGTTCAAGAAGAAAACATGAGCATAAGTGTGTGTGTGTGTGTGTGTGTGTGTGTGTGTGTGTGTGTGTGTGTGTGTGTTTTAGATAAGTTATCACACTGAACCTGGAGCTTACCAGGCTAGGTTTACTGGCCAGCTCCAAGGTTCTTCCTGTCTCTGCCTCCTCAGAGCTAGAATTACAAGTACCTACAGTAGAGCCTCACTTTTCTACGTGGGAGAGGAGAATACAAAGTCAGCTCCTCAAGTTTGTATAGCAATCAGTTTACTGCCTGAACTTTCTCCCCAGCCCTGACAAAGAATTTTCAAAACTAACAAAAGACAAGCCAGAGATTTCCAGGAGCTACAAAGAAACCATACCTGGGTAATCCTGGCCAAAGTACTGAAAATCCTTAACAACAACCAATCTCACCAAAGCACTCCACCTCAAAAGGAAAGACAAAACTAACAGAAATCATTTCAACATAAATGAGAGAACCCAGAAAACAATAAAATAGCACTTTCAACGTTCAGGAATTTTACTGCCAATACAGAACTTATATCCAGAAAAATAGTCCTTTGAAAAACGAAGGTAAGGGAGAAAGAAGCCTAGTCTAGTCACGTGTTTACCCTGCAGGTATAAAGATTGACTGTAGAAACAAAGGATTGTAAATGATTACTAGTACAGGACTCTTAGATATGGCGTTTAATAAAAATCAAGACTTTGTTCTAAAAATCAAAATATGCTCAAGTATTAGAAAATGAATTGCAGCTGGGTGGTTGCACCTGCCTTTTATCCCAGGACTCTGTAAACAGACAGGCAGATAGCTGTGAATTCAAGGCCATCCTGGTCTACACAGCAAATTCTAGGATAGCCAGGGCTACACAGAGAAACCCTGTCTTTTTTTTCTTTTCTTTTCTTTTTTTTAAAACATGCCCCATCCCCATGAAAAAAGAAAGGAGGAAAAGAAGACAGGAAGTTAGTTTGTCTGACATGTCTCAAAGGACCTCACTCCTGCAGAGATGAGGGCATTGCTAGAATGTGTTTAACCTACCAGAGGCTGACTCAACCTCCTCCAGAAACCATCAGTTGTCCATAGTTCTTCAGTTAGGGGCAGGCTCATAAATCCATTCCCATTCTGTGATACAATGTTGACTTGTTGGCTTCTTCATATGAGTTGAGGTCTTATTCAGGCTACCACAAGAGCTGAGCTCATGAGTATGTCAGTCCTGACATGAGCAGAAGACACAGTATCACTCTGTCCATCCTGACTCTGGCTCTTAGGATCTTTAGTACTGCTACTTTTGCAGTGGTCCCTGAGCCTGAAGAAGGGGTGTGATATAGACAGTCCATTTGCTGCTGTACCCTATAACATTTGTACCACTATTGTAACTGTGCCATGCCAGCCATAACTTTTAGAGGCTTATTTAATGGTCTTTCTTGGTCATAAAATTTTATCTCAGGGACAAAAACTCATCAATTAAAACATTACTATTGTTATTCTAGTTATTATCTGGCTTCCTCTACTAAACTAAAATTTTCTTTATGCTTTTATTTTTAAGAAAAAGTGTTACTATTTAGCACAGGCTGGCCTTGAACTTGTGATTCTCCTATGTCCTTCTCTTAGGTGCTAGGATTACTGGTATTACGGCACTGCCTCTGCCTCTACAATGTGCTTTCTAGAAAAGCAGGGAAATTGTCTCTTTAGTTTGGGTTATATCCCCTTGAGCCTCTACATACACAGAGCACCCCAAAAATAATTATTAAATGAGTAAGAGAGTGAGTGAGGAATGAATAGTTGAGATTAGCACATCATTAAAATAACAAAGATGATCTTTTTTATCATAAATCAATTTTATTGTCATTAATGTGTTAAAAGTCTGATACTAAAATGTTTGAAAATAAAATGACTGTTTTTAATATTTGCAGGACTATCTCAAGCAGGTGCTGGACATTGATCTTCATGCTCAGATCCATTTTGGCAGAGTTTTTATGAAGCCAGGGTATGAAAATACTTTTATCTACTATATTAGGTTATTTGGATTGCTTTAACTAATCAAGTCTTAAATTCTTTGTATTATACTTTTTATTATGGGTTTCTTATTTTAATAAAGAAAATATTTTACTACTAGAATACTTTTCACATGTGCAGTTCCAGTTTGAAATAAGATTTCATCTTATGAATCAATGAGTTTGGTAGAAACAAAGCAAAGACATTTTCTAACTTTGTTTCCTTTGTAATTACGGTGTTCAGTGCCTTTCCCTCTTTTTCTCCCCATACCTTCATTCTCTCTTAAAATAGTTTAGCATGAAAATTCTCAAATATATAGGGAAGTAGAAAAACACTGAGCCCAACCACATGTCCATTACTGAAGTCAGTAACTACCAGCATGCATTTGCATTTGCTTCACCAATTCCCAATCTCATTTTGGGGGAAAAGTGGCTAGGATGTTTTAAAGCTAGTTTTAGACATGTCATTTTGATAGGTCATAAGAACAAGAACATTGTCTTTCTTAAGTACAATAATATAGTCTTTTCAAAGAAAATAAATTTTTGCATTATTATCTAATATCTAAAATGTCAAGAAAAAATGCTTTTTGTTTTATAATTGTTCTAATTTGTGATTCAAGTAAAGTCCATTTGTTGCTCTTAGTAATTAAATCTCTATTAAATGTTTATTTCTCCCTGAATCTTTGTTATTAGATTTGGGGCTCAGGGGTGGTAGTGGTGGTGGTTATCTTGGTGTGTTTTTTGTTTTGTTTTCTTTTGTTTTTTATTTTTGCCATTGACTTGTTGGAGAAAATAGATCACTATGACATATCTAGTAGATAGAATGATTGCTTCCTTGGGTTGTATTGAACATGTTTCTCTATCTGTTACCCGTATAACTTAGATTCAGATTCAGTTGCTTTCTTTCTTCACATAAAAACTTCATAATGGTGTTTAACATTGCTTCCCATTAGTGAAATAACCATACAAGATTTTCACATTTCCTAAAACTAGAAAGAACTGGTGGGAGAAGGTCCTATAATGGTTAATCCTCAAAAATACCCAATAGTTATATTCATAAAGCACACATAGTCTTCAGGCAATAAAGCTACCATCTTAGATCCTGGCACTGAGTAAATCTAAGCACCTATTCATGCCTCAGTGTGTGTGAGAGTGTTTTAGCACATGTCCCAGGAAACAGTAACCCTGCTTTAATTCACAGTTATTCTCTGATGGGGCTCATATGAACTGTGAGAAAACGTGGCATGGGAGCTTAGCATCATTGTAAGTTAAATACCAGCCTAGCCTGGCAGTGGTGACGCACGCCTTTAATCCCAGCACTTGGGATGCAGAGGCAGGTGGATTTCTGAGTTCGAGGACAGCCAGGGCTATACAGAGAAACCCTGTAAACCAATAAATAAATACCAGCCTAAAGTCACCAAGGTTTGTTAGTACTGGGTTTCAGTTCTAGGGCAAGGATGAGGCTTTACCCCCATAATTTAGCCTTATTTAGTACAGAGATAAGATTATCCCTAAAGGACCTAGAAGAATGGCTCAGCCATTAACAGCTCAAGCTGTTCTTGCAGAGGACCTGCATTCAGTTCCCAATGCCTACATGGTGTTCACAACCATCTGCAACCCTGGTTCCAGGAGAATCCAACACTCTCTTCTGGCCTATGCAAGCACAAGGCATGCACATGGTGCACAGACATAAATGCAAGCAAAACACTCATTTACATAAAATAAATCTTAAAAAAAATTAACCCTATGGTGTTCTCCTCAATTTCATAAGATCCTTGGCAGTATATGTCTGTATGCCCTAATGTGTGCCCCAATTGCAGGAAAAACCTTTTTGTTTTTGAAACTATGGGATTTGGATCATTCTATTAAGAATAGCATTTTGGGCCAGGTGATCATAGCCCATACCTTTGCTCCCAACACACAGGAAGCAGAAGCAGATGGATCTCCAAGTTCAAGGCCAGCCTGGTGTACTGACAGAGTTCTAAGACAGCCAGACTACACAGAAAAGCCCTGCTTGGAAAAATCCACAAAAATATATTAAAAATTAAAAAAAAAAAAACTTTTGGGCCATCGAGACAGCTTTGTGAGTAAACAAGCCTGATGACCAGAGTTCAATCTCCAGAACCAGTATGGTAGAAGGGAAGAGAAAGAGCCTGAGTCCTGCAGAGTTCTCTGACTTCCACATCATTTACATAGACAAGAACAAAACAACTAAATAACAGCCTGTCATATGCTAATGTTATATACTGAGCATTTCCCCAGTGCTTTTGAACAGAGGTGATTTGGTCAGAGCACAGAAGACATCCCCAAAGCATGTCACTGTCTTTCTCCTCTCAAACATAGATTTGGTTTTTTCCCTTTGTGGGAAAGTCACTGATATTACTTGTTTCCAGCTGTGGAGAATTAAGCAGAACTTGTGGTGGTGATGTTTGCATCCTGGGGTCCTAGTTTCCCACTCTCAGTTTAGGGAGTGCTTCATTTACACATATTTCTCTTTCTCCCTTAAAATCCTTTCACTTTGGGACCACAATCAAAGTCTAAATGCTGTTAACTCTGATTTCAGAATAAGCAGTATGTGTTGAATTCTAAGAAATGGCTTTCCAGACTAACACACTTCCAGCAACAAGATACTTATAATAGTAATGACTGAGTATAAAATGTTCTGTTGTAAATAGATCTTTTTTGAGTTTGCACCTTTGGAGAAATTACCTCTTTCGGGTTTAAAAGAAAATTTAAAGTGCCCTTATAATTGATATTGACTTTAAATACAATTATCCATGAAGTAATTTGCCACAACAGAGTGGCTTAGAAATTTAAGTGATCTTCCCTTAGCTGGCTAGAATATTATACTTATCTTAATATAAGAGCTTGTGGGTTATTTGTTCTACTCACTGTTGGAACAAAAAGAAAACAGAAAAGCAAATAAGTTAGCTTTGCCCTTTCCACATACAGCACACTCCAAATATAATTGTCTTTAATTTTAAAGAAAAAGATACTCAGGCAACTGGAGATGGCTTAGTCAGTAAAGCCCCACAGCACAAGCGCGGCGATCTGAGTTGGGATCCCCAGTACCACGTCAAACAGAGTAAACAGTAATGAGTGAATGGTCTGGTTTTGTTGGTTGGTTAGTTTTGGTTTTTTTAAGACAAGGTTTTTCTGTGTAGCCGTGGCTGTCCTGGAACTTGCTTTGTTTGCCTCAGAGGTAGGCCTGCCTCTGCCTCCAGAGTGCTGGGATTAAAGGCATGTGCCACCACTGACTGCCCAACTGAAAGGACTGTTTTTAAAGATCAACCCAAGAAGCCAGTGAGATGGATCAGCAGGGAAAGGCACTTGCTGTCAAGACTAATAACCTAAGTTTGATTTCCCCATATGGAAGAAAGGACTCCTACAAGTGGTTCTCTGACTTCCATACATGAGTTGTAGCACACACACACTCCCACAGTAAATAAGTTTAAAAAAATTAAAGATCAACATGCAAAAATGGCCCTTCAAAATAAAACCATAATTTAGTGCATAAAATAATTAAATTTTGCCTCTCGGGAAGTTTTAGTGCTTCCTGAGAAGTTTGCATCACCTAAGTTTGATTCATATATAAATTTTACAGCCAAATTCTATGTGACAACAGGAAAAAAAATCACTGTCCTCAACTACCTACCCATACCACGCAGCCCTCTTAAATGTCCCATGGAAGTTTATGTCAGATATTTGGAAAAGGTTGCTTTAACTTTGTTCTAGCCACAGAATTTGATTTATCTAGTTCAAAATCATATTTGATAAGTGAAAGGGTTTTTTATGGTTATTGCTGAGGGTTGTTTTTAGAAGATAAGGGGCTGGAGAGATGCCTCTTTAGTTAAGAGCACTGGCTGCTCTTGCAGGGGACTCAGGTGGCTAGTACCCACATGGTTCCTCACAGCCATCCATAACTTAAATTCCAGAGGATCCAATGCATCCCTCTGACCTCCTCAGTCACTGCATGTATGTGGTACACATGCACACATGCAGGAAAATACTCATACACATAAAATAAAAAATAAATCTTTTAAAAATAATTAAGATCAGAGATATTTATCTTGAACAAAGACATTTAGATATGAATTATCAGGTAGTATCCTGATAATAAGAGGAGAGTTTTATTTCTCCAACAAAAATACTATAAATATCACTGAGTAAAAGGATATAGAACATGTTCCTGTGGCACTGACAAAAAATAAATAAATAAGGTACAGAAAATTAGAAGTTTGGATACTTGAAAGCAGATGTTAGTAAAGCGGTTGATTTACAAGTAGGAAGGTTTAACGACAAGTCCACAGGAGAGTATTTTATATGGTAAGTGAATCATTCAGCACGAAAACTAGAGCACTCAAAGTTACCTCTTCTGTTACTTAGCAATCACAAACAAGAACACTCTTTTTTGTTTCTAGCTTGCCAACAACATTTGCAACTTTGGATATTGATGGTGTAAGAAAAATTATTTTTGCACTACCAGGTAAGGATCATCAAAATTATTTTCTCCTTTTTCTAGAAAAATGACCAAAAAACTTTTGGACTTCTCATATAGCCAACTTCTAATCAGCATCACTTGATTTATAATCTGAATGGCCTTACTTATTGGCAAATCGCTTAGTTTCTCTGCTTCACCTATAAAATGGACTGATACCTAGTCAAACCAGAATATTCTTCCAGGGCACAGTCCTTACCCTCAGAGGTTAACAAAATATAAGTGGGAAGTCTAATGAGATCTCACAACAGGAAGTACAGTCAATCATTCAAATACCAGATCACATAGTATAAGGTGTGCCAGTGCATATCTGTAATTCTAGCACTAAGGTGGCTGAGGCAGGGTGATCATGAAATAAGGCTAGCCTGGGCTATATAACGAGACATTGTCTTAATGCAAACACTTACAACAATATTTCTGGTATTAAAAAATTTAAGATGGTTAGGGCCAGGGGACAGGTACCAGTGACTACATAACACCAGTGTGACATCAGCATCACCACCTAATCCCCACGTGAGCAGAAACACATGTGTTCAGACAGAGCAAAAGCAAGGTGGCCCAGTTTCCAAGAATTTATTAATTCTGCTTTTATTATTTTCAGCCATGTATCTTAAGTCTTTATGAATCTTGATAAACTGTAAAGTGATTTAGAACTTTATGTATCTATTTGCTACTTTGTAATTTTACAAGTATCCTTTAATTGTGCCTATAATTCCAAAACTGGGGAGGCTGAAGCAGGGAAATCACTATAGCTTCAAAGACCAAAAAAATTAATTACTCACCAATATTATTATTTATTTTTAAATCCCAAGCCAGTCTTACCTATAAAAAGTAAGACTTAGTCTAAAAAAATAAAATCCAGTAATAATTCTCAAGTCCCTATTTTGTTAACACCAATTCCTTCAGAAAAGTAAGTACTTATCCTTTCAGACTCACAAATATCATGGGTTTCAGAGATTTTTTTATATTCAGTAAATCTCAAAATAAAATTATTAAAAAAAGAAGCAGGCAGAAGAACTTTAAGCCTTAACATTTTAAACACTATCCATAAGCATAAAAATAGACTTGTGTCATATAGAAAATAATAAGACGACATGAAAGCAAAGCAACCTCAAAATGTATCTGTGTCATACGACTAAACCTAGGACCTTTAATATTCCCTCTGAGACTCTGAAATCCATTGTATGAAAAAATAAACAACTCTTCTAGCTTCATTTTACCTAGCAAAAGAGACTGCTTGTTCCATAGGTGTGATTTAACATACAGATTAGACCATCAGTGATAATAGAACAAAGATTATTATGCTGGAACCCATTTCTGATGAAATGTAAATGTTCATAGAAACTACAATATTAAAAGCCTTCTTCAAATCACTGATTTTATTTGAAACACCTTCCATTGAGCCTGACCGTCAGTCCTGCACATAGGAAAGGCGCTCCACTTAAAAGGGTTTTCAGTTTCTAGAGTATATTTATGCTTTACTAAAGGCTATACACTTAAAGGTCTTCACCAGTCTTAACAAGTTATAGCCAATTTTATAGTTTTACATATTTTAATTTTTTAACTTTTTAAAATTACATGTGCAGTAAGTAAAAAAATTGGAAATTGGGGCTGGCAAACGGCTTAGTGCATTAAGGTACCTGCAACAAAGCCTGACAACCAACTCAAGAGAGAGAGAGAGAGAGAGAGAGAGAGAGAATTCCAACAAGTTGTCCTGTGACCTTAATGTATGTATTATGGCACACTGGTACATGAGTGAAGGCATGCACGCACACACATACACACACTCATACATACTTTCTTTCTCTCTCATAAATTAAATTAAAATTTAAAACTTCTTTATAAAAACTTAGAAAATATAGATAAGGATAAAGAAATGTTATTTATTATCACAACTACCAATCAGAAACAATCACATTTTACTAATTATTAATCTGTCCAATTATATTTATTCTATGGAACAATTCATTTTTAAAATATTATAGCTGGTGAGATGTCTCAGCAGATAAAGGTGCCTGCTGCCAACCATGACTACCTGATTTTAATCCCCCAGACCTACATGTTAGATGGAGAAAACCAACTCCTCCAACTTGTCCTCTGACCTCCATGTGCATATCAGAACATGGGTGCACATGTGCTCTCACACACTGATTAAATAAATAAATGTAATTTTTAATTATAAAACTAAAGAATTATAGCAATTTTACAATCATTTCATAATTTTATTTTTTTACAGTCCAGTCCACCCTCCCACAGTTCCTTTTCCCATTCCTCCTCCGCCCCTGTCTACAAGAGGATGTCTCCACCCCACCCCACTAGACCTCCCCACTCCCTGGGGCCTCAAGTCTCTCGAGGGTTAGGCTCATCTTCCATCACTGAGGCTGTGTGTGTATGTTACGTATGTTTTCAGGTGCCTTCACAGGCCAGAAGAGGTGGATAAAACCAGATATATAGATGCTGGTGAAATCCAGAGGATCACTAAGAAACATCGTGAAAACTTGCATTATAGTGACTGTCTAAATATTTATAGAAAAGGCCTTTAACAAAGCCATTATGAGAAAAGCCATGAGATTAGGAAGAAGAAAATATGTCAATATATGACAAATCTATAGTCAACATTCTACGAAATGGATTAAAGCTAACGTATGCTCTTAACTCCAGAATGAGACAAGGTATCCACTCTTATTCATCATACTGCTTGGAAGTTTTAGCCAGAGCAGAGGCAGGAGAAAGAAAGAAAAGTGATACAAATTGGAAATAAGGGAATCAAATTAAACTGGTTTGTAGATGAAAATGTCCCTATACTTAAACACCCTAAGGGCTCCACTTGAAAACTCTTGACCCTGGTAAATTTAGCAATGTAGGATACAAATATCTATACTTACTATGTACTGTAATGAATATGCTGAGAAAGAAATCAGAAGAAAAAACATTCACAATTGCTTCCAAAGATCACACACACACACCTAGGAATTAAGCCTAGCTAGGACAATGAAAGACCTCCACAATGAAAACTTTGAAGCACTGAAGAAGGAAATTGAAAACACTAGAAGGTGGAAAAACAGCCCATGTTCATTGATTGACAGACAGAGAAAACCCCCATGTTACTGAAAGTGACCTACACAGTAAATGCAATTTTCATTGAATTCTAATGACATTCTTCACAGAATCTGAGGAGAGGGAGGGGGGTGTCCTAAAGTTTAAATGGAAATAGAAACTTCAAATACCCAAAGCAACCCTGAGCCAAAAGAGCAACGTTGGAGATATTGCATTATACATGATTTCAAATTACAATACAAAAAGCCACAGTGATGCCATCATCCTGGCATCAAAGACAGACACGCGGGCCTAGGAAGATGGCTTGGCGGTTTAAGCACTTACCACATAATCAAAACCAGAGTTCAGATCCCTAGTAGTAACTGCCTTGTAGATGTGCGGCTCACCTGTAATTCCAGCCTCATAAGACAGATGAGATCACTAGAGAATGCTGGCTGTTGAGACCAGCCACAGGCTTTGGATAAGAAACCAGTGGAAAATTTACTAAAGAAGGTTCCTGGTAACAATCTCAGACCTACACACACACACACACACACTAACGTACATATGTGTTCCCCCAAGTACACTAGCATACATTTATACACAGATACACTCTACATAAAAAGAACAAGACAAAAAGAGCCTAGATACATAGAACAATAGAATAACATAGAGGACTCAAGAGTAAACCCATAGAGCTACAGCCAATTGATTTATTCTATTACTTTAAATTATGTGTAAACAAGTGTGTGTGCATATGGATATGAGCATTGTGAATGCAGGTGTCAGAGACCAGAGGTGTCTGATCTGCTGGAGCTGGAGTTACAGACTACTGTGAGCTCTCTGGTGTGGGTGCTAGGAACCAAACTTCAGTCCTCTGAAAGAGAAGTACATGCTCTTAACCACTGAGCTGCCTCCCCAGCCCTACAGTCAACTGATTTGTGACAAGCAGTCCCAAAAACATATGTTGGAGGAAGAAGGGCCTGTTCAACAAATGGTTCTGAAAAACTGGATATCTATATGTAGAATGTAGATCCCAGCAGAAATGTCAGTACAAAACAGATCAGAAGCCTTAATGGAAGACCTAAAATTTTAAAACTGCTGTGGGAAACAATTCAAGATACAGGCATGGGAAATGACTTTATGACTAGGATGCCTACAACACAGGAAATAATAGCATGAATTGACATACGGGGTTGCATGGAATTAAAAGGCAAAAAGACAGCAAAAGAAACAACAGAGTAGCATCTGACAGGGAACTGATATGTAAATAACTCAAAATGCCAAAATAATCCAGCCAACAAATGGGCAAATGAATTGCACAGACAATTCTCAAAAGAAGGTTAATAGGGAAAAAAATGTTCAACATACCCAACCATCAGAGAAATGCAAAAAAAAAAAAAAAAAATTGCATTGAGCCTAGCAGTGGTGGCTCATGCTTTTAATGCCAGCACTTGGGAGGCAGAGGCAGGCAGATATTTGTGAGTTTGAGGCCAGCCTGGTCTACAGAATGATTTCCAAGACAACCAGGGAATCACAGAGAAACCCTGTCTCTGGAAGGAAGGAACGAAGGAAGACAGCATTGATAATCCATTCATCCCAGTCAGAATGGCTGTCACCAAGAAAATAAAAAACAAATATAATCAAGGATATAAGTTAGCCCGGCTACAGTAAAAAAATCAGTGTGGTGGTCCTGAAAGAGAGAGATGGAAAAATAAAAACAGCATATAACCCAGAATCTAAGTCAGCATGAAACAGAGCCCTTAACAACCATATTCACTATAAAAACACAATTCATGGGGGCCAAGTTATGGACTCAGTCTTGAAGTCCATCAGCAAATGAGCTGGCAGAGAAAACGTGACATATATTGTACAATGGAATGATATTTGAACACAAAGAATAAAATTTCATTTTTAGAAAGCTCAATAAAGTTAGATATCACTATAATAACTAAAATAAGCCAGATTCTGAGAGAATATATATATATATATATATTATATATTTTCTCTGTATGCATAATCTAGAATTAAATCTAGACATTAAAGAAGAAGGAATGCTACTTTTGAAACAGAAACAGCAAAAATGGGGAGAGAGGGAAGAGAGCAGTGATCAGGAGAGTATAATCAAACATGTATGAAAATGTCATAATCCATCCCACTCTTTTGTAGAATGTAAATGTGCCAATAGATGATAAAAATCTCTTAGCTACTGGTACAAGAGAAATGAAGGTGTGGTTTTATCTAGTAATTTGATAACCTGTCCCTGGTCTCTTACCTGTGGACCAAATTAGTGGCATTCGATGAAAGGGAACCTAAACTAAGACAGCACGTTCCCCATTACCATAGCAACACATATCATCACATGCCACCGTATAACAGAATTCAACAGAATTGGCATTTTAGAACTTGCTAAAGAAAACAATGAAGTTCTGTGAATGTGTTTAGTTAGACTAATAGGGTTGGTGGTGCACAACTATAATACCAGCGCTTCGGAGGCTGAATTTGCCTTAAATGCAAGGACAGCCTGATACTAAAATAAAACAAAGTTGCCCAGCTCGAGTACAGCTTGATCTTTACCTAAGGACGCCACACAACAACAAATATCTCTTTTTTTTTTAGCCCTTTTAATGTTTTTCATAGCTACCTTCCTTCTCCTGGAGAGGAATGATAAATTTCTGATATTCTTCAGATAACTTTAAAGAACTTGGTATTTGTCACAGTGTGATCCAGCTGCCATAGGTGCACCCCAGAATTATTTCCTCAGAGTTCTAAGGTGGCAGCAGTGCTGCTCTCTGGTGCCTCTTCCTGCCTTCTGAGTCCCATGGCCTTGTCTCTGACAAGCATACTGCTGGTGACTCTTCTGTTTATAAGGACACCAGTTCTACCTCATTAGGGCCCAATCTTATGTCCTCACTGAATCTGAGTCATCAAAGCCCTGTGCCTCAGATACACTGAGTGCTAGAGCTTCCTTGTGGGAATTGAGGAAGTCAAAGTTCCTACCATAATCTTTTTCATCTTCAAGTCTTTACAAGTTGAGTTATTTGATGCCATTTTTAAAATGTAAAGATAATGATTATCGAGTTTCTTGTCTATATTTTCTTTTATTTATACCATCTTTCTATAGTAAAATTGCTTTAAAAATAACAAGATACATTAAAACTGTTTAATTTAAGCCATAGTTGGCTAGGTAATGGTGGCACAAGTCTTGAATCGCAGCACTCAGGAGACTTAGGTAGATGGATCTCTGTGAGTTCCAGGCTAACATAGTGGGTCTACAGAGTAAGCTCCAGGACAAAGAAGCCATGTCTGAAAAAACCAGAAGTTAAAAAAAAAAAAGGATTGATACCCATTATAAGAGTATGTACGCCGGTTGTGGTGGCGCACACCGGTAGGATTTGCTGAAGGAGGCAGAAGCAGGAGGATCACAAGTTCAAGGCCAGCCTAGGCTACACATTTTGCTGGGCAGTGGTGGCACAGGCCTTTAATCCCAGCACTCGGGAGGCAGAGGCAGGCGGATTTCTGAGTTCGAGGCCAGCCTGGTCTACAGAGTGAGTTCCAGGACAGCCAGGGCTACACAGAGAAACCCTGTCTCAAAAAACCAAAAAAAAGGAGTATGTGCTTCACATGTTCACATGCAGGTAGTCCAGGGTTCAGTGTCTACCAGTTCCATTTCACCCATAACACACACACACACACACACACACAGAGAGAGTTAGTTGGCAATGGCTTCTAGTGCAAGGCACTCAGGAAAGCAGAAATTGTATTAAAAGTTGAGTATCAGATCTTTTTATATTTCCATGGATGACCAAAAGGTTCAGTTCATATCCTCTGTAGCATGTGATATGGTTAACTGGACCTCTATTCTGTCTTTTTTTTTGTTGTGGTGGTTTGGTTTGGTTTGGTTTGGTTTAGTTTGGTTTGGTTTGATTTGGTTTGGTTTGATTTGGTTTGGTTTGGTTTTGAGACAAGGTGTCACTGTGTAGCCCTGGCTGACCTGGAACTCACTCTGTAGACCAGGCTGGCCTTGGACTCAAGAGATTCCCTGCCTCTGCCTCCTGAGTCCTGGGATTAAAGGTGTGTACCACCCAGCTAATCTGCTGTATCATTCTGTTGGATTCAGAGTGACTCAGAAGTAGACTTACGGTCAATCACTTCTGTCATGCCTGAATGTATAAACAGATATAATTATCTGACAAATTTTTATGTGGTATAATATAAATATACACTTGGTTGACTTTCAGGGAATCCTGTATCAGCTGTGGTCACCTGCAACCTCTTTGTTGTACCTGCACTGAGAAAGATGCAGGGTATCTTGGATCCTCGGCCAACCATCATCAAAGCCAGGGTAATGTCTCCTAATGACCATAAACCAAAGCTGAAGCCTGCTAACAATTGCCAATTGGCAAAAATAAATGCCTAGGATTTTAGATTTGTTTTATCATAAATGTATTAATATTCTCTCCTTTGTGGTAGAAACTAGAAAGGGAGATTCACTTTTATTTTCCTCCAACATAAAGAGAAATATCTCAGAAGTCAAAACAGTACTGGCTGTTCTTCCAGAGGACATAGATTTGATTACCAGCACCCACACAGCAGCTCACAACTGTCTGTGACTCTGTCCCAGGGAGTGTGATACCCTCTTCTGATCTTCTCCTCAGGCAGGGTATACACATGGCATACAGACGTACACAGGCAAAACTCACATAAAAATAAATGAAATGTTTTAAAGTTTAAACATACTTAAAAGAATCCAGAGAACAAGGCTTCAAACTTCTTGTGGGTTCTTCTGGTGGGAACAACCCAGCAAACAGAAATTAGCTGGCTCCACTCATTAGATAGACCTGTATGGAATAAGAGGTGAGAGATCATTTCCCCTGGGAAGTTCATAGAGGACAGAAGTTGGCCTGCCTGCTTTTATGCAATTGCTGTTCAAAAAATTCAGAAAGAGCAGTCAAAGGACCAAAAGAATCTGGCACTCAAGGAGGAAAAGATAGACAAACTGTTTAAACAGCACTGGTCAAACAGAGGCCAAGGACTGCAGCAAGTCACGTGGAAGTTAGAGAGCCTTCCTCTACCAGCACGACTAGTCTAACTTGCCACCCAGATAATCAGACATGTTCAGTAGTATTTGTGAATGAATTTATTGACATCATATACTACAGAACCAAGGTAATTCTCAATACTTTAAAAGTAACTTTTAAAGTGACACAATTCTATGATTAGTTGAACAAAGGAATATAAAACATAGAAGAGGAAATAATAAAATGTTATTCAAGACACATAATATAAAAACATATATGACAGCTGGCAGGATAGCTTGGCAGGTAAAGGCATTTGCTGCAAGCCTGACAACCGGAGACCCTGGGACCACATGACTTCCTGGAAGTTGTCCTTTGGCCAGTCACCTCACACACACATGTATGCTGTGGCACTTGCATGTACAGATGGACAAATACACAGAAATTAAAAATGTTTCTGAAACACTAGGCTGTCAACAGGAATAACATTGATACTTTTATTACTGGAGATTTGTGGATGAAAGAAGATAAGACCATCTTGTTTCCCTAAAATATCACTTAAATTCAACTACCTGGGCATAGTGTCCTGTGTCAATCACCCCTCCCCCAGAAAGACCTTTCTTTTGAGTAATCACAAGGAGATAATACCTGGAATGTCTAACAAGGTAAGAAACAGAGATGGAGGGAGAGGGAGGAAAGAAGAAAGGAGGATAGGAAGGCCAGCCATGAATGAAAAATTATGATCCGATCAAAAAGTCAAAGTTTGGCCAGGCATGGTGGCGCGCGCCTTTAATCCCAGCACTCGGGAGGCAGAGGCAGGCGGATTTCTGAGTTCAAGGCCAGCCTGGTCTACAGCGTGAGTTCCAGGACAGCCAGGGCTATACAGAGAAACCCTGTCTCGAAAAAACTAAAAAAAAAAAAAAAAAAGTCAAAGTTTGAACAGTCAGATTTATACAGCAAACCCAGAAATGGATAATTCATTATATTCACACTTGCTAAACTGAGGAAGCAGGGGAAAAAATCCACATGGTTCTAAGAGCCCCATGACTTATCCTCTTCTTGACACTATGTTTATTTCTCATTTTAACATCCACCTCCTTAAAACTGGCTACATAACAGCCATGTACGTCGCTACTGAAATTTAGTACTGGGGAACACGCACACAAATAAATTAAGAGAGAAGTGCAAAATAATTTAGGAGCACTGGGAAACTATGCTTCCTTCAAAGAAAATATAAGCGATACAAAAAAAGCCTATTGAAAAATCATCCTGTAGATAGAGAGGTGAGTAATGCCCAGCGTACATTAAATCTGCAATGAATATTGCTGGGCGGATGGAGATTGAATGTGCTTGTGAGAGCTACCTCCTTTCAGTGTGAAGATATTGCTTCAGTTTCCTGTCTTATAGGTCAGGGTCCTTACAACACGTAACAAGGGACTTTTTCATCTGTCCTTTCCTCCAGTATAAACACTGGCTTCTTAACATTCTTTTTTACCATAGCAACCAGCCCCTGGACTTCCTGTATTAAAAATAAGATGGAAATGACAGAGATAGTAGAATGACAAGGATATTATCTATGCTCACTCTATTTTCTGTAGTTCTGAGATGTGATCAGGGGACCAATTCAAATCTCTTTCCCTCTTCATACTGTAGTTATCGTGTGATGTAAAACTGGACCCTCGCCCAGAATACCACCGGTGTATACTGACTTGGCATCACCAAGAACCACTGCCCTGGGCCCAGAGTACAGGTCAGTCGTTCACACCTGCACACCCACTGGGATCTCCATGCACTCGTTCTGAAAAACGAACCGCAGTTCCAGCTGTGTCAGTCATGTCTTTTCCCTGGTGATAACCAAATGAATAATTGTTTACTTCTCTTTTTGAAAGGTTTGGTGAAATAAATTATTCTTAAACAATGTTTACTTATTTCACTGGACCATATTTTCTAGGTAAACATTTGAAATATGAAATAAAGTATATTTTGATCTATTAATTCAAGCAGCCCTTTGAACATGATGGGTGGGTACAAAAGGAGGGCGTAGTATGTGTTATCCTGAAATGTGAGGAGAAAGCAGAATTTATAATATAATCTTTTTGGACTCTACTATCTTCTAGGTGCTGGTAAATCTTAAGGACAGAGAAGTCTGTGTTGATATTTCAAAGTTCTAGCTCTGAAAAAAGAGCTTTCCATATTAATTTTTTGTCCCCAACTTTTCTAGTTTGCTCGAGTTTTGATTCAACTCCACAAAAACTGTTACCTTTTAATAGAAGCTTCTGTATAAACTGAAAATATCAACAGTGATCCAATTCATGAGCCTTGCCCTCAAAGAGTTCTGCGTACAAGCTGGCCAGTGTGCCTCAGATCTTTTGCATCCTGTTAGAGTTAAATAAGAGAGTTTATAAAGTGACTTGTAGTTTGTCTGGCACCTAAATGGTAGCTACTATTATTGTTGTCCTTAAGCTTATAAAAGGCTTTATTTTTAAAATGTAAATTCACCCTGAAGTGAGAATTTCTGTGGCATTTTGTATGAGGCTATAAAACCCTATTTAATTCTTTTTAAATCTATAGCATTTGTTTTTAAAGTTTTGATGAAGTGAAGGATCTAGGATAAATTTCACCTGGAAAAGGTACTAAAAAGATTGAGCATCTCTCTCCCTCCGTCTTGGAGCCCTGCACTTCCATTTGCTGGCCTGGCCACATGTACACTTCCTGGTGCCTGTGCTGCAGTAATGAGCGTATTTCATTCCAGGTAATCAGATGAGCAGCCGTCTGATGAGCATGCGCAGTGCCAATGGATTATTGATGCTACCTCCAAAGACAGAGCAGTACGTGGAACTTCACAAAGGCGAGGTGGTAGATGTCATGGTCATTGGACGGCTATGATGGTGACCAACAGGAGAAAGTTTTGATGCATGTCCACATATCATTGACTGTATCCTGTAATATGCAACGGCACAGCTAGTTTTTCTGATCTGGATAAAAGTTGATCTGTATAGTCAACATCTTGAACTATATTTCAAATGAAATTTAAATACCTTTTAAAGAAAAAAAAACACCTAAGAATAAATCTCAACAGACAACTCTATTCTGATTATATCAAAGCAAAATTTTCCTTTCTTGCAAATTGCTTTGTGTGTTCAATGCTAGGTCTGATAGCGATAGCTTTTAGTAGACAGCGGTAGGTGCCTGCAGAACTTGTGTTTTTCTCATCTTTAAATACAACTACTTATGCTCTTAATCAAGGCTGTCTGCTTCTTTATACTAGTGTAGGCAACACTTGGATTTCCCTTCTTAGTATGCTTCATAACTGCTTTACAGAGAGCTTTTGCTTGTTCTTTATCATGTATCTCGTGTTTATGTGCACCATGCCAAAAGAGGAGACTGCGCGGAGGCCCCATCCTGCCGCTAGAACCTTCCCTGCTGAGCACCCAGGGAAGGTCTCACCCTAGCAGCCTCAGGCACAGTACTGGCAGGCAGTAACTGGATACCTTTTATTTGAACAAACAAACTGGGGGAAATGCTTCCTTAAGTGCTGACAGCCTTTTTAACCAACACATTTAAAATTGTACAGAACAAAAATAAAATCAAAGACTGATCTTGTACAGATATTAGTGTTACCAGCATTCATGTGGAAATCAAGAGCAAAAACAAAATAATGTTAAACAACTCTGTACCATAACATTTTCTGTAATGATAATGAAACTTAATGAATAAAAAAAATCCTTGATCATTATTTAAAAATGTATTGTGCGGCCTTGTTATTTAGAAAGAGAAGATTGTTGCTCCATCCTGACAGAGTCTGCCTAGGTAAGAGAATGCTTAAAATACTCTAACAAGGTTTCACAGTATGACAGATTGAAATTATGGTCTGATACAACATTGTATCTTAGGTCTTTAGGGAAAAAAAAGTATTGGAGTCTGTTAGTAAGTAAGAGAACTGCCCATCTTCTGGTTTTACTGGTGATGGCTGGATAAAGAGTAAGCACAGCTAGAGGAAAGATGATTTATTGTTTAGGAAAAATTCTTCTCTTAGTTATCAACTTTGGACATGAATAGTTCTTTGAAGTAAAGGAAACAATAAGTTATAGATTAGATAATGTCAGATGAGTGCCTGGTTTGGTTTGGTTTGGTTTGGTTTGGTTTGGTTTGGTTTGGTTTGGTTTGGTTTGGTTTGGTTTCTTCAGGCAGATTCTCCCTGGTTGCCCTGGAACAAGATTCACCTGCCTCCACCATCCACGTGATGAAATTGAAGGGGCGTGCCACCACAGCTGGCATTAGAAATTTATTAAATACTGTTTGAAAAAAATAGAAATGTGGAGGTTTTGTGTTGCCCTTTGAAAGTACACTTTGAGATATCTCTTTTGATAAAAACTTGGAAATATTTTTCAAACCATGTTAACAGAAAGACACTATTTTCTGTAGAGTATGCTTAGTAAATCAGACTAAAAAACAAAGTAACAGATCACAATATCAAAGGCAAGGAAGACCTTGTACTTTTAATGACATTTGCTATTATCAGGGTTAAAGTTAAATGTTCTATTGTTTTTCTTCTGTGTTTACAGCTGAAGAAAAGATGAGTTACTAGAGCTGATGAAAACACATAGTTCTTTATGTTCATTTAAGAAATAAGCACCTAGGGCTGGTGAGATGGCTCAGTGGGTAAGAGGACCCGACTGCTCTTCCAAAGGTCCGGAGTTCAAATCCCAGCAACCACATGGTGGCTCACAACCATCCGTAACGAGATCTGACGCCCTCTTCTGGTGTGTCTTAAGACAGCTACAGTGTACTCACATATAATAAATAAATAAATCTTTAAAAAAAAAAGAAAGAAAGAAAGAAGCACCTACTATGTGTGTGGGTACAAAGTATACCATGCTACCAATACTCCCAGAAACAAAATGAAGCAGCTGTAGCTGTACTCCATCAGGGAATAAACAAAAGCTGTTCAAGGAACTATATTTGTATCTTTCATAATGCATGCAAGAGTCTGCTAACTGTGACAAATGCCATCATACAGACCTAAAGGGTTAAATAGCTCCAGAGCTCACTCATAGCCTGCAGTCCATAGAATTTATGGCATATGGAGGTCCACACGTTTAGCCTTAGTAAATGTGTACAGTGAAACAGTCCATAAGCACTTACTGTATGCCAGGTATAGTTCAACACACTTCCTCCTT
This sequence comes from Mus caroli, assembly GCF_978045245.1. Classification (NCBI taxonomy): domain Eukaryota; kingdom Metazoa; phylum Chordata; class Mammalia; order Rodentia; family Muridae; genus Mus; species Mus caroli. Next base: position 77,194,409 of record NW_028227269.1, read on the forward strand.
ACTCTCACAGTAAACTACTACAGATAAATAAACCAGGGCAGAAATGTGTTCATAGTCACATAGCTAGCACAGAAAAACAACAAGGTTCAAACTTGCAGCCATGGCCCCAGAGTCCACTGAACTATGGAAACAGGTTGATATGAGACCTCACCGGAGTGGGGGTGGGGGTAACATCTTTAAGACTCAGACTGTAAAGTTCTTGACTGCCAAGTGAAGGCATTTGGATTTATTCTAGGGACAAAAACTGAGACCCTTAATCAAGGATGTATGAGCAGAGCTGCACATTTAGGACCAGTGTTCTGGAAGCTTCAAGAAGATCCAGTTAAACTAGAAGGAAGTAGAAGACACCAATTGGGAGAAAAATGAGGTTGTGCTGGCTAGAGTGGCTGATAAGGAAGAGGCACAGGTGAGCTCACTGCTGGAGAGAACAATGGGAAGACAACTAATGAGAAAAATCAGAAAAGTTTCATTTTGTAGAAAACTATTTAGAAGTTCTGGTTAGTTCAAAAATGTCCTGGCTGGAAATGGACAGCTCAGGAGTGCATTCATATAATTCCCCCAAGAAGGTGAATTAACAATAAGCCAAGTGGACAGGGCCTCAGGGTATGGGAGGAAGACTGGAATGAAAAATACTTGTAGAAGACAGGGACAGGAGCATCTATCAAGGAAAGGGAACCAACTGACAGGCGCAAAAGAAATAAGAATGAAGTCCCAAGAACATGAATGAAATAAAAAAACGTTAATTAGGTTGTCATTTATGAACTGTAAGAGTAGAATTAAAATAGTGACAATGAAACTCATTAAAAATTACAAATTGAAAATAAATGCTTTGGTGTGAGAAAACATGCTACTTCAAACTGATGGCGGTGTGAAAGCAGGGTTTGAGTAGGGAGAAACAGCAGCTGTGGGCACATTAAAAGTTAACAGATTTCTATATGAGGAAGACAGTGAAAGAAGATCTGAGTCTAATGACCCCAGTAGCCCAAGAAACCTGGAAAAGAAAAGACATTTTTCTTTCAGAATTAGAAAATGGGGGGAAAAAAAGACATTTGAAGTGGCTACAGGGAACTTTGAAAGTTATAGACGGTGAAATGATTCTACTTTACTGTTTCATCTATTGATCAGTGCCATTTAATCTACTCACATTAAATGAGCAAAGCTAAGAATTAAGCATACACACTATATTCAAGTTTGTTTGTCTTAGTAAATTTAAAAGGCTAAATGGTACTTTCAGATTGTTATTGCTGTACAGAAGTTAACCGGAGCTCTGCGCTCTCATATTGTGAACCATATCACACAGTGAAACAGAGAGCATAAACAGTCATTTCCAAGTGAATACTGTTAAGTGATGTTGTGAGTAGATTCTTTGAATGATTTACATTTTTTAAATTCTTGGCTAACAAACAAAGCTTTGCAGCTCTAACCATTACCAAGTGTGATCTTCAAGAAACTCTACCAAGGTAAGCATCTCGCCCTCAGTTATATAGAAAGTAGTGTATGACCTTACAGAATCAAAGCAGCAGACTGTGCCCTGTTACTCCACTTATGATTGTTCTAGAACTAAATAATATATTGTATTCTGACATGCTTATCAGTAAGTACTGTGCTTGACTCTCTTGAAAGAATTACATTCTACAGAGTCCACACATAAATTAGCATAAAACTTAAAAATGAAAAACTTTCTCAATTCTGGCCTTTTTTATTTGTTCTCCTTTGTCTTTGTTTTGTCTATTTAAAAAAAAAATTTTATGTAGTCTTGGCTGGGTGGGAACTTAATATTAGACCAGACTAATCGCAGGTTTGCAATAATTCTCCTGCTTCTGCTTCTGAGCTAGTGCACATGTATGCACAATACCTGCCTCGTGTATTTAGTCTTTTACAATAATCCAGTTCATTTAAGAAACATTAACTAAGTTCATACAAGATGCTAGGCTCCATGGTAGGCACCAAGGGAATGAGGATTAATAAGGCCTTCCTTGTAACCAATGACAAAGTATGAGAAAGGGAATGTATGTATGTATGTATGTATGTACGTATGTATATTATAGCCAATGCATGGTTCATTAAAAGAATGAGTAAGTCAGGCTCTCAAGTACAGTCAAGATGCAAACATTTTATGAAAGGCAGAAATCACACTTGGTAATCCCACAGGGAGACAGTAGTTGAGGGAAAAACAAAATGTTGGTGAAAGCACAAAAGAGAAGATACTAGAAGTAGCAATGAGAGGAAACAAGTACAAAAACTAGGGCTGGGGAGAGAGAACTTCAAGGGAGATTTAGAGAGATCTGACCTAGCACCTCAGACTCTTTGGAACTCAATATCCAGGGAGAGAATCCAGCAAAGCTTCAGGTTTGGACAACGCAAGGAGTTAGAACAAAACGAAATACTAAAATATAGTGCAGGCCGTTGCTGTTGTCAAGGTAACGCTGACAAAAACAAGGCAACAGGAAGGATCACAAGTCCTCTCTCCTACTCATTCCCAAGTTCCCTCTGGTCTAATGCAACCTCTCATGGAGTCTAACAAAGCCAGCGGGATGAAGAAAATAATGCACTTCTCAGAGAGCTCCAGCATACCACAGGGCAGTCACCATGGAAGATTTGGAGACACAGCACCTCGTTCACCTACAACAGGTGACATCTGAGCTGATTCCTGAGAAATGAAAATAAGCCCCAAGTGAGAAGTGCAGAGGGAGGGATTTCAGAGCGGAAAGGACAAAGGACGGGAACTTCAGGAAGGAAAGCCTCCGTGCAAGAGGGATGGGGGTATATTCTGAACTTTGGACCAGCAAGCAGCACGTGGAGCTGACTGCCTGCCTCCACAGTGTGAAGGCTTTGTTTGGGGTTTAGTACTCAGTTCATCTCCAGCCTACAGCATCTATCACCAACAGCACCCGAAGATCCTGACGGTTTAAGAAAGAAGTCAGTCAACACCAACTGAATGCAAGGCATCATCATACTAAACAAAGGTTCCTGCAAACAGTGCATTCTGTCTCGCACACCTGTTCCTCTGCTCATATTTTGTTCCCTAGTCAAGGGCACCAGCATGAACCCAGTACGCAGAGCCAAAACTTTTGTCATCTTGCATCTTTCTCAGCTCCCACGTATTCAGTGAGTCACCAAATTCTGTCTCTACTCAAAGTTCCCAAATTATCCCCCTCCTTTTCTTTCCCTCTACCCCTTCATTGGTCTCAGCCTGCAGAGTTGCTCTCCTCAAATCTTTTCTTTACATTGCTATTGGAGTGACCAAACCATATTGTAAATCTGGAAAACCTCTACAGCTGATGATTCCACAACCAAGTTAGAGCATTTGAAGTTCTCCACAACACTTCCCCAAGCAAGCAGCTGCACCCTCAAATCCTGTCACTCGATGCCTCCTGCCTTTGTCCCGACTGATTATTAATCTTTCAATATTTCTCAGGGGGATTTAAAAGTGTGGCTCAGTGGTAGAGCACTTGTCTGCCATGCACAAGGCACAACATGAAAGACAGACAGAGCAGAGAAAAGCAAAATGAAATAAGCAAGCTTTAGCTTAAGCATTACATCTTCCAAGGGAATATCCCTGAAGCCTCACGTAGAACAGAGTGCCCCTCAATCATGTTCCCAATGTCCTTCACGCATCCTTTGATAGCTGTATCACACTGAATCAGTCTGGTCATGGGCCACTTTTGATGACAAGTTCTCCTAGGGCAGATTCTGCTCATCTTGTTAGCCCAGCATAGGTTGGTGCCTTCAGCAGCAGGAGCTCAACAATGAACTGATCAACAGAACTGACGTTGTATAGCTTCACCAAGAAGTCAGGGTCAACATAGGAAGAAATTTTAATACTTCAAGCTTACAACACTGTTGAGAGGACTTCATGCAGAAGCCTGTCATATAAAGGCAGACAGAGAACCAACATGTCATGCATCTTTGACCAGGTACTTCAAATCCAGGCTTATACCAAGTCATAAATATCTTTTGTGCATGTTGGTGGTAAATCTAAAGGTAAATATTGAAATCATGTCATTAATTTATATTTCTCTCTTGATATGTTTTAAGTGTATATCAGTAATGTCAAAAAATATGAAAGTAATACCAAAGGATTTCACCCAGCTGCTTCAGAATTAATGCCATCAACAACGAGGAAATCATATTTATCCAAAAATGTTTCGTGAACAGGATCATGGGCAAGTAGTGATCATGAAATCAACATGCTGTGTGAGGGATGAACAGTGTGCTAGAGCTATGAACAGATGAGAAATTGTCCATTAGAGCCAGGCATGGTAGTACATTCCTGTAATCCCAAAACTCTGGAGGCTGAAGCAACACATTGCTAAAAGTTTGAGGCTAACCTGAAGTCCATAGCAAGATCCTATTGAAAAATAAATCTATCCATATGAAAATGGCACTTGAAATAAAAAAAAAAATGCAACAGAGCACCCAAGGCACCTGCTTGGGCCTATATACAGTTTCTTTTTTCCTGAAAACAACCAGTTAGATGCAACCCCTGTCCCCAGAGCCTGTGCACACATTCTAGCTAAGTATGACCCTAAGCTCTGCTTCTGTAAAAGTATCCTGATGCCTTTCCTATGTATTGTCAACACATCTACACCTAGTCTCCACAGCCAGTTACTATTCTCATTATAGAATCAGACACTTTGTGTTTATTCTGAGGAGCCAAAATACTCTTTGAACCCTGTCCAAGCCAAGCACTTGAATCTAGAAGTTAGGGACCTGAGTGAAGTGAATTCACCAAGGTAGCAGCCTCTCTCTTCAGCCAGCATCCCTTTGTGTCCTTCATCCTCACTTGTAGCAAGAAAGTACCAACACGGGTGTGTATCTCCAGCACATGAGCAAAACATTAAAGTATGATGGGATGCAGAAAATCTAAGCACAGAGAGCAAGGGCAGAGAGGGATGGCATATGTTTATGTTATTCATTCATCCAACAACTTACTGAGTGCCCATTTAGCATGTGTCCCAAATACAGCAGATGAAGATAAAAAGGTAAAAGAATCCGGCCAGACACCAGGCCCTCAGTTGTTTCCAAACACTGTTGGCCTGTAGGAATGTTATCTTTGTTGGAATCTTTGAAATTTTTGGTTTTGTTTCTTGGTTTTGCTTTGGTGGGGATGGGAAACAGTTGTTTGTGTTTGTTTTGTTTTTGATAGGAACTTACAGGCTGACCTCAAACTTACTGTGTATCCTAGGCTTATTTCAAATTCATTGAAATCCTCCTGCCTCTGCCTCATAAGTACTGGAATTTCAGGTGTGAACCACCTTGCACAACTTGAAGGTTTTTTTCTTCAAATGGCTCAAAATGCTTTGGAAGTCTCCAAAAACCAGGATATAGGGCAGCTGAATGATACATTAACAACTGAATGATTAATGTATTTTCAGTTTTTATTATATCTTTTTCAGCCACACCATCATCAGGATAGCTTTTCACTTTAAAAAAAAAAAAAAAAAAAAAAAAAAAAAGCCCCATTACTTCATAGAGCCTCAGAACTTCCAGCTGCCCCTGTCTGAGCTTCTCAGGAATGCTGGCAGCAGCCATCTCAGGGGCTGTTTGGTCTTTCAGCTGCTCCTGCCCAGTGCTCTTCTTACTTCAGAGCTATATCAGCACATTGTGATGCAGGAGCAGTGAAACAATGCCAGGCTGCCCTTCACCAGGGACTTAGTTGCCTGTCCAGCACACAGAAACACCTCTGCTAAAGAAATGTGAAAGAAGCAGAAACGTGCTATTTGGAAACAATTCTCCTGTTTGACATCCAGGAGGTTTCCAGAGATCTATTTCAGCAGATTCTATGTAAGTTTGGGTCCGTTACAAGAAACCTGAATATGAACCTGAAGAACAGGGAAATGGATAGCTTGATTAGTACTGGTTATCTGTGGCTAGAGTGTCTTTCTTTCCCTCTTCCTCTTTTCCCCTGGTTTCATATCTTTGTACCTCAACTAGAAGAGTTAGAGGCTTAGAGACTAGTTGGTGACCGAACTTCTTTTACTTAAAAGTAATCTCACTGGGCCTGTGGAGATAGTTCAGTGGATACAGTGGGTCCTGAGTTCAATCCCTAGAACCTACATCTAAAGTTGGATGCAACAGCGCCTGTTTATAACCCTAACACTGGGAAGATGGAGATGAGCAGAACCCAAGGGTTCACTGGCCAGCAACCTTGCCTGCTTGGCAAGTTCTGTGCCAATGAGAGACCTTGTACCTGACCAAAAGATGGATGGCATCTAAAGAACAACAGCCAAAATTGTCCTCTAGCCTTCTCTCTCTCTCTCTCTCACACACACACACACACACACACACACACACAGTGTACATACTTGCACATGCACTTGTATACACAAAAACACACATACCCTTCATTGATAGTTTATATTTGAAATGAAAGCAAGCTTTCTGTGTTGCTTTTAGAGTTTTTATATCACTATTCCAATTTTGTTCTGTTGGTGACTGAAAAAAGAATAGAATAGAATTGAGTTCATTAGCAGACTCACTTGTAATTATTCAAGTGGGAGAGGAGACCCTAATACAGAGTCCAGTGTTCAAAGCTGCAAAGCTGAGATGGGGAGCACCGTCAAGAAAAGGAGAGGAGGCCACCACAGTCATAATTTCTCAGAGCTGCAACTGAAATTGCAAACTACAACCATGATAGACCTGGCTTTAAAATATATCTTGTACTGCATTAAAAATGGCAGAGGCTGAGTTTGCTGATGCACATATATAGTCCTGGCTACTCAGAAAGCAGGAGTGGGAGGGTCAAGAGTTCAAGGCCATCTGGTATCATCAAGAAGAATCTTTTTTTTTTAATTTTTAATATTTTTATTACATATTTTCCTCAGTTACATTTCCAATGCTATCCCAAAAGTCCCCCATAGCGCCCCCCACTTCCCTACCCACCCATTCCCATTCTTTTGGCCCTGGCATTCCCCTATATTGGGGCATATAAAGTTTGCAAGTCCAATGGGCCTCTCTTTCCAATGATGGCCTACTAGGCCATCTTTCAATACATATGCAGCTAGAGACAAGAGCTCCGGGGTTCTGGTTAGTACATCATGTTGTTCCAACAATAGGGTTGCAGATCCCTTTAGCTCCTTGGGTACTTTCTCTAGCTTCTCCATTGGGAGCCCTGTGATACATCCAATAGCTGACTGTGAACATCCACTCCTGTGTTTGCTAGGCCCCAGCATCGTCTCACAAGAGACAGCTATATTTGGGTCCTTTCAGCAAAATCTTGCTAGTGTATGCAATGGTGTCAGCGTTTAGAAACTGATTATGGGATGGATCCCTGGATACGGCAGTCTCTAAATGGTCCATCCTTTCATCACAGCTACGAACTTTGTCTCTGTAACTCCTTCCCTGGGTGTTTTGTTCCCAATTCTAAGAAGGGGCACAGTGTCCACACTTTGGTCTTCATTCTATCAAGAAGAATCTTAATGAGTGACAGGCAAAGGCTATTTAAGAGCTAATATGTAATTAAATAAAAGTAATAGCACAGGAAAAGAAAAAGACCACAGGAGAATATGAGTCTCAGGTCTATAGAGTTCTTTCAACTTTGCTATGTTTGAAAATTATTTTTAAATAATAGAGGGAAAAGACTGATTGAGAATGGTAAGTAGACAGTATTTATAGACAACATTAAACATGTTTGGGCATCTTCTTGTATTAGTTAGAAAACTCAACCAAAACACTTCCTAGGCCTCTCACCCTCTTCCTTTCTGCTGTTTCATTAACACTCAAGCTGCCACACTTCTAAAAGATCCAGACAAGTACATTTTCTCCTAGGGAAACAACACCAGCACAGCACAGGGATACCTCTGTTCATTCTGTCCTTCATCGTCCTGGGCCTCGGTCATCCCTGACAGCAAGTACCTGTATGACAAAGCTGAGGCCATCCTGGCTGGTGCTAACACACAACTGTCATCCTGTGAACTTCTTGTCCCACTTACATGACTGGCAGTGGTTTCTGGCCTGTAATTGGATATAATATGGAACCTCTCTGAAAATTACAGTGCAGTTTTGTAGAAAAAAACAGTCTGATAAACAGAGCTGCTGATGGGATGGGTCTCCATTCAACTGGAACTGGAAACAGACATGTGAGAGGGAGTCACTGGGTAAGAGAAAGGGCAAAGTCTGGAGAGGACTTGCTAGTGCCAGAGGAATTAGGAACTGTGCAGTGCTGCAGTGCTGCAGAAGGCCTGGACTGCAGCTATGTACTAAGTACTGCTATGCTTCTGCCTGCTTAATGCAGTGCTCAGGGAAGTAGGAAAGCCTAGCAAAATTCATAAATTGTTAGGAAAATACAAACTATAATTGAGAAAACTCTGTGTCTTGGATTTGGCTGGAGTTTTTTGAGACAGTTCATATAGCCCAGGCTGACTTCAAACTTGTTATGTGGTTGAGGACATTTTCTTCCTGATTCTCTACCTTCCAAGAGCTGTGTTACAGGAATGCACCTCCACACATAATATACACAACTCTAGAAGAGAAAATTAGGCCGGGCGTGGTGGCGCACGCCTTTAATCCCAGCACTCGGGAGGCAGAGGCAGGCGGATTTCTGAGTTCGAGGCCAGCCTGGTCTACAAAGTGAGTTCCAGGACAGCCAGGGCTATACAGAGAAACCCTGTCTCGAAAAACAAAAAAAAAAAAAACAAAAAAAAAAACAAAAAAACAAAAAAAAAAAAAAAAAGAAGAGAAAATTAGAACAGATGAGTCTGTACATCCATGAAGCATTCACAGTGACCTCTAGTCACCTGCTCTGTTTTAATTACACATTACTTAGCACAAGGGTATTAGAATTATATACATTAACCAGTGGTTAACATGCTTAAACTCTAATGTTAATGTTTATTTTTGTTTTATATTCTAGATTTCCACAACTATAATGTCAATAAAATGATACTTTTGAACTCTAGCAAATAATTTATTTAACTAGGTTTATTTTATTGTTTAAAATGCTTTTGAAATCTATAAATGAGTAGCCCATGATCATGAATAATGTTGCAGATTTTACTGGTCAAAACTCTCTGTCCCAGACTGTCAACAGAAAGACTGTGGTCACCCCAACCCTTTGGCAAGCAGTGACCACAGATGATATACCACAGACATAGAGGCATGATTCATATTTCACTTATATTTACTAAAAATAATAAATAATACCATACTAATGATACCATAAATAATGATGACATTTTTCTAAATTAAATTATAGTAATTGTGACAAACTGTAATATACTAAAAGTCATTGCATTTGTAACCTTTAAATCAGCCATTCTTAAAACTAATACAAGCAGTGCACAGGGATGTGTCTGCAATCCCAACCTCAGGAACGTTAAGGAAACCTTGAATTCAGGAGATTATCAATGTGGAAATCATCCCTCAAAAATGATAACAAAGTTATCTAGAGATAAAACTATTATGAAAATAAAACCATCATTAGCATTGAATTCCATACAATTTAGAAATATTCTGGAAATTTTTTGGTTATTTTGTAACAAAGTCTTACAGTAGCCCAGGCTGGCCATGTGCTCATGTTCCCTCTGCACCCTTCTCAGTAGTGCTAGGATTACACCAATCTAATGGCAAAACAAAAAGTTGTTTCAAACCACCAAAATGAATACTTGGCAAAGGCTATGGCTAAGAGGCCAGGTTTCTCTTGCAAGGTAACCCCACCACAAGGAAGCATAATAGAGTATAGGAAATGTATAGGAGTAGAACCCTAAACCATCTGATTGTCTTTAAGGGAAAATCACTTCTCAGTCCTCTATTTCTAGGGGTCATTACGTTGGGCATATCTTACATGAGATTATGATGCTCCAAATAGCTCTGCACTGTGATTGCTAACTACTACTTTTCAATACTTAATGTTATGGAGAAAATTTTATTACCATTTGTAACTAAGTAAAGACCTATTTGTAAAACTGGAGGCCAAAATCTTACTGCATCTCCAAGTACTGAGAGTGTCCCTCGTAAATAGTGTGCACTAGTATTGGGGAGGGAGGCCAAACTGTCTTCAGAGGCCATTCCTTTGTCATCCCATTAGTCTTATTGAAGAGGTTGTAGAATACAGGTTGCAGATAGTATCAAATAACAGCCCACAATAAAACTAGTCAAAATTCTAGCTAGAGAAATGGCTCTGTAGTTAAGAGCTCTTGTTGCTCTTGCATGGGACCTGGGTTTGGTTGCCTGGGTTTGATTGGTGTTGTGGCTCACAACTCCAGGGTATCCAATGCCCTCTTCTGACCTTTATAGGCATAAGGCATGCACATGGTGTATATACATATGTGTAGGCAAAACACTCATATACATAAAATCTATTTTTAATGGTATTAAAAAATAATATTAGGGATGTTTGAGAAAAAACATAGAGAATCATATTTTCCTAAAAAAAAAAATGCAATGCATGTGTGCGTTTTAGTGTGTGTGTGTGTGTGTGTGTTTGTGTATATGTCTGTGTTTTAAATGGAGTCATGCCACATAGGATGCTCCCCAAGAAGATGCAAAAACTAACAAAACCCCCAGTACTGGGTATGATAACCTCTGTACCAGTTGTTGGTCTGGGGAGTCCAAGATTCTCCTAAAATAATAGACTATTGCTATTGTCCTTGGTTGTCTCTCAGAAGTTGAAGGTAAGCCCCTGTTGCTGAATATACCAAGCACGTTGGATACAGGACTCAGAAGACTCCAACTGGACCTAACCCAAACCCTGCCCTGAAGACTAGCTTTCCTAGTGGCAGAAGGTGCTATATATGCAAGCTTTCAAGGGAGGATAACAATCAATAGTATTACCATCAGTGATGTCTATGAACCACAATGACTAGCATGGTAAGATATCCTAAAGGTACAATAGTGGCACTAATATCTTAGCAGTAATCAACAAATGTCTAACTGGAACTTAAGGCCTGGTCAATAGGAAGGAAATCAGCTAGGATTGCAAATGTATCAAACTATTCATGATTAGTGAAGTCATGGATCTGCAAGAAGAACCTACACTACTACCTCTTTCCTAAATGAGTATGTATTAACTGCATTTAAGTCCTTATCCTTATCACCACAGATCAGTGTACCTCTCAGCCCACATCCAAGAAATTCCTTTTTAGCACATGCAGACCATTACAGAAAACCACAACTAGTCTAAGTGGAGAAAACACCCGGCCATAGGGTACCCATTCCCACCTCAGTCGATGCATCTACAAAACAATCTTTACACCTAATGTTCAGGGAACATCTTGCAAGAGGGAGTAGCCAAAGACCATGCAATCTGCTTTGAGACTGTATCTTCTGGATATGACAAGAAAACTACACCCATGAACTCTCAACAACATAGCTCTTTCTAAACAAGAGCAGAACAATGGCAATACTAGTTGACATGCCGATCTGTTTGTGGGAAATTTCATGGAGCCCCACCCCAAGACGAAGAGCTACATTAATGACTACTGAGAGAGGGAGGATAGCCTTCCCAGGGGATGAGCTTCCTAACTGGTTATCCAATATCATGTGCTCAGCCCTAAAAGTATGTGCATACAAGCAACATTTACACAGACTTTGCAACATATTTATTCATCTATTTATATTTCATATTCATGTAACAATAATAAAGAAAAAGGCATTGATTTGTGAAAATTTAACAAACAACAATAACCAAGAAAAAAAAAAGCTTGATTTCAAAGATGGTAAATGAGGCTGGCATTTGCTGCTCTATTGCTGACCTCACTTTGGTTTTTTGAAGAGGCAAGACTCATTTATGGCTGCCTCCCAGTTCTCTTTCCTCTGTCCCCTCTCTGTGTCCTGAATTCCTAGATAAGCCTGTTCCTCTGGGATATCATCTATCAAGTAGGGTTGCTTTAAAATTGATTTTCAATTTTACGTGTGTGTGTGTGTGTGTGTGTGTGTGTGTGTACATGTGTCTGTGTGATAAGCATGTGGATTTATGGGTGTCTAAGTATATGTATGTGCATGCAGATGTTAGAGAAGAAGTCAGGTGTCTTCCTCTACATCTCTCTCTACCTTGTCCCTTTAAGACAGGATTTCTCACTGAACCAGAAGCTTGCCATTTTAGCTAAGCTAGCTAGCCAGCAATCTCTGGAAATCTTCCTGTCTTTGACTCCCAACACTGGGGTTATAACAATATAACCCCATGTTATGGCCAGCTTTTTGCCCAGGTGCTAAAGATTGTAAGCAACCACACATCCATTGAGCCATCAATAGAGCCTTTCTCCTTAAACTAAGGGGATCATAGAGGCCACAGTGACTGCACTGGGGAAGGACATTCCTGGTCCTAGTGGCAATGTAATCTATTGATAAGTAAGTAAATACAAATATAAGACATACCTCTAACAAGTGATGTTTTCACTTTCTTGGGATGATTTTATTTCATAGATGTGTATTCTCATCCAACTCTAAATAAGCAAGAGTTGAGTGCTGCATTTAAAGTCTAAGATATTGTAAAATACTATAAGCCACAAAAAGAAAAGGAAAAAGAAAAAGAAAAGGAAAAAATAGTACTTATGCAGTCCAATACTTACTTTGAATTTCCGCACCCAGTATTTATTCATTGCTCTTCTGTGCTATCATCTTCACATTTAAAATGTTTTATTATTTAATGCAGGTTGTGTGTATATACACTCACCATGGTGTACATACAGGGATAAGAAGAAAACTTGTGGGTGTCAATTTTCTTCTTCTACCATGAGGATCCCAGGAATCAACTCAGGTGGTCAACATCTTTAGTGGCTAAGCCACCTCACTTACTCTGAGACCTTCCAAGTCTCTGATAATTCTGATAGTTTTGTACTAGGCTTTCTTAATCTTAACAGAAAGTGTCAACAAAAAGCTTCAAGTAGCCGTAGGAACACAATTTTAATGGCCGCTAAGTACAACCGAGTTAGCACAATCTGTATTACTTCCTTTGCCTTGTCACCTTGTACCTTCCTTGGCTAAACAGGAAGTGTCACACCAATTATTAGTTTGGATTCCAGTCATATAATCCCATGATGAGATGTCTAGGAGGGCTAAGTCAGTCAAGCACTTGCCACACACAAAGCATGAAGATCTGAGTTCAGAGCCCCAGAACACATGTAAAGAGCCAGGCATAGTGGCATGTACCTGTAATCCCAGTACCAGGGAGACAGAGACAGGAAGAGAGGAGCCTAAGGGAGTGTTTCTCAACCTGTGGGTCAGGACCCCTTTGGAGAGTGGACACATATCAGATAGCCTGCATACCAGATATTTACATTATAATCCATAGCAGTAGCAAAATTATAGTTACAAAGTAGCAACAAAATAATTATATGGCTGGAGGTCACCACAACATGAGGAACTGTATTAAAAGGTCGCACCATTAGGAAGGTTGAAAACCGCTGTGCTAAGGCTTGCTGACAAGACAGTGTAGCTGAATCAGTGAGCCCCACCTTCAGTGAGAAACCCTGTCATATGTACATACCTTCTTGTATGCATGAACACATGAACACATACATAAGCAAATAATGCATATATGCACACAGATGCAAAGAAGACCACAGTAGATGAGAAACAGCAGTAGTAACTGGATTCAAATACCCCATTCTGACAACTCCCAGACATGGTAGTGATAATGGGGCAAAGATGCTCACCTCTCATGGTAGTTAGAAAAAAGAACAAGAAAGACCCCCAGGACAAGAGCACTCCCTAATGTGTCCCCTGTGGTCTATTCCATCTAGTTGGCCCTACTTCTAAAAGTTGTCACCACTTCACAGAAATGCCATCTATAAATTCACTGGTGAATGAACTCATTGATCAAAGCTTTCATGGTGCAATCTTTAAGCCTCTAATACATGATCCTATTAAGGACACTTAACATCTAAACCATAAAACCCATCTGTTTTAGTTACAAGACTCTAGACCTCAACCTATGAAACAGAATGTATTGAAATGACATTAGCGCCCAGTGTATAATCCCTTGTTTTCTGTATTTGTATTTGTCACAAAAGCTACATCATGAAAAGGAGGAAGCCCAAACTGAAGTGAGTCACAAACTTCATTGGCCTTGAGCTGAGGTAAGATCTGATGGCCCTCATGGATGAGACCGTGAGTTGCATGGTCACATGGCCCTCTTCCTCCTCCTGTTCTCCCCACATCCCTCCCACCTACTCTACTTCACTAGCTCTCCCTTTCTTCTGAAGATTCCATGTGCCAACATACTTTCCACAATGATCAACTTTAAAATCTTTTATTTATTTATGTGCAGAAAGCCAGAACACTACTAGTAGAAGTTGGTTCTCTCCTTATACCATATAGATGCTAAGGGTAAAACTCAGGCTGCCATGCCTGACAGCAAGTGTCTTTACTCACCAGCCCCTTAACTAACTTTTCTAGATTAGAGACATGTGAACTGAGAGCATGAGCTGGTAGGTGGTGACAAATGACCTGGAACTACTCTTCCTTTCTCGGGCTTTGGGATGCATTCCCACCCCTTCTCCTACTTCGCTGCCTGCAAATACATCAGGACCAAATTGTTTAAGACGAAAAGGGAACAGGAAGAAAACAGGATATTTTCTGTCTTATTTGCTCTGGTCCTATTTCCTTTTTTCCTACTATCCCAAGCTCTCTCATTCTTGACAGCTCCCATATCTATCTTTTCAAGCATGTAAGCACAGAATTGACTTTGAGTAACAGCCAAAAGCACCTAGGCAGGATATAAGGGTCTGAGTCATAGCTTACCAAGTACAAACTGATGATGGCAAAGTTACTTTCCCTTTTTAAGCCTTAACTGTGTGGTCTATAAGTGTAGTCTCAATTAAATGAGATGGAGCATGCAAAGTCTCTATTACTTACCCTATAAAGCACTAACTAATTTTTAGTTATTTCTTATCATCTCTATTTTAAGTGATGGTGGAGATTGTCTTTGTTTTTGTTGTTGTTGTTTTTATTTTGTTTTAGTTTTCTTCTGAATACACTTTTTTTTTGAGAGTCTCATTATTTTTCGCAGGTTAGCTGCTATGGACTGATGTGTTGGGTCCATGGCACAGTGGTTAACTTCTGGGTTATTTCATTCTTTCAATCTCTTCCATCTCTGCCTCATCTTGACTGTGTTTATCCTTTTTTTTTTCTTAAAATTTTTTATTATTTAAATACATTGTATACATCAAACATATTAATAATATTGAGTATTTTTAGAATCAATACACAAAAAAATTTGTTCAACTTTTATACTCATATCCTTTCATACCCTAAAAATATCATTAATGAATATTTAATACTCTCTATAACTGAGGATCCTATATCTAATGTTGAATACTAAATGGTTTCATACCATACAAAATATTCTCTGGGAATTAAACATAGTAAAAGAGCATGAAATATTAAAAATAAGTCATTAAGAAATATATTCAAAAGCCCTTATATGGTACCACCTGACATAATGGGAGAGTATTTAAAACACATTATGTATCTGTGTACACTGTCTAACAATCAGTTTACTTAAAAAAGATTATCAGTGCTTCTAGAAGAGAAATTATTTTATCAGTAAGTGCTGCAGACCCTTTTTGGTCCCTGTCTGCATAGAACGGGTCTCTAGTTGCTGGTGGATAAGGAGTCAGTGAATGACAAACAGAAGTGACACAAAAGATTGTGTAGAATCTGATTGTATTGTCACAAAGTGAACACCAGTCTTATATAATACAGAAAACAAAGTCTTATATAATACAGAAAACAAAGGGGTAGGATGTCACAGCAGGCAAAGTTACATGACACAAAACAAAGCAATGACTTCAAAAGGACTTACAGGAACCAGGTAATATTTACAGTAAAGATAAAACAGCCCTGCCTAGGGTTAGCTAATGACAGGTAAGGATTTCACACCCTAGTCACAATTTGTGCTACTCCTTTGAGCCTTGTGAAAGCTAGCACCAGGAGGTTCTGCTCTAGCAGACCTTCTCATGAATAATGCAATACCACAACCCCCCTATTTCCTAGGGCTTGATAAACTCTTGTATGAGTGTAACTTGTCTGTTCTTTTAAGTATCTGTGGAGAATCTCCATTTGTCAGAAGAATTCACCAACTTGCTTCTAATATGCAATGTAGCCTGCTATACCTGGCTGTAGAGAAGATCCCTGTCTCAGTGGGAAATACCCTAACTCTTTCATGGTAAACCCACCTACTAGCTAGGCCATTATGTATCCCCTTGTTTGGGTGAGACTGGCTATTGTCCTAAGTAATCACTCTGCAGACTAGCCCTGAGCTATTCTAGCTCCGTTCTTTGTAATGCCTAATTAGTTTCATCTCTACCAGAGAGTAAATTTGAATTTACTCTCTGCTCTACCAGAAGTAAATTTGAATGTTACTGAATAGATAACCTTCTTACTGAATTCCAAGTTTGTCAGCTTCAAGGATTTTCTTTCAAGGACGTTGGAACACTGGCGAAGGCTTAGTTATGTCAGAATTCAATCTTTAAAGGCACTTATAATAAAATAATACTAAAAGAGAGCACGTGCATCCATACACCAGACTAACGTGGGGATAGGGTAGGATTATACGGGTTATGAGAATGCCAAGGTTCCAGGAGGTTGAGTTTCCTTAAAACTCTTTGCCTCGTGAGTGCTTCTAGGCCTCTCAGCCTGCCAAGCAGACTTCACTGGAGTGTGCATAGCAAGTGAGTATATTTTAAACATTTCAAAATAGCAAAAAAATCCTTTGAAGTTAAACATTAAGAAAATACTAATCTCAAGCACAGTGAGAAAACTATCAATATTTCCGTGATATTGTAGAACCTGATTTTAATATTTTCAACTGTTAATATTCGACAAACAGAATAATTATTTTCAGATATAGTTCATTGTTATGTCTCCCTTTTCATTTCTGATTTTATTAATTTGGATACTGTCTCTGTGCCCTCTGGTTAGTCTGGTTAAGGGTTTCTCTATCTTGTTGATTTTCTCAAAGAACCAACCCCTGCTTCTGTTGATTTTTTTTGTATAGTTCTTCTTGTTAATATTGGTTGATTTCTCTATCTTGTTGATTTTCTCAAACAACCAGCCCCTGCTTCTGTTGATGCTAAGTATAGTTCTTTTTGTTTCTATTTGGTTGATTTCAGCCCTGAGTTTGATTATTTCCTGCCATCTACTCCTCTTGGGTGTATTTGCTTCTTTTTGCTCTAGAGCTTTCAGGTGTGCTGTCAAGCTGCTAGTGTAAGCTCTCTTCAGTTTCTTTTTGGAGGCACTTAGAACTATGAGTTTTCCTCTTACCACTGCTTTCATTGTGTCCCATAAGTTTTGGTATGATGTGTCTTCATTTTCATTAAATTCTAAAAAGCCTTTAATTTCTTTATTTCTTCCTCAACCAAGTTATCGAGTAGAGAGTTGTTCAGCTTCCATGTGTATGTGTGCTTTCCATTGTATTTGTTGGTATTTAAGATCAGACTTAGTCTACGGTGATCTGATAGGGTGCATGGGGTTATGTCAATCTTCTTGTATCTGTTGAAGCCTGATTTGTGACAAATTATATGGTCAATTTTGGAGAAGGTACCGTGAGGTGCTGAGAAGGTATATTCTTTTGATTTAGGATAAAATGTTCTATAAATATCTGTTAGATCCATTTGGTTCATAACCTCTGTTAGTTTCACTGTCTCTGTTTTATTTCTATGATCTGTCCATTGCTGATAGTAGAGTGTTGAAGTCTCCCACTATTATTGTGTGGGGTGTAATGTGTGCTTTGAGCTTTAGTAAAGTTTCTTTTATGAATGTGGGTGCCCTTGCATTTGGATCATAGATGTTCAGATTTGAGAGTTCTTCTTGGTAGATTTTTCCTTTGACTGGTATGAAGTGTCCCTCCTTATATTGTTTTTGATAACTTTTGGGTGAAATTTTACTTTATTTGATATTAGAATGGCTACTCCAGCTTGTTTCTCAGGACCATTTGCTTGGAAAATTGTTTTCCAACCTTTTACTCTGAGATAGTGTCTGTCTTTCTCACTGAGGTGTGTTTCCTGTATGCAGTAAAATGCTGGGTCCTGTTTATGTATCCAGTCTGTTAGTCTATGTCTTTTTTTGTTGTTAGAGGTGGAAGTATCTTTGTGTGTCTATCTTCTTTTGGGTTTGTTGAAAAATTACTTCTTGCTTTTTCTAGGGTGTAGTTTCCCTCCTTGTATTGGTGTTTTCCATATATTATCTGTCTTAGTCAGGGTTTCTATTCCTGCACAAACATCATGACCAAGAAGCAGTTGGGGAGGAAAGGGTTTATTCAGCTTACATTTCCACATTGCTGTTCATCAATGAAAGAAGTCAGGACTGGAACTCAAGCAGGCCAGGGAGCAGGAGCTGATGCAGAGGCCATGGAGGGATGTTCTTTACGGGCTTGCTTCCCCTGGCTTGCTCAGCCTGCTCTCTTATAGAACCAAGACTACCAGCCCAGAGATGGTCCCACCCACAAGGGGCCTTTCCCCCTTGATCACTAATTGAGAAAACGCCTTACAGTTGTATCTCGTGGAGGCATTTCCTCAACTGAAGCTCCTTTCTCTGTGATAACTCCAGCTGTGTCAAGTTGACACAAAACTAGCCAGTACATTATCCTTTTTTAAGACAGGATTTATGGAAAGATATTGTATAAATTTGGTTTTTGCCATGGAATATCTTGGTTTCTCAATTTATTGTAATTGAGAGTTTTTCTGGGTATAGTAGCCTCAGCTGGCATTTGTGCTCTCTTGGGGTCTATATGAGATCTGCCCAGGATCTTCTAGCTTTCATAGTCTCTGATGAGAAGTCTGGTGTAATTCTGATAGGTCTGCCTTTATATGTTACTTGACCTTTTTCCCTTACTGCTTTTAAAATTCTTTCTTTGTTTAGTGCATTTGGTATTTTGATTATTATGTGGCAGAAGGAATTTCTTTTCTGGTCCAGTCTATTTGGAGTTCTGTAGGCTTCTTGTATGTTCATGGGCATCTCTTTCTTTAGGTTAGGGAAGTTTTCTTCTATTATTTTGTTGAAGATATTGACTGGCCGCCCTTTAAGCTGCGACTCTTTGCTCTCTTCTCTACCTATTATCCTTAGGTTTGGTCTTCTCTTTGTATCCTGGATTTCCTGGATGTTTTGGGTTAGGAGCTTTTTGCTTTTTGCATTTTCTTTGACTGTTGTGTCCATGTTTTCTATGGTATCTTCTGCACCTGAGATTATCTCTTCTATCTCTTGTATTCTGTTGATGATGCTTTCATCTATGACTCCTGATCTTTTTCCTAGGTTTCCTAGCTCCAGGGCTGTCTCCCTTTGTGATGTTTTTTTTTTTTGTTTGTTTGTTTGATTCTATTTCCATTTTTAGATCGTGGATGGTTTTGTTCATTTCCTTTGTCTGTTTGATTGTGTTTTCCTGTAATTCTTTAAGGGATTTTTGTGTTTCCTCTTTAGGGGCTTCTAGCTCTTTATCTGTGTTCTCCTGTATTTCTTTAAGGGAGTATTTACGTCCTCCTTAAAGTCCTCGTGAGGATGCACCTTAAAGTCCAAATGCACATCATCATCGTGTGAAAAGATTTTAGATCCTAGTCTTGCTTTTCCAGTGTGATGGTGTATCCAGGACTTGCTATGGTGGGAGAGTTTGGTTCTGATGATGCCAAGTAACCTTGGTTTCTGTTGCATCTGTTCTTATGCTTTCCTCCTGCCATCTGATTATCATTAGTGCTACCTGCCCTCTCTATATCTGACTGGAGCCTGTCCTTCCTGTGATGCTGGTTATATCAGAACTTCGCAGAGTCAAGCTGTCTCTGTGATCCTTAGATCCTGGGTGTGTTAGAGCACCTGTAAGTGCAGCTTCTTCTGGGTGTTGTGGGACTGGCTGCAGAGTTCTGGCCCAAGGTCTGCTCAGGGCACTGGCCCAGACCGGAAGAAGACTAATTTTATCTTCACCATGAAGATATCACATATCTTAAGAAACTACTAATGGAGCCATTGAACTGCTAACAGTAGAAAGTCTAGCAGAAAAACTGTGCTAAGAATTGGAATTGCACATCTTGCTGTGTCCACAGCTGTGGATTTATGGGAGGTAGAGCCCTGGCTGGAAGCACACTGAGATATTCGTAGGACTTACCATTTTTGTGGACTCTGAAAAAAGGGGGGTCTCTGAGGAATGACTGTAGTTGTGACTTATATATCCTCAATGCCCAGTGATTGTTGATATCTTTTAGCTTTTGGCCATTTGCATAAATTCTTTACAGAAATACATATTTAAGTAGAAAGAATAATCTTTTGAACATATATACACATAAATCTCTCGGTTCTGTTTCTTCACTTCTTACAATCATTTTACAATTACAATCAAAAGGTGACATCAATGGCACAGAATTACTGTTTTCTGTTGAAGCTGTCTTCAGAGCAGAAGAGCCTGAGTTGTGGGGATTGAATTGTCATTGATTAGATAAATGGCTCACCATTTACTTCATGTGTGAGGTGTAGAGTATCCTTTAATGCAGTTTTGATAACCTTACATCCCTCCATGATTAGGAAGATAAAAATAATGGCTTGGGGTAGAAGGCATGTGTCACCTTCCTTCCCACCCCAGTAAGCATTTCCAGCCATCCACCTCTGTCACTCTTTATGCCTGGTGTCAGTGCTATCAGACAAATTTTCTGTTTGCTGTCTGTCAACCCCTAAAGTTATAAACTGCTGATTTGTACGTACCTGCAATGCCTGCCATGGAGTCATGCATGTTACAGATTTTGATAAAAACTTGCTCAGTTAGTAACTAAAAGTGGCAGCGTAACTGACTGCCTCCATTTGTTCATTAATTTATCTCCATTCTCTCACTTTTCTGATGTCTCCTATCAGCATGATGAAGAAGAACAGGAACAAGAAGGCAATGAATAAGCAAGAAGCCCTCTTTATCCCACACTATTACAAACTCGGGCATCTTAAGAACATATTGGATGGAGGAGAGTATGCCCCTTATGTATCTCCTCCTATACTGGAGAGCAATTTTATTCAGGTAAATAACACACTCTCAATTAGGTTCTAGTAACTGCTATACTTCATTTTCTCAAAGACAGTGAAAGATTGAGAAGAGATTGTTTTTAATGCGATGAGGGACAGTGCGGTGTAACTAAAGGGAACAGTTTTGTAACTTAATTTAAGCAGGGAAATTCACTTCAGATATTCTCAACAAACCCACAGGCAGGAGTTCTGTCCTATCTCTACTAGAATTGCCATTCTCACATAATCTTATTGTTACACAAAATGATTTTTACAACATACTGTGGCAATAAGGTATTCAGATAATTTCTTTCTCAGAGATTTTTTTTCATTTAAAATGCATGTATTTGTTTTATGTTTTGCCTGCATGTATGGTTGTGCCTATAGATAGAAGGTTGTGAGACACCATGTGGATGTTAGTAATTGAACCCAATTCCTATGTAAGAACAGCAAGTGCTCTTAACAGCTGAGCTATCTCTCTAGCCCCTAGTCCTATATTTTAAAGAAAAACACCTGAGGCTAGAGATGAGCTCATTAGAAGAGCCCTTACCTAACATGTATGAAGCCCTGGTGCCCAAGTAAATAAACAACTACCTAAGAAAAGCTAAGAATTAAAATAAACCTGGTATGTTAGTTCTGAAGGGGAAATACATGTCATATGGTTTCAGAGACAAACTTTCTCGTGAGAATGCACCTGCATTCTGAATGAAGACACAGAGCAGTTGGGCGTTCTGCTGGCTTTACTCCCAATACTCAACACTACACTGTTCAGGCAAAGACCATGCCTGTCCCTCACAGAAGTGTCATGGCAGTGTGTGGTGCTGAGCAAGCACAGAGCAAACGCACTTTCCTGCTCCCAGAGTATGGCAAGGAGGGAGACAGACATGTCAATGATAAGGAGACCTCATGCTTCATAAATGTGTTCTCTGGCTGATACCAGAGGACTAGTGTGACTACTCTGTGCCCTGCATACCCCTCAGCGAGGAGTGAAGGCTCTAGAACATGTTTAAGGTTATGCCTTAGAACACGTGATACCAAAATGTAATGTTTTTTGGCTTTCAGTTACTTTTTCCTGCTAATAATCTTTGATTTTCACCTTTCTTCCCATACCTTGTTCATATTAGCTCTTGCACACTCTAATTGCATAGCCCTGGCCCCACATGGAGAGGGGGAAGTTTGTAGTCAGCTGATTAGCCACAGTCCCAAATTACTGCAGACATAGTCTCCAAAGTCCCCAGTTTTTCCTCATTTGTATTTGGCAGCAAACTACCAACATTCCTGACTCTAGAGGTTCAAGTGAGGGAATAAAAGCATCCTAGAAAGCACCCTGAGCACTTGCTCACTTAAACTTTTAAATGTGTGCTAACACATCACCAGTTCCATCCCTACCTAAGCCAATCCTGCAGCTGCATGCCCCATAGGATCCTAAAGTACTAGTAGTTACTTCAGCTGTTTGCCCTGGCCTTCTCTCATAGACCCCACAGAAACCAGAGACTGTAGTTATTCATTATGCTGTCTCCAAAACATGAACAAGCCAAGGATGGAGGTGCCACGCCTCATTACCTCTTGTTTTCTGCTCTGGCAAGCAAAGGTGCTAGATCTATACCTTTTACCAAATACATGTCAGATAGCAACCCCTTTCCTGTTCTCTACATCCAGGTCAATAGGAGAGGTGAATCTATTTACCTGCATAACCGAGCAAACTGGGTGACCGTAGGCATCTGTTCTTCCAATCCCATCTTCAAGACCCCCAATATGATGCTGTTGGCACATCTGACACCAGAAGCTCGAAAAGAACCAGATCCCCTCTTTAAAACCCTTCTGAAGTCTTCCTCTTCAGGGACTCTGGTGCTCACCAGGTGAGTCACAAGGACAGGAAGATAGTGATCTCTACCAGCACACCATAGTCCCATATGGCTAAAGGAAAGATGGCAAGTGTCCCAGAGCAGCTCTTGCGGTGCATTGCTTTCTCAAATGGCACAGGTGTGTCTTTTCATGATCTTGTGTGATGTTTTAGTTACATGGCATCTGGCAGGCTTTCTGCCATTTGGGTTTCAGAAGAACATGAACAGAATATTATAGCTCCTTTAATTCTTCCACTTTAAAAACCAACATGTTTTTTCACAAGTGTTGGTAGTGTTTGTCTGAGTGACTCAGTTGTAACTTGTTGTGTAATGACTGTCTGTATCTTGGCTTCCATAAATGGCTAGTTGCTATTCAGAACATATTTTTGTTATTTGAAGATGGGGAAGGAAAACACTAAATGACAGTTTGAGAAAGGTGTATTGTTCCAAATTCTGACTGGCGAGGAGAGGCTATTGCAGTGAGATTGTTGATAAGTTACTGTAAAAGTAGCTACTAGTTTATTAAAAACCAACCTGTATAGATTAATAAACCTTTTCCACAATATTCAGTTTTCTAACTCCTCGTTATGGTACATTGTATGTTTTCTCACTCATACATTATTTAATTTCTTTAACCTCTGCTATTTATGCTCCAAAAGTAAAGTGTACTTAGACTGGTCACTGTATTGTCTCTTATTAAGATGCTGATATTAATGTTTATAATTTTTAACCTATGTACAATGGTAAATGATAAACATTTTGTGTACCTTTGCAATATGTGTGTTACTGGGTTACTTCAGATTGATTTCTTTCTGAATAGGGTGTCTTCATATGGAAACCTCACGTTACGTTATTTATACTTGGTGGTCTATGTGTGATTAGAGCTTTTATACATTCTGTATCTTTTTATTAAATGTAAGACTTTTGTTTCTATAATGTTAGAGGAAGGTAGCTCACACATGCATTTCTAATTTAGTTACTTTACATTTTAGATTTATGTAAATAAAAACAAAGGCAGTTGAAATGACAATTAAATTTAAAAATCCTCTCTAATGTGATAAGCACTGAAGACTTGATAAACTGCATCTAGAGCGCATGCTTGTCCTCCCCACAACAGCCTCACTGCCCAATCCTGGATTCATCTTAGCCACTAACTTGGTCTACAGTCTTGAGCAAGTAACTTAATTTAAGCCTCACTTTTTGACAGTTTTATCACTAGTGTTTATTGTACAGATAGAGTTTCATTATAACATTTTCATATGTGTATATTTCCATATATGTGCAACTTCCTTGACCATATTCATCCTTCATTACCCTTTTTTCCCAACTTCACACCATCAGGCCTCCTCCTCATCTCCTCATCTCAGATAGTCCCTTTATACCTTCATGTCTTTTTTTTTTTTTTTTTTTTTAAAGATTTATTTATTATATGTAAGTACACTGTAGCTGTCTTCAGACACTCCAGAAGAGGGCGCCAGATCTCGTTACGGATGGTTGTGAGCCACCATGTGGTTGCTGGGATTTGAACTCTGGACCTTCGGAAGAGCAGTCGGGTGCTCTTACCCACTGAGCCATCTCACCAGCCCCCTATACCTTCATGTCTTTTATGTTTGTGTAATCATGTGTGTGTGTGTGTGTGTGTGAGAGAGAGAGAGAGAGAGAGAGAGAGAGAGAGAGAGAGAGAGAGAGAGAGAGAGAGAGAGAGGAGAGAGAGAACAATATGGGAGATGTTATGCTGTATATGTGGAAGGCAGAGGACAACGGCAGGTGTCAGTTATCAAGCCTCTCCCTTGCTCAGAGCCTGGGTCTCTCCTGTGCACTGCTGTGTACACCAGACCAGCTGGTTCAGGAGCTTCCAAAGTCAGCTTATCAGGCTTACATAGCAAGCACTTTATCTCCCACCTTCATTTTAAAAATCCAGATTCCTCATGAGAGAAGACATGTTTATTTATATCTTTCTGAATCTGGCTTATTTTACTTAACATGATCTCTAGTTTCAGATATTTTTCCTGCAGATAACATTTCATTAAAAAAATTAAAATAGCGCCGGGCGTGGTGGCGCACGCCTTTAATCCCAGCACTCGGGAGGCAGAGGCAGGCGGATTTCTGAGTTCGAGGCCAGCCTGGTCTACAAAGTGAGCTCCAGGACAGCCAGAGCTATAAAGAGAAACCCTGTCTCGAAAACCAAAAAAAAAAAAAAAAAAATTAAAATAAAAAAAAACATTTCATTATTCTTTATGGGTGAATAAGCTCCGTTTCTTTATCTGTTCATCTGTTCATAGTCCCTGGTCTGGTTCCATAACTTGCCTGTTGTGACAAGTGCCCTGCTTCCTATGGGTAAGCAGGTAACCCTCTTGTATGCTGACATAAATTCCTTTAGATATACATACCCAGGAGAGGTGTTGCTGGGTCATATGATAGTACAGGTTTTAATTTTTTAAGGAGTCTCCACGCTGGTTTCCATACCCTACCTTACACTTCCGTCAATAGTATATATTTCCTTCCCACAGCATTGCCAGCATCTGTCTTTTCTTCATGGTAGTAACCATTCCAACTGATCATAAAATCTCAATGTAGTCTTATTTGAATTTCTAGATAGCTAAGCCTCAACTTTGATTACAATTTATTTTCGTGTGCATATGTGTTTGTGTGTGTGCATCCACGAGTCCAGTATCCAAAGACAAGTTTGTAGACTCAGTATGTTCTTTACCATGTGGAATTAAACTCAGGTAATTGAGGTTGACTCTAGGTGCCTTCACAGGATAAGCCGTCTCATCAGCCCTAAACCTCACTTTCATGCTTATTTAGGACGGACAGTTTTTTATAATAAATGACATTCTTATCATTTATTATCACCAGAATCTTAGACACATGATTAAGATGAGATGGCTGTCAGGAGCTCCCACCCACACCTATCTGGGACTCAAGACCATTGACTGCCTCATTCTCCAAGCTCAAAAAGTCTTCATAGCTCTGCAACTAGGTCTTTGGCTAATGTTACCTTTGCCTTTGTCTTCAGGTTTATCCCTCTGCAGTTTGTGACTCTCTCTGTGCACTGTGCTAAGAACATGCGTCTCAAGGTGAAGCTGATCAACGGCCGCTCCTACTACTTACAGCTCTGTGCTCCTGTGTATAAACAGGATATCATATTTTCTCAGTGGGTAGACCTCATCCCCCTCCTGAATCAGGAGAAAATGAAAAATACCAAAGTCTCAGAGGTCTCAAGCCTCTCAGAACTCACAAACAGCACAGACATCACGGGCTCGATGGATATCACGGACATCACTGCTTTCAGAGAACTGCAGCCCAGGCACCCGAAAACACACAGATACCCTTGTAACATCATGGAAAGTGCAGACTTCTCAGAATATACAGATGTCACTGATGTCACAGATGTCACTGATGTCACCGATATTCTGGACAATGGGGTCACAGATGTTCAAGATATAAAAATCGTCACAGAAGTCACAGAAGTCTCAGAAGTCTCAGATGTCAAAGTGGCCACAAACATCTCAGGGGTCAAAATAGTATTTGAAAACGATGATATAATAAAGACCAAGCAGGAGGAAAAGGTATGTGTTATGGGACACTTCATTTTTTAATAATCAAACATGGGAGCTGTAACCAAGTCTTTGTGAACACTCATGATGAAAATGCTGTGGAAACAACTCACAGTAACATGATTTTAACAATTAACTCAATCCCTAAGCTCAGTATAAATCATAAAGTATTCCCTGAAATAGTGACTATCCTTCCAGTATCAGAAGCAGCTGTGTGACAGAAAGAAGGCCTAGGTTAGAATCTTATCCTTCTGTGTATTATATACATGACTGGCTAAATCGCCAAACACAAGCTGTGGTGTCATCACCCCTAAAATGCGACTATTAATATAACAAAATGGTTATTTTATTACTTAAATATAAAGATGGGCAGAAGCTTCAATAAGAAAAGGTGAGGGCAGAAATCAGAAAATAAAAAAGTTATTGACTTTTAAAAATGCCAGAAAGTAAAAAAAAATAAAATAAAATAAAAAGGAGAGAGAGAGGAGAGAGAAAGAACTATGAAGGGCCCTCTCAAACCTTGAATTACACATTAGGAAAGGAGGACTTAGCAAACTCTGAATTAGGTACTGAACTTTTTACAGATCAAACTAGTGGGTTGAAGAGATGACTCAGCAATAGAGAGCACTTCCTGTTCTCCCAGAAGACCTGAGTTCAGTTCCCAGCCCACAGCTCACAACTGCTATCTCTACCTCCAGGGGATCTGATGCCTGCACACTCTCTCTCCCCTTCCCCCTCCCCTCCCTTTCCCCTCCCCCTCCCTTTCTCTCTCTCTCCCCCTTCCTGTAATAAAGGTATAGTAAAGTAGGGGTTTGGAGAGATCTACAATATGGGTGGGAATTCGTCAAACATTCTTGAAATGATTATGAAGCAAGAACCTTAAAAATACTTATGCCTGGGACTAGAGAGGTGGCTCAGCGTTAAGAACACTGGCTTCTCTTCCAGAGGAGCCAAGTCCAATTTCCAGCAACCACATAGCATCTCAGAATTGTCTGTAACTCCAGTTCCAGGAGATCCTAAACCTCACACAGACATACATGCAGGCAAAACACTAATGCACATGAAATTAAAAATACATATTTATACCCTCTAACAGGAATGAAGAATTAACTACAAATATGTGAATCATGGGTTGGGAATATAGCTCACTGATCCAATGTATGCTTGTGCACACAAAGCTTAATTTAGGTCCAACCTCTGCACCACACACACACAACACGTTAATCATCCCATGCTTATAACAACAAATTAATGAAAGCATGAGAACAGCCTAAATACTTGCCAAGAATAACCAAGTAAACTCAGGTCTATGAGAGCAAGTGCCATGCTCTTGTTTAGGGGTTCCCATGGTATCTGTCAAGCCCGTAGCAAAAGCTTGTTAAATGAATTAGTGTTATGTACTTGTTAAAATCATTCAGAAGTATTTCTTAGCCTGAAAAGATGTTCATTATATACATTGAGAGGGGGAAAGAATAATTAATCTCTTAGATATAAAATCCACTTATACATATACACTAAAAGAAAAACTAGGGACTGGGGAGCTAGCTCCATTGATACACTGCTTGCTAAACAAGCATGCCGACCAGAGGCTGATCTCCAGAACCCACATAAAAAGCTGGGCACGGTGGCACGCACTTGAAATCCAAGTGCCACGGAGGCAGAGATAGATCATTAAGGCTCACTGCCTAACGAACCTAACTTATTTAGTGAGCCTCAAGTTCCATTGAGAAATACTGTCTCAAAAAATAAGGTGGAGAGTTAGAGAGGGAAGACTCCTGTGTGGACTTCTGGCCTCTACAAGCGCAGGTGCACACACATGGACATACACTTGAGCACAAACGTACACCACACATACATAGAGAAGAAACAACACCATCTGTGAGTAGCAGTTTGTCTCTGAATGGAGGGAATAAGTGTAGTTTGACCCTTATTTACGCCTCTGAAGTGTTTCCCATACTAGAGGTAAATAGTTTATATAGGTAATATCCAAATAAATTTTCACAGTTCATAATGACAGGAAGGACATTCTGGTGGTAATTTTACCCAGGCCTGGTGGCACAAGCCCAAGACCTCAGCTACTGACGAGAGTGGCAGAAGCCTGTGAATCTGAGGCCTGCACAGACCAACTCTAGGCCAACCTGAGAACTTAGTGAGATCTCATCTCAAGAATGAAAGTAGAAAAAGGGCTGGGTGGTGCAGCACTGGTACAGCAGCCAAATAGCCTGAGCCAGTTCTCAGTGCTGCAGCAAACACACAAATGGTGAAAGCTAGACTAGAAATGTTGCAATGGCTTCAGCGTGAGCACAAACCACATCTTTACAAAACAGTCTGAAGGAGGCTGGAAACTAAGTGTGCCCGAGGAGCCAAGGAGCAGTGCTGCCATGCGAGGAAGCATTTCCTAACTCCCACGTTAGTCCTCCCTGGGAGGATCTTTTCATGTGTGTAGATGTTTTCCTTACATAGTGTTTAGATACCACATGTGCGCAGTGCCTGCTGAGACCAGAAGATAACACTGGATCTCCAGGGACCAAAATTACAGTTGCAAGCCACATGTGGGAGCCGGGATTCGAACCTGGGTTCTCTGACAGAGCCACTGGTATTCTGAACCATTGTCTCTCCAGACTCCCTTACAGCATCTTAAATTGTCCATCTTACACATTATTTCATTGTAAGAAAAAAAATGAAGTTTTCTCTTTAGGGACCAAGACTACTACATATTCTTTTGGGGGTGTTTTGTTTTGTTTTGAGACATGGTCTTGCTATACTAGGACAGACTGACCTTGAATTTGCCATCCTCCAGCCTCAGTTTCCCCTGTGCTGGAACTGCAGGCATGTGTGCCTAGGTCCAACAGTACCAGGATGGACCAGGTGGTTGCCATGGGAGGAAGAAGGGCCGACATGGAGAATGTTAGGGACACAGGTAATGAGTTCTCTGACTGACTATACTGAGGCAGTCTGACCACTTTGATACAGTCAGAGAGAGACCTGAAGAGCTGCCGTGTGGCAGGGAGACAATTAAAAGCAGAGGAAAGGCTTTGGAGAACTGCATTTTAGCGTCTTGAAAGATAAAAGTGTTGTTGTTGTTGTTGTTGTTGTTGTTGCTGTTGTTGTTATGGAGCCCGAGCCCCCACTACCTATCAGATGTCCCTACAAGCGACCTGACTAAAGACTCCATGGCAAGCTATTTCTAGAAAACCTTCCTCAACCTGTAATTCAAAGACACGTGTTGTAATAGGACCCTACTCATCTTGTGTGAGGTGGCCCTGGGGTTCATCACTCTGACCTGAATATCGTGGATTAGGCTGCAGTGGTGCAGGCCTTTGTTCCTATGCCACCAGACTTCACACCAGACAAGGCTCTTCTCCATAGTCAGGCAACACTGTGCCTTACTCCCCGTCCCCGGACAAGTGAGCACTCAAGTAAGTATGAAAGAAAGGACTAGAAACTGCTCCATAAACACTGTTTCTACATGCCGTCCTTCTGTCTTCTGATTTCCCATTACTTGTTCTTTCCCAAGGAATATACCCTGAAACATAGGAGTCTACGAGATACAAAAACTAAGAGTGACTACCGAGATTCCCCAAATCATGTCACCATGTCAAACATAGCCCTGACTTTGCAAGATGAAGGGTGTTTTCAGACTACTCTGACTCCTGTAAAAAGCAAGGAAGACATATACAAAGAAATATGTGATGAAGCTTCCGAAGAAAATATGATTCGTCTTCAAAACATACATCTAAAGGCCACGGAATCCAGGTCAGTAGCATGGGAAACACTGTGCATTCTAGTGTGTGCAGCAAAAGACGTATGCCTGCTTCCTGGCAACTCATGCATTTGTCTCTAAAGATTCTGACAATGTGACAGAACAATGACATAGGCACCTCTTAGCCATCCATTTTGGGGTCAGCCTTGGCTAATTTTTATTTCCACACCAGTTTCTTGTGCTGCTCATCTGGAATTGCTGCCATTGGATTAATGCTAAGAGCATGGGGTTTAGAGAATTAACAGACGCTCGGGGCTCACATTTGGGAGCTGGAGTGTTGACGTCTAGAAAGGTTGTGTGTGCGTTTATGGCCATGTCCACAGAGACTCTATTTACCCTTTACATATCTCTGTACTTGCAGTAATATGAGAAAACAACCTATTTCCTTTATTTTAATGCCTCTGTTGCAAAGCTGATGGCAGACTGAATGGGAGTGAATGTTGTAGTGATAGAGGTGCAAGTTGATACACTAATTCTAGGGTAAGACTTAAAGAGAACCCAGATCAAAATGCTTACATTAGCCTATGTAGCACACGCCTGGAGTCTCAGCTACTCTGGAGTCTAATGCAGGACAATCGCTTCAGCCCAGGAGTTCCAGATCAATCCGAGGAGCATAGTTGAACCCCACCTTAAACAATTAAGTTATGTTAGTTAAAAATAAAATGGTGCTGGTACAATTCTGTCTGTCTTTTAAATAAATATATTAAAAGAGGAATTGGGGGGGTAGCTCAATGACAGACTACATGCCTAGAACACACAGGCCCTGGATTTGATGCTAAGCATGTAGTACAAACACAGGATAAGAAAATTAACTTGGAATGAAATTAACTAGAATTTGTTAAATGACTTGAAGTGCTAAAAAAAATTTGTTTTTATTCCAAAATGAACAAAATAGTAAACCACTGTAATGGCTACTTACTGAAAAAAGTAAAACTGAAAACTTAAAAGTGTCATATCAACTATTTAATAATAGGTAGAATAGTAAATGTTATTGAGAGAGTCTATAAATGTTTTCCTTTAAAGCCTGGGGAGATTAGGAGCTGGAGAGATATCTCAGCACTAAAGAGCACTTGGGGCTTTAAAGAGGACCTGATTTAGGTTCTAGCACCCACATGGGGCAGCCCATAACTACCTATAGACCCCTACCAGAGAGTCAACATCCTGGCATCTGGTGGTACCAACCATGCACAAGGTGTACATACATTTGTGCAGGCATTGACACATACACATGAAGTTAAAATAAATAGAAGTAAAAGCATGGTGGTGCACACCTTTAATCCCAGCACTTGGGAGGCAGAGGCAGGAGGATCTCTGAGATCGATGCCAGCCTAGTCTATAAAGCTAGTTCCAGGACACCCAGAACTACATAGAAAAAAACCTGTCTTGCATAATCAAAATTATGAAATACATCTTTTTTAGAGAAAACCTTAGAGATAATAAATTAAGTACATGACTTTTAATAAAAATGCAAAGTGAAAAACTAAAGCAGTCATAAATTGAAAACTTGAAGAAACAGGAGTTCTCATTAAAGAAAAAGAGCACTTTCAAAATTTTTTCTGGACAGTATTAATTATAACTCTGATTTATATTTTATGTCATTTTCTCATAAATTATAAAAATGTATCTTATTTCTCAAAACTTCAGTTTGCTTTTGCTAACCCAGACAAAAACAGCACAATAAAGATTATTCTGAGTTAATCCTACTTGTGACAATAAAAGTCTTAGATTTCTAATGTCTTAGAGTTTCTGTAGGCAAAATGTAGCAAGCTCAGTATAATACTAAAGAGGGAGAAAAACAGAATAGTCATGGCATTTTGTCCACACTGTAATTTTGTCCACTACACCTACAGTATTTTTTTTAAGAGATTCTAGCTGGAGAGATGGCTCAGCAGTGAAGAGCACTGACTAATCTTCCAGAGGTCCTGAGTTCAATTCCCAGCAACCACATGGTGGATCACAACCGACTGTAATGGGATCTAATGCTCTCTTCTTGTGTGTCTGAAGACAGTGACAATGTACTCACATATATAAAATAAATAAATCTTTAAAAAAAAAAAACAAAGTAAAGCAATTCTAGAGAGATGTCTCACCAAATAAAAGTGCTTGTTCTACAAGCCTGATAGCATGAGTTAGATTCCCAGATCGATGGGGCAAGGGGAGACCTGACTCCAGAAAGTTATTTCTGACCTCCATACATACACTGTGGCACAGGCATGCCCACACTCATACATACGTCATATATGTACACTCACACAATAATAATAATAAAGCTTAATTTAAAATTTAAAACAAATTAAGAATGTTTCCATTAATATTTTCTATATACTCTATAAGTTCTACCAACTATACTAGAACAAAGAAATATTAAAAAGCATAATAAAATTTTTAATTGCCAGGCACATGGATACACATCTTTCATCCCTGCGCATGGGAAATGAAGGCAGGCACATCTTTGTGAGTTTGTAGCAGCCTGGTCTAAACAGGCTAGCCAGGGCTATATAGTGACACCTTGTGGAATGTTCTCTTCTGCATTGCGAAGGTACCTGAATTTACATGTACGTGACCCCTCCTCCACATATGCATAATTTAAAAATAAATGAAACAAATCTTTAAAAAAATAAATATCAATAGCTACAGCAAATATCAATTTCTTTAATTATGAGCTATGTTCAAACTTTGGCTTTCTCACACCCTGCTGTAGAAATAAATCCTCATTGTATATATGTCTTTGGAATGTTCCTCTTCTGGCTTGTAAGTCCTCAGCTCTGCATATGCGCTTCTCCTAGTGAGTGTCTGCTATGTCACTAAAGCATCCAACTTCCTGGTTAGCCCTTCTTCAGGGGTCATGTGGATCACCTGTGGGCTTTAACTACAAAACACTGCCTTCCACTGAATTACCTTCTTCTTTGTGTCCTTTCTTTTCTATGTGTTTTTACAAGTCAAGGGGTAGTTATTTGTTGTGTGGATGGCCAGTTGGTTGATTAACTGTTGGCAGTAAAGCTTGCCACCACATAGAAGGACATCATGAATATGACAGACATCCAGTGAGAAGCAACTGGAAACTGCTTAACTTCTGTTTTGTTGTTGTTGTTGTTGTTTTGCCTAATTGTTTTCACATTAATTTGTTCATCCTGTGCTTGTATGTACGTGTACAGAAGTCAGAGTACACTCATAAAAATAAGTTCTAGCTTTTCATCTTGTAGGTCCCAAGGGCTGGTGGCAAGTGCCTTAACAGGCTGAGTCATCTTGCGGACCCAAAGCACAATTTCCAAGCGTATGTCTATTTCCTGAAGTCAATTTACTGTTTCTGTCTTGAAACAACTTAATTGGAAATTTTATGAATTTCCATCAATTATTTAGAAAGATAGTCTATTTTCTTTTCCCATTATGTTTATAGATATATATATATACATATATTATACATGTGTCCATAAATAAAATTGTTTATTTGGCAGATATTTGTAAATATTAGGCAGCTTGGAATTCTATTTTCTCAGAGTTTTACACTTTGTCTGTTCAAATGCCTCCCCCCACACTCACACACACACACTCACACACACACACACACACACTCACACACACTCACACACACTCACACACACACACACTCTCACTCACACACACACACACACATACACACACACACATACACACACACACACACACATACACACACACACACACACTCACACACATACACACACTCACACACACACACTCACACACACACACACTCACACACACACTCACACACACACACACTCACACACACACACACACACACACACACACACTGTTCCTTTTTCCCTTCCTCAGATCACTACTTTGTCTCCCTCCATCCCTCCCCATCATCTCAGGTTTAACCTCAGCACATCCTGGCTGGCATAATATATTTTGTTTATGACCTGCCTCTTCCACTGGAATAAAGCACGTCAAAGGACAGGGACTTGATTTTTTTTTTTTTTTTTTTTTTACTGTTTATTCCCTTGTTCTTAATGTACACAAGGTGACTGGTAAATATTATCGGGCAAATGAATCAC
Organism: Mus caroli; assembly: GCF_978045245.1. Classification (NCBI taxonomy): domain Eukaryota; kingdom Metazoa; phylum Chordata; class Mammalia; order Rodentia; family Muridae; genus Mus; species Mus caroli. The sequence continues at coordinate 77,228,526 of NW_028227269.1, forward strand.
ACTCTGCCATTGAAAATTATTTTTTGTTGCCTCAATGAAAAAAACAAATGAACTTTCCTGTGGAACTGAGGAAATGATATAATTTTCTTTTCTTCTAGTTTATTTTGGTTTTAAAAATAATTCTTTCCCATCTTATTTTGTTGATACAGAATAAATCTTTGACTAACATTTCTTTTTGCTTCCCCATTCTTTTGAACTCAGATCAATCTGAATCTATTTGATAAATGTTAGACTTTGTGCTGATGATTTGTGGGGAAAGAGCACTGACGATTGAAGCAAGAGACCCACACATGTTAACAGCACACTTTACCACTGGGGGACGCTTCCCATCTTGAAGACTTTAGGTATAATTCTCTTAGCACTAAATATTTGAGTGTTTAATTTTTTCAATTACACTTGTTTGTACATTTGTTTAGTGTGTGGGTAGAGAATGTATGTGTATTTTACAGTCAAAGGAAAAACTGTCAACTCAAACACATGAGTTTCCTTGTAGGAATTCTCCTAGACTGGGAGCTAGGTATACATTCTTATGACTCACTGTGAGAAATGCTATTACCATTCACAGGAAATTCTACTGCCCTATTAGAGATGGAGAAACAATTAAAACAAATAAATGTCCCCCAGATGACTGATGGCATTGCGTCCCACCACCTCATGTATAGTGGGGCTGACTCTAGGTCAGGTCTCCATGCTGGGCAAGCACTCTGCCTAAGCTATGTCCCTAACCTTTTAAAATTTTGTATTTTTAGCACAAAGTCTCAATACACAGCTCAGGTTGGCCTGGGACTTATTATATGGCCCAACCTTGCTCATATTCTCAATCCTATAGCCTCTGCCTCCTAAATCACTGGGATTACGGGTGTGAACCACTATTGCCCAGTTTGTCTGATCTGTTATTGGTGGTAATCTGCATTATCTCAGTGGAATTAAATAATGACCAGAACTGCTACTAGTAGCTCTGGTGAGCTAAAGGATACAGGAAGAAAGTTTACAACAAAACAGAACAAACAAACAGGAGAATGGATAATAAAGAAGAGAGACACAGAAAGCACTGGTCAGAAACAGAAAAGGAAGGTAAAAAAGCAGGTGCCCACCAGGGAGGAACAGAGTGCTCACCACTGCTCAGCAGTGTGGGCTCAACAGAAAATCCTCAGCTGTCTCCTGTAAGGACGTAAATGAATCCATCCCACTTAGAAACTTTGTCTATGTGAGTTGGCCAGGTGAGGATACTCTGAAACCACCTTCTAGTTTATCTCATTCTCACAACACAGTAATAACATTCCACAATCACACCATGAATTAGAACCTAAACTCATGAGGCTAACTGTTTAAATCAGCATCTTCTTTCACAATGAAAACCATTGCATGCCCAGAAAAATGAGGACAAGCTTTACTTTCAGTGTAGCTTTCAATGTATGGAATAAGTGGGCAGCCACAGCCGCTGCCCTTCCCCACTCCAGCTTCCTCACTAACGTCAGTGCTGTAATCAGTGCACCGATATTGATGTGTTGTTATGAAATAGCTGTACTTTACAGTTTATAACATAAAGGGTCATACTTCATAGTATAAAAAATCTATGGGGTTTGATGAATGTATGTAGGTAGCATGTACCTTTTGTTACATGTTCACAAAATCATTTCATTGCTCTAAAAATTCCCTCAGCATTAGATTAACTCTTTTTTAAAAGATACTTCTAGCTTTGTGTATGCATGTGAGTCTGTGTAAGGTTATTGCCTGTGAGTGCAGCTGCCCATGAAGCCAGCAGAAGGTACTTGATTCCTTGGAGCTGGACTGCTGTGAACCAAACTCAGGTCCTTAGGAAGAGTGGTATGGGATCTTAATTCTTGAGCCATCTCTCTAGTTCCCTATATTAGCTTTTAATTTCAGGTTTAAAAAAAAAAGATTTATTTATTTATCTACCTATTTATTTATTTTGTATACAGCATTCTGCCTGCATGTATGTCTGTAAGCCAGAAGAGAGCATCAGATCTCATTACGGATGGTTGTGAGCCACCATGTGGTTGCTGGGAATCGAACTCAGGACCTCTAGAAGAGCAGACAGAGGTCTTAACCTCTGAGCCATCATCTCTCCTTCCCACAAATGCTTTTTTTTTTTTTCCCAATTCTGGGGATTAAACATAAGGCTTTGTATATGCTAGGCAAGTGTTGTACATTGTTTTGTTCTTGTAAATTTTTTTTGTTTGTCGGTTGGTTTGTTTTGTTTTAAGACAGGGTCTCTGACTAGTTTAGAACTTGCTATGTAGACCTGGTAGCTCTGAAGTCTACAGAGATTGACCTCTGTGTGCCTCTCAAGTTCTGGATTAAAGCCCAAACCACCACACCCATCATTATTTTTGTTTTGTTTATAAATGATTTTTACATTTTATTTATTTATTTATTCATGCATTCATTCATTCATTCATTCTTTTATCCATTCATTTAGTGGAGGTGGGGTTGGGGGGATGAATGTATCAGGATGCATGTGTGCAGGTCAGAGGACAACTTGTGGGAATTGGTTTTCTCCTCCTACCATGTGGGGTCTGGGGATCAAACTCAGTTTTTCAGGTTAACAGCAAGTACCCTGTACCCTCCAGACCATCTCACCAGCACACTTAGTTTGTTGTTGTTGGTTGGTTGGTTGCTTTTGTTTGTTTTCTGTTGGTTGGTTGGGCTTGGTTGGTTGGTTGTTTTTTGAGACAGGGTTTCTCTGTGTAGCCCTGGCTGTCCTGAAATTCACTTTGTAGATCAGGATGGCCTTAAACTCTGAGATCTGACTGCCTCTGCCTCCCACCTGGCTTGGATCCTGCACTTGAAGGCTAAGAGTATGAGAGGAAAATGGGAACAGCTGGGCCCTTGATGGAGTAAAGAGAGCTTTGTATTCCCTGGACCTGAAGTTACAAATGGCTGTGAGTCTCCCAAGGTTCTCCAAAAAAGCAGCCCAATGCTCGTAACCCGGGAGCCATATCACCTATCCCAAGGGAGCTGAGCAAGAACACTCACTGCACAATCTCTCTCTCTCTCTCTCTCTCTCTCTCTCTCTCTCTCTCTCTCTCTCTCTCTCTCTCTCTCATTCTCTCTTTTTTGTTTTGTTTTTGAGACAGGGTTTCACTATGCATCCCTAGTTGTCCTGTAACTTACTATATAAACCAGGCCTCAAACTCAGACACCTGCCTAACCCTGCCTCTCAATGCTGAGCAGAATTAAAGGCACCCACCACCATGGCCTGGCTAGGGGTTTGTTTTGTTTTTGTTGTTGTTGTTGTTGTTGTTTTTAATAATAAAAATTACAAAGCTAACAGGTCGAAAAGTTCTCTGTAGAGTCTAGGTTTTGTCAGATTCACTATATGATCATTTGAAATGATGTGTGACACTACATAAGCAGAAAAATAATGGAATTTTAAAATACAAAAATATTGTAATTTAGCAAATCTTAAATTCTTTAAGGCTTTCCCTGTTAGCTTTCTATGCCACTAATCTCCTAACTACAAGGAAGAAATAAATGAAAAAAGAAAAAACTAAATTTTTATTCTAAGTAAGCCTCTTGAGGTCTGTCCCATGGGACGTATTTGTATGGGAAATAGTTGGCTTAGTAAACCATGGGCTCCTTTTAGCTTCCTGTTTACACTGGGAACATAATTAGTAGCTAGTTTCTAATTTGAGAATGCTAGTTAAAAAAGAAAGATATAATATTTTAAGAACAGAATGGAACATACCTAAGCTTTATTCCTGGGGGTAGATGAATACATCCTATATGTTATTTTTCTTTCCTAAGACTATTAATTTCAGGGACACTTTATAATTGTTTGTTTAGAATGCAAAAATGTTAAAAAGCCAAACATGACCCTGCTGAATATGTGCTTCTCTAGGTACTACCATTTAAAATGCAAAATAAGCACTTAAATCTATATGGGATAAAGATGAAGGAATCGAGCTTTTCTCCACTGTCATGGGGGGCTCTCAGAGTAATGAAGAATTTACTTCAGTTATACTCCTTCACAGACAGAACAGTTCTGCTCTGAACCTTTGGTCTGACCAGGATATCAGGCTCTGTTTTAATTTGCGCCTGTTTTGTTGGACACATTTTCTTTGTGTTGCCTGGTCTCTCAATAATTTTTACCATTAATCTCAACCTTCAGTTTAAATCCTGAGACCTATTGGCACAGCTATGAGAATCCATTGTTAGAAAATTCCAAAGAATTACTACTTTAAGTTCCTGAAAGATCCACTGTAGACCCTGAAATGACTGTATCTTCCTGGCCCCTTGAATGAATCCTAGCCGCCTCTGTAGGATTACCTGGGCAGGGAAATCTAAAGGTCCCTCTTCACCAGAGTCTCTTGCACTCCAGCAAGAGGGGAGGGCTGAGCAGCCATGAGTGGAGATGCCAGCAGCCTGTGACTGTGAGGAATGCAGAAGATGTTATGCCATTGCATACAATTTGATTTGTGGCTTTCCCAAGCTGAATAACCCGTAAATAAGCAACCTTACTCTGTACAATCAATCCAGTCTAGGCCTGCTAAGCACAATCCATTCCCACTCACAGAGCGTTTGGAAAATGACTGGTTATCTCAGACCCAGCTATTTTTTTCTAAATATCTGTAGTAAAGGTGGCAACTCTTGGAACTCTGCTGTTTATTTTTACAGGAGTACAAGAACTGATTCAGACATTTCAGGTAAGGAATAAATTCCAAGACACATTTTTTTGTGCTCTTCAGTAGACAAGAGTTACTCAGAGTTCTAACTATAGATGGTTAGGAACAAAGGGTTCCAGCTAGGCCTTCTGTTGCCTTCCCAAAATTCTAAACACGCCACCCTGGAGAGACTCTTCCAAGACCATCTTCAGACCCTTTCAAGAGTACCGGTCACGTTTGACTTCCCAGAACTCTGAGTCTAATCTATTAGGCATGAACCACTCCAAGATGAGCTCTAAAAGTGGATCCCACCACAGCAGCAACAGGACCTGCTATCCTTGAACATTTGTATGGGGAATATTTTTGGTAAATCAAAGTCATGTAGTTCCTCTGCCCTTCCTACTTACATCTTTAGCCTAACACTCACTGTGGGGTGACTTAGTTAATGTTTGGGTATGGGGATTTCTTATTTATGTATTCTCATGCCTTAACAACAAACACGTAACGGAGCAGATTGTCATACAGGCCATTAGAAACCTTGCCTTTTGCTGACTGCTCACTCACTCCTAGCTACTCTCTAACCTGTGAGCTGGAATAAGCTTCGGCTACATGCCACTTATAAAAGAATACTATGGAAAGAACACAGAGGAATATTTAACTTGGTTTAAGTGAAGAGGAAAAAAAGTACAAAAAAAATGCCCAAGAAAAACAAGAGTATTTGAAGACACTTATAGTCATATTTAAAAGTCAATTCCACCAAAACAAAAAAACAAAAACCCACCCACCCATCCCCCAAAATAGGAAAGAGAAAAGAAGATTATATGGTAAACATAACACTTTTTTTTACAATTTGTTTTTTTATGTGTATGAGTGTTTTGTATGCATGTATGTAAGTGCACCATGTGTGTACATGATGCACTGGGCAAGGTCAGAAGAGGGCATCAGATGCCCTGGAACTGGAGATACAAACAGTTGTAAGCCATTGAGTGAGTGCTGGGAGCTGAAATAGCAAGTATTCTTAACCACCTAGCCACCTCTCCAGCCCAATACTACTAGAGTTTTACACAAATTCGATTTATCTTTATATCTGCTCATTGGGAATCAGTATCCAAATTACCTGCTGACCTTCACCACATGTGAGATCTGCATTCTGATCAACAGAGATGAACCTGAGACCACCATATAAAAAAGTGCTTCAATAAAGAAAATGCCAGGTGGGGGCTGGAGAGATGTCTCAGTAGTTGAGATGTGTCTTAGGGGATCCCAATTGATTCCTAGCTCCAAGTTAGGCTGCTCACAACTGCCTGTGACTCAGGCTATAGGGTATCTGACACCTCTGTCCTCCATGCACAACCACACACACATGACCATACTCTCATACACACACACACACACACACAGACATATATACACATGATTAAAAAGAAAATCTTTTTTTTTAAAGCGATTTTTTTAAAGATTTATTTATTTATTATATGTAAGTACACTGTAGCTGTCTTCAGACACTCCAGAAGAGGGCGCCAGATCTCGTTACGGATGGTTGTGAGCCACCATGTGGTTGCTGGGACTTGAACTCTGGACTTTCGGAAGACCAGTCGGGTGCTCTAACCCACTGAGTCATCTCACCAGCCCCCAGAAAATCTTTTTAAAAGAAAATTCAAGACCTCCTTTTTAGTTTGTAGGATTTTCACCCATCAACTTCTACCACAAAAAATATTTATAAAGACGTCATGGCACTAAAGGCTTAGATGCTCCAGAGTTACCCAGTACCAGTAACCCAAACAAATGCCCTCCATGTTTGCCAAAGGCAAGGATCCATCCAACGGCAGCCTGATTGCTAATGACTTGTCACAACACAGAGATAGAACTACGATTCATTTAGTTAGCTGTGGATGTCCAGTTTATGCAGGGTACCAATATGGTTGTCTTTATCTTATCTGCAACTAATAGTTCCACCTGTCTTCTGGTACAACTTCAAGGTTTTTAAGCTGCATAAACATATATTTTATATGAAGCACTTTGGCAGACTCGGGAGAGATTAGACAAAAATATGAAGCAAGCTACTTGCCATAAGTCTGTGAATTAGCCTAAGAAAATCCACTGGAGGAAAAAGAAGTGGTAACTTAATGTCAGGTTTTAAAATGGCTTCTCTACTGACTAAATCTGTAAGAGAAGCTGGAGGATGCCAGACACAGAAAGAGCAGGTAGGAAGCTTTTCTAACAGTCGAGGTGGAGGTAAGAAGCAGTCAGCAGGGTAGCTTCAGAGGGATGTATACCTATGGTCAGAAAGAGTTCCTCACATATTTTACACAGTTGATATATACTAACAATGATGGTAGGGTGATGGCGAAGATGACAAAGATGATGATGACTTATTGACAGGGACTGGAGAGGAGGTCAGGCACTACAGTGCTGAAGCATGAGCCTATCAAGTCAATCCCCAGCACTCATAGAGAAAGCTGAGTGTAGTAACATATACTAGTAATCTCGGAGCGTTGGTAGCCACGGAACAGCCTAGATGAATCTGCAGGCCTCAGGCCATGAGAGTCCATGTCTCAGAAATCAAAGTAGACATGTTCTGAGGAGACACCTAAGATTGTTCTCTGGCATCCACATGTGTACCTGTACACACACACACACTTACATACATACATGTGCACCCACCACACATGCATGCACACACATGCATAATTATTGTAAGTCTACTTGTAGAAACAAGACAAAGGAAGACGATTTGGGAAACAGCATGACTGGGATATATAAATCGGTGAAGCCATCTGGGAAAGGGAGCCAGAGAAGATATGGCAATGTTGAAAAAGGCAAATGAACACTGATGTTAGGTCAGAGGCCTCAGGCTTTAGTTCTAACCCAACTTTCTCCATTACATGAACATGTCATTTCACTTCCTCTGTATGTGGCTAGGGTGTTAGAAGGAAGGCATTTTGACAGTGATTAATTCTAAAAGCTGATATTCTGTGCTGCTGATGGCCCATTTCTGGAAGGCTAGCAGGCAGTTTGAAGTGGGTGTCCTGGGCATCAGGGACTAACCACAGATACAGCAAAGGAGTAGCGAAGGTGCACGTGGAGCTTGCTGAACCGCAGGTATGACACGGTGTAGGATGTGGCATGCAGGTTGCCACAAGGCATTAACCATTTTCCCTGTTTGTTCTCTTTCATGTTTCCCTGTTTCTTCTTTCTTCTCCCGTGTCTTCCCATTTTTCTTAGGCTTGTATAGTTTCTCAGTTTTCCCCCTGATTAGCATTTCTTTCCCCGTCTTCACCCTCCTTTGAATCAGATTTTTCCCTCTCACGCACTCATGGTAATTCTCTTTACCTGAAGAGGGCAAAGGCTACCCCATCCTAAACCCTCATTCTATTAAATTCAGTCTAAACAAAGACTAAAAACGCCTCTGTAATTCTAATTTCTAGGTAAAGCCAGAATAGTAATGCTGCCCAAAGCTGGGGGAAGATCAATCTCTGTGGGAAGCTCCCAGCCTCCTAGGCAATGGTAGTTAAGGACAAAATTATGTGGTTTGCCTCCCACACACCTCTGCAGCTGAAGGGGTTTCTATGCAATGTTTTGTGGAAAGTGGCACTTCAAATACACTGTTCCTATAAACAAGGCCATGTAATGACATGGCAGATACCAAGCTAGACCTGTGCCTCTGGACCCAAGTCACCTCTCTCCTTCCTTGATTTTTAATTTCTCACCTTTCAAGGCTTCATTCTTCTCCTCAACCTTTCTGATTTCTTTGTAGTGAGCCCAGGGCATAGGCTTTCCTATGATGCCATAGTATTCTTCCCACATGTCAAAGAGTGAGACCAAAGACAATGGTTCAAGAAACGAGAGGAAAAAATCATACATGAAATACTGTTTCCTTCCCACCCCACCAGTTTCTTTTATCTTCCTGTTCAATACTACAAATCAAGTTCTAAGCAGCCACATCACTCCCTGATTGTTTAACCCAAACTTAAAAGAAAAGAAGGAAGCCCCTAGAAGGGACCAGGTTTGTGAACCAGCAGTGAGCTCCGCTGTAATGAATGTAGATAACCTGGTGAGGTGTTTAGAACATCGTTTGAATTTGAGACCCAGATTAAGTTTTCTCCTTTTGTGCCCCTTTCTCTCTTGCCGTGGGCTGTCCTTCTCTCCCACTTTTTCTCCAATGATATCTCTTCCATTTGCCTGTACTCGAGCTCCTCTTCCGCTTTGGCTCTCCTCATTCCAAATCCTCTTCTAATTTCCCAACCTTGTACCTCATCTGTCTCCCCCTTTCTCAGGGGGAATGCACACAAGTCTAGTAAAACAGAAAAGGTCACATTGGAAAACCCTGTTGGATGGCCTAAAGGTGAGTTTTCAACATAGGTCTCTGTAGATTTAAATGGAAGATGAGGCACCCTCAGAAAACTAAAACATCGACTCTTAACATAAATCTCATTATGTTTTCTGTAGTAACAAAAGAGGTGCAATTGCAGATAATGTGGAGAGGTTTGCTGTGGACTCCTCTCTAGACTCTTACCGTAGGCCAGATGGCAATTCCAGCAGGAGGCAGAGCACAGGGGGCTTCTGGTGAGGCACTGGAAGAGATTTACATACTATTGCTACTACATGGGAGTTATATCTCTCTTTATACTATCTGGTCCCAGGGACTGAACACAGGTTGTCAGGCTTGCCAGCAAGCACCTTACCTAAGCCATATTGCCTGTGCATAGATCTTTAGTTATAAAGAAAAGCTTCATTATAGTTTTCTTATTTTATTTTTAGCATTTCTTTTGTTTTCAGTAGCATTTGAGGATGAATGCAGGACCTTACGCATTAGCGCTGTATTACTGATCTACATACCAAGATTTTTCTTTTATTTTTTTCTTTTAATATTTTTTAGACTTACTTATACTTTTTTTGTGTACGAGTGTTTTGCCTGCTTGTATGGGTACTATGTACATGCCTTTGAAGGTTGGATGAAGACATCAAATTACCTGGACCTGGACTATAGTACAGTAGGTAGTACTATTTACTGTATAGTATCGTTATGAACTGCTATGGGAGTGCCGGGAACTGAACCCAGGTCCTGTGCAAGAGCAGCAAGCTCATAACAGCTAAGGTGTCTTCCCACTTCTAATTTTACTTTTTAATTGCTTATTTGTATTAATTTGTAGTGTTATACTTCAAAGTAAAACCTTTTAGGCTACTTTGTATGTAAGAATATATTTTGTATTTCAGACCTTTGAAATAATGTGACTTTTGTGTTTTTTGTCAGATCAGTACAAACTACTAAACTAAAAACAAAACCCAACTCAGAAAAAGGCAATCTCTGCAAGAGGAAAACAGCAAAGCTTTTGTGTGGCAGAAATAAAGGCTAATCACTCCATGCAAACCCATGCCAATCTAATTTCTAAAATTCTATTTTAGATGTGTTTTTTTCCTTGTTTGTGGATATGTATTTTATAAGAAGCTACAGAGCTATGAAAATTAAAAGGATTTCAATTTACAAACTCAGTTTATAAGGTATCTTTGATCTGGGCTTGTTAGGACAAATTGCTCTTCTCTGTCTTTCCTGTAATACCAGCCCCACTCTGTCTCCTGCATTGTTTGTTTTGGGGTCCCTGGTGGTGAGGACTGAGTTCTTTAGATATTTGTGTCCTAGCTGAATACTTGGTGCTAAAGGAGTATTTATTGAGTCCATAATTTGGCAACACATGATTCTAAGTGACAATTTACTGAGTGGCATTTGCAAACAGATTTGTAAGAAATTCATTTAAAGGAAACTATAGGTCTGGGCATGTGGGTCACTGAAGGAGCACCTGCCTGTCCTGGCATCTGTAAGACCCTGACATTAATACACAAAGCCAAAAAGGAAAACCAGGAAACTACAGACAATCCTTGCTGAAGAGTTGTTAAAGTTACCACCTAAGGACTAGAGAGATGGCTCTCTAGTTCAGAGCACTTGCTGTTCGTGCAGAGGACCTGAGTTCAGTTCCCAGTACCACACAGTAACTAACAACCATATGTAACTTCAGTACCAAAGGATCTGAAACCCTCTTCTGGCCTCCATGAGCAACCAGGCATGTGTGCAGAACACATAAATACATGTGTTCAGACAAAACACTACTACACATTAAAAATAAAGCTACTACTAAATTGTTTTAAAACCAGCTGGTCATTCTACAGCATGCTTTTCATATACTATCTCAGTTAATCTGCACAGCAATCCATAGAGTACCGTTGTCTCCCTTCATTGCAGATGGTGAACTGAAGCTTGGAAGATATTTGCACAAGGTATATGAATCTCTAGAAAATGGTGGAAACGGGATTTGAACACGAGAGCTTATAGCCAAGCTAAACTGTAACTCACAAACTCATGCATATTTCTGTTTAGCAGTACTCCTCTAGAGAACAATCCTTTACCCACTCTCTTGGCTCACTGCCCAGGGGGGTTGTCTTCCTTCACCTGCTGCTCTAAAGATGGAAAGAATTTCTTTCCTACCTCCACATCAAGAAAAAGACTCCCATGACATCAGCAAGAGACTACTTAGGACTGGTGATGTATTAAAATCTGAAGTACAAATAAACATTTTGCAATTTGGAAATGACTTCTCCTTTATAAACTATTTCTTTGCTATAGATTATCTGTGACTAAGAAAGACATGACGTGTTATTATTAGTAAGGGTCCTTCAAAAGGCAACTGTACAGGACCTTAGAAATGGGTCAGAAAACTCTTACAAACCTAAGACATTCTTATCAGATGACCAAAGAAAAATGAAAAGCACATTCACAACAAGATGTAAGTTCAAAACAAGGCTCACACACAAATGATTATAGTGGTTTGTTTGTAGCAGAAAAAACTTGGACACAACCCAATTACCCATCAACAGATGAGTAGTTAAACAAATTGTGGTATGTTCTTAGAGCAATAGCACTTAGTAACCAAAAGAAACAAACTACTAATAAATACTTCAACACTGCAATCATAGAAACATGTTGAAAGAAGCCAAATAGTCAAAGAATACCTAAAGAGATTTAAGAGATTTAGAAAACAACTCGTTTATGAGATAGGTCAGTGGCTATCTGTGGCACAGTTGGTTAGGAGGGCAATGACTGCAAAGTGGTACAAGGGAATATTTTTCCCTTTATTCACTTTACACCCTGATTGCAGCCTCCGCTCCTCCTCTCAGTGCCATCCTACCACCTGCCTTGTCCCATTCCCCCTACCCCTTGTGCCAACCCTCCCTGGTACATCAAGTTGTATCAGGAATAAGTTCATCATCTTCCACTGAGGCCATTCAAGGCAGCCCAGCTAGAGGAAAGGGATGCAAAGGCAGGCAACAGAGTCTGAGTCAGAGATAGTCCCTGCTCCAATTGTTGGGGATCATGTGAAGCTGCACATCTGCTAGGATCAGACCATGCCATGCTCTTTGATTGGTGGTTCAATTTATGTGAGCCCCCATGGGCCCAGGTTGGCTCTGTAGGTCTTCCTGTGGAGTTCCTATTCCCTAAGGCTCTTGCAATCATTCCCCCATTCTTCCACAAGACTCCCTGAACTCTGTCTAAAGTTAGGGTGTGGGTCTCTACAACTGTTTCCATCAGCTGCAGGATAAAGCCTCTCAGAAGATAGTTATGCTAAAAGCTAGGCTCCTGTCTGCAAGCATAGCAGACTATCAGTAATGTCAAGGGTTGGCTCTTTCCCATAGTGGGTCTCAAGTTGAGCCAGTCATCGGTTGGCCATTCCCTCTATCTCTGCTCCATCTTTATCCCTGCACATCTTATAGGCAAGGCAAATTTTGGGTAGAAGGTTTTCTGGGTAAGTTGGTGTCATCCTCTCTTCCCTCCACTGGAAGTCCTTCCTGGCTACAGGAGATGGCCACTTCAGACTTCATATCCCTGCCCCGCTGCTAGGAGTCTCAGCTAGGGTCACCCCATATCTTCTCAGGAGCCTCCTTCCAGGTCTCTGGCTTCTTTCAGAAATGTCCCCCACTGATTTTCCTTCTGTCCCCCAGCCTCTCACTACCCCAACACCTGTTTTCCTCCCAGGCCCTTCTCCCACCCAGCACATGCTGACAAGGATGTGGAGCAAGGGGAACACTCCTCCATTGCTGGTAGGAGTGCAAACTTGTACGACCATTTTGGAAATCAATTTGGTGGTCTCTCAGAAATTTTGGAATAGTTCTACTTTAAGACCCAGCTCTAACCACTCCTGGGTATGTACCCAAAACGATCCTCCATCATACCACATGACATTGTTCAACTATGCTCATAGCAGCTTTATTTGTAATAGCCAGAAACAGGAAATGACCCAAAAAATGGATAAAGAAAATGTGGTTCCTCAACCAAAGAATGGATAAAGAAAATGTGTTTCATTTACACAATAGAATACTACTCAACTATTAAAAACAAGGACATAATGAAATTTTCAGGCAAATGTATGGAACTAGAAAATATCATCCAGAGTGAGGTAACCCAGACACAAAAGGACTTGTATAGTATTTTCTCACTTCTAAGTGGATATTAGCCATAAAGTATAGGATAAACCATGTTACAATCCAGAGACAATGTTACAATACTAAAGGAGCTATGGTAAGAAGGAGGGCTCAAGGGAGGATGTTGAATCTCACACAGAAGGGGAAATAAAACAGTCATTGGAAGTGGATGGAGACAAGGTAATTTTTTATCTTTTGAAAGACATAGAAACATCTTTTGACTAAAGTGGTTGTTATATCCATGTAGATTAGGCTGGCCTCCAACTCACTGAAATCTGCTTGCCTCTACCTCATAAGTACTGGGGTTAAAGGTATGCACCATCACCACCCAGCAATAAATTTATTCTTAAAGGCAGTATATAATTATAGACTAGAACAATGAAGTTCAATAGTTTAGATCTTGAATGGCCCTCAAAGGTCCATGTATTGAAAACTTGGTCCCAGCTTTTGGTACTATTAGGAGGTAGCTGACTTTTAGATAGTGGAAGAAAATTAGATCATTGCAGGTGGTGGTGGTTTGAATGAATACCCACACAGGGTCATATATTTAAATGCTTGATCTCCAATTGGTAGAAATGTTTGAATGTTTGGGAATGATTATGTGTGGCCCTGTTGGAAGAGGTTGTTAGTAGGAGCAGTGTTGGAGGTTTTATAAGCCCATGTCATTCCCACCTAGCTCTCTCTCTCTCTCTCTCTCTCTCTCTCTCTCTCTCTCTCTCTCTCTCTCTCTCTCTCTCTCTCTTGCTCGCTCCCTCTCTCTCTGCCCCCTGCTTGTTGCATATAGATCAGATGTAAGCTCTCAGCTACTGTTCCAGCACCATGCCTGCCAGCTTGTCTGCTGCCATGATAATCCTAACTCCCTGGAGCCATAAGCCCAATTAAATACTTTCTTTTCTAAGTAGCCCTCATTATAGTGGTTGTCACAGCAATAGGAAAGTAACTAAGATAAGAGTGTGCCCTTCACAAGGATGTTATGATTCTATTCTCTTTCTCCTTTCCTTTTCTTTTCTTTTTTTTTTACCTTTTTAAATATCTTTAATTACCATTATTGCACCGATACAGCATACGCTTATATACATATATCTTCAACTTCATTTTCAATTTTCAGTAATTCAAATACATAATATATTATCATCTTAAGAATACAAAGAACACAAAATGGAGGAAGATTGAGAAAATAGGTTTCCCAACAGTCACTAGTGATCTTATACTTTCTTCTTAGTGTTTGTATCAGAACTTTAATGTCCTGCCATGGCTCTGCAAGAAGAGAGCTGCCTGGGAAGGGGAGGAGGCAATGGGAAAGAATGGACCCAAAGTTAGAAAAAGCTAAGGAAAGCATTGAGTAGAACGATATATTTGAAAGGACCCTCTTCAGCCAGAGTGTGCTATCCATGCAGGTGCTTGCAGGAATGAGAGTCCTCCCATTCTGCCCTCAAACTGCCCAACAAACAAAGGACAGTACCCACCAACCTCAACGGGAGCTCTTCACAGCACTGTAAAAGGAATGGTGGGCAGACACTGGAGAGTGATGGGGTGGGAACTTGCTTTAAGATATCCTAGCTGGGTATCAAAGCCTAGCGCAAAGCCTACCTGTCACAGGTAAAGAAAGCTGTGGCTTAACCTTCTTCATACTGACATAATTAACAGCAGCTTTCCATTGAATCGCTAAATGGACTGAAATGAAATGTTTATGAAAAGGAGTCAAAACCAGGCAGCAAGGCATTGTGGGTACTGAATGGGAGCTAAGTGCTTCCAGCTTTCTGCTCTACACATCAAGTTAAAACTCTTCAGGTCAAACACAGGGTGAGTATAAATTAATGCTATGCTTCAAATGCAGCAATTACATGGAGCTGCAAGAAATTAAACACGTCTGTGGAGTACAATGTGGAAAGCACAGCCCCTTGACTCCCTTCATCTCAGAAATATTCACTGGTCAAAGATGCTGCACTATTGAACGAGAAAACAGTAAGGTACCACCAACACAACCCTCTTGTCAAAGGAAAAAATATGTAAACACAAAGAAGGTGATGTTCACTGAATGGGATAAGCCTGAAGGAGGCCTTACAGAAAAGAACTGGGACACAGCTTTCTCCAAATCTAACCCTATGAAAACCCAAACTTTGTGAGTCCTGGGGCCAGCCTGCCCATTTTTAATCTTAGATTGGTGGATAAGACAGTTTCAAGGTATTTGTCTCTCCTGAAATTGCTAACTAGGGAATCATGAGATGATTCTGAAATGAGTTCAAGAACTTACGTATGTTAGAGGTCACTCCCACTCATAAAGTTGGCCTTCTGAACTCTGCAAAGTCAGTCAGGGTGATAATTCCCACTACTCCCCTGCTTGGTTATGAGCAGGAAACAGCAGATTGTCCCCTGGCTATACAGCAAGTACACAGAGGTAACAAAAAAAGAATCCAGCCTGAATGCACAGAGAAGCTACAGGAAAGACTGACCACTGATTTGGGTTCTGGGAAATGAAGCTGTCCCTAAACTCCCTCAGAAAATGGTGCCCTCGAGGTCATTTTTATTCTTCAAGTGTTCTTACTTCTTGCCAATGCTACTCAAAACTGGACCCAGTTAGATGGCTGTGGTGCCTGGTTAGGAACAGAGCTGGATGTAGTGCTGATGTCTCCCCACAAGTCATTGCTTGTAGAAACTGGAGCTGGTGCTGAAGTTGAGACAGGAGCCGGAGAATCCAAATCTAACAGGATATCTGATTCATTACCTCCATGGTTAGATTTTGGAATAGGTGGTGAGGTGACATGGTTGCTGATGGCAACTGAGGAGGATGGCGGGGGAATAGTGACTTTGCCTCCAGGTGGAGGTGGGAGTAAGCTCAGCCCCCCTCCCCCCCATCCCTGAGGCCCGGGGCTTAGAAGCACCTCCTTTCTTGGCTGTAATGTTCCCAATACTCAACTTGATGGTCTGTCCTTCCTTGAAGCCTAAATCCAACTTGGGACGATTATCCATTTCCTGCGATTCTTTGGAAATCTCAGTTTCCTGCTTTACCCACTTGAAGTGATCTTGCAGGGAAACATTAAAGTCGAAGGCATCTCCCCGATCCGTGAAGCCGATGCCAATAAACGCACTGTGCCCGGAACCATCCTGGATCCTGATCACAAAGTAGCGGCTGGAGTCTGTCACAGTCTCCACAGCAATCCCAGGATACTGTTCTACGGGGGCCTGAGCAAAGAGCTCCCCTGAAACTTTATCTTCCAGTTTGATGTAAGCAATCTTTCCTTTTGAAGTGATTCGCAGGCGACCAGTCCAATCAGGTTGGTCTAGCTTCCAGTCAGATGCCCTGTAACCGCTGTTGGAGGCCGGGACGGATCCAGTAGACGCTAACTTCGGGCTTCACACACAGCACGGACTCATATTCCAGCTTGGCCGCTATCTTGGCTCCGCTCTTTCCTTTTCTTTACATGTTTTCTCACCATGATGTATTTTCCAGCCACAGGCCTCAAGCAACCACAGACTGAAACCTCTAAAACTATGAGCCAAAGTTTATGTTTTCATTTATTTTGTTATAGTGACTGAAAGCATACACACACACACACACACACACACACACACACACACACACACATATATATATATATATATATATATAAAATCAGTGAAAGAACCTAGCACACCTGAGGCTCTAAGTCCAATTCCCAGCACCACTAAAAAGAAAGCTAACAGTTTTAGAAGGTTTAAAATAAAAATAGTACACCTACACCCAAACCTGCTTGCTCTTATTGCTGTATTGCACTGCACTGTCACAGCACTCTGTGACACAGAATGAGTGCTTACCTGCTCCACTGCTGGAAAAGCTGCTGCCAGCATGGCAGAGAGGAAGGGAGGGATCAATTTTCAGTTTGAGGTTTTGGCTTGGAACACACTTCCCAATAGCCTGCTAGAGAAGAGATATAGATATAGATATAGACATATAGATATAGATATATAGATATATATACACATACATACATATATATACACACACATATATATATATATATACACTATATAATAATCAAATGAGTTTTTGCTGCTTTCCCTTTTATTTGTGAATTAGCATAAGAATTTTTATCAGTGGGGATCAGGAGATGATGGTTCAACAGTTAAGAGCACTTGCTGCCCTTCCAGAAAACCCTGGTTCAATTCCCAGCATGGTGGTTCAGAAGTATCTATAAACCAGTCCCTGGGGGATCCAATACTCTCTTATGGCCTCTAGGAACACCAGGCACACATGTGGTACAGAAACATAGATGTAGGCAAAACTAGCACATCCATGTCATCAAAATATTTTTTAAGCCTTAAACAGGTCTGAATAATGGTGCACCCCTGAAGTCCCAGTGTTTGCATGACTTGAGTCTAGGAATGTACCAATACAGTGTAGAAAGAGTCTGTCTTTTAAAACACATGTTTGGGAGGAGTACCCATATTCCTTTAAACAATCAGCGATGTAAAGTTTAAAGCAGGTTCTACTGATTTTGACAGGGGGACAACTTCTGAAGGGAAAACTTAGGTTGAAGTAACCTTTTTAAGCTATCTAGGGACTGAATTTGAAGACAAAGGTAACTGAATTTCGAAATGTGAGGTTAAAATGCTTATTTGAACTTATGATACCTTTTGACAAAGTGCCATATCAAAAATGCTAAGCTATGAACGTAAAGCAGTCTGTCATGGAAGTGTGCCATTTCCTATATTACTAATAAGATAGGAACGGGTAAGGATTTTCTGCCAGAATCATAGTAGACAATTGGGTGGGGTTTGGGGTGGAAGCAGATGATATCATTTATTTACATGAATATGAGTGAAAGAATAGATTTTGATAATGGTCTGCGATTATTTGATTTTATCTACATAATTCCAATGGTTGCCTGCTCAGAGGGAGTAAAATGTCCCAAGGTCACAGATATCATACTTTTCCTCAGGACTTGGGGACAGTTTAGTGGTAAATTTTGTCTAGCAAGTACAAAATATAAAACCAAATCAAACCAGATGACTAACCAACCATAACCCCCAAATATGGTTGCAAATACTTGATATTCCCTCAAGGACAGAATCTACCCATTTCCCTTGACTGGGTGAGATTTAGTGACTGTCTTTTGAGACTAAATCATGAAAAAGCCCGTGGTTTCTGCCTTGGTCTCTCTTTCTCCTGGATCCTTTGTTCTGGGGTGAGAGAGCTATTGCCACCCAAAGAGAAAGGCAAATGGCCAAGAAGTGGTGTCTTAGTAAACAGTCATGAAGGTGAGCCTTCCTGAAAGCCACCCTTAAGTCTCTGTCATGCCTGCAGATAACTGTCTCAGCAGCCACCCTGACCTATAACCTCAGGAGAAGCCATAAACCTGAGACACCCAGTAAAATTGCTTCTGGTTTCCTGACCCACACAAACGGAGAGAATATATTTGCGTACAACAGTGAATCACAAAATCTATCCCTAATTTTACTACCAGCACTTGTCCTGTCTGTGTGTCGTATGGACTTTTCAGGTGCTTTATGAAACTTTGCTAACTGAAGTTTTAAACCCTTGTAGCTACTCCATGTCTCCATTAAAGCAAATTCGTGCATTTTATCAAGATGTTCTGTGTGTGTTCATACATATACACAAATATATAACTTAAGAGGAGGGAAAAGCAATGTATTTCACAACTGTTGCCCATTTGCTCTCGGCTCTAATGCTTGGACCTGAGATTAGAAGGCTGAGACACGGTTCTGCTTTCTTTCCTGTGTTTGCTCAAAATGTTACCCAGGGGCCATGAACCTAAAAGCTTTCTCTGAGCACTTGTTTATAGTTAAGCCCTAGCAGGAGCTACACATTGTTTACATCTACTTGATTTAAACAGTTTAAAGTCACAAATATGCCCTGAAACAGTCTTTCTTCTAAGAGTTCCTTTGGATAGAGGAAACCCTGTCCACTCCCACCAGTGGCTCTGGGGAACGCCCCACAGGGAAGCTCTGGATATTCCTGGTCTCCCTCCCTGCTTGAGAGCCAAAGCCTATTGAGATTCTGGAGTCTTTCACATGGGAAGGTTAGGGCTTCCTGTGACAAGTTCGTACACTGCACTATGTCAGCTTCCACTGACAGATTTTAACAAGTTCTAGGTAGATTTGCTTCTCATACCTGATTTGTAATTTCCATCAAAAATTCACAATTAACCTGACTTCCCCTAGTCTGTTTCATGACTTCAGAATCAACCCAGCTGCTGAAACTTCATACTGCAAGCCTTTAGAATTGTTATATATTAGAAACAAGATATTTTAGCTTGCCAGACACATGTAGAAACTCTAGAACTACAGTAAAGTGCAAATACTCAGTCATCTAGTCTGTCTTCAGAAGGAACGTTTTGCTTTCTAATTTGTGGCTATGCCAATTAAATAAGGTATAATTAAATTATAGTAGCTATAGTAACCCATGAAGCATAGCAACAAAGCAGGAAAGTACAAATAGTTTTCTTTATTTGCCACTGTCTACTTTATTTACCTCCTGCCACTTGGATGGAAGAAGCAGGAGACAGAAGCAATCACCCCCATGCAGAATGTTCTTATGAAATGAGATCATCATTAGTCAAACATGACAAAACTGGTTTGTTTCTGACTCATCATCTCTATTCTACATACTCATGTCTACATCATTCATAATCTAGTCGGCAAATATGTGTTAAGTACTGTGTATCAGATACTAAAATTGATAGAAATCCAAAAATAATAAGGAAAATAGAAATATAAAAATAATAAATATATAAGGAATACATAATAATAAGGAAAATAGAAATCTAAAAATAATAAGGAAAAAAATTAAATCTTTGTCTTTATAGACCTACAAGTCTCATTTGGAAAGACAAGATAATATGCAGTACATCAGGTGTGAATAAGTATAATGAAAAACAGAGTAGTGGAGATACTAAAAATGGAGGAGTAGGAGATAGTGGAAGATGCTGCTATTCATCTAGTGTGTAACAGACCTCACTGGGAACATCTGAAATGTGACCCAGATGGAGCAAAGCAGCCATGTGGAGACTACTTCAAGCACAAGCGACATCAAATGCAGAGCCTTTGATACAAGCTGTTGGAACAGGAGGGGCAACAAGAGCAGAAATGTGTTTGATGTGAAAGGAGAAGGGGAATTGGTAGTAAAAGCCGAGGTCAGGACCAAGAGAGTATTGAAGCAGAGTGACACTGGACTTCATCTTTATTTAGCTTTCTGGGAACTATGCTAAGAAGAGAAGCTACTGATGGGAAGGAGGTTACTGTAATAATCCAGGTAAAAGGTGATGGTTTGGACTACACCAGGATTAGAAATACTAAGTTACAACCTGGATAGCTTTTAAATGTAAATGTGTGCATGTATATATGTATATGTTTTATTTGTGTGCTTGCTGCCCTTCCATATTTGTGGCAGTGAACATGCCTAGGTCAGGGGACAACTTTGTGGTAGCTGGTTCTCTCCCTCTACCATATGGATCCCAGAGATCAAACTCGGGATGTCAAGCTTGGTGGTAAGCACCCTTATACCCTGAGCCATATTCCTAGCCGTGGTATCTTCTGAAGGGTGATATAACAGAATCTCATGATGGGTTTTATGTACAGTGTGAAGGAGTGTGTGAACAAATAGAAACTAGACAAAATGATAATTTTCACATTAAAATTTCAGGGCTTGTTAGAATATCAAGTGAAGATGATGAACAGTCAGTTGAATCTATGCACCTTAGGGTAGAACTCCAGACTATAGATATATTTGGAGTTTAGAAGTTTAGTGTGTTTAGATAGAATCTGAAGCCATGAGACCAGATGAAATCATCAAGGGAGTAACTAATCAAGAACATAGTGATGGGACCAGGGATGCAGCTCAATGGTAGAGCAAATCGTCTATACACAAGGCCTTGTCATTTGATCCACAGCAACACAGAGAACATGATACAAACAATAGAGACATATAATGTAGTGTTTGGCCACTGCTCTAAACAACTTACATATATAAATTCACTTAATCTTCACAGTCAGTATAGAAGATACCTATTTTTTTTTCACTTTCATTTTATAAATGAGTAAGTTAAACCCCAGAGAAATAAGTGACTTTCTTCCGACCACATGGCAGACACTACAGCTGTGATTCAAACCCAGAGAGGAGTGAACTGTTTAACGTTAGAACTCTAGGACACCCCAAAAATTACCATCTGAGGAAACAAAAAGTAATAAACAAAGGAGGTGCCAATGAGACAGGAAGAGAAGAACTGTGTTTAAAGAGTGTTGAGAAGTCTTGGTCTTGGCAACAAAAGCAAGAAAAGGAAAGGGCATGGACATGGTTTGGAGAGTATGGCAATCAGATGCAGTACGTGATGCCACTGTGGCTGTAAGGCCTACCACCTTCAGAAATCAGCAGGCAAATATGCTACCCAGCCATGTTCAGGAGATGTTCCTGAATGCCAAGGCTAAGACAAAATACTATCTGGGCTGGGCAAATGAGACACAGATTCAGACATGAGGCTTGTGAAGGAACAAAGTATAAAGCTATTTCAGTATCCAGTTCGTCTTGAAGGTTTTGTTTTGTTTTTTAAATTTATTCAGAGACCTGGGAAGTGAGAGACACTCAGGACTAAATGTGGGGTAATCTTAGCCAAAATGCCCAAAAATGGGGAGAGGAAACTCAGAGTCCACCTACAATAGATAGACAGGGTCTTAAGTGGAGGGACTGGGTTACTAACACACAGACAAAATTTCTGACCTAGAATTATTCCTGTCTAAAAGAACTTCAGGGACAAAATGGTACAGAGACTGAAGAAAAGGTGGTCCAATGACCAGCCCAACTTGGGATCCATCTCATGGGGGTTGGAGGTGGGGCGCACACCTGGCCTGACACTATTACTAATGCTATGATGTGCTTACAGACTGGAGCCTCTGAGAGGCCCTACCAGCAGCTGAGACAGAAACAGATATTTACATCCAGCCATTAGAATGAAATTGGAGACCCCTATGGTTGAACTAGGGGAAGGATTGAAGAAGCTGAAGGGGAGAGTGACCTCATAAGAAGACCAGCAGGCTCAACTAAGTCAGACCCCAGGGAGCTCCCAAAGACTGAGCCACCAACCAAGAGCATGACTGGTCTGAGGCCCCTGGCACAAGTATAGCAGAGGACTGCCTGGTCAGGCCTCAGTGGGAGTAGATGTGCTTAATCCTCTAGAGACTTGAGGCCCTAGGGAAGGGGGAGGCCTGATGAGGAGGAGTACCCTCTTGGAGGCAAGGAGTAGGAAGAATGGGCTGAGGAACTGTGGGAGGGGTACCAACGACTGGAATGTAAAGAAATAAATAAAAAATATTTATTTTATATTTTGATGTTTTGCCTGCATCAGTGTCTGTGGGAGGGTATCAGATCTCCTGGAATTGGAATTACAGAGAGTTGTGAGCTGCCATGTAGGTGCTGGGAATTGATCCCAGGTCCTCTGAAAGAACAATCAGTGCTCTTAACTGTTGAGCCATCTCTCCAGGCCCCCATCTTGAAGATCTTAATAATCAGTTGTAAAATAAATTATAAAATTTCTTTTTTTGGTTTACAAAAGCAAAGAGACAAAAAAAAGATCCCAGAGGAGAAAACGAAAATATTAAGTCTAGATGAAGATACAAACACACCTTTGTCTAACATTAACAAAGTGGCTGGAATTTAAAGCGTTGACAAAGCCTGGCCAAACAGTAGGGTTTGCTTTTGTTGTTGTTACCAGGGAAACTTAAGTTCCCTTTGTAGACTCTTAGCCTTATTTATAAAAGAATTTAGAAACTGACTCAAAGGGAGCTCAAGGAGAATTTTTATTGGAGTTTAAGGGTAAAGCAATGGGTAGGTGGAAATCCTCCACCAGGAGATGGAGGGAAAAGTCCTTGCTTTCAAGGAAGGCATGAAATGAATTTGGTTTCTGAGAAATCAACAAGCTCTCCCAAGCAGGGAAGTGGTCTAGTGAGCTGAGAAAGGCCCCAAAGCATGTGGCCATCCTGTCTTTTGTTGTCCTGCTCCCTTCCTGTTTGTATTTTGTGGCTTTGTTTCACATAAACTCTATTCATAGAGGATGTCAGGCTAAGGAAGGGGCTCCAGTCTTTTCCAGAAAACAGCTTTCTTTCACATACTACTCTTGATGTAGCTTCTTTTGTTTTGCCGCTGCTGGAGATGGGACCTAGAGTCTCACACAAACTAAGAAAGCTCTTAGCCAAACTATCTGGGTATTGTTCTCTCTCTACCTTTCCTAGGCTGGTGTTAATTTCTGGGCTCAGATGATCTCCTTGCCTTGGCTTCTGGAATAGCTGTGACCATAGGCCATATACCACCATGCCAGACACAAAAGCTATTTGAAGCTGTTATGCAATTATATTTCAATCAAAATGAGTTTGAGAATAGAAGATTAAGGCTATATACTACTCAGACCTACACACAGACATCCACATACTAACATGAGCTAAAGTAGTAACTGATATTTTTTGTGAAAATGAAACAAATTTGATTGGGAAATTGATGAGGAAATGATATGTGTAATTTTACAATCTCTTAAGAACAGACTTGGCTTGCTTTTTGAAACTTAGTCATAAGCATATCTTCATCAGATAATTTCTAAGTTCCAAATTTACCTACTACTCTCTAGAACAAAATTTTTTCATGGAACATGCTTTATTTAGCTAAATGTCTCTAGCTTGCTACAGAGCCACTAAGAAATGTATAAATGAAAGTGTTATAAATGACTGAAATCCTAAATATTGAACATCTTATACTGGAGTTAATAAACCCAAGCTTCGATTTCCTTTATACATGCCATTCCAATTTAGACAAATGGCTTATATTGACTGTGTCCCACCTAAAGGGCCATGGAATAAAAGTTTGGTTCTCAGCTTTTTGGCACAATTAAGAGATGACTGAATCATGAAGGTGGTAGGTTTTGAGCTAAGGGCTAATCTAAGGCCACACCTACTTGCAGTAGCCTTTTTTTTACACCCACTCTAAGGGAAATAGCAGACTCCCTATCTCTCACTAACAGACTCCACAGGTACCTTGATTGCAAGATAAAAGCAAATGTCCTGATTCAATTCCCACTTCCATAAAGACTTTTAAAGGCTCAGGCTGCTAGACATCAGAGGACTTAGGTATAGTGGGTATACTTTAACTAAATGTGCCCTCCCCCACTTCCCTTACATCCTCAGAGCCTTTAATTCCCTCCTTGGAATGCAGGAGCCCTCTCCTTCCAACCACCACAGAATGAAGACAGTATAACTGCAAGCAGTACTATGAAACATCCCCCTTCCTTGGAGACCTATAAGAAAGGACCCCCCATTGTGTTGCATGTTGTTGTACCTGAACTTTTCATGTTATCTACCTATGACTGGCTTGGAGACTGACTTCTGGGAGACCTTGTCATGTTGTCTGTCAATAGCATTAATAGCTTTTCTAATAACTCTCTTACCCAAAAGAAAAGTCTGCCTCAGTGTCCCTCTCAAATCCCAACCCTGAGAGGATGGCAACTTCATCAATAGATTGATTATGCATCAAAAGAACATCACGGGTGAATTATTAGTAGATAGGGAGAATCTACTAGAATCCTAGTTGGAAGAAGTTGGCCACTGTGCATAACCTTCGAAGAGTTCCCTTGTTCCCAGAGTATCCCTTGCACTCTTTCTCTTGCTCTGCCTCTTGTCATCTGTGACCTGAGCTGCTTTGCCACACTACGTGTTCCTGCACCCATGAGTATGGGCCACAGAGCAAGGGTGATAAGTACCCATGGACTGAACCTTGAGCCCAACTAGGCCTTTCTCTGTGTTTCTCGGTTATTATAATACAGTGCTGAAAAGTGACTAATGCAGTCTGTTTTTTAATTTTAAATTTAATTAAAATTTTAATTTATGAAAATGGCATATATTTGTGATGTTTAACATGTTTTCAAATGTGTGTATATTTGAAGAAGGGCCAAACTGATCTAATTAACTTTTCTTAATATGCTTAGTTTTTGTGGTAAGAACCTTAAAATTTACTCTGTTTTTCAAGTATGCCATACATGATTAAGGATAGTCACTATTTTGTGCAACAGAGCTCTTAAACTTATTTCTCCAATCAATCAAATTTTGTAGCCTTTAATAAAAATCTCAACTCCTATTTTCCCATTATTGTAGTATTCTGACTAGTTTATTCTTTGTCTTCACCCTTACCTCCAATTAGCTAGTAAAGGTCCTCTTGCCATGAACTTTATCTTTCTTTGATTCTTTAATTTCATTTTCCATACTTTTTTACTGTTTGTATTTACCTTGTCCCTTTATTGTGAATTCCTCCAGGACAGAGTCTGTCAGCTGTTTCAACTCCTATAGCACAATGCTATTCTGAATGAGTTGATGCTAATCACAGACAGTAGAACTTTCCATTCTACATGATAGCAACTACTTAATAGTTTTAGCTCAGAAACAAATTTGTTGTTTTATAACTTCTGTCTCATTCAGTTTCTGCTTCTGCAATTACATACTGTATTACATATTATAGCTCACAATCAAAAATAAGTAAGCAAAAGCCAGGCATGGTAGCACAAGCCTATAATTATAGTAGTAGGAAGGCTAAGAATTGCAGGTTCAAGGCCAGCCATGACTATATATTGAGAACCTATTTCAGAAAAAAAAAATGCTTAGGCAACTAACTCAGTTATGAAAAACTCTTTTATAATCTCCATGGTTAAAGATTTCAAAGTTAATGATAAATAGTATTGCCTTGAAATTTGAGATTTTTAGAGTTTAGACTTCTTACAGTGCCTAAAATACAACGCTAATGTGTTCCCCCAAATTTAAAGCAGCATGGCATTTTACTACTTTAATACATCGGTGGGTGATATAAGCAGATATCAAGACACAGAAGGAGGAAGAATGTGCCCTATGGTTGTTCTTTTTCTTACAGTTGGTTTTACAGTTTGGCTTTCTCTATTCATCCAAAATGTTTAGTTACAAATCAGCCAGGGTGACTCAGCAGGTGGACTGCTTTCTGACAAGGACGAACAGTTAGTTCTTCAAACAGGAGGTTTTAAAATAAATTACTGATTACTATTTTATTCCACTTTGGGATGAATGTTATATTGTCTTAACTCCCGTACTATCCATGTTAGACTCCATTTGCAGAAGCTCCCAGTCATAAAATCAGAAACAAAAGCCCTCTTAAGTTACAATTGAGAAAATTTAAGTCCAGGAAGGCTTGTTGCACATCCACATAATAGCACTCTCATCCTTTGCCTGCAGTTTTTATACTTTCTGCTCTTTCAGGTACCCATTTTTGCATACAAGGCCAGTAATTAGTGTGATATTGGGGTTCTGGAAAAGGTTCTATTTACCAAAGAACAGGTTTCATATTTGCCACAATCTTCTCTTTTTAAAAATAAAAAGTATATATCCTATACTTAGGATATAAAATAATAAAAATTTCCTGTACTTTATAAAGGAATCTCCCATATTTCCAGAGTAGCAGCTGCCCCATTGCTTCACACTAATAGTGATTGATCATTTTATCAGAGTGGAGCCTCCAAGAGGGAAGCCTAAGCAACTGGGGATGCAAGGCAAGGTAGTTACCAAGCAGGGGTGTTCATTAGGGAAGAAATGTTTTGGAAAGCTGTCTGGATGGGGCTATTGGAAGGTATGAAGAGAAATGCTTTCTAGGACCTGGAAAGATAAGTGTTAAGAGTGTTTGGTGCTCTTGAGGAGGACATGGGTTCAGTTCCTAGCACCCAAATGGTGGATTATAATTGTCTGCAGTCTGAGTCTCGAGGAATCCAGAGATCTCTGCCTCACCAAACACCAGGAAATAGGTAAATCACACACATAAATGCAGGCAAATACTCATATACACAAAATAAAAAACAAATACATCTTTTAAAAAAGAACACCCTCCCACCCTTTGGCTATATCTGTAAACATCTTTTGTCACTTTTGGAAAGGGAGATGTGCCTGGAATCTAAGAGACAGAAACTATTTTGTCAAACACACTACCATGCACAGAACAGTCCTCACAACAAGAGTAAGCTAGCTTTATGCCAACATTTCCAAAAAGGGGGTGGGATGGGGGAACCACTTTTTAAAAAAGGAACTAGAGTACTTGTTACCTAATGTCTTATGTATTAAAAAAAAAAAGGTAGAAAGGAATGTCAACACTCACTAACCTTTTGTGTGTGGCTAACAGTGCCTAGGAATTCTGGAGACAATCCACTTGCAGTCCACAAATTCTCACTTCTTTTTTTTTTTTTTTTTTTTTTTTATATATTTTTATTACATAATTTCCTCAATTACATTTCCAATACTATCCCAAAAGTCCCCCATAGCGCCCCCCACTTCCCTACCCACCCATTCCCATTCTTTTGGCCCTGGCATTCCCCTATATTGGGGCATATAAAGTTTGCAAGTCCAATGGGCCTCTCTTTCCATTGATGGCCGACTAGGCCATCTTTCAATACATATGCAGCTAGAGACAAGAGCTCCAGGGTTCCGGTTAGTACATCATGTTGTTCCAACAATAGGGTTGCAGATCCCTTTAGCTCCTTGGGTACTTTCTCTAGCTTCTCCATTGGGAGCCCTGTGATACATCCAAATTCTCACTTCTTTGTGAAGATGAACTAAGCAGACAGTTCAGTTACATATATTTGGAAGTTGTCCATCTGTACTCAAAGTCCACTGAGGTATGTTTGACAGAAGGAAAGAGGTCTTTAGTGGTATGTAAAAAAGTCCTGTCCTTGGCTCTGTCTTACTAACACCAATAAACAACGTTGAGTACTTAATAAAATGTCAGTAAGATTTGAAGTTGATGATCCAGGAAGAGTAGGATTTCGCCCCCCCCCTCCAAAAAAAAAAAAAAAAAAGTTGTGCTTACTTCAGAGGGCATAGTGTTCCTTGGGGACACTAACAACCCATAAGAGGAAAAGGGTAGGTAGGAGCCTGGGTATATTGGGAATGGTGCTTAAAAACCACGGTGGGAGGAAATAAAGACATGATTAATTGCATATACAAAGGCACAGAGGGACAGTTGTCTACGACATGTGCCCCTGGAGAAAGCTCAACAGGCTGAAGCAATGGATTTAGGTCCAGCAGAAGAGATTTCTATATAGAACATATTTCTGTTTGCTCCAAATCCAGTTCCTCGCGCACACTTTCATTAGCCCTTTCCGTGTCCACCCTTCCCAGATGGTGGCATAGGTGTGTCCTGACAGCATATACTCGCGCTGGGACTAGCCTATGTAGCTCCCAATCCTCTCCGGAGAATTCTGTGACAACAACTGTGGCCTTTGACATCCTTCCTGGTTTTCAGAAAGGAGTCGTCTGTGGAATCAGGGAATTGTGTAGAACTTTATACACAACCAGGTGTTGGCGTCACGGTTGTTTTTAGCATTAGCATTTTTGATGTGCCTGACAGGACAACAGGAGTCTCTTCCAAGGGAATCGGATTTTCCTCAGGCGATGACCGCTTCCCAGGCCCCAAGAGCCTTAGCAGCTTCCGAGTCCGTCTGAGGGAAGCACGGCGACCCCACACAGAGGCGAGGAGGTGGGCTGTGGCGGCGAAGCGACTCAGCGGTTGGAATGAACGCTTCGCAGTTCGAGGCGGGCGAGTGCGCGCGGCCGAGCCCCCGGGAGGCGGGGGAGGGGGAAGAGCGGACCAATCAGCGGGTCCTCTCCCCACGCGCGCTCAGGATTGGACGATCCGTTCCAGCCTCTCTCCGGGCCGTGGGCGGGCCGCGCCAGGAACGGCCTGGGATAGGCGCGCCCGCTGCGCCAGCGTCCCAGGGGCGCGTGCGCGGTCTCGCGTCAGCCGCGGGGGCCGGTCTCGCGCGGCCTCGAGGAGGAGTTGCTGGCGACGGCGGCGACGGAGGAGGCTGGCGGTGAGGAGGGGGCGGGGACTGGAGACTCCGAGGTGGGAGGAATCGGGAGTTTCTGGATTCTTTATCCGGTGTTTTGAGGGCCGCCAGACGGGGGGCTGTCGCTTGGGCCGCGTTGAGAAGCGAGGGAGGAAGAGAGGATCGGCCGCTGCCGGGGCTTTGAGGTAAGGGGCGGACCCGCAGCGCCAGGGCTGTGGCGATCTTAATCAACAGGTTCCCGGGAGCGCGGCGGGGGAGGGGCGGCGGGGCTCGCACCCCCTCCCAGACCCGCCGCACCGCAAAGGTCCCCTGGGGAGAGCCCCAGGCTGAGCCCGGCGCCGCGGTGGCAGCCCAACCTTTGTCCCTCGGAGGGACGCTCCCCGCGCGGTGCCGGTTGGTCCCCCGGGCCGGGGGGTGGGTGGGGGGACGCACCTTGGCGCGGTGGCGGGCCACCCCGCCGGACTTGCTGGGGGCACGGTAGGGAGTTGTCTCGCTGCGCCCAGGCCCGGAGTTCGCGAGTCCCTGGGACTCTTCCCTCACCCCACCCCTGGCCGGATCGGGGAACCAGCCTGGGAAACACTTTCCCGTGGAAGACGGAATGCAGCCAGCGTTCCGGTGCCTGAGTCAGCCCCTGGTGTTCTGCTACTCATTGCGTTCTTCGGATAAACAGTTCCTGCTTCCTTGTGACCACTGCTAAAGAGCAGTGCATTCTCAGAACTTAGACGGAGATTGTCCGGTGAACTTTGAAGCCTGTAAATGCTTGGTAGAGCTACTTTCAATGAATGCCGCTCGGAACGATCCTTATTGTAAATTACGTAACTGACCAAGGCTAGCTCTCACCTTCTGTCCAGCTGATTGACACACAGTAATGTGTGTGGAATTTAGATTCGGCCGAAAAGTTTTCCATGACACTTTACTCTAAAATGAATGCAGTACCTACGAGGGTTTTTACTTAGTGTGTTGTGTCTAATTTAGAGTTTCAAGAATTTAAATTCTGAAAGCTAGTGTAGCAAGAATTCTAAAGTTTTGATTTAGCGGATAAGGTGGAAGGTGTTTCTGGTTTTAATAAGGCACTGTCATGTTTTAATGATACGATTCTAATTATCCTTTTTAATTATGCCAGAAATTAATAACTTGTTAACTTTTGCAACAGGAACAAATTATGTGATGTGCTGGTGTCTTTGAAGTATAGGTATTGGTGGGAATGAACACTAACTATCCTTTCTTGACGATGAGCTGTTTCTATAGTATTTCTGTGGACACGACTTCTTGTTTTAAAGGTCATTCTAAACTGTTGTAGCAGGCTTACATTAAAATTTAAAGAGCTTTATAAGTAAAAAAGACAAAGATATCAAAAGAGATTCATAATCTTTTTTTGGGGGGGGGGTTTCAAGACAGGGTTTCTCTGTATAGCCCTGGATATCCTGGAACTCACTTTGTAGACCAGGCTGGCCTCAAACTCAGAAATCCGCCTGCCTCTGCCTCCTGAGTGCTGGGATTAAAGGCGTGTGCCACCACTCCCAGCGATTCATAATCTTTTAAAAATTGAGTAAATTTGCCACGAATGACTAAAAGTCATCACCTTGAATTTGACAAATAATGGTGGAGTCCTTAGTGATTTTATACACACACACACGCATATATATAATGTTAAAATAGATGAGAGACTTAATATAATTCTACCTAAGGGTCATCCAAAGTGGTACAGTGACTTAGCTATGCATGTCGACTTCGGAATTGTAATTTTTTTGAAAAAAGATTTTATTTATATGTGCATGGGGTGGGATATTGACACATATGTGCACGTGCCAGTGGCAGCTGAAGGCATTGAATTCCCCTAGAACTAGAGTTACAGGCTCTCGGGGACCACCCATTGTGGGTGCTGGGAGCTTAACTTGGTTCCTCCGCAAGAGCTCTTTAATGCTGAGCCCTCCATCTAGCTACTGTATTGTGGTCTGATTAAAAATCTCAGACTCAGTACCTATATAGTTCCCTACCTATGTAAACAAAAGCCAAATCTGCTTTCTGTCTTGTCATGTCTAAAATATTTCTGTTCTTTGTTTAAGATAACTGTGTAGACCAGAGTTCTGAGCCACTCTTTGGTGTTCTCTTCTGTTGAGGTTTCTCCTGTAATGTGTGCACAGCATGCATTAATAAACTCACATAACTGAGAATAACCTCCTTGAAGTCCTTTGATGGATCATGTATGTTAATCACAAACAAACTACCTTCATATTAACATTTACACTCAAATCGAACTCGTGATCACTGTAGTCTTACAAAGTTAACATACATTTAACTGTCACAATAATCAGACTTTCAAAAATTTAAGATGACAATATTTAGCATATTCTTTTAACTTTTCCACAGGTAAAATTCATGCTTTCTTTTCATATATATTACAGTGTACAATATTTTTGGAAATGTTTTGGGAAAAAATTGTTCTGACTTACATATATTAATGTGACCTATTAATTCTCTGATGTTTTCCTGATTTCGGAGTGTTTATTATACACTTAGTAAATTACACGATCATTAAGTTGGAAGTCATCTTATGTATGTACAGAACATTTTTAGGTCTCAGGGACAAGTTAGGGTTGTAGAAGAGGTGATGAGTGTGAAGGAAATACTTCACACTTGTCTTGGTATTCTACTTGTAGTGGTGTCCTCATTGCACGTGACTGCCCACTTCTCCTTCCTAGCATCTTGCTTGGTATGTAGCCCAAGCTGACCCACACCTGATAATGTAACCTTGACTGGCCCCAAACTCCTCATTCTCTCGCCTTAGACTCCAAAGTACTGGCATTGCAGGCATGTGCCACCACGCCCAGCTCTTTAC
This sequence comes from Mus caroli, assembly GCF_978045245.1. Taxonomy (NCBI): domain Eukaryota; kingdom Metazoa; phylum Chordata; class Mammalia; order Rodentia; family Muridae; genus Mus; species Mus caroli. The sequence goes on from NW_028227269.1 coordinate 77,260,289, forward strand.
TAATTGTTAATTAAATCAGTAAGTTACTTTCTCCACATCATATTAATTACTGCCAAGGTTGTATGTCCTGCCCTCCTCACTTCTATCTGTGTTTTTTCCTTTTTTTTTCCCAATAACTACACAATTTATTCCTTTTTGAAGTTTTTTCTTTTTTTTTTTTTTAATACTTCAAACAGTGCTTAATGAATATCCTTCTGTGTGTCTCTGAAAAATGTGTGTTTTCCCCAGATGTATACCACCTGCAAAGGGAACTGTTGACTGCAGTTTGCTGTGCAGTTTTGACTTGATTGGTTGCAGCCAGGTTATCCTTTGAAGGCAAATGATTTTGCCCTGCACTTACTCTATGAGTGGAAGTGTTATCTTTGCCCATGGTTAGCATTGTTAGTTTTAAATTTTTCTGACCATATGGATGAGAAATTAATGTATTTGTTTCCTTTCTTTAGAAGATTAAAATTTTATATATTGGCACAGTCAAGAAACAGAACAGTTCCATGTACTCTCCTTTTTTAAAGTCAGCCTCCCCCCAGACTTTACTCCTAGCAGCTAATGATTTCCCTCCTATAATCTCTCTTTTTAAGACATTATTTAATTGTAACCGTAACAGTATTATCTAGTTTTTCTTGTCATTCATTTGAAGTTTTTAGTTTATTAAATCCTCTGTGAAAGGTATACCTACTGCACACATGTGGAAAGACACACGGAGCCTTTCCTCTTTGGTGAGGGGTTTGAGACACAGACTGTTCAAAGCCCAGCTATGTCTTATTTAAGCTGGAGATTGTCCTTCCTCGTGAGGCTTGCGCACCACCTTGTACACCTGCCTTGTTGGCACCAGCCTTGGCTTTTCAGTCCTCCTCACCTTCTTCCTTGTTTCCTTGCATCCCTTTAAACCATTTTCTTGAGGTCTTTTTCTTCTTACACAGGCAATGTCTTGCAAGTCTGTGTAAAGGTATGAAATACTCCAAGCATTTGCATACCATCCTTGTAGAGGTGCCGTGCTACTCTTTACCTTGCCAGCATTAGTGTATGTGCTGCTTAAGCAAGCACCATCTCTCCTTTTCTTTCATTTAGCATGATACATTTTAGGTTTCATCTTTCCTGAGCACATCCAGTTCCTTCTAGTTTATTGCTGAACACGGTATTCTCTTGTATGAATACCAGCATTTATTTATTCACCAGCATTTGTTTTTAGGCTTTTTGTGATTGTATCAGATAATTTTTTTTTGCCATAAATCTGTGTAAATAAGTTTTTTAGTGTTTTCCCTTCTCTAACTTATGTATTTAAAAATGAAACAAAACAGCAGCAAAATTAAAGCAAAAATCTGTCTTCAGTAGGCAAAATAGTGGCCCTTGAAGATATTCTTATGGTTAGAACTTATGAATATATTTGGTTATGTTTCAGTTTAATCAGGTTGTCAATCAGCGTCTTAGAATATGGAGATTATTCATGTGGGCCTAATTATCACGAGTCTTTAAAAGGAGAGAAAGGAAGGGTGGTATCTGGGGGAAAAAAGATGGCAACAGTAGAAACAGCTTCTAGATGGAGAAAAGAAAGCTGTTTGAAGATGGAAGAGAGGAAGCCCCAAGCAAAGTAGTGTGCTTGATTTTCACAGGTGAAAAACGGTAGGAAATGAATTAGTCTTTGGCACCAGGAGTATGGGGGGCATGGCTCTGATAGGACTTTAATGTTAGCCTAGGGGACCTGTCAGACTTGTGGAATTAAAAATTCTTAAGTATGCGATTCTTTAAAGGCCATTGTGTTTGTGGTACTTTGGAGCACTCTGGAAACCTAGCCCACCAAGTACACTTCAGATCTCTTCAAAGTAGCTGAACCATTTCCATTCCTGCCAGCAATGTGGGAGAGCTCTGTTGTTTTACATCCTTACCAGCACTTGATATAATCAGCCTTTTTCATTTTAGCCATTCTAACAGGCATATAATAGTATGTCATGGTATTTTTAAAATTAAGAGTTCTCTTATAATTAATAATGTTGAATATTGTTTGGTGTGCTTATTTGCATGTACTCTTTGTGAAATAACAAAATGCTTTGCCATTTTTATTTATCATTTATTTTTAAATTTATTTATTTTTAGACAGCGTGTTATTCTGTTTTCCCATGTTTTTGAAGTTTTGCTTTTCCTGCCTCAGCCTCCCCACTAGCAGGGACCATTGAGTGCACCAGCTTACCAGACTTCTGTTTCTTACTGTAGACTTTAGAGAGCCTCAAGCATGTGCTTTACCGCTGAGCTGCACCCCCAGCCCAAGTTTTGATAGTTCTTTATAGTGGTTTTTCTTTTATCAGATAAGTCATTTGCCAAGATTTTTCTCCTAACCTATTAACCTTTTCATCTTCATATCTGTCTTTTGAGGTATTGACATTGTAAACTTTGATGAAGTCCAAATGAGCAATGGTTTATTTTATGGATCTGATCTGCGATATCGTAGCTGAAGAATCTGCCTTACCCAGGCTCATCAAGATCCTTCTTTACTTTTTCCCACAAGTTATATATTTTTATATTTCACACTTAGATTTGTGTTCCATTGCATTCATTTCAATATAAAATGAAAAATACAAGTAGTTTCATTTATTTGTCTTGTTTTTTCATGACACTTGAAAGGACTTCTTGAAATGACGAATGCTTATGTCAAAACAACACAATATTGGTATGTTCTATTAATCTATTTATCTGTCTTTTTACTAATAATACATTGTCTTGATTATTGAATGTCAAACATGCCTTAGCAAACAGTAATGTGAATACTGCAAGTATTCTTTTTCAAATTCACTGTGGTTATCTTAGTTCCATTGATTTCCATGTAATACCTAGAATCAGGTTGTTGAAAGCAACAGAATTACCATATTGTTATTTTGATTGGGGTTGGCTTATCTGTAAATCAACCTGGACTCTTGGTGACTTCGTCTTGTTAATTTTTTAATTTATATTTAATTTTGCAATACTAACAATTGAAACCGAGGTCTTGAGCATCTGGATAACTGCTTAACACTCAACTGTATCCGAGCCTGTGTCTAGTAATTTATAACACAGCATTTCGCCTCATTAATCTTGCTCTTGGTTTTGTTCATGAGAATTTTAAATTTTTCAACAAACAGTTCCTGCATATTATAGGTCTTTATCTAAGTATTTCAGTCTTTATATTCTATTATAAATGGCAAAATGGTAATTAAAATAGTTTCTAATTAATGATTAATATGTGGAAAATCAACTAAATCATATAATAATCTTTATATTTGTTTGTTGTTTTTGTTGTTGTTGTTTTGTTTTGTTTTTTGCATCTCTTGACTCAGGGATCTCATTGTGTAGCCCAAGCTGGTCTTGAACTAAAAAATCCTGCCTCAGTGTCTTAAGTACTGATGATTATAGGCATGTATCATTGTACCCCTCTCCCACCCCCCTTTTTGACGCAATGTTTGTTATCTGGACTGACTTTGAAATGCTGAGCTCAGATGATCTTCCAGCCTCAGTCTCCCAGGTTGCTGAGCCTATTACGTATTTGGTGCCAAATATATGTATGTAATGTATGCCAAATACATATGTAGATGAATGTGTATTTGGCTTGCATATGTGTCTGTGCACCAGTTGTGTTCCTGTAAGGTCAGAAAAGACCATCAGATCCCCTGAAACTGGAGGGATGGACGGTTGGCCAGCATGTGGGTGCTGGGAGCCTGGTTCCTCTGCAAAAGCAGCACAGGTAAATCTTAACTGCTGAGCCATCTCTCCAGCCTCTGATTTTATTTTTCCCCTAGGCTCATTGGCTTTCTCCCCCACCCCCACCCCCAAACAAGTGGTTGATATATTGTGATTTTCTAATTAAAGAGCTGTAATATAAAGAAAAAATATTTTTCATTTAAATCTGAATGCTTTTTTTTATTATTTTGTTTTTTCTTTTTTCTTTCTTTTTTTTTTTAATTTTTTTCAAGACAGGGTTTCTCTGTGTAGCCCTGGCTGTCCTAGAACTCACTCTGTAGACCAGGCTGTCCTGGAACTCACTCTATAGACCAGGCTGGCCTTGAACTCAGAAATCCGCCTGCCTCTGCCTCCCAAGTGCTGGGATTAAAGGCGTGTGCTACCGCTGCCCGGCTCTCTTTCTTTTTTTAAACTTTCACTGGCTAGAATTTCCAGTGGTTTGGAACAGAATAAATGAAAGGATATTCTTTTTTTTTTTTAAAGATTTTATTATTATTATACATAAGTACACTGTAGCTGTCTTCAAACTCACATTATGGATGGTTGTGAGCTACCATGTAGTTGCTGGAATTTGAACTCAGGACCATCGGAAGAGCAGTCATTGCCCTTACCTGCTGAGCCATCCCATCAGCCCTAAAAGGATATTCTTATAAAGTAAGATCATTGCATTTTCACTTTTAAAAAATAGGCCATTTTATGGATCCTTTGAACTAAATGAAACTTGGTATTTCCTAGGTTATTGAAGTAATTTTTTGTCATAAATGTTTGTCAAATTTTGTCATATCTTGTCTGCATCTGTTGAGATGATCATGATTTCTTTTTCCCCTATTAGTCTATTAGCATGATTCATACTAGTTTTTCAGTGTTGAATCAAACTAGTATGCTTTTACGATTATTTTAAACAAAGTCACTTTGGATAGATTATAAATTATGTATAAAATTAGGAGAATTAAGATTCCTTTAACAAGTATGTGTGTTTTGTATGTTAAAATTCCTTTGTGCACATGTGTATTCATGCTTATGTGCATATGTACTAGAGGTCTACCTTTGATGTTCTGTAGTACCTGTCTACCTTGGGTTTTTTTTTTTTTTTTTTTTTTTTTTTTATGAGATTGTATCTCTCAGTGGCCTGGGGCCCAGTGATTAAGCAAGGCTGGTTGGCATCAAGAGATCCCTGAGCCCCAGGGATCTTACCTTTATCTTCTAAGTGAGAGCTAGATTTTTTTTCATGTGGGTTCCGGGAATTGAACTCAAGTTCTCTTGCTTGCACAGCAAGTGCTTTATCAGGTAAGCTGTCCTCTCAGTCCTGGGCTTCAAATTTGCTGATTCAGAATGACGTTTGTAGACTGAAGGACTCTTCTTTAAAATCACAAAGTAATCAAAGAAAATGGTAGATGTATGTATCACTGTAATCAAATATTCTTTACACTGGGTTTATGTGTACATGTTAAAATAGCTTTAGAAATGAATTGTGGTTTTTGTTATTTGCTTGTTTGTTTTTTTTGTTTTGTTGGTTTTTTTTTTTTTTTTTTTTTTTTTTTTATGGGGTAGGGGGTAGTGTTGAGACAGGGTTTCTCTGTGTAGCTCTTGCTGTCCTGTAACTCACTCTGTAGACCAGGCTGTCTTGTTTTAATTTTTTTTTTAATACAGATGTTGATAGAAGCTTAATTCCTATTAAAATCTATATCTCCCAATGGGAAAAAAATTGAGCTGGCATACTCATCCCAGGAGATAGTATTCAGCAGTGAAAAGAAGCAGATTAATACATGGCATAACCCGGATGAATCTGCAGACACTAGTGGGGGATCTCAAGTTACTGTGTGGTTCCACTTACATAATGTACCTGAACTGACAGAATTAAGAATGGATAACAAGGGAGGCAGTGTGGCACACAACTTTAATCCTAGCACTCAGGAGACAGAGGCAGGGATCTCTCTGAGTTTGAGCCTAGCCTGGTTTACAGAGCAAATTCCAGGATAGATGGGGCTACATAGAGAAACCCTGTTTCAAGAAACTAAGAATAAATACATAAATAAAGAAAAATAAAGTTAAAAATGGAAGAACAGATTAGTTGTTAGAGGTTACAGGCCTCCGATAGAATAGGTGTGGTCTTAAAGGGACATGCTAAAGATCTTTGTGAAAATATGGATCTTAACCAACACTATGAGCATGTGGCTGTGATATTGTACTGTAGTTGGAAAGGTTAGCAAAGATTAGGAGCTCTGTGGATTTTCTTACAACTGCATATGAATTTCAAAGTAAAAGTTCTAATTAAGGGGGGTGGGAAACAAAGTAAAAAGAAAAAGGTCTAACAACTTATATCTTGAAGATCTAGAATCATGGGGAATGCCTTGGAAGAAATTGTATTCCCTATAAAGAATGAGTCCATCCAAGTAAGAATTTAAGGTTGATGAAGAAATAAATTCAGTTTGCACACTTGACAATTTCTGCAGGTACCAAAAATCCTCTGTTGTAGGTATTGAGTTCTCTTGTTACAAAGGTAGTTGTCCAAATGAACATGACTGTTACAATAAAACTTTATTGTTCATGCATCTCTTGATGACAGGGTTATATTCTGAGTAATGCAGTAGTAATGAGGTACTCTCTCCCAGGTTACATTACAGTCAGGACCAGTACAGTAGTTGTCCCAAGTACAAAGTTGCCTCTTCTCTTTCTTCATTAGCATTACTTAGGCTTTAGCCTGAGAAATGTCAGAGTTCACTTACACAAAAAGGTAGTGATGATATAAACCAGCCAGTGCTTGACTTGATTTCCCTGTCCTTACCGTAGGTCTGTGAATTATTCAGAAGAGAAGGTAGGACAGAACAAAATTATAATTATGCCCCTGTAGACTATGACACAAAGGAACTGAGTTCTGTGTGAGTAGGTTTGAGGAAAAGCTTATGCTGAAGTCATATGTGATACCTCATCGGGCAATCCCAGCACATGGGAGGTTGAGGCAGGAGATTTGCCTTTGAGGCCAGCCTGGGCCACATAGTGCCTTCTGGGACAGCCTGAGCTACAGAATGAGTCTTTTCTCAAAAACCAAACACCGTCCCATACACGTAACAGAGGAAGGGTTTTACCAGGGAGAACATACAAAAGCATATGGGGATCAAATACTCATTTGAAGAACTAAAAGGAAACTGGTATAATTGCAATGCAGAGAAAATTTGAGAAGTATTGGTCTGAAATTTTTTTATTAGATATTTTCTTTGTTTAGATTTCAAATGCTATCCCGAAAGTTCCCTATACACTCCCCCTGCCCTGCTCTCCTATCCCCCCCCTCCTCCTTGGCCCTGGCGGTCCCTGGTACTGGGGCATATAAAGTTTGCAAGACCTAGGGGCCTCTCTTCCCAATGATGGCCGACTAGGCCATCGTCTTCTACATATGCAGCTAGAGACATGAGCTCTGGGGGTACTGGTTAGTTCATATTGTTGTTCCTTGGTCTGAAATTCTTAATTCAGTATATTGGTAAGAAATGTGGAGCTGTTCCTTTAAGACAGTGAATTTTACATGTATAATGAATATATTTTAAGTAGGAGTAGTCTCTAAAATACTGCTTAGAAGTATAGTATAAATAGTAAAAAACATTCTAGTAATATAAATGGTTAAAATTATTAGCATGATATATATGAATGAATGACAGAATCTCACAGTATTGCCCAGGCTAGCCTCAAACTCAGTATCTTCCTACTTCAGCCTCATGAGTTCTGGGATTCAAGGTATGTATGTATAACTGTTTCCAGCTGGTGAGTTTTTATTTTGAACAAAGACAAAGTTATTTAATTCGGAGTTTTTATTTATCGTGAAAACTTAAGAGACTTTAAAACAAAATCCATTCTACTTTATACCAAAATATCTTAGAAGTCACATACATTTGTGGGTTAGTCAGAGTGGATTGCTTGCTTGCTAGTGAGTACATGCAAAAGTGAAGTAAAGTATAAAACAAGTGCTAGATTGTTTGATTTTGAGCTTAATACCTTCATGAAATGTGGGTGAATGGAAAACCCTGCATTCTCATTAAATATATTTTGAGTTGTGAAAAGTTTTCTTTGGTCAAACTACAGAAGACACTTAGTTGTGAATATTAAGATTTCAGTAACTTAGTTGAGCTGTTTAATTTGACAAATTTTTAAAATTTGAGTTTATCAAATATTTAACATAGGATTCTAATATTTGGCCTTCTTGTTTTTTGAGTTTAGGGCTCCTTTTTTAGTTAATCATTTGCTCAAAGACCCTAAACATAAGGCTTTGAGGCCTCTTAGGTTGTTTTGTGACCTCATAAGGTAGGAGAAGATTACTTTCTGTAAATATTTTAAGCTTCATGGGTCATTTTGCCTCTGTCGTAGGTATTCAGTTCTGCTGTTAGAGTACAAAGGTAGTTATCCAAACAACCGTGACTGTGTTCCAATAAAACTTTATGGTTTGTGCATCACTTACTGACACCTGTATGTTCTGAGAAATATGATACATCATTTGTAGTTTTTCATGGTGTGAATGTCACAAAATGTGCTTATACAAACTTAAATGGTGTGGGTCATTACTCTGAGACCTCTGAATATAGTATTTACTGCCTTTTCAGCAGAACATACTTCATCACAGTAAGCCTTTTATATAAGTAGGCGTAGACTCTAAAATAATGATTAGAAGTATAGTATAGATAATAAAAACAATCCAGTGGTGTAATTTGTTGCCATTATCAAGTATACATACTACACATAATTGTACATATTGTACTTTTATATGTAGAAGGTTTTGTTTACATCAACATCAGCATAAATGTGATCCATTATAGTCTTTTGGGATCAATGTCTTAATGTAGTCTGTCTTGACTAGAAAGTCTTTATGCTGTCTATTACTGTACTGTTTAAAAAAAAAAAAGCCTGGCGGTGGTGGCGCATGCCTTTAATCCCAGCACTTGGGAGGCAGAGGCAGGCGGATTTCTGAGTTTGAGGCCAGCCTGGTCTACAGAGTGAGTTCCAGGACAGCCAGGGCTATACAGAGAAACCCTGTCTCGAAAAAACCAAAAAAAAAAAAAAAGTGTCTATATACTGCTGCCATTAGCACGTTCTTTTTTTTTTTTTTTTTTTTAATTACATCTTTTCCTCAATTACATTTCCAATGCTATCCCAAAAGTCCCCCATACCCTCCCCCCTACTTCCCTACCCACCCATTCCCATTTTTTTGGCCCTGGCGTTCCCCTGTACTGGGGCATATAAAGTTTGCATGTCCAATGGGCCTGTCTTTCCAGTGATGGCCGACTAGGCCATCTTTTGATACATATGCAGCTAGAGTCAAGAGCTCCGGGGTATTGGTTAGTTCATGTTACTCTATAACAGTATTCAATAACATTATATATATTCTCTCTTTATAACAAATATATGAGTTTTTACTTTTTTTAGATTTTTAAAAATTTTTTATGTATATGAGTGTTTTGCTTGAATGAATGAATGTATGTATGTATGTGTATATGTGTACCACATGCATGCAGGCCAGAAGTCATCAGATCCCCTGAAGCTGGAGTTACAAGTGGTTTTGAGCCATCATGTGGGTGCTTGAAACTGAACTCAGGTTGTTTACAAGATCAACAAGTGCTCTTCACCACTCAGCCATCTTTCCAGCCCCTCCTTGTAAAACATTTGTAAGCTGAGGGTTGAAACTATTATTTTCTGTTTATTTAACTGTGCCCTGAAATATCAAACACAAAATATTTCCTGACTGATAACCCTAGAAGAAAAAAATTTCCTAAACAGCTCTTTAGTTTTAGGATTAGAAATTAATTTAGGGCTTGACATGTAGTAAGTAGAGTATTTAACTAGTATGCACAAAGTGCAAGGTTTGATTCCCAGCAGCACATAAACTGAATGTGGTGGATAATTCAGGCACTCACGTTGAAGAAACAAGATAGTCAGAAGTTCAAGGTCATCCTCAGATGCATAGAGAGTTTGAGGCCAGCCTGAGACACGAGGTACTCTATCAGAAAAACAAAACAAAAATGCAGAGTTTTGTTAATCTGGTGGTTCTTTCATCTCCTCCTCTGAAACACTTGCACACTGAAGTATCAAAGGGGTTCATAGGAGCTTAGGTCATGAGACTCTTACCTATCTAAGGACAATACATGTGACCTTTAAATATTTTTGAAACTGATTCACTTAATCGGAATTAACAGATGCTTAACAGCTAGCCAAAAGAAAGTTAGTAGGATTTTGGAGACTTAAAAATAACCACCTTTTTGAAAAAAAAAATCTATTTTTTTATGTGTATGGGTGGTTTCCTGTATGTGTGTCTGTGCACTTGTATTCTGGAGGTCAGAGGAGGGTATTGGACCCCCTGGAATTTTAGATACTGTGAACCACCATGTGGATGCTGCGTTTTAAACCTGGGTCCTTGAAAGATCAGCAGCCAGTGCTTATAACCACTGAGGCATCTCTCTAGCCCCATAATCATCTCTCTCTCTCTCTCTCTCTCTCTCTCTCTCTCTCTCTCACTTTATTGTTTCTTATTGTTTTAGAGCAATATGAATATATACTGTGACTAAATAAAAATTGCCTTTTGCTTTCCCCTAACTCTTAATTCAAGTGGTATTTAAGGTTTCATCTCTTGATGTGTTAAGCTGTGTGTGGTTGCCTTTATATCTATTCCTTAAGTATCACCAACCACATTTCCAAGTTTTTATCAGTACTCTCTCTTTGGGAAATGAGGAAATTGAGATTCAAATTAATTTATTCAAAATCATATTGTGATAGTGAAGATTGGAAATTCATTTTAACCACAAGCCCTAGTTTTTCTTTGTAGTGAAGCCTACTCAAGACTTACTTAATGTTGTCTTTTTGGTAAGATTATCATTTTGAAGAAAGACACCTTCAACTTCAAGTATTTAAAATATACTTGAATTAGAGCAAAGGATCTTGAGCAGATTACTAATTAAGCTCCATGCAGGTAGAAACAATGTCTTTTTATCTGAGTAGCTTAATGCTTAGTGTGGCTGTGATGTAATGAGAAATGTGTTTGGACTTTGTTCTCTGTTCCTGACGTAGAGCTTTTAAATCCCTTGGAATTTACTTAGTGATAAGAGTGTCTTTTGTTGCAATGACATACTTCTTGCCTGGACCCTTAAATAGCTTCAGGTTGGGACTGGCCACCAGAAAGATCAAGGCATGATTACAGGTTAATTCTGTACCTCTGAGGAGTTAAGGTGGAGTAGAATTACCAGAAGCCAATGATTAAATCAATCATGCTGTGAAAATAAAGCTTACATTAAAAATACTCTAAATGATAGCATTCAGAGTCTTCTGGGTTGGTTTTGTTGGTCTGTTCACCTGGAGAAGACACAGGAACATACTGTCTTCTTACCCTCATGCTTTCCCCTATGCATCTCTCCCATTTGGATTTCCTAAGTTGTATTCTTTTATGTAAACCGGACATTATATGCAAAATGCCTTCCTGAGTTCTTTAGCCATTTGATAAATTTTTAAACATGAGGAAGGGATCATGGGAATTCATGGTTAATAAATCGCTGCATGGTCAGAATTACAGGAGATTTAGGACATAAGGCTGACATCTGAAGTGGAGGCAGTCTTGAGACCTGTACCATACTGTGTGAGATGGAGGTAGATGAGAATTGTAAGACTTTCAGTTGCTATCTGAAGAATCAGAGAATCTCCAGGAATGAGAAAGAGACCATTTGATGTTGGGTATTTAGTGGGGCTGGAGAGATGGCTTGGTAGTAAAGAGTACCTGCTTCTTTCTCTTGCAAAGGACCCAGGTTCAGTTCCCAGGACCAATGTGGTAGCTCATAACCATCTAACTCCCAGGGAATTTAAGCCTCTTAAGATCATGTGTACCAAGCACACATGTGGTCTGTATATATACATTCAGGAAAAACATTCATACACATAACATCTAAAAGAAATTTTAAAGAAGTATATTGTGAAAACAGTTCAGGATAGAACATACTATATGCTTAATCTCATTTTTATTATTTGCTTAAATTTTAACTTTGACTTAATGTTGAAGTCTTTTTAATCCTATAAACTAAAAAATTAGATTTTTTTTTAAAGATTTATTATATGTAAGTACACTGTAGCTGTCCTCAGACACTCCAGAAGAGGGCGCCAGATCTCGTTACGGATGGTTGTGAGCCACCATGTGGTTGCTGGGACTTGAACTCTGGACCTCTGGAAGAGCAGTCGGGTGCTCTTACCCACTGAGCCATCTCACCAGCCCAGATTTTTTTTTGTTGTTGGTTTGGTTTGGTTTGGTTTGGTTTTTTGAGACAGGGTTTCTCTGTGTAGCCCTGACTGTCCTGGAACTCGCTTTGTAGACCAGGCTGGCCTCAAACTCAGAGATCTACCTGCCTCTGCCTCCAGAGTGCTGAAATTGAAGGCATGTGCCCACCACTGCTCAATAAGAATTTGACATTTAAAGCAGTTCTGTTCATTTTTTTCTTAACTCTGTGTATTTGTGGGTCCGTGTATGTAGAGACCAGACAACTTCTATGTGTATTTGTGGGTCCGTGTATGTAGAGACCAGACAACTTCTATGTGTATTTGTGGGTCCGTGTATGTAGAGACCAGACAACTTCAGGTATTGTTCCTTAGGAGTTGTCCATCTTACTGTTTGAGACGTGTCTTTTGCTGGCTTGCTGCTGACCAATTAGGCTAGGCTGTCTAGCCAGCAAGCCCACGAACCTGTGTGTCTCTCTTCTAGGGATCAAATTCAGGTTTTTATGCTTGCATACAAATGTAATGGGGTATCTCCCTAATGACAATTATATTTGTTTTAGGTTGGCCAAAATTTTGAAGTGGTAGTATCATATGTACTGAATTAATTTTGTCAACATCAATATAAACTTATACTGGTGATTAGCTCATGGGTTTTATTTTGAAAGTTAACTGAGATGGTGCATCAAGAATAAGAGACATAGTTCCTGGTATATATTGCACTCTCCATGAAAGTTAAAATTAAGTGGGAAATAGAATATGAGCTAGATTTGGAATAGTGAAGGATTATGATAGTTGAATTAAATATGATAAATGAGTTGTATTTAGATATATTTTTTAAATTATTATTATCGTTGTGGGGTTTTTTTGTTTGTTTGGTTGTTTTTTTGTTTTTGTTTTTGTTTTTTTGGTATGAGACAGTCTTGTATATCCTCAAGTGGCCTCAAGTTTACTATGTATTCCATGCTAGCCTTAAACTTGTGGTTCTACTGAGTCGGCTTTCTGACTACCAGTATAATTAGATATATTTTAAATAGACTAGATAATTATCAATAATTTGCTTTAGTAACTTTATAGGAGTATTTGAATTGGTTGTCTTAGTCTACCAAGATTCAATGATGAGATAATTGTACATCTAGGTCAGGTATTTTTCTCTGCAGAAGTAGTGAAAATTAGAGGGGGAAAATAGTTTGTTGCTCTACCTTGAACAGTTCACTTATGTCATAAATTCAAATTCTATACAGCTTTTCTGTTGACTCTCAAACATTATTTGGAGTTTCCCACTAGATTATATTTACTATATACTTTCCCCCCTCTGTGCTAGGGATTGTACATGCTAGGCAAACTCTTTAGCAATAAGCTGTTGTGTACTGCCTCCCCCTGCTCAGCATCTCATTATGTATTTACTTATTTGGGGGGAAGGGGCAGGCTCTTAGTTATGAAGCCTTGGTTGGCTTGGAACTCACTATGTTGACCAGGCTATCTTTGAATTCAGAGATCAGCCTAGCATTGCCTCCTAAGTGCTGGGATTCAAGGTGGCTCATTCTATATATTTTTTAATTGGGAGAGTTGAGACTCAGTGGTGTTTGAAAAGCGTTTGTTTAATTTTACTAGTATTAGTGTGTTTGTGTTAATACTTTGTATAACGAATCATTTGAGCTTTGTATTCTTTTTCTTTTATGCCAGTTCTCCTAGGATTCTCTTTTTCTGTAGTTCTGGTACAGCAGTCAACAATTAACATTGTACTGAATTTTTGTTCTTATTTGATTTTGATGGTAGATTTTAGGTTTTTTAAATATAAGGGTACAAAGCAGTAAAGGATAGCCACAAGTTACTGTGTAAGTTGCAGAGTGAGTAGCAGGCTGTCTTGGCTGGGCCACCTAAGACTGTCTCAGAACAACAGCAGCCAAACATAAAGGCCTTAGTAATCTTTCTTGTCAGTGACTATTCAAGTGTTTTGTACCAACTGAGTACTTAACATTCTTGAATAAAAGTGTAGCCAATTCCTTTTAACTGCTATAGGATTAGCAGTGTAGTAATCTTACGTATTACGTATCTTCTAAAAATGTTACTTAGACTAGACTCATGCTCTCTCCTTTAAGACTGTGCAAGCTAGAGCTTGTTTGTACTCTAGATAATACTGTGGTACCGAAAGTTCATTGTATTCTTGTTGGGTGACATATGTATTCACTATCTTCCTTGTCAAGATTATTTTCTGTGTTGTGACACATCCACACTTTATAGTCCTGAATATACTGTTACAACTTCCTCAGTCTAACCTTACAGACTAGTCTTGCTGTGTCTTTATTACTTTTCATTTTGATTAATAGTCCTGTCCTAGTAACTCTAAACTGGTTGTTTGGTATTTCTTCATTGACAAAGCAATACAAATATTTTTAATCTGTATATCTGGCAGCCATCTAGAATAGAGGTAATCATCTACTAATTTGCTGACTTTTGAAATGTTTTTTCTCTAGTAGGCTGTAAATCAGTGAGTGTTAGAAGTTGAAATATCTTGTAATGAAGTTTTAGAGACATGAAACTCTATGTAAGCATGTGTTAAGGGAAATGATTGATTGGAGGGAATGGAGAGACTCCATAGTGAATACATTCAGAACAAAGCTATAGCCGTGCGAGTTTAATAACTAGAATTCCTTGAGTATTTTTTATTGTTTCTTTAAAAAATGCAATATTATACACCGGGTGTGGTGGCGCATGCCTTTAGACCCAGCACTCGGGAGGCAGAGGCAGGTGGATTTCTGAGTTCGAGGCCAGCCTGGTCTACAGAGTGAGTTCCAGGACAGCCAGGGCTATACAGAGAAACCCTGTCTCAAAAAACCAAAAAACAAACAAAAAATGCATTATCATTATTATTGTGTGTGTATGTATGGGGTGTGTGTGTGTGTGTATATATACATGGGTGTGTATTGTGGCACGCATGTGGAGGTCAAAGGACAACTTAGTTCTCTCTCCGCACCACAGGTCCAGGGATCACAGTAAGGCGATCGTGCTTGCATGGCAAGTGCTTGTAACCCGTTGAGCTGTTTCTCTGCCCCTTGTTATTGTGAGTCATTGCGATGATAACAGAATGCTGTCACAAGTTAGGAACCTGACCTTTTTTCCAGTTCAGGGAATCAAACTCTAAGCCTCACACATAGGAAATTACTACCCCTAAGCCACACACATCCCCAGCCTGATATATTTTAAAGTATCGGTGTCCCTCATGAAATTTAAAACCTCTATGTTTATTTTTTAAAGTTAATATTAGTTTTGAAGTTACAAAGACACCAGGCTCAGTTCTCAGTACCCAGTGACTCATAACTGTCTGTAACTCTAATTCCAAGTGATTCAATGTCCTTTTAAAGCAACAATCACACACATATATACATGCAGGCAAAATGTAAGGTTCACATAAAGATAAATCTTCAAAAAAAAGTTGTATATGTTTTCCCAGTTTTTGTTAATAACTTATAAACTGTTTCTGTGTAAATACAGAAGTGGGTGGTATGCAAATGCTGTTTTGAAACTTGCTTTTTTCACATGCCTTTGCATCATATCACTTCATCTAGCTAGGGCATCATGTTAAAATACCCAAATTAAACAAAAGTAAAGATCTGGAAGTATAGCTCAGGAGTAGAGTCACCCAGGGAAGCAGGCAGAAAGAAAATTAACAGTATGTCTTACAGAGTATATCAAAATTATGACTATCTCAATTATGTAGTAAATATAAAAATAATATGGTTTAAATCTTTAAAGTAACAAGTCTGTTGACACCCAGACTGTATTTTATACTGATAGTACATCTCAAGTAGAATAATAAGTTTTCATTAGAAGCATTCATGAACTATATAACAATATTTTGGTTAGAAGGAGACCATATATTAGCCCCATAAGGTTATAATGGAGCTGAAAATTTGATATCATCTAGTGATATTGTAACAAAGCACAACTTACTCTGTGTTCATGGTGATGCTGGTATAAATACACCTTCCACAGTACTAGCCATATAAAAGCAATGTAGTTTCATAAATGAGAAAAAAATGACTGCTAGTGGTTTATGTATTTGCTATACCATAATGTACTTTAATATTTTAATGTGTAATTTTTTTCTTTTCAAAAATACAATTACAGTAAAATAGTCCTTCAGCACCACCATTGGCCTTAAGCACTATATCTTTACCCTTTGCTTTGATTGGATAAAATGTCCACATTGAATTACTTATGCTAAGTTCTTATGTATGCTCTCTGATGCTTATAATAATTTGACTAATGATGTACTTCTTAGAATCTCTCTCCCTCCCTCATTAAGTGAGACACCCTATGGTTAACCTGAGTTTAAATTGTATTAAATTCATAGTATAAAAAGTAGAATAATATGTCTGAACTGCTCCAGAATATTTAAAAGGTTTCTATATCAGTTATTAAATTTAAATTAAAGTTAAGTTTAAAATTTTGTTCTTCAGTTATTCCAGTTACATTTCAAGTGTTCAGTAACTCCCTGTGGTTAGTAGCTATAGCAATATAACTTTTAAAGTTTGATGGTGTCCCATTATATAAGTTTTTCTATTATTTATTCAAGTTTCTGTTTGTGGATTATTTATTTTTTATAACTCAATTTCCTATTGATGGATTATTACCTCTAAAGTTACATTGTTGAAGTTGTTATCCTTGTAGTTGCTATCCTTATAGAAATACATTATATAGGAATAATTCCTAAATGAACTAATAAATTATTTTTATTTTTGGTAGAAATTTCTCTTCAAAAATATTAAGTAACATCAACAATATATAAATAAATAAATATATTTCAATATATAGTTCCCAACAGTGAACATTGTTGGTCAGTTATACCAGCAATACAGAAACAATGGGAAAGTAAAACTTTTTAAATGTTTATATCATCTTTTTTAAACTAATTTTTAATTTTAAAAAATTTATGTTTTTATGAGTATATGCCCTGTGTATACTGGTGCCCCCAGAGGCCAGAAGAGGGCATGATAATCCCCTAGATTTGTATTTATCAGAGCTGCCTAATGTGGATACTGGTAACCAAACTTGGATCCCATGGAATAGCAAAAAGCACTCAACTGCAAAACCACCCTTCCAGCCCCCACCTCCAATTTATTTATTTGTTTATTTTTAAAATTTTTATTTATTTATTTATTTATTTGGTTTTCTGAGACAGGGCCCTGGCTGTCCTGGAACTCACTGTGTAGACCAGGCTGGCCTTGAACTCAGAAATCCGCCTTCCTCTGCCACCTGAGTGCTGGGATTAAAGGTGTGAGCCACCATGCCCGGCCCCCAATTTATTTTTTAAGTAATGGGTTTCTTTATAGCATTTTCCTGCATACATGCCATAGTTCTTTTGTTTGTATTTCTTTTTTAAAAGATTTATTTATTGATTTATTTATTGAATGTATTTGAGTACACTAAAGCTATACAGATGGTTGTGAGCCTTCATGTTGGGAGTTGAATTTTTTTAGGACCTCTGCTCGCTCTGGTCGGCCCCGCTTGCTCTGGTCAGCCTTATTTGTATTCTTGTATCCTCTCCCACTACCTTCTACCACTTTCAGTGCCTTTCTCTACTTATATCACCTTTTTATTTGTGTAGTTGGGGAAAAGATTGTTCTCACTATAAATATTTCCATGGAATGAACAACAAAAAGCCAGAAGTCACTGGAAGCTGGAAATGTAATTGGTATCCAGCATATGCCAGGCTACTTGGATAAGACTGAGTTCATGTCGGAGGCAAAGAAGCAGAAGAATACCTCTAGGATGTGATAGGCTTTGGTACCAGGCCAGCAAAGACCGCATAAAATGTATCCTCTCTCAGGAACTTTTGGAGGACTCTCAGAAAGAGAATAGACAAAGAAGGAAAGGATATGAGAATTTCCCAAGGTGAGGATGAAGAATTAATAATGGCTCTCAGTACTACACTTTCAGAAGATGCTTCTGTTAGAATCCATGCAGTGATGGCAAAGTCAGGCCCAGGAATAGAAGAAAATTTAATGAAAGCTCACAAAAATATTGTTCACCATAAGGAAACCAATAAAGAATGGTAAAGCTCTCCAAACATAGCAACAGCTGAAAGCCTGTTAATCATAGTCTAAAGGAACAAAGGCACTAGTTACTAGAATTAACTTACAACTGTAGCAGTCAAAGTGGAGCCACATGATGAGAATTGTGGCTTGAATGAACCCAGCCCTTATGTGACCAGGAGGAAGGTGCGCAAATAACGAACCCAACCATTCTTTGCTTCTTTTAGAGGAAGATTGGAGGATAAGAAAACATAAGATAATGGAGTCTATGAAGTCAGACTTCTAGAACCTGGAAAGATATCAGAGTAAACCTTTAACAAATACTATTTCTGGGACAGGAAAGATGGCTCAGTGGATAAGAGCTGTTGTTCTTCCAGAAGACCTGGATTTGGTTGTAGCACCTTAGTGGCTCACTAGTTACTGTCTGTACCTGTCGTCACTGAGGATCTCAACCGCTTTTGGCCTCTGTAGGCACCAGGTGTGCACATGTATACATATATACATGCATGGAAAAATACACACAAAAGATAAAATGAACTAAAAATATTTTAAAAGAATATATGAGTGATTTCACTGAAATGGGAAGTAGAACTTGTAGGAAGAATAACTGTAATATTAGAGAGCTAGTTCTCATTTTTTAGAATAAGTAACCTTCAGGTAGTGTCATTAAAAATGGCATGTATATGTACAGAATGTATGTATAAGCCTATTTCTGTACATGTTGCTAGAATTATGAAGATTGATTCTCAGTGAAACAATTGAAAGAGTAAAAGTAGGAAGATCTCAGGTAAGAGATGCAATGCTGAATTTTCCTTTTTGTCTTAAGTTTTCTGGCATGTGGTGACATACACATATAGTGTAGTTGTATGTTGTGATTGTACAAACAACACAGTTGCAGATTAAGGCTCTAGGATGTAAAGTAATTGTGTGAAATACTGCTGTGACCATGCTAGTATCACTTTACTTTGTTACAGTGTCATTAAAGAATTTGGGGGGCTGGAGAGATGGTTCAGCGGTTAAGAGCACCGACTGCTCTTCCAAAGGTCCTGAGTTCAAATCCCAGCAACCACATGGTGGCTCAAAACCATCCGTAACAAAAATCTGATGCCCTCTTCTGGAGTGTCTGAAGACAGCTACAGTGTACACACATATAATGAATAAATAAATAAATAAATAAATAAATAAATAAATAAATAAATCTTAAAAAAAAAAGAATTTGGAAGATAGTTCTCTCTGGGCTTTTAAATGTTTTGTGGTAGGTATGGTTTTCCTCTTCTCTCCTGTCTTAGTTACTTTCTCATTTGCTGAAATACTTTGAGAAATGTAAAGGAAGGAAAAGCTTATTTTTGGCTCATAATTGAGATTACGTTCCATTATTGTGGGAAAGTTATCAGCAATAGGACCTTAGGTGGCTGCTAATGCTTTATATAGCTCTTATCTGCAGTCAAGGAGCAGAAAGCAGTGAATGCTTGTGCTCAGCCAGCTTTCTCCTCTTTATGTAATCCAGGATCCAAGCCCAGGGAATGATGCCTCCTGCAGTGGTTGGTGGCCCACCTCAACCTAATCAAGATAATCCCCCACAGGCATACCCTAGAGATTCTAAATCCTATCAAGTTGAAGTCAACCATCATACTTCCTATATCTACCATTTAACAATTCTTTCAAATTTAATGCAGCAATTATTGTGTTTCTAATAGGAGCATACCTTGCACTGCCCAGGATCTAGACGAGCCAATATAGAAGACTGGAATTGCTATAGATTATTTGCATTCTAGTGGGGAAAGTACTTACACATATAAGTAGGTGAGCATGTAGGACAGATTTTTTTTTTTAACTTTTATTTATATTACTACATTTTATATGTGTATGTAGGTGCAACTTGTGGGAGTTAGTTCTCTCCTTCTACCATGTGAGTCTAGGGATGAAACTCCTGTTTGGTCATCAGGCTCGACATTAAGTGCCTTACCTGCAAAGCCATCTGGTTGGCCTGCAGGTAAGACATGCAAGTAGTACATAAAGTATGCTTTCAGACTTGGCTATAGGGGCTGGAGAGATGGCACTGAGGTACAGAGAACTAGCTGCTCTTCCAGAGGACCCAGATTCAAGCCTCAACAACCAAACATTGGCTCATAAGCATGTGTAACTCCAGTTCCAGGATATCTGACACCCTCTTTTAGACTCCATAGGCATCAGGTACATACTCAGTACACATACATATATATGCAGGCAAAAGACTCATAAAAGTAAATCTTTTTTTAAAGACTTGATTATAATGGAGATGATAGAAGTACATTTATTTGTATACTTGTATGAAAATATCATAATGAAACTATTATACAATTCATATGTACTGATATAAAAAGGAAAATCCTTGATCATTAGGTCAACCATTAATAGGGCCTTTGGGACTTGAGCTGTTCTAGCAGTATTGATAAGATTTTGATAAGAACATGGACCCACAATTTTGCATGCTATCAGACAGCTGCCTTGACATTGTTAACTTTTTTTAGTAACAAATTGTTCATAGGCATATGCTGTAGTACACACCTTTAATTTAGCACTCAGGAGGCAGACGCAGGTGGATCTCTGAGTTCTAGGCCAGCCTGGTCTACATAGCAAGTTCCAGTCCAGCCAAGGGTTACAGGGACCCTGTTTTGGGGAAAAGGGGAAAGAGTTATGTTCTTTTGTTTTTTCCTTTTTTAAAAAAATTGATTTGAGCCGGGAGGTGGTGGCGGACACCTTTAATCCCAGCACTTGGGAGGCAGAGGCAGGCAGATTTCTGAGTTTGAGGCTAGCCTGGTCTACAGAGTGAGTTCCAGGACAGCCAGGGCTACACAGAGAAACTCTGTCTCAACCCCCCCCCCCCAAAAAAAAAATTTTGATTTGATTGCTTTTAACTTTTATCATTGTCATAAATAGTATCGTGCTTGTGTTCTCTGTTTATGTAAAGTATACATACTCTTTCCTTTGTTGGGAACTGGGGCCAGTATGTGCTAGTCATGCATGCACTATTAGATACACCTTTAGCTACACTTTATTTCTTTTTATTCATAAACTGTTTTGTTTGCTGTAGTATGAGTTTTACTTTAGCCCACTGTGAATGTAAGTAAAAACAGTGGACTGCCTTTTAAAAGGGGGTATGAGGACTAGAGTTCCTTTTATGAATACCTAACAGTCTATTAGATATTACTGCAATTAAAATCAATTTTTTGAAAGGTTGTATTTATTTTTTATTGGATATTTTTTTATTTACGTTTCAAATGTTATCCCCTTTCCGGGTTCCCCCTCCCAGAAACCTCTATCACATCCCCCCTCCCCCTGCTTCTATGAGGGTGTTCTTCCACTCACCCACTCACCCACTCACTCCCACCTCCCTGCCCTCAATTCCTCTACACTGGGGCATCTATTGAGCCTTCATAGGACCAAGGACCTCTCCTCCCACTGATGCCAGACAGGGCCATCCTCTGCTACATATGCGCCTGGAGCCATGTGTACTCCTTAGTTGGTAGCTTAGTCCCTAGGAGCTGTTGGGGGTTTGGTTGATTGATGTTGTTCTTCCTATGGGGTTGCAAACCCCTTCAGCTCCTTTAGTCCTTTCTGTAACTCCCTCCATTGGAGACCCTACGCTCAGTCCAATGGTTGGCTGTTAAATCAGTTTAATAATATCTGTGTTTTGTTAATATTTTTAGACCTTAAGGCTTTTTTACTTTGACCTGATATGCATATTATCATCCTACCAAAATATATATAATTCTAGTCTTAGAAGCAGTGTCCTCAGGAGAGATGTTTAAAAAATAGCCACTTCTCCTCATTACTTTTACTCCTGTGGTACTTAGCATCACTGCTCATTACTTCAAAGGAAAAAATACATTCAATGGAAGAATGGTCATAACTTAACCCCATTGGCATGACTTTAATAAATAGTAATCTAACCTTAAAATGAATTTTAGGCTTAAGGACTTCTCACCATTTGCTAGCAATATATTGTTTATTGGTAAAATTATAAATGAGGATGTGCATAGTAAGCCTGTCTCCCTCCCAGATAAGTAGTTTTTTCAGCCAAAAATGCTCAGACAAAAGATTACTTATTGATACATAACATAGTATATATGTAGTCTCCCTTATTCTTATGGGACATATGCTGGTATACCCAATATTGCCTAAAGAATTTGAGTATAAAACCAAGCCCTGTAAAATACTGTGGATGATGGAGGGGTGTGTGTGTGTGTGTGTGTGTGTGTGTGTGTGTGTGTATTTAAACATGCTTATGGTAAAGTTTAGTTCATAAGTTAGGGGCAGTAAGAAATTAATAATATATAATAGCTAAAAAAACTATTATGACACAACATAAATTATGCAAATTCTGTGAATAGATTTTCCTTTCTCTGGTTTTATTATGTGTTACTCACCCCTGTTTACAATGGATACTGAAAAGCAGACTAGAGTTTATAATGTACCCAAGAAGGACCATTGTATTGCACACAGTATGAGAGCGTCAGATACAAATTAGACATTAACTCTATGACAGAGCTTGAAATCTGCTTGGTTTAATATGACAGTAAATATTCTAATTTCAAGGTAGAAAATACATGGTGCTTCAAAGGCATGCATAGATGAAGTGCCTTAGCTTAGTAAGGTAGGTTGTGGAAGAGAGCAGGTGAGTTTATGGAGATTTCATAAGACAGTGGAAAAGAAAAACTTAACAGGTTGAAAAATTAAAGTGTAATTTTTTAGTGAGTATGAGAAAATATATTGGCGATGTGGAGGTGGGAATTTTATAAGGATTACACGGGAAATAATTTTATTTGGGAGCTGGGGAGGGAAACATAAGATGGGGAATGTGTTTTAG
This sequence comes from Mus caroli, assembly GCF_978045245.1. Lineage (NCBI taxonomy): Eukaryota > Metazoa > Chordata > Mammalia > Rodentia > Muridae > Mus > Mus caroli. The sequence continues at coordinate 77,283,107 of NW_028227269.1, forward strand.
GATTAAGTAAAAAGAACTCACTAAAGGGTCAGGCTAAGGAATTTCAAACATGTCCTACAGGATAGTGTAAAGTACCCTGGAATCAGACTTCTGTACCTTGCTAAAGGCACTCCATTCAACAAAGAGACTACTGTGAAGTTTAATTTAGATTATGCATGCCACATATTGAGCCCAGTGAATGCATGTTGCATACTTAACCCTCAGTAAACAGTAGCTTTAAAAAGGAAAGAGGCAACAAAAACTTCTAAAGGAGCACTGTCATGGTAATAGGGATTCTTTGAATAAAGTTAAATCTGGCAGCACTGAGAAATGACCCACAAAGAGCAAGACTGAGTGAGGTTGAGTTACTGAGCTCAGAGAAACTGTGCAAGAGACATGGGAAGTAGAGTGGCATGGGAAGTGAGGAGCTGGGTGTGTGTGAAATGTCTTTACAATTGATAGCTATGTATATTTAGGGGTTACTACAGGAATGATTTTCAAGCTGCTCAGCTTTTACAATGGAGGTGGGAGGGGTGTATAGCTAGTTTGTTGAGCAGCTATCAACATGTTAACACTTAACATACTTTTTAGAGCTATAAGGTATTTTATTATTGAAAAGTTTATCTGGTTAAGACAAGTGGCTCACCTTGACAACCCACGTTGAAGTTGGAATAGAGAGTAATTTTTTAATGTAAGATCACTTGGAAACTGGAATGTGGCAGCTTAGTTTCATTTTTCATGGCTAGTAAGGGAGGAATCACATTGCTAACATTTCTCCAGAGGACTGTCTCTGCACCTTTATTAGCTCAGTTTTTAGGAGCCTTGAGCAATAAATGTGACTGAAGTCAGGTGGTAAAATAAGATTGTGATCCATTAACAAATGCAGTATGAAGCAATCAGTTGAAGAAATATGTTGATTTTCTCTGACCATATTTTAAAAGCAGGAGAGTAGTGTAATTATGTGACTTTTCAAGGAAGCACGCAGTCTGAATGGTAGTTACTGTTCTTTAGAAACAGCATTGTGGAGCCACAGGAATGTTCGCCTATTTGGATTTTCTGCCTTGTTACTTCTAGTTATGTGATTTAACTATTCAGTGCCTATTTAGGAAAAGGAGTGTCTGCCTTGCCTACATTTTAGGGAATTTGTGGAGATAAGACTAAGAAATTGTGCTGGGCATGGTGGCACACGCCTTTAATCCCAGCACTCGGGAGGCAGAGGCAGGTGGATTTCTGAGTTCGAGGCCAGCCTGGTCTACAAAGTGAGTTCCAGGACAGCCAGGATAGACAGAGAAACCCTGTCTCAAAAAACAAAACAAAAGAAAAGAAATTGTATTTCCAGTGCACTATAGAAAACAGTTTGGGCCAGCTAGGTGTCTCTACAGGAGAAGTCACTTGACAGTCTGAATGCTGTTTCTGGAACCTATGTAAGGCGAAAGGAAAGAACCAACTCCACAGAGTTGTTTTCTGACCCCCAGTAGGTGTGATGTGCACTACACACACACACACACACACACACACACACGATAATAAAAATTTTAAGCAATCTAAATGTAAGATGTGGATGTTTAAATTACTTAGAAACAAGTCTGTTTTAGTGCCTGATCCAACAATTAACATTGTGCTAAAACTCCTAGTTTTTTGTTTGTTTATTTTTGTTTTAGTATTAGTAAACACACTGAAAGGGGGATGGGGGGTTCTCTAGCCCTGGCCTTCAGTCCATATAGTTTGGGCAGCAATAAGAGATATGAATTTAAGTGCCTCTGAATAAAAATGAGGGTGCTGCAGGGGCATTGTCTAAAAACTGAGGGCACAGGACAGATGAGATTAGTGCTGGCAAGGCTGAAGGTGGGAGGCCACTTCATAACATTTCTTTGATGATCAAGTTACCATGGACACATCTTTACCCATCAGTCATGGTGACAGTCATTGAAGGAGGAGACTCCGCTGGTGCTCTTGAAGATTTATAGTAAATTCCATGGCTTGCAGCAATGAGTCCTTCATCACAGAAAATTTCTGGGCCTAAAGTATCACCTTATTCATGAAAAATCTTGACTGGTCTTTGCAAACCAAGATACCAGCCTGCTGCTAACAAGTATTTTGTGGGGACAACAGTGCAGACCCATAACAATGAGTTCTCGTAAGTAGCTATAGTGGCTACATCATGTAATAAGTCCTATTTGCCATAAAGTTGTTAATATAGGCACTAGGAATTAACACTCTTTAAGTTTGTTTTTGTTTTTTGCTTGTTTTGTGGGGTTGGGTTTGATTCGGGGATTATATTTTGAGATAGGGTCTCACTGTGTACTTCTGACTGTCCTAGAACTTGATCTAGACCAGGCTGGCCACAAACTCACAGAGATCCACATGATTCTGCCTCCCAAATGCTAGGATTAAAGGCATGTGTCACTACATCCAGCTTCTTAAATTTGTGTTTTAAAGTTTATTTTCAGGCTGGTACTAGAAGAAGAGAGCTTGGGGAACATGAGCAATACTTTAAAAGTAGAATTTGATATCTTCTTTTCAGTACTTAACACATCCTTCCTCTTCCTTAGGGATAGGGAAAGGGGAATGGCCTGACTCTTGAGTTCCATATTTTAAAGTTCTATATAATTCTCCTAGGTCTAATTATTACACTAAGTATTTTAGAATTATACATAACTCCCTATCTCAAAACCTTTGTAATAGCCATTTTTTTAAAATTACCCTTTTTATTCCTTCTGCTGCTTTACTCGCTCAAGTGTGAAGAATTAAAATATTGTCATTATTGGCTACTCTACTTACATTTTCCTCTACTCAGCTATAGGTACATTATAGTTGTATTCTGAAAAGTCATTTTGTACTATTCTTGGCTATCGATAATCTCTTGGTGCTTAAGGAAGAAATTCCAACAGTTTAACTTACTATTCAGAAGTATCTGGTTTTATCTTGTTTCTTACATTGGCTGTGTTGTCTAGACTGTTCTTATCCTCTAGGGCTTATATATTCTTGATTGGTAGCCATATACCAATCAAGAAAGGCCATATTATGGGTCATTTAAAACTACATGCTGAAAAATCCATTTTTTAGCCTGCTTGAAAATGGCATAAACACCTTTTCCTCTAGTACATTTTTCAGAAAGCTCTTTGGGTACATTCACTCTTTTATTATGTCAGAGTTGAAGATGATAATGGCACGGTTGAAGTAACCAAGCATTTGATACTTTTGATACTGTATGGCTCCTAACTAACTCCTACCCTGAGTGTGAGGTCTTAGAGATCTCCAAAAACCTTGAATTTTGTGTTTGACGTGAACAAATAGAGAATTTCCCATTGATTAAGACAAAACACTTTTTTACTTAAATATATATTATAGCACACAAGGACCCCAATTATCTGGTTTAGAAAAGTTACCATGACAACTTGGTAGCAGTTACCCAGTATACACAAGGCTCTGAGTCTGATCTTTAGCACCAGGGGGGTGTGGAGAATTCTGGTCTTTGAGCACTCTTCCCCTGTGCCTGCTTCCTTATACTGCATGGTACTGCTGTTATAGAATGGTCACCAAATTTGTAAAGAGCACACACAGTGCAGGATGAGCTCATCCTTAGCTTTATCTCGACCCCCAAGAAATAGTGTCCAAGCTAGGCTTTAGCATTGAAAATGAGAGAAGGCTGTGGCATAATAGCTCATGCCTAGACAGAGGCACAAGTACAGGTCAGCCTGGATTCTTAATAAGATCCTGTCTTTAAACACCACCTACTTCCCTATTCCTACCACCTCCTAGAGGCAGGAGAATTTCAAGCTTCGGGCCAGTTTGGATTACATAACAAAAAATTTCTAGGAAGGAAGGAAGGAAGGAAGAAAAGGTCAAGAAGCTGTTAAATATTTGATTCTGTGATTTTTGTTCCTCATTTTTTCATCTCTTTTGTTTTTAAACAAAAAACTTCTTATAAGAGAACTCTAAACTCAAGAAAATAGTCAACATACTAAGTTCTAAGAATTTTAATGATGAAGTTTTTCTCCTAGCATCAAATAATACTAAATGTTTAAAATAGTAAAGATTATAGAGGCTTTGCTTTGAATTAATACAAATTTGGAATTAAGTCTTTGGCTCTTCTAGATTCTGACTTAAGACCCTTCATAGTGGCATACTCCTATACTCCTTTAATCCCAGCACTCGAAAGGCAGAGGCAGGAGGATCTCTGAGTTTGAGGTCAGTCTGGTCCACATCTTGTGTTCCAGGACAGCCAGGAATACATACAGAGACTCTTCCCAAAACATCCAAAAAAAAAAGACACAAGAGGCAACTTGACCCCTTCCTACTTGTTTCCTCATTGTAACCAGAGTATTACCTTGGGTGTTAAGGGATTAAATGGAGAGTATATGGACAGCTCTTGGCCCTAAGCTTGGCACATAGTGTTAATGCTTTACTTTTTCTGTTTTGTGCCTCTGTCAGTGCTCACACAAGCCATTTAAATAGCTGTTCTGCTTGTGCTCTATATAAAATAAGAATTCCATTTGAGTTACCATACATGGATTATAAATGTTAGACAATATAATGGATATAAAACTATCATGTCCATAGAAATACATAGGGGCAAGGAGATCACTTTAGCCTATTAGTTCAGGTCAGCCTGGAAAACAGTGAGAACCTACCTAAAAAGCAAAGGCTGAACAGCATCTTTCACTTTTTTAAAATTTCTATTTTTAAATAGAAGACAGAAGGTCCAAGAAAATTCAAGTCACTAGCCAAAATTATACAAATACTTAGTGACAGATTTTAAATTTTTTACTAGATTTATCTACTCTATTTTAAATATAAGTATTTAGCATGCATATATATCACATGCATTCTTGGTACCTACTGACAGAGGTCAGAGAAGGGCATCAAATCCTCTGGAACTGGTGTCAGGGATTGTGGTGAAGCAGCATGTGGGTGCTGGGAGCCAAACTGAGGTCTCTGGAAGAGCATAAAGTGTTCTTAACTGCTGAACATCTCTGTAGGTATGACGGTTCTAAAAAGAAAAGGTCCACGGGGTAATAATCATTAGCAGAGCAGATACAGAGCAGAAACAAATTAAAACTACTGCTGAATAAATTGCTTTACCTTGTATGTTGGAGTCTAATAAGAAAATAAATACCCTTTAAGGAATAAAGTATACGTATTCCCCATCATGGAGTAGTCTCTGTGACCACCACAGCCCACAGAGTATCCGTCTGTGTGATGCAAGAAGGGAATCCAATATGACTCAGTAACCAGTGTTGATTCAGAGGTCTAGAATCTGACTCCAGGCTGCTTATGATAGGCATATTTGAGCATAAGACAATTTGGAGAACGTTTTCTAATGAAAATTAATCCAAGTGTACAATAAAGCTTAAGCTTATGTTGAAAAATTTCAAAGTACTTATGACCTCTTCCATAAGACAGGTTATATTGACTGAGACACAGTACTCAAGATAAGGGCCTATGGAGACTGGCTGGAAACACTGACTTGCTCTTCCAGAGCACCTGGGATGGATTCCTAGTACCCACATGGCATCTAACAACTGCCTGCAGCTCCACTTCCAGGGGATCTGGTGCCCTCTTTTGGCTTCCGTGGACACAGAGTGCAGATGATATGCAGATGTGCATGGAGACAAAACACCCCCACACTTTTTTTTTTTTTTTTTAGTTTTAAGAAGAATTGGCATCCAAAATTGCTTTGGAAGAGCTGATGTGATATTTGGGAATACTCTTTAAAATTACTAGTATGTACTAATTGTATTAAACAATTTATTATAGCATTTTAAATTATGTTATTATTTATTGTGGGGACAGATGACCAATTAGACAACTTTAATTTTGCCCGTCTATGATCATGGGCTGTCTTTTCATCTTCTGGTGTGTTTAGTCTCTTCAGTGTTTGTTTACACATTTCATTGTATAGATCATTTAAGTCCTTGGGGTTATTCCTAGGTATTTTACTGCTGATACTAGTGTGAATGAGTTTCTTTTCTTGATTTCTCTTAGTAAAGTCCTTATGTGTGTGTAAGAAAGCTGTTTTGTTGTTGCTCTCGATTTTTGTATGTTGATGTTTATTTCCTACTTCTTACATAGTTCTTAAAGTCTTTTGGCAGAATCTTTAGTGTTTTCTAAATATAAAGTCCTATTTTCTTTAAATGGGGGTAACTTAACTCTTCCTATTCGTGGCCCCATAGTTTTTATTCTTTATTGCTCTGGCTAAAACTTCAAATAGTCTATTGGTCAGTTTCTATGGAAGTGAATGTGAAGGTTCATGAAAAATTTGGCAACAGTAGGTAATCTCAGAATGAGCAATGACCAACAGTTAATTCAAGCAAATAAATTCAAGGTGTTTCCAGCAGGGCCGGCCTATCCTTGTGTGTCTTCATTGCAGCCTAGATGTGAACATATAACACTATATGCCAGCACACCTCCCAACATTAATGAATACTATCTAACGTACCTTAGCTCACTCTTGAGACTATTGTTTGTTGTATATTATACTGCTTTTTATCGTATATACAAAAGGTTTGCTCTTGTAGAACCATAATAATTTAATTACAGAAAACAAAAACTTTAATATTTACCTACTGCCATTCCTCAGCATGTTAGTATATAAAATAGGTCTACAAATCAAACATTTACTGGTAATAAATCATAATGAAGTTTATTTTAAAATAATTTTGTATAAACATATATTGAGTCCTTAGAGTCTCTCACCTCCCAGGTCTCAGGTACTTTCTAGAGAGCCTTCCCATCCCCCCATGCTGCTTATCTCTATTCATTCTCTTGGCTCTCAGCTTCTCTCCTGCTCCCCCCCCCCATACCTGGTCCTGTTCCCCGTCCCCCTCTTCTTTTCCTCCCATGATTATTTCCTTCCCCCTTCTTAGTGGAATTGAAACATCCTCATTTGGACCTCTCTACTTGTTACACTTCTTAGAGTCTGTGGGTTGTGTCTTAGGTACTGTGTAGTTTTTGGCTAAAATCTACTAATCAGTGAGTACATACCATGCACGTCCTTTAGGGTCTGAGTTACCTCACTCAGGATGATATTTTCTAGTTCTATCCACTTGCCTGCAAATGATGTCCTCATTTTTAATACCTGAATAGTATTCCAATGTATAAATGAACCACATTTTCTGTGTCCATTCTTCAGTTGAGGGACATTTGGGTTGTTTCCAGCTTCTGCCTATTATAAATAAGGCTGCTATGAACATAGTGGAGCACATGTCTTTGTGATATGTTGGAACATCTTTTGGGTATGTGCCTAAGAATGGTATATCTGGGTCTTCAGGTAGAACTATTTCCAGTTTTCTGAGGAACCATCAGATAGATTTCCAGAGTGGTTGTACCGGTTTGCAAATTCAAACACTAACATAATACCGAATGGGGATATTCTAATTTAATATTGAAACTGAGGAATGGTATCAGGAAAGTATTACAAGTACTTTTTTCCCCACATAATAAAGTCATTATGTTTGTATAAAAATAGAAAACTATGTACAACAGAAACAATATCTTCTGGCATCCCCAACTATGCCTGTTTGGAGCCTAGTCACAACATGCATGCTTTGTGTATGTGCCAGTGTCCAGTGCATGTGTGTGTGGAGGCTGGAGGACATCAGGTGTCCTGTTCTGTCGCTCTCTGCCTTTATTCTTTTGAGATGAGTTTTTCAGTGAACTTGGAGCTTGATTGATGTTTTTTTCAAGCTAGCTGTCCAGGAAGCCCCAAAGCCCTCCATGTTGTTCCCCATCATTGGGATCACAAGCACATGCAGCTATAGGTAGCTTTTATGTTGGTGCCTGAGATCTGAATTCAGGTCCTTAGGCTTGTGCAGCAAATATTCTTTCTTACCTACTGAGCCATCTCCCCAGACCTAGATTGAGATTTTTTTCCCTAATCATTTGAGTTATTCACTGACATTTGAGCAAGCATAGGTCATGTATAGAGTAGTTTGTTGCTACTTCTTAGCTATGAGCATAGTTTAGCAACAGAACATTTATACAGTGTATGCAGAGTGTTGTGCTTGAGCCCATCACCAGAAAACTAATAGGATTAGCAGCGAATAACAATGAACAAGGTATACAGAAATAAAGTAAAACCCTGTAGATGTATAGCATCTACAACTCTTAACAACAGGAATGTGTGCTCATAATAAAAACTAAAAAGTTTAAGGATTTAAAGAAAAGCAATAATTTACAGAAGAAAATGGAAAATTAAAAGCAAAAGTTGAATATTTCAAAATGTGAAAAGGGAGAAGGCAGGAGAAAGAAAGAAGGTTGTAATTTTAGAAAGGGGGCAGGGAGAATGAAAGATGGGATGAATAAAGGAATTAAGAAGGGAAGAGAAATGTGACAACAAAACCCAGAATAGTAAGTATGTATATAAGATCAACATGTGGAGGAAGAAGGAAAGTTGCTCTTAGAAAAAAACCAACAAACCCAGGATAATGAGCATGTATATCTAACAATGTCTCTATGTTCATACATGTAGTGAAAATAAGAACCCATACCTGTCAGCAAATACTCTAAGTGGGGAGAGGCAGGTTTTAACAACAACAACAAAACTCTTGTCTCTGCTTAGATTATGCAGGCAGAAATGGCCATTCTTTACCTTTGCCAATCTACACTTCTTTCTGTGATTCTTTGACTGTGAGCTCCCTGGAAAGGCAAAAGCTGGAACACAGCCCCCTTTTCTCTGTGTGAGTGTGGCTTACATTGGGTCACCATCAGAGTGGGTCAGAATGACTTTCAGCTTTTCTTGCTGGCTCATACCAAGTAGCACCAAACTCACGTTCCCTTGGCTGTAAATTGACTTTGAACAGATTAGCTTGGTTTATTCCCTGGGCAGAGTTAATGCCAGAGCTCCACTGAATGCCTGGATCTCAGGCCCCTTTGAAGTCCATACAGAGCACTCCTGTCGCCCACCTCACCAGGGCTGTTTGCTTTCCGTTCTGAGTCACTGAGAAGCTGGGTTATGCAGTCTGCTGCTTATCTGCCATATGTTCTTTCAGTTCTCTGATAACACAGTTCCCTGAGAATGAATTTTTTAAACTCCTACTACCATTTGCCTTAAATTATTAAATTTATAGCCTGTAGTTGGCTGTATTTGGGAGCACAGAGTAACCACTATGATTATTGAATATAGAATGGAATAATCAAGCTAAATACTATGCACATCACCTCAAATACTTGGCATTTCCCTCTCCCCTTTTTTGTCTGAAAGATCTGGAGGCCATCCACTATCACTAAGTTAAAGGTTTTGTAGTGAAAACATCTGAAATTGATTGTCTTAGCAACTTAGAAATGTATAATACTTTATTGTGCACGCATTCACTGTACTATTTAGTATTATCTCAAAAGGGATTTCTCTCGTGTTCTTCCTGAGATTGTGTGTCCTTGAAGGTCCTCCTTCCATTCCTCCTCTCTATCTAATAGACATTCTATTCTTTGCTTTTTCCTAAATGTCTGTTCTTATTAATTTACATCTGGGTGAGGACATGTGGTGTTTGTCTTTTGTGCAAGGCTTATGTCACTTAGCATAATATTTTTGATACCATGTTTATAAAACGGCAAAAGTTTTTTTAAGCTAAATGGTATTATGTACGTGTTCCATTTTTTCTGTCCATCTCTTTTTAATTGAAACTGTTGTATGTTTGATCCATGTATGTGCATTTTTGCATGTGTGGGGGCTGATGGAGAGACCAGAGGCTAATGTCAGTTATCTTCCTTTGTTACTTCCCACCTCCGGACCACTTTTTGAAGTAGGGTCTCTCACTGGACCTGGAGCTTATCTTTTTAGCCAGACTGCTGACCACTGAGCCCTGTCTGTGCCTACTCCCACCCAACCAAGCTGGAATACAGATACTCAGAGCATTGCCCAGCCTTTATGTGGGTGCTGAGGATTTGAATCAGGTCCTCATGCTTTGCCTACTATGCCATCTTCCTGTTAGCCCCTTAATTGTGTTTTTCTTGGAGTTTTCTTGGTGTAGAGTTACGCTGGGTACACATTTTGGATACTCACCTTTCTTGATGTATGGTATACAAATATTCTCTTTTTATCTGAGGGGGCTGACTGTCAATTGTTTCATTTGCTGTACTGACCTTTTTAGTTTGATAGTGTTAGTTTTTGTTGCCTGTACTTTTAGGTCAATCCCTCAAAAAATTATTGTGATTAATAATTATTGTGATAATTCCCTTCACCCACCCCATGTTTAATACTGATAACTTTGGAGTTTCTGGTATTAATGTTTAAATCTTTGACCCATTTTGGGTTGATTTTTGTAAATTATAAATATAGCAGTATTTTTCCTAGCAATTTGGTTTATATTATTTTATATCAAGGCAATTGTATGACCTAGAATCATAGAAGGAGAATAAGGACCTTATAAGCTTAACTCTTTGAATTCAGATATATTTTATATATATAATTTCATACAGGAATGTAAAAACTGCTAAGTCCTTGAAAAGTTTATATTGGAAAAAGATAGATCTTCTAAATGACATCATGTTACTGGTATCCAACTGAGCATCAAGAATCTTACTACTTTCTGTCCACAAAGACAGAAGATTCTATGGCTTTAAGATAGATGTTACCCTTAGTCCTCCTTGAGCTCTTTATTGGATTTTTACTTTGCACTTTTGGGGGTTTTTTTGTTTGTTTTTTTGAGACTCATCCTCAATTTGTGGCTCAGGCTCGCTCATAGCACCCATATCAGGTGGCTCACAACTGTCTGTTGAGGCTGGCCAGATTCAGGGATCCTCTTGTTTTAAGACTCAAGAATTTACAGGCATGAGCCACCATGCCTAGCTTTGTTTGTTTTGAACTCTCGATCCTCCTCCATCACCTCCAAATGCTAGTGTGCACTATGGTGCCCAGCTAAATTTTTTCTTAAATGGAATTTTGCTTCCACTATTTATAAACTTATCCAGCATTGTGTGTCTTAAGATAGTTTTAATGATGTGCAAATAGCAATAACTTCTTTGGAATGCAGTTATATGATGATAAATAAATGTTCTCTTATCTGAAACCTAAACTATGTAGAATTTTAAAGATGACATTACAAGACTGTGCTCTACTTAAAGAGTAAACCCAGGTTGTTTGTACTTGACCTTTTAAGTTACTAGTGGGCTAGAGTTCAGTTTCCCTCAGAGTAGTTCTTTATAAAGGCTTCCTGGCATAGGGAGGTGGCTCAGTGCTTGAGAACATGTACTGCTCTTCCCAGTGCTCAGATCAGATGGCTGACAATTGTTTGTAACTCCAGCTCCAAGGATCTGATGCCTCTGGCCACCACAGAAATGGGCACGCACATGCATATACCAAAAAAAAAAAAAAAAAAAAAAAAAAAAAAAAGATATAAATACACGTAATTAAAAATAATACAAAAAAAAATCCTCAAAACAACAACAAAAGTGTTTTACTTTGGTGATTTATGAGCCAGCTTCCCAACCGGGAATAGTATGCCTGTAGTCCACACACTTAGAAAAAGGAAGCAGGAAGATAAGTTGAAAGTCTGCTTCAGTTACATAGCAGATTCTAGGCCAGCCTAGGCTGCACATAACCCTGTCTCAAAGCAAAAAAACAAAAGAATTTTTTTCAGTTGTATCTTGAAGATTGATTTTTGTTTAAATTTGTGCCCATATTTTATTGAGTAATAATTTGAGTTAATACCTCATGTGACTAACTTCTCTGTATTTCAGTTTTGACTTGTATTCACTTTGTTTTGGATATAGTTAGATCCTTGTTTTTTGTTTTTGTGGAGTTTTTTGTTTGTCTATGTTTGTTTTTGTTTTCTGGAGAAGGGGACGAAGGAGTCATTCATTGTTAAGTAGAAGTTTGTGAAACTGCAACTCATGCATCTAGTTAAGTATTTGTTGAGTAAGTTGAGTCATGTATGTTCAGGAGTGAGTCTAGGGCTTATGCTTGCTAAATGCATGATATACCATATTAAGCTACATCCTCAGCAGGTAAATAGGGTCTTTATATGATGTGAATAAAGCCTTTTTAAAAAAGTGTTTCTGCCCAGCATGTAGCACACACCTATAAACCCAGCACTTGAGAGGTAGAAATGAGATGATTAGAAGTTCAAGATCACTGTCAGCCACATAGTGAGTTCCAGGCCAGCATAAGCTACAGGAGTCTGTCTGTAACACTCCCCAAACACACACACACACACACACACACACACACACACACACACACACACAGAGACAGAGACAGAGAGACAGAGAGAGAGAGACAGAGATTACACATAACAAGGATAACTCCCTTTTTTTCTTTCTCTTTTTATATTTTGGCGGGGGGGATGAGGGGTGTTGCCTGGCATTTGAACACAGAGTTGCATACATACTAAGGAAGAATTCTAGTGACTGAGCTATATACCGAGCTCTAAGATGCCTTGTTAAGTGTATAAGGTTTTGTTTTCCTTTGAAATTGATATATAGGCAAAACTTATATTAAAATTTGATTTTAAGTGTTCAATTTAGTGAGGCTTAAAAATAATTTATGTAGGACTGAAGAGAAGACCCAGTAGATAAAGGTGCTTGCTGGCAAGCTTTATAAATCCAAGTTCCATCCTTGGGACCCACATAGTAGAAGAAGAGAACTAAGTCCCATAAACTATCAAATATAGTTTCAGTTTCTCCATACCTTCCTTCAGTGCTTAGTACAGCTAGCCTTTTTAATTTTAATGATTTTATTGTTGTTTTAGTTTGGTTTCTGTTGCTGGTAAATAAGTGACCAAAAACAGCCTAGTGGAAGAAAAGTTTTATTCATCTTACACTTTACAGTATATCAGTAAGGGAAGACAAGGCAGGAATTCAAGGCAAGAACCCAAAGGCAGGAATTGTAGCAAAAAATCTAGGAGGAATACTGCTTACTAGCTTGTTCCCCTAGTTGTGCACAGCTACCTTCCTGATAAAGCCCAGGCCCAACTACCCAAAAGTGGAACTACCCTGTTGCTAAAGAGCTATCACTAACAATTGCCAATCTGTTGGAATCCTTCCTCAATTGGGGTTTCCCCTTTCCAGGTGTGTCAGGTTGACAACTGAGATTAGCAATCACAATTGTTTTTAGTGTTACTTCACTGTATTGTTTTATATCATTCATAGGCCAACAGTTCACGGATATGTATGATAATGTATAATTCGTTAACATTTAGTATATTCAGAACTATATGAACACCACCAATAATTTATCATTCCCTAAAGAAACCTACACAATCAGTTGTAATTCTCTTACCCGCCTTCCTAACTAAGTCCTAAGCAACCACCATCTTTTTTTTTTTTTTTTTTTTTTTTTTGGTTTTTTCGAGACAGGGTTTCTCTGTGTAGCCCTGGCTGTCCTGGCACTCAGTTTGTAGACCAGGCTGGCCTCGAACTCAGAAATCCGCCTGCCTCTGCCTCCCGAGTGCTGGGATTAAAGGCGTGCGCCACCACGCCCGGCTGCAACCACCATCTTTATAGTCCCACCAATTCCTGACATCTAATAAGTGGGATCATACAGTATGTGGGCTTTTGCTACTTGCTTTTTTTCTTTTGGTGTATCTGTTTGTACATGTTTGTATGGGTATACACTTATACATTTGTATGTGTAAATGGAGATCAGTGTTTCATGTCTTCCTAAATCCCTCTCCACCTTAGTTTTTGAAAAAGGGTCTATCACTGAACCTGGAGTACATCAATTTGTCTGGGTTGGCTGGCCAATGAGTTTCAAGGATCCCCTTGTCTCGGTACTCCCTAAACTCTGGCCTTTTAGACCCTCGCTACAATGATGAACATTTTATGTTGGCTCTGGGAATATGAACTCAGGTCCTGGCAGTTTCATGACTGTTTCATGGCAGTCACTTTACCAACTGAACCATTTCCTTTGAACTAGCTGCTCCCCCCCCCCCCATTCCTGACACACTCACACACACACACACACACTCTGACAGCACCAAAACCAGCAGGGTCTCACATAGCCCTGGTTGATCTGACACAGAGATCCTCTTGCTGGGATTAAAGGCATCTGTCACCATGCCCAGCATGACAGGCTTTTAAAACTTGTCTTAGGAGGTTTATCTCTGGTATAGCCTGTTTTAGTGTTTCTTTTCTTTTCTTTTTTTTTTTCTTCATTATTCAGTATTTCATGTATGTATCTATACCTTGCTATTTACACATTCATCAGTGAGTGGACATTTGTAGGTTCTCTACTTTCACTATGTTAAATAATACTGCCATAGATATGTTTGTACTATTGTATAGATTGTATATTGTGTAGATGATGTGTATGTTTTAGGTTTTATACCTAAGAGTGGAACTGATAAGATTGGTACATTGGTGTTTGCCTGCATCTATGTGTATATGAGGGTGTTGAATCCCCTGGAACTAGAGTTCCAGGCAGTTGTGAGCTGCCTGTGGGTGCTGGGAATTTAGTCTGGGTCTTCTGGGAGAACAGCCAGTACTGGTAGCTGCTGAGCCACCACCCCACCTCTCCAGCCCCACTACTTAACATTTTCAGTAACACTAATATATAACAACATTGATTTTAAATAATGTCTGCCAATAAATGGAATGATAGTAGTATGCATTTATAACTACAAAACTCCTAACTCCCTGCAAAAATGAACGCTATGCTGAATTAACCTTTTCTTCTCACTTCTCCACAAAACACTGTGTACTTTTACACTTGGTTAGTTGCATACTTTTACACTTAGTTAATTATTTCCTTTTCTGTTTTGCAGAAAAAGAAAGCTAACCTGAATATTGGGGGGAAAAACAGAGAAGAGAAATAAGGATAGAAGAAAAGATTTTCCAGTTTGAATAATGTAAGTTCTTTTCACTATTCTTGGCCTGAGTTCTGTATTAGCTGACAAAGCTGTTTCTATGGAAACATAGTCCAACCTCTTAAAATGTCAGGAGAATGCTGATCATTTGAAATGAGACTTTCCAGCTGCTGGTCAAAGGGCTTTGCAGGCTAGAAAAGAGAAGGGAAGATGAACAGGGTGAGGGGAGATGGGAATTAGACTCTACTTATGCATGGACATATTCATGCATAAAAAGTCTGTCTTTCCCATCTCCCTCTGCCTAAAACTTAAGGTTATATAAGAAACTATTTTCTCCAGTAAACTGATTCCTAGCTTTGATGCAAATGGTTGTTTCTTGGTATTGAGTTTTGGATTCTGACATCTATATCATTTGGTCATACCATTGCCAGTTATCTGCAACAGTCCATACTTCTGTATGGATAGTTGTACATCAAAATGCAGCACAAAGAACTATATCCTTATATTTTCCTTGTTTATTGTCACCCTGTTTTAGATGTCTGCATCCTCTTTGAATTTAAAGTAGTCTAAGTTCAGTTGAACAGATATTTCTTGGACATTTTCTCTATCATACATATTGTTCTAGACATGTAAAAATAAGACATATAAAGAAAATGTTTTTTAATACATTGGAATCTGATGAGGAAACCCAGAGAAAAGTAATCACTTAATTTATTTTTCTGTCTCTCACTAAACTAAACACTTAGGAGGAAGAACTAAAATAGAATGTTGAGGTGACTAATACTAGTTGCAGAAATCTTTTGAGAATGAAAGACTAGATCCATGTAGACAAGTGTGATGATAATAGTCTAACCATGAAAATTCTGATCCAGATAATGATTTATAGTTTTCTTTTATGATTTAGCATGGTGAATAGATGTACTTTTAAAATATTCAATAATTATAAATGAAAAAATTAAGAGTTCATTTTTAGAAATGTATAAACTCCTAGGTTTTTAAAATTAGCCATAGCAGTATAGTAACTCCTACATAAATTTGTTTGCTTATAATAAGAACATTAAATAAACTGCATCCAGTCTAATTTATACTTTTTATAATTAACACAGAAAGCTTAAGGATCACCTAGTATAAATTTCATAGCTCTCATTTTCATAGGAAAGAAGGCAATCGAATGGTAAATGAGGTAGTTATATGTAGGTCACATGGTTATAAATAAAAAGACTTAAAAGTTTGGATGGAGGATAATCTGTCATTCTTGTAAAAATACAGTTTTAGTCACTGGTGTAATTCATATCTATTTTCCTGACTGTTGACCTTAGTGCTTCTTCTAGACCCAATGTAGGTGTTTATTGTATTAAGTAGTTTGTTTTTTTCTCCCAATTTCATTGTAAGGACATTTGAAAGAAGGTTGACTAGTATTAGGAATACTGTCTGAAAACTTGGATTTTACTTAGTCAGCATTGTACTCTAAACATACTTGCTGAAATGATGCTCAGCTCAAGGAGGCAGTAAGCTCATTAGTGTAAATATTTTTAAAGCCTGAGCAGAAGAAGCTAATTAAATTTAATGTGTGGGTTTGCACACATAAACAGCCTGCATATTTATGCCTAAGTGGGTTGAAGAAAAGCTAGTGCCATTGAATAAAATATGTTTTTATTTTAATTTATGTTGAAGGACTCTCAACATAGAATCAAATTAATATTAATAGTACATGTCTATGTTTATTTTATAACTTGTATACATTATCTCTTTTTAAAACTAAGAGAAGTTCTGTGAAGTTAATCTTCTAAGTTACTCAGGTTGAGAGAAAAACTGGCTGTCCTTAAACAACAAGCTAGGAAATATGGTAGAGGAAAATGAAAGTTCAGTCTCCCTGTCTGTATGCGCCTTTTGCTATATGTGCTATGCCGTTTTCTCTAAATGTGTCCTTATAAAGTTCATCCTAATTTTCTTTATGTATTACCAGTTATAAAGGCTGATAGTCTCTGAAGTCTTTTTCTAATCTATATAGTTTTGTCCTTGGATACCTTTGCTGATAAACCTTATTATTCTTTGGGCATGGTCTTCATTGCAAAACCCACTTTAAAAAAAATTGTTTTACCCAGAAATACTTTTCTATATTTAAAGTTAGCCACTAAGATGGCTTGTGCTATGCACCAGATTATAATCAGCTGTTCACACAGGTAACTAACTGTGTGTTTTAATTAAGCATATTGAAATGTCTCTACAAAATTAATAGGAAACCATTTCACTTTCTCACGTTGCTAAACTTTTTAGTATATCAGTTTTCTTAGCTATAAAATTGAATAGTATGCTTCATAGTTTTGAGAGGCAACTTTTTAAAAAATATTTCATGTCTTCAACATTGTAAAATGAAAGGAGTGACCTTACTCTGTATTACCAACTATATTAAGTACCTATTAGATATTCTCTATATTGTATAGAAATTAGAAATGAGCTATGTATAAGTTTGTTTTTAATATTATAATTCTTATACTTTTCCCTCCATCTTTCCCTCTTAGATTTCCCTCATGGATACATTTCATAGCATTATTATGTGATATGAGAAGTTATTTTTCTTTCTTTGAAGTAACATGGATTTTATACTACAGAATCAAGAGAATTGGCTTTATAGGAAATTTTGATATATAAAAAGTGGTACAGGTTTTTATAGATAACCATGACAACATCATATATGAATGGGCATGTAACAGAGGAATCAGACAGCGGAATAAAAAATCTTGATCTTACATCACCAGAGGAATATCCGAAGCACCGAGAGATGGCTGTTGACTGCCCTGGAGATTTGGGCACCAGAATGATGCCAGTGCGAAGAAGTGCACAGTTAGAGCGGATTCGACAACAACAGGAGGATATGAGACGTAGGCGTGAAGAGGAAGGGAAAAAGCAAGAACTTGACCTAAATTCTTCCATGAGACTTAAGAAACTAGCTCAAATTCCTCCAAAGACTGGAATAGATAACCCTATATTTGACACGGAAGAAGGAATTGTTTTAGAAAGTCCTCACTATGCTGTGAAAATATTAGGTAAGTAAAAATAGCACAATATGTTTTGCTTTGGTTCCTTGCATACCCTAACGAAAATGTGTATGCGAAGGACCAGATTTAAGAGACTGTAAGTGATGGAGAGTTGAGTTCAACCCTAAGATCAGTTCTTTATATTTTAATCACATTAAACAAAAGCGTTGGTTTAAGTATTGTCCTAGTTTGTTTTCTATTGCTGTGATAAACACCAGGACTGAAAGCAGCTTGGGGAGAAACAGATTTATTTGGCTTGCATGTCCCAGTCACAATCTGTCATTGAGGAAAGTCAGGGCAGGAACCATAGAGGGAAAAACTGCATCATGACTTGCATGCTCAAATTGCCCTTTTTCACAGCCTGAGCATCTGCCCAGGGGTGGCTGCTGTTCCTGAGGAGATGCAACACACATCTGTTCATCCCAGAAAGGGAACCGGGACAGACCAAAGAAACGGTTACACCAATGTCCAATTTGGTGAGCCAGTGAGCTTTTTATTGGGGTTACTAACAAAACTGTGGATGAAAGGTTACTTAACAAGCAGCAAAGATAATGTTAAAGACCAGAAAATCTACCCCAGAGTGGGTAGCAACTCCCAAAACTGCTTGACATTCTCCATGCAGCTGACAGCTTGACAGTCTGAATGTCTTTTTCAGGCAGGTTAGCTGCCCCGTGTCTCTTGTCTGCCCCCAACAATTCGTTGATCCTTTTTTCACTGCTGGCTAGGGGGCCTGAGTCTTTTAAGTTCCTGTTCTCCCTGGCTTGTGTCTTTTTGATCCCCCTTTTCCTTCCTAGAGCAAACATTGAATTTGGAAGGAATATTGCAGTTCTGAGGAACATAGCACCTGACAGTAGTACTGCCCACCATAGTCTGGGCTCTCTCACATTGGCCATTAATTAAGAAAATGCCCCCAAATATACCTACAGCCAATATGATGGAGGGGCTTCCTCAGTGTAGATTCTTCTTAGATATCTAGGTTTATATCAAGTTAATGAAAACCAGCACAATTGACCCTTTGCCAACATGATATACAAATACTATTAATCATGACCTTTCCTTTCTTATTTGTCCTCAAGATATTATGTAAGTATTAATATCACAGTATGAAACAATCCAACTTTTAAAAGTTCCACAGTCTTTAAAAATTCTTGCAATTTAAAAGCTCACATTCTTAAAAATCCAAAGTCTCTTAACTGTGTGCTCCTCTAAAACCAAAACCAAGTTATATACTTTCTCATTTCAAATGGAAGAAACATTAGACAGTTACAATGAAATCAACCCAAAACTCCAAACTCGGTGGTGTCAGCTTAGTGTCCAATATCTGGGACTCCCTTATGATCTTCTGAGCACTAAAGGGCAGCTCAGATTTTTAGCTCTGCCATTTGCAAAACACACATCTTGTCTCATAAGCTCAAGTTGACCCCACTCTGCAAGTGCAGCTGACCTTGGTAGTTACCCCAGGGTACTGGTTGGCATCTCTCAGTATTCTCTGTCTCCCCTGCAATGAAGGTGCACCTTCAGTCAATGGCTTCTCAGTCTCTACAGGGATTCCAATCCTGCCACATGGTTCCAGGTCTCTCCATGCCTTCTTCACTCTTGAAATTTTGTGCCATTGAAAATTAGTTACTGGGCTGGAGAGATGGCTCAGAGGTTAAGAGCACTTGGCTGCTCTTCTAAAGGTCCTGAGTCCAATTCCCAGCAACCACATGATGGCTCATAACCATCTATAATGGGATCTGATGCCTTCTTCTGATGTATCTGAAGACAGCAACAGTGTACTCATATACATAAAATAACCAAACAGTTCTTTAAAAAAAAAATAAGAAGAGGTTACTCCATCCCACACTCTGTAAGCATTCCTCTTCTGGCCTTCTCTTAAAAAAAAAAAAAAAAAACCAAAACCAAAACAAAACAGTTACCATTCGGGAGACTTACAAGTTGCTAATTTCAGCCTCTGGCTTGAGATGCAACCTTTGCTGGGATCACAGTTTCATTGTGTTCCCCCTGAAGAAATAGTTGCCAAAAAAATCTCACCTCAGTGTTGCTGGTCTCTTGTTAGTCACAGCTGTTTTTTCAACCTCAGCCAACTAGTGGATTGCCCTCTTACATCAAACGTTTCGGTGATCCTGGTCTCTTAGGAATCACTGCTGATTCATAACCCTCAACAACCAGAAACTACAGACTCTTCATTCAGAACTATCACCAGAACACCTGATAGAGTTTGTGAGAGATTCCTCCATTGTCTGCCTTTGCCTCAGCAGTCTTCTCCTCCACGCTGCCACAGAGCAGCCTATGAAGCCCTAAGCACTCAGTGGCTTTTCCAGCCACAAGTTCCAGTTTTCACAGCTCTCTCAAAAGCAGTATGGTTACCACAACACCAGCTCCTGGGACCTCTCTCTGTCCTAATTTGCATTCTTTGCTGTGATAAGTGCAGTAACTGAAAGTGACTTGGAGAAAAAAGGATTTATTTAGTTTACATGTGCCAGTCATAATCCATTATTGAGAAAAGTTAGGGTAGGAGCCATGGAGGAAAGCTACTCACTGGCATGCTCTTTGTGGCTTGCTCAGCTTGTTTTTTAATACAGCCCTGGACCACCTGCCTGGGAGTGGCACTGCCCACAAGGCAGTATGTTTTATAGCAACTCAGTTTTTTTTTTTTATTATTAAACTACTAGAAAATAAAGTTGAATAATGATGAAGATAATTACTACATCTTAAAATCTAGTTTTTTATAACTGTCAATAAGATAAACAGGAATTGCTTGTGTGGGATCAACTTACTATCAACTACTATCTCCAAATTCTTTTGCATGACAAAAAATTGAAAACCTAGATCTAGGATATGATTTATATACAAAAGAGTTCTGTGTCCAAATAACATGAGAATCCTAGGTTAAAAAAAAAAAAAAAAAAAACCCTTCTTATTAAAGAATTTCTTCAAGCCTTTACGTTAGCAGGCAGAGTGGATCTAATGAGATTGTTAAGTGATGGCAGATGCATATTCTCACACGTGGAGCATTTAATCAATGAATTTTATTCCTGCATACACTGATCCTTACAGAGCTGTGTTAGGAGCCAATAGAAGTCATTTTAAGAAATGTTGCCTCATACGTTAATTTATGTTCTCTTTAAAGCTAGGTGATGTTTCTTATAGTTACTTTTTTTTTAGATGAAATAAATATTTTTTTTAATTTTGGATGTAATAAAGTTTGTTTTTTATATCATTGTCATTTTACCATTCCTGTGCCTGTTGAAACCTGTAGTTAGGTACCTTAGCGTATTACCATTCCTATAATAATCCTGTTAAGAAGGCCTCTATGGTCTGTTTCAGAGATAAAGACAGTAGCCAGTATCAGTGCAGACGTGTAATCCTAGCTGCTAGGAAACTGATGTGGGAAGATTGTGAGTTCCAAACGAGCCAGGACAACATGCTGTGATCTCACACAAAACAAAAGAAACAACAGTTGAATTTCAGTCCCATCACTTGCTTAGGACATCAAGCTAATACTTGGGAGGGTTAAATTTGAATTTGCCACATGTAGAGTTGATCTATGCTGCCGCAAGTAGAGGTTTGAATAGGAAGTAACATCTAGCCTGCATTTCACTCACTTGGCCAGGGCTTAAGCTAACTAACCCTGATTTGCCCATGAGCATCATATACATGCTACATTTGTTCTCTCATGAGTCTTTATTCCAGATAGGAAGCAGATTCTATTGTATCTCATTTACTTTTCTTTGATAAATTTTGTGTAGAATGTATATTTAAAATGTCTGTGCTTAAATAATATGTGTTAGACTTCTAGGATGGTGTAAAGGGACAGATGGCAGAAAGAATCCGTCTAACTTCAACAGACAGGACTGTTTGAAACAGGGAAGGGCTGAACTGGGTGTCTGTAGGGAGTGTTCTGCAGAGGAAAGGGAGTACTCTGGGTTTCTATGCAGGGAGGTGGGAATGGGAAGTTAAATACAGCTTCAGGGGCCTACATACAGTCTCTACTTCATAGAATTGTTGGTCTAGACAAGACCATTTTATCTTTCAGAACTGCCTGGCCTCCAAACACTGTCCCCTCCCCCAAATCAAGGGCTTTCATGTTGTTGCTTTCAGGATGCTTACAGTGAGTGACCGAGTTAGGCAGTGGTGGTGAGGGGAAAGGGACTGGAGTTTCAATGTAGGGGTGGAGGATTTTAGCAGGTCATAGGAGAAGGGGAAGTTCCTTGATCAGGGTCTGACAGAGTTTGTTCAAGGTTTATTCCCACTGTGTATTCAGAGATAGTAAAGTCTGCTGCATACCCTCAGGTATAATTACAGTAGGAAAAAATAGTATTTAGTACTTCTATATGAAAGAATTTTAGTGTTTCCCCTCCTAAGGGTTTTGTTAGAATAGAAATGTTTTATCTTGTTTCTTCTTGCTTACTCTTCATTTCTTACGTTTCTCCCTCCCTCATTTAGCCTGGATTGATCTGGTTTATGTTTGAATTCTTTTAAGACTAATGTATTTGTCCATGTGGCATTACTTAGAATCAGGCTGTTTATACTTTTTTCTGTTCCTACTCATGACTTCCATTTCTACAAGTTTAAAAGACAACTATTATTTCTTCCAATTTATAATCCACTATGGTTTTCATTAATGCCTTCATGTGGCCTTTGAATTTAAGGCTGTTTTACCTATTTTCTAAATTGAAATATAGTGCCAGATATTAGTAATTTATTTCCTGGAAGATTTAATAAATCATAATGAAACTCATCATTTTGTACAGGAACTAAAAAATATTTCTAAAGAAGTGTAATACTGTTTATCAAATATTTTTCTCTGCTAATAATCTGCTAACACATCAGACTACAACAGAAATACTCCCTTAAAATTATGTGTCTGTTTGTCAGTGTCTTAATTAATACACACATGACAGGAGATGGCTTCAGCCTTCTTCACAGCCAGAAACAACAATTTTTTTTAAGTGAGGGAAGGACAGGGCTGCTCATTTATTTCTTTGAGAAGCCGCCTTCAGTTTCCAGTCAACACATCATTTATCTGTGAGTAGACAAAGCATTCCTTAAGAATTTAAAGTGTGACTAGAAAGATTATTTTTAATGATTGTATATGTAAATTTGGTAATATATAATAATAAACATTCAGAAAGGTGGAATGATAGAGAAAATACTCAGGAGGAACAAATCAAATTTTGTTTAAAAGCAGCTAGAAGTCTTAAATAATACTGTTATAAGTTGTAAGAATTTTAAGATGTCCTTAAAATTGATGTACATTCAAAACCTTCCTTTATTGCAAATAAAGTAATTGTTTTGTTCTCATTTATCATCAGAGTAAACTATCTTGTAAACGAAATCCTGAAAAAAAGTGAAGGTTAGAGTAGAGAGAGATAGAACCAGATAATTCTCAGGCTATGTATGCCAACTTTTGTATTAGCAGGTTTATAATTTGGGGCTGGGGTTGTGGAGAACTAGGCAGAATAAAGAGAATAGTCTGGAGAAAACTGCTTTCTGTTGTGTGTGACTGTGTACTTGATACACCCTTGAAGAGACAGCAGGAAAGGGCGTCCACACAGACAGAGTGAGCTGCTTGATAGTTACGGAGGAAACTTATAAAGATAAGGATTTTTTTAAAGCTAGCAAAATTTCAGGGCCAATGAATCTTTTTTATATTAGCTTCCTTCTGAAGTTACTTTTACTATCAAATGTCTGCTTAACCTGTTTTAGGTACTTCTAAACAAACTATTAGCCATTTTTTCATGGATATTTGTTGTTTACTTCTACAAATAAGTGATTAACTGATTGAAAATAGTTAGTTTGAAGTATTGTTTCTGAGTGAGGTTGCTTAACTTAGAGCGTCCCTGTAGATTTAACAGTTCGCTGGATTATGCATACTCCTATAAATGTTGGTTCTTCAACATAATTTTACTAAAAGTAATTCAGTGCTATTGCATTCAATTTCAATAAATAAAAAATGTACATACCTGAGATTTGACTCTACTTTATTAAATAATAATAATTTGTAACTTTTCTCCCTCTTACAAAGACTTCCTCTTATGGTGTGTTAAATGCTTGACAGGGCCGGAGACATGGCACAGTGGTTAAGAGCGCTTACTACTCTTGCCGAGGGCTACAGTGGGTGAAAGGTTTCAAAACAACCTTTAACTCCATTTCTAGAGGACTTGATGTCTTCTCCTGACCTTTAATGACTCCTATGTATGTATGGTAAAAAAAACAAAACAAAACAAAAAAAACCTCATGACCATATGCAATTTTAAGTAATTTTTATTGTCAATTATTATTGACTTTGGACAACTTATTTATTTTTCTGAACCTCAGTATTAAGGTTTTCATGAGATCCGAATAGAAGACTGTATGTGAACAAGTTATTTATTTGTTGCACTGTTAATTAAGTTAACCAAAATCTGGTGCATACTTGGCAAGCACTGTTACTATTATATTAAAGTCCCATCTCTAAAGTTTTTTTAAATTTAATGTAACTTATTAATGATTAATGACTGTTCAGGATATGTCTTAAGTTTCTCATAATTTTAAACAAATTCATACTGACCTGGTCCACTAAAAACCAAAGTTCAAAGATCTGAATTGTATCTTCTTTAGTTTAAAAAGAGAGAAGAGGGTCTGGGAGTGTGACTCCAGTGCAGCACCTGCTTAGAGTGAGCAAGGATTTGGGTTTGATCCCTGGGGATCTTGATGCTGGGATAAAAAGTCTCTGGCAGCTGGAAAGAGAAGATTGAGAGAGCAAACATTCAGGTCCCAGCACCCGCGTGCCTGTGACTCCAGCTTCAGGGCAGTCTGATGCCTCAGGCCTCCACAAGCACAATCACAGATATGTACATAGCTTCACAGATAAGAGATACATATAA
This sequence comes from Mus caroli, assembly GCF_978045245.1. Taxonomy (NCBI): domain Eukaryota; kingdom Metazoa; phylum Chordata; class Mammalia; order Rodentia; family Muridae; genus Mus; species Mus caroli. Next base: position 77,307,740 of record NW_028227269.1, read on the forward strand.
TAAAAATTTTAAAAATGCTTCAGATAGTTGCCCAGAGTCTTGAATATTTGAAGATAGACTCTTGCTTCTTATTACCTGTTTTTTGTTTGTTTGTTTTGTGAAGTCTCCTTATGAAGCCCAGGCTGGCATTTGGCTTCCATGCTTCTGCCTCCCACCTCTGAAATCTAGAAATACAAAGTTGTGCCCTTAGGCCTGATCCTATTGCCTATTTTAGAGTCTTCATTCTATGTTTTATTCTTAGAAGCAAGCCAAGACTGGGAAAAAAAACATGAGGAGGTGAATTTAAGGACTTGTGTTCATTATTATTATTATTATCATCATCATCATTATATTCCAAAGCCAATGTATTTGATTTCTATTAGCATATGTAATCATTTAAGTCACATGAAATGTTAGATAAGATACTGGGAACTTAATATACTTTCTATATAAAGTCAAGTAAGGAGAAACTAATCAAATTGTAGCAGTGAGGAATTTAATCTAGACATGAAGAGCTGCTTAATAGTAAAATTGTGACCCCCCATAGAATTTATTATCAAAGCTAGTAGTAGTATTCATTATGACATCATTCTTTTTTTTTAATTAGGTATTTCAGTTACATTTCCAATGCTATGCCAAAAGTCCCCCACATGCTCCCCCACCCACTCCCACTTCTTGGCCCTGGCATTCCCCTGTACTGGGGCATATAAAGTTTGCACGACCAATGGCCCTCTCTTTCCACTGATGACCGACTAGGCCATCTTCTGATACATATGCAGCTAGAGACACAAGCTCCAGGGGGTACTGGGTAGTTCATGTTGTTCCACTTATAGAATTGCAGACCCCTTTAGCTCCTTGGGTACTTTCTCTAGCTCCATGACATCATTCTTAATTTCAGAGATAAAACCTTTTCTCAGGTTCATTAGTGAAAAAATGAGAAAATAATGAACAAATTTTATTTATATTTCAAAGCCATACATATGTATTACTTTCTATGTGGCAAAATTATTATAAGAAACTTCATCATAATTTTGGATGTTCTTTAAAGTGATCAACTTATACCAGTTTCAAGAAGGCTTATGTCATTTGGTATTTCACATTTTCTGTAAAGTACTGCAACTTGAGATGATTTAGTTTATATCGTCTTGTGCTGTGTGTATCTGATGACATACTGAAAACTCTTCTAAGTGACTGGCAACTTAGTCTGTTCTACTTGTTCATCAAAAGTACTTGGGCAGCTTTCCTTCCTGAGAACGCCATCTGAAAGCTTTCCCTGTTAATTCAATCATGACAGCAGCTGTGGGGTTTATCTTTTAATTCATACCTGTAGATTCTGCTGTATGTCTTTGTTGCTCAGAGCAGTGCACTGCTGTCAGAAATCCTTTACATTTCCCAGGAAGGTTTTGTTGTTCACAAAATTGCAGTTCTGGCTTACTTTGCTTAACTTCCCACATATTCTACCTACTATTATGACTTTAATTGAAATACTCTGAGAAAATAAGGTTCTTGTCTAAAATAACAAATAAAATGCAGCAATATTGTAAAAGTAGCATTTGGAGGGTGAGTTGGAAGGCGAGTATTCTGTCTCATAAGGATAGATAGTGATACAGCCATAGTGTATGCATTCCTCTAAACCCCAGGCAAAAAAAAATTACATACTACTGTATTGGGCAGAAACCACAGCTCAAAGTAGCCTTTGAGCTACTAAAACAGATAGATAATACCATACAGACAGTCAAGCCCTGGACCCCAGCCCCCCACACCCCCACCCCTGATGTGGCAAAAAGAAAATGAAATGGACTCTCATCCTGATGTCATTTATTCGTGATTTTAGTGTAACCACTTTATCATTTTTCTGCACCTGTATAAAAGTCATTTGACATGACTTTTAGGTATTTGTTCTTGTTGGTCTTCATTTAATTTGGAAACGTTTCTCAAGGTCTGAGGCTAAAGCTCGGTTGGTAGATTGCTTGTCTAGCATGTATGAAGCCCTGTGTACAATCCCCATCCTTTCCAAAAGACTAAGCTTGGTTCTGCACTCCTCCCAGCCTTTGGGAAAATAGTGGTAAAAGGATCAAGACCAAAGTTTTCCTCAGTTACTTAGTGGGTTCAAGGCTAGCCTGGGCTGTAAGAAACCCTGTTTTAAAAAATATATAAGTAAACAGACACAAAGAGAGGAACATTTCTCAAGATTTTAATGATAATTAAATTAAATACAGATAAAATAAATATTGTATCATACTATTCAGGAAGGGCAATAACTATATGTAATCCAGCCAACTATTCGTGTGCTTCAATAATGGTTGGTAATACCTAAGTAATAAGGCTGAGCTTCAGTGCAAGTGGTCTCCCTTTAGTATGGTTAAATTGATTCACACAATACATTTGGAGTTTTGATGAAAAGCTTTTGCTAAAGAAAAACCAGAATGAATAGGTCTTGATAGACTTCTGTATGGGTATAAATAATGCTATTTAGAACTAGGTTTAAATTGGTCTTAAACCTAGTTGAAATTTATAGGCAAGTATAGTTTTCTCACTAATTTAATTTTTTAAATTTATTTTATTACGTGTAGGTATTTTACCTTCATGTATGTTTGCATACTACATATGTGCCTTGTTCCCTCGGAGGCTAGCAAGGCATCTGATTCTCTGGAACTATACTTGGAGATAGTTATGAGCTGGAATTGAACCCAAGTCCTGGAAAAACAGCCTGTACTCTTACCCCCAAAGCCATCTCTCCCGCAGCTACTTACCTTCTTTAATGTGCATAGTCCCATATCACAAGCCTCGTCTAAATTTCAGGTGTATTCTTCTTCTTCTCTGGGGCTGCCTATACCTATGGTCTTACCATGTTCTCAAGTCCCTCCGAGTGAAAGGCAGCTCCAGAATGATTTTCCCCGCTCTGAGTCTTAAATTGTCACGTGGCCTTAGAATTACTATGGACAGAGTGGCCAGATAAGACCTTTCTTTGGAACCTATGTTTCTTATTTCCAATTCTTATCAACAGACAAAGCCTACTAATTTCTTCAAATTTGAAAACCACCATCTCTCTTTAAGTAATTACAAAATTTCTTTTCCTGTATCTTATTTGTTTGTTTTTTAGACAAAGTCTCTTATTATATAGCTCCAGATATTCTGAAACACACTCTGTAGACCAGGCTAGTCTTGAACTCAGAAATCTACCTGCCTTCTGTCCCCAGAGTATATGTCACCAAACACACAACTTTTAAAATTTTCTTTAGCAATTTTTTTGGGGAAGGGTATAAATGTGTGTTCATATGTTTGCTTGTACATATGTGTGTGTGTGATGTGTTGAAGCCAGAGGTTGACATCCAATGTCTTCTTCAATTTCTCTGCACTTCAATTTAATGAAGTGGGGTCCTGGCAACCCAGAGGTTGCCAAGTCAACACCGTGGCCTGGGTACCCCTGTCTCTACTCCACGGGGCCAGATAAGTGATGGATGCTGGTGACTAAAATGCTGGTCCTCAAGCTTGTACAGCAAACAGTTTGTACTATGGGCCATCTCCCTACCCTCCTCTTTAGTTATTTTTATAGATAACTTTTGATTAAAAGCTATTGTTCTAACATAGCAAAACAGTATGTTCTACTTAAGACTGCAGGAATATCAATTCCAGTTATTAAGGATAAACTAATAGAAAAAGATACAAATGATCATGTCTTGTAAAAATATGTTCACCAGAGAATAATAGGTCAGTGCTCCATAATTTGATATGTTTCAAAGCAGGCACTCACAGTCATTGCTTGTTGCTATGTTTCAAAGCAGGCACTCACAGTCATTGCTTGTTGCTATGTTTCAAAGCAGGCACTCACAGTCATTGCTTGTTGCTATGTTTCAAAGCAGGCACTCACAGTCATTGCTTGTTGCTATGTTTCAAAGCAGGCACTCACAGTCATTGCTTGTTGCAGTATAAGTTGCTATAAATCCGGGAGGCAGTTTGTCAATGTGTACAAAGTCTTTTAAATACTTCTGCAATCAGTAATCTTACGCTAGGAATTTATTCTAATGAGTAACTAGTAGTAAATTACAAAAATTATCAGTGTCACTGTACAGTTAGATGGGCCTTTTTAAAACTCAGAAAAGCTACATAATGCGAAGTAATATTGTAAATATTTAATATTAATTGGGGGTTTCTACCCCACCTTTGATTGTTCAGTTCCCAGATAAAAGACATAAAACTTTTATATTTATAATAAGCCTAGAGCTGGGCAGATAACAATCCTCTATGGCTATTTTGTCTCCTTCCCTGTAAATAACCCCAAGATAGGACCTGCCATGTCCTGCCTGGGCCACTCTTACTCCAGCTGGACAACCCTCATGCCCAGTTCTCATGATCCCTTACCCCATGGCATCTTCCTCTCTCCACCTTCTCTCTCTTCTCTTGGTGGTCCTACCTAGACCCCAAGCCCAGAAACTGAAGCTCCACCTACCTCTCTTCTGCCCAGCTAAGGACTGTAGGCATCTTTATTAAACCAATAGTTTTAAATTAAGAAGCAAGATTACATAGCATCACTTGGTATACTTGAGGATTTCCTCATCCCTGGGGCAACCATACCTTGGGGGCCAGTATTTAGCATGCATAGGAACACACCAAACCTCAACAAAGTAATACCAGTAATGATAACAAATAGATGAAAATATAAATATTTTTTAAAGATATATTAGTATGTCATGTTAAGTAGCTTTGGTGTACAGAAGAAATCTTCCATCAATGTTTTGATCTTAAAATAACTTCCTTCTCCCTGGAGTTGAAGAGACTCTGAGAAACAGTTCCCTTCTAGAGGTTGCTTATTGGTTTCAGTCAGCTGTGAGGCCCAAGGCCTCACTTTTCTTATTTCCCAAACTACTCCTCTGAGCCTCTTTTAGCAGTTATTAACATTTTTAATAAGACTCCCTCCTCTTTGGGGAGTATCTGTTATTCTCTTAACATTGTGAACCATTATCTTAACTGCTTTGTAAATTTCATAAATTTTCTTTTAAGTTACTTAAATGCTTTCCTGTATTGCTCAAAAGATACTTTAAAGTTATTAATTTGGCAGAGTCTTAAATTACATATCCCTTTGTTTTGTTTAGTGTTTTTGAGACAAAGTTTCTGTGTAGCCCTCACACACACAACATGTTGGGGAACAGGGGAGAAACTACTAATGGTTCTTAATCATTTGGGCCTAATCATTTCCGGAAACAATGTACATGCTGTGTATGCATCCTGATAGGCATAAAACACACACAGGCCGGGAACATTTTAGGAGATACACACATTCATTAGTTTTGTGATAGTTAAAATGGAACCATCCTAAGTGTTGAACTTTAATGATTATTATCATATGTGCATTAGTCATGTAAAATATGGTGGACCCATTACTTATAATGTTCTTTTAACAATAGAGATGTTGAAAAAGCAATTAAAATGTACTGTTGATGAAAAAAGATGCTAAGGGGAGGAAATGTTTCTAGATAATGGGCTTATTGATATTCTTTAATTTTGAATTCCCTCGTTTGTTTTTATAGTAAGAATATATTTGTCTAATAAAAATGCTTTTTTAAAATGCAAGTTATTCTGTTTTATAGCTTTAAGAGTTGTATGAAATGTTGGTAAAATAACACTTAAAAAAATATGTGAACTTTTTTCCCTAAAAAACTTTTTTTGGTGGTTCAAGATATTTTATCTTAAAATATATCAAATTTAGACCAAAACAGTTAATTTTGGGATAACTTTTCTTCTCTTACTAGAAGTTGAAGACTTGTTCTCTTCACTTAAACATATCCAACACACTTTGGTTGATTCTCAGAGCCAGGAGGATATTTCACTGCTTTTACAGCTTGTACAAAACAGAGATTTTCAGAATGCATTCAAGATACACAATGCTGTCACAGTGCACATGAACAAGGCCAGCCCTCCGTTTCCTCTTATCGCCAATGTACAAGACCTTGTACAAGAGGTATGTGTCTTAACATCTTGTTGACATCTTCAAAGTAGTTATTAGTCATAAAAGTGGACTGTTGCAAACACTGATGTGATGATTGTCTGAGGTCATTGGTAGTGGTCACCTGCTAATACACTGTAATGAGAATTGGGAAAAAATGCTTCATGTATATGTTCTGAAAATTTTTATGATCTAGCTAGTGCACTGATTATGAAGTTAATTTTATATATAAAATAAGTTTGTATAGTAACCAATGATCTTAATGCATCTAGTATGGTTTTATTAAGTTAACCATTATGCATTATAAGCTCATGTAAAATGATCTCTAATAATCAGAGATTATAAATATATCTCTTTAAGATATATTGTTTGTTTGTGGGGGGGAGGAACAGAGATTGAAATAGCATTACTTTGACCAGGTTGGCCTTGAACTCAGAGATCTGCTTACCTCTGCTTCCCTAGTACTAAGATGAAAGGTGTGCACTACCACCAGGCAGTTTTATTTAGAATAACTTTGGCTGAGGATGTAGCTTATTGGTAACGCATTTGTGCATTTGTGTAGCACTGTAACCCCGTGGATAAAATCCTTGGCACCACAAAAATAGTAAAATAAATAAAAGCAGAATTTTTCTGGGAGTAATGATAGACACCTGCAATCTCAGCACTCAGGAGGTGAAAGCAGGAGGACCAAAAGGGAAACCAAAGCCAAGAATGGACTTATTTCAGACTAGCCTGGGATCATGTCTCATAAAACTATGTTTCAGGAACCAAAAGTACATACATATGTACATACATAAAAGAAATTATCTCATACTTTTTAATTGTACCTTTAAGATTTATTTTTTTATTTTTATTTATTTATGTGAATTTGTGTGTGCATGCATACATGCTTGCAGATACTTGTAGAGGTCAGAAAAGAGAATTAGTCCCTGCAGCTAGAGTAACGTGGTTATGAGCTGCCCAGCATGGGTGCTGGGAACCAAAGCACAGTCCTCTCCAAGAGCAACAGTGCTGTTAACACTGGGCCATCTTCCAGTCTCTACTCATGCCACTTTTAAATGGGAATCAACATAAGTGAGAAATCTTAACAAATTTAGTGAAACATTAAGAAGTGTTTCTTGTTTTTATAGCTGAAAATGTAAGTTAAGTGCTAGTGAAATGGCTAAGGACATAAAAGACACTTTCCACCAAGCCTGATATCCTGAATTTGATCTCTGAAACAAACACAGTTGAAAGACTCAACTCCTGAAATTTGTCCTCTGGTCACATGCATGCTATGGCATGTATGTACCCACATATGATTTAACACACACAGAGGAAATAAATATATTAAAAATTAAATACTTACATGTATCAGTTAAGGACTGAGGATGGCACATAGTACTAGGATTCCATTCCTAGTACTGCCAAAATAATGTGAACAAATTCTCAAACATTTACTACAAAAGATGAGAATAAAACCTTAGAAAACTTCAAAATATTAAGATTCAGATTAAATCTTTGATGATCGAAGACATAAACAAGCAATTTTTGTGGTTATTAAAATATTTTTTAAAGAAAAGGTTTATAACTTGAATTTCATTAAATAAACTTTTGCTTATCTAAAAACATTGAAGTAAAATATAAACCAACATGTCAAGAAATAGAATTTGATACTTTTTTTTTTTTTTCGAGATAGGGTTTCTCTGTATAGCTAGCCCTGGCTGTCCTGGAACTCACTCTGTAGACGAGGCTGGCCTCGAACTCAGAAATTCGCCTGCCTCTGCCTCCCAAGTGCTGGGATTAAAGACGTGCGGCACCACGCCCGGCAATTTGATACTTTTTTAAATTTGATGTGTGGGGGGGGTGGGGTGGGGGGAGACTGTAGTAGCATGAGCACAGTGATTGAGGGGGACATATGTCATATGTGCAGAGCAGTGGTTTAGTAGTGAACCCTGTGGGCGTGAATAATGCCAGGGCTGGGAAAGAGGAAAGAATCAGGTGATATTTAATGCTAAGGAGCTTAGACTTGATCCTATAGATGACTGAGACACAGACGATGACGATTACAATGGTCATATTTCTGTTTTACAGTTGAAAATCACAAATCAAAAGTTATATAATACTTTCATAAACCAATTTGAACAATATGATTTCATTTTGGTAAAAGGTGTAAGAGATATTCCCCCAGGGATAACGATGGAGTTTGGTATCTGACTTCTTTTTTTAAAGATTTATTTATTTTATGCATATGAGTACATCACCATTGCTCGCTTCAGACATACCAGAAGAGGGCATCAGACCTCATTACAGATGGTCATGAGCCACCATGTGGTTGCTGGGAATTGAACTCAGGACCTCTGGAAGAGCAGTCAGTGCTCTTAACCGCTGAGCTGTCTCTCCAGCCCCCTTGACTTCTTGCCTAGCATTTTAAGGCTCTGGATTCAGTCCCTGGCTGGTACAAAAACAAACAAAATGATGTATAATTGTCCTTCGGTATCATTGCACTTTATAGCCTCAGATTCAGCCTAGTTTGCTAAAAGAATCTAAATCTCTACTGAACAGACTTTCCCCCTTGTTATTCCCTAAAAAATACAGTACAACTATTACACGTTAGGTATAGGTAGGAAAAATTTTAAAGTATATGGATGGAAAGGTATGTTAATTATATGCAAATACTCTGCCCTTTTGTAGAAGAGACTTAAGTGACCTTAGCTTTGGGTATGAAACAAGAGTTCCTGTAACTAATTCCAGGGGATACTGAGAAAAAGTTATATACGTAGAGTGTGTCCAGCTTTATTGAGATATAGTTTGCAATTACTAAAAATGGGTGTTTTGTTATTGGCTCAATGTAAATATCTGTGTATGCACCTATGAAATTTACCACCCACTGTCAAGTTACTAAAATATCCTCCACCCACAAAGCTCACTTATAGTCCTGAAGAGAGTAACCACCTCTTCTTGAGCCCCTTTTGTCATTTGCAAACCTGGTTTCTGTTTACTAATTTGCCATGATTGAACATGTCAAATAAATAGGCAATATCTACTCTTTTGTGTCTGCATTAGTTATTTTTCTTGTCAGTGTGACAAAATACCTGATAAGAAGCAACTTGAATGGGGATGATTTGTTTGGGCTCACAGATTTGGGGAAGACATAGCTTATTCTGGCTGTGAAGGCATGGCATTGGGACAGCTCATTGTGGCAGAAGGAATGTGGGGCAGGAGGCTACATTGCTTTCGCAATTAGGAAACATAGAGTTGCTGGAAGTTATAACCCATGGCACATGCACACATATAAGCCATCAGCAGCCCACTTCCTCCAGTCAGGCCTCACAAAACTAACAGCACCACCTGGAGGCTCAGATGTTGCAACACGAGCCTATGGGGACATTTCACATTCAAACCATGGCAGCATCTGATTTCCTCTGCTCAGTGTGTGTGTGTGTGTGTGTGCATGCACATGTGCATGCATGCACTTACAGAAACCAGAAGGCATCAGCTCCACTAGATTTGGAGTTACAGGTGATTGTGATCTGTCTGCTATGGCTCTGGGAATCAAACTTCAATCTTTTTATAAGAACAGCAAGAGCTCTAAACTATGGGCCCATCTCTTCAGCCTTTATCATTGCTTTGGTATGCTTGTTGTGGTCAAAATTGGTCCTCATTTTGTCGTCCTAAAGTTTTAATTGGAGAACTGCTAATAAAATAACCATAAAGAATATAGAATTCCTGTTTTAATCATTGGGTACAAGTGCAGACTCAGATTGAAGTCATCTGGTCAGCCTTTGAAGCGCTTTACACAATGGACACTAGCCTGCCCATGAGGAAAGAAAGACACAGGGGCCTGAAAAATGTATCATAACTGTGGGAGTTTATCCTAAGAAAACATTGTCCAACATTACTACATTTATCTTGTGAATCTATAACTTTAAATTTTCATCTCAGATTTTTAATAGTATTTGAAACATAGGATTTAAATCTCTAAAGTAACATAATAACTACTGAGTGGGGCATATACCTGTCATGTAATTATTATAGTGGATTTTATACTGTGTTAGAAGGAACTTTCAAAAGTGAAACAGTTTATTTGTAGTTGTAAATACCATGATATTTGAAGTATGCTTTAAAAAAAAAAAAAGGAATGTTCTTTTTAAAGATCTCTGGGAAAAGATTTTTTCTTCATGTTTCTTTAGTGTTTTCCTTTACGCTGAGTGTTTTTTTGCCATTTTATTCTCATTTAAAAATATTCTCCTGCATAGATACTACTGCTAATTCCTATGAACCAGGAAAAAAAATTTTTTTTATTTCTTTAGGTACAAACTGTCTTAAAGCCAGTCCATCAGAAGGAAGGACAAGAACTAACTGCTTTGTTGAATGCTCCACATATTCAGGTAGAAAAAGGACAGAATGTTGTTTGTTTCCAGTATTTGTTTTTTTAAATCATAAAATGCATGACTTGGAAGAGACCTAGTCATGCAGAAAGCAGAGTCATTATTGCTGGGTTATACATTCCATATGTAAAACTGTACAAAGTATGGTTTTAAATAGCTTATTTTTAAAAACTGGGCAAAAGTCCCTTACATATTTGTCATGTTTTAGGCCCTTACAGACTTGATTGTAATACTATGTGCATGAGCAAACCATACAGAAATAAGTTGTGGTCTTCTTTTCATACGGTGGGTTTCTTTGAAACAGGCACTTTTACTGGCCCATGATAAGGTTGCTGAGCAGGAAATGCAGCTAGAGCCCATTACAGATGAGAGAGTCTATGAAAGTATCGGCCATTACGGGGGAGAAACTGTAAAAATAGTTCGGATAGAAAAGGCTCGGGATATTCCATTGGTAAGTGTTCTCATGTCTGATCTAAGATTGTTTTCTATGCAAAGACCTCATATGGTGTACAGTTGAAGATCCCATTATGTTCCTGGAGAGTTTTCTCTTTGTGAGTTGTTACAATTGTTACAGCAATTTGTTACAATTGTAATATGCTCTTGCTCAAAACCCTTATTAGGATGAAAAACTAATTTCATTACCTTTTCTCATAACTTAAAATAATAACTTATGAAATAGTTACTGAGAATCAAGAAGAGAAAACAAGTTAGAAAATCTGGTCTTTGGGAGCTAGATACATAGTTTAATTGAAACATTCTTGGCACACAAACATGAGGATCAAGAGGTTGTACCCCAGCACCTATATGAAAAGCCAGGAATGCTGACATATTTCTGTAATCCCAGCTCTGTCACTGACAGGAAGACTTCTCTGGAGTTTGCAGGCTAGCCACCAGCCTAGCCAGATCAGTCAGTTCCAGGTTAAGTGACTTTGCTACAAATATGAGATGGAGAGAGATTGAAGACTTCCAGCACACACATGTGCAGTCACACATACTAAGTAATAGAGTAATAAAAATAATTTTTAAAAAGAATGCATAAGTACTTTATGTAACTGGTTCCATCTTAGAGAATAAAAGGAAAGGTCATGATAATATTAAATACTTAAGAAGATTAGTTTTTTAAAAAAGGTTTGTTTATTCATTATGTGTATGTGTCTGAGTGTATTTATATGTGCCACATGCATGCAGGTGCCTGCCGAGGATGAAAGCGAGTTAGATCCCCTGGCTTGAGTTACAGGGGTTTGTAAGCTGTCCAGTGTGGGTGTTGGGAACAAAAATCTGTGTCCCTTGTAGGAACTGCTGTAACCACTGAGCCCTACAAAATAGGTTTTATCTTATTTTACTGTTCTAGCTTTTGAGTATACACTTTCCCACTGTTCTTCCAATTTGTATAATAAATATTAGTATTTAATACATTTGGCTGTAGCTGTGTTTAACATTTGCATAGTTAGCCATATAGCTATTTATCCCATAATTATATTTTGAAATTTTAAGAAATTCTTTATAGTTAGGCACTGTGTAAAACTAATGTTTTCTAGCTGTTGGAATAGAATGCAGCAGAAAAAAAGTTGAATTTATGTCTTTAAACACAGTGTATATTTTTTTCTGTTTTTATATGCTTCAGAAGTCTGTGTACTTCAGGATTCTAATGAATAAAGTATCTCTGAAACAGAAATGTTGGGTGGGGAATACTTAGCTTTCATGTTACAATTACAGTTGTTACTTTAGCAATGTGAGGAAATTTTTTTTCTTAAGATAAACTAAACTAAGAACTAGTCTTACTAGATTTAAAAGAATAAAATTTAAAAATGAAATGCTTAACAAAAAATTGCATTTTTATGTTTAAATTAGATATTGGGTGTTTTTAGGGTGCCACAGTTCGTAATGAAATGGATTCTGTCATCATAAGCCGGATAGTGAAAGGAGGCGCTGCAGAGAAGAGTGGCCTCCTGCACGAAGGAGACGAAGTTCTGGAGATCAACGGCATTGAAATCCGGGGCAAGGATGTCAATGAGGTTTTTGACTTGTTGGTACGTTCAGACTGTAGAAGATTTGATTCATTTAAAAGCTTGTTTTGTTATTAAACTTAGATCATTAGAGAATATTTTTAAAAATAACTGATGAGTATAAGGTAGTTTTTAGCCTAACTTTTACAGAATTTATCAATTTTTGTTATTATATATTTAGTTTTAGGATTATTTTTATTTACTTTGAGTTTTATTATAAGTTTTATTTTTACTTTTACTATTTTTTTAAAGATTTGTTTCTATGTATGCCTGTACACCTTGTACATTCCTGGTGAATTAAATTAAAACTCAGTTTCTTATTCGCACTAGCTATAGTTGAACAAGATTGATTATGTACTTAATGACTGTTGTCTGAGATAGCCACTACACATCTCTGTTGAGCAAATTCTGCTGGACAGTACTGGTATAATTAGGTACTCACTTTTAATTACCTTCTTAAAAATAATTTTCTAAGATTTACTTATTTTATGCCTTATGAGTGTTTTACCTGCATGTATGTGCTCCACATACATGACTGGTATCTGAGAAAGTAGGGAAAAGACATTGGATTCCTTTAAAGCTGGAGATATATATATGGTTGTGAGCCAAAATATGAGTGCTAGGAATCAAACCGAGATCCTCTGCAAGGGCCACAAGTGCTCTTAACTGATGAATAGTCTTTTGTTGGTTTTTGATTGTTTGTTTTGAGGTCTCATTATGAAGTCCTAGCTGGCCAGGAACTCACTATGTAGACTAGGCTGGTCTGAAATTCAGAGATATACCTGTCCATGTCTCCTAAGTGCTGGAATTAAAAGCATGTGCCACCATGCTTAGCCTCATTGTCTTGAAAATGATGTTTAATCATATTGTATACAACACAACGTATGATTTTTCTTTTTCCTTTTTGAAGGCAAGGTCTGAAATAAAACACATAATATAGCCCAGACTGACCTTTTTGGTGATTCTCCTCCCATGGCACCAGCCAGTACTCCCCTCTACAAACCCATGTGCATATTCTTAATTATTTAACATGAGGTGTTACAGTAGTATGTCTCCTGCCTGCTGATATCTATTGTAAAAGCTAGAAAATATCCATATCCCTCTTTCCACCAAATCTCTGCTCATAGCTCTGTAGAGCAAAATGCCATTGATGGTCACTTATGGTCCATTTGATTGGTACTGTCTTGCATTAAGCACTGTTTGTATTTTGTATAAACGTTATGAAGAGTGCTGTCTAGGCTGGATATGTCTGAATACAGCTAGTGCTGTACTGGGCAGGAATTATGAATCTAGCTGCACAACTCGATACAGTAAACAGTGGACAGGAAGACTAAATAATGAAAGTAGCTAGGGATGGGAAATGTTTTCCTATAGGACTGAGGGAATTCTGCCATCTTTCTGTTTAAAGTGTGTTGATCATAAGATTTTTAAAGTATTTTAACCTTTCTGTTACAGTCTGATATGCATGGTACTTTGACATTTGTTCTGATTCCTAGTCAACAGATCAAGCCCCCTCCTGCCAAAGAAACTGTAGTAAGTAATTTTAAAATTACTTATTTTAAAATTGTTTATTCTTCTTTGACTTATATCTAATTTTCTGTATCAGAAACTTCACTGAATATAGTTTGTTCAAGTAAAAACAGAAATCATGTAATTGTATTTGAATAAGTATAAAAACAACTTTTAAAATGTAGTAAACTCTGAACTTTTTAAAAGTAAAATATACAACATAGTTCAACTTCAGACTTACTATTAACAGTGTTGTTTGTCTTCAGTTATAATTAAGTTTTGCTCAGTCACATAGAGAAGAGTACTTTAACAAATATGTGTAAGTCATTACTCTGGTGTATTTCTGTATGTTAAGTATTTAACACAGCTCTATTAAATGATAGATTTGATTACTGTACAACCTAGCAATTCCTGGTAAATATAATAGAACAATCATACATGAATATTCAGGCATGTATTATTTATAAGACCCAAAATATAAAAACAACTTAAAAATAGCAACAGCCACCAGCAATAACTTGAAAATACAACATAGTTTATCTGTCTGTATACTGAAATCTTACTTGATTGAAAAGGGCTGAGGTGTGAGTATATGCTACAAAATAGATAAGCTTGAAAAACTTATGGCAATCACAAGCCTTTTACTGGTTTATTTATATACAGTATCCAAAATAGGTAAGCCCATAGAAACAGAAAATTTTCAGTGGCTCCTTAGATGGAGAATTGGGAAAGAATGGGAATAGCCCCTTATCAGTATTTGGTCCAGAAGGTTGAAAATATTCTAACAATATCAATGGTAAGCCTCTGTCTCTGCATATACTAAAACCATAAATGGTGTAGCATATTCATTACATCATAAGCAATTAGAAATGAGGTTTTAAGTTCCTAAATTGACATAGAAGCCTGATCTTTATATATTTGTTATTTTTTATCATTATTTTTGTTTAGTTATCATATCAAATCATGGTTTTATCATAACATTTTCATACATGTATAGCATTCTGCTTTGGTCATAGCCACCTCTACATCTATTATTTTTAGTTCTTTAAAATTTTAGCTATTTGAAAAAGACCAGTTTCATTTTTCTTTGTCTTTCACCACAGGTGTGTTGTTTTATTTAGCTCTTTCTGTTTTCTGTTATTTTTTTTCCAGAACATATTGTGGTCGGTGTTGAGTTTGCAACCTTTTTTTCTGTTTAGAATTCTTTGTAGGAAGAAACATGAGGAAACAGACTTGGCCTCTGAATTTAGTCATTTCTCTGTGCTTGCTATGCCTTTCCATGTGTCTGTCCTGTAAATAAGGCTCAAGTGTGAAAAGAGGCTCTGCACACTGAGAAGACACAACTGAAGAGGGTTGGAACATGCTGTCTTCTAAATGCTCCTGATAATCCATCCTTCCTCAGTAAATGATTTTTGTCTTTTGAGAATGAGTGTCAGAGGTTGAGGTATATTTTATCAGCTTTTCTTGTCTGCTGCTCATGCAGTTATAATAAAAGTTATTTCTTTTACAGTTACACATTTATTTTTTTAAGGTGTGCATATGCACTACAGCATCTACGTGGTCATCAGGGAGTCAGTTCTCTCCTTCCACCATGTGGGTCTCAGAAATCAAACTTGGGTCGTCAGGTTTGGCAGCAAGCCCCTGTACCCACTGAGGTATCTTGGTGGCTTGTTAAAGTTACTTTAATAGATAAAACTAGCATGCTATATTGATACTGCTGCTTCTCAGTTAATGTTGTATGTTGTCACTTGTTTTCAGCAAATGCAAAATCAGAGTCCTGAAATAATTCATTCATCACAGCTGTTGGTTATTTTTGGATTTTGGGGACAGGGTAGTATTGACCATCCTGGAACTCGCTCTGTAGACCTCGGTCTCACAAGTGTTGGCATTAAAGGTGTGCATATCCATGCCTGACACTTGTTTGGGTTTTTTATAAACGTAAGAGTGAATCAACTCGGTAGGACTGTGGCTCATAACTAATCCCAGCACTTGAGAAGCTGAGATGGAACAGTCACTGAGTTAGGGGCAGCCTGGGTTAGTAGGGCGGAAAACGTAAAAAGAAGTAGCCTGTCCTGTGGAGGCCGTGGGGCTTCTACCTTAAGTTACTGCGAAATAAAAGGCTCAGCTGTGTGTAATACATTTCAGATGTGTCTACGTGTGCTTGCCCTATAAACATAGCATGTCCTCTGCTACATGAAACAATCCTCCATGTTGCCAGCCATTTAAATGAGGAGAGCTGGAAAATGAATTGGGTAGGCCAGAATAAATTGAAAAGCATCTTTGAGCAATTTTCTTGCCTTTGGAAGAGATCATAGAGTTATGTTCATCTCTCGCTTGTTTTTTGAGTTCCCTTGGTGTAATAGAGGACAGTCGATCACAGGACCTTTCTATCTGACATAACACCCAACTAACTTAACTGTCTGTCAGTGCAGAGGCCGCAAGTCTGAGGTGGTGGTCAGGGTTCAGCCTTTTTTTTTAGTCTCTAGCCTCTTAACCTTTATTTTCTGTACATTATCATTCTTTTTTTTATTGGATAATTTCTTTATTTCAGTCTTTTGGTGGTGGTACACACCTCTAATCCCAGCATTTGGAAGGGGAAACAGGCAGATCTTTGAAATCTGAAGCCAGCCTGGTCTACATAGGATGTTCCAGGACAAAGTGAAACCCTGTCTCAAAAACAAGAACAAGAATTCAGCCTTTTAAGAAGTATTTGTAGCGGGCACTCCAGCAATATACTTTGCATAACATTGTTGGGTATTGCTTTCAGACAATGAGTTAATAAAATCAGCCTGACAAATCACCCAGTTTGGTAGACCTACAAAGCCTGTTAAAGTAATTTCCACTACTTGTAGTAAAGCTTAAATTTTTACTTTGTTGGTTCCCAGGGTTTGGGGCCACACACATACAAAAAGATAACAATTTAAATAGATTTTGGAAGTAATTTTCACCCAGTTTCTAAAGCAGTTCTAGCTCATACTGTTTTTCTTATACCGAGTTGATAATTTGTGTGTTCTTTTTAAGCGCCATTCCAACTATGTTTTGATTCCCTGCTATCCCACACTACTTTTTTTTTTTTTTTTTTTTTTTTTTTTTTTTGGTTTTTCGAGACAGGGTTTCTCTGTATAGCCCTGGCTGTCCTGGAACTCACTTTGTAGACCAGGCTGGCCTTGAACTCAGAAATCCGCCTGCCTCTGTCTCCCGAGTGCTGGGATTAAAGGCGTGTGCCACCACGCCCGGCCCCACACTACTTTTTAAAATTCATTTTGGTACTGAGTATTCAAGATTTTAATCTAATGTCTATTTTCACATCAAGAATAGAAGGTTCCATAGGTAGATAGTTAGTTAGGTGAATAGAACCCTACTTTCAAATAGAACAATATCTTTAACCATATTTGTAAACACCACCCAAAGAACCAAAATGAGACTAGCATCTAAAATATCCACCTATGCCCCCTTTAGCCTCTGTCCACCTTGTAGTCAACCCCACACCCAACATAAATATTTTCCTCATTTCTAGAAACACCCAATTCCTTCGTATTTTTTTCTATAAATATATTGCATAGTTTTGGATCAAGTAAGGTAAGAATTTTTTCCCAGTGATCATCCTGATTTAGATCATTTCTCAGTGTGGAACATGCTATTTACATGCATTTTTTTAAAGAAACACTAAGCAATTAAGGCACAACTACTCTGGTCATGAAATCAACTGGCTATGACAGCCCCAGGGAAGCTGACACTTGCGTACATGGGACCTGGTGACACCTCACTTAGGATCATTGTTTTCACAGGTCAGACCGCTTCTATTCTGGTTACCTTGCCTTTGAGGCAACTTTGTACCTCAATTTGTTAGCTGTTTGTCTTTGTCTTTGTACCTCAATTTGTTAGCATTTGTCACCCAGTTTGAACTACTTCTACTTCTTTATAGTCTACAGAGATGTCAATAGATAAGCTTTAAAAAATCCTACCCTAAAGTGCCGTTGCTTAACTAAATGTCCTTTCAGCTCATTTCTCTGCACTGATGTAACACATAAGTTACATTTGTGCTGGATATTTTGCTTTACCATTTTATTATTCTTGCTCTTATTTTACCCCTTTTATGTTTCAGATCCATGTGAAAGCTCATTTTGACTATGACCCCTCAGATGATCCTTATGTTCCATGTCGAGAGTTAGGGCTGTCTTTTCAAAAAGGAGATATACTTCATGTGATCAGTCAAGAAGATCCAAATTGGTGGCAGGCCTATAGAGAGGGAGACGAAGATAATCAGCCTCTAGCTGGACTTGTTCCAGGTAAGAGACAAGATTGAAAGCATTTAAAGGACTGAGGGCCCAGCCCAGTGGTAGAACATGCACTTAACTGCAGAGGCCTGGAATCAAAATCTGTTGCATCTCCTCCCCTAGGTTATTTTAAGATAGAGAACTGAGAAAATGAAGGTTGATCATGTTAAAAACCTTTTACGTTAAAATCATAATGCATTAGCGACTAGAGAGATGGCTCAGTGGTTAAGAGCACTCGCTGTTCTCCCAGAGGATCCAGGTTCAATTCCCAGTACCCACATGGCAGCTCACAGCTGTCTGTAATTTCAGTTCCAGGGGATCTGACACCCTCACCCAGACACACATGCAGGCAAAACACCATTGCACAGAAAATAAAAATAAATACATCATTTCTCAGGTGTCATGATACACGCCTTAAATCCTAGCACTCAGGAGGCAGAGGCAGGTGAGTATCTGTGAGTTCTAGGCCAGCCTGGTCTACAGAGCAAGTTCCAGGACAGCCAGAGCTACATAGTGAGATGCTGTCTCAAGAAACAAAACAAACAAACAAAGCAAACCAGAACAAAAAAATCTTAATACTTTGAGGAAAAATGTGTTGTCTATTTATTTGTGTCATTGGTAACAAAGGTAGAAGTGAAATGATACATTTATGAATAATAAATACAAGTAAGTATTTTGAATGGTGTGTTGAAATCAGAACATGATGAATGCCTGTGTACTTTTTGAAAGTTAATGTCTAGAATTGATGTGTTTTGAGTTGTGATAGTCCTCAGTGACAAGAACCATGATGTCTCCCCGCTTGGAACTACAAAGTTCCATATAGTAATGCTCATTGAAAATGTTTTTAAGGGTGAACTATTACATTTTCTGATATTAGTTTATTGTTCACCTTTTTATAATAAGTGATAAATAATACATATGATTAGACTGATAAGCAGGGTCAAAACAAACCTTTTCAGTCTTAGACTAGAAAGGTGACTCACTGACTGAGACTTGATATTGCTTTCTGAAAGGACCCAAGTTTGATTCCCAGTATTCATGTTGCACTCAGCCCACACAGACATACACATAATTAAAACTAAACCTTCTCTTTAAAGGGGGCATTTGTAGGCTATGTGTCTTAGCCTGAATTATTATTGTGTTAGCAGAAGGGTTTGGAAGGCAGTGTGAAATTACTAGTGTTTTCTCTTTGATTAAAAATGTTTATCATTCTGTTTGTTCTTTTTGTGTTATTAGGCAAAAGCTTTCAGCAGCAAAGGGAAGCCATGAAGCAAACTATAGAAGAAGATAAGGAGCCAGAGAAATCAGGTTAGACACTTACATTTGCTATTGCGCTTACGTTTGGTATTAGCAAAAGCAGAGTCTTTGCGTTTCCATCTGGAACCGTGTCGAGTTTACACACTGGAACTGTCAGGAAAGAAAGGAGTAAGAGAAGAGGCTAAATTCATTATCTTTAGATGTAAGAAAAGATGAAAATATTGCACATCTATCTACAATGGAATTAATAGAAAATGATAAATTGAAAAATAGTTGTCAACAGTATAATAAATCTTTAATCAATTTGAAATACCATTGTTTTAGTAACAGATACAGTGTTTATAACTATTTTTGATTGATCAATAGGAAAACTGTGGTGTGCAAAGAAGAATAAAAAGAAGAGGAAAAAGGTTTTATATAACGCCAATAAAAATGATGGTAAGTTCTAATCTCACAAATAGCAGTTGTATTTATGACATTTGTAATATTGTTTCCTGTAAAGTTTTTTCTATTCAAGTTGTTTGCAAAATTATTACTTGCCTCTAACAATTTTTTTATTTATTAATCATTTTGTTTATATTTCAAATGTTATCCCTCTTCCCAGTCTCCCTTCCACAACCTTACCCCACTCCACCTCCCTCCCCTTTGCCTCTAAGAGGGTGCTCCCATTCCAGCCTTATCTCCCTTCTCTGGGGCATCAAGCCAAGTGCCTCCTCTCCCACTGATGCCAGATGAGGCAGTCCTCTGCTACATATGTAGCAGGAGCCATGGACCAGTCCATGTATCCTCTTTGGTGGGTAGTTTAGTCCCTGGGAGCTCTGAGGGGCCTGGGTTGTTGATACTGTTGTTCTTCTTATGTGGTTGCCATCCCCTTCAGCTCCTTCAGCCCTTCCCCTATACTCTTCCATTGGGGTCCCTGGGCTCAGTCCATTGGTTGGCTGTGAGTGTCTGCATCAGTCTTAGTTGCTGGCAGAGCCGCTCAGAGGACAGCCATACCAGGCTCCTGTGTGCGAGCACATCTTGGTATCGGCAGTAAGTAGTGTCAGGATTTGGTGTCTGCAAATGGAATGGATTGTACATTGGGCCATCTCTGGATGGCCTTTTCTTCAGCCTCTGCTCCATTTTTGTCCCTGCATTTCCTTTAGACAGGGACAATTCTGGGTTAAATTTTTAATGGGTAGGTGGCCCCATCCAACTACTGGAGTTTCCTTCAGGTTCTATCTCCCTGCTGTTGGGTATTTCAGCTAACAATTTTTACACACACACACACACACGTGTTTGAGGTAAAATGAATAATTTGTCTATAGTATCTTAAGTCAGAGAAGCAGGTCATTCTACAAAGCATATTACTTACTGGCTGAGACCAGCACACAGGAATATTTATTTTATATTGACAGACTGCTAAGATTAAAAAGTTTTAAAGTCCTAACATCTCTGGGCTTATGTCCTTGGGGCAGCAGTCTGCTGCACCTGGCTGACAGCTGTTGCCCTGACTGATGCACTTACAGTCTAGTGGGTATCAGCACCACTTACCGCTTTTTAAGTTCAGTCTTACTTTCTGGGTGCATTGCCTTCTTGATTGATCTTCATTGCATTTGAATTTCTTAGTTCTGCTTTGGTACACATTAGAAAAGCCAGATTAAAGTCAGAAGCACTACTGTTTAAAAGTCTGCAAGGCATATTTCTTAGAAATGTGAAGCATTTATGTGTAAAAGTTAGTCCTGGTTCTTCCTCCCATCCTCATGCTCCCAGAAATAAAACTCAGACTCAAAATATATTTACCAATACCTTGGCCATAGAGTTAGGCTCTTCTTTGACTAGGTATAATTTAAAATAACCCATTTATTCTAATCTCCATTCTGCCACATGGCTAGTTACCTGCACTTAGGTAGCACATATCTGTCTTGTCACATCTTCCTGAGTGAATCTCCTATACCTGGCACTATCCCAGAATTCTCTCTGCCTCCTGGATGTCTTGACCTTCCTGCCTAAGCCACAGGCTTTTTAAGTAACAGGTGATGCATTCATAAAATAGACAAAATATTCTCTCTGCATTTATATGCAGCATAAATTAAACTAATAAAGAATATTTTATTATTATATATTCTTTTTGTTTTTTAAGATGGGGTTTCTCTATATAGCTCCATATGTATATTAGATATTCTGTATACTATTGAATCTAAATTGAATCAGCTTTAATGATTGCTTTCTAAGGCAAGCATTCTTTATGCCTGGCATGTTATGTAACTAAGAAGATCAGTTAGTTTTTAATCTTACTGGCTAAAGCTGTGATTAATATATCTTCACTTACTAGTACAATGCAGAACTAAGTCTGGAGATGAGCCCTGGTTTCCTTGTTTTCTTTCTGTGTCCACTCCCAATCTCTCTGTGTGCTGAGAAATGAATCCAGGGCTTCATGCATGAGAGGCAAGTGTTGCACTACTGAGCCACAACCTAGCACCTCTTGCTTCATTTCTTGAAACAAACTCAAATTGATCAAGGCAACTCTGAAAGCTCCTATACTGTAGAATACTTGCCAGAGCTGAAGCCCCCAGACGCGGGATGAGTAAGTGAGGAAATCAGAATGCTACCAGTGTGACTGTACATGTTTGAAGACGCTCAGAAGAAAGAAAATGGCTTTGAGAATGGAGGCAATTGTCTATGTTGCTTAAAGTACCAGCTGTGCTCCATGGCAATAAACTGTGCTCTCACCTCACAGTAAATTTCTTGAAGTTGCAGACTAATAGATTCAAAATAGATATTCAAGTATCTGCTTAAATTGTTATAGGTAATCGAACAGTTGAGTTAAAATTTAAACAAATACAGCCTGAGCTCCTACTCTAGGCTGGGCACTTAGCAAGACTAAAAGGTTACCCTCCGTCATGGAACTGACTGGTGCCTCTTCCTAGGACATGCCAGACTACCAATTGCTTGCACTTGCTCAGATTGGATGGCTTTGGCTTCATCTGTATCTTGGGCTTTAGTTAACTTTTGTTACTCTACTCCTTGGATTAAAGGGTGGATATCACAAGTGTGACTTATTTTTAAGTTACAGAAATCCAGCCAAGCGCTCTAGCAGGCTCTCATGTATAACCACTGTGAGCACATGCATACTTGCTCTCCATTATATCTGATCCTAAAAATAACTCTTAGCTGGGGTCTTTATGAAAATGACACATTTTCATAAGTGTATCCTCTGGCAGTCTCCTGTGTTACAGTATTCTCTACAAACTAGTTATTTTTAAATTAGGCATGATGGCTTAAATACCTGTAATCCCAGTACTTGGGAGCTGAGACAGGAGGATCACTACAAGTTTGAGGCTAGCCTGGCTACAGAGCAAGCTCCTACCACAAAAACACACAATACCAGCAAAACTTCACTATTTTATGTAAAAGTACATCTTCATGACATGACATTAATTGTATCTGAAAATCTTAACTCTTTCTTTTTTTCCAAAGATTATGACAATGAAGAGATCTTAACGTATGAGGAAATGTCACTTTACCACCAGCCAGCAAATAGGAAAAGACCTATCATCTTGATCGGTCCACAGAACTGTGGCCAGAATGAACTACGCCAGAGACTAATGAACAAGGAAAAAGACCGCTTTGCATCTGCCGTTCCGCGTAAGTTTGGACACACTCCCATTTTCCTGTGCTTTCTCAGAGTCTTAACTACACAGGAAAATGTTCATTTTATTGGCACAGTGTTGTCAGTGTCAACAAAAGGAAATTTGTTTAGCCAAACTTGTTGGCAAATTTTTATTAAAGGCAGTTCTTGAGGAATTTAAATTTTTCCTAAGTATATGGCACTAAGGGATTTTCTAAGTAAATTATATTTTAGGCTCCTTTCCCTATTACAAAGGAAAAACAATTCCTGATTTTTTTAAACTGATATTGAAGATAGAAATTTAGAACTAATTTCTGAAAAGAGCTTTAAGATTACATATTAAGTTTACCTACTCTAACAGAAATAAACTTTAAGGAACGATGACTTGGCAGTGTTTTACGGTATAAACAAACTGGATCAAGGTAACTACAGTTAACTATTAAAACACTATAGACGGGCTGGAGAGATGGCTCAGCGGTTAAGAGCACTGACTGCTCTTCCAGAGTTCAATTCCCAGCAACCACATGGTGGCTCACAACCATCTGTAATGGGATCCGATGCACTCTTCTGGTGTGTCTGAAGACAGTGACAGTGTACTCATATAAATAAAAATAAATAAATCTTTAAAAAAAAAAAGCAAGGCAGTGATCATTTAAAAAAAAACACTATAGACATTTTTTTTTCATGATTTCATAAGAACAGTAATGAACACAGGTCCTTAACATTTCCTCAATTCATTATTTCATAATTTGTGTTATAAAATAAAAAGTCTTACTGGGTTGATTATCCCTCTTCTCCACACTGATCTATATTTATTACTATTATTACATTTATTACTAAGGATTTATTTTATTTTTATTTATATGTATGTTGGGGAGCATTTTAGTGCACTTGCCCGTGAAGATTGTTCCACATACCCTGGAGCTGGAGTTACCGGCAGGTGTAGGCTCCTTGCTGAGTGGTAGGACATGAAGTCAGATCTTCTAGAGAGACCAGTACATGATCTTAACCACTGATCATCCCTCCCACCCACTGTGTTTATTATTTTATCTGAATTTGTCTGCTTAGATACAACTCGGAATCGGCGAGACCATGAAGTAGCTGGGAGAGATTACCACTTTGTTTCTCGGCAAGCGTTTGAAGCAGACATAGCAGCTGGCAAGTTCATTGAACATGGTGAATTTGAGAAAAATCTGTATGGAACCAGCACAGACTCTGTGCGACAAGTAATCAACTCTGGCAAGATATGTCTCCTAAGTCTTCGCACACAGGTACAACTGGAATTGGGTCTTTTAGGGTGTTAGACTTGGAGGGCGTATTTCGTAAAGTAATCTATTGAAAACTGTTTGCTTCAAGCATGACACAGATTACTTAAGTCCTCGTGTGATTTTCTACTCATGTGTAGCTGAATCTCTCTCACTTTGAACATGAATATATTTTAGGAACTTAAAATACAGTTAACTCTTGTACTGACCATACTTAAAACGTCTTCAGAAAATACCGTTTCTGATCTGAGAAAAAATAGAGAATTTCAAAGTTGTTCTTAGGTTTGAAAGGCCATTGTTTCAAGGGCTCACAAGTGTCACAGTGAAGGCTCGGTGTTGTCTGAGTAATAGAACTTGGAGTCACCTCTTTGACAGAGTAAGCCAGACAAAATTACTAACCAATAGAGTCCTATTTTAAAAGATGCTTGATGAGATTTGAGGTTTGAAAAATGGCATTTGCTGTGGAAACCTTTTGCTAACATAGAACTTTGATCAATGTGCTGGGTCTGTTGCTGATGGCAATTCAAACCACAAAATCAAGGGTGCATTGAGTCAGTGTACACAGACAGAAATGGACTCTAAAATGGCTTGCTAAAAAAGCAATTCTTCTTTTTGTTTCTTTGCTTGTTTGGCTTGGGGTTTCTAGAGAGCAGAGGCAGAGGTTTGTGCTATTTCAACCATTAACATTTAATGTAAGGAAACTTTTATTTCTTTCAGAATTCTTTCTTTAGATTAACAAATATTACCACAAGGCTTCAAGTAGTTTAGCATATTAATGTTTCTTCATTTAGGAAAGGGCATGTATATAATGGGTTGTTGGAGCACTTCTGTTTGAGAATGCACATTAGAAATGCAGAGACAGGACAGTGTGAGTCCATAGCTCTTAATGCATACCGTCTGCGTTCTCGTGGATATGTTTGGCTTCTATATGGGAAGTTTTTCTCTCTGGTTTTGCTTTTTACTATCTTCACCTAGAAAGGCAACTGCCTGGATTCTAATTCCTCAAAAATGGCTTGTACTGTGATTTTATAATGCATGTGATTTATTATCACACAGCTGTAATCCCTTCAATGTTTTTTACCTGTATTTCAGTATCTAGAACACTAGGCTAACGTAATATATGTGAATTTATATTTAAATACATTTACAGTGAATGAAGATACTATGAATTATTTATGATGAAATGCTTGGAAATATTTATAGACACCTATATGTAGCAATCTATATTATTGAGAAGTAGTTCAATGATAGCAATAATTTCAACAGCCCAAATATCCTTGTTACAGTCCTTGAAGACCCTCCGGAATTCAGATTTGAAACCATATATCATCTTCATTGCACCACCTTCACAAGAGAGACTTCGGGCTTTGTTAGCCAAGGAAGGCAAGAACCCAAAGGTAAGCTTGTCACAGTGCTGGGTCATCACTTTTATCAAGCAAGACTCCGCCCTACCTCAGCTGCTGGAGCTTCAAAGCTCTACAGCATCAGCTATCAAGCTGATGATTCTTTCTGTCACTTGTCCCAAAACTGCCACAGCTGCAGCTGGCTGAACCATGGCAGCATTCCTTATTACAGGGCTGCTCCCATTTTCCCCAAACACCTCTTACTGCTAACCTCAGATCTATGAGTCCCTCCAGAACGCCTTAAAACCCCTTTAATCTCCATACACACCAGACAGGACTGCCTCCTCCCTACTCCAAAGGTCTCAGCAAACTTTTCTCGTTAGCTGATCCGCATTTGCAGGGTTCCAGAATTGAATGCTTCTTTTCCACACAAACCTTGTTTTATTTTTCTTCTCTTTGTTTTCCCACATGATCTGGAACAGAAATGGGGGTGGGGAGGAGTGTTTAAATTATTTTAGATATTTACTGGATGTGTTGATGGAGACCATGTTATACATATGGTTTTCATCCGCATTTTTCCTGAAAATAATGAAAATCTTTTCATGTGAACATTTGAGCATATTCCTCTGTGCAGGCCTCAAG
Organism: Mus caroli; assembly: GCF_978045245.1. Lineage (NCBI taxonomy): Eukaryota > Metazoa > Chordata > Mammalia > Rodentia > Muridae > Mus > Mus caroli. The sequence continues at coordinate 77,333,942 of NW_028227269.1, forward strand.
CCTTGTTGTTATTTTAAAGTTAGACTGCTTATATATTTTTTCATTGTGTGTATGTATGTGTACATTTGTGTAGGTGGGTGCATGTGTGCATGTCAAGGTTGGAGGTCAACTTTTTAGCATTGGTTCTCTCCTTCCATCTTTACATGGGTCCCAGGAATTGAACTTAGATCAGAAGGCTTGCAGAGCAAGCACTTCTACCCACTGAGCTGAATGGTAGCCCCTTGGTACATGTGTATATTGCAGTTACTTTCTCCAGATCTCAGTTTGCTTTTTGTTTTGGTTTTTTGTTTCTTTGTTTTTGAGATATATAGCCTTAAGCTTGCTGTGTAGACCAGAGTGGCCTTGAACTCATAGAGATCCACCTCCTTACATCTCAGTGTTGGGCTTGAAGTCATGCATAACCACTCCCAGCTGTCTTTTTTTTTTTTTTTAACTACATCTTTTGATAGTGAGAAATAAGTTTTTCTTTGGTTTGTTTTAGTTTGGATGTAAGGCAGGATCTTGCTATGTAGCTCAGGATGATAAGAAACTGTCAATCCTCCTGCCTTTCCCTGACTCCCAAGTGCTGGCCATTTACCCATGTGCCATAAAACCCTGCCAAAGAAATGTTTAGTTTTTAAGAAGTTAACTTTCTCACTTGCTTATGGCTAATGAACTTTATACATGTCTAAAAAATCATAAAGTCATTATCCTGTGCTTTCTTAAATATTTTAGCTTGTGTATTTTGGTTAAATTATTCATAGTCTTAGTGTGATGTGAAAGGAAGTTTTGTTTTTGAAATAATATGGTTACCAAATTGTTCCAACAATCTTTGTTGAAAAGTCTGTCTTTTCTGTTGGCACAGTACATATAGTGTGTATGATGGTTGGGGTATACGTGTGCCACAGCACACATGTCAAAGTCTCATTTACTGCTGAGTCACTCTCTGTGTTGGCACTTTTATTTCTGGATCCTATTCTGCTCTTAGACTGATCCCATACTGTTTTGATTCCTGTAGCTTTATTACATCTTGAAAAACAGTCAATAAATAAGAATGAAGTGCCAGTGCTTAATATAACAAGGGGCAAACCTAAAAATACTAGATGCTGTTTGAAAAAAACCTCAGACTCAATAGACCACAAGTTGTATGATTCCATACATTTAGGATGTCCAGGACAGACAGATCTGAATACATGACATAAATTGCTTAGTAATTCTTTAGGGGTGGGAAAACAAGGTTAATGGCTACTACATTATAAATATTTTTAGGTGGTGTCTCATTTTATTGCTATGAAGAGACACCATAACTAAGGCAACGTTTAATTGGGAGCTTGCTTTCAGTTTCAGAGACTGAGTCCATGACCACTGTGGTGGGGAGCATGGCAAACAGGTATGCTGTGGGAGAAGTAACTGAGAGCTTATAGTTGAGGCAGACAGAGATAAGGCCTGGTATGGGCTTTTGAAACCTCAAAGCCTAGGCCCAGTGACACACCTCCTTGTCCAAGGCCACACCTCCTAAGTCTTCCTAAAATTGTTGTGCCAACTGTGAACCAAGCGTTCAAAATATGAGCCTCTGGGGACCATTCTCATTCCAGTAACCACAGATGAGGGTAAAGGATCTTCTAGTGTTGATTATGGTGTTAACTGCAGAACTCTACAGCCTTAAGAAAAAGTGGGTTCGTATATTTTAAATTAGTAAATTGTATGGTGTATGAACTATTTATCTCAAGAAAACTATTAAGTTTTCCCCAAGATGGAGGAAAACCTCATTAGCCTTTCCTGTAGACATTGTTTAGAAACTGTTGTGAAGTTTGAACAGGTTACTTTAGAAAACCTGAAAAGAGCTTCTGTCTTTTTCTCTCTTTTCTATTTAAATCACTTCGCCTTCATTTTGACTTTATTTAATTCACACATGCTTTAACTTCTGAAGATGAAACCTTTTATGATCTTTAAGCCTTTCCTCTTTTCAAATGTAGGCATTTGTCATAATAATTTTTCTGTAAGCAACTTGCTAACTACAGCCATAATTTTTTTTATTATTTTGTTAAAATATTTTCTACTGTTGTCACTTTTATCTTAAACTCATGGGTTACTTCAAAATATGTTATTTTTCACCTATTTGGTGATGTTAAAGAATGCATAACTGATTTACAGTTCCATCAGTATCAAAGAATAGATCCAAAGAGATGTCGATCTTTTGAAATGTGTTGAGCTTTATTTTATGGCCCATCACCCTCTCTGAATGTAAAAGTTTCTGCTCTGAACTTGCTGGCTAGACTAGGGTGATATATATAATTGCCTTTTTAGTCCTCTCACATTTGTATGTCCAGTGTTATTTCTTACAGTAGTTTTATCATATAACAAGTGAGTAAACACGGATCTTAGTAACAGTGTTACTTACCCTGTCCAAAATGTAAACCATCAGTGAACTTCGTGGACCGTCGCCTTGGGAATCTGCCCTAGATTTCGGGCTTTAAGTTTGCTGACAACTGATCTCAAGCTTTGAGTAGACAGGTTTCAGCAAAACTGTCATCGTGCTTGGTTACAGCGATAAGGTCTCTGCTGTGAACACAGGTCTTCAGCATTTTACATCACAGCATTTCAAGTTAAAACTGTCCTTCCCCCTCCCCCAAGTTGTTGGTTTTTTTTTTTTTGGTCATGCTTTTACTGTGTTTTCCTCTACTGTTGAGTGCAGCTATTTTGTGGGCCCAAACTTAAAAATCACACAAGACATTGATCTGAAGTTTAATTAGCCATCTTGATCAACAAGGAGGATTCGGGCTAGTTTCCACTTTTTGGCCATGAGCCCGATGACTGGGGTTCTGGATGATTTTGCACATAGCCTTGGCACTGGCTTGTCTCCATTAAACATTTCCTTTACTCACTATTCTAAAGTAGCCTGTTATATATTATTTCCCATACTATAGTGGGATACGTTTTTATATCGTAAAGCTCTCCTTTGTAGGGCCAGGCAGGTCAGTCTTAGCAGCCTTTAATACCTTTAATCCCAGAATTCAGAAGGCAAAAAGTCAGCACCTCTTAGGATTCTGATGCCAGCCTTGTTTACATAGGAATTCCAGAACAGCTAGAGCCATACAGAGAAAACAATTCCTTGGAGGGGCAGGGGAGAAGAAAATTAAATAACAAATAAATAAAACTGTTTTTAGTGCCCAGTGTGGGAGTATACACTTGTAATCACAGTACTTGAAGCACAAGGACAAGAATTCTAGGCGCCTGGGGATAAATAGACAGAGACAGAGAGGATATGAATGAGAGAATATCCTTTGTACATTGAAAGTTTTAAATTGCATGTTATTAAATCTTGGATTGATACAAGATTTTATTAGAAAAGATAACACAATCAATATATCAGTCCTTTAGTTTTCTCATAATGTTAATTCTGCCTAACTTGTAGTTCAGGTAAGACATTTTTGTTTTGTTTTTGAGACAGGGTCTTTCTGTGTAGCCCTGGGTGGACTGGAACTATGTAGATCAAGCTACCCTCAAACTCACAGAGATCCACCTACCTATGTATCCTGAGTGCTGAGATTAAAGATGTGCACCACTAGCTCTAGTAAAAGCAAATGTTCTTGTAAAGAATGTTTTAGAGGCATTTATTCAATCAGAAAGTTGGACTCCATATTAGATATTACTCGCTTTTTTAAAGATTTATTTGTATGTATATAGATGTTTCACCTGCATTTATGTCTGTGCACTACATGCCTACAGTTATCTAGAAGGTCAGAAGGGGGTGTCAGATCCCCTGGAACAAAAGGTAGGGATTGTTGTGAACCATCACTGTATAGATGTTGTGAATCAGACCTGTGTCTTCTGTAAGAACATGTAGTGGTCTTAACTGCTGAGCCATCTCTCCAGCCCCAAAGCTACTTTTAGATAAAGGTTATGATGCTCTAAAATGTTTGAAAATGAAAGTTTTTAGGGAAGTCAAAATTGAAAATGAAAGTTTTTAGGGAAGTCAAAATAACCCACTTGTTTTTCAGGCATAAAGATAAAATGAAAATATATGAGAACAAAATGTGCTATAAACCAGGGTTTAAACAAGAATTCTAAAGATGCTGATGGTACCAAGGTGGCTCAAGAGAAGGGTTGGGAAGGCACTCTTGAGTCTACAACAGACTGGAAAGCCATGTAGGGACCCTCCTGACTCATCCTGTATTCTGTACTCACAGTCTTTATGCTTTCCTTGCAGCCTGAAGAATTAAGGGAGATCATTGAGAAGACGAGAGAGATGGAGCAGAACAACGGCCACTACTTCGACACTGCAATTGTGAATTCAGATCTTGATAAAGCCTATCAGGAATTGCTTAGGCTCATTAACAAACTGGATACTGAACCTCAGTGGGTGCCATCCACCTGGCTGAGGTGAAGGAAATGACTGTTCTGTGTCATCGTGATGAACTTTATTTGGCAAACCGCCAACAGGAGGATAGCCTTAACGCTGAGAGTTCATCTCTTAAACTAGTGAGAAAGGTCCGTTAGGCAATTTGTACACAACACTTCCTGCACATTGCTTTAGGGGACCTTGACTTGTTTGGAGACTGAAAATGGAAACTTTCTTCAGAGCATTTCTGATTTATCCTGGTAAAACCTTTTGTTTTCACCTTTCTGACTCTTTGCCTCTGGGTCAGATGTCTATAAAAAACATGTATGTATATACGCAATAGTCCATTGTCTTACATAGATATGAATATTAACATTATTTAACATTTAACTTAAATGACTTCATGGGATTGAGAGAAGGGGCTGTGCTTCTGTGCGCTGAGAATAACAGTATTTTCTTAAACAACTGACTTGGTCATCAGAAATATTTCTTTAAAAGGAAAAGAAAAAAAGGTGCCACTTTAGTTTGGAGCAAACTTTTTAAGTTTAAATTTATTGGTTTTATCTTTTCATTCTGAAAAACATTCCATTAAAAGTACTAGTTTTGCTGGGCATGGAAGTGCATGCCTTTAGTCCCACACTCAAAAGACAGAGGCAGGTAGAGCTCTGAGTTCAGGGCCAGACTGGTTTACAGAGTAAGTTCCAGGCCAGTCAAGTCTACACAAAGAAACCTTGTCTCAAAAAACAAAAAATAAAAAAATAGAGAATGCAGCCTCCAGTGTAGTTATGAGTATACAAAAGATGCTGACATTTTTAAAGATAGAATTTTCCAAATTACTTTATTAAATTGTGATGATTTGATAGTCTTGACTCCTTGTTCTGATAAAGAGTTGGTATAAACTATGTTGACCGTTAAAACTTCTTCCTTGTGATGCAAATATTTTTTTATGTCAGTGAAAGGACATAACACATTTGACAGTTTCTGTATTTTCATACCTGAGCACAGAATTGTATCTATGACTGTGCTATATAGTTATCAAACTGGAAATCTGTACTGTATACTGGTATTTAATAGATTAATAAATAGTTGTGTTCTACATTGGAATAAAGTTTTATACATACATACACACGGAGGAAATACTGACAACTAACTTAGAGATCATAAGGAAGGAAGTCATTGAGCATTTTAGAAAAGGACATCAGGAGTTTTATTAAGCGTGTACAGACAAGTTTTTATCCTAACAGTCTTCCTTGTGAGTGAAATACAGCAGCTTGCTAAATCTTAAATGTTCATGCTAATGGGATTTTTGTACTGTCTCTTTAGCTATAGCTTTAAAATTCATTGTCTACAAATCCACAAAGAAAGTTAACGTGTAGTCTTCTCAAGCCTTTAAGGAAAATGTTCTGTGTGACAACCAACCTCAAATGTGAATGTCTTGATTTTATGTAGCTACAGAATTTCATGTTCCCAAAACTAAACACTGGAATGACACTGACGTGTCACTTAGCACAAGCAGTTGGTGTTAATGTCTTGTCAGTGCTGTTTGTGTCTGATTTCTCTTCTGGATAATCTTATTGGAACAAATGTAGAGTGTTTGTGATGTCTTTTTATGTTCAGTTTTGCATGGCTTTTGTAGTTGGCTGGCAAGTGTGTCTATTAGAAATACTTTCAAAATAATTTTCCTTAGGAATAAAAGCACATTCTTGGGTTGAGGGAAGGAATGCTATACAATCTGAAGTCTGAACACTCCCAGTTTACAGCAGGAAAAGTTAACGCCCTGGTCAGCACTGAAGGTCAGTTCACTTAGCACTTAAGGGATTAAATCTTTTCAGGTTTTCACTGTTTTTTTTTTTCTCAGGAATGAAAGGTAGTCTATGGTCAGTAGAGCTTTGTGATCTGCATGCCGACCAAAAATACTGACTGGTGAGACTTGGTGCATACCTGTAACCCTATAGGAAGATCTAAAGTTTAAGGCTGGTCTGAGTTACATCAGACTGTCTCAAAAAAAAAAAAAATTTTTTTTTTTTAATGAGAAAGAAAAGCATGGATGAAAGGATGAATATTGGATTTGAGTAAAGTTTTAAGTTAGTGTCAGTGACACTTGGTGACAGTGGGGCTATGTGCTATCAAGACTCTCACACAGACCTTCACAGCAGAGCTTATACCCAGGCACATGCCATGCCACCATGACATGACTGAGATTCTCAAGGTCAGCGAGATCCTATACTTTTCTTTACTTGTAAATCATGATAGGATAGTGTACATCCTGAGCTTTTGTAAATCCTAATGGTTATGAATGTACTAATGCTCAACATAGTCCTAAACAGTGAAAAGTTAGCCTATGCTTTAAAAAAAAAGCCTTGTTTTACCTGTGATTATATAGCCATTAGGGCCAATTCAATTTCCTATCCCTCTGTGGTTCTGACTGGAAACTGCTGTGCCAGGAAGTCCTAGCCACTTAGAGAAATTTGTGGTTGGCTGGGAACACAGCTCAGTCGGTAGAGTATCGCCTAGTATGCACAAAACCCTGGCTGTGGCATAAAGCCAGCATGGGTGTTCATGGGTGTAATCCCAGCACTTGGAAAGTGGAAGCAGACAGATCTGCAGCTCAAGGTTACCATCAGCTACAGGAGACCCTGTCTCAAAAACAAAGTCGGTAACACCAGCTAATGACATGTCCCCGGGAAATCCAAACAAGGAAGTACCTTCATTTCTTAGATTTTTTTTCATACTTCAGAATAAATAGGTAGTACTTTGACTGGTCCACATTAGCTTCCTGTGAAAATCTAGTGTATGAATTATTTTCCTTCTCTCATGGCCTAAGGAGTAAATATTGATAAGGAATGATTTGAATGTAATTTTTTCGAATGTGTGGAAAATATGAAGCAGGGATTTATCCTTAATGAAGGTAGCCACTGACATTTGTTGATCTCCCTTTGTACTGTCTTGTTTCTGCACTCGTTATTTTGAGATACCATACTGCACAATGTATTATAAAAATAAAAAGTAAAACTATATTTCAAATTGTAAAAGCCACTGGACACTTTATGTTTATATCCAAGGTTCGTGTACATACAGACTACTCTCCAAGGGATTGTCAGGATCAACACTGCTGGAAACTCTTAGGTGGAATACAAATTACAATGTAAATGTGGGGTGTCCTTTATTGGCATAGATAGTCCTGTTTATTGGTTGGAACAAGCAAGCTTTTTGTTGTTGTTGTTTGGTCTTGATACACAGTCTTGACTCTTGGAACTCAATATGTAGACCAGGCTGGCCTGGAACTCACAGTTCTGCCTGCCTCTGCCTCCTGAGTTCTGGGATTAAAGACATGCACCACCACCTCTGGTCTTTATAAGTATTGAAAATAGCCAATGTAAAGTTGTGAGCACAAAACATGAGAGGGAAGAGGTATAAAACAGGCAGCCAGGAATTGAGAATGTGGGTTGTTAGCACCTATTGTACTTCTTCTCCCACTGTTTCTCGCCCAGAGGGGTCACATCACAGTTTTGACGACTGGCTTTTCCACTCCTGATTTATCTCCTTTGGATCAGCTTACTTCCACTCCCAGAACTCAATAATATTTACCCACTATTTAATCTTGACTTTTTAATGTGAAACCATAAGGCCATCTAAAGTTTTAGCTGAATGTGATAGTGTATGCCTACAATCTCAGCACTCAGGAGGCTGAAGCAGGAGGATGCTGAGTTCCAGACCACCCTGGAGCATAAGATGGTATCTCAATAGGAGATCATCTGTAAATCTGTGGACAGTTTAAGCACCAGAGCTTTACTGAAGCTACATGAGAAATCAAAATGCCTTTGGTCCAATGCTTTCAAATATGTGGCTATCTTCAAACTAAAAGCAGTACCTAGTTAGCTCAAGGATTGTGCCTTTGAAATAAGATTCCCTGGACTTGGATTCATTCCACCTATGCTATTTAACTTATATAAGCTGCTCAATTTCTCCATATGCACAACTGAAATGGTACAATTAAAACATCACAAAGTAACTTGCTGAACAGTTCAGTGTTACTGTGTGGTGTGTATGTGCCACAGGTCACATGAGACAGTTTTTCTTTTCATCATGTGGGTCCCAGGATGGAACTTAAGTTGTGGAATTGAGCCATCTCACTGATCATACAAATTTACCTACTTAATTTTTTGTGGGGTGTGTGTGTGTGTGTGTGTGTGTGTGTGTGTGTGTGAACTTGACATTTTCTGTGAGCTACATCTGGTTTCTTACAAATCAGATCCTCCCCCACCCAGAACCCGTGTAGATAAGAACAGCCCAGTAGTGCATGCCTATAATTCCTGCATGGGAATGCTAGAGACAGATCCCTGCAGCTTGTTAGCCTGCAAGTCTAGCCTGTTTGGCAAGCTCCAAGACAGTGAGATTATCTCAACAAAGATGGACAGACAGGCTAAGGAACAGCTCGAAAGGTTGTCCTCTAGCCTTCATGTGCATATGCAAAACGTGTATATGCACATACCAAAACACAAAAACTTAAGTGAGTAAACTTTTATGGTCAGTGAGATCGCTCAACAGATGAAGGTGCCTGCCCCTAAATCCCAACTGCAGTTCTATCCTGGGAATACACACACACGGTTTTTTATAAAACTTAAGTTTGACTATTTGGGCTTAAATTCTAGATTCACTGTCACCACTTTGTAGCTTTAATTTAAAAGCAATTAAGCTCCCGTGTCTCAAATCTTTCTTTTCTCTACGGAACGGGCTAAAACACCTATTTTTGGACTTGGGATGTGTTTAGCATGAGACTTGAGTAGGCTCTGTAGCACCAGTTTAAAACAAAACAAAACAACCACCTCATAAACACACAAATCAGTAGTACCTGGCAAATAGTCCTAAATGTCTGCAGAATCATTTAGTATCTTTGCTGTGGTAGCAGTTGGTCAGACTCCGTTAATGCTGGTGTCACTCTCATAACCAAGAACTGTCTTGCCCAGGCAAGCCCAAAACACACAGAACTGGTTACATTAAGGTCTGAGTACTCCCAGACAATCAGGCCAAATCAAGCAATACTGAAACTTCAAACACCATTTGGTCTCTCCACTGGCATATCATCTTCATAAAGAAAACAGCAAAATGCTATTGCTCCTAAGCAAAAGCTATCTGATTAGTCCAAAATAGGAATGAATATTGTTCTTAGATTAGGAAGGAAGTATTAAGAAGCCTACATAGTACTAGTGGTCACTTATAAGTAGCCCAACATGCAATAAACTATCTCAAATCTAGTAACACACTAGATTGGTCAGTGATCTGAGCATAAGGACACAATCACTATTCTTAGCTAATTCTCAAAAAGAAAAAGAAACAACGTGTTTTTAAAATCATTTTACTCTGCTCATAGGTCACATTTAAATGGGCAGAACTGCTTCCATTACAAACACATATCGTGCAAAGAAAAATAGGTGAAGAATTGAGCCATAGGAACACAATGGCTTTACAGCCTCGGACAACAGCGGCAAGGTTTCCAAGTGGGTAGGAAGGAAGGTTGCTCACAGCCTTTGCCTAAGACCATGAATGTTTATTGTACATATTTCCTAAAGTTTTAAACAGATCGGTCAAACAATTGTAAATAGAATAATATGACACTTTCCACAGAGGAAATTCTGTAGGTTGCTGGGCAGGTTTTGCAAATCTCAGGTTGCTGAATTATGATGCAGGAAAAAGTCTTACAAGGCATTCTGATAAATCTTACAGCCAGAGAAATTCATATGCCAAAATAAATATCCACACATACCGAACCTACACACTGAGTTAAAATGGAGCTGATGTTCAGTCTGAAGGGAGCAGAAGAGGGCAGCTATTCGAACAGCAGGTCCTCATCCTTCTCTTCAGCCAGCAGGTTGGCAGGCTCCATCACCTCTCCAGCTGCTCTCCGCCGCTCCAAGTCCTTCTCAAATTTTTCCTTGATAATCTTTTTCTTCTCCTGTATTTTCTTTAACCTGCAAGAAGGGGACTTTCTGAATGCTGTTTCAGTGCATAGAAACTCAAATGTCTTCAGTTTCTTTAACTAGGCAATAAACATGGAAAACTAGATTCTGACTTTCATTTTCAGTAATTTAAAACTCATCTCAAAATATTTGAGAAGAAACACTAATATCTGATTGCAGTAACCCTATACCCTATTCTATATTAAATAAAACTTGAAATCCATTCTGTACTGGAACAGATTTTGAGCATTCTGCTTTTACATTTTTTGAGTCACTACAACCCTAAACATGAATGATAACTACAGTTCTACTTTACACTGAGATGCTCCAAGAGCTAAGAACAGCATGCTTCCCTAAGCACACCTCTCGCTTGCCCTCCCTCCACTGATGCAAGCTTAGAGCACAATCCCTTTGTTTACTATTTATTTCCCCATACTGCTCTAAATCTTCATAAACAGCCAGTGGGCATCATTTCTCAGCACTTACAGAAATCCGCCTTCCTCTGCCTCCCAAGTGCTGGGATTAAAGATGTGTGCCACTCTTTTGTTTTAAAGAATAATCTTACTACTTTTTCTGAGAGTCATAAATTTTTATGCCATGTTTAATCTATGTGCAAAACATAACACTGATCTGTACAGCCTTTGAAAATATAGTAGTCCTGCTCTCTGTAGGGGATACATCCTAAGACTAGCAGATCTGAAAGTTTATATATAATGTTTTTTCACGCATGGTCAGCCCTTTGTAGCTAAACTTTCTATCTATATACTAACGCAAATGTGGTTAAAAATTGATAAAGTTTAATTTGAAAATTAAGTATAGTAAGGTATTAACAATTATCCCCATAAGTCAAAAACTTTCATCTCTTAAACACAGCACCACTGTGGTGACAGCTGGTACCTGCTCTGATAACGGATGTGTACTAAGTGACTGACAGCAGGTAGTATACAGGGTGGGTATGTTAGATGAAAGGATGCTTCACCTGTCAGCAAGGGACTGCAAAGTCTCATGCTACATACAAGAGCATACAATTGAAAACCCACATGCTAGGTCTCTCAATTTCTATTTCACATTTTGGACTGCAGTTAGCCACAGTCAACTGAAATGAAAATCAAATGCAGGCAAGGGGGATTACGTTTATAATTTCTGCTTTCAGTTTTCTTTCCTCTGAGTGTGTATTCTAATATAGCCCAGGATAGCCTTAGGCAGCTTACAGTCTTGCCTTCTGAGTTCTGGGATAATAAGCAAGTGCCACATGCCCAACATTTATTTCTTGCTTTTTATTTAACAAAACCAAGTGTGCTTATTCCAAAGTTCATTAAGTACATTAGTCACTGAGCAAACCAAAACTGTGCATATGGAAAACAAAACAAAAACCAGTAAGTGCCAATTTCCACAAACCTATAGAATTCTTCTCGCTCTCTCTCATCCAGTTCTGTGATGATATAGGCAAGGGTGCGTTCAATCCGGGGAATAATGACTAGAGTTTAAGAACATACGTATGTGAGAACTTAACCGCCCTTTAAAAAGATCCCCAGTATTTATCTGAATAGTACTTACTATTTTCTAATTGTAGCAATAATGTACACCTAATGCGGTAAACTTGGAGAACAAAACAAAGTGAGACACAATCTAACCAAATAAGATTACCTTGTAAATATTTTTGGTATGTACCCTTCCAGTATCTTTTCTATGTACAGATACCATATTGGGTCAAAACAGATCCAACACTAGACTCTTAAGTGTACCTAAACAGATAACAGTAAGCCTCAGGTGTTACTTTAAAACACACGAGAACTGTGTTAAGTGCTGTGACTGTTGTGTGTGTCATTCAGTTCTGCTTTACATACAGTGTTCCTATTCTTCCAGAATGGGAGCTCCCCAAATTTGAGAACTATTAACCTTATTCATTTTGTTTTTGTGGGAGTTCAGACTAACACTATAAACAGCAGACAAGAAATATGTTTCAGCATCCAGGATCTAAAAATGGAAGTAGAAACAATAAAGAAATCACAAAGGGAGACGACTCTGGAGATAGAAAACCTAGGAAAGAGATGAAGAGTCATAGATGCAAGCATCACCAACAGAATACAGAAGATAGAAGAGAGAATTTCAGGTGCAGAAGATACAATAGAAAACACTGACACAACAATCAAAGAAAATGTAAAATGCAAAAAAGACTTTCAACCTAAAGTTATCAAAAAAGATAAGGAAGGACACTTCATACTCATCAAAGGAAAAATCTACCAAGTAGAACTCTCAATTCTGAACATCTATGCTCCAAATGCAAGGGCACCCACATTCATTAAAGAAACTTTACTAAAGCTCAAAGCACACATTGCACCTCACACAATAGTAGTGGGAGACTTCAACACCCCACATTCAGCAATGGGTAGATCATGGAAACAGAAACTAAACAGAGACACAGTGAAACTAACAGAAGTTATGAACCAAATGGATTTAACAGATATCTACAGAACATTTTATCTAAAACAAAAGGATATTCATTCTTCTCGGTCACAAAACAGGCCTCAACAGATTCAAGAAGATTGAAATAATCTCATGCATCCTATTAGATCACCACGAACTAAGGCTGGTCTTCAATAACAACATAAACAATAGAGAGCCCTTATACACATGGAAACTGAACAACACTCTACTCAGTGATAACTTGGTCAAGGGAGAAATAAAGAAATTAAAGACTTAATGAAATTAAGCGTTTAATGAAAATGAAGCCTCAACATACCCAAACTTATGGGACACAATGAAAGCAGTCCTAAGAGAAAAACTCATAACTATGAGTGCCTCCAAAAAGAAACTGGAGAGGGCATACACTAGCAGCTTGACAGCACATCTGAAAGCTCCAGAACAAGAAGAAGCAAATACACCCAAGAGGAGTAGATGGCAGGAAATAATCAAACACAGGGCTGAAGTCAACCAAGTAGAAACAAAGAACTATACCAAAAAAAAAAAAAAAAAAAAAAAATCAACCAAACCAGGAGGTGGTTCTTTAAGAAAAATCAACAATATGAACCAACCAGTACCCCCAGAACTCCCAGGGACTAAACCACCAACAAAGAGTACACATGGAGGGACCCACGGCTCCAGCTGCATATGTATCAGAGGATGGCCTTGTCGGACATCAATGGGAGGAGAGGCCCTTGGTCTTGTGAAGGCTGGATGCCCCAGTGTAGGGGAGTGCCAGGATAGGGAAGTGGGAGTGGATGGGTTGGTGAGCAGGGGGAAGGAGGATGGGATAGGGAGTTTTTGGAGGGAAAAACGAAAGGGGATAACATTTGAAATGTAAATAAAGAACATATCTAAAATAAAATAAAAAGAAATATGTTTCAGGAATAAGGACATAGCTCAGTGACAGAATACCTGCCTAGCCTGTGCTAAAAGCACTACCAAGTAATAATGTCTACAAATATTTTTAGATAGTACTATTAGGGCACCAGCTGAGGAAAGGTCTTTCTTCAGGCTTTGCTCCTTTCTTACCTAAGAATAAATGTTTCTTTTGTGAAAACTGAGTTCTTCAACCAACAACATTGTTAACAATATTGTACTGTTTTAAATAATAGAATAAAAGATATAATAAAATAAATATAGCAAAATGAGACAATAGCCTAAGGTGAGATTTAAAGATAAATGTTTAGTGTGTTTTTAAAAAAAAGATCATTTAACCAATGGACAGAAGCTAAGAAAGCACTAAGACTCTCAAGGAACAGTGTCTCTTCTCTAGTAACTGCATGAATGATCAGAGGAGCTTGACCAGTGGTAACCTGGAACTCCCTCATGATGCACCGTGTGTTTTCTCTCCTCACTGTGACAGAAGCCCACCTTACCTTTCAGCCTGGTGTGCTGGGATAGAGTACTAAAGTTGGCAGGGAGGGACAAAGGACTGAGCAAAGGACCTCCCAGAAGCTCTGACTCACCATGCTCAATGGCATTAACACGCCTGTTGGTGATTTTAATGGCTTCATCCAGGGTAACAAAGGAAGTCTAAAATAAAAGGACAAATTAATAACAAGCATGTCTCCATGATCAGCCAAACCTGTACACTTGGCCCCACTCAGACTTGTACAAAACATTTGGGAACCCAAAAGACAACTTCTTTTCAGTCTTAGTGAAAACTCACTTGAGATTTCTATACAACTAGTGGTATTTCCATGGGAAACATTCCCTCATAGCCTAGATACGTATTAACTGGACACATACACAAACCATGTTATATTTACGTTAAGTCTGGTACTGACCATTGCTGTTCTTGTCTAATAGAGTGGAGCTGTACCACTAACACATGCATTTTATTAATAAAAAGCAAAGAAACCATCACTTCAGAAGTCAGATCATTAGGCTTGTTTCACACAGGATCATTTGAGTTGAGTGTCCCATGTGACTGCCAGAAGCCAGGCTGGGCACTCTCTGCTGCGACCCACCTGCAGGGAAGCCAGTTCCACCAGTAGTTCCACTGCTTTGGCATAATTCCGCTTTAGTTTAGCCAGCTGCTCCCCACCTCTGGCTAAACCGGTCAGTTCATAGCCTGAAAGAGCCGGTCAGACAACATTTTTAACTAGAGAGTAGATAATCCTCCAAGAATTCCCAAAAGGCAGATAATTCAGAAGAATAACAAGCATGGAAAGAACTTCACTAACTTCTGTTACATGCAGATTCCAAACCCAGGATGCCATACCCAGCTCGCAGGAGCAGGCCTCCACTACCCCACAGGGCCTCAGGGACAGACCAAAGACAGTCCCACTTGAATCTCACTTGGTGAACCAATGACTTTACAGGCTCATATTACAGAGGCATGAATTACTTGGAGAACTATTGACCCCAAAAGTTGCTTCACGGGAAAGTCTCCCTCCCCCTAGCAGTTAACTTTCTCATAGCTGCACAGTTAGACCCCACTTCAAGCTCTCTCTACTCTAGCAACCCTAGAGACCACGCATAGCTAGAACAGAGATGCATGAGGGATGGCTAGAATCTCAGCTAAGGATCTAATCCCCTTCTAAGGGAAGGTCCACAAACCTGATCTTGAAGGTCTCCTGCAGGTTACCAAAGCTTCTCTAATTGGGATAGTAATAGCTGGGTTTTGTAAAAATTTTATTTTACAAGACTACTAGAGTAACTGTTAAGGACAGAAGCAAGACATACATGTTTGTGTGTGTGTGTGTGTGTGACCTGTGCACTGGAGATGGAATCCAGAACTGAACATGCCAGACAAGCTCTACCACAGAGCTTCATCACTAGCCCTAGAGGGGACACGTTACCACTTTACAAGCTTGGTGGATGAGCTAACAGTGTCCAATGTCATTAGCACAAGGAGACTTTCTGTACAGGTGACAATTCCTTTATTATATGACCCTCATTTAACACTGTACACAATTCAGTGAACAACTTCATGAACCAATGACACAGAAGTAGCAGAAGAAAGAATATTTTTATATAGGAAAAGTTAATTACTTCGCTTTGAGAAAAATAAACAAATGTTACTTATCCCCACAAATGCTGCCAAATTAGGAAAGGAAAATTCCAAAAAGCCTGGAGTAAGCTAAAACTCTCTAGAAAGACCCATTGTTCAGAACGTGTCATAGAACATAGATCTTACTCTACTTTTAAAAGACATGAACAGGAATTATAAAAAGTCCATGGTGAATGCAGCTTAAGCAAAAAGGCAGTGCAGAAGTCTAGTGAACTGGTTATAATATTTTTAAACAGCAAATGACTACCACCTCTATCTCTCAGTTACTATTACACACCTTAGGATCTGCACTTACTGTCAGTTCCTTCGTGGTAATGTTCAAACACTGGCAAGGTAACACCTGTTAGAAAGATAATGAAGATGTGTATATGGACTCACAGACTGGGCAGGAAGTACTTTTTCTTTCTTTTCTTCCATTGGCTCTGGTTCCTCTGGAGCAGACTATGTAGCCCAGGCAAGCTGTTTTTCTTTTTAAAGACAAGATTCTACTATGTAGGCCAGGCTAGCCTAGAACTTAGAGATCAGTTGGTCTCTGCCTCTTTAAAAGGGTGCTGCTTTCTATACTAAGTATCAAATACTAGAAATATTAAATCAAATACTAAAAAACCCAAGAGATTAAGTTTAGAACTATAAATAGTTTCAAGTAATATACTTAAAAATTTGTCTTCTCAAGAGCTTGCTTCTTCTCAAAATTAAAGTTATCCTGAGTACTAGAACTAGTTGCAAAACTTTTTTTGTTTGTTTGTTGAAACTTGTTTGTTTGTTTGTTTTGGGGTTTTTTTTGTTTGTTTGTTTTTCGAGACAGGGTTTCTCTAGCTGTCCTGGAACTCACTCTGTAGACCAGGCTGGCCCCAAACTCAGAAATCCGCCTGCCTCTGCCTCCTGAGTGCTGGGATTAAAGGCGTGCGGCACCACTGCCCGTCTTGTTGCTAAACTTTTAACGTGCCATCAACTTGGTCCATATTTAGAGGACCTGGGGCTTTGCCATGCAGCTGATCAGCTGTGACCTGTCGCCCTCACCCTGCAAGGATTGGGTCGGTCAGTTACCTGCTACATTGTCTTTCTTTGCTCTGATCTTCACTTGGGCTTTATTCACATTTTGGATAACTGTGGTGCTGGGGGGGGGGGGGGGGCGGGGAGAGAGAGAGAGAGAGAGAGAGAGAGAGAGAGAGAGAGAGAGAGAGAGAGAGAGAGAGTCTTTATTTAGTATTGTTTGCAAAAATGACTCTAAAAGGACCCATTGGATGTTAAAAACAGGAATAAGAAGTCACAATATGTGTCAGTAGTCATCTTTTTTAAGATTTATTATTTATTATAAATATATAAATTATAAACACACACACACACGAGTTCTCTGTCTTCAATGACACCAGAAGAGCAAATCTTATCCTATTACAGATGGTTGTGAGCCACCATGTGGTTGCTGGGAATTGAACTCAGGACCTCTGGAAGAGCAGTCAGTGCTCTTAACCGCTGAGCCATCTCCCCAGCCCCCAGTAATCATCTTTATTCCAGAAAAGAAACCTCACAGAGTTAGTAGAGGCCCTCAGTGCAGAACTAACAAGCGCTAACTCACTAGCCACAGGATAAGCAAATGTAAAGTATGTGGACGGCCTGTGTTTTCAGTGAGTGGACATGTGACTTTAGAGGATGTATTCCTAGCAGTAAACTTTCTTTCCTTCTAGGCTTACTGTTCAGTTGGTGAGCTGTTATTTACAGTCTTTATCCTAGCTTTCTTCTGATGTCGTCTAACTCACCATCTGTTACAAAAACACTAGCCACACAAAATACACTACTATTGGCCCCCCCTTCTGCTGGAAAAGTCAGAACAACTAATTACATTATCCTACTCCTGCACCAGCAGACACTGAAACCTCCACCTAACTGGCTTCAGGGCCCACCGGTGTAAGGCCTTCATGACAGGAAACACTCCTATGGCAGGAAGGGCCCATGTCATCACAAGAACACTAACAAGTCCAGCTTGTTAACACTAAGAGCTTCCACCTCTGTCTAGCCAAGTACTCTCAGGAACACTTTCCCTTAAAACCGGGGTAACACCATTATCTGTCTCACAGAGTTACATGAGGGAATCAACAGGCATCATCTATTTGCAAACCGGTATGCATTCTTTGTCAAGCCATAATGATGTGATAAAAGCCATAAAGCTCTCAACTGAATAATGGATTCCATTCTCAACAAAAATGTATCCTAAAAACATGAAAATGTTCACAGTCATTCCCTCAGATTCAAAAACCTAGGATTCAACTCAAAGACCCAGCCCTAGGAGAAATGGTTAATAAATTGTAAGATTTCTTAGGGTACAAACCTGTGAAAAAACATGGCAAAATGTTAAATGAAAATGGGCTTCAAAATACCAAGTTTTCTGTGCTCAGCACTTATAAAAAAAACCATTAGAAAGATAAGAGGCAGTTACCTATAAGGAAGGTAGATGCAGTTAAGGTTATGACATTAGAAGTATCCCTATTACTGTACCATTTGACTTTCTACATTTTTTAATTAATTGAACCTGAAGCACTGGGTTTTTTCAAACACCCTGTTTGTCATCTTACCTGAAGTCCCCTGCTGTGAATTTGGCCTCAGCCAATGAGAAGGCAGCTTCTCTCATCACTTCACCCATCAGCATTTTAGTCTAAGAAAGTACAAGTCAACAACAGAGTCAGTCAAGAGCTTACAGAAAAGTCATGCCAAAACTAGTTCCTTTTACTAGTCATCAGTCATGCCATAACTAGTTCCTTTTACTAGTCATCAGTCATGCCATAACTAGTTCCTTTTACTAGTCATCAGTATTTTATGCTAAGCATAAAGCATCAGCATCAAAAAATGATTTGATAATGAGAAACTCCAGGTCTGATCATGGCCCTGATGATGTTATAAAACCATGAGCACTAAAATTAAAATAAATTCACTGACAAACACCAAACTGAATCTAGCAAGGCTCACTTATTCTTGAATAAGTACATGTTGACTTGCTCACCCAGAGTCCAAAACCCCATTGGCATACTAGCACCAGAGTGCAGCAGAAGATGTAACACTGGGGAAAGCCAACTTTTTTTTTTTTTGGTTTTTTTGAGACAGGGTTTCTCTGGAACTCCCTTTGTAGACCAGGCTGGCTTCGAACTCAGAAATCCACCTGCCTCTGTCTCCCAAGTGCTGGGATTAAAATGCCACCATGCCCGGCTTGTTTTTTTTTTTTTTTTTTTTTTTAAGAGAAGAGAAATTGAGTCATAAAAATATAAAATTAGCTGAACAAACATTAAAATAAACATATCTGGTATGAGATTGATAAGAAAGAGAACAGAGTGTTCAGAAACAAGTCTAGGTCTATGAAAGAAATTATTATACTAAAAAGACCATTTAACTGTCCTTCCATTCACAAAATGACAACCTCCTACCTTACAACATTCTTCCACCAAAAAAGACCCATCTGTAAAAGAGGTCAATACATTTTCTCCTCCCCTCCCCTGTGTGTGTGTTAGAGAGAGAGAGAGAGAGAGAGAGAGAGAGAGAGAGAGGAAAGATTGGTTTTCCTGCTCTATGACTCTCCACTTATTTGCTGTCTCTTGAAACTGGAGTTAAGCCAGCAGCTAGCAAGTCCCCACGCCACCTCATCCACCCTGAGTTACGGGTTCCTGGGATCATGCCTAGCTTTTTACATGGGTTCTAGGCATTTGAACTCAGGTCCTCTGGCCTCCGCAGGCACTCACACTTACATGGACATACCCACAGATACACACATATACACATAATAAAAATACACCTTGAAACACATGCACAATGAGCAGATGGAGAGGCGTGCACCTGGAATCCTGGCAGGTAAGAGATAGAGACAGGAGATGGTTTAAGGTCATCCTTCATAACACAGCTTTGAGACCAGCCCAGGTTATATGCAAATGTTGCAAGAAAACTAAACCAAAACAAAAATTATAAGCCAGGTGTTTTGCACCTATAGTCATAATTATTCAGATTAATAAGACCAAGAGAACTGCTTGAGCCCATGAACTCATGGGAATTTGGGCAAAAAGGTAACTCTCAAAATAAATAGTTATAAAGTACAATACTTTCCAAGTCATTTGACGATTTCTAAACCTTGTATAATTTAGATCTCTAAGAAGTCAGCACAGGGCTCCCACCAAACCCCAGCACTGGACAACTAAAGCAGAAGGGCTGAAGTAAGGTGGGCTCTACCCAGCCTATGACTGACATCCAGGATAAGAAAAGTGAGAGAGGGAAGACAAAGGGCAAACTTTATATTTAACAAAATAAAACTTAAAGAGCTTTAGTTGTAAAACAAAACAAAACAAAAATAAAATAAAATAAAAAGCTGGGCATGGTGGTACACACCTTTTATCCCAGCACTTGGGAGACAGAGGCAGGCGGATTTCTGAGTTCAAGGCCAGCCTGGTCTACAGAGTGAGTTCCAGGACAGCCAGGGCTACACAGAGAAACCCTGTCTCGAAAAAAAAAAAAAAGAGCTTTAGTTGTGTTGTTTGGTTGTTTGTTTGAATTAAAACCCTAGCACATATAAATCCCTAGGTCTGAATCTAAGGAATTCAAAAATCTCAATTGCCCTTTAATTTACAGATACGAAGAAAATACTTTTAGTGTTTTATACATTTACTAGAATACATAACGACCTTTTTCTTTTTTTCTTTCTTTCTTTTTTTTTTTTTTTTTTTGGTTTTTTTCAATGAAAAGAAACTCACCAAAAGAATCAAATTACCAGTGACCATGAAAATCTGTACAAGCTCACACATAACTGAAAATAGCACAGACTGAAGACAACACTTCAGCACAGCAGACTGGCAACAAATGAAAACTTCATTAATACCCATTAGGAAAGATGTACGAAAACAAGCAGAATTTAATTATAAACTAGTATTAAATCATGGCAGTTACCTACAACTTGGAAGAAGAGTATAAAATTATTTTCTGGAAAAATATTAGCATATACGCACAAAAGGATTTAAGCATTTCCTCCTCCCAAGGCACTATTAAGACTAAATACTGGACTATAGCCACATCATTAACCATTATCCACAGAAAAATACCATATTATAAAGACCTAGACAGATTTTTGTACTGATATATAAAGTTGTCTATGTTATGGCAGAGTAGGGGAGAAGGAGGAGAAGGCAAAAATACTACACTGTTTATTCAATACTACTGTTATTTTAAAATCCATGTGTATGCACAAAATACTGGGGTCAGAGACAGCTCAGTGGTAAAAAGCACCTGATGACTCTCTAGATCTTGATCCCCAGGACCCATATAAAAGCCGAAAGGGCTAAGCACAGTGCCAAACATCTTTTTGTTATTTTGTCTTCCCACCCCCCCATCCCCAGAGCTGAGGAAGGAAACCAGGGCCATGCGCTTGCTAGGCAAGTGCTCTACCACTTAGCTAAATCCCCAACCCCAGTGCCAAACATCTTTAATCCCAGCACTTAGGAAGTAGAAGCAGGCAGATCTCTCTGAGTTCAAGGTCAGCCAGGTATTCATAAAGAGTTCCAGACCGGGGGCTGGAGAGATGGCTCAGCGGTTAAGAGCACTAACTGCTCTTCCAGAGGACCTGGGTCCAATTCCCAGCAACCACATGGTGACTCACAACTACCTGTAATGGGAACCAATGCCCTCTTCTGGTGTGTCTGAGGACAGCTATATGCTATACACCTATACTGTATGCATATACATTAAATAAATAATTCTTTAAAAAAAAAAAAAAAGAAAAAAGATTTCCAGACCAGCCAGAATTATATAGTGGAAATAGAGTACTGAAAAGCCCTGCCTCAGAATAAAAGAGGACACATAGCATACACCTGTGGTCCCAGCACTCCTGTGGGGACAACAGGTGGAGCTAGAAGAACCCTCTGACCAGCCAGCCTGGAGTCCACAGGTCAGCAGCAGATACAAGGAGACACTGCCTCAGTAAGATGGAAGGCAAGAGCCAAGAAAGTTGCCTTCTGACCCCACACATGTTCTCTGGCCTGCATATGCACATAAGCTACAATAAACAAACTCATATTTAGAAAGTGGCAAAACTAACTCAGAGAAATGAGAGGACTGCTAGAGGCAAGGAGACCTAGCAAGAAAACCTTTAGTTTTGAGAATGATTCTGTATATAATTTATATACTATTCTGTATAATTCACAATTTACCCCACCCACCCACCCAAAAATCTCTGAAGAGAATCTACTATGTGCTGGCACTATTTCAGGAACTGGATATAGAATACTGACAAGACCAAGCCCTTACTCTGTGGAAATTAAATTCTCTGGTAGGAGTGAAACCATCAAATACGATAATTATCATTCAGTAGTATGTAGCAGCGTTAGATAAAATGAAGAGATATGACACAAGTAAAAACAGTAGTCACTTCAGATTGTATGATCAGTAACAGCCCCTTTGATGAGATCAGAATGACCAGAGAAACCAGTCAAAAGAAGTTCTAGGGAGGGATGGAGAGATGGCTCAGCGGTTAAGAGCACTGACTGCTCTTCCAGAGGTCCTGAGTTCAAATCCCAGCAACCACATGGTGGCTCACAACCATCTGTAATGAGATCTGATGCCCTCTTCAGGTGTATCTGAAGATAGCTACAGTGTACTTATATGTAATATAATAAATAAATACATTTTAAAAAAAAAGAAGAAGTTCTAGGGAGCTAGATACAATCTCTTATGCCTGGAATCTATCATTGAGAGACTGAGGCATATAGTCCCAGACTATCCTGGCCTACAAAGCAAGGCCTGATCTCAATTTAGAAAGGACTAAGGTAAAAAACACTTTAATCACAGAAAACATAATGAAAAGCCCCTGGAAGGGGACATGAGAAAGAGCACCCCACATGAGGTGAAAGAGGCAGGCACAGTACAGATCAGATAATGTAGCTCTGTACATGGCAGAGTTTGGGTTTTATAATGAACTCTCTGAAACTTAAATTTCTGTGTGTACATCTGCCTACGTAGTACATAACAGTTCTGTATTATTATACCTATTATAGAGGTATTATTATTTTTGAAAGGAGAAAAGTTGACTTAAATAATATCAAGAAAAATTAGGAAGGAGATATTTACCTATGCAGTAAGGTATACATTTAGCATAAATGAAGCCCTATGCTTAATCCCCAGCACCAGAAGGAAGGAAGGAAGGAAAGAAGGAGAAGGGAAGGGAAGGGAGGAAGGGAGGGAGGGAACAGAGAGAGGGAGGGAAGAAAAACGTAAGTGCCCAAGGCCATATTTTGTTTTCCTTAGATGTTTATTAAGTAGATACCCTGCTCTAAGCAAAGTTCTACCTCTATTATCTTCTTCAGGATCTGTCGAAATCGAAGAGTTAAGGCATCAGACTTTTTCTTCAGGAGGTTTCGACCAGTCTGTGCTCCTTTTAATCGAGCCTTCATGATGGTCTGTGCCCTACAGAAAAAAAAAAAAAAGCAAACATATTTATTGTACCACTTAAAAAACACGACAAATACCACTATGAGAGAGAGATCTGCATGCTGTTTTCTATGCACTAAGAGCTGAGCGCACTCATTCAGGTGCAAAGAACGCATCTGCGAAGTGCTCACAAAAACTGAGAACGGCTTTCTTTGGAAAACCAGGCTTGGGAAAATCATGAGCTTACTTTTTTGCTACTGTATTTTTGTATATTCTATACTTTATCCACAATGATATATTATATTTCTATTACTGTTGTGACAATAAAGTCATAAACAAAGATCTTATTATCACTGGAGGTCAGGCAGACAGGAATTTGAACCAGATTTGATTCTAATGACTTACCCAAGACTCAAAAGAAGGCTTAACCCTAAGAGCACTAGACCCCAGTTCCACAGTGCATCCCTGAAAGATGTTACATTATGGCACTTGAACAGTTTTCCATCTGAAAGGGTAGTTAGCAGTGGGTGACTGCCGTGACCCTCTCACCAGAGTCTAATCCAGTGAAGCTGGTTCAGTTTCCAGCCCAAGCAAGAGCTAGCCACACCAATGTGTATACTGAACATTCTGCACTGTTGACACTAAATAGCAGAATTAAGACTCAAAAGATTGGAAGAGGGGCTGGGAAGATGATTCAGTGCGTAAGAACACTTGCTTTTTGAGCATAAGGAGCCAGTATCCAGGAGGAAGCCAGGTATGTCTGCATGTGCCTGTAGCCCCAGCACTGGTGGGCAGAGATCCTGAGAGCACCCTCATTAGCCAGTCTAGCCCAAACCACAAGCTTACAGTTCCATAAGAGACTGTCTCAAGGCAAAGAGGAGGAAAACAATTGAAGAAAAAAAAACTAGACATCCTGTTCTGACCTCTACAGGCACAAGCACCCACATACTTGAATGCAACACATACACACCCACACACATACACACAGGAAGGGGGGGGGGTGTGTGTGGATGGGAAGAAACTTAGATAAAATTTAAGTTACTCCCAGCACTGCAGATTCCTACAAGTTTGGAGCTCATGGATGAACTGACGGATAAACTAAAGGTCGTTCTAGATGACTGAACCTCTGTAAATGGAAAGTTTTCAGTTATGGAGACTAAAGAGCTGAATATGGAGTGGTGAACAGCTGTAAGCCAGCACTTGAGACCTGAAGGCAATAAGACTGGAAGCTGAAGGTCAGCCTGGGATATACAATAATGAATTAGAGGTGACGTCCCTAACACTTACAAGAACCAAGATTTACCTGACTTCTATTAACTCCAGTTTTTGTGCCTTTTCCCCACTTAAGATAGGGTCTTATGTATCTCAGGTTGGCTTTGAACCCCTGGTCCTGCAATGCTTCAGGCATGTGCCACCACACCCAAATTTATGTAGTATTATCGAGTGAAGGCCAGGGTATTGTGCATGCTGGCCAAGTGCTCTACCATCTGAACCACATCCCTTTTGGACCTCCTTTGGTTCCATCCAAACTTGTTTCATGTTCTCTGGTGATACATGAAATGAAAACAACATTCCACAGGACAATACTACCAAGCGAATGAAGGAGAAACCAAAATCAGTACTGTGTGATCTGGACCACGGCTGTTGAACCTGCTCTTTTCTGTTTCAGAGCTGCTTAGCGCCCCCCCCCCCCCAAAAAAAAACCCAAGGAAACAAGAAGTTTGACCTTCAACTAAAACATTGACTTTGTCTCCCGTTGAATCAAAGACATCTGACTATATGACAAAGAACCTGCTGTCAAGCTTTGGGGAAAATATTTACTTCCCACCCCTGACTTCCTCTCAGCTAGCAAGCAGAGTGCTCTCAAATAATAGTTTTCACGATCACAAACCTATCATTTCTCCTGTCTGAGCCCAAAGAAGCCCATTTTTCACCTTGTAGTCTTAAATTAAAAGTCCCAAAATAAAAATAAAAACATACCAGCATTATGAATAGTGATTAAATATGGCCAGACATTATTTATAACAGCAAGACCACTAACAGCAAAGCAAAAAGGTGAGCGCCATTCTGGCTCACACAGGCATGCCTGGGCACTTTAAAGAGCATGAGTTGCACTCAGGCAGGCTCAGAAAAGGGAAAGTCAGAAGGGCTGGGGTGTCCACCTGTGGCTGTGTCAACTGTGCCTGCTCTCTGACAGGAACAGAAGTCAGGATTCTAGCCTCCCACAGAGACACAGAGACCCTGTCCTTCCGGTAGATTATCTTATGAAGAAGGGTTCTCTCAGATCCCTAACACATTTATGAGTTATATAAACTATATATTCAATTAAAAACCCTTTTTCTTTCAAAGAGAGATCTAGGATCTATCAATCAGGTGTCAGCTAAAACAAGTATTTAATTCTCCTATCGGCCCTGAGTTTTGTTTGTTTGAGGCAGGCATGGTTATTTTTACTTTTAGGTGCTGGGGATTCAACCCGGGCCTTTTGTATGCCAGGCAAGAACTCTGCCTCTGAGATATTACTCAGTGGCATTACAGTTGGGGCTAGTGGCTGGGGGTGGGGGGAGAACTGTGGTCATCCTAGGAGCATATCCTTGTGTTTCCAGAAGCCATGTTGGAATCGGATGTCTCAGTAAAGTTTGGATGGGGCCATTACATGCTGGCTTTGAGATCACCCTAGGGTCGTCCGGATCTTTAGCTGTTTCACAAGCACTGCATTTCCCCACAGCTGGCCCGTCTGTACAGTTAGTATAACTTGCCATCTCAAAGCCAGTGGGGAGAAGGTGAAAAGTGTTTTTTTTTTTTTTTTAAATAATTAAACCCTTTCATTCACTCAGAGCTACATACACCCTGGCAGAGACAGAAACTCATTCTGTGGTTTAAATGTAACTATTTAAGAGTCCTTGGATCTGTAGGTAAAAAGGCATAGGATAAGGTAAACAATACAGTCTGTCTGTCTGTCTCTCTCTCTCTCACACGCACACAAAACCTTAAACAGGCCCCAAAACAGGACCACAGTGAGAGACCTAAATATTAGAATAAAAACTGATTTCCTTCTTCAGGAACAATTGAAGATGAGAGCACAAATAAGAATAACCTTTTCTTTCCACAAATTATTATTTTTGAGAAGTTTTCACTTCAATTGTCACTTCTCCTAACAAGAATGTTAGGCCAAAGCAGAAAGGCGGCCTGTAACTGAACACATCCCAAGCAAGGGTTCAAGGAACAATATTTTGTGGACCTTCTATGCATTAAAAAGATGCCTCCTTCATCCAGGAGACAGCCCAAATAAATACCCGCGTGACAGTGTCATGAGTGACATTTGCTAGACGTAAAGAGTGCAGTCATCCCAGGGCTATAGGAATACCTCAGAAATGCAGGGATGTCTTCCCACAGCAAGTGACACTTGACGGGATCCAAGACTGAAACCTACAGCTGCGAGAGGGTGACACATTCAATGTCACTTTGGCTGAGGGGCCTTCTAGACGCTTCCCCATCACATAACTTCCCGTCTGGGAGCTTTGGTCAGACCTCACCTTAACGTCTACATCTCACTCCTCAGCACTGATGAGCCCTGGGAGGCAGAGATGGCGCCGACGGCTCAGTTATGTAAACTCCGTGTGTGGCTCAAAGGATGTGCGGAATGAGTGAGTAAAGGCATCGACCTCCAAAAGCTGCCAGCAGGTGAACCCCCTTTTCCTGTGGACTGGAACCACTTTCTCCAGCCTCTTCTCTCAGAAGGAGCAGGGGAGGGGAGGGTTGGAAAGAAACCTCGCTCGGAACTCAGAGGAAACGAAGACCCTGGGGAAAGCTCAAGGAGCGACCCAGAAACCAAGGAACCTTGCTGGTGGCCAAGGGTACGCAGGAATGCGTGCCGGGAAGATGTGCCTGAACACAGTGTCGCTTGTCCTAGTCTTTAACTTACATTCGCGAAGGAAAGATTTCAATCCGGTCTTTGCCCGACATCCTGACGGTGACTCGGGGCGAGACAATCGGGACCGCAACACCTCCAGAACCGGTTACCCGAGTGCCCGCCTCCAAGGGAGTCAGCTGACGGGGTCACTTGACAATTGCGTTGCTAAGAGGCAACCAGGAAACCGGTTCCCACTTCCGGTTCCTGTTGCGTGAGGACTGAGGGAGGGGGAGGAGACGGAATGCCCGGATGTGGAAGCGCGCACAGTCCGGAATTCCGGGTCTCTCCACCGCCCCTCCCTCCGGCGAGTCGCCGGCACCCAGCACGCTCTGAGGGATGGGTCAGGAGAGGATCACGCTCCTCCTCTTCCTCGGCTTTCCGCCATTCGTCACAGCGCCCTCTCTTGGTTGACTAAAACTTAAAGCGACCATCCTGGAGCAAGAAACAGAAACTTACCTCTCCTTTAAGCCTAACAAGTTCCCTCCGCAAAAAAATCTATAAATACCAAGGGCAGTGAGTCTTCAGTTCGCCCCTTGGTTCACACCGCCCATATTAGGAGGACCAAGACTCTATGGTTAGTGGCAACGAAGGGCCCGTTTCTGTCGGCGCCTGCGCAGTGAGAAGTGGCTCCGCATGCGCGCTGGGTTGGGCGAAGCGCACGCTGAGGAGCTTCGGCGTCCGGGGTTGGTGTTCCGAGTCTCCTCGTTGCCACTAAGCAGCACGGCGTGGGACCCTACTTCGGGATTCACACATCCACTTCAGGTGACCGGCCCCGCAGCTTGCTCTCCCCGAGGATTCGCCTTAGTTTTGTCCAGTGCGGCTAGGCCCCGGGCTACCCCCCCTTTCCCGTTCTTGCGCGGGAAGTGTCTGGACCCGGTCGCCACCGCCCGCTGGTGATTTCCTGCGCCCTCTCGCCAGCCGGTGTCTGCTCCTGCGAGCCAGAAACGTGGCTGGACGGGCGGAGGAACCCCCGAAGGAACGTGGGCCAAGTAGATTTTTACAGCCTCCTTAAAGAGGCCTCTGCAGAACCCTCCCGACTCCCCACCCCTAGTTCAAGACGATTGAGCGCTTTGCTTTTACCGGACCGGAGAATTTGGGCATTTTTTTTTCTTTTATCCTTCTTTTCAGCCCCAATATACTGCCAAAACTTTTCTCTCTGTGGAGACTGAACTTTTCGCCAAAGAAACAATTGGATAAACCACCATATTTAAGTTTAAAAAAAAGTCCAAAACGTAACTATTAGTATTGAAGGTCGTTAAGTTTTCGCTCTAGCTGTGCATTTCTGTCTGAGTGAATTCCTGGAATTTAAAATCAGCTGTTAAAGTTATTTGCCCTGTTTGGTTAACTACGAAAATAAAACTAGTTTTGTAATTATGGACGCTGAAAGCGTAAAACTTTAGAGTTAAGTGTGTACTCGAATTGGGGCTCTTAAACACCCCCGTATATTTAGGATGCTTTAATTTTCACTAAGGAACAAACATTGTTTCTTGAAGAAAGGGTGCATCAGAAAAGTCTTGATTTTTTTTCTCCTCCTCAAGTTGTTGTTAAAGAGGTGGGGACCCTCGACAGTTCATCAAAAATGTCAGTTACGAAATTGTAGTGCTTTTTCTGTGCATATGATGCCAGATGGTAGTCCCTGATTCTCAAAAGACTTAGTTGTACTAGTAAACTTTATAGAGCTGAACAGCGTTTTCCCACGTGGTACATTTTATTTTGGAATGTTCATTGCCCATATCTGCTATGGTGACATGACAATGTACCGACTCGAGAAGTTAACAGGGGCAAAATACTAATAATGCAGGGTATTTGAAACTAGCTTTGAAGCGCGTTTTTGTTTACATCAGAACACGTACAGTCTGTATGGCATTAACTACTCTACAGAAGTGGGATCCCTTGTGAGAGGTGTGAGGTACACATATCTTTAATCCCAGCACTGAAAATGCTTGAGGCCAGCCAGAGCTGCACAGTGAAACCCTGGCTCTAAAGGGGGGTGGGAGAGCCCTTAACATTGTCATACTGTGTGTGATACAGGAAGACTTTGTGAATATCAGATTTTGTGTTAAAGACTTGAGTTTAGTTCTTGTTTTTAGTGTATATAATGTATCTGTCTTTGAAGTCATTTATATTTCTGTTCCTTGGTTTCCTGTTAATACTTTTTTGGGCCTTTTCATAGCACCTTGTAATCCTAATTTGTTTTCCCACTAGTACTTAATTCCCTAGGGAGGGATTTTTGTGTCAGAATTGCTTAATACTAAGTAATGACTACCCCAAAAATTGTTTTAGCATATTAAATTGGAAAATGAAAAAAGTCAGAATGCTTTGAAAATTATCAAAAAGGACTGAATAAATTCTTGATTTCCGTTTTATTGACAGAAAAAAAGTAAGTTCTTTGTGACACGAATTCCTTTGTAGTTTCAGAATGCTTTCTTTCTGCTGTAAGTAATATACCATTTCATTATTTACTCCATATTCTGCAAACAGATTTGTGCCTTTTAAAGTAGTGGCCATGCTTCCATTCTGTGTTCTCTTACCCTGTTGCCTATAACCTTTAACCAGCTGATTAAGATAAAAAGCATCGCCTTTTTGGATGCTACTATTTGGAGAAATTTGCTTAATAAATATGACTAGCAGCTTTTAAATCTCCTAACATTGTTAGACATTTTTCTACAGCATTTATTTTGATGCTTACTTTGGAAGTCTTTGTTTAAATTCTTGAGTTTTCTATATACAGATATTTGAAAGCATTTGCATTCCCTCCCTTAAGAGAAGCTCTGTTTAAAAAATGAAACTGCTGTTTCCAAATGAGTATTCTAGCTGAGTAGATACTTTCTTTTGTTTACTAAATCCCTGTTTTGTTAAGCAGAGGAGAAAAGAATCCACCACATGTTACTTTTAGATAAACAGTACTTTTAGTTCTGTCCTGGTAGTTTGGCCTAATATGTGATACATGCTTCCAACACTTGAGTGTCTATCAGTGTTACTTTTTGATCATGTTAGATGTTTCTAAGATATTTGTTAATATATTCTAATTTTAAGAGCACAAATAGTTCAAAATTTAATAGGCTCCATTTTTGACTTCCACCACATATCAGTATGTAAAGGGGCAAGTTGCTCAGCCTGCACCTTCATTTCCTTATCTTCAAATAGGGAGAACTAGAGAGAACGTGGTATGTCAAAGAGCTAGGCAATGGCCAGATCATGAAATAGTCCTACTGATAGAAACAGATGTGCAAGTGCCACATACATCTTCCCAGTTGGTAGTGGGACTATGTGCATGTCTGGTTGCGGGGGGGGGGGGGGGTGTTTATTATTTAATCTATTTTTGGGGGCAGGATTTCTCTCTATAGTCCTGGCTGTCCTGGAACTCACTTTGTCAGCCAAGCTGGTCTCAAACTCATAGATCTGCCTAGAAAGTAAGTTACTAAAATGTCACATTTATTTTCTTAGGCCTTTGGGCAATAGTTACGACCTATCTTCTGAGTTCTGACAACAGTAAGTAGGTTATGATTAATAAGAAAACATGAAAGTCCTCACCTACAATTAAGGTCTCAGGGCTTCCTTTTTAAAGTATAGTGCTAACTGGTATGATTTCCAACATATGGATTATTAAAGAAATGGTGCTGGGTACTGTGGGTGGATCAAAGGGAATGATTTTAAGTATCTTTAGTGCATGGAGATTAAAAGACACTTGAACTGTAGAGATTTATAAAGCTCTTCTCAAGAATAGGCATCTATGTTATCAAAATAAAAACAGAAAAACTAGGGTGATGAAGTACTTCCCTGGCATGGATGAGGCCTACCTCATCACACTGTTGGAGAATAATATAAGTTAGAAATAATGACTGAATTATGTCATTTGGGTTTTGGTTGGTTGTTTTATTTTTGTTTTGTTTTTTTGAGACAAGGATTTTCTGGGTAGCCTTGGCTACCCTAAAACTCACTCTGTAGACTGGGCTGGCCTCAGACTCAGTGATCTGCCTGACTCTGATTGCTAAGTGCTGGGATTAAAGGCATGCCCTGCCACCACCACTTAGCCTTAACTCATTTGTTTTAAAAGGAAATAAAATATGAAGTCATTTTTTATTTTATGAGTGTTGTACTTGCATGTATGTCTGTGTACCGTGCATGTTTTCGCAGTGCCCACAGAGACCAAAAGAGGGCGTCGGATCCCCTTGGATGGGAGTTACAGATTGAGGGCCATCGTGTGGGTTCTTGAAATGGAATCAGCATTTGCTGGAGGAGCATCGAGTGTTCTCAACCATTGAGGCATCTGTCCAGCCCCTTAATAAAATTTTATTTTGTGATACTGTCATTTTAGCTACAGTGATATTAGCCTAGGGGTGCAGCTAATGAGAGGCAAGTCGGGAAAGATTTGCTTAGTGTGTAACTAGAAACTCAGCACAGTCTGCCGCATCACAGAAAAGATTGTGGCATTTGGCATATTGGTTAAGGTTTGAGTAATCAGTCTCCCCTAGACACTGTGTGGTAGCATATGCCATCTGACCTGACTTAGACAAAGAGTGGCTTAGATAGTGCTGAAACTGTGTTATAATGATGCTTCACACACACACATTCCATGACAGTAAAATGTTGGGTGCTGCTTTACTGTATTTTGGGAGTTTGTTTTTGCTTTGCTGTTGTTTTGAGATGGCATCTAGGAATATAACCCAGGCTGTTTTCAAACTTATAATCCTTCTGGGTAAGCCTCTAGAGTGTTGATGTACATATATACACCTAGATGCCCTACTTAAGTGGTAATATTAAAATAGTGTTTTAACCTTGACATATTCCTTTAATCCTTAGGCCTCACGTCACTTTATAGATAGTCATTATTTTTTAATAGTTTCTCTAAAAGTGATTGCCTAAGCATCACACAAATATGGAGCATATAAAAACTAAAGTTGAGTCCTGGGTATCCATTTTCTGACATTTAAGAGATGAGACTAATATCAATGTTACTTTGTTCTATTCCTTCATTGTCAGGGTCTACAACATTGATTATTTTTAGCTTAACACTTTATTTTTGTTTGTTTAAATTTCAGAATGCCGGGTCTAAGTTGTAGATTTTATCAACACAAATTTCCTGAGGTGGAAGATGTAGTGATGGTGAACGTAAGATCCATTGCTGAAATGGGGGCCTATGTCAGCTTGTTGGAATATAATAACATTGAAGGCATGATTCTTCTTAGTGAATTATCCAGACGACGTATCCGTTCTATAAACAAACTGATCCGAATTGGCAGAAATGAATGTGTTGTTGTCATTAGAGTGGATAAAGAAAAAGGTAAGTGAGGAAAAAAATAGTTAAGAAATATAAACTATAAAACTAAAGAATTTCTCATTTTAAATTATTTTAAAAGTATATATTATAAAATACACTGAGTTAAACTATTATACTTAAATTTGTTAGTTTTCTGAGTCTCAAGAGACGATTAAAGAAAGAAGGTCACTCAAGGATGAATTAAGACTTTAGCTGAATATCGAAAAGATGCTCAAAAGCATATTTATTAATTGTTCACAAAAGTTATTTTTTGGGCTTAGTTTCTCATACTAAAAGACCCTAATATGTTTCCTGAAGGAAAACATCCCACCTTTGCAACTTTAGTCCTTATTGGGTGCTGTTTGTACTGTTGCAGTACTCAATAATTCAAGATATTCAGGTGTGCCAGAACTGACTGTGGTGACCAAAGTTACGCAAAAGCTGTAAAGCTCCTTCAGACAAACAACTCTGTAGCTAACAGAAAACACTGTTTTCTACAATGACTTCTTCAAGTCAGAGTACTTCTAAAAAACTATTTCATTCTAATATTTACATAGATATAATGATTCTACTAGAATTCTTGCTACATAAGTTCTTTTACATACAAAATTGTTAGAGAAGCACGTGGGAGCTAAGGACGTAACCAGTCATTTAAATGCTTGATTACAAGCTGGAAGAGGTGAGTTCAATCCTTTGAACCCATATAAAAAGGCAAAGTGTGATAGCATAGGCTGGTAGTCCCGACAACTCTGGGAAAGGTGGAAATCTGGGATTCCAGCCAGCCAGCCTCCTAATTTACTCAGTGAGTGTCTGGCCAATGAGAGAGACCTTATCTCAAAAATCAAACTGAATAACTCCTGAATACATCCAAGATTCTCTATAGCCTCAACTGGCATATGGTATATACACATAAAACCACATACCCACATCTGCATATACGCAAGCCATGTTTCATTTGTCTAAAATTTTAAATTTAATGGGTACTAATTAGCTAACTAAGCAGAAACCTTTTAATATAGTAGTAAGGGGGTTTTGTGGGCGGGGGTTGTTTTTTTGTTTCATCGGTTGGTTTGGTTAAGGTTTGGGTTATTATGATTAGTTACTTAGTTTTTTAAGACAGGGTTTTGCAGTGTAGCCTAGGCTGGCCTTGAACTCACAGACATCATCCACCTGGCTTTGCTTCCAGAGTGCTGAGATTAAAGGCATATGCCACCACTGCCCAACATGTAGTAGTAGTTTAATTCCAGAGTTAGTTTGTGGCCAAACGACTTGTATTTTTTAGTATTTTAGTAATAAACTAATTATAACCAAGTTCCAAAGAAAGAAACTTAGAGTGATAATTAACTTATCTTTACTTGTATGGGAGGACCCCTAGAGAACATACCCACTCACCAAGTTCTCAGCACAAAAATTTATTACCCAAGAGGGACATGGCACTGGGGATTTGCCTCTGGATCAGAAAAAAGCAGACAGTAGGTGTTTTAAGAGGACTAGTTTTCTGAGAATAAAAAGGGGAAGTCTATGCAGGGGTCGGTTGGTAAGTCCTGATTAGACAAGTTAGCCAGCATAGTCAAATATTTTGTCTCAGGAATGAGTCATTGGCCAAATAAGGGAATAAACCTTGGGCACTAGCTTTAGGGATGTAATTTAAAGGGAAAGGACAAAATTTGTTTGAATATTAGTAGGTGTGAATATGAACATTTGGTGTGGGTTTTTTTTTTTTTCTTGATTTAAAATTAAATTAGCAATAAAATGGCTGGGTTAAATGTAGAAGTGAGATACAAAATTAACAGATTTTAGGAGTTTAGTCCTTCTCCTGCCCCCTAGAAGGACTTCTCAGCATAGCCCTGGATGTCTTGGAACTTGCTCTGTAGACCAGGCTGTCCTCAAAATCACTGATGTGCCAGGCTGCCTCCACCTCCGAGTGTCGGGATTAAAGGCATGTACCACAATGCCTGGTGATTTTAGGGATATTTTATATAAGTTTCAAAAAAGAATTACACTGTATGCATACACAGGCGAACTCCAGTAGCTCTAGCAGTTATGGTGTTTGTGTGCTGTCCCCCCAAATCCCAGTCTCTACAAAATCTTTCAGTGCTAAATCAATATTCTTTTTTTCTTTATGCATCATTTTTCTGGATTCCATATAAATCATCACCATTGTGAACCCTTCTAAGCATGTTGTATAGTACACTATACCATACTTTGTTTTGTTTTATTTTGTTTCATGTTCTACAGGTCTTCTCTGTGTAGCTCTGACTATCAAACTTGCTCTGTAGACTAGACTGGTCTTGAACTCAGAGTTCTGCCTGCCTCTGCTTCTGGGGTGTTGAGATTAAAGACATGCCACCATGCCCAAAAGGAGATCTGTTTTTAATATGAGAAAATTAGATCCTGTTGGACAACACTTCTACCATAACAGCTGTAAACTCCAGACATGTGTAAAAGTTAACTGTCGGGCTGAAGAGATTGCTCAGTGGTTAAGAGCACTGACTGCTCTTCCAGAGGTCCTGAGTTCAATTCCCAGCAACCACATGGTGGCTCATAACCATCTATAATGGGGATGCCCTCTTCTGGGGTGTCAGATGACAGCAACAGTGTACTCATATACATAAGATACATAAACCTTTAAAAAAAAAGTTAACTGTGTAAGACACGGAAGTCAAAAGGTAAAAGTCCACACTTGGAAGAAAGGAGCTCTGCTGGGTCATTTTTCTGTTTTGTGTTTTCCCCAAGTATATACTGAAGACACTAAGCAGGGCACCTAAGAGCCTGCTATAAAACTTACAGTATTACTTGCTATATCACATAAAGCCCTGGATAGCCACAGCAAATGAAAAATGATTATAATGATAAGGATTAGAACAGTTGCTCTCAATTGGGGTCAAATGACCCTTTCACAGGGGTCACCTAAGACTATCAGAAAGCTCAGATATTTACACTGTAATTCATAACAGTAGCAAGATTACAGTTATAAAGTAGCAATGAAAGTAATTTTATAGTTGGGCCACAACATGGACTAAAGGAAGCATAAACTAAATGAATTAAAGGAAGCATTAGTCAGTAAAGCACTATTAGGATTAGATTAGAGAAATAGGAAAGGTCCACAAAAGGAGAACCTGGTCTTTAAATAAATTCTGTCGCAGTCTGTGTGACTCCTGAATTAATAGACAGATAGCCTTCAAGCATCCCTAGGGGTTTAAAATCTGAAGGTTAAAGTTGTTTCCCATTTAAGTCCATTTTGAGTTTAAATGGTTACTTTTTCCTGATGAAACAACTTTTAAAGAAAGGGAATTTATAGTAATTCAGAGCCTATCCCAAATGCCATTCATAATGTCAAAATGTACCCTAAACTGTTAGACATGGGTGGGAATAAAACCAAGCAGTGCCTGAGGGTTGATTGCTAAAGGCCAAATATAATCCAAGTTTGAATTTGAAGACAGGATTTTTTTAAAGTGGTTTTCCTGCTGCCCAAACACATTAGAAAACTATCTTTTAAAGAATAAACAAAAGGAAATCTTTAAAAAGAAATTAGAGAGCTGGGCAGAGGTGGTGCATGCCTTTAATCCCAGGACTTGGGAGGCAGAGGCAGGTGAATTTCTGAGTTTGAGGCCAGCCTGGTCTACAAAGTGAGTTCCAGGACAACCAGGGCTACACAGAGAAACCCTGTCTGGAAAAAAACAAAACAAAAACAAACAAACATACATACATACAACAAAACAAAAACATATATATATGAAATTAGAAAAAAAAACAATGTAAAGGAAAGAAAGTATTAGGGGAAAAGAATACAGTTGGAGCATCAGCCATGTCTAGTTCAAAAGGACTATGCCAGTAGAAGAGTAAAGCAGCAGAAATGTACTTGAGGGAAATACTAGGCGGAGCATGCCTGTTGTAGTGAAATAGCCCTCAAAAACTATAGAAAGAAAGTATGTGGGTATCGTGGGTAGGGATAAAAAGTGTTCTGGTTTATTAGAGATTATTAATAGAGGCCAGGCCTTGGGGGAAAAAACAAAAACAAAAAAGCCATGTTAGAATTACGTATCCAGTGATAATACCAAACAACAAAAGTCAAAATGGAGATGCTTTAAAGAGAAACTGGGAATTTACTGCCAAATAGAACTACATTATAGAAATAATAATACTCTTTTAGGCTCATCTTGGGGTACTTGAAGTGAAAATGTGTTTAATTTTAATACACTCCCTTTTTCCCCCTTTCTCTTAATTTCTTGCAATGCATTTAGTTGTTTGTCTTATTTGTACCATCTAGATTTAAATTTATGAAAGTAACTGACTTATAACACAAAAGACCAGTATCTTTAAAGGAAATTTTTCTTAAAATACCCGAAAGGAAAGCATGTCATGACATGCATGGTCACTTAAGGAAGCTCTAGTTTGAGACGTGCCAGAAGGAGCTATGAGAAAGAGTAAACCAGTATAGTTGTTTTTGCTTTATTTTTGGTAGTGATGGCAGGGAGTAGACAGATTATATTAGCCTAGGCTGGCTTCAGAATCATAATCTGCCTCCCTAGTGAGGTTGTAGACATGATCTGCCTCCACGGTAGAATCTTGCAGGTTAGGGTGACTGGCAGAGCTGGCCAGTTTGAATACTCCTGAAAGGTATTTGGGTTGCCAGTAATTTATCCTCCTGACTTGATAATTGAGCAAGTACAATATTAGCATACTGTGTGAGAATAAGTAGATTCCAGACTAGGAGTTTGAATAATATAGGCCAATTGCTAACTTTTAAGAGTTTGCTGGGGGAGTGGGTGGTGGCGCATGCCTGTAATCATAGCACTTAGGAGGTTAGAGGCAGGCGGGTTTCTGAGTTCGAGGCCAGCCTGGTCTACAGAGTGAGTTCCAGGACAGGTAGGACTACACAGAGAAAACCTGTCTTGAAAAACAGAAAACAAAAACAAGAGTTTGCTGGCCCTGGGAGAGGCTTTCTCACTCAAGTTACTGAGATTGCAAGAATAGGACTATCAGTACATAGATACTTGCATGATAACACTCTTAATCCCAGCACTCAGGAGGCAGAAGTAGGCAGATTTCTGTGAGTTTAGTGCCAACCTGGACTACAGAGTTAGTTCCAAGACAGCCAGGACTACATAGAAAGGTCTATCATCATCATCATCATATAAAAAGCAAAGTGGTGGGGTGCCTTTAAATCCAGCACTCAAAAGGCAGAGGCAAGTGGATCTCTGAGTTGGAGGACAGCCTGGTCTACAGAGTGAGTTCCAGGACAGCCAGTAGAGAAACCCCTACTCGGGCGAATGGGAGGGACAGACTAGAAGCTAGTCTCATTGGTGTGTGCCTGTGGTTCCATCTAATCAGAAGACAGGTCTAGGTTGTGAGTAGCTTAAAATATGTTTCTATCATGAAATCCTGGGTTTAATCTCTGGGAAAGACGGGGAAAAAGAATACAGAGGGAAGGAATAGTTACTGTAATATTACTGGCAATTTTGATTTGTAACTCCATTTCCAGGAGATCCCAAGCCCTCTCCTGGCCCCAGGGTACCAGGCATGCATATAATGCATAGGAATTACATGTAAGCATTTAATTACAAGCACCCATACAAATAAAATTGAAAACACTTCTAAAAAGTTCTAAAATATACTAAGTTAATTAAGACAGATGAAAAATGAAAACCAAATTGGACAAAAGGAAAACGAATACTTGAATAATAGATCTGAATCTTATTGTATTAATAATTATACTAAGTGTAAATCAAACAAGTATTGAAACTAAACGGCAAAGATTTATAGACTAGATTTTAAAAAGCAAGACCCAGCAATAATGCTGTCATACTTTACTGAAAATAGGTAGATGGAGCCAGGGGTGTTGGTATATGTTTTTTATTCCAACACTTGAGGCAGACAGATTTCAGAGTTCATGGCCAGCTTGGTCTACCTAGTAAGGCCTGTTTTAAAAATAAATAAGAAGATGGTAAATGATATGCTGTAGAATATCTGTTAATATCAGATAAAGTAGACAAGAATTAAGCGGGAACATTTTGTAGTGATAAGACATAACTGTCAATGTGTATGTGCCCACTAGAGATTAGTGATGTGAAGTAAAAATTTTAAATAGATGAATCTATAATTGTAGTTGAAGGTTTAGATAACCTTTAAATAGTTAATGTAAGAGCCACATTCAAAAGTAATTTGTTACAAACACAAACTTTGATTTATTCTATATTGTTCTACAATTTATAGAACACTGTACCCACAAAAAATTTGAACATTTGTTTCAGTATGTTCATGCCATGCTTGCTAAAATTATAAGTTGGGTCCTAGTAGAGCTTTAAGTACATTTGAGGATTGAAATCAAATATGTTCTGATCATAATGAAACTTGCTTGAATCATTATCATTGTATCTTGAGTGGAGAAAGCAAACATTTGCTAATTTGAACTCCCATATATTAAGACCACAGAAAATCTTGTTATTATGTTAGAAAAGATGAAAAAGCTAAAAGTGATTAGGTTTTTAGTTGAAGAGAAAATGAGAACCTAAGGGTATACCCCAATGAATGACCTTGCCTAGGGTATGATGCTTTGGATTTGAACCCTGGCACCTGAAAGGTAGGGGTAGGGGGTGTCAGGAAAAGAAAAGACGTGTGATCAAATAGAGCTAGACATGGTGGTTCGCACCTTCAGCCCCAAGATAGAAAAGGCAGGCATATATATCTGAGATCAAGACCAGCCTGAACTATCTTATCTTGTGAGACCATCTTTATTTTCTAAAAGGCAGCTCATTTTAACAGTCATAATTGTGTCTACTCACAATTATACACTCAGTTGGTTATCAAAAAGGGTACAGAAGTATCTGAGTGGTAGATGCATTGTCTGTTTAAAAACAACACTGGGACAGTTGGATGTCTATTTGCTAAAAAATATGAACATGATCTTAACCTTACAAAAGTATCCTAAAATCATAGACCCACATGAAATTTGAAACTAGCTCTTTGGGAAGAAAGCATAAAAGTAAAGTCTTATAACATTTTTTGCTACAATTTCTTAGATTAAAACATTAAAAGTGAATCCATGAGAAGAAAAATTGATAATTTGGACTTCGTTCTTAAAGGCTTAGGTGCTTTGGGAAATACTATTAAGAGAGTGAAATAACAAGTCTTTTGTGTGGTTTATTTTCTAAGTGTGGTCTTATGGTGCACTTTTTCTGTGTTCATACCCAGCATAGGATTGTGGCTGTATCTATGGTCTGGATATCTGACAAATTCTTTAATCTTTCTGAGTCCTGGTTTCTTCAGATTGAAAGACCAGCATCTCTGGGAAAGAGAATCTACCGTGCAGATTGCTTTAAGGGTTCATTGCGGTGATAAGTTTGAATGAGCCTGGTCTACAGAGTGAGTTCTAGACAACTAGGGCTACACAAAGAAACTCTGTCTCAAAAAACCAAAAGCAAAAAAAAAAAAAAAAAAAAAAAGCCACAAAAAAATGTAAATTTTCTGCATTGCACCTTCTGAGTTTTAGAATTAACAGGCATGTGCCACCATACCTGCTTTGACAATAGCCTCTTAATCAAATCATAGTGAATTCTTTACTGTCCTGGTATTTAGAGAGAGATATTTAAGTAGTTTTCAATGAAATAATTTTAAATTTCTTCTAGAATAATAAAGAATATATAATTGCCCTGTGGTAAAAATATTTCTGAAATCTTATCTAAATCTTTCATAGCAGTATTTTTGTCAGTGATTAGTATAGTAATTATAAGCTTCTCTGTCAGATACTTAATTTGCTAATTACATCATTTTTATATTTATACTTGAGCAAGTGAATTTATTTTAAAATATTTTCATACAGGATATATAGATTTGTCAAAAAGAAGAGTTTCTCCAGAGGAAGCAATCAAATGTGAAGACAAATTCACAAAATCCAAAACTGTAAGTTGGTTCTCTTTGTTAGATTTCTTTACTTTGGAGGCTATGGCAATGGCATGATGGTTAAAGTGCTTGCTCTTCTTGCTAAGGACCCACCCAAGTTTGGATCCAGTACCCACATCTGGCAGCTCACAACTGACTGTCACTCAAGTTCTGGGGATCCAGTGCCCTCTTCTGGCCTTGTTGGGTGTTGTATACACATGTATATACCCACCAAGAGTACACATATACACACAAATAAAAGTAAAAGGTTTTGAGCTAGCATTCGTGGTACATACACCTTTAATCCCTGTGAGTTTGAGGCCATCCTGGTTT
The DNA here is from genome assembly GCF_978045245.1 of Mus caroli. Classification (NCBI taxonomy): domain Eukaryota; kingdom Metazoa; phylum Chordata; class Mammalia; order Rodentia; family Muridae; genus Mus; species Mus caroli. The sequence continues at coordinate 77,374,475 of NW_028227269.1, forward strand.
ACAAAGTTATTTCTAGGACAGCAAGGGCTATTACACGGAAAAGCCCAGTCTCAGGAAAGATGGGTTGGGTGGGTATGTGGAGGGGGGAGGAAGAGAGGCATGGATGGAGGAGGGAATGTAGATAAGTAGAGATTGATAAGTTTATTTTGGGAATAACTGTTTTGCCTGCATGTATGTATCTGCACGTGGCTGTGTCTTGTGCACAAGGAGGTCAGAAGATGGTATTAGATTCCCTGGAACTGAAGTTACAAATGGTTGTGAGTCACCATGAGTGTGTTGGGAATTGAACTCAGGTCTTTGCAAGACCAGCAAGTGTTCTTGCCTGCTAAGTGATCTTTCAGTCCCTAATCTTCTGTTTTTCATGACATTATATTTTCTTTCTTTTACTAGTATTTTGGTCCTTTCTGCTGTGTGTGTTCCTATCCTTGAGATAAAATACCAAGAAAATGTTTGAATAAAAATGTTTTTTATTATTATTTTGATGAATCCAGTGTGATAGTTCGACGCCTAAGAGCAGTCCTCCAGGCACACCTGTGAGGGATTATCTTTATTGAGGTTAATCATGTGGAAAGGTTTGTCTTGTGAGTGGGACCATTTCCTGACCCAGAGATGCTGGCCTGGGTGAAGTAGAGGGAGCAAGCTGAGCACTAATGTGCATGCATTGAGTCATGATCTCTACTCTTGACTGCTGGTGTGACCAATTTTCTCAGACTTGCCTCTGACCTACTTGTCTGAATGTAACCAGGTATTGTAAGCCAAATAAAACCTTCCTTCTTTACATTACCTTTGTTAGGCTATTTTATCACAGCAACAGAAGAGACCCAGTAAAATAAATAATGAAAGTTCCACATACATCAGACCACGGTCCAGATCTCTCCTTTCATTTTATGTATTTACACATCTGAAACGTGTAAAAGAAATGTATTAAAAAAAAAAAAAAAGTTAAACCTCTTTCTTTAAACTTGTCGTTCAGAAAATACAGTCTGTGAGCTAAGCCTTCAGCATTACTTGGCTACATGCTAGAGATGCAGGGTGGCGAGCTGTGGAGCTGCCAGTCTCTGCCCAGCTCTCCACACCAGCATGGGAGTTTGTGGTCAACTCAGCCTACATAGTCGCCACCCTTTCTCAAAAAGACAAACTAGGGCTGTAGTTGAGAGGGAAGAGCATTTACCTAGTGTAGAGAAGGCCCTGGGTTTGGTTGGGGTTTTTGTTTGTTTGTTTTACACTGTCTAAAAGTGTTACCTTGATCCTGTTGTTTCTAAAACACTGTTATAGGCAATTTACAGATTTTTGGTCTCTAGGACATTGCTAAATTGAGTGTTTGCTGGTACAGTGATGTGTACCTATCTCCCTATCTACATGAAAAGCTAAAACGGGAGTTTGGCTTCAGTCTAGTCTAGGTAATATAGAAAGCCTCTATTTTCATAAGACAATAGCATAAACAAGAGTATATTTCTAGGGCTGGTGAGATGGCTCAGTGGGTAAGAGCACCCGACTGCTCTTCCGAAGGTCCAGAGTTCAAATCCCAGGAACCACATGGTGGCTCACAACCATCCGTAATGAGATCTGATGCCCTCTTCTGGTGTGTCTGAAGACAGCTACAGTGTACTTACATATAATAATAAATAAATCTTTAAAAAAAAAAAAGAATATATTTCTAGAATGATAAAATTACACAAGTGGTTTAGGACCTTTTCTTACTCAATTTTTATGTGAAACATGAAACAACTTATTGCATACATACATTTATTTGTTCATATATGTGCATGGCATGGCATGCATATAGAGTTGGAAGATACTTCTGGGGACCAGCTCTCTCCTACCACGTGGGTCCTAAGGATTGGACTCTAGTCATCACTCCTGACATTAAGCACCTTTACTGGGCTGTCTCACTAGCTCATGAAATAGCTGCTTAGTTTTCTCTAAATTTGTATTATTTTTAGAGAGTTTCATGGGTAAGTAATAGAAGGATAGTTGTTAAATGATAAGAAAGCAAAAGAAATAGTAAAACCTCAGTTGGTTCTGTACTTTGAACAGTTTTCCTCTTATAGCGTGGTTTTGTATATATTTGATAATATAAGAGCACTCTTGGTAAGGAAAGATACTAAGTGCCTTGTTGCAAGTGAAACAAATGCAGATGTTTAATTTGTTTGAAAACCCAAAGTTATGTCATATTTCTGCTTATACCTACTTGAGTTGATTATTGTGAAGGAGTGACTGTTTCTTTATGGAAAAAGAATTTGTAGTTAGAAACTTTATTGTTCAGGAATTATTGGAATGAAATTACATCTTCTGTTAAAATACAAAACTGCCTCTTTGTGGCTCTCTTACTTTCGAGTTATTGAGTTCTTCGTTTTATATCTAGGTTTATAGCATTCTTCGCCATGTTGCTGAGGTATTAGAATATACCAAGGATGAGCAGCTGGAGAGCCTGTTCCAGAGGACTGCCTGGGTCTTTGATGACAAGTACAAGAGACCTGGATATGGTGCCTATGATGCTTTTAAGCATGCAGTCTCGTAAGAACACCTTGATTCTGCCTTTCTGTCTCACCTGCTAAGTCTTAGCACAGATTGATTGCCTGGCATCAGTCATACAATACCCAGACATTAGGTCCTTGTCACTTTTAACTTTAAAAATGTAAAAGGCCAAAGCTGGGCACACGCCTTTAATCCCAGCACTCGGGAGGCAGAGGCAAGTGGATTTCTGAATTGGAGGACAGCCAGGGCTATACAGAGAAACCCTGTCTAGAAAAAAAACCAAAAAAAAAAAAAACAAAGTAAAAAGGCCATGATGTGAGTGAATGCTATGTGGTCATGAATATATGGTTTTCATGTGCCATATTTACATGGTTTTATCTCTTACTACTTTCTTCTACATTTCCATTTCCTCTTCGTGCCTGGATAGTTTCAGGACCAGTGTGGACATCTCACCCAAAACAGTGCAGCCTCTTGCTTACTGCACTTGCCTGGACCTTCGTTCCAGGCCACATTAGCTTACCTTCCATGTGGCCTCATAATAGACCTTTTTATGTAGGTTTGCTTTGCCTCTTTTTTTTTTTTTTGGTTTGATTTGGTTTGGTTTGGTTTGGTTTGGTTTTTCGAGACAGGGTTTCTCTATATAGCCCTGGCTGTCCTGGGGCTCACTTTGTAGACCAGGCTGGCCTTGAACTCAGAAATCCACCTGCCTCTGCCTCCTTCTCCCAAGTGCTGGGATTAAAGGCGTGTGCCACCATGCCTGGCTGCTTTGCCTCTTAAAAACCTGTGGTTTTTAAGTATTAGGCTCTCGTTCCAAACCTGGTTTTCTCTGTGTCTTTCATGGCCTGACTTTGTTATCTAACTTAGAAACACCATGAGATACCATTTCAAAAACTTTCTTGCCAGTATTATGAGTCTTTGCTGTATTTTTCCTTTGGTTATATCCAGGGTTCAACAGATACTCCTGACTTCTCCGCAACTGTAGATTACTGGCTACTACTAGAAAAAAGTAGTCACTTGGTGCCTCTGTGAATTCAGGGTCCCACCTTGTTCTGTGTCTTCATTGCTGCCCCACACCTGCACTTGACCAGTTCTTGCTCCCATCTTTATGGTGTCTGTTTCTCAGTGTTCGTCCTCAGAAGCCCTCTCAGCCGTTCACTCTTGGCTGACTTGCTCACTACCCATCTGCTCCCTTCCCGGCCATTTGAAAAGTTCATTTCTTCTGTACTCTTGGGGTTCTCACCCTTCCAGCTCTCAAACTAATCGTACTTCCTGCCAGTTACTCCTGTGCTTGCTTCTTCAGCTTTTTCCTTTATTACTGATTTCTGCTACACAAAAAGAATTCTCATCCTTACCTTGACTTTTTTTATAGGAAGCATCTTGTCCTCTCTAGTAACCATTTACTTCTCCCTGCGTGCTGTCTCTGCATCTTTTCCTTCCGTTCCTTCCTAAATGTTAATGCTGCATGACTTCTCACCACTGTCTTGAGGTTAATTTCCAGCCCTTTGGGGGTTTCTAGATAATACCTATGAATAGAATTGTTGAATCAGAAGATTGATTTTACAGATATGTACAAATATATCTATTTAATTTTGCCTATTTGCACTCCAAATTAGTTCTGTTGTTTATATTCCCCTAGCAACTCTATAGATAGATATTGCTGATTTCCCTCATCTTTACTATCATCTGATAAAAATCTCAGATTTTTTTTTTCCTTTTGCCATAATTGATTTGCTTGACCCTGCTTATTCATCAGGTCAACAGCTTTGTGTATTTATTGATTATAAATGTCAGTCTGTGTTTGTCTCTATCAATCATCATGTGACAGTGTTGATGTTTCTCTCAGTTCTCAGTTTGTCTTGTACAAGCTAATTGAAAAGTTCCCTACACACACATTCTTTCACTTTTCATTTCCTTTTACACATACTAAGTTTTCTGTCACCTTTTGCCTCTGCTTATTGGTGTCTCCTTTGTTTGTTTTGTTTTTCTTCTTCTCCCCCCGCCCCCTTATTCAGTTAACAATGGAATGTTAGCTAAGCCTTTCCCTGATCCAAGTCTTGGACACTTTGGGAGGATTAAGTGAAATGCTGGTTTCTGCATGAAGCCCATCCTGACCACCCTGGCAGTAAATGTCCTCCTGTTCCAGTACCCAAGTGCTGTTTCCAAGCTAGATTCTAAGGCCTTGAAATAGAGATTACTCAGAAGTACTTAAGTCACTTGTAATGGAGTGTCAGGTTTATATTAGAAGTACTTATTGAATTGCTTATTTTAGCAAGATCTCCAAAAATTTTTGTTTTGATAATCAGTTGTTTTCTGTTTGTCATAGACTTTATTTGCATTGCTTCATGTAATACAATTCTATGAGACATTGTTGCATCTATGAGACCCTGTTTGAATTTTTTTTAAGATTTATTTGTATATATGAGCACTCTATTTGCATATGTGCCTGCACATCAGAAGAGAGCACTAGATAGATGAGAGCAGATCCCACTGTAGATGGTTGTGAGCCACCACTTAGTGGCTGGGCTTCTGGAGGAACAACCAGTGTTCTTAACCACTGAGCCATCTCTCCAACCTAGCTTACACATTTGGAAAGAGAAAAGAACACATAATTAAAATTATACAAGGTCAAAATTTTAACTTTCATGTAGAAATGAGTACTTTATTGTTATGTGTATTGCCCTGTGGGGTATGTTTGTTTTCACAGTTATTAGTAATATTACCTTGAGAGTTCTTGTTTTGTTTTTTTTCTCAGAGACCCATCTATCTTGGATAGTTTAGATTTGAATGAAGATGAAAGAGAAGTACTCATTAATAATATCAATAGGCGTTTGACCCCACAAGCGGTCAAAATTCGAGCAGGTAAATGTCTTCTGAACGACATTAAATATTGTATATTGTACATGCCTGAGCAAGCTGCTTGGTGATGAGACTTACTAAAGCATGTTGCTACATCAACAACTATACGTTTTTCTAAAATTGGTGTTTGTTTGTTTAGTAACAAACTTTAAGGTGTTTTGGGTTGATTTTGCAAAGTTGGGGGGAGAGTTACTTGACTGCTTTGGGGTTTTGTTTTGGCTCTTATAATCAAACCAGGGCTTCATACACACTGGATAATTACTGTACCACAGTCTCATGTCCTTGACCCAGAAATTATTACTTCTACAAAACCAGAATGTATACACAAATGAAATAGTCCTAGAAGGTTAACTAACTGTAATTCAGCCCTTTAATAAGGAAGTATTATTTTGCCTTTGTTTATGATTTAAAATATTTCAACAGGACAGTGGTATCATTCCATGCCTTTGTATTGATCCTGTGCTAATTGTCTGGAATATTTTCAGGCATTCTTCCTGTACAGATGTCTAAGACAAAGTCAAGTAACCCTTTCACAGGAATCACATATCCGATATTTACATTAAAATTCACAACAGCAACATTACAGTTAAATGAAGTTGCAATGAAATAATTTTATGGTTGGGGTCACCACATGAGGAACCTGTATTAAAGGGTCCCAGCATTAGGAAGGTTGAAAACCGGGGGTCTAAGAGGTAGAGGTTTATAAACAGGGTGGACCATATTCTTAGCATTTGGGAAGCCCTGGGTTCTCTCCCCACCTAGCACCAGCCCCCCAGTAAAGATGCATAGATGTTAACATTTCCTCTTTAAGAACAGACTTTATCAAATTTTCTTAATTACAAGAATATATACTTACCATCTATATAGGTATTCTAAAAGATCTGCTGGGTCAGTACTGACAGGATGGCTCAGCAAGTAAAACCACTCGCCACCAGGCCTAAATACCTGAGTTCAAACCCAGGGGCTACATGGTAGAAAGACCAAGTTGCTGAACCAAAGGGTGTGCAGTCTCTAAATACTTCTAGACAATTTGCTGTCACAGTGTGTCTTTCCTTGTTGTCATTTCTGTTTTTTTAATTTTAGATATTGAAGTAGCTTGTTATGGTTATGAAGGCATTGATGCTGTAAAAGAAGCCCTGAGGGCAGGTTTGAATTGTTCTACAGAAACCATGCCCATCAAGGTAAGTTATGTGTTTCCAGATACTTGTGGTCAAACTATGTGTTAGCAGTTGAGCCCAGGGCCACTAAGTCATGGTTCTAATCTTTTCCCCTTTTTGCTGGTCATGTTGGGTAGAAAAGTACAGATCCGTGATAAAGTGCATACCTGGCATGTTCAGTGCCCAGAGTGCTGGGGTCCGAAAATCTAAAACAACCCAAGCAGTCACAAGAGTCCAGCAAACCAAGATCTTTATTTGACCTAGGTAACAAAAACTGACCGGTCAGGAGCTGACTGTGTCCTTGAACTTTCATCTCAGTGAGTATTTAAGTAGATGACAAAAATGTATTGCACTCAGACCACCACTGATCAGGGCCACAGAACAGACTCGGGAGGTAAGCCCACGACCCCTGAACCAGAATGTCATAGAATTTTTAAGCTTCAAAACCACAAACATCTATGCCAGTTATCCCTCCATCCAGGGTTTAGGGATGAGGGACTTCCTTAGGAATATGTTTTTGTGGTACACTTACCCTGTTCTAATATGTTGGGTTGTTCAACTGTGGTGGGGCAACTTACCTAGCGTTCATGCCTCAACTTGACGAACAAGATGTTAGTTTCCCACATACATGTCTCTCTCTGCCAAGCAGGACATTAGTTTCCCGGGGAGGTCTTAAGGACTTAAACTTTATTTAACCCCTATTCAAAATGGAAGTTTTATTCAATATCGCACCATTCTAGTTCCTTCTTATAATAGTTTTCTAAAAACAAAACAAAACTATCATGGAGATTGAAAAGCCAACTCGGGGGCTAAAAGCTGTTACTACTCTTGCAGAAGATCTGAGTTCAGTGTCATGTCGGTTTTAGTTGATATTTCTGGGGGCTTATTTGCAGTTAATGGCTTTTTGTTGGTGCTCCCATCATAGTGAATGTAAAGGGTTTCTATAATTAGTGGACCAGCAATATTAAATCTTCTTTACAGTAAGAAGTTGCAATGCCCAAAATGTTTGTAGTGCCTTGGGAGGCAACATTTTTTTTTAACAACGTACATTCAACTGGATGGTTGTTACTCAAAGTTTCTTGGAAGGATTTTTCTATCAATTTAGAGATAATTCACCTTTTTCATTTTTATGATTTATTTATAGCCGGGCATGGTGACACATGCCTTTAGTCCCAGCATTTGGGAAGCAGAGGCAGGCAGATCTCTGTGAACGCAAGGACAGACTGGCCTACCTAGTGAAAGGGTCTCCTTTATGTGTGTGTTTGCCTACATGTTGTACCATGTCCGTGCCTAGTGCCCACAGAGGCCAAAAGAGAGTGTTGGAGCCTCTAAAACTGAAGTTACAGACGGTTGTGAGTCACTATGTGGATGCCGAGAACCAAACCAGCATCCTCTGCAAAAGCAACAAATGTTCTTAACCACGGAGCCATCTTCCCAACCTCAGTTACCCATTATTCTGATGACAACCAGCAGAAGCACCCAGTAGTCATAATTCTTCATATTCAGTGTTACAGTGAGCTGTATATATGTACTAGATGAGATCACTGTATCAATGGTCTGACTACATGAGATGGCTAGTGTTAGTTTACAACTTGACAGACTTAGAATTCGCCTGGGTATGTCTGTGCAAGATCATCTTAATTATGTTATTGAGGTACACTGACCCACCCACTATGAAGGACACCGTTCTCTGAATGGATCCTTAACTGTAGAAATGGAGAGGGAACTGAATAGATTGAATACATGCATTCATTTCTGTCTTCTGACTTTGGGCATAATGTGACTGACTACCTCCCACTGCCTTGACTTTATGCCATGATGAACTGTGCTTTGAATTGTGAGCTAAAATAAATCCTTTCTCCTGTGAATTGCTTTTGTTAGAGTATTTCATCACCTCAATGAGAAAAAATCCTACGGGAATGTATTAATAAACTGATCTAGAGAACTGGGAGGCAGGTCAAGATGATTTCTTCATGTAGCAAATTAATAAAGCAATTTTTTAATATCCTGGGTAAGTATAATCATAACTTCATTTTTATCTTTCTCCTTTAGATTAATCTAATAGCTCCACCCAGGTATGTGATGACAACAACGACCCTAGAGAGGACAGAAGGCCTCTCTGTCCTCAATCAGGCTATGGCAGTTATCAAAGAGAAGATCGAAGAGAAGAGGGGAGTCTTCAATGTTCAGATGGAGGTGAGATATTTTTTATTTTGTTCTTAATGCTTTTGCTTTGGGGGTTTTTTGATACAGGATTCCATGTAGTCAGGGCTGGTTTTCAGCTCACTTTGTAGTCAAGGCTAGCCTTGAACTGCCTGATGACCGCCTATCTACTTAACTTCAGCATGTGTGCCCAGGTGCACTGACCCATGAGTGCACATGTGAAGGTCAGATTAGTGTTGGATATCCTTTATCTTGTTTTCTTGAGACTCCCGAGCCTAGAGCTGAAGATGCCCCTGCTGTCATCACTGCTACCTCTAGGGCACAGGTCCACCACTATGTCTAGCTTTACCTACGGCTGCTGGTAGGACTTGAACCTCATACTTACGCAGAAATTACTTCACCTTTTCCACTTCTTAGTGCTTTTGAAAATGCCAGATAGGGTGCCAGCAAAAAATGGCTCAGTAGTAAAGGCCCTGGCTGCCAAACATGGTGACTTAGGATCTGGTGTCCAGGACCTTTATGTTAGAGAAAATGACTCCTAAAACTTGAAAAGCACACCGTGGCAGTGCATTTCCACACACATAAGTATTGTCGTTGTGTGGATTGAGTTGGATGTGATGGTTTGTGCCAATTGTCTCTGCACTTGGGAAACTGAGACCAGAATGATTGCCTGAAGTTCAGAGGCTGCCTTGTCAGCATATCAAAGCTACCTGCCCAGTCACATATAGTTAGGAATAAAAAAATTGAGTAATTGTTTGTACAGAATATTTCTAAAAAGGGTTTTGTCTGTAATAAAACACTGTTAGCACTGGAATGCCATACGGGATAGACATTTGTGCCAGTGCTGGGGTTTTCCCCTCATGGAGAAAAATTTGCTGGGCATAGTATGACACAAACCATAATTTCAGCATTGGGAGGCAGAGGCAGAAGGACTGGCTTGTTGTTTACATAGGGAGTCCTGTTTCAAACATAAAATAATCTGTCTTTCCCTCATCTCAATATGAACAAGACCTAATTTCCATGTGCTGTATATCTGTGTGTATAGAATGTTTCAATCTCTGGGGAAGGATAATAATTTATCTGGAGCCCAAAATATTCATTTAAAAAAACCACAGGCCATTTGGTGGTCCTCCGCTGTGATCACTGAACTCGTTTTCAGTTGAGCTTATTAGCATGGCAGGAAGTATTGCTCCACTGTAGTGTATGCTGCTTCCTTGACGGTCTTGAATGTTCTTAACTTTCAGCTGATAGAACTTATTCAGTGGTGAGTCAGCACAGGTATGACGGGATCTTGTTAGAAATGAATTGTTTGTTGTTGTTAAATTTTAAACATTGGTCAGTAATACTATTGAAGTCAAATCTACTCTGCGGTTTACTTTATTTTGAAATTGTGCCTCTTCCACAGCCCAAAGTGGTCACAGATACAGATGAGACTGAACTTGCAAGACAGCTGGAACGGCTTGAGAGAGAAAATGCAGAAGTGGATGGAGATGATGATGCAGAAGAAATGGAAGCCAAAGCTGAAGATTAACGTTTTGGAAAACAGTCCAATTTAAGGAGTACGAAGCAGCCCTTCTTGGCTGTAAACCCTAGACTTGAGAGTTTTCCAGTATTGAAAACTTCAAAGCTGAATATTTTTATTTCCAAGTATTTAAGTATTCAACAAGCCAGAATCTAAATGCCCTCCTTCATGTCAGCTGTTCTCACATAGTGGCTCTAACACCTCAAGCATTATTTCAAGGGAGTGGCTTGATTTGACCAGAGACAAATCTTAAACAGCAGTCCTAATATTGGGCCTACAGTTTCCATTTCTCATGTCTCTGGAATGGCACCCTTATGGTTCAGAGATTTACCAGGGGCTCCAAACACAAACAATCCCAATCTTTCTATATAAAATGTATTCAAGCAAACATCAAATAAATTTCTGGGATATTTAATTGTAGGCTTCTTCCTTCTTGTCACTAGTTAAAGCCAATCTGAATGCTCAGACCCTAATTATCTTCATATGGTAGAACTCATTGGGCAAGTGACTAAATGACTTATGCAGGAACAGACTTTCCAAAGGAATGTTAGAGAAGAAATTAGGAATTTGACCCCCTAGTAGAGAAAAACCTTGAAATCAATTAAAGATTTATGTGCCTGTTAACTTATTTGAAAGCAGTGATAACTTGTGTGAGAAGTCATCACACTCAGTCCCTTTGGTTTATTCTAAGCTACTTACCTTGAATTCATAATTCAAGGGGTATTTTAACGTGCTGCTGCTTTGATGTAGTTATTTTGAGCAGCATCACCCAACTGAAGGGGACAGTTTCCTCTATCTGGTAGGTGCTACCTAAGTCTTGAGTTCTGTGTATGTGTGTGTGTGTGTGTATGTATATATACATACATGGTTTTATATATATATATATATATCAAAAAAACACACATGATGTGATTTAACACAATTTTTAATCCCATTTTTACCTTCTCAAACTAGCTACTTTAAAGGTTAATGTGCAAAATAATTTTTTCAAATAACACATAAAGTTACAGCTCCAATATCACATGTAGAAAGTCTTTTAGTTTGGCATGCTTATCTTAGGATACGTATACTATTTATTATCTGTAAGCAAACTTGAAACTAAGTCAGTCCAGGACTAGACATCATGGGAAGAGTTCTAGAGTTGGGTACAGAAGCACATGCTGATGGCTCCAGTACTTGGAAAGTTGAGGAGGGAAAATCCCTTGAGTCAAGAATTGCTGATCAGCCTGGACAACCATTGCTGGAAATTAGAATGTTGAGAGATGTTTTATGCCATTTATGAAAGTTCTTTTGTTTAATCTACTGGTCTAACCTTGTGTGACCCATTTCTGAGGAGCCATGCTTGCTAGTCTGCATACCATGTGGCTAGTATTTAGGGACTCTGAATGTACTCCAGATTGGCTGACTACAGTAGTGGTTCTCAACCTTCCTAATGCTGGGGCCTTTCAATACAGGTCTTCACATTGTGGTGACCCCCAACCATAAAGTTATTTTTGTTACTACTTCATAACTTTAATTTTGCTACTATTATGAATCATAATATAAATATCTGGTTTTTTGATGGTCTAGAACAACCCCTGAAAACCACAGGTCATGCATCAAGAAGCAAGTTTAGGACCAGGTATGGTAGTCCATGCCTTTAGTCCCATCATAGACAGTGGCAGTTGGATCTCTGAGTTCAAGGCATAGCTGGTCTATATATATCAAGTTACAGGTCACCCAAGACTGCATAGTGAGACCCTGTCTCAAAAAATTTTTTCAAGTTTATAAAAGGACATGAAGATGTTATCAAAGCTGCAATAGTAACTGTAATCTCAGATAATTCAGAGACAGAATACACATATTCTAAGGATTTAGAAATATATGGGATCAATCCCCATTACCACAGAAGAAAAAATGTATTATCAAGTATAGCAAGTGCCCTTTTCCTAGGGACTGCTTGCTGAAAAGTTTTATATTTAAGAGAACAGCTTAGTCAGGTTGGTGGTATATATCTTTAATTCCAGTACTTGGGAGGCTAGCCTAGTTTTCAAAGCAAGTTCCATCGCTGTTACACAGAGAAACCCTGTCTCAAAAAAAAAAAAAAAAAAAAAAATTAAGCCAGCCATGGTAGAGCACACCATAAATCAGAGCAGTCTCAAGACTGGGTCTACAAAGCAAGTTCCAAATCAGCCAGGCTACACAGAGAGACCCTGTCTCAAAGAATTAGAAATAGCTTAATCTGTCTGAGTTTTGTTGCTAGGTTCTACAGTTGTGTAAAATTCTGACTAGCCTGGGAGATCAGTACTGCAGTGATACTGTGATGAAAAGAACTAACTAGGACATTAAGCCAGGCAGACTCACCCAGCCGTGAGACTGAACAGTGTAAACAACACACACAACGCCCACCCAAGCCTTCTCATTAAAAATGCTAACAGTTCTATTTTCCTTCTGCCATCGATTACGGTCATATGGTCCTTAATTTACACAACAAAATGAATAGTACTTTGTGACTCCTTACAGTGATTTGAAACTAACTAAAACGAAACATTGAAACTGCTTCTTTTTTAAATTAGTTTTATAACCAAACATAACCAATTCTCATGAATATGTTCCAAGTTTTGGGGGGTTTATTTGGTTGATTGGTTCAGGTTCTTAACTGGAGCTCTAGAGATGTGCTGATCTTTGGGCCACTACTTAGCTGTAGTACACCAGCCCATTTTTTTTTTTTTTTTACATCGAGAACAATTAAAATGAGTAGGCATGACAAAAAGCTGGGTCTAGACCTTGCCAGCTCCACTGCTTTGTCTCAAGCCAATGCTCATCTGTTTTAGAACCCTTGAGAATCCTCTCACTCATAGCTATGTGAAGCAGGAAGCTATCAAGCCAAATGTAGTTTTTAATTCAGATAAGCACCTGTCAACATTCTGAAAGTAACGCTAGGTACATTAAACCTGGAAAGATGCCAAATGAAAAACCGGTGCTTGAAAAGGCAGCCTCTTACAAAGTAAGGAGTGAAGGGAGAAACAGACATGTTCTCGGGATTCTGGACACGGGATCAGATATTCCAGACGTTAAGAGGAAGTCTATTTTAAGAGAAGTTTTTAACTTAGACACTTTAGAAATATCCACTCCCCTTAAATGTAAGTCATGTATTTTATCTATTAAAGTCCAAGCCATTGTCCTTGGCAAGAATCCTGGCCATCACTGCCAGATCACTGTATACATTTAATAAAAAATATTTATAAAAACACTGTATGATACAGACTTGTCACTTTAACCCCCAACTGGGGATGTGCTTAACTTGAGCTAATGTTCATTTTTAGACCAAAGTTTTATGCCTTGAGTTAACTTTTGTCATTTGTATCTGTCGTTTGCAGAGCTGAGGCTCCACATCTTTCTAAATGTCCATTTTATATATAAAAAAAAGCTGTACTTCTGCCTTTTAAAAAATATCTGTGACAGATTTCAAGAGTATGACATCTGCAACTTGTGATACCTACTGTCTTACAGTACAAGACAAACAGTATCCTCTGAACAGTCATCTGTTTGTCAGCATCTCCGCTTTAAAGTGAGAAACATCATCCTGGTGACAGATCACCTGAAATTCCTCCACAGCCAGCTTCCGTGATACATAGGGCCTCACAGGTTAGAAACCTGTGCGAACCAGAGAACTAACTACAAGAACCATAATAGCCAGAGACTGATGTCATTCTTTATTAATCCCGGAGATACTGAGTTGTTGAAATCAGTTGAGAGAGTCTTGAGACTAGAGTATTTAATACAGCAAAACCGGAGTTAGTGTTCCAACAGAGAAAGAGGTACTATTGTCCCCAAAGGCACAGATTTCTGTCCTGAAGAGCAAAGTCAAGATGCTGTCCACCTAACAGCTGGTCCATCTTTTAAAGTTGGTCATAGGAAGGCAGAAGGAAATCGCATCCCCGCTGTCATCTGAGGAGCCACTTTGGGCAGTCTCACTGCAAAGCTGTGCAACATTTACAATGATAAAGTCTTTTTTTTTTTTTTTTTTTTTTTAACAGTACCAAGAATTGAACTCAGGTCCTCCACCACTGAGCCACATCCCCAGCCCGGTATCTTGTACTCCAGTTCTCCAGGAAGTCTTTATCTGTATCCAATGATGAGAACCCTGGTCCTGCTCCTTTAGATCACGTTAGCTTCTTGATAGCTTCAATCCATTCTGCTCGCTCAGCCTTGCTGCTGGCCTGGATGTAATAGTGTGTGTCATCCTTTGTAATCACTTTGAAGAGATTTCCTTGGACATTCCCTTTAACTCCTACACAGGGGAGAGGAAAAGTATTGAATATCCATGTCAACTTCCAGCTTGTATTTCCACTCCCTATAGCCATAAGGTCTGCCAGGGGTTATTCTAAAAGTTTGCAGCTTGCTTGCTTGCCCCTGTGCTACTCATAGACCTACAGTTTCACATCAAAGAATCTCCTAAATGTATGTTTTAAAGAAGCACATAATTTGATGTTTACTTTGGATCGGTTTTGAACTTCAATTTCTATACCCACAAGTCAGAAATGTTGCTACTTTCCTACCATAGCTGGAGATTGTAAAATCAGTACAAACAGAAAATGAAGGCATTCTTTAACATGAAAACACTGTGTCCCTTAGCTGTAACTTAGATGGACGTTTACAGGCCATCAGCACAGAAACTGAGAGTAAAGAATGTCAAAAGAAAGCCGGGCGTTGGTGGCACACGCCTTTAATCCCAGCACTCGGGAGGCAGAGGCAGGCGGATTTCTGAGTTCGAGGCCAGCCTGGTCTACAGAGTGAGTTCCAGGACAGCCAGGGCTACACAGAGAAACCCTGTCTCGAAAAACCAAAAAAAAAAAAAAAAAAGAATGTCAAAAGAAAGGATTGTTCTGTTGATTCTTGAAACAGCAAGAACATCCCATATAACCTTTTACTTAATTTTTTTTAAGAATTTGATGAGAATGACATTCTTTTTTTTTTTAAAAAGATTTATTTATTTATTGAATGCTTTAAGTACACTGTAGCTGTCTTCAGACACTCCAGAACTGGGTGCCAGATCTCGTTACAGATGGTTGTGAGCCACCATGTGGTTGCTGGGATTTGAACTCAGGACCTTCGGAAGAGCAGTCAGTGCTCTTAACCGCTGAGCCATCTCTCCAACCCCTTACTTAATTTTTTAAATTGGCTTCAAAAATGACATCATTGACTCACTGAGAAGAGTCCTGCTCAGGGTTTCCTTCCAAGGCCATCAATAACATGCAGATGGTGGCCCCAGAGATCTTTAAGCCAGAGCAGAAGTTGTAGCTTACCAGTAGGAACACCATTATCCTCCAGAGCAGACACAAGGGAACCACGAAGAGAAAACCCACCTACTGGCCTGTTCTCTTCCTGTGGAGGAAGAGACTAGTCAGTAATTTCATGAACACACACACACACAAAGACCCATCCTCCAATAACTGATCTGTAAGCCTTGTAGAGCCACTTCAAATTATCTATAATAAAGGAGGCTGAACTTGGGCATCTTGCCCAAGTAACTTAAACCAGTGAGGCAGTTTGGGCCTCTTCATGACCAGTAGCAGCAGTGCCATTAAGTTACCAACATTCTGTAGACTGATCCAACATTCTACCAGAAGCACTCACTGGCTTCCTTAACCTTTGTCAATAGGTGATGACATTCCTGCACATTGGACGTTTGTTATGTAAGTCTTTAGTTATGTGCTTGGTATGAAACAAGGCTGGGTTTATGGTATCTGGATGGTTAAAGAGCAACTTGACACACCAGGAGCCTCAGCCCTTGGTCCCTTCTTTTAATAATACTAAATGGTGGCTTCAGCAAACAAAGGCTAAAGCAGTTACTAACAATGCAGAGGTTTTCACTTAGATACCAGAGAAGGGAAACAACACAAAGAAGGGATCCAGCACAGTGGGAGTCTACAACAGGCAGTCTCAACCAGAGACTGAATAGGCCTTGAGAAATAGATCCTGGGTACTGACATGGATTTAGCCCAGCAGTAGGAAGCACAAAGGCAAAGAAAACATGAGAGTAGATTAATAGCAAAAGGCCCTGGACTCATCAAGGGCACAAAGTAGTTGAGGTTAGACTAAGAGTTAAATGCAAATCCTGTGCTCATACATTTTATATCTTCATTGCTTTAAATGGGATTTGTGTGGCTGGGAATGTAGCTCAGTTAGCATGCTTGTTTAGCCTATACAGAACTTTGAGTTCAATCCAGGGTGGTGGCACATGCCTGTAATCTCAACACTCAAAACCATCCTTGGTGACATAGTTTGAAGCTACCCTGAGCTACATGATATACTGTCTTTTAAAAAAATTTAAGCCAGGCGGTAGTGGCACACGCCTTTAATCCCAGCACTTGGAAGGCAGAGGCAGGTAGATTTCTGAGTTTGAGGCCAGCCTGGTCTACAAAGTGAGTTCCAGCACAGCCAGGGCTATACAGAGAAACCCTGTCTCGAAAAACAAAAAAAGAAAAAAGAAAAAAAAAAAAAAAAAAACAAAGAAAGAAAAAGGCAAGACAGCCACACCTGTAGCAGCAGCAGCACTAGATACCTTCGAGAGGTCAATAGGTGCCTTCTGGAGACCCAAGGGTTTGACTCCTCAGTCAGCCCTCCTGCTATCTCTCTTCCCAGGCCTTTGTCTTCCTTGTGCTTGGCAATGTGGTAGTTTGAGTACACTTGGCTCGTGAGAAATGGCACTATTAGGAGGTGTGGTCTTGTTGGAATAGGTGTGGCCTCATAGGAGGAAGTGTGAAACTGTGTAGGCAGGCTTGAAGTCCTATGCCCAGGCTCCGCCCTGTGCAGGAGAGACCCTCCTCCTAGCTGCCCATGAGGAAGCTCCTGGAACACAGGTCACTCTCAGCTCTTTCTCCAGGGCCATTCCTGCCTGGATACTGCCATGCTCCCAACCTTGATAATAATGTACTGAACCTCTGAAGCTGTAAGCCAGCCTCAGTTAAATGTTGTCCTTCATAAGAGTTGCTTTGGTCATGGTGCCTCTTCACAGCAGTGGAACCCTAACAACCAAGAAGGCAGGGAATGAGAAGTTTCCTCCATGAGGCTAAGTGGTCCTGACGGAAAACAGATATCAAAGGTAAGGCTGAACTCCACAACTAAAGAGCCATTTTTCTCCCTTTGATTAGGATTAGCTTAACTCAGCATGAGGTGGTAGTTATCAGAAACTCAGAGCAGCAACTCCTGACACAAAATGTGATGTGTAAATTAAATATATTAAAATGTTTTCAAAGGTGAAACAAAAAGCTGAGGGAGGCAGAACTTGGGGACCAGTCAGATGAAAGGGTTAAAGAGGCTGGAGTCTCCTGTGTACCCCTCACCTTGCCCGCAAAGCAGGCTTTGGGGAGAGTAAAAGGTGCTTTTTCTCAAAATGGCGGCGGTCCTCTTGTGGGAAGGGGGCATGGAAGGCCACGCACTGAGCAGACAGCGGGATGACCGCGTGGCACGGCCTGCACAGAGCCGTGGCGGGTATGAGAGGACACACACCAGCTCCCAGTCTGCTTGGACTCAGAAGTAGTACAGCCCCAAGGAACACAGGCCACTCACTTTGGAAGGGTCATAGTAGTGCAGGAACGCTGGGTCCTTCCTCAGAACAAATCTGCGCACCTTCCAGTTTTTCCTCTTGTGCCCCTGTAGGAAGAAAAGGGCTCAAGTCTCACTGGTGATGATTCTACATTTCTTTCCCTTTCCCATGCTCCCATCAAACAAAACCCCAACAAGCCAGCCTCCTCGGATGGGACGACCTTCCAGCGAGAGTTTCCAAGAAACTCGAGGATCACAGTGACACAATCCCTGTAGTGGCACCATAGCAAAAGTACCACATTTACTATACAGAGAGGTGAGAGCACTAAAAGAAGAGGTGTGCTACCCCCACACGAAGGAGTAAAAGGACTACGACTACGGGGCTAAGGCTGTGGCTGAGCAATAAGGTTGTAAGGCATGCAAGCACAAGACCCTGGGTTCAATCCCCATCACTGATCAACAACAACAAAAGCGGGGAGGGGGCTGGAGAGATGGCTCAACAGTTAAGAGCATTTGCTGTTCTTGGCAAAGGCTCAGGTTCACTTCCCAGCATCCACATGGTGGCTCACAATCTATAACTCCATTTCCAGAAGATCCAATTCCCTCTTCTGGTCTCTGTAAGCACCACATACACAGACATACAGACAAAACACCCATCACACAAAGGTTTTTAAAAAGTAACAATATTAAATAATTTTTTTATTTTAAAGGAGGAAGAGGAGAACAGAGCAGGTATCAACTGGACCAGAAGTTCAGAGTTCACAGTGCACCCAAGGTCACCAATGTTTTAAGGATCAACTTGGTCCAAAAACAACCCTATAGCTACATGTATATTTGTTCACTTCACAGGTATACACAGAGAAAATCAATGTAACATTCTATATTAGAAAAAGGATCAATTATAGTCTATGATACAGTATATGATAAAGTGTAAATAGACGGTATTAATCTGTGTGTGTGACAGAGAGCATGAACTAAACTTTCCCTGAATTCACTTCTGAGATCACAAAACTTCCTCAGCACTTGGAGCCTCTCTCATCCCCTGATCCACTCATGTGGGGTCTCATTCCTTTCCTTAGTCTGTGTTGCCTCTCGGGCCCAGCAGCAGCAGGACCTTTGGGGTAGGCCATAGCTTCTATGGTAAATAATAACCGAAGAGCAGATGGAGACCTGTACTCATCAGGAAGGTGACAAATGTAAAATCAGGCAATGATATAGACGTTGGTTTTTAATGTGTATGGTGGTTTGAATAGGTATGGCCCACTGAGACTCGTGTTTGAATGTTTGGCCAATAGAAAGTGGCATTAGGGAATGTGACCTTGTAGGAGGAAGTGTCATTGTTGGTGCAGGCTTTAAGGTCTCCTGTGCTCAGGCTACGACTAGTGTGGCATACAATCCTGCTGCCTGCAGATCATGATACAGAACTCTCAGCTCCTTCTCCAACACCATGTCTGCCAGTGTGCTGCCATGATCCCGGCCATGGTGACAAAGGACTAAACTTCTGAAACTCTAAGTCAGCCCCAAGCAAATGTTTTCCTTTTAAGAGCTGCCACGGTCTGGATCTCTGAGTTTGAGACCAGCCTGGTCTACAGAGTGGGTTCCAGGACAGCCAGAGCTACACAGAGAAACCCTGTCTCAAAAAAAAAAAACCAAAACAAAAGCAAAAACAAACAAAAGGAGTTGCTGTGGTCATGGTCATGCCGTCTCTTCACAGAAATAAAACCCAGACAAAGACAATGTAACAACTGCATTGTGTGTCTATTTTTTCAAAACAGTTCTTGGGTCTGGTATATTTAAATGTGTACATCTTTAGCTGGCTTCTTGTGGCTGGGGAGGGGAGGTTCTGCTTCCTGTGGATCTCACTCATAAAGACTACCCCAGCATCCTCAGCCCCTGCCTCCCTCTGGGCTCATTCCTGTCTCCCCCAAGTATGATGCATGAGTCTCCTCCTGCTCAAAGGCAGTCATACCTGCTTGGATAGGTAGCCTTGTTTGACCACTGTGCCACTTAACTCCATGGTGCTAAGACTGATCTCCTCCTTGGGGCTTACCTTCTTCTTGTAGCTTTCAGCCTAGTGGGAAGGCGAAAGCAAACACTTGTTACAAAAGAACCCCAAGTCCGGGACATGGGGGTTGCAAAGGCAGAAAATCTGTTATCACAGAAGTTCCTCGTCCCCTCGGGATAGCTTTCCCCATACTCCGGGCCTTCCCTATGGCTCCTACTGTTACCACTTCCTTCTCTCTCCTCTAATGGCAAGAGGAACCCAACCTCTAACTTACAAAAGTATACAGGGCTGTGGAGTCATCCAGAAACTGCTCAGCCAGATCGCCAGAGCGAATAGCTCCCATGCTCCGGACCCCTACTGGCCTGAGAAAGTTCTCTTCCATAAGCATGGAGGCCAGGGTCACTGCCTCCAGACGGCTGGCTGCAAAGTTGCTGGAGATGAGCCAGTCCACCAGGGAGGAGCCTGTGTGAGCACAAGGACAAACACCTGTCAGACCACGGGCTAGCTAGACCCTGGCCTCTCAGGGGCTTCGTCAACGACCTCATTGACGTCGACTTCCCGAGAGGCCTTGGGTTCTACCTCAGGGCAGCCTAATGGTTACACCCAATGCACTGAGCCGTAGCCATACCCACAGGGGGTCCTCACAGGCCATCCCATTTCTTAGCAGGCAGCTCCATCCCCATTATAAGCTGCTTGGATGAGCTTGGGTGAGCTTCAAGCACTACACCCCAGGCCTCCAACCCGGCCACGGGTCAGGCAGGCTCACCCAGAAAGGTCTTTTTGTAGGTGCTTCCTTGCTCCATGTTGGGGCTTGGCCGGATTCCACTGCTGGTGTCATGCATCTTGTCCACAATTCGACTACATAGAAGGGAGGCAAAGAAAGGAGCCTGGTCACACTGTCAGCTACAGTTCATGATCTAAAGCAAGGGACAAATGGTATGACACACACCACAGAGACAGGCTCTTGTTACACAATCAGAATCCAATACACAGGGTTTTCAGGGGCTCCTCTCTTCTTGGTCATCTAAATGTTCGAATCTTTCCACACTAAGCGACTATTACTGTTGACATCAGACTAAACCATTGTGACAGTTTAAAACACAGAGCGAGAGCATCCAGTCACCGCAGTAACCTGAGTGGCTCCCTATGATTTGTTACATTATGTCCGGACTCCTCCAGCTCCCCCTCTGTAGAGACCCTTTTGTAACCCACCTCATCAACTGTTCCTCCCTTGCTCATCCTGACTTAGCAGGGATGTAGACCCTCAGACGGTGCACAGAGTAGACTTCAGAGGCTGGGGTAGAGTTTTATGAGCCCAGGAGTTGACTCGCATCCCATCTATGACGGGTTAACAGTGTGTCTGCCTGTGAGGTAATAGGACATTTCCATGATGGAAACACCTTTTATATATCTCTGACCAGTATCATCACCTCCACCACTGACTGGCGTGACCTGGTGTGACAGTTGCTGCTGCCAATGAAAGATCTCTATGTCTTGGGGTAGAAGGTCCTTGAGACTTTGTTTATTCTCATTTACCTCTGCCGGGCACCTGGCACAATGCATGACATTCAACAAGCACTCAATAACTGTCCTTTTTTTTTCCCTTTTAAAATTGATAAATAATAACAGTACATATTGTGAGGTGCTCACTGAGTTCTTGGACGGCTGAATGAGGGGATCCCACCAAACAGGTAACCATTACCTGACACTGAGCTGTCATATGAGACCTGACTTAGTGCCAAGCACTCTGCCTTAAGCGGAATGGTAGGTAGTCTCTACCTCATCCACTGAGGTAGAATGACTTGGTAGAGGCCCTAAGGTTACATAGGAGAGAGGAGCTACATAAAACAAGTTCCAGCCATTCAACACAGCACAACCAGAACAGAGAAAACAGCTGACCCCGAAGCACAACGCTTGAATAGCCAGGCCTGCGCAGTACTATAGGGTTCTCCCTCCCCAGTAAACAGGCAGGAGAGGCTGCAGGGCGTCCAGGCAGAGTCAGGGACAGGCAGGTGGAGCACTCACTGCAGGCTGATGTGCGGGGGCAACTTGAAAGAGTTCTTCAGTATATGGAGTTGTTGGATCTTCCCTGGCTGCCCTGCATGGATAGCCCCTGTTATCTCAAAGGCCCAGGAGTCTCTCTCCTCTCGAGAACAGGCTTCCAGGAAGTACTCAGTGGAAGTTCGGGTCTTCAGTTTAATGAGGAGCTATGAGAAGAGACAACCAGACAGACCAATCAATTCTCAGGGCGAGAATCAGTCAAGGAAATGCTGGCAGCACAGATGACAGGGCCAGAGAGGACCCAGGAGGCCATGGGTCCAGGGATGCCCAGTGTCCAGCCCCTGCTGCAAGTGGGGCAGCACACATTGATTTGGGTACATCCAAGACAATGAGCTCATGGCCTCCTGAAGCAGCCTTTCCGGTCTACACAAATTATTGCAGAGTACATCCCAACATTGTGGCTCTGAGTCCTCCTCCCGGAACCATAGCCTCATTTCCAATCACAGTTTAAGTATCTCTAAGTCTTTCACTCATTCTTCATTTGGCTTCAGCTCCTTCCCAAAAGGTTTGCCCTCTGCTCCATGCTCAGCCCTTGGTCAGCATCCTCAGAGGATGGATCCCACCCAGGATGGAAGATTCTGCTCCAGGACGAGGTGGAGAGAGAGGCACTGCGCTGCTGACTACCTATGAGTGCAAGGGCTGTGAGCAGCTGCAGACACAGTGGACTCACACTTGGTGGACACTTGGTGGAATCGGTAGACACTCTTTGTACTATGGGCCACTTTTGAATCCTCTAAGTGGACACCTTGGGGGCTCTTAAACCAACTGTGGAAGAAGTAGATCAGGCCCACTGCCTCGGTGGTGGGGATCAAAGCCAGGAGCCTCTCTTAGACAAGTCAAGTCTAATTGTGGTCACCAGCATATTCACAACCAACTTGTTTTGCTTTTGAACTTAACAGTCTTCATTTAAATTAATACTAGAAATGGGGAATAAGGCATGGCTGACTCACTCTCCCAAGGGATATTATGAAGACATTTCACTAAGTTATCATTCACTTGCCAGCATCATGGAAGGTTGGCTTGAACTTGTTTCTGTCAAGCAGCAGTTCACCTCAAGAGAGACTAGAAAGGCCAAGTGAACCAAACACCTCAACAGCACACACACACACACACACACACACACACACACACACACTTTATGACTTGTTCCTAGAGAAACTGTTGGTTGTTCTTTATCTTTTTCAATCAAAAAATAACCAAACAAATACTACAAAATAATCATACAAGTGACAATCTCATGTAAAATTAACACGA